>NC_071985.2:145617500-148117500 GCF_028885655.2 Pongo abelii
TTTGCCCGCTCAGCTCCAGCTCTCCTTGCTGGCATTAAGAGATGGAGGACAAATCGTATTTTTAGTTTACTATCAATGCTTAGCATCTTTCAGTAACTTCAATGACCAATAGGTGGGCTTATTTTCAACTGCATTATTACTTCAAGCAAAATACACGCAATATGAAACGCTACCTGGCTGTGTTTTCTAAACTGCTTTTGGGCAAGAAGTACGTTTCCGAGAGTGTGGCTGAAAGGTATACATTTGTACCTGCAAGTAAATATCAGCAACCTATCTGAGGAGAAAAAAGCACATCCACAGCTACTGATCCAGAAGCAATTGGTTTTCCAGCAGGTTCCTATATTTAATCTAAATTCTGCACCAGCTATATTAAATGTAACAAAGAAATGCAACCCAGAAATTATGCCTGGAGCCAAGTCCATTAAAAGTACTTCGGAATAACTAGAGACCAGGCACCTTAAAAGCACCAGAAGCTATTGATACTTAAGAGGGGGGCTGTGCATAATCCCAACTGCTGCATTAGAGAGGGGAGGGAGGGAAAAAAAAAAAATCAGCCAAATTACGCTTGGTTAATTCAGAGTAACAGATCTGCCCCCAAGTGAATTGGAGGCCTTGAATTAATTCTGTTATGACAAATCAAGATAAACGTTCCCCCTAAATTGCATGCGATTTAATTAATTTTTGAGATCCTGTTTTTTTTTTTTTCTAGCTAATAGTTCACATGCTCCTGTGCTGTCATTGTGCTTGAGTGGGCAGACTTCAAAGTGATATTAAATAACCAACTATTAGATTTACCTAGCACGTCCTATTGGAAAAGTGCCATTTAATTACCTAGCCTGTTCAATTAAAGGGACAGCATTCTCTGAATATAGCAGCTTGCTGTTGATTACCAGGGAAATGAACTCGCTGTCTGGCGGCGCCTCCATTCCTAACGCCACCCCCTCCCCAAACACAACCTCCACCACCAACTACCAATTCTCCCCACCCTCGCCCCAGGCCCCCACTCCCGGCCGCGCCGGGCTCACTGCGGCTGCGGGCGCCACGTGAACCGCCCGAGCGGAGCCCGGGGAAAGAAAGCGCGACCCGCTCGCCCGGCTCCCGCCCTGCGCTCGCCCCCTCGTGGGCCCGAGACCTCCCGCCGGCTAGGCGCTCTGGCTGCGGCCTCGGGCGGCGCCGGCCCGGGTGCTGGCCGCCTAGCGAGCGAGGGCCAGCCGACGACCGCCACCCTGGCTTCCGGCGCGTTTCCTCGCCCTCCCCGGACCTGGAGCCCCACCCGCCGGTCTCCGAACTTCCTCCTCTCGCTGCACTTTCCGCGCCAGTCTTCGGGCCCGAGGTGGGGGTGGAGGAAAAAGGGTTCGAGGAAGAGAAACGGAGTTTCCGAAGCTACTTGGGGCGCTTGGGTGGAGCTGAGGGGTCGGGAGCCAGGGATGGGGGAAGGGGCAATCCCAAGGTTCCCCTACTTTTGTAAGATGGGGGGCCAGGCAGGCGTTGGTCCCTTTAAGATCCACCCTCCCCCTCCGCTCTACAACCCCCCCTTTCATTCTTTCCCTCCCTCTCTTAGAGGCCAATTTTGTTAATTAAATGTTTTGTTTGCGACGCAGCTCTCATTCATTGCGGACACGTCATTCGGAGCAGATCTAAGCCAGAGACCAGATCTCATTAGATAAAGCCCATCAGAACTAAGAAAATGGAGGAGCCACTAATTAAAGCTTTTAATTGTGCGGATTCGCTGCAGCAAGGCAGCCGCTTTATCTGAAATCTTGGAGGGAGAGGAGGCAGAAGCCCAGCTCTGCCCATCGACACTTGGCCGCGGAGGGGGAGGGGACTGGTGAAAGCGCCCCCTCATCTTGCAGCCCCCTCCCCCGCGCTCAGGCCGGCCTTTCCCAGTTCTCCCGCAGCTTTTTACCAAGACCTTGGTTGTTTTCAAAAAACCACAACCTCAAAGTCAAGACAGTTTAAAAGCCCCTCAGTAAATCGCTATGTGGTCTCAGTCGGACCAAGGGGTCCCCTTCACCTGGCGGCGGGCGAGCAGATTACTCCACTCTTCTGCAGCGGTCCCTGCAGCATTGAAAGCTCCTCCAACAAGTGGACTTGAGGGACATTGGAGAGGGGGTAGCTGAGAGGAACAGCAACGTCTGCACCTCCCCACCTTCCCACCCTTTGGGCATCTTGATGGGCTGAGAGAGGAACACCGATAGAAGACTTCAGTAATCTCTTAAATTGGAGGGGAAGGGGCGCTCAGCTGCTGGTGAGCCCTGAGCTAAGTGTGAGGCCATCAATTTCGTACTGAGCTAGAACTCATCTCTCCTAGAAAGATCTAAGGTCCTCGGGGTAGCATGTAGTTCAAGAGCGAGCCTGGCTCCAGTTTCCAGATTCAGAGGGAAAAAAGGAAGTAAGAACGTAGATCCCATTAATTAAGGCTCAAGGCTGGGCACACATTCTCCATTGCTCCATTAGGGCACAGGAAAACACCAAAAGGCCATTTACATTTGGCCCCAAGAATAGAGAAAAGAATGGACACAATTCCCAGGAAGCCACTTGCCTAAACTTGTCCTGGGGGAATACAAGTGGACCCATCTTCTTTTTAATTAGTTGTAATCAGAAGCCAGGGGTTTTGTTTTTTGTTTTTTGTTTTTTTTTTTTTTTGAAGGCACTCGGAGAAGAGATGAATCTGTACCATTCACGGAATCTTAACAGCACTGTCAATTTTTCCACTTCAAACCACACTCCTTTCTTACCACAGTTTTGCTTTCTATTTAATTACAGCACTGTCAAAGCTCATGGCATTACTTGGAAGGAGGACCAGAAAGCATTACACCCATGTTCCCGCTGATTTTCCAACAGTTACTTCTAAAAGAACACTTAGTGAAATTAATGCTGCCATCTTAATTTGAAAATAAAAGCCCTCTCCCTTCCTGTATTTCTTTTACTTGGACTGATTGAGGATGCCAGCAGAGTCGACACAGGTTGCATTATCAAAATAACTAAATGTCATTTTACTCCATCATCTTACACTAATGATATCACTGGGGTAAACATATCCACACTCAGCTCTGAAATGCACTGGGATCTTTTGCAATGTTAGTCACAGGGTAAGGCGAATCACAATGGAGCTAAACTTTGAACAAAATATTTCATCCACTGATTTACCCACACTGAAGAAAGAAGAAAATTTTCTACTAATCACTTTAAAGAAAAAGGTTTAGGACAAATTTACATAGGATGAAATTCTTCTTAAAAGTGTACAGTTTTCTAGTATCAACTGTGTGCGTGTGGGTTTTTTTTTAATTACTGGATGTTGAAACAGAACACCTCCTAGAAGCATTCATGTGCATCAGTCTATCAAACCATTTACTCAAATTAAATGTGTAATCCTTCAAATGCCTCCTTTCAAATTAATGAGTTTAAGTAGCTTGAGTTCACCTGAAAAGATCCTATAGGCACCTGACCTCCTGAATTCTTTCCATTAATTGCACTGCAACTTGTTGGAAAAGACTGCTTACATGGACATATGAATGTTCCTATACATTGCTTTAAAATGCAAGATTAGTATAATTCTATAGCCTTTTTCTAAATCTCTTTTGGGGATCAAGGGCAGTGATACAAACGACAACAAAAAACCCAAAACCTGAACATGCTTCAATTGAAAAAAACTGCAAATTCTACATCGCAAACCACACACTAACTGAATTACTTGCAAGCCTCCGAGTAACAATATGAAGAGAAACATTACCACCAGGTTTTATTTCTTGGGGCTTTTTTTCTCTATAAGAAGAATTACAAGTCTTTAAACTGATGGATAATTAGCATTTTTCTCAAGGAGCACAAAGAACGAATCACAGCTTTCCACTCAAAAAAGTTTCAAGATGCTTATGTAAATATCGTAATAAGCCATCACCATAGACAAATCATTTCTCACTAACTACACTTGTATTTTTAAGTCAACCTTTGTTTCTGAGTTCCTCTGTGAGTTCCTACCTTGTTTTAAGAACCCAGCTTAACTCCCGCTTGGGATGTTTGCTTTTAGCCTAAAGTCCAGTAGAGGCTGACCACTTAAACTCTGGGATCAGAGGGTGCTCAACCTTTGCACATCTAATGTCCCAGTCCCACCAGATGGTCTTTACTTAGTATGGCATTTCCCATTAATTTGCCATCAGATATTGGAAGACTAACACATGCTTCCTGAACCCCTTAAATTCCGCCAACTAGATTTTTGAGGTGAAGGCTGCAATGTACTCCCATAGACGCCTACTCCTTTCCTCACAACCCTGTTAACCTTTGGCCTTGCCATTGCTCTTCCCCCGATCTCCAGAAAAGGCAGCAAAGTCTTACCTAATGTAGTCATTTCTGCAAAGGATCATACCGCTTTTGGTGTAACAGGACGTGCCGATGTCGCCCAGCTGCGCCTGGCAGCAGGAGCACTTGAGGCACCGGCTGTGCCAATAGCTGTCCATGGCATAGAGCAGAAAGCGGTCCGCAATCTTGCCCCCGCAGCCTGCGCACCGCTTCCAGGAGAGGGAGCCGGCCGTCACCGGGGGCGGCTGCGAGCTGCTGCCCGGATTCACCATGGTCTGCAGAGGGCGGGAAGGGGACAGGGAGAGAAAGACAAAACAGGGGCGATGCAAAAGTTAGTAATCGCCGGAGAGAGAGCAAGCCCATTCCCCTCCTCCCCGCGGAGCTGCTGGAAGGAAACAGCAGGGCAAGGGCGGGAAGGAGGCTGAGGGGGAGAGGGAAGGAGGGAGGCTCGCCGGCAGCAGCCGCCTGTTTACTTTTCTCAAGCTTTGTTCTGGGGCCACGAGCTCCTCTCAACTTTCCTGCGCTTGCCGCCGCTGACAATTTCAGCTCCGGTACTGTCAAAACTCCGAGAGCAGGCTCCGCAGCGCGCTCCACCCCTCGCGGCGCCTCCTCCCAGCCCCCGCCTCCGCCCACTGCCCCCCTCCTCTCCTCCTCCGCCGCCCGCCTCCAGCAAATGAGGGTCAAACCCACCCACCGCCGCGCCCGGCCCCTCCCCAGCCCCCGCCGGGCCCCGGGACAGAGCCGAGGAGAGTAGGGAGGCGGCGGCCCCGCCGGAGCCTCGTTCCCTCCCGGGTTCTGCCCTGGGAAGTGCAGCTGCAGTTCACAAGTTGAAAATAGTTCGATTTTCCGAAAGGGAACGAGGGAGGGACCGGCAGACGGGAGATGGAGAGCGTGGTGATGGGAGGGAAGGCAAGGTGACGGGAGAAGGGGGTGCAGTGTGTAAAGTTGCGAAACTGGTTTTTCGTATTTTAAGCAGCACCTTTCACATGCCATTGTGGTGACCGCCATCTCCCATTATTGTTCCAAATCTCATTTCATTTTGAAGATCAATGAGTGTTTTCTCTGGGTTTTCAGGACACAGGCAAGAATAATAGATCATTGAACTTTAGGATGCCTGTTAACTTCCTATACAAACACTCTCCACTTTGGTCTCACTAATCTGCCCTTGATCAGCAATTTAAATGCTAAAGCTTTGTTCCTCCAAAGGGGGGGGGGGGGGGCGGCGTTACAGATAATGTGCGAGAAGGCACCATTAAGGGATGCACAAGTTAAATTCGAGCCCGTCCTGCTGTCACCAAAAACTGCTTTAAAAAAGAATTCCCCACTCTAATGAATGCCACAAGAGATGCAACTGGGATATAATATAGGAATCAATTTATAAAGCTTAGCCTAAACCGATTAATTTGTTGCCTTCAATCCCGAGTCCAATAAAGTCCTAGTGTTCCTCTAGTCACTTATTCTGTAAAAAGATCAAGTTATTTACTGCCAATTAAGCAGCCTGTTTTGTCTTTGTCCTCTGTAAGCTGAGAGTGTGGGCTCCCCCTGAGGCTCCCGGCTATCTGCTCAAGACATTCAGCTGATACCTCAGAAGAAGGCGAACTTTGCCTGTCCCCGGCCCAACTTGGCTGCTGCAAAAAAACGAGGAAGGAACGAAACAAGGACTCGGGTTCCTTAAATAGGCCGATTTTAAACACATTTCCTCCGAAAGAGTCCCGGAACGTGTGTCCAGTGACCGCACAATAAACCAGAATAAGAACTGCACCAATTAAGCTGTAACAAAACCCTGAGACTTTGGAAACAGGACCACTCTAAAACCCATTAGCATTGCATTTATCCGAATGCATCATACCTTTATGTAAATTGATTTATCTGATGCATTTACTCGAGGAATTGCTTTTTGTTACAATTTCAGCCCTAACCCAAATGAATCTGCATTTCCTGCCCTAGGTCTTTAAACTGTTTCCCCCAACGTTTTAATCGCTCCAAATTCCTTTTTAAAAGGAGAGAGAGGGAGGAGATTCCAAGCTCTTCCCCGCCCCCATCTTTAGTGAGAGGTAAATATATATGTATTTTTTTTTTTTGAAAAGGAAACATTACACTGAGAAAAGCATCCAGTAACCCCATTAGCTAAAGCTCTTAAGGACAAGCAATACCTTAATGCTGATTAAATCTAAAAGAGATGAATCAAGAAGACTGACCAGAAACTGACTCCCCTGATAACTAAGGACGGGCCCTCATCAAGTTTCATTTAGAGTTGGAAAAAAAAAAAAAAAGAAAGCTTTTAAGTTAAATAGGCTTATACTCTAGTAATTACATAGCCAAGCAATTTAGGTCCTGGGATAGTCAGTGAAATAGAAAGCAGAACTGGCAGCTAGAGGCAAAATCTGCCCCCCTTTAACAACGTCTCTGGTGTTTTTTAATGGAGACCAAGGGAGGGACAAACGTAACGCTGGCAATTTGTAGTACAAAAATGGATGCTTAATTCATGTCTTGATTTTAATTAGGTGATTCACCGTATTTCTCCTGGATTGGAACAAAAGACTTATAAGCCAAGACGAATTTTTTTAAAAGAACCAGCAATACCGAATCCTGCTCACTTAGATCCTTCCTGCCACTGTTTCAAAAATAGTGTTTACTAGAAGGGAGGGGGGGGTATCGTGACTATCCCCACCCCCACCCCCCCAACACACTACTTCTCATACTTAAAATCCTCATCTAAGCAGCCCTTGCCTTTCCCTTATGAACTAGAAATATCCCCACCCCCTCTACGGTCCCCACCAGCCCCGTTTCCAAGAAGAGCCCTTTTGTAAGCAGGAACCGCTACAAAGCTGGCGGCCCGGGGCTGCCCTCCGCGCTAGCTCACAGGCCGGCCTCGGTAGTTTCAGACTGGCGCTTTATCTAAGCCGACGTATTGTTTACTTGCAATTTGGGACGGTCAGGGGAAGGAAGCCAAAGAAAACAGCCCCGGCCCGAATCGACCCCCTCCCTCCCTCTCCCACCTCCCGGCCCGCGGCTCTCCACCCGCCCCCTTACCTGCTTTTCCCCTATATTGCAATATTGCGAGAGGCGGCGGCGGTGAAATGCGAGCGAAGCCGCTCGGCTTCCAGGGAAGGGGCGCCTGGGCTGGCGGAGCTGGAGGGAGGGAGGGAGTTCTCGCAGAAGCAGGAAAGGGGAGGAGGGGGCTAAGGGCGGCTTTTTTTTTTTTTTTTAAATCGCGTTGCTCTGGGGCGGGTTGGGGGGCCCCCGCGTAAGTGGCAGGCGGCCGTGAGCAGAAGTGTCAGTCTCAGTCTTCGTCCTTCTCCTCCGCCTCCGGCTGCGCGCGAGCAGCTGCAGGAGCCCTCGGCCCGCGCGGCGCGGCTTCAGGCGCGGCGCAGCGGCAGCAACTGCTGCAATCGCTGCTGCAAGTTTGGCAATGTGGCTTCACTTTGTATATTCCCCCGCCCGGCGGCCCCCGCCCCCGCCCCCGCCCGCGCTCCTGCCGCTCCTCCTCCTCCGCCGCCGCCGCCGCCTTTCTCCCTCCCGCGCGCTCGCTCGCTTGCTTGCTCGCTCCGGGCTGGCAGCGGCGGCTCGACTGAGCTCCCTGCACCTCCGGCCGGGAGTAGCCGCAGACACAACCCCGGGAGCGGCGGCACACGGTGCGGAGGCCGGCAGGCAGGCGCGCCCAGGAGTCGGGGGCTGCGGCCGGCCGGGCCCGGCGCGCTGGAGCCTGCGCCGCTGCCGGGGCTGTTGCCGGGGCTGCTGCTGCCCGGCTCGGAGGCGGCGGCGGCGGCGGCGGCGGCGGCGGCGCTGGCCTCTAGCCGGCTCGCTCGCTCCCTGCGCGGCTCTTACACATGTGTTACTGACAGAGCAAAATCCCAACTACTCCCCGGCTCTGCCTCCGACGTCAGCGACCCTCAGCCACTGGGCGGCCGGATTGTTCAGGCGGAATAATAAAACCTGCCAATCCGGGGAAGGACAAAGGGATGACTGAAACGAGACTCGGGGGGCGGGGGAGAGAGTGAGGCGGCGGAGCGGGCCGACAGAGGAGAAGGGCCCGAATCAGGTGGGGAGAAGTGACCCGGGCGCCTGGCGCCGGGGACCCGCTTGGGCTGCCCTTCGCGACCCGGGATCCGGAGCCGAGATGCGGGGAGGGGGCCTCACCTGCTTTCTCAGCGCACGGGGACCCTGAGGACCCGCGCCCGCTCGCCCCTCGGGGACTGCCATCCCCTCGATCTGAGAGGAGACCCTTAGGAAACTTAACTATCTTTCTCAGAAATGGGTCTCTTCCTGTTTGGGAAGATAAGTCCTGCATCTTAGGGCAGTGGACTTCTATCCCCTCACGCACAAGCACACAGAAGAGGATTTTTGTTGTTGTTTCTTTAATTCACGATATTGGAGATTTATGAACCGTAGTGGAAGCTTAGTTAACAAGGCAGAAACATAAAGGAAATAATAGTTGCTAGCTAAATACTGCCTACTTAGCCTCCCTCATACCCCCATTTACCCGAGTTTGAAAGTGCCTAGCAGGCATTTCCTGGATCCTTGTCAATTGCTGGTGATGTAGGGAGCACAGTCCTTATTTTCAAAGTTGACGAAAACTTCAGGGAGAAAGCCTTGCTCGACTACCCTCCTCACTGTGGAGGATGAGAGGCGGAAATTCTCACAGCCCCCAAAAGCAATGGAAGTAATTGCAAGATTTGCAATCTCACAGCCTCTAGAGAGTAAGAAATGTCACTTCTAGTATGAATCAAGTTTTGAGGAATGCTTTTAGGGTGCTAGCCTGAGAGTCTTTTTCCAAGGCCGAAGCACAGCCTAGATGCTTGAATACCTAGGCATTCGACTTTATCTACTCTGCCAAATAGGTTTAATAAATCTCCAGACTGAGGCTAATATTAGGCCTGATTATTGTTAGTAAGTTCCAGAGAGATTTTTCTGGTGGAAATTATCATGAAAGTGCAAAGCCCTTCTGCTAAGTATCATTAAGTAAAACCAGCCTTGTGGGGCAAGTTTTCATATTGTATTACACACAGTACTGCTAGATTGAGGAAAGGAACCTGAAGGAGAATCTGGTGAGACAATGCAGATGTTGAACATCTATGGTTTTAGTGTCTATTTGGGGGATTTCTGTCTCTCGAACCATCAAAATTAATAAGGCTGCATAAGAAAGAATAATTATTGCCCATACAGTCAGGTAGAGGGCATTTTAAATATCAATTCGAATACTCATTTTTTAATTCTAGCATCTTAAAATTAAATGAATTAATTTTATTGATTTGTATTTAAAATTGCACTGTTATGATCAATTCACCTGTGCACATATAAAAAACGTTTTTTTAAAAAAGTCATTAAAACTATAATAGTAATTAAAATGTCCTACACAGAAAGCAGCTGCAGATGGGCATGATTAAAGAGGACCAACTTAGAAAAGATGTAATGCTGCTTGAAGGTTAGTCAAGAAAACTCAATTAAACCAGATGAGGAGAGGAACACCATAAACAAATAATACATTTGAATCCCCTGGCTCATTTTCACTTTTTAAATAATTTATAATAAAAGGAGATGACACAAGATCTTAGTGGGCTACAATTAAGTTATGATTTGTCATGTGCAAGTAAATTTCCTTCTCTGGGCCTTAACTTTCTCATCCACAAATGAGAGAAGTAAGCCAAATGGTCTTTATTTTTTCTTTTTAAAAATGATTTTCTTAGATAGAGCACATAATGCATAAATGTATAATGAATTGTGGTACTTTTCGGGATTTTTCCTGAAGAATATGCACTAAAACGAAATCTTAATTCCTGAAGGGAATGTTAGAAATTTAACCAGACACATGTTCAGTTATCACTGAGTGATTATCCAAAGGATCCCGGTGGTGGTTGTGGAAGGAAGGAGAGTGAGATGGATAAAACTTTTAATAACAGAGCTCTAGGCTACAAGGCCTACATTTTAGGAGGTGGTTTTAGTGCTTCAGCTCTAATTCTGTGCGGAGTGAGGTCTTTAAACATGTCCTGGTAGATTGGAGTGGATGGGAGTGTATTACCAAAGAGCTTTATTTGCTGATGTGTGTTTATAGAAATACAAAAGCGATAATGGCTAACAGTCTCTCTTCTGAGAGGTAGGGAGTAAATACATTCACTGTAATCAAAATTCAGGTGTACTTTAACCACAGCGCCACCTCTGGGTAATCTTTATTTCTGCATTCTTTGCGTTTAGCAGTCCTTTCTCATCCTGATTTGCGGTCTGAAAGTGCCTGGCTGAGTGGGTAGCAATGTCAATCTTTTATTTCCACTGATGCGAAACACAAAAACCATGTAAACACACACAAATTCAGTATGGGTAAAGAAATTCTGTATTCGGGTATTCTTCAAACAAATATTTAAAACAGTGCATAAAGTAATATTCCTGGTATAAAGTAAAATTGCCTAACTCGAAATAATGTTATATTGTGCCCCACAGTTGACGAAACCTATCCTACTCATTTGCAATGAGATATAAGAGTAGGGGGCTTTGGAAAAGAAAGATAAATGTAAATTGTTTCTTTCTTGAGTCCTAATTAAATGTGGGAACCATATTGCTCCTAGATCAAGCCGTCATTTTCTCCACTTGCCCCAGAATTATTTGTTCATAGCTTCCTTTCTCGTTTATGTCCTTCAATCATAATCATTCTTTTCTCCAAGTGACAGTTTGCTAAGAATCTCCCATGGACAGCCAGAGGTTCTACACAGACCTATGCAGCCTTTAATGTCTGGAGAAAGTCTAGACTATTTGATGCTGATGTGACCTCCAAGACAACATGCCCCAGCTCTTTCTCAGGAAAAAATATTCTGTCGTTTTAAAGTCAATGCAAAACCATTTTTGAAGAAAGTCTTTTTAGGAAGGAAAATTTTAAAAAATCTGCTCAACTTTATTGCTGCCATCACAGAGATTCCTTGATATTGAAAGTTTCCTCCAACGTGAATATAAAAAGCTTGAGTCTAGGACAACAATTCCAGAGTGTAAAAGGTGTGGAGAGAAAAGAGAACAGCAGTTACCAACAGACAAAACCCAAGGAAGAGGAAGGGCAGGTTAGGTCCTGGGCCAGTTTTCTGTGGTGGTGGTGTTGGCTGAGCAGTGGGGCGTATGGCACAGTAAGTAGAGTCAGGGACTTGCTGCTTCATTTAAGAATAGGAGTTTACAGGCACAGTGGCCCACGCCTATAATCCCTGCACTTTGGGAGGCCGAGGCAGGTGAATCCCTTGAGTTCAAGACCATCCTGGGCACCATGGCAAAACTCCATCTCTACTAAAAATACAAAAATTTAGCTGGGCGTGGTGACATGTGCCTGTAGTCCCAGCTGCTGGGGACACTGAGGTGGAAGGATCACCTGAGCCCTGGAAGTTGAGGCTGCAGTGAGCCATGATTGTGCCACAGCACTCCAACCTGGGCAATGGGAGTGAGGCCCTGTTGCAAAATAATAACAATAATAAGAGTTTACATAGAACTCAACATCTCGAAAAGCCTATATTTCACAGAACCATATCTTGGCTTTAAAATATTGATAATATTTAATAATACTTTGAATTTACTGACTGCCTTTTTAGTCTTTCTCAAAATTCTTTATAAATATCTCACTAAATGTTTCATGTGATAAATGTTTCTAATAGTTGCCTTATTAGAATATTATTGTTTGTTTTTTGTTAAAGCAATCCAGATGACTAAGTTTGGTAAGTATCCCACCAAATTATGTTAATCAGTATTTAGGAAGTTCTACCCTAACTACTCTTTTTAAGGTAATAAACAAGCATAGTGAAGAAGTTGATTTTATGGCAAGAAAATAACAGATCACTGAGGAAAAGGAAACAGCATTGACATTGTTGTGATTGGAAATATAGTTTAAGATGTAGATTTTGATTTTAATTATTCTATTTGATTAAGGTATTTGAAACTCCTAGAGTTGATAGAAAGGTGAAAAAGATAATAGGAAAGAAGAAAACACCTCTGTGACCCAGCATTTTGCCTGATGTAGCAAGGCTACTTTAAAATAGTGTCGTGAAATTATTCATTGTCTTCATAAAAGTTTATTAGCGTAGCAACAGAACATTACAAATCCCCCAAATTTGCCTCAGAACTATCAGCAAATCTTTTTTTTTTTTTTGAGACAAGGTCTTGGATGGGTCACAGACTAAAGGCTCACTGCAGCCTCAAACTTTGAGCTCAAGCCATCCTCCCATCTCCTCAGCCCCCTCACCCCTACCCCAGTAGCTGGGACTACAGGTGCATACCACCACGGCCAGCTAATTTTTTTTTGTAGAGACAGGGGTCTCACTGGTTGCCCAGGCTAGTCTTGAACTCCTGGCCTCTAGGGATCCTCCCACCTCAGCCTCTCAAAGCGCTGGGATGACAGGTGTGAGCCATCATGCTCAGCCCAGCAAATCTTGATATGTTAATCTGTTTCATGGCAATGATACCATAGAAAAAATTGTTTGGCTTACTCATACTACCTATTTCTAAGCCTGAATTCTATCAGCAGTATTCAACCACAGTGATATTCTGCATCTATCATTGCAAATAAATTATCAGACTATATGTGTGAGTGTATTATATGTTCATTAAGGTCTTTTAAACGGTCTAGTGGGTCAATAGGTACTGCTTATTAAAGTCAAGTTAAGTCTTTGCATGGATAGATTTAATTTCGTAATAGTTACAAAAGAGGGTATATAGATGACTGGGCCACTTGTATATATGTGATGTGGTTATTACTAAGAATATATGTTAAAGTTATAAATCCAGTAGAAAATAGCAATTCTGTTTAAAATTAATTACTGTTTCTCTCCAAGATGATGGAAATGAACACTTATTGATAGAGAAACTAAGGCATTAAGATGTAATTCATTCTCCCTTATGTTCCCACTAACTCTTCTTGGTAAAAGAAAGGCTACTAATTCAGAAATTTTAAGGGCCCAAAACCATAACTTCTTTTGTTAGGGTCAGTTTTAATTCTAGTATTGATATAATTAAGCTTTTTCTCTGTGTGGATTTGTAATAAGATGTATTTTAAAGTATAACATTGGTTTCTATTTGTTCACCAAAAAAAGTTGATGAAAATATGATAATATTTATTCATCCAATTGTAATGAATGACTCTGTTGGAATTAGGGAAGTACAATCCATAGCTGTCCTTGGACTTGGAAAGCACGCATTTCTACTCTATATAGCACCATAAATTTTTTTAGAATAAAAAGAACAACCAGATATGGATTTTTTTTTAAATAATAAAATTGAATAACTCAATTGACTAAAATGTGTTCCCTCCACACACAGGTACACATTATAACGTCATCATTTATATTTCTCAACATAAATCAAATTTCATAATAAAATTGTTTTTGATGAATCACCACTTCTTTTCTAGCTTCAAAACATTCTGACAGAGAAAGCAAATTTGTCAATTTCTCTGTGTGATAAGAAATCACTGAAAATATATTTAAGACCTTTAGTCTAAGATAATAATTTTTTTGAAAGTTTCGTTTAAAAGGAAAACATTCAAGGGAAGCCATTTTCAAATTTGGAGAAATAACTGAAGAATAAAATAGACTTTCTTTTCAGCATTTTTTTTCAATGCCATCTGCTATACTCTCTGACAATAAGGCCAGGAGAAGTCATTACAGAACAATACTCTGGAAACAATTTGCCTCAAAAAAGAATGAAAACTTAACACTACCTTCATACGTTTGCTCTAATTACAGCATTAAAACACCCAAGCATTGTTCCCAGATGCCTCTCTCTGTCCTCTTTTTATTGCTTTTCTCCACTGAGATAACATTTAACACTGCATTGAAATTCCTACTTACTGCTTGTGTCCAGTAGTAAATCCTAGCACATTATTAGAATATCTGCCTGTTATCAGCTCAGTCAGGGAATGAATTATTGACTATAACTCATTGCTGGGAAGACTACGCATGACACTCCAGTGAAGTTTTGATAATTTCTAGAAGTCATGGTAATTTATGGAAGGGGGTTTTGATTGATCTCCCACCACCTATTTTGCACCTATCAGTAAATAGGACACATATTGATGGCCTACTTGAACGCCATTAACAATATGGGGGAATTCACAACTTAAGCATTTCTCTTTTTTCTAGTGTGATTTCTATTAAGACAGTCACTCAGTTTCTATTAATTTTCACCTGTATGGTTTACTCCTGAGAGGGAGGAATCACAGATCTCAACTATTGAATGCATAACATCACTATTCTAATAGTGATTTAGATATAGTCTTCATTTGTAGTTATACCAGTGTCTGCCTTTTGGAAAGAAAACCCTAAGATCATTGGAACAGATGGAGGTGGAGCAGAACAAATACTGAAAGATTTTAAAAGGTCTCTTCAAGTGTTGTAATAAAGCTGATAGAATAAAAGAGAATTTTTTTGAATTAATGGATAGTAGGCAAGTTCGTTCTTATTTGGGAAAAAGTTTATAATATATTTGATATAAAATGTACAGATACCATTTAATGTGTTATGACTGTCACTTTAAAGTTCATTTGCCAGAACGTTAAATAACAATCACCACCAATCACAACTCTCTTTCAGTTTTAGGTTTATTTTCCTCCTGTCTCATTTTTGCTGGGTTTCTCCAAATTCAATTATTTCTCAGGGTAAACTCTACTAGACAAATGTTCCTTTTATTTCCTTGCTGAGTTTTCATCATTGTGATTTCATTATTGTTTTATTTACTACAACAATTGCTTTCTAGAAAAACAACCAGTATTTTCAACTCTTAATATGTACTATGTAATATAGCAAACAATATAAATAATAATTTAAAATTTAATGGTTATTTCCTAGATGATATGTAAAACATGCCTAGATTTCTAGAAATTTTATCTTATACCCAATAGTATTTAATAATCTGATGCAAAAATAATGGTGTCTCTTTTGCCAGAGCAGTCAAGATTGGAGGCGGGTAACTTGACTGAACACTTGGCTTAAGGAAAATAATTCTTTTTTCATTTTATCTTAATTTAGTAGCTTCTAGCAGTCATCTAAACAATCTTAAAATTAAAAGATAATGTTAATGGGAGAGACTGTTGTCATAGGATAATGGTTTCCTGCTGCTAGATTAATGCAGTGGCAATAATACTGGAGCATTTATTGAAAATAAAGGGAAAGACAAAGCCAGGAGATTTATTTTTAAAGCAGGTGTCATGGATCCTATGACACCGTTGTGTTATAATTACTATGTTTTAATTTTACCAAATGGCTGTTGGAGAATGACCCCTTTCCCTAATGGGTGTGGGATGGCAATGACCCTGGCTGTATCCCCATTACTGGAGAGCAATACTTTGTGTCTAGAGGAGACTGTTGTGTGATTCTTCCAATCAGAAGACAGCTTCTAAAGGTTATGTAATTTAAAGAAACAAATACCAAAAACCCACAAATAAATTTGTCCTTGACCAAACAAACAAAAGGCAAGAGCCTACTTAACAGTGTCATCAATTGTTCTAGAAACACTAATAAACCCCCACATTGGCACCCAAATACATTGCTGTCCAGCAAGCCCCAGGAATCGCCTATACGACAAAAGCTCTGTCCATGGATGTTAGCCACTGTAGCCAACTATCCTGGATTTACCTTCTTTGAATGCATAATGATAATCTGGGGCTAAGTAATAGACTTCTCCAAATGGCATTCTCTCAGGAATGCCGTGGTAGTCAAAATTCTAAGATATACCCCCAAGATTCCCCTCCTTGGGTGTGTGTGCCCTTCATAACACCTTGTCCTTGAGTGTAGGTGGGCCTGCCTTAATTAGGCAAGCCCTTGTGAGAGAGATCTAAAGATAGAAGACATGAAAGAGATTCAGAGCTGCAGAAGATGCTCTCCTGTTGTTCTGCAAGGGGCAGACTGCCATATGTGAGAGGCTCTATGGGGAGGCCACACAGGAAACAAGGACCTGCATGCAGCCTCTAGGAGCTGAGAGCAGTCCCTGGCCAAAAGCTGGCAAGGAATTGGAGACCTCAGTCCTACTGCCATAAGGACATGCATCCTGCCAACAACCAGGGATCTTGGAATGAGAACATAAGCCTCAGATGAGATGGCAGTCCCAGGTGACACCTTGATTTCAGCCTGGTGAGACCCTGAACAGAGAACCCATCTGCACCATACATGAACGGCAGCCTACAGAGGCTCTGAGATAATAAATGGGTGTTGTTTCAAGCCACTGCATTTATGATCATTTATTATGCAGCAGTAGAAAGCTAACAAATGCTGTGAGAAAAAGCCAAATGAGATATTTTGTTGCCACCTATTTCTCTCTACTATGAATTCTTCCATTTGCTCCCTATTGTCCAATCTCCCTCTCTAGCAGAACCTAGGACAAAAAGCTGGAGTGTCCTCACTATAATCAGGGTGTGTACCAGTTAGGATCTGGGTTATAAGCAAGAAATACCAATAACTAACTCATACATGAGGGACTATATTAAAAGATATCAGGGGTTCTTAGAATTAACACGAGGCCTGAGGACCAGTCCGAGAAAAAGCAAGAACCAGAAGTGCTCTAAAAAGTTACGAAGTAGGAATTTCAACAGTGGTCTCCCAGCAGAAATAGGGTGGTTAGTATGGTGTTGCCTAGACAAATGACCTTTAACTGTTCCTATTCTTCCCTGGGCCACCTAGTCAAGTTGCAAAATCCCTAAAAAGAGCCTCCTATTGGGCACTCTGTCATGTACCTGACTCTTAAGAAGAGGAGCAGCCCTCTTAGGGCATCTGCAGTTGGAGCAAACCCTGGAAGTCCCCTCCCTCCCAGAATCTGTAGAGTGAAAGAGGTAATTCCCTACAGGAAAATAGATAGTGGACTTTTTTTTTTTTTTTTTAAAGTGATGAATGTCAGCCAAATTGTATGTGGTCAGAGGGTGAATGCTAGAATCAGGTATGAGGAGGAGCAGAGAGCCCATCAGGCAATCACATCCAAAGCAGGTCATCAAAGAAACAGGAGTTTTAGGCCACAAGAGACCTCATAATAAGTATGAGAAACAGATATCTGCAGCACATAGGGCCATCTGAGCAAATTCTAGACCCAAGAATCCAGCTGGCTTCCTACATGCCCCACACTTGGGTGGTTTAGACCTATGTAGACCAGCCAGTATAAGACTGTGATCTACCTCTTCTGTGTTTAACACTCATTAATTTCTTACTTGTCACTGTATCATAAGCACCATATTTCCTATCTCTTAGGATTATAAGTGTCCATGACTATTTGCAGGGGGAAAGGAGGTGGGGAAGATGTTACACATTTCAGAGTTGTTATATGCATGTTGAGGAGGGCAGTGGGAAAACCAGTCTGGTAGGTTCAGGGCATTGTAGGATTTGTGTCAGTTGACATACACAAATGGACTCCCGGTTTTCTTTGTTATTTTTACCTCAATTAAAATTGTACTATCCTCAGTTCATTCATACATTCAAAAAACATTTATTGAGCACCCATTATGTGCCAACCAATGTTCAAGGTGGTAGAGATACAGCAGCAAAGAAAGCAAAGCCTCTGCCCTTATGGCATTTATAAATTATTGTATGTTAGAAGGTGGAACATGCTAGGAAGAAAAGGAAGCGGGGTAAGAATGATAGGGAGTGGTGGGGCCAAGTGGAAAGGCTCTTGGTGGTCGAGCACAATTTTGTGTAGGTGAGTCAGGGAAGGCTTCAATGACAAGATAACATTTGTCCAGAGACATAAGGAAGTAAAGGAGCCATGCTCCTAAGGGAAAGAGAATTCCAGGTAGAAGCAGCAACGTTGCAAATGCCCTAAGGAAGATGTGTTTGGTATGTTTTAGAAGCAGGTAGGAGACCAGGTTGCCCAGGGTGTAGTAGATGAGATCAGAGTTTAGATTGGGACAGATGTGGGACTTGGGCTTTTACCTGGATGTTACTGGAGGATTCTGAGCAGAAAAGAGATATGATCTGATTTACACGTTAAACACTTCATCCTGGCTGCTGGGTGAGAACAAACAACAAAGCAGTCAGGAAGAAGCAGAAAGATCACCATGACGAGGTTCTTGCAGAAATCAAGCAAGAGGTGATGGTGACTGGAACCACAGTGATAGCAGAAGCGAAAGTAAGAAGTGATCAGATTTTGGGTGTATTTTGAATATCTGGGGCAGATAGAACCATGGTTTCTATTTCACAATTTACATTTGAGTTCATGCGCCTTTGACAATCTTTGGTGTTTCCATGTTTCATGGCAGCTATACCTTCCCTTCTGTTTCTGAGAAGCTGGGCAGGCACCTCCCCTCCTCTCTCACCTCACAAAATTCCTCTTCTCACATTCTGAGTTTATGTCAGAAATAGCCACAATATTGTTTTTTCACTCAGATATTTCTATTTTAACTCAGAAGGGAGAAATAACAAATATTGAACCTCCCAAGGAATATAGACACTAAGCTAGGTTCTTTCCATAGTGCAATTCATTTAATCATAATAACTACCTAATACAATAGGCATCATTGCCATTGCCTCCATTTTAACACTGAAGAAACTCAAATCATAAATGTTGAATGATTGCCCAAGAATAGCATCAAAGCTGAGGTACAAAACTTGAAATTCAGCAAAGCTTAATAGATTGAAGAAACCTTCCACAGTCCACTCCTACATGCTAATAAATTAGTCTGTGCAACTTTAGCTTCTAAACCCGTGGTTCTCAATTGGGGATGGTTTTTTGCCCCCCAGTGGACATTTGGCAATGTCTAGAGACACTTCTGGTTGTCACACTGGGGAAACAGGGAGTTGCTACTAGCATCAGTGGGTAGAGGCCAGGGATGCTCCAAAACATCCTGCAAGGCACAAGAAAGCCCCCCACAACGAAGAATTATTCTTCCCCAATTTTTTTTTTTTTTGAGATGAAGTCTCACTCTGTTGCCCAGGCTAGAGTGCAGTGGCATGATCTTGCCTCACTGCAGCCTTCACCTCCCAGGTTCAAGCAATTCTCCTGCCTCAGCCTCCTGAGTAGCTGGGATTACAGGCACCTGCCACCACGTCTGGCTAATTACTTTGTATTTTTAGTAGAGATGGGGTTTCACCATGTTGGCCAGGCTGGTCTCGAACACCTGACCTCAGATGATCCACCCGTCTCAGCCTCCCAAAGTGTTGGGATTACAGGTGTGAGCCACTGCACCCAACCTTCTCTGTCCAAATGTTAAAAGTGCCAAGATTGAGACCACTGCTCTAAACCATTGTTCCATCATTGGACTGTCGTAGTAGAAGTAACATAAGCTATGACACACTTACTAATAATCTTTCATTAAGATCTAAAACTAAGGAACTTTCTATAGTCAGAACAATTTTAGTGTGTTGGTTGGGGTTAAATTTACAGTCATCAAGGGAAGTTGTACCCAGTATGCCCCATGGCACAATGCTGTGTGCTTATATAAGCTCAAGAATACAAAAGCAAAACTCTAAAATGGAAGTTAATAAATATCCAACTAAATGTCTACAAATGGTAGTGAATTAACTTGACAATTGCAATATATTTCGCTTCTTATATAGGCACGCTCAAATTATATTATTGTGGGATGTGTTTGATATGATTTGGGCAGATACTCCAAAAGTAAGATTTTTCTAGGCGCCACAGCATTCTGATAATAGCTCTACAGTCATTGTTTTAAAGAGTGAAATCAGGAACAGGGCAAGGCTGTACCTGAATGAAGTGAGATGCTAAATTGTGCCAAGATTGGAAAGAAATGCATTCAGGCAACAAAAACAGCAAATGCAAAGACTATGGGGTGGAAATAAGTATGGCATGCTTAGTGTTAGCTCATGCTGCTAGAATGGAGTGAGAGGGACAGAGTGTAACAGAAGATACTAGAGAGAGAAACAGAGCCTTTAGATTTTAATCTGAGCATATTGGGAAGCCATTGGAGGGTGTTAAGTGGAGTTGTGCCATAATCTGATTTAATTTTTAAGAAGTTAACTGGCCTTTGGGGAAGAATTGATTAGAAGGATATGTGGCAGAAATTACTACAAGCTTACCACAGGATTTGTTTTCCCTTAGAAATAGAACCCCTATTTAAACTGTGTATATTGGCACCTGGAATAAAGGGCTGCATTTCCTAAACTTCCCTTGCAGCTCAATAGACCTTGTGACTACATTTTGGCCAATAAATTCTATGTAGGAGGAAGTGTGGGTAGGACTTCTAGGAATGTGTTTAAAGAGAGCTCATTCAGCTCTCTTCTTCTCTTCTGTTTGTTCCTTCTTTGGGCCTGAAATGTGGACCTACTCACTAAAGCTTCACCATGAGATGGCCTTGAGGATGGCAGTTGTGTACTAGGATGAAACCTTGTATTAAGATGATGGAGCAGACAGATGAAAGATGGAGGCCCTGGTGAAAGGCAGGTCCCTGGCAATACTATGAAGTTGTCAAACCAACACTGCAATAGTTACTTCCAAACATATGAGAGAGAAATAAACATATCTTGCTTAAAACTTTTTAAATTTTTTGCAGAGAGTTGAAATTAATTCTGACACAGGAAGCAAAAGTGGAAGTGAGAAACTAATAAAGAGATGACTGCAGTATTCCATGTGAGAGATGAAGTTGATGTGGACCAGGGCAAATGGTGGAAGTGGTGGGAGGTGTAAGATACCAAATATACTTTGAAGGTAATGTTAAGAGCACATGCCACTGCCCTTTGTGGGGAACTAAAGGGAAAGAACAAAATCAAGGATGACTTCATTTTCTGAGATAAGCAGATGAATGAGAGCTGTCCTTTTCTGAATGGGAGGCCCGGGAAAGGATTATGGGGTAAATCGAGATTCTGTTTTGGACCTAAGCATAATAAGATTGAGATCCCCATTTAACATCCATGTAGTGAAGTTCAGAAGTCAATTAGATATGTAAGTCTGGAGCTCATGGGATAGGTCTATGCTATAGAAATAGATCTGGAAATTGTTAATATATAAAAGGTTTCACAGCCATGAATAAGACTGTAAAGGGCCAATGATTGAACCCTGGGCTGATCCAACTTTAAAGGTCATGAAGAGGAGGAAGAGAAGTCCAGTACTTGAAAAAGAGGAGGAAGAGAAATCCAGTACTTGAAAAAGAGGAGGTAACAAAGTTGGAGGAAAACCAGAGGACACATGAAGAAAATGTTGTAAGAACACTAGTCAAATCTGCAAATGCTGCTAAGAGGCTAAGGTGATGATTGAAAATAGGTCATTGATTTGGGAGGATGGCTTTATTTGGAAGGGAAGTACCCATTGGACTTCCTTTCCCCCTTTATGTCTCACTGGCTAGAACAAGATCATATGCTCAGCCCTACGCCAATCCTGATTAAATCCCTGGGCCAGCCAAGGAGAAAAACACCTTCTCTTGAATCAACTGATCTCTGCCTTGAAAAAAATCAGGAATTGATTAGCAGAGAAGTGGGGGCAGGGAAACGGCTGATGGTTAGGCAATAAACAGTATCTGCCACAGTGCTTTTTATTGTGACATAAAAATTCCAAGCCTCATCACAATTAGGGTGGTACTACATTGGGCACATGTAGTAAAGTGATCTGGTGCTCTTTTTGCTGTTGCCATTGATCTTGTGATGAACTGCTTGTCAGGCATTTGTATACTATTAATTGCAAAATAATCACTCCCATCGTCAAGAAATTCAACACACCAAAGACTTCTAAAACTAAATAAAGATGCTGTCAAGTGAAAAAAAAGAAAGAATCAACGGCATGGATTTTTTTCCCTCTAAAATTCTAGAGCCACCTGCTTGTCAGCTTGGAAGAGTAAAAACATGTTTACTTTTTGGTCACATGCATGAAAGCTACAAAGTTATTACTGACCAAGTGTTTAAAAAATGATGCTGGAGATTATTTTTTACAAAGCATCCAAGAGAATTCTCCATGTTTACCTTAACATTTGGATCTCTTACTGTCTACTTCTCTGTTCTCTGGTAAAATCACCCTTACTTGCCTTGATAAAGTTCCTTAAAGTTAGCATTACATTGTCAGTTGTCTCAAAGACTAAGACAGGTTATGAGAACTAGTCTCTCTTACTTCCTCTAACTCTGCTACCAGATATGGAAATTGTGCTTATGAAATGAGAGGGTGGCACTGGGAAGCAGGGAGTGCTGCCTTATTCACAGCAAATGTGATCCTGTGAGACTGGGCCGGGCCTCATCCTCATAATAATAAAAAGCTACACACGTATTACCTGCACTTTAGGAATGCTACGTTGCCTCTCGTAAGAAAATCTGAAGACACCAAAAGCTGCTGGAGCAAAATGAATAAGGAAATAATGACAGAGGGCCCTTCACACAGTGTACAGCACCAAGTAGGCCCTCAATCAATGACAGCTCAATGAACACAAGATACTGCAAAACACACAGAGGGGTCATGTCCTCTGGGCTTTTAAAATCTAGTCCAAGAAGAAAGAGTTAAAGGATAAAGAAACAACTAAAGGCAAGAAGAGAATTTTGGCATGCTGTTTGTATCAGCTGCAGAGTAAAGAGACAAAGGAGACTACCAGATGGCAGTGAGTAAAGTGGAAAATCTATCAGATTCCAAGGTGAGAAGAGACATTAAGATTTCTCTGACCCAACCCCTTCATTTCACAATGAAGTCAGGGAAGTGCAGAGGTCCAGGATTCAGTAGCAATCACCGAGCAAGCTAGTGGCAGAGCCTACCCTGGGCCCCAGGTTGCACTCTTCCCACCTCATCAATTGCTGGCTACACCCCCTTCCAACTCCAGGACACGATTCCCTTTATTGACGGGTGATTTGTCAAGAGAACAGGTATGAGAGCCACAAAAGATTGAACCCCGTGCTCAACTTTGTCTTCTGACTTCATACTTCACATTGACCCTTCACTTTTGACTGGAGGTCACTGAGATAGGTTACTTGGAATAGTAATCTCAAGTGTGTGACAGGCATTGTTTATCTTTCCAGCAAATCATTCACAACCATCCCCTTTCTCCTCTCTAGTGGAAGCTTGGTTTTGTTCAGTTACCAAGGTGCCAAGTGGTTTACCAGAACCTAAAACTTCACAGACTATAGAGGTGAATCATGGTTGGTCGAAACCTGGAGCACTCCTTGCCAGTGATTGGTTTAGGAGGACGCATGTGCCTTCCTTTTGACCAGTAAGATGTGAAAAGGTATTTCCAGGAAAGGCGTCCTTGCTCTTTATCAAAACAAACCAGAAAAGTGGGAAAAGAAAAGGTCCCATCTCTTATGCCTTTAGATGGTGTTATGTGAGGACTACATGCCTGGACCTCCTGTTATCTGGTGACCATGAAGGGAGTCACCAACGCCATGAGGCAAAGGGAGTAAAAAGATAGTAAGGACTGTGTCTTTAATAATGTTGGTGGGGGCCTGAATTAATCCAACTGGAAACTTGGGATTTCTAACTTCTCGTTACTGAGTAAATAAATACCCCTATTGTTCTAGCCACTTTTATTTTTTATTTTAATTTATTTTTGAAGACTAAGTCTCACTCTGTCACCCAGGCTGGAGTGCAGTGGTGCAATCTCAGCTCGCTGCAACTTCCGCCTCCCAAGTTCAAGTGATTCTCCTGCCTCAGCGTCGCGAGTAGCTAGGATTACAGGCATGTGTCACCACGGCTGCCTAATTTTTGTATTTTTAGTAGAGATGGGGTTTCACCATGTTGGCCAGGCTGGTCTCGAACTCCTAATCTGGTGCTCCGCCCACCTCGGCCTCCCAAAGTGCTGGGATTACAGTCTAGACACTTTTAACTGAGTTTTCTGATCATTGCAGCCAAAAGCATCCTAATTATTACAAAGTAAAAACCAATCTTCAGAATTTCTGATAATCCTGAAGAGGTTTATTTTGTTTTCTGAAAACAACAACAATGACAACAAAGAGGGCTGTCTTCAGGATGATGTTTCTGCAATTAGGCTTTCCCAGTGGCAAGGCCTCCCTGGCGGCCTGATTCCACCACATGCTATCTCCTAACACTCTTGTTTCCAGAATGCCTATTATTTTTAATGTGGGATTTTGGCCTCGGCCAAGTCTTGTTTATACCATTAGGATTTAACATGCCTCATGCCTCTATTGGGTTTCTCTTGTTCCTTACCGCCTGTTTCAGAAGGCTAGGGAGACCCTGAAAAAAACATAGACATTGGGAGAGGAAACAAATTCTCCGTATCAGTCTTATGGGTACTAATATCTATTTCCCACCAGATGGATGAGATTTCAGGTCTGCTAAATTCATGATGTGTACATTTGAAATGTATAAAACGTTCCCTTTGTTTCATCTGTTTGAATGGGGTCAGTAATGATATTCCTTCACTGTATATAGTTATTAAGAGTCCTTTGCTTATGTTAAGGGGGCTTATGGAAGGTTTCAGCCAAACACAAAACCACTTATTAGGACAAACAGGGCTTTTAAAAGAATACTATACTCTCATGAATAAACTAGTTTCTGATTGGCTAGAGTTGCAATTTAGCTTTTATCAGTAATTAAGGGCAAGCCATGGAGCAAACTCGTTAGTTGACACCAATTACAATTGGTAGACGAACTAATGAGTCCAAGAAAAAAGTTATTTATTTCTAAACTTTTGAAGCATAATTGTTGTGTAAATCGGATAGCGAGCAAATCTTTTCCATACGTTTAGGTTGGTAATTGAGAAATAAAATGGTTACCAAATGTACTCTTTGTCCAGTTTTGTTCTGCAGCCGGTCTCTCTCGGGACTCTTTAAAGTGTAAGGAAAAGGTGATGTCAACAGCAACGTACTCTGGGCAAACGGAGCCAGGATTAATTAATAGAGATGAAAGGGAAACACTAGACCTTTCTAAACCATCGCCTTACAGTCCCCACAGTTAGATGCTTGCTGTTCTGCAGATGACCAAACACAGTGCCGAGGATGAGGGCCAGGGCCCAGAGACTGCCTTGTATTTAAAAACAAAACAAAACAAGAGAATGGAGAATGAGCCTTGTCTCCATCTCATTTCCAGCATGTAGTCTTAAAAATGAGGAACTCTCAAGAGCTTTTCCCTTTGAAGTTTAATATGTGGGACTTTACATCAATATAACATTTTAAATGTGTTAAACAAATTAGTCTCTGGTTACAAAAGTTTTGAGACATTTGCAAGTTGCTGTTTAACTAAATTTAATATGTGCCAGCAAAGTTGATCGTGCAGTTGTTCATTTAGAAGAATGCACATTTGGAATGATTAATAAATAAACCAGCCTCCCATTGCTTCAACCTCTGTGTTTATTTGAAGGCAATCTACTTTAAAAAGACATTAATATTCTTAGAATTATTATTAGAATAATTGCTTTTACTCTGCTCAGAACACACATTTTTTCTCATTTCCCTTCAGCACAGACAGCTTTTCACTCAGATATAAACTTCCCATTATTATTCCCCACCCCCCAAAAATGAAGAATAGGAATTATACACTTTTCACTAAGGAATAATTAATTTGTCTCAAGTATTAGAACAGAGAATTGTAGAGTGACTTTGAATGGTAGTCTCTGAGGAGTAGCATTGTTTGTTCTCTCCAGTCTTTAATGAGCTTTAGTAAATGGCCAGGAAAAATTACCTTCTTTCTGTAATATGAGAGAGGCGAAGAATGAAGGAAGCTATAGAATCCCTAGGAGAAAAAAGAACACACACACACACACGCATATGCACACACATATACACCTCCTTCACAACAGCACTCTGGTTGGTTAGGAGAACACAGTTCTCCTTTAGACTTATTTGAGGACAAGAGATCTGGTTACTAAGTGCATTAAAACAGAAGCATGTCCCTAATTTGTATTGATTATTGTTATCGTTACCACTGTTGAATCTGCTGGGGAAACCATCCATTTTACAATTCCATGGGGCTGGATATTTGTTACACCCGCCATGTTAAATTTCTTTCCTCTTTAATGACTGAAAGAGAATTAAAACTAGAGCTTTAACATAAATTCGCTGTAAAGAAGCCGCCCCTCCCCCACAGGTCACTGAACTCCATGAAAAGATCCCCTACATTGTAAAGGTCTTACCCTAAAAGAGACTCACTATAGCCAAAAGACATTTACAAAGAGCCAGATCATTTTTCCCAGGTTGCCATAGACCCCTGGGCTTGCACTCAAGAAATGGTAATATTTTTAGTCCTAAAATTCCTCAAATAAAGGGGAAGTTTTACACTCATTTAAAGGTGGCCTGGAAAGTGGACTACGCAGGAGACTCTGAAGTTCATCCCCTCAAGCTCGTGCTGGGATCTAAGGAAACCATGAGAAAGCACCGCTCTTCTTGCCTGACTGCTGAACCAACTAAGATATAACCCGAAGGGACAAGGCAGGAGGGGCCCAAGTATCACCCCCAGACTGAAGGAGCAAGTATCTGCAAAAATGACTTTTATCTGGGGCCCAGTAAGCTTTTTTTTTGGTTGGGGGAGACAGGGTCTTGCTCTGTCACCCAGGCTGGAGTGCAGTGGTGCAATCTTGGTTCACTGAAACCTCCTTCTCCCAGGTTCAAGCGATTCTCCTGCCTCAGTCTCCCGAGTGGCTGGGATTACAGGCCCGTGCCACCACAACTGGCTAATTGTATTTTTGGTGGAGATGGGATTTTGCCATGTTCCCCAGGCTGGTCTAAAACTCCTGAGCTCAGGCAATCCGCCCATCTCTGCCTTCCAAAGTGCTGGGATAATAGGCGTGAGCCACCATGCCCAGCCCCAAGTAAGCTTTATAGTAGCAAATGGCACAATTGGACTGACTTCCCAACATGGTCTCAGCAGCACAGGCCTCTCCAGAGCAGCTGAATGCACAGCAGCAGGCAGGACACAGTTTGGCCCCCCCAGGTGACTTGCTCTTGAGAGTAAAGGGAGAGGAATGCCGGGACTCTCTCCTTTCTCTTTTTAAGCATCTAACATCCCCAGGCCCAGCATGAAGGAGTGTCCACGCCAGTCCAGCTCTGTGCTTGCCTCTGTTCCTTGGATTGTGTGCGTCTTCCTTTCCTCAGCCCTAGTTACTGATCTCAAGCTTTATTCTAGCAGGATCCTAAGCTGACCCTTTGACAAGTCTTATAAACTGGTTCTCACTAAAATTGTAATGACTGATAGAAGCTTAATATATTAGGTGCTGTCAAGGAGTTGGGGTAGAGAGACCCATGGGTTTTGGAATTAAACAAACCTCTGTGAATTTCAGCTTCACTTCTTACTAGTTTTGCACCCTTTAGAAATGTCCTTAATCTCTCTGAGCCATAGAATCCTCATCTATAAAAGGGTTAAAGTCACTGCTGGTGAACTTTGCAGGTCAATGTGCTGGCCCAATGCCTCACATTCAGTAAATGTGCATGTCTTTCCATTCATACTCGGATGTAAGGAAATGGTAATAACAACCATAGTTTCTAATTGTATCAAGCTCAGTGTTTACAAAATGCTTTAATGGAAATATTACGTAAGAACGATGAGAACTGCATGAATCCTATAATACATCTCCTAAGGCAGGAATTATCTTTGTTTTACAGAAGAGGAAACTAAAATTCAGAGAATAGAAGTTACTTGTTCAAGGTCATTTAATTAGGAATTGGTAGAGTTCATATGCGAATATGAGTTATCTGCCTCCAAATCCTACTTTCTTTCTACTCGTCGAACTAGTTCTTAATAGTAGGTTTTTGTAAAACTGAAAAATTGGAGACAGTATCCCCTAAATCAGAGGAGGCAAACTGGCAACCCAGGAATTTAATCCAGGCACTAAATGTGCTTTGTTCAGCAAACAGAGTTTCTTAGAAGTTTAAATTTTTTGCTGACATTTAAAAATCGGGATAACATTTGTGAATATTTAGATTTACAGACTCTTTAAAAACCCAAGAGGTCTGAAACTTGCATGTCCATTAGGCCCCATCACCTACTGGTGCTGTGACCTTGAGGAAACTACCTTTTTGTACTTCCTTATGTGTAACATGAGGATAGTAAGAGTCGCCCTCTCAGAGGGTGGTTGAGAATTAAATGAGATAAGACATTCAAAATGTTTAGAATAGTCCCTGGCTCATAGGTAGATCTCAATCAACTTTAGATGTTATTTTTATTCTTTTTACGACTATTTGCCAGCAAAGTGGAGCCTGGGAATTTTCCTGGAGACCTTCAAACTGTACTTAAATTTGAAGAAATGCAAGATGGAAGTGTTGTTTCAGTCTGACATACAAAGCCAATGTTGGTTCTTACGCGGAAAGTGCAGCTTAACCCAGCATTAGTGCTTGAGCTGTTCCAGCTGAGGTTCTGAAAAAAAGATTTGTCATGTCTCACATTTATGATATTTAAAGCAAACAAGAAAAAAAAAAAAAAAAGCCTAACTCTTGAGCTGGCATTTTGCATGACTTTGCTAGGAAGGAAAAAAAGAAGAAAGACAAGGAGGAAAACTAGAGGGGGAAGGAAGAACTTTTCTTAGTTTTGCTTAAACAAAAGAAAGAAGGGAGGAAGAGAGGAAAGGAAAGAAAAGTAAGGGAAGGGAAGAAGAAAAAAAGAAAAGAAAGGCAAAGAAGGTTGTTCTGAATATCAGGGAAGGTGACTCTTACTGGTGCTGCTAGAATACTTTAGACACGCTATGCCCTCTGGTAGCAACTTGCATTATGCTTTGTTTTGTTTTCAAAAACTTCAAAGTTTCTCCAGGCTTCATCCCCAATTAGAACAAATGTCAGTAACGTGCTTGAAGAAAATTTGTTTAGAGATGTGTGTATGGTTGAAAATTGCACATTACACATGCCCCATGCATGATTTTCCACTAAATTTTAACGATGAGCGGAGGTACATGGTTCCAGATAGATGAGTGAATCTGAATGTATATATCTGGTGCTTTGCACGCTGACATAAACACAGCTGCTTTTATACATTTGAGAACATTTGTGTTTATTTGAATGTGTGATGGGGAGGTCATCAAAATGAACACACTCGTTGTGTTTATTTGAATCTCACATCGCTCATAAGAATACATGCTGTGTTTGAACATGCAGTCAAACACCAGCGTCTCTAAAAGGCAAATCAAACCCCAAAAGGCAGTTCAATGCAAAACCCCATTAATGCTGCATTAGAGGTGAAATTCCTTTCACTGGAAAGCCAGGGAATTTAGAGTTAAAGATTTTCAACAGCAAGTTTGTTTCTAATAGCTCCAGAGAAGTACACTGGAGAAAAGTACATGGTTTCTTTCCATTCCTTTATCACAGTACATAGAATTTGTATTTAGTAAGATAAAAAGAAAGATAGACAAAAAGAATCAAATCCAAGCACTAAAGTACCAAAAATGTTTGCAGGGCACTAAGAAATGACACACAATTGCAATATCAATAACGTAGACAGCACATAAGCTTTGTATTTGGAGGGTGCTGCTGGTGGTGTCAGTGAAATGAACAAGACTTAGGTGAGGGTTATGGTTATGGTGATGGGGATGTTTTGTACACATGTCTGAGTATCACTTCTACAAGGACAAGGGTGTTCTGAGCCATTAAAAAAAAAGGGAGTGGGGCAGGTAGGTACAGATGTGGTCCATGAGTAGAGGTACTTGTATGTAAGTATGCTTGCTTCAGCCCTTAAACAGAGGCTATTGCCAAACTTAGTAGTCTGTGACTTGCAATTTTTTGCACACTTCAAGAACAACAACAGCATTATAATACAATCTTGATACGAATTCCCGGGCTCAAGCAATCCTTCTGCCTCAGCCTCCCAAGTAGTTGAAGCAACAGGTGCACACTACCGTGCCTGGCTAATTTTTAAAACATTTTATCAGTGACAAGGTCTTGCTACATTGCCCAGGTTGGTCTCCAACTCCTGGCTTCAAGTGATCCTCCCATCTCAGCCTACCAAAGTGCTGGAATTACAGGTGTGAGCCACTGGGCCCAGCCCAACCCTAATACTTTGAAGCAATGCAACCTGCTACATATGGCTGAGAATGGTTGAGAACGTGCTGGTTCTCAACTGTTGCTCTAGTTAAAATTAAAGCCCTTCTCTGTTATGCTAGGTTAGCTTTTTAAATTCTTCATCTTTCTTCTACTATAATTTAGAAAGAGCAGATAGCCAGGAACTGAGGCATCTGCCATTAAAACCTTCAGGATTATATTCACAAAACTTGTTACCTATGGTTTTCTTTGGAAAAAAACTTAAAAAGCAAATAAATAAACAGAAAGGAGGAAAAGGGAACACAAAACAGCAAGATGAGGTTCCTCTGGAAATTAAATAGCTGATGCAGACGATTAAACAATAACAAGAAAAAGCGTGTGTTTCTCTTTGGCTTATAAGAACTGACAAGATTACAGCCAGTGGTGGTTTGGCTGGAGAGTAGGAATTTTATTGTATGGTATTAATTAAAACCAGAGGGAGTGGGATACCAGGAGCAGGAGGTGAGCCCATTTCCACAGAGCCACAGAACACTAGGGTTTGGCCACCAGGTAAGACTTCAAATATGTGAAAAACGTTCAAAATAAAAGATATAAAAAATCCTTAAAGGCCCGTGTTATCATAACAAAACATGCTTAGAATAACATAATGTCTCCACTGGTTCTCCATTAGAACAATTACAAAATTCAAAATTGCTTAATTGGTTAAATTAGATAAGATCAGATTGATTGAGACCAGAAGCAACATCTACCCCTTTCTTCCATTTCCATTGACGGTAAGGTAACTATGTCTTTGTTTCTCTATCAGGATGCATTTTCATCTACCTAAAATATTATTACTGCATGGCAGTTTGTTACTCCATTAGTTTTAACACTTTTTAAAAATGTTTTAGAAATGACAAATGAAAAAAGGAGACAGAAGTTGCATTTTAAATTAAGCAATTTTCTGAGTTTTATGCGGAAAGCAAGACTCTCTCAAAACTACCCTTTGATGAGGCCCCAAATATACAAAGGGATCAAACTCCATATAGACAAAAGGATTTTCCCCCTGACTTTGGAGTGATATCTTGTTACACTAATGGCTCTTGACAGCTGTCATAAGACCCTTCGTTTACAATCTTCAGAAAGAGGGAAGCTAGAGTCTGCCATTGAAACCTCAATGTTTCCCAATCAGAAACAAGCAAGCTTGCCTCTTAGAAAGAGACATGGACAAAGGTAAGGGAAAGTACAGTAGATTTAAGTGAAATAGGAAGCTTCAAAATCCTGTTTGGCTGAGCGTGGTGGCACACGCATGTCATCCCAGCACTTTGGGAGGCCGAGGTGGGAGAATCGCTTGAATCCAGGAGTTTAAGACCAGCCTGACCAACAGAGTGAGACCTTGTCTTTACAGAAAATTTAAAAAATTAGCCAGGTGTGGTGGTGAGCACCTGTAGTCTCAGCTACTCGAGAGCCTGAGGCAAGAGGATCGCTTGAGCTCAGGAGGTTGAGGCTGCACTGAGCTGAGATTGAGCCACTGCACTCCAGCCTGAGCAACAGAATGAGACGCTGTCTCCTTAAAACAAACAAAACCAAAAATAACCCCATATATTTGATATGATCTCATTTTCATTTTCAAAAATAAAATATTTGCACATATATGTATATATGTGTATGTTGAGCATTTTAAATTTGAAAATCCAAAATCTGAAATGCTCTAAAATCCAAAACTTTTTGAGTGCCAGCATGATACTCAAAGGAAATGCCCATGAGAGTATTTTGGACTTTGGACTTTCAAATTTGGGATGCTGAACCAATAGGTATATAAAATGAAAATATTCCAAAATCCAAAAAAATTGGAAATCTGAAATACTTTTGGTTCCAAGCGTTTCAGATAAGGGATATTCAACCTGTATATATAAAAAAGCTTAGAAAGCTTATAGACCAAGGTGTTAATGATGATCCTTCTTTTTCATTAACTATATTTAGTGCTTTTCTCTAATAAAATATGCATTATATTTATAATATGGAAACTTTTAAAAAATATTTTTCAAAAATAGAGATTTTAAAAATTACTGACAGCTTCTGCAGCTGTAAAATAGGAATAATAATAGACCTATCTTATAGGGTTGTGTTGAGGACTAAAGGGGTTAATATACATTAAACACATAGTTCCCGGCCCTTGGTAAGTTTTTTGGCTACTATTATTAACTAAGAGGACAATTATCTGTTTCACTTAAATTAATGAAATGTATTTTAAAATAAAAATATAAACATGTTTTTAAATTATTGCTACATACTGCAGCTGCTTGAGAGCTCTGAGGATGAGGCCTATCCTCTGTTAAGAAAAGGAACTAAATTATTTTAAAAGTGTTAGACACATAGCACCAACCGAGATAGTCTCTTAGAATTAATATGAAGGATTGAAAGTGCTTTAAACGGAATAACTTTCTTATTAAACAAAGCAATATATTTTAATAACCGTGTCCATGGAACACCCCAAATCACCTTAAATATAGTGTCCCACCCTTAGGACACATTGATAAACTGTTTGTGCCTAATGTGGAAACTGGACTATGGGACAACATGTGGATTCAAGGACAGGGGTATCAGGCTGGTTAGTCAGATATAGGATATAGGATCTCATTCTTCTGGTTTCAAGGGGCTAAAAATTCAGTCACTTTGGTAAAATCTAGCTCTCTTCAGTGCTGTGGCAAGGTGTGGTGTCCATGTGAGGCAGCTACCCTTTCCCTTTTCCTCAACTTCTTCCTCTCCTTAAATGCCCTCCCTACTTCCCACTGGGAAGTATGAGATCCTATATCCTATATCGCAGGAAAAGGTGAGCCAGATCCCTGCCAGGCACTGCGAGCAAAGTTACTCTGTCTCTCTGGTTCCTTGTTCTTGTCTGCTGTACAGTGGATCAGGCTTTTCTAGCATCCTAACAGTAAACTCCAAAACAGGTGCGTGGGTGTGGAGAAAGAAAAGAGAGCAAACGTTCAAGCCTGCTGCCATCTAAGGCTACCCAGAGAGAGACACATCAGAGGGGGTCCACCTTCCATGCGGTCCAGCCCAGCATTCCAGATTTCTCTGCATTGGGATTGAAGGCCAAAACTCTGGCTAATAATAAAGTATAATGTCCATTCATTTCTTGTTCCCCCTCATTTTCCCTCCCTCAGAATGACAGTGCCTCATCAGAAAGGATTTCAGGATTCCTGGGTCCCTGAACATAACATCATACAATATCATCCCACGGTTACCCCAGCATTAAATCATGACCTACTGGCTCTCTCAGGGGACTTTCCAGAGCCAATGTGCCTCTGACTGTGGGACCATCAGGCTCAGTGGCAGGTTGTGGGAGGAGACTCTTGAGCACAGGTGGTTTGCGATGATTCGATGGGGTGGCTTCATTCCAGAGTGTGAGCTTGCCCTGCAATTTTGGAGGAAAACTTCCCAAGGAGGCATTTATGGTGGAGTTTTTGCTTTGTTGCCCATTCTGTGCCTCAGATGGGAGGACAATCAAAACTAGGACAGACAACAGTCTGACAGAAGTACCCCAGGCACATGTCTGGCCAGCACCTGTCAGGATTAGAGCAGCCTCTCTGGAAGTCTTTTTCTGTGATGTGAAGCCAATGCCATTTGTTTTTGCTTGGTTTTTTTTTTTTTTTTTTTTTTTTTTGATTGAGACGGAGTTTTGCTGTTGTTGCCCAGGCTGGAGTGCAATGGCGCAATCTCAGCTCACTACAACCTCCGCCTCCTGGGTTCCAGCGATTCTCCTGCCTCAGCCTCCCAAGTAGCTGAGATTACAGGTGCCTGCCACCACGTCTGGCTAATTTTCGTATTTTAGTAGAGATGGGGTTTCACCATGTTGGTCAAAGTGGTCTCGAACTCCTGACGTCAGGTGATCCACCCACCTCAGCATCCCAAAGTGCTGGAATTACACGCGTGAGCCAATGCGGTGTTTGTTTGGTTTTTTTAAGTTTTCAAATTGTTTTTTTCTATTCAAAATGAAAATAGCTTTATTGAGTTCCACAAAAGTGATACATAGTTTTTCTATATATTATTTATATATATCAATCTAGGTTATGTTCTTAGAATGTCAATAAAAATATTGGCACTGCTTTTATCAGACACATATGGGGTGTATTTTAGAATGATGTGTCTCTGTTGGTTTAAGACGTTTTCATGACTTCCAGTTGTTCTTGGGGTGAAGACTAGTATCCATGCTGTACCTTCCTTTTCATCTTCATTCCTCCCGTGCCCCTTCCCCTGTGTTGCTGCCAGAACTGAAGCCAGGGTTAGTGCATTCCCCTCAGGACACCATCCAGCAAGGCCTCTTTCATCTCCCGGTGTACACTGGTCCAGGTCTCCTTCATGGGCCTCCTCATCCAAGGTTGAAGATCCCCACCCTGCTTGGCAAGGCAGGCAGGGGAGTCCTATAGTCCAAAGCAGCCCAACTGAGGCCAGCTTTCTGGAAGAATCCACAGCCGGGGCAGCACTGCATTCAGATAGCTCTTCTATCAGACTCATTACCAGTGATTCTGGAAAGCTCCTTCCCTGAGTTTTCTCTTCAAATGTCTTTGCCATACCTGAGCTGAAGCTCATCATTAGAAAGGCAGGAAGGCTGAATATGCTCAAGAGGTGGCTTTTTGCCACTCCAGGCACTTCACAGCCAGCCTTGTCCCTCTACCTCTCCTTGACCTCCCGGCCAACAAAAGGATGAAGACAGGAGCTGCTGACTTCCACTTGGTCCATACTTTTTTTTTTTTTGAGATGGAGTCTTGCTCTGTCACCAGGCTGGAGTGCAGTGGTGCAATCTCGGGTCACTGCAACCTCCGCCTTGGCCCATATTTTCACAACAAACCTATCTCTTGGGCAAACTGAGAACCTCAAACCCCCACTACCCAGAAATGGAACCCAATCAGTGTCCCCAGTTTACCACAGGGTTGCCTTTTAAAAATCACTCCTTGGGCCACCTGCCCAGCATCTATCTCCCCTCAACCTTCTATGATCTGACTGGTAGACTCAGGGTTCCTGAGAAACTGCATCTCTGAAAGTTTGAAAATCTAATTTGTGCTACTGTTGTTAAATGATGGTAACTCATAACCACTGAATTGGAACTCATTAGCAGGGCAGCATTAAGGAGTTGCTGCCGCATTTGAAATCCATTTCTTGGGGGAGTCTGACTCCCATCAGGGACTTTCTCATGGGGTGATTGAAGTCACTCCCTTTAGAAAACAAAGTATTCTATACAACCACCTCAAGGCCCTGGGCTGCTTTCTTTTAGGAATTTAACAGAGGCTTATATAAGGTCCAATAACTCAATTAATTAAGAGTAAAATGAAGATGGTGACTTCATATTTCTTTGGTCAGTGAAAATTTTAACATTCTCATAACCCTTTTATTCTCTCTTCTCTTTGTGAAGGCTAATAGAAAAATCCTTTTTAAATGGCATTTTGTTAGCAGGGGCTATGCCGACAACTCCACAGTATCTTCCCACAGATCACTGCTCACATCATTCAGATGTTGAAAATTTTAAATGAAATCAATACTGGCCTATTCATGTCAACAGCACTATCCTTGGCGATGTAAAAATATAGAGAGAAACTGCAACCCAGGCTACTTACCCAGTGCTCTTTTCATTACAGGTCGTCAATTAAATTATTTCTACAATATTGTATCCGTCCACAAAATGTTACGCAATATTCATGCACATTACTTCAGCTACACAGAATCTCTGTAAAATAAATGAGGGCGGGCAAGGAAACTGAAGAGACCTAGTAAAATAGGAAGGCATTTATAATAAGTCCAGTCACTTGGCCGCCAAAATTGCCCCTACGATGATGCTTTTATTATCACTTGAGAAACAGCGATGGCTTCATTCTTGTGATTCCAAATTATTCCATGCTATAGGAAGGAATATCCTCAGAGAGATTTCTTGTAACAGTGAGTGGGAACTGTAACTAGGAACTTGAAAGTCAGCCTCGCTTGCAATGGACCAAGCTGGTGGGCTTTCAGAGAAGCTGGACACGTCTCTATTTCCCTGGATTCAGTTGCAGCAGCCAGATTGAGAACCAGGAGCCCATTACCAGTCAAATCCTCCAGTCTTCATTGATGATACCCCAGGAGGTTCTGCAGCTCCAATTGCCCCTGGCGCTGAGCAGGGGAAGCCAGTGGATTGTGCTAAGGCTTGGCCCCGGAATTAGTGATCCAGCCAAGATGCATCTCGGCAGGAGGATAAACTGATTGAATCAATAATTTCAATCACTGCCTATTCCTGATAGAAACCAGGGAGGGCAGAGGAGGATGGGGGAAGGGAAAACCCACAAGCTTGGAGCAGAGAGGCCAGGGCTAAGCCCAGCCTGAAAAGAAAACAATGAAAACATCCCCATAAGCAGAAGAGGCTTGGAAAGAAGAAAAATGGACCAGGTTCACTGAGTAAGTGCCTAGGAATTATCCTCACCTAAAAGAGCCACCCTGCAAGCAATCTGCCATCTGAGAGCCACCTCCTTCTATGGGGCACAGAATTTTGAGGACTTTGTTCTGAGGATGATGATTACTGTGGGTTTGGAAATGGCCCACAAAGCCTGCTGCTCCCAGCGCCTCGCCTGTGACTTCCTCAGCTATGCAGCCATCTCTATATGGCTATGTCAAGCCACATGATCTGCCTAGGCCTATTTCCTCCTGTTAGCTATATGACCTTTTTAGGCCTATTTTCTGCTCTTAAAAGGGAAGCCTGAATCAGATAACACTTCGAATCCAATCCTCCTGGGACTAACATTGGAGAATTCTGCAGGTCCGAGTTTTAGCTTGCCTGCTCCCATCACTGCCTCTCTGCCTGGTCTGGTCCTGTCTGCAGTGGAACCCAGGCACAGATGGTGAGAGTAGCGGGAACTGCCTCCTTTAGTAAGACTAGCTGCCTTTTATTGAGTGCTTACCATGGAAGATCTCAGCCAAGTTTAATCCTCCTTGGAAGCTCCTGAGGCATTATTATTTATGTCCCCATTTTATAGATGAGGAAAGTGAGGAACAGAAGAGTTAAGTAACTGTCCTAAGTCACCGAGCTAGTTCCTGGCAGATCCAGAATCAAAACATGAGTCTATGAGGCCCCAGAGTCAGAGCTTTTAATGGCCAGAGTATACTGCCTCTCTCCCTCTTTGCTCCTTAATGGAGCAACTTGGGAATCAAGTGCCTTCTTTTGCAGCGTGACCTTCAGCCACCAGCTGGAAATCCAGGAGGGGCCTCAGCCAAGTTTACTCTCGGCACAGTAAGGAAGCAGAGGGCTCCCAGGGATGTTCTTCCTTACCACCCATCTTCTCTGTCTTCCATTCCCTATGCCCTGCCTAGGAATCTCAGCTTCATCCACCTTATCCATGTCCCAGCCATCTTTGCTGACACAATCCTCTCCCCACTCACCCCCAACACCTAGACCCCAGGTCAGAGGATGCTAGCTCCAGGTCCCCATCCTTCTGGGCCTTGTTCTCTGCTATGAAGCTGCCAACAAGTTATGCCACGGATGTGAGCATCAGGTATAGAGGCTTTGATAGCATATCCCGTGCCCCCATTTGTTTAGAACACTTTGGAAAACAATGCTTTTAATTCAAAATTGCAGGTCAGAATTTTTGGCCTCAGGAAAGGTCATTTGAAGGAGACTTGAGAGAGGGGCAAGTCTGCTACATCTGCCACCAATCCAATCAATGACAGAGGGCATCTTAGTCTCTTTGAGTTGCTGTAACAAAATACCATACACTAGTGTCTTATAAACAACAGGAATTTATTTCTCACCGTTCTGGAGACTGGGAAGTCCCAGATCAGTGCACCTACAGATTCAGTGTCTGGTGAGGGCCCGGCTCTAGATGTGTCCTCGTGTGGTAGAAGCAGCAGGGGAGCTCTCTAGAACCTCTTTTATAAGGGCACTGATCGCATTCACAAGGCTCTGTCCTCATGACCCAGTCATCCCCCAAAGGCCCCAACTCCTAATAACATCACTTTGAGAATTATGTTTCGATGTATGAATTTTGGGGAGACCCAAACACTCAGATCATAGCAGAAGGCTACTCCAATCACTCACGAAACTCACATGACCCACCCCAGGGACTTCTCAGGACATGTTGCAGCAATCGAAACACACTGAGAAAAGAAAGCTTCAGTCAGGAAGGCTGTTGGTGGCTTGAGCAGTGGGAAATAGAGAATAGGAACAGATGACATAGGAGGTGGCCTGGCTCTGTTTCTAAATGCCAGAGTGGGAGTGACCCCCAGACTTCCTGAGAGATCTACTTGGAGTGTGTAGCACATAATTAATGGAGCCCACGATTCCAACACACTGTTTTTCAATTCAATTCACCAAAAAAATTTAAGAGCTTGAATGCATAAGGTCCTGGTCTTGCATCTGGAGACATGGACATGAATAAGACATGGTCTCTGACCCTAAAAACCTTAGAGTCTAGTGGGAGAGACAGACACACACAGAAGTAACCATGATACAAAGCAAGTGGTGATTAGTGCTAAATAGAGATATACACAGAGGACTGTGGGGGCTCAGAGGTTGGCTGATTATACTGTCCACAGAAGGAATTTGCAAAGGAAGGGACCTGAACTGGGCTTTGAAAATAAAAAATGCAGAAGCCTTGTGATATGGTTTGGCTGTGTCCCCACCCAAATCTCATCTTGAATTATAGCTCCCATAATTCCCACATGTCATGGGATGGACCCAGTGGGAGGTAATTGAATCATGGGGGCAGGCCTTTCCCATGCTGTTCTCATGATAGTGAATAAGTCTTACAAGATCTGATTATTTTATTTTGTTTTAATTTTTTGAGATAGAGTCTTACTCTGTCACCCAGAGTGGAGTGCAGTGGCATGATTTGGCTCACTGCAACCTCCACTTCCTGAGTTCCAGTGATTCTTGTGCCTCAGCCTCCCGAGTACCTGGGACTACAGGCATCCACCACCATACCCAGATAATTTTTGTGTTTTTAGTAGAGATGGGGTTTTGCCATGTTGGCCAGGCTGGTCTCAAACTCCTGACCTCAAGCAATCCACCCGCCTTAGCCTCCAAAAGTGCTGGGATTACAGCCACCGCGCTCAGCCAAGATCTGATGGTTTTATAAAGAGGAGTTCCCCTGCACATGCTCTGTCTTGCCTGCTGCCATGTAAGACATCCCTTTGCTCTTCCTTCATCTTCCACCAAGATTGTGAGGCCTCCCCAATCATGTGGAACTATAAGTCCATTAAAACTCTTTCCTTTATAAATTACCCATTCTTGGGTATTTTTTTTAGCAGCATGAGAACAGACTAATACACCTCGCCACTCTCTGAGTACTTAATACGTAACCAGCTTTTGATGTGTATCACACCAGAAAACCAACATAGCACTGTGAAGAGGGAATTTGCCCCACTTTGCAAATGGGGATAGCTGAGGACCAGCCCGGGCAAGAGCCAAACCCAAACCTACCTGCCTTCAGAACCCAAGAGACCTACACAGCCCAAGAGAACAGAGGTAGCCAAGGGCCCATGGTGAGAAAGTACAGGGTGGGTTTAAAGAAGAGAAGGGGTGCAAATCTTCTGTGGCTGAAGTTCTCAGGGTGGGGCATGGGATGGGGCGGGGAGATGGAAACATGGAGAGGATGAGACAGTGTCAGGTGGGGCTATAAGCAGGGACTCTGGATCCTGCTGGGCACATGACTCGCTTGTACCCCTTACCAACTGTGGAACAGTGAGTAAGCTGTGTCATCTTCCTATGCCTCAGTTTGCTCATCTATAAAAGGGGAATAATAAATAGCAACCCCCTCAGCCCCTCCTAGCGTTGCTGCGAGAATAAATGAGCTAAATAGAGAGTAATAAATATATATTTTCATAGGGCAGTGCTAGGAGCATGGTAAGTGCTATATGTGTTTATTATCGAAAGAGCTGGATGGCCTGGTTCAAACCTTGGCTCTATCCCTTAGTGGCTACATGACCTTGGTCGGCTTACATCAACGTCTGCACCTCAGTTTCCTCATCTATAAAACAGAAGTAACATGCCCGTCTCACAGAGTTGTTGTAAGGCCTCAACGAGACACTGTTTGCAAAAATGGGAAGTCTGGCTCCACATGGGAAGTGATTTTCTAAATCATATTCTCAGTTCTACCATGTCAGCTTGCTAGTTACGGGCTAAAAACTTTCTTCACAATCAGTTATGCAAGTGTCCTCATGGGAGATTCAATAAAAAGTTCAGCAAAAGAACTGTAAATTCTTAATTGTAGGGGATTAATAAGACCGTATTATGGTAAATTTACCTCACACATAATTTATTACGTCAAAACTACATTTTCTGATTAAAAACCTAAGAAATCATGCGTGCTGAGGCTTATAACACACAAAGTTTAGTCTGAAACAACTAACTCAGGAAACCGTAAAAGACAGGGCAGTGTATATAAATCATGCCTTGGGAAGAGGCGAGTTTTAGGAGGCAGGCAGATCTGTTTGGGGATTTATAGCAGGCCCCTCAATGTAGCATCTCAACCCTTTGACATCTGTACTATTCAGCCAACCCTAATATACAGACAACAGATCCGAGGCAGAAGGAAAACAAATGTGCAAATAGTGGCCCGCCCATGTTGACGCCCAGGCTCAGTTTTCAGTTTGGTGCCAGCCTCCCGCCCGCCCACAGCCCCTTGAGCAAAGCCTTCCACACAGATGCTAATTACGTGCCTTCATTTGAACCCACAGATCTGGCATTAATTTGTATTGGAGCTATGAGTCCTTTTTGTTTAAGTGGTAAAATCGTCAAAACAGTGGTGAACTTCTAGAAGATTCTCAAGGTAACACAGAGTATATTTTGATCAGAAGACTGTGTTGCATAGAGGTTAGACAGACAGATGGACGGACCCAGAGTGGAGGCTGACTCTACTGCTTACTGGCTGGGTGGGACAAACTCCCCTGCTCTCTGAACTAGAGTGCAAAATTAATTTATTCTGCAAAATGAAAGAAATAGTCATAGCTCCTACCTCTTAGGGTTGTTGTGAGAATTATATAACTGTAAAAGCGTCTGCCTGGTACATGGTAAGCATTTAGTATTTATTATTATTATTATTACTTATTTTAGGGAAAAGGGTCAGGAGGAAGGGGGGATAGAGAAGGGGAGACCCCAAAACCCTCAGCTACCATTTGCCTTGTCCTGAATCACAGAGGCATTTTCTTCGCTGAATAAGGGATGCCTTTTTGAGTTAGAAGACAAAGACAATAAGAATTGTAAAATTCAACAAGTTATCCAGTAGTTTTGGTCTTTGGCATAAAAGTTGAGCTTTCACTTAATGTCGTGCCTGACATTTCTTTTCAAAGGAAAGTAAATTGGAAAAGTTTGTTTCAAAGTTATTTTCAGAAAGAAAAACAAAGCAGAGGGTTAACTGATTTGAAAGCTTTAGTGGTGAGACATCTACGAATTGAACTTCTAATTGTTTTAGTTGTAAATCACATTTGGAAACATATTTATGTGTGTGTGTACATTATGTATATACACACACACACATTTTTATATATCTCTATATCTGGTTTGATGTCACAGAGTTTGAAGTTCTTTGTTCATACTAATGCCAATATGTGAACAAGAAGGGAAATCTCTCACTGTAATTGCCCAGAGGTCAGGGTCACGAAACCCCCGTGAGACCTTGTGGCATCCCCCTTGATTTCAGCCCTGGGAACAGCCGTCTCTGGGGGTAGGGGGGTAAATAACTCTCCATTTGTTTGACAAGACTTCCAGCTGGGGTGTCATCAAGTGTCACTTGCTGGGGCATTGCTGTCTCTCTGTACCCCCACCCCCACCACAGTCCCTGCCTTGTCCCCAGAGGAAGGGACTGAAACCAGCCAGGCTCACAGTGGCCCTTCATTCACTCATTCATTCATTCCTGTCCTCAGAGAGGGGGGCCTGCCTGCCAGCTCCTGCTTCCATGTCCAATTGTCCTCAGAAAGGTGTCTAGGTGTGTTCTCCCCTTCAGCTCTGGGTCCTAGACGGTGAGGAGCAGAATGTCCGGTTCGTCTTGGGAAGATATTGTTCCTCTGCGTTGCAAGCAGCACGCATTCTAACAATTAAAATTTCTGTTTTAAGATAAACAGATTTTTTTTACCTTTAGGGCATTCTGCAAGCGATTACGTGACACTGATTATGTGAATGGACTCCAATCATGGCCCCAGTTTTGGAGTCTGCCACCGGGAGTTAATGAAATCAGATTAATTTGTAAGTCTGGAGTCTCAGAGAGCTAAAACTTATGGGCAGAAAAAAAGAATTGGGAGCTGACTGTGGTTTTCCGCAGTAGTGTCCTTGCTAAATAAATGCTACCCTCATCCATTTTTCTTCATGAAGAGTAGGGAAGTGTTTTCAATAAGAGGGTGGGAAGCGAGTCATTGTCATTAGAGCCATCCGTGAGGTCTGTGCGTGCTGAATGCTTTGATTTAAAATTCAGGCATAAGTACCACACAGGTGTCTCTTGCAGAGTTGACACACAGTGTCCTGTCCACCCTCCCCACCTCACACGCCCACACCCCATTCATAAATGTGCGCCCCTTCTGGCCTTGAACATTCACTGGGGTTTGGATAGGAATCCAGCTACTCTTTGGCATTGCCATAATTATGTTGGTCAAGGTCTGTGTTCTTGACAAAGAAAACATTCCTCTAACTCAACCTGAGTAATCCTTAATGAGTCCTTGTATCTTGTGATAAATTTCATAATTATTCAGCCCCTACCACTAACACCGAAATTCATCAGTCAAAGCAAATTAGCCGAGATTCATTAGAATAAGACATCTAGTAGGCACATGTACTTTATTAGCCTCTTACACCAATAGTTTTAATTAGGTACATATTTCACAGCTCTCGAGCTACTCCAGTGAAGGGCTGCCTTTATCTCTTTTATTTACAGTAACAAGCTATCAGACACACACCACCATAATTAAACTTGGATATAAAAAACTTGTTTTATTAATGGCAGCCTATTCTGGCCTTGGATTTCTGAAACCTGCACTAGACAGATATTTTTATTAATTAAATAAATACTATTCAATTAAACTGAAAAGATGGGGTGACGTGAGAGGGGCGAAGAGCTCGGTTTAAAAGTGAGATTCTCTTTTTTCTTGCTTGCTGATGGTTTTCTCTGTCTCACCTTCAGCAGGGGAACAAACATATCTTCATCAGATATTTTAGTGATGAGAAAAGTGATTAAAATCCAGAACATTTTTAAATTATTAATAAGGAATTTAAATGATGTTATAAAAAAGGAAATACAAGAGAAAATGTTACACATTCATAGAATTTTGGCTCATGCATAATAAACGGTAGAAAACACTTTACTTATAATACTATCCAAATTAAAGAGGCAAGAAGCCCCCTTTATCCGTGGGTAGTAGCGTCAATAAATGACAAATGGCGCCATCTGCTGGTACTCAGATTAAACACTTAATTCAGAGCACAGTTGTCAGAGCAATCAGTTCTTAGGTTGTCAAAACAAAAAAGTGATAAAACTCTGTGCCTCCTGATATTTTCATATGGTTAGACAAGGTATAACTCTGTAAGAAAGACAGAGTTAGACCTTAACATCCAGAGGCTTCAGGCAAGACACTGCAGGGAGATCTCTAGCCTTCCTGGTCTCTTGAGCTCTCTTTGAGCTCTGCTTGAGGTATATGCAGAAGGATCACAGCCAGGTCCTTAAAAGACAATATGCATGCAAAAAAAAATGAAAATAATAAAAAATTTTAAAAACCCTGCAAAGCACACACTCATTTGAGGGGCTACCCTTGAACCCTGAATTCCTGGGTTGCCGTACCACAGAGCACACAGGACTCTAGGAAGCTACCTTGTGCTGTCTCTCGCAGATTCTGTGACACCATAACCATCATTCCCTAGTCCTTCTCTGGAATGGCTGTTCTTCACTTCCCCTCCTACCTTTCTCTTAGTTGTTTGTGTCTCTGGTGCATGAATAAGAGATTCCTCACTCTTTAGACCTCTCAGGGGCTGGTGTGAAACCAATGAAATAACATTATTTTAATATAAATGATCATATTGATTGACAGAACCCATTTACACAACTCATTGAACAAAAATATATGTGCAATAACTTTGAATAACATCTTTTAAAATTCAAATCCTCAAAAAGAAAAAAAAAAAACTTTATCCATTATCCCACCTTTTTCAAAGAGTCTCTTTAAGCCTGAGCAACGAAGTCAGTCTTTCTGAGGCCACCAGTGCTCACAAATTGAAAATCTACATTTTCAGACACGACAGTCACTGGGACCTTTCTTCCTGGCCACATTTTGGCATAAAATGTGAAATTAGATCATTTTTAAGATTCCTTTATTGTTGTTATAATATTTTTCATAAGTAACAGATGACAGAAAAAATAATTTACATTTTTATAGGATATTATTTAGAGGTTATTGGAATAAAAATATTAACAAAATCTGAGTAAACTTGTATTGCTTCTGCCCTTTCTGTGAGGTAGGACTGAGCTAGGCTTTTCCAATGGGACCTCCATGAGCACACAAGGAGGAGTAACTCCAACTATAGGCTGCATGATATGTGGATGATAATGTGGGTTACTCGCATTGTGTGTGTGTGTGTGTGTGTGTGTGTGTGTATGAATTACTCCAAGTCCCAAGTCCACCTGTTCAGGCTTATATCTCCTATGAAAATAGAAAACAGCGTAGGAAAAACTTCCTGCTAGGGAGAATCTCCTACCCTTGAAATCCTCCTTATTGTGGGCAAATAGTCCCTTTCAGCTCCACAATTTCCCTGCCAGGGTGCTGCCTTCCTGAAAGGCCCTCTGCCTTGAATAGGGGTCCATACCTATAGGCCACTGGTGGCCCACTGTTTGGCAGCACTGGCTCCATCCCCAGCCCTCAGGTCTCTGCTTTTCTCAGCCCACCCTTTCAGAGTCACAGATCATTCCCCAACCCCGGGACTCTAATCCTCAATCAGCAAGATTCCTACACCCCTTTTCTGTCTCCCCTATGCCTCCTTGCTGCTTACTGACCCCTCATGCCGCCCTTAATTTTAACTTTTATAGGAGCAAGGCTGACTTAAGATCTAGCCCCTGCCCAGACACTTCAAGGTGGCCCTCCCTCTTCTCAAACTCAAAAGAATGAACAGAAGTGTGGTCATTGGACATCCCTGATATGAAAGGAATGGAAAAGAAAGAGGCTGGGGTGCATTGAATGCCTGTGGTGTGTCAGGCTCTGGATTAGAGCTTTATTAATGTTTCAGTGAAGCCTCACAACAATCTTACATAAATGGGATACCATCTGCAATTTATAGATTTGGAGACTGAAACTCAGAGAGGTGGAGAGACTTGCCAAACATCTCCCCAGCACTACAGGGCAGAGGTGGAGTCTGACTTCAAGGCACTGCACTACCTCCCCAAGGCAAGGATGAGCAAAAACTGCTTCTCACCTGGCACCTGCTTAGAGACCTCTGAGGTGCCCTGTCCAGCCTCACTTGAATGGCCTCACCATTGCTTTTGACAGGGTTGAACACTGCCTCCTTGTAACATTCTGTGCCTCCTTCCTAATTCTCTGCCTCTTCCTTCTTTATCTGTTGGGTGGACTCCTCTTTCATCAAAAAACAGTTTCATTGAACACCAATGTCGTAGAGTTCCCATCTGTCCCTGCTCTTCTCTACAGACTCGCTCGGAGTCGTCTAATTCACCCCCATGGCTCTAAAGGCCAGACAACACCTCTCAGACCTTCATCTCTAGCTCTGATCTTTCATCTGATCTTCTAACTCATTTATGCAAATTTCTGCTAAGCATTTCGATTTGGGCATCCCCCAGGCACCTCAAACTTAACGTGTTCAGAATAGTTCATCTTCCATCAAACTATACCTCCCTACATATTGCTTATCTTAGTCAATGTCATCACCAACCCCAGGCCTCCAGGCCAGAAAGATGGGATCATTTTGCTATTTCTTGAGTGCCCAGCCCAATCAGCCACACAGTTCTGGGCCTCCCATTTCCTAAATATGCATTAGACCCCATCCCCTTCTCCCTGTCCCTGCTGGCACTGTCCCACTTGATATCACAGCCATCTCTGCCTCTGTCTATTGTAATAGCTTCCTAACTAGATCTCTGCCTCCAGATTTGCCTTCTCAAATCTTCTCTTCCCGGAATCATCAATATATCTTTTAAAAATGCAAATCTTTATATATCAATCTGTGTTTTTCAGGACTCTTGACTGCTAGTGTCAGAAACTAATTTCAAACTGACATATGCAAAAGAGAAAATTTATTGGTTCTTGTAACTTGGAAAGTAGACCCAGGTGTTCAGATGAAGACAGCACTCCATCTATCTTCAACTCTCACTCTGCTGTCCTCTGGGTTTAATGTTGGTTTATTCTCAGGAAGGCTCTCCTTGTAGTGACAAGATGGTGATTAGCAGCTCCAGGTGTAAATTCTAGCTGCTTAGCAACCTCAGAGGCGAGAATGCTGTTCTCAAGCGTTCCAATATCTTACCAAAGTGATTCTAATATGGTCCATCTTGGCTCACATGTTAGCTTCTGAGCCAATCACTGTGGCCCAGAGGATGAAATATTGATGGTTCAGGTGCATAGTACATGTCCACCACCCCTGTACTTCACTGATCCACAATATCACAATATCCAAAAGGTGGGAGCAACGCAAATGTTCATCAATGGATGAATGGAGAAACATAATGTGGTGTATACATTATTCAGCCTTAAAAAGGAAGAAAATTCTGATCCATGCTACAACATGAATGACCCTTGAAACATTATGCTAAGTGAAATAAGCCAGGACAAGTATCGTATGATTCCCCTTTTATATGGTCCATAGAATAGTCAAATTCATTGAGAAAGAAAGTAGAAGAGTGGTTACCAGGCGCTGGTGGAGAGGTGAATGGAAAGTTATCGTTTGAGGTCTACAGAGTTTCAGTTTGTGATGATCGAAGTGTTCTGGAGATGGATAGTGGCAATGTCACACAACAATGTGGATGTATTTAACGTGACTGAATTTACACTTAAAAAAGGTTAAAATGGTAAATTTTAGGAATGCATTTTATTATAATTTTAAAAACCTTTCAATAGCTCCCCATCAATTTCTGGATCAAGTCTGAGCTCCCAAGCATGCTGCACAAAGTCCTTTTTGATTCAACACCACTCACTTTTCCAGCTTGTGCTGCCCTTCGTACCTCACCCTGAAAGCGCACTGTCCAGCAGATCTTTCTGTAATGATGGAAATGTGCTGCATCCGTTCTGTCCTATTTGGCAGCCACTAGCTCTATGTGGCCCCTGGTCACTTGAAATGTGGCCAGTATGACTAAGGAGATGAATTTTAAATCTTAGTTAATTTAAATGTCAATAGCCACGTGTGATTAGTGGTTACTCTATTAGACAGCAGAGTTCTAAAACATAGCGTTATATCAGGTTACTTTATAATCATGTGCCTTTGCTAATTCTCTTCTTTTGTCTTTGGTGTCCTCCCCTCCCCTTTTTATTCCCAAACTCTCAACTATTCAAGAAAACCTCAGGAAGATGAGGCTGGGAAGGACTCCCGAACACTTGGTGTCGTGATAACCTCTCTCATCCTGGTTTTCTTTCAAGCATTCATTTATTCATTCCTACAGCTTCTTGCTAGGCACTGGAGATGGAAAGATAAATCCAGTTGTTACTATAGAGCTCACAGCCAATTCCTCTTCCAGTAATCCTAATCACTCCTATGCTACCCATTAGCCAGGTCCTAACTTCCTCTTCTTATAAGGACACTAGTAATATTGGTTTAGGGCCCAGCCTAATGACCTCAATTTATCTTAATTACCTCTTTAAATACCCTATTTCTAAATACAATTACATTCTGAAGTATTAGAAGTTAGGACTTCAACATCGGAATTTTTTTTTTTTTTTTTTGAGACGGTGTCTCTATCTCCCAGACTAGAGTGCAATGGCATGATCTCTCTGCTCACTGCAACCTCTGCCTCCTGGGTTCAAGCAATTCTCCTGCCTCAGCGTCTCTAGTAGCTGGGATTACAGGTGCATACCACCACAGCTGGCTGTTTTGTATTTTAGTAAAGACATAGTTTCACCATGTTGGTCAGGCTGGTCTGGACCTCCTGACCTCAGATGATCCACCCACCTCGGCCTCCCAAAGTGTTGGGATTCTATATAGGCGTGAGCCACTGTGCCTGGCCAACATATGAATTTTGAGGGAAACACAATTTAGCCCATAGCAGCACTCTGCTTTAAGGACTAATACAAGTCTTCCTTGCCCAAAGTCCATAGCAACCTTACATGCACAAATTTAACCTCACGTCAGGGAATACCAGCACACTATTCTAACTAAATCTTTCTCAAAAAATCTCTTCTGCTCTTCCTTCAAAAGCACAGTAAAAGACTCATTCAATTTAAATAACTAAGTAGAACATCGCATTATCTGCCAAGAGATTTCAAATGTCCTCAGGGCTTACTGAAAGGATAATGGGTGGAACTTGCCTTATATTTGTACAAAAGAACCAGTCTTAGAGGAAGTCAGAGAATCAAACAGCTAGCAAACAACATCCAACTACCCATGGCTGCATCTTTACAAACATTCTCATGATAATAATATAACACACACACACACAAACCCTTCTCTAAAACTAGCCAGAAGATTCTGGTGTATTTTCTTTCTTTTTTTTTTTTTTCCTGAGATGGAGTCTTGCTCTTGTCACCCAGGCTGGAGTGTGGTGGCGCGATATTGGCTCACTTCAACCTCCGCCTCCCGGGTTCAAGTGATTCTCCTGCCACAGCCTCCCAAGTAGCTGGGATTACAGGTGCCTGCCACCACGCCCAGCTAATTTTTTGTGTATTTTTAGTAGAGACGGGGTTTCACCATGTTGGCCAGGCTGGTCTCAAACTCCTGACCTCAGGTGATCCACCCACCTCGGCCTCCCAAAGTGCTGGGATTACAGGCGTGAGCCACCGCGCCCGGCTTATTTTCTTTTTAAAAATCAATGTCATTCCTTGGAGTCATCCCTTACTCATATGTACACACTTGCAAGAATACACATGTCCTATGCACACTGTGTTAGGACAAAGTTCTTCAGGGAGTAGCAGAAAACTCAAGACTATGAAGCTTACACAAGGTAGAAATTCTTTTCTATCTCAGGTAAAATACAGTCACAACATCCAGGGTTTCAATGGAGCTCCACAGGGTCAGCGACCAAATCCTTATCTTAGTGCACCACTATGTGGCTTCCATTCCTAAGGTCATCTTCTTTTCCACCATGACTACTCCAGTTCTAGCTTCAATCCTACATTTCAGCAAACACGTAAGAAGAAAAGAAAGAAGTTGTACCTGTGACCTTTGCTCACATCCCATTGGCTAGAACTTAATCACATGGTCACACCTAGCTGCAAGGGACTTTGGGAAATGTAGTCTTATTTATGATAGCTATATATTCTGCTAAAAACTGGAGAGTGGTCATAAAAGAAAGGAGCATCAAAATAAATTGAAGTAGTATTGGATTATAACCCAAAGTATAAAACAAATATCTATGAGACCAGCTGATATAAATCAATGATTTCATAAGTAAATAGAGAGGAATAGACAAATCTCCTACACAGAAAAATTCCAAACACTGTAACTTATTTATATATTCTACCCTTAAAGAGAGGAAGCATAATTCTCCACTTTTTTTTTTTGAGATGAAGTCTCACTCTGTCACCCAGCCTGGAGTGCAGTGGTGCCATCTAGGCTTACCGCAAGCTCCGCCTCCTGGGTTTACTTACACTATTCTCCTGCCTCAGCCTCCCGAGTAGCTGGGACTACAGGCACCAGCTACCACGCCCCGCTAATTTTTTGTATTTTTAGTAGAAATGGGGTTTCACAGTGTTAGCCAGGATGATCTCGATCTCCTGACCTCGTGATCTGCCCGCCTCGACCTCCCAAAGTGTTGGGATTACAGGTGTGAGCCACTGCAACCGGCCAATTCTCCACTTTTAAGTGTGGGCTACACGTAGTGACTTTCTTCCAAAAGTACAGTTTGGAAAAGGAGGAAAAAAAAAAAGAAACTTTACGGTGGAGAAACCTGACAAATACTACCTGAAGCCAGGTAATCAAGGTTAACATCAACAGTGATAAATCATGTTGATAGTATGTACCCTTGATATAATATGGTTAGAATGGCATTTTACCTCTGTGGTCCTCTTCCCCAAAACACATTACTTCAGTCTAATTATAAAAAAACATCAAACAAATCCCAGTTGAGGGTCATTTTACAAAATACCTGACCAGTCGGTACTTCTCACAACTGTCAAGGTCATCGAAAACAAGGAAAGTCTGAGAAACTGTCACAGCCAAGAGTAGTCTAAGGAGACCCGACTAATAAATGTCATGTGGCATGTTGGATGCGATCCTGGAACAACAGCAACAACAACAACAAAGGACATTAGGGAAAAACTGAGGAAAACAGAACAAAGCATGGACTTTAGTTAATAAGAATGTATCAATACTGGATACTGGTTTATTAACATTATTATTATTATTATTGAGACAGAGTTTCGCTCTTGTTGCCCAGACTGGAGGGCAATGGCGCCATCTCGGATCACTGCAGCTTCCGCCTCCCGAGTTTAAGCGATTCTCCTGCCTCAGCCTCCCGAGTAGCTGGGATTACAGGCATGCGCCACCAAGCCCAGCTAATTTTGTATTTTTAGTAGAGACATGGTTTTGCCAAGTTGGTCAGGCTGGTCTTGAACTCCTGACCTCAGGTGATCCACCTGCCTCGGCCTCCCAAAGTGCTGGGATTACAGGCGTGAGCCACTGCACCCGGCCCTGGATACTGGTTTATTAATAGTGACAAATGTGCTGTACCAATATAAGGTATTCGTATGGGAAGCTTGGCATGGGATATATGGGAAACTTTTGTACTATCCTTTCAATAATTCTGTAAATCTAAAACCATCCCAAGACTAAGTTTATTTTTAAAAATAAAGGCAGACTCAAAATTGGAGGACAACTAGCAATTAGTTGTCCCACCCCACCTAGAAGCCATATCTTTCTCTTTGCACCTCCAAATCCAAGAGATGTTCACGCTAGAGAGGACTTTCAAGGCCATTTGACTTATCTCTCAAGATGAAGAAAAGAAAGCCTAAAGGTCCCATAGAAAGAACTTGCGTCCTGCCGCCAAGCCAGCTGATGGGTAGCACCAGAAGCTAGATGGCTTGACAAGGGGCCAAGTGTTCTCTCCACCCCTCCACACTGCCTCCCAGTTTTCCAAATTCCATAGAAGAAAGAAGTGGACTTGGGGGATGTCTGTTAACTGCCTGGTGAAGGAGAAACCTCCGCATAGTGGAAAGTGCTCTACCATTAACTGTCCTTTTAACAATAATGAGTCACCCCATCTCTCTGAGCAATAATTTCTTCACCTTGAAAATGGAAATAGTGCTAACTGCCCTGCTTATCTTCACAGGACTGCTGTGAGACATGAACCCTATGTAAACGTCTGGCATTCCTATGTTGTAACAGACCAGCAGGAGCCTTTTGACATACTGAAGTTTTGTGACACAGTCCATCAGAATGGACCCAAATGCCATGTATAGGCAGTATTATCTGTCTTTCAAAAATGGAATACAGAATCTGGTCATGGCACTTTTACTGTTTCTAATTCATTGCTGGAGGCTCTTTATTAGTAGGATGCTCCAGCGTCTCTCAGACACTGTCCTCCTCCCTGACCAAATGTTGAGGAGGTCCTTGCAGCCTCATGTATCAGATTAGGAAAAATACAGAAGCCTGTTCAGTCCACCATTGTTGCTTGGCTTCTTGTGCCATACAGTGTTTCGATTGAGTGGCAGTGCTGTGTCATCTGTAACGTGAAAGTGATTCCCTGGGGAAAACTGCCTCACAGGTCCAGATCTCTGCACAGGCCTGGCAGGCTTCTCCAAGAAAGGATGGTGACATTTCCTCAGTGCTGGCTGCAGCCAAGAATATCCCACTTCTCTGCTCCCACCATGCAGCTCCCAACGCCCAGCTCTTCCCACTGGCATCCTTGGGTACTCATTAGCTGCAGAGACACTGAGCTGGTGTTGGTTCCACTGTCTACTACCTCTGGGATCCAGAGCCACCTTCTCCCTTCCTTCCCAGGGCTCTACCTTTGCAGTTCAGTTGCTTTGTTTTTTTTTTTCTCTTAAAGCTTAAACATCCAAAGTACTCTGCCCCCTTTTCTAGATGTTGAAGCTACTCACTTTCCCTATGATAGGCTGAGTTCCATACCTCTAGGGTACCTTATACTCACTCTTTGGAGAGAAACCACCTTCAGTGACTCAAAGACATTTTAGCCATCTAAGAGAGACTCCCCTACCCTTTGAGGGAGGTAGTGCTACTCTCAGTGATTTCCAGTGATTGAGGGTGTGACCCCTTAATGAAGAAAAGTGAGGAGAAGCTGATTGTACTACCTGGAAAGACATTTTGCTATAAACAAATAAAAAATAAAATTGAGTACCTACAATGTCCCAGGTGTTGTGTTTGGCATAGGTAATCAATCAGAAATTGATGAAATTTCTAGAAATTGTTCATAGAGATTGATAAGACACTGTCCCTGTCCTCAGAGAAGTTCAGAAACAGCTTAGGAGAGAAAGCAGACAGATGAGCACCATGCTGTTCACAAATATTATAAGAGACAACTAGAGGACATGATGCCAACACAAAGGAGAAGCTCCAACCTGTCTTGCAGAAAACAGTCACCCACAACTAGTCTAGGTCTTCAAGGACCTCCTCGTGGCATGCCTTGGCATGGCTAACCATCTGAGTATCAGGTAGAGGCACAGAAGGTGTGGACATCTCAATACTAACATCATGGAGAATAAACTTAATATGAAATCAGATAAGAAACACAAAGAAGGCAAGACTCTTATATTAGTCTGGATTCTCTTGGTTGTAAGTGACAGAAACTTGATTCAAACTAGTTTAGGCCACACTGGGATTTCAAAAGATACTGGACCACCATCAGGAATAAGAGCAGGGACCCAGAAGCAACTTGAAAGTGAAGCTTAAACACCACCATGACTCTCTGTCATTCCTCTCAGAGGGAGGCTTCGCTGTCTTCCACAGACTGACTGCCTTCATGTGGTGGGGATCGCAGCTCAGAAAGCCCCTGAATCCAGCATGCAGGGGCTGCTGCCATCAGAGGGAGAGAGGCAATCTTCTCTTGGTTCCAATTCAGAAAACCCCAGGGAAAGATTCTGATTGGCCTGTTTTCAATGGATGTCCATCCCTAGACAAATAAACCATAGGCAGGGTTTGGGGAGAAGATAGGGTTGTGCCGCTTGGAAAAAGCCATGGCAACCCTTGTTGGTGTCAGTCCCAGAGATGGGGGAACTCTGAACCAAGAGCCACCCCAACAGATATCTACTAATTCAATGCTCAGAACACTCGGGAGTGAAATGTATCATTACTAGGAAATTGCATTCAGTTTTTTTTTTTAATCATTTCAGAATTAAAACCTTAAACTAGCCCTAAAATACTGGCATAAATAGGCTAAATCTGTGTAACTACAAGCATATAGTAATACTTCCCTAATTATTTGCTAATCACCAGGAAGTTGACTAGAGTAAGTAAATATGAACTGCTTATGTGTGTCCAATATTTCGCTGAGCATTAAGGGGATAGTGTGGGAACAGGAGTTGGAAAAAGTAAGTTTCAATGCCTGCCTCAAGGAGCTTACCCACTACTGAAGTTACTTGGGACCAGAAGTAGATCATGGAGATCATCTAGTCCACAAATATTTCCCTGAAAGTTCCTGGGAAGCCACCAAAGAGTTGGGGGAGGGGAGTTGGAGTGGTGGGGAGGACGAATCATAATAGGTTGAGCTGATGAGTTCTGAGCTCCTGGTTCTTCTTCCAGAATGTCTCCTACTACATCTGCTCTGTATAGTAGCATATCACAAAAAATAGTGTTTGTGAAAAAGGTTTTTACTCCTCTAAAAGTGTTTGAACACTACAGATATAGTCCAGCTTCCTTATGTTGCTCCTGCAGATTTCAATGCCCAGATCTGCCTCTTACATGCATTTAATCGCCACATTTAAATAAGACCTGGCTGGCTAAGGCAGGCGTGGGTCTAGAGCCCTCTCCTCCTGACACCAGGCCACCACCGTTCTACCACCAAGCCTCACTTCACTTACATGAACAGCCAGATAAAACCATTGTCAAGAGGTCTCATGCAGAAATTCAGAGAAGAAAGATCCTTCTCTTGAGTCATTCACTATTCTACAGGGTAGTGAGTAGTATTGTATTAGGGTTCTCTAGAGGGACAGAACTAATAGGATAGGTGTGTATATGAAGGGGAGTTTATTAAGGAGAATTGACTCACAAAATCACAAGGTGAAGTCCCACGATAGGCCTTCTGCAAGCTGAGGAGCAAGAAAGCCAGTCGTGGCTCAGTCCAATTCCAAAACCTTAAAAGTAGGGAAGCCGACAGTACAGCCTTCAGTCTGTGGCCGAAGGCCCAAGAGCCACTGTTGTAAGTTCAAAAGTCCAAAAGCCACAATTTTGGAGTCTGATGTTCGAGGGCAGGAAGCATCCAGCACGGGAGAAAGATGAAGGCCAGAAGACTCAGCGAGTCGGCATCTCCCACCTTCTGCCTGCTTTATCCTAGCCGCGCTGGCTGTTGATTGGATGGTTCGCACCCACATTGAGGGTGGGTCTGCCTCTCCCAGTCCACTGACTCAAATGTTCATCTCCTTTGGCAACACCCTCAGAGACACACCTGGAAACAGTACTTTGCATCCTTCAACCCAATCAAGTTGACGCTTAATATTAACTGTCACAGTTATACTTTGTGGAAGGTGGGCTAGGGGGAGAAGAGGAGAATAGAAGGGAGAAGAAAGCTGGCACACCTGAGGCCTGCATCACGCAAGGTGTCAGATGCTTGGCCTGTGTAGAAGAGCATGAAGTGAGACAGGAGCTGACAAGGAAGAGTATAAAGGAGAAAGGAGTACAGCAAAGAAGGATGGGAGAGGCAGGGGCCACACCAGCCAAGAAGTTCCAAGAATCACACTTAAAACAGCTGTTTCTTCCTTTGTCTTTGTGTCACAGGTTTGAAATCCTCAAGTCACTTACTCAACATTTTCTCAGGAATTCATAATCAGACCCTTTAAAATTTGCTCTAACTGCAAATGCTTATATTCTAATAGCAAATGCTTATTGACAGTCATTATGTGGCAGGCACTGTGCTCAGGGCCAGACAAAATATGGGCAGCTTGGGTTGACTCACTGTTTGGTGTCACTACAAACCAATATCCTATTGACCAACAGTCGTTTGCTGAGGGTGAGAGAAACTGATTTTCTGTTAATATAATTCATATTCATCGATCTTGATGTTCAAAATAAGAGACTTATTTCATGTACTGAAACATTTTGACTTAATTAAAATTGCCTTCCATTTCACTTACTTCACTCTCACAACTGAATAGTGTTCTTTTCAAAGCATTAAGATAACATACTGATAGAGTTGTAAAATCTTGTTCGAATTTTGCTTAAAAATCTAATTTCTCTGACTTTCATGTTGACAGAATGTTTCCCGTGTTTTTGTTCTTGTTTTCTGTTATGATTCTTTAAAAGCAGACAACCCCATTTGGGAAGCCTGGTATCAGGATTCTAATTTAGATAATAGCATAATTCTCCAGAACACAGCCATAAGCCCAGCATCATTTGGTTTTAGATTTTCAGCTGGCTATGACTTCCAGCTTCAGGCTGGGTGGTGGCAGAACCTGCATGTGTCCCATGCAACTCAGCCACACTGGCCAATCAGGATAGTTTTTTTCTCTATTCCAAGGGGCTGTCTATTCTGGCAGGACAGAGCCAATTCCATTTCGCCAGGATGACGTGTAGACACCTGAGTTACTGGCACCATGTTTATCATTTATTCCTGGGGTATTTGGTCTCCCTTCAGCATAGTCCCATAGACCCTGAGGCAGCTGCCCTGATGGCCAGCTCTTATTCTGGCTTTGACTGTGCCAACTGTTCACATGCATTTAATCCTGACAACAATGGTAAGAAAATTATTATTATACCCATTTTACAGATTAATAAATTGAAGCTGAGAGTGATTAAGTAACAAACTAACTGGAAAACAGTAGAGTCAGGGTTTGAACCAGAATATGTCATTTCAAAGCTCATGCTCTTACAGTATACACCACTCTATACTGACACCTCTTGGTAAGTTAAGTACATCGTTCACTTATATTCCTATTTTAGAGTTTCTGCCAAAATTGCTGTTTTTAACTTGAGACCTACAAAGTCAACAGCATTGACTTTGGGTCACTAGCTCTGTCAGTTCTACCAAGACAGCAGTACGTGGCATAGTAGTAGCAAGAGCCCAGGACTAGGAGGCCTAGTCTATGGGTCACAAGGCCTAACACATAGTAGGTGCTTTGTGTAGGATTATGAAGCACAAGTCACTTGTGTACATTTGATTATGATTTTCTTCTGAGTATTTAAGAGACCACTTTAATTAAAGATCCTGCAGTTTATACCTGCTTCGCAAGGGTTGTAAAACACTGCAGTGTAGCATCAAAAACTACCACCATTTACTGAAAACTTATTAAACTTCCTACATAGTACAGGAACTGAAGAGCAAGGAGAGTGTAGGAGACTTTTGCTCAAAGTAGCCTCTGCCTCTAACTGCTATTTTATTCAACTTGTCTTCTCTTCTAACTTTGTCCCAGAAAAATCTCTAGGGAAATGAAATTAAGCTGTTTCCCAGATTTACTTTTCAAAATTAGTCCTGGGCTGGCCTTCAACACTGCAAACACATTCTGTGTAGTCACAAGGGACTACTGCATTGAATTCTTGGACCAACTATGAAGCTTTGGGGGCCAGACAAGCTGAACAGGCTCAAGAAAAACACAGAGTGGGTGTTTTGTGCTAATTACTGCCCACCACGCTGGTCTGTCCAGGGGCGGAAGCCTCTTTCCTGTGCCCTTTTGTTTGTCCTTGCCCTTTCCTGCTATTAGAAATAATATCTGTTTTCTGCTTGTGCTTGGGTTTTGGGCTGGGTAACTGTTACCCACAGTAACTAAATCAGGCCATAGTTTTGCACAAGTACCCAGGGACCATCATCAGAATTAGGGCAGTTTCCCAATCTAAATGGTCCTCCTTCACGGAGGTGGGAGGTGGCGTGGTTTTTCTTGACACATGGGCTGCCTGCTGTGGTGAGTCACCCTGTCTGAGGGCCCATCTGTAAAAGCTAGACATCGTCAAGGACTTGGCTTCATCATTTTCTTGGGACGAAGAAATTCAATTTTAAATCTGCATATTCATCATTCTGGAGAAATAAACACAGTGTGAAACTAACTAAAATATTTAATAGTCAACATTTAATAATTCCCCAATCATATGTGGAATGAGATTTCATTCTCAGGAATTGTAACACTCATACATATGTAATTATAGAGGCAGTATTCAAGAAAGCTATCTTTCTTTCCCATAATAGATTTTCTTTCATTCTATGTGAGTTTTCAACAGATTGGCCCCAAGAGGAAAATACCGCCTACTCTGTCCTTTCCTTACAGTGCTGAGGTCATGGTGTTTTAAGCATTACTGGAATTTCCTTTGTATCCAAGTCTTTCTTATCTTCTCATCCTTAAAGTCATCTTTTCACTGACATTCTCTCTCAAAACAAACAAAGCAACAACAACAATTTTTTAGCATAAAATATCTACATAAATTCGGATTTTGTTCAGGTAAGAAGTACTCCAGAGGGAAGTCCTCATCTGACACCAGTCCTCTGCTTTTTCTTAGCCATAGAAAGATGCTCAGCTCTGGGCAAATGTAATCTCCTTGTGCCCATGGTGAGGAGGTGTTGAGGGAGCAAATTTTAGGAGTCTCATATCAGTGATAGTTTTGCCAGTAAAATCGTAGATTTCAACACATCTTCTTTTATAAATGTTTAACACAGGGGAGATTTAGAGGGACTGTTTGTGGTCAACCTTTGTAGAGTCTATCCATAAATGCCATTTATTTTTCATCACACAAGAAATTAACAAAATCTAAACCAATCCCTCTTGCAAAGACATTATTCAGTGGTAACAAGTCCCAATATGAAGAATTCGGGTTTCCTTCTGTCTAATCATATGGCCATTTTCCCAACTGTTTCACACATGCTAATGGAGTGTGACAAATAAAACACATTTGGCTCAGTGTAGGGTCCAACATGAGATGGCTTCACAACGACAAAGCTTCTAATCATTTTTCCCCTAATCTACCACTGCTTTGGGGAGTTGGTGTCTTCCCTGTCATGAGTGATTTCAGTGCACTGATCAGGGTAGACTTGACAGATTCTTTATCAATGTCAAATGTCTTTTGTGGTTAAGTCCAGTAACGCTAAAACAAAACGCCTCATAGATATTAGATACATGGTGGCATTACGGAATTCTCTTGCAGGCAATATTTTTTGGTCAACCTATGAAAAGAAAAATGGAGCGCAAGCTAGAAAGCAAAGGAAGATGCAGTAGAAGTCCTGACAGTTATTTCCATGGAAAACAGACAATGTGAATGACATGGGGCCAATCGCCCTTCCCCTCTTCTATTCATGTTAAAATAGAACAAAGAGAAATTGCCAACAAAGAAAGCAATGATCTAAGAGGGGGGGACTGAATTTCACCCACTCTCCCAATATTTAACTTTAGTGCAAACTGCCTTAGAAAAAGTAGAATCCAAGAATCTCTGAGCAAAATTGTCTGGGAGATATTGAATGGTGTTTTCGTTTGGCAAGAAGGGTTTGTAATGCCATCTCTGTGCCTTTCTAGCAGTACAGCCATGACAATTGTATTATGGAGAATACTCTCTTCTTCAGTTCATAACAATGGTTATTTCACGGGCAGATTATTAAGGAATCCCTCATAGGTGCACACTGTGAGGCCTACATGTATACATGAGAAAGATACCAACCACTCCTGCACTCCCCATCCAAAATAAATAAAATATCCCAAACACTTGCTGAATCTGAATTATGCTAATCTAAAATTTCAGAATGCCACTCTCAGAAAAACATGGACTCCAAGAAGCTTCATTTGCCTTTTTAGAAACCCCAAAGCCAAGGACAACAAAATTCTCATCAAAGCCACAAACGAACAGTGGAAAGAATTACTCCAAGTGCTGGGTGCTAATCTGAAATTGTTGTGTGTTACACTATCAAACTGGTAAATTAATATGAACAAACAAGCCATACCACACACCCTGAGTCCTCAGCCTTCAGATGCTCTTCTATTTTATACAGTTAAAGGCTGAAGCTATTTCAATATTTTATCTGATTTTTTTCTTTTTTTTGTACTAATTTAGAAAGTTGGTACTTTAATGTAATTGAACTCACTGAAGCTAAAAATGTCCAGACCTTCTTAATAAGGTACCTTCCAATATTAAACTTTGGGATCTGTTTTCCTCCCAAGCAGGCACTTAATTCCCATTAGCACTAATGGCAAGTGTGCACAAACATTGAGTAGGAAATATATATCTCTTTGTCTCTTTGTACTGAGGTCCAAGAAGGGAAAAAAAGAAAGCAAGAAAAAAAAAAAAAACCAACTTTGAGATTGGATAAAAGAAGTAGAGCTGCAGATTCATTTACAAAGATGAAATTAATGCCTAGCACCCCCAAATTTCAGGGAGAACACATCTTTAATAAGCAAGATAAGGAGAAAATTTCTAAATCATTTCAAATAATACCCAAGCCATGCTTTTCTGAGAAGCCTGTTTCCCCTCCATCCCCAGCATATACATTAAACCCATTTTGCCCTTGTTATGTACATAATGATTCTAGACAACATAAGAAGATTTCATGATTTTTTCTTATCATTTTTACTTATCTACCAGTGAGCCAATTTATGCAGCTTAAACCATTGCTAAAGAAGATGCATCAAAAGTTGTCTGTAATCATTACAAATAATAGCACAGAATGTTCACAAGAAGCTGTTTTCTTATCATATTTTCATTAAAACATCTTTTCACCTGCTTTGCTTTTCCCACGTCTGGAACCTGTGTTGTAATCAGTCTTATTAACTGGGAACATAAATATGATTTATTATGGTCTGATAATGGAAGCTACGTGCACCCAGAGAAGGGCTATATTGTCCTTTGATAAAATGGCTCTTTTCTCTCAAATGGAGAACTCTATCATGAGAACATGCAGAATGTAGTGAGTGATTATTTCCTCAGGGTGAGTGATGGAAAAGCCCGACAGAAAATCTTCTTGTTGACCATGACAGCCTCAGAGGGTCCCCAAACCTCCCTGAGTTTGACAACCTGCAGACACTTTTGATGAACTGTATTCTTCTGTCAGAGACAGCCTGTCTGGGAGGAGAAAAGAGACCTTTATCGTCTGATCGGCTATTATTGTCTTGATCTTTTATAAGCAATCTCTAATGCACATGAATATAATATCCTTTCACACAAGTGCCAAGCATAATAGAAATGTAGTTAAAGGACCCTCTCCCTGGTTATGTAAATGTCCTTAAACCATAATTAAGAGAGATGGTTTGTGACTGATAGAGGAAGGAAAGAGTAATCAAGCTGTTTTAGCATTCTCTTCCTATTTTAAAGACTTCAACCCGGGATAAACAGCATTTATGGTAGATATAAGGAACCAGGTTATTTTGAAGTCTTCGCCTAAAAGGAAAAAATAGTTTTGAATATGATATTAGTGTTATATTTTTATTAAACATGCAAATGGAAGCTGGTTTTTAGCCAAGAGAGATTACTATGCTGATATAACTTAGAAGAAAATGAGTATGTTTCTCAAAATCCCTGTCTGTGGCTTACAGCAAAAACAAAGATCTATTAATAAGGAATGGACTTGCACAAATAGGTCCTCGAGTCCAAATAAAGTTCTCCAATAAATTTCCCTCTTATCCATTTCCAGGAGCCTAAATATAGCAAAAATATATATATTTTTTCAATTAACAAATATATTTACAGGCAAAATGCCTGCAATTATTGGGCAATTAAATTCACTTCTTACATGGCCCCTGGGAACCATCTCCATTTCTGAACTGTGAAGGATAGTTCTAGATGGTATTTGTTTGGATCTGGTGGCAAAACTTTTCTGACCTTCCAGATAAAGCCCAACCAGCTCATGGAGGACAATAGCTTGATATTCAATCTCAGTTGCTGGCAGAAAGAAGAAAAAGACATCATCACCCTTCCTAAAATTTTTAATCCCCTCCAGCAAAATACAATACTTAATTTTTCATTAGCCTTCTGACATCTGGACTTGGAATATCCCCACAATAATCACTAATGGGTTTTGCATTACCAATTAGTGGAGAAAACCCTCCAGTGCTGGTGCCAAAGGGTTAATCATTAGTTTCACACCACTGGGTGGTCAGAGTTGGAAGAGCAGCCCCTGAACCCAAAGGGGCGGAGAGCAGGGGCCCCAGGCTGGGGAGAGCTCTCATTATTAAGAAACGTGCAGCTCACAGGCACTGACCTCTATACCCGCTCCTGGCATCTTGCCTTGAGATGGATTTGAATATTACACACGGGCACGTGCACATGCGCACTCACACGTTTATGTACATGTCTGGGCCTAGAACAAATCACCAACTTAGCCAAACTTTATTGAACCTGTCCCATCAAAGGTAGCTCAGACCAGAGGAATTCCCTTTCTCTCAGCACCTCTGTCTACTTGCTTCTCTAAGCAATGACTTTCCCATGGGAATGAAAAAATTTGTCATTTCAGAGGGAGTTGGGTTTTGAGAAGTGTTTGATCTCCCTTAAGAGATACTTCTCTGAAGTTCTGCCAACCCTCGATTATCTGTACAAATGAGGCTTAAAGAAAGTATGGGTAGATTTGATTCACAGATAATCTTCAAGCTCCAGTCTGGTCTATATTTTAGTTTTTCTGAATAAATTGTACTAGTGCAATTAACAAGCAAAACTGATTGGATGTTTCCTTCCTTTTATGGTCAATTTTGTGGATGTCAGCAGAGTAAGCAAATTGTCAAAAAAGCTGGCAAATAAAAGAGAGGAAAGGGAAGAAACAAAATACCCAGATAATCTGCAAACTGGATAATCTGCTCCTGAATAATTGAAAAGAATCTAATTTCAAAGATAATGCAAAAAAGGGGCCTGGTGAGCAATTCCATCTTGAAAATGCACAACCCCTTCCCCTAGCCCCCAAACAGCTAGTGGAAAAACAAATCATCAACAACAACAACAAAAAACCCACAAGAAAAATTCCAACCTACTGTCCTCATCCACATTCTCCCTTTTCGTGATCTATATGTGTTCTAAGTTAAATTTTATTCTAAGGAGGATCAGAGCACGGAAGAGGAGAAGAAAGCATCATAAACATTTCTTATTTGTGATCTGCCTAGCCTGTGCTGATAGCAACAAGGTTGCTTTCAAAACTGTGCTGGCCTAAAACTTCAGCAATCAATCCACCTCATTTCTAATTTTTTTTAAAAGGAAAACCGATATCCAAGAAAGGGACAACAGTGACTCAGTACTTTATTTTCTTTTTTTCCTTTTTTTGGTCCCAAATGTGTGATTCCTTATTAAAAATAAAAAAAAAAATGCTCAAGTACATTTGAGACCGAAATGAGAAACTGTTATGCTTGATTCTCCACGGTGCTTCCATTCAAGGTCAACACTTAGAGCTTTTCAGTTAAGGGAAGAAACACTCCTAATGAGCCTATGCATGCACAGATTTTGGCCAGTCATTGACTGACTGCACTTATTTAGTTTTGCTTTAGAAATTAAAATCCAATAAAGTAACTGGCAGTTTAAATGTCACCAAAATTTTCTCCAACTTCCAAACTAGAATTGTGAAAACAGTCTCGAATTCCTCTAATCTCCCCCTCTTTCACCTTCAAATGCCACACTTCTGAGGTGAACCATTTCCTAAGAAATAGCAGAACTAGGCTGGGTTCAGAGGTCAGGGGCACAAGGTGGGGAGAGGAAGACTCTTTCTTCGAGTTGGAGGGGATTTGCTTTTTTCCCCACACCAAGGCAAGAAGGACAGGAATCTTGAGGCTGGGAATGTTCTGTCTCTTGTAAAGGAATTCAAAGGAGCCATTGTGTTTGATACTTTGCTTCCCAATTGGCCACTGACAGCAACATCAGAAGTAACAGATACTTCAGTTCTACATCTGGAAAGAGGATTTTTTTTTTCTGGGAAAAAAACAAAACAAAACAAAAACCCACACACACTCCTGAAAACATTGAAGCCTAATTACTCTACATCCCACAGTCTTAAAGATTGGGATCTCTCTGATAGTTGGTGATAACCCCTTGAGGAACAGGAGCAGGTCCATTAGAAACTCAGATAACATTTCTATACTTTACTCTCAATAAAACTGAGAGCCAAAATAGGTATATTGGCTGGATGCTTTCATTCCCCTGGCCATTGAATTGTAATGATCATTATGCAAGACACAAAAATACCATTCATTAAGCTATCAAATGGAAAATACATTCTTCACTAAAATGTAGAAGGTATTTAGGATGTCCAGGGCTAAATGACCAAGGAATTGGTTTAGGTTAACTATTGTCTTCCTTGCTTTTCTAGAAGATATATAAATCAAGTCCTCATATACATGGTAGGAACTTTAAAGTTCTGAATGGTCTGAATCTTAGCATTATGAATACATTATAAGAGAATAGAAAGTATTCTATGCAGCACAGTAATTATATTCATGGAAGTTGGAACTGCTATACAATATCCCCTGGGAGAAGTTTACCCCATTTCTACTGCTACTGGGACCCAAATGGAGATGAGCCACAAGCAGAAAAAGAGAAGACAGAAAGAATAGGAGTAGCAATCCGGGAAGCATTGAGGGAGACTGAGGGTAGAGGCTGAAGCAGGAGAGAAGCCATTACTTAGTGGAGAGGGGTTTATGAAACCATTAGCAAGCATGGTAAGGAGGCAAAGAAAGCCAGCCACCAAGACAGAATCCGTTCCTCACATTGTAGCAAAGATAAAGAATCTTAGACCATTTTAGTTGTTCTGCCAGCTAAGTCAAATCTCGAGTCTCTCTGAAGCCATTGAAAATGTCTCAGGTTTTCTCATTCTGCTATTTTGATAGAAATTAAGCTTTGTAAGTCAAGAAGAACAGAATCAACTCTACATACATGCACTCCTTCTTTATACCCTATTCCCCAATACACTACCTACCTGATTTCATGCCCAAATGATTTAAGACTCCCAAACGCAAGTGAAAATTTTAAAGTTGGAGATATGCTTGTAAAACCACCTAAATGTAGGCCTAAGTTTCCTACTAAAAGAATATTTTAAAAAGATATGGAGAATAATTGTACAGTACTCTTGTACGAAAAAGAAAAATGGAGGCATACCCATGAAAGGCTCGTGAAATAGTCCTTGAAAGTGCTTGAAGTGATGGACAAGTGCATCCTATGGGAATCTGCTGAGTCTTGTATAGACATAAACAACATTAGTGAACTTTTCATCTCCAACTTGTCCTTGCACATCTTTGGCTGGTTCTCCTCCCCATCTACCTTCCCTTTGGGCATCTTTTATTAAAAAAGTTGTTTCTTTACTCATGTCATCTGCTACCCTCTCCTCTAGATTTTGACCATCCATTACTTAGACACAACATTAAAGAAGTCCTCCAACTAAAGAAAGATGTTGATTCCCCTTATAGAAACAGCCACTCTCAGCTACCTTGTCACTCCACCAATTAAGATTTTCAACATTTGGAGCAAGATTAAGAGATGTATATCCATTGTTGACCTGTTCCAGATGCAGAAATGATAGTAGTTGCTGAGAAACCATAAAAGAAATACTAAACAAAATGAAAGGATAACATTCTGAGCAAAGCTCAGAACCAACAATTAGATACTTGAACCCTATCTCTGAGACCTCAGGGGCACCCAGGGCAACCATATTTCTGAAAAGACTCCAGTCTAGTTCTTGAATTTTTAACTCTATGCCTTTAGCTACTGAAAAACTAGGCCAAATTTGGTGCAATTTCATTTCCTAGAGACTTTGCAGTCACTCATTCTTTTGAACACTTCTTTCGGGCTTTGTCAACATCCTGCATTTTCATTCATTCCATCATAAAAGCTTCTTTTTAGCTATAAAGAAGACTTATGCCAATTAACATTGTATTTTGTCGTCCTATTAGAGGCTTAGCCTTTACAGAGAGGATTGACAATGACTTCACCCTGAGTGGTGAGTGGTCTCTCTCAGCCATAATCACAGGCTCAACAGTGCATCATTCCCAACACTGCCTTTTCTTTTTTATAAGTGTTAAAATATTAAATATGTAAGGAAAACGTTCTATAATGCAGCATCATCTCACGCTAGTCATCAGGTTTAAAGTTAAGAAGATAGAAACTTCATATATTTGACAAAGATAAAACAAAAGAATGAAAGGGGGAAAGTGTGAACAGGGATATTTCTTTCCTGGGATTGTTATTCAGATACGGTTAGACAATTCCTGCTGATTCTGCCGATGGAGGAGGCATTAGACTGATAAAGCCAACCCTTTAGTTTCAACTTCTCTATAATTCTAACATTACTGGGAATATTGAGAGATGTCAAGCAGCTGGGGTCATGTCCCAATACAGAGATCAATGTCTCCTGATAGACATACTCACAGAATACATACAGACATACTCATGGAATTCTCACAAATTAGGTAGGCAGTAGAGAGAAGAAAATAAAAATCCCAAATAAGGTACTCCACACTGGAGAGTCCAACAGTGATGGCAAAGCAAAACCCAATTCGAAGCACAAAAATACAAAACAGAAATCTACTGGCCCTGTAACTGAGAAGTTCAAGGCATGGTCTAGCTTCAGGCATGGCTCACTCAGGTGCTCAAACAATGTGGTCAGAAATCTATTTCTTTCCCACAATCTCTTTTCTCTATTTTACTCTGTGTTGGTTTTAGCTTTAGGCAAGATTTTTCTATTGGGTGGTAAAGAAAGACACAGCAGCTCCAAGCTTACACTTTTACCAAGGACATTTTACCAGGGATCCTACAAAAAAATCATGTCTATTTCCCAGAAATTATATCAAATCCCCAAAAGGACTCTTAAGAGTGCTGCTTGGAACTCTTGCTGACTGGGCAGCCTGACCATTTGATTGACAGCCCTACCTGAGTCACAGAGAATTTAGGAAGGGTGAATCCAAAAGGAAGGAAAAGAACCTTTCATCAGAAGGAAGGATAATGGAGGCTGGAAGGTCAAAGGCAGATGTCCTCCAGGCAGTGCCATTCCAGTCACTTTGAACCTAAATCATTTGCAGGGACCTTTGGTACTCATTAGCATCCCCTGGCTCAATGGCAAGATGGTACCTCACCTTTGATCCAAGTTGTTACAATGCTTTTCCATATCTGAGTAGAGAACAGACCTCAGTGCCTTATGTACCTTACTACATGGATGAATAAGATCTACTCAGTAGCTTGCAATGGTTCTTTGACTGCCATTACTGACTATGATGCAAATAAGTAGTTACTGACTTAAGAACTCACTATTTACTCAATAACTCTTGATGGGAACTGTGATCCCCTTACACACTATTACAGAAGTATGTAATTATAGACCTTTCAAAACGGTTATTTATTTCAGGCATTTTCCTGTAATAGCTCCTTCAAAGCTGTTAAGCTTTTATCATATGAAGACCCAAGTAGAAAATATTTGGTTCACTCCTCATTGACCTAATAGAGAAAAAATTCATCTTTAAGATGGTGTTAGCTTCCTGGCAAGAACACATGGTCAGCCTTGTCTGGCTTGGGCTATTTGAGAAGGAAATCAAATTGCTATTAGATCATGCTCACCTCATTTAGTAATTAAATATTGACACTAAATGATCATTGGTTACTATTTCTTCAGTCTCCTCTGAAGGAAATCTTGTCACAGCCATTTGTCCTGACTCTATTACTATCTAGCAAGGGTTCTATAAAAGTAAAATGCCAGGTAGGTCTGCTGGCTTCAACATATCTCATTGCTGAAGCATGGGGTACAATTCTTACTTTAATGAGAAAAAGTTTTTATGCATAGTAAATACATTGGTCTCACAGAGGAAACCACAGCTAGGATCAGGAGATTGAGAGATGCCTGGCTCTGCCTTGAGCTCAAGAAAATCATGCAATATATGATGCAATGAAATGTATACATTTTAGTCTGTTTGGGCTGCTATAACAAAATACCTTAGATTGGGTAATTTATAAACAACAGAAATTTATTGCTCACAGTTCCAGAGGCTGGGAAGTCCAAGATCAAGGTGCCAACAGATCTGGTGTCTGGTGACAGCCCATTACTCATAGATGGCCCCTTCTTTGTGTCCTTACAAGGCAGAAGGTGAAAAGGGCTTTCCCAAGCCTCTTTCATAAATGCGCCAATCCGATTGATGGGGGCAGAGCCCTGATAATCTAATCACATCCTGAGTACCCCACCTCTTAATATTATCATATTGGGGTTTAAGTGCCAATATATGAATTATAGGGGGACCCAAACATTCAGATTATAGCAGTATGTATCTGACACAATCATTATATGTGATGTGTACCACATTACAAAAATTATTGCTGTACCATGTTTGAAAGGTTGTCAAGATATATAGAAAAATATGTTTAATTTGCTCAGTTCAAGTCAAGAAACTGGCGAGTATTTATAACCCTGTTAAAGGGACTAGGTTAAGTGAGGAAGATGCAAATATAAAAATAAAGTTTGCTTTCTTGCTTGCTCACCCACATCAGGACTCTATTTTTACTGCCCCATTTCCCACCATTCCCACTGACTCCCTCTCTAGGCTTCACTACTTACAACTTTCTCCCCAAGTCTCAGGTAAGCACGACTCCTTTTCAGCTTCCTGCTGTTACACGTGCTGTTTTTTCTCATTAGGATACCCCCTCTTTTCTTCTGCCTAGACCTTACTAAAACATCACCTCTTCAACAAAGCACCCGCTGATTCGTGTGGGCAGAGCTAGCCACACACTACCTCTGTGTCTGAGGCACATATAAGCATCTGTATTGTACCATCAGCATTTCTTCATGTGTTTTCTCCCCCATTATACTGTGAGCTCTCTAAAGGTCAAGATTATGTCTGATTCACGGCTATCTCCTCAGGGCCCTTGCACAGTACTTGGCAAAAACAAGTCCCTAGTAAGATGTCGAGTAATGGTAATTTACTTGACCTCATTCCTTCTGCACAGAAAAGCTACTTTGCTCTCCTTGCATTTCTACTGTCAGGCCTCATAGGTGACTAGAAGAGAGACACAGGTGCATGAGCCAGGATCAGAGAAACTGAAGTCAATGTTACAACGGAAATTCAAACAAGCAATGAGTGGGAGGGGACTTAGAGGTACGGAGAACAGAAGGAGGAAGAGAGGAAGAAAAGGAGAGAGAGACAGAGCAAAAGAGCTGGAGGTGAGAGCATCTCAGGAGGAGGAGGCGGTATGAGCGGTGGCTCTGGTTGGGGAGGGGAAGGTAAATGGAACATGAAGAAAGGAGAAACACAGACGCTTGATATGGGAGGAGCAGGGGATAGCATGGCAGAATTGCAGGGTAACAAACCAGGATGTCATGTTAGAAGGGTCAGTTGAGGTAGGACTGACCATCCAAGATTTGCATTGCCAGGCTGAGGAATTTGCATTTTTGGACTCTGCAACGGTGGAGATTTGTGGAGGGGAAAGAGTAACAACGGAGGCATTTGATCCCATATGGGTGTTGGTAACCCAATGGGGAAATTATGAAGATTGGGGTTCTAATGCTCAGAACCAAAAAACTCAGACTGTACTTTTCAAGAATTCAACCTCTCAGCCAACTTTAGGGAAACACAGGTCTTCCTGCACACATCAAATGAGAGAACAAATTACAGGTGATCGGCCCTGATATTTCTTAGCCTTTAGATTCTCAAGCATGCCAGCAACTTGCAGATTCCTCTGCCTGTGACTCATGACCCCCAGGTATTCTCATGGCTGCCTCTCCTTCATCATTTTTACAGAGGTCCCTGCTCAAATATCATTTTTACAGAGAGGCCTTTCCTAACCACTGTGTCGAAAAAAAGCACCCCCATTATTTTATCCTTTTGTCCTTTCTTACTTTTCTTCAAAGCACTTATGACTAATTGACATCATATTATATATCTATATATTTACTTTCTTAATATTCATACCCTCCAATATGAGGATCATCAAGCTTTTTCTATGAACACCATAAAGACCCAGACAGTAAACGTTTTAGGATTTGCAGACCATAAGGTCTGCTGTAACTACTAAACTCTGCCATTGTGGCACCTAAGCAGCTATAAACAATGCATAAATAAATGGACACAGTTGTGCCACAATAAATCTTTGTTGACAAAAATAAGCTGTGGGCCAGATACAGCATGGGCCATAATTTGCCAACCCCTGCTCCTGTAGAAAGCTCCATGAGGTCAGCAATACTGTCTTGCTCACTCTTGGGTCTCTAAAGGTTGACACAAAGTAGGCACTCAATTAGGAATTTTTAAAGAATAAATGAAGTCCTATGGGAAGCGGACAGGTGTAGGAATACTACACCCATGTGAATATATCTATTCCGTTTGTGATGGCTAACCTTATGTGTCAACTTGACTGGCCATGATGCCCAGATATGTGTAAAACATTCTTCTGGATGTTTTTGGTGGAGATTATCATTTAGACTGGTAGACTTTGAGTAAAGCAGATTGTCCTCCATGCTGTAGGTGCCCCTTATTCAATCACTTGAGGGTCGGAATAGAACAGAAGATTGGCACACACACTGCCCCCAACTCATCCCTCAGCAAGCAGAATGCTGCCAGTAGATGGCCTCTGGATGTGAACTGCAGCACTGGCTCCTCTCCTGACTTCAGTCTGCCAGCCCACCCTGCAGATTTTGGATTTGCTAGCCTCCATAATCTTGTTAGTCAATTGCCTAAAATCAATCAGTCAATAAATAGACAAATAAATAAATCTCCTGTTGGTTCTGTTTCTCTGGAGAGCCTTGACTAATAAACACATAAATACACCACAGATTTATTCCATTAGCAAAGTAGGAAACCAGTTGGCTCTGTAGAATTGGAAGCCTTACTTTTGGGCATGTGCAAATCCCCATCACAGCAGCTTTCGAAGATGCCCTGTGGTCTTCGGGGAAACATTCAAATGTTTCTTAGCACTAAAGTGACTTCTAAGCCTGGCTTAGAAGTCTTGACCACCTTGACCTCTACCTCCAGTCAGCATCAGTGTACGGTGGGCACAAGAGCCGTGCAGTACTTCTCACTGCTCACTGCTTCCCGGAGGGCAAGATCTTGCAAGTTTCCTTACCTTTGCACACACTGTAGCCTCTGTCTAGAGTGACACACCACCCCCTGGTCACCTGGCTAATTCTTAGTCATTCTTCAAAACTTCCACTGAGAACTCCCAGACGACAGGGTTAGCTAGGTGCCCCTGTTACCAATCATTACCTAGTTACAAGTGACCCTGCATGATAGATGTTGGTTTCCTTCTGTCTCCCCCAGAAAGCTCCTACCTCCTTGAGGACAGGGACTCCCTGTTTATCTCCCTACTTACCTCCTTCCACCTTCTCAGTCCCCATGTCTCTACATAACATGCGACGAAGACATTAGTGGGCAGTTAGATTAATAAACAAAATATTTCAAGAAATTAAACCATGTGTAAAATGGTGTCACTTATTTGCAATCTATGAGAATAGAGCTTAGAATCACCCAAGGAAGATGCAAAGCCAAATCCCGGGGGTATTAAGAATTTGCTCTGGGGGCCTCTGACTGGACAGAACCCCTCCTGACCTTAAGAAATATTGTCCAAAGTGAGCATCAAAGGTGAGAAAGCACTGCCCATGCCCTCTCCACTCTGCATCATGTTTTTTTCCCATCTTCTCAAAACACTACTGGGGTCGGAGTAAGGTGGGAAGTGGAGAGGTCAAAAAACAGCCGGAGCCTGGACAACCACATTCGGTTCACCCATGTCAAAAACATTCAGCTCTACGTATGGGAAGAATCTGGGGGTCCATATCGCTGATTTTTCAATAGAAATTAATAGGAAAATGGGATTTACTTTACAGGAATAAACAGACAACTGAGCTGAAACATCTGGTGGATAAAGGCAGGCTCTCCTGGGTGAGGGGAACTCACTAGCAGCAGTGTTTTCAGTGGATGGCTCCTAACAAGATTTTCCTTAGTGGATAGCACCTAACCAGACTACAAGGCTCTAGGCTTCCTGTTTCTATCACTGACTTGCTCTGGAACTTTTATGCCTCATGCTTTTATTTCTCAGTGCCTCAGTTTCTGCATCTGTAAAACAGGAAGAATAATGTTTGCCACCTGCCACACAGGAGGGTAATGCTGATGAATGAGCCAGCATCTGTAAAGTGCTTCGTGTTCCCATTCCTTCCTCTCTACGGAACTGAAGTTGTATTATTATTACTTCTGAAAATGTTAGCTATCATCCAAATGGGTTATTTCAATCAAAAGGCTTTCTTCAGGAAGACTTCATAAAGAAAAAGTGAAAGCATGCACATTCTCCTTGGAACCATCATAATTAGTCCCAGTAACAGTTGGGCCATTTTTTTTTCAGTTCATTTATAGTCAGATTCTGCAAAATTGAAAACATCCAACATCTGGGCTGAAAAACTTATACAAAGACAGAAAGCCCCCCAAATGGGCACGTGTGGGCTTCAGTGGCAGAGGAGCCAGATGTACTTTTTGACTCAACTACTCTTTTCAACCTTAAGAAGGACTAAAATAATAATTAAATTTTCATGCTTACAAAAACCTTTGGTTTTCATCCCTAATTTTTTAAAAGTATCTTTTTGGACTAGTTGTAAATTTAAGATTCTCTCAAATAATCAGAAATTTCTACAAAAGGAAATCTTATAATAACATACAAAAGCATTCTGGGGTTCAGTTGTAACCACGTAAAATTTTACAGGAACAAATAATAGTTAACATGTATTGTCCCTAAACTATTGGCAAGCTGTCTTTTAAGCATCTTACAGGTATTATTTCACTTAATCTTTGCATTCCATTCATGAAATTGGTACCACTATTTTTTCTATTTTATAGGTAAGGAATCCAAGGAATAGATCAATTAAGTAACTTGCCCAAAGCACCATTAAGACAGAAAAAAGAAAAATGTTTTGGTTGATGTTTAAAGAAAAATTTCACTTAATTCAACCTTAATACAGCAAGAATCCAAGACAATCTTTGGTATAATAAGGTTATCCCAACCAGATTAAGCCACACCCTCTCCTGGGAAGAGCTGCAGAGCCTTTAATACAGCTTCCTGAGATCACAGTGTTTGGGCTTCAGGAAACAAGCCCAACTAGTGAGTATGTCCCAGTTCCTGCCATCTTTTTTAATGCTCCAGGGGAAGAAAAAACCCCACACATTCACAGTAACTTATTTCAGCTATTTGCTGAAGAAAAGCTGTCTTCAATTCCTGTTGTTTTCAGCATGCCACCCAACAGCATCTAGAAGCTTCCTCAGGGAAAGAGAGGAATTTGCTAGATTGCCAAACATTCTTAGAAAATCTGCTGGGGAACTCCACAGAAGGGCTTTGTGAACAAGGATAAAGAGGGCACATTAGCGTTGACTTGTTTCATAAAAAAAGGGAACACACACAACAAAACTTGATTACAAGATCTCATTTTACGAACTCTAGGTAAGATGCACCACCCTGGGGCAATGGCATAGCCCCCACAGGTTGCTCTGCCGTGTGCTTTCTGAGTGAAGACCTGATTCGACTCCAAGGGCTGGGTTAGATAAAACCGGAAGGGTTTATGTGCACAGCATTTAACTTTAAACATTTCTTCATGGAAATTTACAATGCACATAATTTACATATTCAATACCAGTGACAATTTACTTCTCCCATCTGAACAGGGCTTTCAACTATGCCACTTGAACTAAATTAATAAACAGTAATTACAGAATGTTGTGTGAGCTAGCTGTTGATGTTGAGCAGATTCTAATCAACACCTTCTTTTAAGGGCCAATTAGAGCCGAATGTATGCAATATAAACATCTTCGAGTATTTAGACATGAACCACAGAACAAGGTAAAAAAAAAATATCTGAACAATTAGACTGGGGATGAGCCAGTCAAAGCTGGAGCCATAGACCCTTTTCAGCCAGTCTCTAAAGTCAAGTTAATTCCTTTAAATCATGAGATTTTTGTAAAATGGGGAGGGGCTCCAAGGACTTGTTAGACCAAACCCAATCCGTTTAGAGATTTCTCCAACATCTTGTATTATTTTCCATATGCTTTAAGTTTCATGGCATTTCTTTTTAAATTGCCTCAAACACTTTTCTCCTTAATTCATGTGCATCTCAGCGAAAACTTAATCTCCGTATTTCTGACTCATTTATGTATAAATCATCTACATGTTATTTGGTGTCTAAGAAACCTTTCCCTAGGCTATATCTTTGGCTATCCAGGCGCTACACAAAGCTGGGAGTGCATCCCAGGCCCTACCATGAGGGTTTGCATCCCAAATAAGTAGAGGACACAAATCACTGAGGAACAAGATTAGAAGCTATAGGAAGGAGAAATCAAACAGCCTCTCAATCACTGGTTGTCCTCAGAACCTTGCCTCAGTTTCTTACCATGGCAGCATCCTGGCAGGCTTCATGACCTTGGGAAAGGGAGTGAAGAGGAGGCAGGCATTCCAGTAACAGTAAAAGTTCTGGGAAATGGACAGAACTGCGCTAGTCACCAATATGCATGCAGTGAATGGTTTTTTCCAGTGCCTGAGAGAAGTTGGTAACCACGTTTCTTTCAAAATACACATCTCAAGAGGATGGCATGGGACTGAGTTGCCTGTAAAATCCACTTTGTAAGGGACAGATGATGGCCTCCCCAGGATGACCATGAGAAGTCTAGGATGAGCCTGGTCCAAGTGGATGTGTGAAGACACATTTATAGTCTGTGACCTGTAACCCTCCCTTCCTCTTTCTACCTTAGACCCCAAGGATGTACCTGGACAGTTCCCTGCTAACCTCAGGCTAATTGCCTCCCCTTCTTACAACACGCCTGGACTATCTTTGCCTTCTCTTTTCCACTCAGACCTTCTCTCCCTCCTGGAATTGGCCTCATCTCTGACTGTTCAAATCCTACCCAATCTCAAGGTCAGCTTCAAGCTCATTCCCTTCTCTCATTCCTTCTCATTCTTCTCTTTCTTGCTCTCACTCTCAATGTCTGTCTGTCTCTCTCTCTCACCTCTATCTTTCTGTAATCTATATTGTCCAAGACTTAGCCATAAATCCCTTTGAAATAACCCTCAAAAAAGTTGATTTTGATCAAGTACCTCCTCCATTGATATTTACCTCTACAGGTATGCTCACCTCCCCCTTATCTAGATTACAGACAGCCTAGGGACAGAGATTTTGTACTTACCTGGCTTCACCATTGTACCTAGCAGAGGGCTGTTTACGTGAGCAAGTGATAAATGAATATTTGTTGGATGAATACGAAGAGTGCTTCTTTTAAAGTCAACAAAATGAAAGTCTCTCTTTGGCTTCAAATATTTTCTCAATAAAATTTGGAAGTATAATGATAGACTCTGGGCCAGAAATCTAAATTTCAAGATAGTTCTTAATCACTAGTCACATATTAAAGTGGGAGAATTACGGAGCCAAGGGGCTGGGAGGGACCACTGGAAATAATTTTATTCCACAGTTCTGCCTCTGGAGAAGTCTACACCAAATAGACTCTTGAAAAACAGTCACTTATTTTTGCTCTGTCCCTGATCATAATAGCCACGTTATTATGTGACAATGACAGTGATCATTTATCGAGTAATCACTGTAGGAAGGCAAGGGCCCTCACTGTTCTCACTCAAGCACGGCTGGAAGCCAACTTTCTGTGGGTACCAGCCAGGTGTCCCATGGACAGGAGCCACCATGGAAGATGTCCCGGGCCCTCCCATCTCTTATCTTCAATCCGTTTGATGAGTTCCTTTCTTGCCTTCCTTCTGTTCATACTCCACATGGTTCCCTGGACAAACTCATCTGTTTCCCATAGCATCATCCAACATTTCAGGAGTAAGAAGAAGGGAGTTCTAGAGCAGCAGCCTTTGTGCCTGTTAAAGAAAAAGGGCACAGAGGTTCACTTCTCTTCCTTTTCTTTCTAAGTGGTATCAGTACTCACTTTCTTGCCTGTACCAAAGCTGAGCTTTGTCTTTGACAACATGCTGTGGAGCAAAGAGCAGGGGATTTGGAGTCTGACAAGACTGGATTTGAAATTTGTTTCAACCATCGACTAGCAGTTCTGTGATTTTGAATAATTTTCTTAGCTTCTCTGAGTATGTTTTCTCACCTGAAAATATAAATATGCTAACAGAGCTATCACATATTAGGCCTTCAGGAAATGTTCATTTCCTTTCTTTCCTTCTCTCTTCTCTTCTCTCCCTCCCCACTTCCCTCCGTGTCACCAGCAGCAGCCACCACTGCTGCATCCTCCTCACCCTCCTCTTCCTTCTGCTCCCCTTCCTCCGCTCTCTCTCTCTTTCTCTATCCCTTTCCCTGTCGCTCTCCCTCCCCTTCCCAAAACAAATCAGTCATCAAGTCCTATCAATCATGCTTCCTAAAGAACTGCCTTTTCCTCTCCATTCCTACTCTCCTCATCATCTCTCCTGCAATAGCTCCCAACCCAGTTTTACTGCCTCTGTTTCCTCCTCTAGTCTATCCTGTTCTCTGCTACCAGTTGTCTGAAGACATAACTCCCTTGTATAAACTCTACAATTGTTCCCAGTTGATTACGAGAGAAAAACCAAACTCTTTGGCAATATATTCAAGGACCTTCATAGTCTACCATTGAATTACTTTTCCAGTCTCATCTCCAACTAGTTCCTGAAGCTCCCCCTGGTTTTCAGCTGGGTTCTTGCCATTGCCTGGCTGTGCTATATTCTTCAGTACCATTAGTTTGTCATGCATGCTATTTCCTCTACCCAGAATCTCTTCTATCTCACCCTACACTCACACACCTGGCAAACCTCTGCAGAACTTCCCCGACATTGTCAAAGTGTGAGATCCTCTTGAAAACCTTCCCTGGCTTCCTCTGAGCTTTCAAGGGCACTAATTAATTATGGTGTCTTGGCCTCTTTCCACTCCCATTGTCCCCTGGGTCTTGGCTTTGCCTTGTATATTCTTATATCCCCACAGGTGACATCTTCCCTGAATCAAAATTTCTTCCATCCTGGCATTCTCTGTCTAATAATAAGCCCATGCCACAGTAATTCCCTCCTGTGACTGCAGAGTATTAACTTTCTAGTCTGGGCTCTGGCAATAGAAAATCCAAATTTCTAGTCTCAGCTTTACTGTATACTAATTATACGATCTTGAAGAACATGCTCAAACTTCCTGAGCCTTTAAATTACTAGGTACTAACCTTCCTCACATAGTTCCTATAAAGACTAAGGCACTGGCATTAGGATAGACATACAGGTCAATGGACTAGAATTGAAATCCAGAAATGAAACCTTACCTTTTTTACGGTCAATTGATTTTCTATAAGGATGCTAAGACAATTCAACAAAGCATGCTGGGACAACTAAATATCAACCTGCTTTGAAAAGAAAGAACTTAGACCCCTACTTCACATTATATACAAAAATTAACTCAAAATGAGTCATAGACCTAAATATAAGAGCTAAACTATAAAACTTTTAAAAGAAGACATAGGAGTAAACAGTGACAACCTTCGATTGGACAATGATTTCTTAGACATGATATAAAAAGCACTAGTGACAAAATAAGAAATAGTTAAATTGGATTTCATCAAAATTAAATAATTTTGTGCTTCAAAGGACACCACCAAGGTGAGAAACAAAATGTAAGAAAATATTTACAAAGTATTTATCTAATAAGGGATTTGTATCCAGCATATAAAAAGAACACTTACAATTCAAAAATTTAAAAAACCAATTAAGAAATACGCAAAGGCTTAGAATAGACAATTGTCCCAAAAGAAAACCCACAGATGGCCAATAGCACATGAAAGGATGTTCAACATTATTGGTATTAGGAAAATGCAGGTCAAAACAACAATGAAATACCACTTCACACCCACTAAGGGAAAGGATACCCTATTCAATAAATGGTCCTGGCAGCAAAAGAAATAATCAGCAAAGTAAACAGAAAACCCACAGAGTGGGAGAAAATATTCATAAACTATGCATCTGACAAAGGACTAATATCCAAAATCTACAAGGAATTCAAACAAATCAGCAAGAAAAAAACAAATAATTCTATCAAAAAGTGGGCAAAGGACATGAATAAATAATTCTCAAAAGAAGATACACAAATGGCCAACAAACATATGCAAAAATGTTCAACATCACTAATTATCAGGGCAATGCAAATAATAATCACAATGAGTACCACTTTTTCTTGCAAGAATGGCCATAATTAAAAAGTCAAAAATTAGCCGGGCGTGGTGGCAGGTGCCTGTAGTCCCAGCTACCAGGGAGGCTGAGGTAAGAGAATTGCTTGAACCCGGGAGGCAGAAGTTGCAGTGAGTCAAGAATGTGCCAGTGCACTCCAGCCTGGGCAACAAGAGCGAAATTCCATCTCAAAAAAAAAAAAATCAAAAAACAACATGTGTTGGCATAAATATGCTGAAAAGGGAACACTTTTACACTGCTGGTGGGAATGTAAACTAGTAGAACCACTATGGAAAACCGTATGGAGAGTCTTTAAGGAACTAAAAGTAGAACTACCATTCAATCCAGCAATCCCACTACTGGATATCTACCCACAGGAACACAAGTCATTATATGAAAAAGGCACATGCACAGGCATGTTTATAGCAGCACAATTCGCAATTGCAAAGATATGGAACCAACCTAAGTGCCCATTAACCAACGAGTGGATAAAGAAAATGTGGTATGTATCTACCATGGAATACTACTCAGCCATAAAAAGGAAGGAAATAATGCCTTTTGCAGCAACTTGGGTGGAGCTGGAGGCTATTATTCTAAGTGAAGTAGCTCAGGAATGGAAAACCAAATATCATATGTTCTCACTTTTAAGTTGAAGCTAAGGTATGAGGATGAAAAGGCATAAGAATGATATAATGGAGTTTGGGGTCTCAGGAGGGAAGGTTGGGTGGTGGGTGAGGGATAAAAGACTACTTATTGGGTATAGCATACACCTGCTCCAGTGATGGGTGCACTAAAATCTCAGAAAGCACCACTAAAGAACTTATTCATGTAACCAAAAACCACTAAAATGCCCATCAATGGACAAAGAAACAAAACATTGCATATCCGTACAATGGAATATTATAAGTACCAACACATGCTACAACATGGATGAATCTTGAAAACATGCTAATTAAATAAATCAGACACAGACATAAATGATTCCATTTACATGAAATGTTTCAAATAGGCAAATCCATAAAGACAGAAAGTAGACTGGTGATTGTCAAGTACAGGAAGACAGGAGAAATAGGGAGTGACTGCTGATAGATAGGTGATGAAAATGTTCTGGAATTAAATAGTGGTGATGTTTGCCCAACTCTGTGAGTACACTAAGAGCACTGAATTATACATATTAAAGTGGTGAATTTTATGGTATGTGAATTATATTTCAATAAAGCTGCCATAAAAATAATTAAAACTAATTTAAAATGTTAAAAGATTGAGATAAGTACACAATAAATGCCAGTTACTCTTGTAACGTGTACCTCTGTTGTTGCTGTATTGATCTTATCCTGTCATAATTCCAGATTGGTTTAGTTTTCTGTTTCCCACACTAGAACATGAGCTTCCTGAAGATAGGGATCATGCTTTGCTTAGAACCTATGCCATGTTTATTTCTCTTTCCCCAGTCCTTAGAGAGATATTTGGCACAGAGAATACTGTACATAACATAACTGTACATAAATTAAAATGAATGAGTGAGTGAGTAGGCAAGTGGGGTTTTCACAGACATACTTAGCACCTCTATATTACAATTTGCAGGGCTTGGGTTTAGACATCTGCAGGAAAATGTAGACTAGTCTACAGGGATGCTGACTGTTCCAGGGACCCTCCATAACTGTTTGCAGCCCTGAGTTTGGAAGGAAAGAGAGAAGGGAGAAAACAGGAATGGATGAATCCTAGTGGTTATCCTTGAGGTCTCACTTGGTCTAACTTTCACGGAGTTTCTGTCTGTTCTCCTGGGTTAAAGTTCTTCAGAAATTAACAAATTCAAACCTTGGAACATAGAATAGTTTAGTGCTAATCAAAAGCCAGGATCTTTAATTATTTTGATTCTAAATCACAACTTTCTTACAAAAAACTGCCAACTGCTACTCCTGAGCTCTACTGAGATAGCATAAATTGTAATTTTGTTATTCTGCTACCATTTTATATAGGACTATACTCTCCTTTCTTGCCTCTATAAAGAGATTGGTAATCAGTCACAGCACATTTCCCACTAATCTTGGGTATTGCCTAAAAGTCTTTCTCAATACAGTGTTCCAAGAAGCCACCACCAACCTGTTTGACTTATCCATGTGGCATAACAAACCATCCCAAAAATCTAGTAACTTAAACCAACCATTTTATTTTTCATTTTTTATTATACTTTAAGTTCTAGGGTATATGTGCACATCGTGCAGGTTTTTTACATATGTATACATGTGCCATAGCAACCATTTTATTATCTCTCACAATCCAAGGGGTTGACTGGAATCAGCTAGATGGTTTTTCTACACCATGTAATGACACCTTGGCTGCAGATATCTGGGGGTCAGCTAGGCTAGAGTGTCCAAGATGGTTCACTCACATGGCTGATAGCTGATGCTGGCTTTTGCCTGGGAGCTTAGTCTCAGCTGTCCACTGGAGAGCCTCAGTTCTTCTCCACCTGGTCTCCCTGTATCACTTGGGCTTATCACAGCATGATGGTTAGACTTCAAGGGAGAGAAAGTGGAAGCTGCCAGTCCCAGACTTCACTTCCACCACATTCTTCTGATGAAAGTGAGTCACAAATGCAGTCCAGATTCAAGAGGAAGAGAAATAATCTCCACCTTTCAATGTGAAGAGCAGCTTGTGCATACTGAGAAGAGGAATTGTTAAGAGACAACTTTTGAGAGCTACCACAATCTGCTCTCTGACCAGAGAAATTTACATTCTTCTCAAGTGCAAAATATTCTCTCTCTCCTACCTGAGATCCCCTAAAAGCCCCATCCTTGTAGCACTAGCTCAAAGTCTAAAATCTTATTAGCTAAATCTCAGGCATAATTATAGATGGTACTCTTAATGTGTGGCCCCATTTGTGCAGCTACTCAGGTATGGTTTCTCAAGTGCAAGGACTGTGAACTAAAAAGATAAGTTCTGTACTCCCCACACATGCAATGCACAACAGTGAGAAAGAGATAGAATAACTGCAATAGACATTTCCATTCATAAATGGAGGAGGGGTATAAAAGACATATAAAAGCACTGGCCCATTGCAATTTTGAAATCCTCCAATTCCAAAGTCAGGGAGTGTTCCTGGAGTAAGGCTCAGTTTTGCCCCCTGAGAGCAGAATGGCTTTTGTTACAACAATGGCTCTTGTGTCTGCCTTCTGAGCTCTTGGCTTCATCCTCTCTGAGTCATTCTTTTTCACCAGAAATGCTTTATGATTACAACTAAGTAGCTTTTTCAACCTTCTTGACCATAGGAAGTCAGGTCCTCAGAGACTTCTTTTCATTTTGTCTGTCCCTTTTAATCCAAGCTGAAATAGTTCATTTAATTTTTTAGGCTTACTATATATAAAAGTATACTTCAATCCATTAAAAACATTTCACACTCATAAATCTTTCAAAAATAAGACCCTTTCTACCTTTGGCTGAAAATAAGGGTGCCGTGAAAACAAATGCTATTATACTCTTAGAAACTATGTTTTTCTAGCAGAGGGAGTACAGGAAACAGTCCTCCAAGAGTCTTAAAATCCTACTGTCTGTCTTGGAGGATTGATAAGACTCAAACTTAAATCTTCTTGAGGTTTCCACAACAGGTCTTACAGCCAAAACCTTGATCTGATCTAGACCTCCAAGGCCATGTTTTCCTAGCAGTGATATGGAATTAATCTCTGCCCCCAGGTTTTTATTTACTTTGAGAATATTTTGTAGGCTGGGGAGGCCAAGAATGAGAACTGTTTTATTTTGTAACTCAGCAAATCCTGGATTAGGAATGTTGCTTCTTGATTTTTCTTGAAAACTGAACAGTCCCTTCTTTCATTCATCGCTTTTTTTAATCTCTGTACTTTATCAGGCACAATTAAAAGCTATCACATGCCCTTTCAACATTCTGCCTGATAATCTCAGGAAAATCCACAAGTTCATTAGACATATATTTTATATTATTGCATTGCCACTAACCACCATTTCATAATTAGAATCACCTTTTTCTCCAGCCTCCAACACAAATTTCCTACAGTCATTTTAGTTTCTGTGAACAATCTCCTCAAAAACCTTCTGAATTTCACTCATTGCCTGGTCCCAAAACCAGTGCCACAGATTTAGGTTTTTATTACAGCAGTGTCCCACTTCTAGGTAAAAGTTACTGTTTTAGTAGTCCATTACTATTAAAAACTTAGTAGCTTAAGGAGGCATCATGCTACTGGACTCCAAACTATACTACAAGGCTATGATAACCAAAACATCATGGTACTGGTACAAAAACAGACACATAGACCAATGGAACAGAATAGAGAACTCAGAAACAAGACCACACGTCTACAACCATCTGATCCTCGACAAACCTGACAAAAAACAAGCAATGGAGAAAGGATTCCTTATTTAATAAATGATGCTGGAAGAACTGGCTAGCTATATGCAGAAAATTGAAACTGGACTCCTTCCTTACACCTTATACAAAAATTAACTCAAGATAGATTAAAGACTTAAATGTAAAACCCAAAACTATAAAAACCCTAGAAGAAAATCTAGGCAATACCATTCAGGACATAGACATGGGAAGAGATTTTATGACAAAATTGCCAAAAGCAACTGCAACAAAGGTAAAATTGACAAATGAGATTGAATTAAACTAAAGAGCTTCTGCACAGCAAAAGAAACTATCACCAGAGCAAACAGGCAACCTACAGAGTGGGAGAAAATTCTTGCAATCTATCTATCTGACAAAGGTCTAATATCCAGAATCTACAAAGAACTTAAACAAATTTACAAAAAAAAAACCCATTAAAAAGTGGGGAAAGGACATGAATGACACTTCTCAAAAGAAGACATTCATGCAGCTAACAAATGTGAAAAAAGCTTAACATCACTGATCATTAGAGAAATGCTAATCAAACCCACAATGAGATATCATCTCATGTCAGTCAGAATGTCGATTATTACAAAGTCAAGAAACAACAGATGCTGGTGAGGTTACACTGTTGGTGGGAATGTAAATTAATTCAACCATTATGGAAGACAGTATGGCGATTCCTCAAAGATCTAGAACCGGAAATACTACTTAACCCAGCAATCCCATTACTGAGTATATACCCAAAGGAATATAAATCATTCTACTACAAAGATGCATGCATGCATATGTTTATTGTAGCACTATTCATGATAGCAAAGACATGGAATCAACCCAAATGTCCATCAATGATAGATTAGATAAAGAAAATGTAGTATATACATACCATGGAATACTACGCAGCTATAAAAAGGAATGAGATAATGTCCTTTGCAGGGACATGGATGGAGCTGGAAGCCATTATCCTCAGCAAACTAACACAGGAATAGAAAACCAAACACAGCATGTTCTCACTTATAAGTGGGAGCTAAACTATGAGAACGCATGGACATAGGGAGGACAATAATATACACTGGGGCCTGTCGGGAGGGAGAGGGAGGGAGAGCATCAGGATAAGTAGGTAATGCATGCTGGGCTTAATTCCTAGGTGATGCGTTGATAGGTGCAACAAACCACCATGGCACATGTTTACCTATGTAACAAACTTGCACATCCTGCACATGAACTCTGGAACTTAAATATAAAAATTAAACTTAGTAGCTTAAAACAACAACCAACCACGTTTATTGTTTCTCACAACTCTGTGGGTCAGGAATTGGTTAGAGCGCAGCAGAGATGGCTCATCTCTTCTTCTCATGTCTTCTGCTGGGACTAGATCATCCAAAATGGCTTCTTCACTTACATGTCTGATGGTGCTTCAGGTGAGATGGCTCAAAGGGCTAGGCGGTGGCTGGAATGACTTGCCTGTGGTCCTGTATCTGGATCCTCAGTTCTCATTGGTGGCTGGATCTTCAGTTCTCCTTCATGGAGTCGCAGGTTCCCTCCCTCTCCACATGGCCTCTCCACATGGTCGCTGTAGCACAGCAAACAGATTTCTTCTGTGGCAGCTCAGGGCTCCCAAGAGCAGAAAGCAGACTTCCAGGGCTTCTTAAGGTTTAGGCCAGAACTGGCACAACTCCACTTCTTCCACCTTCTACTGGTTAAAGCAAATCAGAGGAACAGCCCAGCTTCAAGGGGAGGTGGTTACACAATGGTGTCAATACCAGGAGAGTTGATCCACTGGGGGAAATTGATATAGCAGACTGCAATACAGCCTACTGGAATTGGTAAGGAAGATGGATTCTATTTGCTATTCTTGACCTTTTGCTACACCTATTTGCTCAATTCTGAAGCATACACAGCTTGCAAACAGATGTGCCACATCATACAGTAACATTGCCACATGTTGGCTCTGAGGCATCATGCACTCATGCATGTCCTCTTCATCCCCGTCCTTTACCACTAACCCCCACATTGCCCTTGACAGACTTATGTAAACCATTTGTGTTTGGTTTAGTTCCCTCATTCATGTTGCCCATAGAGCATTTGGAGAAAACTGCTTCAGATTGTCTCAGCCAAACATTTGCTATTTATAGCTATTCCCATTTCTAGAAGACCAATTGCTTGCACCAAAGATGTAGAACATAGACACCAGATAACCCCTACCCACAGACGGGAGCACTTGGATCTCATCTTCTCTGGGGTAAATGGCAACTGAAAGCTCAATTCCAATATAAGATGTAAGGGATATAGAAAACTTATTTACCAGAAGTAGTCTTACACATAATTAATTGAGGGGCTGCAGGAGTCTGTGAGCCTTCAAAATAAAATCACAAGCCAAATTTTAGATGTTTGTGCACTTTGCGGGGGAAAGATTCATTAGCTTTCATCAGATTATTAAAGTGATTCTATGGACTCAGAAAAAAACTAAGAACCTGGTCTCACATAGAATTATGTGATATACTTTTCCCATTACTCAAAGGCCAACTTGCAACTCTTATTGTCTTAAGTCACATCTTCCTTCCTCAGTATGAAGAAGTGTAGGCTTGATCGATCATAAATATCAAAGGAAATAGAAATGAAGCTCTATTATTCTCCACTGAAGGATCCTTTTTGGCTCCTATTTTTTTCTATCCTCCATGTGCCCTTATTTTATTTCTCTTTCCATATCCTCCCATTCCAGCTCACCTCCTGTGTATTCTACTTTTCTAATGTTCCAGCCATATCCCTGGACATGACTTTACCTATTTCTAACATTGAATGACTTGTAATAGATTAGACTTTATAGCTGGAAGAAAGTAGATTACCCAACACCATAGAGTGACTTAATCTGAGATGAGAACTAGTAGATTATAATAAAACACCGGTGCATATTTCCAAATGCACTTTGTCTCACTTGGAGATATACTTTTCCTTTAACCACCACAGAAGTTGAGTTGACATATGTTGTAGTATATTATTTTGACTAAATTCCAGTGAATTCCAGCAACATCATGTGTAGAACTGTAAAAAAATTCCCTATAATTTTCCATTTTCTGTTTCTTGTGTATATCTCATGAGACAGAGAGAAGAGAAAGAATTGATTGTCCCACTGTCATGGAAAAGTGGAGTTTCTTTATATAGATACATCCATTGACAAGTATCATCTGTTCTTGCCAATTTAATTCATTAAGCATCAAATGAACCAGGCACCCACTTAGGTCCAGTGGTGGATATAAAAGGAGTAAAACTGATTGTCTGCCCTCAAGTTGCTTATGGTTTAATGGGAGATAATAAAAAAAACAGATACAAAGAGAAGGAAGCAGTGGAGAATTAGATCAGAGGTCTAACATTCTCAGAGAGAAAAGAGAAACAAAGAATTAATTCTTATCTCCTACATTTGCCTTCACTTCCTTCTAGCACTCTCTTGACATTTCTCCCTTCTTGCTTTTCTTTCTTTCTTCTTCTTCTTTTTTTTTTTGTTTTTTTTTTTTTGGAGTCTTGCTCTGTTGCCCTGGCTGGAGTACAGTGGTGCGATCTTGGTGCACTGCAACCTCCACCTCCTGGGTTCAAGCGATTCTCCTGCCTCAGCCTCCTGAGCAGCTGGGACTACAGGTGTGCACCACCATGCCTGGCTAATCTTAGTATTTTTCATACTGATGGGGTTTCACCATGTTGGCCAGGCTAGTCTCGAACTCCTAGCCTCAGGTAATCCGCCCACCTCAGCCTCCCAAAGTGCTGGGACTACAGGCGTGAGCCACTGTGCCTGGCCCCCTTGTTGCTTTTCTTAAATAAAGAAACAAAAACAATAAAAAGTGAAAGTAGAACTTCTCAGTCCAGCTTTTTGTCCTTCCCTCTTTCCTTCCCAGCATTTGTCTTCCTTTTTCTGCTCTTTGGCCAGGCAATGGACTCTGGCAAGTTAGCTTCTATCGCTCTGGTTTCTTCCACTCTAGCTCATTTTCCCTCTCTGCCACGCCATCTCATAGGCACCTTTCACCCAACGAATATGGGTGGAGCAGCTCACACGTCCAAGCTCTGTGCTGGGCCCTGGAGACACAAAGGCATATCCAACCTCTGTGTAGAGAAAGCTTGTTTACAAAACTCTCCATGTCCTAGGGATCTATCTTTCCTCCATATTATGTTCCTTTTTTATTTCTTCCACTCTCTCTCCTCAGACTATTTTTATTTCCATCTTGACTGCTGTTAGAGGTCTCCTATGAGAAGGAAATTATCTATAATGGAACAGGAACATTAAAAGCCTCAGTTTCCTTGGTAATTATTGAACTCATGAGGGGTTCACATTGGGTTTTTAATTTTAAGAACTAAGTTAGAAGAAACTTTTTTTTCTAACTAGATTATTGTAACACTTGCCCTTTCTAGTTCTTCTTCAGATATTGGTTTATAAACTTCAGACTGAGAATTTTCTGTAAGCTCCAGTCAATGCCAGATTATGAAGAAATGCCTTTCCAAATTCCTAAACCTGAACTAAATATGTCAAAGGTAGGAAGCCTGGAAGCAACTGGTACCTGCATCTCTGTATGAGCAAGCTTGAATGCATTTAGGCAACAAGGTATTGCCGAAATGACTCAGCTAGTCTGAGTCATCTGCTGGTGTGCCACTCAAGTTAAGGGGAACACTAGTAATAATTATCAATTTTTGATCATTTATTTGTTAATTCACAAAAATATAAACACCTATGATACAGTAAGCATTAAACTGAGAGTTGGGATTACACCGAGACAGACATAGTTTCTGCTCTGATTGAGTTTTCAGTCTGGCTGGGATTATGAACATGTACAGTAATTCTAATACAGTGTCCTGCATGTTATGACAACGACCCACTATGTGCCAGGCATGTGCTAGCTGTGCCATATTCTTATTTCATTTAACGTATGCAACATCCATATCAGGTAAGCACTATTAATCTCTCCACTTTACCTGTGAGGAAACTCAGACTCAAAGATGTTAAGTAACTTGCCCCAAATCACAGATTCTGAACTCAGGTCTGTTCGACTCCATCACTAGAGTCCTTCCCCACCACACTACAGCATTTCTCACAAAGCTGAAATGTGGTGCCATGCTTGACATCGTAAACTGACTGTCAGGATTGAGAAACAGTAACATGAAGCAGCGGTGGCAGTGTCTCAAGCTACTCATCTGCAGGAAGCTCGCTTATGAGAATTAGGAATAAAATAACAACATGCTTTTAAAAGGTCATTTTCTATGATCCAAACCATTTTCTAATTCCAGGGGTAGAAAAATCTCTGCAAAATGATAGAAGAATTTTTTTTAATCTCACCAATTTCCACAAAGATCATATTCATATTTCAAGTGCTTTGTCTTGAAAGGCTAGAGAGGTGTAAAAGTAAATACTAGCTCCCCTTCTTAAGACAGAAAAAAAAAAAATACAGAGAAGAAGCGACGATACATAAAAGCACAGTTAAAAGGTCTGTCTCCAACCAAGGTCAGCAGGCTGCCCAGATTCAGACAATTCCAAATGTGACCCAAAGTTTGTAAATGCCCCATTCCTCACTCCCTGGGGCCTGATGGGACATATTCTTAACAGCTGTTACTACCATTTAGCAGGTCAGAGGAAAGATGCTATTCTTTGGTTTTACCTGGAAAGATTTTCTTTTATCAGCAGAAAAGGATAAAAACTTAATTCTTGCAAAGGAAGAGGTTTCGATAAAGTGAATCTAAAAAATAATCCACTCTGGCAAAACGTGCCTCATTAAAGAATTTTCTGCTACATATCGATTTGCAGTTTGTACATGATATATTAAGATAACTAGTGCATGGTCTGTGAATTAGAATGTTCAGATTTTTGTTCCAGCTTTGGAATAACCAACATGGTGACTTTTTGCAAGTCATTCTACCTCCCTGGGCCTTGATTTCCTTTTCTATAAAATGATAGCATTTGGACTTTATAGCTGTCTTTCCAGTTCTAATAATCTGTGACTGTATTCCATGGACCCTAACTGGATAGTTACCTGTCAGGATCAGCATCCCCATGGGAAACCAGACTCCCCAAGCATTTATAGCAAGCCCTATTTCTGTCTCTAAGGAGGTGGGCCATCCAGCCCTAATGGCCTTTCCTATGCCAGGAGAAGTTTGAAATAGGGAAAAACTAAAGAGAAAATTAGAGTTAAAAATGGTTTGTGTAACTTCCTGATCTGGGAAAACAATGAGGCTCAACCAACTGAATCTAAAGGGAAGGAAACTGATATGATTTGGCTCTGTGTCCTCACCCAAATCTCATCTCAAACTGTAATCCCCACAAGCCAAGGGAGCAACCTGGTGTGAGGTGATTGGGTCATGGAGGTGGTTTTCCCCATGCTGTTGTCCTGATAATGAGTGAGTTCTCATGAGATCTGATGGTTTAAAAGTGTTTGACAGTTCCCCGCCTCATTCTCTCTCTCTCTCCTGCTGCTATGTAAGATATGCCTTGCTTTCCCTTCACCTTCTGCCATGATTATAAGTTTCCTGAGGCCTCCCTAGCCATGTGGAACTGTAAGTCTCTTTTGCTTATAAATTACCCAGTCTCAGGTAGTTCTGTATAGCACTGTGAAAACAGACTAATACAGAAACTAAATATAATGATCTTTGTAATGGGGATAATATTCTTAAAATATTAATTCTTTGTGTATTTATTACCTCATCTTCTAAATTATGTCTCACAGCAGCCACTCCACATCTTGAGCCCAAAGAAAGTAGAGCGGGTAAATGCCACTTTGGGCATCAGGAGTAAGTGATGATGTGTGTGTGACTGGGGACAGCAGGAGGGGTCCTCCCATCAGACTGAAGGAGGAAAATGCAAGTGTGCTCTTCTACTCCCCAGCAGGTTGTGAGAAGTGTAAAAGGGCTGGAGGAGGAGAATAAGGGACATGCATGCCTCCGACTCTCTCAGCCAAAGTTCATTGCTGCATAACAAGTTAGCAGCTTGTTATTTAAACCACAAATTTAGCACCTTAAAACAATGGACATTTATTATCTTACAGTTTTTGTGGATCAGGATTAGCTGGATCCTCTGCTTAGGGTCACACAAGACTACAACCAAGATGGCAGCTGGGCTGCATTCTCATCTGGAGGCATAACTGGAGAAGAATCCATCTCCAAGCTCACTCAGGTTATTAGTAGTTTTCATTTCCTTGTGGTTGTAAAACTGGGGATCCTGGCTTCCTACTGGATGGTGGCTGTCTTCAGGTCCTAGAGGCCACCCATAGTTCCTAGGGGTAACTGAAACCTACAGTTCCCTACCACTTTGGCTTTCACTACACGGCCACTCCATCAAGTCAGCAAGCAAAGTCTCTTGCAAGTCAGCTAGCAAGATGAAATTTTTTATATAATGTAACGTAATCACCAGAGTGATGCTGTATCCATTTTTTATATTTTATTGGTTAGAAGCAATCACAGGTCCCACCCCCACAACTCAAGAGGAGGGGATTATACAAAGGTATGTGCACCAGGATGTGAGGATCATAAGGAATCACCTTAGAGCCTGTCTGCCACAAAACCAAAAGCAAAGAGGCCCTTGTCCTTCTCTGAGTCTCTGAGAAGAAACCTTGCAGGTTACTGTCCCCACCCCCACACCCAACACATGGTGGCCATATCAGAGTAAAGTTATGATTAGGCTGAAAGCAGGCCTGAGTTGGTTTGCTGGAGTCTCCCTCCTTGTATGGAAAATACTCAGAAATTCCTGGATGCTCTTTAGAAGGAACAAGAAAGTAACTGACTTGCTGAATGGTCAGCTCCCCAGAGTGGTCACCATGGGGGAGCAAAATGACCCTGTGGCAAAGGGCAGCCAAGGCCAGAGAGCAAGTGGTAGTCACAGCCAGGCCTCAGAAGGATACACAGCACCAGCTGGCTCAAAAGAGAAGCCCACCAAGCCCTTTCCAAGCTGAGAAAAGAAAAGCTCTCAAGTTTCCAGCAGCAGCTGCCACATGGGCAAGCACTAACAGTACAGGGAAAGGACACAACCCAGCAGGACCAGTGAGGACCCCGAGAGCAGCCAGAGGCCTGCACAAAGACCTCTGGGGCCTCCTCTGGGGCTACAGAGTAAACTCACCCATCGACCCTCTTGAGGGTGAGGATTCTGAAAGCCTGAGCGGTTACCTGAAAGGAACTATTTTAAACCAAAAGGAGACTGACATATTGTTAATTGGCTCATTTAAAGTTCACGTTTGTTTCCCTGCTACCCCAGGGCTGGAGGATCTTGAAGAAAATTCAATCAGTTATAGAGAAATAAAGGAAGTACATTTTCTTTGTACAATTGGATTGTGTGAGTGAATTTGTAATCTTGCTACACCTGCTATGTAACAGACATTATATACATATGTTTTCATGGAGTTCTCCCACCATCCTATGAGGTAAGTGTTATTATAGTCTCATTTTACAAATGAAGTTGAAACTCTGAGAGGGTAAGTAATTTGTGCAAGGTCACCCAGCTGGTAAGCGGAAAAGTTTGTATAGAACCCAGAATTGTCTGATTCTAATACTTAGGCTCTTATTCACTGTGCCTCTGTATTAGTTAGGTAGGCTAAATTCTGTAATTAGCATTCCTCAAATCTCAACAGCTTAACACAAAAAAATTGGTTATTGCTTATTTCACAGCCAAGTGCAGGTCTTACTCTACAAACTCTTTGCTCATTTAGAGATCTACACTCTTTCTCTCCTCTGGGTCCACTATACTCCAAATCTACAGAGTCCTCTCCTTTCAACCAGTGAATACAGGAGGAGTGACCATGGAGGGTGATTTTATTGGCCAGGCCTGGAAATGGTACACATTGCTTCTGGCAACATCTATTGGCCAGAACTCAATGACATGATGCCACCTAGCCACAAAAAATGCTTGGAGGTGTAGTCTGGGTATGGGCCTAAAAGACAAAGCGATAGGACTTGGCGGACAAATAGTACTCTTTGCCACCATTCCATACTCATAACCTAAAAGACGTACATGTATGTCATCTTTTTCACCTTTCTTACTCCAGAGGAATCAGATTTTCCTTCCATTAAATATGAAGATCAAAATTCAAAACATTGGTCTGATAATACAGTGGTAAAGATAACAGATACATCCAGAAAACTTTTTAGATTTGGCTTCACAGTACTCTACATCTTGCTATGAGTTGTCTATCATTCATTTTAGTTTCATACCTGGGTGTCAGCAGCTACAGTCCATGGCTAGCATGTGCCCTGGGCTGTCTATAGGAAGAAAGTAAGCCATGGCTTACTCTAGTTGCTTAGGTGAAATCATAGTGTGACCTGCCTTAGTGTTGTGTCTATGGCTTGGATGTTGGAGTTCCTGTGGGAAGAGAAATCCAACACATGATTTTTTTGCTATTATCTTAGAGAGGACCTAATTGCTTGGGCTTAAGCCATTCAGAAAACTGAGAATAATAATAATCATCATCATCATCTCATAACTTAGAAGTTACCGTGTCATACTGAGATTTGTTTCCCCAGGGCTGGCAGGCACTAGACAAGTGTTTATGGATTTGATCTGACCAATATGTTTCTTTTAATGGTAATTATAGGAAGATGGGCTTAGAAAATATATTTTTGGCTGGAATAAGGACAAAACGTTGTTGTTGTTGTTGTTGTTGTTTTAACCATAGATGTCTTGGAATAATGTTATACTTGATAAATGCAAAATTGGAATAAACAGCTACCCACTTAATGAAGGTTGGTATGTGTTCCTGACTTAGGATGAGGTTAACTGATATTACAGCTGTGCTTTCAGGTGTCCTTCAGGGTTTGATGGAGGAACTGCAGAAACCATGGCTCATGGGAGATAGAGCAGGGGCACAGGAGGGCACAGGTCCCCTATTGTGAGTTCAACCAGAGTAGCTCTGTCTCGATCTCTTGTACCATGTAAAATGTGAAGAAAGGATGATAAAGACATTGGGAAGCCACTGGAGTAAACCAATGGATTTGTTTGGGTATCATATGTGATGTAGTTAATCCTACATCATTCTCTCTGTGCCTAAGAAAGGAACAACTGGTGAGGTGATAGTGGGCAACTCAAAGTCTATCTTCCTCAAAGGCAATTTGGAGAGTGAAAAAAGCATGGGCTTTGGAGGCAGACAAGCCTGAGGTCAAAGCATGGATCTTATTAGGTCTGTACAGCAATACACTGCCCTTGCAGGATACCTGTGAACAATAGGAAAGACCACAGGCTTAAAAGGACAATATATTGTAGTGATTAAGAGTATGGGCTTGGGAGTTGGACTGCCTGATTCAAGACTGCCATTTACTAGCTTAGTAACCTTGGGCAAGTTAATTAATTTCACTAATCTTCAGTCTCCACATCTGTAAAATGGATTTATTAATAGTATTTGTGTCATAAGCTTGTTATAAGACTTAAATGAATCTATGTCTGCAAAGCACTTAGCACTGCTGGACACATAGTAAGTGTACAGTGATGACAATTGTTACAAATAATTATTAGTTCTAAGCACAGACCCAGACACACAGAAGACATTTAATAAATTATAGCTATAACAACTTTCACCCAAGATCTCCTCTCAGAAAAAGAAAATACTAAAGTGAAGAAGGAACAGGAAAGGGCCATGGGTTAGTAATACAGAATGAAAGAGTGAGTTTCTTCAAGTATTGAATATGAGTAGAAAAACTGCATGAGTAGCAAAGAAAAAGATTAGGGGATGTTTATGGGCTTGGGAACCATGGTAATGACCAGATAGACAAACATGGGGCCAATTTCATGCTCAGAGATAAGGCATTACCGTGAAAGAAGAAAAGCTAAACAGCCTGGCATGACTCAGTAGGCCTCATTCCAAAAGCAAGGCACTATCTTCAGACAAGCTCCAATAAAATGCACATGGAACACAGAAGCCAGCTAACACAGATCATTTTCTCAACTTTCCAAACCCATACCTTATGTCCTGTGGGGTCGCTATCCTGCTCAGGGCCAGATTCAGGCAGGCAGTGGGACAAAGAAAGCCAAGAGAGATGTTTAGAATGAAGAATGTGGGTAACTCTCCAGCTTCCACATATCATTAGCAGGCAAGTGTGTGGTGCCCAGTCGTGCAAGGCTTTGCATTAAATAATAGACAAAGGGAATTGTCTATATGTAGCTCCTGCCCTCATGCATCTCAGGATCAAATATCCATCAGAGACTCCTTTTCCTAGGCAGCCCACCAGGCAATAAGATCAGATGGCAACTTTGCAAACTCATGTTTTATCTTCTTAATATAAAAGCTGATTCCCTCAAATTATCCATTAAAGGCAGAAGAAGAAAAACATCACCCAACAGTAACTCTTAAAATCCGAACTGATTAATTTCTCAAATGAATATTTCAGATCTGAGACATGAAATCATTTGGAAAAGAGCTTCTACTTTAAGTGATTTCATTCCACACCTTTCAACACCAATGGACGCCACTATTTCACAAAACTTAATGCTGGTCTCAACTGCAAAATGACTTCCAATATAACCAGTCAAAGGGCGAAAGCAGCGCCTAATGGCAGGGCAGGATTCCCCTCCAACTCTGAAGAGGAAAGGGCAGGACAAGGTTAAACTGTAGCCAGGTCAATCCCGTCAACTTAAGCAAATAGCTCCTTCTGGGTGAATGGCCAGGAATTGAAATATTAATCTGCAAATGTTATCTGGAGACTAGATGGATGACCGATCCCCAAAATACTTGAATACAATAGAATAAATCTCCCAACAAAGACACAGTGTTATGTTTAATCTGTCTTTAATGATCAATGGCATCATATTACACATAAATTGTCATTATATGGTAGTTTTGTGGAAGTACATGTCAATAATAGGCACGTTAGATATACATATAGCACAGAGGTTCAAATCCTACTCCATAGGTTTAAATCCTGGTTCCACCATTTACCAACTGTGTGACCTTGACTCATCTTTGTGCCTCAGTTTACTAATCTATAAAATGGGAATAATATTGCTTATCTCATAGAGTTTTACAAAGACTCTCTCCTTTGACTGAAACTTTAGTCAGGCTCCTCTGAGTCCTCAGCTTGACTGGGCCTGAACTTGGGCTTCCCTCTCTGTCTTTGCAGAATCCATTTTGAACAAGAATCCTACTAACAAAAATCCTCGGCCAGGCGCTGTAGCTCATTCCTGTAATCCCAGCACTTTGGGAGGCTGAGGCGGGCAGATCACCTGAGGTCAGGAGTTTGAGACCAGCCTGGCCAACATGGTGAACTGTCTCTACTAAAATTACGAAAATTAGCCGGGTATGGTGGTGGGCGCCTGTAATCCCAGCTACTCAGGAAGCTGAGGCAGGAGAATCACTTGAACCCGGGAGGCGGAGGTTGCAGTGAGCCCAGATCGCGCTGTTGCACTCCAGCCTGGGCAACAAGAGCAAAACCCTGTCAAAAAAAAAAAAAAAAATCCTCTGCCCTTGGTATCTGATCACCCTGGCCTGCCTTCAACAATAATCCCATCAAGTTGGTTTAGCCAGTAACCCCCTTATTCTCAATGTTCACTCTTAGTAATTTTCTATCCACTGACCCCCACCCTACTCCATGGTTATAAACCCCTTGTCCTTGTATTTGTTTTCCAGACAGAGTCTTGTTCTGTCACCCAGGCTGGAGTGCAGTGGTACAATCTCAGCTCACTGCAACTTCTGTCTCCCAGCTCAAGCGATTCTTCTGCCTCAGCCTTCCGAGTAGCTGGGATTACAGCTGTGGCATGTGTGCCACCACGCTTGGCTAATTTTTTTTGTATTTTTAGTAGAGACAGGGTTTCACCGTGTTGGCCAGGCTGGTCTCAAACTCCTGACTTCAAGTGATCTGCCTGCCTCGGCCTCCTAAAGTGAAGAAAAGTTTTTATATGAGCTGCTGTGAGTTACTTCTCTAAGACTCAGAATCTAGAATCCAGCAGACTTGGTCTCAAGTTCCAGTTATGCCCATTATGAGCTGTGTGGCCTTGGGCAAGATGCATAACCTTATTAAGTCTCAGTTTTCTCATCTGTAAAGTAGGGATAATAGTAATAACTATTCAGAAAGAACTTGTGAGGATTAAATGAATTTATGTACTACAGACACTCAGCATAGTCAACACCATTATTAATATTAATACTATTAGAGAAACAAATCTCTCTGGCTTCAGGATCCTTTTCTCTAAAATAAAAAGAGTTAAATTATCTCTAAGATCCCTCTCAGGACTAACATTTAAAAAATTTCTGAATCTATTGCCACTTTACAGATGCAAAAACTGAGTCACATTTCACAAATAACAAAAGCCATGGTTTCCCATACCATTACCCTCATAAGTAGACCCTAAATACTTTATTCTGTTTTAATTTACAGGCCTACCAAAAGCCCGGGCCTTTTGAATATTCAGCTGGAATGTTAATTATGGGAAATTCCAGAATCCGTGGCTTAGAGACAAGTTCTCATTTACTCTGTTCCCTGGCACTGGGATCCCTCCTGCCTTGCCTTCAGAACACCAACTTACTTTCCAAAGCCCACGCAACCAAAGCCAGATGGCAGTGCCACTCGGTCCCTGCTGCCCCAGGCCTCCATCCCTGCCAGCCCTCAGAGCTCCATCCACTGGCCTGGGTCTGCAGTTCTTACCCCTCCTCTACTTGCCCAGGTCTCAAAGGTGGCCCTAAAGAAAGGCTTCCTTTATACTACTTCCAGAAACACATTCTAAGCCTTTTTCTGGGCCTGAGTCACAATGAACCAGGAAGAACCACAGGTTCACTTGTTCCTTATCAGATTTAAACACCATCCACTTATTGGAAAGAAATCATTTCTTTAGTTACGGAGGTTTTGCTTTTCCTTTGCTTGTTTTACTGATGGTGGTGACATTTTGCACACCATAAAGGGCCATTTCACCAGCTGACTCAATGATAAGCTTGTTGGACTCCTTGTCCCATAACAGAGCAGCACAGGAAGGTTCCAGGAGATGGCAAAACCTCGGGTTCCTGGAGGGAGCTTTGCACTGGCTGACCTGGGTCCCCATTTTGCCTGTTCTGCTGTCTGACTTCATGACAGGTTAACATGATGTGCAGAAAGGCCAGGCTTATTCCCTGGCGGGAGGCTCTAAACATCTGCTCTGCGGTAGGAGGTTTTAGGAAGACTGGGGTAGTGGGTATTCATAGAAGACTGAGGGTGTTTGGTGAAAAGAATCTAAAATCCTCAGCATAGTCACAAGATAGGGGGACGAAAAATCTCAGTTATTTCAACTCCCTGACTCACCATATTCTTCCAGGCAATGATCTTCATGTCCCAAGGCTAATCTTGAGAGGTGGGATCATCTTCAAGGGCAGAGACACTAATTAGCCATGGTGGGTGGATGGATGGTGTGACAGGCATCAGGCAGATCGTCCTCAGTTCCTTCAAGTGAAGGGAGGCTGAGGAGACAGATGGGGCATGTCTCTTGCCCCTGAATGAACTGAGTGATTTATGTCTTAAGAAACCCCATGGCCTTGTAGTGTCTTGAATAGTGCATGACTCTTAGCTTTTGACTTTCACAAATGCTTTCAGTTTACCCTCATTTTACAGAAAAAGAAGAAAAAGTAGCCTTTCAGGGATCAAGGAATTTTCTTTAGGTTATGTGGCCAGTTAAGCATAAGAAAGGACAACACCGCTGACTCCTGACCCCTACCTGAGTCTTCTCCCCACGAGGTCACTCTGCATGCTTGGTGCAGGGTCATGGCTCTGGGCATTGGCCTGAGATGCTCAGATGGGCCTGGCTTCCCTCCCTTCCCACAGGGAACCAGCCACCTCGACAAGGGAAGATGAGTCTTGCTAGGACATCAGCCAGAGTCTTGGAAACCTTCATTTTTCTCCTCCAAGTACTCAACTCCCAGAGAGTCAAGCAGTCTGCCTACTGTAGCAGAAAACCATGTCCATTTTTATTTGGAGCTATTTAATACGTATTAGCCACATGCCAAGCACTGTTCCATGATCCCCGAGAGCCTTCCTCCCCACTTTGAATTGATTTATGCTAAAACAATTACACATCCTGGAGCTTCATTCCTGAAGTCAGCTGGAGGGGACCCCCATGGGACCCCATGATAGTAAAAGTGTTACAGCAGCATCCCCTTGGCATTTCTAATGCAAGGCACCCCAGATGTACTCTAGGGCAGACCAGCTCTATGTCCAGTTTGCATGACATGCCTCTGCGTTGGCCAAGGTTTCAGTGCATTGTGATAAAAGGTGCTAGTGGAACACTAGAAGCTCTCTGAACTCAGGATTAACCAGCTCTCTGGAGGACACACAACTGAGGCCCTTGGCACATGCAACCATCTAAACGAAGAGGTCTCTCTACTTAGCCTGTGTGTTTGTGCTCCCACAGCCTCAATTATGTTCTGATCAAGAGGTAGTTGTGATGGTTCTCAGATTCCTCATTCCAAATGTCCTTGTTATCATAATTACATAATTTTGGTCAATATTATGTAACCTGATGAAATATGAGTTCAGGGAAAAAAAGGACTGTTCGCATGAAAACTAAGGAGAATGATTTGAAAAGAACTGGTAAAGGCTATTGCTAAAAAAAAAAATATTGCCTAATGGTGTGTGAGAAAGACAACTGTAAAGGATTGGGGCAAAACAATAAAAGCCCGAAATGGTTCTGCGTTCAGATTGCTTCACAGGTTTATTTATGTTTGCCTTCTGCATTAAAAGAACCTAAGCTGGAAATCATAAAATCATAGCTATTGAGTTACAGGTGTGGTTTATTCAAAACGAGGTAGGGGAGCTTCCTTCAGTGGGTGCTTACTGAAAGGAAAAGTCTTAGCCCTAGGTAAAAATAAAAATAATAGAGATGGTGAATTAAAGTACATTTATTTAAGATAAATTAAAAACATATAAGGTATAAATCCATACTTTTCCATGGCTTACCTCTTCAACTAAATTTTTTCCACATAACCAACCCTAGACTGAAGAGGGGGCGTCTACTGTACTAAGAGGTAAATATACCAATGCACCCAGACAGTGAATTAGACAAAAGAATGTGCTGCCACCAACATGAAGTCTTTTGCTCCTTGATTGCTCACTGGATCTTGTCCTTTCATTTGTTCATTTATTGAGTTCATCAATATCCTTGAGCCTCCTGAGAAAGGCATTGTGCCAAGGACTAGCAGTGTGGCAACGAGCAAAGTTGATGGCAGCACCGCAGTGCTCACTTTCCTGGTGCTCCCATTCTCCCGTCCACCTACCAGCCAGCCAGATGCCACTCCTATCCAACTTCCCTGCCCCCATGCTGTGGCAACCCCATGACTTTGCCTCTGCTGTGTCCTTTGTCTGGAATCCTCTACCCACTCCCAGCCTGCCCAAAGCCTTCCATCCCATATGCCACCTCCTCCATGGAGTCTGCCGTGATCTCTCCAGGCAGAAATGATCTCTTCCCACCCTATCTCCCATGGAACTTTGTTTGTTTCTCTTTTATAAAATGTGTCATGTACTAACATTTATTACAAGTTTCTTGCCTTAGATTTAACCCCTTTCCTAAATTGGAAGGCCACCTACGTCAATGACCAAGACTTGTTCATTCTGGCATCTCTACGCTGCCTGGTCCAGGGTATTGTTCATAAATTCCAAATGTTGCTTTGAGTATTAAAATACTGTATATAGAGTTCGAGACCAGCCTGACCAGCGTGGAGAAACCCTGTCTCTACTAAAAATACAAAATTAGCCGGACGTGGTGGCGCATGCCTGTAATCCCAGCTACTCGAGAGGCTGAGGCAGGAGAATCGCTTGAACCCAGGAGGTGGAGGTTGCGGTGAGCCGAGATCGTGCCATTGCACTCCAGCCTGGGCAACAAGAGCGAAACTCCGTCTCAAAAAATAAAAAAAAAATACTATATATAAAGATTAACTAACATAGAAGATACCAAGAAAAAAATACTTGTTGATAGATTATGTGTCTTTTTATCTCTAAGAAACATTTTTGATTGACTATGCAAACTTCAAAGCTTCTCTTATTCACCAGCAAGTTCGCAAGTAATACAATGTGATCTGCTAAAAGGAGGATTCTTTTGGAAGTTTTATTTGTTTGGGAACCTCACATTCTATGGAGATTTTCTTTCCTGCTGGAAAACATCTGGACGTAAAATGAAAGAAATTAAGTTTTTCCTCATATTTCTAGAAATATTATTCTGCCAGGGATTATGTTTATTCTCACATGCCCAGAATGGAGAGCAAAGGGACGATGAAGAACATGATACCTCTGGAAATTTCAGAATGCTAAGTTTCATTCTCCCAACTTGCACTTTAAGAGTCGTGAATCTGCCTCGTCATAATGTAAGCAACGGTAAATGAGGATGACTCAAGCAATTACCCAAGATGGCCATGATTCCACTTTCCAGGAGCCCAGAATTGCAAGTTTCTGAAAAATAATCATTTCCAAAGAAAATAATTACTACTCAATAATGCTCTTTATGTTGCTAATGAGACTTGGTTGGTCACCATACTGATCCAGGCTATGTCTGCACAGCTTTGGCAAATGTCTATTACTGGGTGCACGACTGAAGTAGATTATGCCTGGGAGGAAGTAAATTCATCCGCCTTTTAAAGGACTTGGAGGGAAGCAGGATCCCACAGTGGAAAGATGGTGGGACAGGAGGTCAGCCATCCCAGGCTAGCATCTGGTTCTGTTTCTCATAAGCTGTGTGGCTTAAACTGGCAGGGCCTTATTCTCCTCCCCTGCTAAATGGGGAAAAGAATATGTGGTGAGAAATAAGTGAGATATTGAAAGTAAAATGTCTGTGCCTAGATCAATATGGAGGAAATAGTGAATTTCTCACTTTGATTCGTTCTTGTTGCTTATAAAGCATTTGCACACTCAGCTCATTTGAGTCTCTTAAACTCCCTGTGAGAGAAGTAAGATAAGTACAGGTTGAACTTTCTGAAAAGGCTAATGTTTGACTACTTAGACCTATTAGAATAGACTGGATCCACCTGACATTAACCCCATTTTATAGATAAGGAAACTGTGGAACCCAGTAATTCTGACTGTCAGGCCAGTATGTCTATCACCAAAAGGTTGTTCAAAATGAAAAAGATGAACATACCAAAAAAACATAAGCACAGTCCTCTATGAGTAGACATCTAGCAGAAGAAACACAAATGGCTAATAAATGCAAAAAAATGGGCAAACTCACCAGAAATCAATGTATATAAATTAAAACAAAAGCCAGGTACTTTTTTTCCATTATCAAACTATCAATTTTTAAATGTTACTACTGTGGGAAAAGGTAAGGGAAATGTATATGCTCATTCACACTTGCGAGAAGTGTAAAGCATTATAATTTCTCTGACATGAACTTAAATATGTATAAAAATCCTAGAACAATTCAGGAGTCAATGTCCAGGAATTTATCTAAAATCACAATCAAAGATTTGAAAAATGAAAGTTGCATATTACAGTATTATTTATAATACAAAAATCGTAAAAAACCTAAATGTCCAAAAGAGAATTAAATACATTTAGCAACACTTATATATTATGAACTCTGCACCCATTAAAAATTATGCTTTAGAAGATTATTTAATGAATGAAAATATTTCATGCTAAATCAAGAACAGGTTTAAATGAGGTATATATATATATATTATGGTTTTAATTTTATAATTAGTTACACATACATATACACACACCACACATTTAAAAATCAAACACAATTTTAATACTATTCTCACTGGGATGAGAAATTGTAGTTTTTTCTTTTTTATATTCTTTTGTATTTTCTGGATTTTCTTTAATAAACATGTATTTATCATCAAAAAATGTGCAAAATATTAATATTTTTACATTGAAGGCTTAATTCAAGCAAAAGAAATCATATTCTTAAACAACAAAAAAGTACTCATAATCCTCATACGTCATCTTAGATGAAACACTGATGTGCTAACATACTCAAAACTCAAGCTCACCCTTACACCAAAAACAGAGGTACCAACCCTGGTTTTGTGCACATTCAGGACACAATTAAACCTGACCTACAATCAGCAATGGGATGTGGCAGATGGAGAAAGCTCAGGATGTGGAATTTAACTCAGCCACCGAACCAACAATCAGTGTTATCATGGCATTGAACACAGGCACCTGAGTTCCACAAGGAACCCTAGAGCTAGTGAAGATGAAAAGACAAGGCAGTTGGGAAGCTTCAAGTACAAGATTTAAAAATGACCATCTATTGAGCATATTTGTGTAACAAAAAGGGCAAAAGCTCTCTATTCCACACAGTCTGGTCGTTTCAGATTGCTTCTATTGTGGACATTTATTTTGTATTTTCCCTTCTTTTCATCTGTTACCCAATCTATAACAACATGGCTCAATCTGTACAGTTCAGGTAGGGCTGACATACTCACAAGTTGTGCCCCGCGAAATACACAGAAGGAGCTTTGCGTTGCCTTATGCCTAGTTGATAGACTCCTCCACCCTTCTAGCCATGGTGACAGGTGCAGAAGTGGGTTTACAACTCAATCAGACTAATCAGCCTTTCCTGGTATTTTACGAGAGTTCTTGAGACATATAATTATTTGGGGCCGCCAGCAGTCATCTTACCTATTCATGAAGAGAAACTACTTGAAGATTAAGCCAAGCAGAGGCATAGAGATGAGAGATAGAGATTAGAGATAGAGGTAGAGATGGAAAGAGGGAGAAACCTTATTTGAAGCACTAGATCCAACTGTTCCTAAAGTTGGCTGTCTCTCATGAACTTCCCAGGTACTTGAGCAAATTAATATCCTTTTTTAAAATAAAGTTATGACCTAACCCTCTATCACCTGTAACTGCAATATTCCTAATTAATACAGCTTTTTTCTCCTCTCCTCTGTCTTTTCAGTATTATGACAGCTGCAATTAGACAGGATTTGGTCCCTTCCCACTCGAAAGTAGCCCCTATCCCTGAAAGAACTAGCAGGTATAGGAAAGAAGTTTTATGATTCATTTCTCCTTTAGCCATTAACAGTATTACCTGGAAGACTAAATAGGCATGCATAGGAGTAGAGGAAAAGGGCTTGGGTTTAAGCTTATAGGTCAAAACTAGTCTTTGTTCTTCCACGAGCTCCATCCCAGTTCACCAAGTGAGTAAACCAGATAGTAATTAAAGCCATACCCTAGCTATTAATGAAATATCTATTCCTTGGGAAAATATTCATAGTTACAAAAAAAGGGTGTGGAGGGGACCCTAGTACCCCCACTATCCCCTTTCTCCTCTTATTCCTGGACATATAGCTAAACTACATTTTAGAATCTCTCCTGCAATCAGATGGAGTGTTATAACTAGATCCAGCCAATACAATGTGAACAGAAATGCACTGTATTGATTTACTCTACAGTTGTCCCTGAGCAGGTAAAATAGAGCCTAAGGTGAAAACCAGGTCTTTCTTTTTTTTTTTTTAATTTAAAAAAAAAGGTAAAGGACCAATTTTTAGGATACAAGGGATAGAGCTGGCATTATTTTGACTCAAAGCTGATGGAAAGAAGTTTCTTCTGTCACTTCTGCCATGGTCAACAATGTTCCTCAACCCTGATGGTGGAAGTACAAGTACAAGTCAGCAGATGCTGCTGGAGGGGCCTCAGGAGAGGGAGAAAAGGGTTGCAAATGTCAGGAGCCAGACATGGTCTGACAAATGTGAGCAGGAGCTATGCCTACAATCTTTGCTGGTTAGTAGCCACCGCCTGTATCATTAGTCAGTTCTACTGATGAACCAAGCATGCACTCATTCACATAGTACCAAGCACTGAGGAGCTGCTGGCACCACAGAGAGGAGGAAAACAGTCTCTTCCCCTATAATAAAGTTACACACAAGCTCCTCTAATACCCCAGGGTAGGGCCTGAAACTTCCAGAAAGTGTTCACAAAAGAAAAGTTGTTTGGGCTGACTCCTCAGTAGAAGTCCACATCAGACAAAGGAGTGGAGAGCACTCCAGGGAAAGGGAACAAGGGCAGAAGTCTGGAGTGCAGAAGAGCATGGCACATGCAGGAAATGGCCAGAATGTCTGTGTGACTGGGACCTAAGTTAACTCCATAGGGTTATGGGGAGGAAGGGCTGTATGATATGTGAGAAATGACATGCTATCCATTATATGAGCAGATATTGTAGGAAATCAGGCCAGAAGGATTAGAAGAGGAGAGAACTAAAAAAGCGTCCACATGGATAGGACCAGCAGATATTCACTCATTCAACAAAGGTTTCTCAAGCTCCTGCTCTATGCCAAGGACTGTTTTCGATGTCTGGAATACATCAGTGAGCAAATCAAAGATAGCTGCCCTTAAGGAGCCTACATGCTAATGCAGAGAGGCAAGCAGCAATAAACATAATAAAAAAGCAAACTATATAATAAGGCAGATGATAAACTAAAAAACAGTAGAGGAGGTAAGGGGGTCAGGAGTTGGGGGAGGGGGTGTTGCAGTTCTAACTAGGGTGGCCAAGACAGGCCGCAATGAGAAGTGAGATTTGAACAAAGACTCAAAGGAGGTAAGGGAGTCAGCCAAGCAGATACCTTGGAGAAGAGCATCTTAGACAGAAAAAAAAAAAAGTCCTAGGGTTGGAGGACCAACAAGGAGGCCAGAGAGCCTGAAGGGAAGGGAGCAAGGAGAGAGAATCAGGAGGTGAGGTCAGAGAGAGTTGATGGGGCAGCTGGATTGCGAAGGGCCGTATAGGCCACTGTGAGGACTTTGGCTTTTACTCTGAGGGCAAGGGAGCTGAGGTGACAGGAATGCTGCAGTAGAGAGTAAGACATTGCAAATGTCAGAAGGGAGAGGTGCTTGTGATGGTTAATACTGAGTGTCAATGTGATTGCATTGAGTGATACAAAGTATGGATCCTGGGTGTGTCTGTGAGGGTGTTGCCAAAAGAGATTTAACATTTGAGTCAGGGGGCTGGGGAAGGCAGATCCACCCTTAATCTGGTGGGCACAATCTAATAAGCTGCCAGCAAATATAAAGCAGGCAGAAACATGTGAAAAGGAGAGACGGGCCTAGCCTCCCAGCCTACGTCTTTCTCCTGTGCTGGATGCTTCCTGCCCTAGAACATCGGACTCCAAGTTCTTCAGTTTTGGGACTCGAATTGGCTCCCCTTGCTCCTCAGCTTGCAGAAAACCTATTGTGGGACATTGTGATCGTGTAAGTTAATACTTAATAAATTCCCATATACATATATATGTATATATATGTGTGTGTATATATGTGTGTGTGTGTGTATATATATATACACACATATATGCTATTAGTTCTGTCCCTCTAGAGAACCCTGACTAATACAGTGCTGTAGCAATATCCTTGAGTAGAAGAGGGAGGCATGGCATACTGCACAGGCAGACGGACTGGCTTTAGAAGGGATCACAGACAGATCATCTGTAAAAACAGGCTGCAAGGTGGAGTCTGTGGGTACAGATGGCAGTAGGTAGGGGGAAGTAGGGCAGGAGTCTGTGGACTTTCTCTTCTGCTTGCTTCAGTTTTCTTAGTGAAGTACGAAGCAGGGTCATTAGCTGAGAGTGGGTATGGGGAGAGGAAATTAGTTAACTGGGAGAATGAAAGGACCAGGAACTAACAGAATGATTGCCTGGCAGCATTAAGGACCCACTTAGGGTTCGTGGTCATGAATTTAAAGTGAGACCAGTCCGTGTGGCTGTGTTTTTCTCTAGTCATATTCAGCTGCACGGATGAGGGAGGAAGTGAGTTGGATCTAACCAAGATGGTGGTTTCACTAAATACGTTTGAGGAAATGAGAGAGGGGCAACGGGGGTCAATAAGATATAGCAGGATGTGATTATGAGGATTGAGCCTGAGATTTAAGCTCAGTAAGAAGAATGGGGACACCAAAGTGGTGAGGGACAGGGAAAAAGTGGAAATACCAATCGAGTGTGGTCCTCGTGGCCAAGGGCATCATTCAGTGCGGGTACTAAAGAGAATGAGCTGGAGGCCAGACGCAGTGGCTCTCGCTTGTAATCCCCACACTTTGGGAGGCCGAGGCAGGTGGATCATGAGGTCAGGAGATCGAGACCATCCTGGCCAACATGGTGATACCTTGTCTCTACTAAACTACAAAAAAATTAGCCGGGCATGGTGGCACATGCCCGTAGTCCCAGCTACTCAGGAGGCTGAAGCAGGGGAAGCACTCGAACCTGGGAGGCGGAGGTTGCAGTGAGCCAAGATCAGGCCATTGCACTCCAGCCTGGCAACAGAGCAAGATTCCATCTCAAAACAAAAAAAAAGAATGAGCTGGAAAGATAGGAGCTGGGGGCCAAGAGTGGGGCAGTAATTTGAGAGTATAGAAGAGCTGCCAGGGTTGGTAATGGAAGGGCACAGGAGTAAGTGGCTGGGGTGGGGTCAGACAGGTGAGAAACCCATCTGGGCGAGCCATGCTAGAGGTAAAGATTCACAGGTCCCGGGTGTTTGAAACGTTGTTGTGCTTGTGAGTTGCAGAGAGAGAGTACAGAGGGAGGAGAGAGAAGGGTGGAGCTCAGAGTCCTGGGAGGACAATGTTGGACGAGGGGAGGCCCAGCAGGGAGGAGGTGAATAGGCAAAAATGCACACCACTGTCTGGTAGTCAACGGAGAAACAGTCTGAAAAAGGAAATGCATGGTGGGCAGAGTCAGAGTCCTCAGAAAGGTCAAATCAGGTAAGGACCAAACATTGTCTATCAGATTTGGCAATTAACACTTCATTAGTGGATTCAGGAGCAACTGGTGAAGTGAGGCGTGAAGGAGAGGTGAAGAAATGGAGCCAGCAAGTGTGGACCTCATTCTCTCTGAAGCAGCTCAGAAGCAAGTCCAGACAGTAGTGAAACTACATCTGATAGTTAATCCCCTGTGGCTATAAGCTGAGCCTACTGACAGAACCTTTCCTGGAAATAAAAAAATGAAAAGAGAAAATACAAAAATGACTTCATTGCTTTAAATCATGCAGATCTGTATGCACACATCTGTAAAACACTGTTGTCAAGACAACTGACAAACCCTGGAAAACCAATCCCTCACTTCATTCATCCATCACCTTGTTCTGTGCCTGTGGTGCCTGCCTTTTTCTCTGTTGCCATAGATAACCTTAATTTAGATGAGAACCTGCTCATTTAAGACACAGTGAAACCATGATCATTTTTGGGTTGGATTATTGCCCATTTGAGAAAGTGGTTACTGAAGAGGACCTGTGATCGTGCATGAAATGCAGGGATGACAATGACTCTACCTATCAGATAGTCAAGTCGCAGTGCTAACTGGGACACAGAGGACCTGAAGATCTCAGCCATTCATTAAAGCAAACATCCTATAAAGCCCTACGAGTCGCTTATTAGAGAAAATGGGAGTGAAAGTATGAACCAGCTACTTCACAGGATTGTTGGAGAATATATTGTGAAGAGCTACAAAGTATCCTAAGGGAAATCAAGGCCTTATACATGATATTTTAGTTATTCTAGCTGTTATGAAACCTTCCTGGGTATTGGCTGGGTTTCAACTATAAATAAAGAAAACATCATATTTCACTTAAGTTACTGACAAGGCATACAGTAATAGGGGGACTTCAAGATATCCAGTGGAATTACCCTCTGAGTTTATGTTATAATAAACACAATCATTAATGTTAGGCCTAAGTCTTGGATAGACAAGGACCCCCTAAAAACTGAGGTAGTTAAAAACTAACACAGGAATAGAAAGCCAAACACTGCATGCTCTCACGCATAAGTGGGAGCTGAATAATGAGAACACATGGACACAGGGAGGGGAACAACACACACCAGGGCCTATCGGGGTCAGGGGAGGGAGAGCATCAGGGTAAATAGCTAATGCATGCTGGGCTTAACACCTAGGTGATGGTTTGATAGACGCAGCAAACCACCATGGCGCACGTTTACCTATGTAACAAACCTGCATGTCCTGCACATATATCCTGAAACTTTAAATTAAATTAAAAAAAAAAAAGAAAGAAAGAAACTACCTCAGTATCCCAGGTCAGCTCTGCAATGTCTTCAAATGTGTTCTAGCAGCAATTCCTTTTTTTGGTGGTGGGGGGGGAACAAAGGCATTATCTGACAATTCTGGGGGCCAGAAGTTCAAGATGCCTCTTTTAATCAAGAAAGCTTTGCCTGTCCCTGCCCCCAATTAAGAAAATATCTCCCTGACCACTGATTCCTTTTTACCCTTTTTTTTTTCCAAGCAACACAGAATCTTGGGTTCCTGGGGACTGGTGAACTCCTCTGGAGACATCTGAAGCCATAGCCTGGCTGCTGTGCCAGGTTAAACCTTGGGAAACCTTCCCCTCAGCCAGGCTTGGGCCCTGGGCATCCTGTGGCAAGGCTGTACCTCAGCCCCAAAGTCTACCCTCTTCCCATCTCTTTCTCCTCTCCCTCTACCATCACTGTCATCTGCCCTATCCTGGAGCACCTCTAACTTTCACTGGTCCCCTCATTGCTCAGGATTCATATTGTTAAAAAGAGTGACCATCATGATGAGTGTCCTTCAAGAACACTGTTAACTCACATGTATATAGTGCATCATAATTAATAAAAAGCACTCCCATAAATTGTTTCATTTGAACCTCAGAGCAAACCCATGAGAGGGACAGGATTAGTGGTAATACCTCCATGCTACAGTTGGGGGGACTGAGGCTTAGTGAGGCCAAAGTCACACATTATTTTGTATTAGTTTCCCCTGGCTGTTGTAACAAAGTACCACCAACTTGGTGGCTTAAAACAACACAAACTTATTCTTGTATAGTGACGGGTGACCTTTTCCCTGTGTCATCGTCACATGACCTTCAACCTCTTCTGTAGTCAAATCTCTGCCGCACTCGTGATTTCATTTAGAACCTACCTGATCACTCAAGATAATCTCCCCCATCTCAAGATCCCTGACTGAAACACATCTGCAAAGCCTCTTTTACCATATAAGCTTCCAGAGATTAGAAGTTAATGTGTCTGGGGACCATTATTCAGGTTACCACACGCGTCAAATTTGTAGCAAGAGTTCTACATTCCCTGTTGAAGCATTTCCACTCATTTTCTTTCTCTTTGGAATTTGCAGTCATCACAAAGTTGTTACTTTTTCAGTTAAGTTCCTGGTCAAGGGCTGAGCAAGTGGCCCCTCCGAGCATGCTTCTGCAGTCAGATCACCAAATCATGTGGACAAAGTGAGCCTCACGGTGACTGGCATCACCCTGAAGTGGCCCCATAGGCTGCACAGTGCTTTCACGGTTCTACGTCTTAGCCTTCAGTCCCCTCTGCCCAGGCACATCTTTCTCTTTTGTCTTTTCTCCCATTGAGTCTCGTGCCCTTTTCTACCCCCAATCCTCCTCAACTGGACCCTATGGGCTGCTTCTCCATTTCACCAGGGCGGACACATTTAGTATCCTCTGCAGTCGTCACTGACATTCTGTTTACTCCCTGGAAGGCCTAGTTATTAATGGCATTTTCACCCTTTCATTGCAGATTGCAAAGACCTTCCCCAGGCCCCAAGATGGCCCCTCAGAGAAGACACTCTGCTTCACAACAACAAAATAAAGCAAGACCCAACACTTCTTTGGGAAGCTAATTTAAAATCCCCTTGTTCCTCTTTAGCCCCTATCAGTTTTTCTTTCATATAACCACTGAGATTAAAATATAAAGTATATTTTGCTGAGAATCCAACTGTCTCAGGTGGGGGCAGGACCATGCCCGCTGGCTGAAAGGGGCTTCTCCAGGAGCTCTGTGAGACGGCTGGCAGAGGTGGCCTCAGACTGCTGAGCTATTCCCACAAGGGTCCTCCAGCAGGCAACCTACTCAGCACCCTCCATATCCTTCCAGGGCCACCCATCACCTAGTACTGGGCCCATCCATGGGGAGGGGACATTGTCTCTATTGGATAGATAAGAAGATAGTAGAAACGGTCCAATATCACACCCCTGTAAGTGCCAGAACCAGGGCCAGGAGCTAAATCCATTTAACTCCAGTGACGACAGTGAGTAAAATCTGGAGGCAAATTCCATGAATATGTGTCTTCTCCAAGCACCATTGCGGAGATCTACTTTTGGGATTTGTTGCATTCCCAAACAGAGACATGAGTTAACCAGAATAGGTGAGCAAGAAATAAAACTAGACATGAAGAAGATATTCACAGTCTGCCTCCTCTTATCTCAAGTGTTCATTTTATACAATTACACTTGTTACCTGATAAATTTAGGTTACACACATTTTAAAAATCCTCCTCTTCCCCTTCATCGTGAACCTGCACCTCCCAACCCTTCAAAAATTTGTCTTAGATTGAAAATATGGATTTCTTTTTTTTTTTTTTTCATTTGTTTTACACTCAGGTCTTGGGCCACAACAAGTTAGATTGGAACCCAGTCATAGAAAGCTTCCCAGCTGTGTGGACACATTGCTTCCATCTTTTTTTTCCTTTTCACCTTTAGACATGTGCTTCAGAAAGCACATCTGGGTCTTTGTGCTCACCTGGGTTCATATTTGTGGACCATTTCCACAGCTTTGTCAATTCTCTGTGAACACCAGAGTTTTATGCATAACAGCAATGGGTCATTAGTCCAATTAAGTCTGCAGCCATTTCAATGGCTTCTGTAGGAGGAGATGGAACACAATATGTAATTTCAGCTTTTCTTGTGATGGTTTTCAAACCTTCCATGAACTAAATCATTATATCAGTTTTTTAATTTTTTTTTTACATGTCCCATTAAACTACAGAACTGGAACATACTTGTGAATGGTTTCTTTCTGCTTTAACTCAAGGAGTTCCTGACATAACAAAAACTGGTAATTAACTGGCTCAGAGACTTTTACAATAGCCTCTTTAAATAAGTTCCAGCATGCAGCCTCGCCATCCCACTCCACACTGCTGATAGCACCGCAACGCACCCTCTATTAAACCAGCTATCACTCCAGCCATCGGCTCCCTCACTCTCCGCCACGCTGTTGTTCTGCCTGGAAATGCCCACCTCTCTCCAGTTTCCCTCCTTAGTGAAGTCATCCCTTGATGTGGGACTCCTCCCTCTCTGTTCTCAGCCAGGCCCTTTCTTCGCTCCCTGAGAATTCAACCTCAATAGCATCAGCGTCACAGGGCCAGGGCTTCTGAGGTTCATTTTAAATGTAGATGATGCAAGGATTCAGTCCAGAAGAACGTCCAGAGGAATGTCACCCTGGCTCTCAGCCACACGCTGTGAACCCTGATCTGCTACTCCACTTCTGCTTTCTACTACCAGCCTCAGCAAGGAAAGCCCCAGTTTCTTTCTGGAAATAATCCAGTCAGTTCAACAGATTACCACAAAAGCCCCTTCCTGATCTTCCTGCTCCCAAACTTGCCACCCCACCCACAGCTCCTTTTCCACAAAGCAGCCCTAGTGCTCTTTGAAAATGCAGCATTTTTCCCTAAGGTTTTCATTGCCCTTGGAATAAACCTAATTCCTTACCAGGGCCAGGGTCATCTCTGAACACTCTCCTCATGCTCACTGTGTTCCTACCTCCCTTCTGCTTCTCAAAGCCAAGCTGGCATCGCTCTGGGGCCTTTGCATTAGCTGCGCCCTGGGCCTGCAGTGCCAATTTGCATATGTCTGGTTCCCTCTTGCCTCAGGTCTCCACTCAGCAGTCATCTCCTCTGGGAGCCCTTCCTTCAACACCACCACCACCACACACACACACACACACAGACACACACACACCACAAACCATTGTATCCCTGTATTCTATTATTTACTTTTATTTTTAATAACAATCTGACTCTACAATTATTGCTACAATCCTTTGCCTGTCTGTACCTGTGTTTCACCCATAGAATGTAAGCCCCTTGAGAGCAGAGACCATTTGTCTTGCTTGTGTCACATCTACATCTGCATTTGGCACACAATAGATGCTCAGGAAATATTTCTCGAATGAAGGGTTTTGTAACAGGAGCCGTACGAAGCCCAGAAACTCCACCAATGACCGAGACCCCACCCTGTGGGCTCCACAGCCTGGAGGGGTAAGCAGATAAGAAAATATTATCTGAACTCAAGTACACTTTAGAAGTGCAACAGGGATGCGCTGTGGTGGTGAGCTGTACAGGGCCTTGAGGGAGCAGAGCTCTGCCCTTATGTTAAACCACCAAGGTATGTGTAGATCAAGGATAGGTGATCTTTGGCAGAAGTTTGGTACTGAAACAAAGTGATTATGCCCTGAAGTTAAACACCAAACACCAAACTGAAATGAAGGCAGTTCCTGGTTAAATACACCAACCCTGTTACTAACTCACCCTGCTGTGCAAATTTATTAAAGCAGTCTCCAAATAAACAAGTCCTAAAACTAATCAGGAAGTGGAAAAACATAAAAATAATCCCCAGCCCACAACACACAATCATGAAAACAAGAAATAAAGAAAAATGTTCTATATAAAACCCGCGGGGCCGAACTCTGTCCTCAATTAGTGGTGCCGGCTGCCAGCTGAAGTCAATGGAGGTTTTCAGTCCAATAATAGAGGCAAGATTTGGGGCCCACGACACATTGCATTTACTTTCAGGTAATAAATCAGGAATGTCAAGTGGATATGCGTGGGCTTCGATGACGTGAAACTTAAACCTAACAGCACTATCCTCCATGTTGAGATCCACTGGAGCTCAGGGCAGCCAAGGAGGTTCTACAGTGTGTGTGAAGAGACACCTTGCGTGGGTTGTGCTAGGCATCACTAGGAGGAGGGAACTCATCCGGCCAGGCCTATGCCCTGCCCAGGACCGGCTGCATAATTTGTGGGCCCCAGTGCAAAATGAAAATAACTCCTTGTTCAAAAATAATTAAGAAGTTCAAGATGTTAACAACAGAACATTAAACCAAGTCCAAGGCTCTTCTGAGCACAGAGTCCTATACAGTTGTACAGGTTGTACACCTATGGAGCCAGCCCTGAGTAGGAAAAATTCTGAAACACAAGCTTGGGCTCAGATTTAGAGCTCTCCATCAGTGTCACAGCTGACAATTTTTAAGCACTTCCTATGTACCAGGAACTGTTCTAAGTGCTTTACCCATATTAACTCACTGATGCCTCACAGCAAGCCCATGCAAAAAGAAGTCCAAGTAGCCCCATTACATATTGAACAAATTGAGCTGCCCAAGGTCATACAGCTTGTAAGTGGCTGAGCCAAGATTCAAACCCACATGATCTAGCTGTTAGCCACCTTCTACTGCTTGTTAGCTGTAGTCATGTTAACTATGTTAGTCACTCGATACGTCATTCTGTTTCTCTCATTCTAACAAGCCTCTTACTCATATCTCATGAGATTCATTTCCATCACAACAAAGGACTGTCTGAATTAAATTATCCACTTTGTGGCTTGCTACTTGTGTGACTTTGAATCAGTTCTTTGGCCACTCTAAGTTCAAATTTCCTCATCTGAATAAAAGAGATTAAAATAGTACTGATCTCATGATTGAGTTTGTTGAAGGGAAGTGCCAGGTGCATAGGCAGTACTCAATAAAATGTTAGCTTCTGCTATTGCTATTATTGTTTGCAAACCTTAAATAGATCTTAAGCTGACTGTAATAAAATAATAGTTACCATGTATTGAAACTTATCATATACCAGGAAATTTACATAGATCATATCATATATTACTACAAACCTAATGAAGGACACCAAAATAACTAAATAGGGAAAGAATAGTCTTTTTAACAAATGATGCCAGGACAATGACATATCCATATATGTACAAAATAATAAAGGTAGGCCCCTTCCTCACACCATATACAAAAATTCAAAATGGATTATAGACCTAAATGTAAGAGCCAAACTATAAAACTCTTAGAGAAAAACATAGGACTGAATCTTTATAATCTTGGGCTAGGCAATGGTTTCTTATACAGGGCACAAAAAGTACAAGCTACAAAAGAAAAAAATAGAAAAATTGAACTTCACCAAAATTTTAAAATTTTGGGCAACAGAGGACACCATTAAGAAAGTGAAGAGAACCCACAAAACAGGAAATATTTGCAAATCATATATTTGATAAGGAAATTGTATCCAGAATATAAATAATTCTTATAACTCAACAATAAAAAGACAACCCAATTAAAAATTAGCAAAGAATTTTAATAGACATTTCTCCAAAGAAAATATACAAATGGCCAATAAGCATGCAAAAGATCTTCAATATCATTAGTTGTTAGAGAAATGCAAATAAAAATCATAATGTGATACCACTTCACACCAAGATGGCTAAAATCAAAACGACAGAATATAACAAATTTTGTCAAGGATGTGAAGAAATGGAAACTCTTATTTATCGTTGGTAGGACTATAAATGGCACAACTGCTTTGGAAAATAATTAGATAGGTCCTCAAAAAGTTAAACATAGAATTACCTTAAGTTCCAGCAATTCCACTTTTAGGCATATACCCAAGAGATATGAAGATAGATAATTCAATACAAAAGCTTGTATACAAATGTTAATGGCAGCCTTATCCATAATTGCCAAAGAAAACCCAAATGTCCATACACTGATGAATAAACAAAATATGGTATATTCATACAATGAAATATTACTCAGCAATAAAAAGGAATGAAGTACTGATACATGCAAAAGATTGGATGAATCTTAAAAACATTACATTTAAGTAAAACAAGCCAGTCACAAAAAACCACATACTGTATGGTTTCTTTTACATGAAATGTCTAGCATAGACAAATCCAGAGAAACTGAAATAAGTGGTTGCTGGGAGGGATAGGGGAAAGGAGGAATGGATAGTGACTGTTAATGGATATGGGTTTCTTATGGGGGTGATGAAAATATTCTGGAATTAGAGAGTGGCAATTGTTGCATGACTCTGTAAATATACTAAAAAATCACTGACTGAAATCACTTTAAAAGGGTGAAATGTTATGGTATGTAAATTATATCTCGAAGAAGCTGTTATGAACAACAAAATCCCAAAATCCTAATAAGGTAGGTCTCATTTTCCCTGTTCGATAGACAACGAACTGAGATTCAAAGTGGATAAGGAACTTTCTTAGGGTCAAAGAGCAAGGCAATAGGAGCTACTATTGAAACCTACATGCATCTCATTTCCACATCTACGCCCTTCATTAAACTGCTTCCAAAGCTCTGATAACGACAACAACAAAAAATCCTTCTCAAAACGAGAAGGAGGTTCCAGCCACATTTGGTTTAGATCTGAGGTCACTTAATTCAAGCCTCATTTTCTCAAGTCCTTTACCACCAGCTTGATCCTAGGCCCCGGGCTGATGGGTGTGTGGTGAGACACATGGGAAGCCTATGAAAGGTCATAAACCTATGTCAGTCTGGCCACTGACCCAGACTGTGGCCTACTAGCTCTGATGGAGAAGTCTATCCCAACAATCAATAGTAATGGCAGTGGCTCAATTCAATTGCTCACAAATCCCCATCCATCATTAGGACAGCAGAATGGCAATGCTGGCCTTGCTAGGACCTAGTCTTTCACATTCACAGGCTTCATGCAAGCAGATGGCCCTTTCACCCTTAATGATTCCCTATGTCGGAGCACTGACACGTCTCCTAAAGCAATACTCAATATTTACTCCTATTGTTATACATTGTATTTACTATGGCCTGTGTATCATAATTATCCACTGACCTGTCTTCTTCTACTCCCTCTTCAGTGAGATTCTTAAAGAAAGGACTGTGTTTCATTCATTTAAAAATTTTCCACACCATAGAAACTTCCCATCACGTATTAACAAAAGTTCTAGTACCATTTCCTATGTGCATACTGTATACTTGCTGAGTGTCAGGCTCTAGCCTAAAGTGTTATGACAGTGATCATATTTGATTCTCCCAACAACTCTATGAGGTAGAGACTATCACAACCCCGATTTTACAGCTAGTAAATGGCAGCCCAATAAATCTCCTTAAATTTCTCTGAACTGTATTCTTGGTCAGTATAAACGCTGTTCTTTCTGGGTCACTCCATAAAGACATGGGATATGTTTTCATTGATTCAGATCTTGCGGTATATGTACACCCTTAGCAAACATAGATGCTGGGCAGGGTGGTACCGACTGGGACATGACAGGCAAACAGCCCTCTCTTGGATCTGATCATAAACACCACACCAGGGGTCAGCTGCCTAAATTCCAATCTTTCCATTCAGAAGGCAAGTTTATACAATTGCATACTTGAGAATTACCTCCATTAGAACTTGTTACTACACTAACGCAAAGTGAGAAATGGTATTGTGTTTTTAAAGTCCAAGTAATTTTGTTGAATGCCTTTATTCCCATTTTAGAGAGATTGGAATGTTTTCCCACCATGTGGGGCTATTTTACTGACTAAGGGCTGTGGCACCCACAGTCTGACGGTTTGTAACAATTTTCTGGGGTTTAGGAAATCACCGTCAGTGACTAAGGCAAGCCATTAAAAAAAGGGACTATTCCTCTATTCACAGTTGGCTGGTTGAAGAATTTGAGGTGTTTTACTCACATCCCAAGCATTCATAATGTCAGTGTTTAAAACCAGCTATTCCAGTTCAAAACCCTCAGCCAGGACTTGAAAGGGGATCTCAAGTTCTCTCTTTGTGATGTCAGCCATTGCAGGATTCTCACACCTTTATCAACTCTCCACAGCACTCTTAAAGGCCCTTTTTAATGGGCCTTCTGCTTCAACTTCACACTCAGGGACAGAATTTAAGACATGGGTTCTCACTAGTGTGTACCTGTGAACACGGAATAAGGCATGAAATATCCCTGTGGCCACCTTCTGCTGTCTTGGCCTAACACTCCATCTTAGCTCATCGTCTGTGCCACGTGCAACGAGGTCACCCACACTTTGCTGTTGTTGCCTATTCTCCCTTTACCTTACCACTGGAAAGTGGGGTTTTCTTGTTGTGGTGATGGTTTTTTTGGCGGGGGGATCAGTTTTTGTGTCAGTTTTGGCTTGGGACATGTATTTGTTTTGCTTTCTTTCATATGGTAGAGGGAGGGCTATGAAATGGAGCTTCTGCTTTCTTTACTGATTCTCCCTTTTCTTGGACCCTGTCTCTCTTCCACTGCCTGGTGCTCCATCTTTCCTAACCAGCATCCTCATACTACCAGCTGGTTCTCTTACGCCTACACACACTGCCCAGGTAGACATGTGGGGAGAAGAGCAAGAGAATATTTGAGCCAGTCAAGATCAGAGCAGGCTGGTAGTTAGTTTGGAGAAGTTGTAGCTGTTGAGGGTAACACAGATGCCAGCCAGAGGCTCCCCAGCTCTTTGTGGGTATGAAGAAAATTGACCAGAACCTACCTCCCACCCATTCTGTGGCCTTTGGAAACCCAAAGCTCTCCTCCAGATTGCTGCCACTTCCAAGGGGCCTCTTCTCAAGGTTTTTAGCTCCAGTTTCTGAACCAGCTACCTTTGTCCCACACATATCAATCCCAGTGTGGAATCTGGTACTTTCTTCCTTTTCTGCAATCAAATGGAAAAATCCCTCACCCAACTCTTGCTCAGTTTAAAAACTTTACTGAACCACCCCAGGCAGGTTTCTGCTCTCTCCCTCCACTTCCTCTCTTCACTTCTAGATTCCATTCATCCACTTATCATGCCCAGCAGCTGCCTTTGCCCCAGGGGCCTGGGAGCCAGTCCAGGCTCCTCTCCCCAAGCACCGATCAGTCATCTCTTGGAACCAAAGACTCTTTTCCCTTAAAAAAACTCTGTTGTCAATTATTATAAAATTTTCTCTACCTTGTTACCCTGGAAAACTTTGGGACTGTTCAGAACATGGGAAGAAGGAGTGTTCTGCTGAGACATCACTGGGAGCAAATGAAGTTACGTAAGAGGGAGGGAGGGCAAGCAGGGACTGAACAGGTAGATTAAGACATGGGCTGCACAGATGGCCAAATAACGAAGGGAAAAGGAGGAGAGAGAGTTCAAGGAGACGAAAAATCAGCCTTTGGGGTTCTGGAAAACCCCTCTGAAAAATACATGAAGGCAAGGGCAGCAAGAAAATCTTTCACCAGAGCTAAGCCAGCAGAACTATTTCTCAGCACTGTGGAAACTCACAAGCACTCACTACCAGTGTAGCTGGGAATCTAGGCCTCCTAGGATGCTGGCATCTAATCTGACACTCTTCACAGGCAGGCCCTGCTGCAGAAATGAGGTGAAGCTCAGCCTCCAAACTTTGAGATCCTTGAGTCTTGCAAGAAGCATTGATGGTTTTTAGTTTCTCTCAACATCATCCCCTCCCTGCAACCTCATGAGCTGATCTCAGCAACATTGTGCTCACTCAGTGCAGGTAGGGAGTGTTGGGTTCTAGTTCTGATTGAACTAGCTAGCTGTGTGGCCACAGGCAATTTTTTGACTTTCAGTTTGAGACTCTGTTTCTTTACCTATCAAATGTAGACAATAACACTGGCCTCTTAGGGCTGTTATGAGGACTACAGACAATCTATAACAGGTACAGGGTCTGACACATAGCAGGGGCTCAGTAAAGGGCAGCTGGTTCTGCATACAAATGGATATGAATCATTCATGTTTAATTATTATTGCAAACAATAACAAATGTAATATGTCCCATTAATTTTTTTTGTTATTATTATACTTTAAGTTTTAGGGTACATGTGCACAATGTGCAGGTTAGTTACATATGTATAGATGTGCCATGCTGGTGTGCTGCACCCATTAACTTGTCATTTAGCGTTAGGTATATCTCCTAATGCTATCCCTCCCCCTCCCCCCACCCCACAACAGTCCCCAGAGTGTGATGTTCCCCTTCCTGTGTCCATGTGTTCTCGTTGTTCAATTCCCACCTATGAGTGAGAATATGCGGGGTTTGGTTTTTTGTTCTTGCGATAGTTTGCTGAGAATGATGATTTCCGATTTCATCCATGTCCCTACAAAGGACATGAACTCATCATTTTTTATGGCTGCATAGTATTCCATGGTGTATATGTGCCACATTTTCTTAATCCAGTCTATCATTGTTGGACATTTGGGTTGGTTCCAAGTCTTTGCTATTGTGAATAGTGCCGCAATAAACATACGTGTGCATGTGTCTTTATAGCAGCATGATTTATAATCCTTTGGGTATATACCCAGTAATGGAATGGCTGGATCAAATGGCATTTCTAGTTCTAGATCCCTGAGGAATCGCCACACTGACTTCCACAAGGGTTGAACTAGTTTACAGTCCCACCAACAGTGTAAAAGTGTTCCTATTTCTCCACATCCTCTCCAGCACCTGTTGTTTCCTGACTTTTTAATGATTGCCATTCTAACTGGTGTGAGATGGTATCTCATTGTGGTTTTGATTTGCATTTCTCTGATGGCCAGTGATGGTGAGCATTTTTTCATGTGTTTTTTGGCTGCATAAATGTCTTCTTTTGAGAAATGTCTGTTCATGTCCTTCGCCCACTTTTCGATGGGGTTGTTTGTTTTTTTCTTGTAAATTTGTTTGAGTTCATTGTATATTCTGGATATTAGCCCTTTGTCAGATGAGTAGGTTGCAAAAATTTTCTCCATTAATTTTCCTGTAAGCTTTATTTCACTGTGATCAGTGATGTGTTGATAAATATATACTAACAATTATAGTGAAATCACAACTAGATCCCTGATTTGTATGATTTGCTGATTCCCGTGATGTCAATACTACCGCCCTGGCCGCTTTCTAACTACCAGCGTGATGGCCCTGGGCACAGAGTTGGGAAGAGAATGGTGCGATCAAGAGTCATGTGACAGGCCCAGGACGCCTCTGACGGTAGTCTCAAATCTGCTCAGATGTATTCAGATGTCACATATTGGTGCTTACGAATTAAGTCATGCACTTACAACTAAAAAAAAATAAAGGAAATATTGTACAGCATTCTCACTAAATCAAGAATAGCCTCCTCACAGGAAACAGAGATTGCTCCTTTAGTTCCCCATGCCCCTAATTCCACATTCTTCCACTCCTTGGTCACCATTTGAGTGTTCATAATTTTTAAATTAACAAACCCCTGAGGGGTGTGTGTGTGTGTGTGTGTGTGTGTGTACGCGTGTGCACACGGGAACTGAGCTTCTCCCACCTCTTCTCTGACTATCCACATAAGTACGGATTATATTTGAAAATCAGCCTTGACTAAACTCTTATAATAGCTTGTAATATCAATTTAATGATAGATAAAATAAAGGAAAATTACATTCTCCTTCATTTAAACACTAAGCCCTTTTAATTGTTTTATTAAAAAACCTCATTTCCCCCTGTAATTGTCAATATATTTCCATCACCCCAGGAAATAAAAAGGCTCCTTTCAGGGGCAATTTTAACACCTGTAAATCCCCCAGATGGTAGAATGAGTCTGTAAGAGCTAGAGAGGAAAAGCGCTTGTTTTATAGTCTGGCAGTTTCTCAGTTTGCTCTTTATTTTTTTAAATCCTTTCATTGCATTTTTGATTAGTGTTGGATAAATAATGTTTGGATTAAAAAATCCTACTGTATGATTGTACTCAGCATTCTTGCTACCAGTTTCCCAGATTCCACATTGAATAATATATCTCGGTCTCCACGTAGCACTTTAGATGGTCACATACAGAACTGGAGGGACCCAGAAGATCATCACTCCAACTTTTACTTTGCAAATAAGAAAATCAAGGTCCAGAATGATACCATGGTTTGCCCATGTGAGGGCCTGGCCTTTTACAATTCTCCAGGCGGCCACAGCCACCCTTGCCCTCCATGCTTCCACCTCACCCCACCACACACTCACAGTGGGATGTACAGTCATGAAATTCAGCAGAAACTAAAACATCAGCTATGCCCCAGCCAAAAACAAAAAAAAATCATGTATTTATTCAATAAATACTTACTGGGATGGGCGTGGTGGCTCACGCCTGTAATCCCAGCACTTTGGGAGGCTGAGGCAGGTGGAATGCTTGAGGTCAAGAGTTCGAGATCAGCCTGGCCAACATGGCAAAACCTTGTCTCTAGTAGAAATACAAAAATTAGCCGGGCATGGTGGTGTGTGCCTGTAGTCCCAGCTACTTGGGAGGCTGAGGTGGGAGAATTGCTTGAACCTGGGAGGTCGAGGCTGCAATGAACTGAGATTGCACCACGGCACTCCATCCTGGGTGACAGAGTGAGACTCTGTCTCAAAAAAATATATATGTATATATATATATATATATGTATGTATGTATGTATTGGACACTTATTATATCCTGGTTACTGCCATTTTGCTGCTACACTTTTTAAACTTATGATAGATACTCACTTCCTTAAGCTCTTGCATCATTAGTGTAACACACAGCTCTGTCACATGGAAATAAACCTTGTTAAAGAAAGCATTTAGATATTTGCCTGTTATGTTCACCAGAAACTTGACAAAACCTCGATATTGTGCTCTGTGTTGTTTGTTTGTTTAACTCTAGACTTTATACAGACAACAAAGGATTTATTGAAGTGATCAAACCCTTAGTGTGGAAGAACACTCTATGGTTTACTAAACCGTCCATTTAAACATAACTATGTGCCGTAAGTGAGGTTCTTCTCCAAATCCCAAGTCATGCCACCAATGGAAAGAGGGTGTTTTTTTAAATAGACAGTTCTAGAAACATACCCAGCTCCAGCAGTTGCTGGGTGAACTTCAGCAAGTTACTCCATTCCTCTGGGACTCAGTTTCGTCATCTGAAAAAATAGGAATAATACTACTTAGCTCAAAGGTTTGTCAGGTGCTAAAACCTGATCACATCTATAAAGCTTCTAGCACAGCACCCCGCAGGACGATCGCCTTGCACACATGAGCTCCCTTTCCTGTGTCTCCCCTACTCAGGAGATGGAAGGGGAGTTGACAGGAAAAAGAAAAATTAGGCAGATGCACAGGAGAAGGGGATGGATGCAAAAGGAAAGGTGTGCTGGGGGAGAAAGGGAGAGAGAATGGAAAAAGAATGGCTTAGACATGGGGCCCAAAGAACAGGAAAGGAAGAGGCTGCTGCTGAAGAGCAAGTGGGACTCTGCCTAAGAGCCCTTCTTATGCAATGTTAATCCCAGTTTCGGAGAAGGCAGCCTTGGCGCAGAATGAGAAGGTAAAAAGGCCTTCTTCTCAGTCAGAAAAGAACTATCATCCCCCACAGTTTTCCGCACTGGAAAAACAAATGCTAATCCACTCACAGAAATATTTCTACTAAAATGCTCCGCATTCTGAGGGAGTCATTTCCATATGGGCTTCCTCATAGTTGGCAACCTTATTTGCAAAGCCTGCTGTCCTTCAGTGGTCATCCAAATTTGGTGAAACTCCAGTCCTGAACTCAGAAAATAATTCTCTAATCCAACTGTTTTCTAGCAATTGAATCTTTAGGCTCTGAGCCTGGTATTTTTACCTATGCCATTTTAAAAATCTGATTAATTCATATAGACCATACTATGGGGCATAAAGAACTTTCATGAGTGTTGTCATGGATCATGTAAAAATATTGGTTCCACACCAAGCCAGTTCTACTGACTAGAAAGCAAGATAGGAAATCATACATGAAATGAACCCAATTCCTTACTAAGGGGCATGTTAATCAGGGGGCAATGGTGATGCAGGCCAAAGTCAGTTTATTTCCTAATACAGGATAAAATGTCTATTTTTGGTTTTATTTTTGTGTTTTAAATGATGTAGAGGATTTGAATGGAATTAAATATGAGTGGTAAGAAATGTTCCAGTCTCCGTCCTGTGTAACAAACTACCTTAGAACTTACTGACTTAAAACAATGACCATTTTATTGTGTTTCATGAATTGTCAGGTCAGGAATCAAACAGGGCTCAGCTGGGTGATTCATCTGCTCCTCATGAAGTCAGCTGAGGTTACTGAGTGGTACTTAGTTGGCTTAAGGGTAGGTAGTTTCAAGATGACTTTACTCACATGTCTGGTACCTTAAGGATAGCTAGAAGGCTGGGCTCCATTGTGGTTGCTGACCAGAACACCTACACCTGGCCTCTCCTGCATGGTGGTCTCAGGGCAGCTGGACTAGTTACATGACATTGACTTCTCCTAGAAAAAGTGTCTCGAGAGAATCTATGAGGAGCTTTATGGCTTTCTCTGATCTAATCTTGGAGGTCATGTGGTGTCACTTCCACTTCATCCTATTGAGTCTAAGCAAGTCATAAGGTCAACCCAGATTCAAAGGAGGGATATTAGGTTCCTCTCAAATAGCAAAGTGCAAAGTCACACTTTAGAAGATGTGTAGGATGGGGATATTACTGCAAAATAAAATCTGTAACTGGGGACTTAGGACAAAAATCTCTGATTGCCTTCCCATGGCATGGTATCTAAAATATCCAATATCAGCTTTAAGGCCAAAAGTGGCTTTGTCATCATTGACAGATTCTTTGCCCTGATCTGAAGTTGTTCGTTCACACAGTGCAATCCTATAATACCTACTTCCTGCCATCCCACTCAAAGACTTAGTGGATGTGGCTCTGGCAGGGCCAGCAAGGTAGTGACTTGGGGCATCAATCTATAAAGGGTGCTAAATTAACACTTAGACCTAAAATAAAATTACCGGAAGTAAAATAATATGGAGCAAATTGAACACATCAGAAGTCCTCTAAGGCAGCATGCAGTGTATCATTGGAACAAATGGCTTGATAGACTCTCAGAGGTAGGAAGTGAGACTCAAAAGGAGGCATGTTTAAGTAACAGCAGAGGGTCACTGAAGTACATTCTCAGGAGAGTGGATCCAGGCAACTCAGAACTTTTGCCTTCCTGGATAGATTATGCAAGTCTGGGACCAGAGATGAATTGTTCGTAAGAGTAGAAAGCAGGCAGAGCGCTACCACCATCCCATCATCTCTGCACATCCCTCAAGTCAACCTCAACTTCTCTAAAGAAATGTTAAACAAATAATTAAAGAGTGGCATTTCACTGTCTGGCCCTGGACTCTAGACCCATTATTCTAGGCATCAAATCTCCCACCCAAGTAACCTTGGTTCAAGGTTGAGTGATGGACACAATGCTGAAGCAATGGGCTTGAGACTCAGGCTTCGATCTCTGACATTTACACTGCACTCTGGAAGCTTTTGTCTCAATTATGTTTAATTTTTTGATTTGTAAAACAGGAACAATGATAATACTTACCTCCACAGCATTGTTGTATGAAGAGTTTACATAATGCCTGATAGCAACCAGTGAATGCTGGAAATCACATTATTGTTGTGTTATTGGTTTTGGTGCCATGGTGGGGGTAGTGTCTTTATCCTTCTTCCTAAACACTTGCTTGGCCACAGTACAATTTCAAAATGACATAAGTTTGGCCGGTGTCACCTTCCCCATTACAGACTTCTCCTTGTTTATGCAGAGTTTGGTGAATGGCTCTCAAATTAAATAAAATACAAAAGATAATCTACCATCTTGGAACACACAGTACCTGATATTGCAGAGCAAGGAGCCTGCATTCTCCTGGAGCTATTCTTTTTACCTTGGCAGCAGAGTAATTTTCAAATAAATATAAGTTCCAACAGGGACAGTGCCAAGACCCAGTTGTGACAAAGCAACCAGCCAAATGAATGGAGTTATTAGGGATGATCTCCTAAGAAGAGAACTAAATGTTGATTGAATGTGAAAACTATATAATGCTCGACCTTCACTTCAACAGCATGGTACTTTTTAGGATTTGGGGCCAGCCACCTAATTTCCAAATGTCTGGATGTATTCAGAAATCAAACCATCCTGATTTCTCTGAGAAAGATGAGCTAGACCGACAGACTCCCCTAACGATGATTCAGAGGAGATGCCTCCACTTCCCTACCTCTCTTGCTTCTTCTCCCTTTTGCAGATGTAAACATGCCACAAAACAGGGCAAGACATTTGCAAACCAGTTTTGCAGCTGCTTCATTACTCTACTAATATCAATATTAATTTTTGCAGGCTTCCTTTCTCAGCACATCAGGCTAGAGGTGCAACTTGTACGCATCCTGGTGTTTGGCAAGGGGATTTGTGAGCCTGCTCTAAAGGGCACCTCCTCTGCCACTTCCCCTGTGGCACCGTGCAAAAATCTGGTTCAAGCCCAAGACAGCAGGGACAGAGCAGGGGAGGCAAAGTCAAGTCTCACAGGCCAGATCACAAAAGCTGAAAAACAAGTACCTGGGTATTATGTGCCTGCCTCTCTGGTGTTTTCGCCGCCAATTTCCCACTTGGCCACATGTGCACGTTTAATTAATGTTCTGCTCATCACCTCCTGCAAGTCATTAATAATGATGCTCTGTAGACGCCGGCCCGTCTCAGAGCCTGCCAGAAGCACGCCGCTGGCCACCAGCTCCCAGTCACTCCACAGCCGCCCACCGGCTGCTCACGTGGCCTTCCAGCCGAATTTCAATACAGGAGACAGCTCAGAACCAGCCCCGTTGAATTCATCTTTCAAGTGAGATTTCTGGATGCATCCATTTCATTTCCTTCACCCACTAATGTTGTGGATTTTTTTTAATTCTATTAAAAAATGCAATTAAATTTGTCTCATGGAATTTGCTCTTTAAAAATCCAGACAGCTGCTTGCTCATGGTGGCATTATGCTCTTGATTCTTACACATTTTTTTCCTCATCTCCATTCCATTACTTTACTGAGGATTAAAGACAGGCTTACCAGATGGCAAATGCCAGGATCTCTTCCCACCCCCACCTCCCGTTCAGAAGACTAGTATCATATCGGCCATAATACACAGCCCAGGTTCCTCTATGCAGCTTTTGGAAGACACGAGCAATTGTTTCATTTAAATTCATTAGCCAATGCCTAAAACACAATTAAAGGGCAGGAGGTTAGGAAGGGGAAAACCTGAATACTGCTGGAATGCCACGTCCGGGTCTCTCTCTGTGTGCCTCAGTTTCTTCATCTCTTCAGTCTCACTCGCTTCCTCCATCATTTCTCAGCCATAAAGCATTCATTAGGCTGTGAAGCAAATGAGGTAATGTCTGTGGTGAGATGGTTTGTGCGTTTCCAAAGAAAGACACCATATAAAAAGCATTCTGATTGCTAACAGTCAGGGATGCTGAGGATTGGGCCTGGCTGGCTTTATAAACTATTTAACTGCCTGCTTCTTGCAAAAACTATTTTTATCAGTTAATTACACATTTTTCTTATTAAATAACAATGTGAAAGCATTTCTTGCTCATTTTCCTGTCATGATTAATTTAATCTGCCTCCCTTTATTGAAAGTCCAGTTTTCTTCCCCTCGTCTTATCCACCCTGATAGGCCAGTAAAAGCCCCACAACTCTTCAGCCCCTTTGATTAACATTAACCCATTCTACTTCCTTCTTTTTCTTATCCAGAGTCCCTGAAAGAGTTTCTTTTTCTCCCCAAACTGTGTGCCTGGTGCCTAAGGAAGCACTGGACGTTAAAGAATGGACCTTGCCCTCACAGATGGCTTCCTTTCTCCTTTCCTTTCCTGTGCCCTCTCTCAACAGGCAAATTCCCAGAGACGGAAAAGATTGAAACTCAGCCTCCAGTCATGTCCTGCAAGGGAAGGAGGCCAGAGAGTCAGCAAAGGGAGCACTGGTCATGTTCGATTTCAAAACAGACACACATGTGATATGAACGGGATTGGACAGGAGTGAGAGGGAATGTGCCAACGCCACCGGCACTCATTGCCCTGTGGCACTCTTTTCTAAATTATTTGTTATTATTAACTAAAATTACTAATTATAATAAGCAATAATACCATTATTCCATGCTTCAGCCCTTGACATGGAAAGGGGACACAAGGCAGGCCCTCGTACTATTGCTCAATGCACAGAAAGAGACTGAGCTTCAAGAAGATAAATCACAATTTTTGAAGCAAAATAGCCAACCATGACAATGACGGAAATGGTAGCAGAAGTAACTGCATGTTTTTTTCATCTGTTGCTCGTTGGGGGTAGAATACTGTACACGTGATGGGATGGCCCTTCTGAGGTTGGGCTGCAGAAAGGCTGTGGCTTCTCTTCTGGATGCCTTCTCTCACCTGCTGGTTCACACCAAGGAAAGCAGCTGCCACGGGGTAAGTTGTCCCATGATGAGGCCCAGGTGGCAAGAACCTAAGGAACAGCCAATGAAACACCGAGGCCCTTTGTCCTAGAGCCCATGAGGAACAGAATCCCACCAATAACCGCACAAGTGGGCATGGAAGCAGATCCTTCCCCCAGCTGAGGATACAGAAAAGGACGCAGCCTCAGCCCCAAATTGATTGCCACCACATAACCAATTTTGAGACAGAAGCACTCAGCTAATCCACATCTCTATTTCCACATCCCACAGAGACTGTGAGATAGTAAATGCCTGTTTTTCTTAAGCTGCTAAATTTGTTACTCAGTAGTAGATAACTATTACACCATCCCTCCCACAGTCAAGATAATCCAGAAAGATCTGCCTCATGGCATACTACAGTCATGAGGAAAAGTACACCGCTGCCCTGCCTCACGCCCACGAACTCATTCATCAACCAAAACCCTCTTTCTTTTTGGATGTGGTCTTACAACCCTTCCCAACACAACTCTCCAAGCAGGCACCCCCAATCAGTTGTTCGGAGATGGGAGAAAACTCTTGCTGTCCCTAGAACAATGCAAAGAGAAGAAAACTCCAAGTTAGAAGACCTGATTTCTACTTACAAGCCAACAGGCTTTGGGTAGGTCATTTACACTCTCTGAACTTCATTTTCCTCATTGATAAAGTAGAGATAATCTATTTGGATGCTCTGAGGTATAAGGAACAGAATACTCAAGATTAAAAAATCTAAAGAGAATTTTGTCTTTTCCTAGTCTGCCACCTTCTATGTGTTGGCATCTCCCCTTATGGCCACAGGATGGTTGTAGCAGCTCCAAGCCTCATGCCTTCCCAAAATAATGCCCCTGGGCACAAAAAGGAAGCATTCTTGTCTCCTGGTCTATGGGTATGAAAAAATTTCCCCAAAAGGTCCCCCAGCAGAATTCCCCAGGTGTCATCTTGGCCAGAACCAGCTTACACGCCTACCCCTAAAATCATCACTGGCTGAGTGGATCAAGATTACCCTGATTTTCTGAGACCACCCACATTTCACCCCTGAGGCTGGGAGAGGCCTGGCCTCCCCTGGAGCCGATGGCCATCCAGAGAAGAGCTGGCAAAATTTGAAGTTCTGTGCCTGTGAAATGAAGAGGGGCAAGTTGCCATTGAGTAAGTGTGTTAGTTTGCACAGGCTAGGCCATGCTGGAGTATAACATACATGATGATTTAACCCAATAGAAACTCATCTCTTGCCCACACTACATGCCTAGCACAAGTCAGTGAAGGGCTCTTTCTTTTTGCACAGAGTGACTCAGGATCAGACTCACAGAGGCTCCATCCTATCAGCACAAGGCCTCAGGTTTACTCCAGCAGCAGAGGGAGAAGCTGGAGAGGTCACTTTCCCTTATATTTCTTTGGACAGAACCAGTGAGTGGCCCTACCCAACTGAAAGTGTAGTCTCCCATGTACTGGAAAGAGGAAAATGAAGCAGGAATTGTTCTGACCCTATTAGGCAAACAACAATGTCTGCAATAAAGTCTTATCTCCTCAGAAGGTTTTTGTGACATTCAAATAAGATAATGTATTAATTCATTTTTCAAACAATCATTAAGCACATAAGATCTACCAAGCTCTGGACTGGATACAAGGATATAGATACAAGGATCAATAAGCCACAGTTGCCACCCTCCTGGCAGATATAACCACTCAGAAGACACCAAACTTATCAGAATATCATTCAAAGTTTGTTCGCCCTTTTCTTCCCCTTCCAGGCCCTGAGTGCTCACCTCACAAATTTTATCTCCCTATTGTTGGCTTAAAAGCTTTTGCAATGGTTTCAAGAAGGGTCATTGACAGAAAAGACAGAGGATTAATCGAGAGTGGCACAGCATCCAGGGACTGTAGTAGAAGATGGTGAGATACTTACAGATGTCATCTTTTCCTTAATCTCTCTTGTCTCACAGAGTGTTAAAACAAATGAGTTTTTACATGGTTTCTTTCCAAAACCCTTTTTGTGTGGTGCATGAGAGAGAAGAGATTCCTGCCTGTGTCAGTTCTAACAGTCCACTCCCCTCCCTCCCCAAGCCTGTCTCCTTTGGCCAGCATTATCAGCAACTCGGTGTTTGATGGCTTCACCCCTCTCACGAGTGTGAGCTTCCTAAAGAAGAGGTCATGATGCTGTTAGGACTGACTAACCTGCACTTACAGATAGACCCTGAAATTGCAGTGGCTTAATATAAAGTGCTCACCAGGATCACCTGGTCAGTTCAGGGCTGAAGGGAGGGTTTTCTCCATATCATCTTCAGACACCCAGGCTGATGGTGGTTTTCCATTTTCAACCATGGTTTCTAAGGTTGCCCTAGGCATTGAGAGCCCCACCAACCAGAGAGAAAAGATCACGGGCAGTGCGTGTGGGAGGTTTTCAGTGGGCTGGGCCTGAAAATAGTACCCAGCACTTCTGCCCACAAACCACTGGAGAGAACTCAGTCATGTGACCACACCTAACTGCTAGTGGGGCTGGGATATATCATTTCATCGTGTGCCCAGGAAGAAAGAACAGATTTTGGTGGACAGCTAGCAGTCTCCACCACACTCACCCACACAACTTCCTATTTTTCAACTTGGCAAACGCTGAGACCAGGGAGTATTTCTACACAGCAATGTAATCTTTGGCCTGCCAAGAGGCCACATTTTTTATGTAAGAAATTTCACAAATATCTTGGTGCAATTAATGGGCAAGGACCTGACTCACCACCCATTTTTCCTGTGGTATCACTACACCTAGATTCTTGGTTAAGTCCTCCAATACTAGACATAAAACCTTAAGGATGTGAAGTGATCCAGACATTTCCAACCTAAGGAGAAATCAAAGGACACTTCCCATGTAAAATTCATCTTTTTCCGAAGAGTAACCAAAAAGATAAAGGCTTATGTGACAATAAATTCAGCAACCATGAGACTTGAGGAAGGGGGCTTCCTAGACACCTTCCATTCATTCACCCCCTGAACACATGTTTACTGAACATCCAGTGTGTGCCAGGCACTGTATTAGGCACAAGAGATACACTGATGAACCAGAATGACATATCTTGTGGACCTCAGAGACTAGATCGAAGGAAGAAAGTATGTGAGAATATAAAGGAAACACATATCATGATAATTATAAGAGAAAAATCAGGCCAAGGCAGAGCATAACAGCAGGAATGGGGAAGGGTGATGTGTAAATGAAGACCCTAAGGATAAGGTATTAGCTACGCAAAGGGCGTGAGGGAGGATGTGGGCACTGCAAGTAGAGGACACAGCGTGTGCAGGGGCTGGGAAAGGGAGAGTGCGGCATGACCGAGGAACAGAGGGTTGCCAGTGTGGCTGAAGATGAGGAAGGAAGCATGAGTGGGAGATGAAACTGGAGAAGTCAGCCAGAACCAGATCATGAAGAGTTTTATAGGTCATGATAGGAGGCATTTGAATTTGAATCTGAATGAAACAAGAAGTCATCAGGGACTTTAAGATGTGAAGGGACATGATTCCAACTGTATTAGTTAGCTAGGGCGGCCATAACAAAGTACCACAGGCTGAGTGACTTAAACAGCAGAAATTTACTGTCTCATCATTCTGGAGGCTAGAAGTCCAAGAGCCAGGTGTTGGCAGTGTCATTTCCTCCTGTAGGCTCTGAGGGAAGATCAGTTGCAGGTCCCTCTCCTAGCTTTCAGTGGTTGGCTGGCAATCTTTGGCACTACTTGTAGACGGTGCTAAACTGTGCCTTCACAACATCTTTTCTCTGTACAAGGCTCTTTCTCTCCAAGCGGCATTCTTTTCATAAGGACAACAGTCATATTGGGTAGGAGCCCACTCTAATTCCACATGACTTCATCTTAACTAACTATATCTGCAATGACCCTATTTCCAAATATGGTCACATTCTAAGGTACTGGGGTTACAACTTCATATAATTTTGGGGTGGGGACACAAGTCAACCCATAAAATCCACATTTTAAGATTAGTCTCTGCTAAGTATGAATGGGAAGAAGGGGTGATTGGAGTGGAGGTGCAGAGGCAAGATCTGGGAGACTAGGGTCACTGCTGCCAAGGTGAGAGTTGATGTGGGGTGGGCTAGGTGTCCCAGGAGATATTTTGTTGCTAAAACCAGCATGACTGCTGATAGACTGTATTTCACTGGTGAGGGAAAGGGGTGAAGCAAAAATGACACTTCAGTTTCTGGCTTGAGCAAGGAGGAAGATGTTGATGCAATTGAGGAGATGAAAAGGAATTGGGGGATAGAGACATGTTTTGGGGTAGACTCCCACGGTTTTATTTGGGTAATGTTAAGTTTGAGATATGTAGGAACCATCCAAGTAGATATACCAAGTAGACAGTTGCATATAAGGATCTGGAGCTCCACGGAGAGGTGTGCTCTAGAGATTTAAATGTGGAGTCATGAGTGTAGAGAGGAATTAAAGTCACCAAGAACAACTGAGGTGCAGAGCCATTGTTGCTCCTTCTCAGGGTTGGTCATTCTTCTCAGAGGGCTGAGATCCTGACTGTCAAACAAGCCAACCCCTGACTGTTCCGTCTCAGGCTTCACACAGATTCTCTGGGTCCTTGGTTTCTAGAGAACATGAAGAAAGTGCTCCAAATTCTCTCCCAGGTTTATACAAACTGTTCATCATCTACGTCCAAGAACACCCACACAGCCCAAGGTACACAGCTACCTACATCGTATGAACATTGGTGAACACACAGACGCACGCCCCGTCCCTTCAACAGAAATGACCTAAACTTTGTGAGGTTCACATGTCCCTAGAGATGATCTCATTTGCCTGCTTCAAAAGCGCTTTGGTCTGCACAGCCTGTAGCAGCAAATTTACACTTCAAAAAGCAGACAGCTTTTTCCACATCTTATTCACTTAATGGGTGAGAATGTAAAATTAGTTCCGTTGCTGATGAGGACCTTGAGCCAAATGAAAAGTGTTCATTTGTCAGCACAGACTTACAGCCTGAGACATGATTATATAGCTAATCCAATAATGGGTTTTGATGCTGAGCATTTATTTATATACAGTACGTCTTGTTATCTGTTGATAATCAGGACCTACAATTTACTCTTTCTTGTGCGTGTAGTGTGAAATAGCAACATCTTCCAGACATATTGCATTTAAGTACCAACATGCAAACACATACAAAAAGCGCCATCATCAGCAAAATATTTTATTTGCTTTCTTTAAGAAAGAGAGAGAGAGCCAATGCATGTATTCAGGCTTTTATATTTTTGGATATAATAGTAAATAACATGTGAAGTCTCTTTCAAGGCTATATAAGGGTTAAAAAAGAACACTGAAAACAAAATTTCCTTTATCATTTTGATCCACCCTAATCAAGTGATTTCTTCCTCTTGCTCTCTAAAAATTCTATCTGCAGGTCAAATCCTACACATATTTTTACATATAATGGTATAAACCAAAAAGATACCGGGCGAAAATCTTCACAGTGCCACCAGCTGACTCTCTGACTACCTGAATCTTTCAGATACTCTGCTTGTTGCAAAGATGCGCATTATCACCATGTGAGCATGGGAACTGTAATAATTATCTCAGGCAAAATCTTTTTTTAAAAAATAGTAACTTGAAATTAAATATAAAACTACCACATTTCTATAAACTCTTGCAGAGACTACATACTGCTACATTATATTGTTTCTTACCCTGTGGACGAGCGTAAATGTCTGTCACTAAAATATAGGGACACTCTCATCCTAATATAAATATAAAATACATAAAATCCAACACTTAAAACAAGCAGGCATTTTTATAGGTATGATGCATTGTCACATATTCCAGCTATAATAAAGCCTACGGGAAGGGAAAGGCACGTCAGGATTAAGTGTTCTGTTAATTGCAAATGTGTAGCACACCTGTAAAATCTGTGAAAAATCCCACATTTTGGAAAAGTCACTGCAAGTTCCTTTCCATGCTACCGTCTCTCGGACAGGCCTAGAAAAATCCAGAACAAATGCAGCAAAGCATCAGAGGGCTGTTATCTCCAGCTGCCACTTTTCCCAGCTTAGTGATCCCCAGCCCAAAGGAAGCTGAGAGGACTGGTCACTCTATGATATATGAGAATGAAGGGGGGCAAGCACGCTTTTTTAAACTGAAATTTATTCCACAATAAATACTTCAATGTTGGTGGGACATGATGTGTTATTGGATTACACTTGTTTGCTAGAGAAATCACACTGGGAATAGCAAAGCTTGCGGTTTTGTGGGTAATGCATTTGTAGATGTGAGGGCTTTACACTGGAAGCGTGTTGAAGAAGGATAACAAGCCAAATTAGGAAATAGCCAAATACATGCAAATCTATATTAGGGCAATACTTGGCCGCGTTAAGTCCAAGAGCTTTTTGCGGCAGTTGCTTTACCTAGGCCAGATAATTCATTAGGTTTTGACTCTGGTAAAGATTAAATGAATATAGCATACATTACATTCTTACTTTCGTCGCAGAAACAAATCTTCCTTGTACCAGCCAGTGTAATCTTCAGAGTTTTCGTTATATAAAACACCTCAAGAAAAATGCACCTCAGTAAGATTTACACTTTATTACTCTAATGATTCTACAAACACTACCACAACGTGATGAAAGACAGAGTAGTCCCGGACTGATTGAGAGCTAATAAAAATCAGTACTGAAAACTGAAAAGAGCACCCTTATCATCTTTCTTTCATTTAGAGTTGATTACTAGGGGATTATAATGCAATCACAGCTATGTGTGAGAGGTAGCTATGGGAACCAGTTTTAACTGTTTATCTAGCCAAAGATCTTAATTTAAGTTTGAACACTCTGATTCATTTATATGTAAGACACCAAGGAGACAAAATGCAGAAGAAACAGATGCGCACTTGTTCTTTCCATTTAACTTCGTAAGCTACCAGCCAATTTGTCTTTCAGGGACAAAATTAATTTCTGATGACAATGTGAGCAAGTAATAAACTAGAAGTTCCTATCCTGAGAAACTTGTTAATGCCATGTAATGTTCTGGAGTTATTTAGGAGGGGAAGAAAGAGATTTGCTCCTGGAGTTACGGGGACGTCTGCAACAGACTTGCCTTTGTCCCAGCTCTTAGTCACCCCTGCAGAGGTTTATGACACCTTTTCTAGAAGTTGAATTGGGGAAGTTTAAAAGAAACCATGTTACTTACCATTTCTTTCCTATAGAGTATTTTTAAACTTCTCATTTTCCTTCATATTCTCCACATGATTCAGAATTGCTCAGAGCACAAACCTCTGGCCCATTGCTTCCCAGCCTTGGCATACAGGCAAGGGGAGTAATGACGAGATGAAAAATGAATCATAAGGCTTCCTTCGTGGGTCCCACGTTGCTATAGAACACAGCCCTTTGCAGACAAGTGCACTCAACCTGAGGGGCTCGAGGCCATGGCAAACACTTCACAGAGGGGCCCAGGATGTGTGCCAGGACATCTCAGTGATGGGATTCAGTGTGCTAATCCACTGCCAGCCAGAGAGAAGGGTGCCAGTCAGCTAGATGAAAGGCATGCACATACTTAACTTGGATGGGATTTGAGACTGGCCACCTCCTTGAAAGCTATCTATGATGCTACCTATTTCCTCATGTCAGCGAGAATAACCACAATAATAATAATAAAAGCTAGCACTTACTGAACATTTACTGTATACCAGAGAATAAGACGGACACTCTACATACATTACTTCATTTAATTAGCTCAAAACCCTATGAAGAAGTCATTTTTATGGCCATTTTTTGGGCAAGGGAACTGAGTCACACAAAACCTAACTTGTCCAATGTCATGGCTAGCGAATGCAAAAGTCAGCCTCTGAACGCCATCTGTCAGACTACAAAACTGATGTTTTCTAGCACTCTGAAAGGGAAACCTTGACAGCGTTCTTTATCTTGGCCATCAATGTTTTCCCATCTTATTACAGTAGTCACCTCTTATCTGCAGAGGGTGCACTCCAAGACCCCCAGTGGACACCTGAAACTGAGGATAGTACTGAACCCCATGCACACTATGTTCCCGCCTATACATACACACCTATGATAAAGTTTGATTTCTAAATTAGGCACAGTGAAAAATTAACAATACCTAATAAAATAGAACAATTATAACAATGTGCTGTAATAAGTTATGTGAATGTTCATTCTCTTTCTCTCTCTCTGCCTCTTTCTCTCTCTTTCTCTCTCTCTCCCCTCCTTCTCTCTCTCAAAATATCTTACTGTACTGTACTCACCTATTTTCAGACTAAGTTGACCACGGGTAACCGAAACTGTGAAAAGCGAAACCACAGATAAGGGGACTAACGTACATACCCAGTTTTTTCTGTCTCTGAATTGTGTTCGTCTGTTAACCCATAGGCTCTGTGCTTCGCTCCCCACTCATTCCCACCCCCGACTTCCCCAGCTCGTATTTTTCTGCTCTCCGGGGGAACTCCCCACGGCATAATGGCTATCCATTAGTGTGTTTTTAAAACCTCGCTTTCCCCTATCCTCTGACAGTTTTCATATGCTCCACATGAAGGATCCTTTTCCAGAAATACTTTTGAAGAAAGTCTAAAGTAAGCTGAAAAGTATTACATTTTTCATCTCAACGGGGAAATGGATTTACGAAAAGGAGAGAAGAGCCTGCAGGTCTTTCAGATTTTAAAAAGAATTCAACACACTGCTGCACTGGCACTGGGAACACATCTATCACAGAAACCAAGAGAGCATCTGCATTTACACGCGGAAACGATTCCTTCGTCCTTGATCACGATAGTGACTTAGAGTTCCGCTGAGCCTTTCATCCAGAGGGACGCCATGGCCCCTGCAAAAGCCAGCCCAGTGAGAGGCTCCTTCCACCACCAAGGCGCTGCTTCCTCCAAGGTGAAAGGAGGAAACGGCTCTATTAGGGGAAAATTGAAAATGACAAGCAAGCACTGTAAATTCTGTTTCCAAAGGCAACTAAAATAACAGCCCGACTGTCCGTATTTAATTGCCCCATCTAGAACTTGGGCATAACGATGTGGTCCCGAAGAAACCATCTACAGAGCATTAATATCAAGACATACATAAAAGAAGGGAGTTGCTTTCTGGGCCTAGAGAAAGCCATGATCTGTGAGCACCAGGACATTTTACTAATTGCCTTATTTCCGGTTTTTAAACCTAGGTCAGGCAACTGAGGGACATTCCCTAAACAATTTCCGCAGGCTTCCTCTTGACCTCAGGAGTCCAGTGGGGTGAATGCAATAACAGACACAGGCTAGTTTACTGTTTGTGGGCAGCGCAGAGCTGCTTCCCTGGCTGAGTGTAAACGATTGTATGAAACATAACCAGCATCACCGGCTATTGTTCTGCAGGTCCTGGAACCCAGGGTGAAAGTCAGACTCACACTCAGCAAGGCACAACATAGAAGTTGCCGTTCCAGCCAGGTGGCGGGTGGGCCCTGGGCTAGCCACACAGCCTTAGCTAATCCTCAGGTGGCAACCTGCCTCTGTCAGGAGGTGCCGCTTGTCCTCTGCCTGGAATTCCTCTCTCCTATTTCCATCCTTATCCACCACCAATACTCCACTAAGGTGTCATCTTCTCCAGGTAGCCTTTCTAGAACTCCTTAAAGTTGGGCTAACTGTGCCCCCTCTGTGTTTCCATAGCATCATGCACATACCTCAGGAACGCCATCGCCCACACTGTATGATAAATAGGCATCATTTTATTGAAGACACATGTGCCACTCACCGTGCTAAGCACTTTACACATAAATATCTCTTTTCACCCGAGGTGCTATTATACCCATTTTACAGGTGAGGAAGTTGAAGATCAACAAGATTGAAGTCCTGCAACTAGTAAATGGCAGAATTGGGATTTGAAATTAGGACTTTCTGCCCCCACAACCCACACTTGCCCCCAGTGATTTCAGCACCCTGAGGCTGGAATTCTATTGTATCCATTTCAGTAGCCCCAACACTAGCACATGCCAGGCACTTATAGGCCCTCAGGGTATACTTATTGCACTGACACCACAGGGGGAAGTCTATGGGGAGCTAACTGACCTATGTTAGGATAGCGAGTGAGCTGGCCTCGGTAGCCTGGCATGCTACCAAACTATTCTGGTTTGTCTGGGTAACAACAGAGCTGTTTTTCGTTTGTTTGTTTTTGTTTTGCTTTGTTTTTTTAAAAAAAAGAAAGAAAGAAAGAAAGTTGAAACGTTTAGGCAGGGTCCTTGGTGTCATGCTGACACTTCAGAAAATGTGTTGTCTTCCTGAATTCAGGTGTTCTTTTCACTGAATTCAGTCAAACCGGTTCTGCATATTGACACAGGAGGTGTAACCTATAGCAATTCAATTGTTATGCATCGCTGCATAATCACTTCTGTCATCCATCCCTGTCCTTCTCGGCAAGGCTGCTGCCGCCACTGTGGGAGCAGCTGCATATTTCCCCAGAGAGTGAGTGTGATGGAGCACCCCGCGTGGCGTGCAGGGATCATGGTGGCAGAGCGCATCTCTGTGGGATAGCAAGAGGCTATGCTGTCTGACAGGTGGGCAGCCCTGCTCATCCTTCTCCTTTCTTTTCCACGTCCAGGAACTCAAGTCCATCCCTTCTTTTGTCTTCATAAGGGTCTCCCTTCCATCCTTTCTCGTTGTCCCTGCTACTGCCCTGGCGCAGGCCGTAAGCAAGTTGCCACTGGCCTCCTGACTCCAGTTGGCCCAGGTCACTCTGCATGCTGCCGTCATGTCATCCCTACCCTGACCCACTGACTACCTCATCCTGCCTGATCTTCAAAAGCTAGTTTTGATCGCCTTCAGCATAAAGTCTACAGTCTCTTGATGCCCAAGCCCTCCACCAGCTACCATTCCAAGCTTATTTTCTACTATTCCCCAACTTAACCCTGCTGAGCTTTTAGCTGTTGTACTCACTGGTCCCCAAACCAGCTCTGCTCTGCACTGGACCCCACATCCATACATACCCTGCCGTTTGCTCAGGCCAGCCCAATGCTTGCTCCTCTCTGGAATCATCAATGATGGTTGTCTTCTTTGAATTCTCATAGCTCCTGTCCACTTTACAGTCAGTGATCTGGTATATCATCTTAGGTAAACGTATGTTGTTGTTTAACTTTGTAGATATTTGTACACTATATTCCTAGGGAAATCATAGGTTCCTTGTAGGTGGAGACCATCTTTCTCACCTATCTCTGCCCCATGAGGACCTAGAACAGGCAGTGTTTTAGTGATTGTTCAATGCCATTTAGCTAGACTGTGCACAATCCATTCCAGGCATCCCAGAGTCCCTGTAATTCCACAAATGTACCATTTTATCTCTTATTTCCAGGTATTTGCATGAGATGTTCCTTTTACCTGGAACTCTTCAACTTTCACACTCCCCACTCCACCAGCTCTGGTTTTCCTGGAAAGCTACTTGGCCTCAGCTTAGATATCACTGCTTTCAGTGAGTCCTCCCTTACCTCCATGAGACCAGATGAGGGTTGGATCCCCCAGCAGCTATGTTAACTCCAATCAGTGATAGTTATACTATGTGGTCGTTAAGACCCTTTTGATTATGTGTGATGGAGAAGCAACTCAAGCTAAGAAAAGTAGGTAATCTATTGGCTCAGGTATCTGTAATGGCCAGGGTAAAGCTGGACTCAAAGTATGTGGCCAGTTTACATTCTCTCTTGGTTTCTCCTCATTCTCTTTCACTTTTTCTCTACCTAGTGGCTCTGCTTCTTATCCTCTATGCAGCAGAAACTAGAAGGGGGAAGAGAGTGCTAGAGGACAGTCTGACTTTGAGGATACTGGGTTTAATCATCACAACAGCCTCCAAGGAAACGGAGCTGCTTTCTCCCAGCAGCCACACAGTAAACCCGAGGGAACTACTCTCATTGAGCTTGCTTCAGTTTGCAGGTTTATTCCTGGGCTAATCACTGTGGCCGCAGGCATGGAGATAAAGTCTGTAACCTATCCCCCACCACAGTGTCATGGGGAGTAGAGGTGAACTACTATGATTGCCACCCTTCCCAAAACCACTTGGAATTGAAAAAGAGAACTTCCCCATAGGAAAGAGAATCTTATTACCAAAAAAAAAAAAAAGATACTAGATAAACAAAAACAATATATATTCACTACACAACATCTGTCTGCCTCTTGCATCTGCTGAAAGCTACTTGTGGATATAACTGAGCTTTGGTCATTATCTGTCCTTGGTACCTGGCACATGGGAATGCCCAATGAATATTTGTTAAATATATGAATGAATGGATTATCTGAGTGCCAATCAAATACCCTAAGTTCTAGACAAGGGAACACAATGTCCTGTTTTAAAAAGCCTAAGAGTTCATACAGTGTCCACTGGCCACTGCTGTTTTGCTTTCCCAGCCAATGCAGTAGTGGCTACCAGTGGGTTTTTGGAGAATCCACGTTGACTGCTCAACAGAGCCATAAAGTGTCCAAAGAAGGACCCTAAATTTACTTTAAATCTGGCAAGATGTGAGCCTAAGGTCACTCACCTACCTCCTTAGGCCTGGATCCATCCAATGCTGTGATTCCAAAAATATACAAAGCAGCACTCTATCAAGGCAGAGGACAACAGGAGAGATGCTTCAGAAAATCAACAAGATGCCTGTGTTTCTCACCAGATGGAAGTAAAGAAATGTGGTAAGTGAGTTGCTTTATTTGACCATTCTGTTAGTATATGCTAACAACATAAGAATATTCCACTCTGAGATTATAATAAAATTTGGCTTCTATGCCCCTACTCAATGGCAAGCTCTTAGAGCACAAGGGCCTTATCTTTAACTACTTTGTAATTCCCACAGTGATTGGCACAACAAAGATGCACAGAGAGGCTGGAACTAAAGTACCTCAATCTATCTGGAGTTTTTATAAATCTAATTCTGCAAACCCAAATCTGATACGCTACTGACTTTCAGAAACAGTGCCATCACCTTGATTGTCTCGTTGCTTCCAGAAGAACTTTATTTATAACGATGGAGTTCTTGTATTTCTTCTTAGGCCCTATCATTAACATAAACAAAAATGCTTTTAAAATCTATTTTAAAATGTGGGTCTTACCCATTTTCTTGTCATCTGCCAAATGCCTGTAGTTTTTCTAATGAATTAGGCACCACAACATACAATAAATGTGGTGCTCATACCCACTGGTCCGTCTTTACATAATTTTGGCCAAATGCGTGCACGCGCACTCACACACACACACACACATCTTTAAATAATAAGTTCCTTTGGAATCCCTATGGGGTATGAAATGAGAAAGCTATATTCCTTAGTCTCAGGATGCCCAGGCATTACAAAAAATTTTGGAACAAACTTTAAGAAGGCTTATTTTAAACCTTAAATTCATTAAAATTTTTGGTTTATTACCATATTAGTGTGTTTTTACACTGCTGATAAAGACATACCCAAGACTGAGCAATTTACAAAAGAAAGAGGTTTAATGGGCTTACAGTTCCACATGGCTGGAGAGGCCTCATAATCATGGCAGAAAGCAAGGAGGAGCAAGTCACATTTTATGGGGATGGTGGCAGGCAAAAAGAGAGAGAACTTGTGCATGGAAACTCCTGTTTTTAAAACCATCAGATCTTGTGAGACTTATTCACTATCAGGAGAACAGCATGGGAAAGGCCCATCCCCATGATTCAATTATCGCCCACCAGGTCCCTCCCACCACATGTGGGAATTATAGAAGCTACAAGATAAGATTTGGGTGGAGACACACAGCCAGACCCTATCAATTAATAAGTACATCTTGGTGTAAAACAATTGGCGATATTGTCATCTAATTTATTTTCCAAAGACTTCTGTTAACTTTATAACAAAAAATGGTAACTTTTTAATAAATACCAAAGATATAATTAACTAATAATCTTCTATCTGGTCTTTGCACCATCATTCTTTCTTCCTCCTTCACAACTTGGATTCACAAACGCTCCCTAAACACATTGTAGCCTTCTTAAGGAGAACTCTAATTATGTATTTATTCTCCAAATCTCCTGGCAAGTCTATAATTCAACTATCTTGGCTGGTATTCCAGAACTTCCCTAAGCTCCCAGCTCTCTTGCTAACTGACCACTTCCTGCACTGTTACCACATGGACACTCCACACTCGGCTTTCCGACTCACCCACCAAACACTGAATACAGCAGGCTCTGCCTCTTGGCCATAATATACTCTTTGCCTCAATTATTTGGCCTCTCTTATTCACCAGTCAAAATTCTACTTTTTCTTCAAAGGACAAAGTATGTCCTACAGACATAAGAAGGCTTCCCTGAGCCCCTAATCCTACAGAGTTCCCAACCTGTGAATTCATGACTCTGAAGGTCTAGCCTCTGACCTGGCACTTAGGTACTGACATCTACCTTATCTCTGTTTTCCCCTAATTTTCCCTGCATATATTTGCAACTCCATTGGGTAATTAACATAATGAGCACAGAAATTGGTTTGTTATACTTCCCTTTGTTACTCAGCCCAACATTGTAATAGTTTCTCAACAAATGTTTAATTAAAAAAAAAAAATTCCGGCTGTTTTCTGATATATCCAAAGAACATTAGAAGAAAAAAGTCTGCTGTTTTAAACCACTTAACTATTCCTTCTTTAATACAGGATAAGTATGAGCTAAAAAGACAGTTAACTAAAGAGTGAGTGGAGTTCTAATTAAGAAAGTTCTCTCCTGAGAATTGACTTCCTCATAGAGTATAGGGTTAGGAGTTTATTTAGGAAAGGGGAGGACAGACTATGAGGCGGGAGTCTCCTGCATGGGTCTTTCCCACTGTTTACTTCGAGGTAGTGCATACACCCAGGAGAGCAGACACATCTATATTCAGAGACAATTTCAAAATTATAGAACAAGGAGCTCTGGTTCATGATGATGTTCTGAGCACAGATATCTGCCTTCCCTTCCTCCAAAGATCCTATAGAAATTATAGAAAAGATGTCTTTGAAAATAGTGAAACCAAAACTGTTTAAGAAAAGTAGAATGCAATGTAGCCTAGAAATGGAGGAATTCCTGGACAACACAAAGCACATGACACTAGAATGACAGTGAAATGAGAACTGAGGAAGCTGCAAGGAAGTCCTGGACAAGTTCCAAGCTCAACAAATGCAAAGCTGGAGGGGTAGGGAGAGGTAGCAGGGTGGGGAGTGAGAAACCATGGAGCAATTAATTAAAAGAACTGCATTTGGAACAGCTGAATCAATGAGGCAAATGTTCCCCACACCCCTCGCCCGTGCCTGCAGATCAGTTAACAATTTAGTGGCTTTTGCCTTCCAGTTAAAGCCAGAAGAATTTCTCCCTAGAGAAGGGGAGTATTCTGCCTAGATGGGGGTCCTGTATTGGGGCTGGGCACTGAGGTAGAAGCAGAGTAGAGCTGGAGAGAATTCTGGACTTTTGCAACAGCTGCCAAGAAGAAAACTGTAAAATGTAAGGCAGCTCAGCCTTAAATATTAGATAACCAGTTATCCTGGGTGGCTCAGACTGCTCTAGTTTATGTTATAATCTCCACACAGTTAACATTTTTCCCTTCACTCTCAAATATATCCTAGCTTGAGTTATAAGTTATGTAGTCACTTTATCCATGAGGGAAAAACAATGAAGCCACATTTTTCAAACCCAAGCCCAGGCACTGTATAAGGATTCAATCCTTCCCAGACTTGTCTGTCTGTTCAAATCATCATCCATACATTGGGCTCTCACGTCATTTGTCCAACACAAGACTTGGATGCCATAGTAAACACAAATGCAAATGTGGGTTCTTACATGTTTGTCATATTAGATACTTCAGAATCTGCAATTGATATTTTAAAAGATTGTCACTAAAATGAAAACCAAATTTTAAATTCTCTTAAATTTTAGGACTCATCAACTCCTAAGAATACATAGTAGAGACACATTCCAAGAATTACTAAATATTTAAGGAAATGATGAAAGCAAAGAAGGGGGAACAATTTACCTTATAGGGAACAGAGATGATTCAAAAAATAAAATAACATTGTTTAAAAATTCAATTAATTTTAGAAGAGATTCAAGAGGACAACATATTCAATAACCAAAAACAAGGTGCTGTTTTTCTTAAATTGTTCAGAGAACAAAAAGGAATTATTGGAAATAGAAAAACATAATATCTAAATAAGAAATTTAATGGACAATCTGAATAACTGAATACACTATGGATGACAAATGGAGATCTGGAAAACTCCAAGAAATCTGTCAAAATATGGCACAAACTGACAAGATAGTAAATGTGATTAAAAAATAGAGATTATGGGGTCAGTAATTGGCCAATCAGAATTCTAGAAACATAGGACAAAAGGTACAGAAGGAAAGAAATAACCAAAGACATAATATAAGAGAAGTTTTTGCTCTGGTGGAAGACACAAGTCTTCAGATTTAAAAGCCAGACCAGATGATGAGCAGTGTGAATTAAAAAAAAAAAAAAAGAAAGAAAGAAAGAAAAAGAAAGATCCATTTCAAGATATATCCTGATGAAATTTCAGGAAGCCAAGGATAAAGAGAAAATCTTACACTACCATAGAGAAAAAATAGACTATTCACAATAAAGGGTAGATTGACAGACTTCTTAGCAATACTTGATGCTAAAAAGTAAGTAGAGTAGTGCATTCAAAGTCCTAAGAAAAAGTATTTCAAAATTAGAATTCTGTATTCAACTGTAGGAGGGAAAGGTAATATTTTTCTTCACCCATCACAAGGATCATGGCAGACACTCCTATAACAAAAGACAGGTTAGCAGGAGGAAAACATAACAAATTTATTCAACAAAGTTTTATGTGGTATAGAAGCCTCCAGATTTTCCCTGAATCTTCCCCGAAAATTCAGGGAAAACTGTATTTTTTTATGCTGAGTCTGATGAAAGAAGTGGCTAGTTGTGGGGAAATATGACTGGACAAAAGGGGTATGATCAAATGGTAGCAAACTGAGGGAGGAACCCCACAAGGCCTGTTTGTTCAGATTCTTCTTGGCCTGCCTGTGTAGCATTTCTTACCTCCAGGTATGGAGTAGGACATGTGTCACATGAAGGCCTTATGACCTACTTTCAGAAGAGGTACTTTGGAGAGTGATTTTTCTAGGTTTTATGGCTTGCTTTGGGAAAGAGGAATTCTAGTTTCTATGACCTGTCTCTGGGGAAAATGAGAGAGGGAGAAAAGGGAGTGGAGAGATCAGGAAGGCCTTGCTTCTGAAGTTCTCCTTTCTCCTTCAGTTCAAAGTACTCAGCATGCCATGGCACCACATTTTGGGATATTGTGTTCTGAGCCCTGAAACAACTAAATGGTGTGTGTGTGTGTGCATGTGTGTGTGTGTGTGTGTGTGTGTGAGAAATGGGATAAAATAAAGATATCTGCAAAACTGCAAAGGCTAAAAAGTTTGCCACTATCAATTGTATGTGAAAAATTACTCAGAAGAGCAAACAAACAAAGAAGTCAAAGATAGACAACATGAGAGATTTTTTTAAAAGAGTCCAGTTTAGCCAGAAGAAATGAATACAGCTAAAAAGGTATTTTAAAAGAATCCCTTTGACCTTAACACTCAGAATTCTCACTTGAGGGAAATACGATGGTGACCCAGGATTCATTTCTTATTCTTTAGACCCAAACACAGACTCATGGGTTGTGTAGTGAATAATATTTGCATAACCATGGGACTGTTTTTTAATTTTTTAAGTCAAATTATGAACTCAGTACAGAAAACATATAATCACCAAAAATGTAAATGTAAACTTTAACAATGTGAAAATGACATAATTAATCAAAATTGGGAGAAAAAGAGAAGAATTACAAGAAAGTGTAAGTAAATTAATCTAACTTCATGTTGCATAGCAAGGAGTCAATAGATCCAAAGTTGATAAATTAGTGGGTAGAAGTACACTATTTGAAGTTACAACAGTAACTATGACAAGAGTTAAAGAGTTAAACACTTTTAACAGTTATTACCTGTGAGTGGCTTGTTATCTTATAGCACTCCCCATTTTACCATTCTTTACATGCATTTGTATTATTTTTCTAATTTAAAATTAATATCTTTCAAGCTTTGGATTATGTGCCTTCACAATCTCCAAAGACCAAAAGAAATGATTTATTTTGAAATATCTGTTTTTGACAAAAATTGGGCCATCCACCCAATTAGAATTAATCACTGTGGTTCCAAGGAAAGCTCATCGTTGACTGGGCAGGCTGTTCTAACTAGGCCATGTGGCAGAATGAAAGCTCTTAGAAGGCGCGGTTGAAAGTAGAAAGGCTACTTTATGTGGCCAGCTTCCACCTAGCATCTTTCCATATTAATTTGTGACAGGGACAGCCACCAGCCACAGGATGGTTCTTATGGCAAGACTCACCCCTTCCAAGTGTGTTGCATTTTTATGCAGGCATTATCTCCCTGGGGTAGGTGTGGACAGAATTATTATTACTATTTCCACATTGTAGATGATCAAATGGGCATGCCAAGAAATTAAGTGGAAAAGTCCCAGGACTTAAATCCAGTTACCCTAACTCCCTTATCACACTCAGATAAGAGGACAGGATTTTTACATTGCTGAAGGCAAGGAAATGAAAAGGCTGCAGCTTCTATTTACTCAATGACCATAAGGTTAATGAGAAAACCATCAACTTTTACCATGCACATATCCCCAAACCATTATAAATTTGATTAATCAAAATTTGGAAGAAACCAATAAAATATCCCTTTTTCTTAGCCTGATAGCTTGATCTGAACTATGAGTTCAAAAATAAAGACACTCTTCTGTAATCTGAAGAGATCTTAAACAATTATCTTTTGTACTTTCTCTACTATGAACAGTTATAAAAACATGCTTTTAGAAACAACCAGTTTACAATTATTTAGTGACCAATTATGTAGTTGGTGCATTATCCGGACCTTTTATAATCTGTTCTTTTACATAATGATTGTAATGTTTCCTTTTGTTTTCCACTCTTTTACTATACCCAGTTTCCTCAATCATCATTACTGTATGTCCTGTTAAGAGTTTCGACTGAAGAAAAATAAGTTCACTAAGTTTGTGGTATTTGCTGGGAATTTCATCTCTCCATGTTATGCATCCCTCCCACCAGCAGAAGAAAGAATCAATGTTGGAAACAACCTGTTTCATATCAGATTTGAATAGCATTGACAACTTGAAAATAAATCTTGATCCTTATCAAGGGAATTATTTTTCTTTTGGAGGTATGGGAAAGTTTTCTTTAATATTTTTCTATCAGTTTTATAAAAACAGGGGTGGGAATTGAAAAAATATTTTTTTTCTTTTATTATTATTATTATTATTATTATTATACTTTAGGTTTTATGGTACATGTGCCCAATGTGCAGGTAAGTTACATATGTATACATGTGCCATGCTGGTGCGCTGCACCCACCAACTTATGTATATTTTCCGAAGCAGAAACAGTATCCCTGAACAATTAAAAAAAAAAAAGTCAGTGGTTACCAAGTAGACAAGATATGTCCCTGTGCATGCTCTCCCAAAGTCCTCCTCAGCCATACATCAGAGAAAATCTGCCTGGGGAAAAAAATATACAAATCAATTGTGGCTTAGTGGGTCATTTTCAACCCCAAGTCTCTTCCATTTCTTCCTCCATTTCACTCTGGGAAAAAAAAAATTCTCGGCTTCACAACTGGAGACTTGAGGGCTAGCTGTAAAATGAAGTTTGTCTTCCTTTCCAGTTCTGCAACACTTTGCAAAAATGCACAGATTATGAAGGGTTTAAAGCTAAGGAAAGAGCAAGAGCAGTTGAGATGACTGATAGTAAATTGATGTGGTTACTGGGAAGAAGGAAGGATAAGCTTTCCTTAGCTTGAGTCTTAAACTGGGCTATCTCTTCCTAAGGCTAATGAGGGGCTACAAGAAGGTACATTCTTTCCCCAAAACCTCTCCTCTCACGTCCCAGCCCTCCTCCCTGTCACTGTGCCTTGAATCTGCTGAAAGTTTCAATCCTTGGGAAAAAGATCTGTGCTTTACCAGGCTTCCTCCTAAGTACAGATTGCCCTGAAGCACTAACAAATGAAGCTGTTGTCTGTATCCTCTGGGATGAGTTTTTCAAGTTGTCTTCCCCAGAATAAATTGTAAAAGGAAATGGGCTGGGCAGGGAGAGGGAAGTTTTTGATGAGTAGTAAAATCGGAAGGATATGCCAAGAGATTACAGCCCCGCGCAGGGAAGGGAAAAGGAAGGAAACTGATATTTACTAATGATTATGTTTTCCAGGCGCTGTCTTAGGTGCCTTACCTACAGCCTCATAGCAGCCCCTCGAAGTAGAGATAACTGTTTTCATTTTCTAGAGAAGAAAATAAAGGCTCAAAGAGGTTGTATAACTTGCCTATTTCAGTTGTCTGTTACTGTATAACAAACTACCCCAGAACTCAGTGGCTTAAAACAATAATCGATTGTTTCTTACAATGTTGTGGATTGACTAGGGCTCAGCTAGACAGTTCTTCCCAATGGTTTCACTTGAGTCTCTTAGATGTCACTCACATGACTGGTGCAAGGAACAGCCACTAGGCTGGGTGCAGCTGGGATACTGAAGTCCAGGACTTAACTCTCTTTTTATGCAGTTGTAAGGCCCCTCCCTCTCCAGCAGAAAAGCCAGACTTCTTACATGGTAGCTCAGGGCTCTGAAGAGAAGGAAGCAGAAGCTGCCAGTCATCTTAAAGCCTAGTCCTTGAATTGGCATGACAGCACATCCACCATATTCTATTGGTCAAAGCCAGTCACAAAACCAGCCTAAATGCAACAGCACCTCTGAAAAAAAAGAGAGTAACTAGAAACTTGCAACCATCTCTAATCTACCCTATTGCTTAAGGTCACACAAGGGCAACAGACTCAGAATTCTTGACAGGACTTAATGCTTCCAGATCTGTGGGTGTGGGACAAGGATAATGCTGCAATGAGGACTCAAGGCTATAAGGGAGCTGTGGGTGTGGGGAGGGTCACAAGACAAGGGCAGGGACAATAAACAGCTAGAGGAGGAGGCTAGTGAATGAAGTCCCCAGGAAGGCTCCACACTGTCCTGAATAGGTGAATTAAGTGTTATCCATCTGGGCCAAGGCTTCAGTGCAGACTCAGATCTCCAGAGGAGATAATAGAGTCGATGGAACATTGCGCAAACATTTTGAGTAAATAAAAATGCCCATCTCCACTTGAGGAGCCATTTGGCAGGTGAGGCAGAAAGCTATGCAAGTGTGCCTCATCTATTCTGTGAACCCCAAATCACTAAACATAGGCTACAGTCACGTTTATTCAACTTATACCTTCAAGGCAATGCCCTTTTCCCCACCTTCAACTTGTTCATTTATTTATTTGTTCCCACAACAAAGTACTATTGAACATCTACTAAATCAAACACTGTGCTGAGGGCTGGGGATACAGCAGCAAACAGACTGCAGAGGGTTTAAAGCTGAAGAAAGAGCAAGAGCAGTTGAGATGACTGATAGTAAACTGATGTGGTTCCTGGGCAGAAGGAAAGATAAGCTTTGCCTTAGCTTGAGAATGGAGTCTTCAATTGGGCTATGTCTTCCTAAATCTAATGAGGGGGCTACAAGAAGGCACATTCATTCTTTCCCCAGAACCTCTCCTCTCACATACCGGCCCTCCTCTCCTTTACCTCCATGGAACTTACATTTTTTAAGTGAGAGTGATAGGTAATATACAAAACCAGCAAGCAAATAACAAGTATCTTCTGTAGTGATTCCACTGGAGTTTGAGAGTATGTGGTGGGGGAGAATGGGCGGGGGATCAATTTTATTTACAATAGAATAGTCAGAGAAAGCCTCATGGAGAAGGTGGCATTTGAACAAAGACTGCAGGAGGTAAGGGAAAAGAGCTTTCCAGACAGAGGGAAGAGCAAGGGGCAAATACCTGGAGCTGAAGGGCACAAACATTCACCCTTGGATTCATTAATTTAGCAATATTTATTAAGCACCTACTACTCACCAGCATTGTACTCAGCAATGAGTATAAAAAGATACACAGAGGTCTCTACCCTCAAGGAGCTGACTATTTAGAAAGGGAGGCAGGCAAACAAAAATTCCCCCATGGCATTAAAAAACGTGATAATGGGTGAAAGCAATGTCTCAGCAGGCAAGCTGCTCAGCTTAGCTGAAAATTGTTCTCAGTCCATCTGTTGATGGATCAGAGAGACAAGGGTGGTGTTTTGTACTTGAAATATAATCTGCCCATATCCTCAAATATTACAGAATCATAATTTTTATTAAATGCAAATTTTATTATTGCACTTTAAAGCAAAAGTGCTGGGTAAACTGCATAATATAATCACCATATGACTATCACTTTGAATTAGTATTGCAGATACTTCTAACTACTTAATTATTTATTTTTAAAATATATTCCAATATTTTAATTATGTTCAGTTAAGTGTACTTGAATATTTGTGGCACTCTGCATTATTTATATTAGAGAAAAAGCAGCCTAAATCAACTTGCCCTGGCATTCCATAATTTGTGCTTGCACATCTCTAAAATAGATTTATATATAGCTATCAAATGGTTATTCTGGATATGCTATGATTTAAAATTTTTATCTGAATTTTATTTTAATGTACCACAAAAATAAAATTTATTGGTTTCTTTATACTAGTACGTGTCTTATCTGATTATTCATATTCAATATTTGCAGAGTACTAACTAGAGCTGCACACTCTTCAATTAGATACAAATATGTAAATTTCATGACAGTCATCCTAACCCCCACTCCACCCTACCCCTGCCTCATTCCTGGAAATAGTCTAAATTTGGATGAATCAAATTCTCTGGCAGCCCAGGGGTAAAGAGGAAGGGAAATTTTGTCAGCTTAGAACATCATTACGACAGGGAGAAGGGAGCTATCAGAGACCGCAAGGGCAGTTACTGTCCTGCACCAAGGAGCATAGCATAAGACTGCTTGAAAGGAAGAATCTGGATGGAGAAGCTTACACAGATGTGGTCTCTACTATAACTAGTCTGAAAAATAATGTAGGCTGCTCTGTTCTTTGGTATCCATCCAATGTCTTTCCTAGTTTCTAAATTCATTTAGAACTCATTTCTATCTACAGGATAAATAATATTAAAGTTACAGTATTTCAATAACCCTCTTTATGTCATACAAATCCAGTAGACAGACGCCCACTAAAGAGATTACAGCTTGAATACTTAATCCCAATTTGGATGTTTTTAAACAAGGCAAACCTGGCCTTAAATGCAATGCGCGCAATTTAGCTAAGTATAAAATATTAATGCACAAACATGGCTTTAAATATAGCCAGAGAATCTGGCAGGAGGAAGCCACCCAACAGCCCCCGCTACACATCACTCTCTCAAATCAAAGGCTGGGTGAATAATGAACATACCCATTTCCAGGTCGAAAGTACAGGTGGATCATGACAGATCATCTCAAATCCTGGGAAGGGAGGGCTGCTAAGAATGACAGCCATTTCAGAAAATAGGCCTGGGTTAGCAGTTTTATTCAGACAGGGTTTGGCCTCCTAACCTCTCCTGCTTTCCCTGGACTCTCTTTGAAAATGGGTGACTATATTCTTCTTTTTTTTCTTTTTCTTTTTTTTTTTTTTGAAACAGAGTCTCACTCTGTCCCCCAGGCTGGAGTGCAGTGGCGCGATATTGGCCCACTGCAACCTCCATCTCCCAGATTCAAGCGATTCTCTTGCCTCAGCCTCCCAAGTAGCTGCGATTACAGGCACGTGCCACCACAACCAGCTTTTTTTTGTATTTTTAGTAGAGACAGGGTTTTGCCATGTTGGCCAGGCTGGTCTCAAACTCCTGGCCTCAACTGATCTGCCCACCTGGGCCTCCCAAAGTTCTGGGATTACAGGCGTGAGCCATGGTGCCTGGCTAGGACCAGTATATTCTTGATGCTCAGGGATGTGGTTTGTACCCAGGGCAACATAGAACAGGAACAGAGTTACAAGAATGGGCTCAGGTGTCAGTTTACCTAGGTTCAAATCTCTCCCTGCAACACTTGTTAGCTGGGCCGACTCGGGTAAATTGCTTAATCTCTCTGTGCCTCCATTTCCTCATGTGTTCATTTGACACATTATAGTAGTAAATCAGACCCATGCTATAAAGTCATTATGATAATTAAAATGCACATGGTAGAATGCCTGGCCCATGGGAGTAAGATTCAGCTATTGTTACAGAGGTTACTACTAGAAAACCAGAGAGCAGGGCTTCTTGCACTGCGCTGTACAGTGGTAGTTTGCAGGGCGGGAAAGGTTATCATCCATTTCCCATTCCACCCCTTCAACTGCCCTCATCTCCTTTATTTACCTTGTGCTTTGCCTTCCTCTTTAATCACTGTACAAAATATTTGAGTCCAGTAAATATCTGTTGGGTGAGTGAACTCCCAGGCTACTAACCCCCAGCAACACTTCCTGCTGTGAAACACCCACCATATCCACGAAAGGCAACATGAGTGAAATGCTCATAGCTACTCCTAGCACCAGCCTGGCACATTTTGGGTGAACAAAATCATACTAGATAAGATACATAAAGAAGAAATAGAAGAAAAAAGGAGAGAGGGAGGAAGGAACGAGAAAAAGGGAGAGAGCAGGAACATAGGGTCCTATCATTGAGGAAGCCAGAAACTATATTTGCAGTACTGTGATAAAAAGGTGGTACTTTAAAATAACATACTATCCTTTCCTTCACTCACAATCAAGATTTATTTGCATTTTATACTGAATATGGCAATACAATTATAAATTTCATATTGTAAAATGTCTTGTTATAGGAACCTCACAATAATAAACACTTCTATTCTTCTCATCCATAAGTGGAAGTAAAACCCACACAAGAACTAGAAATGCCAGTTAAATAACTCCCAAGGGTTGTCTTTCCTTCTCTGAAAACTTCAATAATTTCATCAAAAATTAGTTCTATTAAAATATCACAGTTTTATCTTCACAAAGATAAAACTGATTCTTCCCACCTTGAGTTCCTCAGCTAACTCCGACAGTGGCCAATCCAAGCTTGGAAACTTGAAGTCGTGCCTGGTTCTTCCCTCTCTCTGCAATGAGGGAATTGAACAGCCTGTCACAAAACAGGAAGCCAGAACAGCTAAGCTCTGGTCCCAACTCTATTCTTCCCTGAGCTCCTTAACAAGTTTCCTTAATTATAAAATGGAAATAATTTCTGCTTCATCAGTTGTTGCAAAAATTAGGTAAGGTAGGAACATATTGGTGAAGCAACTGGCATATATTAAGTGTTCACAAATGTTAATATCATTATCATTATTCGTATTTTTATTAAGCAGGGAGGTGAGTTTGGACAAGTCATTTAATTTCACTTAGTCTCGTCTTCTTGATCCATAAAGCCAGAGTTCTGACAAAATTCTCTCTAATATCATTTCTGGCTATAAAATGATACATTTTTAAAGAGCTTTATATTTTTATAAAGCACTTTTGTGTACATTCATTCATTTTCACTACTTTTGGGGGTAGGTATTGTTTCCATTTAAAAGTTAGGATATGGAGACTAAAAATAGCTAAGGAAATGATTCAAAATAATTTATGTCAACTGGTAGAAAAGTGAGGACTCAAATCCTGGTTTTCTGACACCAAAACCATGTTCCTTCCTGTGCACAGCACTGATCAGCTTCCCAAAGCTGCATGCAACCATCTCATCCTTCACATTCCTAGTGTCGTCGTCACCGATCTGACCCTCATTCAGCCATCCATTCATTTGCTCATTCAACAGATATGTATTGATTGGGAGGCTGAAGCAGGTGGATCACTTGAAGTCAGGAGTTTGAGACCAGCCTGACCAACATGGTGAAACCCCATCTCTACTAAAAATACAAAAATTAGCCAGGCATGGTGGCACACGCCTGTAGTCCCAGCTACTCCAGAGTCTGAGGCAGGAGAATCACTTGAACCTGGGAGGCAGAGGTTGCAGTAAGCTGAGATCACACCACTGCACTCCAGCCTTGGTGGCACAGCAAGACTTCGTCTAAAAAAAAAAGGGGGTATGTGTTGTGTGCCAGGCAGATATATATACTGAGAATACAATGGTAAGCTAAAAAGATTTATTTCTTCCCTCGTAGAGTTTATAGTCCAGTAGAGGAGGCAGATGTTAATTAGATAATCATGGAAATAAATATTAGAATGGTAATAAGATACATGTAGGACTCTGAACACACATAACAGAAATCAGGCTAAACTGGAGGTCAGTGAATGTTTCCCTGAGGAAATGACTATTAGGAAAGTTTCAAAGATGAGGTGGAGGGAGAGTCTGCCACACAGAATGAACGGTGTGTGCAAAGGCCCAGAGGTGGGCGGAAGCGTGGCACATTTAGAAGACTCAGAGAAGGTCATTACAATTGAAACTACAAAAGCAAGGGGTAACGTGATTCAACATCAAGATGCTTTGTTTTTATCATAAGAACAATGAGAAGCAGAAGGGTGACATGATCAGATGTTAATTTTGCAAAGGACATTCCAACTGCAGTGTCTGAAAGATGGATGGGGGAAGGGCAAGGGTGGATGCCAATGGTCTGGTTAGGAAACGATTGCAGTTTGTGGGTGAGAGAAGACTAACAAAGCTAGGTTGGGAGTAGTGATTGGTTGGTGCAACCTGGAGGTATATGAGAGGATAAACTAAAAGGATATAGTAGTGGATTAGATGTGGGATTATTTTGACAGGCTCCCAACTGTTCTTCCACTGTCTACTGTTTCCAGTCTATGAGCCATTCCATGTGTCACTGCAAAACAATTGCTCCTTCAATACTGATTTTCCTCCAGATAGTATTCATTGCCCATTTTTCCTTTTTTTTAACAGTCTCACTCTATTACCTAGGCTGGAGTGCAGTGGCACCATCTCGACTCACTGCAACCTCTGCCTCCAAGGCTCAAGTGATCCTCCCATCTCAGCTTCCCAAGCAGCTGGAACCATAGGCGTGTGCCACAACACCTGGCTAATTTTTCTTTTTTTTTTTAGGTATGGGTTTTCACCATGTTGCCCAGGCTGGTCTTGAACTCCTGAGCTCTAGTGATCCACCCACCCCAGCCTCCCAAAGTGCTGGGATTACTATTTTTCTATATATGGTTTTCTCTTACTACTTAGGTTCCCTCCCCTCTTTTCTCCACATATACGAAGTATATCCATCTTTCAATGCTTAAGTCTTTCCTCATTCATTAAACAATCATCAAATGTTTACTGAGCACCTATTATACTCCACAAATTGTTTTAGGTGATAAGGATATGGGAGTGAGTAAAAAAATTCCCTGACCTCATGGAACTTACATTCTAGATCTCTCCTGATCCCTCATCTCTTCTGAACACACGCCAAACATATAGATTATATCTCACAAGTTCATGATGTTTTTATATTTTTTCTATTTTTCCTACATCCTTAGGTAAAACTGAACTTCCTTGAAAGCAAAGACCAATGTTTTCATTGCCTTCCAAATTTCCTACACCATCATCTGTAACATACAAATGACCTAAATGAAGCAAAAGATCATTGACAGTAATATAGAAGACTAGGATTTATAGAATTACAAAGTGCTTTCACATTCATTATATCATTAGGACGATCTCCAAAGTATAAAGCACTAGTGGAAATGCATTGTTGTCATTGGTAATATTGTTGTTGTTGTTGTTGTTGTTGTTACCATTCTTTGTATTGTGAACCAATAACAGAAACATCAACAACACTTTTGCACTAGGTATATTCCCGGTCCTGTCTCTGGTGAGTTGTAAATAATAATTATTCTTATAATGGAGAATTACATGTAAGACAATATTACTTTGAAAATCCAGTATCCATCATTGAAGAACAATGGACATCCACTGATAGTATTCAAAAATAACAGAGGTTGAAGGTATATAATTGTTTATTTACAGCTCCATTCAGCTACATACAGCAAGGCTAAGTTCCAAAAGAAAACCTCTCAATAGATGATCCCATCTCACCTTTTATTACAGCCCTTCTATTTGTGAAAGTGTCATTTTCACTAGTTGGGAGATTGTCCAAACATCTCCAAGCACACTGCGATTCAAGGCCACAGACCCAGAAGCCTTTGTGATATCCTATCTGCAATTGTTAATATACACTCAGTCCCCCAACCTCCAGAGAACAAGGATTAAAACTGCCATCTTTTAGACAGGGATTATACTTTGTTGGGAATCCACAGAATAACAGATTTGGAAAGAAAATGAAAACACAATTTGTGGACAAAGACATACTGTTTTCCTTTAAAAATTAGCTGAAAGTCAGTACGTCAATAAAGTCCTTGTGTTGTCTTCTATCACAACCAATATCACGCAGTGACCTGGCTTGAAGGTTTTCCATGAATTTTTAAGTGAGAGCTTTAACAAACAGTTCTAAGAATACCAGACACCCACAGTTACCACACTTCATATAAAATAACTAAGTAATATAGGCCTTAGGTGGCGTATTACTTCATATTTTTCTAGAAAAATGTTAAGAAGTGATTATCAAGGACTTAAAGATCAACACAAAGAACCACATTAAAAATTATAAGGACCCCCAAATGCCTGTGAAAATTAACTTTAGAAGCACATGTTTTAATAAAATTTATTGTTATATGTGGTTACAAAAATCATTGTTTAATATATATAGCTTAGCCATTTGAACTCATCTCCAATTTGGCATTTAAATTACTCTCCGATTAGGTAATCATCCTGGTCACATTTGGGAGGTGCCTGTTCTTGCCCTGTTCTCTGGGAATTTCTGTTACTCCCCCAGGCTACAGATGATTAATCCAGAAGTGGACACTTGACCCCAGCTGGGCCAACCAAATTCTCTACTGGGTGTTTAGAGTGGGAATCTAGGGAGCATTTATCAGACTCTGTAGATGCCAAGACATATAACATATAGTCTCTTCCTGTTATCTGAGAAGCAGAGAAACCCATAAGGAGAGAGAGGAGAGGAGAGAGAGGAGAGGAAAGAAAGGAGAGAAAAAATAAAAAGGAGGAGGAGGAAAAGGCAGATGAATAAATCAGAGCAGAAATGAGAAATTAGATCCCTGCTTTTTAGGGAGTTTTCAGGTCCATTCTCGTCCTACATCCTGGCTAAATTCCTAACCTTGGGCTCCGTGAGATGTCCTGGAATTCTTATAATAAACTTCCTCCTTTTTGCATAATCAAGTTTGTTTCTGTTGCTTGCAACCCAAGAGCCTTATCCAAAATACTTTTTAGAAATGTAGCTTGGTCTCAAAGGCCATGCATTCATTTATTTCACAACCATTTGCCAAACCAGGCACTAAAAACACAGACGTGACTTAGTCAAAATCTTTAACTCCAAAAACCTTATGTTTAATGGGGCAGACAGAAATACATTTGAAAAACACACACAACGTAGGTAAATACCCCAAGTAGGCAGCAGATGCAATGATAAAGGAATGTATAGTGAACAGAGGAGTTACAAAGCCAGGGTGGTGAGCCTCACCTGGGGAAATCAAGGAAGGCTGCTGAAAGGAGATCTCAGAAGATGGCTAGCGCAGCCGAGGGGGAAGCTTATCCCACGGAAGGACAAGCACACACAGACATGAGCAGGATGGAACAATCTGGTGTGCTTAGGGAGCTATAAAGATTCCATGTGCTGAAGCACCTGGTTCAGCAAGGGCACAAGGAGATGAGACAGGAGTAGGGAGGAGCAGAAGGGCAGTGTGGCATTCAACGTGATGTTAGGCTCAGGGCACTCATACCCATGGAGAAAAAGCTCAGAGCCTTTGTTGCCCCCTCGTTACCCCTCTCATTTCCATGAGGATGTAGAGGTGGCACATACCTCCCTTTTCAGACAAGAAAAATGAGCCACTTGACAGACTTGTGGGACTTGTTCCTGCAATCATCTGAGAACTCTGGACCAAGAGCTCCAAAGCACAGTGAACCATGTTGATTCTTACTCAGTCACAGAAAGATTCAAATGAGGATATAACCTGCGAAAGTAGCCCCAAAGCTCTGGGGTCTGGGGAAGTAACAGGATAGAAATTACAAATTGGGTTTCTTGGATATAGGCAAAAAATTATAAAAAATTACATCAGGATATAGATCTCAATAGAAGCGCCTTTTTGGACATTTTAATAAAGGCTTTTCAGATATATCTGTGGGTCTGAGACTAATGGGAAAGAAAAACAGGGAAAGATTTTGGGAGGAGTATTAAATATGATGAAGAGAACCCCAAAGTATCACAGGCTGAAACAGGAAGAAAGAAATAAAGGAGAAATCCAGAGACAGGAGAAATGTAGACAAAGTAGTGAAAACAAAGTTCAGGGGAAGAAAGCAGTAAATTTTGAAGGAAGTACTACATTAAGATGAAATGAGGTAGAATCAGATACCCAAAGCAAGATGTAGAAATAAAACTAATTTTCCCTAGTTGAATTCTCCACTCAAAGTTGTTGGGAAAAAAATACTTTCAGGAGGGAAACAGAGCAGGTGGGACTAAGGGTTTCCATTCTTAACTATTCTAAAACAGTGATTGACAATTGCTTCCTCTGAATTAAATTATTTCATCTTAGTGAACCAGATGGTCTAAGCTAGTCTTTTATTTGGAGGATTTAGTGAAGTTCAAACAAACTTTGCCACCACACAAAAGTTTAATAAAGTCAGAAGGAACAACTAGTACTTTCTCTTAGGCTGTGTTAGGAGCTCTAATCCAACAGCTCTGGCAGGCTGGCCTTGGTGCCTGGCCTGCTGTCTTTTTATGTTGGTCCTTGATTGCAAAATAGCTCCAGCTGTCGAAGAACTTATTAACTGTGTTCCGTTAGAACCATACAAGAGAAGCAAAGGGTTCCTCTGGGCCTGCTCAGTGACTGGATCAACTAAATCCAATAGTAGGTGTTCTGCACCCAGGAACACTCAATCTGATTCCTGAAACCCATCGGCCAATGCAGTTTCCTCCTTCCAAAGTTGTTCTCGAACTTTACTGTGCATGTTAATAACCTGGAGATGGTGCCTGGAGGGGGCCTGAGATTCTGCATTTCTAACAAGAGCTACTGTGATCTTGGTGCTGTGGACAAGGCTTTGCATAGTGAAGTCTTAGGGGATTCCCAAGGACGAGCATCTGAGCACTCATTTAACAGATTTCAAACATGCATCTGGTTAGGACAGGTGAGTCCAAAGCAGACATAGCCAGAAGATGAAAGCAGACATAGCCATAAGATGCAGGAACTTCTGTAAAGCTTTCATATCAGCTGCTGCAACAGTATCCCCAAAACAGTGACTTTCACAACGTGCCAGCTGGAGGTTGAGATAATCACAGGACTTCAGACATGGACTTTATTGCCAGGGCAGATAATCATACCAAAAAGGGGAAGAGAGCCAGAAGGCATTCAAATCTCCGGGCAAATATGACTTGCAATTTATTATCATGTGAAAAGCCTAAGTGGCAGAAGCATTGTGATTTTTTTCAGGATATTTGATAGCATCGGAGCTGAGCTATCTCCTGCCAGTCCCCCCTCCCGATGCAGTTCCATTCTCTGAAGCCCTGAAGGGCCTTCCTCATCTTCGTCTGTCAAGGGGGTCATGTGTGGTTACCCAAGTTAGGCAGAAAGATTGCAAAAGAAGCATGACAAGGAATGCACTCTTTGCACCACAAATAGAATGTTTGGAACAACAGACAGTTATCCCAGAGGTAGTGCTGCATCTGGGGTTCCTCCATTCCTGTTTACGGAGGGAAAAGTCACAGTAATGATGACTTATCAAAAGTCACAGTAATGATGACTTATCAACAGATTCCAGGGAAGAGGCTGGGATCGTGAGGACTGGATCTTCTTGCCTTCACATTGATTGCCCCTATCCCTTCAGCATCCTGGAGAGCTCTCCTTTACCAAGAAAGGTGTCCTGGCTCATATCATTAAGAGGCCTTGGCTGTCTTTAGGCAATTGCTCAGAATTTTTTTTTTTTTTTTACCTTATTACCAATCTGCCTTTCTTAGCAAAGGTCATGAAATGGGCAGGGGACGTCTCATCTTCCTTATAATCCACTGTTAGAAACATTTCAATTAAGCTTCAGATCAGGCCCCAGAACTGAGGCTGTTTTAACGAGGGGAAGTAATGACCTTCTGTTGCAGGTGGTTTCTGGCACACCATCAGTTTTAATTCTTCTTGATCTTTCTGCACCCTTTGATAGCCAGGATCAAGGGTTCTCTTTATACGCTTCAAGCACATTGGAGGACTTTTAGGGACTGTACTGACAAGGTTTTCATCCCTGCAGTCTCAGCTGAGCTGGTTGTCACCTGCAAGTTCTCCACGCTTGTTCAATTTACCAAAGATTAAAAGACAGCTGAAAAGACAGGGCCCATGTGCTAAACTGTGAGTATCTGCATGTGTTCCCAAAGCAACTGAACATCAGGAGGATTCCGCTGAGATAGTGCGATAACCCCTTTGATGCGTGCTCCCCGGGAGGAAGGAAGCCTCGCGGGAGGACGCAAGAGCAGCAGTGTAGGCTTGGTGGGTTTAATGGGACGCACACGGGGGTGTGCATGCGTGTGCATCTGGAGGCAAGACTTCTGAAAGTTGCACTGGTTTCATATTGGAAGGTCCTGGCTCTTGTGGAATTTCATTTTCTTAACCGAGACATGGATATTTTAAGGAAAGTAATCCTTTTGAAGAAGATTTATCTCTTTTCTCATCCTGGATAAAGGGCAGGAAAGACAGATAAAATACCTTCTTTTCCTTTCAGTATGGAAGAATTTCATTCATTTTACTTTTCTTTAACAATTCTTGAATCCTACTGTGTGCCAGGCTCATTATTGGGCTGTCACTGGAGGGATAGCAATGAATAAGACAAATGATCTCTGCCCCCAGCAGTTTATAGTCTATTTTGAAGGACTTCTATTTTTTAAAAATTATGCAAATGATTGTTTAGGGTAAAACTTGAATGCACTATGCAGCTTCCTATGTGAATGTGTGCTGGGAAAACCAGCCGGGTTGGCACAGTCTTGTGTTGGTGCCTGCTCCTGGGGGAAGGGCGGAGTTGTCAGCTGGCACCATGGGGGTAAGGCAGGGCTTGGAAGCAACTAAAGGCATCCTCAAGATAAGGGTGTCAGCAACAAACAGCCTTATGAGCTGCCAACATTTACTCCAACAGTTAAGTACCCATATGTTTCTGTTGCCCACAAGGTAGACTAGCTTACCAACTGTAAGCTCAGACTTTGGACCCACTCTTAGTTTAATCACTCACTAACTGTGCAACTTCGGGTGAGTTACTTAGCCTCTGTGTGTCTCCATTTCCTCAACTGTAAAGTAGGACTAATAGGAATACTGACCTCATGAGGTTTATCTGTGGATTAAATGAATTAACAAGCATAAGGTGCTTGCAACTGTGCATGTGAGTGTTTGCTATCATCGTGAAGGTCAAATACACTCTGTTCCTGTTGGGAGCCAGGATTGTTCTCGCCCTTCACGCTGCTTCTCACGCCTCTCCTTACCAGCAGTGCTCAGCCTTGTCCGGCCTGCACCTGAGTAGAGTTTAGACTAGAGCCTTTCCCTGGCCAGAGGCATGTCCTGCCACAGATCTGCTTCCTGCTTTCCAGCATGTGCCCATCTTCTGCAGTGACGACTGTCCTCCCGCCAGGACACTGGAAATGGATCATTTGAAAGAAATGGCTCCCGGTGCCTTTTCATTCCTTAAGCTGTTCTCACTTGCAACCAGATGGTTTATCAGGAAGGGTATCAGCAAATACTGTGTGCTTTACTGCCATTAGACGGCACTGGCATTGAATTGAAAAAGCCTTAAAAATGGCCATCAATCATTTGATATACGTAGGCAGTGATCTATATTGATATGGCTCCAGCTACCATCTGAAATGGTTTGTCTTTCATTTTACCCTTTATATGAGGGTTATTACAGTGCACACCACTTACAACAGACATGGTTATTATGGACAATTGGTTATAGTGGACAAAAACTGATTTCCCAAACCAAACATATTAAATCCAATACATTTTTCATAGCTTATAACCGACAGAAACCTTGGTTTCAGCTGACATTTTCCAGAGGCTTTAATGACATTACTATAGGACTCCAAAGAGGGAAAGAAGGGATGGCAGGTATCGAAATGAGCCCAGGGAACACCAGAGGTTTCATTTCCAACAAAATAATTATCCAAAGGTGGGAAACTGTTTTGGAGTTAACCCCCAGAGTGCTCCTGCTCAGATGGCAAGATGTCTGTTAGCAGTTTCTCTGCACACACACACACCCTCCTAGCCATGGGCCCCACAATGTGTGTGGCAGTGGTAAATCAATGGAATGGGAAGCCTAAACAACACAGGCCTCCTTTCCAGAAGACAAGTGGGCTACAATTGGTCATGTCTTATCCATGAAGGTCATTGAACCAATGAGCCTTTTTTGTTCTTAATACACTCAGGCCAACAGATCTCTTAAAGGAGTATTTAAAAAGTTGAACAAGGGCAGGAGGACAGATTAAATGACCTTGGGAATCCATGCCTTATTCTCTGCTTCTTCTTAAACCTAATGTCACAGGAAATGCATGGAAACCACCATCAGATTGTTTAACACAACCCAGCATGCAGTTAGCTCTCTTTTCTAGGACTCTGCCTGCCCCTCAGAGATTTGGGCTCAAGGATCTGCAGAGTTTACTAGTTCGTTGTCAGAGTTCAAGGTGAATTCCATTCTGCAATTTATCTGCTCAGCATTTGCCTGAAGCTCACTCCTATTCTCCCCTTTTTACTCCCTACACCCACCACCACCTTTGCATGGACAAGGGAGAAAACAGGGCATAGTCTTGGTCTTAGCCCATTTTATGTAGCTATAACAGAATACCAGAGACTGGGTAATTAATAAAGAAAGGTTTATTTGGCTCACAATTCTGGAGGCTGGGAAGTCCAAGAAGCATGACATTGGCACCTGCTCAGTTTCTGATAAGAGCCTTGTGCTGCATCCTACATGGCGGAGAAGCAGAAGAGGAAGCATTTGCACGTGAAACGGGGAAGTAGGAGACGGAGCCTTACTTTGTAATAACACATTCTCTCAGGAACTAATCCATTCCCCGGAAAACTAACCTAGTATCGTGAGAAAGACATTAATCTATCTTAACCTAATCACCTCTTTAAGGTCCTACTTCCCAACACCATTATATGGGCAATTAACTTTCCATCTGAGTTTTGGTAGAAACAAGCCACTTCCAAACTATAAGTACTCATAGGTAGAACAGATGAAAATGACATGGCCCTTTGATCACTCAAAATGTGGACATCTTAAACAATGTGAGCTTCAACATCAGTCAAATGTGTGTTTGAATCTTTCCTCTACCCCTTAAACCATGTCACCTTGAGCAAGTTTCTCAACCTTGTTGAGCCTCAGTTTCACTTCTGAAAGATTGCATGATGATGTGAGAGTCCTCAGAGGTACCATAGACAATGGCATCTAGAAAGTTCTGGCTAAGCGTTGGCCACATAGGAATTTGCTGCCCCTCCCCTGTGCCCCCACTGTACTCTCAGAGTGTTTCTCTAGGTGAGCCCTCATTAGTCTTTGTCAGAACTTATTTACATGTCTGTCTACCCATCCACTCTTACCAGGAGTTCCTTAAGGACAAGATTTATCTAATTCATCTCCGTGTCCCTGTTGCCAGGGGCACAGTGGTTGCTTATTAAAGGTTTGTCGAATGAATGTATGAGTGTTCGTTTCCTTTCCCACTTATGTTCCTTGCTTTGCTGGTGGTTAAGATCTCAGCTTTAGGGAATCTATCTTGAGGATTTTATATGCAGGGCTTTCTACATAGTGTTTCCCAATAAAAAGCGAAGTTACTACCTCTCTGTTTTGAATTCTTTCTTCATTTGTCCTATTCTCCCTCCCCAGGTCCACTCGGAAAAGGCTGGTCATATTTATCCTCTGGAGTTTCAGCCCTCATCAAGTTTGAACTCCCCATTTATGCACCTCCAGGCCCTTCTTGTCAGCAGTGAGAAAAGGACCTCTGTAAGCAAGGTGCAATGTCTCTGCAAGGGCAGGCACCAGGAGGCAGAGTGCCAGACCTGAACCCAACAGTGAGACCTTAGCCCGTTGACTTAAACTCACCAACTTCAGTTTCCTTATCTGTAAAATGCCCGGATCTCCCTGCTGAATCTGCAGATCTAGTGATAGAGTACATGGGAAACTGCATTGAAAACTATAAAATACTCCACAAAGGTTTGAAGACAAAATTACACTTGCCCTTTAAGAATGCTATTTGAATCCTTCACTGCTCAAGTGACTCTTAGAGCAAATGATTTATCAAGATCATGCTTCTATGACTGAACACTGAGCAGCAGAGTGCCAGTCGCTCATTACCAGAACCTGGCACTCTTATGAGCCCCATTGGCTAGTACCATCCATCCAAATCACCATAGACATCACAAGCTGCATCCTGGAGAAGACATGCTCAGACATGCTCAGCTGTACATCCAGGTCCACCCCTTCTGCATCAACAAATTCCACAAAATGCCTTGCCTAAATAATTCACTCCCACCCTCCATGCCTGAAAGAGGTTTCCACTGCGGGCAAAGAAAATTAGTTCACCATTGCTAGAAAGGTGCCCCACTAGCACCTCCTCCACAGAGATTTCTTCCTGCTCCTCTCCTTGTCCCTCCACCTGCTTCTCCAGACCTCCCCACCCACCCTCCACAGCTCTGTTAAGTCAGCAGGAGCAAGAAGTCATGAGTTGAAAATGATCTTTTCACTTCCAGAGCAATACCTGTAGCAATTTAAATATTTTCTGAGGTTGGTCACTATTAAACATGTTTTGATTTATGTGAGTTTTGCAAACCCATTCCAAAGAAATTTAGGCACTGCGTTCTTAGACATTTTCCTGGCTTTTCCTGCTTCTGTGTCATTTCCCATGAGAAGCAGTAGACTAAAATTAAAAGTGAAGGGGGACTCAGGAGCAAGAGTCCGGGTTCTAGTCCCAGCTCTGCCACACACTGGCAGGGTAAACTTGGGCAAGCTACATACCTCCCTGTGACTTGGTTTCTTCATCTGGAAAATGGGAATAATAACAATAGTAGGAGTAGTACCCTCTTCATCAAGTTGTGACTATTAAAATACTTAATCCATTAAAGCACTTAGAACAGTGCCTGACACACAGTAAATTGTTAATAAAGTTAGGATTTGCTTTTAGGGAAAAATAATCATTCCTCCCTTATTGGGTCCTGGTGAAAGCTAAATGAGCTAGATACATATAAAGTACTTAGCATAGTTCTTGGCAAAAAGTAGGCATCTGACAAATGTAAGCTGTTTCCCCTGTCTGAAATGCCCTACCCTCAATGCTCTCTATCAGATTGCTCCAAGTCCCAACTTGAATCCCACCTTCCCCTTCCATGAAGCTTTCCCAGATCACTCCAGCTGAAAGAGAGCTTTCTGTCTCCTGACTTCTCAAAAGCCTTCTATCACAGGTTGCTCACACGTGGAATTTATTATCCTCTTTCATGTAATAGAATAATTTGTGCACATAGCAGCTTTCCAGTTTAACTAGAAACTCATAGAGGACAGTCGGGATTAAAATTACATGACCCTTACTCATCATAAACCCTGGATAGATATTCGTAAATTTATTAATAAATAAAAGTTCTGATGAATTGTAAATTCAATAATTTAATGAAAAAGTAATCTTTAAGGGTGGAACTTTTAAAAATTCATTTCTTTCAAGCTTCAGTCTGTTTTCAAGTAGCTATTTTGGCGGGGGGAGCCGGGTTGCTAACAGCTGGTCTGTGAGCCAGCCTTAGCTTTGTGTATGTGCATCTTCCCAGCCAGGCCCACTGAAGGCTTTCTTGGCCATGCTATGCAGCAGAAAGAAACCAGCAAATCTCAAGTCCATTCAGCTCACAGATGGTAATTATGGTCCAAGTTTTGGGGGAGAACGGATTTGAGTGAAGCTATTGGCTGAAATCAAGTTTAGGGATTTTCTGTGGATTTCACTTAGTCCAGTTATCTCTCTTCTCTTTCTGTCTCCCTCACACCAACCCCCTGCAGTCACTGTGACGTGAGAAATTTTAGTTTACCAAATGTATCCTTTGAACCTGATTACCTTGAGCATTTTCCATTACAAACTGCTGGCCTTTCTGGGATCCCATTTTTTCAGATGAGATCTTCCCAGAAAGAGGCCCAGAAGATTGGGTTCTGATCTAGCTTTTTCCCAGGCACTTGTGGAAATCGGCCCTCTAGGTAATTCCCTGTATTTTCTGCTCAGAGACAATTTTACATTCAATGTTTTTGTGTTTTTAATGTGCATCTTGTATACAGTAGCCCTCTACATGAATACTGGGAAATGTTTGATGAAAGAACAAATGAATGTCCTCCTAAAATCACAACTCTTCCCAAATCACAGAGGCTATGTTCTGGTTGGATTATTAGTTTCCCCACTGCTCCCAGGTTAAGCTCAACCCCCAGAGGGCCCTCATCTCACAGGTCCCCCATTCGCAGGGGACGGATTTTCTCACATAGCTCCAGCCCTCTCATCCAGAGGACTCAAGGCCCAAGGGGCCACCCAGCATGTGCCAAAGCCACCCCTGCCCAAATCCATCTTCAACCACCTCCAAATGCTTCTCAGTTGTCCTGGGGTATAGGTGTCTGCTGAAATGGGCACAGATGGAGAGAAACTGAGGCAGAGAGCAGGCTGGGCTAGCTGATGCATATAAGTACTTTATATGCATCTAGCTCATTTAGCTTACACCAGGACCCAATAAGTGAGTGGCAGAGTCTAATAACAGAATTCCTCTTTGCTCTAAGTATTGGACTGTATTTCCTCCCAAACAACTTTCAGCTGCTCCACCTTCTGCCCCAGCTCTGGTCCAGGAATTCTAGCCCCAGAGTTTAGCACATAAATTCCCTGGGGCCTCAGCATAGACCCCCCCACAGTATGCTGGAAAAGCAGAGTGATAATTACTTAGTGGAGTAGATCAGACTCGCATTAAAAATTTTGTCAATTGACAAGCATGTGAATGATCTACCTTCATGGAGTTGTACTTACTAACTTATTAATCCATTATTTAAGTGTTCCATAATTTAAAAACTTTCTTGCTTTGTAAGTGGTAAGACTTTCCAGTTAAAGACAATTATTGTAGTCCCAACACCCACTATGTTCCTAATTAGCTCTGTAATTAAATTACCAATTAAAGAGAACTGAAAAAACTCATTGGATAAAGTAAAACGTCCTTAATTATGATGTTGTATTCTCCATGAACAGAAGTAGAAATATATATACATACACACTCACATACGAGAAATTAAATATATATGTACCCATCTATAAATGTCATCTTTCATAAACTTTTCCCTACCTGCACTTCACACTCAAGTTTCACGTCAAAGTTGTGACTCTCCTTAGTTTTGTTTGTTTGTTTGTTTTTTGTTTTTTGTTTTTTTTTTTAAGAGGGTGGGTGGGAGGGAAGAGGGACAAAGCAAGACAACTTTATTGGTTTAAACTTGCCTCCTGAAAATAATGATATTGACCAAATTTATAGGGCTTGATTCAAAAGGGAATTGTTCAAGCTACTTCCAAATGACAGCAATATAATTTTTAAAAAACACATAAATTGCACTGTTGTCATCTAAAGGGCTGTTTCTACCTATGAACCCTGCTTTCTCTCACACAAAAGCAGTTGGGATAGTCTACAAGATAGAACAGTGATCTAGAGGAATCCTGGGGTATAGTGCCTTATGAGTCTGAGGGTTGGACTCTCTAAAGCTTCATGTGGCTTTCACGTTTTTCTAATGCATAATACAAGAGAGGGAATAAAATAAAAACAGCTATGATCAGGACGGAAAGAACTTCCCTTTTGTTTCTGTAGTTACACTTTACAAAATTTACCATTTTTCCCTGAGGGTGCAGAATCACTAGTGTGTTAATTAAGTTCACAACAGCACACAGCAAGTCAGGAAATAACAACAACAACAACAAAGTCAAAACTTCTTGCAGCAACACTGAGTCTCTGAAGTTGCCCATGGCATATGAGGAAGTCATACCCTACCCTCCTGTACAAGCATTCCAAATACTTAATGTGCCAAGTAAATCATTTCTTAATTATTGGGAGGTTTTAATTCATTTCCCCAAATCTCCTCTGCTTTCCCCCTCCCCAGTCTCCTCCCAAGTTACTCTATAAATCTGTGCCTTTCAGTGCATTCGTTTTTAAGTCTTTAAGCTAGATTTTGTGTTGTATACTTCAATCAGGGAGAAAGGAATTTAACACAAACATTCCGAAGGAAATTCTAGTAGGGCGATGAAATTTAGTGTGGAAATTTTTATCTCAAAGGAGACATGGATTGGGGAAAGTTCTTATTAAGCAGCAATTTTCCATGGATAAAAACTGAACTCTCATCACTGCTACTATAAGCATAATCACAGGCACATTTGTAAATGGCCTTTGTATACCCGTTTATAGCTTTTAATGAAACCTAGAAACAGAATCCTGAGGTCTATCATTGGGTACTTGCTACTTTAACGCTGGTATATAACAGATGACAAAGTGCAAATGGATTGCCCTTCTTTTCTATTCAAAGAATAAAAAAACTTAGCAGGTGTGTCTTGGCTTTTTCCTGGTAAAATTAAAAAAAAAATCTCAAAAGAGAATATAGAACAGTACACCCATAGTTTGTAGCTGAAGCTCTGACCCACAATTTCTAGTGGCCAGCACTTTCCTCCTTTCAGTTCTTCCATTTTATAAATGGGGAAATTTAGACCATCAGCAGCTTCCACAAACAGTCACAGAAAATGTTGTGCTGTCAGGCCAAACCCAAAAATCAGAGCAAAACTAAGGTCTAAATGCCCAAACCTGATCATCTTGACTCTGAGAAACTTGTTAAAGCCATTCAGGCTTAAACAAGAAATTTGCTCAAATTTCTTTAGAAAGTCAGCCTCTCATCACATAGGAGGGATGATTCGTCTTCCCATAGCATGTGATGTTCTGTTTTTGGCTGAGGAAGCTGTACCCTGCGTCACACAGCTCTGCAGCAGGACCTCTCTCTACTAAACACGCTCGCTTCCCACACGAGCTGCCATATGTCTTACCCTTCAGAAGAAGTTGGGTGTGAATCCATTTTTATTTTAGCAAGGACTCTGATTCTGTTCGTCATTAATCTTCCCCCTTTGTCTCATCCCTCATCTCTTGCCAAATGACTTTTCAAGTACTCACTGAACTTATTTCAAAGGACAAAGCATTTCTATACTCCCTCTGTTAAGAGATACCATGAGAAATGAAGAAAATGGCTGGAGGACCTTTTTTTATTTAATGAGGGATTAATAGACATTTTTGTAAATGCCTTTCAATGAAGGAAACCCATTAAAGAAACTTAGTGAAAGTTACTTTCATGATCTCTAAGTAGACACGGGGGCAGTGATTCTCAAACTTTCACATCCTCACAGAATCCTAGGAGATTTGTTGAAAATGCACACTCCTGGGCCCCACTGCTGTCTGACCCAGTAATTCCTGGAGCCCAGAAACCTATATTTTTGAAAGCTCAGCAAGCAATTCTGATGCAGGTGGTCCCAGGACCACACCTTGAAAAACACTGACCCAGTGAATGTTTATCCACATGGCAGAGATAATTTGCAACCCTAGTTTGGGGAGAGCCTGGCTTCAGGATATTGGAATGTTAAGAGGTCAGGAACGAAGGGCTTGGGTTGAGACATGGGGGCCTGAGATGTCAAAGGTCACCTGCCCACTTCTTTTCTGAGTCTAACGCATAACTTAGGTTGTCTTGTTTTCATGAGTTCCAAACTCACCCATTAGGAAATAAAGAATGGCCTGTTCAAATTCTTTCTGTGAACCTTTCCCAGGTTCCTTTGGAGCAAAAGGCCTGTGTTCCCTCCCAGGAGTTGGCTGTGCTCTTTGTATAGCTGTGTGTTTTCTTCTTCCACTCAACTGTCAGTACTCAGCCAATACAAAGCAGTTTCCTTGTTCTGAATCACATTTTCAGTGTAGACCATAACTAATCTGGACTTTGAAAATCAAAATGGGGAGCACAACATGTGACCTGAATGTGATTTTTTTTCCATAACCAGAGCTCTTAATATTTAGTTTTGCTTAATGACCTAAGACATGGATCCACACGGATTACTCTTTCTGCCCCATTCAATTCACACACACAGTAGAATTCACGTAACCAGGCATTAATTTTTCTCATATAAATAATTAATTCTACATTTAAAAACATGTTAAGATGTTTTATTTCTTAATCAGCTAATTTGACTGGGAAACAAAGATGCCTTTTATTCACATTTTCTTTGAGTCGTGTTACTGTAGTAAAAGTTCCCCACAAGATTTGGCCTTTGCTCACAAGTTTTGCGGCTGCCAATTAGTTTCCAGAGTCGCTATTTTACAAAAATGCTTCTCACTTTCAAAAAATGTAATTGAATGTCTGTTCATCACAGAGTTTCTTGTGTTCAAGCCCAGGGTGTTAAACATTTTTCGGGTTGACTTGGGTCAGCTTTGAAAAATTTCAGACAGTGAAACTTGAGACGGGACCGTATGCTATAGTGTGTTCCTCACATCCTGTTAAGTATTAAGTGGATATTTAAAATGGAGTTGTTATACCTCTTGACTGACTTAAAGTGAACCATATAGTTTACAAGACTATTAATTAAATGAGAAGATTGCATGGGATGCACATGTATTTTCATAATCATTCACATTGGCCCGGAGTTGCCCTTTAATTTTCAGACTAATTAAAGTAACACATTCAACTGCAAAGGGTGGATGGCTGTGTTTCTGCATAGATGCTAACACTGATGAAAGTGAAATGGGGAATTTTTCTTTTTTAAAGGAAAAGGAGTGGGAGAAGAAAGAATCCGCCTGAGTGGACCTGACTCCATTCCATTCATGGCTCCCTATTTGTTCCACTCCTGGATCAAGTTTTTAATTTAACAAGACTGCATTTTGGGGGGAGTTTTCAACCCCATCTGTTTGGGGCCAGAGTGTGCCCCACCTGGTGGTGCAATTGATTTCTGAATTAACTGGGCTTTATTTCAGTACAATAGAGCGATTGTTTAGTTGCTTTTAAGCACTAGGATTCTTGGAATCTGATGGGCAAAAAAATAAATCAGACTGCAACATGCGGTTCTCTGGGCTGCTAATTGCATCTGACCCATTATCCTCCACAGTCCTGGTTCAAACTTTGACACGGCTGACTTGGAGTTTGAAATGTAAATGGAAGGGCTGCTTTTGCAGGTCATCATACTGCAGAAAGTCCATTCCTGGAACACTTTCCAAGGCCTGGAAAGGAGAAGAAACAGATATTAGCAATTATAGCAGGATTGTGCAGCTGCTGGCATTTGGGACTGGCAGAAACAGCCACAGGCCCCTCTCCTTCCAGCACCACCCAGTGTGAGGAGCAGAGATGGAGGGGGTCAGGCTGTCCCATGGAGCGGTGGCAGAGGTGTCAAAGGACCATGAGTTCATTGCATCCAGGGAAAGAGCTGCTGAGGGGAAGCTCCCCACCTCCTCCCACACCCAACCCTTAAAAAGTATGCTCTCCTGGCATATAGTTAGCAACTCTTTTTCCTGCCTCTATAGCTTTATCCTTGCCACCCATAAAGCCTCCTTGAAAAATGTCCAAGGTTTATAAAGATCCTCTCTTTCTTTACAAAGAAAAGTTCCTCCACTCCTAGGAGGCGCATCCAAAAGAAATAGCTTGTGCTGCTCCCCAGCCTGGGTCTAATACAAGGATACAAGTGTTTGCCTTCAGCTCTGCTCCCCTGTAACCATGGCTGTCTCTCTGAGGGGGTCGGTCCTAAGTTTATTTAACAGTGACTTTTAAAATGTAGCCCAGACAGTGCTTTTAAGGGATGGAGCTGGGCCCTGAAAGGAAAGGAGAGGGCTGGAGAGCTCTGCTGGGGGAAAGGGCGACTCCAATTCAGGAGGGGTTCTGGGGGCTCGGAGGCAAATTGCAGCTGGGAAAGGGAATTGGATCCAATTCCTCAATCTGGAGAGAAAACAGGTCCTAGAAAGAGAGAGGAAGGAAGACGCCCAGGGAGCAGGGCTGCTGACAGCACAGAGCCACCTGTGCAGGGACAGGCCTCCATTGCTGGAGTCTGCAGTCACACTGGGAGCTGCACCCAAGGCGGTGGGCTAGACAGGGGCTTCATTCAGGGTGACCAGGCAGTTCAAACCCCAGCTTTGCTACTCACCAGCTGTATGACCTTGGCCAAGTTACATTATCCTTCTGCCTCAGTTTACAAAATGCTCAAATGGAACAGTGATAAACAGTAACTACAAAATAGCACTGTTTTGGGAATTTGATGCTAAATTGGTACATAGTAAGTGGCACATCATAAGTGTTTGATGAACTCCAGGTAATATGATCATTAGAACCAAGGTCTGGCCTCATCTCTTTGTTTGCTGAAGAAAGTTCAAGGCCTCCCAAAGAAGACCACAAGTCCACACGTCCATCAGCAATATCAATATGGCACATGTGTAGGGAGGCTTGGCTCCTGACAGACTGAGCTCCTGGCTTTCTGGAGATTACCAGCCATTGGAGGAGACAGAGGCAGCTATACCCATAAGAGAGCAAAGGCACTGGCATCCAGTGCCCCTTAAAGCCCCACAGACCTTCTTTAGTCTAACCTTGCAGAGCATTCCATACTGCCCCTATGGGATTCCTGTCCCGCTTTGTGGCAAGGAGACAATGCCTTGATATGCTCCAGATCAGGCTGGGGTGGGTTCACTGACTTGGAGCATTCCATTCTCGAGATTGGGAGTCCAACCTAATCTTCCTATTTGCTCGTGTGATGGTTAACCGAATGTGTCAACTTGATTGGCCTAAGGGATGCCCAGATGGCTGGTAAAACATTATTTCTGGGCTTATCTGTGTGTTTCTGGAAGAGCATAGCATTTAAATTGGTAGGCTGAGTAAAGAAGTGCTCCCAGGTTGAGGGTGGTGGCTCATGCCTATAATCCCAGCATTTTAGGAGGCCAAGGGGGGAAGATCACTTGACGCCAGAAGTTTAAGATGAGCCTGAGCAATATACCAAGACCCCATTTCTACAAAAAATAAAATAAATTTGCTTGGGCGTAGTGGCAGACATCAGTAGTCCCAACTACTTGGGAAGCTGTGGTGGGAGGATTGTTTGAGCCCAGGGATTCAGGGCTGCAGTGAGCTGTGATTGCACCACTGCACTCCAGCCTGGGCAGCAGAGTCAGACCCTGTCTCAAACAACAAAACAAAACAAAACAAAAAAACTCCCTCACTCCCTCACCACCTTACCAACACAGGTGGGCACATCATTCAATCTGTTGGGGGATCAGATCGAACAAAAAGGCAGAATGGTGAATTCCCTTGTTCTGCTTGAGCTGTGACATCCACATGCTCCTGAGCTTGGACATTGGAACTCCTGGTGTTTAGGCCTTCAGATTTGGACCAGGACTTACATCATTGGCTCCCCCGGTCTTCAGGCTTTTGGGTTTGGAATGGAACTGCACCACCAGCTTTCTTGTGCTTCCAGCTTGCAGACAGCAGATTGCGGGACTTCTCAGCCTCATAACAAATCTCATTCTATAGAGCTACATATATATATCCTATTGGTTCTGTTTCTCTGGAGAACCCTGACTAATACAGCTGGACTTGACCCTGGTTTCTTATCTAAGTGGGTAATAAGAAGATGATGCTGTTGTGAGAGTTTAAGTGTAGCTCCTGGGTATATTTTTTAAGTGTATATGGCACTGACTTTGGCAGTATTGGAACAGAGTCATCCCAGACATGCTACTTGGCTCAGAGATGAAGAAATGTGCTGTATTTGGGGACAGGTCTATACTGCACCTGGATTCCTATATTTGCTAGTAAATAGCACATGGAGTTATTAATTAGCACTTATGAGTTCATTAGCATTTATAAATAATGTCAACAGAAGCTGATGAACTAAGCTAGGTTGTTTGGGAAGCGGACATGAAGGAGAAAACTTCTCCCTCCACTTGGATTTATATCAATGTTACTTCCCTAGAATCGACTGTCACCAAGGAGTCAGTAAAAATAAACACAAACACACAGGGCAAGACAGTAAATTCCCTCTATATGAGGGTGGCCTCTCCCGAGTTTCTGGTTCCCATTACTAATCTACCTCATATTGAATGGATTTGAGACTTGGTTTAAAGAAAACATAACAGTAGCAATATAACCAGCCGGGGGGCCATATGTGATTCTTTTTCATAAAATTTTCAAGTTGAAAGGAAACTGGGAGATCATTGCATCATTCCCCCATGCTTCAGGTAAGGAAACCCAGGTCCTAAAGTTAATAACAACTGGGTCTAGAAACTTCACATCTTTATCTCGGTTTCAATGACTCAAAAATGGATGAAACTGACACATCAAATTTGGGGCTAGAAAGTCTATTTGGATCCAATGTTATCACTTCCTTGAAACAGTCCTTCTCTCCACCAAGAAAGCTTGCTTCTTTTACTCTCTCTATTGTCTTTTGGGAACCAAGCATCACTCACTTCCCTTTCAGTCAATCTTTCAGCCCAGCTCAACAAGAATCAATGGCAGTTGATGTCTATACTTCAGTCTCTTCTAGGCAGAGCAACCAAGTGAAACACTGTGGGAACCTCTGGGCTTCTAATGGAAACAGGATGAAAACTATACTGGGCTTAAAGAATTCAACTTACCAGGGATGGAAAGGAGCTTTAGAGACAGGAGAAGGAAGGGGAGGAGCAATTGATTGAAGGAGGGGACAGAGACGTGGTTAGAAAACTAGAAACTCCTAGAGGAATATCAATCCTCAGTTCTTCCATCCATTTGGAAATATGACCATTTTATGCAGATCTAAAACATTTAAATTAAATTTAACAGTTGCTTTAATAGGCTTAAAAAAAAACTTTTAAAAGCTTTTCCCACATTCAATCTATACCAGGTGTTTTGCTCACAAAAAGCTACTCACAAAAGGCTGGCCCCACAATTTTGGTTGCAGCATTCACCTTTTGTAGTTGTCTTATACAGTCTTTGCTACATTAAGCTTTTATCGAATTTCTAAAGGGCACTCTGTATCATCAATTATGATGTCTGGTTTCAAACTTGATTTTCAGTAGCAGAGCCTTACTCTGAGCCTCTGTGTGCAGTATGTAGGTTGACACCTTGGGCTATGCTGGAACAACATCCGGCGTTATGTCTATGTGGACTAGATGGGAAATGAGGGAAGACCAAGTACTAACCCAGGATACAAATGGTTCCATTTTTAGAGATTTTTATGGATCTCTAATTTAGAACAGTTGCCCAAGTAGGACATCCTGCTGACATTATAATTTTTCAAAAATATCACATTTCTGCAAACAAACATGGTTTCTATCCCAGTAGACTGGCTGTAGTTCTCAAATTCATTGTCGATTATTCTAACCCACCAATACGTGTTCTGTATGGTTATTAGCAAAGAAAACAACCAAGAAACCAAATGTGGCCTCTACCTCATATTTAAGTTCATCTACAGGGAATACTGGATTCACTCTGTGAAACAATGTTGACCTTTAACTTGGTCAGAAGCTTGTTGCGGAAATAGCTACCAAGTCTCCTTGTCTCCTAATACATAATGGTCTTTCCTGACTGTTTTTCCTTCCATGCCCCTCAGGTCATCACTAGATAACATATTGTCTGATCATCAGAGTTCACTGCCTGCTTTAAGCTCCCTTGGGGATGCTGAAATCTCAGGTTTTGTGGCTAGGATGATGTGACGATCTTGTGTGGAGTCTCTGTCTTCAGAACTATCATCGGTGAATGTTAATGACTTAGCAAAGTAGCTCATGCCAACATGAGGCCTTTCAGAGCACTATCAAAGTGGAGGAGCTTCTGCATGGCGATGTCAAAAAACCAGTGTTCTTTGGGAGCTCTGGGCCCATAATCAATCACCGACTTCCCCTGCTGTGCCTTTGAGCACTGCCATTTTAAATAACTTGGGGGAAAAGGGGCAATTTTCAGCGATATAAAAAAGCTGAAAAGGCATCAGCAACTCTGATGCTGAAGACCCTACCAATAGGTAGTGACCTTAAGGATGTCTTTTCAGCAGCCAGATTTGCTTGGTATCTGCCAGAACTGAGATTTGCTGTTAGTGTAAACACGTCATCCCCACATGCTTCAGGTAGGGCTTTTGTAAGATGCCACAGACAATGACTAAAAGACACGCAAGCAGAGGCGACTGCAAGCAGGAGGCTGAAGAAAATAGACTGAAGGACACTCAAGAACCACACTCCCCACTGAACATCTGTCAATGGCTCCACATCATCCACACAGTGAAGTTTATGCTCATTAGCATGGGCTATAAGAGCCTTCATTATCTGACCCTTCAGTATCTCTGACCTTGTCCTCTATGCTACAGAAACATTCATCCATGCCATTTTTCATCCTGTACCTTTGCTCTGCCTAGAATATTCTCCTGCCATATCTTGAGCTCTTTTTCTATTCTGCAAGGCTAAGCTCAGGCATCAACTCCTCCTAGAAACTTGCCTTTACCATCCTTCTCCAACTACATAAGGCATCACTCCTCTATGCTCAGCTCTACCACTGCATTCACCATAATGTTTACAATAGTTAATTATCTTTTGCTCCACTTGACCACAAGGCCCTTAAGGGCAAGGGCTATTTCTTATTTCTCTTTGTCATTTTCATATTTCCTGGACCAAGCACAAAGCCTGTCACACAGTAGATGCCTAATAAATGTTCACTGGATGAAAAACAGTCTTCAAACAATATGAAAAGGCTGTGGAAAAATGGTAAATACCATCCAACACATCTAATGTGGTATATCAGAAATGGGAGGACTACTTTTGAACCAAATCATTGTGTAGACTGGAAGGTAAGGAACTTGAGTCACTAAGTGTAGCAATATCTATCCCCACCAGCTCCAGCTGTGCAGACACAGCCCCTACTACTGTGGCTGGGGCAAACTACATCTGCTGGTCTCAATATTGCAATAGATATCATTGTCTCTCTCTTCTAATAAAAATTTTAGATTCTCTTCACCCTCAGCTGGCATCTCTTTTGTCTGTGTGCCTTAACTGGTGGAGTGACCCAGACCCTCATCCTTGAGGGATCTGAGCCCCTCAGCCTCTTCTCAAGCCATGGTTGCAGGATTTGTCCATTTACCATCAAAACTGGGCAAGAGACCATCTAAAGAGAACATCCACATGGCTCACCTGGGTGGTAAAAATAGGTCTTCCTGCTTCCACGGTGTAAGAGCAGCCCTCCTCTTCTTGATCAGGATCAAATAGTGCTGCTAAGAGGGTGGTTCCTCAGCACATGGAATCCGAAGTGCCCCACCAGTAACCATAGCTTAGAGTTCAATGGGACCCTGCTGTGTCCCCTGGTGGAAGCTTTCTCCCTTTGGAAGCCAAGACCTCTAAGCCTGCAAAACCCAGAATTGTAGGCAAGGAAAGTACAAATTCCCCAAGTGGGTTACCAGTAGTGATGGTAAGCAGAGCCACAGTGACCTTCACTCCTTGGTTCCTGAACTCATGTGTTCTGCCTATTGGCGAACAGCTCCAGGTAATGGTCATTGATTTAAAGTGTATACTGCATCCTGGAGAATAGTGCCTGATCCTCACAGATACCATCTTCAAGTTGGTCCCTCCAACTGTGCCTTCAACAGGCCATTCACTCCAGCAGACCAGATTCTTCTATGTGGTGCTATATGAGATAGGGCCATTGGCTGTATTTCTTCTGGTGTACCCCCTTTGCCATAAAGTGAGTCCTGTGGTATGATACAATGTGATGTGGGATCCCTATTGATAAATCAAATACTCTAAGCTCTCAGATGGTGGCGCAGGCTGAGGCTCTGCAGCAGGGAAAGGCAATCCCATTGTGAAATATCATTTTTTCAAGTTAAAATGAATCGGTGCTCCTTCTAGCTATGTAGCTAACTTGCCACCAAGTGGCTTCTTTTTGACCTCAAAAGATAGTATCATGTTGGTAATTGTTCTCTGCTGCTGACAATCAGACATTGAGCAGCAGCAAGAGCTATATTAATTTGGTGAGTAGGAGCCATGCTGTGGACCCATATATCACCTCCAACCCTACCACTCTGGCTACTCCACTTATGTACCCATTGTGCCAGCACTGCTGTGACCCATGGCAGAGGCTGGCTTACGTCAACTGGCCTGGTCATTCTATCTTTGTGTTGAATGCTTTCTGGTGGGTGTTAGTTAACATGTGATACAAAGCTCTTCACACTTCTTGCCCACTCCTGTATGTGTACCCCTTCCCCAAATCCCCTTGTCTTTTTCCTTCCAGGCCTCTGACCATTTGACTAAGCCATTTTCCACTGCCCATGAGCTTAGACATATTCTCTTTCCACACAAAGTGGATGAGCAGGTACACCACTTAAAGCTATGCCCATTGGGATGATTTCTACTAATTAGTGACTTCAAGGTCACCCTGAGTAGGGCTAAAGTGCAGCAGCAGTTCATTTTCAGCTTGTACCCACATACCAAGCCAATCTTCTCATGAACCAAGCTCAACCTTTCACATGTTCCATCAACTGGCCATAAGGCACCCCCATGTGTCCACAGGTGTGCACTGAGGCAGAGGTAATGTGATGGTAGTGGATGAAAACTTGGCAGTCTGAGCCACTGGATCATGCAACTTACTGCTGACCTCTGGCCCTGCTCGTGTCCAGTCCCAAATGTACCCTTTTCATCTTATAAGAATTACTTATGGTCACCCACCAACCTTATAATGTATTGGGTCTGACAGTAAGAAGTTCATGGTGGGCAGTTCTGGCTTCATTACCATTGGATGACTAACAGGTACAGTCCCAAAGCATACCAGGAGCTGCTTTTCAAAATGTGTGTAACCTCTGCTTTGAACCCTCTCCCTGAACATAGTCATTTGGTGGGTTTTCTGGCATTATATACTATTTCCATCCTGCCATGCCCATTTCTCTGAGCTTTTTTTTCCTTTCTCCCACCAACTGTCACAGTAATTCATTTCTACTTCCTTTTATGTGAGCTCTGACTTTCTCCAAGCTTCTGAGAGCCATCCTAGCAGTACATTAGCAGGATCCCAGGATCTTTGCCAGATGCTAAATCCTGTAGCCCAAGAGAGTGATCCCATATTGATAAATTTTCCCTTATATAACTTTACATTCCACCTACCTTGATCCAGTACTGTCAGAACCCAGTCCTTAAATAATGTTTGATATTCTGCCAGTGCCTGTTAGCTACATCCTGCAGTTCCTGCAGTACCTTTCCTTTGCTAGTGGACCCAGCACTTCCCCAGCCAGGCAATGCTGTGATTTAACCCTATTTATTAGTCTGGCTGCCAAGAAAGGGACCGTGGGGGCAGATCTCAAAGTGGGAAGGACACACTTGTCTTCTAAGGCAGAGGCCTCTGCATCTTCTTCAAGCAAGAGAGGAGTAATGCTAGCCTTTAGCAGACAGGAGTGGGCCACTTCTGTGGGCCCAGAGAGTTTAAGGGAATCTGGAGACTCAAGATATTTAAGTGCATCAAGTCAGATGTCACCATCTAATATCTCAAGGGCTTGTTCTTTCCCAATCAGAACCTGGCCTGGCATAGTGCACATGCCTAGGTTGAGCATTCAACCTTCCCAGGAATTCTCTCAATCTTATGATTAAGTCCTAGCCCTGATATCAACTTTTTCTGCCTTCTAACTACAGGATATGAGGCTTACTTGATATCCAGTAGTGAGGCCCTGTGGTTTACATACCAATTGCTTATGAACTGCCTTCTTATCCAAAGCATTAATTGCCTCCAGTAATATCCAACCATTGTCATTGCTCTTATCATTACTATTTCCCCGTATTTCTCCAGTGCCTGGTACATTCACCTACCAGTGCATCCCTTTTCACCAGCGTACCATTCCACGTCATCACTGCGACCCTGTGCCAGGATCTACTCTGCTCCACCCACTCCCACTCCCAGAGATGAGGTCCTCACTATCAGTAGCCGGTAGGTGATGTAGCTCCAGAATCCCATATTAGCATTGCCTTTCTTGGATCAGTCCTGGTACCAACTGTTTAGGCTGGGTTCCTTGAGAAGCAGACTTTGAATCAGGGATTTGCATAGGAAGTTTATCAGTGCCTGCTCTTGGAAATCGCCATTCAAAGAAGTGAAAGCAAGGGAAAGAAACAGGACTGGGTCAAGGGAGAAGTTGGGCTGTGATACAATCACAAAGAAGGCATCAGCTAACCTCACAGAAAGCTCAGAAGCTGATTTGCACTTAGGAGTTTTCTGAAGTTGTGGTGAGGTGGAGAGACCTTTATAGCCCTGCAATATAAGGTTTTGGACACAGGCTAACCCAGGAAAGGGGTTGTTACCTTGAGTGAAGAGGCTCACTTACATAGAGGGCAATGAGCAGAGAGGGTGACAACTGAGGGCTGTCAGCCAATGGCACTCTCAGCAGCTGGAGGAGTAAGGCTTCAATCCTGAAGGGGGATCTGGATGGTAGCAAATAGTGACTTCCATAGAACCCAGCTCTAGCTCTTACTAACTTTATGACCTTGGGCAAGTCAGTCATATTCTCTGGGCCCCAGTTTCCTGATCTGTAAAATGGAAATGACAAAAATGTCTACCTCATAGGGTTGTCATGGAGATTAAATGAAATAATAATGCAATGCACCTTAATACAGACCCTGGCACATAATAAGGAACACTGTAGCTTCTAGATAGAAGAAGCCTGGGGCCTATATGAGAAGCTACTAAATTATGAGATGCAACAAAAGGGGTTGCTAAACTGTGGGCATTGGGAGCTTAGAAGAGGTAAAGATCAAGGAAGTAAATAAGAGCAGTTTCAAAGAGGAGATAGTCAATTGATACATGGACTTTAGAAAGGTGTACCAGAAGAAGGCAGCTTCCAGATGAGATATTAACAAGAGCAAAGGCCCAACAAACACGGCATTTGCAGAGCAATGATGAAGTTGGCCTGGTCGCTACAGTGTTTCTTGCCCAGAAGTAGACTAGGAGGTGGGTGGATTATGGAAAGCTTAGACATCCAAGCAGAAACAGCAGCTCTGGACTTCCCAACAGACCATAGTTTAGCTGGACTCGAAAGTGGCTTGACGGGCATTCCGGAGAAATGGAATGTCTTGGCAAGAGAGGGAAAGGAAGGAAGATGGAGGGAGACAGTGAAGAGAGAGGAATGAGGAGCAGAGAGACATGTGGAGGAGAGAGAAGGCTGGAAACAAATCGGGTATTAAAAGCCAATCCAGAGAGTGTGAAAGAAAATCAGAAGTGAAGAAAGTGAAAAGAAAATGTAGAGTAAATAATATTTTAAGAAATAGTGGTCTTCCAATTTCAGAAGTTCCAATTCAAAGAGTCGGACTGTTCAGCTATGTTACCTCCTTGAGAAACAATACAAATACACTTATTAAGAAGCCAGCGCTTTGCTATATTATAAATAGTTCTGAATTAATGTCCCTTCCCAAAATGCCTACTTTTCCAACAGGTGCAATATTACACCATCTGCCCAACAAAAGAATCTAAATGTCACTAACTTCAGGAGAAAATGTAATTGACTGCCTAGGACCCTAGTTTATTATGATATTTAATAACTTGTACTTATATAGCATGTAGGGGCATAAAAGGTGTTATAAATGTTAACCCTCTAATTCACACAGTAACTCCTTAGAAAGAGAGAAAGCCTGACACTCCCTTTTTAACAGATCCATTCATTCAACAAACATTTATTGGGTTCCTACATGCTAAGCATTGTAATGATGTAGAAATTTGGCTACATGGAGTTTGATTCAGGCTGTTGGGTGCCTGCCTGCTCCCCCAGACACAATGAGAGCCTCCCAAGAGCAGGAACCATGACTTTTTCTCTCTGAAGTCTTAGAGCCCAAAACTGCACCTGGAAAGAAGCTTTATTCCACAAATATTTATAGATTTTTTAAATTAAATACCCAGCATTACCTATAAGTCTCTGCTACCATTATTAAAAAACATAAACCCCAAAACTCTTGACTTCTGAGGCATTGCTGGCCACTGGACCTTATTTCCTGTGGAACCCCATAATCTCCTCTTTGAGATGGTAAAACATTCACTCATCCTCTGAACACTGTGAATTATGCGCAATTTCCATAGCCCTTTGCATTTACTGGGGACAAGGTAGAGGCTGAGATGGGCCCCACACTAAGAGCTGCTCTTTTCTTAAAGACTTTTGGCTTCTATGAAGATTTTTATATTGGAAGGAAAAATAGAACTCTGGATCTAGAAATCACTCCAAGTCAATATCCTCTTGGTAGTCTGGGTTGGGTGTGGGAAAGTTCCACTTGGCAGCTCTGAGGTCCCAACTACTATCAAATGGCTAGCACAAAAGAGAAACAAATTGGACATTGAGCATCTCTCCGACTCAGGTCTTGGGGTCTCACTGTGTTGGTGAGATCATGCTCTAGTGCGATACTTCACAGGTATCTGGTAATTTAACCAACTTGTACAGGGTCCAAAACAAAGCCATCTTGTGCCATAGCAAAGTCCCGGTGAACTGGGGAAGGAGACAGTTACGAGTGTGTGCCCAAATTGTTCACCTTCTACCCCACCCACATCCCAATGTGGATGCCATTAAAAATCTCAATTGCTAATATCTGGAAGGTATCCTGTGCTCTCAGAACTAAGGCCAGGGTGTCATCTGTCTCTAATCATGAAAGCAGACTCTCTCCAAGCCTGAAGACTGAAGTGGCACCAAAAGTCTCAGGTGCTCCAGCCCAAGCCTGGTGCTATCACCCCTGGGACAGTCACAGCAGATGGTCCATTTTCACAAATGTCAAAAATCAGGCTCCAGACACTCATGAGGCCAGAATACACCCTAAATTAGCTGCTGGCCACTTAAATCATACAGGTTACACTTTCTCTTTACCTTTTGCTCCCTAACGTTGCTCAGTGAATGACTGTATGAACTGCTGCTCTCCAAAGAGCTTCAAACGAACTCCATGTAAACAGTGCATCTGAAGAGGCCCGCAGAACTTGAAAGAAGAGGACTTGGCTTCCCTCATTCTTTGAAAAATATATCCTGTATCCCTTGGCTGTATAATACAGAAAAAGAAATCTGAGTTTCTTTCTTCTGCTCTTCCGGGGAGGAGGGTGGCACAGTCTGTCTATGGCTGAGCCCACAGTTGTACATGAAAGTTAATATTTCCAGGGCCCTGCATGGGATACCTTTCCCAGAATTCATGTTCTCCATGGGAAACTGAAATAGCGCGTGAGAGTTACCCTAAGTAGATTTAAATAATTAAATTCAAAAATTCTCAAACCACTTGCTGTTTCAAATTTATTTCTTTAATAACAGCTCAGACTCAGCAACAGACTGGATTAAGGTTTCATTTATTGGAAATTTAAGGTATATCCAGCTCTGGGTGTTGTTTTTAAGTATTTAAGGGGAAATTTGTGCTCGGTGAAAATGAAGAGACTGCAGCATTATAAATTCATTTCCTCTATTAGAAGCAGGGCTGCGCCTGCACGCTGCAGCTGTTCCAGGAGGCAGTCCCGACAGGCTGAAGGGCGAGCCGGGAGCAGACGACCCTTTGTTTCCCCAATAGGGGAGATTTGGCCAGTCCAACACCCTCGGCAAGAACTATTTCCTCAGTGGCGCCAGGCAGTTGGGCAGGATCATCTGGGGTGGTTTTCATGTGGCAAAGTAAAGCATCTTTTGGGATTCCAGGGCAACTTCTAAGGGATCCATTTGCATCTGTGACCTCAAACCGTGCCTTGCACCAGGCCCCAAAGATGGGAGGCTGCCATGGCCTGAGCCTAGTTTGCTGACCTCAGAAATAACCCATCCTGATACATTCAGCAAAGCCTCAGAAAACAGGTGTTACGTTGCAGGTAACAGCCCCACGGTACTTACTATTCATGCTAACAATTTTACAAACAAGTGAGTTTCTTATACATTCATCGCCACCCCCAGGCATTCATATTCTTTTTAAGTACAGAAACCTTAATTAGATTTTGACCACAGACCCGGATTTGACTTACCCTGACAGGGTTTCCATTAGTGTAATCTGTGGGGGAATTCGCTGTTTTAACATCTGTGTGCCTGAGGCCTATCTCACATTTACTGCAAAACTCTGAAAAGCCTCCCTTGTATGGCTGTATGTTTCCTCATGCTCCCAATTTCACAGAAGTCATTTCAGCACCAAACGGTAATTAGCAAAGGGATGGGCCTCAGCTGACATGAATGCAATTTATTGTTTTCCACGAGGCCCTGAACCAAGCAAACAAAGAACACAGTCTAGCTGTCTGGCATTTTATTAACTTGTATTGTGCGGTGCACCTTACTGAAGGGAGATCTTCAAGAGAAATTCAGCAGTTTGTGTGTGGCAACACACAGACTTTGGAAGAATATTAATTTCAGTTCAATTAGGCAAGTTTTGTGGTACCTCAGCCTGTAATAGAGGACAGCCACTTTTATAATTATCTTCCATATTAACTTTATCATCACCAGACTTTTGCATAAATTCAACCTTTCATCTTTAAAATGCCAACACTTCTTCAATTTTGGCAACCGTACAGCACTGCTAATTATTTGCTCATTATGTGTGGTTAACTGATGAATCATTAATAAATGAATGAATGGCTAATATATTTTTATGGTAATTGGAGATATAACTGATTGCAGACTTCCTTAGCTTCTCAAAACGGCACTGAATGAGCAGTGGCTGCCTAATTGTTTACAGATGATATTTATGCCCCCACCCAGCGTTTCCCACAGTTGTGGTTTATCCCTGGCATATTCTCATCAGTCCAGGGTGGCGGCTTGAACCAGTCTGGGCAGAGGGGAGTGGGCGGCAGCATAACCGAGCTTCCTTTATTGTGTTTCTGTCACCTCGTTTGTTTCAGCTCAGCTGACACATAACCACGTATGAGCCGCATGACCATTTGCTAGCAATTCAAAGAGTGCTTGTGGACTCTATTTGCCTAGCCATTGGCAGGGCCACAGCTACGACACTGCTGTGGTTACCCCTAGTCACAAACATATAAAGACTCAGATGCTGACACACAAAGACTCAGGCCATCCAACTGCCACTTGTCTTGCCTGGCACACCCAAAGGAGCAGTGGCCAGTGGCCACCCAGCCTGGTGTCTCTGTGGTTGAAGAGTTAAAGGGGACCCTTTGCAAAGTTTGATTGGGAGCCTGGAGTCCAATTTGCACCACTGACTAAAGTTCAGAAAATAAAATCTACCAGGGATCCTTTAACTCCATTCACTGACTCACCATTCCACGGCTGGTTAATGTGTTTGGAGATTAACTGCTGAATTACAAAAATTATATTTATCATGCTGCAAATCAGTCAGCACCTATAGGTTAAAAACAAAGAGTACGTATTTGTTGACAATTCTTGTGAAAATGAAAGATAGAATACTTGCCAAATAAGTCTTGTTGAGCTTCACACAAACAGACGGAAGAACAAGTTAAAAATGCAAAGGAGATTACCAATTCTTAATTATAATTATTTAACCAGGTGGGTAGTTTCTCCTAATGAACATTTCCATGAAAACAGAATAACTAATGACAGTCTTAAAGAAGCCTTTGTCTTTCCATGTACTAATGATCACATTTATAAATATGCAGCAAGGCCCCCGTGTACATTGCTAATGATAAGTAATTAAGTACCAGGCGTGGGAAGCCAGTGAAAAGGGTCGTGTTAATGCAAGAGAGGAAATTAAAAATGCAATAAAATAAGTTGCCTAGAAAAGATTAAATAAACTTCTGGCTTCTCCTTCTTCCAGAAGTAAAAGAACAGTTTCCCCATTCTCATAGTGAAGCCATGGCAGGCCATTCAACAGCTGGTTATCAAGTCAGACAGTACCAAGTGATCCACTTGCTTTCTACCTCCATCCCCATTTTATCCTGCAGGATTTCAGGCAGAGGGTGTGGCTCAAAGTAAAAGGCATTTTGGGTCACCAAAGGAGAAGATGAGCCCCTTGGAAAAAGGAAACAGTTGGCCATCACAGATGGATACCTTCCACTGGCTAATTAAATAGGACTTTGGTTGCTGTTGCTAAAGTACCACTTGTTTATAAAACCATGTTGACCAATCTGGGTTTTTTTCTCAGCTTCTGGAAGGAAAAGAGAGGACAAGATCAGTGCCTTTTCCAGTAGAGCAGAATAACCTTCTCATGTTGTTGGCTTCCCCAGCAGACTGCAAAACTCCTGGAGGATGAGACCACGACTCTGTGTTATTAGACACTGTAGCCCTCACACCTAGCCCTGCACAGAGGCCGTGAATGCTTAATAAACACTGGTTGAATAAGTGAATGAATGAATGTTCAAAATAAACCATCCCTAAGCCAAGGAGCAGTTTGTCCAAGAGCCCTGTCACATCGCTCCCCATCCAAGCAGCCGTGCCACCCAAACGCTGGCCCACTCAAAAGACGTAAGGCCTTTCTCTCATTCACTTACTGAGAAAGGCACTGATTCCTTCTTCAACATATCATCATCAAAAGGAACAGAAATTTGAAGCTTTAAGAAAAAAAAAAGGTCTTTGCAAAAAAAATCACATAGTTGGTTGTCAGACTCCTGTTTAGGAATTGACTAGGAATCCCAGCATCTCCTTTGAGCATTAAAGACACACAAAATGAATAAGGGCCTTCTTGGCAAAAGAAAAGGGACTTATATTTGGATCTCCAAAGCTCTTAAATAAGAGCAATTTTGATTCTTTTTTTTTAAAGTATCTTAGTGAAGCTCTCAAACCACTGAAGATTTTTTTCTTTCAAACGTTTCAAACTCGTTGATCTCAAGTCTCTCCAGACCTCCACATTCCCTAACTCTTCTATGTGGTTAATCCCTGAGTGGGGGGAATCTAATTTTCTGCGGCTGCAATCTCGGGTTAACAAGAAGGCAACCTTGATCTGAAGAAAATAGCAACCCACGAAAATCTAAACCTTGGTTGGCGATTTCGGGTAGCTTTTCTTGTTTAAATTTTCTCCCCTTTTTTCTTAAACAAGTTTAAGAAACAAGTCATAAGGCAGAAAATCTAGGGTTTGGCTGTCTCTGCCCTGTTTTAAGGCTCCTTCTGAATTCAAATGAATCATTTCCTTTTACATAAAATCTTCAACGAGGCCACACTTCTTTTGTTATCGGAGTGTTGTCATCGGCAAGCCTGCTCGACTCTCATAAAGGCAATTTAGTACCTGACATTCGAGCAACGTGTGCGCGGGCCTGGATTTGCCTTACAAATAAGGGCTGCCAAGGAAACCTCCGGGGAGGCCGGCGGCCCTGCTCGGGGACACCTAAGGTGCATCTTTCATCAACTTCTCCGACAGGCCTTTGCTTCCCAGGGCGTGCCGTTCTGTACACAGCCGCCTTCCCCTCCCGAGAAAGTTCAGGACGGCGGCAGGGCCACTCTGCAAGCTTATCCTGACCCCCAGTGGTCGACCCCTGTCATCGGGCCCGCACCGGGTCCCTCTTTCGCTGCCGGGCAGAGGCGAGCACCGCCCTGAGGTTCCCTGGATCCCAGGGACCCAGGCACCATTCGCTTTAATTGACAATTAAAACAAACTTCGGTTCTCACAAGAATCAACCGAGTGAAATTTCACAACTGCAAGTTTCACAATTCAATTCCCTTGAAGCAAAACCAACAGTTTCCCTGAGGTTTCACTCCACACCTCTCCATTTGTTGTTTAACTTCCCCCTCAAGTTTCTCTTCCCACACACAATTTTATTTTCAAGTCAGTCATGGAAACAGTTTAATTATGTTTCTGGGGGTCCCTGCATCCTCCCTGCCCCGGTGCTGAGTCAGCGCTTCCGCGAGCCCCAGGATGAGGACTCCAGAGAGCGCATGTTTATTAACAGAGCAGCGTGGCGCTCCCAGCGACCAGGGGGGCCCCCGAGGTGGCTATTTATGGCTTCTGCCCACCAGCCTGCCTGTTCAAGCTGTTTCATATTGTCAGCCACCGGAATCAAACAAACAACCTGAAATAAGGCCTCCGCGGCCACGAATAGAATGCAGTCAGCAAACAACGTCCGACCCCGGCGGTAGAGTCGCCGGATTTAGCAAGTAAAAATATAAGATGCCCAGTTAAGATTGAATTCAGATAAACCACAAATACGTTTTTAGTATAAGTATGTCCCAAATATTGCAAGGGATATGTTTGTACTAAAACATATTTGTGGTCTATCTGAAATTCACATTTAACTCGGGGCCTTCTATTTTATCTGGCAATCCTACCCAGTAGAGAAAGGAGAGGTTCTGTTTTATGTTTTACAGCTCAGCTTCTGAGCAGATCTGGATAGTTCAGGAGGCCTGGGCCTCTCCTTAAGAGTTAGGTGAGAATTATTTTTAAACGGTAGGAAAATAGTCCGAATGTGGATTCTCGGAGCCTCTCTGGAGACTCAGACCTCCCTGGACATTGCCTCCCTTCTCAGTCCTACCCTCTTCTCTCCCTCCCTGTCTCTCCACTGTGGAGGCAGGACCCTGTCCTGAAGGGTTCCGTTCCCACAGTCAACCTTCCCAATCTGCCTCAGGTGTCCTAGCTCACAGATGTTGAAGCAAAAGTCAAAACCAAGGTAACTCTTTTTAGGGGGTAATAGATTAAACTGCAGCTGGGTCTTCAAGGGATAGGAGTAGCCATATTCTGAACTGCTATTTGTATCTACTGAAATGTAAACATTACAAAAATTTTTAAAAAACAAGTTTGAATTACTATCTTTCTTTAAAAAAAAAAAGGCCACAGCCTTGGGAATACTGCACATATCTGTTACTGACAATTCTGAAAACCACCTCTGCAAGCTTGTCAGTTAAACCAAATGTTAAATGGAAAATATTTGGCGGGATTTAAAATTAGACCCGCACACATTACTTACAGATGTTTCCATGCAAAATACTTGAAACTGAACCACACCAAGTCATAAACCCCACAATGGTGTATTTTTTATACCCCAAGTTAATTTTTATTATATAAGTAGCCATATGAAGAAGGTATTGCATACAGCTTAAATTAAATACGGAGGAATGAAATCAGCAGTATCCCTTTACAGCATATGGCCCAGCAAATCAAATTACAAAGCTTTCCACATCTCATTAACTGCAATGAGTACAGTGAGTTTTCTAATAAGTCACATCTTTTTCATGTGAGTGGTGAGCAGTGACTTATTGTAAGAATTCACAGGATGACCCTTGTGCTGAAATTAAGAACTAATCTAAAATGGGCAGGGTCATCTGGTCAAGACTGATCATAACATTTCCTCATTATTGTTTTAGTTGGCATTGAAGCATATGTTTTCCTGGTGCCCCAGCTGAAAAATGCCTTTGATAATTTCACTGACAGCAAATAACCCACACACTGCCATTTAATGAGTGTGGGCAGGATTAGCTGACAATAAAGAATATAGTATAAATGTTTTTATTAGAACAGATTTATTTTTTAGCTGGGAAAAAAAAGTCACATGGAAATGCTGAGCTGATTTCTACCCTTGTGATAGCAATCGCCCTGTTAGTGATGCAGGTGAAGAGGCAGAAGCTGCACGAAGCCCAGGGCTGGCCAAGACAGTGCCTTCAGGCTACAAATGGTGAAAGGCAAGTTCCAGCTGGAACCTATACTCAGATGTCTGGTTCCTCCTTTGCACAACAAGAAAAAAAATACTTCTACAATTGCTCATCATGTGGCCTTTGGTTGAGATGAATTACCAATTTACAACCTCTTGTGTTTGGAGAGAAGCAAACTGTGCTCTTTTGAGGCAAGAATCAGGAACCTAAAATCATTTAAGCCTTCTTGTTTATAAGGCCAGAGTGAGGCCAAAAATCCATTTTCCTCTGTGCTCTAAGCCCTTTCAATGACGAGTTTCTCACCATCTGCACTAATAAATATGGACTGGTGTGTGTATAACCATACACTGAGGAGAAGGGAAGAGTGAAAGGATTTTAAATGATTGCAAATTGCTCTCCTGCTGAGATAACAGCAGTTTGCATGTGAGCCTCAGTTGTCACACATTAAGAATGGGCATTTGGCTTCTTTTCACACAGCTGCGAGAGAGAAGGGGTAAGTTTCAGAACAACTAGAGAGAAAAGTGGTCTGTTGTTCTTAGGGAGACAGGCTTTCTAGTGGCATCTTGCCCAGAAGCTCTTGCTTTGCAGCTCCAACCATGGGGACTAGAGACAGGATGAGCAGACCAGTCCCCAGAGCTGGGAGCAAGGGGAATCACTGAAGCCCTGAAACAGGATCATAAGCCTCAAGGCTCAGCAGAGATCAAAGGGATCAAGAATGGAAACAAGGCCAGAGGACTGAAGTAGCCTGGTGTGTAACAAAGTGATCCTTGAGTTAAGGTCAGTTTCTTGGGAAGACTTGGAGGCTTAAGACTCGTCCTTAGGCACAAGTGGTCACAGGGAAAACTCTGTCTTGGGAAGATGCAAACAGCAGTCTAAGAAGGTGCTGTAGGTTAGCAGAGGCGGACAGTGAGTGTGCCATAGGAAGAGTAAGGCCGCCGAGGCAAAAGCCAGTCATCCAGGGACCCTGGAGCCTGACTAGACTCAGAGGTCTCCTCCCAGCCAGAGAGAAGTGACTCCGACTCCCTGTTCCTAGCAAAATGTAATGGGCAACTGTGGAAGCTTCAAAGAGACCGTCCGATGAAACAGGGAAGTGTCTCAACAGTAGAACAGCAGCCACAGTGAAAGTGGAGTGCCCACGCCATCAGAAAGTGCACTTTAGGAAATGCTGAGGACCGTGAGAAGACCCCTTGGTCAGAACACTTCCAAATACATCCTCCAACAGAAGGACCTCCAACCTGCCCCAAGGTGGGGCTGTGGAACCCAGTCACCTACCTCTTCTCTCAAGTGATCAACATGGGAAGGGAAAGGACCCTGGGAAGCAAGGGGGAGTAGGAAGTATCAAGTCAAGGGAGGAGAAGGAAAGTGGGAACGGAAATGGAGCAAAGCATCAGCCGTTGAGCCCAGGCAAGGCAGTGGGATGAGCCAGGAAGACAGGCTGGAAAAGTCACCTGAGGAGGTGAGACTGTTAAGAAATACCTGTGGCTGAGCCCATGGGAGGAGAAGGCACTGTTAAGGGTGCCAAGCCTTTAGGACACCCAGGGGAAAATGTGGGGAAACGGGGAAGGTAGGGGAAGGGAGGGTCTGCCATTAAATACATGACCAATCCCTGGTGAGAAGGAATTGCTAGCTACCACCCAAAGCAACTGTTCAGGATTGTGAACTCGTACAGGGTTCACTCTTAGTGTTGTCTTAGGTCCTCAAAACAAAACCGATATTAAAGCCTTTATCACCTAATTTCACCCTTCAGTTGTAATTGAAGCTTCCAAGCCTAACACAGGCCCTGGTTACTTAAACTGGAACCAAACAAGGAAAATCCCCGAGTATTGCTAGGTAACAATAACAAGTAATATTTGCACCACTTTACAGTTTACAAAGTGTTGTCATCATTTTTCTCATTTGCTCTTCATTACCAGGCTGTGAAGAAAGCAACTTACCCGTAGCTAGGAAGCAAAAATGGCCAGATCGCAGACCGAAGTCTTCAGATTCCAAGCCCAGTATAACTTTTATTACAGCAAATATCTCTTATATACTGGTCAAGTAACACTCTAAAATGCTCTGGCAGTCTGAGGAAATATCCATGTTGTACTCCTGGAGGAATGTATTCAGGGATTAAACCAAAGTTCTCCAGAAGAGACCATCCTTCCCTTATACCTTAGAATATCTTCAGATCTAAAGTGTGTGTTGGAGGCATTCTGCCTCCATTCCTCGCTGACTGGTGCAGATGGAACAACGTTGCCAAGATGACATTCTTCAGAAACATGCTTTCTAGGACCCTCTTGGTAGCTGCTCAGTGACTATACTTGGAATAAGAGCCATAGTTGTTTTTTTGGCAAAGGAAGAAAATGAGGAAAGAAATCACATACAGACTTGAGCGACATCAACATGGCTTTTGAAGCAGCATCAGCCAGGGGAGCATCTAGCTCAAAGGAACTGGAGCTACCAAGTGCTATGTACCTTCCCCTTCCCCTCAAACCTTCTCTCTCTCTCTCTCTCCTATTTCTTCCTCTTTTTCCTCTCTCCATTACTAGATGATGCCCATGATATAGTCACTGTCTAAGAGGAAATAGGAAACTCTTTTATTTCTGCATTCTTCCTCCCCCACCCCCTCACCCCCCCACCCCACCCCCGCCAACTCTAGCAGGTGAATGGGGCCAAACTAAAGAGTGGTCTTGTTGAAGATATAAAGGCTTCAGGTGAATGTGAAAGGCTGGTTGTGCAAGTAGGTTATACAAATTCTGGGCTGGACCCAGTGTCTCATGCTTGTAATTCTAGCACTTTGGGAGGCAGTGGCAGGAAGATCGCTTGAGGCCAGGAGTTTGAGACCAGCCTGGGCAACAGAGCAAGACCCTGTCTCTACAAAAAAAAAAAAAAATTTTTTTAAATTAGCCAGGTGTGGTGGCATGTGCCCGTAGTCTCAGCTATTAGGGAGGCTGAGGTAGAAGGATTGCTTGAGCCCAGGAGTTCAGTGTTACAGTGAGCTATGATTGGGTCACCACACTCTAGCCTGGGTGACAAAGCAAGATCTTGTCTCTAAGAAGAAGAGGAAGAAGAAAAGGAAGAGGAAGAAGGAGAAGAAGGAGAAGAAAGAGAAGAAGAAGGAGAAGGAGGAGGAGGAGGAAGAGGAAGAATTATCCTGCTCCCATGTGGGAGGCTTTGAAGGCCTCATCCTCTACCACCTGAACTTGTAATTAAACACTTCCCTTCCATTTACCCAAAGCAACCAAAACCAGCACAGAAACCTCTTGTCAATTACTTGCGCAAGTGTCCCTTGGGTATGTTGATGAACAAGACAAAGGTTTAAACCTAGGGAAACATTCTTTCTGTCCTTATCTCCTCTGCTTTCCCAAACCTCCCCAATACTACCACTGGCCCTACAGCATTTCTTGTAGCCTTCCTTCATTCCAGCCAAGTCTAGCTTTGTGCGGCCCCACAATTCTTCATGTTACTTCCAAGCTCCCACCCAAGATACTCCCAAATGCTAGGAGCATCTCCTTCTTGTTTCCTGTGCTGCTTTCCTCTCTTCCTTGGAAGTTCCTCTCATTGACTCTAGGAAGTCTTCCTCTAGTACTGAATTCCCAAATATGCAGCTTGTTTAAAGCCTCTAACATGTACATTGAGTATTGGAAAATTTAACAATCACTTACAAGTTAAGATTCCTATGTCTCGGGGCTGAAAGGGACTTTTGAATCAGAATTGGTCCATTTTCAAATATTCCTCTAGCTTATGACAACTTTCTAAGCTTCAGTTTTTCATCTGTAAAATTAGGGTACAGGGTCTTCATTCTACGGTTCTAGAAGTCCAAAGCTTGGTCAAGGTTACACAGCTAGAGGTATGACAATGCAGGCTAGAAGTGGAGCCTGCTCCCATCTGAAGGCCACACTCTCCACTCCATCAAGCTCTGTGTGCACATACAAGCACAAGCCAATTCATTTGCCTGAACTCCTCTGTTAAATACGTACCAAAACTAACAATGGAACTACCATGTGATCCAGCAATCTCACTTCTGGGTATATCCAAAGGAATTAAAATCAGTATGTTGGAGAGATGTCTGCACTGCCATGTTAATTGCAGTACTATTCACAATAGTCAAAAGACGGAATTAACCTAAGTGTCTATCAATGAATGAACAGATTTTTTTAAATGTGGTATATATACACAATGGAATACTATTCAGCCTTAAAAAAGAATGAAATTCTGTCATTTCTGACAAACTGGATAAATCTAGAGAATATTAAATTAAGAAGTAAAATAAACCAGGCACAGAGAGGCAAATACTGCATGATTTCATTTGTATGTGGAATCTGAACTCCTAAAAGTAGAAAGTAGACTGGTGGTTACCAGAGGCTGGGGAGGAGGGAGTGGGTAATGGAGAGATGTTGGCCAAAGAGTACAAAGTTTTAGTCCGACAAGAGAAACAAGTTCTGGTGTTCCACTGCACAGCAAGGTGGCTATAGTTAATAAGAATGTACTGTATATTTCTAAATTTCTAAAAGTTTGAATTTTAAATGTTCTTACCACAAAGAAATGATAAGTATGTGAGGTGATGAATATATTTGCATAATTTTATCATTTTATAATTTTATATATATATATTTAAAATATATCAATTTGAGACTAAGGAGCAATTCTTTATTTTTATACCCTTAAATACTTAATACAGTATTGCCTACTGAATTATGTCTCAAATGTAAACACCCTATGTTATCCAACTCTATAGCCATCTACCACCAACCACCAGCCACTCCCTTGATCTTTGCACATCAAAGATGCCTACTAATAAATGCTTTTGAATGAACAACGGCACTAACTGAATGAAGGACCTCCCATTTTTCATTATCTCCATGAGTACTGCTCACCAATTGATTGAAACTGGACTCCCAAACTCCCAGGCAAAGCTAACCCTCCCAGGGTTAGCAGAACAGTGTTCTGCTGGCTCCCCTGTTAACATAGCTGTGTCACTCAGCATTTCTATAACCCTGATGTGCCTCCATTTCTTCATCTGTAAAATGGGAATAAAATAGTACCTACCTCATGGGGTAGCCATCAGGATTAAATGAATGAGTCCATTAAAAGCACTGAGAATAGTGCCTAGCAATATGTGTTAGGGTTCTCCAGAGGGACAGAACTAATAGGATACATGTATACATGAAAGGGAGCTTATTGAGGAGAATTAGCTCACACGGTCACAAGGCAAAGTCCCATGATAGGCTGTCTGCAAGCAGAGGAAGAAAGAAGCCAGTAATGGCTCAGTCTGAGACCAAAAGCCTCAAAAGTAGGGAAGCCTTCAGTCTGTGGTCGAAGGCCCGAGAACCCTCGGCAAACCACTAGTGTATGTCCAAGAGTCCAAAGGCTGAAGAACCTGGAGTCTGATGTCCAAGTGCAGGAGGAACAGACAGATGCATCCAGCACAAGAGAAAGAGGAATGCCACAAGCCTCAGCAAGCCAGCTTATCCTTCTTCCTCCTGCTTTGTTCCAGCCGGGCTGGCAGCCGATTGCATAGTGCCCACCCACGAGGGTGGGTCTTCCTCTCCCAGTCCACTGACTCAACTGTCAATCTCCTCTGGCAACACCCTCACAGACACACCCAGAACCAAGACTTTACCAGCTATCTAGGCATCCCTCAATTCAGTAAAGTTGACACCTAATATTAACCATCACACAATACATAGCAAAATGCTCAGTAAATATTAGCTGTTGTTATTCTATACTTTCATCTAGCATAATCCTCCTCACACATCACTGTGATGCCTATTTAATTTGTTAACTTTCCAGAATGAGTGGAAGCTCTATGAGGTCAGGGACCATGTCTGCCTTGGTCTTACTCCCAGCATGGTGGTCTGGCAGGTGGTAGGTAATCAATAAATTTCTGAATGCACCCATGCAAGAATGCAAAAATGCAAAGCTAATTCCCTGGGCTATGTGAATTGGTTGCTGATACTTTGTAACTAACAGAAAATTTTCTAACTTTTGAATACTATAGGTAATTGTTCTGAGTTGCTCTCCTCTTTATTTAAGAATAGAGGAAATGAGAGGCACCATTGCAAAGTGGTTAAGAGCACAGACAGCAAAGCCAGAGTGCATGGATTTGGAACCTGGTTCTACCACTTACCAAAATGTGACCTTATGTGACTTCAATAGAAATAATAATAGTACCTACCTCATGTGGGTCTTATGGAGATTAAATGAGTTAACAGATGAAATGTGCGTAGTGCCTAATATTACATAGTGTTAGCTACTATCATTATCATCACCATCACCATCATCGTCATCATCATCCTGAATTGTGAATAAGGATATGATACAAAGACCTGAGAGTGAAAACAGATGTGTGGTTGTAGGAAAATATTTTGTCACCAATACAGAGACATCATGGATGGCTAAAAGGCAGCATTCAATATAACCATGTTGTTGTGTTATGACAATTTAGCTGTCATCAATATACTGTTGGAATGTTTTAGGTTCATGCAGTTTAGGCCACACTTGAGGGCAGGGAGTTATGGGAGGAAGGTTTGCAGAAGAGTGTCTACTTTGTACAGTGTAAATGCTGCTGTGCCCACCAGCTCCCACCACAAGCCCTGCACTCCAATGAGGTGGGCACACATCTCTGGCCCAGCACCACCCCGAGTCCTGCTGTGGCCGGAAGACCACTCTTCCCTCCTTGCCATCTTCTCCTGACACATATTTTCTCATCACATTTTAGTTCAAGGACCCTCCAGAAACCAAAGGCACCATTCTGTTCTTTGATGCTGTGTCTTCAAAGTCATGGGCAGTGCAGAAGCCCAGCTGCCAGGACACCAGCTGTCCCCTCCCTGGGCCTCACTGTGGCTGAACTGCAGGTCCCCTAGGATGTCCAGAAAGGTAGCAAACTGGGCTTCCCCCAAGATGCTGAGCCACCAGCAGCCAGAAGCAGGGGAGCAGCTTTACCCGCTGTGTGAGGAGGGCGGCAGGACCCAGCTCTGAGAAGATGTAGAACACACTGTAGCTTCAGGAAAAGGAATCTTAAGTCCCAGAGCAATTAAAGAACAGGAATCGAATTGAAGCAAGAAATGAGGAAAGCTTTGCATCTCCTGTTTCTTACTCTATTTCACCACAATGGCTTTTCCCCACCACAGCCCAAAGCTGTGAAGCGATTTGAAGTCACTACATTTAGCCACAGATGATTGATTTTAAAATTATTCATGAGTAGCCATCTCACCACTATCTACCTACCTCAAGATTAGATGCTGCCACTATCTTACAATTCTCTTATAAGGGGTTGAAATCAAAATCTCCTCATGAATGGAATTTATCTCACCAGCTGTGAATATGCACTGTGATTTGTTATCATGGAGTTCTTTATCCTATTTGCTGAAGCTACCTTAAGTTTATAACATGCATTAATTTTTATATTGCAAATTCTGCATATATGCAGAAAAAAGAATTACAACAGCACCTGCCATAGTTCTATTGAATCAGTACTTTATATATTGCATGTATTACATAGCATGACCTTTTGATGTTTAATACCCAACCCTACCCTTGCCCCACCTTACACACACATACCAGCTAAAATTGTTCTCTGAAGGTACCTCATGAGTCAAATTTGCTCAAGATTCATGGCTCTTACCTGAAGCACTGGGGTGCCTATTTAAATAATTTTAAGAAGAGGTCAATATCATGAATACTATTTCCTTGAAGTAGCCACACTATGGCATCAGGACTGCAACATGAATGCTGACACTTGTGCCTGGCAGCCCACAGAAGTTAGGGAACTTGACACGAGGAAGTGTCCCAGAAAGGACCCAGGACATGGTCCACTGGGATCCTCACTCAACAGAGGAACATGGAAAGCGCCACTCCCTCATTTGTCTAATCATATTCTCATTGCCTGACCCTGGGTGGGTGGAGTCCTTCCATGTAACATACAATTTTTAATTTTAAGGGCTGATATCCATCTTTAAATTAGCTAAGTAATGACACAAAGACTGAAATCAAAATTCGTCGTGGCCTTCCCATGAATGGCCTCACACCATTTGGTGAGAGAGATAAAGAAAGGGTAGAAAGCTGGGTGCTGGGATGTGCTGGGTTTGCAATGCCGCTTCCCTGGAATACAAGACAGGCTCAAACCTCTTGAAGCCAGTCGGAGTCCAAGGTAAACTGCTTCACAAACACTCAGCCAATAATAAAATGTTTTGAAAAGCACTTAAGCTTAATAGGTTGAGGTGTTAACTCAGTGGAAGCTTCTGTTACTATGGAGAGAGACTGCGAGAGCAGAGAAATGCCACGGGGTGGGAAAAGGAACGCCATTCAAAGGAGTCATGCCACACACAGCAGACATACAATAAGGCCTCCTGTATGCGATGGGCAGCCACATGGGGCCCAGGATGATGACGCTGGGCCAGGGGAGTACTGATTGGTATGGGTATGGTCTTCAGATCCCTCAATGCACTTGGTTTGAATCTTCCTCTTGATACACCACTCTCCCCAGGCCTACTGTAGAGCAGACCTTCTAAGACCAACTCCTCCACTTATTCTTCCACCCTCTCTTGGCCATCAGCTCAGAAGCCAAGGGCCATCCCCAGACATTCCACAGTGAATAGTATGGAGTGTGCTCTACACCTCTGGTATTACAGGTTTTCATGTTACATTCCTGCAGACTCTCTGACACATGACAGGCCACAGAGGTATCATCAGGTCCAGGAATTTGTGCTCCAAGAATAATGATTTTAGTTCTCCATGACTACTAACTCAGTGGTCTTGATTAGTCTTATTATAATGTTGTTTCCTATCAAGTGAAACATTGCCTTTAAAAGGATTTCAGTCTCCAAACTTCCTTCACACAATGAATGCTCATGCCCTAGCACCCGGAGCCATCTGGCAGCCATTCTAGTTCCCTGGGGCTGTGCACCAAGGAAGAAAACTGGTTCATCCTAACACCATTCAACACATGCATTACTGATGGTCTTCTATGGTGTAAGCCATTGGGAGGGGCTGAGTTGCCAGTAAATGCCTTTCTGACCTGTACAGTTGAGTCATCTGATCAGCATTCAGAACCATTGCTGTTGGGACGACAACAATGTAACACCTAGAAATTTATTCTTTATCAGGGATATCCAGTCTCCTAGCCTGAGATTTATAAGATTCATTGAAAGTTCAAGATAATATATTTTTTAAATGAAAGAGCAAAACAACATAATTACGTATCTACAGAATAAACTGACCTCTGCCAACCCAAGTGGAGATGAAGAGTACAGGGTTTGATTCCTCTAATTACACACAGCTTTTGGATAGGGGTGGATGAAAGGACACTTTATTATTCTCCCTCTAGTCATAGCGCTCTGTTGAAGCTAATCAAACTCTAATTCATTAGAAACTGGGACAAGAAACAGAAAATAAAATAAATAATGGCTTCCACTGGCCCTTAAAGCCTGAGCGAAACTTCTGATTAAATCTGGCACCTTGGCCCTGCTAGAATGTGCACTCCATGAGAGCGGAAGCCTTGCCTGGCTTGTTGAGCAACGGACCTCCAGCACCTAGACGAATGCCCAGCACCTTGTGCTCCCCTCATAAGTACTTGTTGAGTGAAGCAATGAATAAATAAATGAAGGAACAAACAAACAAGGCAGACTCATCCAGAGCAGCAGAGGTGTCATGGTAGATTGAATGTGCCATCAAAATCAAATGCCTTGGGCTGATCCCAAGTCTTCTGACCAGAGGAGTTTGAGTGAATTACCTCACTTCTTTCAGCTATTTCCCCCCATAAGATGGAAGTACCAATAATATGTTTTGCAGATTAAGTGATAAAATTTATGTAAAAGTATTTCATAAAGTACCAGTTACCCATATGAGAACCCTGTAAGTGACCGTATATCCCACGGCCTCACTCACCCCCGCTACATCCTGTTTGCCTCTTAATCCTACAGCTTCTACCTCCTAATATCTCCCTTCGTTGCTTCCTCTCCATTCTCATCATCAGTATCTTCACTGTGGTTCTCAGCACTCATCACCAGATAGCTCCAGCCCCTTCCTGGTGGGTTCCCTGCCTTAAGCCTAGCTCTGCTACAGTTGCCTTGCTGCCGATGGGCTTCATGAAGGGTGAGTGATCCCTGTAGTCACAAAGCACAGGGATCCATGCTCAGAAGGGGCCATGCTTGAGGGCAAATGCTTATGGTTGCCATCTTGAAATTCTTAATGATTTACTGTTTTGGAAGTGAAGTCCACGACACATGAACATGGGCCAGGGGCTTAGGGTCTTGGCTCTCATGTGCAGCATCTCTTACCACCTCCCTGCCTCCCAGGACAGGTTCTCGGCTACCCATTTCCCTGCCCCTGGCACTCTGGGCCCTGCCCAGCCTCCCCCACAACCTGTCCCAGTGACACTGTCCACTCCACTTCAGTGGAGGGTTGGGCGCAGGCTGGAGAGGGGCAGGGTTGGTGAGCGTGCTTCACAGTATCTTGCAAGGGGGTGTGGCAGTGGCCATCCTCACCCTAGGCTGTCAGTGCTACCATGCACTTAGCAGGCAACTTGGTACAGGAAGCCTCAGGCTCAACCTTAACCAAGATGCCCAGTACATCTTGACAGGGAAGTTGCAATACCCTTGGGGGTTACCTGCTTACCAAGGGTGAGAGCACCAGGCCTCTGAGAAGGAGAGACACCTGGCTGCATCTTCCTACCCCTAGCTGAAGCATGACACATCAGTCCCATGGCTATGGAGAGGAGGAGCCAGCTGCCGGTGGACCACATGTGTCCCAAGTCTTAGGGAGGACTCCAGCTCCCGTGAAAGTCTGTACTTGTCCCACAAGTGTCCTGCCATGAGGACCAGAGGGATATGACATTAAAGAGGATAAAAAAAATGCCACGACAGATTGAGAGACTGCAGAATGAAGGGAAATGCTCTGTATTTTAATGCCTTTAACAGCACCTTTTTTTCTGGTTTTTGAATACATGGCCCCACATTTTCATTTTGCACAGGGACCCCAGGATCCAGTCCTGGCTGTCAACATGACCCTTCTAAATTCTGACCCTGACACACTGCTTACCTGTGACACTCCTTCAGTGCTTTCCCCTTTCCTGTAACTCAGAGCAGAAAGTTCGAGCCTCCTGGCTAGGCCCCCTTGTCTGGCACGTGCTGATTTCCTCAGCCCCATCCCCTTCTGCTCACCCACACTCACCCTCCACCTTGGCCATCTTGAAGCATTAGCAGCTTTTTGAACATGTCTTGCTGCTTTATGTCACTGCTCGTCACATATTCTTCCCTCTGTTACCATTGTCTACCCCTACCTTTATCTGACTGTGTCTACTCAAGCCTCACTTCCTTCCATGGCCTTCCCTGACTACCTCAGCCCCCATCAGGCTACCTCCCAGGAGAACTGTGTCATGGCCCCGATCACTGTGTCCTAGAATCACAGATGTTCCTACCTGGCTTCACTGTCATATGTATGCAACATGATCCTGATGACAGGGACCATATGACCTTCTATTCCTAGCTCCAGCAGAGGGTCTGACACTTTCAGGGAGCACTGAATTCAACACTAAGCTGGACATGCTAGTTCTCTCTGCACATTCCCTTCATTGCCTACTTAGTGAGATGATCTGAATCAAACAAATCAGTCCCACTGGCCACTTTCTCCTGAGAGAGGAGCCTTTTCAATCACCAAGATGGCCAAGGCACCATTTTAAACCTATTTTATAGGCCTACCACTTTCTGATCACGTCACCTGCAATGATCCCATGGGTTTCCGTTCTTGCTTATCACCAAACCTCAGCCACAGAAATTAGAGATCAAAAGCACTGGACTCATTTTTCTTAAGAGAAAAAATCATTTTTCCCCTTCAACACATTCATAAAGCTTTAACAATGCAATCCTAGTACATGGACCTTCCCTCCCCCACTTTCCTATGGCGATCAATGCCCCATACAATGGGTTTCATGACCTTAGACCCGGAATCTAAAGATAGGCTATTCAATCATCTGGTCCAGATCCCTCATCTTACCACTGCGGACACTGAATGCAGGGGCCAGGGGTTGTCTCCATCCCAACCCAAGCCCATGCTCACCCCACTGTTCCATGCAGTCTCTGTGAACTGGGAATTATCTCCAGGCTCCTGATTCACCCTTCCAATCACTTTTCTGAGAGGATACAAGGTCATTCTTGCTTGTAGGTTTCCTTTCTTCAAGATCTCTAGACTATAATATTATCCCATCAACTGTCCAGTAACTCAAAACCTACCAGCCATACTAAACTAACCCATGATTCTGGCATTCTCTGTTGCCACTTTTCACTGGTGCTTTATTTTCCTCCTGAATGTTCATCAGGGAGTTTGTTAAAAATTGGGAAGGGGCAGGAATGAGACTATTGAGCTGTCAGTGATCAGACAATACAACTTACCTCACAGCAAGAGTTTACTTCACTAAATTGTGGGGGAGCCAATGAGAAAGGAATGATCCTGGCTGATGCGCAGTATTGACACAGTAGCCACACAAACCACATTCAATATCTCTGTAAGCCAGCTGCTGGCTTGTTTTGGGGGCAGTATAATTGCTGCTGCCATCATTTCATGAACGGTCCCCTCTTCATCCCACCACCATTCAGGGATTAGTTAGTAAACTAGCAGGACTGTTTCAGACAGAGAGCAATCTGCAAATCAGAAGCTTTCCAACTAGACTGGAATGGGTGGCTTTATTAGACACGTTCCCAGTCACCTTGCTAACAGCCCTCGGGTTTCAGAAATGTCATTAACTATTCCATTCAAGAAACACAGGAAACCCTAAATGCGATCTACCTCATCCCCATCCCCACTGCCTCCCCCACATCATCTCCACCCTTCAGGCGCATTCTAAACTTACAGAAATGTGGCCAGGAGAGAGTTAGACTATTTTGTGTGATGCAATACAGCCTGTTCAACTTTTGCATAGCAATTCAGCAAACACAGTTTTAAGCATTCAATTCTACTTCTACAGCTTCTTAAAATTCCCTGCAATATAATTATACTGATGGGAATGCAGAAAGATAATTGCTTTTAGAGGAAAGTTTCTCCTTTGTTCCATGTTCATCTGGCTTCCAGAAATGGAACAAGAGCCCTTGAACAGCAGAAATACGCATCCATGTGTCTCTAGTTATCATTTATTTACAAAGATAGACCTTGACAAATGTAATTTGTTCAATAAAATTAAAAGGATGCACGATAATTCACTTAGACAAAGAGACTTGAAAGGGGACGTCATCGGCAGCAGCGCCGTCCATCATTCCAAATGATCAGCTGACTTTGAAGAAGTGGCAGGTGTTCCCCTTTTGGAATGCAGCATTGAAATAGTATTTAGAAGGGGGAAAGAAAGAAAGAGAGCTAGGAATTGGAGCAATTTTTTATTCAGGCAATAATTATACAAATTAGATCTATGAAAGCCAGAGAATGACTGTGCCTTGAACCCTGTCTGTGTGCATAGAACAATGGGGAAATTAATAATTAAATCTATTACATATGCTCATAATTCAATACAAAAGATACCTCAGTAGTTCAAACACTCCTGTATTTTCATTTGAATAAGGCTTTCACACATGCTCATTATATATGTATTATATTTTAAATTTAACAGCTTATTTTGTTGCCTTTATGTTTGAATTAATAAGGGCACACTTTAATGCACTAATGGGGAATTGCATTAGCTGGCTTTGCAGACATAACTTTGAAAATCTCCCTGGTTTCCCAAGGGTGAAATCAATTTGCCCCATAACGTGTTGTCTCACAGACACATCTGGAATCTTGGAAGAATAGCTCCCCTCTACAAGCTTCTGATTTGGGCCTCCATATTTAAAAGAGGATCCCCTAGTAGATACCCTTGCTAAATTGAACAGACACATCGAGATCATCTTCTGGATTTTGCAATCTTTTAGCCAGCTGACATGCTTTTTATGCCTGGCCCACGTTATTTTTCCAGAGAACAAAAATAATTTTTCTGCAAAACAGTAAAGGTTTATTTTTAATCCAATAATTCATTTCCTCCCTTTTTAAAATTTTTCTTTCTCACTCCCTCTCTCCCTCTGGCTTTCTTTATATTCCTATTTTTAACTCTTCATACTACCTCTGGCTCCATGGAGAGTGAAGAAGACAAGGAAATTAGAAAAAAGAGAGAGAGAGAAAGAAAAGTATATACTATGGTGGGCAATGATGGAAAGGCCACCACAATTGTTGAGGAACCAATTAATAGCATCAGAAGTACTGGAGTTCAGGACAGGGGGATTGGTGGTTGAACTATAGCACTGAAATCCCAGAGAGCACAGGGAGTTCACAAAGTGAGAGTCTCAGTTTTCTAAAAAAAAACAGGGTGACTCCACTGGAGGGTCAAATGCTAAAGTAATAATCAATGGAAAATATCCATCCCTCTGCAACCCAGAAAAGAGACAAAGAAGTCAGTATCTGTGAGAAAGAAAGAGAGGAAGCCTAACCAACTGCTCACATCTCAGTGCAAAGCGGCTGCCAGCATACCCGGACAGCCCAGCACATGCGGAGGCACTTGCCGCTGCTGCCACTGCGCTATGACAAGGAGTTTTGTGCCTTCGGAGGAGCGCCAAATCCAATGATGCTAATTGCATTGCAGATTTCTAGCATCATTAGCAATTCTTAAAATTACATTTGCCCTGCTTAAGTTCTCTATTTCCAGCCTGGTATACGAAGGGGGCAAGTCTCTAAAGGGGATACGGGTTACAGAGAAATTCGATTGGACATGCTGGCTTCAGGTGTGCAGGTGGAGGCTGGCCGGGGGGATTCACAGCCCAGGAAAAATGCTTGTTTGTCTTGTTTTAAATGCCGATTGCCAGGAGAATAAACAAAACCCGCAGCTAAATGGGCCTTAAAGGAACACTGGGAATTTTGGAAAGAAAAAAGCCTTACCGAATAACAGTTGGAACTAGCCCTGTGGGTCCTATGGTGACAAGCACCATCCAACCACCCCGAGCGATGGAGTAACTTGCATTTGAAATAGTTGGTGCAGAAATAACCACTCTCCTTTTGTTTGTTTGTATTTAAAATAAATGAATAAAATCCAGATGAATTGGTGTTTTTGCTTTGTTTGTTTCCTTAAAGAGAACATATTTGCTCATTAGGAAAGCTAGACAGCCAGCTCAAGAAACAAAAGCCCCAAGTCTGTGTCTCTCCTGAGCTTTGGCAAATACTTTGCCACAACATTTCCCCGCCCAAGTATCTCAACCCTGCTGGGAAGGGAAAGGCTATCCCAAGAGCAGAGCAGAGGTCAGGATCCGCCTCTCCCGAGGCTGCTGGCTCCTGAAACTGGGGCAGGGCTCTGTGCAGTTGGGATTTCCATTGCAGAGTCATTAAGAGATCACCAACACCAGCCTCTCCCAGAGTGGAGGGGTGGCCTCTACTCTGAATCTAGCAACAGAAAGGGGACCAGCTCCTGGGTATTTTTTCCAACAATTTATCCCATGTAATTAAATTGCTAAGCCTATATATTTATAGACACATACATACACATATATATATACACACTTACAAATATGTATTATATATACAGCTCTATGTATAAACACTCACATAGAGGGAGTGTATAGCTTTTAATTGGGCCGTCTTCTCAAAATAATTAAGCCAGTTTTAATGAAATACTGTTTAAGGCTGCTGGCAAGCAAAGAAGCCATCTTTAGCAGAGCATTAATAAACTGAGTCATTCGCACGAGGGAATGGCTAGCTGTATCAGTCACATTCATGGTGCTAATAAAAGAGCTCAGTTTTCTGTGGCAGGCCAAGGACTGGAGGGCTGGGAGGGAGCACAGAGCCCAGTCATCTCGGGCTCACTGTCACAGACAGTCCTTACGGCTGCAGTGGAGTTCACAGTCCAAGCTGGAAGAAGGGTCTGCTTGCCCTCAAAGGATCCCAGCAGGAATCTCTGTCCACAGAAGAGTGGGGTGACCAATCCCAGGGGCTGGTGAGGTCTCTAGAGCTCCTTGCCATCTGTGGGTGATGCTGGACCAGGATTGGGAACAGGGTACAAGGGTGGCCAGTTTCTCCTTTTGGTGTCCCAGTTCCTCGTCTACAGTGACCTGCCAACCCCGTGATATGAATGAGATAAACATGTTGGGAGGGTTTTTCAGAGGTGTTGATGGGGGTAATGTTTAACTCATAAAATGAGGATAGTCATTCTCTAAACCAGGAATTTAGATAGGACTTCCCTTATCAATACCTCCTGCTGCTTTTTAGCTGCTGGTTTTTAGCAGCAGGAGGTATTGATAGGTAAAGGAATATCTGGTTTGGTTTTTAGTCAAAGGGATGGTTTAACCATACTCACAATGAGAATCTTTACAAACTGGACTGACTTTCACCAAAAGCGATGAGATGGACTTGCTGCCACATATAGGTCCATGCCAATGAGATGGTGTAGCAGTATCTGGTGCTGGAAAGAAAGGGGCCTGTATAAGAGTCCCATTGCACCAACAAGGAAACTGACCTGCCCCAGTGTTACACCGTTTATCCCCAGTGGCACAGCCACATCCTGAATCCTTCTTCAAGAGTCCTGGGAGAAGAAAATAAACCCCGTTACCCTCTCTTCCTTTCTGTCTTGGAGAAAGGAGGCCTATAAAACAATAATAGTGCAGGGGAAGTTTTTTCTAATTCCAAACAAGGTGGGAAAAGCAGGAACCTTTTGATTGGTAAGATCAATTTGGTGAAAGGCTAGCACAGAAGTTTAGACTGGACCATGGTAACAGTTACCCTTTACTGAGCCTTTTCACTTGCCAAGAGGACACTAGATGCATAATAGTTCATAATCCTCACCACAACTCTGTGAGCTAGGGAGTTGTATTCCCACTTGACAGAACAGGAAACTGAGGCTCAAAAAGTTAACCAACTTACCCATAGTCCTAGAGCTCACAAACAGCAAAGGCAGGATTCAGACACCCCAAGGCAGTGAACAGGGGGCCCCTGGTTCTGGTCCTCCCTCTCCCATTCTCCTCTACCCAGGCTTGATGCTGGGTCCATCCTCCCTTTGGCCTCACCATTAAAGCTAACGCTGACATTTCCATCAACTTCCCAGTCTCACACTCCCAGGAGTAGCAACATGTATCAAGCCCCGGCGCAGACTTAGTCCTTACAAAAGGCAACTTCTGGGGAAGAAAAAGAAACTCCTTGTTCTCAGCTCACTTTCAGAACTGATGCCCTGGCAGACAGGAAGCGTGCTTTCAGCACCAAGGAGGAAGAAGAGGAACGCGCAGGGCTTGATTCCCGGTTCTCCAGAAACCGGAAGTGGAAGAAGCCTGGGCGTGACGAGGGACCCCAGATCCGGCCTAAACCAACGCCCTGGGGTCAAGCCCCTGCGGAGTCCTGGACAAAGGAGCCGCGACCTGGAGCGGGGGCCGGGAGAAGGGAACGGAGACCCCAGTGGAGCCAAGGAGCCCGGATGGGCAAAGGAAATGGGCGACGGGTAAATGGAGATGCAGCCGGGGATGGGAGAGGACGACTCTCGACTGGGAAGCGGAAACCCCCTTGCGGTTTGAGGGCCCTGAGGAGGGGAAGCGCCCCGCACCCGCCCCCCAGCCCGCCTCCAGGGGTGAAGGACGGCAGGGCCTCCCGAGGCCGCCGCGCCGGGACAGCCTGACCGAGCAGCACCGAGAAGAGGCCGGCGCCCACCGCCCCTGCCCGGCCCCCGTCCGCTCCTTGTGCTAGCACTAGGCCCCACCGTGCATTGCGCCTGCAGCCTCTCGAAAATAGAAAAATAGGGAGTATATGTAGTACCCCACACCCTTGTAATGATGCCGCTCCAAGCAAATGAGTCCTTAATAACAACAGGGTGCTGGGGGCAGCGACCGATAGGGAGCAAACAGCCTGGCCCTGTGGTGTAGAACGCGCGGCACTAGAGACTCCCGACACTCCATGGGGCACAAGTCCCAGGTCCCGGCGGGCCAGCACCCGGCCTTCCCCGGCGAGGAGCCGGGCTTCTGACGGGAGGGCAGGGTGGCGAGAGGGCGCCAGCAGGACGCCTGACCTTGCGTGAAAAACCAGAGATTTCCACAGCACCGCGGCGAGTGCTCCCCGGCTGCGACCGCGCCTCGGGCCGCGAGGATGTTCCTGTGGCGCCACCTAGTGTCGGAGGTGCAGACAACGCTCTGGCGAGGGCTGCAAGGACGGCCTGCGACCAGCCCTGAGACCTCAGACTCAGGCTGGGACCTTGGGATGGGTCATCCCAGGGGCCCCGGCTATGGACCAGTGATGCCCTTCCACCAGGCAAAAAGCCCCCCAGACGTCTCTCTCTTCCTGCTGCAACCAAAGCTAAAAAGAAAATTTGCCAAAATGAATGGAATAACTGACGGTCCCTTTCAATGAGACGTCCATGAGGTGATGTCTGGTTTTTCCTAAATACAATGGCCAGTCAATTATTAGTTCATCCAGAAAAAATATAGATGCTGTCATCGTATAAACATGAGTCTCCACATAGAACTGAGCCTCAGACCCGCTGGAGGGTGCTCTGTCTGGGAAACACTGAACTAGAATTTTGGGTGGAACGAAGTAGAAGCTTTACTTTTTATTTAACAGTAGCCTGAAGACCTCCTGCAGAATAATGGGAAGGATAAAGACCTGGGAGCCAGGATACTAAGGTTCTGGCATTAGCTCTGCCCCCCAGTTGTCTCTTTGACCTTGACCAGAGGGAAACAGTTTTACTACCTCTCACAATACTGTGCAGTCTGGATTGGTACCTCCATGTAATCAATAAGGAAATAGGGGCTCCAGGAGTTTACCCAAGGCAGGGCAGCAGATCAGTGGCCAGACCAAGCTTCAGCTGCACGTCTGCCCGACTCTGAAGAGCACGTTCCCTTCACAAGCCATCAAATCCCTTCGTGCTTTGGCCTCTTCATCTACCGCTCGAAGGGGCTGTACCAAGTGGTCACGGTTCCTTCCAGATACAGCAAACTGTGATTCTAAGGTTTCACTGATCCCTTAAAACCCAGTTTTAGTGCTCACAAACCCCGTGGTGATAACAAAAGAGCCTTTAAAAAGGATTTATCCACATATAAAAACCATTAGATTTTATTTGGGGCTATGGGCAAAGAACACCAAAACAAACGTGTTGGAACATCAAACCTCCTTTAAAATTTAGGGCAGCAGGGACAGAGGAGAAAATCTGCGCAGGACAAGGAGGGACAACTTACGGATTCCATGGCTGGAACCAGACTGCGGGACACTGTTTATCTGCCATTGGCTTCCTGGGGGATAATTGTCTCCTGACAATTGTTTAGACTTGATAAATATATGAAATGGGGCCGCCAACAGTTTATCTGGCTACCAGTTCAGATCCGGACAGAACCAGATGAAGAAGTCAGGCATATTTGCAATAACCTCAAAGATAAAACCTTCCTATCAGAGGCAGCTTATCTCCTCCTCAGGGTCATGCTGCCCAGTAACTGCCACCTCCAAAAGAAGGAAGGGGAGAGCACTTCTAGCAGGGGGTTCACAGTGGGCCTTGCTTGCCTTGAACTCCCCTTCCTGCTCACACGACAGGCCACCTGTCTGGCAGCAAGGGGGTGGTACTGTGCCCTGGTCTGGAAGGCTTAGGAAAGATGTTGGCAAGGAAAATGGAAGAAATGGGCAACTAGATCCCAAAGCCAAGGTCACCTAACTCTGAGATGAATATGTTCTTCGTGGGCTCTTCCTCTGTTTCACAGGGACAAGCTAAAGGAACTTCAGGCCTCCCCAGCAAAGATAACACCATGAATCGCAGCTCACAGGAGCTGGGACCCTGCTGGGCTACATACTCACCCCATGACCAAAGGCAAGTGGGACCTCTGGGCCTCAGCTTCCTCACCTCTCAGGGGTTTGAGCTAAATAATCCCTAAGATCCTACTAAGCTATTTTATGGACTGGAATCAAACCAGCCAGACCTCTTTATGGTTTAAAAGAGGCCAGAGGTTTCATTGAAGAGCCATCTCCCTCCCTTACATTTTTCCTCAGCCCGCTTGCTTTTCTCTTCCCCCTCCCCCACACCTCTCTCATTCGCCGGCCACAAACCTCCATCCTCCAACTCCTTTCCAACGTCAATAGCTGGCTCCACCAGGCTGGCTAAGGAGCGAGGAGACCATCACCTCAGAAAGCAGCCCCGCTGGGAGGTCCACGGAGCAGTTCGCCGAGCTATGGACAGGCCCTTTATTTTCCATCTGTCAAGAAAGGAAGCTGCCTGTTGTTTATTTCATCCTCCCACTCTTCTCCCTTCCCACCAGCAGACTCTTCCACTTTCAAAATATTCTGATGGGGGATCGCAGGAGTTTTCCTCAAACAAGATCACTTGGGGTCAACTACTGAGCAACCCCCAGCCTCAGCCCCACCCATTCCCTCACCCTCCAGCTTGAGCGATAGGTCCAGTTAGTAAAGCAGTTGGCTCAACAGGACAACAACCAAAAGTGACCTTCTACGTCCTAAAGCCCCCGCCTGACACCACCTCTTTTTTTTTTTTTTTTTTTTTTTTAATTCTTCAGGGGCCTTTTGGGGACCCACAATTGAGCTGTATTCTGCAGAAAGAACTTCCAAAGAAAAGGAATAAGGCATTGTTTTACCAAGAGCCTTTTCTCCCTCAAGAAACTCAATGTAAACTAGGAAACTTGCACTTTCTTTTCCCTTTGGGTAGATGAGCAGAAGGGAAGAGTTACTACCCAGGGTGAGGTCATTCCTCCATGGTGGTAGAATATCTGGTTCTTTCCGTTTCCCCATGGTGCTGGCCTCACAATAGGTGTTCATGTGGTGCAGGCTAATTGGGTGAGTGGATGCAGTGCTCTGATGGATTTATTCAGTGTACAAGATTGCAAAGCCATATGCCAGCAAAGGCTTAACCACCCCACCCTACCCTTCAGATCAGCTCCATAGCTTTCCATGTCCCTGTCTGCCCAGCCTCAGGCCAAAGCAAAGGCAGGGATCTGAGCTGTACCCCCTGTGAACGCCCATCTCCTGACGCCTGTGCTAGTGTCTTGTCCCTGCATGCCTCGGCTGTCTTCTCTCTGGACTATGATTCATGGCAGATATTAAAAAGGAAACAGCATCCTTCAATTCTTTCTACCATTTCTCTTATCTTTAAAGGGGTCTTATTAAGCACTAGCTTCAAACTTATTTATGTGATGTCATGCTAGGAAGCAGTGTTGTCAATGTGCCACTTTCCATGAGCACTGAATTCGGTAAAAATAAAAGCCAAATAAATGATATATTGTCTCCATGCAGAATCTTCTCTAGTCATGACTAGCTATCCAGATAGTAGGGAATCCCTAAAGATAATCAGATAATGGTGACTTTTGCTTACTGAGGCAAGCTCCCCTTTCCTCTGCACTTCTGCAGTGATTGATCCAGAGAGGCCAGCTTCTTGCTGGGGCACAACTGCAATCCACTCTAAGAAGCCAGCCCAGAAGCAGGGACACAAAATCATGGGGAGCTGACCATGGCCAAAGCATCATGCTATTACCCTTCACTTCACATTTTTTAGCTCTTTTTTGAATGTTATGAAAGATACACAGATGTATATATTTTATGTTTTCATATTAAAATGTTTTCTTATTAAAAATGAAAGGGCAGGAGGAAGTGAGGAAGGAGAAGAAAGTAGCATTCAAACACCAAGCATCATGCTGGGAGCTTGGAGTTCTCAAGCCCTCCAGTCTTGGTCACTGGGGAAGGGAATGGGTATCGCCTGCTTAGTTCGTATTTGAATAACTGCTCATACTTGAAAATGTCTTCAGCTGCAACCACATGAAGTGGGGAGCCCCCACAGGATCTCCACATCTTCCTGAGAGCTCTTGGACCATGCTCCTTCATCCTCCATGATTTTGATCTTGCAGTTCTCTTTACCTTCAGTGCCTTCTCACTCTTTACACCCTCATCCCAACCCCTTCCACTTTTCAAGACTCATTTAGACATCATCCCCAAGAAAGCTTCTGATTCCCCACTGTCCAGTCCCATCTGGATGGGTACCCATAGAGATGTCCTGTACAGCTTGTCCCCACGTGTTAGAATACTCTGCATATCTGTCTGCTTCCTCAAGATACTGTGAGCTCTTTGAATGAGAGTCTTGTTCAGGTTTGCATCCCCAGTATCTACTGGTTCAGTTCTAGGCTACCACTTGCCCAAACAACACCTCTGTGTTCTAAGAAAAAGAAGAATGCAGCCCCATCCCTCCCACTCACCCCATACGCACACTGTCAGCCTCCAAGCAAGGCCATGTGACTCCCTTGTTCAAGTCGGAAAAAGGTTCTCCCTCCTCGTAGTGGGTGCAGCTCTACAGCAAGGAGCAAGGCTTGGTGAGTAGGAGATGAGCTGGATGTCAGCACCCACTGGGCCCAGGCTCCAGGTAACCTGCACAACTGTATTGGTTGGCTCTGGTTTGGATCAATCACTCCATCCAGAGAGCAGTGACCCACTTCTCCTGACCTCTGGCTCAGCTTCCAAGACACCAGGCTGCTTTTCTGCTCTACTATCGGCTACTCCCTCTAACCACAGCTGCTCTTGAGGTAGATAAGCCCCTGTGTCTCTAACGGCACAGTGCCCCCATGCAACCCAAACATAGACCCCAGGAGAGAGAAGCCGAGGAGGTCCTGTTTCTTCCAGGCCCATTGCCAGCCTCTGTCCGGGTCTGGGCACATGGGCTCATTTACATGGCTGGTTTGGAGCCTTTGGCAGATGAAAGTGTGTGGATGGTTTTATATGTGTTGCTCATCATTAAACCTCCCCTTCAGGGTTTCTTGCCGCCTTTGGTTTGTGTCTCAATCTGGAGCAAATTTAAGCAATGGTTTAAGCCTCTGCATTTCCTTGGTTTAATTAATAATTCATAATAAAAATTTAATCAAGGCATAAGCTTTTGTGGAAGGTTATAAAACACTTTTGTTTGCCCTGGAGATCAGAATGACCACTTTCTAAATCTGTGAAATGATGGGTTTTTTCCCAAATGAGGAAATTTTACTCTCAACTGTAAATTTCAGCTGTTTGCCATATGTAACCGCAGAGAATCTGTTTATTGACTTAGTATATTAGGAGTAGTTAGGCAGGAAGAAAAATAAACCCAAACTCCAGATGGGAGAAAGTGTGGGGAAGGAATGAAGAGTTGAAGTTAGACTCTAGCAAACCTCTAGCCTCAGAGAATAATGAGAAGAGATAAATGGTAGAACCCATCTCCCAAAGGAGATGATCATGATAGTAACCAGATAGAGAGACAAAGAAACTGGCCAGTCATCACAAGCCATTCAAGATCTTTGGAGACATAAGCAGAGAATGCAAAGGGAAGCGTGGAGCCATGAGAGGATATTAGACACTATGTGAACTCTGCAGCAGGGTGTGGAGTCCTGCTTAGTGAAAACTGTAAACACGGGATGTGTTTTTACCTGCCTGAAATAGCAGAAAAGAGTTCTTGGCAAATAGAGAGGGTCTAGACCAGGGGTAGCTCAAACGTCCATCTATAGACAAAGCCAAACCACCAGGAAAGCCACCTAAAAATACAGAGTCCTCGGCCTCCACTTTAAATGCCTTTTAAAGCTCTGCAGGTGACTTTGATGTCAGCCAGCTTTGGGAACCGTGGTCCAGATGACCTTTTAAAGTCCTTCAGCATTAATTCTCTGAGATTTGTAAAAATTAAGTCAAGAGAGGAAGCACAAAGTTGCTGCAAAGAGCTGGATTCAGGGGATAATGTCTAATAATCAGTTTTCTCCATAATAATTATTGTAAAAACAACATGTTATTAACTTTGTGGTTACTCCCTTACTCTGACAACAACTCTGAAAGAAGGGTATTATCATCCCTCTTTTAGAGCAGGAAATGGAGTTCCAGAGAGGTGAATCAGTTAGCCCAAAGCCATGCTGCTAGTGAATGGCAGGGACAGGTTTTGAGTCTCCTGACTGCAAACATGGTACTCAACCCTCATGGCCTGCACGGACCAGTCCTCTTTAAAGTTAGCTAAGTGGGCCGGGCGTGGTGGCTCACGCCTGTAATCCCAGCACTTTGGGAGGCCGAGGTGGGCAGATCATGAGGTCAGGAGTTCGAGACCAGCCTGACCAACATGGTGAAACCCTGTCTCTACTGAAAATACAAAAATTAGCAGGGCGTGGTGGCGGGCACCTGTAATCCCAGCTACTCGGGAGGCTGAGGCAGGAGAATCGCTTGAACCTGGGGGGCACAGGTTGCATTGAGCTGAGATTATGCCACTGCACTCCAGCCTGGGCAACAAGAGCGAAACTCCGTCTCAAAAATATAATAATAATAAAATAAATTTAGCTAAGTGTAACAACAGAGTTTGCCAGGTGGTAAAGGTTATGAAGGAGAAGCCCCTGGAAGGCCCAGTGGCAGACCCCACCCAGCACTAGTTCAGGCTTAAGTGGTCACTCAAGGATGAGCAAAAAGAAACTGACTCCTCAGGGCCTAATGGTCACAAACAATTCTCCAGTGTGGAAAAATAACTCCAAGGAAAAGCACTCAGACCCTGGCTTGGTAGTATTGGCTTTAAACAAGAAGTCCTCATCTTTCAAGCCAGACCCCTCACCTCCAAGCCCAGCCTCAGCCCCAGTCTCACCCGTGAAAGCCCACTGGTCAGAGTGGCTAGCCTATTCCTGGATGCCAGGAACTTCCAAGAGAAAGTGTTTAGTGGGGTCCCTAAAAGACCAAGGTGTTGGCAGCAAGACACAGAACACTTTTAGAAACCCACTAGCTTAGACCAGTACATTTAGTTATAAGAAAAGTTCCTGGGCTTCTAATCTGTAATCTGAATTCATTGACTTTGGAGCGGAGGGGGTCAGCATGGAAGAAGAGATTAGTGAGAGCAGCCCCACTGCCTGCACCTGCAACAGGAGGTGCCGTCTAGGGGCAAGAATGGGTGCAATTGGTTGGATGAGCCTCACGTCGGCTGTGAGAACCCACTTCACTATGTGCTTGACCCAATCCCCTAAATCCCTCCATCAACTACTTGTTAATACAGACTGAGTGTCCCAAATTCGAGTATCCCAAATCCAAACTGCTCCAAAGTCCAAAACTTTTTGAGTACCATCAAAATGCTCAAAGGAAATGCTCATTGGAGCATTTCAGAGTCAGATTTTATAATGCAAACATTCCAAAATCCCCAACAATTTTCTAAATCTGAAATATTCCTGGTCCCAAGCATTTTGGATAAGGGCTACTCAACTTGTACTTTTAAATGTATATTCTTCCTCGTTACAAAGAGTATTAAAGATGCCTTCTATAACAACTGTTTGATAAATCACAGGTGGGTCAGCAACTTTTAGTCCCAAGCATTTTGGATAAGGGCTACTCAACCTGTATTTTTAAATGTACATTCTTCTTTATTACAAAGAGGATTAAAGATGCCTTCTATAAAGAACTATTTAATAAATCACAGGTAGGTCAGCAATTTTTAAAAAAACACAAGACTATAAATAAAAAATGGAATAAAGGATGAAGCTACATCAAAAATTTCTAGCACATATGCTTATTTTGGATCAGGCAGAGATTTGGCTTTGTTTTCTAGCTGCCATGGCAAAGCAAAAAGCTGGAGGAGGAGAGACATCTGATTTGTTAGAGAATTCAGCGATCATAACAAACCAGAACCATGAAATAAGCCAGTCACAAAAAGACAAATACTGTCTGATTCCTCTTAGAGGAGGTACCCAGAGGAGTCAAATTCACAGAGAGAGATGAAGCAGAATGCTGGCTGCCAGGAAGTGTAGAGAAGGGGAATGGGGAGTTATTGTATAACGGGTACAAGGTTTCCATTTGGGAAGACAAAAAGAGTTCAAGAGATCGATGGTGGTGATGGTGGCACAGCAGTATAGGCACTGACGGCTACTGAACTACACACAGAAAAACGGTTAAGATGGTAAATTTTATGTCGTGTGCATTTTACCACAATTCTAAAAAGTTACGACTTAAAAAAGAAAAGAAAAGAAAAAAAAAAAAAGCCAGGCCCTGAGGAGCTGAACTACTTCTCCTTCTGATACGAAGATGAGGAAGAAGTTTCTCTAGAGTTCCACCAAAAGGAGACGTTTAAGGTTGCAAATGGCAGCTTCAACAACATGCTTACAGGAGACGCATTTCTCAGCCTTCAGTGGAGGATGATGGCTTCACGCTAAAATGCAGTCCAGAGAAAGCACTATTGTGGGGCAGGGGGATATAATGGCGTCCAGGTAACCACACTGGATGGTTCATGGAGGCAGGAGAGGACATCTGTTCACATGACTGTGGGAGAGCAGCCTGCCTGGCCTTCTGCAGAGGCTCCAGCAGGAGGGAACTTGTGATAGCACCATTGCTGCCCAGTTTGAAAGTGAGACATGCAAATATGGCCACTTGGCTACACACCAGAGTTAACACTGATGTGATACTCATGTCCCCAAGTTCTCCAGCCTTCAAGGCTTGACTCTTCCCTTAACATGCAAATAGCTACAACCTTAGCTCCTATCCCAGGAGGCTGCAGGAAAGCCAGTCTTTAGTGAGCTTCTCCTACCCCAGTTGTTTCTAAGAATCACCCAGGAATGCATCCACATTCCAAAGATCAGGCCTGTTTGCCACATCAGGTTGCCCTGGATGGACAAGTTTTCTACTTCCTCTAAGTCACCCCTGGCTTCTCCAGGTCGCTGGCTCCCCCACTGCATACACCCAGACCCCTCCTTTAGTCTCCCAGAACATAAGACCAAACTGTAATATTGATTGAAATTTTCCGAAAGCTCAAAGATAGCAGAAGGGAATTACAAAATAGAAACAGAAAGCTTAAACCTTAGAGATAGGAAGTCCTAACTATCTTTGTCCTTAACTCCTAATTTGTCCCACATTTCAGGGGCCAGCCTGCTTTTCCCCAAATGCTTTGACCATGTTCCTTCTACCTAGAATCTGGCTTCCCTGATACATTTTGGGGTCCAAAAAAGAGAGAAATCTCCCAGAGGGTCCTCCAAGTCCAATGAAATAATTATTTCTGAGCTGCAACTCTGCATATAGAGAAGACAACCCGTCATATTATTTTACAGAATTACTTGGCTGCTCTTTGTCTCAAATACGTCCATTCCAAATAGAGTTTGCTTGAACACAACCAAATACACATTAAAGTGCTGCTTTTTTTTTTTTTTTTTTTTTTTTTGAGATGGAGTCTGGCTCTGTCACCAGGCTGGAGTGCAGTGGAATGATCTCAGCACACCGCAACCTCCTACTCCCTGGTTCAAGCGATTCTCCTGCCTCAGCACTCCCAGTAGCTAGGATTACAGGCATGCACCACCATACCCAGCTAATTTTTGTATTTTTAGTAGAGATGGCGTTTCACCATGTTGGCCAGGATGGTCTCGATCTCCTGACCTCATGATCTGCCCTCCTGGGCCTCCCAAAGTGGTGGGATTACAGGCGTGAGCCACCGTGCTTCTTTCAAAACAAAGTGCCATTTCCCTCAATGTCGAATCATAAAGTTGCAGTGAGTTTGTCCCCATCCCTAGTTACCACGTTTCCAAAATTGTGGGATGCCATCTCAGTTCAAGCATTACTCCTATAACTCACTTTTACTGTGGTGGAGCAGTAGGGGGCCAGCCTCATTGGTTCTGCCAGGCATACTCCTTCTGACAGTGGGCAGGATGGTTTTAAATGCTTGTGGCTTGGTAATTTGTGGACTCATTTGCAAGGCAAATGCAAGCTATCTAAAATTAAGGTTCAGTGAAATGGGGCACTAGCTAAGGATTTCTTTTGCTTCATTTTAAAACCACACTCTTGCTCTATGAGATTGTTGTCACAGATCTAGCAAGAGGCCTGATTGCTTTCATTCACTGTATAAAATCTATTCCACCCTTCCCACTGAAGTTTGGATGAAGGAGTCGTAAGGGAAGGGCCTATTGAGGTCGGTGGTGGCTAGTTGCAGCTGAATGTCAGTGCCATAAGGAAAAGGGCCAGGCTGGGAAGTTGGCCTGGCCTAGGATCTGGTCTCTGTATTCGTGTTATTGGTCACAGTCCCCAAGGGGGAGGCTTTGTGCTCTGATTCCTCTTGGTGAAATGTAGGGTAGAGTGTTTGGTCAACTTCAAAGCCCAGTGCAACTTCCTCAGCTCTTTGTCAGATTCCACCCAAGTCTGATCCAATCCTAGGGGGTGGAGGCGGGGAGGGGCGGTGCGGTATTCGACTTAGTTTACTCTTGGCAAAACAGATCTTCCTGAGTCTCAGGGAGGAAAACGAGCAGCTTAGACAGATGTAAACAGGCTCTGAGGGCCTTTGGACGTCAAATAACACTAACAAAACAACGTTTAGATGAGTTAAGTGTAAATCAATCAGAAACATGTGGACTGCATTTCCCTGAAAATACACAGGGGTTTACAAATTACAGGCACAGGGGCTTGGCAAAATGCAATTCAAGTTTTGCCAACCTAAAATGTTTGGAGAAGATTAAAAGAAAGTAGTCTGACCCCAAATGCCTTCAACCCTGCCCATCTCTGACACTGATAATATCCCACATGACCATAAATATTTAAGGGCATGGATTTTAAGAGATTTATATGCTGAATAAACTTAACTACACAACGAGCTGACATTCTTTTCCAGAAGAATGTTCATAGAAAGCTGAAACTGCCAAGTGACTGTATTAACAAAAGGGAGAAAACATCTACCTTTTGAGTTGGGCCAAAAAGATACACCTACATGTTTTCACTTGCAACAGAGTGGGATATTCTAAGCTTAGATGCCCACGATTGCAGATTCATGGAGCACAGGCTCTGCTTTTTCCTGGTGTGGGTAGTCTTTGCACAGCGAGTGGCAGGCAGCATCTTGCACCCATTTGCCGCGTATGGGGAGAACACGGAGATATATTCACTAGTGTCACTGTTGTGTTGTGACCCTCCCACATGTGGCATTTCTATGTCAAAGAAAAGTTGTCCCAGTGGAACTAAAGCACTCAAGATCCAACTGTTTGGGTTTTGAGATTCAAAAGTGAAGTCTGTCTACGATATAAAAGATTTGGTGTATCCACACCACTAGCCACCCAAGATGAGATGGAGTCTCCAAAGGAGAGCAGAAGGAAAGAGAGGACTCCTCAGTGGGGTCCCTGAGAAAGAGCTGCATTACTGCTGCCCCCTGGAGGATGGAGGGGAATAAGAGAACAACAAAAGAGGTTCTGGGATGGAAGAGCAAAGACACCACTGTCTGTTTCCTGGGTGCTCAGCATGGACAGGAGCAGCAGAGTAGAAAATGATTCCTGGTGTGCCTGGATCGAGAGGCCTGTGACAGCCCCATAGAATTCCCACAGCCCTAGAGTAGTTGCATGGGGTATGGGGTGGAGGCATAGCAGAATTCCCTACAGGCCCTCAAAAGGGGGCACAGAAGTAGTTAAGAAAGAGTCAAATCTGTACAGACCTTGCAGTAGGGGGTGAGAGAGGGCAGCCACAAACCTGTGGGTATCAGTGATCAAGGGTGGGATGGGGTGATACAGACCTGGGAGGCTGGTGTGGACGGACAACCTGGGTCAGAGGGCCCCTCTGTGCATGCATGGACACACACACACACACACACACACACACACACACACACACACACACACAGGCTGTTGTGATAGTAATAAGCCACCTACAATGGAGACACAACCCCCAGCGAGAGAAAGACTATCCAGCAGTAACTGAAATTGTCAATCAGCAAGCCAAATGGGGACTTGAAATGGAAATTACAAGGATTCACTAAAATAAAACATAATGTTTCTGGCACACTTCAGCTGTTGAGATTCTTGCCTTCTCCTCATGTGGATGAGGTCACACAGTTGGTCAGGGTGGTGTGACTGTTAGATTGTTATGGATATTCCCTGAACTCTAAGAAGCAGACAAAGCTTCACCCCACTTCATTTCATCCTAAGGAAACTTGATCTGAGTCATCAGGGATGAGCTGAGGCTGTGAGAGGAGGTGGGAGTGGGTGCAGACTTCAGTTGAAGGAGCAAAGGGGTCATCAATGGAAGTGGCAAGAGGGCAACCCACCAGGGGCAGGTGAGGGAGACAAGCTGTTGAACCCTCAGGGGTCAGGAGGCTGTCAAAGGCAGAGCAGTGTTCCATTGCTCCTCCAACACAAACTGTTTTCTAGGATATGCTCAGGCAGGCCAGCCAGCTTACCACATCCTGTTGCTCTGGAGGGACTAAGGGAAGGGCTGGGAGGCATAGAGGAGCTCCAAGACGGTTGGTCGGCTAGAACCAGGGCTCTGCATGGAGAGGGAGCTGCTGAAGCCAGAGGAGGGGCCTAGAGACACAGTAATTTTGAGGAAGGGAGGAACTTGGAATTGTTCATACTTGTGCCATTGGCTTTGTGGGGTAACCTACAAGTGGGAAGTTAACCAGAAGAAAGCAGTCATTGTCATTAGAGGAAATTCTAGGTCTTCTCCTGTGTGGCACACAGGATGGTTCAAGGGCCAGCCCACAATATTTGTTTTCCCCTGCATCTCGCCTGTTGGTTAGAATGTGGTTCTAGACACATGGGGCCTGTAGCAATTGAATATGAATTTGCATCCATGTTTACAAAAACAATCAGAGATTTTACACGGGCCTCCTCAGCATGAAATATGCAGTGAAGCTGCAATAACCCCTGCTACCACCCACCTCCCTACTACCAGATTTGTTTTCTATGGCTGCTATAACAAATTACCAGAAATTTAGTGCCTCACAGCAAAACGAATGTATAACCTTACAGTTCTTGAGATCAGAAGTCCAAATGGGTCTCGTCTCACTAGGCTGGTGTCACTTCCATCTTCAAAGCCAGCACTGAACAGGCCAGTCTTTTTCACATGGCATCACTTGACACTGATTTTTCTTCCTCTTCCATCTTTTAAGGACCTTTGTGATTACACTAGATAATCCGGGCCCACCTGGATAATCTAGGAAAATCTTCCTATTTTAAAGTCAGCTGATTAGCAAACTTAATTCCATCTGCAACCTTAATTTCCCCTTGCCATGTAACATAGCATATGTGAAGGTTCTGGGAATTAGGATGTGGACATCTTTGGGAGATTGTTCCAAGCACTGGCTGTTATGCATGCGTGCATGTACACACACACACACACACCCCTGAGAGACTCCCAAAGAGGAAAGTTGAACAATGAGCTCACTCATTTCTAGAAGCTCCTGCATCTGCTAAATATCGTTCTGCTTCTAAATAAGGCTGGCCTTTACTTTTTCAGACGTCAGAGGTCTACCACTTGCTTTCAATCTTATATTAAGTTAAAAATGCTTTAGCCGGCAGGGCGCAGTGGCCCATGCCTGTAATACCAGCACTTTGGGAGGCCAAGGCAGGTGGATCACCTGAGGTCAGGAGTTCGAGACCAGACTGGCCAACATGGCAAAACCCCGTCTCTACTAAAAAATACAAAAAAATTAGCTGGGCTTGGTGGCATGTACCTGTAATCCCAGTTACTTGGGAGGCTGAGGCAGGAGAATCACTTGAACCCAGGAGATGGAGGTTGCAATGAGCTGAGCTTGCGCCACTGCACTCTAGCCTGGGTGACAGAGCGAGACTCCACCTCAAAAAAAATTAAAAAAAAATAAATGGGCCAGGCACGGTGGCTTACACCTGTAATCCCAGCACTTTGGGAGGCTGAGGTGGGCAGATCATAAGGTCAAGAAATCGAGACCATCCTGGCCAATATGGTGAAACCCCGTCTCTATTAAAAATACAAAAATCAGCTGGGCGTGGAGGCACACGCCTGTAGTCCCAGCTACTCGAGAGGCTGAAGCAGAAGAATTGCTTGAACTCGGGAGGCAGAAGTTGCGGTAAGCTGAGATCATTCCACTGCACTCCAGCCTGGCGACAGAGCATGACTCTGTCTCAAAAAAAAAAAAAAAAGCTTTAGCCCAATGAGGAACGACAAGTTGCATTTAGATGTGATGGGCATCAGCTGAACAGCCATTTTCTACCTGCACACTCCTGGAGCTGTGCTCGTGAGGGCCCGGCCTCTACAGAACATGCAGTTGTTTTTCAGAGTGACTTCCTAGCAGTGGAAGTGTTAACTGCAGGGTTAAAGATGATGAGAAGAAAGAAATATTTTATATTTTTAAACCCCCAAAGTTATCGATTTTTATTATACAAAACATATGTGCTTCCTCCTCTGTAGTAGAACTGTTCCTGACTGGGTATATGTAAATCAAATTCTTTATAGATTGAGTCATATTTTAGATGCACCAGGGGAGCTGGCTATTTAAAGGGATCCTGCTGTGAATCTTTCTGTCAAACCAAGAGGCTGTTTGCAATGCTAATTTTCACCCCTTAATTTGTCTGTTTTGTAGGTTCAGATTTTTATAAAATCTCAAAAATTCACATACCAAAGCAAGGCACACCTGTATCCTATATTTCAAGGGTATCTTTTTCATAAGAGCTCAAAGAGCTTTCAGGTGGATTATCTCATTTATCTTCCCAACATTCTTCCAAAGGAGTTTGGGGCAGTCATTATTATCCTCAAAGTAGCTGTAACTGTCTCCCAAACAGCATCGCAGGGGGCCCCATGAAAGGAAAAGACATGCTCAGTTGAGAACTATTTATTTTCCAATTAACAATAGGCTCCGTCCTGGGAGGGGCATATGGTGAGTTTTTCTTTAGAGCCCAGAATGTTCTTTTTTGCTATTCTTTTTCACTACTGTCCAGATAGAGAAACTGAGGAACTGAGAAATTAAGTGCTTTCAATGTTGTAAATGTTTAGTGAGTGTCCCTATACAAGACATGGTGTTGGAGTTGGATGGGGTCAACATCAAGAGCCAGAAAAGGCCTTCGCCTGGAGTTTGCCACCTAAGGGGAAGAAGTGCAGGTGGACAATACCAAGAACACAATGTTAGGGAATGCTGACGCCTTCAGCTCACACACAATGTTCTTCTCCCAAGGATTTTAGAGCTATGACCTCATTCAATTCTTACAACACATACAGTGAAGTTGGCTTTGGTTTTACTTTTGGTAGAACAAGGAAACTTAGAGATTAGTGATTTTCCAAAAGGCACATGACAGGTGAGAGAGCCAGGACTTAAATTCAAGTCTGTCTTATTCAAAAAGCATGTGCTTCCCACGTCACTATTATTGAACATAGGAACAAGCAATGGGCTTTGTGAGTGTAGTGACAGAAACAGTAAATTCTGACTTTCAGGATCAAAGAACCTGTCCCAGAGAGATGCTGTTTGAGCTAGGTCTTGAATGGTGAGAAAGATTTCCATAGAGAACTGGGAGAAGAACAGAGAGAAAGGTATGAAAGCAGGCATAAGTGACCTGGTTGGTCCAGGCTACCAGAGAGCTGTGGTGGTAAACAAGGCTGAAAGGGAAGTTAGGGACCTGGCATAGAAGGTCTTGAATGCTACCTTAAAGGAGCCGCACCTCTTCCCACAGTGGGTGGGAAGCCACTGAGACTTTCTGAGGGAAGAAGCAACATGAACTTTCTCTCTGGAAGACAGAAACTTTCTTTCTGGCATCAGTGTGAAGAATGAGTTTCAGTCAGGAGATCAGATCTTAATACTTAAAGTTAGATAGCATTTTCTCCTCCAACAGAAAGAAAGCAACCTGGTGGACATTGAGGGAATGCCAGGTGAGAAAAGGTGCAGTCAGAACGGGAAGCTATGTTGCTTGGCATCAAGATGAATTCTCTTTCCCTTACATTAAACAAGGTGGCTGGACCCTTGAAAGGAAGGCACGTCCTGGCCAAGCCCACCCCTGGTGCTTCTTCCCTTCCTCTGCACCCAGCAGTGCCAGGCATAGAGGAGTGGGCCATGATCTGTATTTCTCTTTGCACTCTGAGATCTTCACAGGTGCTAAGGATAGGGGTGTGTAGCCAAACCTAATGCTTGCCTTTTAAGCTGACTCCATCCTTCAGGGTATCTGTCGTAGGTCATCCTTGTTGTCTGTCCTAAACCACGCAATGACAAGCTGAGCTCAGTGAGCATCTGTTAGGCCCATAACCTCTGGGGGTATGAGAGCCAAACATCTTCATATTGAACCTTATGTCTTCTTCTAAGATACCAGTTTATTAGACTCATCCAGATATAGTTTCAAGGTCTTTGAGCTGCAAAACCAACGAAAGATAAGATGGTGAAACTGGTGGGGCCTCGGGCAGTAAGAAAGCCTCTCTCTTTTATCCACCCCACTCTTTAAAGCTTATGAATCTTTAAAGATCCATCCTTCAAAGCAACTATGTAATGCCATGAAGGAGTAGACTTGGAATAAGGAATGTATTTTCCTTCAGTTTCTATTTTTTGGACAATAGTGTAATTCTTGCATTTGTTAAAGACCTTGGGGCTCCTGGAAGAAAGGGGATTTAAGTATAAAAGCCATTATAATAGCATTACTATCAGCAGTAGTGGGTTTGGCATGAAGCCTGGGCCACCCGGACTCCAGAGGCCTAAGTTACTAAATGGGAGGCTCAGTGTGACTCAGATGGATCTGATCTGTTAGCCAGGGAGGTGCTAGGAAATCTCCCTAAACACAAAAGGAATGTTATGGTGAGGGACTGAGGAGGAAAAGGGAGACAGGAAGAGGCAAGAACACAGGGTAAAACCAAATTCAGGGATATCTGGAGAGCTCAGAGCAGGTGCCACTTATGAAGTGAGATTTCTGGAGTCAGGAGGCTCTCCTACCCACCTGCCACCCCTCCTGCCTAAGCATGCCTGGACTCCCATGAGGCAGAGGTTTTACTCCTTTGGCTTCAGGCCTTGTATCCACTGTAAAACTTCTGCTCTGCCCTCCCACCCTGAAAAGGTTAGACTGGCTGGTCATGGATATCTCTGAACCCCTCTTTGCAGAAAGGCCCTCAGGCATGTGGAGGGAGAGAGCTGTAAGCAGCATGCCAGAGAGGGAAGTGAGGGGATGGCTGGGAGGGCTGCAGGGACACCGGGAGACAACCAGCCTTTGCTGGGTGCCCATGTTGGATCTGGGCCAAGCCTGCTCCATACAGCACTTAGGAGGAAGCATCAACTTCTCGGCACCTTTCACCTCCCCAGAACAGCTTGGTCAACCTCCTGCCATGGTGGCTGTTGTGCAAAGGCAAGGTTTGCACATGGAGACCCTGCTAAAACCAGAGAGCCCTGGGAGAATTCACAAAACACTCTGGCTGAACCGCTGGGAACTGATGATCCTGTTAGTCTTTAGACATCACCACCACCACGAATAACTAACTGCCATTTATTGACCTGGGAATGAATTTAGGGACTAGGAGGAAGCATTTCAAAAAACAAAATGGCCTAAATTTGCCCCTCCAAACTCCCAGTCCTAGTCGTTGGAGGCTGCACTGAGTTGCAGCCATAGCTATAGCCCACATGGGTGACTGCCATAGCCCTAGGTCATGCTTTTCCTGTTGCCAAGCCCTGTGGGGCTGTGTAAAAGAGGCAGAAAAGACATGGCAAGACTTTTTTTTTTAGACGGGAGTCTCACTCTGTCACCCACGTTGGAGTGCAGTGGCGTGATCTCGGCTCACTACAGCCTCCACCTCCTGGGTTCAAGCAATTATCCTGCCTCAGCCTCCTGAGTAGCTGGGATTACAGGCGCACACAACCACACCTGGCTAATTTTTGTATTTTTAGTAGAGACAGGGTTTCACCATGTTGGCCAGGTTGGTCTCGAACTCCTGACCTCAGGTTTCACCATGTTGGCCAGGCAGGTCTCAAACTCCTGATCTCAGGTCATCCCCACCATCTGGGCCTCCCAAAGTGCTGGGATTACAAGTGCGAGCCACTGCACCCAGCCTATGGCAAGACTTTCAAAACAACCCCCCACCACTGCCTGTCACAGCTGTCAGAGCCTATGCGACACGATGGTTAAGAGCAGAAAATTTGCAGCTAGACTTGGATTTGAATCCTGCTCCACCGCTTTCTAGCTGCGTGACTGTAAGAAAGCATCTGAACTTCTAATTCATTCTCATCTGTAAAATGGGGCTACTAGTAGTACCTTCCTCAGAGGATTAAGAGGATGAAATGAGGCCAGGCATTGGGGCTCACGAGTGTAATCTTAGCACTTTGGAAGGCTGAGACTTGAGCCCATGAGTTCGAGGCTGCAGTGAGCCATGGCTGTGCCACTGCACTCCAGCATGGGTGACAGAGTGAGATCCTCTTTCTCTTAAAAAAAAAGGGGGGATGAAATGAGTGTTAACAAATGCATAGCACTTGGTACAGTGCCGGCACATAAGAAGTACACTATACATGGGCAACAATCTTCCTCTTCCAAAAAGAATGTGTTGAGGAAATGCATTGCACCCAAAGGCTCAGTCCACTGCCCTGCTGATCTCTCAGTGTGTGTGGAAGGAAGCCTATAGGCATTGCTATGCACGAAGATCAGTTCTGATTTCCCTGGAAGTCCCTTGAGCTATCGACTAACCCTTGGTCTGGGCTCTTGCTTCAAGGAGAAAAAAAAAATGCAGGTAGAATTTGTGAGAAACAGGTGGGCACTTCTGTTTAAGCCGCATGACTGGAAGAGTTCACATGTGACCACAGACTAAGAATCTTGGCTGGGAAGCACTGTCAATGATGACAGCAACAGGGATTTCCAAGTAGCCACAAGTATTCCCACACTATGTCAACCCATGGCTCCACAGATATTGCCAAGCCAGGGCAAGGAGCCCTCTTGCCATTAAATCCATCACAGTAAACTATTAAGTATGACCAAGGAACACTGGGACCAGAAAGTCCAGATGAAATGCACTTAGTTTGGGTATCCATTTTGGATTCTTGGCTCTGTCCCTGAATTTCCTAAAAACACTAGTAGCCACGCTGAGGCTTAGCCCCCACGTTCACCTCACACAGAAAACAGAAACTCATTATAAGGGGTGGCATTGTTTGCCTTACTCCAGAAGAGCACACTGGGACTTTTTTCTTATTGACCTGCTCTGTTGTCCCCCAAAACGATATTTCAGAGAGGAATTTACCAATAATGAAATATATAAGATACACTATAGTTTATAATGCAGTCCAATGTAGAAAACAGATGGTGTTGGAGCCAGACTGACCTGGGTTCACATCCTAGTTCATAACTTTTGTTATGAGAGGCCTTAGGTTATTTAACCAGCTGGGTTAAGTTCAGCTAGAGCTTCAGTCGTCTCATATGTAAACTGGTGCTCTAATCCAGTGGTTTAGTCTTGGTCAGAACCACCTGAAAGCTTATTAATAAACATAGTGCTAGGTCCTACTCAGAAGGCTAGGGCCTAAGAATCTGCCTTTCAACAAGTTCTAGAGGATACTGACACTTGGTCCAGAGATGGGATTACAGCCTAAGAACCACTGCAATTGTTTAATCTGTATTACAGCCCTTGCTCACTTTGAGAGACAGGCACATAGCAGGAAGGGCATCAGGGTTTGATGGACTAGGAATCTTGAGGGCTGGGGAGCCCATCTTCCACCTCCTAGCTGTGTCAGTTTCAACTGTAAAATGAGGCTAATGGTATCTACCCTTCCACGTGAGAATCTAATGAGAGGATAAATGTGAAATGAAAGCGCCTTATAAATTATAAAGTTCTAAACAGTTGTAAAGGATTGAATATGAGGATTACTGAAAGGTTAAAGCTCATGGTGCAGAGACAGCCTGTAGTGCAGTGCCTGGCAAACAGTGGGGGCTCAATAAATACTAAATGTAGAAAAAAAAAACCCACAAAAGTAAAATTTGCCACTGACTCCATGCCAGAGATTTCAGTCTTTGTCATGTATTAAAATAAGAAAAGGTAATAAAGTTGTAACACATGAAGTTCATATTCCAATTGTGGGTGGCACGGACCTCCTTCCTGGATTCTGATCCAATTCATTATTCAAATCTCCACTACTTAATGTGGAACCACTGTGGATCTTGATAAGAGGAAACGGCTGGGCTCTGTTTCCACTTTGCTCTTGGCAGTCCTCAGGCCTCCAGTATAACTTTCTTAGAAAATGAATAGGGCTGGCTCCCAGAGAGACTAATCTAATCTCATCTTGTCCACTCAGAAGATCCGTATCAAATATTACAGACTGTCTGACTGCAGGACTACAGCAGGAAGGGGCATCTAATTCCATCTGGATTTGGATCAGTGATTAAACGATCAAATAGAGCCATTAGCATGGTAGAAATAGAAAAGCAAAATATAACTGGCCTACTTCTTAAACATTGTTCTCATCTAAGGTGTTATTCAAAGAGCCCCCACACGAAACAAAGGCAAGCCTGCGAGAGAGGAGTTTAAAGTCCACAGCCTCCTTTAAAAACAGACATGAATGGATCAACATGCTGCATTTTCACTGTTTATGGGCATGACAGTCTGATCAGATAACCATACTATGCCAAGAGACCTAATTAGTAATCCTCTGGCGAATTTTAAATTACTTTTAAAGGAAAAAAAAATGTCTCTGGTAACTCTTGGTTGAATAAAATGTCACTCATTTCTGATCAGCCATTTTCAGAAAGGCTCTGCCCACTTCAAATGGAATTGCTGGTGAGTTCAGTTACGCAGAAAAGGTATATTTCAGCTAATCAATTTTGAGAGATCCAACAGTTTCAAATACCTAAGACTGAAACCTCTACATTGTTTTTTTTTTTACAGCACAACCTGGCTGCCTTATCAAGAGGGCACCCAGAATCATCAAAATGGGTACAAATGAAATGTTATTGCCACAGGCACTTTAAATACATCTCTCAAGATGCTACATGAAATACCCAGATTTAGGTCAAATTTGTTCACATTTGTGAAAGCAAAACAAAGTTCAGAAGCCAGATCACTTGGGGACTGTAGGTCTACTCTTTGCCAGATTTTAATATTTAATTAGATACAGGTTAAAGCTTTGATAGTTTAAGGCGGCACATGCTTAAAAAATCACAAATTAGCAAGTTTGACAGTTCTTTGATGTTAAATTTCTAAGAGACTGAGTGATTTTAAACTGGAAAGAAAGGAGAGCGGAGGGAGAGGGAGAAAGAAAAGGATGAACTGATTCTAGAGTCCCAGAATAATCACCCTCTTTAACATTCTTACAGTTCAAAATACTTACGTTGTCTGTTTCATGGAGGGAGTATTTAGCAAGAAAACCTAGACAGGGGTCAGTTACTGCACTTAAGCTCATCCTCTTCCTTTTCCAGCATCACCGATAGACAGGCTGAAGGCTCTAGAAATCTCGTTGCCCACACCCTTGATCTAAAAGAAAATTAATCCATATACATTTTCTCTATTTCCCTGTAAACGCTGTCAGTGCTAATGATGTGAAACATTTCCAGGCATGACTTTCATTTTTAAACTTCAGGTTTAGAGAAGTAGAGGTAGAGGCTTAGAGTTGGTGTGTGTCATTAGAAGCCTTCGTCATCAAACCAGAGAACATCAGAAAAGTTTCTAGGGAGTTCTTTCTAAACTCTAACCCAGGTCACAAAATCTGGAAGAGCAAAAGAGGCAAGGAAGCCAAACATCTGATAGGGAGATAATGAATTCCTTCTTTGTGATCCTAGGTTCTTTGGGAAAACACTAGTCTGTTTTATAAGCTTTGACACAGGAAGTAATCATCATTGCCTAATTGAGGCAAAAGCAAGGGGTGCTGAAAATTTGCACAGATGCATTGTGTTACAAACCCAAGTTAATACCTTCATTCCCCATTTATTGATTATATCCCACCTGTCACCAAATGTTGGCGTTTCTGGCCCTGAGATCTGTCTGCTTCTCCCCAACCTTATCTCTACTTTTCTTGACAACTGCAGTCAGGTCCTCAGAGGTTTTCATGTTCTCAGTTTTTAGCTTGAGAGCCTATTCCTTACACTGCTGCTGTCCTTTCTGTTCAAAGAGTGCAAATCATTTTACTCCTGTGATCCTGAATTTTATGTGTGTACTATTTAGCAGTCCTTACTGTTCAAATATACTAAGGCATGAACTCAGTCACTTCTGGAATAAGCAAATCCTATCTTCTCTAGAACAGTCAGCATTTCCCCCCTTGAATCTGTACAAATGAATGATTTGTATGTGGAAAGAACAGCAAGAATCAGGACCAGGAATATTTATGCTACAGGTACATAAGTGAGGCGGTATTAAGATAATCAGTAAAAAGTACAGTCATTCAAAAATATTTATAAAAATATCATTTATGAAATGACAAAACTAGTATTCTGTAGGGCGAGAACGGCACATCAGCTTGGTAACAATATTCCAGCACAGCATATAAATGCCATTAGTTATAGTCTACCCTGGCCAGTACTTTGCACACATCATGCCCAACCTTTACAACAATCCTGTTATGTCCACTTACTGACATCACATTGCTAAATGCAGATCCCCTTGACTCTCAAACCATGCTCTTTGTTCAGCCACTGCAAGTACAAACCAAATTCTGTTAAGAAAACTCATCATTGAACTGGTATTTTATCAACCCAATATCATATAATATAAATAGAATCAATCAAGCATTGCTCAAAGCAATGAGCCAGTGGCTAAGAATTGAAAATCAATGCAATTGAGACTTTCTTCTTTAAGGGAAAAAAAAAAATCAGAAATGTGTGTTCCCAAAAAAATATTATGGATATGTCCAAACTGTGCCATAAATGTTAGATTAAGTTACTTTCAAACTTTTTTATCCTAATAGCCCTTTCTCTATTTTTATTTTTTCTTCTAATTAAGTATATATTTTGTAAGTTTTCCATCTGAAATTTTATTACCAGCGATGAAGTACAAAGCAAAAGCAGCAGAGGCATGTCAGTCCAGAAAAAATATTGTCACAAGCCATAAAATCATTAGAAACCAATGATGTTGCATGCTTTCTTGATGGCAACACTATCTGAGAGTTAAGTTGACACTGAACACTGAGTCAGCTTGGAAAATGTCCATCAGTGTCAAGGCTACAAAAGAAAATATTAAAACAGGACACCAATTTTTCCCCTTCCCACTGTTTATTTTATAGCTTTTCCATCAGGTAGTCAACTGAAACACTTCAACATCAGAAAGCTGGCAGAATGTTAAGGAAAAGGAGCGATTATCTCTCCAACAGATGTGACAAAATGGTTTCAAGTTGGAAACAGAATTTGCATAAATGAATCAACTGAATGGAGTGGGGGAGGGCAGGGAGAGAGAAGAGAGAAAGTAGTGAGCATCTTCCAACAGGACTATGAGGAAAGAAAAGGCACTGTTGAGCTGTATATTTATAAAATGAAAGTCAAAATACACAATCCATGTTTCCGAAAATTACATTCAACACTGCTTCAGAGATGCTCACATACCTGACTCTCAATAGAAAGCTACAAAAACTGTCTAAAAAATGAGATAGACAGCATCAATGTCTCAACACAGGCTTAACAGTAATGCGTTCTAAAGAGTTCATCACCATCAGGGTCCATTTTATAAATAGTACTGCAAAGGCCACAAAGCTGCATGAAATTACAGGATAAATCTGACTAAATGATCATTCATTTCAATCTCTAAAATTCCTGCTCCAAGAAATCAGAAAGCTCCACTCCAGAGGAGCTGAATTGGCAGTGGATTTGAAACAGGGTTGCTTTTCTCCTCAGAAGGCTGCCTAAAGAGCAGTTTAGTTGGCATCATACAGCAACTTTGCATAGGGTAAACGGATGCAAAAACATAAGAGCAACTTCTCTGCTTCCTCTGAAAGTAAACAGCACTAATTTATGAAGAGGCCAACTCAAATCATAAAGGAGAAGCACCTGGGCCTCTTAAAGGCAAACCACATAAAAGGTTACAGGGTGCTTCTCATAAGGATTCTAGGACCATAGGTGTGTTTGGGAATGACCAATGGGAAAATCCAGTTAGATGATTTACACAGATGTTCTCTATGTAGATTTGAATTTAAATTAAAATGCCACCTATGCATTTGGGAACCAGCTTTTAGTTAAATTCTCTAGCGCTTTTAGAATTATTTGATTTTATTAAAAAAAAATCAGTCTACAAACTGTTTTCTTTCTAACAATGCAAATACAGTAAGCAAGTCATCTGCAATATCAAAATATTGTTTGTAAATCACTGATGGCACCAACGATTTGAGGAATTTCCAATAGGACACATAGTGAGAAAAAGCAACAGATTATAGGCATTAACCAAATTTTAAGATCAGAAAATTATAAAAATCAGTAAGTTTAAATTATCCAATTTTCAATAGCTTAAATCCAATCATCAGGAATTCAGAAGCACCCAATATGTTTGAAGTTGCACAAATGCACATGGATGATAGGAAAGTAATCCCCATGCAATATCTTAAGTGTTGCTATCAGATATATTTAAGTGCTACTTTACAGATTAAAGCTGGGTAAAATCAAAATATATTTTACTTCCCATTAGATTTTAAAACAATCACAATAATTTATCAACAGTTGCCATTTCACAGCAATTAGAAAACAGGAGTTGATACAAGTTGAACAGAAAGGTATCTTTTCTTCTTTTAGGAAATAAACATATATATATGTATATATATTTCACATACACACATAACATTATCTTTAAAATTCCAAGTGGTTAATTTACTTTTGTATTATAAAAAAATTATCTCCCTATGGTCAAAATACTGAAAAAGCACAAAGGCTGAAAAAAGAAAACCACATTTGCCACTTTAAAAAAATACATTATTGTCTCAGTGGTTCTATTTATTTCATTGATTATAAAGTATTATGACTCCTAGTACTGTACTGGACCTGATGGAATTAAATACACCCCTTTCTCAGTCTCCAGAAAGGATACTCCTAACCCACCCTAAAATATGATAAAAACAAATGCCCCTATTCTGAACTGTTAAACTGGGAAAGAAAACATGCCCACCTGGAAACAATATAAGTCATAAAAGTTTATGAATCTGTGGGAGAGACTACACGAATCAGAAAGCAATTCTTTGGATATAAGTTAGGAGCTTTTAGAAGTAAATAAACTCTTTTAGGCATCTAGAGTACAGACACAAAGATGATTTCTCCATAAATAATGATTTAGCCAGTGCAATAGTTGGTAGCCCATGGTCTGCATCTGGGATGTCATCTGTTTTTGTAAATAAAGTTTTATTGGAACATAACTGTGCTCATTTGTTTACATAATGTCTATTGCTGCTTTTGTGGTACAATGGCAGGGTTGACTAACTGTGACAGAGACCGTATGGGCTGCAAAGCCTAAAATATTTACTCTCTGGCCCTTCCACAGAAAGTTAACTGACCTCCTGATCTAGTTCACCAAGTACTGCTCTAGTTACCTAAAAGAGTTAATGCACCTCAAGAAGATTTGAGCATGTGGTGCAAGAATAACTTGCATACTGGGGTTTGTTCATTAGCAGGTAATGTCAAACCCCACCTTGAAGTGGTGCTTTACTTTTGGGCGAGGAAATAATTTGTATACACCTTCAGGAAATACCTATAAAAGTCAATTTGAAAAAAGGAAAGAAAAAAGCCAAATTTAAAACAAGCCTGCCTATGTTCTTTTAATATTTTTATATTATTGTGAGGAAAGGGTGCTAAGATGATTGTTCTGTCATTCTTTTAGTTTTTCTTTAGTTTGTTTATAAATGTTTTCTCATAAGAAGTGTTCTCTCATGCCCTCCCATAACCTTTAAGGCAATCTACCTAAAATGCTTACAGTCTGGTGAAGCCTTATTCAGAAATATTTACTTAAACCATAGGTATAAAATAGCTACCATTTCTGAATAGTAATGTAAAATAAAAACAGAAACAGCTTTCAAATTTGAAGAGCAAAGTTTCCCTGACCCTAGTCAACTAACAAAGTCTATTTCTAACAGGAAACTTCCTGAACTCAAGCAGCTGCTCATGAAGCTTTAAGAGTTCACAGGCGTTTCATATTTCAATAGTTGTTGAAACATGGAAGATAAAACACTGAGAGGATATTTATCAAACACAAATTTATATCAAGATTAACTTTTTCAACGAGCTTACAAGCAGACTTTTCCCTTTCTTTGTTAAAAAATGAATGGTATGAAACTATATGTTAAAGATGTTTCTATAATACCTTACATTTATATAGCGCTTTACAATTTTCAAAGTGCTTTCACATGCCATCTCATTTAATCCTCACAACAGCCCTGTGAGGTAGGTACAGCAGGTATTATTATCCTCATTTCAAGATGAGGAAATTGAGGCAAAGAGAGGTTAAGTGACTTGCCCAAGATCACACAGCTGGTAAATGGTAGAGCTAGGACCTGAAATCAAGTTTTTTGACTCCTTGTCCAGTACTCATTCCACTGTAATTACCGCCTCAAGTTATGAATAATGAACCGTGTATCAAAATTGAAAGCTTATTGAAGTTCATTTCAGTGATGTCTTAACAGTAAAGGTAAATGAGAAATACAAGAACAGTAGGTCTGATGGTTTTACTTGACATAAAATTGGTGCAAAACCACTTTTGTCTAATTACTTGTAACCTTTTGGTCCAAATACCTAAAATATGCAATATTTACAGCATTTTCCTTTTTTTGTAAATGCAATGCTTTAAAACACATTATAAAGCACCTTAGTAAAAATAGTCTACAGGTAAAAGTACAGAAGAAGTAGGAAAATCCTACCCATACCACAGCTCACTAATGGAGTCATAATACGGTGTCACTGATATCTCAGTTTACAGCTTTACAAATAACCCATGGAGAAACAAATATTAAACTTACTTTTTTGATATTAATGTGTGAAAATCTTAACTAAAACTTCAGACAATCTCAATATTCTTTGAAGTATCTTCCCAATATTAGATATTGAGGAGGCAGGAATGAGAAATACTGCTTTGATGCTTTATCTTTTTACCATATTAGTCATGATTTAAATTGATTTTTAACACTAATCACCATTTAAAAAATTAAAACCACCTACATAAATATGGGCAAATCCAACTACAGCAGAAACATTTCTTAGCAAATATGATTAAACATTCCAATAAATTTCATGAGACATGACTCACAAAAACAAAGTACACACTGCCAAACAGTTATTAACACAATTCAGTAGAGGTGTATAACCCAAACCCTCAGTGAAGGCAGAAGAGGCAAATGGACTCATCTTCATTCATGGTTAGTTGAAAAAATGCTTTATCAAAAACAAGAGTATCAGAACCTTTTCTGAAATTGTATTTAGCCTTTTGATTAGACCTGCCATAAGTTCATTTTAGGTGATGTATATTTTCTCCCAGGCAGGAGGTTATAACTTTCACCAACGTTTAGCCAGGAAAAATAAAAATATCTGAAACTTAGAACACTGACATGCCAGCCAGTATCTACTTCCTTGATGTTACTGTCTGTTTCCTAATTTGGCTTGATACAAATTGTAATATACACCTACTGTCAGCAATCCAGACTGTGGAGCTGAGAACAAAGGTGAAGACAGGGTCAAAATTTTAGTTCAAGAATCCAATAGTCACAACTTATACTCAGTTCGACTTAGGGTAAATCTTTTCATAGAAAAAGTTTTGTGCGAGGATGTAGAGGTCTCCATCTTTTTCTCGAACGGCATGGGCTCTGATGAATTGGAACTGCTCTAGTGCAAATTCATAGAACTCATTCTCCATTTTCCAAATATCAGATTGCTGTAGTTTTGCAATGGTTTGTTTAGTGGGGAGTTTCTTCTCTGTGGTTTTCCTAAGATGAGATTTCTTTCCTACTTACAAAGGGGAAAAAAAAGGAAAGGTAAATAATTCTTGGAGAACACACAAAAGATCAATGCCTCTTTATTTGAAGAGGTGGTTAATATGACACATTAAAGAACAGGTAACATAATTGTCTTATATAATTCAGGTAAAAATGGAGCCTTGATCAAACTAGAGCCATGATTCAGTCCTTTAGAATGTTAATCCTTAACCTAGTAAAGACTTAATGAAATGTCAAATAGTAAATGTAAGGATTGGCACACAGTAAAGTGTAGGCTGTCACCTCACACACTATATTTTCAAGTGCTTGATGCTCTGAGACTAGTTTATTTTTGATAAAATATCTATTGCCAAACTGTATTCTATTTTCCCATAATCTGTATTCTCTAAAATTATGTGTTAGAAGCTAGGGCATATGCATCCTCAAGGAAAAGAGTTCCTATGACTGCATCTTATCAAGCAACAGCAAAAAACGAAACAAAACAAAAACACAATTAGCTTATCACTTTCAGATACATGATATGGCTGAGGCTGCTAAAACATGGCTTAGGCATACTTCAGTTCCACTATCACACCTCTACTTTAAAATGGTAGTAGGCAGGACTAATACACAGGCCTAATGTTTGATATCTGGCATTACTGAATACTATACATTTCTATGGCTTGTTCTGTACTTTGTAACATTCCACTATTTCTACAGTACCTTCTAATTTTCACCTAATTCACAGTTACTCAATTGAAAATAGTGAGCAGAAACAGACAAGATACCTGCCTTTCTGGAGCTATCTGTTGTGTTTCACTGAAGAAACTTCAAATCACATATTTACAAGTTGCAAACCAAAAAACCAAACCAAAGAAAGCTTTAAAAAGAAACCCTTCCTTTATATACCTGTGCGATAGAGTTCAGTAGCACCCCTGAAAAACCGGGGCAATGCTGCCTCCAATAACATGATAAAATCTTCAAGTTCTTCAGTAACTCCCACCAGAAAATATTCATTAATTAGGTTATACTTGGCTTGATCCATAGCCCACCTGCTTCCCACATTCCTGAAACCAAAGAAAAGGAATTAAAACCTGGTTGTGAAATCTGCTGAGTGTTTCTGGTGCCTCTGACACCATATATTACAGAGAAAATAGATAAACACATGTATATCCAAAGCCTCAATGCCTTTTTATTACCATCCTGTGGGAGGCACACCTGTTTCTAATTTCATTTGCTTCCATCTCCAGTTTCTGCTCAACTATGAGTGCTAATTCAGAGTTTACCAGAGGACTCTTAACATGAGCAATTTAGTTTAAGGGCACTTTAAAAATGTATATGGATATAAGAAACATATAACCCTCCCATATGATTTAATGTGTGTTTTAACTTTTTTAAACTACTCTAAATTCTGTTAAGAGCTCTCTAATAAAGTGTAAACAATTTGTGTTTACTGCTTATTGTGTGAGTTTTGAGTTTTTGTGAGCTAAGTGTTTTCTGAAATTTCTGAGGAACAGAAAATAGATAATGGCTCTGCTAAGAATCTTTTATTTTCATTTACATTGTCAGCTAATGCTATTAACAGAGATTTGATCCAAAATAAACTATACTTTTGGGTTCTTTTTAGCACGAATATTCCTTAATCCAAATTCTAGCTCTGCATTTAAGTAGCAGTATGATCTTGAGCTGGTGGCTTCACCTTTCTCAATTTTGTTTTCTCAAACTATTAAAAAAAACAAAGAGGGGGAGAGGAACAGTTATTAATTGGTTTCTGAGAACCCTCCAAGTTCTGTGAATCTATGAAACATACTAAAGAAATACAACTAACATCTCCTCAAAAATGCCCAATAGAGCAATAGTCTTTATTATTCTAAGGCAGGGATTGGCAAACGTTTTATATAAAAGGCCAGAGGATAAATATTTTAGGTTTTGCAGACTACATAGTGATATGGTTTGGATATTTGTTCCCTCTCTCAATCTGAAATTGTGATTCCCAGTGTTGGAGGCTGGGTTTGGTGGGAGGTAACTGGATCATGGGAGCAGGTCCCTTGTGAATGGTTTAGCACCATCCCCTTGGTGATAACTGAGTTCTTGGCTCAGTTAGTTCATTAGAGATCTAGTTATTTAAAAGACTGGGGGCTGGGTGCGGTGGCTCACACCTGTAATCCCAGCACTTTGGGAGGCCAAGGTGGGCGGGTCACCTCAGGTTGGGAGTTGGAGACCAGCCCGACCAACAGGGAGAAACCTCATCTCTACTAAAAATACAAAATTAGCTGGGCATGGTGGTGCATGCCTATAATCCCAGCTACTCAGGAGGCTGAGGCAGAAGAATTGCTTGAACCCGGGAGGCAGAGGTTGCGGTGAGCCGAGATCACACCATTGCACTCCAGCCTGGGTGACAAGAGCAAAACTTCGTCTCAAAAATAATAGTAATAATAATAATAATAATAATAATAAAATGACTGGGACCTCCCCCTTCACTCTCTTTCTCCCACTCCTGCCTATGATGTGCCTGCTCCCACTTCACTTTCTGCCATCATTGTAAGCTTCCTGAGGCCTGCATCAGAAGCCAAACAGATGTTGGTGCCATGCTTGCACAGCCTGCAGAACCATGAGCCAAGTAAAGCTTTTTTCATTATAAATTACCATCGCAGGTATTCCTTCACAGTAATGTAAGAATGGCCTAATGGAGAAAATTGGTACTAAGGAGTGGGGTATTGCTATAAAAATACCCGAAAATGGGAAAGTGGCTTTGGAACTGGGTAATGGGCAGAGGTTGGAAGAATTTGAAGGGCTCAGAAGAAGACAAGAAGAAGAGGGAAACTTTGAAATTTCTTAAGTCGAGACTGGTTTAATGATTGTGACAAAAATGCTGACAGAAATATGGACAGAAGTCCAGGCTGATGAGGTCTCAGAGGGAAATGAAGAAGTTACTGAGAACTGGAGTAAAGGTCACCTGTGTTATGCCTTAGCAAAGAACTTGGCTGTGCGGTGTCCAAGTTCTAGAGATCTATGGAAGTTTGAACTTAAAGAGTGATGACTGGTCAGGTGTGGTGGCTCACACCTGTAATCCCAGCACTTTGGGAGGCCGAGACAGGCAGATTACCTGAGGTCTGGAGTTCAAGACCAGCCTGGCCAACATGGTGAAATCCCATCTTTACTAAACATACAAAAATTAGCTGGGCATGGTGGCACACGCCTGTAGTCCCAGCTACTCGGGAGGCTGAGGCAGGAGAATTGCTTGAGCCCAGGAGGTGGAGGTTGCAGTGAACTGAGATCGTGCCACTGCACTCCAGCCTGGCTGACAGAGTGAGACTGTCTCAAAAAAAAGTGATGACTTAGGACATCTGGCAGAATAAACTTCTAAGCAGCAAAGCATTTAAGATGTGGCCTGGCTGTGTCTAAGAGGCTACAATCAAATGCAAGAGCAAAGGAATGACTTAAAGTTGGAACTTACATTTTAAAGGGAGGCAGAGCATAAACATTTGGAAAATTCACAGCCTGGCCATGTGGTAGAGAAGGAAAGCCCCTTTTTTTTGTTGTTTTTTTTGTTTTAAAGACAGGGTCTTGCTCTGTTGCCCAGGCTGGATCTTGGATCACTGCAGCCTTAACCTCCCGGACTCAAGTGTTCTTCCTACCTTAGCCTCCCAAGTAGCTGGGACTACAGGCATATGCCACCACACCTGGCTAACTTTATGTTTTGTAGAGATGAGGCTGCCCAGGCTAGTCTCAAATGATCCTCCCACTTCGGTCTTTCAAAGTGCTGGAATTATAGGCATGAGCAACCACTCCCACTGGAAAGCCTATTTTCCAGGGAATAGGGCAGGGAATAGGGAAGGAATTTAATAACACTGTGGAGCAATCACTTATTAAGGAGGTTAGCATGACTAAAAGGGTGCCAAGTGCTAATATCCAAGACAATGGGAAAAAGGCCTCAAAGGCATTTCAGAGATCTTCCAGGCTGCCCCTCCCATCACAGGCCCAGAAGCCTTGGGGGGAAGAATGATTTAAGGGGACAGGCACAGGGTCCTGCTGCCCTGAGAAGCCTCGGGACATTGCTCCCCACATCCCGGCCACTCCAGTTCCAGCCTTGGCTCAAAGGAGTCCAGGTATAGCTTGGGCCACCACTCTGGGGGAGCATAAACTGTAAACATTGGTGGTTTCCAGGTAGTGTTAAGTCTGCAGATGCTCAGAATGCAAGCATGAAGGAGCCTGCATTCCACCTAGATTGCACCTAGATTGCAGGTTCCACCTAGATTTCAGAAGTGGGTTGCATTGGAGCCCTCACCCCACACAAAGACCCAAACAGGGAACTGCCTAGTGGAGCTGTGGGACGGTGATTATGCCCTCCAGACCCCAGAATGGTTGGCTCACCATCAGCTTGCACGCTTTGCCTGCAAAAACTGCAGGTACACTCAATTCCAACTCATGAGAGCAGCCATGTGGGCTGTACCCTGCAAAGCCATGGGGGCAGGGCTGCTCAAGGCCTTGGGAGCCCACCCCTTGCACCAGGATGCAGGAGATGAAGTCAAGGATTATATTGGAGCTTTAAGATTTAATGACTGCCCTGCTGGGTTTCAGACTTGTGTGGGGCCTACCATGCCTTTCTTTTGGCCAATTTCTCCCTTTTGGAATGGAAATGTTTATCCAATGCCTATACCACCATTGTATAGGGAATAAATAACTTGTTTTTTATCTCACAGGCTCATAGGTAGAAGGAACTCATCTCCAGATGAGATTTTGGACTTGGGACTTTTGAGTTAATGCTGGAATAAGACTTTGGGACTACTGTGAAGGGATCAATATATTTTGAAATATGAGAAAGACATGAGATTTGGTGAGCCAGGGGCAGAATAATATGGTTTGGATGTTTGTTCCCTCCAAATCTCATGTTGAAATGTGATTCCCAATGCTGGAGGTAGGGCCTGGTGGGAGGTGATTGGCTCATGGGAGCAGATCTGTCATGAATGGTTTAGTGTCATCCCCTTGGTGATAACTGAGTTCTCGCTCAGTTCACGCAAGATCTGGTTGTTTGAAAGTCTGGGAACCATACCCCCACCCCTACTGCCCACTTTCTTGCTCCCACCATGTGATATGCCTGTTCCTGCATCACCTTCTGCCATGATTGTAAGCTTCCTGAGGCCCTTGTTGGTGCCATGCTTGTACATCCTGCAGAACAGTGAGCCAATTAAACCTCTTTTCTTTATAAATTACCAGTCTCAGGTAGTCCTTTATAGTAATGCAAGAACAGCTAATACACCTGGTTTAGTTTACAATTACTCAACTCTGCTGCTGCAGTGTGAAAACAGCCACAAGCAATAAGTAAAAAATGTATGTGACTGTGTTTCTATAAAACTTTATTTATAAAACAGGTGACAAAGCTGGGCACAGTGGCTCATGCCTGTAATCCCAGCACTTTGGGAGGCCGAGGCAGGTGGATCCCTTGAGGTCAGGAGTTTGAGACCAGCCTGGCCAACATGGTGAAACCCCATCTCTACTAAAAATACAAAAATTAGCCAGGTGTAGTGCAGGCACCTGTAGTCCCAGCTATTCGGGAGGCTGAGGCAGGAGAATTGTGAACCCAGGAGGCGGAGGTTGCAGTGAGCCAAGATTGTGCCCCTGCACTCCAGCTTGGGTGACAGAGCGAGATTCTGTCTCAAAAAAATAAAAAATAAAACAGGTGAAAGGCCAAATTGGGTCTGCAGGATACAACCTGTAGTTTGCCAATCCCTGTTCTAAAGAAATGGTTAAAAATTGAGAAGCCATTCTTTATAGGCTTCCAATTCTTATACTATTATGAGGCTTTGATGTAATCTAATGAGTAGGACTTTAAACTCCACAGCAATCTAATAATATATCTCAAATAATGAAGAAATTCCTTGTATTTCTCATTATGGTTTATGGAAGAAACTTTGAATATGTTCCTTTTTTCTCCTACCTCTCCCATCAAAATGATTGAATAGAACAAATAAATATGTAAAATTACTTTAAAAACTGAAAACTCAACACATTCTGAGGAAATACATTTTTTATTAAAGTATCTTTATTTTCCACTTGATATTTACTAGCAAACTAAACCACAGCCATAACCTTGGCTTCTCTTAAAGTCAAAATCAGTTTAACAGTAAAACCAGGTGAATTTTAACCCACTAAGCCTTTTATTAATTTAACATGAATAGCTAAAACAGTAAGCTTTGGACAAAATAAGATTTATGACCCCCCACCCCCACCCCTACCCCTGGTCTCTAAGAGCTCTACTGGAATACAGCAAAACATAACACCAAAAATAAGAAATATTAAAAACCAGCATCTGAGAAAACAATGCAAGGATATTAGGATATTACTCTACATGAGGAATCTTTTAAATGCATTTAAAAGTAACTGCAAAACTAGATATTACTCAATTACATGTTATTTTTAGTCTAGTCTTTCACCGATTTCCCTATATCTAGCCCTTGTGAAATGAAACACAGATTACAGAGATAATAAGGATGATAATCAATTTGAGCCAACTTTATCTCCCTACCAGCATTCGGAGCTATGGCCACAGAAGAATGGGATTTGAAGCCAGAGCTTCTCTGGAGCACAGTCTGAGCCACCTTCTGCTACACATTCATCAAAGGTCTAGAACAAAGACAAAGCAGCACCGGTAAGCCATAAATCCAAGTCTCACCTATCAAATATCTAATGTGGTAAATTATTAAATAAATGGGCAAGAATAGGTGGGATGAGACACTCTTATTTTTTTGGAGTCATGTAAATTAATCACGGTTGGGCACGGTGGCTCACGCCTGTAATCCCAGCACTTTGGAAGGCCGTGGTGGGCGGATCACAAGGTCAAGAGATCGAGACCATCCTAATTAACATGGTGAAACCCTGTCTCTACTAAAAATACAAAAATTAGCTGGGCGTGGTAGTGCGCACCTGTAGTCCCAGCTACTCGGGAGGCTGAGGCGGGAGAATCGCTTGAACCCAGGAGGTGGAAGCTGCAGTGAGCCGAGATAGAGCCACTGCACTCCAGCCTGGCGAAAGAGCAAGACTCCGTCTCAAAAAAACAAAAACAAAACAAAACAAAACAAAAAAAATCACATACTGCCTTGTAACAGGCAGCTCTTAGGATCTGGTTTAGAATCTTAGGATAGGTTGATCTGTCTGTCTATATCTTTATCTATATAACTTGTTTCATATGCTTTTTAAATGTGTTATGTTCTGTCTTTCCAACTACACTGAAAACTTCCTGAAGTAGCATTTGTGGATCAAGCAGTAGCATTTGTGTCCTCCAGAGCATATAGAATAGTGCTATATAAACCACTTGCACTATTAATATTTGTAAATGACTACTGAAAAGACTGCACCTTGGGGATTTACATGGGTATTAAAGGCATAGCTCTAGTGGAGGTGAAGACAGAGGAAATAAAATATTTTCATGAGGCATTTGATATTATTTCCGAATTTTTCTAGATGGTCTTAGATTTGCCAGCCTAGGCCATTTTCTAAAAAGTGGTTTTATTATCATTTGTGCCAGATTTTGTAGCTCATAAGAAGAAATAAGAAATAAAACCTTATATATCTATGTATCTACCATATCCCAAACTATAGCTATTCGAATTTGAGTATTTGGTGATATTTTCTCAAAATGAATAAATTATGCCCATCACTTGAAGGAACAACTGACAGTGTTGATACCCTACGGGTTCTCAGCTGGAAGTTATTCTGACCCTCAGGTGATATTTGGCAATGTTTGAAGACAATTCTGGTTCTCACAGCTGAGGTATGGGGGATGCTACCAGGTAGAAGTAAGAGATGCTGGTAAACATCCTACAATGTATAAGAAGCCCCCCACAACAAAGAATTATCTGGCCCAAAACAACAATAATGTTGAGGTTGAGAAATCCTGTGATAGGCCAATGATAAAAATTAAGCTTTCAAGCAAAAAATAAAATTTTGGAAAACTTGTATCTGCCACCATAAGCTTGACAGTCTCCCAATACTTAAAGACTTTTCTGATGAGATTAGTGGTGATATTAATGAATATGAGTTTTTAACGCTGTATAACAAAATATGTTAACATTTGAAAAGTCCACATAACTCAGTGAACCAGTATGTTCCAAATGACCAATGTATGATGTTTCAAAATTATGCTTGGTTAAAAGATTCATTCAAAGTGTAAAACATATGAATAGATTTTAATGTAGCAAAGTATAAAAAATTCACTGCTATGGTTTCAGATTCTACATTGCAACTAACTTTTGAAACTACCACTTGTCAAGTTTTAGTGTTTATTAAAGAATAGCCGCAATTTTTTGAAAAGGCTATTAAAATCCTCCCTTTTCCAATTATATATCTGTGTGAAGCTGGATTTCCTCAATTCAACCAAAAGAACATTTCGAACAAACTGAATTCAGGAGCAAATATGAAAATCAGCTGTCTAGCTTCTCAGGGTTCAAAACAAAACAAAACAAAAAAACAGAAAATAAAAAAAAAAAAAAAAGAAAATCGGCTGTCTATACTAAGCCAGATGATAAAAAGATTTGCAAAAATGTAAACCGATGCCACTCTTTTCATTTTTTTGTCGGAGGAGAAATAGTTATGTGCATTAAAATATAATTTATGTTAACATGATGGCTTTACTATTGTTTTAATATTTTAAAATTTTTTCAGTAAATGGCAAATTTACTGACATTGGTAAATATCAATAGATATAACCCAAAACAAAACAAAAGCTATAAACAAAAGCTCTTTGGGCAATCCTTAATAATTTTTAAGAGTATAAAAGGAGTTTTTATATCAAAAAGTTTGAGAACCACTGATTTGATTGATATAGTTATTCAATGCTCATCTTTGGATTACTTAATATCCCTATTTTCCCAGGTACTGGGCAAAGGTTAAATTAAGTAAAACTCTAGTTCTAAAATGTGCAAATTTGAAATCTCCCAAATCAAAAGCTTTCCATTCTTTACAAGATCAAGTGAAAGCTATCCTAGGTGCGGGTGCACATATATCTAAAATGTGTTTGAAGTGTAACCACAGAGCAGTTCAGATTACTAGAGTACGTCAGTTTAAAACATAATAGTTGCCATAAGTGCTGAACTGAATACTGTTTAATACACCTCAAAATATCACTTGAGGTGCAAATAATCTAGAATTTTATAGAAATAAAGCTATCTACACTTTTTTGAGAATAAGCGCCATTGCAAGGTATTTCCAACATAATCATGGCCACCCTTTAACACCCAGTATCTTTCTAAAACCTGTCCAGCTTTAGAAATGTTATAAGTATGCAGTCTTATCAACTTTACAGATGAGTTTAATGAAAACTCCTGCTAGTTAAAGATATTAAGGAGTTATTTGCAATAAACACCACTTAACTCATTAGGGTATCAGCATTAGGTTACCAACATGTGTATCACGAGAAACAAGCCAAATTACTAAAAATGTCTAATCATCAATATGTTTCAAGACTGAAAAGGTACATTCTATCATAAAACAAAGTAATTTCTTATTTTTATAAATCAATTATTTACAGATAGCCCTGTCCTCATAAGAAGTAAGACAATGCAATAGTATTTTGCTGATGTTATCAACACTACATCTAAATAAACAGGCATATTAATGTGTATTTCATAATGATGTTAAAAAATAAAAAACAAAACAAAACCCCAGGCCTTATTAAAGTCAGGGTGAAGAACAGATAAAGCTCCAGGATGGCTTATCTACCTAAAACTTTCAAACATGAAGGGAAGATGATGTTAAAATGCTGCCTGGATTTTTTTGTGAATATTGAATATGCAACTTTGGATCACGTTTCACAGAAAAATGTCAAGTGACATGTTGCATTTCTTCTCTTCTTTTCAAAGGATGTAAGAGAGGTTAAGACTATGGGCTCTGGAATTAGAGTGCTTGGTTTTAAATTCCAGCGTTACCGTTTACTAGCTGAATGACACCGTGCAAAATACTTAGCCTTTCTGTGCCCCACAGTTTCCTTTTCTGTAAAATGAGGACAATAACAGCAACCACCCCATAGAATTGTTGTGCAAGCTACCTGAAAAAATACATATAAAATAACTTAAAACACTGCTTGGTATGGTGTACAGTAAATGTGAGCTATTATTACTGTTAATAATTACTATTAGTTATTATTACCCAATCCCCCAAACTACACAGGCTAGGAACCACAAAACCATGCTATCCAGGGCTGACAATGATAAATGATGGATATAGGGGCCTACATGACTGCAATCTTTTCCTTTCCAACATTAACGCTAATATTACTTTGGTCAAAGGAGGGAGACAGATACTAACATTTACTGAGTCAAGAGTTAGTGTTAAGTAGGGCTAAAATAAAAAATAGAAAGCATATAAGTGAATTTAGAAATAAATATCAATAAATTCTAAAGTAGTAAGTCATAAGAGTTATACTAATAGATTTTATAAAACTTTGCAGAATCTCCATAATAAATATTTCTAGAAGATTAAATAATGCTAAGAGATAGCATTATTTAAGAAAACAGATTTGGTTAGTTATCTGTGTTTGGATCAGTACCTTCTGCCTAAAGCTTTGAGATTAAAGAAACAGCAGTTTCTAGAAACCATTAAAAAGGAAAACAAAACAAAAAAACCACTGCCCCGTCATGTGACACAGAGGGTATAACTAACTTAGAAGAAAATATTGTTGGATGTTAATTATCCTTAACATACCAAGTATCTGGCATCACTACTGTGTAATAGTTTAGGTTTAAAATGTGCAGAATTCACACATTCAACCATTTGTTAAGCACTTACGGGTAACCTAGGTATGACGCTAAATTCTGAGGAAACGAAGATGAATTAAATATATGCTTCAGGAAATTCACCACATTTTGGAGAAGACAGTAGGTAAACTGGTAATCCAAATATCACAAAATAAATGCTTAAAAGAGAGATTTGAATGAAGTGCTCTAGGAGCCCTGAAAGAGATATGACTCACTGTCTGGAGGCATCAGAAAAGACTTTACGGAAGTGGGCATGTTTGAGCTAGATCTTAAAGGTGGATAAAGAGTTTTCCAGAGCAAAGGAAAGGCATTCTCAATATAGGGAATAATACATGTGTAAAAAAGTATGAAGCATTAATAACTTAAGCAATAAGTTCAGAGGATGGTGACATTTCATGTGGCCAAAGCACTGGGCACCTAAAGGAAAATCAGACAGGAGAGCTAGGTCTGAGATCGTGTCCAGTTGTGTCTCCTATGTCTTAATCCGTGAGCATGAGGTCCCAATAAAGGTTTTCCACCAGAGAAGTGACAAATCAGTTTGATTTCTTAGAAATGTAACTCTGGTGATACTCTAGAAAATGCAATGAAATGGAAGACAACCCAAATCTGAGCCTGTTAAGAACTTTGTTGAGCCATTATTCTCTTCTTGCCAGAAAAAAATAGCTGCTTCAGCAAAACAGTGTCCTTAAACTGATGATCACAAATATAAACTGCCATCAATACTTAGAGAACAAAAAATACATAAAAATATATCATATTAGTGAATAATTACAATAATCCACAGAAAATTGTTAACAGAACCATAAAGAAAACATGATTCCGCCCTGGAAAAGAAATATTTTTAAAAATCACAAAAAAATGTATATTACAATATATCAGCTATATAACTGTCTTCATTTTGCTTCTTTATATTTTGGGTTCTCTTCAAAATTTCCACAATAAGCAAGTAATAAATTTATAATTAACAACAAATTTTAAAAGCACATTGCTCACTGCATTTCATAAACAATTATCTTTATAAAAATCTTAAAACTAAAATATTACCTTTTTGTCTCCTTGTTTTCGTCTCCGTAACCCTGGTCTATAATCATCTCCAAATCTCAGAAAGTAATAATAAGAAACTAGCCTCTCAATAGGATCCCTTATGACATTAATGTAAATTGGTTTCTTCTTCACACCAAATCTGAAATAAAACAAAATTTCAAAGGTGAAATCAACATTTTCAATCTGTTTAGGAGTGCCCTGAAATTATACGTTTAAGTCTGAAGTACTGGTCCTATAAGGAAAAAAGAACATGAATTAATTTAAATAATTTGTATATGTGGCGATTGGGAACTATTTCATGATTATTCATGTCAGAATAAAGTAAACAAGAAATATGAATTTAAAAATTATGTCTGAAGATAAAGGAGATAAAAATGAATGAAAAATAATTTTAAACTTTACCAGCAAGAATTATATAAAACATTTTATTTCTATGCCTTCATTATACTTTAAGTCCAAGTAGAAAATCCCTTCTCAAATTAGTACCCACATATTACTAGGAAAGAATTTAATATTTATAATTTTTAAATGAATTTATTTTAAAAATTGCTTTATTACATTCCTGAATAAATCATCTGGTGCTACAGAAAGTTTCAAATCTGCATTAACCATGTAGCAATGATTTCTCACTTCTGGCTCATCACACTAGCCAGATTTGATAGTGTTTTTTGAACACCATCAATGGATATAGCATTAGTGAACACAAGTGTGACCATGTCAATCTACCTTCTGTTGCTGATTTTAAAGATAAGATAGAAGTGAAAGACACTAGGTTTTCAGCATTATTTCCTTAGGGAATGATAAAGAGTTGATGGAACACTGAAGACTTTTACTTTAGCAACCCTTGCAGACCCTAGAACTGTACAACTGGCTCCCTGTTTTATTATACGCCCTTGTCCCAGTCTTAAAATGTTACAGCTATCTTGATTCTTACTTTTCCATTATTCTTCATTTAATAAAATTTCAAAGTTGTTTTGATTGTTTTGTAAGCTTTCTCGCAGATGTGACCTGTCTTCATCATTCTTTCTCTTTACCACTTCCCTTTTTCTCAGTGTCTTGCTTAGATTACTGCAATAATATAGTTTTCTAACATTCAGTTTCTCTCCCTTTCAATCTATCTTCCATACTAATTCTCAAAGGATGTTCCTAAACATCATTTGTTAAATCGCTCTTCTTAGGAATCTGAAATAACTCTACTGATTTATCGATATGAAACCCAAACTCCTTTGCTGGTTGTCTTAGGATTCTTTTACCTTATGTCTTAGGTACCACCTTATCGATCTAACTTTTTCTTTAACTCTCCTCAAACAAGAAACCATTATCTGTTATAGTTAGGTTGGCCTCTTTTATCTCCTCCCATATCAACACTTATTCTATTTCTCTTTAAATATCTTCGCTTATTCTGTCCTCCTTGAGTGCCACTCTCATTTTTCTTTTCTTTTTCTACATTAATTCCTTCAAAAATACTTTTTGTATGCACCTAATATTGCCAGATATAATACTGTTCTAGGTACTAGGAATACAGCAATGAACAAAAAGACTAAATTCCTTGTCCTTCTAGAGCTAACATTCTACTTGGAACAGATAGGCAATAAACAAATAAATAAGCATATATAACAGATGGTAAAAAGTGCAAAGGAGAAAAATAATTCAGTGAAAGGGAATAAGGAGTACTAGAGAGGTGAGGGAGAATACAATTCGAAATAGTGTTTTTCGGGAAGACATCACTAGTCTTATGTAGTGAGGAAGGTACCATGCAAACATCTGTGAGAAAGTGTTCTGGAAAGATGGGATTTCCAAGTAAGAGGTCCTTGAGGCAGCTAAGTGCCAGGTGTTTTGAGGAACAGCAAGGAGATCAGGCTGCCTGTACAATCAAAAAGGGAATACCATGGAAGATAAGAGAGGTGGGGATGAGGTGGGGGTGAGGTGGAGTGAGTGCAGACTGTGTGGGTCTTCTATACTGTTACAAGTATTACTTTATACAGAGTCAGGAGGGAGGCCACTGAAAGATTTAAACAGAGAATTACCATGACACAACTCATATTAAAAGGTCATTGGCTGCTGTTTTGGAATAAACAGAGGGGCTACAACAAATCTTGTGACCTCTCTTCCTGATGACTCTAGTGTACAGTTCTATTTGCTTTCATTTGACACATCCTGCACCTAAGAGCTATCAAGCAACTTAACTCTTAGCTTATCCTACTAGTGTTTCTCCTGTAAGTCTTTCTCCCCAACAGCATTATAAGTCACCTGAGGGTAGGCATAGTACCAATAGTGCAGTAAAATTTTCTTTCACAATTTTTTTTAAAAGAAGGAAACAGTACTGTTGCAAATACATAGCATTGTCACATTCAGTATTAGAGTAGAACTTCCACCAGGGCAGGGACCATTTCTCTCTTGTTCATGGCATTATCACTAGTGCTCAGCACTGTGCCCAACACACAGGTGCTGAATATTAATAGAATTAGGTTGAGGAGACCGTTGTGAATTAGCCACTAACAAAAGCCTTTCTGCCAGAGTACACTGAGTAGTAAGAAAGTAAGGAGGCAACAGCAATACATTGCTGCTCCCTTAGCTCACAGAGCTGAGAGGTTTTTAATAGGAAACTACAAGGAGAGATTACAGGACAATGAGTTAGTGATTCCATTCTTAAGACTGAGATTCCTGGGAATCCTCTCTATCCTCTCCATTATTAGCCATTGCTCCATCCTGACCCATTCCTTTGAGAATAATCTCCTCGCAGAAGAACATCTCCTACCAATGTTTCCTCCTTTCCCCTAGTCCCTGACATGTGGAGCAGACAGCAATTACCAGGCAGCAGTAAAAGGGAATATGGCATTTTACAAAACTCTTTTTGCTGTCCAGGAAAATGACTATCTATGTGTGGAATGGCTTTGGGTGGCATTTATTAGGAAGTATGATTTTAATGAGATATAATCTGTGAACTCATTTTGAAAATGGATATGAACTATTATATGTAACTTAGGGAACAGTTATATAGACACGAAGGGCTGGAGGCAAGGGATTATAACAGATAATGGGCATGATTAAAAATAGCAACTGGACCACACAGCTCAGCCAGTTAGAAAACAAGAGCTAACGAGGTTTGTTGGTTTTACTCTTTTGCCAACCAGCTAGTTTATATAGGAAGTCTGTGGTCAGACTTCACCTTTAACTCTGGTCAGTCATTTCAGCTATTTCTCAAAAAAGCTCAGGTAGAAGAATAAAAACCCATTTCTACTAGCAGAAAATAAACTACTGTTGACCTGTTAGAACACGATCTTCCTGGGAAAAGAACAGCATATTTGGTAGGAATCTGCAGATGAAAATCAGAAACGAAAAGATATAATCTGAGCAGCAGGTTGGTAAAAAGATATTTTAGGAACTTCATTCTTGCCATGTCAGCATACGAAGTGTGACAAAGCAAGGAACATAAACTAGGCTCATTTTTTTACAATTACATTCTATCAATAGCCTATCAAGTGAACAGTATCAACATGCAAATGAACAACAATAATGGTTTAAAGATCAACTGCACACTCAGAACATTTGTAAGGAACCTTATCAACTGGCTGGAAAAAGTCAAAAAAGGAGGTGATGAACCTGAAAGAGGGCTTAATGGCCTTTGGGAATCATTATGTTTTGAAATTTTTCTGCTTCACACTAAATTTAACTTCTCTACTTAGGCATCAATCTTGCTGGCAACATTGTACATAGTTATTCTGGACTCTCTCAGCCCTAAAGCTTCATAGAAACTTTCTAATCCTAGTGGCAAGGTCCCACTGTCCTGTATCCAAAAAAGTGAATGACCTGTGGGTATTTGTTGGTCTCACCGATGATACTGTAAATAAATGATTTTTAAAGTAATTTATGTCTTAAAAGGGGCATTCATCAACTGTGCACCTATTAGAATGGCTCACATTTTGTAATAAAGAGCTAATCTAACAATTTCAAATGCTAGTGAGGATACACAACAGCTGGAACTCTTAAAACACTGTTGGTTTGGTGGCAAAATGATACAATCACTTGGGAAAACAGTTTGGCAGTTTCTTATTGAGTTACCATACAATCCAGCCATCCCACTTTGAGGTTTTTATCCAAGAGAAGTTAAGACATAAGTCCACACAAAACCTGTATGCAAATGTTTTGACAGCTTTATTCATAATCACTAAAAGCCATAAACAACCTCAATATCCAGAAACTGGTGAATGGATCAATCGAAGTACACCCATACATGAAGTACTACTTAGCAAGGAACTAACTACTGATATGTGTATCAAATTAGATGAATGTCAAAAGCATCATGTTAAATGAAAGAAGACACTCAAAAGACTTGATGACTGATAAGATATAGGTGGTGATAAAAAAAAAGTTGTCCAAGATTACTTGAAAGTTTCTTGTTTGGGTGTCATGACAGATAAAAATGTGTAAACCTTCCAAAAGAGAATAATGAAGGCTAAGAGTCTTATACAATGCCCAATTAAGAGTTGGAAATAAGGACCAGCAGAGATTCAGACAAGGAGAAGAAGAAAACACCAGTTAAGACAATATGGTAACTGAAAGAAGACAGAATTTTAAAAAGAATCATAATACTGCTCCGTGTGAGGCACAGAACTAAGTGCTCCATCTACATTATCACATTTAATCCTCACCACCACCCCATGAAGTAATTACTTTAATTATTCTCAAATTAAAAACAGGACACTGAAGCTCAAAGATCTGAAACAATGTGGGTGAGATCACACAGCTAGCAAGGAGTCTAAGTGGATTTAACGGCAGATCTGTCTGACTTTAGAGACAGACTTCAGGGATTGCTTCTTAGCAGTCTACAGGATCAAGGCTGTAGAAAGAGCTAGCAGTACAAGGTTAAGAAAAACGCAACTCCCACATATTGTCTGGAATGATTAAAATAATTTTCTAAAGTATCTACAATGTTGTGACATATTTGTTAAAAGCTGTAGAAAATGGGGCAAATGTCATCTGGTTTAGCAGAGAAGTATTAGGTAGAAAGGACAATCTCACATGACTGTATATATTAACTAATTCTATTTAGGCCTAAAATGTTGTCACTTGATTACTGTTTAGAATTTCAGACCTAATGAAGCATTTAGTTGTTTCTTGTCGTGACACAGCTGCTTCTTTACTGATTCACCTCACTTGTTCTGAAAATGATACTAGCAGCAATATGGAGGAACCAAAATGACAGCAATGAAAACTCATTCTCGTTTCTAGGGACAACCACAAAGGTACATACCTGATACGTGCCTGAATAAAACTGTTATATCAAAAATAATTTTCAAATACCTCTCAAGACAGATGCTGACATGTGACACTGAGGTAGCTAGATCATAAAAAACTTAGCAGAGTCTGACAGAAAGTACAGCATTAAAAGTGTTCTTTTAGCTATTATTCATTATAAATGAAAATGTTTATTGCTGAAGAAGTGTTTTTAAAAGAGACTTCTAACGTTTTAATTTTCTAAAGTTTGAAGAAAATCAAAATGGGATAATAGATGCTATTAAAAAATAAATAGTACACATTTAAAAGGGGAGGAATATTTAATATTTTTACTGTTTATAATAAAACTTAATAAACTGATAATTATAGAAAAAAAAGATTTCAGTGAACTCATTAAGGTCAAGAACTGCAACTTACTCAACTTTTTATTTCCTGCATACTATGACATTTTGAAAATGTTCAACCTATATACAATTTTAAACTGGAAAATTTTCAAGTTTATAATAATAATTTATATCTACATTATCTTAAAATTGTATCATCCACCAATTAAAAAGAAAACAAAACATAACCTAACATTAAAGGGAAAAATGGAAAGGAAGAAGAACTAGGAAATATACTTTAAAAAAATCAAAGAATAAGATTCAGACAAAAAGGAGCAAGATGGGATAGGAATGCAAAAATGTAAAAAAGATATTTTTGTTATTATTCTAAAATTCAGTAAAAATCAAATCTATGTAATCCAAACATGGCTTGAGTAGACAAGCTTGCAAATATAATGTGTATTTCTTCGTGGTCGGGCTAAACTAGAAAGGAACTTTCATTTTTTATTTCTCTATCTTATTTCCTAGGTTTCTTGGGGCTTACATTCATTTTAATGTCTCTGATAAAGTAAGTTTAAAAAAACTATGTGTTAAATAAGTATTTTGCCAAATTCACCACTTTCTCCTGAAAGCAAGTATTTTACTGGACTCCACAAAGTACTATGCCAGTCAAGAATAGTGTTTGGAAGAGTAAAGCACAATTGACCCTTGAACAACACGAGTCTGAACTGTGCAGGCCCATGCATACATAGATTTTTTTCAACCACACACAGATACAGTATTTGAGAGATGTGAAACCCATGTACAAGGGCTGACTTTCAAATTCGTAGGTTTCACAGGGCCAACGGAGGGACTTGAGTATGCAATTTTTATATACTCAGGCAGTCCGAGAACCAATACCCTGGACATACCCCAGGGACGACTGTAATTTAAAAAATTGGTAAGGCGATATTTCTTTCCTTTTCCTTCCCCATTTATGGAGCATATGGCTATTAAGCTAAAAGATATTTGAGGATACTAGTTACATCTACAACAGTTCTTGACTACATAGATACATCAAAATAAATTTCACCTAGGCTGATTTTGTTTAGGTATTTGTTTAAAATCTTGGAAAAATCTATGAAAAATTTTCACAATACTTTTCCCTTCAAATAACATAAGACTCACTATGAAAATATTCAAACCCTTAAAAATTCATGTCGGCATTTAATAAATGAGATTAATCTCTTCAAAAAGCCTTATTTTTTCAACTACAAGAACCTCAGCATATATCAGAGCTTTGTTCTAAGTATAAGACTTTGCCAAAAGCAAAAGCACTCAGTATATAATTTTAATAATGAAAACCTAGACTATTAGAAACCAAGCTGTGTGTGGAAAGAATAAATCATTTAGGTGAAAGGGTAACAAACATTCAATTCAAGGATAATGCAGCCCTGAGGGAAAATATGCACATGAACAAAGCTTATGAAACTGTTTCAATGCCTATGCAAAGAAAAAAATAATTAGTTTATTTTAAAGCTGCCTATAAAATATTTTCAATATTGCAGTATGAATTATTTATAGAAAAACATACATCTAACTTTAAAGCTACAATTTTATTGAAAGATCTTGAGTACTATGAGAGGAACTAGAAATAGGAATATATCACTTTATGTATGTAATATTTGGGTGATTCTTTTTTAATTACATGATTTCCCAAAAAGTTAAGATTATCAGTTTGAATCAGTAATATTTCATTCTACTTTTTCTTTTCAAAATTAAGAAGTAAAACTGAGAGTGGGATATCACTTTTATTTTAAATTTTATAAAAAATGCCTTTTAAAGTTGACCAATATATCAAGGTGTGTTACTCTGAAATCATAATAGCTAATTTAAAAACTGAATAAACATGTCTAAGCTTAAATAATAAAAAAATTTTTTTTAGTGTTTTTGAAGTTAATGCAGAATCTTAGGGAAAACATTTGGATTTGAGGTTTACTACAATGGTACTATGTGTACTACCAAAAAAGTTCAAATGTATCCATAAGACTGTTATGTTTGGAATATTATGTTTAATTAATTTTCTGATTAATAATGTGGCACAGACTCTACAGAAAGCCACATAGTGCTTGAATACTGTGAGTAGGCATATAGTTTTCTGAACCTTTCTTGAGAGAACTATTAATATGACAGAGGCCGGGCACAGTGGCTCATGCCTATAATCTCAGCACTTTGGTAGGCTGAGGCGGGAGGATTACCTGAGTCCAGGAGTGAGTGAGTGAGTGAGTGAGTGAGTGAGTGAGTGACAGGGAGGGAGAGAGAGCAAGGCGGCGGGGGGGGAGGAAATCATTAATTTTTTTTTTAAAAAAGCCTCGTAATACATCATAATTTTAAAGCTAAAATAAGGTAGCCCAAGGGAAAGTGTACACTTCACTATGTCTTGGGTGAGAAGCAGACACATCGGAGCACCAATAACTTAGTGAGAGCTTTTTTGCTTTCTCAGTCAATGATGTGATAAGTCATAATCTGGCCTCTAAGTTATAACTTGAGCTCTCCTGAAGTAGTGTCATTCTGGTTGTACAAGGCATATACACACAATAATAATAAACTTTAAAGAGTAATACCTAATATGTAATTAATATAAGAGTTGCCAATTTATGAACACTAGAGGGCAGTAAAACACTAAGAAGGTATATTTACATTACAGATCTAAAACTGACAAAGGCAAGACAGTATATTCTTTTATTAGAAAATCATAACAATTTAATGAATTTATTCCTTTTTAGGTTACTAAAGTACAAAGCGTTCTTTAGTGTGTCATTTTAGTGTAACTTACTTTGCAAAATCCAAGTAAGAAACGTGTCCATGATAAAATCCTGGTTTCATCTCTTTCCAGGAAGTTATATTCTTTACAAAGCGCATCTAAAAAGGGAGAACACACTCATTATATACAATTTAAAGAAAATGAAATTTGATGATAGCAAAATATTTCCAAGTTAGGAATTTAAAAACCTAAAACCACTTTTACAGAGCTTGAAACACAGGTTTGGACTAAGGAAAGTATAGTGTAATCTGTAACTACCAAAATTCATCATAGAGACAGCTACTATCATTATACTCACAAAAGAGTGAAAGATGATTCTGAAAACAAAATCGCACAATGAAATCCTTTACAATGCTGTAGAGTGAGTACATTTACATACGGTGGGAGGAGGGTCATTGTGGGGGTATATGTATCTACACCCTGCCAACACACATGCTAAAGCAGGCAATACAGGAACATTCCAGCATATCAAATGTTTTCTTCTCAGAGGCTTGCTGTTCATAAAAGTTTATTTTTATTAATGACTCAACAAATAAAAAGTAATATTTAAAACCAAAATGATTTTTAAAAAGGTGATGGTTATCAGAAGATATTTAAGAGTTAAGAGCAGGTATCACAAGCTTGTTGATAAAAAGATTAATAAAATTAGAGATGTAATACAGGTCAAAATATTTAAAATTTCTAAATATTTACCTTATTGGAATTAACGTACACAAAAATTAATATGAAAAATTATATAAGTATATTTTAAAATATCTAACAATTGGTTAATATAGAATTTGATAAACCTAAGTATCACTAGCTGCAAAAGCAGTGATATACAATTTCTCAATGGAAAATGGTATACATTTTTGATAAGCAAATCTCTGCATGATAAATAGCAAGTGGTTAAGAATCTCTTTTAGAACCTAGATAGAGTGCAGAAAGTGGGGGCAGTGAGGTCCACCAACCTATACCGCACCGAAAGCATCTGCAAGCTATGACTTCGGCCTCTCAAACACAGAACTGTCAATTGCATAATTCTGACAATTTATCAATCTTTCACTTACATCATAGAATAGGGATAGTCACACGGAGATATTCCGGAACACTTCACACTACATTACACTCAATAATATCAATGAATGATGATAGCTGCCTCCTGTTAAAGGCCTATTGGTAGGTGAGGGAGGGGAAACAGTGCAGATATAGCTATATGTCAGAGAATGTGAACTAGAGAAAAACGGAAGAGTTCTGGGATAATTTATCTTTTAGGGGAAACATTAATAACTCACATACTAAGAGAAATTATGAAGCTTTTAGAATGGAAATGGTTATATGCCTTACTTGGCCTCTCCATACACATAAACATCCTTAAATTAAAATCTGAAAAATGAATTGCAGATAAAAATTAGTTTGCATTAGAAAGTATACAATGTCATTTTAGCAGATATTTTCAATTTTTTTCCCCACTGAAACTGAAAGAGCCAAATAAATGTGATTTGAGGTTTTCATGTTCTTTCCAGTTCTTCAACTAAGGCACCAAACAGAATGAAAATACCAAATTGCAAATGAAACAGAAACAAAATATAAAATTAAATAATCCACAGCCTGCATCTTTAACATACTTTACATGCTGAATATGAAAAGTCTTTATAACTGCCACTTAATGGTAGATTATTTCCTATAAACCTTTGGTTCTATGAAAATCAGTTCCAGTATTTCAGCCAAAAATGAGAGGAAAAAAGAAGGCAAAGAGAATAAGGCATTGAAGATGGTGGCTAAAGTGAGCTTAAGATATATTTAGCAACTCACCTCTGTTTTCCAGAAGCTGAGATTTAATGTGGACATGGTGATGTAGGAGGGAAATGAAAGATGCTACATTGAGGTCTGAAAAAATAGTGTTATATAAACTAAATAGCAGGGAAGATCATAGTACAAGCTTGGAGTATACTGTGGTGAAAGACTTGGGCAGAAATAAGAATCAGGTACAAATTCAAGTATTGTTTTTCCTCCAACAAAGCTTCCTAAGGATAGTCAATATTAAACTAAACCCTCTCCTGAGGATGAATGATATCTCATCCAATGTGTATCCTTCAACACAAAGTGAAAAAAGCCCAGGAAGCTGGATAATGTCTACACTACTGCAAGGCTTCTCATTTCTTCTAGGTTTACCAATTTACTGGCATATAGTTGCTCATAGTAGCCTCTAATGATCCTTTGAATTTCTGTGGTATTAGTTGTAAGGTCTCCCTTTTTATCTTGGGCTAAAAGTTTTTTGATTTTGTTTATCTCTTCAAAAAAACCTTTTTTTTTTTTTTTTTTTTGAGACGGAGTCTTGCTCTGTCGCCAGGCTGGAATGTAGTGACACAATCTCAGCTCATTGCAACCTCCGCCTTCTGGGTTCAAGTGATTCTCCTGCCTCAGCCTTCTGAGTAGCTGGGACTACAGCACCCAGATAATTTTTGTGTTTTTAGTAGAGACGGGGTTTCACCATGTTGGCCAGGATGGTCTTGATCTCTTGACCTTGTGATCTGCCCGCCTCAGCCTCCCGAAGTGCTGGGATTACTGATCTTTTTGTATTTTTTTGTTTCAATTTCATTTATTTCCGTTCTGATCATCATTATTTCTTCTATTCATTTTGGATTTGGTTTGCTCTTGCTTTTCTAGCTCTTTAAGATGCAACACTAGGTTGTTTATTTGAAGTTTTTCTACTTTTTTGATATAGGCACTGATTGCTATAAATTTTCCTGTTAGCACAGATTTTGCTGTATCCCATAAATTTTTGGAGGCTGTATTTCCATTTTAATTTCTTTCAAGAAATTGTTAAATTTCCTTCTTAATTTATTGACCCACTGGTCACTCAGGAGCACATTGTTTAATTTCCATGTGTCTTGCTATTGGTTTCTAGTTTTATTCCACTGTGATCACAGAAGATATTTGATATGATTTCAGTTTTTTTTGAACTTTTAAAGACTTGTTTTGTGACTTAACATATAGTCTATCCTTGAGAATGATCCATGTGCTGAGGAGAAGAATGTGTATTCTGCAGTCATTGCATGAAATGTTCTGTAAATATCTATTAGGTCCATTTGGTGTAACTTGCAGATTAAGTATGATATTTCTTTGTGGTTTTTCTGTCTGGGTGTTCTGTTCAGTGCTGAAAGAAGGGTCTTCAAGTCTCTAGCTATTATTGTATTGGGGTCTATGTATCTCTTTAGCTCTAGTAATATTTGCTTTATATATCTAGATGCTCCAGTGTTGGATAGACATATGTTTAAAAATTTTATATTCTCTTGCTGAATTGACTCCTTTATCATTATTTAGGACCCCCGAGCACTTTAGCCCATGGTGGCAGGGGTTGCTGGAACTGAGATACCAACTGCTGAGATGGAAGATTAACCTCTGGTTAGAGCTGTCTAAATGTTCCTTCCGTGGGCACCAGCTGAGCTCTGCCCCATGTTACTTTCTGTTGTGACACAGGAGCATCATATTCAAATGCAAAGTCCCGCAATCAGTGTGCCCTCCCCCTACCCAGGGTGTAGATTCTCTTTCTGCGCCATGTGGCAGCTACCAGGGGGAATGGAGGAGGGGTGGTATAGGAGATACAAGACTGTGTTTCCTATCCTCTTCAGTGCCTCTTTCCTTAATATGTTAAAACTAGGTACTATGATTGCTCACCTGGTTTTTGGTTCTTATGGGGGTGCTTTTTTGTGTAGATAGTTTTTCAATTTGATGTTCCTGCTGGGGGACAATTGCTGAAGGCTTCTATTTGGCCATATTGCTGTGTCTTCCTCCCCCATATCATGATTCTGCTTTAACAAACTTGGACACTGAAAATCTCAACTTTTATCCACTACTAAGGCAATCCCTCAGATCCAGTCGTTCAAAACTACTCCAGCTCTCCAACATCTCAAAGCTCTGTTGATATAACTCTCTCAATTGTTTATTTCCTTATGAATTCATTCATCAATTTTATTGTCATATCAACTTCCAATTCACCCTGATCACTACTCTCTTTACTGGACAACCATTTTAACGATAACCCTTGACGTTTGTTCCCTTGTCTTTTTATTATCTTGGGTAACCACTGGGATTGCTGAGTACTCCTGGTTGAAACCAAGAGACTACGTCTAAGTATCTATGTAGGATTTTGAATTTTACTTCCTAAATCCATGCTATCTGAGGTAAATTCAGGTGATTATTATTGCTTTAAAATTTTCTAGAATCTTTTTTTTTTTCTTTCTTGAGACAGAATCTCATTCTGTCACTCATGCCAGAGAGCACAGTGGCATGATCATAACTCACTGTAACCTCTAACTCCTGGGCTCAAGTGGTCCTCTCACCTCAGCCTCCCAAGTAGCCAGCACTGCAGGAGTACACCACCATGCCAAGCCAAGGTATTAAAAAAAAAAAATTTTTTTTTTTTGTAGAGTTGTTACCAGGGCTGTTCTTAAACTCCTGGGCTCAAATGATTCTCCCACCTCAGCCTCCCAGAATCCCAAAGTGCTCACAGGCCTGAGCCACCATGCCTGGCCTCTACTATTGTTAAAGTCCTCGAAACACACAGAATCTCTTTCTAAGCTCAAACTAAAAGCATACTAAAGGCTACATATGTAATATATCTGGCATATGTATTTTTCTTTCATCTCATCAGCATTTAACTAAGGCAATATGTTAAAGTTTCATTAACATAGCTGTGGCCGACTTAAAATTTACAATGAATCAAAAGATGCTGAACTGAGGTTTACCTTCTCTTTATGACAAAGAAAAAAGTGTGAAGCAAATAAATGATGTCAGTATGGCTAACATGGTTCACACTAATCTAGAAAACAGTCTGAGCGTTTGAAAGTGTTGGCCAGGTGCAGTGGCTCACGCCTATAATCCTAGCACTTTGGAAAGCTGAGGCGGGTGGACTTCCTGAGCTCAGGGGTTTGAGACCAGCCAAGGCAACATGGTAAAACCCCGTCCCTACTAACATACAAAAAATTAGCCAGGCGTGGTGGCTCATGCCTGTAATCCTAGCTACACATGAGGCTGAGACAGGAGAATCGCTTGGACCCGGGAGGTGGAGGTTGCAGTGAGCCAAGATCGCGCCACTGTACTCCAGCCTGGTCCAGCCTGTGCGACAGAGCAAGGCTGTGTCTCAAAAAAAAAAAAAAAAAGTATCATTTACATACTGCTGAAATTCCATATTATCTTTATTTCCTCTTCAAAGCTGTTCCCAAGGAAATAATATGAGTAACTCCCTTTGAAAAACAGTACTTTTAAAAGTTTTATTTTTAAAGTATTAATTCAGCCACTTCTCCTTTTACACGTTTAATATTTATCCTTAGTTCTCCAGAACTTTCCTGGTCTCTACTCTTTCACCTTCATCTTTTCTCTCTCATCAGTCTCGTCCCAGTTCTGCTCTATCATGATCTGCCTTCTCACCTCCCTGCACCACTTGCTTTGTCTTTCAGTTTGTTTTCTTCTGGTATTTCTCTTGGGCATGCTGCCTAAGACCTCGAGACAAGGTTTGAAAATACAGAGGAGTAAGAAGAGGACACTGAGATTAGGTAAGCAAACTTCTACTCAGTTCACTTTATGGATTCTTACTGACTATACTTGGCACAAATGAAAGGTAAAGTGATAGGCCAAAAAAGGAGCAAAACTTAATAGTATCAATTGAAGTTAAGGAGACTGAAGACACTGAAAACTCTGGCTTGGGGAGAAGAAATAAGGCCACTATAGTGACTTTAGTCATAGAAAATTTTGATACTCTGATTGAAATATGCTACCAAGAAGAATGTTTCAGATGTAGTAGTCAGATATAGTACATGAAACGCAGCTAGCCTGAAACAGATTGTAAACCGTGATTTTTGTTGGATTTGATGACTCAAGTCAGGCTAGCAAGTAATAAGAAGAGACCTTAAGGAAAAACACAAACAATATAGGTAATGGTGTTGGGGTTTTTTGTTAGTTTAATCAGACCTAAACTGATGTTACAGGAAAAAGCTAAGAAGCACCCTTCTCATTAACAGTAGTGTCTTGACCTATATTCTTAATAGATCAACCTCAATATTATGATTATCTGTGATCACAAAAGCATTTGTTTTCACTATCTAAAAGAGCAGGAATGTCATCCTGAACATTCTGGCCAAATTCCAACTCTGTAATTACTATCTGTTGAATGAATGCTACTATTAACTTGAGTAATTACTATATACCGAACTCCCACTCATGCATTTACTTAAACATTTCTTGTATGGCTGTGGGTACTTTTATGAGACTAAGCCAGGGAGAAAGTTTTCTACACTCACGGGAAAACAAAGTAGTAGCTGGATAAAAATATAAGAAAAGTTTGCAGTAATTGAACATATCTTCACTGAAGTTCAGAGCTGTGCTGCTCAACCTGTTTTAGGGGTGTAGGGCAGGGGGCTGGTTCCCAATCCATCTGAGAGATAAGAATAGATCATACTGCTGTCAATCAGAGGTGCTCACTCTGCCAGTAATTATTATCATCTACCGCTATCAAAATCTATGTTGGTCCATTTGTTCATTCACTCATCATTTATTTAACAAAAAATGTATAGTTTCTACTATGTCTCAGGCACTATTCTAAACATAAGGGATATAGCAGTGAACAAGACAGACAAGGTTCCTGTCCTTAAAGATCTTATAATAGAGGAAAAGACAGGCAGTAAACAAACCAATATATAAGATAAGTTAGTAAGCTGATTAGTACCAGAGAAGACACAACAAGAGTGATACAGTACACGGTAACTTAGAAGAGATAATTAATATGTAGGATGGCCAAGCATGGTTTTTCTAAGAGGACGTCATTAAACCTTAAATGGATAACATGAAGCCAACTCTGGAAGAAGCCAGGAGAAGTGCATTCTAAGAGGAAAGGATAAGTGCGGAGGCATTAAAATGGGAAAGGCTTGGTGTATTCAATGAAACACAAGGCCAGTGTGGCTAGTGGGTAAGAAGTTGGTGCACACAAGGGTGAGATTAAAAAGGGCCTCTTGGTCTATGTAAGAAATGTGGATTTTGTAGGGGAGGTAGGAATAAGAATTTAAAGATAAGTACCCTACCATCCTGGGAAGACTAAAGTATTCATCTTCCCATATCCCTACCGAGAATCATCATCTGGATCTTTGTTACTCAAACTGCAGTTTAAAGACTAGTGGCATTAATTTTGGCATCAAGTGGGAGTTGTTTAGAAATTGAAAATGGCTCCATCTTGGTCCTTCTGAATCTGAATCTGCATTTTAACCAGTGATTAGCATACACATTATAGGTGGAGAAAATTCATCTAAAGTGCTGCTCTGAAAAGTATCTGCAACTCCTGGTGAACTGTGGGCTCTAACGCAGATAACCTAAAGTTGGCTTGAGAGTGAATTAAAAGAAAAAAATTCATGTTGTTCTTCAGAGAATACAAATTCTAGGTATTTCCAATGTTTTAACAAAAGGGGTTAAATATAATCATAGACCTAAACATATGAGAGCAAAAAAGAATTCTTTTTTTGAAAAATCATAAAAGATGTGGCTAATCACATATATGGTATGGCTACTTTGAAGACATGATGTTCTCTAATGTAAAGATATTCACATGACAGCAAAGCAAACTCCATTTTTCAACTAGAAGAGTTGATTGATTACCTATCTCTTGCCAATTCCTATCTATTAACTAAGTAAAGCCCATCTCAAAAATGTATCTTTAATGACTGAGTCCACACCTTATTCTAATTGCTTAGTTTCTCATACCTTATATTCTGAAATGTTTATCTTTTAATATCCTTCTTTTAACTTTTCAACTTTTTTATTTAAAAAAATTTCTAAACTACAGAAAAGATGAAAAAATAGGACAGTGAACATCTCTATACTCTTTACCTAGATTCACTAATTATTAACATTTTGTCACTTTTATCTTTTTTCTCTATGTATGCACATACATACTCAATTTTTTCTGACCTATCTGAAAGCAAATAGTTGCTATTCATATTTAACCCCTAATTACCTCACCATGTACTATGTCTATGAACAAAGACGTTATCATTTTTGATCAAGGATCTGATCACAGACCATACATTACATTTGGTTTTCATGTCTCTCTAGTCTAGAGAAGCCTCCCTCCAACTTTTTTGGTTGTTATGATACTGACACTTTAGAAGTCAGTTGTTCTGTAGAATATTCTACATTAATTTGTTTTCTCAGGATTAGGTCCAAATCAAACATTTTGGTTGGTAATATTTTAGGTTAAATATTTCAGTGAGATCACCACAAATTGATGTTTTATTTTAACTCTTTTCATAGCCCCTGTGTTTATGTTTTGTTCCCAAGTAAATTTGAAATAAGCTCCTTCAAGGATGTGGCCATACTTTCTATTTCTTTGTTATTTCCCCAAAGAATGTAGTACAACCTTTGTGTATATTACATACACAATAAATAAATGAAAAACTCAAAAGCAGAGTTGACAACTATTTCTAAGGATAGCAGAATACATATAACTATTATACATTGAGTGGTTTTATACCAGACTAAAAATATTTGGGCTTTGCCTCTAAAATTTTTGAGAGAAATAATTAAGCAGGTAAACAGTTTAGAACAATACCTAATATAGTATGTACAAAAAATGTCTAGGAAAGCTGGGGCTAAAGGCAGATATCAAGCAGACTGAACTAATTGGAAGGTGAGGGAATAAAGAGGATGGTCAGGTAACATATCTCAAAATATTTTTATGAGTAAACTGAGCTTTACACGGAAGCTGGAGACAACAGATTTAAGAAAGATCTCATCTTTTCAGTTGTACTTGATTAGAAACTATTTCTTAGAGAAGAAAAAAGAGCATAATAGTTCATTTAATTCTTGTTTAACCAGCTGAGAGGCCAGGCACTTGTAATCCCAGCACTTTGGGAGGCCAAGGTGGGTGGATCACCTGAGGTCAGGAGTTTGTGACCAGCCTGACTGACATGGTGAGACTCTGTCTCTACTAAAAATACAAAAATTAGCTGGGCCTGGTGGCGCATGCCTGTAATCCTCGCTACTTGGGAGGCTGAAGCAGGAGAATTGCTTGAACGTGGGAGGCAGAAGTTGCAGTGAGCCGAGATCACACCATTGCACTCCAGCCTGGGCAACAAGAGCAAAACTCTGTCTCCAAAAAAAAAAAAAATAGGAAGCTGAGAACAGTACACAGAGACAACAAAATATGATATTAAAATAAAAGTGTGTTATATCAGATGGGGTTCAGGGAATATTTAAAAATTATTTTCAAGAAATACAATTTTTAGTTTACATTTAGATGAAGCTTACTAGATTAAAAGTGAAGTAAATATGAAAACATGTCACACAAAAGAAAGGGAAGCGTAAATATGACATAGAACAAGAGAGCACAAAACTGGAGACAGGGTATATAAAGAACATTTGTTAAGTAAGTCACTCTTAATTAAGATCAGGTTTTGAACTACCAGCTGATAATTTTGAAGTATGTCAGCTAATGATTAAGACTATTCTTTTACGCTGCCCCACACATTTTTTAAGTGTTGGTCATTATGTAATCAAATTGCTTTTAAGATAGCGTTTATGCTTCTCTCCTGCTGTTTTTTTTTTTTCCTGTACATAACCAACAAGTTATTAAAAGAAAAACAGAAGCTTTATCTCATCCAAATGCAACTGGGAAAATATACTACTACATGATGCCTATAAATGTCATATGTGGTGAGCTCCTCCAGATTTATATTTCATGAAAATAATGGTTGATGTCATTGCCAGACATCTTGCAGTTACCAGGAAACTTTGTAATGCTGAACAAACAAATTAACATTATTTTTCTAAAAAGTACTACTGAATAAATCTGAAATTATTATCTAAGCATGAATACATATTCCTTTTAAACCAAAGCATATTTTGAAAAGCAGTAATTCAAAAAGATTTAAAACCTACTACACACTGTATAAAAACAGAATATTTAGGATACTTGCCCTTGAGATACACAATATTACATAATGAATAGTTTTTATGACACACATAGCTAAAAACAGCTCATGTTTCTTCTCTTTCATAGAAGAGTTATTTGGTTTGGCCGACAGATGTGGAATTTTGGTTCTATGAAAAAAAGTACTCCAGGATTCTGCAAAGAGCCAAAAATTACATGGGCAGATGACATACCATATACCACTAGCCTTTACAAACAGCTCTCTAGCAAGAAAGCCAACCTTAGTCTTGTGTATCAATGTAATTCTCTTGTTTAAGTGTAAGGATTATAGTTATGCTAAATAGTGAGATAACAGTCAATTCTGTAACAAGTTCACTGCTTTCAAACAGACAAATATCATTATAACTACAGGACCATCACAAATAACTTTCTAATAAGCCTACTTCAATTTGGCATTTGATCCCAAGTAGTATTTGCAAACATTATCTATACTTCTCATGGGGTGGAATTCCCATGCCCTTCCATATTTATAGAGAGAACTTTACTTATAATTGCAGTCAAAATTCCAGGTGTGGGAGAAATGTATGCTACTACTATTAAAGAGATGAGCAAATTTTATTTCATAAGATAATTTCCTCTACTTTTCTTAAAACCATTTCACAAAATTATTTATTCATCTGTTTATCTAAAACTTCGTGAGAATTTAAAAGGTAAGATTATGTTGAAGAAGCCACAACTAAACTATATATACATTTATAAGCAATATATATATAAACTCTCTCTGTATCTCTCTCTATCTATATCTAGTAAAGAGGGGCTGGTCACAAAATTGAATACAAGTATCCATCAAATATTTCTCCATCATAAGTTGAGACAATAATTTTTTTGCAGGGTATCATGCCAAAATTATATTTTTAAAAGGATACTACACTGAGGAACATCAATTTTTTCAAAAATTCAAGCTATTCATTAATTCATTTACTTCACAAATATTTGAGTACATACTATATGCAAGGAAATGTGTCAAATACTGTCAAGTAAAATTATACAAAAGTTAGCTGGCCCTCTCCCCTAAAAGGCTTATGATCCATTGAGATCAGCACTCACATCCCTTTAAAATACTTTATCCCCTTGAGCTAGAAAATTTGAGTGAGGAAGTATTAGAAAACATTTGGGCATTCCTTAAGTGGTAATTACCTGATCTTGCAACGACATCACTGGATTATTTTTGGTAGTGTTGATATGAAGAACATGGTATTTATTCTTTGCACACAGGTCATAGGCGATATTGGTAAATGAAGTGCTTGCCGTTTTGGGAACTCTGTTATAAATGATCACCATGTCCTCTTCCTCATCTAAAGTGGCATCTTGCCGAGGGCCATCCATTGTATGTCGCTGCTCAATTTCTCGGACTTCATGTCTTGCAATAGCCCTTTCTGCAAAGAAAAACAGATACAAACTAAGTTTTTAAGGACACTATAAGGAAGTTATGAACACTGAACTTTGGACCATGATTAGAAAAGATACAAAAAAGAAAACAAAAAACAAAAGCAAAGAACCAAGGGATGTGGAAAACATGTGTAAATTGCTTGGATTTCTAAGAGGATCTAGTTGATTCTAAAACAGCTGTACAGCCTGGAACATAATCTTCCTATTCAAGAACTAGGTAAGAGCTGCTGAAGAAATGTTTTGAGGACCAAAGCTTCAGAATTCCTTATGAAGGATAATACATATGTATATCAAGAACAAAGGAATAAAGAGTCAACAAATGCAGAATAGCACAGACCACAGAGTACTTCAGTGCAGTTCAAAAGTCACTTTACATTCTAATAGAATTCCTACAGCCTGAATTAATTGTCAAACACACAAAAATTGCATGGAATACTAAACTTCATAGTACAAAAATGAACTTAGAAGAGAAATTACTTATAACTTAAGAAAAGGTTTTGAAATTTATTACCCAATTTAGTTATTCTCTGGTTTATAAAAATGTAGCAGGACAGTGATTATAAATTATAAATTATAAAAATGTAGCAGGACAGTGATTATAAAGTGATTATAAATGTTAATATGACTTAACAGTAGAAGCAATATGACTTACAAGAGTAGAAACAATACTACCATAAATCCTTTTTCTTTTTGGTGTTGCATTAGAAACTATGTTTAGCACATGGCTATGCTTTTCCCTTAAATTTCATGGTTCCTCTAAAATCACCTATCTGCTATGTGGTTTCAAAAGCAGTTATGTTTTGCTTTCTAGTATTCTCTATTTAATGCAAACTTCAGCTTCAAATATATATATTCAAATATCTATACTTTCTAAATATATTCAAATACATATTTTTTCTCTTATAAATATATATGAATAAGAATGCAAGAAAAGGAGAGGAAAGAAGGAAATGAGGAGCGTGAAATCTCTAGCAAGATTGCGAATACTTTGCACAGGGATAGTTACACATATAGCATGTCTCTCTTAACCCCCAAGTCTTTGTGCACGCTATCTCACCTATCTTGAACAATCTTCCATTTCCCCACCCAACCTTTACATTTCAACTCAACTGTTTCCCAGGGAAGCATCTGATAGCTCTGACTAGGTCAAATCATCTTTTTTTTTTTTTTTCGGAGACGGAGTCTCGCTTTGTCACCCAGGCTGGAGTACAGTGGTGCGACCTTGGCTCACTGCAGACTCTGCCTCCTGGGTTCAGGCAGTTCTCTGCCTCAGCCTACTGAGTAGTTGGGATTACAGGCGCCCGCCACCACACCCAGCAAATTTTTGTATTTTTAGTAGAGACACGGTTTCACCGTCTTGGCCAGGCTGGTCTTGAGCTCCTGACCTCATGATCCACCCGCCTCGGCCTCCCAAAGTGCTGGGATTACAGGCATGAGCCACCACGCCCGGCTATCTTTTAAAAAATATACATTCACCTATCTTATATTACATGTCTCATTATATTTATCATAATTGTAGTTTTACATTGTATGTGTGGTTATTAGTGTCCCCTATGATGCTGACAACTTAACAAAGTAAGATGAAAAGCAATGTGGTATAATTACAGCAACAAGTGCAGACTTCAAATATTGTCAGAGCATGCATCTTTGATTTTGGTTGAAAAGATATGGACACCATGTTATATAGAATACACTCTGAACTGAGGATTTGCATTCAAAAAACCAGAATTAAAAATTCCACGCCTGCTGCTTACTAGCAGTGGGCTTTCCAAAACAGAAGTACATATATGAGAGATATACGTATGTGTTATATATTTATATGCAAATATACATACTCTTTTATTCTGGGGGAAGGTGTGAACTGAAAATGGAGAGAGAAAGACATAATGAGCTTAATATTGAATACACTGTTGGATAGCCTGGGTCATCCAGGAGATATAAGATAATTAGGCTTATAGGTGTACAGTTGAGAATAAAGGTTCAAGTAGCAGATAGACAGCTGCCTAGACAATATACAGTATGTAGCACAGACAGAGATCCTAGGATAGAATCTTAGATAATACCAATATTTAAAAGGCAAGTAGAAAAAGATAATCCATAAAAGAAACTAAGAATAAGAAAGAAAAAAGAGCCAGGAGAGACTTTAAAGAAGCACATACCATACTATTTTTCAAATCAACAGTGCTTTATAAATAAACCTACAAATCAAGGTAACATACTATAAGCATCCATACAAGATTTGGAAGTTGTCTTAGATTAAATTCAACTAATTTTTATTGAGAACCTATGAACATTATTATTATTTTTTTGAGACAGGGTCTCACTCTGTCACCCAGGCTGGAGTGCAGTGGTGTGACCATGGCTCACTGCAGCCTTGACCTCCCCAGGCTTAGGTTATCCTCCCACATCAGCCTCCCAAGTAGCTGGGACTACAGGTGCACATGATCACATCTGGCTAATTTTTGTATTTTTTGTAGAGACAGCGTTTCACCATGTTGCCCAGGCTGGTCTTGAACTCCCAGGCTCATGTGATCCTCCCTCCTCAGCCTCCCAAAGTGTTGGGATTGTAGGTGTGAGCCACTGTACCTGGCCTGAACATTATTATATTCAACAATTTTAAAGGAACATTATCTTCTGAACAGTTCAAAACTATTATGGTAATGTTACATCCAAACACCCTCCCCTTTTCTACTAAGGGAAATACAACAGTGCTGTTGGCATTTAAGCGCTGACAGAAGTGTGAGAGGTTTCCTCTAGCAACACAGACATATGTGAAATTGCCTTTAAAAGATTCACCTACTCACACAAGTAGGAGTTCGTGCTAAAGAAAAAAAAAGATTCACTTACAATCAACAATGCTGAATTTACTCACACTAGTTTTTTCTTCAAATCAAATACTTGGAAAAAAATATTTTTTGTGTTATTTCATAAGCAGGTATCTATTTTATCTATAAAAAACATGAGACAAACTGCAAAATTGTTTTAAAATTACCTCATCAACTTTGCTACACCTCCAACAGGGCCATGAAACAAACATGTTTTTAAAAAGTAATTATTATTCTTGGTTCATTATGTGTATTAAATAATATAAACTGTGTATTTCACACAATTTTAGAAACGTCTTAAATTGTAAAAAGGTAGAAATATTGGAATCACTACTTGCCTCATTCAAATAGTATTTACATGCATTTTCTATTTTTCAAGTGTTTTTACTTTGCTTAAATATATAGGACAATTATTAATATAATGTTAGGCCTGAAACTACATAAAAAGATAAAAATTGTATGGAAAATTAAGAACAATTTTGTAATATTAAACCATATCTCAGTTGAACAGTGGTAACTATTATTGATGAAAAATTACTATCTTTCTTCTGTGGCAATACTTAAAATCAATAAGAGTGTTTTCAATATGGTCATTTTCTTTATTTACTAAGTAAGTATTAGATAGTTATAATTCTTTTTTTTAGCAAAGATGCTCTACATCTAGTTAGTACAGCCTCTTCTGAGGCTTTCTTAAATCACTGAAGAAAGTTTACTAGTTACGCCACATTTGTAGTGCACTTAGAATGTAGGCAGTATATTCAAAATACTTAGGATACATTTTGTCATAATGTTTTCTTCATCTTTGAGTAATAAATTGCAGTTCACCGTTGAACAACATGGATTTGAACTGCACGAGTCCAATACGTGGATTCTTTTTCAATAAAATTTACACTGAGTGTGTCTGCTTCTCCTGCCTCCTACCTCCTTTATCTCTTCTGCTTCTGGCACCCATGAGACAGCAAGACTAGGCCCACCTCTTCCTCCTCAGCCTGCTCAGTGTGAAGATGACAAGGACGAAAATGTTTGTGATAATCTATTTCCACTTAACAAATAGAAAACATATTTTCTTAGAGCCTGGCCTGGTGGCATGCACCTGTAGTCCCAGCTACTGCTACTCAGGAGTTGAGGTAGGAGGATTGCTTAAGCCCAGGAGTTTGAGACAAGCCTGGGCAATGCAGCTAGACCCCCATCTCTTAAAAAAAATTTTTTAATAAAAAAATAAAAAAATACATATTTTCTATTTCTTGTATGTTAAATAACATTTTCTCTAGTTTATTTATTGTAAGAATATAGTATATAGCGTTACAAGAATACAGCATGTAATATACCAATATGTGTTAATCAACTGTTTATTGATTGGCCAGGCTTCTGGCCAACAGTAAGCTATTAATAGTTAAGTTTAAAGGTGTTAGGAAGTTCTTTGACAACCGGCGCAAAGATGCCCTCTCTCACCACTCCTATTCAACATAGTATTGGAAGTTCTGGCCAGGGCAATCAGGCAGGAGAAAGAAATAAAGGGTATTCAATTAGGAAAAGAGGAAGTCAAATTGTCCCTGTTTGCAGATGACATGATTGTATATTTAGAAAACCCCATCGTCTCAGCCCAAAATCTCCTTAAGCTGATAAGCAACTTCAGCAAAGTCTCAGGATACAAAATCGATGTGCAAAAATCACAAGCATTCCTATACACCAATAATAGAGAGCCAAATCATGAGTGAACTCCCATTCACAATTGCTACAAAGAGAATAAAATACCTAGGAATACAACTTACAAGGGATGTGGAGGACCTCTTCAAGGAGAACTATAAACTTTGCTCAAGGAAATAAGAGAGGACACAAATAAATGGAAAAACACTCCATGCTCATGGATAGGAAGAATCAGTATCATGAAAATGGCCATACTGCCCAAGGTAATTTATAGATTCAATGCTATCCCCATCAAGCTACCAATGACTTTCTTCACAGAATTGGAAAAAACTACCTTAAATTTCATATGGAACCAAAAAAGATCCCGCATAGCCAAGACAATCCTAAGCCAAAAGAACAAAGCTGGAGGCATCACGCTACCTGACTTCAAACTATACTACAAGGCTACACTACCAAAACAGCATGATACTGGTATCAAAACATACATACAGACCAACGGAACAGAACAGAGGCCTCAGAAATAATGCCACACATCTGGAACCATCTGATCTTTGACAAACCTGACAAAAACAAGAAATGGGGAAAGGATTCCCTATTTAATAAGCGGTGTTGGGAAAACTGGCTAGCCATATATAGAAAACTGAAACTGGACCCCTTCCTTACACCTTACACAAAAATTAACTCAAGATAGATTAAAGACTTAAACTTAAGACTTAAAACCATAAAAACCCTAGAAGAAAACCTAGGCAACACCATTCAGGACATAGGCATGGGCAAAGACTTCATGACTAAAACACCAAAAGCAATGGCAACAAAAGCCAAAATTGACAAATGGGATCTAATTAAACTAAAGAGCTTCTGCACAGCAAAAGAAACTATCATCAGAGTGAACAGGCAACCTACAGAATGGGAGAAAATTTTTGCAATCTACCCATCTGACAAAGGGCTAATATCCAGAATCTACAAAGAAACAAATTTACAAGAAAAAAACAAGCCCATCAAAAAGTGGGTGAAGGATATGAAGAGACACTTCTCAAAAGAAGACATTTATGCAGCCAACGAACATATGAAAAAAAGCTCATCATCACTGGTCATTAGAGAAATGCAAATCAAAACCACAACAAGATATCATCTTATGCCAGTTAGAATGGCAATAATTAAAAAGTCAGGAAACAACAGATGCTGGAGAGGATGTGGAGAAATAGGAATGCTTTTACACTGTTGGTGGGAGTGTAAATTAGTTCAACCATTGTGGAAAACAATGTGGTGATTCCTCAAGGATCTAGAACCAGAAATACCATTTATTTGACCCAGCAATCCCATTACTGGGTATATACCCAAAGGATTATAAATCATTCTACTATAAAGACACATGCACACGTATGTTTATTGTGGTACTGTTTACAATAGTAAAGATGTGGAACCAACCCAAATCCCCATCAATGATAGACTGGATAAAGAAAATGTGGCACATATACACCATGGAATACTATGCAGCCATAAAAAAAAAAGATGAGTCCATGTCCTTTGCAGGGACATGGATAAAGCTGGAAACCATCATTCTCTGCAAACTAACATAAGAACAGAAAACCAAACACCACATGTTCTCACTCATAAGTGGGAGTTGAACAATGAGAACACATGGACACAGGGAGGGGAACATCACACACCAGGGCCTGTTGGGGGCTGGGGGCTGGGGGAGGGATAGCATTAAGAGAAATACCTAATGTAGATGATGGGTTGATGGATGCAGCAAACCACCATGGCATATGTATACCTATGTAACAAACCTGCATGTTCTGCACATGTACCCCAGAACTTAAAGTGTAATAATTAAAAAAAAATTTTAAGATAAAAATTTAAAAAAAAAGTTGTTGGGAAGTCAAAAGTTATATGCAGATTTGATGGCACAGGGGTGGGGAGTGGTACCCTACCTCCCACATTGTTCAAGATCCAAATGTATAGAAAATCTGCTATGCAAGCTATCTCAGGTTCACCACAAAATGTATAGCCTACAGATCACACAGGGTGCAATCTAAGAGTCACGAAATTGCAGGCAGGCCAGGCACCAATGGCACTATTATTTCCAACTGAAGATGGACACTCAACTCCATGGCAATTCTAGTTTTTCCAGGCTCCTGATGCAGGCAGCACATATCTGAGCTTGATGCTTTTCCACGTGTCAGATTAGCAACAAACTCAATTCTTTTAAAAGATAATAGTAATATTTACCTACTTCCATACTGACAGGCCCTTAAAGACTTTATTTATTAACAGAATAAAATGATTAGTTAAGTATAAAACATTACGTTAAACTAAAATCTACACAACATTACGTTAAACTAAAATCTACACAGCATTAAAATGACAAGGATGTATTCTGTATCAGACTGCAGAATAACTGAAGAAAAGAGAACTGAAAACGTGCAATAGTTCTATATTATGGGTAACATTTTAGGACGAGAGGGATATAAGAAACAGCAAAGAGAAAGAGCAATAAATTGTCTTGCCCTCAAATACTGAAACTTCTAGTGTTAAAATAAAAAAGAAATACATTGATAACAAGTAGATAAGTAATAACTACAAAGCAAAAAAATTAACAAAAAAGACCAAATTTTAATATCTTTATAGTAAGAAAACACTTACTTTAATAATTAGCAATAACACTTCAGTAATGACAAGCTAAGGTGATTTATAAAAGACTGAACTATATATGCATAACAGAGCAGAGCAATGCTACACATTAGTGGCTCATAATGATTTTGGGATCATGGACTCCTTTGAGAATATGATGAGAAAACTATGCTCTCTCACAAGGTTGGCTTGTGTATTTCAGAGCTTCCTCTTAGAGCCCAACCACAGGCAAGGGGGTCTATGACCCTAGATTAACTACCCTTAAAAACAAAACAGTTCCTAGGACAATGAGGCCTGATGATAACCTACCAAAAGACACTGGTAAGTATGCAGAAAAAATAGGTTACTCATAAGTAAAGATCAAAGGCAAGTAGAAATCAAAGGGGAAACCAGCAGTGTCTACTCAAGAATTGTCTATGGGTGGAGGTGCCTTGGCATATCAGCTTGTCTAGTCAGATCCTCCTGGCAAGTATGCCTATTATAGAGCTAGATAAGCTAGGCTCTAAAAGCTCAGCGCCATTAAATGTCTGAATTGAAGTGGATCCTTTGCATTTTCTAGGAATGAATCTTGAGCTGTGTGCATCTCCAGTAACTGCTCTGACATGTAACTCATTCCCCATAAAATGAATACACAATGAGGAATAGGGAGCAATACAGATGCACCAAAAGAAAGCTGTTGTGAGGCTATGTAACTGATTCTTGCTTCAGCATCACTTACTGTGAGCTGACTACCCAGCCAAACACCATTTGATCCTCATGGAAGTAATATTTTGTAATCACTGAGAATTAAGTAAATTGACTGTCTGACTGTATACATTATTTTCTTAAGAGTATTGTTAGCCTGGCCAGGTGCAGTAGCTCATGTCTGTCATCCCAGCACTTTGGGAAGCCAAGGCAGGAAGATCATTTGAGCTGAGGAGTTCAAGACCAGCTTGAGCAACACAGCAACACCTTGTCTCTACTAAATATTTTTTAAAATTAGCTGAGTGTGGTGGTGCATGCCTGTAGTCCCAGCTACTTGGGAAGCTGAGGTGGGTAGATTGCCTGAGCCCAGGAGTTTGAGGCTGCAGTGAGCCATGTTCACGCCACTGCGCTCCAGCCTGGATGACAGAGCAAGCCCCTGTCTCAAAAAGAGTATTATTAGCTTGAATCAGTCTCCCTGAGCACAATCACTATGGAGGACTAACAAAATAAATTTCTATATGCAAGGTAGAGAGAGAGAGATTCTGAACACTGACAAATGCTTTCTTATGTGGTTTCCAGAGAGTCAACAGGGATGCATGTGGTACCATTAAAACTTACAAGTTATGGTTATACGAATCATCCTATAAGAAAGAACTAACAGTGACTTCCACTTTAAGGGAAGATGGAGTAGACTTATGTTTCACTATTGCCCCTTCTGAGTACACCTAAAAACCTGGCACACAATACATAAAACAAATATAAGACTCTAAAAGAGAAGACGGTAGACTACTGGAACCCCTGGGACCTGAGGACAATAGAGTGCTGAGTTGCCCTAAGTTTTATTTATGCCTCATATATTCCAGACTTGGAGCTATAGAAGCTGGCAATCTAGAAACAGGTACAGACAAAAGAATCCCTACAAAAACCTATTCTCTGTAGCCAAAGGACCAGGAAAGGAACAGCATAGCAAGATAGAAAGCTTAGATAATAACCACTCAACAGTAGCCAATTTCATAGGAAAAACCGGACCCCCACCAACTCTACAGGACAAGTAGAGAGCCTAGACTTCCACCCTCACAATGCCCAACATCCCTGATGGGGTGATGTCAGAGAAGGCCAAGTACAGGGTCAGGACTTTCATCTCAGACAGCAGGTAACAAGGCACCTCTGCAGTATCAGTGGAGTCCAAGCAAGGAAACAGAAGATTTTAATTAGACCCAGAGTCTTATAATACAAAAATGCTCAGGTTTCAATAAAATACTATTCATCATACCAAGAACCAGCGGGATCTCAAACTCAATGAATAAAGATAATCAAGAAATGACCAACACCAAAATGACAGGAATGTTAAAATTTATCAAAGACTTAAAGCAGCCATGATAAAAATTCTTTAATGAGCAGTTATGAACATGCTTGAACCAAACGAAAAAAATGCAAAGCCCCAGCAAATACAATCTCAGTAGAGAAAATGAAGATACAAAAAAGAACCAGGCCAGGCATGGTGGCTCATGCTTGTAATCCCAGCATTTTGGGAAGCTGAGGCGGGTGGATCATGAGGTCAGGAGTTCAAGACCAGCCTGGCCAACATAGTGAAACCTTGTCTCTACCAAAAATACAAAAATTAGCCAGGCGTGGTGGTGCATGCCTGTAGTCTCAGCTACTCAGGAGGCTGAGGCAGGAGAATCACTTGAACCTGGGAAGCAGACGCTGTGGTGAGCGGAAGTCACGCCATTGCACTCCAGCCTGGGCGACAGAGCGAGACTTTGTCTCAAAAAAGAACCAAATGGAAATATGGGAACCAAAATAAAAAGCTCAGTGAATGGGTTCAATAGCAGAATGGAAGAGATGAAGAAAAGTTTAATGAACTGAAAGAAAAAACAAAAGAAGTTACTGAACCTAATAGCAGTAGGAAAACAGACCAAGAAAAGGAGAAACAAAAACAAACAGGGCTCAAGAAACTGTGGTCTAGAACAAAAGATCTAACATTGGTGTCACAGAGTCTTAAAAGGATAGGAGAAAGAAAGCAGGGTTGAAAAGTGCTCAAAGAAATTATGGCTGACAACTTTACACACTTAGCAAGAGACATAAACACTTAGAGAAGCTGAACAAACTCCAAATAAGGTAAACCCAAAGATATCCATGTCAAGACATATCATAATCAAACTTCTGAAAACAAAAGACAAAAAAAATCTTGAATGCACCTATATGAAGCCTACAAGAGAAAACTGGATTAACAGCAGATTTCTTATCACAAACCATGGAGCCAATAGGAAGTGGCACAATGTTTTTCAAGTGCTGAAATAAAATAATCGTATACCTAGAGAAAATAATTTTCAGGAATGAAAGGGAAAGTAACTCACATGAAAGAAAATTAGCATTTATTGCCAGTAGACCTACCCTAAAAGACTGGCTAAAAAAACTCTATAAACAAAAAGGAAAAGATAAAAGAAGAAATCTTAAAACATCAAAAAGAACAAACAAAAAATGGAGAGTAAAAATATGTGTAAATACAATAAACTTTCCTTTTCCTCTTGAGTTTTCAAAAGCAAGTTTGACAGAGAAAGCAAAATTATTATGGCACTCTGTGATGTGGCTCTAAATGAAGGCAGAGCAAATATTTAAGACAATTACATTGTAAGTGAGGGAGGATAAAAAGACATAAGTGGAGGTAAGGTTTCTATACTTCACTTGAATTGGTAAAATGATACCAGTGAACTGACAAGTGACATTTATATAATGAAATATGTAAAACAAGTATGAAAAAGACTATATAAAGACATTAAACTCAAATCAAAATGCAATTCTAAAAAAAAATAAGTAACCCACAGGAATGCAGAAAGAGAAAACAGAAGTGAAAAAAACAGAAGACAAATAAATAGAAATGTCAAGGGAAATTTTAAAAATACATTGACATGAATGAAAATGAAAATAAGCAAATCAAAATTTGTGGGACATAGTTAAGGCAGGACTGAGAGGGAAATTTACAGCACTGTATGCAGACTTTAGAAAAGAACAGTCTCTAATCAATAATCAAAGAAGATACACAAATGACTAACAAACATGAACAGATGTTCAAGATCGTTAGTCACTGGGACATGCAAATCAAAACCACAACAAAGTACCACTTCATACACACTAGGATGGCTATAATTAAAAACAGATAAACCAAAAACTTAAAAAAAAAAAAGAGAAAAGAATAGGAAAATAACAAATGTTAGTGAGGAAGCGACAAATTGTAACCCTCATACATTGCTGGAAGGGATGTAACATGGTCAAGTCATGATGAAAAACAGTTTGGCAGTTTCTCAAAAAAGTTAAACAGAATTACCAAATGCCTCAGTAATTCTACTCCAAGGTATATACCACCCCAGAGAACTGAAAACAGGTACTCAAATACTTATAAATGTTTAAAGCACTAACTCACTGTAGCCAAAAGGTAGAAACAATCCAAATGTCCATCAACAGATGAATGAACAAATAAATTGTGGTACTATATACACAGCAATAGAATATTATGCAACTATAAAAAGGAATGAAGTACTCATATATGTTAGTAATACAATATAGATGAACATCAAAAATACGCTAAGAAGCCAGATACCAAAGGTCATATATAATTAGATTAATATGAAATATCCAGAATAGGTAAAAATGAAACAGTATATATTAATATATTGGTGGTTGCCAGGGAATGGGGGAGGGAGAAATAGAAAGCACCTGATTAACGGTTATGGGGTTTCCTTTGGAGTAATGTTTTGGAACTAGATAGAGATGGTGCTTGTACAATATTGTGAATGCTCCAAATGCCAGTGAATTGTTCCCTGTAAAATGGCTAACTTATGTTTGTTTCGCTTTAAAAAAAATTACCAAAAATAAGTACTCACAAAATATTGAGATCTTATAATACAGGTTCATTTTAATAATAACATTAAAAACAAATTATAAAACATTTAACAGTTTATAAATTAGTCATTTATTCTCAATTTAACAATATTTATTGAGTATCTTCATGTACAATAAATTTTTGTAGGCCCTTATTAGACACATCTTTTATACAAACATAATGCTTCCACATTAAATATATGTTAATCCTTAACATTCTGTAAATACATTACAAAATAAATATCAAATTTTCTTTCACAACTTCATCTGTGATAAGGTTCTCACTAAAAATATATTGGAGTTAATGCTCCTGAGATGATCTATTAGATAAAAACGTTAAAGTAATTGTTAAATATCCCATCAATCCAAAAAACACCAATTCTTTTCTTTTTGTGTTATTGCTAAGGTTACTACATTAAAGGAATATGAGTTATATTTTACTAAATGTACTTGCCAAGCTTGGCTATACTTTTCTATAGTTATTACATTAATTTAAAAATGTGAAATCCTTATAAGTTATAACCTTCTTTTATTATCAATCTGAGAAATACACTAATCACCTACATGAAAAAACAGTATTGGTAATAGCTAACATTGAATTCTCACTATGCTTTAAGTGTTTTATGTATATCATCTGTTATACCCATGCTCTGTGTTGTGTTTTATATACATCATGTCATGATTCTTAAAGCAAACCTAAGAGGCAGAATTATTATCCCCATTTAAATAAGAAAACTGAGTCTCTTTAAGTGATCACCAGCTGTTTACTGATGTCAGGATACCATTACAGGTCAATGTGACTGTAGAGCTCGTGTTCCACATTATATTGATTGTCTGAGATTTTGTCTATTTCTATTATAGAAAGAGGTAGAGCCTTATAGTTAAATACAGCATTACAATATTATAGAACTACCTTTTTTTTGGCAAATGCCTTTTAAAATTTTTTGATATATTTTATTTTGGGATTGCAAAAGCATTTTGCAATTGTTTCCTGCAACATTCCTTTGAAATAGGCATGGTAAATAAGTGAAACAGAGGGACAGAAGATGGTTGTCTTCTAGGTGCTAAAAAGCAAAACATGCTGTACTATCTTTGCAACTTCCTGTGAATATATAATTACCTCAAAATTTAAAAAGTTATAAAAAAACACAACCAAAGCCAACAACAACATAATTCTTGATATCATTCCCCAAATTAGTAATTGTACAATATTCTAGGTATCATTCTTGAATAGGGAAAAAAATCACAACATACAAAGGTTTTCTTTATTTATGGGTTACTATATGGATTGTAAGTCTGAAGTAGGTCCAATATAGGGCGTAAATTTTTCTTTAAATATACCAGCATAAATATAGAGATGAGACCTATTATTCAAATTATAAGTAGAATCCTCTCCCAATTCACAGTTTAGAAAAACACCAGTTTGCCTTGATTGTACTGACCAGAGTCAGATTTACCTGCATCCATCTTTTGGGAATGAAACTGCCATAGCATTTTTGGGAAAAAAATTCTTTTACCAGACGTCCACAGCCTGTTCACCCTAGCCTCTTACTTCTGTCTGCCAATAATGCCTGCACCAAGTATCTATTTTTAAGATACAAAATATCATAGTTAAAAATCATAGGTGAGCTGACTTCAAGGCTTCTTTCTTTACTCATCTCAGTCACTTGAAATAAGTATGCTGATACAAAATGGGGAGTCCAACTATATATGCTTTTCCTTTTTCTTGAGCTTTATTAAGACATTAATCTCACATCATCCCTCATCTCTTTATAAATTTCTCAAGTGAACTGTTCCTATTTTCATAGTCTATCTTGCACAAAATTGAACAAATGCCACTGTAAAAAATGCCATAAGTAAGAACAAAATACTTCTGGATCCAAGAATTGGAGAAAAACCTTCTGGAAAATACAGCGAGTAAGTTCAGCCTTAAAAGGACAGAGCTGGCTTTCAAGATGTGGGGATGGCTAATTGGAGAAGGCATAAAAGCCTGAGTAGTAGCACAAGCTGATAAACAACAAATATACTAGCATAATGATTATAATATTAACAGTAATCTGAAGCAGCTGCAAAAAAAAATGTATGGCAATTTTAGGCTGTGCCAATAGGTACATAATTATCAGTGTAACAAGTGCTTCTACTTCGAGCCTTTGCTGTGAGCCAGGAACAATGCTTCATATTTTATTTATTTGTTATTTTTTTGAGACAGAGTCTCGATCTGTTGCCTAGGCTGGAATGCAGTGGTGCGATCTCGGCTCACTGCAAGCTCTGCCTCCCAAGTTCACGCCATTCTCCTGCCTCAACCTCCCGAGTAGCTGGGACTACAGGCACCTGCCACCACGCCCGGCTAATTTTTTGTATTTTTAGTAGAGATGGAGTTTCACCGTGTTAGCCAGGATGGTTTGATCTCCCGACCTCGTGATTCCCCGCCTCGGTCTCCCAAAGTGCTGGGATTACAGGCATGAGCCACCGCACCCAGCCAATGGTTCATGTTTAAATGTACATTACTTCACCTAATTCTTGCAATAATCCTATACGGTAATATTACGGAATTTAGACTCAGAGATATTAATTACAGGGGAACAAAGTCAGAATTCACACCCTCATCTGTCTGACACCAAAGCTTACGTACCTAACCAAAACACAGTAATTACTGTTTCAAGTCACAGGAAGGAACAGTTCCTAAGAAATTTTCATTTAGTCACACAGGGCTATTATGTGCCATTTAAGGCACACATTAAAAGCTAGAGTACTCCAGAATGGGAATGAGCTGGATGGATCATGCCACATAAAAAACTTAAAAAAAAAAAAAACCACACACGACAAAAAACAGTGCACTTAGCTAAGAGAAAATCCATAAAAATGACTAACGGTCTCTTGAAATACTTGAAAAGTTATTGTGAAAAAGAGGCAAAATCCTTTCTGTAGTATTACTCCAGAAAAAAAGATATGACTGTGGCTCAAGAGAGAACGGGCTTTCAAATAATTAGCAGTGCAAAGTAAAGACACATGCAGTTTAGGGGGTGTTAAGTTATTAGTCTCTGGAGATACTCATATAGAGGTTGCATAAGGACCTATCAAAGAATGATGGAAAAAGGATTCCTGCACTGATGAGAGCTGAAATAAGGGGACCTTTGGATTGCATAACCCTGAGATAAGTTCCATAAAGCTATGCTATCAATTTCTCCTCTACAGTACAAATGTGTTTTTGGACTCCCTCCACCCACTCACCCCGAGGCTAAAACAAAATCAAAAGAAGCAGAAATAGAGAGAGAAGCAGGCCAGTAACAACTGGGTGGGAGGAAGGGAGTAGGATGCTTACTTATTCTTCCACAATCCTATTTTATTCAGTTTCACCCAGATGTATTTGTTTACCTTAAGACAAAAAATAGTTTTTCTCTTTTTTTTTAATTTTTATTATTATACTTTAAGTTTTAGGGTACATGTGCACAATGTGCAGGTTAGTTACATATGTATACATGTGCCATGCTGGTGTGCTGCACCCATTAACTCGTCATTTAGCATTAGGTATATCTCCTAAAGCTATCCCTCCCCCCTCCCCCCACCCCACAACAGTCCCCAGAGTGGGATGTTCCCCTTCGTGTGTCCATGTGTTCTCATTGATCAATTCCCACCTATGAGTGAGAATATGCGGGGTTTGGTTTTTTGTTCTTGCGATAGTTTACTGAGAATGATTTCCAATTTCATCCATGTCCCTACAAAGGACATGAACTCATCATTTTTTATGGCTGCATAGTATTCCATGGTGTATATATGCCACATTTTCTTAACCCAGTCTATTGTTGTTGGACATTTGGGTTGGTTCCAAGTCTTTGCTATTGTGAATAGTGCCGCAATAAACATACGTGTGCATGTGACTTTATAGCAGCATGATTTATAGTCCTTTGGATATATACCCAGTAATGGGATGGCTGGGTCAAATGGTATTTCTCGTTCTAGATCCCTGAGGAATCGCCACACTGACTTCCACAAGGGTTGAACTAGGTTACAGTCCCACCAACAGTGTAAAACTGTTCCTATTTCTCCACATCCTCTCCAGCACCTTTTGTTTCCTGACTTTTTAATGATTGCCATTCTAACTGGTGTGAGATGGTACCTCATTGTGGTTTTGATTTGCATTTCTCTGATGGCCAGTGATGGTGAGCATTTTTTCATGTGTTTTTTGGCTGCATAAATGTCTTCTTTTCACAACTGTCTGTTCATGTCCTTCGCCCACTTTTTGATGGGGTTGTTTGTTTTTTTCTTGTAAACTTGTTGGAGTTCATTGTAGATTCTGGATATTAGCCCTTTGTCAGATGAGCAGGTTGCGAAAATTTTCTCCCATTTTGTAGGTTGCCTGTTTACTCTGATGGTACTTTCTTTTGCTGTGCAGAAGCTCTTTAGTTTAATTAGATCCCATTTGTCAATTTTGGCTTTTGTTGCCATTGCTTTTGGTGTTTTAGACATGAAGTCCTTGCCCATGCCTATGTCCTGAATGGTAATGCCTAGGTTTTCTTCTAGGGTTTTTATGGTTTTAGGTCTAACGTTTAAGTCTTTAATCCATCTTGAATTAATTTTTGTATAAGGTGTAAGGAAGGGATCCCGTTTCAGCTTCCTACATGTGGCTAGCCAGTTTTCCCAGCACCATTTATTAAATAGGGAATCCTTTCCCCATTGCTTGTTTTTCTCAGGTTTGTCAAAGATCAGATAGTTGTAGATATGTGGCGTTATTTCTGAGGGCTCTGTTCTGTTCCATTGCTCTATATCTCTGTTTTGGTACCAGTACCATGCTGTTTTGGTTACTGTAGCCTTGTAGTATAGTTTGAAGTCAGGTAGTATGATGCCTCCAGCTTTGTTCCTTTGGCTTAGGATTGACTTGGCGATGCGGGCTCTTTTTTGGTTCCATATGAACTTTAAAGTAGTTTTTTCCAATTCTGTGAAGAAAGTCATTGGTAGCTTGGTGGGGATGGCATTGAATGTATAAATTACCTTGGGCAGTATGGCCATTTTCACCATATTGATTCTTCCTACCCATGAGCATGGAATGCTCTTCCATTTGTTTGTATCCTCTTTTATTTCATTGAGCAGTGGTTTGTAGTTCTCCTTGAAGAGGTCCTTCACATCCCTTGTAAGTTGGATTCCTAGGTATTTTATTCTCTTTGAAGCAATTGTGAATGGGAGTTCACTCATGATTTGGCTCTTTGTTTGTCTGTTACTGGTGTATAAGAATGCTTGTGGTTTTTGTACATTGATTTTGTATCCTGAGACTTTGCTGAGTTGCCTATCAGTTTAAGGAGATTTTGGGCTGAGACAATGGGGTTTTCTAGATACACAATCATGTCATCTGCAAACAGGGACAATTTGACTTCCTGTTTTCCTAACTGAATATCCTTTATTTCCTTCTCCCTCCTAATTGCCCTGGCCAGAACTTCCAACACTATGTTGAATAGGAGTGGTGAGAGAGGGCATCCCTGTCTTGTGCCAGTTTTCAAAGGGAATGCTTCCAGTTTTTGCCCATTCAGTATGATATTGGCTGTGGGTTTGTCATAGATAGCTCTTATTATTTTGAGATACGTCCCATCAATACCTAATTTATTGAGAGTTTTTAGCATTAAGGGTTGTTGAATTTTGTCAAAGGCCTTTTCTGCATCTATTGAGATAATCATGTGGTTTTTGTCATTGATTCTGTTTATATGCTGGATTACATTTATTGATTTGCGTATATTGAACCAGCCTTGCATCCCAGGGATGAAGCCCACTTGATCATGGTGGATAAGCTTTTTGATGTGCTGCTGGATTTGGTTTGCCAGTATTTTATTCAGGATTTTTGCATCAATGTTCATCAAGGATATTGGTCTAAAATTCTCTTTTTTGGTTGTGTCTCTGCCCAGCTTTGGTATCAGGATGATGCTGGCCTCATAATTTATGAGTTAGGGAGGATTCCCTCTTTTTCTATTGATTGGAATAGTTTCAGAAGGAATGGTACCAGTTCCTCCTTGTACCTCTGGCAGAATTCGGCTGTGAATCCATCTGATCTTGGACTCTTTTTGGTTGGTAAGCTATTGATTATTGCCACAATTTCAGAGCCTGTTATTGGTCTATTCAGAGATTCAACTTCTTCCTGGTTTAGTCTTGGGAGGGTGTGTCGATGAATTTATCCATTTCTTCTAGATTTTCTAGTTTATTTGCATAGAGGTGTTTGTAGTATTCTCTGATGGTAGTTTGTATTTCTGTGGGATCGGTGGTGATATCCCCTTTATCATTTTTTATTGCGTCTATTTGATTCTTCTCTCTTTTCTTCTTTATTAGTCTTGCTAGCAGTCTATCAATTTTGTTGATCCTTTCAAAAAACCAGCTCCTGGATTCATTAATTTTCTTGAAGGGTTTTTTGTGTCTCTATTTCCTTCAGTTCTGCTGTGATTTTAGTTATTTCTTGCCTTCTACTAGCTTTTGAATGTGTTTGCTCTTGCTTTTCTAGCTCTTTTAATTGTGATGTTAGGGTGTCAATTTTGGCTTTCTCTTGTGGACATTTAGTGCTATAAATTTCCCTCTACACACTGCTTTGAATGTGTCCCAGAGATTCTGGTATGTTGTGTCTTTGTTCTCGTTGGTTTCAAAGAACATCTTTATTTCTGCCTTCATTTCATTATGTACTCAGAAGTCATTCAGGGGCAGTTGTTCAGTTTCCATGTAGTTGAGTGGTTTTGAGTGATTTTCTTAATCCTGAGTTCTAGTTTGATTGCACTGTGGTCTGAGAGACAGTTTGTTATAATTTCTGATCTTTTACATTTGTTGAGGATAGCTTTACTTCCAACTATGTGGTCAATTTTGGAATAGGTGTGGTGTGGTGCTGAAAAAAATGTATATTCTGTTATTTTGGGGTGGACAGTTCTGTAGGTTCGCTTGGTGCAGAGCTGAGTTCAATTCCTGGATATCCTTGTTAACTTTCTGTCTCGTTGAGCTGTCTAATGTTGACAGTGGGGTATTACAGTCTCCCATTATTATTGTGTGGGAGTCTAAGTCTCTTTGTAGGTCACTCAGGACTTGCTTTATGAATCTGGGTGCTCCTGTATTGGGTGCATATATATTTAGGATAGTTAGCTCTTCTTGTTGAATTAATCCCTTTACCATTATGTAATGGCCTTGTCTCTTTTGATCTTTGTTGATTTAAAGTCTGTTTTATCAGAGACTAGGATTGCAACCCCTGCCTTTTTCTGTTTTCCATTTGCTTGGTAGATCTTCCTCCATCCTTTTATTTTGAGCCTATGTGTGTCTCTGCACGTGAGATGGGTTTCCTGAATACAGCACACTGATGGGTCTTGACTCTTTATCCAATTTGCCAGTCTGTGTCTTTTAATTGGAGCATTTAGTCCATTTACATTTAAAGTTAATATTGTTATGTGTGAATTTGATCCTGTCATTATGATGTTAGCTGGTTGTTTTGCTCATTAGTTGATGCAGTTTCTTCCTAGCCTCGATGGTATTTACAATTTGGCATGATTTTGCAGTGGCTGGTACTGGCTGTTCCTTTCCATGTTTAGTGCTTCCTTCAGGAGCTCTTTTAGGGCAAGCCTGGTGGTGACAAAATCTCTCACCATTTGCTTATCTGTATTTTATTTCTCCTTCACTTATGAAGCTTAGTTTGGCTGGATATGAAATTCTGGGTTGAAAATTCTTTTCTTTAAGAATGTTGAATATTGGCCCCCACTCTCTTCTGGCTTGTAGAGTTTCTGCCGAGAGATCCGCTGTTAGTCTGATGGGCTTCCCTTTGTGGGTAACCCGACCTTTCTCTCTTGCTGCCCTTAACATTTTTTCCTTCATTTCAACTTTGGTGAATCTGACAATTATGTGTCTTGGAGTTGCGCTTCTCGAGGAGTATCTTTGTGGCGTTCTCTGTATTTCCTGAATCTGAACGTTGGCCTGCCTTGCTAGACTGGGGAAGTTCTCCTGGATAATATCCTGCAGAGTGTTTCCAACTTGGTTCCATTCTCCCCATCACTTTCAGGTACACCAATCAGACGTAGATTTGGTCTTTTCACATAGTCCCATATTTCTTGGAGGCTTTGTTCATTTCTTTTTATTCTTTTTTTTCTGAACTTCCTTTCTCACTTCATTTCATTCATTTCATCTTCCATCACTGATATCCTTTCTTCCAGTTGATCGCATTGGCTCCTGAGGCTTCTGCATTCTTCACGTAGTTCTCGAGCCTTGGCTTTCAGCTCCATCAGCTCCTTTAAGCACTTCTCTGTATTGTTTATTCTAGTTATACATTTGTCTAAATTTTTTTCAAAGTTCTCAACTTGTTTGCCTTTCGTTTGAATTTCCTCCTGTAGCTCGGAGTAGTTTGATCGTCTGAAGCCTTCTTCTCTCAACTCGTCAAAGTCATTCTCCGTCCAGCTTTGTCCTGTTGCTGGTGAGCAGCTGCGTTCCTTTGGAGGAGGAAAGGCGCTCTGCTTTTTAGAGTTTCCAGTTTTTCTGCTCTGTTTTTTCCCCATCTTTGTGGTTTTATCTACTTTTGGTCTTTGATGATGGTGATGTACAGATGGGTTTTTGGTGTGGGTGTCCTTTCTGTTTGTTAGTTTTCCTTCTAACAGACAGGACCCTCAGCTGCAGGTCTGTTGGAGTTTGCTAGAGGTCCACTCTAGACCCTGTTCGCCTGGGTACCAGCAGCGGTGGCTGCAGAACAGCGAATATTGGTGAACAGCAAATGCTGCTGTCTGATCGTTCCTCTGGAAGTTTTGTCTCAGAGGGGTACCCGGCCGTGTGAGGTGTCAGTCTGCCCCTACTGGGGGTGCCTCCCAGTTAGGCTACTCAGGGGTCAGGGACCCACTTGAGGAGGCAGTCTGTCTTTCTCAGATCTCAAACTCCATGCTGGGAGAACCACTACTCTCTTCAAAGCTGTCAGACAGGGACATTTAAGTCTGCAGAGGTTACTGCTATCTTTTTGTTTGTCTGTGCCCTGCCCCCAGAGGTGGAGCCTACAGAGGCAGGCAGGCCTCCTTGAGCTGTGCTGGGCTCCACCCAGTTTGAGCTTCCTGGCTGCTTTGTTTACCTAAGCAAGCCTAGGCAATGGCGGGCGCCCCTCGCCTAGCCTCGCTGCCGCCTTGCAGTTTGATCTTAGACTTCTTAGACTGCTGTGCTAGCAATCAGCAAGACTCCGTGGGTGTAGGACCCTCCGAGCCAGGTGCCAGATATAATCTCCTGGTTTTTTAAGCCCATCGGAAAGGCGCAGTATTGGGGTGGGAGTGACCTGATTTTCCAGGCGCCGTCTGTCACCCCTTTCTTTGACTAGGAATGGCAACTCCCTGACCCCTTGCGCTTCCCGAGTGAGGCAATGCCTCGCCTTGCTTCAGCTCACGCACAGTGCGCTGCACCCACTGTCCTGCGCCCACTGTCTGGCACTCCCTAGTGAGATGAACCCAGTACCTCAGATGGAAATGCAGAAATCACCTGTCTTCTGCGTCACTCACGCTGGGAGCTGTAGACTGGAGCTGTTCCTATTTGGTCATCTTGGCTCCACCCCCTCTTTTTCTTTTTTTGAGACAGAGTCTCACTCTGTCGCCCAGGCTGGAGTGCAGTGGCGCGATCTCAGCTCACTGCAAGCTCCGCCTCCTGGGTTCACGCCATTCTCCTGCCTCAGCTTCCTGAGTAGCTGGGACTACAGGCACCTGCCACCATGCCTGGCTAATTTTTTGTATTTTTAGTAGAGATGGGGTTTCACTGTGTTAGCCAGGATGGTCTCGATCTCCTGACCTCGTTGATCCACCTGCCTCGGCCTCCCAAAGTGCTGGGAGTGAGAATTTGCCTTTAAAAAAAAAAAAAAAAGTGCCTTCTGGGTGACAAAGAAACCTTCTAGTCAAAGGAAAGAAGCATGAGCAAAGTCCTTGGAGGCACAACACTGTAGAGTGCATATAGGCCCTAAAAGTGGTTCTTAATAAGCTTAGAAGATAGGAGAAAGATTAAGGGCAAGGAAAAACATAAGGCAGAAAAGTGGGCAGAAGCCAGATCACAGTGTCTTAATCACCATACTAGGAATATGAACCATATCCTATAAGCCAACATTCTGAAACTTATTGGTCTCAGAACCTTTTATACACTTAAAGATTGTTAAGGACACCAAAGAGCTTTGGTTTATGTGGGTTACATCTAGCAACAGCACAACAGTAATTAAAATTGAGAAACATTTATTAACTCACTTTAATATAACAATATGACATGTTAGCATAAATGACATGATTTTGTGAAAAAAATTTCCAAAACCAAAAAAATTTAGTGTAACATATTTTTGCAAATCTTATAAAGTGTCTGGCTTAATAGAAGACAACTGGATTTTCATATCTGCTTCTCCATTCAAAATATTACCATATATTATTTGGGTTGGAGTCAATGAAGAAAATCAAACTCACATAGATACAGTTGGAAAAGGAGTACTTTAGTAGCCTTTTCAAATAATTGGAAATATTCTTTCTCAATTCTACACTAAAACCTAGTGTTAATTTCTTAAAAGTAAACTGCAATGTGCTAGAAAACCATATTAATGAATATACACTATTCATGTTCATATCAGTGAATATATACTGTTATATTGATATACTTTGCACTGTCATTTGAAAAATATTGGTATATGGAGTTACGCAGATCCTCCAAATATTAATACATTAGAAATGTATAATAAAAATTATACAATTTAAAAAATCACATTCATTATAACACCACCAATCTCAGAGAAGTCTAAGTATTGGGAAACTGTTATGTTCACAGTGGCAGATACAAGTTTTTTTGAATTTTATAATTGGCAACTAATACTGTCAACTATTTTCCTTACAGCGACAAGTTCACTTCGTTCATTTTTGAGAAAATATCTCCCAACTACACAAGTCTGAATAAACATAGTTTGTGTGTTGATCATTCTTTCAAGTAAAAACAGTGTTCTATGAAATAAATTGCCTTGTTGAGCTTGCAACTTGTCTTAATCTATTTTCTGTTGCTATGACAGAGACCAGGTAGTTTATAAAGAAGTTTCTTTAGCTCCTGGTTCTTTAGGCTGGCAAGTTCAAGACTGGGCAGCCACATCTGTTGTCTTCTGGTAAGGGCTTCATGCTGCATCAAAAAATGATGGAGGAATAGAAGAGAAACTGACATATGCAGAAAATAGCACAAACACCAGAGGCAACCTTGCTTCCTAACAACCTGATCTCATTGTAACTAACGTAGTCCTCAGAGAGTGAGAACTCACTAACTCCCTCAAGACTGCACTGATTCTTTCATGAGAGCAGATTCCTCATGATCCAAACACCTCTTAAAGGTCCCACCACCTCTCAACACCATTACGATGGGGACCAAGCCTCAACATGAGTTTTGGTAGAGACAAACCATATTCAAACCACAGCACAACTCAATCACACAAGTGCTTTACCTCAAGACAACCTCTGTACTCTGGTATGCAGAAGTGCTTGATGTACTTTATATATTGTGACAGAATATTAAGGACATACACAAAATAGTCAATATTTAACAAAGTTATTGCTTTCTGACGGACATTCTTATGTGAAAATGGCTTTTGAGGGTTTGGGCTGTTAGAGAAAGGTAGCAAAAAACACAATGCCTACTAGTACAGTTTGGTACCACCACTGCTTTTTACCATAAGGACAAATGTCAACTAGTGAAAAAGGCAACTAACATCTTAGAATTATTATGAAAATGATTGTGAACTATTTTGTGAAAGCCCTAAAGGAGTCTTAAGCATCCCTATGGTACATGGACTGCACTTTCAGAACAACTTCTATAAGCAATAAAGAGCCATTTTTTTTTAAGTTTTAAGTAACCCATGTGGGACTTCTACAATGCAAGATTCTATAGAGTGATAACACTTACAGTTGAGTATCAATGGTCTGAAGACATAGTGAGAATTAAGACTTGAAGGAAAGCAACTGCAATAAGGAAGAAGCATGGGGACTGGAAGGAGATAGGTTAATGGGTTAGAGGCTTAGGTGACAAGAGTAGATGAGGGAATTGGAAGTGGCTAAGGTGCTGTCTCTAGGCTTCTTTACTGAGGAGGAAGATGGTACCATTCAGTGAATTTGAGAATTGGGGAAGTAAGAACAAATGGGGATGAAGAAAGGAATTCAGGATAGTTTGTAGTCTACACTGAAGTTCAAACTGAGAAATCAAGTATGTAGCTGGTCTGTGGAAGAGCCCATTTTCATAAGGCTTTATTTCAAGCTTGTGTAAGAACAATATCCAAGCCTAACAGGTCTAGAGAATAGGATGGGGAGGGCACAATGGCAGAAAAGTTCTGCATTACAATGTAATATGGCATCTGTTCCCTCCCAGACCCATGAATTTCCAGATATTTATGTGTTTGAGTTTTTAGAGAAAGGGAATGCAGGGAAATGATTAAGGAGCTGTTTCAAAGAAAGGCTTTGTAATATAAAGGGGGCACTGTATTAATTAGGGAAACATCAGCTGTTGTAATGAAATCTCGATTGTTTACTACACAAGAAGTTTAGTTCTTGCTCAAGTACTAATGTGAGTGTTCCTGGTTGGCAGACGGCCTTTTAGGCAGTAATTCAAGGAATTATGCTCCTTTCCTCTCCTGACTTTGCCATTCTCCCCAGTACCTTGAAGTCTTTTGATCCAGCTGGCCGATAGAGTGCAGAAAGCACAAACATTTCTTAATTATCTTGGCAAACACTAGTCATATGGCCCTACCTAGATGCAGGGGTTGTGGTGAGAAATTTAATCCTTGGTGGGCAGTTGCTTCCTAGCAATAAAAACATACTAGGGGAAGAAATGCATGAATAGCTGGTATAGAGTTTGCCATTTCTTCACACAGGCACATAAAGCAGGTTCACAAGTGATAAAGTATGACATTAGTGAGGACATAGGAGAACGTTCTCCATTTCTACATGAAACGTGACATCAATCTTAGCACCATGAAGGCTCCCATACTTTCTGGCATTTCCTCTTGGGGAAGCAGCAGAGATGATGATGCTTGATTAGAGATAGTTGTTCTATGGACACGCAGGTAACAAAGCCGATTCTTATGGGTGGAGGGGAGTCTGCTTTTTAAAAAACAAACAAAAAAACCCACATGAGATATCTCTAGAAGAGTTTCAGAAATATTAGAAAGGAATTTCAATGGAAAATGAAGCCCTGTGCAAACATCTAGGGTAATGGCCAAAATAGGCTATTTGACCTATTATAATAATGAAAAACAGGCTATTAATGTAACTCTGATTCCATACGTATTTACAGGCTTAGTATGAGGAAGAGACTTGGATTATCAGTTTCAGACACAGTGAATTTCATCTGCCCATGGAACATCCAGGTAGTAATATGTAGGTTACAGAAGATATACATCTCAGGAGAAAGTTCTGAACTAAAGATAGAAATTAAGAGTCACAACACAAAGGCATCAGCTGATGTAAAAGGAGTAAATGAGATCATGAAGATACAGAGTTAAAAAAAGAGAACTTTATTTTTCACTTAATTTTTAATTTTTATTTTTAAACATCAAAAGAGAATTTTGAATTCATCAGCTTTTGGTTCTAAATATCTGTATTACCAACACTACCTATAACATATGTGCAATACAACCAAAAACAAATCTGCACTATCACTGCAAGATCATGTACTAATCTATTAACAAACATTTTAAGTGCTTCTGACCACGTTGTCCACTTGTAAATACTCAAAGTATACTGCAGCAGATAAATGCTAGCTTCATGTCTCACTGACATGCCTTTAAAATGTTTTTTGAAGGACTCATGAGTTTTGCAACTCACAAAGCACACAGCTGGACCTTACTAAGAATGCATTTAACTAAAATCTCTGCTAGCATTTTTTTCCAAAGTAAAACTAAACATAATATTGTAGAAGATGTGAAGAAGGTTGAAAGTAAATTATTCAGGAAGACATTAAAAATTTTTTAATGCACATACTGGTGGAAAAATAAAATAGGAGTAAATTATATGTAAGCTTTGTAATTCAGCTAAAATATTAATTTTGATATTAAACTAGTAGGAATATTCAGAGATTTCCTTAAATTCTTAGCAGAAGTCCATACTGCCATTAAAATAGATGTGCTTTGATTGTTGAAATAAATATCATACCAAGAAGATTAAAGCATTTTCAAAATCAAGAAAGAAATTCCAGAACTGTCTACAAAGCTAAATTATTTTCACACTTCAACAACTGCACCTGGTGCTCCACTCACTAGCAAGTAAAAAGAATAAGAAGTAACTAGGATTCAACTCCAGCTGGGTTTGGGTATCATTAACGAAAACCTAATGCAGCAGCTGTTGAAAATTAGAATTAGCAATGCTGAAAACTTGCTACTATTTTACTGGAGTTTGATATGCATCATATTCTAGAGCAGTGGTTCTCAAATTGAGCATGCATCAGAATTACTTGGAGCATTTGTTAAAATACAAATTCCTGCCTTCCCACATTCCCTAGCTACTAACTCCAAGGACTAAGAATTTGCCAATCCAGTTCCCAATGCTGATATGATGGTCCAGGAACACTTTGAGAATCAGTGTTCTAGAGGGCACTTCTGTTGGCTTATTAAGAAGACAGATACAGAATATTATCTTTTCCATGTAACTAATTAATTTGTACCCATTAATTGGAACTTTAGATATACCTTAGATCTGTGAAAAACAACTTAATGGTATAAACTAGTTGTGAGGGTATTCTGGTCATCACATCCATTACCCTTTAACTCATGGCACTGATTCTACTGGACTAACTGGATTTCCCATCTTCCTCACAGCTCGCCACCAACCACTACGTCTCCTAAGGCTAGTCAGTTCCTCCTTAAAGCATGCTGTAACCATCATTACGGAAAGCACAAGTGAAATGTTTACATTGTTCTTGAGCATAAACTGTTACAAAACCCTTTGAAAATGCAACATTAATTAATTCTGAATCATGGTCATTGCCCCACACCCTTTTAAACTGAAACTATTTTTGGGGTACAACCAAGAATTCAAGAACCATGTTAAAGATATTCATCTAGGAACATTCACGTATATATGAAGAAATTCTGATTAACTACAATTTCCAGTCCTGGCTTACTAGTTAAAAACTGAAGTTCAAGTAGATTGTACACTACCCATTGTTAAGACTAAAAAAGTGAGTTAAAAAAAATTTCTTTTTGAGACAGGGTCTCGCTCTGTCACCTAGCCTGCACTGCAGTGGCATGATTAGGGCTCACTGCAGCCTCGACCTCCCAGGCTCAAGTGATCCTCTCACCTCAGCTTCCGGCGTAGCTGGGACTACAGGTGTGCGCTACCATGCCTGGCTAATTTTTGTATTTTTTGTAGATACAGGGTTTCAGCATGTTGCCCAGGCTGGTCTCAAACTCCTAGGCTCAAGCGATTAGCCCACCTCAGCCTCCCAAGATGCTGGGATTACAGGTGTAAACCATTGCACCTGGCCTAAAACTTTTTATATTTTACAGCTTTGTATCTTCTGAGAAACTGTTATAGCTTTTCAGTTGAATTTGTATTTTTAATGAATCTTAGTCACAGGTATTATTAATATTCTAAAGATGTTCTTTTTTAAACATCGATTTCCAAAAACTGTCTTCCTTTGCATTTGTCTTGTGTAACAAAAAATAACCATTATTCAGGATCCTGTAAACTACAATTCTTTACTAGTGACACTTCAACATGCCCACAATGCAATGATAATTGATATTCTCAATAATGATGAGTAAAATGCTGGACAGTTGTATCAATCGACAAAAACTAATGCTTGACCATAATTTGAGTTTTAATTGTGTTTTACTGAATTTTAATTATATGAAACAAGTGTAAGAAAAAAATTCTCAAGTAGAATATTCTTTATCTTGCAGACTACTGAACATTTACTATACAATAGACATTTTAATATCTACTTTAAAATAATTTGTTGATCTTTACATACCCTATATATTAGCTTTTTAAATCCATTAATATTTTTGGCTTATTTTCCTATGCCAGAAATAAAATTATGATCATTATGAAAAGGTATGGGTTGATAAAATTAATGGGGATAAGGCAAAGTAACTCAAAACTGTTTGTTCTGAGTTACTCTGCCTCATCCCCATTAATCTATTTGAATTAGGCAACATAAATTTAAGTACATTCTAATTGAACACTGGAACCAATCAAACCACGAAAACTGAAAAAAAAAATCAGGTAGAATTAATGTAACTTTTTGGGGGAGGACAGCATAACTTGTTTAAAAGCTACTTCTTTCTCTGAAAGAAAGGTGATGACCATTATTACCCAGTATACAGCAGACACACAAATTTGCTTAATAAAAATAATATAGCACACTAAATTAAACCATATGGGAGACAGAGTTCTTCACAATCTAAGAAATGTTAAAAGGAAGTGAAGGATAATGTTAAAAGTGAAGGTCTGAGGTGATTTGATCTCTACCAACCTAATGATACATATAGCACAGTCAAAGCTAAAGCTCCATACATGTCAAGACTGCTTAGTACAATATTCTAGGTGTATCACACCTGACTAATCCTCAGAGGTTTTTTCCTCTAATGGTGCCAAGACTCTGTAGGAGGGAGTGAAAGTGGCAGAAAAGTCAGAGATTAAAATGGTCAGATAACTAGGGCAGGACCATGATTTCTGACCCTAGAGTAATTTAAGAATCACATGGAAAGTTACATTACCTTAAAATAGATTACAGGGTATAACAAATTCCATGGGACTGGGGAATCTGTATTTCTTAAAAGCTCCCAAGGTGATATAAGAGCAGGTAGTCTAAAATCAATAACAAACAGAAGATATTAGAAAGCAACACTGGAGTCAACATTTGTTGACTCTGGTGTGTGACCCTGTGGGTACCATTCTCCATTTTACCCTTTTATAGCTAAAATTTTACAGGAGTCTCTGTAGCATAATCTCTCACATTTGGAGGCCATTTTATTTCTAATGTAGTCCCAGTTTATTTCCCAATTTTGGCTTTTTTTTGGTGGCCTAAGATAACCTAGAAATAATAAGTCTAAATAAAACAAAGTTTGAAAAACAAAGAAAATAGAAATTTTAGGAATAAGATTACTTGATGGGATCTATCAAATTATTCAAATTCTTAAATCTTAATTTATAATTACTAACATTTATATTTGCACATTAAAAGATAATGTACTAATTATCAGGACCCATACACACCATAGAAAAGGCTGAGATTGTCAGACTAGATAAAAAAGCAAGATTCAACTATATCCTGACCACAAGAAAACCACTTTAAATGAGAGAAACATTAAATAACCTAAAAGGAAAAGGATGAGAAAAGATATATCATGTTATCACAAATCAAAAAAAGCTGGTGTAGCCATATTAATGACAAATGGATTTCTGAGTAAAGAATACTGGCAAGGATAAAAAGGATCATTTCATAATGATAAAGGGGTCAATTTATCAAAAAGACATAACAATCCTAAACAATTTTGTACCTTTATAAAAGAGTTTTAAAAACATATGAATTAAAAGCTCACAGGAAAAATAGACAAATCTGCAAGTATAATCAAAGATTTCACCATCATGCTCACAACAATTGATAGTAAACAGAAAATCACTAAGATACAGCAAATTTGAACAATATCATCAACTAATTAGCCAATTGGCATTTAGAGAACACTCCATCCAGAATGCAGATACACATTCTTTTCAAGTGTACATGGAACATTTGATAAGATAGACCATATTCTCAGTTATAAAACAAGGTTCAAAATATTTGAAAGTACTCAAATCATACAAAATATGTTCTCTGACTAAAACAGAATTAAATTTAAAATAACAGAAAACACATTTGAAATGTCCACAAATACTTGGACTAAATAACACACTTCAAGTAACCCACAGGACAAAGAAAAAAACAAAAAGGAAAGTAGAAAAGTATTTTGAACCTAATAAAACAAAAACAGCAAAATTGTGAGATGTAACTGAAGCAGTGCTTTAAGGGAAACATACAGCACTACATGATCATATTAGAAAACAAGGCAGTTCTAACATCAATGACCTAAACCACAGCTAGTTCTTTGTGCCAAAAAAAAAAAAAAATCAATAAAGCTGATAAACTTCTAGCCAGACTAGTAAGAAAAAAAAGAGAAGATACAAATTATTAATATCAGAAATGACAAAGGAGAGAATACTACAGACAATAAAGGAATATTATAAGCAACTGTAGCCAATAAACTTAATAAATTGCTAAATTCCTTGAAACACAAAAATTAACGAAGCTCACAGATAGCTAAACAGAATAACCTTTTAAATCTATTAAATGTATAGATAAAAAACCTTCGCACAAAAAATGAAAACAAATCTTTCTCACAGATAAACAAAAGGCCCAAACGGCTTTAGAAAATTCTACCAAACAAAAAAAATACCAATACCAAAAATACCAACATAAGAAAACATCAACACAAACTCTTGAAGAAAACTGAAAAGGAGAAAACGCTTTCCAATTGAGTCTCTGAAGCCAGCCTTTGATACCAAAATCAGACATGAAATCCCTTACAGAGGCAAAAATTAACAAAATTTAGTGAAATGAAAGGACAATTATCATACCTATGTAGTTTATCCCAAGGATACAGATTGGTTTAACATGCAAAAGTCAAAGTAACTTACCTTATTAAACAAGCTAAAGACCATGTATTCATCTTAATACATGCACATAAACAAAATCCAACATCAATTCATGATAAAAATCTCAGCAAACTGGGACTAGAAGCATGATAAAAATCTCAGCAAACTGGGACTAGAAGCCTGATAAAAATCTCAGCAAACTGGGAATAGAAGGGAACTTCCTCAAACTAATAAAAGGATATCTGTAAAAATGTTCAGCTGGTATCATACTTTACTGAAAGACAGACTGGATACTTTCACCCTAAAACCGTGAATGAGGCAAGGATGTCCACCCTCATCAGTTTTACACAACACTGTCTTGGAGGCTCTAGCCTGTGCAATAAGGCAAGAAAAAGAAAGGCACACAGATTAGAGAGCAAGAAGTAAAACTGTCTTTTGTAACAGACAGCATGACTGAATGTGTACAAATTCCAAAAGAATCTAACAAAAAAGCTGCGAGAATTAATGAGTTTAGCAAGGTTGCAGGATATAAAAATCAATATACCTAAATCAATTGTATATTACTAATAACAGATAATCAGAAATTCACATTAAAAATACCATGTACAGTACCACAAAACTATAAATAAATTTGCAATAAGATGTACAAGACCATACAGTAAAAATTATAAAACTCTGCTGAGAAAAATTAAATAAGATCTAAATAGATATGCCACATTCATGATTGAAAGACTACTGTTAAGATGTCAATTCTCCCAAAATTTATATACAGATGCCATGCAATCCCAATCAAAATCCCAGGACACTTTTTGGTATGAATTGACCAACTAATATGGAAATGTAAATAATTTGGAATAGGCAAAACAAATTGAAAAATAAAAAAATTGAAGGATTTACACTACCTTATCTCAAGACTGGTTATCAAGTTACAGTAATCCAGACAGTATTGTACTGGCATAAAGACAGACATCCAGATCAATGGAACAGAATAGTGAATCCAGAAATATAATTATACAAATATGATCAATTGATTTTAGAAAAACTTGGATACAAATATGATCAATTGATTTTAGAAAAACTTGGTAAGATAGTTCAATGAAGAAAATGATCACCTCTTCAACAAATAGTATGGGAACAACTGGATAGCCATTTTTTTAAGGGAATCTTCATTCTTCATTCTTCACATCATATACAAAAATGAATTTAAAATGAATCACAGACCTAAATATAAGAGCTAAAATTATACAACTTATAGAAGAAACAATCCTAGTAATTTTCGGTTTGGCAAAGATTTCTTAAATACGACACAGTAAACAAGAACTACAAAAACAAACATCAATATAGTGGACTTCACTGAAATTAAAACATACAGAAATGAAAAGGAAAGCCACATAAAGGAAAAAATATTTGTGAACTGTATAGCCAACAAAAAATTTGTATCATATCAAGAAAAAATGTGTATCTTACAACCTAATGAGAAAATAGCCAGTCCATTTTTTTAAATGAACTAAAGATTTGGACACTTCCCCAAAAAAGAGATATGCAGATAAGATGAAAGACATTTGTCATTAGAGAAAATAAAAGGAAAACTACAATGAGATAACACAAAAATTTGTAAGAATGTGTAAAATTGAAGACTGGTCATACCGAGACTTGTCAAGAATGTGGGGTAACTGGAATTCTCATGAACTGCTGGTGGGAATATAAAATGAGACAACCATTATGGAAAACAGATGGACAATTTCTTAAAAAGTTAAACATATAGGCTGGGCGCGGTGGCTTGCGCCTGTAATCCCAGCACTTTGGGATTTCCTATGTTTGCTTTCTAGGGAATCAATAAAATAAAAATAATGAGGATAGAAATGGTAATGGTAGGCCGGGTGCGATGGCTCACGCCTGTAATCTGAGCAATTTGGGAGGCCAAGGCAGATGGATTGCCTGAGGTCAGGAGTTCGAGACCAGCCTGGTCAACATGGCGAAACCCCGTCTCTACTAAAAATACAAAAATTAGCTGGGCGTGGTGGTGGGCACCTGTAATCCCAGCTACTTGGGAGGCTGAGGCAGGAGAATCACTTGAACCTGCGAGGCAGAGGTGAGCCGAGATCTCACCATTGCACTCCAGCCTGGGCAACAGAGCTACACTCCATCTCAAAAATAAATAAAAACAATGTGCACAGCTTTTTACATCTAGAACCTGCTGGTCTTTCAGGCCTAACTGGGGTTCATTCTGTTGATCTGATGCATTCGTTTCTTCTCCTTGACTTTGTACTTCAGCCCAGTCCAACAGAACTGGAGGTTTCCTTTTCTGCCATAGTTTGTCCATTATCAACAGATACCTGATGTCATCTTTAAAAAGCTTGGTAAAAAGTTTAACTGGATTATATCCAGTTGATTTAGCCCATTCCTTAGTGGAAATACGTTTAATGTCACCTTCTTTATTAGAATGTTCTAGCTCTGGCTTTGGCTTCTGTTGGTTCCCAGGCAGCTTCAGGGTCAGCTCTGTCAGGAGATACTTCTTAAGTACTTTGCCCAAAAGATGCAATGTATAGGTTCTGAAGGTGTGTTACAAATTGTACAGTCAGGAGAGGTTCTCTGGGTTGGCTTAGGATGACATTCATAACACTTGGTCACACCCTTTTTGATAGTAGTTACTTGTCCAAGATACTCAGCAGTTCCACTTTCAATAAGAGGAACACCAGCTGCCAGGCACACTCTATTAACATGGTTTTGGGCAGCTCTGTTATCTAAAGCATTCATAACCAATATAAACTGTCAAAAATATTCCACATTATAGTCAGGGTTCATGATGCTGTCATGGTAGGCAACCATATTAGCCTTCAGGTAAAACTGCAGTGCACTTTCCCTGGCAACCTGTGCCTTTGATCTTCCAACATGTTTCCTTTGAAACAAAAACTATTGAGGTTGCTGACATCAATAGTAACCAGATCAATCAGGTCGATGTGGGAGAAGCTGGTGAGCACAAGGTTCTTGAGGAGCTCACAGCACTGAGACTCTGAGAGTTCATTTAGCAGAAAAGGGGGATGGAGCTGAGCTCATATGGGATAAGGATGACCCACATGCAATGGATTTTGTCACCTCTGCTACAAACCTCAGGATGCATATTTTCAGTATGAATATGAAGAGTAGATTTGATATCAAATCAATGGCAGGGGATATTATTCCTGCTATTGCTACTACTAATGCAGTGATTGCTGGGTTGACGGTATTGGAAAGATTGAAGATCTTATTAGGAAAAATAGACCAGTGCAGAACAATTGTTTTGAATAAACAACCAAATCCAAGAAAGCAGTTTCTTGTGCCTTGTGCACTGGATCCTCCCAACCCCAATTGTTATGTATGTGCCAGCAAACCAGAGGTGATTGTATGGCTGAATGTCCATAAAGTGACTGTTCTCACCTTACAAGACAAGGTAGTGAAAGAAAAATTTGCTGTGGTAGCACCAGATGTCCAAATTGAAGATGGGAAAGGAACAATCCTAATATCTTCCGAAGAGAGAGAGACAGAAGCTAATAATCACAAGAAGTTGTCAGAATTTGGAATGAGAAATTGCAGCTGGCTTCAAGCAGATTACTTCCTCCAGGACTATACTTTATTGATCAACATCCTTCATAGTGAAGACCTAGGAAAGGATGTTGAATTTGAAGTGTTGGTGATGCCCCAGAAACAGTGGGGCCAAAACAAGCTGAAGATGCTGCCAAAAGCATAACCAATGACAGTAATGATGGAGCTCAGCCTTCCACCTCCACAGCTCAAGAGCAAGATTATGTTCTCACAGTTGATTCGGATGAAGAAGATTCTTCAAAGAATGCTGACGTCAGTGAAGAAGAGAGAAGCCACAAGAGGAAATCAGACGAGAAAGAGAATCTCAGAGCAAAGAGGTCACGTATAGAACAGAAGGAAGAGCTTGATGATGTCATAGCATTAGATTGAACAGAAATGCCTCTAAAGAGAGCCCTCTTACTACTTAGTTTATCTAGGCAGAACCAGATTATTTGTTATGTCCTTTGTTCCAAAGGGAAAAAATTGACACCAGTGACTTGAAAATGATTCTGCTCCCTTTGAAAGCATTCATTTTGCTATAACTGTTAGACACACTGCAGTATGCTATACTGAAAGTAGGAATATAGCTTTAAAAACCCTTTGAACAAAGTATGTGCATAACCAGTCATGAGATAAAACAACATAATGCATGTTGCCTTTTTAATGTAAATACCCTTAGGTATCATTAATAGTTTCAAAATATTGTGGTTAAGTTGATACCTGGTTATAAATATCATGCCTTTATTTTTGGCTAGAAGAATTAATTTTAGCCTAGATCTAACCATTTTCATACTCTGACTGAAACAGATTCAAAGAAGTATCAAATGCTATGTATTGAAACTTGTTTTTAAATGTTAAATGGCACTATGTATATTAATGTAAAACAATGTTAATTTACTCACGTTTTCAGTTTGTACTGCCTGGTATGCCTGTGTATGAAGCCAATTTTTGTGTATTGTTATAGTTTCAGGTTATTTATAGTTGATGTTTTGTAAAACTCAATGACTATACTTATGGACCAAATAAATGGCATAAGCATCCTTGTTACAAAATTAAATAAATAAATAAATAAATAGTAATGGTGTCAACTAGAAAGCTAAGAACTAGTAGAGCTGTAATGTCCAAAAATGTCGGTACTGTCTGTTACTGCTATTTATTTAATGATTTTTATTTTCTTATTTTCTAGTTCTACATAACAAAAATAATGCCACATTTCAAAATTATATGACTAAATAGTGCTAGTATTTACTACCACAGAACCTTTCTCCTCCCCAGTGTCTTGGCCTGCTGAACTGAATACAGATTATCAAAGATTTGTTGTGAGCCTAACATTTCAATGGTTATATAAATTTTACAGCATTTTACCTTACTTGCTCTGAGACTTCAAATACAAAAGCATTTTTCTAAATTTTCTAAAATAATTACTATTATAATCCAAAGAAAATTTATTCTCACAAAATATGGTACAAATATAGTCACCCAACTAAAATATTAAATATTTATTTCTATACATATATTTCATAGCTTCCTGTATATATTTATTGATAAATACTAAAGCTGATATATGGAAAGACTTGATATATTCAGTAAGGTCATGTTTCAGAAGCATTGTTAATACACATAAGACAGATACATCCACATTTTTCAACAAGAAAGATGTTATTTCAGTTCCAAATGACCACACTTAAGGCAGGGCGCAGACATACATAGAATATAAGACAAGACTGTAACAATAAAGTCTTCAGTTACTTTTCACTTCTGACTACATGAATATAGTAAACAAGTTACCTCCAGCAGTTGATTCTTGGGGATAAAAAATCCAATTACTGTCTTGCTTTACAATAAATTTAGAATAAAATGTTTTGTTGACTATTAAATCAGGTAAAGCATAAGGTACTTTAAACTGATTATTTGGTCTCATAAAATGATTCAATCTAAAGGCTTAATTTAGAGCCACCTACAAAATGACCCTGTATTCTACATTGTTAATCTTAAAAGTTTAATAGTTCTTAAACTTACATAATTTATTATTTTTTACCCAGAATCATCAATGTAGGACTAATTCTGATTAAATAAATCTAGATTATTTCCCCTCTCCATCAGCCCATCTCCCAATCAAACAGTACTTACAATTATCACAAAGAGCCTTTCTAATCACATTTATTTAACTTTGTAGTATATTTTGAATTAGAAGGCACAATTAATAAAATGGTTCTCTACATAGAAAGATTTCTTATAAGTGTCCCCTATACCAGATGTGTCTGTTATTTCTCTGGCAAAATCTAATCTTGAAAGGGCTGGGGGAAAGGAAGAATAATAGCATGGCTCCTCTTCAGCTTCACTTTAAATGGCTACCATGATTAGAGAGGGCTGGGTTTCAGACATGCTTTATAGGAAGCATGTAGTCATTTAACTTTTTCATGTGGTGTAAAGCTCGTAAACAAAAAGTCAGAAAAGTAAATTCCTATGAATCATATACTTTTTACAAAGTATTTCAGTTAACATATTCCCAGATATACAGAATTACAAAATATCGCCAATTATAATCTATTCAATGATAACTGGAAATGTATAATTTCCAGTGATACTTTATCATCTTGATATTCTGGAAACACTAAATAATACAGGATCTTTTCATCAGGAAGTCAATTTTTTCTGAAAGAAAAGGGCCTTTATGTTTAGTTATGCCTCGCAGGCATTGCAAAAGACTACTTCCTCTCTCTAGTTAGCACAGTGAAGGTATATCTATCCAAAAAATATCAAGAGGAGGTATATATAAAAAGGAGATGGGTTTTTCATTTTTATTTTAAAAATAGCGGCTTCCTTAAAAAGCAATACCAACTAAAAATGGATTAAGGACTGAAACAAAGGACCTAGAACTGTAAAATTCCTAGAACATAGGGGGAAATTTTTATTACATGGGTCTTGGCAACGATTTGTTGGCTATGACATCAAAAGCACAGGCAAAAGAAGAAAAAACAGACAAGGAGCATGACTGTATCAAACTAAAAAGTTTCTGCATAGCAAAGGAAACAATGAAATGGCAACCTACAAGATGGGAGAATATATTTGCTAATCACGTATCTGATAAGGGGTTAATAACTGTAACATATAAGAAACTGCTATAACTCAATAGCAAAAAAAACTCCAAATATCTCAATTAAAAAATGGGCAAAGGACTTGAATTGACACTTCTCCAAAGACACACAAACGACTAACAGGTATAGGAAGACGCTGGACATCACTAATCATCAGGGAAATGCATATCCAAACAATAATAAGGTAAATGCTTTTAAAAAAATTAAACACAGAACTAACATATGATCTACCAATCCCACTTCTGGGATATGGTAGTTCTGTATTTAATTTTTTAAAAGAACTGAAGTCAGAATCTTTAAGAGATAGTGGCACTCCCATATGTACAATGAAGCATTGTACACAACAGCCAATATGTAGAAACAACTTTAATGTCCATCAACAGATGAATGGATAAAATGGATTTACTGTGTGATATACACACAGTAAAATATTATTCAGCCTTTTAAAAGAATGAAATTCCATCGTATGCAACAACACAGATGAACCTTGAGAACATTATGCCAAGTGAAATAAGCCAGTCACAGAAGGACAAATACTGCATGCCTCCACTGATGAAGTGTCTAAAATAGTCAAACTCATAGATGCAGAAAGTAGAATGATGGTTGCCAGGAACTGAGGTGGGGAAGCAGTTGCTGTTAATATGTATAAAGTGTCAGTTATGCAAGATAAAGTTCTAGAGGTCTGCTGTACAATACTGTGCTTAATGTTGTGTTAACAATAATGTCCTATACACTTAAAATTTTGTTAAGGACAGGGGAAGGTTCATAATATTTTACATTTAATTTTTAAAATTCAATTTATTGCTTCTTTTTTGAAATTTATATATACTTTTTGAGACAGGATCTCATTCTGTAACCCAGACTGGAGTGCAGTGGCATGATCAGAGCTCACTGCAGCCTCAAAAACCTGGCTCAAGCAATCCTCCCACCTCATCCTCTGGAGTAGCTAGGAGTACAGGTGCCTGCTTTTTTTTCTTTTTTTTTAGTAGAGACAAGGTCTCACTATTTTTCCCAGATTGTACTGCTTCTTTTATTTGGGAATTTAATGTGGTCTTCCTTTCCTCTCCCCTTTTCTCCTTCTCCCCTTTAAAAAGTAAACAACAATCAGAATGATGCTAAATAAAACACTGATGTAAAAACTGTCCAATGGATAAAAGGTAAAAAATGAATCTAATTTGAAAAATTATTTAATCTTTAAGACAAAGGAGAGCTTAGTGGTTATTGAGATCAAAATGAATCTGATGGGTAAATTCCTTCAATAACCCTGAAAAGTGGTTGCCCTTCTTTTTCCTTCAGTAACGCCAATGGTGGGGAACTCACTCTCCTCTGAAGAGCTAACTAATTCTTGGAAATTGTACTACTTTCCACCTTTTACAGTTTTTTGAGGTGTCACAGAACATGCCTACTGGCTTTTTTCCCCGAGACACAGATATTCTGTGCTACCAAGTCTTCCTTTTTAAGGTTAATATTCCGGACTTTTTACTTAACCCTTGCCTATGTGCCTAATTACAGGAATCACGCTCTACTACTGCTAACATTCTATAAGCAGAGGGCTTGGATCTGCCAAGGTATTCTTGAGGTTCTGAAAGGGCCACAGAACATTATTCTTCTCACTTCCTTGTAGTACCTGTCCTCACCTGGATAAGTTATGCCTAGCCTGCAAAGCACCTTGGCTGAGTCAATGCCCCATGCCCCATGCACCACAAGCCCCCTGCAAAACCCAGTCAGAAGAGTCTTCAGACTGGTGAATACAGGCATCATTTAGAGATATAGGTACTTCAAAGATGGGCAGAATGGACATATTAGAAGGAAATGGATACTTCTAAAATATCACAGGAACAGAATGAGAAAAGAATACAGGTCTTATATCAAGCAAAAATCCTCAGACTGAGACCTTGAAAGGCAAAAATCTCTCTGTTCAGGGAGCAGGGAGGAGGAAAGACAGAAAGGAAATTCAGTCCTCAATTCTTGCTCAATTATATCAGAATAAGGAGGTATTATTTCTAATTTTCCACAAACATGAGACTCTTATTTCTTAAAATCTCTAAACTGTCCTCTATAGGGAAAAATGCTTTTCAAGCATTTGCCTATGAACTTTCCATTATTTTTCATTCCAAAGAAATCTGCTTGTTTTCCATTAATGGATCTATTAAAAGGAAACTACTTTTGTTCCTTCTTAATCTTCTTTTCTAATATAGTAAGAAGAACAAAATTCAATCCCTCAGATTTTTTTAAAGCCTACAATGGGATTTTAAAATGCCACTAACTAGACTACACAAATATAGACACTACTTGCATTGAATACTGTCACTCTATACACCGTCAAAAACTGTGAGAAACTTCCTTTTTCAGCTACCATCTCTTGAGCGACTCCTATGCTTTGGCACCTAGTCTAGAAACTTTATGTATGGTATCTTCCACCTACCTGTTTAATTAGTTACTATTGGTCAAACTCTAAAGATGAAGCAACTGAAGCTCTGTGAGGATAAAACCACAGCCAGTGCCACAGAGCCAGTAAGTGGTAAAATCAGGATGTCACCCAGTTCTGATATTCACTGAATAGATTATTGAACTGATACAAGGATAAATGGATGACACCTGTCCTGGATATTTAATGACAGATAATAAAAATCCAGAAATTCATTAAGCAAGTAATAATAATGAATAAGGTTGTTATACTTCAACCTCTTCTGCATTCAGAGATGGATGTGTTAGATGCTCATTCCTATTCTTTTGCACTGGGGCTGGAATGCACCAGGACAGAACTCAATAGCTGAGGATCCCAATGAAACTGAGAGGAAGAAAAGATAAGCAGAGGCACACCAGGAAGCAAACTAACAGTCCAGAATAGCAAAGATACCTACGGTCCACACCCCACCCTGACCGGTTCTTAGTGAACAACTGGTTATTGGTAATATCGCTGAGGTAGCATTGGCTGGTGGTTTAGATGATCTCTTTCCAGAACTGCCAAGATACTTTAACTTTTAGCAAGCCCTGTATTTCTGTCATCCAACTGGCCAGAAATCCACCACCGGAAGAGGCTGTGGAAAGTCACAAACTGCCATTTTGAAAACTAGAACCCTTACAATTACCAAACAAGAGGTGCTTTATTACTAACCCACATATCATTATTACCTTCCATATCAGTACAGGGTTCAGCCAAAGTTATCATTTGGCTCATGAGTGTTTTTACTAATTTATTTTTTCCATATACATGGGAAATTTAAAGATACTTTTCAATTGTATACAATAGAAATTATATTAAAATTATAGATTACTTTTTTTAAAAAAACGGCAATATACTCAAGGCTTCAAATGTGAAAAGGTATTTTTTTAAAGGTATGTAAAAAGTTTCTCTGTCAGAATCCATTTTTTTTTTTTTTAGTTTCTCTCTTGTTCTGTATCTATCTGCCCAATTCCCAACCTTCACAACACATAATCACTATTATTAGTTTTTGGTTCAGAGATCACTTCACGTATATGTAAGTTAAAACAAATACTTACCTCATTTTTACACAAATATTAGGACAATATGTACTTTCCTTTGTCTTGCCTTTATGTAACTTAAATAGATCTTCAAGATCTTTCTACATCAAAACATAAATACCTTCCTTGTTCCTTTTTAAAGCAGTACAGTAATTCACAATATGGATGCAAATTCTAATTTTTGCAAGACTTTCCAGAATAACTTCTGTTACATACAACATGCTTAGCTTTAGTTTTATAATCCTTAATTTTATTGAATTTGAATTTCCATTTGACATTTAATTTTGAAAATGTTTTACGACAGTACCCTAAATGTACTTGTTGGAATAATATACAACAGTTTAATTATTTACATGTATATTCAGTTTCTAGGATGGCATCCCCAAACTCAAAATGTATCGACACAGTTAAATATGGCATGTACTTAAAATAATTATTTCAGTGCTAGTGATAGACTTTGCCCATCTGTGCATGTGCATCCATCCATTTATTTCACTACTTTCCTCAGTAGTTACAAGATTATGAGATAACTGCTGATTGTTAAGAACACAACATATTGTCATAGGACAGACCAAATCCACCTTGATCAAACAGATGGTTGTGACCTGACTAAATAAAATTTGACAAGTTTTAAAAACTATAATATTAAGAAAGAGTCTACAGTCATTTATGACTAAAAAACTATTGGTTAAAGTATATTAATCATTAACAATATAAAGATTTTCACTGTCATATGCCATGCAATTTTATTTCTAGGCACCTACTAGAAAAACATTTGCTTGAATGTATAAGAAAATATGAAGAAAAATGTTGACAGATGAACTGCTCATAACTGCAGACAATCTATAAAATCTGTTAGAGATATATTATAGATATATGCTACTTAGCAGTTAAAAGAATGAACTACATCTGGAAGTATCAAGATGGCTAGATATCAGAATTACTGAGTGAATAAATGCAAGTTGTAGAATACATTCACTATGATAACCATCTCTGCAAATAAAAAATTAAAAAATGTATGGTTACACAAATGTGAGTAAAAATACCAAAAAAGTACTAGGAACATACATACCCAATTTATAATAGGTTACTTTATACAAAACAGAGGATCAGAATTGGAGATGGTGGTAAAAAAAAAAAAATTTTCAACTTTATTTGAAATATTCTATTTTTAAAGATATTGATGTAATTTTAGAAGGATAGCTAAATATGCAAAAATATTAATGTTTGATAATTCTGACATAACCTTTGGACTTTTCTGTAATCTTTTAATTTCTAAAAATTAAAAAATATATATTAAAAGGCCATTTATTGTACAGATTTATTGGGCCATATAATTTTATAACCACAACCATGTAGAATAAATGAAATGAAAACATTTTAATTTGTGCTTTTCAACAGCAAGATACACTGAGTAATTATAATAGTTATCCAACTCGTAAACTCACCAAACTTCAATGGCTGTTTCACATCACAGGGAAATATTTTCTCACTTTTTTAGCAAAACAGAACAACAAGATATGCAGATTTCACAGTATTATAGAATTACATATTAAACATTCACATACTACTTTCACCACCAGAAGAAAAGCGTATTTCAATGACAATAAAGCAAAAGTTGGGAGCAGATTAAAAAAAATGTCAGCACCCATGAATGTGATAAATTAGCAAAACAGATGAATTGATTTACAATATTCACTTCATTAGAACAGGAAAAAGAACCCTAGCACTTTATTACCTAAGGTTTAATTTAACAAATACTATTGGGCAATGAAGTGATATATACAAGTGAATGTTCCAGATATTTGGAGCTTATCCTTTCAAGCATCAAAACCTTTCAGTTATCCATGTTGATGACAACCTCTCAGAAAGGACATACTTCCCTCAGTTTTAAAATACATGTATTGAACATAACCAAGGTTTTCCTTGAAAATGTGTGGGTCAGCATTCATTCATTCATTCAGCAAATGAGAACTGTCTTCAAAGAGTATGCAATGTTGACATTGTCATCTTGATATCAGTTTGGTCAAGGTAATTTTACAATTAGTACACCAACTGAATTAAAAATAAAATTCTACAAAATTGGAAATATCTAAACACCTTTTCACTTCATTCCAGCATATCTTTTATTTTTTCCCTACACAAATATTCTAGCCAAACTGTTACATCCATATAACCTAGTCCATGTTTTCTCATCACTGAGTCTTTGCTCAGTATTCATTTCACTTGGAATATCCTCCCTCCAACTGCTGTCAAAAATCCTATTCATCCTTCAAAGCCCATCTCAAATCTCAAGTATAATGTGAATAGTATTTCTTATCTTCCCAATTAAATTAACAGTGCTTGAAAGTCTTTTGGTCTCCCATTGTGGCAATTCCTCAAGGATCTAGACACAGAAATACCATTTGACCCAGCAATCCCATTACTGGGTATATACCCAACGGATTATGAATCATGTGCTATAAAGACACATGCACACAAATGTTTATTACAGCACTGCTCACAATAGCAAAGACTTGGAACCAACCCAAATGCCCATCAATGATAGACTGGATAAAGAAACTGTGGCACATATACACCACGATGTGGCCATAAAACAGGATGAATTCATGTCCTTTTCAGGGACATGGATGAAGCTGGAAACCATCATTCTCAGCAAACTAACAGGAACAGAAAACCAGTGTTCTCACTCATAAGTGGGAGTTGAACAATGAGAACACATGGACACAGGGAGGGGAACATCACACATCCGGGCCTGTCGGGGATGGAAGACTAGAGAAAGGATAGCATTAGGAGAAATACCTATTGTAGATGATGGGTTGATGGATGCAGCAAACCACCATGGCACGTGTATACTTACGTAACAAACCTGCACGTTCTGCACATGTATCCTAGAACTTAGAGTATAGTAATAATTAAAAAAAAAAAAAGTCTTTCGTCTTCCCTGAACAACCTGTTTTAATTCTTAAACAATGGTACTGGGAGGTAAAGATTTACACAACAAATACTAATTTATTTCAAACTAATGGGTCACACTTAGGATCCTTTCTTATAAAATAAAAATAATACCAAACTTGCAAGGTTATTGTGGAATGTATTATGTACAGAAGATGTCTATATCAATGCTGGATACATAGTAGATGCATAAGAAACTGATAAATATTATGGGCTACACTATAAGTGAAAAATCAAGTCAAGAGGCTGCATACTAAAAATTATTATGATAACACATTCTCTCATGGGCATGTACAAACATCAGAAAATCTTCTAGGCCATGAACTCAACTATATGATATCTCCAAGAGAAAAAAGTAACTTAGAACAGGACTTATTTATTCTCCCTGAGTACATGAAAAGTCTGAATCCTAAAGAAGAATAAGTTTTTCAAAGAAAGATATATTTAAAAGAATAATTAGAAGTACTGCTAATAATACCGATAGGTTAAAAATTGTTCATAGGTTAATTAGTTCCTATTGCTGCTGTAACAAATGACTACAAAATGACTAGCTCATAGGAAAACAAATTTATTATCTTAAGAGTTCTAAAGGTCAGAAGTCCTAAAATCAAGGTGTCAGCTAGGTTATGTTCCTTCTGGAGGATCTAGAAGAAAATCCATTCCCTAGAATCCTTTTCTAGCTCCTGGGAGCCACCTGCATTCCTTGGCTCATGGCCTGAGCCTCCATCCTCCAGCTGCACAGCATCTTAAAATCTCTCTCTCACTGACTAAGACTCCTGCTTCTGTCATTACATTTCTTTTTTAGGACTCTGATTCTCTTGCCTCCCTCTTATAAGGATACTTGAAATTACATTGAGACTACCTACATAATCCAGGATAATCGCCCCATCTCAAGACCCTTAATTTAATCACACCTACAAAGTCCTTTTTGCCATATAAAGTGACATATTCACAGGTTCTGGGGATTAAGATGTGGACATATTTAAGGAACCATTATTTAGCTGAAAACAATGGGCATATCTGGCTCTTTAATTTTATAAAGATTACTAATCCTATTACTCTTCGATTCAAAACTATTTTTTATTGTCTTTTAAAAGGGAAAGCTTCGTACATATATTTAACACTGTAACAGTTTCTCAACTGAGAGAGTTTGAAAGGCTTTGAAACCTCAAGATTCTTTCAAAATGTGGTTCTGATTTCCTAGAGCCTCATTCTACTAGCTAGAGTACAATATTTGCATTTTCAAAAGCAGTTCGTTGAATGGTTGCATATTTACAAAACAAGGGTAATTTCAGTGAATAATGTAAAATCTCACAGTGAAAAGAATTCCTATAGTTTGAACAATAAAGTTATCAATCCGTTGTTAATTTATTTTCTCCCCTCCAGAATCTGGGAAAACCACTCATAATAGTTACTCTGGAGACCACAGATCACAAAAAATTGAAGTGTGGTGTTGGGGAGACTTCAACTGCTCTAGAATGATTCTCCAGGTGTATACTGTAAATTTGCTATTCTCTTGTAATATTACATTTGCAATGTAAAAGAATTTACATTTTTGTTTGTCATGAAATAATAATTTACTGTGACCTTCCTCACTGGTATTTCAGCAAAGCCATTCTCACCATTGATTCTATTTTTGTTTTGACACTTTGAAACAAATTAAAGGGTAGATGGTCTACTTATTTTTTAGACTTACCAAAGAACTATTACTACATCTTTATATTTAAAAATTAATAATCCTTGATATTTGCAAAATATTACTCATTAGACAATATGTTAGCTACTGTGTCTGAACTTCTAAACCAGTAAAACTGTAATTTTTCCATTCCTGTCCTTCATTAAACTCGTCATTGCTCACTGTGGTGGTATACTGTTATTCACTATAAGGAATTATAAGTCAACAAAAGTCAAAGTATTATGCAAACTAAAAAATTTACCACTTTAAGGCCGGGTGCAGTGGCTCACGCCTGTAATCCCAGCACTTTGGGAGACCGAGGTGGGTGGATCACCTGAAATCAGAAGTTCGAGACCAGTCTGGCCAACATGGTGAAACCCTGTCTCTACTAAAAATACAAAAATTAGCTGGACGTGGTGGCAGGCGCCTATAATCCAGCTACTCGGGAGGCTGAAGCAGGAGAATTGCTTGAACCCAGGAGGCAGAGGTTGCAGTGAGCTAAGATCTTGCCATTGCACTCCAGCCTGGGTGACAAGAGTGAAACTCAGTTTAAAAAACAAACAAACAAACAAACAAAAAAACACCACTTTAAATAAAAATTTATATAGAAGAATTACAGAAAGAAGATAATTTCAGGTTCTTACTGTGGAGCTGCTGTGAAGGCATTTCATACACTGCATAGAATCTAAGTAATGTAGTTATTACGTGACATGATCTTTGAACTCTTAACAGAAATTCCGTATTTCTTTCTAGCAAAGATTCCTCATTACCTAATGGGGTTCTTGGAGCTCATCCATTCTAGTTCACCAACTATGTTTCGATAATTCCCTTGAGGAATATTTTTGAATTAATGGAATCATGTCTAAAATATACTGCAGTGGGGAAAGGTACAGATGAAAAAACATTAGACATGAGTCAGTAATTTCTGTAGCCTGGTGATAAATATGTAGGCATCTATTTTACTATTCTACTTATGTATATTTTGAAAATATCCATAACAATTCATAAATATATATAATCTCAGGTTCTACAATTTATTAAAACATTTAAACAATGGCATTTATCATTATTATTTTTTAATCTGGAGGTTCATCATGATTGGAAGATGGGGTTTACAACACACTAAATGAATTAGGAAAAACCAAAGACTAAGAATGAGTCAGATGAAAGGGAAGAAAACTATTTTTTGCAAAGGACAGTAATCGCGCATGGTCTGAGTCAGCTGTTTACCCAGAAAATCTGTGGAGTCAACCCATCATAGAGCCTATTCAAAACTTTTAATTATACTGGGGTTCCATATACACATTTCATAGTTTTTTTTAGGCCAACAATATCTGTTATTAGGCTTACCTTCACTGTCCAAATAATTGAAAAAAGAAAAATGCATTTTTACTAAAAACCAGAACTCAAGGTAGATAATAAGCAGGACTATGAATAAGGAGAATCCTGATTACACTGTAAATTAATCTCTGATAGTAAAGAGCTGTCACTGCTGATCTGGAACAATCTGTGAATACTTGTCCTGAGGTACTTTTTAAAGCAAATAATTTCCTATAATATTCTATAAAGGAAATCATAATAATAAAAAAGGGAGTTTCAAATGTATTGAGAGAAATCAAAATTGACCTTAATTTATTTTGATAGTGGGGGTTCAGAATGAACTTTGTATTAAATCAGCACTATAATATTCAGGTCTCTTTTTCATCCTTTAACAAATAAAGTTATACAAGGCTAGGAAAGAGACCTGACACAACACATATCCAAAATAGATTAATTCTCACCCAACACTGTTTTTAATACTACTATCTTCAAATATAAAGAAGGCTACAAGTTAAAAGTTTCACATCATACCATGAATTTTAAACATTTTTCTATAATAGTCAAAACTTTCTTGTGAGCCTGGTATTATCAGTCTACTCATAAACAATCCTTTCTACATGAATTATTTGCAGAATAGTGTTTACTGATTAACTGATATATTTAAGAGCAATTATTTTCTTAATTTTCTTCAGCTACCACTATTGAAGTCCTATTAAATATCACATGGAATTTTTTACATTTTAAAATTGCTTTGCAATCATTTTTAATAATTAGCCATGTGTAATTCAATTATCTCTTGCAACAATAAAGAAAGAATGGTGCACTGAAGCAGTAAATTATGCCATAAAATATTACAGTCATAATATGGTGGTTGAATGAAACATTTTTCCATTTTAGAAGACTGGCACCTAAACATTTCATTTTTTCTTTAAAAAATTGTCACCAACATTTTTAATCTTCCATATTCTTCCATTTCCATTATCTAAATAACAACCTTCTGTTTATTATAATGTTCAGTAGTATTGCAATAACACTTTAGATCAGCAAATTTTAAACAACCATATATTATATATTCAGTCACAGAATTTAAGAACTAGGAAAGAACTCAAAGAAGTGCTACTCCAACTGCTGGTCCGAGACCAAATAAGGAGCTTGTACCAAAGTGTAAATTAAATTTACTATTTCCTTAATCAATAGTCTTGCTACCAAAAAAAGAATGCCAACCAAACTAAATAGCACACTAGTGCTTTAGCTGATTTACATTTTGGCACAAGCTAGCTGCACGTGTACTTGAGGACTGGCAATAAACAGCTGGTATATTGGCAGCCAGTCTGTGGACCACACTCTGAGTAGAATGAATCTTATAAATAATCTAGTTCAGTGGTTCTCAACGATGACTCCCAACATGAGAATCATCCAGAAAACTTTAGAAAACATGTATATCTGAGGTTTGCCTCTAGAGACTCTGATTTAGTTGGTCTGGAACAGGGCTGCAGCAGCAGTACTTCCACGGATATAGGCCTATCCCATTTTGGAGATAAGAACACTTGAGACTTAGCCAGGTGACGTGGCACATGCCTGAAATCCCAGCACTCTGGGAGGCTGAGGCGGGCGATTGCTTGAGGCCAGGAGCTCAAGACTAGCCTGGGAAACATGGCAAAACCCTGTCACCACAAAAAATACAAAAATTAGCCGGGTGTGGGGGCATGAGTCTATGGTCCCAGCTACTCAGGAAGCTGAGGTGAGAGGATCGCTTAACCTCAGGAGATCAAGGCTTCAGTGAGCTGAGATCAGGCCACTGTACTCCACCCTGGGCGACAGAGCAAGACTCCATCTCCAAACGAAACACAAAACAATACTGAGACTTAAAGAACCAAACAACTTAGTCTCATTTTACAGAACCTGAGAATAAAACAACTGACCCTCAGTATGGTTTTGCTTTACATAATACCCCATACATAAGATTAGTTAAAATTCTTACAGTCCCACTCTGTATTCAGGACACTGGAAGAACAGAAATATTTGTCTCTGAAATTTTTTCTTTGTTATTACTGGAGTAAGAGACAAAGTAGAAAGAAAGCATTACATGGCTAAACTTAGATTAACTGAAGGATTAATCATATCACAATGTACAAATAAATTTCTTTGTTACTTAGAAAAAATCCGGAAAGAAATATTACTAAGTCAAATACTCTGATTTCTTCAAAATACTGAATTAACTTATTTTTATGTCAAGTGCAGAGGCACGTGTGTGTGTGTGTGTGTGTGTGTGTATGTGCATGCATGTGTGTGTATATGAATGAATGAGACAGGGTCTCACTCTGTCACCCAGGTTGGAGTGCAGAGGCATGATCATATCTCACTGTAACCATGAACTCTTGGGCTCAAGCGATCCTCCTGCTTCAGCCTCCCAAGTATCTAGGACTACAAGCACACACCACCACACCCGACTAATTTTTACACTTTTTGTAGAGATAGGGTCTCCTATGTTGCCCAGGCTGGTCTTGAACTCCTGGCCCAAGATATCCTCCAGTGGATAGGTAATTTTATTTTTACAGTTTGAAAAGATTCTGTGCACATAAAAGCCAAATGAACTTTTATATCTTTTTCTCCTCATTTAACGCACATGGTAAAACAGTCAACCAGCACATCCTGGACAGTAACAAGAATGTGTTGGTTAACTAAGGACCCCAGGGCTGTGTAATTTTTTTTAGCAAGTCCTACAAACTGGCAAAAAACATAGATGAAAGCAAGCTGAAATTAATATTTGTAAGTGCTAGCATGTTTTGCTTCTTCTGCATTTGAAAGGAAAACTGTATACAAATTTGCTTTCCTTTTTACCGAAATACCTTTCTTCTGGGCAAGAAACCAAAATAAGTAGTGAGCATACTATAGAGTCATACTCAATTCTACTCCTAAGAACCAACACACTTAAACTTCAACTTTATCCATTTGTAAGTGTCCTTGAATATGTTTATTCACCTTCTGAAGCTTTGGCTTCCTCATCTGGATAAATTTTTCTAGTCATTTTCCCTATCATCATCCTCCTGTCCTGCTCTAGCTGAACTAGGTACCTCTTCTTTTTGTTCTTGTATGAAAAGTATTTATTCCTGTAGATTTCACGTAAGTCAAAACTCAGTATTGAGTATTAATTTTCCCATAGGAAAAAGAAACTGTACATGACATGGTGTGACAGCACATAAATCTATAATCGCTGCAACATTTTTGTTTTACTCTTGCCTTTTCTCAGCTTTATCACTAATATTTTGTACAATTTTGTCTCTCATTTAACATCAATTTGCTTGGTTTTCTTCACTACAGTTTACCATAATTAACTTTTTCCCCAAAGTTACTGATTTCTGGGACCATGTTTTTCAGAATTACTATTGACGCCCTGCTGAATGACATTAAGAAAAGATATAAAGACTTAAAATCAAACAAATGTTTAGAATAACAGTACAATAGTAATAGAAACCATGTGTAGAAATTCTAATGCAAAAAAAGAATAATTCACATGACACTATTAAAAGAAGGTGGTTATCTTTATTTGACTATTAAAACATTGCACCTATGTGGCAAAAGTGCCCATACATGGTTTATGACTTACATAATATTTTCTATAGTCTGCTACTCTACTAAATTATATTACATATAATTCCTAATACTAAACCATCCCTGCATTCCAGGGATAAATGCTACTTGGTCCAGATTTATTTTAAAACACTGCTGGATTTGATTTGCTAATATTTATATAACTATTTATTAAAATATTAAGATAAAAAGACAACACTTGGGAAAGTTTGTTCCTCATGTCTAAAACTAAGTACATCTGGTTATTTCAACCAGGAATAGAACACTAGGGCAAATTTTGTTTTGCTACCTTTGTATAAAGTAGGCTCTGATTTCGGTAGAGATTAAAAACAAAACAAAAATCAGAAACTATACTTTCTAGAAGAAACTTATTTTTAGTACAAATATAATAACAGAACAGTGGCAGTAAATTTCAAAAATATCAGCTTTTCTGTTTTTACACTAGTCATTTCCTGTAATTCTTTTCAACTATCCAGTACCTGCTCTTTAGAAATTCCTTTAGGAATATGTTGCTATTCTCCCAAAATTTAGAGTTTGCAAAAACGTGTGTGTATACATGTATCCAACATATGGCATATACCCACTGTTAAAATATCCAAAATAAGGTTTTAATCCACTTTCTAATTTTCTACAGTTTATTCACAGCCTGGTAAATAAAACAATGTTGTCAGTCTCATGTGGAAAAAGTGAGAAAAGCTCTTTTAAAAAAAACAGAATGTCCTCAATTGGCTATGCCAGCCACAAGAAAGAAAATGGTGCTATTTGTTGGGATACTCTTCAATGGGTACCCAAATTATTTTTTTTAAGACAGTAAAACTATTTTCTTCTCCCAGTCAAGTCTTTTGAAAACTAAGTAAAAAACATAAATTATTTGAAGGTGATAAGAAGACCAGCAGGCTTCTCCCCTGGCTCTGAGTTGGCCTTGAGTCACCTTTGTGAGGATTTGAGTTTCTTGGCACACAGTTTAGAAATTGTGGCCGAGATGTACCTTAGATGGGAGTCTCAATTTGGAGTTCTCCTGACATGAAAATCACTTGTCTAGTAGTGTACGTGAAATTGTCTACTTAAAGTAGTTACCCTCTATTGTTAGGCTAGAACTTGGTTTAACTTTTAAAATAAATCTTATCACAGACCTTTGAGACAGGGAAGGGAGGCAACAATTAGTACCAGAAGATATCCAGATACAATCTAAGGCAGCATTTCTTAACATTTTAAAACCCTATGTCCCAGCCGGGTGTGGTGGCTCATGCCTGTAATCCCAGCACTTCGGGAGGCCGAGGCAGGCAGATCACTTGAGGTCAGGAGTTCAAGACCAGCCTGGCCAACATGGTGAAACCCCATCTCTATTAAAAAATACAAAAATCAGCTAGGTGTAGTGGCCCATTCCTGTTGTCCCAGCTACTAGGGAGGCTGAGGCACAAGAATCTCTGGAACTTAGGAGGCAGAGGTTGGCAGTAAGCCAAGATCATGCCACTGCATTCCAGTCTGGGTGATAGAGTGAGACCCTGTCTCGAAAAAAGAAAAAACATCTATGTCCCATTCTGATAAATATAAAAGTCTTTTTTTTGCCAGCCTTCTCAGTTGAGAATCTGTAACTACTCACTCCCACCAGTTATCAAACCTTACTCATGTGGACTGTATTACAAAACATCATCTTTTTTATTTTCATTTTCCCAGTATAAAATTGTGTGATAATGTTAAATATGCTTTTTCAAACTATATCACCACCTATTTTGATCTGCTGCTAGTTGAGGAAGAATAATTTTAGCTCTACATGCTATGAGTTCTCATTCAGATTTCTAAAATCATGCATTCCTCCTTTCTATGATTTTAAAACATGTTGTCCACTGTATGCTTCCTTCCCACTAATTGTTGGTAAAATGACTTTAATTATAGTGCTTATCTTGTGAAACTAAAAGACAGTGAATAAGTTAGGGCATGAAATCACAGTAGTTTCATTATGCAATTATCCTTATTTGATAAAAAGAAAGTGGATACCAAATAGGGTGTGGAAGCCTCTCACAAGAAAAACTAACAGTTGGACAAAGAAGGGAATAACACAGGAAGCTGCACAGTGCTTAAAAAGTGACACTGCTATTCTAATGGTATTTCAAAACCAAAAATCTGTACTACTCTCAACCATTGTTAACTTACTCATATTTTCAGGTAGTTAAAAATATGAAGAAATTGTTTCTATACATACATCAGTCTGCTTCAGACTATTACCAACATGTATTACAATGTTATGGACTGTTAATTATGATTAACATAAATTAGAAAAACAAGTTGACTTTAAATTTCACTATTATAATCAATATCTTAATGAATGGGTCCCCTTACAATTCAGGATATTTTAATCAAGTTTTTTTTTCTTCCCATCAATAGTGCTTATAATCAAGTTTTCTGATATTTATATTTAATATCTTCTTTTTTTAAGCTGGTAATTGAAGACCCTAGAGTTTTCTGTTGCCATTCATCCAGAGGCTGTAGTACAGGCTTCACATATCTAAAGTTGGAAAATAGCAGCAAAAAGTCTACCTGTGAAATGCCAATGAAGTTAGGGCATAGAATTTAAACCTTGTAACTAATGAGATGAAAGGAAACATCAAAAAGAACTCCTATTAAGAAAGTCTGCCAATATATCCCCTGTTTTTTATATAATTAGACATTTCCTACTTAACAAAAACTATAACCAAAGTATAAATGTTGAATAATTTTATAAAATGCTCAGAATATTTTCATAATGTAAAACCTTACCTCCCAAAATATTTTAAAGGTATTAAGTTTACTTACGAACATTTATTTAACTTCTATAAATCACTACAGTGCTGTGTGTGACATAATTCACCTAATGCCTGCACTCAGGCAAAAGAAAAGGTGTTTTAAAAGTATGATCCTACCATATTCTTACCAAGGTTGCATGCTAAAGCATGCTCTTAGAATAATTACAAGTATTTCTCATCAGAACCCATGAACGTATCTCAGTGAAGTAAGGGGCCAATAAACATTGGTGACTTCACTGGGAACTGTATAACTACCAAAAATTGAATGAACATATCTAGTTGTAACAGAGCTGTGGGGATGTCTTAGTTATGTCTGCACATTTGCTGTGAATACTAGTACCTTTTAAAAAAAAATTTGCAAAAATACCAAACTATTTTTAATCAAAAATACAGTCAAAATCTATTGGCTCACTTTAGCAAAGAAGAATAAGAACATATCTTTTTTTTAACACAGTATCTTTTAAATCATAGAAACAGCCTTATCTCTACAAGTCCACCCTGCTTTAACTGCAAGAAACTGAAGCCACACTAGCAATTTTACTCAGTAACAATAAACATATGACTGCAAATATTTCAAATTTAATTTTTAATTCATGTTACATTCTGCAAATCTTAATTCCTGAAGAATCACATACAATAAAGAAGGAAAAGGTTTCCTAGAGATTCATGAAGGTTTATATCAAATTTTCAGCAAGAGTTGGGGGTTGTGGGGAGAAAAGCAAATTATGTGGAATTCTTAGTGAACTCAGTCATCCTTTCTGAAAGGAACATATCTTAAATTATTGATGGAAAGTATATGTACAGGCAAATTCCTTCCAGACAAAAACAGATTTTAAAATGCAAATTTTCTACATGAAAAATATATAAATTTGGTGTTAAAATATGAGATATGCTACACAGATGTCTCTGTGCATTTGTCAAGCTATTGTGTCTTAATTCCAAATTTACCCTTTTATACTCTGCTTTGTGATCCTAGGGCTGAGAATCTGAAAACTATATTTCCCATTTGCCATCTGGCTTCCTGCTAGGTTCTGCCAATAAGGAACACTAGAGGGAGACTAGAAAGCATGACAAACGTGTTCCCTGTTTACTTGATATTCCTGTCGGTGTCCTATAAGCAACAATGCTTTGCCCTTGGCAACAACTGTTGGGTTCCAGGTTCAAGTTTCATCCTAATTCTTTACAGGTAGCAACAGCCACCAGGCAGCACCATCTCCTCAGGTCTTTGAGTCCCAGTCTGCAGGTCCCCTGCTCTTCTTTACTTTTCCAGTTCCAGAAGTGTTAGCTGCTTTCAGCAGTTATCATCACTCAGTTACCTCAGAGCTCTCATTTTTGCTCATTCAATCCTCTGACACCTATGTAACCAATTCTCTATGTTATAGTCCCTCATTGAAATGCATAGTGAATTTCTGTTTTACTGAAGGAACCATGGCTGTTACAATCTCTACTGTGGTAGCTGACCTTAGACAATTACATGCAAATCATCTCTTAATAATTAAAACATACATTGAGCATGATTGTTATATTACATAGGCATTTAATAAACAATTTCTCACAATTCAGAAATTATATTTTTGGTATAATACAATTGAAACACAGATGTATAAATGTTTCTTACTTAAAATAGGTAAAATAAAACTTAGGAAATATCAGGTTGAAAAAGGACCTTAGAAACCAAATACCATATACCTTCTACCTAAAAAAGTATTCCTATTTCAATGGCAATTGTCACCATTTATTGAGGGCTTAACATAACATGAAATAGGGTACTTTACCTTTTCTCGATCCTCATAGCAATCCCATGAGATACATTTAATTATCCCTATTTCATAGTTAAGGAAATTTAAAAGGTTATGTTTCTTGCTCAAGGTCACAATAGTCCCTAAGTGGCAGAGCACTCAAACCTAATCTGCCTGATTCTTTCTTTTCCTTTTTTTTTTGAGACGGAGTCTCACTCTGTCGCCCAGGCTGAAGTGCAATGGCACAATCTTGGCTCACTGAAGCCTCCACCTCCCGGGTTCAAGAGATTCTCCTGCCTCAGCCTCCTGATTAGCTGGGATTACAGTCGTGCGCCACCACGCCGGCTAATTTTTGTATTTTTAGTAGAGACGGGGTTTCACCATATTTATCAGGCTGGTCTTGAACTCCTGACCTCATGATCCGCCCGCCTCGGCCTCCCAAAGTGCCTGGGATTATAGGCGTGAGCCACCGCGCCCGGCCAGATCTGCCTGATTCTTAAAAATGACTACTGATCTCTCCATTTCACCATGCTTCCTCCTTCCATTAATCCTGATAGCAATCTCTGCATAACCGCCACCAAAAGTCTTTAAGACACTGCTCTTTAAATTGTTAATAACTATTGGTATGCTCTTATATTAAGCTGAAATCTGTCTCCCTATATCTTCTACATCCATTAGTCCTATTTTTGTTCTTTGGAGAAACACAGAACTTAAATAATGCCTCCTCCTAATGCCAACTCTCCTCTTTGTCCTGTTAGCCCTTTCTCCAATGGCTCTTCATCAGTTGTTTTCTACTATGGATATGTCCCAGCGGTGGCATGACCTCGAAAGATATATTTAAATCAAAATCTGAAAATGCAGTAATGTTCTAAGCATAAGAATAAGTCATTGCTTGAAAAAAATAGTAACACAAACGATACCTTAGAATAATCCTCAATTTTACATTTAGAATTGTGTTTATCAAATTTTCTGAGACATGAATGTTAAGACACATTCATCTATCCCATTCAATACATCCTTATGCATCTAATATGAGCTAGGCACTATGCTACCTGTTGAAGAGAGAGTGATAAATAAGATATAGTTCTTGTCCTTAAGGAACTCAAAGTCTGGCATATCAAGATACTAGCATATGCCTCAGTGTTAATCTGTTCATAGAGATACACAAAGATATATTATATTTTTGTGCCAGTGATAGCATGTTATACATACTATTCTAAACCCTACTTTTTTTTTAAACATATCTTGAAGAACATTACACATCAGTTTGTATAAGTGGTTTTCTTTAACAGCAGCACGGTAATTCTCAGAATGCATGAACCAGAACTTATTTTACCACTCATCTATGAACAGACATTTAGGATGCTTATGATCTTTTTTATGACCGAAAAAAACTGCTGCAATGAATATCCTTGTAAACACATCATTTTGCATAAGTAGTTATTTATCTTTAGGATAACTGGAGTTTGCAGATTTTTAAAAGGGCATGTACATTTAAAATTTTGTATATTTTTTCCAAATTATTCTCCATAAAAGTTATACCAACTCATTAGTTCTGCTATTATAGTAACTTTGAAATTTGAATTTGTTACAACACAGTTGACATATTGGGAACAATTTGGACATAACACAAATTTTCTATTTGTTTATGCTTGATTTTATCCTCAAGAAACCAGATAAATGTAGAAAACTGTACTTAGCTAAACAGAGCAGGGTAGGCATATACAAATCATACGTACGTCCTACATCCACCTCAGCTTACAGAAGTATGAGCTCACATGTGTCACAAGCCACAACCATTCACATTCACTGTTACAAGTTTCCAACCCATTTTGGATAACCTTTCTCCACCACTTTCCAATATGGAAGACTTTGAGTTGCATATGCCTGACTTTGAGTTCCTTGAGGACAAGAACTATCTCTTCTTTATTATAGCACAACTGACTATTCCTTTATAACAGTATATGAATATGTCTGTTTTCCCATAACTATGAAAATACTGTGTTGGCAGCTTTTAAAGTCTTATTAATATGATAGGTAAGAAAGGTACCTTATTAACTCACAAGGTGCAGCCCTTCTAGGGCCCACTTCCACAAGCAAAGTTCAGGTCTTTTTCAAGGTAAAGTTCCATGTTTATTTTATTTAGCCATTCATGTACTTAGCCATTTAACATGTATTTTTAAAACTGTGCCACAATTTTTATTAGGGTCTTAAATTTTGTGTCACTGATGAAGTTTTTGAGTGTTGTGCTCCTAATCTCATTTTTCTCACAAGCTCTGTGTTTTTTATGGTGCAATTTTGCCTAACACAGCCAAGGAACATATATGTTGAATTATGGCAGAAACTGACTGTATTTGCTCGTAACAATATATGAATATGTCTGTTTCCCATAACGTGAAAATGGTGAGTTGGCAGCTTTTTAAATCTTATTAATATGACAGGTAAGAAAGCTACCTTATTAAGGGTCACCTTGCATTTTACTTGAATTTTTTAAAGTAATGAAAAATTATCTTTAAAAAATGAAAGGATCCACATTTTTTCCACTTAATAATACCAGCCAACGGTTTTTTTCTAATTAAAATAATCTCTGTCAACATAGACCTGCTGACTTCACCCATTCTAATTTTCCTTTCTAATCTCTCAAAAGAATTTTGGGAATTCTGGGTCAAAACAGTATACCTGATACCTCCATACATATAAATTATCTCAAAGTACAATACTGTGTTACTTTCAGATTCTTCTGTGATCTTGCAAACTACATAAGAAGTAGGAAATAATTTTCTAATTTGGCATAAAATAAATGAGAACAAAACTTTTGGTTGAAATGTATAGTCAGAGTTGATGGATCTCTGAAGTATCATCGGTGGTATGAAATAACACTGTCAGCTGGGCATGGTGGCTCATGCCTATAATCTCAGCACTTTGGGAGGCCAAGGCAGAAGGATCACTTGAGGCCAGGAGTTTGAGACCAGTCTATGCAACAAAGTGAGACTGTGTCTCCATAAAAAATTAAACAATTAGCTGGGTGCGGTGGTGTGCACCTTGTAGTTCCAGCTACTCAGGAAACTGAGGTGGGAGGATCCCTTGAGCCCGGAAACTCGAGGTTGTAGTGAGTAGTGATTGTGCCATTGTACTCCACCCTGGATGACAGAGTGAAATCTTGTCTCAAAATAAATAAATAACACCACCACCACCAATAATATTATCAACTACCAACTATCAGATGAGCCTTATTTAATTCTTGTTTGGAAAATATGAATTTGACAAGCAAGCTGAGTAGCTAGTTTAAAAGACTATACTTCTTTATTATCTCAAGAAGGGATTTATGGAAGAACATGGAATGTTTGTAGGGCCTACAGATACTGATTAGAGGGGGGAACTAATCAATACTGTATGGATTCTGAACAAGGTCTAAACTGCATACTTCTTACAAATTCAAAATGTATTCTGGGAGTGAGAAACACACCTGAAGGACAAGTGGAGTAGGCCTGCTGGCAATTTTTTTTATATGTAATGGAAGAACATGATTTAAGGCAAATCAGTGAAAATCTTAAGGTTGACACCCTGCACTAAATTCCTTAAGTTACCTCTTGACTAACTTCCCAGCCAATGTCTGGGACAAGATAAAGGTCATCTTAAATGGGAAAAGAGGAGTAGCTGGGGTACTAAGGAACTTGATAACTAAAGGCAGAGAAGAAAACTGATGTACCTATAGAATGAGGCTCAGAATTGTTTATGGTCATGGTTCATTTCGATGAGGGCTAAAGATCTTGTTATGTCCTGAATTGTTTCCCTGACCCCCAATTCATATGCTGAAGTCTTAACCCCCAGTACCTCCGAATGTAACTGTATTTAAAGACAAGGTCTTAAAAGAGGTAATTATGTCCTCACAGGAGAGGAGATTAAAACACAGACATGCACAGAGACTATGTGAAGACACAGTGAGAATATGATCTACAAGCCAAGGGAAGGGGCCTCAAATAAATCAACCCTGCCAACACCTCGATCTCCTTGATCTCAAATTCCTAGCCTCCAAAACTGTCAGATGTTTAAGCCATCCAGTCTGTCATACTTTGTTATGGCAGCCCTCACAAACCAATACAGACCTAAAGAGAAAGGGCCATAAAATAATTGATTAAATTAAGAGTGGTATCTAAAATCCTTTGGAAACTCAAGAAATACAGTGCTCCTTTTGAGATAAAAGTGCAGTAGAGCATTCATGTGGGAAAGTGGTTTTTCCCATTCACTTCAGCACTGCATGTACTAGAATAGGAAGCATAAAAGTGAATGACCAAATAGTAGCTGATCAGACATGAAAGATGCATTTGCATCAGTGTAATAGAGGCAAATATACACTGTGAGAACTAAAAACCTTGGAATTACTAACACTTGACACTCCAGGAACCATCATTTTAATCTCCTTTCTTCTATCCCTCAACTTTAGAGACAACAAGATTTGAAATGGCCAGAGTTCCTTGTGATAAAGGGGTTTGTTTTTATTTAGTAAATGTTAATACTCTCAAAATATAATTTAGCAAAAATTTTACTGTCATGTAACAAAAAGGCCAAAATAACATCTCCAGCTCTACTCCCAAAGTCACATCACACAAAATAATGAGAGATACTCTCCATGCTAATAGAAACAAAAAATTTTAAGGTTATTCAAATTGACTTATACAATAATCTCCCTGCCCACTTGGCTTCCACTATTAGTACAGATTTGAGCAAACTGATAGATTTCTATGAGAGTCAGAAAAAGTTTTTATTGTTGACAGCACAAACACACTCTGTAGAGCAGATGCTGTCATCAAATGGTAGTATTATTCAGTTACTCTGCTTTGAAATTAAGTGAAGTACTTGTTTAAAAATGTTTTCTCATTAGAATGTACAATGATCATTTAAAATTCTATCTGCTATAATAGGATATTTCTATCACATTGCAATCTGGACTGTGCCATAAACACTATTGTACTTGAACAGATGGAAATATAAAGTGATATTTAGCTACAGATTTCCTGTCATATAGTTTTGCAAACTGAAAGAGGAAAAATCAACATTTGCAACCAACTAAAAACAAAATACTATCTAGTAAGCTAAAGTGATGCTAATGTGACATAAGAATATAAATGCATTCAATTTAATGTACTGTAGCTTTTGGGGAAAAAAGTAAATATTAAAAAGATATTTCACAAATTTATTCAAGTTTATGATGGGGGCAGGGCCCAGAGAAGGAGTGACATGAAAGACATCTACAACATACAAACTCTGACATTGCATGTAATAGTTTTAATGGATCAAGTGCTATATGTCCTAGTAAACTCAGTATATGATGGTTAAGAAATATCCAAAGTTATTAAGGAATACCATTTGAACTTTAAAGACTTAATTCCTTCTTACACAAATGTGATACCTGCAACCTGCTTCATAAAATCACTAAGGAAATTAATAAATGTATGCAAAGTACTATACAGTGATAAGCGATTTTAATTCCAGGGAGAGCTTTTTAACTCATCAATAGATGAATGTCTAATCTATTAGCCACATAACACCACATTGCTGATTGATAAATCTAAAATTCTAGGTTCTAAACTGACAGTTTTGAAAATCAATACAGTCATCAAAACTAACATTATAGTGAAATATATTCCAGACATATGTGCTCAAGAATGCCAATCTAAAGAAACATCATAATTAGTCATTTATATGCTTAAGATTCCATGCATTTTACAAACATACAATATATCAGTCAAGGTCCAATGAGAAATTAGAAATCACACAGGAGTTTGAACAGGGAAAATTCAACATAAAGAATTATTATTATAACTAAACAGAGTAATGGAATAACCAGAGATTGGCTACTAAGAAATAAGGAGAACTCTAGAACATAATAAGGTGCAATCACCACCCTTAGAACTAAAATGGAATGGCCAAGAAAGAATATCTACTATATCCCCAGACTAAGATCCAGATTTTGTTGGAAAGGTCACAGCTATGGCTCACTGGATGGCACAGAAGATGCTGTAGTGCTGCGTCAGCAGAACTTGCTGGAAATCTGTCCTTTAGAGCATCATGAAAAGCTATTCATGGGTGGTGTCTCACTGGAAGCACTCCACTATAAAACCACCCAGAAGATGCTGGCTGCTAGGTGCTGCTGGTTTCCATGTACTGCAGGAGCCAAACGCTATTACTACAAGCAGCAAAAGCAGCAGAGTTAGTCTGCTACAAAACTGCCTGGTGGGTGGATAGGGTATAGGGTTCTGCAAGAAGCTACAGGCCATTGAGTGCAAATGACCATTTTGCACTTTAGGAGCCAGGGAAGCTGCAAGCACTCAAAAACTAGTAAAGAAGTTCCCTTCCTCCTTTAACGGCATTGTGTCAGTACCCTTGACTGACAAAAGTTAATACTGTGCCAGCTGGCAAAGGAAAAATATTTAAAGGATTCATCTCCATTTTCCCAGGGCAGTAAATGAAGGGTAAATATGTTTTTTCTTTGTGTATGTGTGTCTGTGTGTGTGTGTGTGTCTGTGTGTGGCTTTTATTTATCTTTGAAGGGTAAATAAAGAGGTGAGAGTTACAGTGATGAGTAGGACACTCAGCTAGAATTCCAAACTGCTATGTTTTACCTTGGGAAATGGAAAATAAAGATGTAAGCCAATGAGTCAAGGATGAGAAAACCTGAGGTAAAATCAACTCCTTAAACCTCAGTTTTCCTAATTTTAAAAAAGGGGAACAACTATTCATATTCAAGACGCTTTCGTAGGGGACAGATGGATAAAATACAAAATTTGAATATTCTGATTTGGGGCCTGTTTTCCCTCGGAAACACAGGCTAAGCCAGAAGAAAGGACACATATATCAAAAATCAAAAATAAAAAACCATTAAATATGTAAATAACTGGGTTTTTTTTTCGGCCAATTGTTTTTAACAAGTTTACTCTTGTTGAAACAAAAAACGAATGACTGTGCCCACTGTCTTCTGTTACTTGCCTATCAAGCATGATTAGCTAATACTTAGAACATTTCTCCTTGCTATGTAGATATAACATATGGTTATAAAAGCTAGACTATGGCATATGATAAATATGAAGAAAACGGTAATTTTAAAAAGAGAGAGGCAGGGCGCGGTGGCTCATGCCTGTAATCCCAGCACTTTGGGAGGGGAAGGCAGGCAGATCACCTGACGTCAGGAGTTCAAGACCAGCCTGGTCAACATGGTGAAACCCCCTCTCTACTAAAAATACAAAAATTAGCTGGACATGGTGGTGAATCCCTGTAGTCCCAGCTACTCGGGAGGTTGAGACAGGAGAATCGCTTGAACCTGGGAGGCGGAGGTTGCAGTGAGCCGAGATGGCACCACTGCACTACAGCCTGGGTGACAGAGTGAGATTCCGTCTCAAAAAAGAAAGAAGAGAGAGACAGAAAGGCTGCTACACTAGACACAAATTTTGTTCTTCATTCCCTGCACTCTTAATTTTACAGCCTCAGCCTAGAAACCTCATTCACTCCCATGTTAATACCCAAATCTTCATTTCCAAGCTAATCTTGGAAATTAGCTTGGAATTTCCAAGCTAATCTTGGAAATTAGCTTGGAATTTCCAAGCTTTAAGGTGCCTAAAGCACCTTAAAGATAACATATCATATTTAACAACCAAGTTCCTTTTAAAATGTCATAAAAATTGACCCCAAAAAGAAAGTGAAAACCTGAAAAAAAACCTAATAACCATTAAAGAAACTGACAGTCAAAAATCTCCACCATCCTATAGCAACTCAACTCTGTTCCAACAGGTATCAGGTCCAGAGGATACGGCCGAACAGAGCCAAAAGGTAGAATGGGGGCAGGGGTGAATGGGACGCAGGCACTTGGTTGCTACATTCAATTTAGTGTGTTTCATGTATAGCTGCTGCAACTTGGAAGTCCTGGGAATTATTATTATAAACCAACTTTACTTCTATATTATATTGATGTTATTTCCTTATTTACCAATTACATATAACCCAAATTATTTTCTGAAATAAACAATGTAATAAAATACTGTGTTATTTCTGTGTAATTTTATTTGAGAAAGAATTCTACTGAAAGGGAAGCCAGGAGAGAGAGAGAAAGGAATGGAGGGAGAGAGGAAAGAAAGAGAGCAAGAAAGGGTAAAGAATTAATTAATTCACTGAGTGATTGATTAACCTGGAAAAAAACTGTATTAGACTATCTTCTCCAAAACTGATGTCTCCCATCCAGGTTTCTAATGGGAGGTGAACGGGTAATAAGCTCAAGGTTAAATATCCTGATGATAAACCAAGATTCATGGAAGCTATGTCACTCTACTTTTAACTGGGTCTATCCAGGGTGGATCAGCACCTTTGGCTTTAAATTCTGAGTTCAATAAAGATATAATAACCAAAACCAAACAAGCAAACACACAACAACACAAAAACCCCTTCATTCTCATTAAGAAAAAGAGCTAAGGCCAGGTACAGTGGCTCACACCTGTAATCCCAGCACTTTGGGAGGCCGAGGTTGGCGGATCATGAGGTCAGGAGATCAGGATCATCCTGGCCAACATGGTGAAACCCCATCTCTACTAAAAATATAAAAATTATCAGGGCATGGTGGTGCGTGCCTGTAATCCCAGCTACCCAGGAGGCTGAGGCACGACGATCGTTTAAACCCAGGAGTTGGAGGTTGCAGTGAGCCTAGATGGCACCACTGTACTCCAGCCTGGTGACAGAGATAGACTCCATCTCAAAAAATAAAAATAAAAATAAAAATAAAAAAAAGAAAAAGAGCTACATTGCTTTTCTTTTCTTTTTTTTTTTTTTCTTTTATTGTAATTATTATTATTATTATTATTATTATTATACTTTAGGTTTTATGGTACATGTGCCCAATGTGCAGTAAGTTACATATGTATACATGTGCCATGCTGGTGCACTGCACCCACCAACTCGTCATCTAGCATTAGGTATATCTCCCAATGTTATCCCTCCCCCCTCCCCCCAACCCACAACAGTCCCTGAAGTGTGATGTTCCCCTTCCTGTGTCCATGTGTTCTCATTGTTCAATTCCCACCTATGAGTGAGAATATGCGGTGTTTGGTTTTTTGTTCTTGCGATAGTTTACTGAGAATGATGATTTCCAATTTCATCCATGTCCCTACAAAGGACATGAACTCATCATTTTTTATGGCTGCATAGTATTCCATGGTGTATATGTGCCACATTTTCTTAATCCAGTCTATCATTGTTGGACATTTGGGTTGGTTCCAAGTCTTTGCTATTGTGAATAATGCCGCAATAAACATACATGTGCATGTGTCTTTATAGCAGCATGATTTATAGTCCTTTGGGTATATACCCAGTAATGAGATGGCTGGGTCAAATGGAATTTCTAGTTCTAGATCCCTGAGGAATCGCCACACTGACTTCCACAAGGGTTGAACTAGTTTACAGTCCCACCAACAGTGTAAAAGTGTTCCTATTTCTCCACATCCTCTCCAGCACCTGTTGTTTCCTGACTTTTTAATGATTGCCATTCTAACTGGTGTGAGATGCTATCTCATTGTGGTTTTGATTTGCATTTCTCTGATGGCCAGTGATGGTGAGCATTTTTTCATGTGTTTTTTGGCTGCATAAATGTCTTCTTTTGAGAAGTGTCTGTTCATGTCCTTCGCCCACTTTTTGATGGGGTTGTTTGTTTTTTTCTTGTAAATTTGTTGGAGTTCATTGTAGATTCTGGATATTAGCCCTTTGTCAGATGAGTAGGTTGCAAAAATTTTCTCCCATTTTGTAGGTTGCCTGTTCACTCTGATGGTAGATCAATAACAAGAGTGACACAAGTCAGAGGTTGGACAGCCAGTTGCTGGGCAGATGTGTTGGGTAGAAGTATTTATTGAGTAAAGTTGTGATGGCCTTTGTACATGGTTGTGGTTTTTGTGGAGTCTTTTATGATAGTTTTTATCAAGCGTGCAAGCATGAGAACCCTCTCTTCACAGCCTCCTCCAGCTTTGTCAGGGTTTTTTGTTTATTTGTTTGTTTTTAACATTAGTGATTCCATTTTGATTTTGACAACTTTTACACTATATAGCTGTTCTAAAATTTCATTTTGCAAAATGAATACTGATACGGTTTGGCTGTGTGCCAATCACATCTCAAATTGCAGCTCCCATAATTCCCATGTGTCATGGGAGGGACCCAGTGGGAGGTAACTGAATCATGGGGGCAGGTCTTTCCCATGCTGTTCTTACACTATTAAATAAGTCCCACAAGATCTAATGGTTTTATAAAGGGGAGTTCTCCTGCACTAGCTGTCTTGTTTGCCACCAAGTAATACATGTCTTGCTTCACCTTTGCCTTCCACCATGATTGTGAGGCCTCCCCAGCCATGTGGAACTGTGGGTCCATTAAACCTCTTTCCTTTATAAATTACCAGTCTCGGGTATGTCTTTATTAGCAGCATGAGAACAGACTAATACAGTAAATTGTTACTGAGGTAGTGGGGTACTGTTGTAAAGATACCCACAAATGTGGAAGCTACTTTGAAAGTGGGTAATAGGCAGAGGTTGGAACAGTTTGGAGGGCTCAGAAGACAGAAAGATGTGGGAAAGTTTGGAATTTCCTGGAGACTTGTTGAATGGCTTTGATCAAATGCTGCTCATCTCAGATAGAGATGAGGAACTTCTGGGAACTAAAATAAAGGTGACTCTTACTATGTTTTAGCAAAGAAACTGGTGGCATTGTGCCCCTGCCCTGGAGACCTGTGGAACTTTGAACTTGAGAGAAATAACTTAGGGTATCTGGTGGAAGTAATTTCTAAGCAGCAAAGTGTTCAAGAGGTGACTTGGGTGCTGTTCAATGCATTCAGCTTTATGTACTTACAAAGATATGGTTTGGATTCAGAACTTATGTTTAAAAAAGAAGCAGAGCATAAAAGTTCAGAAAATCAGCAGCCTGACAATGCAATAGAAAAGAAAAACCCATTTCCTGAGGAGAAATTCAAGCCAGCTGTAGAAATTTGCATAAGTAACAACGAGCCAAATGTTAATCACCAAGACAATGAGGAAAATGTCTCCAGGGCATGACATGTCTTCATGGCAGCCCCTCCCATCACAGGCCCAGAGGCCTAGGAGGAACAAATGGTTTCCTGGGCCAGGCCCAGAGTCTTGCTGTTTTGTGTAGTCTCAGGACTTGGTGCCCTGCTTCCTAGCCATGGCTAAAAGGGGCCAAGGTACAGCTCATGCAGTGGCTTCAAAGAGTGCAAGCCCCAAGCCTTGGTGGCTTACAAGTGATGTTGGGCCTGTGGGTGCACAGAAGTCAGAAATTGAGGTTTGGGAACCTCCACCTAGATTTCAGAGGTTGTATGGAAATGCCTGGATGTCTCCAGACAGAGGTGTGCTGCAGTCGTGGGGCCCTCATACAGAACCTCTGCTAGGGCAGCGTGGAAGGGAAATGCTCTGTGGGAGCTCCCATACAGAGTCCCCACTGGGGAACTGCCTACTGGAGCTGTGAGAAGAGGGGCACTGTACTCCAGACCCTAGAATGGTAGACAGCTTGAATTGTGCACCTGGAAAAGCTCTAGACACTCAAAGTTAGCCCGTGAACACAGTCATGAGGGAGGCTGTACCCTGCAAAGCCACACAGGCAGAGCTGTCCAAGACCATGGGGAAGCCCACCTCCTGCATCAGCATGACCTGGATGTGAGACATGGAGTCAAAAAAGATCATTTTGGAGCTTTAAGATTTGACTGCCCCACTGGATTTCAGACTTGCATGGGGCCTGTAGCCCCTTTGTTTTGGCCTATTTCTCCCATTTGGAATGGCTGTATTTGCCCAATGCCTATACTGCCACTGTATCTAGGAAGTAACTAACTTGCTTTTGATTTTTCAGGCTCATAGGCAGAGGGGACTTGCCTTGTCCCAGATGAGACACTGAACTGTAGACTTCTGAGTTAATGCTGAATGAGTTAAGACTTTAGGGGACTGTTGGGAAGGCATGATTCATTTTGGAATGTGAGGACATGAGATTTGGGAGAGGCCAGGGGCAGAATGATATGGTTTGACTGTATCCTCACCCAAATCTCATCTTGAGTTGTAGCTCCCATAATTCCCACGTATTGTGAAAGGGACACAGTGGGAGGCAACTGAATCATGGGGGTGGATGTTTCCTCTGCTGTTCTCATGATAGTGTATAAGTCTCACGAGATCTGACTGTTTTATTCATGATACTGAATAAGTTTCATGAGAGCTTGTCCCCTGCACAAGCTCTCTTGCTTGCTACCATGTAAGACGTGTCTTGCTTCCCCTTCACCTTCCCCCATAATTGTCAGGCCTCCCCAGCCATGTGTAACTGTGGGTTCATTAAACCTCTTTCCTTTATAAATTACCAGTCTTGGGTATGTCTTTATTAGCAGTGTGAGAACAGACTAATACAAATATTGACAGTGATAGAAAATCTATGATTTGGATAAAAGTGCTAGTAAAAAGGTGAAATGCTGATGGGGAAGTAACCCTAAAATGAAGAAAAAAAAAGTAGAACACTTTAAACATTACTGGAAATTTCTATCCTCTGAAAGCACTGGAAGACAATGTTGTGGAAAGGGGAATCAATTAATTATGAATCAATGCATTGCATGCACACTGAAGGAGAATTGATAATTACGTTACTATGCAAATACAAAAAATAAATTGAACAAGATTTCATGTTAACCTTCCTTAGCCACTAAACAATATAAATAAAACCATATATCCTAGCTATGCTACTTGCATCTCAAAATCATGCATAAAGAAGAAAGTTACAATATCAATTCCTCAAGGTACATATCTTAGACCTAAATCTGTCACTTTGACAAAGTACTTTTGGCTTTGGACTGTAGTGCTACCAAATAAGAAAAATTATTGTCTACCCTAATAGAGGTGCTCAATATGAAATTAAGATTTAAATTATGCTGATTTTGTTAGGTAAGACAGATGGCTGTCCTATAAAATAACAATATACAATGCCCTAATTCTATTATTGATGAGTTAATTAAAGAATGAAAAGAAAAGTGAACCCATTTATAAAATCAATCATTCAAGTGGCATTAAGAATACTGGGGAACAGCTGGGCACAGTGGCTCATGCCTGTAATCTCAGCACTTTGGGAGGCTGAGGCTCAAGGATCACTTGAGCCCAGGAGTTCCAGACCACCTTGGAAAACATAGTGAAACCCTGTCACTACAAAAAAATTTAAAAATTAGCTGGGTGTGGTGGTGTGCACCTGTGGTCCCAGCTGTTGGGAGGCAGAGGCAGAATTGCTTGAGCCCAAGAGTTTCAAGGCTGCAGTGAGCTATGATCATGCCACTGTACTCCACCCTGGGCAAAATTTAAAAAATAATAATAAAAAGAATGCTGGAGGAAAAAATTTTGGTAAAAAGTAAAAGGAATTATAACTGAACAAAAACATAATGGAACTGATGGCTTTTTGATCTGACAGGAAGGAAATTCAGAATCTCAATTTTTATGTTCAGAATTATTTACTACTCATTCATAGGAATATTTTTCTGTAAGAAATGTGAAGAGGCCAGGCACAGTGGCTCATGCCTATAATCCCAGCACTTTGGGAGGCTGAGGTGGACCGATCACCTGAGGCCAGGAGTTCAAGACCAGCCTGGCCAACATGGTGAAACCCCATCTCTACTAAAAATACAAAAGTTAGCTGGGCATGGCAGCACACACCTGTAGTCCCAGCTACTCAGGAGGCTGAGGTAGGAGAATCGCTTGAACCCGGGAGGTGGAAGCTGCAGTGAGCTGAGATCATGCCACTGCACTCCAGCCTGAGCAACAGAGGGAGACTCTGTTTCAAAAAAAAAAAAAAAAACAGTAAAATCTATTTGTGTCTTTATACGCTTTTATTGTGTTTTAAATAAATAAGAAATATTACTTTAAAAGCTTTGGTACTTCAAAATATTTCAAATTTATAGCCAAATGAATATAAGAGCAGAACATCTAGTATTAGTCTACATATGAAAATATCTAACATGAAAAATAAAAATGTTTAATTTGTTACTCCAAATTTCTCTACTGGCTCCTTCACCAGAATGGTACTCTATACAAAAAAAAACGAGGGAATAATATTTTTTTCCTACATTATTGTCAATTTATTTTTGCAGTAAGAAGTTACCAGTATGGATATAAATGACATAATATGTTTTGTAAACTAATCTCTCTACATTCACCAGTGTCACTGATTTTACTGTTACTTCCTAATTTCATTCTATAATATGTAAATAGTAATTAAAAAGAAAATCAAGAATCATGTAAAAGCTAAAAAAAAAAAAAAAATTGTGCTTCTCTACCATAAACAGTAGGGATGGGGCAGTGGTTGGTGCAGTTGGGAGATAGAAATATTAACTCCTACGTGACAAATAGTATTACAGTCCTAATATGAGATGCCTTTCCCTTATTGAGCCTGTTCCTGTAGAAGGCTTACATTTCTTGCTTTCATTTGACCTGCTTTACTAATGAAATGTGAAAGTGCTATGTGCCAGTTTCAAGCAGAAGTTTGTTTTTGGTTTTGTTTTTTTTTTTTTTTTTGGAGACGGAGTCTCCCTTTGTTGCCCAGGCTGAAGTGCAGTGGTGCGATCTTGGCTCACTGCAAGCTCTGCCTCTCTGGTTCACACCATTCTCCTGCCTCAGCCTCCCGAGTAGCTGGGACTACAGGCACCCGCCACCAGGCCTGGCTAATTTTTTTGTATTTTTAGTAGAGACGGGGTTTCACTGTGTTAGCCAGGATGGTCTCAATCTCCTGACCTCGTGATCCACCCACCTCAGCCTCCCAAAGTGCTGAGATTACAGGCGTAAGCCACTGTGCCTGGCCTCAAGCAGAAGTTTTAAGAGCCATGACACAGGTCCGGCTATCACACCTTCCCTCTCTCCTTTAGCCTAGGTATCAGAATAAGCGGGCACAGAGCAGAACACAGCAGATTCATAAAGTACACGAGAACAAATAAGCCACTAAAATTTTGGAGTTGTTTGCTATCATGGTTTACCAAAAGCTGACTAATAAACCACGATATGTGGGGAGTGAGAGAGATGTCCAATATTGTAAGCAATACAGACATTAAAAACAGTCAAATGGTATATACCTATGGCAACTACTCAACATGAAGTCCATTTCTGTGTTTGTTAGTACTGGCTAACTGGCTAATTGTATGTCAGGGAACTACCATAAATAACAAGACCAGTTGCTCCCATTTTCTTGGAAATCTCTTCAATGTCTGAGGTTGCATTTAATTTGAGCCTGTTCACCTTTCCTACTTTTTTCCAAAGATTACTGGAAAGAAGGTTAATTATCACACTTACTGTTTTATACACAGTTTAAAGGGATGGGGAAAGGTAAACACATAATACACATTGTACATAACAGAGGTAATAGTGACAAGCTAGGAATTCGCAATATTGTCCACAGTAATTTTCTAATTTCAAACTCCTTCTGGGCCAGTATGGGGTGGCTCATGCCTACAATCTGGGAGGCCGAGGTGGGTGATCGCTTGAGCTCAGGAGTTTGAGACCATCTTGGACAACATGGTAAAACCTTATCTCTAGAAAAACTACAAAAATCAGCAGGGTGCGGTGGCATGCACCTGTGGTCCCAGTTACTTGGGAGGCTGAGGCAGGGGGATCACTTGAGTCCAGGAGGTCGAGGCTGCAGTGAGCCATGATTGTACCACCGCACTCTAGCCTGGGTGACAGAGTGAGACCCTGTCTCAAATAAATAAAACAAAATAACACAACACAACTCCTTCTGAATTTTGTAGCTTGTTAGAGAATTAGCAAGTAGATTTTAATATTTTAAAATACTGTTTATGAGGAATTTTTACTGTAATGGGGCTTGCAAAACCTTCTTGAGCCAGTCAAACATAAATAGTTGTACCCACTCCAAGTCTTTTCAATTTTATCCTGCATTTGTTTCCTAATAAATTTACCTACCTGCCATTTTAAATGGCTTGTCAAAACATTAATTTATGAGCTGGACTAAAAGGGTTACTTGCTACTGAATTTAGAAAGTTCGCTTAAGAACTGCCTTGCAGTTTCTGGATAACTGATACTGAAGCAAATGCAATTAAGTAAAACATTCATGTCATTTTTGCTCAGTAATTATGTTTCAAAATATTACAGTGTATAAATGTTTTGTCAATACATGACACAAGCAATCAGTCTTCATTTCTGCTTAAGTGTTAGATATAATTTAATTATCAAACTCTAAATATGAGTCATTAACTAATGGTATATGTTATACATTATTTTGCCCTAAGAATGAGTTGTGAAAAGAAAAGTAATGAGACTAATTTCTGTATAACCTACTGCACTTTTCTTATTTTTAAGTCACTCTACATATTGATTATATCTCAATATAATTTCAGGTAAATTGACTTTGCTTCTCTGAGATTTAATACAGGAAACATTCTACTTAAATTATTTGTCAGGAAGACTAGACCAAAAGCAGTGTCCAAGAATGCCCAATTTAAGTAATTTTCTATTAAAATATTATTTCTTCCTCGCAATTCCGAAATCTGAGTACCTTTTTTAGTTATATGCTACAATTTAAAATTATTTTATACCTACTATGTACCCACAAAAATTACAAATAAAATTTTAAAAAAAAATAATTTTTACTTTCAGATTAATTTGCAAATAAGAAGATAAATTTTTACCATTTTATTTTACTGAAAACTAAGATTACATAGTTGAGACTGTTGACAGATTTAAAATAGATGCACAGGAATATATAGAAAATCATAAACACAGCACTTCAAGGAGAATTTGATGCTATTATTTTTAAGTGAAAGACAGACAAGGACACAGGCATTGAAATGGTATTCTGCATTAGCATTGTGCATAAATGATAAACTATGTCACACTGCAAATACTGTAAAGTGTCATGAAGTAGTCTTAGAATGAAAAAAATACCGTAAAGATATGAATTACTGGAGAAATGTCAGAGGAGTGCAAAGTATTCTGAGATGAAAAAAAAATGAGTAGAAAGTAACAGGTATGAAGTGAAACAGGAGGTGGTTTCTCCTATCACATTTTAACCAGCCTTGCTATGCTGGGAGTGTATAATTACCAATATAACACTCTCACAGTGCTTGAGTGTATGTCCTTCTATGCATCCTCTATAATAACTTAGGGGCCAAGCCTCTAGGTATTCCCACCATTGTAGAAATGGTGGCAGGAGCTACAAATTAAATATTTGGTAGATATTTTTACTCATAAGTTAGGAAGCCAAGCATCACAAACTATAAAGATAAATAGAAAATGCATGTACACATATACATGGATCTCTTAGGATGTTATATGAATATGTGTGTGTGAAAGTACATGTATGAAACTATATTCTAGAATATAACCTTTTTAAAAAAACTAGAACAAGTAGTATCATAAACTGAGTTTCTAAATGATTTTCATTTGCTTCTGGTATGACTGCAGGGCTTAAGAAAAGAAATTAAGAGGTTATTTAGGTATAATCTATACAGAACTTGTTGACCAAAAAATCTTTATGCTATTGTCAGAAAAAAAATTGACCCTTCTTCCTACTGCAATGGACAGCATTACTCACTTAGTCTAAAATATCTTCTCTTTCATAAGACTGCTATTTCGCTCACTCCATACCGTAGAGAAAAAATGTACTAGCAGCCGTATAATGAAAGGACTAGAAGAATTCTACAACAGAACGTTAACAATGACTTGTCCTTATCGCTCTAACTCAGCAGCTGCTAGTGAACAAAAATTACTGCTAATAAAGGGATTAAGCTATTATCTTATGTTAGCAAATATTTAGAAATCAATTTTAGATTAATCATAACATGTTAATATAATGAGAAGAGTTGACTAAAATGATTCAAACTTTAGTAAGAATACTCATAGCATGATTTACCTTTACATGGCAATTTTAAGCTTTAATAATTGCATGTATAATGGGTCAATATAAAGAAATGATTCAATTTATTTCATTCAGAATTTTCATCTTAACCATTCTAATTAACTAAAATCCATAACCATTTGGCTATTAATCATCTGTGCACAGAATTACTAAGTGTTGCCTTTAATAAAAATACAATCTCATGATAATAGGCTTCATCAATCAGTAGACAGGCATTGCCCATATATGCAAACCAAGTTCTGTTGACTAGTAAGTGCTCTGTGTGCATTATCTACCTCAATGCCCTTTATTTAAGGATATCTTGCATGTCTGGGTTATGCTGTAATAATAAACTAGCTCAGCAACTCCCATGGCTCACAGCATTACTAAATGTCTTCTTTTGAAACTTTTGGCAACAAAAAATAAGCTGAGTGGGTCATGTCAATGCTAAATTGTTTCATTAATTCACTACTATCCTTTGGCAATACTAGTGCATTTTAAGGTAATGGAAAACATTACAAGGAAAACAGTAAGCATTTCCCCAAATTGCACTGGAATGCTAAACAGCCTATACAAAACTTACCTGTGTATTTCAAGATTTTCACAAAAAAATTTTAATTAAGGTTTTGTTTTCATAACAGATTAGACAAGAATTTCTCTTATTCTACCTCATATTTACAAAGTTATGAAAACCCTAATTTTATATAAAAATATGGCTCTAGAAATAAATCTTTCTTTTCACTCAAAAATGTAATGAGGGTATTTTCTTTATATGGAAGTAGAGACAACAGCAATCTTCCATTTCTCACAAAATACTAACAGAAATCCACTGTTTTCTTCTATCACACTGATTCTTAAAAAAATCTAAAAAGTTATTTTATCATAGGTGAATCCTTCAAAATACACCAAATTTTGGTAATATGACTGAGGAGAACAAGGATTGGCATGTGAGGTCTTTCACTATGTAATTATAATTTAGGAGCATCTCAGTTCACCTAGTAAAAGAGAATCCCTTAAACATGCCACAAAGGCCAACTGAATACTTAGGTATCCAACAAGTGATGATATATAAAGGAAGAGCATTCAAAATGTATACATTCATTTGATAATTAATTATTGAATCCACAATTGCTACAGAGATCATGTTTACAGTGTTATTATTTTGCCAACAGTGTAAATCACTGTTTATTTATACACTAAATGTTTAATGTCACTCAATTTTGTCTTTTATTGTAGTTAAGTTTTTCACTGGCTATACCTTAATATTTACTTTATAATTTAATATAATGATTTAAGAGTCAGTTAAAATAACAAAAATAGATTAAATATTTTATTTGCTTAGAAAGTATCAGGATTGATTTATTTGAAAATTTAGGAAAATTGGAGGATAAGGTACACCAACCTTGAGCTAACAAGACAAAATATTGAAAGCTCAAGAAAAATAACAAAACCAACATATACAGAAGAGCATTCTGCCTCTGTGCGGGCAAAAGGGTATTCATACTATGATAGGCAACCCTTCTCAATTTGAGATTCACAGCAAAAGATATCAACTTTAAAAGATATTGATACAAAGAAAAAAAAAATCTTACCAGAGGGACATGATAACTATCTTTAAACATGCAACTGCCATCCTGTGGAAAGCTGATTAGATTAGGCTTAAACTTTTTAACTGCAGAGGTCAAAACTGGGACCATGGAACGAAAATAACAGGCACTTTTTGTTCAACTAATTATTCAAACTATTATTTCCAAGAATGACCTAATTAAAAATGAAATAGATTGTCCTTTACTAATGTGACCATTTGTAGAAATTTTAAGTAGGGGACTGATGCTGGCATATCAAAAACGATATGGCCTGGATTTCTATATTGGTTGAGAATATGCACTATATGGCTCCTAAGTCTCCTTGTAACTCTTAATATTCTTCGAAAAACTTGAAGCTCTATAGCACCTTTAGTGTTAGTGTTCACCATGAGTGCACTGTAAATATTTCTAGAAAGGATATTTTGTCTTTTATATTTTCATATCAAACTATGGATGGAATTAGTTCAGGGAATACACTCAAACTGGCACAAAAAATTTTACTTTGTCATTCTTCAGATGACAGTGACTCTAATACAGAGTAAGTATTTCTCTGTGTATAAACAATACTTGCTGTATGATGCATTCCTCTAACAGCCCCTTAACAATGTTATATATAAATATACATGTCAAAAGGGTGAGGAAAAAAACAGACTTTTGTGTAAAAAACCAAACTACATAGTGATTGAGATACACAGGCTTATATATTTGTTCGTTTGTTTTGAGACAGAGTCTCCCTCCCAACGCCCAGGCTGGAGCACAGTGGCGTGATCTCGGCTTGCTGCAACCTCCACCTCCCGGGTTCAAGCAATTCTCCTGCCTCAGCCTCCCAAGTAGCTGGGATTACAGGTGCCTGCCACCATGCCCACCTAATTTTTCTATTTGTAGTAGAGATGGGGTTTCACCACGTTGGCCAGGCTGGTCTCGAACTTCTGACCTCAGGTGATCCGCCCATCTCAGCCTCCCAAAGTGGTGGGATTACAGGTGTCAGCCACCACGCCCGGCCAGTATTCGGTAAATATTTTTTGAATCAATAAATGAACAACAAAGATTCAGAAGCTATGTTTGGTGGCATAAACATTTTCCTTAGCCACATATTGAGAATCCTATTGTTAAAAAATGTAACAAGTTAGCTGGGGACTAAAAAACAAACAATTACATAGAGTTGTCCATCCCTCAGTATCCATAGAAGATTGGTTTTAGGAACTCTGGCAAATACCAAACTTCAGAGGAGATGCTCAAGTCCCTTATATTAAATTGTATAATATCTGCATATAAACTACACATATCCTCCTGTATACTTATATCATCCCTAGGTTGCTTATTACACCTAATACAATGAAAATTTTATGTAAATGGTTGTTATACTGTATTGTTCAGGGAATAATGACAAGAAAAAAAAAAGTCTGTATATCTTCAATACAGAAGCAACCATCCTTCCTTTCTCTGAATATTTTTTATTGTGATTAGTTGAATCCAGGTATGGAACCAATGGGTACAGAGAGCTGACTGTATTTGACACGGTCTATAAAGGTAAGAGCATCAAACAAAATTCAAGAGACAAGCATAAAAGAAATTACAAAAATTGACTCTTTTTGTTCTAACACAAACCCAGAATACGCGACTCTAAGTGCATCTGATTAAATAGGTTAATGGTAACGTAAGCACTGAACTTTACAATGCTATTCATAAAACAAAAACTAACTGGTTTTTGTTCATGAACAAATTATTCAAAAATTCAAAATAATTCAAAAATTATTTTTTAGCTTTAGTTAACTGCACATAAAATCCCATTTAGTATGAATACTAATGTTTAACAATGTGTAAACATTATTCTATTTTTTTCTCCTGAATCTTAGACTAAACTAATTTCATACCTAACACAAAACAGGTAAAATGCATCTTAAAGAGCTTTTGATTTAATCTTATGTTCTACTTCAATCACAGCCAGTCAAGGGTTTCTTCAAAACTTATGAGGCACCAATACTTTGCTTTCCCTATTCAAAGATCCTTCTTCACCTGATTCATCACTTATTACAGACGCCATCTTCTAGTCTGGACTGGGATCTGTGGAGCCATCAGGGCGTGGGCCACACGCACCCCTTGCTTATACAAGTAGATAGGGCCCAAATCCAACCTCTGCACCTACTGCTTCAAGAGAAGAGTAGTTCATTTATGTGTTGTACATTTATACATCCTAAGTTTCTATGACAGATTTTAATTAAATAGTTCCACTGCTAAAAAGTTGCAAGAGCCATTGTTCTGTATCTACATTCTAGACTACTCAATGATTCCCAAATGGCTTTAGATGACTCCTAAAATGTCCAGTCAGGAGTCAAGGATTTTCAGGGTTGTAGGTGACCAAAAAGGGGACCTATACAAGGTAGTCGGTGGGGGGGAAAAATTTTATTTTTTTGGTCAAAAGGGCAAGGAAAAAAAATAGACTTTTGTGTAAAAAAACCAAACTACACAGTGAATGAGATACAGAGGTTTAACTCTTTTTTTTTTTTGAGACAAAGTCTCCAGGGTCTCACTCTTGTCACCTAGGCTGGAGTACAGTGGTGCAATCATAGCACAGCTCACTGCAGCCTCAAACTCCCAGGCTTGGGTGATCCTCCCACCTCAGCCTTCCAAGTAACAGGGACTATAGGCATACATCACCAGGCCCCGCTAATTTTTTTGTAATTTTTGTAAAGACAGGGTGTCACCATATTGCCCAGGCTGGTCTGGAACTCCTGGACTCAAGCAATCTGCAAGCCTTGGCCTCCCAAAGTGACGGGATTACAAGCGTAAGCCATGGCGCCTGGCTAGGTTTAACATTTAAGAGTCTAAATAGTAGCTACATACAAAGTTATCTCACCTACCAAAAAATTTAGAAGCAGTTGTTATTTTAAAAATACAAGTCTGGCCAGGCACGGTGGCTCACACCTGTTATCCCAGCACTTTGGGAGGCCGAAGCGGGTGGATCACGAGGTCAGGAGATCGAGACCATCCTGGCTAACATGGTGAAACCCCATCTCTACTAAACATAAAAAATTAGCCAGGCGTGGTGGTGGGCACCTGCAGTCCTAGCTACTCGGGTGGCTGAGGTAGGAGAATGGTATGAACCCTGGAGGCAGATCTTGCAGCGAGCTGAGATCGCGCCACTGCACTACAGCCTGGGCAACACAGCAAGTCTCAAAAAAAAAAAAAAAAAAAAACTACTGGCGAGGGGGTGGCTCACACCTGTAATCCCAGCACTTTGGGAGGCCGACGTGGATGGATCACATGAGGTCGGGAGTTTGAGACCAGCCTGATCAACATGGAGAAACCTCGTCTCTACTAAATATACAAAATTAGCCAGGTGTGGTGGCACATGCCTGTAATCTCAGCTACTCAGGAGGCTGAGGCAGGAGAATCACTTGAACCTGAGAGGCAGAAATTGCGGTGAGCCAAGATCGTGCCATTGCACTCCAGACTCGGCAAAAAGAATGAAACTCTGTCTCAAAAAAAACTACAATAGTAACACCACAATAACAACTTTTCATAAATAGTCTTTTTAAAAGTAATACTTTATTTTTAAAGTTCTTTAATTCTGAGCTCTAAAGTTCTAGGAGGCTCTTTCTTTTAATTTTCAGAGGAAAATTGTCTTGGACTTTTAAAAACCATTTAAATATTTGAAGTTTTATTAAATTTAGATTACAAATTTTCTCCTTCGCAGATAGCCCACATAAAAAATGAAAGGGCAAGGAAAATTTGGAAAACAACCACTACAACAGACTTTTTTTTTCCCCCAAAAGGAAATAAAGATTTGAAACTTATAATATTAACAAAATTTAACCCGAAGATTACATGGTATTTTGGGGAGATAGGAACTTGGTTCAAAAAGATAAGCAATGGATTATGAGGAGTAGCCTGTGTACAGTAAATCCAAAGGTATTCACATACAGCACCTCTCTTCTCCTGATTATCTCCACACAACATTTTGGCATTTTGGAAAAATAAAGATTTTAAAATATTTTTGCTCTCATTTTTTAGCTATTTTTCCTATTTCTCAAAGTGATATACAAGATTATCAGGGTTATATCCACTTGTATAAAAACAAAAGCTTTCTTCCATTATACTTAAGATGAAGCTTCTGGATACCTGACCACAAAGCAACAAACCCTGGAAACCAATATACTGCAGGCATTAATTTTGATTCTGAGGGACTGGTATCTTAAATATCTCTAGAACAGTAGGCATGTTTGGCTACTCCTCAACAGAAACTGAGGGTAGAACTGGTAAAATTGTTTCAGTAGTTATAACCTAGAAAACAGGGCAGTACTTTCCCAAGTGCAAAATTGTGTATGTTTCCACTGTGCTACATAGCTGAAGCATACAAAAGCTATAAAAGGTAAATGATTGTCATGCCCTATAAAGAAAACAATAGTAGAAAACATGCATAGAGTGAAACTGAGCAAAGTCTTACAAGCTTTCAAACGCACAACTCTAGATGTCCCCAACAATCGATTAGGGCAAACTACCAACTACATTCTACTCTTTGGATCATTTTTTTGGAACAGGAAGTCTTTTGTGTTAAAACTATTCACATGCAGTCTGATGCCAGACGCCACTTAGTCCAAGTTTTATTCCCTATCTGAAGTGGGCATAATTTGGAAATTTATCATCTTGGAGCTTCTGGACTTTAGACTAAAAATCAAAAGCTGAGAGGTATGTTCTACATACTTTTTGGTAAGAAATACTAGAAACACGCATTTAATTGCTGTGTCAGTTTCCATTACATTAAAATAAGGGGATGATAATCTTCAATGCTCCTTAGTCTTAAAATTGTTTTTTAAGTTAGTATTCCATTAGTTTACATTTGTATAATCCAATACAGCTTTAAGAAATGATTACCTGTACATTTGATAAGGTATCAAGCATAAATTTTAAGTCCACTTCTTATGTACTTAAAGGTAAGACTACTCATTATTTGCTTTATAAGAACTGTACTACTTTTGGGATTTTCAGTTAGTTTTTTTTTTAATGAGTCAAGATTTGTTAGGAGTTGGTTACTACATAACCAACCCTGTTAACTGAAAACACAGAAACAAAAAAATTAATGTTTACATTCAACTAATAGGCAAGGTGTACTTGCTGGCGTAACTATTTTCTCCCTTTTTTTGGCATAACTAATCATTTGGAGTATTACTGCCATTTACAAAGAGGCATTCCAAGAACATATTTTATTGTCAGAAACTTTATTATCAGAAGTACAAATAATGTGGAAATAGAAAGTTGGGTTAAAGACGTGAATTGCATGCCTACTCTAGGGTTACAGGAACAAAGAAAGGAAAAATCACTGTGTATTAGAAAAGCTGTGAAAAGACTCTTGCAGAATATTTGATTTTACTAGGCCTAAAACAGATGTATGATTAACAAAAGTAAGTTAGGGGGGAAAAGCATAGTTTGGAAAGAATGATGATATATTTTTTGGATATGGAAAATGTCAGAAATATAAATTGAGTCAAATGGGAGAGAGAACAGACATTGGTTTTAAAAGTCTACAGAAAAGAGCTGAAACTGAAGGTGTGTAGCTAGATTATTAATAGATAAACAAAAAGAAAGAGATATAAAACCACTAAGAAGAAAATAAAAGGCCAGGTGCGGTGGCTCACGCCTGTAATCCCAGCACTTTGGGAGGCTGATCATCTGAAGTCGGGAGTTCGAGACCAGCCTGACCAACAAGGAGAAACCCTGCCTCTACTGAAAATACAAAATTAGCCGGGCACGGTGGTGCATGCCTGTAATCCCAGCTACTCGGGAGGCTGAGGCAGGAGAATCACTTGAACCCGGAAGGCGGAGACCGCGGTGAGCCGAGATCGCACCATTGTACTCCAGTCTGGGCAACAACAGCGAAACTCCATCTCAAAAAGAAAAGAAAAAGAAAATAAAAATTATTGTTTCCAAAAACAACAGATTACATCAGCCTCTAAGATATTCCTAGAAACCTTTTAAAATACCTTGATCTTTCATGCTGTGGTATACATTTTCTAAAACACAGGGCTCTTTCCCTTTGAGGGTTAACTAGATGAAGTATAAGCACTAGTAAATCAACTTTTAGATCTGTAGATCTAAGCTTCTCAAACTTAAATGTGTATGTGAATCACCTGAGCTTATTAAAATGCAGATTATGAGTCAGTAAGTGACAGCATGGGGGAGGAGGAGGATTCTGCATTTCTAATAAGCTCCTATGTGATGGCCAAAGAGTGCTAGTCCATGAACCACAGTTTGAGTAGCAAAGTTTTAGATGAATTTCTGTAAATCAGCCTTAATATTAAATTTTTGGGAAAGTTGAAAAATATTACATTTAGTGAATTTCATTGAAAAGTTCAATAGAAAATGCTTTAAACACAGCAAAGTAAAGATAAATTCTGATTTAAAGGTACGTCAGAAAGCCATATTAAATGTGTACGTGTGTGTATGGAAATAGAAGCCTAAAAAAATTCAAGATCTTGAAACATAATAAAATCTACCTTATTAAAAGCCACGAATAATTCCACTAAGAGAACAGGAATGACTATTGTGCTTCTGTAGTAAAACCACTGTGAACTGTAAGAAAACTAGAAACATTGTATCACTCGAGACAATAAAAATTCCCTCAGTGTATTGCTTTATCTACTGCCTGGAAACTTTCTAGTGAAATGGACTTATTGACTTAGACAAGCATATTTGAGACAAGCATATTACTTCAAAAAATATTTCTCAGCAGTAGCTCTGTAGAAAATTCAATGACCTATAAAAAACATTAAAAAACATGCTCCTGAATGCTGTATGTTCCTGTGGATGTTGAATGTATTTGGTCATGCATTAATTGTGCTGGTCAATCCTGAGGACATTTTAGTACTTACATCAAATTTTCCTAAGCATTTAAAAGCTGATTATATATAAGAACAAAGATGTATTGGAAACCCTTAGCAAGATAAAAACAAAGATGACTTAAAGAATTATGTATGGACCAACACAAGGATATCCTTGACCTCTAAGTAGGTCTCACCTTCTGTAGCAATCTGGCACAGCAAGTGAAATGTTAGTAAGAATCATATATTGCTTCATTCAGATGGCCGACAATTATGATCAAAGGTATAATACAGTAGGCCTCCTTCATCTGCAGTTTCACAACCCATGGTTTTAATTATTCACAGTCAACCACAGTCTGAAAATATTAAGTGAAAAATTCCAGAAATAAACAATTCAAAAGTTTTAAATTGCACACTATTGTGAGTGGTGTGATGAAATCTTAAACCAGCCTGTCCCACTCAGGACATTATTGTTCCTTTGCCAGTGCATTCATGCCGTATGTGCTACCCTTCCCTCCCCACCCACACAGTCACTTTTATCAGATTAACTGACACTGCACATAGAGTTCAGTACTACCTGTGGTTTCAGGCATCTACTAGGGGGTCTTAGAACATACTCCCCTTGGATAAGGAGGGGACTACTGTACTTTCTTAATTTAATCTCAAATACCTGAAGCCGTATTTGCATTTGGGACACAGCCTTACTACTCCGTATAAGATAAAGATCACAGAAGTTGGCCTATTACTGTATTTCTTTAAACAAATTCTCTTTCATCTTTAGCTTTTAAGAACACAATTTACACAGGTGAATATATCGTAAAGGATATACTTTTTAGATAATGGTTCAGTGTACCAGTTACTAGTTTTTTTATGCATTCGAACTTGATCTGTATTTCAAAGTTGCTGAAATTTCTGCTCAGCTCTTAAGCCTCAAAGTCACTGTTATCAGATGGGTTTCCAGAAATCCTGCTCTGGGCCTGGTAGTGATTAAACTACCATACTTGAAGGAGAACTTATATGCAGATATTATGTGCAGAATATTCAGTTCTCTGCAGTTCTCCTCCCACCCCTAACCCCCATGATTAGGCCTCCATTACCAGCCTCTCTGGGCTCCTTAGCCATGTAAAACTACTTCTTTTTGCTTGATCTCCATCTGGCACTCAGAATTAGAAAATTCCCTCAAGGAAAAGACCAGAATAAATATGGAGATCACTTCATGACCTTCTCTTTTCTCAAGAATCACAGACCCTCAAGTCGAACCTACACCGGTTGCTCTCCAAGGCTTTCAAATAGCTGTTGTATATATACATACGGCCTAACGTTTATAAGGTTTCAGTAGGAAAATTCATTTGATACAAAGTACTCAACACAAAACCAGGCTTATTAAATTTCAATTACTGGGATTTTCATTTCCAAAAGTTTTGTCTGGTTCCTTTTCCAATCTGCTATGCTGCTTTTTGTGATTTCCTTGGAGATATCTTCACATGTATTATAATTCATAAGTATAGTTATTTTAAATATGTGTCTAATATTTTTAATATCCCAAGTCTATGGAATTCTAATTCTGCTGTCTCTTCTTGCTGGTTCTCCTTCAGTTGTCTGTTTCTCCATATGCTTTGTTATCTTTGACTACTTGCTGGAAAATGTAATTGTAGGGGTTCACTGAGGTCTAGGATAATGTCTCATCTGTAGAGGCTTACATTTGCTTTGGGGGACAGTATGAGATTGGACCATCTCCAGCCAAGATGGGCTACATGTACCTGCAACACAAATACTTATGAAAGGCAGTCTATGGCCATACTTCTGTTACTTTTTTTTTTTTTTGAGACAGAGTTTCACTCTTGTTGCCCAGGCTGGAGTGCAATGGCACCATCTCAACTCACCACAAACTCTGCCTCCCGGGTTCAAGCGATTCTCCTGCCTAAGCCTCCTGAGTAGCTGGGATTACCGGGATGCACCACCATGCCCAGCTGATTTTGTATTTTTAGTAGAGATGGGGTTTTTCCATGTTGATCAGGCTGGTCTCGAACTCCCAATCTCAAGTGATCTGCCCGCCTCGGTCTCCCAAAGTGCTGGAATTACAGGCATGAGCCACTGTACCCGCCTTTGGTACTTCTTTTTTTTTTTTTTTAATTTCATTATTATTATACTTTAAGTTTTAGGGTACATGTGCACAATGTGCAGGTTAGTTACATATGTATACATGTGCCATGCTGGTGTGCTGCACCCATTAACTCATTTAGCATTAGGTATATCTCCTAATGCTATCCCTCCCCCCTCCCCCCTACTCCACAACAGTCCCCAGAGTGTGATGTTCCCCTTCCTGTGTCCATGTGTTCTCATTGTTCGATTCCCACCTATGAGTGAGAACATGCGGGCTTTGGTTTTTTGTTCTTGTGAGAGTTTACTGAGAATGATGATTTCCAATTTCATCCATGTCCCTACAAAGGACATGAACTCATCATTTTTTATGGCTGCATAGTATTCCATGGTGTATATGTGCCACATTTTCTTAATCCAGTCTATCATTGTTGGACATTTGGGTTGGTTCCAAGTCTTTGCTATTGTGAATAGTGCCGCAATAAACATACGTGTGCATGCGGCTTTATAGCAGCATGATTTATAGTCCTTTGGGTATATACCCAGTAATGGGATGGCTGGGTCAAATGGTATTCTAGTTCTAGATCCCTGAGGAATCGCCACACTGACTTCCACAATGGTTGAACTAGTTTACAGTCCCACCAACAGTGTAAAACTGTTCCTATTTCTCCACATCCTCTCCAGCACCTGTTGTTTCCTGACTTTTTAATGATTGCCATTCTAACTGGTGTGAGATGGTATCTCATTGTGGTTTTGATTTGCATTTCTCTGATGGCCAGTGATGATGAGCATTTTTTCATGTGTCTTTTGGCTGCATAAATGTCTTCTTTTCAGAAGTGTCTGTTCATATCCTTCACCTACTTTTTGATGGGTTTTTTTTTTCTTGTCAATTTGTCTGAATTCATTGTAGATTCTGGATATTAGCCCTTTGTCAGATGAGTAGGTTGCGAAAATTTTCTCCCATTTTGTAGGTTGCCTGTTCACTCTGATGGTACTTTCTTTTGCTGTGCAGAAGCTCTTTAGTTTAATTAGATCCCATTTGTCAATTTTGGCTTTTGTTGCCATTGCTTTTGGTGTTCCAGACATGAAGTCCTTGCCCATGCCTATGTCCTGAATGGTAATGCCTAGGTTTTCTTCTAGGGTTTTTATGGTTTTAGGTCTAACGTTTAAGTCTTTAATCCATCTTGAATTAATTTTTGTATAAGGTGTAAGGAAGGGATCCCGTTTCAGCTTTCTACATATGGCTAGCCAGTTTTCCCAGCACCATTTATTAAATAGGGAATCCTTTCCCCATTGCTTGTTTTTCTCAGGTTTGTCAAAGGTCAGATAGTTGTAGATATGCGGCGTTATTTCTGAGGGCTCTGTTCTGTTCCATTGATCTATATCTCTGTTTTGGTACCAGTACCATGCTGTTTTGGTTACTGTAGCCTTGTAGTATAGTTTGAAGTCAGGTAGCGTGATGTCTCCAGCTTTGTTCTTTTGGCTTAGGATTGACTTGGCGATGCGGGCTCTTTTTTGGTTCCATATGAACTTTAAAGTAGTTTTTTCCAATTCTGTGAAGAAAGTCATTGGTAGCTTGATGGGGATGGCATTGAATCTATAAATTACCTTGGGCAGTATGGCCATTTTCACAATATTGATTCTTCCTACCCATGAGCATGGAATGCTCTTCCATTTGTTTGTATCCTCTTTTATTTCATTGAGCAGTGGTTTGTAGTTCTCCTTGAAGAGGTCCTTCACGTCCCTTGTAAGTTGGATTCCTAGGTATTTTATTCTCTTTGAAGCAATTGTGAATGGGAGTTCACTCATGATTTGGCTGTTTGTCTGTTATTGGTGTATAAGAATGCTTGTGATTTTTGTACATTGATTTTGTATCCTGAGACTTTGCTGAAGTTGCTTATCAGCTTAAGGAGATTTTGGGCTGAAACAATGGGGTTTTCTAGATATACAATCATGTCACCTGCAAACAGGGACAATTTGACTTCCTCTTTTCCTAATTGAATACCCGTTATTTCCTTCTCCCTCCTAATTGCCCTGGCCAGAACTTCCAACACTATGTTGAATAGGAGTGGTGAGAGAGGGCATCCCTGTCTTGTGCCAGTTTTTGGTACTTCTTTTAAAAATCTCTTTCCATTTTGTTTTCCTTTTCTGCACAGCATTAGACCATCCTTATCTACTGTCCCTAACTAGTTACAGGCTATCATTAAAAAAATGGCTATCTTTTTAGAGCTTAAGAGTTTAAAGCATTTAAATATTATATATTTTATCCAATATGTTGGTCTAGGTAATACCTCATTTTAAGAAACCAGCCACCACTTCGTGCTTTCTCATCATCTTAATTATCACTTTTTCAGAGAGACTTTACCAGAGCACTGAATCTAAAATCACTCCACCAATCATTCTTTATCACTCTACCCTCTATTGTTTCCGGCATAGCACTTACTAGTCAATGAAATTGTCTTGTTTACTTATTTTTTTTTTTTTTGCTATCCCTAAAGAGAATATAAGCTCCAATGAAGGCAGAAGCTTGTCTCTCCTGTTTGGTATGTAACGCCAGAATTTATCTACCAGTTACTAACATAACTTCCTATAGATATTGAAAGAATGCATTAAGTCAATAAAGAAGATCACAAACCAGAGATCTCCTCACCCACCCCACAAAATTTCATTTCTTATGCATAGAAAAAAGAAAAAAAATTTCATTTCCTCTCTTTAGACAAACATACTATTTCTAACAGTTCAATCCCAAGTGGCGACATCTAATCCCCTTTCTCTGTTACTCTTCATGTTACCTCTATGTTGCCCAGGAATTGCTATGTAGTGACAGGAATAAAACATAATGTTGGTGTTTTTAAGAGTTTTCTAATATCACAGAGTGAAAATAATTCCAGATCAAATCCTGGTAAATTATTAATATTCATCAGAGCTCTTAAACACCAAGGTAATTAAACATGCAATATGGGTAACTATTTTTACATAGATATGTTAATGCTTAAGGTAAACAGCTTACATTAGACTTAAATTTTGACATTTATGTGCATACTTTTGAAAACAAATAGGTCAATTATAAAATCAAGTGTAGATTTTTGCTTTCATTTCCCAATTGAGAAACAAGAAATCAAACAGTTAAATAAACATACAGGTTTAGACTCTTTCATCTCTAAGAGCAATGACAAAACAGTAGAGTTGAGAAAGGAAGAAAAAAATCCTATAACTTTATGAAGTTCCAACTTTTTATTCTTGACACATACAGTACCCCTTATGTTTTTTTAAGCAAGCATTAATGAACTTTATTCTAAAGCAGTGTAATGCTACAAAAAGATTTTTGTCATAAGAAAAGGATGATTTGAAATTTGAAATATTCACATTCCTATTCTAAGTACCCTTAGTTAACAGATTTCCAGAAAACTTCATTATTTAACAAAAGTATGTACTTTCTGTTAAATGAAGATACTTGGTCGATGTATTACAAATCAAGAGTGTTAAGCAAAAACGTTTTTTAGTTCATTAAATTCCTTAAGAAACAATATAGCTTTCATTCTGTAATAAAAAGACCCTAAAACATTTTTACTTGTCCCAGAATTGGACTTAACCACTAAGACCCCACTACAAAGCCTCTCTCACTGTTAAAGATTAAATTGTACTTTATAATATCCTGAAACAATCACTATTAATTTGTTTTAAAGAAACAAATTGTTTAATTATCCTCAAAAAAAGGATAGTAACCTCTTTGTGTAACAAATTTCAATCTCATATTACAGCTCTTATCACAAGTACTTTTGTATTCTAGAATTGGCCTACACTCAGAGGTGTTTTAACTATGGGGCCTAGTAAACTATAACAAAGCCAAGGAATTTTGTTGCCCATAATGAAGTTAAGAGAAACTTCATCTAATTTCTCTACATAGCATACACATACACCCGCTAAAGAGCATTGAAAATAAAATGTATGAAACTGCATTATCTGTGGAACATTATCTTGTAGCTATACAAACACAAGTTTATCAAACTGCATCAGGAGGAAATATAATCACAATGAATGGATTATATAATGATGAAATGATTATATTAAGCTTTCCCTCATTCTGATTTAGCAAATGTGAATTTACATAAATGTACAATGATGCTTCACAGGTAATATAATTCACATGGAAGCAGGAATAAGGTGTTTTTTTTTAACATACTTCTTAGAACACTACATTTACAAACTGTTAAGTATCTGGAGGAAAACAAAATTTTCCTCTCTAAAATACTGGGGATTTTAGTTTAAGTTAAAAGCTTAACAAAATAGGCACACTTTGCCCGCCCCTCCTCGCTGCCTTTCTTACCTAAAGCTAGGCCCCCTTTGCAACACTGCTTATCAGCTCAGAGACAGCAGTAGTAAATATGTGTTCCCATATTACCCCACCTTTTGGAAGCCTGAAGATAAATCTTTTTTCTTGTCACTATATAGAATTTCTGGCTTTTTGTTAAGATACTATTTAAGCAAGTCCCCCATGCCACTGCCTTGAAAGAGATACACTTTTGAACTGAGGCCTCTCCCAAGTGATAGGTACAGCACACTTTAATAAACTTCTTTTTCTTTTGTTAATCTGACTTTTGTTTTCAAGAGAATGTCTGAACTAAAAATCTAAAAAAGGAAAGAAAATAAATTATGTTTTCACCCCTATATATCCGTATAGTATTTTTATATGGTACTGGTAATGATACAAGGACACGATCTATATAGAATCTAGCTGAGTCATATAGTAAAGATGTATCTTACTTATAAGAATGCACTTATAAAGCCTCTAAGGAGAGGGTTACTAGTCAGCTTTTAAATTATCTATAAATAAAGAAAACAAAATCTTAAAATACTGTGCTTCAGCAGACATGTAAGCAGGAACATCCCCACCCCCCCACCCACCAAAGTCAACACTGCTGTATTTTTCAAAGGGAAACAATTTTGATCAAAGCACTAGATAAACATACGTAATCAATATGGAGTACCCCCCTGCCAAATCCTATGATCAGTTTTTACATTTCTAAGTATGGTTGCATACATTACAAACTGTACCTTTTATCACAGGGGATTTAAAAACTTTTGAAATGAAAGTCAGTTGATGAGGGTTTAGGACATGCTACCCCAAAATACAGTACCTGGCATCCTGAATACTTCAAGATGAATGAATTTGAGAAACAGCACGTACAGGAAAGACTTGGTGACCTTCCCCTGATGCCAGTCATAAGACTCTTCTGTGAGAGGTACCCTCCCTACACTGGGAGGAAAGGAACATAGACACAGACCCCAAGAAGAATGTGAACAAACAGGCCTTGCTAAGTTTCCCCCAGCTTATTACAGTTAGCTCATACTTTTTATCTTATTAAATTCTTCTACAATCTTCCCCTTCATCAAAACTAGAATAAAAACATCAGGTTCAGCTACTTCAGGTCTTCATTTCCTTATGAAGGCTCCTGTGTCAAATAAAACTTACGTTAAATAAATTTGTACGGTTTTGTCTTGTGCATCTGTCTTGTAAAGGGCCCCAGCCAATGAATCCAAGACTGGTAAAGGAAAAAGATATTTTTCTTCCCCTATACAGTACATAAAAGAAACAAAAAACTTGCCAGGCACGGTGGCTCACGCCTGTAATCCCAGCAATTTGGGAGGCCGAGGCATGCAGATCACCACAGGTCGGGAGTTTGAGACCAGCCTGACCAACAAGGAGAAACCCCGTCTCTAAAATACAAAATTAGCCAGGCGTGGTGGCACATGCCTGTAATCCCAGCTACTCGGGAGGCTGAGGCAGGAGAATCTCTTGGACCCAGGAGGTGGAGGCTGCGGTGAGCCGAGATCGTGCCATTGCACTCCAGGCCTGGGCAGCAAGAGCGAAACTCCATCTCACAAAAAAAAAGAAACAGAAAATTAAAGTGTTACAAACTCCAAGTAACCCAAATTTTCAGCACATGAGTTAGTCAAGATGAGAATGTTAAAACCTATTATTTTTAAGGCTTAAATCGGCAGGACCAGTTTCGAGGAAGACAATTTTTTCACAGAACAGGGGTGAAGGAGTGGGGGAATGGGGGGGTGGGGGGAGTGGTGGAATGGGGAGTGGTGGGAGTGGTTTCGGGATGAAACTGTTCTACCTCAGATCAGATTTTCTTAAGGAGTGGAACCTAGATCCCTTAGATGCGCAGTTCACAATAGGGTTAACGCTCCTGTGAGAATCTAATGCTGCCACTGATCTGACGGGAGGCAGAGCTCAGGCGATAATGCCACTCGCCTCCTGCTGTGCAGCCTGGTTCCTAACAGACCACAAACCAGCACCAGTCTGTGGCCCTGGGGTTGGGGACCCCTGGCTTAAAGTATATTTAATCATTCTGATTAGTAAAATGTGTCTTCTTTCTTTGAAAGAGCATTTTGTACATACTTTATCCTCTTCTATTAATACATTAATGTGAGTAGTAAAGAGCCAAACTACACTAAGCACACATTTTCTCATTTAATCCACACAGCAACTCTGTGAGGTACAAGTCTTATCTCCATTTTGCAGATGAGAAAACAGAGCCTTGGAAAGTTTAAGCTTCTTACCAAAGGAAGTGGCACACTTGAGATATAAGCTTAGTATACTGTTTAACTCAAATATAAGCTCTTTATGTTGTTAAATTAAGCACAGCCTGAAGCTGCCTCCTCGCATATTTTAGGTTCAGCCTAAAGGTTTCTGGATATAGTGAACTATAACCTAAGCAGATGTGTAAATACATTATAACCTACTATTGTACCAATTACAAGGCTTCAGCCAATCACAGGAGGCTACCTATTCAATCCCTGTTCATATAAGGCAAACACCAACCTATAACCAATACAGCACTTTCTGTATCTCACTTCTGTTTTCTGTACGCATTTTCCTTTTTCTGTCCTTAAATATTATCTGAACATGTGGGAATCCTAGAGTTACCCTGAACCTATCATGTTTCATGTTCAGGGGGGCTACCAGATTTGCAAATCATTCCTTGCTCAATTAAACTCTGTTAAATTCGTCTAAAGTCTTTTTTTGTAATAGATAGCATCAGAGTGGGACATGAAGTGCAGCATCTAGCAAGCCCCAAGAGCAGCCAGTGACCAAGAGAAGTACCCACTGGGCCCATTCTGTCCATTCCTCTCTCACAACAACCAGAGACTGTGGGTAAGTTCTCTCAGTGGAGCTTCAGAATCCAAGATTTTGCGGTTTTGAGCTATACAGGTTTGAGTAAATTTTTTATCTTAACTTGGTTCAGAATTCACAACAGAAACTGGACAGGGTCCGGCTGGGTACTCAGGCCTGTAATCCCAGCACTTTGGGAGGCCCAGGCAGGCGGATCCCCTGAGGTCAGGAGTTTGAGACCAGCCTGACCAACATGGAGAAACCCCATCTCTACTAAAAAAAAAAAAGTAATACAAAATTAGCCAGGCATGGTGGCATATGCCTGTAATCCCAGCTACTCGGGAGGTGAGGCAGGAGAATCGCTTGAACCCGGGAGCTGGAGGTTGTGATGAACCAAGATCACGCTATTGCACTCTAGCCTTGGCAACAAGAGCAAAACTCCATTTCAAAAAAAAAAAGAAACTGGACAGGATCCAATAATTATCTGGATTGAATCTGGCTAGAGGCCTTAAATATCTGACTGGGTCAAACAAAAACTGGCGATAAATGGCAATACTACAGGGGGTGCAAACTCTAGCTTTTGAAAATTCACAGGGATTTATTTATTCTATCCCCTTTGATTCTTTTTCTTGCATGCTTAGGTAGGAAAAATCATTGGCTAAGCTGATCAAAGAAATCTGAGAGGCAAAACCAAGATTCAACGTAAAAATGTGACGCTTAATTTCTGAAGAACTGAGTACTCTACCTTCTAGCTACCTCTATATTTACGCATAGAAGGTTTATGCCCCAGAAGCAGCAAATGTTCACAAAAAATAGCAAAATCATACAAACAACAATCTTAAATTACTGTGGAATGTTCCAAATAAACAACACTGCATTTTAAGAACTGCATTTAAAAATAAGTTCTCCTAAATAAGAACGCTTTTACACTGTTGGCGGGAGTGTAAATTAGTTCAACCATTGTGGAAGACAGTGTGGCAATTCCTGAAGGATCTAGAACCAGAAACATCATTTGACCCAGCAATCCCATTACTGGGTATATACCCAAAGGATTATAAATCATTCTACTATAAAGACGCATGCACACGTATGTTTACTGCGGCACTGTTCACAATAGCAAAGACTTGGAACCAACCCAAATGCCCATCAATGACAGACTAGATAAAGAAAATGTGGCACATACACCATGGAATACTATGCAGCCATAAAAAGGATGAGTTCATGTCCTTTGCAGGGACATGGATGAAGCCGGAAACCATCATTCTCAGCAAACTAACACAAAAACAGAAAACCAAACATCACATGTTCTCACTCATAAATGGGAGTTGAACAATGAGAACACATGGACACAGGGAGGGGAACATCACACACTGGGGCCTGCTGGGGGCTAGGGGGCAAGGGACAGCATTAGGAGAAATACCTAATGTAGATGATGGGTTGATGGGTGCTGCAAACCAACATGGCACATGTATACCTATGTAACAAACCTGCATGTTCTGCACATGTATCCCAGAACTTAAAGTATAATGATAAATAAATAAGTTCTCCTGAATTTGGCTGACCCAAGGATGCCTATTGATGTGCAGAAGCTTCTAAAGATATTGCAATATTTTTATCGCTTCTTTTGAAAGCCTCTTTATAAAAGGCAAATAAAAAGCTTAAGGAACTAGTTGATTTAAAAAAATTGAATCTGCAAACCTTTTGGCTAAATTACTGTACTGTCCTGAATGTGAAAATAAAGGTGAATAAAGTGTTTATTAATAAAAGGTAAGCCCTCAGGTAAAATAGGCTTGCTTCTTTATAAGAGCTATCCATGTGGAGTCCAGGTAGAGAGAATACTTTCTTTGCCCTATTAGTTAATGGGCTTAGCCCTAAGCTCAGTCATTTTAGTTAAAAAACAATAGCTAAGTTATAAAGACTGTCTACTGAACTAAATTGGTCTCTAAAATACACCTTTCTGTCTTTTAGCTGGCTATTTTGAAACATGTTTATAAAAGAAATCTATATCTATAAAGGAAATCTCCATTTTTAAGGGTGTCTGCCTCTGCACCGGAAAGAAAGGGAGAACTGAGTAGTGAAACTCTTACCATTAAGATCGCATGCCCAGAAGGTGTCCTTTGACCATTTCCCATGAATGATCAGTCTTGTTATAGGAATACGGGGTGATACAGAAATCATAAGTATTCCAATCGCACTGCATTTGCATGTGATGTTCGAGACTCACTACCCGATCTCCAAGCCAAATAACAGACTGTCTTAAATCATTAATTTGATTAGCCAATTTTTGATCAATGCCTTGTTGAGAATTCCACATTTGGGTGGAATTGGCTTGCCAATCATTAACAAAATGACCCGTTTGAATAGATTGATGTAACGCCATTCCGGCAGTGGTGGCCAGTGCAGTGACTGTAATTAGGCCCATGATCACAGCGATTAAAGTGAAAACAAATCTCTTAGCTCTTTTTAGAATTCGCTGTAACATTTCATTAATTAAATGTATTGAGGGGGAGGATTCCCAAGGTCTGGGCAAAGTTACCAGAATCCAGATTCCTTCTCGAGCTCAAACCAACATTATACTTTTTCTGGAGTCAAAATGGGAGTTAATACAAGTGTATAAATGACAATTAATGCATTGGACAGTTTGATTGTTTGTCCAAATTTTAGTATTTCCCACTAACAGCATGTAAGGAGGCTTAACACAACTCTGTATGGGAACAGTCAGGTTGGAGGTAAGCAAAGCAGAATGTCTGGATCTACGTTGATACTGAGAGAGAGGGACGGTAGTGGGGACAACAGACAGAATGGTGCCCCCTTCCCACACTCGCAGTCCAGACATGGCAATAGCCAATTCCCAAAGTTCTGGGTGTTCTGGGCTCAGTGGTGGCTTAAATTTACATAAGAAATCTTCCCTTTGCTACATCTTTCCTTGTTTGAGCAAATGATGGCTCCATCAGTCATCAGAAAGTTTAGAAAAGGCTATTTTTAAAAAAACTTACTTTCCATCTTCTTGATGCAACTGAAAAAGAAAACCCTTTCATTTTCCCACAGATCTTCATCCCCACTGCAAGTGGAGCTGAAGTGAGAGAGACTAGCAACCTTTATTTGGATCAGCATGGACGATGAGTCTCTCTCATCCTGGACATATGAACTGTAATTGAAAAAATGAATGGTGATCCAGTGGCCACAGACAAAAAAGGTAAAAAGGGAAGATTTTCCAAAACAGCCCCAATTTCTTACAATCAGGATTATTTTATCTGGTGTCAATTCTTACCTTCTAGTTGAATAGAAATGGTTAGTTTCTTTGGATGGTTGCTGTAGATTAAAATTTTAAGTGCCATGAATTACAGGCATGTTCCTGCTACAGGGCCATTTGACTTGTAAACAGCAAGACAATGATGTTCCTAGAACAAAGTGAATAGAGACAGACTAACAGGAGATAAGATCAGAAAGGTAATGGCAGGGTCAGACAGTCTATTGCAGTGTGGACCACAGAAGATTTAGGTCAAGGAAGAGGCAAGATAATCTGCAGCCAGATCTCCAAAATGATCTGGAACCTGGGGTAGGAGCTACCTGACTCTGTGGCCTTCAGAACAAAGCATTATTATCACCTCCTTAGGCTGATCCTGCAGTACGGTTTTGAGAACCTTTCCTGGAAGCTCAACCTGCTCCTTTAGCCCTCCTAACAATTCTCTATGCTTTAAAATCTTGCTGAAACTAGCTACAGTAGATTCTTTTGCCTGCAAATAAGAACCGTAGTTGGGCCAGGCATGGTGGCTCACGCTTGTAATCCCAGCACTTTGCGGGGCCGAGGCACACGGATCACGAAGTCGGGAGTTCGAGACTAGCCTGGCCGACATGGTAAAACCGTCTCTACTAAAATACAAAAATTAGCCGGGCGTGGCAGCAGGCAGTGGGCACCTGTAATTCCAGCTACTTAGAGGGCTGAGGCAGGAGAATCACTTTAGCCTGGGAAGTGGAGGTTGCAGTGAGTCAAGATCATGCCACTGCACTCCAGCCTGGGCAATAGAGTGAGACTCTATCTCAAAAAAAAAAACAAAAAAAAAAACCACATGGCTAACGCAACCTTAATAGTGGCGGAAAGCGTGCAACAGTAGCTCTGAAATCAGGCAGGGAAGAAAGCAGTCCCAGGCAGAAGAGGGAGTATCTACCCAGGCCTATGGTGAGTGACAAAATGCAAAGGTCATGACAGTTAGGTGGCGTATTATTTTTCTATGACTGTCATAACAAATTACCGTAATTTGGTGGCTTAAAGGAAAACAAATTTATTATGTTACTGTTCTGGGGATGAGAAAACTAAAACGAGTCCCACTAGGCAAAAATCAAGATGTCAGCAGGGCTGTTTCATTCTGGAGTCTCTAGAGGGAGAATCCATTTTCTTGCCTTAACCAGCTTTTAAATGTTGCCCTCATTCCTTTGTTCATGCTTCCCACTCCTCCATCTTCAATGCCAACAATGGCCAATAAAGTCTTTCTCAAATAGCACTTTTGGTTCCCTCTTCCACAATTTAAGGATCCTAGTGATTACCACTGGGCAATGTACATAATCCAAAATAATCTTATTTTAAAGATACCTAATTAACAACCTTAATGTCATTTGTTATTTTAATTCTCCTTTGGCACGTAAATTAATATATCCACAAATTCCAGGGATTAGGACACAGACATCTTGCAGGGAGGCGGATTATTCTGCCTACTACACGTGAGAGAATCGGAAGACTGGCTGGGTAATAGCGTGTTTCGATAGAACAATTTTCAAGCAATAAGATACCAACCTAGTGGAACTTAATACAGCCCTGAAGCTGACAAAGTATAACTAAGGTAACTGTAACAAACACAGTCCAGAAAAGGCCTTTTCTGTTATAAATTTACATAGATAAATATTTATATAAGAAGTCACTTGAAAATAAAACCCACTAATAAACCTTAAATCACATACTTAAGAAAATCACTTTTAATAAAATAAATTAAGAAGGAAAGTAAAACAATACTTAGCAAATACAGCAGATAAAATAATCCTGATTGTAACAAATTGGGGCTGTTCTGGAAAATGTGGGAGAACTATTTTAAAAAAAAAAAAAAAAAAAAAGAGGCCAAGCTCATTAGTGCATTACTAACAGGTAATGATCACATTAACATATCAAGCAAAGCTCACACAATTTAGATGATTTTATAAAAGAAGAATTTGTGTTTTTTCAAAAAACAAAAACACAGGTCAATTCCTACCTTCTAGTTGAACAGAAATTGTTGGTTTCTTTGGCTGGTTGCTATAGATTAAAATTTTAAGTACCATGAATTAAGGTACAGTAAGGGGGAACAAGCATGTAGTAAAAATATCATAAAAGTTTTAGAAGCTTTGGCCTTTGAAAATTTTTTCTTACAGATGAAATCTCTCTAAACTAAGGAGAGTAAGATTGCCATTTATGCTCCTGCCAGGTATTTTTCAAGCAAACAACATAGGTTGTTGTTATTTTTTGAGGAAATTTAACATGCATTCCAAAAATCAATTTTAAATGCATACCAAGATTGAAATTGGGATTATTCTATTAGAAATGTGTGTGTGTGTGTGTGTGTATATGTATGTGTGTGTGTGTGTGTATATATATATATATATATATTTTTTTTTTTTTTTTTTTTGAGACGAGTTTCGCTGTCTCCCAGGCTGGAGTGCAGTGGCGCGATCTCGGCTCACTGCAAGCTCCGCCTCCCGGGTTCACGCCATTCTCCTGCCTCAGCCTCCTGAGTAGCTGGGACTACAGGCCCAGCTAATTTTTTGTATTTTTAGTAGAGATGGGGTTTCACCGTGTTAGCCAGGATGGTGTCGATCTCCTAACCTCGTGATCCACCCACCTCGGCCTCCCAAAGTGCTGGGATTACAGGCGTGAGCCACCACGCCTGGCCAAATCAGAATAAATGGATATAAACATTTAGGGTACTACGGGAGTCTGATATATCTTTTTAATTTCCTATAAATGCTAACAGGATACTTTTTAATGAATAATTCTTCTATTCAATTAAACTCAACTCCTATCTGTAAGAAACGGCATTACTTTTTTTTTTTTTTTTTTTTTTGAGACAAGAGATTTCTTCTTGTCACCCAGGCTGGAGTGCAGTGGCATGATCTGAACTCACTGCAACCTCTGCCTCCTGGGTTCTCCCACCTCAGCCTCCCTAGTAGATGGGATTACAGGTGCACGCCACCACACCCAGCTAATTTTTTATTTTAGTATTTTAGTTTTTTATTTAGTATTTTATTAGTAGAGACGGGGTTTCACCGTGTTGGCCAAGCTGGTCTCCAACTCCCGACCTCAGGTGATCCACCCACCTATGGCCTCCCAAAGTGCTGGGATTACAGGCGCAAACCACTGCATCCAGCCTTACATTTCTTTTAAACATTTAAATCACAAGAAGCTACTTAAATCCCATAAGAAAACACGACTAAGCTCAGCATATCTTAAATAATATCTACTTTTCCTTCCTTTCATTGAATTCTTATACATCCAAACTCTAATTAGTCACCTGACCTCCATTTTCTCTCACTTCAATGCAGGGACTGCTTCTTGAGAAAAGCTTCTCCTATAAAGTGTCGAGGAAACCAAATGAATTCTAAGCTAGTTGTCTTGTAAACTGGGCAGGTTAGATTACTACGTAGCTAGTAATTCTGAATCAGACATCAGAATCCTATGAAAACATCCATTTCTAGGGCTTATTGGAAATTACCTTCAGGCTCTCTCTTAATAACTGTTTTTTACTCCAAATATACATATTAATTTGTGACTTTGGAAAAATTAACTGACTCTCCTGGGCTTCAATTTTCTCATCTATACTACCTATTTTTACAAGGTTAGAAATACTGCATGCTAATGCCTCATGCAATGTGTGATAAATATCAGGCATCTAATAAACGGTTATTACTCAGTTGAAATTTTTTTTTTTTTTTTTTTGAGATGGAGCCTTGCTCTGTCACCCAGGCTAGAGTTCGATGGCGTGATCTCAGCTCACCACAACCTTTGCCTCCTGGGTTCAAGCGATTCTCCTGCCTCAGCATCCCAAGTAGCTGGGATTAGAGGCACCCGCCACCGCGCCCAGCTAATTTTTGTATTTTTAGTAGAGTCAGAGTTTCACCACCTTGGCCAGGCTGGTCTCGAACTCCTGACCTTGTGATCCACCCGCTTCAGCCTCCCAAAGGGCTGGGATTACAGGTGTGAGCCACTGTGCCTTGCCTGGCCAAATTTTTTTTTTTTTTTTTTTAAAGAAGCACCCTGTCCCCTCTCCAGAGCTCCTTCTTGAAGCATTATTCTATTACTAGGCAATATACCATATTGTTGTGCTAAGATGTACTCTTCCAATCAGATTTTAACATCAATTCACAATAACAGTTATTCAAAATTCAGTACTATTTTAATATGGTTTGGCTTTGTGTCCCTACCCAAATCTCATCTCAAATTGTAATCCCCATGTGTTGAGGGAGGGAGGTGATTAGATCATAAGGGTGGTTTCCCCCATGCTGTTCTCGTGATAGCGAGTGAGTTCTCGCAAGATCTGATAGTTAAAAAGTGGCAGTTTCCCCTGCACTCTCTCTCCTACCACCATGTAAGACATACCTTGTTTCCCCTTCACCTTCTGCCATGATTTTAACTTTCCTGAGATCTCCCCCGCCATGTGGAACTGAGAGACAATTAACCCTCTTTCCTTTATAAATTACCCAGTCTCAGGTATTCTTTACAGCAGTGTAAAAACAGACTGATACAGAAAATTATTACCAGGAGTAGGGCAATGCTATAGAGATCATGTGAAAGTGAAATCATTTTCGCTTCCTGAAAATGTGGAAGTGATGTTGGAACTAGGTAACAGACAGAGGCCGGGACAGTTTGGAGGGCTCAGGAAAAGACAGGAAGAGGGAAAGTTTGGAACCTCCTAGAGACTTGTTGAATGGCTGTGACCAAAAGGCTGATAGTGATATGGACAATGGAGTCCAGGTTGAGGTGGTCTCAGATGGAGATTAGTAATTTATTGGATATTGAAGCAAAGGTCCCTCTTGCTATGCTTTAGCAAAGAGACTGGTGGCATTTTCCTCTGCCCTAGAGATCTGCAGAACTTTGAACTTGAGAGAGATGATTTAGGTTATCTGACAGAATAAATTTCTAAGCAGCAAAGCATTCAAGAGGTGACATGGCTGCCAGGCACGGTGGCTCAAGCCTGTAATCCCAGCACTTTGGGAGGCCGAGGTGGGAGGATCACGAGGTCAGGAGATTGAGACCATCCTGGCTAACACGGTGAAATCCCATCTCTAATAAAAATACAAAAAATTAGCCGGGCATGGTGGCGGGCTCTTGTAGTCCCAGCAACTCGGGAGGCTGAGGCAGGAGAATGGCGTGAACCTGGGAGGCGGAGCTTGCAGTGAGCTGAGATTGTGCCACTGCACTCCAGCCTGGGCGACACAGCAAGACTCCGTCTCAACAAAAACAAAAATGGAGTGACATGGCTTTTTCTGAAAGTGTTCAGTCATATTGTTCACAAAGAAATTGAAATTGGAACTTTTGTTTAAAAGGGAAGCAGAGTCTAAAAGTTTGGAAAATCTGCAGCCTGACTTGTGATAGAAAAGAAAAAGTCATTTTCTGGGGAGTAATTCAAGCCAGCTGCAGAAATGTGTGTCAGTAATAAGGAGCCAAATTTAATAGCCAAGAAAATGGAGAAAATGTCTCTAGAGCATGTCAGAGATCTTCATGGCAGCCCCTCCCATCATAGGCCCAGATGCCTAAGAAGGAACAATGGTATCATCAGCTGGGCCTCTGCTGCTCTGTGCAGCCCCAGGAGAGCACCCTGCATTCCAGCTGCTCCAGCTCCAGCTGTGGCTAAAAGGGGCCAAGGTACAGCTTAGGCTGTTGCTTCAGAGGGTGCACGCCCCCAAGCACTGGCAGCTTCCACGTGGTGCTGGGCCTGTGGGTGCACAGAAGACAAGAACTGATGTTTGGGAACCTCTGCCTAGATTTCACAGCATGTATGGAAACACTTGGATGGCCAGGCAGAAGTGTGCTGCAGGGGCAGAGCCCTCATGGAAAACCTCTGCTAGGACAGTGTGGAAAGGAAATGTGGGGTTGGAGCCCCAACAGAGAGTCCCCACTGGGGCACTGCCTAGTTGAGCTGTGAGAAGAGGACCACCGTCCTCCAGACCCCAGAAAGGTAGGTCCACCAATAGCTTGCACTGGGTACCTGGAAACGCTGCAGGCACTCAATGCCAGCCCAGGAAAGTAGCCACAAGGGCCATACCCTGCAAAGCCACAAGGGCAGAGTGCCCAAGGCCATGGGAGCCTATCCCTTGCATCAGTGTGCCCTGGATGTGAGACATGGAGTCAAATGAGATTTTGGAGCTTTAAGATTTAATGACTGCCTGGCCGGGTTTCTAACTTGCATGGGGCCTATGGCCCCTTTGTTTTGGCCAATTTCTCCAAGTTGCAATAGGAACATTTACCCAATGCCTGTACCTCCACTGTATCTTGGAAGTAACTAACTTGTTTGTCATTTTACAGGCTCACAGATGGAAGGAACTTGTTTTGTCTCAGATGAGACTTTGGACTTGGACTTTTGGGTTAATGTTAGAATGAGTTAAGACTCTGGGGTACTATTGGGAAGGTATGATTGTGTTTTGAAATGTGAGAAGGACATGAGATTTGGGAGGGGTCTGGGGTGGAATAATATGGTTTGGCTTTGCATCCCAACCCAAATCTCATCTCAAATTGTAATTCCCATGTGTTGAGGGAGGGACCTGTAATCCCCACATGTTGAGGGAGCAAGGGAGGTGACTGAATCATGGAGGTGGGTTCCCCCATGCTGTTCTCGTGAGAGTGAGTTCTCACATGATCTGATGGTTAAAAAGTGGCAGTTCTTCCCCCCTCTCCTGTGCCTTGTAAGACCATGCCTTGCTTCCCTCCCCTTTGCCTTCCACCATGATTGTAAGTTTCCTGAGGCCTCCCTAGCCATGCGGAACTGTGTGTCAATTAAACCTCTTTCTTTTATAAATTATCCAGTCTCAGGTATTTTTTATAGCAGTGTGAAAACAGACTAATTCATATTTTATATACTTGTACATTACACACTTTTTAGCCAGAAAGAACTATAGTGAATTTTCCACTATTTCTTTTTATAAAAATGACAATTTTCCGTTAATAAATACTGAGCAGTTTTTAAAATCATACTTTCCATTTTGTCCCCGATATCCTAATAGTATTGCAAACTGACCAAAAATAAAAACTACCTTCCTAGAGCTAAAATTAACATTCAATCATAAAAAACCTTGGATTTACTTGGTATAAATCACAATAAGCCCTGGATTTACTTGGCATAATTAAGGTAGATAAAATGTTCAATAATACTTAGCACTTTTTGGTCACCACTGGCAACAGGAAAGTCAAATTAAATATCATCCTTAAATTATTAATTATGTAATTATTTGCAATTTCTAAATTAACAATATATGCACACTGACGAAATTTTAGTTAAGAAAAAAAAAATCAATGAATTGGATCATCCTAGAACCACTGTTAGCCTTTTCTTGACATTGTTTTCTTTCACCAGCATTTTTAAAAATGAGGTTATAGTTGGTATATATACAATCTTGCAATATATATTATTTATTTAACATTACTATTTTAACTGAATATTGTATACATTGCCTTTGAAGGCACAATGTCAGATAAATTTCATGACAGTTACATTTTAATTTTGTATTCATTAATTTGTCATATGTCTCTCTCACTACAATGCAAGTTCTCTCAAAGCAGGGGCCATGATTTTCTCATTTATCACTGTATACTCAATGCTTAGCACATTGCCCGACAGAGTGAGCAGGCATTCAATACACATTTTTGAATGAATGAATGAACTTATTTAGCAATTCTCTTGTTAGAGATAATTCTGCCTTAATGCAACAAATACATCGAGCTTTTTCTTGCCATACCTTATCTAAGTAATTTGTCTTTTATATTCAGCAAAATTTTCCAAAGAAGAAACAGTATATCCAGTGAAGACAGGGTAATCTTATGCAGAAGTAAAAACAAATAAGAATATACTTCACGACCTTTAGGACGGCTACTAAAAAAAGAAAGAAAATAACAAGTGTTAGCAAGGATGTGAATTAACTGGAATCCTTGTGCATTACTGGTGGAAATGTAAAACTATGCAGCTGCCATGGAAAATGGTATGATGATTCCTCAAAAAGTGAAAGATAGAATTACCATATGACTGAGCAATTCCACTTCTGGGTCTACAGTCAAAAGAAGCAAAGGAAGGCACTCAAACAGATATTTGTACACCCAGGTTCATGGCAGCACTAGTCACAAAAAGCCAAAAGGTAGAAGCAATCCAAGTGTCCATGAATAGATGAATGGATTAACAAAATGTGTATACATTCAACATAATAGTACTCAGCCTTAAAAATGAAATTCCATACACGCTATATAACATGAATAAACATTGAAGACATTATATTAAGTGAAAAAAGGCACAACAATACGAACACAAAATCCAGTGCTATATGACTATTTACATGAGATATCTAGAATAGTCAAATTCACATACAGAGATAGAACAGTGGTTACCCAGGGGCTGGGGGAAGGAGAAAATGGAAAGTTATTGCTTAATGGGTATAGAGTTTGAGTTTGACATGATGATAAAGTTCTGTAAATAGACAGTGATAATGGTTGCACAACTCTATGAACGTAATGTTAATGAACTATATACACTTAAACATTGTTTTAAATGACAAGTTTTATGTATATTTTATTACAATGAAAAATAATGGAAAAGCAAATAAGAATAAAGATTCACAGCTGGGGGCAGTGGCTCACGCCTATAATCCTAGCATTTTAGGGGGCCGAGGCAGGGGGACTGCTTAAGCTCAGGAGTTCAAGACCAGCCTGGGCAACATGGCAAAACCCCATCTCTACAAAAAAATTAACCAGGTGTGGTGGCGCGTGCCTGTAATCCCAGCTACTTGGGGTGCTGAGGTGGGAGGATCGCTTGAGTCCAGGTAGAGGCTACGGTGAGCCAAGATCACACCACTGCACTCCAGCCTGGGTGACAAAGTGAGGGCCTGACTCAAAAAAAAAAAAAAAAAAAGATTCACAAGTAAAAACCCTTAGGAATCAGGAATCAGTATTTTTCAAATAAAATATTTCTCCTTTTAGACAAAAGGGACTGAGATACAGTCCTGCATCTATTTTACCACTATCAATATATTATATTCTTAATTTTTAAAATTCCATTTCTATTATTATATATGTAATTATTCAGTTGGAATGTAATTATGAACTATATATTCTCAACGTTCAGATCTTCTGCAACATGCCAAATTATACAACCACAAACTTACTACATGTTTAACCACAGTATCATCTGATAATTTAGATGCTAGTCTATTCAAATACAGAGAGTCTAATTTGTGGCCATATATGGATATGAGGATTCAAGAAAAAGGACATTTATTAAGGATTTCAAAACTGGTATTCCAGACTTACTAAATAGAAAACTGTCTCTTTAAAAATTTCTCATGAGTATTGTCTTTTTGAGTAAAACTTGCCTAGCAGAGATATATCTGAATTTGTCTCTGAGACACTGCCCAATATTTAAGTGATGAAAACATGCATAATACATAATAAATTCTTAAAATTCACTTAAAACTTACAAATATTTAGGGTTCTCTAAGATTTTTATTAGCTTTTATATGTGTACAGTTATGCATCTCCTAATGACAGATAGATGTTCTGAAAATCGCCTTTATTCAGTGATTTCATCATTGTGCGAACATCAGAGTGCATTTACACAAACCTGTTAATAGATGCTATAGCCTATTGCTTATAGGCTACAAACCTATACAGCACGTTACTGTACTAAATTTAGGCAATTGTAACACAATGGTACTTGTGTATCTAGGCACAGAAAAGATCATGTGTTGCAATACAAGTTATGACATGTATGATGTCATTAGGAGACAGGAATTTTTTTAGCTCTACTATAATTTTATGGGACCACCATTGTATATGCAGTTTTTTGTTGATTAAAACATCCTTATGTGGTACATGACTGTATTGAAAGCACAAAATCAATGACCCAAACTTTCCTTTAGTTACTTTTTAACTTCTCATGTTCTCCATATCTTTATATTTCTGCATCTCTGAAAAACAAAATAAGTGTTACCTTCAGCTAATGTACTCATTTCTCTCAAGTAATTAGCCATAAAAGCATTACCAAATAGCCAGTAGAACAGAAAGAAGACCTGAGAAATTTGACACTGCCTTCCTTTCTCTTGGGCTTGAGGTTAAAAGGCCTTTCCTATTTGAAAAGCTGCTTAGGTATTAAGTGAGTATCTTCCTTTTAAGTACAAGACTTGATATTTTATTAGATTGTCTTCCATATGCTCAGATGACCAAGGAATCATAATTCTGTCTCAGTAAATGTCACAATAGTCACATTATTTTAGCATATGACATTACAAATATGCAGTATGCCTTAAAGCTGCCAAGCCAATATAATACAAAATATCTCAAGTTAATCAAAGACATGTCAGCCTTACAATAATATACAACTACTGGTGCAAATCTTCTCACTCCCTTGTGTGTGCCTCTGAAAGTCAAATTCTTTTATTCAGGAGGTCTCTGTTGGCAAATGACAATTTGCCACTTGCCAATCACCCTCAATTTGTGTGGCTTTGACTACTAGTGTATACATTGTCTGATGACATAAACAAAGAAAAAAATTAAGCTTTAGTATGGGGTTAATATCCATCATGTAGGTAATTATTAGCCTGACAAGAATTGCACTAATATTCTTCCTTTTAAGAAATTTAATGTAATCTACTTAAAGTTAATATGAAACACAAAATCATTTATACCAAACCAGATTATGATGCCATCTTTTTTTGTTTGTTTGTTTTTTGAGACAAGGTTTCTCTCTGTTGCCCAGGCTGGAACACAGTGGTGTGAACACAGCTCATGTATCCTTGAAAAACCAGGCTCAAAGATCCTCCCACCTCAGCCTCTCAAGTAGCTAGGACTACAAGGCACATTTTTTATTTCTGGTAGAGACAGAGTCTCACTATGCTGCCCAGGTTGGACTGGAACTTCTGGCCTCAAGGAGTCCTCTGGCCTTGGCCTCCCATAGTGCTGGTATTACAAGTATGAGCCGTCACACCCAGGCCACTGCCATGGTTTTCAAGAGAACAAGTAAAAAAAAAAAAAAAAGGGCAGCAGGAGACACTGGGCATTTAAAAAAAATACATATATATACAATTTTATAAAGAAAAGACGGATTTACGAAGTGTTTCATGCTATAGAAATAATAGACTCATTCAAAGAAATTCTTTTTCATAGCATTTAATTTGAATATGTTATTCATTGAACTTGTCAAAAGTAGTGTTAAATTAGGCTCATATTTTTCTTCTTAAAAAATGTTTTAGCTTTATCTTGCCTGTTTTTAATTGAGAAAAAAAAATCAATTCTAATTATACCTAACCAAAGACATGGTTTCTGAAAGCTTTAGTCTTTCTAACTTATATCCCATTAGGAAGCATTCAGCATTGTCCTAATATAAGCCTTCCAACAGAACAGTTCATCCTCCCTACTCCTGGGAATAAGCAGCCAGATAGATCACTTCAATGGCAGATAAAAAGATGAAATAGCAAGTTACTTTGCCATGGCAACAACTTTAAAAATTCTAAACAGATCACTTTATCCTATTTAAATATAAATGTGGTCTAAAGCAGCTGCTACAATGACTGACAAGTTCTCAATCAAAATCTATTACCATGAGGGTTTCCAACTTAGAATGTGTAACATCTGCCACTGAATCGAAACAGAAACTTTAAATCTATTATTCCAAACTATGTTTCTGCTATGGATACGTAAATTGCAGCAATTCAGTCTAATCATCATAATGCATTTAATAAATGTACACTTTGGTTTTATTCTAGATAATTAGGACAAAAAATACCAAAGATACATTTGCCATGGCACTTTAAATTTGGATTTGTAAAGCTGAACCTCATGAGAACTATTTAAATCCTCCAAAGTATTTGGCCAAAATTCACAGCCTGTAGAAATAGCCAGTAGAAAGGCGGTGATTTTTAGTTACTAGCCCCAGTACTTCACCCTTAAAATAGGTTCTCACAGTTGTATAACCAGAGAACAAAATTTATAAACTTTTCCAATTGATAATGCTTTTAAATACATATAGAGATTTATTAAATGCCATCAGTTACATTTAAAAGAATACCATAGCATTTGGTAAAAGGTATAAAATAAACAATGCCTTAAACTGTAAAAATTACCTCAGATTTAAATTGAACACATATTTAGAATTTATCCGACAGTTTAATGCCATCTTGATATCAACAAAATTTTATTAACTACACTAACTACATGTGAGTCAAAAGCTCTGCCATTCCCTTTAAGCAGTCTCATTTAGATTATCTACAGATTCAGAATTTCTATTTACATATATTACTAGCTACATAGCTATATGTCATCATTTCAGCTTCCTCCCCTCAGCCTTTGGTCTTTCTAAGAGCTACCGAATAATTTTATCTCAATCAGAGAAAAGAAAAATTAAGGTGCCTTTTTTATGCAGCCAATTAGCATTTTGAGCACTATAAATTACAACAGTACTTCTTCCTTTGCCTACCACCAAAATAGGAAAGGCTTAAAAAAAAAAAAAAAAAAGAAAAAGCTATAATTTTAAAACACTGATCTCTTTTCCACAGAAAATTACTTTTAGATCACATGGAAAGTAACATGATTTTAAAATACACATGTAAAATTTTTTTCTCTACCAAAGTCCTTGAGTACTTTGGAAGAGAATAAATTAAATGTAAGGTTCATATAGATACACAAGGGTATGCCAACCGAACAGATCTTAAAAACTACAGATTACCAAATAATAACTTTCAGGAGCTCACCAGAATCCAGCCAGTTCTATGGTTGCAAAGGGAAGAATAAAATTCTGTACTCAAAGGAGTACAGAAGAAGTTGACTTCAGTCAATTTGAATCTCTAGATAATCAAACTCCCTAGATAATCAATTTAAAAGATTCTAAAGAGACCAAAAGAGATCAGAAAGATCCTGAGTTTGGAATCTACTTAAGAAAAAGAATAACTTGAGAGTCTCAGACCTAAAGACATGCCAAAATGCGATGACTACTAAAGGAAAACATTGTTTTTCTCCTATACTCACACAGAAACACCAGTAGGTCTTAATGTGTGGGTTTTCCATACCAAGCAATTCTCCAATTCTCTGCAGTCACCAACTGACTGTCCTACAATTTAACCCAATTCTGCTCAGAGTTAGGGCAGAACCCACAGCTTAAAGGTTCAGTCCCACAAGACTGCTCCCACTTCAGATGCCAATTCCAAGTAGGGGTCCTCAGGTTATTCACAAACTTCTGTTTGGCTTGGTTATAAATCAGAGGTTTCCATGACATCCTCCATTTGGTTTGATAATTTACTATGACAACTCACAAAACTCAGGAGAGCACTTTAGTTACATTTACCAGTTTATTATAATGAATGCAACTCAGAAACAGCCAAATGGAAGAGATGTGTAAGGCAAGGTAGAGAAGGTGCACAGAACTCCCATGGCCTCTCTGGACTCATTTCAATGCAACCTAGAAGCTCTCCAAATCCCATAGTTTAATAATTTTTAGCATTCATCATGTAGGTATAATCAATTATTAATTCAATCTCCAGTCCCTCTCCCCTTTCCAGAAGATGGGAGTGGGGCTGAAATTTCCAAGGTTCTAATTATGGTGTGGACTTTCTGGTGACCAGCCCCCATTCTGAAGCTATGCAGGAGCCCAAGTGTCATCCCATTAGAACAAAAGACTCTACTATCACCCCAAAAATTTAAAGGGATTTAAGAGTTCTGAGACAGGAACCAGGGTCAATGACCAAATATTAAAACAGAATATAGGACAGTACTCCTACAACTCAGGAAATTATGAGGGCTTTCATGTTCTCTGTGTCAGGAACTGGGGGTAGGACCAAAAATATATTTCTTACTCTGTCACAACTATAGACTTCAACTCTTAAATTGCTCTGCAAATGCTAAATTGTCACAAGACTCCTCTGGATAAGGGAGAGCTAGATGACTGATTTCTAAAACCTTAAGACTTATGAATTCTACATATCATATTTTATCCCATTAAATGGAAAACTGGGTTCAAGGAGAACCACCTTGGCTTTCAAATCAATTTCACTAAAATATAATTTGCCTACAATAAAATATACTCATTTCAAATGTACACTATAAGGTTTTGGGGAAAAAAATTACATAGAAGATATTTCCTTCATCCCAAAAGTTTCCTCAGCTCCCTTTGGGTCAACTTCCCACTCTTAGCCCAAGGCAATCAACAATGTACTGGCATTGTAGACTAGTTTTGCCCTTCTAGAATTTCATATTTATCCCTTACTAATAATTCTGTGAGTTAATTTGAGGCCCAAAAAAGGTAAGCAACTTGCACAACTTCACAGGACTCCAAGATTAGAATTTAGGGTTTGAAATCAGATCTGTCTAATGCCAAAGCCTACTATTAGGTGACACTACAAGATTTAGATCTTGTTCATTTTCGCATACCTAGCGTTTTTCATTTTAGCATACTTGACCATTGAATGATAAAATGAATTTAAGGAAACTGATCTAAACTTGATCCAAAAAAAAGGAAAGATTGATTTTGAATGATAAATCCCATAGGTCTTGGTAATTAGTTAGATTTAAAAAAAAAAGACCATAAATTTATACAAATTAAAAAAAATTTTAAGAACAAAGAAAGATCCTTAGATTTTATCTGCATAGTCTCAAAGTGTCTCCCAAGAAATTTATTAACTGCAAATGGAAAGATAGCTTTACAGTGGAGAAACCCAGCAGAAATCACCTTAATAAGTGATCAGGGTCACTATCACCAGTAAAGAAGACATACATCATGAACCCCATGACAAAAGACATATTGTTTCTGTGATATTGTTGTCAAATATGCATAACTCTGGCCCAATCGTGAGAGTACACCGTACAAACTCAAAGTGTAGCCATAAAAGACAAAAAGTCTGCAGAACTATTATAGACTGCAGAATAAAGACAACTAAATCTAATGTGCAATCCTGGATTATATCCTGATCAGAAAAAAGGCATTAGAGGAACACGTGGAATTCAAATAAGGCCTGCAGTTAATAATATGTATGTCAACCTCTTAGTTTTAATAACTGTCCCATGGTTATGCAAAATGTTAACATTAGATGACACTGTGTAAGGAACACAGTAGTCCTAGCACCCTATCCCCAGGGGATGCACCCCAAAACCCCCAGTGGATGCTTGAAACTGTAAACAATATTGAACACTACATATGTACTAAGTTTTATCCTATACATACCTATGATTAAGTTTAATTTACAAATTAGGCACAATAAGAGATTAACAGCAACAATAATAAAATAGCCAGGTGTGGTGGTTCTTGGCTGTAATCCCAGCTACTTGGGGGCTGAGCCAGGAGGATGGCTTGAGCCCTAGAGTTCAAGGCTACAGTGAGCTATGATTACACCACTGCACTCCAGCCTGGGCGACAGAATGAGACCTCCATCTCTTAAAAAAAATAATAATTATTAAATAGATTGTAATAACATTGTAATACAAGTCATGTGAATGTTCTCTCTCTCCCTCTCAAAATATTTTATTATACTGTACTCATCAATTTTCAGACCAAGGTTGACCTTGGCTAACTGAAACTAGAGAAAGTGAAACCTAGGATGAAGGAGGTATATATGTAAACACAAAATGTTTTTTAAAAGGGCTCCTTAAAAATTTTTCTGAAACACTAACAACTCATAACCTTGCAACTGCAATAATGAATGCACTTAAACCATCTTATGATGAAACTCTATGGTTAATTGTTGTAAAATTTAAATCATGCCAACTTTTACTGAACATCTTCTCTATGTAAATCAGTATAGAATGTGGTGACATAGTGATTCATTTAATAAACAAGTTATGAGAAGTATAAAAAGTTGAAGGTTAAACTATTGAAAGAGCTAGTTCAAAACACGAAGCCAGTAATTCTGAAGAGTGATAGTTTTCATATCTTCTGAGATCAGAATACTTTTGCATTTTTTTCTTTCAAGAATGAAGACTTCAACCTTGGTCAGAATATTAATACGTTGAATGAAGACTTCAACCTCGGTCAGAATCTTGTTGCACAAAATTCCTACAAATTCTTGATCAAAAACATGATGCAATGAAACAAAATTTTCAAGTCCTAACCAAACATAATGCAGTATATATGATAGATATACACTATAATGGACTCTCTTTTGTTCAGAACAAAACTTTCTGCTGTTAAATGCTCATTTCCCTACTCTAAGATTGGAATTGTAAAGAAGCTATCACTTTTATTCAAATTCCACATCTTCATAGCCAATCTGTTAGATATAAGACTAGACATCTAACCATCTGACTTAAGCTGAGTCCATAATAAAACCCCACCCTAGGTCCAATTTATATGTTGGTTAGGGTTCTTTGGCTTAAAACAAATTTAAGAAATTAAAACTAAGAGTAAGAAGGAGGTGGTCTGTTTTATTGGAAAGACTGGAAGGATGCTTGGGTAGCTCACAGAACTGAAGAAATAACTAAACCGCCAAGGCGTTTTTTTTTTGTTTTGTTTTTGTTTTTGTTTTTTTAAATAATGACAGGAATCAGAGGAGTTCTATAGGCCTTAACAGCACAAATGTATAGACCTTCCCTCTTGGATGCCACTATTTCCATGTCTAGCCAATTTAATTTCTTTGTTTGAGCAGAAACTTTATCTGAATTTTCCATCATTGTATCTCTAGCAACCAAACATGTAACAGGCCTTCAATAAATACTTGCTGACTGAATGAACTAATAAAATTAGTCAATAAAGTAATTCCTGAGTGAGAAAATCAAATTGGCCTGGCTTATTTCAGATATCTATCCCTAGATAATCAACTGATCTGGCATCAGTAGAAGACATTTTGGGGCCTTTTCCGTAAAAGAGAAACTTGTCAATGGTGCTAACTGGCATCTATTATATATATAAATATTAAAATATTTGACCTGCAAATTATTCTGTCATATCAAATGGAGTTTTCATGTACATTTTAAGTCCTCTAGATTTGCATTTCTGTACCACCCTTAATTTATTTCTATAATTTTTTCTCATAAATAATAAACAAAGGCCATGTGTGAACCAAAATAACTTTAAGTATGGACATTCACTCATGTCATCACTGGAAAAATTAAATAAAAATTACAGGCCGGGCACAGTGGCTCATGCCTGTAATCCCAGCACTTTGGGAGGCCAAGGAGGGTGGATCACTTGAGGTCTGGTGTTCAAGACCAGCTGGCCAACATAGTGAAACCCCATCTCAAAACAAAAATTAGCCAGACATGGTGGTGCACGCCTGTAGTCTCAGCAACTTGGGAGGCTGAGGCACAACAATCACTTGAACCCGGGAGGTGGAGGTTGCAGTGATCTGAGATCACGCCACTGCACTCCAGCCTGGGCAACTGAGCAAGACTCTGTCCCCCCAAAAAAATTATAAATTAAAATTATGCTTAAAATCTTTTAATTTATATTTCATTAAGCAGATTTTTCATTCAGTTTTTTTATTCACAACTGACCTATACTTCTTGTGGATTCTTCCCAGCACTGTTATGGCTTACAGAGGAAACTATTTTAATCATGTTTATTTGCATTAATACATTATTACTTGTAAAATGTGCATTGTTAGGATGAATAACCAAAACAAAATAAAATCATTCTGTTATAAAATGTTAAAGTTGTCTCTTTAACTAAATACTCATTTTTTTTTTTTTTTTTTTGAGATGGAGTTTTGCTCTTGTTGCCCAGGCTGGAGTGCAATGGCGTGATCTTGACTCACCGCTATCTCTGCCTCCCGGGTTCAAGCGATTCTACTGCCTCAGCCCCCCGAGTAGCTGGGATTACAGGCATGTGCCACCACGCCTGGCTAATTTTGTATATTTAGTAGAGACGAGGTTTCTCCACGTTGGTCAGGCTGGTCTCAAACTCCTGACTTCAGGTGATCCACCTGCCTTGGCCTCCCGAAGTGCTGGGATTACAAGCATGAGCCGCCGCAACCGGCCCCAACTAAATACTCTTAATTAAAATATTTTATATAACTCAGTCTTGTCAGTAAACAAGTTACTGCTAAAAGTAAAAAGCCAACTCTTAATTAAGGTATTTTATATAACTTAATTAAAATATTTAATTAAATTATTTTATAATTAATTAAAATATTTTATATAACTCAGTCTTGTCAGTAAACAAGTTACAGCTTAAAGTAAAAAGCCAACCCCAAATTGTTTTTATAAATTTGTAAAATTAACTCTACTTCATATGATCATAATTCTAAATTTCAGTAACATCTATACAAGTAACTATGTGTTTATGTGTTTTAATGTGTAACATTATTATGAAAGTCTAGCTCTTAGAAAACCATTAGATCATTCCAATCTTCACGCTGAAATGAATTACATGAAATTAGCTGAGAAGGAATGACTTCTGCTGTAATTCCACACAGGCGGGTGCACACACACACACGTTTATAAAGTTACTTCCATAAGTCAGAAGTGGAGAAAAAGGCTCAATAAACAAGTTAAAAATGTGTGCTTCAGAAAGAAAAGGGCATAGAAAGAAAATGTATCCTTAAATCCAAATTGAGGTTTCAGAAGAACCCTAACCAGGGACTTAGTTAAATAACTGAGTTTAGAACTAAGAAGTAAAATTTTAAACCTGAAAGGCAATTTTAAGCCTGAAAGATTAATGTAACTTTAAGAACAGGCTTTTAAGGGAAAACCTCTGTAGATAAAGTATTAAGTATGAAAAGTAACACTTTATACTTAGTACATACTTCGACATGCATATATGTCAAGAAATCATATATTTGTAGCAATCTTACTTACATGGAATTGGTATAAAGAATAACTTGATGAAAATATTTTTATTCAATTCTTTCAGCAAACAAAAACAATTCCGTTTTCTACACTATGCAGCTGAATGGTGCTAACGATTCATCTTATGTCTCCACACAAATAAGAGAGAACAAAATTAGCTTACAACATTCATTTTTAACAGAGTTAAATTCCCAAAAATATGATTTCTTGGCATCTTAAATCTAGCAGCATGAAGTTTTTTTTTTTTTTTTAAAACAAATGATTAAAGTAAAGACGTTTAAACCATCTACGATAATAGAGAAAGTTAGAGGAACCACTTATAAGGACTGGAGGCTGGGTGTGCTGGCTCATGCCTGTAATCCACCATTTAGGAAGGTGGAGGTAGGAGGAATGCTTGAGGCCAGGAGTCCCGAGACCAGCCTGGGCAATATAGTGAGACCTCATCTCTACAAAAAATCAAAAAAACAGCTGGGCCTGGTGGCATATACCTGTAGTCCCAGCTACTCGGGAGGCTGACGTGGGAGAATCACTTGAGCTTGGAGGGTTCAACTGTGCCACTGCACTCTAGCCTGGGTGACAGAGTGAGACCTCGCTCAAAAAAAAAAGGATTGGAGAAATAAGTAATCCAAAGATTACCTAAGCCAAAACCACACAAAACTCATGTTTTTGCCAAGACTGCAAAAACTCTGTTACCAAATACATATATTATATATGCTTTGGATATCATGCAAAGCCTACATCTAAATAAATAAATGCCACATCAAAAGAAATATAGTGCAAATCAGCAAAACAAATAATCATCAGAATGTACAGACAACCCACAGAATGGGAGAAAATAATTGCAAACTGTGCATCTGACAAAGTACTAGTATCCACAATCTCCAAGGAACTCAAACAAATCAGTAAGAAGAAAACAAATAATCCCATCAATAAGTGGGCAAACGACATTTTTCAAAAGAAGATACACAAATGGCCAAAAAACATATGAAAGAGTGCTCAACATCACTAATCATCAGGGAAATGCAAATTAACACCGCAATGAGATATCACCTTATTCCTGAAGGAATGGCCATTAAAAAGTCATAAAACAATACATGTTGGCATGGATGTGGTGAAAACGGAAACTTACACCCTGCTGGTGGGGATGTTAATTAGTGCAGCCTCTATGGAAAACAGTATGGAGATTCCTTAAAGAACTAAAAGTAGGTCTACCATTCAATCCAGCAATCCCACTACTGGATATCTACCTAAAGGAAAAGAAGTCATTATATGAAAAAGACACATGCACATAAATGTTTGTTGCAGCACAATTCACAACTGCAAAGGTATAGAACCAACCTAAGTGCCCAATGACCAATGAGTGGATAAACAAAATGTGGTATATACACACCATGGAATGCTACTCAGCCATAAAATGGAACAGAATAATGTCTTCTGCAGCAACTTGGATGGAACTGGAAGCCATTATTCTAAGTGAAGTAACTCAGGAATGGACAACCAAATACTCTATGTTCTCACTTATAAGTAGGAGCTACATTATGAGTATGCAAAACCAATCAGGGTGACGTAATGGACTTTGGAGACTCAGTAGGGGGAGAAGGAGAGGGGAGTGTGGAATAAAAGACTACATATTGAGTACAATGTACACTACTTTGGTGAGAGGTAAACTAAAATCTCAGAATTCACCACGATATAATTCATCCATGTAACCAAAAACCACCTGTACCCCAAAAGCTCTTGAAATTTTTAAAAATTAAAAAATAAGAAATATAGTACAAATGGTTACATAATAAAGAGCTAGTTAACACGCCACTTTTAAAAACTAAAGATCCTAATACTCCTTCAAAGACTAAATAAGTCGGGCATGGTGGCTGTAATCCCACCTGTAATCCTAGCACTTTGGGAGGCCAAGGTGGGCGGATCACCTGAGGTCAAGGAGTTCGAGACCAGCCTAACCAACATGGAGAAACCCCATCTACTAAAAATGCAAAACTGGCCGGGCATGGTGGCGCACGCCTGTAATCCCAGCTACTCAGGAGGCTGATGCAGGAGAATCGCTTAAACCTGGGAGGCAGAGGTTGCAGTGAGCTGAGATCGCACCATTGCACTCCAGCCTGGGCAACAAGAGCGAAATTCCGCCTCAAAAAAAAAGGAAATGCACTCTATTATTTTTTTAAATGACCCAAACTAAAGTTTAGTAAGAGAGATTTGTATCATGGGTCAAAATGTTAAAAACAAAGTAGCTGCAACAGTATTCTTAACAAAATAATTAACAAACAAAAAGCATTATTAAAAAGATGATAAACTGGGCATGGTAGCATGTGCCTGTAATCTACCAGCTACTCAAGAGGTTTCAATGGTTAGGATCATTTGAGCCCAAGAGTTCAAGATCAGCCTGAGCTGTAAGACCTCTACCTCAAACAAACAAAAAACAAAAACAAGCAAACAAAACAGGATGATGATTACAAATTGTATCTACTAACAAACCGTATTCAACAAGTTCATATTAAAGGTTTATTTCCCATCAGGTTCCTAATCCAACTAAGAAATAATATCGTATGAATGCTTTACAAGTTTCGGAAAGTAAAAAAGTAAAACTTAGAAAGAACATTCCATAAAATTAGAGACTCCAATTTAAGAGCAACGCCCCCTAACCCTAACTGTTATAAATATTGTTCAGAATTCAGGTGGCTATCACTGGAGTAGGAAAAGTACCAAAGAACAGATAGGAGGAAAGGTAGAAACACAGAAGAGAGGAAAGAGAAGCATATTATAGTATTTACAGGGTACAACAAATAGGAGTCCAATCAAGAAAACAGAAACCTCTCCATATATTTCATGGAAGATATAGCTACTAATACAGGAAATTTTCCAGCACACATTTGGACCATGGAAGGAGGAGCTCTCTGATAAGAGCTAAAGTCACAAAGGACAAGAAGCCACTACCAGAGAAATAGCCTTTACCAGACATGGCAACCAAAAAATACCCTGGCTTCTCCCTTCTACCTGTCCTCCAATCTTCCGCTAGTATCTGTCAATGGCCAAACTCATGCAGAAGCCTGTGGCTCAGCCCTTAAAACAGAAAAAGAGGAAATGAAAATTGAAAAATAGAAAACCAAACAGGCAAATGATAACACAAAGTATCTTCCCAAAATCTTCTGGTATTAGTAGACACTACAAAGACCTCAGATCCTATTGCTTATTCCTATCATTCTTTGTATAAACTATTCTTTTCCTGAGAGGGTAGAAATACTCCTGTATTTCTAACTTTAATGCTATTTTTTAAAAATCCATTATGATATCTAAAAATGTGAGGACTATATCTAAGTAGCACAAGCCCTTCAGGATTCCAAGGGTCATTTATCCTACTGGTTAGATCTTAATCACTGGCTAGAGATTTTAATCCCCTAAAAAAAAACCAGCCGCCCACCTCCACCCCAAGACCAATTAAATCAGAACCTCCAAAAGTGGGGCCCACACAGTGGTAGTTTTCTTAAAACTCCCCAGAGTGATTCTAATATGCAGCCAGGCTTGAGAACCACTGGTTTATCCAAAATACTGCTGGAATTAAAAGGATTAAAAACCAAAATTTGCTCAATACCCTAAGGTCTCAGCCAGAAGAGGGCAGCAAGGAACTATTCTGGAAGGCCACAAAAGAAAAAATAAGGGGCCCTAGTACCTTAGTCCCTTAGGAGCTGTGCAGAGGGTGGAAAAGCCCACTGAGGTTCAAGTATTCTGGGATAAATGCCATGCCTCAAGTGGGAACTAATGAATGAATGGTAAGGAACCAAGCAGAGATAAGCCGCCAGGCAGGGTAAGGTGAAGGAACAAGACAGAGTCAGTAGATGGTCAGAAAAGTACCAGGCACAAAATGCCTCTCAACTGTGCTCATTTTCCAGTCATCCTGATTTCCTTAGCTAATTACTTTGTCTTACCCTATTACTGAAAGATGCATAAAATCCTTTTTGAAACAAGGCTGAAATTAAGGGGATCACTTAAAATATGACCCAGACAAACCTAATCTTGGCTAACAGATCAGTCAGTCATTTACACACATTATCAGTAATACTACAAATGTATAATGTTTAAAGGAGATCTAGAATGAGTAAACTAGTGCAAATCTACCATGACTACTAGAAAAATAGCTCTAAGCACACGGGACATCATCAGTCTTCACATATGAAGACAGTATATCTACTATTACTAACATTATTGCTGCTAACCACAAAACAATAAAAACAAATAAATTGAACTGTGTAACCTTTAGGAACTTAGACTGCTACTGAATCACCTGTCACTTATTCATGATAAATAAATATACATGTGTATCTGTGTGTACAAAGAAAGCAATTACTAACGAATATTCTTAAAGATATTTAGCTTTAAGATTTAATAAACACAATTTTTCTGTACCTTCTGACAGGAAAATATGAAAAAAATTCGACCTTTCTCAGGACTTTTTGTTTTTAGCTACTAATAGAGAATTAGCCCCCTGCTTTTAGTTTATCCAGAAAAAAATACAGCAATACCACCTCTTTCTATACTACCACCTTTTTCTAGGGGTTGAAGACTAGAGGAGAATCACTACCTTGGAAGAGAAGAAATCAATTATCAATTGAAGAAATCAATTATTTTCACTTATGGAACTTACTGACTTTAGGCAATGGATATATGAATTCCTATCTTTTAGAGGATGCTTGGGAAAATAATAAAACTGTATGTTCCAATCCAAAAACTTATCTACAACTATCTATAACCTATATTTACTTTGAAAAAAAATATCTTATTGTACAGACTAGTCTCTCTTTTCAATGATCATTAGGAATCTCAGAGCTGTAGTTTTGTTTTATTGTTATTGTTTTTTGTAATTCACCTGTAAATCACAGCTGTCTAGCTGAACACAGCATCCAGGCAAGCCAAGTATCTTACCCAATCATGTGTCCAAACTTCATATTTTATAATTATCTGTGTTATCTCAATTTGTATTACCTTAAAACTACTTCAAGGGGAGGCTCAATTCTACAATGAAGCTCTAAAATGTGCAACGTTAGATTACTGTTTTTGTAATTCCACAATAAAATTCCATATATACCCTTGAGGGTAAGGATTATGTTTAATCATGATCATGCTTAAGGATCCAAGTATCTTAATCACCCATGTACAAACTTCGTATTTTATAATTATCTGTGTTATTTCAATTTGTATTACCTTAAAACTACTTCAAGGGGGAGCCTCAATTCTACGATGATGCTCTAAAATGTGCAATGTTAGATTACTGTTTTTGTAATTCCACAACAAAATTCCGTACATACCCTTGAGGGTAAGGATCATGCTTAATTCATCTTTGTGTCTGTCAATATTTAGCAAAATGCCACTATTGGTAATGCACACGGTCCCAACAAGATCTTTTTCCTTCTTATTTTTTTCACAATATGTATCTTACATATATTGTAATACATGAAACTAGATGTATAGAACATTTATGGCAGCATTACTTATAATACTCAAAATATGAAAATAACCCAGATGTCCATCAGTGATAAGTGGATGAACAGTTACATACACATAATGAAATATTAGTCATAAAAAAATAAAAACTCATATATACTATAACTTGGATGAATCTTGAGACCATTATGTTAAACGAAAAGAAGCCACACAAAAAAGGTCACATATTGTATGATTCCTTTTTATGATACATTCAGGACAGGCACATCCATATAGAGAAAAAGCAGATTAAAAGTTTTGAGGGGACTTGGGTAGGGGGAGGTTAGGGAATGATTACCTAATGGAGTATAGGGTGTTTCTGGAGTGTGATGAAAAAATTTTGAAAGTAGAAAGAGAGCTGTTGGTTTTGGTTGCACATTATGAATACACTAAATAACACCGAAAAGTACATTTGACAATGATTATTTGACTGTGAAGTGATTTTCACCTCAATTAAAAGAACGTATTTGAAGAAAAATATGTACAATTTAAAGACTTAGAAAATGAGTACTTAAATAACACACCACCATGATGATGGGAAATAAAACTCTTCCACCACCCTCAGAAATCTCTCAAGTGTTCTTTCTTGATTCTCCCTTCCACAGAGATAAAAACTATTCTTCCGGTAATCATTTCTTAGCTTTTCTTGTTTTATCAACAATATATTCTTATCCAAACAATATTAAACAATATAGTAAAATTTCATCATAGTGTATGTTTTCCCTTGCTTTCTTGTACTCACCACTGTATTTGTAATATTCATCTCATCTGTAGTTCATTTTATTGCTTATATAGTTCAAGGAATTTTTTTTTTTTTTAAATGGACAGAGTCTCACTCTGTTCACCCAGGCTGGGGTGCAGTGGCGTGGTCATAGCTCACTGTAACCTCAATTTCCAATTTTTTTTTTAATTAAATAGACTCTGTGCATGTCCTTTCATGGCCTGATAGCTCATTTCTTTTTATGGCTAGATAATATTGCATTGTATGGATGTACCACAGTTTGTTTATCCATTAACCTACTGAAGGACATCTTGGTTGCTTCCAAGTTTGGGCAATTACAAATAAAGTTGCCACAAACATGTATGGGCAGATTTTTATGTGGACTTAAAGTTTTCAGTTCATTTGGATAAACACCAAGGAACATGACTGCTGGATCATATGGTAAGAATATGTTTAGCTTTTAAAGAAACTGCCCAAGTGTCTTTTGAAGGTTATTATTTTGCATTCCCACCAGCAATGAATGAGAATTTCCATTACTCCACATACTCACCAGCATGTGGTATTGTCAGTGTTTGGAATTTTCATCATTCTAATAGGTGTATAGTATCTCACTGTGGTTTAAATTTGCATGTTCTCTAATGATATGTGGTAAACATCTTTTGAAATGCTTGTTTGCCATCTGTATATCTTCTCCAAGGAGGTTCAGATTTTTTTGTCCATTTAATTGTGCTGTTCATTTATTATTGAGTTATAAGGGTTCTTTGAATATTTTTGGATGCCAGTTCTTTTTCAGGTATGTATTTTCCAAAGATTTTCTCCCAGTCTGTGGCTTATCTCTTTAGTCCCTAAACAGCATCTTTCACAAAACGTACATATTTTATTTTAATGAAGTCCAACTTATCAACGTCTTTCTTTCATGGAGTATGCTTTTGGTGTTTTGTCTAAAAAGTTATCACCAAACCTAAGGTAACCAGATTTTTTCCTATATTATCTTCTAGGAGTTTTACATTTTTGTGCTTAACATTAAAGGCTACAATTCACTCTGAGGTAGTTTTTGTGAAAGGTATATAAAGTCTGTGTCAAGATTCTTTTTTTTTTTTTGGTTGGGGGGAGGGGAATGAGATATCCTGTTATTCCAGTGCCACTTGTGGAAAAAATTACCGTTTTTCCTTGTCTCTGCTCCTTTGTCAAGGATCAATTTACTATATTCGTGTAGGTCTACCTATGCGCTATTTTGCTTCAATGATCTATTTATTCTTTCAACAATACCACAATGTCTTGATTACTGTGGCTTCATAAGTCTTTAAGTACAATAGTGTCAGTCTGACTTTGTTCTCCTACAATATTGTGTTGCCTAGTCTAGGTCTCTGACCAATATAAACTTTAGAATAACTTTGCTGATAGCCACAAAATAACCTGCTGGGATTCTGAATTAAATTACACTGAATCTATAGATCATGTTGGAAAGAACTTGACATCTTAACAATATTGAGTCTAAGCATGAACTGTTTATTTAGGTCTTCAATTTTTTATTTTTGTCATTTTCCTCATATAGATCTTGTACTTATGTTGCAAGATTTATACCTAAGGATTTTAATTTTTTTGTGCTAATATAAATGGCATTACAACACTGCTATAGTCTTTTAATTATTTTTTTTTTTGGAGACAAAGTGTTGCTCTGTCGCCCAGGCTGGAGAGCAGTGGCGTGATCTCAGCTCTCTGCAACATCCACCTCCCAGATTCAAGCGATTCTCCTGCCTCAGCCTCCCGCGTAGCTGGGACTACAGGCATGCGCCACCACGCCCAGCTGATTTTTGTATTTTTAGTAGAGATGGGGTTTCACCATGTTAGCCAGGCCGGTCTCAAACTCCTGACCTCAGGCAATCCGCCCACCTCTGCCTCCCAAAGTGCTGGGATTACAGGCGTGAGCCACTGCGCCCAACCTGCTATAATCACTTATTACTTCCAGAGCACTTGTGATTTGTTGGGACTTTCTACATATACCAACATGTCATTTGTAAATTAAGTTTTATTTCTTCCTTCTCAATCTGTATACCTTTTATTTTCTTTTCATGTCTTATTGCATCAACCAGGACTTCCAGGATGATGCTGAAGAGTAGTGAGAGGGGACGTATTTGCCTTTTCCCTAATCATAACAGAAAAGGATCTATGTTCTCATTATTAAATACGATGTTAGCTGTAAGTTTTTTGTAGATTTTCTTTATCAAATTGAGGAATTTTCCCTCATTCCTAGTTTCCTGAGAGATTTTAATCAAGAATGGATGTTGGATTTTATCAAATGTTTTTTCTGCGTCTACTGATATGATCATATGATTTTTCTTATTTAGACTGCGGATGTGATCGATTACATGAATTGATTTCCCCATGTTGAACCAGCCTTGCATACCTGGAATAAATTCCACTTAGCTATAGTATGTAATTCTTTTTATACATTTTTGGATTTGATTTGCTAATATTCGGTTGAGGATTTTTACATTTATATTCACAAAAGATTTTGGTCTGTAGTTTAGTTTTCCTTTCTTGTATGGTCTTCAGTATTAGGTACTCTTTGGTATTAAGAGTAATGCTGAGTTAAGAAGTATTCCCTCTGTTTCTATTTTCTGGAGGAGACCGTAGAGAACTGGTATAATTTCTTCCTTAAATGCGTAGTAGAATCAGGAAGATTTTTTAAAATAAAACATTTAGCTTTTAAAGTAGAAATGTAGATAATAATATGCATAATGCTAATTACAAAATAATACTGTAGTTGACCCTTGAACAACATGGGTTTGAACTGCACAGGTCCACTTACACAAGAATTTTCTTCCACCTTTGCCACTCCTGAGACAGCAAGACCAACTCCTCCTCTTCCTCCTCAACCTATTCAATGTGAACACAGCAAGGATGAAGACCTTTATGATGATTCACTCCCATTTAATAAACAGGAATACATTTTCTATTCCTTGTGATTTTCTTAATAACCTTTTCTCTAGCTACTTTACTGTAACAATACAGTATAGAATACACATAACATACATACAAAATATGTGTTAACTGGCTGTTAATGTTATCAGTGAGTCTTCCAGTCAACAGTAGGCTATCAGTAGTTAAGTTTTTTAGAAAGTCAAAAGTTATATGTGGATTTCCCACTGTGCAGCAGGGGCGCTGATGCCCCTGATCCTCTCATTGTTGAATGGTCAGCTGTAGCTACCTATATATAAACCCTCTAGCCGGGTGCAATGGCTCATGCCTGTAATCCCAGCACTTTGGGAGCCCAAGGCGGGTGGATCACCGAGGTCAGGAATTCGAGAACAGCCTGGCCAACATGGTGAAACCCCGTCTTTACTAAAAATACAAGAATCAGCTGGATGTGGTGGTACATGCCTGTAATACCAGCTACTCAGGAGGCTAGGCAGGAGAATCGCTGAACCCGGGAGGCAGAGTTTGCAGGGAGCTGAGATCACGCCATTGCACTCCAGCCTGGGTGACTAGAATGAAACTCCGTCTCAAAAAAAAAAAAAAAAAAAATCCAAAAAAACCTTTAATATCTTCCAGGTAATGATTTCAATACTTTAAAAATTATACCTGTGTACTATTCACAACAAAACATTATGTTTTTAACTCCCTTATTAGTATATTATTACAGTTTTTTTTTTAAGTGAGCTCAAATGAAGTAACTTGTCATGTAGCTATGAATAAATAGAAGATCTGGTCTTTCAATCCAAGTATATTTAACTGTAGCAGTTCTATTTCCTCTAGATTTTATTATTAAAACAAGCAAAAACTGGGGATTAGGAAGTAAAAAGAGAAGTAAAATAAAAGAGCAAAGACCTTAGCAATTCAGTCTTAGGAGAGAGCTAAGACATCACATGTTGCAATTGTGTTGATTCTACACATTTTGAGAAACACAGCAAAGTGGTTAAGCATAAGACTGCTGGAGTTTAAATCTGGTTTCTATCACTTGCTAAACATGTGATGGGCCATTTGTCCTATGAGAGTCATGTTTTTTCCTCTGTAAAATGGGATGATTAACATTACTTACCCATGTAAGAATTAAATTGTCAAATTAAATAATTCATGTAAAAATTTAAACTCAGAAATTTTTTTTCAATAAGTTATCCTTGCTCTTTAAAATGACAAAATTTATTCAAGAAACTTAGACTATAAATGTCCTGAAACTTAGACTATAAATGTCTAGAAACTTGTTCATTACCTAAAAATTCACTTGACAACTTGAAGCCCACAACTCACTTGCTAATTGTGATTAATATAACCCTCTTCATAATATAAGGTACAAAATGTGACAGGTCTTTTCATGGCATTACCATCTGGAATTTCAAACCACTAAATTGTGAATGATTTCAATGTTATATAATGTATTTTTACTGTCCAAAGATTCAGGGGTGAGGAAAGGTCTGTTTTGCGATTACTGAATATATGCTACTAACTCCTTAAATTCAACTAGCAAGGATGTGTGTAGCAAGAATATGTTACTCAAAGTGTAAAGAGAAAACCATGTAGAAGTATAAACCTCTCTAAATGCAGGGTAAGTTACAATAGAGATGCATCGAGCACCATAGGGTAATATATTTTTCCTGGTGAAAAGTATTCTTGGTGGCAACCTACAAAGAAGTCAATCCTCCCCTAACTAAGCTACAGGTTTTCTAATAACATAAAATCAAGGTAGCACAGCCAAAGAGTCAGATCACAGAAAGTGATTTAGGGTAGGCATCACAAAGAATCTATAGAAGAAAAAAAAGTACCTCTCACCATCAGTTCCTTCTGGGCAGGTTCACACTGCTGAAAATCAGATTTTCATGGAAGCAGTACTGCTATTTTTCTACAGCCATAGTGGCCAAGTGGAAACATTTGTTTTAAGCTATCTTTCCAGCTAAAAGGATCTAGGCCATGCTCTGTTTTAAAGAACTTTGAGGACTTAACTGATTCCTTTTCAGGCACTGAATCAAACACAGAATTGTTCCTTCAGAAAAATCCTGGCTTTGCCTGCAGGTTCTCTATTACTCTTTCCTCTGAATGTGGGACAATCTTGGAATCAAAAGGAAAACTTTTTTTAATCTGGAATTTTCAGAAAAGGAGTCAATATTATCACTTGCTTACTTATTCCTTAAAGCAATGGATCCACCCCTAGTAAATAACCCAAAACAATTGTTGCTGAAGTCCTTTCCATGCCTAATTCTTAACAAATATGTTCAAGGAAATTACACATGTGTGTATATATTCATTTATGTATATATATACACACATTTATGTAATATATATACACACATATATGTATGGAGAGACAGCTATTTAGCTATTTTATTTACAGAATATGCAGATCAACCATTTCTCCTTTTTTTATTTTTTTTGAAACGAGGTCTCACTCTGCAACCCAGGATGGAGAACAGTGGCAGGATCACAGCTCAGTTCAACCTCCACCCCTCCAGGACTCCAGTGATCCTCCCACCTCAGCTTCCTGAGTTGCTGGGACCACAGGCGTGCACCACCCATGCACGTATAATTTTTTGTATTTTTGGTAGAGAGGGGGTTTTGCTATGTTGCCTAGGCTGGTCTCAAACTCCTGGACTCAGGCAATCCGCCCACCTTGGCCTCCCAAAGTGCTGGGACTACAGGTGTAAGCCACTGTACTGGCCATTTTTTTGTTTTTGTTTTATTTCTATTACAAGGAAACCAAAAGAAGCCAAAAAGTGTCAAATTTCTTTATATACTCTAGGTTTTATTTTTGGATGAAGATTATTTATTGAGCTCCCCACCCTTCACTCCCATTAAAAATTGCACCTCAGCGTCATGACCTGAGATTTCACTTGGTATACTGTAAAAACCTTTTTGGCACCAGGGACGGGTTTTGTGGAAGACAATTTTTCCACAGGGGGTGGGTGGGAATGGTTTCAGGATAAAAACTGTTCCACCTGGGATTAGATTTTCCTAAGGAGTGCCACCTAGATCTCTCCTCGCAAGCGCAATTCACAGTAGAGTTCATGTTCCCATGAGAATCTAATGCCGCTGCCAGGTGCTAATGCTGGCCCACACCTCACGTGTGGCCCAGTCAGTGGCCCCAGCGTTGGGGACCCCTACACTACATGACTCAATATTCCCTATATTGAGGTCTCATTCAAAAATTTTATTTCAGAAATAAGCACTAAGAAAAGTTTAATCTCCTCTAAGAAATTATTTTTGTCTTTAGACATAGAAATGCAGAACCAAATTCATAGCTCAAATTTATCAAGCTGTACACTTAAGATTTGTACATTTCACTCTAGACAAATAAAAAATTTCACCTCATGATCACGGCTCACTGCAGCCTCGGCCTCCCCAGTTGAAGCGATTCGCCCACCTCAGCCTCCTGAGTAGCTCGGACTACAGGCATGAGCCACCACACCTGGCTAATTTTTTTTATTTTTTGTAGAGATGATGTCTCACTATGTTGCATAGGCTGGTCTCAAACTCCTGGGCTCAAGTGGATTTCAGACTCTTGAGACAGCATTTGTACTCTAATGTTCCTATCATCTGGCCTTTCTATTCTGATACATATTTTGTCCTGATGCTAAAAAACTTGACTCTTTTCTCATTAAATATATATTTTATACTGATTCTATTTTTCCCCACTGAGATTCAGAAGAAACCTGAAAATGCCCTCTAACATACATGAGAAGAAAGTGGAACAAATCAGATTGGGGCTTTGACTTAGCCAATTCTAACCAATGAATCATTATCAACAATTTCCCAGAGGAAAGGAATTAATGGTTCAAATAAAATTCACACTGGTTACTAATCCTATACAGGATATTTATAATTAGTTGAACAATGTATAATTAAACAATTTGGTAAGCCTATTACAATGTGTTCATATTGAGCTGGATAAGCTATTCTCAAATCAATGTCTTTTTTTATCATAAATCTTAATTCAAGAACCTCAACCAAATATTACAGGCATAGATTTTATTGCACTTCACGTCAATGCACTACACAGATACTGCCTTTTTTTTTTTTTGGAGACAGAGTCTTGCTCTGTCACCCAGGCTGGAGTGCAATGGCACGATCTCGGCTCACTGCAACCTCCGCCTCCCGGGTTCAAGTGATTCTCCTGCCTCTGCCTCCCAAGTAGCTAGGACTACAGGCGTGTGTCACCACGCCAGGCTAATTTTTGTATTTTTAGAGAAACTGGGTTTTACCATGTTGGCCAGGCTAGTCTCAAACTCCTGACCTCGTGACCTGCTCGCCTCGGCCTCCCAAAGTGCTGGGATTAGAGGCAGGAGCCACCAAGCCCGGCCTTTTAAAAAAAGAAAAAAATTGAAGGTTTGTGGAAACCCTGCAACTGGGCAAGTTCATCAGCACCATTTTTCCAACAGTATATGCTCACTTTGTGTTTTCTATGTTACATTTTGGTAATTCTCAAGATATTTCAAACTTTTTCAGTATTATTATATCTGTTATGGTGACTCAGTGATGTTTGTTATTACTATTGCAATTGTTTTGGGGCATCACAAACCATGCCTACATAAAACAGTGAACTTAATACAAGTTGTGTGTTTTCTGACTGTTCCGCAGACCAGCCGTTCCCCATTTTTCCCCCTCTCCTCAGGCTTCCCTATTCCTGGGGATACAACAATATTGAAATTAGGCCTAATAATAACCCTTACAATGGCCTCTAAGTGCTCAAGTGAAAGGAAGAGTCCCACGTCATTCACTTTATTTTTAAATTTTTTTATTTTTTGAGAAGAGAGTCTCACTCTGTCACCCAGGCTGCAGTGCAGTGGTGCAATCTCGGCTCACTGCAACCTCTGTCTCCCAGGTTCAAGCGATTCTCTTGCCTCAGCCACCTGAGTAGCTGGATTACAGGCACCCACCACCACGCCCAGCTAATTTTTGTATTTTTAGTAGAGACAGGGTTTCACCATGTTGGCCAGGCTGGTCACAAATTCCTGACCTCAAGTGATCCACTGCCTGCCTTGGCCTCCCAAAGTGCTGGGATTATAGGCATGAGCCATCACTCCCCCTCATCACTCACTTTAAATCAAAGGCATGCTGAAAGCCAAGACAGGCTGAAAGCTAGGACTCCTGTGCCAAAGAGTCAAGTTGAGAATGCAAAGGAAGAGTTCTTGAAGGAAATTAAAAGTGCCACTCCAGTGAACACACCATGATAAGAAAACGCAACTGCCTTATTGCTGAAATGGAGAAAGTTTAAGTGACCTGGATAGAAGATCAAACTGGCCACAACATTCCCTTAAGTCAAAGCCTAATCCAGAGCAAATGCTTAACTCTCTTCAATTCCAAGAAGGCTGAGAGAAGTGAGGAAGCTGCAGAAGTAAAGTATAAAGCTAGGACAGGTTTAAAGAATGATGCCATCTTCATAATATAAAAGTGCAAGGTGAAACAACAAGTGCAGATGCAGAAGCCGTATGAAGTTATCCCAGTCTAGCTAGGATACCTGATGAAGGTGGCTACAATAAACTATAGATTTTCCATGTAGATGAAACAGCCTTGTACTGGAAGAAGATGGCATCTAGGACTTTCATAGCTATAGAGAAGTCCATGTCTGCCTTCAAAGAACAAGCTGACTCTTACCAGGAACTAAAGAAAGCTGGTGACTTTAAGTTGAAGCCAATGCTCATTTACCATATGAAAATTCCTAGGGCCCTTAAGAATTATGCTACATCAACTCTGCCTGTGATCTATAAACAGAACAACTAAGACTAGCTAGCTGACAGCACCTCAGTTTACCACCCGGTTTACTGAATATTTTAAGCCCACTGTTGAGACCTATTGCTCAGGAAAAAAGATTCCTCTCAAAATGTTACTGCTCATTGACAACGCACCTAGTTACCCAATTCTCTGATGGAGAATACAAGGAGATTAAAGTTGTTTTCATAACTGCTAACACAACATTTATTCTGCAACCCATGCATCAGGGAGTAATTTTGACTTTCAAGTTTTATTATTTGGCTGGGCATGCTGGCTCATGCCTGTTATCCCAGCAGTTTGGGAGGCCAGGGCAGGCAGATCACTTGAGACCAGGAGTTCAAGACCAGCCTGGCCAACATGGTGAAACCCCAACCAAAAACATAAAAATTTGCCAGGCGTGGTGGTACGTGCCTGTAATCCCAGCTACTCAGAAGACTGAGGCAGGAGAATCACTTGAGCCCAGGAAGCAAAGGTTGCAGTGAGCCGAGATCACACCACAGGACTCCAGCCTAGGGAACACAGCAAGATTCTATCTCAAAAAAAGTATTTATTTTTTAAGAAAAACATTTTGTAAGGCTATAGCTGCCACGGACAGTGATTCTTCTGGTGGATCTGGGCAAAGTAAACTGAAAACCTTCTAGAAAGGATTCACCATTCTAGATGCCATTCAGAACATTAATGATTCGTGGAAGGATTTCAAAATATCAATATTAAGTTTGGAAGAATTCTAACTCTCATGAATGACTTTGTGGGGTTCAAGACCCCGGTGGAGGAAGTCACTACACGTGGTGGGATTAGCAACAGAACTAGAGTTAGAAGCAGGGACTGAAAATGTGACTGAATTCCTGCAATTTCATAACAAAACTTGAACAAATGAGGAGTTGCTTCTTAGGGACGAGCAAAGAAAATGGTTTGAGATGAAATCTATGCCTGGTGAAGATGCTGTGAACACTGTTGAAATGACGACAAAGGACACAGAATATCCCATAAACATAGTTGATAAAGCAGCATCAGGGTTTGAGATTGACTCCAATTTTGAAGGAATTTCTACTGTGGGTAAAATGCTATCAAACAGCACTCCATGCTACAGAGAAATCTAAATCTCATTGTTGTCTTATTTTAAGAAATTGCCACAGTCACCCCCACCTCCAGCCACCATTCTGATTAGTCAGCAGTCATTTAAATCAATGCAAGGTCCTCCTATCAGGAAAAAATTTACAACTCACTAAAGGCTCAGATGATTGTTAGCATTTTTTTAAGCAATAAAGTACATTTTAATTTAGATACGTGCATTGTTTCTTTAGACATAATGCTACTGCACACTTAATAGACTATAGCATAGTGTAAACATAACTTTTACATGCACTGAGAAGTCAAAATATTTGTGTCACTTGCTTTATTGCACTATTTGCCTTATTTCGGTGCTCTGGAATTGAACCCATAATATTTCTGAGATATGCCTGTTTTTATAACAAATATCTGAATCCAGGTGGTCACCAGAATGTTAAGAAGGCAGAAACAGGCAGTCTCCAATTGAGTCTACCTGTAGTTGCCTAGCTTTAAGACATTGAGACTATGCATGGGGGGGATGAGGGAGAGTGCTCCTAGAGAACTGATATCTAAATGTTTTTCATATGCATTCCCAATTTGCCATAAAAGGAAAGAATAAATCTGAAGCATGTAGTGCTAATAAATTCTGGCTGAAACAAATATTGAAACATACAAACTACTAAGATGTTTTACTTATGTGTTTCCTTGCCTTAAAGGCCTGCTTTCCTACTAATCCAACTGAACACTCTATCAGAGGTTCAGCTCCACACCAATTTCTCTGGAAAGGACTGTAGAAACTTGACAGATCCATTCCATTGCAATCATGTAGCCGGAAAGAGGGAGGAGCTTTTCCTGGAACTGTCTGCTAAGCAGACAGAATAAAGAGGTCATTTCTTTTACCCACTTTTTATGTTGAAAACTTCAAACCTACTAAAAGGCTGTAAAAAAATACAATGAAGTACATTCTTCCTTCTTCATCTAAATTATTCAGTCTCTGACCAATTGTTAACATTTTGCCACATTTGTTTTCTCTCTTTACACATACTTGCACAGACACAATTTTTCTTTGGTTAGCAATTTGAATGTTACTTGCAGCATCATGATATTTCACTCCTAAATATGTCAACATGTACCCCATTAAGAACAAGAGTATTTTCCTATGTAATCACAATAAATTATCACTCAGAAAATTTAATATTTGTAATACACCATTCATATCCATTCTACAATTTCTCCAGTCACCCTAATAATGTCCTTTAGATCTGTTTTGTCCTCCAGTCCAAGACCCAATGCAGGATCCACCACACAACACAGTTAATTTCCATGTCTCTCCTTTAACTTTCTGTCTGTCTGTCTGTCTATCTATCTCCATCTATCTATCTATCTATGTATCTATCTATCTATGTATCTATCTATCTATCTCTCTATCTACCTATGTATCTATCTAGTCTTTCATGATACCAACTACTAGCATTTTTGAAGGGTCCAAGACATGAAGATTTCCTATTTAGAACTGCCTCATTATTTCTTCAATAAGTTCTGGCAAAAAGAAAAAAATGGCATTAAGTACCACACAGGTGAAGTTGTACTCTTCTCAGCGCACCACATCAAGGAATACGTAACATCAGTTTGTCCCATAATGTTGATGTTAAGTTTGATCATTAAGTTAAACTGGTCAGATTTCTTCAAATCCAATTCCAACAATCTTTCACCAAATGGTTTCAGCATCTTATCTTAATCAAATGTTTCTATAGTGCTTTTTCTATTTATGGATTTTCTATAATTCCTTCTACATTTATTAGTTGTTTAAAACAAAGAACAAATGGCCAACTAGGGTCCTAAAAGCCCTGTGTTCTGAAGGCCATGGGGAGGTTAAATGAAGTAGATTTTGCATCTCCTGAAAAGCACAACTGCATCTCACTACCTTTTTATATGGTATTCTATTTAAAATGTTATGATAATAGGAGTCTAATTATTGGGAGTAAAACTGAAAATATTAGCTTAGAACAACAGTGTCCAATATAAGTTTCTGGAAAGATGAAAATGTTCTGCACCGTCGACAGGAACCACTAGCCACACGTGGCTATTTGAGCACTTGAAACGTGGTTAGTAGAACCAAAGAACAGAATTTTAAATTTACTTTAAACAACCACATACAGCTAGTAGCTACTGTATTGGACAGGGTAAGCTTAGAGAATCTTTTTTTCTCTTTTCTGAGATGGAGTCTTGTTCTGTCGCCCAGGGTGGAGTGCAGTGGCTCTATCTCAGCTCACTGCAACCTCTGCCTCTTGGGCTCAAGTGATTCTCCTGCTTCAGCTTCTATTTCTGTAGAGACGTATGGCCAAAAAATATAAAAAATTTAAAGTGAAGATTCTTGGGGTGGCATGGTGACTCACGCCTGTAATCTCAGCACTTTGGGAGGCCAAGGCCGGCAGATCACTTGAGGTCAGGAGTTTGAGACCAGCCTGGCCAACATGGCGAAACCCTGTCTCCACTAAAAATACAAAAATTAGATGGACATGGTGGTATGCGCCTGTAATGCCATCTATTCGGGAGGCTGAGGTGAGAGAATCACTTGAACCCAGAAGGCAGAGGTTGTAGTGAGCTGAGATCATGGCATTGCACTCCGGCCTGAGTGAAAGAGCAAGACTCCGTCTCAAAACAAATAAATAAAATAAAATAAATTTTTTATCATTTTTTAAGGAAAGTTTCCTACCTAAATGCAAATACATGTAACAGAAACTTAATCAGCTTTTTAAAATAATAATACGGTAAAAGAAGTAGTAACTATTACTTTGAGAACTTTCTGTAGGCCAAATTTTATAACAGGTACTTTACATAGACTCTCATTTAAGCCTTGCTATGACTCTAAATAAACCTTTTTAAGAAATTTTTCATAATGAAATTACCCATGTAATTGATTATAGCAGAGCTCTCTTGAACAAAGTACCTTTAGAAAAACAAGGGCCACTTAAAATGTTAATGTAATCTACATTTTTGTGTGCTAAAAATTTTAATAACAGATCCTAAAACCGTAAGTTAGAGGGAACCAATAGTTAATGGAAACTTCTCATTGTTAGACTATTTTTTGACTGTAGCAACACCTTTACTATTCTAATTAAAAATACATGGCACATTAATTTCTAATGTCACTGGACAGCTTAAGAATATAGACCATATTGTGACTAGAAGAAGTGATCAATTTTTCAGGTGAAAAACAAACCACAATTCTGGTCATTAAGTAAATAGAGGCCTGGTTAAATAAATCTACTTTGAAAATTTCATTACTGACAAGTACACACGAACGCATGCTATGCTTTAAACAGCAAACTTGGCAGGCACAGTGGTACAGGCGTGTAGGCCCAGCTAGACTCGGGCCGAAGTGGGAGGTTCGCTAGAGCCCAGAAATTCCAGGCTGCTGTACACTATGATTATGCCCATGAACAGCCACTGCAGTCCTGCTTCAGGAACATAGCAAGACCTAGTCTCTATACAAATAAATGTTAACTAATGAAAAAAGCCCCAGCAAACTTATATGCAGTCTCCTCAAAAAATATACTTCGTATACTGTAGCATTCTAAACCTAAAAGATATATAGTGAGATGTTTCTCTCCCTGCACTCCCAAAGAAGAGTTGAGAAGTCTTTTTCGTTTTTTTTGTTTCTGGAGATTTGAGAAGTCTTCATGGAAAGCTTCATATATGGTAAGCACAACCAGAGATCCATGAAATCCAAACTTCACTCCCTGATACAGCATACTTTGCAAGAACCTCAACAGTTTAAATTTGGAAGTTCAATTTTAAAAATAGGTTAATATCAGTATCATGAAGTACTCACAACCTACATTCTTTCTCTCTTCTGAATGTTCATATATATTGCTCTTCTTCTTGGGATGTGCTTTTCTGCCTATCCCATCTTCTCCAAACCCTTTGCACATACTATTTGCTCTCCCAGGAACATCCTTCTAATATTTAGCCTACCTTGTGTCTCCTTCCCTCAAATGGCACACATTTGGTGAGAGGATTAAATAAATATAAACACACCCAGCATATAATAACTCTGAATAAATGAATGCACAATCTTTCTTATCTATACACCTGGCTAGCATTCAGAATTTGGTCTATGATAGGCACACTGTTAAGTATTTACTGAAATTAAAATATGGAGGATAAATGTTTTGACTTTAAAAAAAAAAAAAAGGAGAAGGGACAAAGGAACGGGGTATGTCCATTTGGCATAAAGGAATTTAAATATTTAAAAATAAAATCCAATTAACCAGAACACCCTTCATCAAAACTAAAGCAAGTTAACTTTCATGTTACTATACTAAACAAGGGCAAGTAATATGCAAACAACAGATATTTGACTGGAATTAAAAACAAAGTGCACAGAGGTCACATTCCTAATACACTAGGAATTTCTGAATATATTTCATTTACATTGAGAATAAACAATGGTCTCATTGGTCTAATATAATATAATGCCTATTAGGAGACAATTCTCCATTGGTCTCTCACATTTCTGCCTGTCCTGCAAACTGCAAACATGCTCTTTGCTTCAGACTATCTTTTCAAGGGTGGTCATTTAACAAAAACCTTGGAAGATAAAGAAAGTATGTCTCCCTCTGGAGCAAAAATGTGGGCTCCCTCAACTTAACGTTCCTGTCTGCATCCCATGCACGTGCAGATATCATCCAGCCCACTTCATGTCATTCTATGGTAGCTGGAGCTCAGGAAACTGGTGCAAAACATGCTGATACTCATGTCTTTTTACCTTCAGTTATCCGTAGTTATTATCCTGTAGTAGGCTAATTTATTTGCCTGCAATAAAATCTCAGACCCTTCACAATTCTTGACAAGGAGAATTTGTACATCCATAAAAATAATAATATGAAAAAATAAGAGGTCTCACAAGTCTAAGTTTTTTACTAATAGTTTTTCAGAACATATATGGTAACTGAATCAAATGTCTTTTGTTAGTGAACAGTGGAAAGGATAGCTTTATAGTACACATCTGCAATGCTATGTGCATTAATTAGGTTACTAAGCTACATATTTTCTAGACACCTGTTTCCAAAACACAAGAATATTTTGCATATTTTTGCTGCCAGGGGGCCTATGCTTACTGATTAAAGATGCTCTTAATCTGACAGTCTCTTCAGCTAAGTGAATTTCAAAGAGGGGTCGGTATATGTATTTTGTAAAAAGAATCCTAAGAGATTCTGTTATGTGACCACCTATATCTCACCCAGCTAAGACCATTACTTTAGGCAAGCCAGCCTCATAACCAGTAACAGAATCATGTACTGTTATGGTGGTGATCTACATATACCCTCTTATAAACACTGGAAGTAGTATAGTTTGGTAAAAAGAGTTCTAATCCTAGAACAGCATTAATTGAATAAGTAACTGGAGCCATATTCATCTAATTCAAAAGTGCTTCATTTGCCTTATCTGTACAGCAACAAGACTTCACTGGACAATCACTAAGATCCTTTCAACTCTAAAATTCTTTAATTTACATGCTACCAATTACTAAAATTGTTGCAGTTCAATGGAAAACATTATTATCCTACCAAACTAAACAATAATAACAAAAATACGTCAGTCTGGCATTCTTTTAAGATATAAACAATGCTACGTTTGGATTACAAAAAATTTTAACACATAAAAACCAACCTCTAAATTTAAGGTGCCAAAATAGGCAACCATATTATTAGTAAAACCCAATGTTTATTTCGCCCAGACCTAAACTGTCAAATACTTAAGACTTAGAAAGAGTGACAAAGACCTCTTTGAACATACAGCTTTCAGTATTTGTTTTGGAGACTTTAATTTTGTTTTAAAGAGCCTCAGATATCAAGCAGTTATTTTATTTTTATTTGTGTAGAGACCAGGTTTTGCCATGCTGCCCAGGGTGGTCTCAAACTCCTGGGCTCAATCCATCCACCTGCCTCGCCCTTCCAAAGTGCTGAGATTACAGGCATGAGCCACTGCACCTGGCCAAGAAATTATTTTGTTATCCAAAATAAATGCAGTCTTTTTCAGGCCATCAGTTCATATTCCTGTAATAGATTTATACTTGAAGTTCTTCCGATGCCTGGCATATTCTTAATCATGGTTCTTCCCTGTTAAAGTAATCACCTAGTCTGTAAGCACAAGTTCAAGATTGTCGCAAATTTCTTCTTGTATAGAATCTAGAGATCACTGCAAAGAAATTAAAGAGGTTTATGATGGCAGCATATTTTAAAAGAGATGTGGAATCAAATCTAATTTATTAGCTCCATGAGTCTTATAACCTATTTAGTCTGTCTAAATCCCAATTTCTTCAGAGAATAATATCTGCCACACAAAACTGTTGCCATAATTAAATTAGATTTTTCATAAAGAGCCTAACACAGTTGGATATGCAGTAAGCATTCAATAAATGACAGACATTACTAAATGACCAGAAACTCATTTCGATGATCTTTTCTCCATCTTCCCAATGATATCCCCTACTATATCCCAATAATATTCTATATTTCTACCATATCACATCTCTTACGTTGAGCACTCCATTTTCACACCTTAGATCATGCCATCCTCTCTGCGTGAATTTTCCTCATCAAATTCCTATCCATTCTTAAAATCCTTAATAAAATCCCATGTTCCTTCAAGAGAACTTCAAATAATGCTCCTTTCAGAGTCAGTCTGACCCCCGAAGCTTGCTGGTGGTGATCAAAGGGAAATATACTATTAACCCTCAAGAAAATTTAGAGGGATATAAGAGATAATACACACTAGTTTCACAGAAAGTAGAATATAGCAGCTTGCAAATTAGAAACAGGCCAAAGGAATGAATCTTATGTTTGAAGCTAAACGTACAATGGAAGTGGGGTAAAAACAGCGGAGTATCTAGTATACATAGGAGTTGCTTCATGACAATTTGAGTTGCGTTAATGAACATAAGCAAAAAGGCCTAGGAAGTTAAAAATAATATTTTTCATGGTTCTATGCAGATTTAGGAACAGGGATAGTTTAGTAGAGAAAAAGGCACACCACAGCATTTTCTTCAAGTAAATATGCTTTTACCATTAAAAATAAAATTTCCTAAATAGCAAGACACCATTCAGAAAAGCATGTCAATTTTGGCAGGGCGCAGTGGCTCACATCTGTAATCCCAGCACTATGGGAGGCCAAGGTGGTGGATCACTTGGGGTCAGGAGTTCGAGACCAGCCTGGCCAACATGGTGAAACCCCATCTCTACTAAAAATACAAAAATAAGCTGGGCATGGTGGTGCACACCTGTAATTCCAGCTACTCGGGAGGCTGAGGCATGAGAACTCCTAGAACCCAGGAGGGAGAGGTTGCAGTAAGTCAAGATCACGCCACTGCACTCCAGCCTGGGCAACAGTGTGAGACTGTCTCAAAAAAATAAAAAAGAAAAACATGTCAATTTTTTAAAATCACTAGGCCAAAAAACGTTTATGTCATTCTGGCATTTAACATTTTCTAAGTTATCTACTCAAATTTATCATCCACTCTACCTCAAAAGTTATACCCTCAGAAGTTCCCTGTCTTCAAAACTGTTTATGCTTCCTATTAATTCTCCTGGACATCTTCCACTATCGAATAATTTTTTTCTTAATTTTAGGGTATTTGCATAAGACCAACCTATACATTATTATCTCTTTTTGCAATTTATCACCCCCTACCCACAACAAAGGAAATAAATAACATTAAATGTTTCAAGGTGACTTTTAAAAGAATTTTTTTTTTTTTTTTTTTGAGACGGAGTTTCACTCGTTACCCAGGGAGTGCAATGGCGCAGTCTTGGCTCACTGCAAACCTCCACCTCCTGGGTTCAAGCGATTTTCCTGCCTCAGCCTGCCAAATAGCTGGGATTACAGGCACCCGCCACCTGGCCCAACTAATTTTTGTATTTTTAGTAGAGACGGGGTTTCACCATGTTGGCCAGGCTGGTCTCAAACTCCTGATCTCAGGTAATCCACCTGCCTCGGCCACCCAAAGTACTGGGATTACAGGTGTGAGCTACCCTGCCTGGCCAGAATTTTTTTTTTCTTTTTTTTTCTGAGATAGGGTCTAGTTCTGCCCTGGCTGGAGTGCAGTGGTGTAATCACTGCTCACTGTACTCTCAACCTCCCAGGGCTCAGATTCTCCCACTTCAGCTTCACGAATAGCTGGAACCACAGGTGCCTGCCACTATACCTGGCTAATTTTTGTACTTTTTGTAGAGACAAGGTGCCGTGTTGCCCAGGCTGGTCTCAAACTTCCAGACTCAAGTGATCCACCAGCCTCAACCTCAGCCTCCAAAGTGCTGGGATTAAAGGCGTGGGGCACTGCACCCAGACTAAAAAGAATGTTAATTCAAAATTTTTATTTATTTTGGGATTAAGTTCTCTCAGTGTCAGTATCTGAAGGGTCCAAGTTGCCTAGATGCTGGTTAAGATATAACAATAAATTTCTTCTCGTTTCAATTGCAATCTAAAGTTTTTCTCCATAATAAGATGCAAAGCTCAGTATCAGACATTTAAATAATAATAAATACCCAATGATTTATTTGTAATACTAAGACTTTACACTTAGTACAAAGTTCTAAATATCTTACTCTTAATTTTTAGGATCCTTTTAGTTAGGAGAATCTAATCTTAAGCCAATACTTTTTTTAAAAGTTATTAATATTCTTTCAATAAGCCTTTAAATTTTACATTTCAACATTTAATTTTAGATCTTAAAGGTCACAATATTTTAAAGCTGAAAGAAACTACTAACATATCATGTTTGTTATGAAACATAAAGCTTAAAGCAAGCCCCAAGGAGACAGATACAGAAAGTTTGATGATTGTAGATAAGGGGGAAAAAAAATCAAGGATGACTCCTAGTTTTCAAGCCTAAGAGATATAAAAATATAAAGGAATCATTGACTAAAGTAGAGTTCAGACACAAAGCTAATTTGGGGGAAGAGTTGAGATGCTGGTGGTGGTGGTGTTTTAAATAAACAGTATAAAACTAACTTTACCTTATCAATGAAGAAAAGCTTATTTCTTCTTAAGGAGATTGGAGTAGGGGCAAGGAGTTATTCATTGCCTCAACTTCAAATAGGAAATCTCTGTCTCTACCCCAATACCTTTTTCATTTGCCAAAAATAGCTAAACAGTGCTGCAGAAAAAGTACACCCCAAAAAGCTGATTTTCCTCAGAAATAATACAAAATATTTTCATTATTTCTGAAATAATTTTATTTAGATTTAGAACTCCAAAAATGTTTATGTTCTCTGTTCTACCCTCTCAAAAATGTTTATGCTCTTGTTCCACCCTCTTCAGCATTCCTTTAGCACTTTTAATCTAAACCAAATAGAACAGAAGAACAAAGATAATCTAAGATAGCCTATTTTAACTGCACTGTTAACTAACGTCTAAATGAATTCTATTCATTATCTACATTTTAAAGAGACTGATAACTTATTTGACAAAGTATTTACTAAAGATGAAAGAGTTGGCTGGTTTGAGTGATGCTGGCAGTAGTTAAGTGTGCCTGCCAACAATCTAGTTCTAGAAACACTGAATTCTGTTCATCCAATGGTTCCTTGTCAACAAGCCATAATCACATTTCAACACACATTAGTAGATTTTAACAAAGTAGAATTAATCCTTTGCGTCTCCTTATAGCCTAGGTTTGCAAGCATTTTCAAATTTTTATTAGGAAAGTCTTTAAACAACTAGCACTGAATAGTCAAACACAGAAGGATGAAAACAATCCAGATGCAGAACTGGTTTTATCAACTATTTATAACCTCTAAGTACAGTATTAAGCTTCTGCTCATAAACGTTTCCCTCCTAAATTTCACTCATTTCGATTTATTACTTAAAAGATTGACTTGGTTTCTGAAAATGTTTCTGAAAAAGATAAACTCCACCTGGCAGTTACCTGTGAGCAGAACAGAGGAAAACAGGTTCAGTAGCAGGTACCAGGGGCTTTCAGATAGCTGTAGTTTTTTTGTTTTTGTTTTTTTTGAGATGGAGTCTTGCTCTGCTGCCCAGGCTGGAGTGCAGTGGTGCAATCTCGGCTCACTGCAACCTCCGCCTCCTGGGTTCAAGCCACTTTCCTGCCTTAGCCTCCTGAGTAGCTGGGATTACAGACACCTGCCACAATGCCCGGCTAATTTTTTTGTATTTTCAGTAGAGACGGAGTTTCACCATGTTGGCCAGACTGGTCTTCAACTCCTGACCTCAACTGATCCACCCGCCTCAGCCTCCCAAAGTGCTGGGATTACAGGCGTGAGCCACCGCGCCCAGCTTTAATTTTTTTTTATAAATGTAGAAGTATATTAATATTTAATAAAGCCAAGTAGTAGGTACACAAGTTTATGGTTAAGTAAATAATTGGGGAGAAAATGGTATAATTGCTTTGTCTCTCAACCTGCCAGCCCCTCCCCAAGAATAAAAACTCCATGGCTAAGAAAATATTTTGGTCAAAGGAGAAGAAAAAATGGAGGAATATTATATAATTTATAGGAAGACAAATCCAGATACTTTAGAGAAGAATGAAAGTGTCACAGTACTAGGGACAGAGTAGGAGGGTCTCCAGAAAACAGGCAAGGACCAAATACAAACCAATAACATAATTGTGCCAAGAACTGGCCTAGATCAGTAACTATTCATGAAGATGCTTCTAAAATTATCCTTAATATCATTTTGTTCCAGTTCTACAGCATATTACAGATGTTTGGGCTACATGTCATTTAGATGGCTCATGAGTAGCTTTTCTACTTCCCAATGTGTTTTTTCTTTTTTTGAGACAGGGTCTTGTTCTGTCACCCACGCTGGAGTGCAGTGGCACCATCTCACCTGACTGCACCTCCCAGGCTCGAGCGATCCTGACACCTCAGCCCCTCAAGTAGCTGGGACCACAAGCACATGCCACCACACATGGTAAATTTTTGTATATTTTGTAGAGATGGGGTCTTGCTATGTTGCCCAGGCTGGTCTTGAACTCCTTGCCTAAGCAATCCTACTGCCTCAGCCTCCCAAAGGGCTAGCTAGGATTACAGGTGTAAGCCACTATGCCCAGTCGCCAGTGTGTTTTCAATAGTCATTTCCAAAGTCATATGAGAATTTTAGTTTAATTAATTTTCCCATATCCAAATATGCTGAAATAAGAATACAGCCATCAGCCTCTCTTCAGGTGACATAAATTATTCTGAGTAGAACAAGTATCAGTTTAAATCTAACTGGACTTCCTACCATAGCCTAATGAATATGACAATAATATATGTGAAGTCACCTAAAGAAACTCCTAAACATGCAGCTTTAGTAAATAGTAACTAAATATCCAAATGATTAATCTTTTTTAATAACGTTTATACATGCAACTTCGATCATCTGTTTCAGGTTTTTGTTTTTCTTTTTTAATAGGGACTTGCTCTGTTGCCCAGGCTGGAGTGCAGTGGCGAGACCATAGCTCACTGCAGACTCTACCTCCTGGACTCAAATTATCTTCTCACCTCAGCCTCCTGAGTAACTGGGTCTATAGGCACACACCACTATGCCTGGCTAATTTTTTAATTTTTTGTAGAGACGGGGCATCTCACTTTGTTGTCCAGGCTGGTCTTGAACTTTTGAACTCCTGACCTCACACAGTCCTCCCATCTTGGCCTCCCAAAATGCTGGCATTATAGGCATGAGCCACTGTACCAAGCCTATTTCAGTTTTGAGAGTAAGAGAAAAAAAACTAGAAGGCACACTGTGGATTTACAAAAACAGCTTACAAAAAAATATTGCTAACAGTAAATAGTTTAACTGGAATCTTATCCATCCCCTTGAAATATACATTATTAAGCTAACTAAGAAAACATTATTTCTCTACCTGCTTTGTTACTTTAGGCAGTTAATTGCTGAGCTTTTTGGTCTTTTGGCCAAATGTGGTAAACACCTCTCAAAATATGTGTATTATTATTAACACTGCTCATTTTAGAAGACCATGGTAAACTCAAGAATATAATTTTACACATTCATGATATGTTAATCTTATGACTATATGACAATTTTTAGGAGCTAATTTTAACACGTTATTGTGCATGAGTCTCTAGAATAGAGGCTCTTAACCTTAGTGCACATAGGAACTGAGGCGCAGGCCACACCCCAAGGCAATCAATCAATCTTTCAAGGGTGGGACCCATGCACCAGCATTTTTTAAATCTTCCAACATGATTCCATCATGTAGCCAAGAGCGAAAACCACTATTCTAAGATCCTAAGAGTGTAAACTTGATTCAGTATTCCACAAGGTGAAAACATAAGTACATCCATGACATGCAGTAAAAAAGGTTAAGTAGTATCTACTTTTTTTGTGGGACAACAAACAGTAATTTTTTGCTAAGTAATCCTGACACACTTCAGCTCAAATTAATTTTCCCACTACAAAAACAAATCCACAGCAAATTGAATAAGACAAGAGAAATAAGCCAAAAGGACAATGGAGGAATGGAAATACCTTTTTACAACTGATTACTGTACACAGCTACAACTAAGCTTTACTCTGAAATAAGTGTGATATGAAACATTTGTTTTTCTTCAGGACTTACATTTAACTCCTGTCCTTAAATATAATAAAAGTCCAAACAATAATGATGAAAATGGTTCATCGCTATCTGAGGAAAAAACAAGACTGAAAGTAACCTCAATAAGTCCTTCTACACATTTTACATGACAAGAAATTTAAATTGCATTTATTTGCATAACCACTTCACAACTGTATTTCTAAAAAAACAACACTTGAGCTTTACCTATGTTCAAGTACTAATTAGTATTCAGAATGAAAGACCATATAGAAAACCAAATCTAGTCTATCCCTTAAAGTTTCTTCCACCAGTTGAATTACTTATTTTTCTAGGTAACTTTTACTTTGTCGTAATAGCAGTTTGAATGTATACTGTTCTGACATTTCCTAGACTCTCTAAGAATCAATTAATCCATCCAACACCACCGCTAGTTGGATACTAATCAGTTACCCACATTATTATTTGAAATTCCTTATTTTCTGAGACTGTGTGGAAAACTTAATCATAAGCAATTACTTAACTGTGCCACGGTGAATGACACAACAGAAGAAATCTCTGAACACCTGCCAACATTCACTGACCTATTCATTTTTTCTTTTTACTCATCCACCCCATCCCAGCCAAAAAAGAGAAGTTATAACATCTGAACATCTATCCCACTGCTTTCCATAACTGAGTTATCACAAAAGTTATGTAGAGAGTCCTAGCCAAAAAAAAAAAAAAAGGCTGTCAAAAGAGATCAAAAATTCAAAACTCAACTTGGAAAAATAAAAAAGCTGAAGAAAAAATGGGCAGGAGGAATTATTCACAGCAACTTAATTGAAAGTGCTGACATTGTAAGTATTGGGAAAGAAGGTTCTCATTAAAAAATTAAACAACAGCACTTTAATCAAGTCTAGAAAATTCCACCATTCCCATATAGAAAAGACTATGTATACTTTACTTCCAAAACTTCAAGCTGTGTACCTCAGCAAGAAAATAAGTTCACCCAATTTCTCATTAATTTAAAACAGAACTTCTGGGGGAAAAAGAGATGTCTCTAAACACAGTCCATCTCTAAACACAAAAGAGAAAACCATGTTCAACCAATGAATCTTTCCTTAAATAAGAAGAAATCAACATATAATCTTACTGTTTCCTTCCAAAGGATTTCAGAATATGAATGTTACAGTAATAGATCAGTGCTAGGTATTCGTGCTAAACACATCCTCTAGTTAAATATCAGACAATGATTATCGTCTGAGTACACATGTAATAAAGGTCAATGACAAAAATATAATGCATTTTTAAAGTTTTATTATATAGTTAAGATCTATAAGCACAAGGGTGATTTTTACAAATTTTACCTCATCTAAATTACTGAAATAAGAGTAGGACAGGTGGCAGAGAAGGTACCAATGAATGCCAATGCAGAAGATAAAGGTACCTAAAGAAATCAATATAGCTACCAGAAAAAAAAAAAAAAAAGACTGATTAGCTCAGATTTGAAAGGGATTTTATATATATATAAGATAGAAGGAAAGGCAATCTGATAAGAATAAATATTTTAAGAAAACTGTTAAAGACTGCAGCTAGGAATAAAAAATTAAACCTTTTCTCCCAAATAAGATACTGAAAAAATGTAGGAGAGGAAGGCATTCCCACAATGGGAAGGAAGCTAAGTAAAACCAAGGCCTCTTTCAAATAAATGATTCTACTATTTTATAATTTACTCACTCTTAAGTCACAGTGAAACTTTGACATCATCTTAAAGTTATCACGAATAAGAAAGAATGCATACAACTTGCATGATAGAAAAGTTAATATTTGATGTTCTTCAAAAAGCTAACTATACATTATCCTTCATATTTAAATATAAAATATTAATTTCCTTGTATTCCCACACTTAATTCTATATCCACCTAAGTAAATTTTGACATATTTAGGTTCTCAGTAGGGGCTATACTTAATTAATACCTCTGGAAGGAAGGAGGGAGGAAGGTGCAGGCTCAGTATTTTGATCCTTTAAAATACAAACATACAATTTTGATAAGTCTGTTTAAATTCGGGAATATCAGTTTGCAAATAGTGTTTAACCTGAATTTTCTTTATGAAATTAATTCACTCCATTCTTTTTTTTTTTCTTTGGAGACAGAGTCTTGCTCTGTTGCCCAGGCTGGAGTGCAGTGGCGTGATCTCAGCTTACTGCAACCTCCACCTCCCGGGTTCAAGCGATTGTCCCACCTCAGCCTACCGAGTAGCTGGGACTACAGGCATGCAACACCATGCCCGGCTAATTTTTCTTTTTTTTTTTTGGTAGAGACGGGGTTTCACCATGTTGGCCAGGCTGGTCTCAAGCTCCTGACCTCAGGTGATCCACCCACCTCGGCCTCCCAAAGTGCTGGGATTACAGGCCTGAGCCACCATGCCCTAATTCATTCCATTCTGGAATGCCAGTTCCATGGAATAAACATATGCTGTAGAATGAAATTCATCTGAATAGTTTACAATTGATCTTTTCTATTGCTATAGAAGAGAATATAAAAGAACGGTTAAATGCAAAATGAGTAAGAAACCTAAAACTCAGGTTTGAGCTTCTTACCTAAACTATGTGACCTTGAACAAATAAATTATTTAACCCAACTGAATTTACTCACCTGTAAACAGGGATAATATTGACACCTATCTTAGGAGGTTGTAAGGGTTAAATGACATGATTTATTTGAAATGATTAGAACTCCTGAAACTTGGTAAAGCATTCATTGTATTTCAATAATTAATTTTAATGTCAGATATTAGAGAAATCAACTAATAATGTACACAGTAGCTAATTTATCTCTTAAAGGGAAACTCGAAGACTATTATGCAAAAATTAGGCACAAAAAGTATAATTTGGAAATCTAGCCTAGCCAATGCAATGACATGTTATAGAAACAAAAATAACATTTTTAGCAAATGAGAAAATTACATCCCTAAAAATCCAATGATCAATACCTTTGAAAAGAAGAGAAAAATTTTAAAAATTTAAAAATTTAAAAAACATTCAATGAAAGCAAATAAAAACTCAGAATTTAAAATCTATTAGCAAAGCAGCTTCTGAAAATTAACACCATTTTTACTCTTCAGAAGGCAGGGAAGGAGGCAAAGAGAGAGACAGAGAGAGAGAGAGAGAGAGAGAAATGTAGTAGAAGGCCACTGCAATAATAATAGCAAAACTATACATATGACAAAAAGTACAGGTAAAAACTGGTAAAATCTAAATAAGGTCTATAGTTTAATTAATAGTATCATACCACCATCAATTTCCTGTGTTTGATAATTGTATTATGGTTTCATAAGCTGTCATGATGGGGAAAACTGGGCGAAGGATACACATGAACTCTGTACTATCTGTGCAACTTTCATGTGAATTAAAAATTATTTCAAAATAAAAGGGCTTTAAAAATGCAGAAAATACACCTCACAAGAAACTTCTGTAAATGAGACAAAATTATGAGGCCATGTGTGGTGGCTCACGCCTGTAATTCCAGCACTTCAGGAGGCCGAGGTGGGCAGATCACTTGGGGCCAGGAGTTTGAGACTAGCCTGGTCAACATGGCAAAACCCCATCTCTACTAAACATATAAAAAATAAGCTGGGAGTGGTGGTGCACACCTGAAATCTCAGCTACTCAAGAGGCTGAGACATGAGAATCGCTTACACCCTGGAGACAGTGGTTGCAGTGAGCCGAGATTGTGCCACTGCACACTAGCCTGGGCAACAGAGCAAGCCTCTGTCTCCAAAAAAAAAAAAAGGAGAAAAAGAAAATTACAAAACCTCCAAAACATAAAAGAAGATCTGAGTCAACAAAGAGAAATAAATTTCCAGAGAAGTCCAAACATAATAACACTATCATTCTAATTATATTACTAATTTTAAGCAGTTCTATTTATAATTCTACTTCCTTTTTTTAATGACTTGACAAAACAATTCTGAGGTTCATATGCAACAATAAATAGGCAAGTAAAGCAAGATTAGCCCTACCAGATACTAAAGAATTTAATACTATAAAAATTTAAAATAGTATAATCCTAACACAAGAACTATTAGACAAAGTAGCATAATCAGATGGGCTAGACACATATCCTATTCCCTGCATTCCTACACAGCTAAATTCCAGATAGACTAAAGAACGAAACAGTCAAAAAGGTACAGAAAAGGAAATATCATTAAGGATTTCTGATCTGACATGGACGGAGCTGGGAAGTCATCACTCCCATCCTCACAACCAGAAAGCCGAACAAACTGAAAATCAGTAACTCTTCTTTTTTTTTTTTTTCTGAGATGGAGTCTGGCTTTGTCGCCCAGGCAGGAATGCAGTGGCAGGATCTCGGCTCACTGCAAGCTCCACCTCCCAGGTTCACGCCATTCTCCTGGCTCTGTCTCCCAAGTAGCTGGGACTACAGGTGCCCGCCACCATGCCCAGCTAATTTTTTTGTATTTTTAGTAGAGACAGTGTTTCACCATGTTAGCCAGGATGGTCTCGATCTCCTGACCTCGTGATCTGCCCACCTCGGCCTCCCAAAGTGCTGGGATTACTGGCGTGAGCCACCGTGCCCAGCCGAAAATCAGTTAACTCTTCTTAGACCCGATAGAGAATTGAGGTTCAGGGCAAACTGCTGCTCCCAAAACTGGAGAGAGATGTGGCTATAGAAAACCACAGCTATGGGTATCACAAACCCCAGCAAGAGAAACACACAGCTGGAGCCAGTATCCATAGGAACACTGTAATGTAAATTGCTGGAGGTTCAACCTGGACTAGCTTGAGAATTAAAAACTCAGGGGATTGGCAGTCTGGCTGGGGGAGAAAGAGAGAGGAAACTTTCCTGAGTTTTACCTCCAGGTGCCCCATCAGAGATTCACAAGTGAAGATCAAAGAAAAATTCCCTCTAGCTTCCAATAGGAGAGAAAAAATAACCATTCTGAAATTGCCCAGAGATCTCTGTTCTCAATAACAAAGACCTGTCCTCAAAAGAAACTACAGTAGCCTCCCCTCATCCAAGGTTTCACACTCCAGTTTGTTATCCACCAACTAACCAACTTGTGGGAAGAGAAATACGAAACTCCAGCCCCCTCCCAGCATTCCTACTTTCTCACTTAAGTATTGGGAGGTAAAGGTTGCAAGAGCTAAAAAGCACTCATGAAGGTCACAGTCCAAAGACACAGGCTCACTAAGAGCTAATCATAAGATTATAGAACACTTTTACACACACACACACACACCCCACATCAATAGGGCTCCTGTGTAATAACAGGGGCTTATAGCTTAAATAACTACAAGCCTCGGAACCTACTTATGAAGGAGTTATTAGGGAAACCCAAAGACAACAAAGGAGACAAAAGCAGTTACACGAGAGGAAATTTTAATCTCTGACACCAAAGCTACAGCAAACAGTAAACACAGCCTAACTCCTAGCCAGATAGGCTTCTAGGCCACACTAAAGGCCTACTTATCTCAGTTCTTTTTACCCCTTATGTCACATCCAGCTTATCCAAAAAAAAAAAAAAAAAAAAAAAAAAAAATTACAAGGCACGCTAAAGGCAAAAAACAGTCTGAAAAGACAACGCAGGCATCAAAACCAGACTCATATATGGCAGAGATTTTGGAATTATCACTGTGAGAATTTAGTAACTATAATTAATGTGCTAAGGGCTTTAATGGAAAAAACTACACGACATTCAAAAACTGATGCCCACTGTAGGCAGAGACACGGAAACTCTAAGACAAACTGAAATGGAAATAACAAAAATCAGTAACAGAAATGAGGAATGCCTTTGACGGATTCAACAGCAGACTAGACACAGCAGAGAAAACAATCAGTGAACTTGAAAATATGTTGATAGAAACTTCCCAAACTGAAAGGCAAAAAGAATTTTTTAAAAAAGTAACAGAATATTTAAGAACTGTTGGACAATTACAAAAGGTGTAACTATGGATAATGAGAATATCAGGAGAAAAGAAACAGAAGAAATATGTGAATAATGGTGGTTAATTCTCCAAAATTGACAGACACCAAACTACAGATCCATGAAGCTCAAAGAACTCAAGAGGGATAAACACCAAAAAATCTACACCTGAGCAGATTAAAATAAGTTTTATCTAAAGAATCCATATGAAAAAACTTTGCAAAGAATAATGGTTTTATTAGTATGTGAAAAAGGGTTACTTTTCATGTTCTCTAAATATTCTATAATTACTTTTACAATTTAAAAATCTTAATTATAATTTTAATCTATGGCTACAAAAATGATCTTGCACAGTTTTAAAAGGTTCTGAAACCAATTTCATAAAGAATTTCAAAATATTTTTAGCAACTATTATTTTCTAATGTATAACTTCCTCAAGGTGACTACTTTGAAAAATATTTTTTTGCCCCATTATTTTATGAGCACATTATAATTATGATACCTTCTTCAGAACTGTGCTCAGAAGCTTCTGAGAAAGACAGGTTTACCACAATAACCTAACCTGGATTGCTGTACTTTTCCTGCCTTCTTCTGTCTCCTCCGCTTGAAGAGATCCCACTTCTTATTTCTGACACTGCATGTGCTTTTAGTGACTATCCTGCTTGCTTCCCATTACTAATGCTGTTCCAATACACATAGAGGAAAAGACAGGTACCACTATTTATTAAATCAGTAATTTTAACTTTACAAATAATAAATCAATGTATTTGATCATGACCCTAGCCTAAAATGCAAGTTATATGATTTATATATCACTTTATTTATTCAGAAATATTTTTATCCCCCGGCAAGACTTAGGCTGCTGTTGCTTTGCCTATAAAATAAGAAGGTATATTACATGAATTATATGAAATGGTACATGGTATATCATGAACAACCAGGGGAATTATAACATTAAACTTATTCCGTCTGTCTGACTGCATGTTTGTGCCCTTTAACCCACTTCTCTTCATTCTTCCCAACACTCACCTTTCCCAGTCTCTGTTATCAATCTTTTTACTCTCTACTCTCACGTGATCAAATTTTTTTAGCTCTCACATATGTGAGAACATGTGATATCGCCCCAAATTTGTCTTTAATACGTGCTTTGGTAATTTCACTTTAGCCCTTAATGTTAATATAACAATATTTATTTTAAATCATATTTGAAAACCGCAACTTATAATAGTCAACTTAATCCATATTTCTCTTAGCTATCTAGCTGTGCACAGTGGCTCATGCTTGTAATCCCAACACTTTGGGAGGCTGAGATGGGAGGATCATTAAAGGCCAGGAGTTCAAGACCAGCTTAGGCAACAAAGCAAGACCTTGTCCTTACAAAAAGAAGAAAGAAAAGTTATAAACTACTTTATCAGATTTTCTTAAATTAAAAACCACCAAGAAATATCACTTCAATGCGTCGTGTTATTTTTAATCCTCTCAGAAACAAAATATACTTGATAGAAAAAATAAAAAGATTACCGGTACTAACCATTTTTTTCTAAATAAGCAACAACATGATGTTAAATTATGTCAAAATGTGCTCAACAATTATTATATAAGGTTCCACACTGATGGATTCTGCATTGAAAACTACTTGAACTTACAAAGACTTTAGTATCATAGTAAGAAAAGCTTTATCATAAATCATGTATGGCATAAAATCCTAACTCAATTCTTATTACTAGATGCCTCATCTTCCCAAACTATCCTTGTTATTATTTAGTAAAACTTTCACTTTTATTCTGTGACCAAAATGCAAGTATGAAATCTGCTTTCCTGGCTCCTTAAATAAAAGGCTGCAAAAATGCTATCACTCCAAATTACCTCAGAATCTGAAGTAAGGGTTACATATAGAGATCTTTTTGGTACTTTAATACCACACTACACACACACACACACAAAAGGGCTACAAAATTAAAATAAGTTATTTAATATCTATACAAATACTTTACTTTGACTTATTTCCCTACCTCATTTGCCTTTTTACCCATTCTGCATTACACAAACACATTTGTGTATCTCTTCAACTCTTTTTCAGGACAAGGTAGAATTAAACCGAATAATAAATGTGAAATAATGTATAATACAATTCAATTTAAAAATTACATTGCAAACTTTTGACTACATTCAACGTCATGTACATAGTCAAAACTCTCAAAACCTACTATATCTCATGTCACATACTACAACATCATTTTTATGAGATTGTAACTAAAATAACCTACTATTCTTATTTAAGTAACTTTTAAAACTACTTCTCATTTCAAAGAACATTCTTTTTAAAGGTAGAAATGTTATTTTCCCCCACTAACCAGTCATTTTCAAAAAGTACTCACACAGCATACCATAAATGCCCAAAATTTAATCACTTACTTTAAAGACTCCCTTCCTCACCTCTCTGCCTCATCTCTTAATTTCTCCTGTAAGTGCCAACATTACTACAAGCACCTAGATGAAAAGCACATAAAACAAATACCCAACTTTTCGTGCTTCGAAGATTTGTTCATTTATGTGAGGACAATGCAAAATCGTGCATACTTGGATAGGCGGGAAAGTCAAAATTTTCAAATTAAACTGGTAACTCAGGGTGGGAGGAATAGGGGAGGATGGTGTCATATGACATTGGTTAAATTTTTTTAAAAAGCTCACTTTTCCAATGCAATTATAAATTTAGGATAAAATCGACTTAGAAAATGGTAAGATCCTTTAATAATCTTATTCTACAAGATAACTCCCAGAAGCCCAGACTAACATATGCTTAAGTTTTTGGAAACAAAATAAAATTTAAGACAGTTTCCACCTATAGGGTATTATGCTTCATGTGGGGATAGGGGAAGGTTAGGTGAAATGTAAAAGGTTCATGTTGTTTCTCCATTCTGTCTTTCTCAATTCTAGATTGGTAAAGTCATTAAGAAATGAATTTTTTAAAGTTTTAAAGGTATAGCTAAAATGCAAGCTGAGCTTCCAACAAATCCAGCATTTCTTTCAAAATGTTTTCACTGCTAATTAGGAAAATTTTTAAAGATATCCATAAACATAAAACATTATAATATGCAAATGAAATCACTGCTCTACTCTTCAAATTGTACACAACAGCTACATGTTAAATTCAACAGTAAGGCTGACCCGTACTTAAGAATAATACTATAATTCCTGAAAAAAAGTAGCAGCAATACATATGACAAAAGAGGTGATCACAACACAGTTTACCTCTCATAGTCCACCATTTCAGTCTACCAAAATTTCTGATTGTAGAATGGCAAATAACTCTTTACCTGAGTTAATAGTGTTTGAAGCTGTGTAAGATTCAAGAATTTTGTCTTTTCTAAAGTCATCCTCAAAATCTTGGCAATAAATATTAATGTACAGCCTATGCTATTCTGTATTTGAGTGAAAAAGGTAAGAAAAACTGAACTTTCCTAATTTAAATAAAGGATACAGAACATATTCCTCTATTTGAGATGTGACAATGAATCACCACGGGAAAACTGACAATATCATAAAGCAACTATCACACAAAACTTTTTCTAAAATGGAGAAATAGGCTTAGGTTCTTTCTTCTTTCATTAATTTGACTATCATTAATCCTTTAAAAATTTAGAGGCCAAAGAGTTATTTTATACATGTATATGCACATAAACACATACATACACACATGCAAAAACTCCACCACAATTTAAATTTAATTTGCATTTTATAAATCTATCTTTAAATGTCAATTTCACAGGTATTAGTAGGAAAGAGTGAAGAGAGTCCAGTAACATCAAAAAGCCATAGCTTTTCTAGAATTTATATGAAAACAAATAGATTTCTACTTTAAGGAGGCAAATAACAGTATGAATTGCCAGTGATTATCACTTCTTCCTAAGGAAGGAAAGAATAAAAAGCTAATCTGAATGTCAAATCTGTAACTCATGTACCATCATGTGATTTATCTGAAGACTTATCAGACAAGGGTCATCCTATGAGATGAGGCACTGGGAAAAACTACAGCACCAAAAAATGTAGGCTGTCGACTATATTAAACCTTAAAGACAACAATGGCAAAGAGAAAGTAGTTAGATATTATTGTCATTATTAATAACAATTTATAACTACAGTGTTTGTACAAACATTCATTATCTCATTTGAAGATCATTTAACTTCACAGCAATTCTCTGAAGAGAGCAAAACAAGTATCATTTACATTAAATGAAACTATATACATAAAACACTTTGAAATATACAGAAAGTACTCCATAACTGTTAGTTACTGTCTGTTACAAATGAAGGTTCAGAGGTCATGATGGCTTACTAATTAAACACAAAGTTCCAACCTAGGGTAAAAGAAAAAGGGCACACAATGGCATCTTATCTATAAGACAAACCTGAAAAGGTACATATCAAGTCAGAGAGTATCACTGACAAATCCCAGGTGAGGTGCAAAAGTCATACATATCCCTTATTTTAATGGCTGAGAAATCCATTTCAAGACACTAAAATACCATCACATACTGTTTGCTTTTTTGTTTTAACCTTCAAAGTAGGAAGGAAAGATAAGAAATTTATGTCCTAGAAGACAATGATGAATGTTTTCTTCTATTTTATTTTAAAAAATGCAGAAACTATTAAAATCATGTTAAGCCAGTCTTTCTAATCAGCCCTTCTATAGAGGAAACAACTGAGTTTTTCTGCCAGAGGTGTATAACATTCCGGGAACATCCAACAGTTAATAAGAGGTAGGTGTGTTTTGTTGAAAAGCAGTAAGACTGTGTTGAAATAAAAATACTGGCAATTGGAGGCACTTTCTTGACACCCAAATACAGAATATAAATCAAGAATCTTAAATACAGATCAAATCTAAATACAGATCAAGAATCTTAGTGTCAAACCTCACTGCTGAGCCAGTTTCAGTTTGTCATGGACAAAACTTGAACAAGTTAATCAAATGCAAGGTTGAAGAAGGATTTTATTGATTTTAATCCAGTAATTCAATTTTACTCAAAGCTCTAATATTCCTGCCTATATTTAAAATAGTATATTTTTTATCACTGAAAACTTAAGATAATGTCCTTTTACATCACACCTTAGAAACTGAAAGACGCAGATAGCCCTAATCATCAAAGTCTTAGAACAAAAATAGGGTAGAATTTGCAACTCTATTGAATACACTATAAAAATTCAGGTTTGCAGCAAGATTTTAGTTCAAATGTTTATGCTGTGCAGTTAGTTTCTTCTAAAGATTTCAATTTTAAGTACTATTAACAAAGACATACTGTAATAAAGCACTATTTTGAAAGCATGATAGTAACAGAGTACTTGATATAAAATTCATTGTCTGAAGACAAGCTATGGACACTCAGACTACCAACTTATGTAGCAGAAAAAAATAAAACTAGTTTGATTAGCCCATTTCCTATACTGTTTTGCTTCAAAGCATACAGGGACTACATAGCAGAAGTTTATCAATGAACCAATAACATCTCTAAATTACATTCATTAAGCCCAACTCAAACGTAGTTTATAATTAGAAATAAATATGCCGAGAGTTAGTCTGCACTTGCATAGCCACTTAACCTCAAATCCTTAACCATACCAAGCAAAAATCTAAGGGTTTTCAACACAACTCTCCTTTCCCAACTGACATCATCTGATCAGCCTCTATAGTCATTTCTGAGTGCTTACCTGTACAAATCACTTATTTCTAGCTATGTCACAAATTTAAAAATAAATAATGGAAAAACATAAGGCGATACTAATGGATTATTCCTAACCTGTACTGGAATTTAGGAAAGTGGACATTACTTTCCCTCTAAATCCAGTTTTAAGTTGCTATATAAGTAGCAAATCAATTCACCATTTTCAAATCACTACCTTCCCACAGGAGAAGCCAAGAGTTACAATTTAAAAGACTTCTCCTTGACACTTTAGAGTACTCACAGGTTCAGTACAACCTAACTACCTTTAGCAAGAATTGTACCATGCCACGTTGAAGATCTGAGGACTATAATGATAATATTCACTTTAGGGCAAACTATATGCATTTTCTATACATGCAACATATTGAATATAACTACTATTAGCACTACCATCCCTCTGATTCTCTTCCCCATTACTTAGCTTGGTATAAAGGTATTCTGGAGTGAATACAGGAAAGAAGCCTCTGAACAGAACTATTTATCCAGCCACGCCCAGCAAGAATGTGACCAGTTAGCTCAAGAGCCATACTAACAGGAAAAGCAAAAACCTCTCCTGGAGCCAGATGGTTCATCAGCCAGTCTGAAAGAGTCTTCCTCTTAGACTCAGCTGTATCTAAAGGGATACAAAAGGCCTGGTTTCTTAAAGTCAGAATAAAATTGATAACACTTCAAAGAATTAACTAACATACACTTGAAACTTCTGTAAGGAAGGAGGAAGGTGGGACTATCATGGATAAGTTTCGCCTAACTTTCAGTTAACAACTTGCTAAGGCCTGTGCTCAATACCATGCTAGAGATTATGAAGAAATCAAGAAGCATAATAAAACCATGATTCTTTCCCTGAATTTACAATATTAGTTTTAATTACCAAGTATAATTCAAATGTTCCAACTTCACTACTTTCCCCTCAGTCAACTTGGGGACACACAATCAAAGATCCACCCAGTTTCTACCACTAGCCAAGATGGAGTAAAAGAGACTGGATTTACCCTCTTACCTGAAACAACAAAACAAAATGATAAAATAGAGAACAACAATTTTCAGACTTTGGACATTAAACAGGAAATCAGCATAGTATGAGGATTCCTGAGAAAAAGGAAATGAAGTCAGTCCTATGACTGCCTGAGAGAGTTTCCAGGCTACAGCACAGGGAGGGAGAACTCAGTCTAATTCAGGGATCCAAAACTCTCCTTGAATTAAGGAGCGAGAATCAAGGTTTCAAGAAAGACAAGGCGGCTGAAGTTTGCCAGGCAGTGCACTGAAGAGGACAGAGCTAAAAACAGAATTTTCAGCAGAGTACCTCTCAGTGCATATGTGTTAAGAAACTGAGGCCAAAAAAAGAACCATTCAAAATGGGCAGGTGGAACAATTTTGGGGGTTCACTCAACCAGCGTTCCCTTCAGCCAAAGTGGCAAAACCTTGTAATACACAGGGCACTGGGTGGAATACTCTGAAGGGCACTACAAGGGACTGCCGGTAATGTAGCAAAATTAGTCCTAAGCTAAAGGCTTTGTGGTGCCATCAAACAAACTTAAAAGCAAGCCTCAAAAAGACAAAACTGTCTCTAGATAACTTAAGTATGTCCCAAAACAAAGTTTGAAAGTATTTATAGGAATATGGAAATATCCAGTACCTAGCAAGGTAAAATAATGTCTGCCATCCAGTTAAAAATTACCAGACACGTAAAGAAGAAAATATGGCCCATAATGTAGAGAAAAGCAAATCAATAGAAAGCAACCCAGAAATGACCCAGATGATAGAACTAATAGACAACAACATCAGAAAGAGTTATTATAACAATATTCCACTTGTTCAAAAAAAATTAGGAAAAGCATGTGATATGGTTTGGCTGTGTCCCCACCCAAATCTCATGTTGAATTCACATGTGTTGTAGGAGGGACCTGGTAGGAGGTAACTGAATCATGGGGGCGAGTCTTTCCCATTCTGTTCTCATGATAGTGAATAAGTCTCATGAGATCTGATGGTTTTAAAAAGAGGCGTATCCCTGGACAAGCGTTCTCATTTTTTGCCTGCCACCATCCACATAAGATGTGACTTACCCCTCCTTGCTTTCCACCATGATTGTGAGGTTTCCCCAGCCATGTAGAACTATTAAACATCTTTTAGTTAATTGCTGTCTTGGGCATGTCTTTATCAGTAGCATGAAAATGGACTAATACAGTAAACTGGTATCACAGAGTGGGGCATTGCTGAAAAGATACCCAAAAACGTGGAAGCTACTTTGGGACTGGGTAATAGGCAGAGGTTAGAACAGTTTTGAGGGCTCAGAAGAAGATAGGAAAATGTGGGAAAGTTTGGGAACTTCCTAGAGACTTGTTGAATTGCTGATAGTGATATGAACAATAAGGTCCAGTCTAAGGTGGTCTCGGATGGAGACAAGGAATTTGTTGGGAACTGGAGCAAAGGTAGCTCTTGTTATGTTTTAGAAAAGAGACTGGCAGCATTTTGCCCCTGCCCTAGAGATTTGTGGAACTTTGAACTTGAGAGACTTGATTTAGGGTTTCTGGTGAAAGAAATTTCTAAGCAGCAAAGCCTTCAAGAGATGACTTGGGTGCCGTTAAAGGCATTCAATTTTAAAAGGGAAACAGAGCATCAAAGTTAGGAAAATTTGAAGACTGACAAAGTGATAGAAAAGAAAATTTCATTTTCTCAGGAGAAATCCAAGCCCACTGAAGAAATTGCATAAGTAACAAGGAGCTGAATGTTAATCCCCTACACAATGGGGAAAATGTCTCCAAGGCATGTCAGAGATCTCCATGGCAGCACCCCCCATCACAGGCCCAGAGGTTTAGAAGGAAAAAATGGTTTCATGGGCCGGGCCCAGGGTCCCCGTGCTATGTGCAACCTACGGACTTGGCACCCTTCATCCCAGCCCTCCTGCCATGGCTGAAAAGGGCCAACGTAGACCTCGGGCCATGCCTTCAGAGGGCGCAATCCCCAAGCCTTGGCAGCTTCCATGTGGTGTTGAGCCTGTGAGTGCACAGAAGTCAAGAACTGAGGTTTGAGAACCTCAGCCTAGATTTCAAAAGATGTATGGAAACACCTGGATACCCAAGCAGAAGTTTGCTGTGGGGTGGGGCCCTCATGGAGAACCTCTGCTAGGGCAGTGTGGAAGGGAAATGTGGGGTTGCAGCCCCCACACAGATTCCCTACTGGGGCACCACCTAGTGGGGCTATGAGAAGAGGGCCACTGTCCTCTAGACCTCAGAATGGTAGATCCACTGACAGCTTGCACCGTGCACCTGGAAAAGCCACAGACACTCAATGCCAGCCTGTGAAAGTAGCCAGGAGTGGGGGGCTATATCATGCAAAGCCACAGGGGTGGAGCTGCCCAAGGCGTGGGAGCCCAACTCTTGCATCAGCGTGACCTGGATGTGAGACATGGAGTCAAAGGATATCATTTTGAAGCTTTAAGATTTGACTGCCCCGCTGGATTTCAGACTTGCATGGGGCCTGTAATCCCTTTGTTTTGGCCAATTTCTCCCACTTGGAATGGCTGTATTTACCCAATATATCTAGGAAGTAACTAACTTGCTTTTGATTTTACAGGCTCATAGGCAAAAGGGACTTGCCTTGTCTCAGATGAGACTTTGGACTGTGGACTTCTGAGTTAATGTTGAAATGAGTTAAGACTTTGGGGGACTGTAGGAAGGCATGATTGTTATGAAATGTGAGGACATGAGATTTGGGAGGGGCCAGGGGTGGAATGATATGGTTTGGCTGTGTCCCCATACAAATCCCATCTTGAATTCCCCTGTGTTGTGGGAGGGACCTGGTGGGAGGCAACTGAATCATGGGAGCAAGTCTTTCCCATGCTGTTCCCATGATAGTGAATAAGTCTCACAATATCTGATGGTTTTAAAAAGAGGCGTTCCCGCCAGGCGAAGTGGCTCACACCTGTAATCCCAGCACTTTGGGAGGCCAAGGTGGGTGGATCACAAGGTCAGGAGATCAAGACCAGCCTGGCTAACACAGTGAAACCCCGTCTCTACTAAAAATACAAAATATTAGCCAGGTGTGGTGGCAGGCACCTGTAGTCCCAGCTACTTGGGAGGCTGAGGCAGGAGAATGGCGTGAACCCGGGAGGCAGAGCTTGCAGTGAGCCGAGATCGCGCCACTGCACCCCAGCCTGGGCGACAGAGTAAGACTCTGTCTCCAAAAAAAAGGCGTTCCCCTGCACAAGATTTCTCATTTTTTGCCTGCCACCATAAGATGTGACTTGCTTCTCCTTGCCTTCTGCCACAATTGTGAGGCTTCCCCAGCCATGTGAACTGTAAGTCCAAGTAAGCCTCTTTCTTTTGTAAGTTACTCAGTCTCAGGCATCAAAACGGGCTAATACAGGATGTTAAGGAAAGAAATGAAAGATAATTTTTTAAAGACCTATCTTGAACTTCTAGAAGGGCAGGGGGAGGGGTGGGAGGCAATGCCTGAGATAAAAAATAAACTGAGTAATATTAAAAGTGGATTACACACTGCAGAAGGATTGGTGAATTAAAGACCTAGCAGTAAAAACTATCTAAAACAACACACACACACAAAAAGACTGAGAATGATGAATAGAACATCACTGAACCGTAGAACAATTTCATGTGGTCTAATATAAGTGTATTTTGAGTTCCTGAAAGAGAGGAGAAGCAGCACAGAAAAACTAACATGTGAAGAAATAATAGCCAAAAATGTTTAAATGTAATAAAAACTGTAAACTCACAGATCCAAGAAGCTCAACAAACCCCAGGCACAAGAAACATAATACAAGGGCCATTATAATCAAATAATTAAAAACCTAGTGAAAATCTTAAAAGTAGGCAAAGGAGGAAAAATAAAAGACACGCTACATATAGTAGAACAAAGAATGATGGCAACCTTCTCATCAGAAACAATGCAAGCCAGAAGACAATGAAGCAACATCTTTAAAGTACTGAAACAACAAAAATGTCAGCTTAGAATTCTGTACCCAACAAAAATATCCTTCAAACACTTATCAAATAAAGACCTTTTCAGACACACAAAGTGAAAAGAATTCATCACCAGTATATTTTTAAGTGTAAGTAATTTTAAAAGAAATTCTTCAGAGTGAAAAAAATGGTACCACATGAAAATCTGCATACACACACACACATACACAATGAAGAACACTGGGAATGGTAAATATGTGAGCAAATTTTTTAAAAATTTTTAAATATTTTATATATTTTTAAAATATAACTAAGTTAAAGCAAAAATAATAATGTATTGTAGGACTCATGTATAGAAGTAAAATGTATAACGACGATAGCAAGAACCTAGAAAAAAGTGGTAATATATTAAGGTTCTTACACTACACATGAAATTCTATCATGTATACCATAAACCCTTAAGCAACCACTAAAAAAAAAAAAACAACAAAGAGCACTGCTAGTAAGTCATCAAATTAAAAAATGGAATTTAAAAATAACCCTTTAATCCTAAAGACAACAGAAAAAAAGGAATCAGAACAGTTAAGACAAACAGAAAACAAATAGCAACTCACGAATTTAAACCCAACCACATCAATAATCACATTTAGTGTTCTAAACATTCCATTTACAAAAGAGATTGTGAAATTAGATGCAAGATTAGATGCTGTCTACCAAAAATCCACTTTAAATATAAATACACAAGTAGGTTAATATTAACAGGATGGGAAAAGATATACCACCTGACACTAATCAAAAGAAAACTGAAGTGTCTGTATTAGTATCAGACAAAGTAAGTGTCATAGTCCATTGTGTGGTACTATAACAAAATACCTGAGACTGGGTAATTTATAGAAAACAGAAATGTATTTCTTCACAGTTCTGGAAACTGAGAAGTCCAAAATCAAGACACCAGCATCTGGTGAGGGACTTCTTGTGGCATCCTCACATGGTTGGGGGTAGAAATGGCAAAAGGGGGACAAATGCTGTCTTCTTACATAGAAAAAAGAGAACGCACTCCCACGAGCTTTTTTATAACAGTATTAATACAGTTATGAGGGGAGAGCCCTCATCACCTGAACACCCTCCACCCCCCGCCCCAATACTGTTGCATTGGGGATTAAGTTTCCAACACATGAATTTTAGGGGAGACATTAACACCACAGCAGTAGGTTTCAGAGCAAAGAATATTACCAAGGATAAAGATGGTATCTTGTATAAAAAAAGGGGTTGGTCCATCAAGAAGACATGACAGCCTAAATGTTCATATACTTAATCACAGCACTTCAAAATACATGAAGCAAAAAGTGACATAACTACAAGAAAAACAGACAAATCCACAATTATCAAAGATTTCAAAACCCCTCTCCATAACTGATGAAGAGGCAGAAAAAAATCAAGAATACAAAACACCATAACAATACTACCAACCAATTGACATCTACAGCATACTTCAGCCAATAACAACAGAATACATATTTTTCACGTTCACCTGGAACATTTACCAAGATAGTTTTCTTCATTTTTAATTGACAAAACTGTATATATTTATCATGTACAACATGTTTTAAAACGTGTATATATCATGGATGGCTAAATCAAGATAATTAACACAACATGCATTACCTCACATACTTTTTTTTGGTATGGTGAAAACACTTAAAATCCACTCTCTTAGCAATTTTCAAGAATACATTGTTACAGGAGAATGAGGGAAAGCTTCAGGAACCATGTCTTTAGGTAAGTGAGGCAACAGAATCAGGTGCACAAATGACCCAACAGGAGCACTGACAGTTACCATCTAATGTTAACAGGCAGAAAGGCAGAATACGTAAGTACAGGTACTGGTATGTGGGTAGATCTTAAAAATAACTAGGCTACAGTGAACCATGATTATGAAGTTCATCTATAAGTACATCCTTCAAAAATGGTCTTTCTGGAGAGCAGTGTTTGAACATTCATTATTATTTCAATTTCTCTAAGTGCCAAAAAGCTATCAAAAGGCCTACCAGAGTGGTGGACAGACATCCTGGAATTATCTTGAGATCAACTGTTTCAGGTGACCACTCCATGCCACTAGACATCCTATTCAAGACTAGTAAGTGAGGCACCAATTACCAATTCTAGAATAACTGTATTCCTATTAACCCAAAGTCCTCAAAACAGTAGCTACTATGAGGTTTTCCAAATGATTTCAGAAGTGAGGAAATCTAGCATTCACTGGAACATCTTTAGGTATCGCTGCATGGTTTCAGGAACTTACTTGTAAAAACTACCAAATTCCAAAAAGCAGTCTCAACCTTGGCCCTGGAATTAGTTGTTTAGTCTAGTAGAGTTTAAGAACATAATGACTAACATTAATTCTCACCAATGGATGATTACATAATCCATTCTCAATTATTTTCCCCATGTAAAAGATTATTCCTAATGTGCTCATAAATCCATATAGGGATATAAGAATACAGTCAACAAATATTATTTACAATGTTAAAACCCTATAGAAAATAAAGTTACCAGGCACATAGTTCTATCACTTATGTGAGAAAACGTTTCACTGCACTGTTCGACCAGTCAATATTAGCAACAAGTGCGCTCTTGAAATTCGGGAAGAACTACTTTTTACCAGCCACAAATTCTGACATTTTATAGTAACGAGTCACAGTTAAATAGTTTTCATTTGGATTCCCTGTCCTTTTCCATTTCTCACTAGAAAATTAGGTCTACATTTTAATACAATGAAGTATTAACTTCATTTGAAGTTGAAAAACTTCTCTTTTTCACAAGTAATGAGCTTATCTCCTAAATTTAACTCACAATCTTCATGTTATGTTACTAAAAACAAAAAAAAGTCCACTAAACATGAAACATCTACTATAAATCTGTGATCCTAGTCATTAAAGGAATCACATACTCCTTTGCAAATCTGATGAAAGTTATGTATATAATTTCAGGGAATTCACTGATACCTTGAAGCCTATTTATGGGTCCCCGAGGTTTAAAGAATCTCTGATTAATGGAAAATAGCATCCAAAATTGATCCAAGAACATATGAAAACTTAGTATGTGATTAAAAGAAGGAATGTTAACATACAGTTGGAAAAAATGATTTACTGAGAAAATCATGATAAATCTCTGTAAACATATAAATGGTTTAAAGAGCCAAATGTAATAAACTATAAAATACTATAATAAAATACAGAAAATGTACACAATCCTGGCTCCGGGTAAATCTCCCTAAGCAACATATGAAAACGACTTACCTAAATTGATAGATTTAACTGTGTGTATTTTAAAACTTCTATATGAGCAAAACACACCACAAAGTCAAGAAACAAATGGCAAACTTGGACAGAAACAAATGCAAGAGGCCGGGTGCAGTGGCTCATGCCTGTAATCCCAGCACTTTGGAAGGCAGAGGGGGGCAGATCACTTGAGGTCAGGAGTTCAAGACCAGCCTGGCCAACATGGTGAAACCCTGTCTCTACTAAAAATACAAAAATTAGCTGGGCGCGGTGACACGTACCTGTAATCCCCGCTACTTGAGAGGCTGAGGCAGGAGTGAGCCAAAATCGCACCACTGCACTCCAGCCTGGGTGACAGAGCAAGGCTCATCTCAAAAAAAAAAAAAAAAAAAGGCAAGACATATGACAGATAAAGGATTACTAATTCTAACATTTAAAAAAAAATAAGTAAACCACCCAATAGAAAAATAGAAAAAATTAACAAATAAAAGGGCAATAAACATATGTAAAGATGTTCAACCTAACTAGAAATCAGAAGGTAAATTAATTGAATATATCATTTCACAGCCTCACACTGGCAAAAATTAAAAGCTGATTATCTTCTAGTGCTTATGAATGTATGCTGGCAGTGTAGATTACTACATCTTTTGAAAAACAAAAAAATGTTGAAAAGTAGATTTTTAAATCTGTTAAATTATAAAATATATATATCCTTTGTCCCAGCAATCTCACATACAGAATTCATCCTAGCACAAAATGACATCAACATGAGTTAAACGGACATATAAGGATGTTTCCTGTAATTGTTTATAATACCAAGAAAGAAAAGAAACACTCAAAAAAATTATATATATATGTATATATACATACACACACACACACACACGACAGATGGGGGACAAACTGAATGTCCGTTACTAGAATAATGGCTTAATAATTTATGATACATACATACTTTGGAATATTATACAGCTATTATTAATAGAATGATTAAGTCACATCTATATGTACTGACCTGGAAAGATGTCTATAATATTCAAGGCAAAAAAAGCAAGCTGCATTGTAATATGTGCACTACAATGCCATATTTGTTTTTTAAAAAATAAAAATAAAAAGCTGTATTACTGAATTTTTTTTTTTTAGGAATTCCTAATTAGTGAATTTCCCAAGTAGTCAATGAGCACATCTCAGTTTTGAATACATCTATTGCTCTATTAGAGGTCTCACCATCAAAATACTGTACTCTCAAATCAAGGTATATTAAAGCCACTATCAGACAATATTATCCTTTGGAATCTTCTACAATGAAAATGATAATAACTACTTTTAAGACAAAATGTTTAATAGGTTTTTATGCCAAAATAAAAATGTTTTTTTAACATTGTGATTCTGCACGTATGGAAAACAACTAGATTTTTCTTTCCTATAGTAAAAACAAGCTATCTAATTCAGTTGTTTCACTGGGTAACATAATTATGTTCATTACATGAATATAAACATGGGGCAGACGTTACACTAAACCAATTCCTTTGCATCAGAAATTCAATTTTCTCTGAATGATATTCATTCTTAGCAATAAATGCAATTAAACATTGATATTACAATTTTAAAACTCTATTCAAATACCTAAATCTCAGCGTAATGTCAATATAAAGTCTTAAGCAGCCGGACATAATTAAAGGAGCACTTCATTTGGAATCATACATACCTGGGTTGCAATCCTGGCTCTGCCACTTAAATGCGATGTGGTCTTTGGCAAGTTATATAACCTCTCTAAGCCTGTTCCTGCATCTGCAAAAATGGCTTTCTGTTGTTTTTTGGTTTTTTTTTTTTGAGACTGAGTCTCACTCTATTGCCCAGGCTGGAGCGCAGTGGTGTGATCTTGGCTCACTGCAATCTCTGCCTCCCAGGTTCAAGCGGTTCTCATGCCTTAGCCTCCTGAGTAGCTGGGATTACAGGCGCCCGCCACCCCGCCCGACTAATTGTTGTATTTTTAGCAGAGATAGGGTTTCACCATGTTGGCGAGGCCGGTCTCAAACTCCTGACCTCAAATGATCCGCCAGCCTCGGCCTCCCAAAGTGCTGGGATTACAGGCGTGAGCCACCGTGTCTGGCCAAAAATGGCTTTAAATGGTGTTCTTACTTTAAACACGGGTATCTAAGATGAAAAGTGCCTAGTACAGAATCTGGCTGTCAAAATATGGTTTACTCTGCTAGGCATGGTAACACCCACCTGTAGTCCCAGGTACACTCACCTGTAGTCCCAGGAGGATTTTGATGCGTATTTACTACTTTTTATGAAATTTTCTTTCTTGTATCACAAGAAAGCACTTTATATTTTAACTGTGGCATTATACATCTTCAGATAACTTTCTTTTAAAAATCATTCAGATTGTGTCTATGGAAGCAATTTTCAAGTATATGGGGAAAGAAATGTTAGGCAAGGAGGAAAATCAAAAACTTAAGTCATTCTAACCCACTGTAATGTGTCTAAGAAATCAACTCCAGAGAATTCCAAATAGTAACAAAAAATAAATACAAATTTTAATTTTAATATAACTTTTCACTTCAAGAAGAGTCTTTTTTTCTGTAGAGCTGGATCATTAATAACGCCAGAATATGATCCTGAATGTCGCTAAATGGATCCAAAAGAAAAGAAAAACCATACTGGATAACCTTCAATATTTAAAGTGGACATTTTTTCCCACCACACAAGATACATATTAATAAAATAATTCGTAAATAAACTGAGGATCTCTTCAAATTTTACCCTAGAGTTGAGGACTGGAAGTATCTCTAGTTTTTCTCCAACTTTAGTTGCACTTCACTCAGATTTACTTGATGGTTTGTCTTTCAAGGCTCTTTAAAATGTCAAGGCTTTTGCAAAGCCTTGTACCAAAATAGCTACTATACATAATATTACAATTATTTTCTGGTACATTTTTCCTAAAAATTAATCATCCACTCACAGTAACATCTATTTCTTAGTCTAAATTATACTGCTGAGGGTTTTGTTTTTTTTTTTTGCTGTCTTCTCAAAAGGTATTTAAAATGATTTTGAGGTAAGAGTATGCAAAAAACACTTCACATTACTTTTCCATATTCAAATTACATCCTCTTGAGCTGATTTTTAAGTGCCATGTGCATTTTTAAATCAAAATTTATCACTGTCATTCTTTTAACTCTCGCTCTCCATGCTGAGCTCTTCCAAATGCCAAAGTGCCCCTATTAATCCGAAAGTACCTATTATCTGTGCTTTTTTCTGGCCTGTCTTTCACAACTTCGCACCAACTTTTTGTACTTTAGACCCCTTCACCCATGAAAGCACCTGTTAACCCTTTAAGGTATTTAACCATATGGTTAGCTTTCCGCATAATCCTACTTTTCCTTTAACAAACACAAACTTCACCACATAATTCCCCTTCAGCGTTCCCTCCTCTTTGAAATTCACATCAACACTGCCGCGAAGCAACATACATAGGCATCCCTATTCTCAAGCCCCAATTCATCAGTTTAGCGCCACTAAAGAAGAATTTAAATCTCCGGACCCTCATTTCCGTACTCCGATGAAGCTTTTCACTCGCGTTCCTGCACTATCCGGCCAGCCTCCCTTAGCTGGCAATTACAAGGTCCCTTGCTGCCCGGAGCACAAGAGTGCAACTCGCTACAGTGTATATATGTTACTGTCCATCATCCCAGCATCTCCTTCCATTTCTGCGCACCTATCCCTTCACGAGCCCCCAAAAGAATTCGTATCCAGATGCCCATAGCTCAAATTAGAATACCCCTCGTCTGACATTGCCAGGGCTTTCTGTACGACTTCCAAGAGAACACGCGATGCTAAGCGCTTCTGTCTCCACCAGCAACACCCGCTCCCCACTGAGTTCGGTCTTCTCTCTCGCTCTCTCTCCGCGGAATACCTACTTCGGGGCTAACCTTTGGCTCGGGAAGCCCAACCTTTGCAACCTCTGCCCCGTGACCTCGCGAGCCCAAAACGCCACTCAAGCTTAATTCAACCCATTCTTGGAGCTCGTGCTCTCGCTGCCCCTCGTTCCCGGTTCTCTTTGAAACCTCTTTCTGCCCCCGAGCCAGACGCCAGGTTAGATGAACGCCCACTTGCTCCGGCGGCAGCGCCTCCTCGGCCCCTTCCACGGCACTCAGCCCGGGGCAGTTCAGTTCCTCACCTAGCTTCGAGCGGGACTCCTCCAGTTTCTGGATCTGGTTTTCCAAGAAGAGCATCGCCACCGCGAAGGCCACCACCGCCAGCAGCTGCAACTTGGGCGGCATCATAATCCTGAGGAGCCCCATGAAACCCGCTGCTCGGGATCAAGACATACCGCGGGGGGCGGGGAGCGGGGCCCCGGAGGCGAGAGAGACGCCGGGAGGAGCCCGCCGAGCCGGGAGCGAGGCAAAGAGAGCGCGACAGCGAGAGAACCACCGCAGCGACCCCCCTTCTCGCCTCTCCAGTCCCCCTCCCCCAGGCGGTATCACCAACGCCGCCGGTGTCCGCTTCTCCTCAGCCGACTCAACGGCCGCCCCCTCCGAAAGCCCGCGCAGCAAACAGCGCGAAGCGGCTGCCGGGCTCTCGCCTCCCTCTACTGCCTCAGTCCCCGACCCCCGCGCCCGCCTGCTTGCCCGCCTCCCTCTCTTGCTTCCTTCCCTCCCTCCTTTGCTCGCGGCCGCGCGCCCCTCCACCGGCGCTGCGGCTGCGCCGCCCTCATCTCCGCCCCCGCCCATCCCCCTCCGCCACCACGCGCACGCATCCGCGTACGCTGCTCGGCAACCAGAAGCCCCGCCCCTCCTCCCGTTCGGGTCCGCTTATTGGACCGAAGAGCCCCTGCGCTTCGCTCTTGGTTCGGTTTACGGTTGGTTTCCTCTGCCACAGAGCTCAATCAAGACGACATTCAATTGGGTAAACTTGGAGAAGAAGGCGGGGATAAAACTGGCGAAGGCGTGGCTTCTTGTCTGCTTGACGAAGTGTCGTGAATGAAAGAAAGGAGACCGCAGAAGTAAAGAAGTGGGGAGTTTAGGAAAGTGCCTGATCTGGGTAATCGAAAGCACCCAGTGACTGTATTTGATGACTTTTAAGCTTTCATATGCCGTTATTTAATACCTGTCACTTCCAAATAAGAGATGTAAGGGCAACGGCCGTTAGCGTTCTGTTTTGGATCAGGCTCTGGAGTGGACGCCCCTAGCTTAGGGGTCCTTCTAGGCAGCCAGAAAACTGCGGAAAATGGTAGCGATGGCGGCTGGGCCGAGTGGGTGTCTGGTGCCGGCATTTGGGCTACGGTTGTTGTTGGCGACTGTGCTTCAAGCGGTGAGTGTAGATCACCTTTGCAGCTGCCACAGGGAGAGTAGGAGAGATTGCAGCTGAAGAAGACGCAACATTCGGTCCTGGTTGAAAAGGGTGGGGAGGACTGCGCTTCCTTAATGACTGTTGCGGCCAGAATGCAACGTGGCTTAATTTCTCGGTTGATCCTTTTCCTTCCCCGCCTTGGGTTTCTAGCAGCAGTTTTCTCCTGACTTCAGATTGTCTTGGGTACTTAGCTTCTCTTATACGGCTCTTGCTAAAAACAATCTGTAAACCACACCAGGTGGGAGGGGGGAATAATAAAGCTTGGCAAGAAGTGGAGGTTGTTTTTAAACGGTCAGAAATGCAAGAGACTCATGACGAGACTTCCAAATCTTAGAGGCAAGTCTTCAAGTCGTTGGTCCAGGCGAACAGTTTGTGTTTACCTCTCTCGCGCGCGTGCTGTCTCATTTTCACTACTTCTGTTAGCCTCTTAACCTCCGTTCTCCTCTGCTATTCATATACGGCTGGCTGCTTGAGTGCGATTTGTGCTTTTAAACAATGTTGTTGGAGTAAAAGGAGGTATCTATACCAAAGTATAATTTATTTTTGAAGTTAGTTTTTTAAATGATGTTCGTTGTCTTCTTTAAAATAAGGCAGCGTTTTTTATTTCATTTTTCTCTATTGGCAGAATAGATGGGTTACCTTTGAATGGGAAAAGTGTACTTTTAACTTATTTCTTCTCAGATCCATGTTTTGCTGTGTGAATAATAAAATTTTAGGCACAGTGCTGAAAGCTTTTACGTTTTTTTATCCTATCTTAATTCTTCGGGTAGTCTCTAATAAGGAGATCTGGTTTAATTTACTTATCCAAGGTTGAGGGTGTTAGGGACTACACCGGAGTCCTCTATGAACACCTGTACTTACCTTTCTCAAAGAGCTTGAAAGCATCCTGGCAGTTTACTTTGGCTACTTTATCCAAAAGGTAGATTCTTAACTTCTCTAATTAACATTCTAATTCTCTTGTTATTCAGGCATTTGGTGCTAGGAATTACTGGATTACCTCTCCCTAAACTTCTACTGTTTAAGGCTTTTTGCACATCTTTAGGTCATTCGAGATAACATTTCAGGTTGTCTTTTTTTGATCTCCCTCTGTCTTTGACTGTCAGTTGTCTATAGCTGTGTAACCGCCCTAAAACCTAGTAGCTTAAAATAGCAATGATTTCCCATAATTCTGGGTCAGTGGAGTAGAACTACTCCACCTATGTTGGTTTTCCCCTGGCCTCATTTATGCTTTTTGTTGACCTAGTAGGTCAGCTAAACTGAAAGGTTCCAGGGTTACCACTGTTCATAGTTGGTGCTGTCAGCTCGAGGACTTGGTTCTGTTCCATGTGACCTCTCATCCTCCAGTCGGCCACACCAACTTCTTTTCATGGCACTCTCAGGGCAGCACTCCAAAAGAGCAAAAGCTACAATGCCTTCTAAAGCCTTGCCTTGGAAATCACATATATTACTTCCATCACATATTTGTCAAAGCGAGTCACAAGACTAGTTCACATTTCAAGGATGGGGAAATAGATTCCATCTCTACATGGGAGGAATGACAGAGTCACTTTGCAAAGTGTGCATACCAGGATAGGAGGAATTTATGGAATTAACTAATTCCCTATGTAATAATGATAGGAATTAAACAGTGTACCACAGTGACTGTTCACAGAATCCAAACCAGAAATTTGGATGTCATATTTGACTCCTTTCCTTACATATCTCATATCCAGGGAATTACTGAAACTTACCGATTTTAATTCCTAGATATCTCAAATCCATCCACTTATTGTTAATCATTCAGGCCATAAACATTTCTCTCCTCAGAAATAACAGACTCTTGGTTCACCCTTTGAATTATCCCTGGCTGTATTCAGAATCTAAATGGTTGGCTTTGCCTTTGTCACCTTCCCTATTGCCCAAGCCAAAAATTAGTCATTTTTGGCCAGGTGCGGTGGCTCATTTCTGTGCACTTTGGGAGGCTGAGGTGGGCAAATCACCTGAGGTCAGGAGTTCAAGACTAGCCTGGCCAACACAGTGAAACCCCGTCTGTAGTAAAAATATAAAAATTAGCTGGGCATGGTGGCGCATGCCTAGTCGGGAGGCTGAGGCAGGAGAATCACTTGAACCCAGGAGGCGGAGGTTGCACTGAGCGGAGATCGCACCATTGCACTCCAGTCTGGGTAACAGAGCGGGACTCCATCTCAAAAAAAAAAAATAGTCATTTTAAATCCTCTTTCCTTTCACTCTCTGAATTCAATTAGTCGTTAAAGCCTTAAAAATCTCTAAGCCAGTCCACTTAATAATTGTTTCCACAGTTAGTACTTATATTCAGGCCGCTATCTTTGCCTAGAATTACAACAGCTTCCTTAACTAGTCTCCCATCTCATTATTTCATTTCCAATCTCTACCGTGCATCAAGCGATCTGCCTAAAACTTAAATCTGTCATGATTAAAACTCTTCAGTGGCTGCTTATTGTTTTTAAGGTGAAGTCTGTCTTCCTCACTGTTCCTTAAGGAGGCACTTGTTTGTCTATCCAGGCTTATTCCCCAACATTTACTTCTATTAGGAGAGCAGAAAGGTACAAGTGGAGAATTGGCATCACTTGTTTAGCTTATTTCACATACTGTATTCTCCCTCACCAGACCTTTGAGCATGGTGTTTTCATTACCTAGAAGCCGCTTCCCAGCTTCTTATCCTTTCCTCCCTTTCTCCTACCCTACAACAAAAATGGCTGTCTTCTACTTACTCTCTTTCTGTTCTTAGCAGAGAAATCACTTCCTCCAACAAAGCTTCGCTATACCTTAAGTTTGGATTAAGAGTCTTTCTATGTGCTCCAATGGTGATCAATATTTATTCTCTGAGATACGTTCCATAGTTTTCATTAATAATTTCTTGTTCTTTGGCATTCTCCCACCCACCCCCAAAGGGAAGTACCCTGTCTTTCCTGTTGACTGTTTTATCTCTAGTGACATATATACAGAGTAGTACTATACTTGATGTATAAGAGAAATGTTTGATGAATGAATTAGAGAATCCACAAGCAAAGGTCTGAAAACCTGGAAGTATGAAATCTGTTTGGAAAATATTAAAATCAGCTTCAGTTACCTTCATAGAGCTCTATTATCAGTGATCCCATCTGGAGGTGTGTAGATGAAAATTGTTGGGAGGAGGAGAGGTTAAAAAATACACATGCTTGGACTCTGCCTTAGATATGATTCAAAAATTTGTGGTAGCTGTGCAACTCTAGCTAGTAAGTACATGTTAGACTGAAACCTTTTTTTTTTTGAGATGGAGTCTCGCTCCGTTGCCAGGCTGGAGTGTGGTGGCATGGTCTCGGCTCACTGCAACCTCTGCCTCCTGGGATCAAGTGAATCTCCTGCGTCAGCCTCCCAAGTAGCTGGGATTACAGGTGCACACCACCACGCCCAGTTAATTTTTGTATTTTTAGTAGAGACAGGGTTTCACCATGTTGGCCAGGATGGTCTTGATCTCTTGACCTCATGATCTGCCTGCCTCGGCCTCCCAAAGTACTGGGATTACAGGCGTGAGCCACCGCGCCCAGCCAGACTGAAACCTTTTGAGGCAGGAATCAACTTACCCATTTTTTTGTGAATGTGACCCCCACAGGATGGAACATCCTAACTTACAACACAGTGAGCCATCAAATAAAACTACTGGGTTATCAGCCACAGCCACACCATTCCACCAGATATTCCCAAAGACAGCCATCATATGCAGCCTTTCTCTCTCAAACTCTGCCTATTGAATTCATACTCATGACGTATAATTTAGTGGAAAGTACACTACTTTAACGAAATGTATTTTTTAGTTTTAACTTCTAATAACTGACTAAGGCAAATTAATTTACTCTTGGCCTTTGTTTCTTTATCTCTTTCTCCCTGAACTAAGATGTTTCAGTAGAATGCAAAGCTTAACTCACATTCCACTTCCAGACTTGCAAAGTTAGATGTAATTTCTCCCTTGCATATTGTATCATCATACTTTTTTTTTTTTTTGAGACGGAGTCTCGCACTGTCGCCCGGATTACAGGCTTGAGCCACCACCCCTGGCCTTGTATCATCATACTTTATACTGTATTACACAAATCCACATGGTCTTAACCAAATCATAGCTCTGTATGTGTGTGTCAGTATCCCTCCACTCCTCCTGTCCCTGTGCCAATTAGAATGTAGCCAAAGGGAATACAGGGACCATTTTTATTTTATATTCCCTTCGTTGTGTCTCATATGTATTTGTTCATTTAAATCCCTCTGAAGTGTAAATGGCCCCAGTTCATTTGTGTTGTTGCTCCATGCCATCAAAGTCATCAGGATATTTGCAATTTGTGTAGAGCAGTGAGGAAGCCCAACCACTCTCAAAAATACAAAAATGACTCAGAAAAGAGAGAGTACTGGACAATTCACCCTTATTGAACTGTTATAACTTCCCTAAGGTTTATTCATGTCTCTTCTGTAGTAACTAGTGCTTTTAAGAAAAGAAAGCAAGAAAAACCTTGAAAATTAAAGAGTATAGATAATTGTTGAAAAAACAGTAAGAAGTTGGAAACTGCATGTCACAGTTAGCCCAAGGGGAAAAAAAGATCAGGTGGCATAAGTAGTTGGCAGTAGTGAAATCTTTGGAACCTCCCATAGGAATTAAAGGGGGATGAGGGAACAATTTCTTGACACTTTGAGATTGAGATACTGCTATGGATAAAACTGTCATTGGGACTGCACTTGTATTTTGTTAATTGATATCTCTGAGTTTCTTATACTTGACAAGTTGAGTTTTTATCACTGTCTACTCCTCTGAATAGCTTTAATTTCAAGTTAATAACTGCATATTTGTCAATATTTCAATGAGATAACAGCTGGATATAAAGTGATTTAATCTGAAAATACATTGAGTATGCTTAAATAAGCAATAGAAAAGTGATATTAGTACAGTCTAAGGGAGCTGTTTGTTAACGCTCCCCAGAACTAAGTGATGATATTCAATCCTTCATTCAGATCATATGTAATATAGTCTCCTTCAAAAAGGCACTACACTAAAAAGCGGTATAGAATGATAATTGTGTATCGTTCTTTCTGAGATGCCACCCACTCCATTTCTTCACAGGTTAATATCTCTCTGGGCTTTATGGATCACGCAGTTAAAATTGTTGGTGCTTTTGTTATTAGTGGTACATACGATAATGGTGTATCATGGATTCTGTGAAATATGGTAGTCAGTAACAGTGGTTAGGGGCATAGAGAGCAGGCCAGAATTAGAATCTTGTTGCTGTCATCTCTTGTTTCCTGTGTGGTCTTAGACAAATTACCTTAACTATCTTAAACCTGTTTCTTTCTTTATAAAATGGTGATAACAATACCTGTTTCACAAGATGGTTAAGATTAGATGGAATAATAATGTAAAGTACTTAACAAAATATCTGCTGCTTTATAAGAGCTTGCTGTAATGGCCATGTTTCTGGTATTCATTTTCATGGAGTTCATTCTGTAATCCCATCTATTTGCTTTTGTCTCAGATTTGAAGTTTGCTCAGAATTACATCAGAAACCTCTGAGTTTCCTGAGAGTTATAAAGTCCAGTGAAGAGACAACGACTATGTAGGTGTAAGTGTAACAAAATGTATAGCTAGATCAGATTTTTAAGGTAATGGTATAGTATAGTTAACCCAGTTTCTCTGCTGCCAACTCTCATCTAGAAGGAGCTCGTTAATACTGGAAAAATAAAACAGTGAGTAATGCGTGGAGAAGGAGGGAATAGAGCCTTTTTTTTTTTTTTTTTTTTTTTTTGAGATGGCGTTTCACACTTATCGCCCAGGCTGGAGTGCAATGGTGCAATATCAGCTCACTGCAACCTCCGCCTCCTGGGTTCAAGTGATTCTCCTGCCTCAGCCTCCCGAGTAACTGAGATTACAGGTGTGCGCCACCACCCCTGGCTAATTTTTTTGTGTTGTTAGTAGAGACGGGGTTTCACCATGTTGGCCAGGCTAGTCTCGAACTCCTGACCTCAGGTGATCCACCCACCTTGGCCCACCAAAGCGCTGAGATGATAGGAGTGAGCCACCGCATCCAGCCGAGCCTCTTAATTTGTCAATTTTGCTTTGAAATAGAGAAAGCTAAATGGTTATCCTAGCCAGGAACCCTGTCCTTAGAATCTTTGTCTTTCTTGCAAGTGTGGCTAATTAATCTAAAATTTAATATTTGATCTTAATGTGCAAATTTAAATGCCAGTCACTTTCTTTTGGCAATAAAAGGATGGCAGGAATAATATCAAACTCTCGTGTATTAGCATTTATCTGTCAGGCACTTAAAAATACTTTCTGATGTCCTTAAATTCAAAGCCTTAAGTCTGCAAAACCAGTGATAGAACAGCTAGAAAAAAGTAGTTTACTTAAGAAACTCAATACCTTGTATCTCCCCTATACTTATCTTTTATCCCATGTCTAGTATAGTGATAAAAACATGTAGTGTTTTGTAATTTTTAAGTGTGCTTTCACAGTGGAAGGTGAGCCTAATACCAACATGTATTCAGTACCTACTGTGTACTAGGCAGGATGCTAATGCTTTCTGTGCACTTGCTTCTTTAATCCTCAAAACTCCACGAGATAAATGATAATACTCCCTGTTTAGAAATAAGGTTGCTCTGTGATGGCATTTGAATCTAGATGTGTGTTAAGACTTTGAAATACATGATGTTTTGTATAGTCATGCTACCTGTCAGTAGGTGCTCCATAAATGCCAGAATAAAACCAAATAGTATAATTGCATGATTACTCATTTGAGGTTCTTATTTTGTTGTTTAAAAGGTTTTGGTAACAGTTTTATACGTTTGTTAAGGAGTTCACAATTTCCAAAGTGATTTCACTCTTGTTGCCTCTTTCAGTAACTGTGGCTGCAAAACAGAATTACCCTAAAATTTAGTGGCATAAAACAATTGGTTATTTTGCTTTCAAATCCTGTGAGTTAGCAATTCTCACAGGGCACAGCAGGGATGGCTTGTCTGTTCTATGGTGTCTCAGACCTCAGTTGAAACACTAGGGCCTGAAATCTGAAGGTGGTTTACTCACATGTCTAGTAGCTGATACTGGTTGTCAGCTGGAGTTTTCAGTTGCTCTCTACATGGGCCTTTCCATGTTGTCTCTCTAGTATAGACTTCTTTACAGCAGATTGGCTAAGTTCCAAAGTTGATGTTCCTAGAAAGAAAAAATACTAGCCAGGCAGAGGCTGTTTGCTCTTTTACGACCTACCCTCAGAATCACATAACTTCCTTTAAACTCTGTTGTTCAGAACAGTCATGGCCCCTGCCCAGATTCAAGGGGAGGGAACATAGACCCCACTTATCAGTGGAGGACTAACATTGTAAGAACATGTGAAATGATATGTACACATTGATGCAGCATTTGATACATATTGATTGTCTTGTCTTTGGAAAACACAATCTGCTCATTGTTATATTTGATTTTCAAATTAACCTGTGAAATAGATGAGGCAGATCACTTTACTGATGGGGAAATTACCCAAAGTACTAGTATGGTAGCAAGTGTCTTATAGTTAAACTAGAGAGATCAACCACACAAATTAACCAATAAAGTCACAGATCCCTCCCACTAGGCTGGGATGTTTCATCTGTTTTGAAAAATTATATATATGACATTATTACAGAGATAGGATTAAAGATGTATAAAATATCAAATCAGCATTTTGGGTGAATATGCCAACAAGTACTTAAATTTTCTTTTCATTGGGAAATGCCACTGGATGTTAATCTACCTGGTGAGTTTAGAAAAGGATTGACACACTGCAGCTGGTGGGCCAAATTCAGTCAACCCGGTTTTTGTAGAACAAATTAACATAAATAACAAAATAAAACAAAGTTTCGTTGGAACACAGACACGCTCATTCATTCATTCATGTGTTATTTGTGACTAGTTTTTGCACTGCCATAGCTGAGTTAAATAGTTGTACAGAAACCATATGGCCACAAAAGCCTAACATAATTATCTGGCCCTTCACATAAAGTTTGCAGACCCTTAGTCTAGAAGATTAGTCAGTTGCAGTCAATCTGAAATTTCCCCTACCTGAAGCTATGGCTTTGTCCAATTTATTTATCCAACAGATATATGAAAACTGTCACAAGTGAGGGAAAGACAGAAAAACAACTTAATGCTTGCTCTCAGAATAGTTCATAGTATTGTTGAGGAGTCAGATTTACATAGTACAGTGTCACGAACGGTACTATTTTACAACTGTGCACAACTTTCTCAGAGAAGGAAAGTACTATGGCTAATGATTGAGATCTGATTTTTTTGGTCAGTGAAAGCTTCCTAAAAGACTAATACTGATTAGATTCTTGAAAATAAGTAGGATGTTACAAGGTGAAGAAGTGGAAACAGAACCTTAAATATAGGGGAGACTGTGAGCAAAAGTGTGTTTGAGTAGGGCTTTTATACTTCAAGGTACTATAGAAATTCCTTATAGCAGGAGGAATTGAGGAAGTAATGAGAAGTAGCCTTGGCAGTGAGCATTTAAGCCACTGAGGCAGGAAAAGACTTGAGAGCTTTTTAAGAGAATTATGAAAACATATTAATTGGTTGTGAGAATGGTGAAGAATATGGAGTGTAGGTCAGTAGGTTGACTGATCTGGGCAACTAGCTTGTCAGTGAAATGGTGTCATTTTACTAAGATACTGAATACCTTAGGAAGAATAGATTTAAGAAAAATATAAGTTTCACTGTTGCAGATTTTGAACTTGCAATGCATATTCAACACCTAAATGTGATGTTGAGTGGACTGTTGGCTTTGGAAGCCTGACATTCAAGAAAAATACTTGAGAGTTTTCAATAAATGCATATCTGAAGCCATGGATAAATATGCAGTAATAAATAGAAGGCATGTAAAGCTAAGAGAGAGCCAAAAACAGAACTGTGGGAAACAATAGCATTTAAGAGATGCATAGAAAAGAAAAGGAGGACAGGCCTTTGGATGGAGTAGCTGAAGCAGAACAGTTTTGAATGCCTTTGCATTTGGTAATTTTGGGCAAATTTTGTGGAGTAGTAGGAGCAGAAACCAGGCTATATTAATGAGTTTCGGGTGTTAGGAAAAAATATAGATAATAGAAACCAAGCTATAGTAACAATTCAGAAATGACAGAACGTGGGAAGAGCAGTTAGGACCATAGGGCTTAAATATACCTAAAGGTTGAAGTATTGATGAAACGAAGTATCTGTTAAGATAGAATCCAAAGAGCAAGTAGAGGGATTGGCCTTAGACAAATGGAGGTGTACCACATTCACTGATAGGTAAAAAAAAAGAATGGATGAGGGAGGAGAATATTGTTGAAAGCCTGCTTTTGTCAGCCATTCTGATTGATTAAATCATCTCTGATTAAATGTAATGATTTATGTAAAGTAGCCATACCAATCTGTTTTATGTAGGAAGTATTGCCCCTTACTTTATGAGTGAGGAAATTAAAGCTTGGGGAGGATAGTTTGCCCAGGGTCACAAATCTTGTAAGTGGTGGCACTATTACCTAAAACCAAAAGTTTGAATTCTGGCATGCTCTTGCCTGCACCATCCCCTTTCCCGTCTTTCTTCTGCTGGATGTGACTGTAGATAAACCCTACAGTTAATCTTACTCCATAGACCCATATGAACAGATGTTGAATTCTTAAAATGAAACAAAAATTATTATTTCTTATAAGAAAATTCCTTTTTAAAACAATAAATCTTTAAGAAAATATTTATGTGATAAACATCATGAACAATGATATATCTTTGAAAGATGATAGATGTTTAAGAAGAAAAGCTTGTAGGGGAGGTGGGAGAAACCAGACTATTATGTAAGGTTACAGAGTTTAAAAAAGAATTTATTGCTGAGCAAGGTGGCTCATGCCTGTAATCCCAACACTTTGGGAGGCCAAAGTGGGCGGATCACGAGGTCAAGAGATCGAGACCATCCTGGCCAACATGGTGAAACCCCGTCTCTATTAAAAATACAAAAATTAGCTGGGCATGGTGGCGTGCGCCTATAATCCCAGCTACTAGGGAGGCTGAGGCAGGAGAATCGCTTGAACCCAAGAGGCGGAGGTTGCAGTGAGCCAAGATTGCACCACTGCCCTCCAGCCTGGCGATAGCAAGACTCCGTCTCAAAAAAAAGTAAAATTAAATTAAAATTTAAAAGAATTTATCTCCAAATGAAACATTTCAGTTACTTGTCTTCAATGTGTTTGTTTTTGACAACCTCATGTCCTCTTTTTGGAAAGCTTTGTAATATAAATATGGAATTGTGTTTTATTTCCCATTTTTTATTTTCAGGTGTCTGCTTTTGGGGCAGAGTTTTCATCGGAGGCATGCAGAGAGTTAGGCTTTTCTAGCAACTTGCTCTGCAGCTCTTGTGATCTTCTCGGACAGTTCAACCTGCTTCAGCTGGATCCTGATTGCAGAGGATGCTGTCAGGAGGAAGCACAATTTGAAACCAAAAAGGTACTGTTTTCTAGTATATTCCTTCCATTGGATGGTTTAGTTGAGATAAGGTAAAAATGTAAGTTGCTTAATCAATTTAAGTGTAAAGAAACCTCTAGCTTTTACATTTTTTAGTAAAACTCAACTGATTTCTTGTCTGGCCTATAATTCAATCAAAGCAAATATGAAGGAAAAGTGTGGTTGCATACCAGGATCCCATTCCACCATGATCGTCAAGCAAAGTGGAAGTAGAATCCCTCTAACATGCTTTGATCCTATAGTTCTCGAGTCTTCCTAACTTCTGGCCAAATGAAGCCAAAAAATAATAGGTGCTTTGTTCATTTATAGTAAGAACCCAGTGTTGGATGAAACTTGAAATGAAAGTAAAGCACATAATACCTGGCACTTAATTGTCTACAATAAATTATAACATTAAATCTGGTTTAAAAGAATATGGACTGTTAGTTTACACACCTATTGCTAGTAATTTGAGACACCTAACCTCACCTTTAACATCTGAAAACAGAGCCAAGGATAGGTAGTTCAGTCTCTCCAGGTAAACCTACTATGTTTTAAAACCTGTTGTTCAAACAAATTAATAGTGAACTTGCTCATCTTTTAAATATTTTCATCAAAACTCTTAGATCTATTTAAATTATAAAGTAGACTGGAAAGATCATTTGTGTTATCCAGTTAGAACTAAATTGGTAAGATACCTGTGTTTGTGGTGAGAAAAAAATGTTAGCATATTTCTGTTGTTTCCTTCCAGTACCGTCTTTGACTTGTACATGCTGAATTCTATTTGAAGTATTATGGTTTGTAAAGCTTTCAGACATAATGATATGTTGTTATTATTATTGGTAGTAAAAGTTTGTTTTTAACAGTAAGTAGATTTTCGGAGTTCTAAAAGAAAAACAAGCAGGCAAGCTTTGAAATGTTAGTATTCAGCCAAAATTTAACCCTTGATTTCTCCGTATCTGAACCTGAAATTCCAAGTATCTCAAAAATGGCTTGCAAAGCCTTACATGTTTTTCACTTTACTGGTTCATATATACCAGTAAAACATTTTAATGTTTAGAAGATTTCTTTACATGTAAGTTAGTCTTTTTCTTGCATGTAAATACAATCTAAACAAGTTTTTAAAACTTGATTTTAAATAGATTTAAGACATACAACTTAACTAGTTTAGTAGACCTTTTGCTGCCCCTCTGTTCTATTTGCTGAGGTATTCACATGGGACAAATTGCTGAATAAATCTGTATGAGCCATCCTCTCCTTGTCTTTAAGCTGTTCTATGGGCTGTACTACTACTCAGCCAACATTCTTTTTCACTGAAACACCAAACTCAGAAGGACTGAAGAACAAGGGGTGTTTTATAATAAAGTGTTTGCCACACGCACCCCCTTGTGATTAGGGTAAATTGAGAGGTCTGCTATTTGACAACAAATCTGCCAAAACTGTAAACCAAATGCATGTAAAAGCTATTTTTACTTACTGCCTTTTCTTAGTAGTTCTTCATAATACCCCAGTTTTTTGGTATGATTTTGGTAGAACCAAACTTGCACCACACACTTCTAAAATTAATTATATTCCTATTCAGTTTTCATTATTAATGGAGCTATATGTTGTATCTTGACACATTTCAGCAGTTGCAGCTCAGCAATAAAAGTAGATCTGCTAATTAATATATGCCCAGCTAATTACAAGCTGTAGTGATTATCGTATCTAAGTACAAGTAAGCCTGTCTTAAGGCATCTTTTACACTGAATCCAGTGTTTTTAACTTTGCTGCTAGCCCCTAATCTCTAAGATGTACTTTTTATTAGCATTGACTAGCACTCTTTGCACAAAACTGGTGAATTTTTTTTTTTTTTTTAGTAAGACTAGTGAAACCAAAACATAGCAAAAAACACTTAAAAAATATTACTGGAAATATAAAAGTATGGCATGTTGGGCGATCCTCCTATTTAGATGCAAACCACATGCAAGTATAGAAATAGTGCTAGATTTAATCTGTGCAGTATTGTTCTCTGGATTTTTGGTACATGATCATGGATAACACAATATATATAATATACTTTTCTGTGTCACTCAACTCTGGCGTAAGGCTTAATTTAAAATCACAGTTTAATTTAGTTGTCAATAAAAATAAAAGTCTAATATGTAGACTAGTGCCTTACCTTAAAAATACTTAAGTCTGGGCAATGTGGTGAAACCCCGTCTCTACAAAAAATACAAAAATTAGCCAAGTGTGGTGGTTTACGCCTATAGTACCAGCTACTCAGGAGGCTGAGGTGGAAGGATAGCTTGAGCCTGGGAGGCAGAGGTTGCAGTGAGCTGAGGTCATGCCACTGCACTCCAGCCTGAGCAGCAGAGAGAGACCCTGTCTCAAAAAAGATACATATATTTAAACATAGCTCTCTGTGTGTGGAATCATCGTGAGTATAAATTCTTTAAAAAGTCAACTCGGGTGTGGTGGCTCACCCCTGTAATCCCAGCACTTTGGGAGGTCGAGGCAGGCAGATCACGAGGTCAGGAGATCGAGACCATCCTGGCTAATGCGGTGAAACCCCATCTCTGCTAAAAATACAAAAAATTAGCTGGGTGTGGTGGCACACACCTGTAGTCCCAGCTACTCGGGAGGCTGAGGCAGGAGAATCGCTTGAACCCGTGAAGCAGAGGTTGCTGTGAGCCAAGATCGCACCACTGCACTCCAACCTGGGCGACAGAGCAAGATTCTGTCTCAAAAAAAAAAAAAAAAAAAGAAGAGGAGAAAGTCGGAGTTTATATAGAATGCTTTAGCTATTTGTATATAATAAAAAAATGTTACTAGGACATTCATTTTTGGTTCTTAATTTGTTAAATGCTTTATATAGGTCTGTCTAAGGATGAGACTCATTTTTAGTAATGGTCACTTGTTGAACAAACTGAATTTAGCCTTTGGTAGCCAGAAGCATAAAATTTTTGTTAGAAATTATTCCCAAAAAAGGTGAAAATGTCTTTGAAACCCCTTGTCATTCTGCTGATTGATATTCCACTATTTTTATTTGGTCTCCCTCCCTTCCAGTTTTGATCATAAAAGACCTACTCAGCATCTCAAATACAAGCTAGAATGAGATTTTTCATCAGTTATTTTACTACTGTTTTAAATAGCTTTGCTCACAACCCAGGTATAATTTACAGACATTATTGGTAAGGATGTTGACCTATTGTAAAAATCATAACTAATTTGTAGCTTGAAGAAAATGTAAACCAATGAAACAAAACGTACTTAAATTTTAGTACTGTTTTTATACAGTTAGTATTTACTAAGGAATATAAGTGACTTCAGCTTTATATATTGAATCTTAAGATAGAAGGGTAAAGATACCCAGTCCAGTTGAGTATAACTCTTCTCATTGATCTTGTATATGAACTTCCTTGTCCAACCATTTTAGCTGGTTTAAGGAAAGTAGTTAATATTTTGACTCATGGACTCCACAGTTGAGCAGCAACCTGGGAGGAAGGAGCAGCTAAAAATCGGAGACTGACAGGCTCTTGCAGCCTCTTTTTTGCTTTTGCATATTCTTTGTCTTACTACTGACTGGCTTTCAAAAAATTTTTTTGACAAGGATTGTTCTTTGTCCTAGTGGGATCACTAACCACTTATTAGCTAAGGTTGTGGAATAACGCAAGAACCTGTTAGCTGCATAGTAGTTGTGTAGAATGGTGTATTGGAAAGCAGACAGATGAAGCAGTTCTCAGGTAAAGAGCAGAGCTAGGTACTAGGTAAGCAGTCCCCTAGATATTTTATATCCTTATTCCTCAATTACTAGAGTAAACCACTTCTACTTCAGATGATTTAGAAGATTTAGCTCAGCTTCCCATCTTCTTAGACTTCTCCCCAACCTTACATACCACCAGTATCACTCCCAGGTTATGTTAGCTACACTTTTGTATTCCCAAAGTACTTAGGGATACTTTGATTTACACTATATTATATCTATTGTTTTGCTTTTCTTTCTCTCTGAAAAAATAATGCTGTTTGATTTTTTTCCGCCCCACCCAAGACAGAGTTTCACTCTTGTTGCCCAGGCTGGAGCACAATGGCGCCATCTCGGCTCACTGCAACCTCCACCCTCTGGGTTCAAGAGATTCTCCTGCCTCAGCCTCCCACCCGCCACCACGCCCAGCTAATTTTTTGTATTTTTAGTAGAGACGGGGTTTCATCATGTTGGCCAGGCTGGTCTTAAACTCCTGACCTCAGGTGATCCACCCAACTCGACCTCCCAAAGTGCTAGAATTACAGGCATGAGCCACCGCGCCCGGCCTGCTCTTTGATTTTTTTAAATGTTTATGACTCTTCAGCCTTTAGCCCACAGTATTTCATAAGTTCTTGCCCTTGAATAAGGCTGTTTTTACTAAGAACAAGTTGGAAAAGGTGATTTTTTTAAAAGCTATGTTGAAAATATACTTAACTTTATAGCTACTTGATAAATATCTTTTTCATATATTTCACTTATATCCTGAAATATATTTTTAAAAACTGAAAGAATAAGGAAACTTGTCTCCATGTTGGCAGTTAGCCATTGGTAACACTCTTTGGTTATAATTATCTAACTACAAATATAGATCTCCCATTTCTACATTTTACTTACAAGGATGCCATAAGCATCCCAAATCTATCTAAAAAGAGATAATGTTAATTATTTAGCACAACTTTTTAATGATTCCAATTTGACCACTCATCTTAATAGGTGTTTTTTCAAAGTGTACATGACCATCAGATTAAAATTGTTTCCTGGGATTTTCTTGGGATACATATAAATATTTTTTCTGTTAGAATTTTTAAACTATTCACTACTTTCTAAGATGTATAAGATTAAGTGTAGTATATTCGTGGGTTAAATGAGTGGGTTATTTTTCTCATCTTTTTGTAATCTTGCAAATTCTGTGAACTTGAACTTGCTTATGGCGGCTAGATGCTTTTTTTCATTATTTCCTTACTCAAGGTTCTTAATAATGATTTCAGCTGCTTTCAGATGTTATTTTAGAACTTTTTTTTCCCTAACTGTATCCGCCACTCCCCACCCCCCCTTTGTTTTGAGACAAAGTTTTGCTCTTGTTGCCCAGGCTGGAGTGCAATGGCAGGATCTCAGCTCATGCAACCTCCCAGGTTCAAGCAGTTCTGCAGGTTCAAGCAATTCTCCTGCCTCAGCCTCCCGAGCAGCTGGGATTCCAGGCGCCTGCCACCACACCTGGCTAGTTTTTGTATTTTTAGTAGAGACGGGTTTCACCATGTTGGACAGGCTGGTCTCAAACTCCTTACCTCAGGTGTTCCACTCCCCTCGGCCTCCCAAAGTGCTGGGGTTACAGGCGTGAGCCACCACGCCTGGCCTATATCCCCCTATTTCTTTAGTTGGTACGTTTTCTTTTTTAGATCTTGGTTTCCCAAGGTCCTTGTAGTTTCTTTCTTCCTCCTTCAAAATATTTTGATTTAATCGGTTTTAGCATTTTTAGTCTTTTGCATTTACACTTGCCTTATTTCTGAACCACTATTCTGAAGGTCAAGCTGGTACCAGACCAGAGCACCTCTGGAGATAAGAATTCACTTAGCTGAATTACTTATCTGTGTGAAATAATAAACAAATTATTTCAGCCTAATTTATTGTTCAGTTTTGATTAAAATACAAAGAAGTTTAGACTAGTGGTTAAGATACACTATAGAACCAGACTGCCTAGATTCAGATATTCTCTGCTACTCAGCGAGTGTTCTTGGACAAATTACCTGATTACTGTGTGTCTGTTTTTATAACTATAAATTGGGGATAATTATAGTTCCTGTCTCATAGGATGATTATGAGGATTAAATAAGTTAATATGCATACACTGCTTAAAATTGTGTCTAGCATGTAACAAGTAGTAGGTAAATACTTGCTGCAGGTGGTGATGACAGCAGCAGTAATAGTAGTAGTAGTAGTAATCTGGTTTGCTGATGATAAAAGCCAGAAAGAATAGAAAATTTGGAGAACTCAGAATAGCATGATAATAATTGCTATTGACAAAGTAGGGTAAAAGAAAATAGATATGAAATATAAACTATCAGATTTGCCAGTGATAAAATTTGGAGCAATATTTTCTGTTACTCCACTTTCAAGTTCCTGGATTAGTTGAATCAAGAGGAAATATCTTCTTACAGAATTAGTATGAAAATTTTTACTATTTATAACTACTTGTATGAAACAAAATACAGAAATAAATTATGTCAAACATAATCCTAGTTTCAAATTTTTAAGTCCTTTCAACTGACACATTTTAAAGAGGAAAATACTACAAATTTTCCACTTTATAAATGTGTGTCGTTTTGATCACTTGAAAATGTGTTGAAGATTGCATTTGGATGTCTCAAGACCAATGTTAAAGTGGAGCTTGATTTTCTTTGTTCTTTTTTGTTGTTGTTTATTGTTGTTGTTGTTGTTGTTGTTTTAGAGATAGGGTCTCCCTCTGTCACCCAGGCTGGAATGTGGTGGTGCAGTCATAGCTCACAGCAGCCTCCAACTCCAGGGCTCAGGTGATGCTCCTGCCTCAGCCTCCCAGGTAGCTGGGATTATTGACATGCGTCATCACCCCCAGCTAATTTTCTATTTTTGTAGAGACAAGGTCTCACCATGTTGCCCAAACTGGTCTTGAACTCCTGGCCTCAAGCTGTCCTCTCCCTGGGCCTCCCAAGTCACTGGGATTACAAGCATAAGCCAACACACCCAGTTGTCGAGGTAGAGCTCAATTTTCTATGACAAACCTAGTCAGAAAATTGAAGGAGACTCATATTTTAAAGTTAGTTTAGAATAAAATATATTATTTATTGGTTTTTACTATTCAGATGACAGATCAGGAGGAAACCATGATATTTTTAAAATTAGAAGTAACATAGCAGAAAATAAATTGAGCTATATGTTTGTAATATAAAAATAATTACTTTGTAAAAAAAGCAAGCTATCAAAGGAATCGCAATTATTTCAAATTTTTCTACTAATATTCTTCTCTTATTTGTATGTGTAACCTGTCACCTGGTAACAGATTTCAAAAGCTTAAGAAAAATTGGGAAGAGAAAAGCTTAAAAGTAATATTTAAAAGAAAAAAAAAACCCTCCAGGTTGAGAAGAGATTTATCTGAGTTTTAGAACATCTTGGTCCCCTTCACAAAATACCAGTAGAAGCATAGGCTGCAGATCACCAAATCATGCCATTACTTTTTCTGGCAAATAATTCAACAGGTCAGGGATTTGATAAAAGCCTTTTGTTTTCACTTAAAGATCTACTTTTCAGATAATAGGAAAATAATAAAAATACTTATCTTCAATATTAATCTTATTATACTAGAATTGAATAAGTGGACCTAAGCAGTGTATAACATAAATTTATGAATATAATTGGATGCCCTCCACTTCCCACTCCATTACCTAGTTGGAACTGGACTCATTTAAGTCACCTGCTTTATATAGTAGCATTATCATTTTTTTATGTGTATTACACTCTGCCTTGATATTTGCATGCACTCCAACAGGCCAGAGACAGTACAGAAGTAATATTAATTAACATGTATACCTCATTAGAAGTTTATCTCTTTCTCTCTTTTTATAAGAATTGTTGAGTTTAATTTTCTATTTATTTATTTGTTTGTTTATTTATTTATTTATGAGACAGAGTCTTGCTCTGTCACCAGGCTGGAGTACAATGGTGCAATCTTGGCTCACTGCAACCTCCACCTCCCGGTTTCAAGCAATTCCCCTGCCTCGGCCTCCTGAGTAGCTGGGACTACCGGTGTGCGCCACCACGCGCGGCTACTTTTTTTTTTTTTTCGTATTTTAGTAGAGACAGGGTTTCACCATGTTGGCCAGGATGGTCTCGATCTCCTGACTTCATGATCTGCCTACCTCAGCCTCCCAAAGTGCTGGGATTACAGGCGTGAGCCGCCATACCCTGGCCGAGAGTTTAATTTTCATCTCAGCTTCTTACTGACTTTGTGATTGAGTTAGCAAATTACTCCAGGATCTTCAATTTTGCCATAATTACATTGCCTTACATTAGTGTTTATTTTACACTGGTTATATGCTAAGTGTTTTACCTACATTATTTAATCCTCACAACAACCCTATAATGTAAATACTATTATCCCTATTTAATAGAAGAGGAAACTAGGGTATAATGTGCCTACCATTAGCTGGCGATTAGATGCCAAAACCTGGTTTTATCTTAGATCTATTTGATTCTAGAGCCCCAAGTTTTTAAACCTCTGTGCTGTTTGACCTTTTATTTTGAAAATGTTAATAGTCACAGTGTTACTTTAAGAAGTTGAATGAGTTCAATATAAAACATTGGGCTGGCTTTCTGAAGGCCCCTTTTGCCATTTGTACTTAACAATATTAATAATAGAATTTTGTTACTAGTTTTTATTTAAAATTACCAAATCCTTATTTCTCAGTTTACCACAGACTTTAATGGCTCCTGTCACTTGGTGTTTTTCAAGAATATGTTCCCAAATTGGGCTTTATTTAAGGCCCAGCCAGATAACATTTTATATAAATCATGTAATTTTTCTTAATTCGATAAAAGAGCATCAAAACATTTAGTTGTTTTTAATTTGCGTGGCTATTGTGTAGCCAGTTGCAGTTACTCATAAATCAGCTTAAGCAGCATTATTCAAGACAATGGCAACTTTTAAGCTTCAGGCTGTCAGAAAGAGAATGCTATTGATGTGTAAAACATAGAAGGATGAAATGGAGGCTAAGCTAACTGTGCGTGAAATTGTAGTCACTAAAGAAATTTCACAGTTGCTTAAAATAGCTTCACTTTTGTCGTGTGTCTGTAAGCATCGGTACATGGACTGATATCTTCAAAGCAAAAATCTAAATGTCTTTAACATATTCTAATTATAATATAAAAGCATTATTCACAAAGAAGCTTTTTTTAAACATATGAATAATGTTTGGCAACAGTTCACATTCAATGTAAGAATCACTAAGACTCCTGAGTAGCAGTAATACTAAATAATAACATAGGTCGGGGGCGGTGGCTCACGCCTGTAATCCCAGCACGTTGGGAGGCTGCGTGTGGGGGTGGATCATGCGGTCAGGAGATCGAGACCATCCTGGCTAACATGGTGAAACCCCATCTCTACTAAAAATACAAAAAAAAAAATTAGCTGGGCATGGTGGCAGGCTCCTGTAATCTCAGCTACTCCAGAGGCTGAGGCAGGAGAATCGCTTGCTTGAACCTGGGAGGCAGAGGTTGCATTGAGCCGAGATCACACCACTGCACTCCAGCCTGGGCAACAGAACGAGACTTCATCTCAAGAAAAAAAAAACTAAATAATAACATAAATGTTTACTTAATAATAACCACTAACATTCATTAAGTTGTTATCTGAAGGTACTGTTCCAGCCACTTTAAATGAATTAATTTATAGAACCTCAACAACAACTTGGTAAATTCCATTATTATCTTTATTTCGTAGTTGAGTCTTAGGCATAGAGATCTTACCTAAGATCATAGAGTGAATTAAGTATCAATATATGTTTCATGTATTTGCATAACAGAAGTTTAAAAGTTTATTTTATGAAGTTATTTAATTGAACCCAAAATATTATTTAAAATTTTTTTACATCTGTTTTTAATATGAAATATAAATTCAGTCAGTTCTTTTACATAATTACAAATTAGGATCAGATTCTATCTAAACATATTACAACTTTCGGCCACATTTGCAGACTGTAATGCTCAAAATGAAAATAAACCCTTAAAGTAATTCAGACTGCCTTACAACTGCATTTCCTAGACATACCCACCTCAGAATCAAAATAAACTTTCCATTTATACACTAAATATTTCTTCCTGGGTTAAGATAAAAGAAAAATAAGACTCCTTGTCTTCAAGGAGTAGAAAAAATAGACATGGAAGCCAGGCGCGGTGACTCACACCTGTAATCCCACCACTTTGGGAGGTTGAGGTAGGCGGATCACCGGAGGTCGGGAGTTCGAGACCAGCCTGACCAACATGGAGAAACCCCATCTCTACTAAAAATACAAAATTAGCCAGGCGTGGTGGCGCATGCCTGTAATCTCAGCTACTTGGGAGGCTGAAGCAGGAGAATCGCTTGAACCCAGGAGGTGGAGGTTGCAGTGAGCCGAGATCTTGCCATTGCACTCCAGCCTGGGCAACAAGAATGAAACTCTGTCTAAAAAAAAAAAGAAAAGAGAAAATAGGCATGGAAACTGGACTGCCAGAATACTGTTGATGTGATATTCTGTTTGTTGGACGAAAACGTAATATCTGATGTTACGAAGGTAACCACTAAAAGAATTAAAATAAATAAAAGTTGGAAGGAAAGGGGAACTAATAGAGCTCTTAAAGTTGGTATCTCATGAGCTATAGATACAACCATATTAATCTTTATGGAAGTGACCAACAGAACTAAAAACAGTTTAAATATTAATGCGTAGGCCAGGCATGATGGCTTATGCCTGTAATCCCAACACTTTGGAAGACGAAGGCGAGAGGATCACTTGAGGCCAGGAGTTTGAGACCAGCCTGGGCAAAATGGCAAGACCAAGACCTCCATGTCTACAAAAAATTAAAAAAAAAAAAAAAGCTGGGTGTGATGACACACACCTGTGGTCTTAGCTATCTGGGAGGGTGAGGCTACCGGAGGATCACTTGAGCCTAGGAGGTTGAGGCTGTAGTAATCCGTGGTCACACCACTTCACTCCAGCTTGGGTAACAGAGCAAGCTCTGTCTCCAAATTAAAAAAGAAAAAAAGTTATTAAGTGGCGGGTAGAAGGCAGAGGAAATGTTTACGTCTTATTTTATAACCCTTTTATACTGTTTTTTATTATGTCCACATGCATTGATTTTTTTAAAAGAATTCAATGAGATATGTGCTATAAACAAAACATACATGTACGCAATGAAAGCTCTTAGAAGGAGGGTATAACCACTTGGCAGGCCAGGTGAATATCACCACTTGCTTATATAGGAGTTAATGCTTATAGTAAGTAGGAAAATGGTTGAGAGAAGGCCTTTTCTCTCGCAAAAGGAAAAGTTAGTGGAAAAGCACAGAGGCATGAGAGTATGGCCATCTAAGATAAATCAGATAGCTGGGTTATGATGAGAGAAGATGATGATTGGGTAAGCAGGGGCCAAATAATAGAGGGCCTTATATACCTTCATAAGAAGTTGAACTTTATTCTATATGCAGGGGACAAAATTAAAGGATTATAAAGAGTAAACTGGTATCAGATTTGTATTTTAATAACTTTTGTTGGTGTGAACAATAGTTGATAAGGCAGAGGGGAATACTTATGCCAGAAAAATAATTTGCCATTTTCCAAAGGCAAGATACAAGGGCTTAAACCAACACATTGGCTGTGAAAATGAAAAAGGGACAAATGTGAAATCAGTTTAGGCAATAAATTTATTTATTTGGATTTATTAGACTGAATTGGAGAGAAAAGGGGTAAGTGGGGATGCTTCCCAGTGTTCTTATTTGAGAAACTGGTAACCCTAACACAGGAGAGAGACCAGCTAGTTACAAGATGGTCCATTAAGGCAATAATGGATCGGATAAGGGGCAGCAACAGAATAACTTTTAATAAAGCATACCCCTTAGCTGTAAATAGTTTTTTTTTTGTTGTTTTGTTTGTTTGTTTGTTTTTGAGATGGAGTCTTGCTCTGTCGCCCAGACTGGAGTGCAGTGACGCGATCTCAACTCACTACTACCTCCACCTCCTAGGTTCAAGTGATTCTCCTGTCTCAGCCTCCCGAGTGGCTGGGATTACAGGCATGTGCCACCACACCCACATGATTTTCGTATTTTTAGCAGAAACAGGATTTCATCATCTTGGCCAGGCTTGTCTTGAACTCCTGACCTCATGATCCACCCAGCTCCGCCTCCCAAAATGCTGGGATTACAGACGTGAGCCACCGCGCCCAGCCAATAGTTTCATTTTTGAAGAAAAAAGTTTTAATTTAAAAGGCCATGAATTTTATTTGGCTGCCATAATGAATTCTAAAATAGTATATTGACAGAGTAAAGCAAAAATTTTTAATGTGTGGAATGGCCTCATTTCTTTTTTTTCTAGTTTTATATTGCTGCTCTTAAATTTTGTATAATATTGAAACTCTTGGATTATTATAGCTTTATTTTTGTATCTTTTTAAAGTTCAAATGTATTAGGTGATTACTATCTGTAGGGAGATACCATAATTTAATTTGTTTTAGTAGTTTTGTTTCTTATTGTTTTCAGATATTTATAATCTTTCTTAAAGATGATCATAAATGGCCGGGCACGCCTGTAATCCTAGCACTTTGGGAGGCCAAGGCGGGTGGATCACCTGAGGTCAGGATTTCAAGACTAGCCTGGCCAACATGGCAGAAATGCAAAAATTAGCTAGGCATGGTGGCGCACGCCTGTAATCCCAGCTACTTGGGAGGCTAAGGAAGGAGAATCGCTTGAACCTGGGAGATGGAGGTTGCAGTGAACCGAGATTGCACCACTGCACTCTAGCTTACACAATGGGAGCGAGACTGCGTCTCAAAAAAAAAAAAAAAAATGAAGTTCATCGTAACTATTCTTTTTATGACAAATAGTGGTTGTTCAGTATTGGAGGGATAATATCAGCAGTGATGCAAAGAAATTATTTCTTCTGCCAGGGCACAGTGGCTCACACCTGTAATCCTAACACTTTGGGAGAACAAGGCAGGAAGATCGCTTTGTCCAGGAGTTTGAGACCAACCTGGGCTACATAGCAAGACCCCATCTCTACAAAAAGTTTTTTAAAAAATGATTTCTTCTGAAAGGCATCCTTGCTTCCATATATTATTAGGACCTTCATTTTCAGTTTTCCATTTTCTAAAATACTTTTAGTATTACCAAGGGGCTAGTTGGTTTCATTTGAAAACACTTACTATGGTATTCAAGCTTTGAGTCTGTTTTGGTTTTGGTTTTGTTTTTTTTTTTTGAAATGGAGTCTCACTCTGTTGCCCAAGCTGGAGGAATGTAGTGGCGTGATCTCAGCTCACTGCAACCTCCACCTCCCAGGTTCAAGTGATTCTCCCACCTCAGCCTGCCCAGTAGCTGGGATTACAGGCACCCGCCATCATGCCTGGCTAATTTTTGTATTTTTATGGAGACGGGGTTTCACCGTGTTGGCCAGGCTGGTCTGGAACTCCTGACATCAGGTGATCCGCCCACCTTGGCCTCCCGAAGTGCTGGGATTACAAGTGTGAGCCACTGCGCCTGGCCGCTTTGAGTCATTTTTACCAATTCTTTGGATATTTGGATCTCAGAAAATACAGTGGCCACATTCTCATTTTCTGAAGTTACTTTTTTTTATCATGTGATATTTCCTAAGTGTTGGCAGAACTGAATGCATTGTTCCCAAGTGATGACCCTGGATCATTCATACTTGTAGCTAAAGTATACATAGGGGTGGGGACTGGGGATGTATTTTTTTTCCTAATGAGGGTCTCATCATTACAGTCTTACCCCTTGTTTTAGGTGTATATGTAAATTCTATATGTGTATATAGGACTCCTGTTTGTCATCACAGTATTGAAAGAAACCTAATCCTTTTTCTCTCAGGTTTCATAGTTAGAATGGTCTGATCTAGAATGCCATGATGTCATTTTCATTTTTAGGTTTTTTTTTTTTTGCATATTTTCATTGAGCTTTTTAGTTCAACATTGTATCTTTATGGAAAGATTTCTCCAATGTATTCTTAGCATCTGTAGAGCCTAGTTTAAATTAAGGTAGTTGTTACTTGCTTGTTTTATAACTTTTCTTCTCAGTTTCAAGGCAGAAGCTAAAGATACAAAAAGGAATAACTCTTTAATGGTATAGTAAAATAAGTTTTAAACTTAGTGAGTTTCCTTAGGCATAAACTTATTGCTTTGTATTTTTTCAGAATTTAGTAAAAAGCACTCCAAGATGAATAGTAGTTTAATCTCAGGTATAGTATTGGAGAATTATATTTGCCAGCTTTGTTAAAATTATAACACTGATTTTTTTTCCCCCTAATCCTCAGTATTCATCCATTGTTTCTAAGCAAGAATGCCATCACTCAAAGTGAGTATGAAAGTGTCGTTAATCAGAAAGTATGGGGAAGACTTGAAGATGAACAACAAATTTAAAACACCAGTAGATCACTAAACATGGTTTAGGTGATAATATTTTCCCTGAGAATTCGCTGACCAAATTTTGCTAAAAATAGTTTCTGTATGATGTATTTTTCTGCTGTATGAAAGGAATAAAGTTGATTTTTTTAAATTACACTGGATACTATTAGTGTTTGGAAAAGTGACTCATTTATATTTGAGTGTATCATAATTGATTTTTCATTGGAATATCTAAATAATACAGTGCTCAGCTTTTATCATACTATACCTTATTTTAAAATCCCTTCATTTTATTTAAGGACAAACCTTCAATAGACTTATAAAATACAGTTACTCCTCAGATATGAATTCTCTTCAGCAGTAAAAATTTTTGCTTTTGTTCACCTAACAGCATTTTCTTCATATTGCTACATAGCATTCATAATTATTATGCTAATGGTTATATTAACTTGATTTGAAAAACTTCTTTTAATATAAACAAAATTAGCAATTTAGGAGGATAAAAACCAAGTTTAATTACAGTTTTTAAAATATCTTAAAGTTTTTTTCTGTTGGTACTGTGGAATTGCTTTAATACTAACCTTTTGATTTTAAATAAAATAGAGAGTTTCCAAAATGAGAATCTGTAGCTACAAGCAGTACCTCATAAGGAAAGGAAAAAAAAAATACCGTAACATTTGTCTTGCTTCAGTCAATGTTTATGGTTTACCTTTTCAGATTAATGCGGTTAATCTGTTGAACAAAAAGCCTACTGTTTTACCATTTTGCAATTTTTGCCCTATTAATATAGTATAAGGCAGTATTCCTCATCCCTGCCTGCCCATTACAATCATTTGGGGAGCTTTAAAGTACTAATAGTAGTAATTAAAAATACTGATGCATGGATCTCACCCCTAGGTATCCTAATTTAGTTTATCTGGGGTAGGTTTTAGGGATCAGTAATTTTCAAAATATTTCCAGGTGATTCTAGTGTACTGTCAGGGTTGAGAACTCTGCTCTAAGGTAGTTTGAATTTGAAAGCTTGAGAAAATTTGGAGTGGCCATTTTCATTACAGATGAACAATGAATGATATCCCTGAATAGTCCCTGAACTGAAAATTCTATTAAGTAGATATGAAAATGGCTTCATGTACACAACTTGAACTTAACCAATACTGTGAAAGTATTAATGTTATAATAAAAGATGTTATATATTGAGCATCTAAAAAACCCAGGCTTTTCGCTTTTTTTGGTGACTTCTTATAGCAACTCTGGAAGTAGGTAAATAACCCTTTTGTTCAGACAGTAAACTGAAGCTCAGTGAATGACTTAACCCGAGGGGGCATACTGCTTGTAAGTGGCAGAGCCAGAACTGGACCACATACATGTTTGATTTTACAACTTGGACTCTTTTCACTATACCATGCCATGTGAAAATTTGATATTTAGTTTGACTCAACTTAAATAATTAGTTTATCAAGGTTTTCTTAAGGTCATGTTTCTTTAGAGCCATGGTTATTGTTACCAACAAAAATACTTTTAAGTGCTTCGTATTGGAAGGTGGTAGAGTATTTCTGATTTGGACAGGTTTATAAATGTGTAGTGGTGCTGGTGGCGGTGGTAGTGGTATGATGATGGCACAAGAGTTAAATACTGCACTTTTTAAAAAAATTCAGAAAATGTATGTAATTCACAAGTGTCACCTTTGTTCAGTGTTATAAATGAACTTATTTTGGAATCTAGCTATCTGGTGAGAAACAGCATAGACCAGCTTTTTGAACATTTTTGTGGCAACTAGTTGGACCTTAATTATAACAAAGATAGCTACAAAAATAGTGTGGCCTTTTTCTACGTGTGAAACCTCACTTTGAAGCCCTTACTAATCTCAGTACAGGTTGAGTAGCTCTTATCTGGAATTATTGGGACTAGAAGTGTTTTGGATTTCAGATTTTTTTCAGATTTGGGATGCTCAACCTGTAGTACCTGTAGTACTTAAAATATTTAAACTGGGAAAACATCAACTAACCACAAAGCTGGAATTTATCCAAAGACTAATGAATAAAAATCACCTTTTTAAATGGGAAAGTAGCGTATTTTAAAATCCTGTTACAACTAAGGCACATTAGTGATAGAGCTGAGGTAGTTAGATATTTCTACTTCCCCCACCCAGAGAACCATATCAGAAGTTTAGGAAAATCTGATGGTCATAAGTTACATGGAAATAGAGACTCCAAAGGGAAAAGATGCAGTTTGTGTATCGTTCTCATATTTTCCTAATGATTTCTTATATTTCCCTAGTCCTAATACAATAATGGCCTAGAGTTAGATTGTCTGTACAAGTAAGACTCCTCTAATTCATATTTTTAAAAAGGCCTACCAACTTGCTGTTAGAAGTTATATGACTTTCTTCTTTGATTTTTCTCTTGTAATGGTATTTTTCCCTAAATGTTTGAAGATTAAAAATTTTGTATGCTAGTCACTTTAAAAAGTAAAAATACAGAGGTTGGAACTTGGTTAAATCAAGGAATTAACTTTATTTGTCATTTCTTCATGCACTAGAGAATTTCTACTATTTATAAGTAGCGTATATTTCATTGTGTGTGAATTTGTATGTAGTGCCAAAGATACTTAGGATTATGTGGCATTTTAAATTTACTACAATCTGTAGTTAAATTATTTATTCGCCATGAAAAACAAATATTTTCCAATGAACACCACAAATCATATATAGATGTGTGTGCGTGTATATATGTGTGTGTGTGTGTGTATATATATATATGTGCACCAGCTAAACAACACAGATTAATGCTTTTAGAGTTTGACTTTTAATAATGTTCTGCAACTTTGAGTTCCATCCATTTTCTTTTGTTTACTCTGGACTGGAACTACTCTACAAACTTTGTCAAAGGAACTTGAAATATTTTTGAAGTTTTGTCATGAAAAAAGAGGGATTTAATTTTGTTACATGAATAGTTCTCTCCCTTCAGCACACCTATATTGAGAAGCTTTGTGTCTGATTCTGGGGGAAATTAAGACGTTTCCTGTCTACTGTCAAGTTACAGGCTGTTTGATGCACATTACGATGAGAACAAAGTTCTATGAAAGTTTACTAGGAGAATCCTTACCTGAGACGAGGAAATCAACAAAAGTTTTTTTGAAAAAGGTCAATCTGAGCTGCCTGCTCATTAAAGGATATGTTTCTAATATTTTTGGTTAATCAGTTGATACTTTGTGGTGCAGAGACAAGCTTCCCATGTGTGGGTTATGGGTGTGCTAAGATACTGAGTCCTTGAGCCCTTGAGACAACCAAGTGGGGCCTGAGGTAAGCAGGGCTCCCAGGCTAGTCTTGCCCATTTAAAAGCTGCTTCATCCTTTTATTGCAGTGCTCCGTACAATCATTATCATTTCCCACATGTATCATGATATAAAGAAACAGTGGTGTAGAGAAATATTATTAGGTAAGGTAGTGGAATCTCCACCAAGAGTTTCTAAAGGATTATAAACAAAAGATAAATCTAATAACCAAATCAAAATATGGCCTTATATGCTTTTAGTTGTAGTAAAATGTACATAAAATTCACTGTTTTAACCATTTTTAAGTGTACAGTGCTGCGGCATTAAGTACATTCACATTGTTGTACAACCGTGTTGACCATCTTTCTCCGGAGTCTTCCCAAACTGAAACTTAAACCCATGAAACAATAACTCCCTATTCCTTGCCCCCACTGACAACTACCATTCTACTTTCTATATCTGAATTTTTTACGACTCTAGTTACCTCATTTAAACATTTGTCCTTTTGTGACTGCCTTATTTCACTTAGCAAGATGTCATTAATGTTGTAATAAGATTCGTTTATGTTGTAATATGTGTCCGAAATTTTTTTTTTTTTTTTTTTTTTTTTTTTTTGAGAGAAATCTCCCTCTTGTCCCCCAGGTTTCAGTGCAGTGGCTTTATCTCAGTTCACTGCAACCTCCACCTCCCAGGTTCAAACGATTTTCCTGCCTCTGCCTCCCAAGTAGCTGGGATTAAGGTGCCTGCCACCACACCCAGCTAATTTTTGTATTTTTTAGTAGAGACGGGGGGGGGGGGTTTTCACCATGTTGGCCAGGCTGGTCTCGAACTCCTGACCTCAGATGATCCGCCCACCTCGGCCTCCCAAAGTGCTGGAATTACAGGCGTGAGCCACTGTACCCGGTCCGAATTTCCTTCCTTTTAAAAGCTGAATAATGCTCTGTTGTATGTATATACCATATTTTGTTTTTCCATTCATCTGTTAATGAACACATGAGTTTTTTCCCACCTTTTGGCTATTGTGAATAATGTTGCTGTGAACATGGGTGTATAAATATCTGTTTGAGGCCTTGCTTTCACTTCTTTTGAGTATATACCCAGAAGTAGAATTGCAGATCATATGGTAATTCTATTTTTAACTTTTTGAAAAACTGCAATTCCATTTTCTATAGCCACTGGACCACTTCTCATTCCCAACAGCAGTGTACAAGGGTTCCAATTTCTCCACATCCTCATCTCTTTTTTTTAATAATAGCTATCCCAGTGGTGTGAAGTGGGATCTCATTGTGGTTTTGATACGCATTTCCCTAATCTCTAGTAATGTTGAGCATCGCTTCATTAGCTTATTGGTAATATGGCCTTATATTTTTCAAGATTTTTTTTATGGAGTTGTCTAACCAAGATTAGCCAAATCTTTTTCAAAAGCAGCTTATTGCATAAAATTAAGTTAACCTATTCTTTTTTTTTTTCTTTTTCTTTTTTTTTTTTTTTTTGAGACAGAGTCTTGCTCTGTTGCCAGGCTGGAGTGCAGTGGCGTGATCTCGGCTCACTGCAACCTCCGCCTCCCTGGTTCAAGTGATTCTTCTGCCTCAGCCCCACGAGTAGCTGGGACTACAGATGAGCGCCACCACGCCCAGCTAATTTTTGTATTTTTAGTAGTGACGGGGTTTCACAGTGTTGGCCAGGATGGTCTTTATCTCTTGACCTCGTGATCCACCAACCTCAGCCTCCCTAAGAGCTGCAATTACAGGCATGAGCCACCATGCCCGGCCAAATTAACCTATTCTTAAAGTTTTATTGCTGCAGTGAACTTTAGAGATCATCAGAATTCTTAATCTGAAATCCATCATTGGTTTCAGAGTCCATGAACAGCCTGCATTAAAGCAAAATTCTATCAGATTCTCAGAAGGGTCAGTGACTCCCCAAAAACATAAGAATTGATCTAGCCCAAAGTCATCAAACTGTTAAGAATCGTTGTCTTTTTAGGTCACATTAAGGTGGTTTTTAAATCACTACTTTGTGCCTTTCTGTATTTTCCAAACTATTTTAAATAAACATGCGTAGGGCATGTGTTGTTGTTTTTTATTTTTTTAATTAAGTAAATGCTGTTTTAGAACCTGAAAAAGTAAAGTCCATCTTTCTTGAACCTCCATAAAAAACAAATCTAAAAACCAAGAAGAAATGAAATGGATATGATACGTTCTTAAAATTGCCAGCCTTCTCTTATGGTCACAGCATTTCCAAGTATATTCCTGCCCTATAAAAAGAATAGTCAGGCTCTGCAACTACAAAAAAAGTGATGTTTACCATTGAATCCATTTCAGCTGAATTCATTGCAATAAAATATTTGCATTTGTGTTTTTTATAATGAGCTTTTACTATAAAGAGAATGTGCAGGTTCTATAGCTAGAAAAGAGATATTTACCATTGAATCCATTTCAGCTAAATTTCATTAAAGGAAAATATTTGCATTTGAGTTCTTTATAATGAGATTTTACTGCTTTTCTTATAATATCTCTACATAGTACTTTCTATAACGATTGTTTTAATTTTAAAACTTTGATCACTTAATATTAAAAGCAACCAGAAAGAATTTTTATTAAGTAACTATCTTAGATAGATGATATATACCTATATTCAGTTTATCACCCTAAAAAAAAGGTAGGAAATCTTTAATATTTTGTAGAGCTTCCTAGGACATCTTACCTATTTAAAGTTTATTGTCAAATCTCCTTATCTCCTTCGGTCTTTTTGGCTAGGTTTAAGAGTAACTGAAGTAGGTTGGAAGTTCCTCTACCATTTATTATACTTGGGCCTCCATCTTCTCTTCCGTTAGACTGGAACTACATGGTCCTGTCTAGCTAACCAGCTTTGACATTTCTTTGATCTATATATCTGCTAACCGTAATGTTTATACTGTGAAAATTTATATTTATTTTATAAGTACATTTTTTATTTATACCAGTTTTTTAAATTCCTGTTTTTCCTTTTGTAGCTGTATGCAGGAGCTGTTCTTGAAGTTTGTGGATGAAAATTGGGAAGGTTCCCTCAAGTCCAAGGTATATAAAATTTACTCCAGTAAACTGTTCAGTCATTTAAAATCAACATTTTATGTGAATCGTTTTCATTATATATTCCCAGGAATAAGAATTTTTAGGATTATACTTGCTCAACAGTATATGCATTTTTTTCACATTTGTTTTCATGGAGGTGGTTTGTTAAAATAATTGGTGAATGCTATGTTACTTTAAGCAAACACAATATATGAAATTTAGAGGCCAGGCATGGTGGCTCTCGCTCAGCTCATGCCTGTAATCCCAGCACTTTGAGAGGCCAAGGCGGGTGGATCACGAGGTCAGGAGTTCGAGACCAGCCTGGCCAGGATGGTGAAACCCCATCTCTACTAAAAATAGAAAAATTAGCTGGGCGCGGTGGCGGGTGCCTATAATCCCAGCTACTCGGGAGGCGGAGGCAGGAGAATCACTTGAACCTGGGAGGCGGAGGTTGCAGTGAGCCGAGATCACGCCACCGCACTCCAGCCTGGGCGACAGAACGAGACTCTGTCTCAAAAAAAAAAGAAAAGAAAAGAAATTTAGATTTAAAATACAACACATGAAGGGGTTATTTTCTTAAAAGAAGAGCCTTTCCTTTGCCAGGTAAGAATTTTGCAGGTAGGTAAAATTGTCAGGTGGCAATTTTGCAGGAGCCTTTCCAAGATGTAAGTGTAATTTCTTTAAGTAGCACACCATTGTAGTATATTTTAAATGTGAATTCATTTATGTGGAACAATTGCATTAAGAGTAGACCTGTACAAAATAACAAATCACCAAGGAAAGAAGTAATTGCCAAAGAATTTGAAATACAAAAGAGAGAAAGTCATATGTGTATATCTTCACAGGGAATTTTAAGGGTAAACATGTTAAAGGATAATTGTGAAGGTATATTCTTTGGGTTGACATCCAACAGTAATGAGGAGCTTTGCATTGCCAAGAAAGGCTTGAACTAAGGCTTTTGTCTTCTGTCCTTGCATGTCAGTTTGAAAATCAGTTTTATGAAACTGAACTTGTCTGAAGGTAATAACGCTTTCTCTTTTTTTTTAACTGAAATACATAAGTATTCAATTTACATACCTCATTCTACCCCAATTTTTGCTGACATTCCCATGATTTCTTGCCTTATTTAGTTAATGGCAAGAGGATTTTTTGGATTTAATATTTTATAAAATTGCTTGTTTTAGCACATGCTTTTTATTGCTGACCTAGAATTGTTTATAATAAAATATTGATTATTTGGCACAGAAATGTAATATAGTAGTTTGATTTGGGATACTTAATGAGGCCCAAAGCAGATACATATCTAATCAAAAACAGTCTTTGTTAGAATAACACATTCTGATGTAGCAAAGAAGATATTTACTTTTGCTTGGGAAAAAAATTTCTTACTCTGATTTATTTATTTATTTATTTTGCCTCAAACACTTAAACTCAGAATTGTACCACAGTTGTTTTGGCTTTTTTATATCCATTCTCTGAATGATAGTGTGAGCATTCTTATTTCTAGAAAGTTTTAGCAATTATTTTTAGCTGCATTGATTATTTATACTTACTTGTTTTATTAAAAACAACATTTTATAACTTAGATTTTCATGAGAATCAAGAGTAGCTTCGATACTATGATTAGCCTTCCTTGTTATGAGATTTTATTATCTATGGTAATATATATTTCTTATGTAAATTATCAAACCTTAGGGTACATATATCATACTGTCTTTTGCTTTTGAAAACAATTGAATTCTAATGCTTTGTATAAATATTTAATTATCTACTTGCTTAAAATAAAAATGATTAATTCCATAATGTGTAACTGTATTTAATATTGTTATGTATAATACCAGTATTTTCTGAGCCCATGAAAAGTTGTTATAATTGTGATAAAACCATTATTAAATCCCCACCCTCAGAATTTCCGTCTTAAAGATATTCTGAAATAGAGCATGGAGAGTTGTTGATTTATACAGTAATTACAAATACCAAACTAACTTTCGTGTCATCACTGCTTCATATTCTTTTCTCTCTTTTTTTTTGAGACAGAGTCTCACTGTTGCCCACGCTGGAGTGCAGTGGCACAATTTCAGCTCACCGCAACCTCTGCCTCCCAGGTTCAAGTGATTCTCCTGCCTCAGCCTCCTGAGTAGCTGGGACTACAGGCACACGCCACCACACCCAGCTAATTTTTTTTTTATTTTTAGTAGAGGTGGGGTTTTGCCATGTTGGCCAGGCTGGTCTCGAACTCCTGAGCTCAGGTGATCCGCCTGCCTTGACCTCCCAATGCCGGGATTACAGGCATGAGCCAGCGCACCCGGCCACTGCTTCGTATTCTTTATCTTCAACATCCAGTAGCTTCTGGGATTATCATGATAACCTTCATTATACTCTAGCTTATAATACATTGTCAGTTTTTAAGGTCACTTAATTTAAATTAACCATTTCATGAAACAAGAGTAAATTAATGTTAAATTATTTCAGGAGGAAGGATTTAAATTTTGGTATGTTTTACCCACATTAAACCACTCACAGTTGTGTAAAAAAAAATCTCAGATCATATTTCTTAGTCAATTCCAAATATGCCTTCTAAAATACCTTTTTTTCCTTATTCTAGTTGTTTAAGTATAGAAGGCTGTCTATAATAATTTCTCATAGTAGATTGTATCTAGTATTCTGTCACTTCACTTGTGACATCCTAAGTAATCATGTTTTTTTTCCTCTCGCTTGAGTCTTCTGTGTTAGGAATGTGGCTGTCTCTGAGAAAGTAATGTGGTTTATCCCTGATTTTGTATGGGCTTGGCAAACTTTCTGTAAAGGACTAGATAGTAAAAATTTTCAGCTTTATAGGCAACATGGGCTCTGTCATAACTATCGAACTCTGCTGTTATAGCATGGAAGCAGCCATAGACAGTTCTTAAACGAATGCATGTCACTGTGTTCCTGTAGAACTTTATTAACAAAAGCAAGCAGGACAGATTTGGCCCATGGGCCTCAGTTTGGCAACCTCTGTATTAGAATCATAAACGTTCAGACGCAAAAAGAAGTTTTGAAATAATGTAGTACAAATTGAGTATCCTCATAATTCAAAAATCTGAAATCTAGAATGCTCCAACATCTGAAACTTTAAAAATACTGCATAAAATTACCTTCAGGCTATATGTATAAGGTATATATGAAACATATATATGAAACATAAATGAATTTCAGGTTTATATTTGGGTCCTATCCCCAAATATAGATATGTCCCCAAATATAGATATGTCCAAATATATATCCCCAAATATAGATATGTCATTCTATATATGCAAGTATTTCCAAATCCAAAAAATAAAGCACTATGGTCCCATGCATTTCAGTTAAGGATACTCAACCTGCTTCTCATGCCAAATATGATTGACTGGTAGCCATGCTTAAGATTACAGTGCTACATTGGAGTTTTGCTGGAAAGAATACTGATCCATTAGCATTATCTTCATTGATTTTCTTGTTTATAAAATGGGTTACAGATGAGGTATAATAGGTTAATATCTACCTTATAGGGCTGTTCTGAGGATTAATGAGATAATATGTAAATCACTTAGTATGTGTCTGGCACCACCAGATACAGAGTAAATCATTCCATAATTTTATAAATATGTATTGATGCTTACTGTATGACAATCACTGTTCCAGTAATGAAGATGTTAAATGGTAAGTATTGTTATTGTATCTTATATTTGCTCCTTGGTTAATAATAGGTTTCAATTATGAACCATCAAACATTTATATACTCATGTATTGGACATCTTTAAAAAATATTCAAGTCAATATGTATTATAACTGCAGCCTTTCTCATATGCAGTATTCTGTATATTGACCTCTAGCCATTTTTCAAAGTACCCTAATAGGGCTTCTCTTTCTACCATTTTACCTCCTGACTGCTAAATCTTACTTGGCCCTAGCATTTGAAACTCTCTTCACTTGTGTGACTTCATTATCTCCTAGCTTTCTCCTACTTTCAACATATTTTTCTCTTCTGTTCTGGTATCTCTTCTACTGCCTGCACTTCAAACGTTATTGTTAGTCGGGGTCTATTATCTTCAGATTTTCTTCTCTTCTGACTCTACCGAATGGTGTCCCACTCCCTCAGTTTCAATTACAGTACTTATCTGATGACTCTCAATCTATATCTTTACATAAAGTTTTATTTTGTTAGAAATTGTATTAATATTTTTTTACTTCCATGGGACATGTCCATTTAGATGATTTCATAGGTACCTTAAACCAATATACATATAAGAATCACCTGGAGATCTTCTTAAAATACAGAGTATAATTCTATAAATGTGGGATGGGTCCTGAGATTCTATATTTCTTACAGTCCTACAGACTGTGGTCCACATTTTTAAAATAAAGGCTTTAAACCCAGCATGTCCAAAAACTGTATTAATCCTCTTCTCTGTTAAAAGTATACCATCTTCCCTGTTTCTATAAATGGCATTATGATCAGGCAAAGGCATAAGCATGAAACACAAGAATCATGATTGATCTTTCACACTTTATATCCAGTTAGTCACCATGTTGTGTCTCTTCTCCCTCAGTAATAATCTTCATAGTCCCTTTCTTTTTTCTGTATTTTCAATCAGGACCTTAACATCTTTATCCAAAGGATTAGATACTTGTTATCTAGTCTGCCTCTTTTCCCTTTTCTTACTTCATTACCTCTTTAACACAACAACCAAAAGAGACCCTTTTCATAAAACAAATCTGATTGTATCTCTCTCTTGCTTAAAATCCTTTATAGTTCTCTGTCACATACAAAACCAAATAGAAGACCCACCATGACATGGTTTCTCTTTTCTAGATTCACATCTCTAGTTTATGCAAAACTATTTGCAATTCTCTGAGCTCTGACTTCTGTGTGTTTGCACACACTGAATATTCTTGCTAACTTGTGCTCCTTCCCAATTCTTGTGGCAAATTCCAGTTCATTCAAAATTTAGCTCCAGCATTGTTTTTGGGTGGTGTTTAAACAGTGTTTTACTTTTCTCTTTATGTTCCATAACACCTCCTACATAAGATTATATTTGGCATACTGGTCTTTTGCCTCTATCAAACTAGGAATTCTTTAGAACTCAAAGTTTGTGTTCTGTTTTTGTTTTTTTATTTTTTAATCATTGATATACCCAAAATCTATGTAACATTGTACCTGGTATTAAGAGGAATTGAAATATTTATGGAATGAATGCACTGATTTATTAAATTTATCTAATTCAAGGGATGCCCCCACTTTTGGCAAATGAGAATCTGATGAAAAGCCTGTTTCCATTTGTTACATGCCCTTGAAGAATTTACAGGATTCAAACGTTTATAAAAAGTTCTCATCTTTTCCTAAAAGTCATAATTTTTTTAGTTTGTCTTGTCTTCATTTTGTACCTCCAGTCTTCCTACATTCTCTTAAGTTGCCCTTCTCTGTTTTCAAGTGCTTCTAAATTGTCCTAATGAGATGACACAATTTTGCAGTCCAGATGTATATAATAGTAAATTTTCTTTTCTTTTTTGTTTTTTTTGAGACGGAGTCTCACTTTGTCTCCCAGGCTGGAGTGCAGTGGCGTGATCTCGGCTCACTGCAACCTCCACCTCCCAGGTTCCAGCAATTCTCCAGCCTCAGCCTCCCGAGTAGCTGGGATTACAGGCATGCGCCACCACGCCCAGCTAACTTTTTTGTGTGTGTATTATAGGAGAGATGGAGTTTCACCATGTTGGCCACGCTGGTCTGGAACTCCTGACCTCGGGTGATCTGCCCACCTTGGCCTCCCAGAGTGCTGAGATTACAGGCGTGAGCCACCATGCCCAGCCAATTTTCTGTTTTAGAAATACTTTTTTGATTATTGAATAGCTTTTGTTGAACGCAGTTGAGAATTAGGTTGTCTATTGTTGCCATTCTCTATATTGACATTTCTGGATATGGTATGACATTGTTATTTAGAGCATGTTCTAATTCACATATACTTATTTCTGATCAACAGGATTATATTTTGTCTGAGTATATTTTATGTCTTTTTTCATTTATATTTTCACGTGTTTGTGATTTTGAAAATAACATAATTCAAACATTTTTCTTTAACCTCAGAACATATACTTCCTTATTATCACCCCATTTCCACATATACCCTCTTTATAGAACAAGGAGGAGGACAGATGTGGGTTTGGGTTTTTGGGGCTTTTTTTAAATACTCCTTAATACTTTTTTTAAAAAATACTCCTTTTTAATACTCCTTAAAGTTAGCTCTAAATCCCTTGACATTCTGAGCAGTGTGTATAGCAAAACTTAGCTCTTCTAGGGGGCAGCATGAATGACTTGCTAACAGTCCTAAGGGAAAAGCTGAAACATTTAATCTGTTTTTAAATCACTTCTGTTTATTTGATCACTTTGAGTGTTATTTACAAAATTGCCTTTATTAGTGACAATTAAATTGACATAGGAACATTTTCTGGAAATTAGAGTGATTGGATTTTCTTTAGAAATCTCCAAATTGGTGGCTGGGCAAGGTGGCTCACGCCTGTAATCCCACCACTTTGGGAGGCCGAGGCAGGCGGATCACGAGGTCAGGCGTTCAAAACCAGCCTGACTAGCATGGTGAAACCCCATCTCTACTAAATATACAAAAAGAAAAAAAAAATTAGCAGGGAATCATTCTCTGATTTTTTTATTGTGTGACCCACATAGTATGACACCATTTCTGTAGTCTTTTTTTTTTTTTAAGCTTTCATTGAACACATTTGAGAATTTGGAATTTTTTGCTTTCTGCCCATAATGGTAGAGAAGAAAATTGACAGAAACGCTTCTAATGATTAAATGGATCAGAAAATGAATGCAAAGAGATAAAATAACACTTTAGACCTGGAATGACCAACTAGCCAAACATGGCTGTTTTAAATAATTTTTTTTTTTTTTTTTTTGAGACAGAGTTTCACTCCTGTTATACAGACTGGAGTGCAATGGCGCAATCTTGGCTCACCACAACTTCCACCTTCTGGGTTCAAGTGATTTTCCTACCTCAGCCTCCTGAGTAGCTGGGATTATAGGCATGCGCCACCACGCCCAGCTAATTTTTTTGTATTTTTTGTAGAGATGGGGTTTCTCCATGGTGGTCAGGCTGGTCTTGAACTCTCGACCTCAGGTGATCTGCCCGCCTCAGCCTCCCAAAGTGCTGGAATTATAGGCATGAGCCACCGTGCCCAGCCTAAATTTTTTAAAATTATATAAAATTAAACGTTCAGTTCCTTAGACACACTAGCTACATTTCAGAGGGTCAGTAACCACCATACCAAAAAGAACAGATGAAGAATATTTCCTTTATCTCAGAAAGTTCTGTTAGAAAGTCCTATTCTAGACTCTAATGATAGTAAAATTGATCATATGAGCAGAAGCTCAGACTCTGAAACCTCATTTGACAATATCCTGAATGAATTTTCTCAGAAATCAAGAGTGAGTGAATAAACGATGTATTACCAAGGTCAGAAAGGAAATAATAGTTTTGTTTGTTCTGTTTTGTTTCTTTGAGATGGGGTCTCGCTGTGTTGTCCAGGCTGGTGGAGTGCAGTGGCGGGATCTCGGCTCACTGCAACCTCTGCCTCTCAGGTTCAAACAATCCTCCTACCTCAGTCTCCCAAGTAGCTGGGACTACAGGCATGCACCACCATGCCTGGCTAGTTTATTTTTTATTTTATTTATTTATTTATTTAATGTCACCCAGGCTGGAGTGCAGTGGCGCGATTTCGGGTCACTTCAAGCTTCGCCTCCCAGGTTCACGCCATTCTCCTGCCTCAGCCTCCGGAGTAGCCGGGACTACAGGCGCCTGCCACCACGCCAGCTAATTTTTTGTATTTGTAGTAGAGACGGGGTTTCACCGTGTTAGCCAGGATGGTCTCGATCTCCTGACTTCGTGATCCACCTGTCTCGGCCTCCCAAAGTGCTGGGATTACAGGCGTGAGCCACCGCGCCGAGCCCATGCCTGGCTAATTTTTGTATTGAGACGGGGTTTCACCATATTGGCCAGGCTGGTCTGTAACTCGACCTCAGGTAATCTGCCCGCCTCCGTGGCTCACGGCTATATAATCCCAGCACTTTGGAAGGCCGAGGCGGGTGGATCACGTGAGGTTGGGAATTCGAGAGCAGCCTGACCAACATGGAGAAACCTCGTCTTTACTAAAAATACAAAAAAAAAAAAAAAAATTAGCTGGGCGTTGTGGCGCGTGCCTGTAATCCCAGCTACTCGGGAGGCTGAGGCAAGAGAATCGCCTGAACCCCAGAGGCGGAGGTTGCGGTGAGCCAAGATCGTGCAATTGCATTCCAGCCTGGGCAACAAGAGCGAAACTATGCCTCAAAAAAACAAAACAAAACAAAAAGCCAGAGTAAAAATAAGTTACAGCCTATTAGCAATGTATTTGGAATCTGGAATCAATATTTACAGCGTGGCTGTGTTCCCATTTCATGCATGATAGTCGATGAGCAGTTAGTTGCATTCAAACCACATTGCTCATTTTGGTTATATTTACCTTCAAAATCAGGAAAATAAGGAATAAATATTTGAGTTTATGTGGTTAATACTTACTAAACTTTCGAATAGATTTGTTTTTCACTATCCCTTTCTTTTGTAAAATTATTCATAAAATCATTTAAAAATACAAAAATAAACAGAGTTCACTGAACCCAGATGGTAAATGGTGGTGATGACTATTTTTTCTTGTATACCGAAAGTTATTAATAAAATATTCCAGCTGCCCTCCTCCAGAATCTTTTAAAAGAAAAGAAAAAGTCTCTTTAAGGTTGCCATAAGCTCCATTATTTCTTTTCTTGGATTTTATTTGCTATTTGCATATTGAATGACTGACGCAGCTATAGAGCACATGACATGTGATTACAATGTGATCAAGTCAGAAGAATACAACAAATATTATGTATTCAAATACCAATCTTTTTATACAATTTTAAAATTCACCATCATTATTTTGCTTATAATTTGTAAAACATCTTGAGTTTTTTTTCTCATTCATAACTGAGCCATGATGTATGTTTACGTTGAGAAATTAAATACAGTGGTAGGTTTAGTAATAAAATAGAGGCCAAAATCATTGAACTTGAGAAACTGTAGTTTTTTCTGACTGGCTGAAGATCCACCAGCACAGTTGCCTTTCTTAGCATACATTTTTATCATACTTTTTCAGTTTACTTTCTTCAGTAAAACATTTGAAGTTGACTTTGGGGCTATTTTGACTATTAAGAAATATCAAATTTTAGGAGTACTTTGAAGTAGTAAGAGAAAATTCTTTTGAATCCTTTAGAATTATGTCAAAAGAGGGACTATTTTATGTTCAAGTGAACATAAATTCTCCGTTCTTATTTTGTTTCTTGTTTCTTTATGACTCTTACATACTAAGATCTCCTTGCTCTGAACTTATTTATTGTCAATAGTTAAATTAATGACATTGTTTTTATTATCACCTTATCTTTTTATTTGTTGCAGATCTGTTTAAGCACACTGTAGATGTATTGACATTAAAGAACTCAGTTTCCTCATATTCTCATGTAGCTTATCGAATGCCATGTGTATATAATGAGTACTCAAATATTGGTTAAAAGATTTATTTACTGCCTGTAAAATGTGATTTGCTGCTACAAGGTGTTTAACAGATATTCAAAATTAGGAAGCTATGGATCTACGTTTAGCAGAGAGAAGAGGAAAGAACTGATGAAAAATAGTAATTAGTGACTCATCTTAGTATTTCTTTTAAATTTGTTCACTTACTGCAGTCTGTTAAAAAAAAAAAAAAAAAAAAATCTTTTTAGCTGGCCGGGCGCGGTGGCTCACGCCTGTAATCCCAGCACTTTGGGAGGCTGAGGCGGGCAGATCACGAGGTCAAGAGATCAAGACCATCCTGGCTAACACGGTGAAACCCCGTCTCTACTAAAAATACAAAAAAATTAGCCAGGCGTGGTGGCGGGTACCTGTAGTCCCAGCTGCCGAGGAGGCTGAGGCAGGAGAATGGCGTGAACCCGGGAAGGCGGAGCTTGCAGTGAGCTGAGATCTTGCCACTGCACTCCAGCCTGGGTGACAGAGCGAGACTCCGTCTCAAAAAAAAAAAAAATCTTTTTAATAAGTGAACTATTTATTAAGTATGCTAAGCTCTGTTATGGATTCAAAAATATATGTATAAAAATAGTCCTTTTACCAGAAGGTTTCGTATGTAGTAGAGAAGGCATGTAGACACAGTTACTGCGTGTTACATAGTATTTTGCACAGACATGCAAATAGCATTTGCCAGAGGAACAGCATAAAAGGCAATAAAAATCATAAGATCATTTTTGTTTGGGGATGCCGGAGTTTGCAGAATATCTATAAAAATCCTAAAGGATAAAGTTAATAGAAATGATATTTTAATAAGCCAGAATAGCATAATTGGTTTCATTTTGAAATAAATTTTGTAGGGGAGGATTAGGTGAGATATTTGAGTCAAATGTGTGAAGACGTTCATAATGAAGCAAATCTGTAGTGCTATTGCTGTCTAATTCTAAAGTAAAAATAAGTTCTCAAAAGCATGTGTGTCACTATAAAATCTAAGATGAGAATTATTCAAATGATCAATAACTGATATTAACGATCAAGTATCTAAATGAAACAATTGTTTTTATTTTAGAAAAATGTATTACAGGCTGGGCACAGTGGCTCACGCCTATAATCCCAGCACTTTGGGAGGCCAAGGCAGGCAGATCACAAGGTCAGGAGATCAAGACCATCCTGGCTAACATGGTGAAACCCCGTTTGTACTAAAAACAAAACAATTAGCCAGGCGTGGTGGCACACGTCTGTAGTCCCAGCTGCTTGGGAGGCTGAGGCAGGAGAATCGCTTGAACCCGGGAAGCAGAGGTTGCAGTGAGCCGAGATCATGCCACTGCACTCCAGCCTGGGCAAGACCGAGGCTGACCCCGCGCTCAGCTGAGTGAGACCCCGTCTCAAAGAAAGAAAGAAAGAAAGAAAAATGTATTACACACCTTTTAATTTGAATTAATTAGGAATGATCATTATTGAAAATTGGTAAAATATAGATTGATAACAACCAAAACGGGAAAACATTCATTTAAAACTTTCCCAAATAAATGCCCCATGTATAGGCCTCTATTAAAATAATAACAGTAAACATTTTTTTAACCACTTTATATATTTTAAGATTTGTTTAGGGCTTTTTCATTTGCACATGAAAATATTCGCCTTTTTAAAACAACAGTAGGAAACAAATTGAAAAAGGAAAAATCCTTGCTTTTTACACATAAAAGTTTTCTTTGTCACTAAGTATAGATCATACTTTTTTAATGATTATGTGGTACGTATTAATTTGTTTAACCAATATTGTTTTACACATTTAGATTATTTCCAAATTTTCAGACTTGGTTAGCAAGACTTTTTATAAGTTATTTCCTCAGAATAAAGAAAGTCCTAGAAGTGTACTTGCAGGTTTACAAAGTATGCACATTTTAAGACTCTTGGTTGATTTTGCTAAATACCCTTCAGGAAGGATGTGCCCATTTATATTCCTCCCATAGCTCATTCCCAGCAAAATCCCTCTCCCTCTTCCCTCTCTAACCTTTAGCATTCTTTGTAATCTTTGTAATTCCGAATGTGAGTACCTCATTGTTATGGCATTTCTTCAATTATATGTGAAGTTGAACATTTATTTCAAATGTTTATTGACCACTTGTATATTTGTACATATTGCTATACATAGTGTTTTTTCTTAATTATTTGTAAGAGCCCTTTTATATGTTAGATGTTAGAGATAATTTTCTTCAGTTTGTCATTTTTATTTTTAATTTGCTTACAGTGGTGTTTTGCTGTCCTGATGTTTCCATTTTTACATAGGCATATCTATAAAACATTTCCTTTTGGGTCATGCTTAGGAGTAGAATTTTATGTTCCATATTTATGTAAGTTCTCTGTGCTGTAGGCTTTGGTAGTATTTTTAACCTCTCCTTTTTAGCAGTTATCATGACTCATTAGTTCTGTGATTATTTTTTTCTGAACAGTTTGGCAGTTTTCTCAGAAGTATTTATTGAGTAACTGATACACACCGCCAGACAAACATATATCTCTTTTTCCTTCTCCCCTTTCCCTCTCCCTCTCTCTGATTTGATAGCTTTAGCACATTAAAAAATTCTTACAGATATTTTTATCTCTTAATTTCCTATTCTACTCTTTTATCTGTTCTGGTATCAGTATCACATAGTATTTTAATAAACAATGGAACAAATTCTCTCTCCGTATCTTTTTAAAAACTGCCCTGACTTCTTACACATTACTCTTAAAATTGAGCTGTACTGTCTATCATTTTTGTCAAACCTTAAAATCCTCTTGGAATTTGGGATTTCTATTAATTTGAAACAATTAATGTCTTAAAATAGTGGAGAATATATGTCTCTCCATTTATCCATAGATGTTTAACTTTTCTTAGTTTTTTTCATATAGGATATAATGTTTGATTTGTTAAGTTTATTTCCACTTTTATATTAATCTTTTTAGCTAGCTTGGATTTGGAAGTGAACTACTGAATCTTTTTTTCTTTTTTTATAAGCTTTCGTTAGGAGTGATAAACCCAAACTGTTCAGAGGACTACAAATCAAGGTAAGGTGATTGTAGTGGAAATCTCTTTTTTCCAGCCTTAATTTCTTTATTTTATAATTAAAGGAAATATTTGAATAAATGATTTTCCCCCGTAAACATGTACAAATATTATGTATCAATTTAAATTTTTAATTTCACTGAAAAATAATTTTTTAAATTAATAGACTTTATTTTTTAGAGCACTTTTAGGTTTATGAAAATCTGAACGCAAAGGAAAGAGTATTCCCATATACTCCCTGGCCCCCACCCTCAGTTTTCCTGTTGTAACATCTTGCATTGGTGTGGTACATTTGTTACAATTGATGAATCAATATTGATATATTATTTAAATTTGATAGTTCGCATTAACATTCATTCTTTGTGTTGTATAATTATAGGAGTTTTGCCAAATGTGTAATATTACATATCTACCATTACAGTATCATACAGAATAGTTTCACTGCCCTAAGAAATCTCCAATCCTCACACGTTCAGGTCATTTCTCTCCCTCTTCCCCACCCTCTGGCAACCACTGATTTTTTTTGTTGTTGTTGAGACGGAGTCTTGCTCTGTTGCCCAGGCTGGAGTGCAGTGGCACCATCTTGGTTCACTGCAACCTCCGCCTCCTGGGTTCAAGCAATAATCATGTCTCAGCTTCCTGAGCAGCTTTATTACAGGAGCGCACCACCATGCCCAGCTAGTTTTTTTGTATTTTTAGGAGAGATGGAGTTTCGCCACATTGGCCAGGCTGGTCTCAAACTCCTGACCTCAAGTGATCCACCTGCCTCAGCCTCCCAAAGTGCTGGGTAATATTACAGGTGTGAGCCACTGTGCCTGGCCACCACTGATTTTTTTTATTATCTCTATAATTTTGCCTTTTCCAGAATGTTATATATTTGGAACCATACAATATGTAGCCTTTTCAGATTGGCTTCTTATTACTGAATATTACTCGTTGTTACCAGTTTTGTCATTCACCTGTGGAAGGACATCTTGATTGCTTCCAATTTGGGGCAGTTTTGAGTAAAACTAATATAAAAATTTTTGTGTAATTCTGTGTACACATAAGTTTTCAACTCATTGAGGTAAATAACTGAGTGCAATTGCTGGATCATACAGTTAAGATTGTTTAACTTTGTAAGAAACTGCAAAACTGTCTTCCAAAGTGATGACATCATGTTGCATTTGCCCTAGCAGTGATTGAGAGGTCCTATTGCTCCACATCCTCACCAGCTTTAGGTATTGTCACTGTTTTGGATTTTAGTTGTTCTAATAAGTATGTGATGATATTTCATTGTTGTTTTAATTTGCAATTCCCTAATGATACATGATTTGAATATCTTTTCATGTGTTTATTTGCCATCTGTGTGTCTTTGGTGAGATGTCTGTTCAGATCTTTTGCCCTCTTTTTTTAAATTGTGGTAAAAAATATTAAATGTACAATCTTAACCATTTTTAAGTGTACTACAGTCCAGTATTAAGTATTTTCACATTGTTCTGTAACAGGTCTCTATAACTTTTTCATCTTGGGAAACTGAAACTCTATGCCCATTCAACACTTAATTTTATCTTTCTGTGCCCACCACCACCCCCGCCCTCCTGCCAGCCGTTGACAACTACCTGCTTTCTGTTTCTATAGTTTTGACTACTGCAGATACTTACTATGAGTGGAATCATATAGTATTTGTCCTTTTGTGACTGATTTACTTGGATCAAGGTTCATCCATGTTGTTCTGTGTAACAGGATTTCCTTCCTTTTTAAGAATGCATAGTATTCCACTACACACACAAACACACACACAGAGACACACACTTTTTTTTTTTTTTTTTTTTTTTTGGGCAAGGTCTTACTCTGTCATCCAGGCTGGAGGGCAGTGATGTGATCACAGCTCACTGCATCCTCACCCTCTGAGGCTCAAGCGATCCTACCACCTCAGCCTCCCAAGATTCTGGGACCATAGGTACACACCAACATGACCAGCTAATTTTTTTTATTTTTTTGTAGAGATGGGGTCTTGCTATGTTGCCTAAGCTGGTCTTGTATTCCTGGGCTCAGGCGATCCTCCTGCCTCAGCCTCCCAAAGAACGGGGATTTACAGGCATGAACCAGTGTGCCCAGCTCACATTTTCTTTATCCATGCATCCATCAGTGGACATTTGAGTTGCTTCCATCCCTTGGCTATTGTAAACAATGCTTTTATGACATTTGGGTGTGCAAATACCTCTTCAAGGCCCTTTTCTTAGTTCTTTTGAGTCTATATTCCAAGAAGCGGAATTGCTGGATCATATGGTAATTCTATTTTTAATTTTCTGAGGAACCTCTATACTGTTTTCCATAATGACTTCACCATTTTACAATCCCACCAACAGGGCACAAGTGTTCCAATGTCTCTATCCTCGTAAACACTTGTTATTTTCTGTTTTTTGATAGTAGCCATCCTAATAGGTATGAGGTACTATCTCATTGTGGCTTTGATTTGCATTTCTCTTAAAATAAATGGTGTTGAACATTTTGTTGACCATTTGTTTATCTTCTTTGGAACATTGTTTATTCAAGTCCTTTGCCCATTTTATAATTGGGTTTTTTGTTGTTGTTGTTAAGTTGTGGAGGTTCCATCTGTTCTGGATATTAAACCTTTATCAGATATATATGATTTGCAAATATTTTCTCCCCTTCTCTGGGTTGTCTTTTCATTCTGTTCATTGTTTCATTTGATGCACTGAAGTTTTTAAGTTTGAGTGGTCCTGTTAGTCTTTGTTTTTTTGCCTACTTTTTAATTGAGGTTTTTTTGTTTGTTTGGTAAGCTGAGCTTTAAGAGTTCTTTGTATATTTCGAATACAAGTTCTTTATCAGATACGTGTTTTGCAACTGATTGTGGCATATAATTCCATATACACATTGCTGGATTTGACTGCTAATATTTTGTTGAGGATTTTTACAACTATATTATATCTAATTTCTTATTTCCTTTTGGGATTATAATAAGTTTTTTAATAAATAAACATTTTTAAATATTAGGATCTCAAATCCAAGCAAAAAAGAAAAAAAAAAATCCTTAACTTAAGAAGTAACCTGACCGGCCGGGTGCGGTGGCTCACACCTATGTAATCCCAGTACTTTGGGAGGCCGAGGTGGGCAGATAACCTGAGGTCAAGAGTTCGAGACCAACCTGGCCAACATGGTGAAACCCCATCTCTACTAAAAATACAAAATGCCGGGTGTGGTAGCAGGGGCCTGTAATCCCAGCTACTCGGGAGGCTGAGGCAGGAGAATTGCTTGAACCCAGGAGGCAGAGGTGGCAGTGAGCCGATATCACGCCATTGCACTCTAGCCTGGACAACAAGCGAAACTCTGTCTCAAAAAAAAAAAAAAAAAAAACCTGACCAAAAATGTTTAAGTAGTAATGTTATTATTATTGATTCATTAGCCTGGATGGCCTGTTTTTCTAAACTGCACAAATGGGTTGGGAATATACCATGTGTTAATAATCACATCCGAGCTAGTCTCCATCTTTGGAGTTCACAACCCCAGAATACCCTAGATAAACTGAAGCATAATTCTGGAAAGAAGTTCTAAGAACTCTGTCATCACTGCCGAACTACATAACTACATTTTTAGTTATCCAATGCTACTTAATTTAAAATTGAATATTTGATATCTTAATGAATGGCTGTTGTCACATTTACCCAGAATTAGAATTTCTCAGAGCTCTCTGGAGAAATATTGGACCCAACTAACGGATTTGAAGTTTCAGGAACCCAGCCTAATTCTAAACTGATTACAACTAAAATCATTAGATTTGTTAAGCCAAGAAAAATGTATGATCCAGTGTGTGATTGATTCTGTGTCTGCAAATTTATATGCACAGCATATTTTAAAACATTGCTCTTATACCATCATTTTCTCAACTATTTTGAACTTGTCTGCCTCCATTCAGTTTTAAGTTCATTTGAGAGTATCATGTGGGCATTAAATATTTGTTAATTTCAGTAATAAGCTCACATCCCAAATAAACTGTCTTGCTACTAGTAGATATTTTTCTCTTTAAAAGTAAAGTAATTTCACTTGCCTCTAGTCCCAGGGAGGCTGAGGTGGGAGGATCACTTGAAATCGGGAGGTGGAGGTTGCAGTGAGCTGAGACTGTGCCACTACACTGCAGCCTGGGTGACAGCAAGACCCTTTCTCATGAATGAATGAATGAATGAATGATTTTTTAAATTATCCTTTTTTTCTGAAATACTGTAAAACTCTTCTCCTTAAAGATTTCCTGTAAAACTTGTTTATCGTCATGTCTAAAAGCCTTTTTTTAATTACTAAATTTAAACTGGATTGAATTGCTTTGTCTTAGATGAGGCTGAGAAGGCTGTTTCTGAACAGAAAGTAATGATGATGTCCCTCTTTTTTGTAGTATGTCCGTGGTTCAGACCCTGTATTAAAGCTTTTGGACGACAATGGGAACATTGCTGAAGAACTAAGCATTCTCAAATGGAACACAGACAGTGTAGAAGAATTCCTGAGTGAAAAGTTGGAACGCATATAAATCTTACTTAAATTTTGTCCTATCCTTTTGTTACCTTATCAAATGAAATATTACAGCACCTAGAAAATAATTTAGTTTTGCTTGCTTCCATTGATCAGTCTTTTACTTGAGGCATTAAATATCTAATTAAATCGTGAAATGGCAGTATAGTCCATGATATCTAAGGAGTTGGCAAGCTTAACAAAACCCATTTTTTATAAATTTCCATCCTTCTGCATTTGTTGATACCACTAACAAAATGCTTTGTAACAGACTTGCGGTTAATTATGCAAATGATAGTTTGTGATAATTGGTCCAGTTTTACGAACAACAGATTTTTAAATTAGAGAGGTTAACCAGACAGATGATTACTTTGCCTCATGTGCTGTGTGCTCTTTGAAAGGAATGACAGCAGACTACAAAGCAAATAAGATATACTGAGCCTCAACAGATTGCCTGCTCCTCAGAGTCTCTCCTATTTTTGTATTACCCAGCTTTCTTTTTAATATAAATGTTATTTATAGTTTATAATGAATGCACTGCATAAAAACTTTGTAGCTTCATTATTGTAAAACATATTCAAGATCCTACAGTAAGAGTGAAACATTCACAAAGATTTGCGTTAATGAAGACTACACAGAAAACCTTTCTAAGGATTTGTGTGGATCAGATACATACTTGGCAAATTTTTGAGTTTTCCATTCTTACAGAAAAGTCCATTTAAAAGTGATCATTTGTAAAACCAAAATATAAATAAAAAGTTTCAAAAATCTATCTGAATTTGGAATTCTTCTAGTTTGTTCTTTCATGTTTAAAAATGATGTTTTTCAATGCATTTTTTTCATATAAGCCCTTTTTTTAGCCAAAATATAAAAATGGCTGTAATATTTAAAACTTAAAACATCTTATTGTTGGTAATAGTGCTTTATATTTGTCTGATTTATTTTTCAAAGTTTTTTCATTTATGAACACATTTTCATTGGTATATTATTTAAGGAATATCTCTTGATATAGAATTTTTATATTAAAAATGATTTTTCTTTGCTTAACCTTCTGTGTGGTTCAAAGTGACTTCTTCATAAGATGTATCAAATTGGTCTGATATTCTATTATGTCGGCTTTACCTCAGGATAAATTCTTAATAATCCAGAAACTTCCCTAACTGTTGATTTTGAATTAAATTATTTTAATGAAGGATAGTTGGAAATCTATAAAGGCAGCTCTATCAGAGAATGTTTATAAAGTATGTATGTATGTATGTATTTATTTATTTATTGAGATGGAGTTTTGTTCTTGTTGCCCAGGCTGGAGTACAATGGCGTGATCTCAGCTCGCAGCAACCTCTGCCTCCCGGGTTCAAGCGATTCTCCTGCCTTAGCCTCCAGAGTAGCTGGGATTACAGGCATGCGCCATCACTCCCGGCTAATTTTGTATTTTTAGTGTAGACGGGGTTTCTCCAGGTTGGTCAGGCTGGTCTTGAACTCTCGACCTCAGGTGATCCACCTGCCTCAACCTCCCAAAGTGCTGGGATTACAGGCGTGACCCACCACGCCTGGCCTATAAAGCATTTATTTTGAATAGAGATGAGTTACTAATCTTCACTAGCAGTTTGTGTTGTGTAATATTTAAAATTAAGAAATATATTTTTAAAGCCAGCAAGATAATGAATATAAGCCCTGAGTAATTTGGCTAATCAAAATAAAATAAAATAAGAAATCCTGGCAGACTGTGGTCTACTTTTGATCACCCATAGCAATGGAGAGGGTCATCATTTTGATAGTACAAGGCCCTGGTTAAATGTGCCACTAATCCCCACTGGTTATTACTAGTTCAGAACAAGAGGAAGAATAAGCTAGAGTTACAGACAGTGGAAAAAACAGCAAGAGAGGAGTTGCCACCACATACAAAAGAATAGTGGGACTGAAGAATGAAACTTCAAAACTTTTGCGATTAGCCTAGAGAACTAATTGGACTGGTTTCTAGGCAGGAAGAGCTAGTTGAATGAGTATCTGGCATTGAGTTTGTTTTTTTTGTTTTTTGTTTTTTTTAAGTGAAGAGAGGCCTAAAAAGTCTATTGTATTCAAGTTATTATGAGAGATCAAAGAGGCTGAAGAGCCCCACGGTATCTTAGTGCTTCCAAGTTCTCAAGCTGATGAATAAGAGTGTCTACCAAAGCCCCACTGTTTTAATTGGGAAGTTCAAGTTAACCAGCCAATTCCAATTGTTTTTCACCAATTATAATCAAAGAACATCTTTTTAAAGAAACAAAACTGCTGATTACCAAAAAAGGGGTATAAATACTGATCCAAAAAGTACCGTTTTGTATCCAAAATCAGACATTTGATTAAGCTTATTCATATTCACAAACACAATGTGTAATAGTCATTTGATATTTATGACTGCTCCCCCTGCCAAAATTATGTTACTTATAACCTAATGCAGTTAATTTATCTCTAAATTTCTGAACTTGGCAAAAACCTCTTACAAGGAGCTATGAGCAAGAACTGACGTTTTCTGTTTTAAGAGGAGTTGAGGCTTGAAAGCCATTCTAAAATTAAAATTAATAAAAATTTTGAAACCAAATACTGCAAAACTTTAGACATTAACATTGGCAGTAGCTAGTATATGAAAACATGTACAAATACATGGGAAGTAAGAGTACAGATTCCAGATATGAGCAACTTATTACAGATATATACTTATATATAGTCCAGATACAAGTATACTTACATATCAGATATAAGTATTTCTTTTATTTGAAAATTAAAGTGCCTTTTAATTAAATCCTGTTGAGGCAGAGGACTCTTTCTGGGGAGGATAGGTCCTGCATTTGTGATCAAAAATTCAAAATAGACTTTTGCTGATGAAATACAAACAACACTTTCACCTTTGAACTGTCCCTTGACTCAGCAATCAGCCTGAAACATGGTTATGAAGAAATACTGAAAGAATAAAACTAAGGATTAAAGTCTGTGAAACAGACTTTTCCTTTTAACCAGTCCTGAACATGTATCTCAAATACTGTATTTTATCTATCCAGCCGTATGAAGAGGTTGAAGTTTAGACCTTGAAATTCAGAACTTAAAAAAAAAAAAAATTTTTTTTGATAGAAATGGTTTTTATCATATACTTTATCGTCATTTTTCACAGATTCCCTTTTTGAATTCACATGTTTGCGAAAATGTCTTTGTAACCCCGTAATACAGCACTTCCATAGTCATTCACAGTATGCACAGAGCATCCAAATATTTGAATGCCCAACCTACATGTTCCCAGCTGAGGTCGAACAAGGTGACACCAATGTTTCAACTCTCATACTACAAATGAGTGTCCTTTTAACAGTATTTAGTGCCACATATTTCACATTTTTGTGCTTTTTGTTGGTGGTTTTACTGTTTAAAATGACCCCAAGCTTAGTAATAAAGTGCTATCCGGCATTCTGAATACAAGAAGACCTCCCAGAAAAAACGTGTTTCAGATAGCTTTATTCAGGCATGAGTTACAGTGCTATTGGCCATTCAATTTGAATATATTAATATAAAATGTCTTTAAACAGAAACAACGTGAAAACAATGTTACATGTTGATTGACTGACAGAAGTCAGTGATGAGAGGCTCCCAGGAACCTCTGTATTTTTCCTGGAAGCAGTGGTTCAGCATTCACTAATTCGGTGGCTCCAAGGACTTTACCATAGGTAACAAGAGTCATCTGTCACTTTTTTAACTTTTTTTTTTTTTTGAGACGAAGTCTTGCTCTTGTTCCCCAGGCTGGAGTGCGATGGTGCAATCTCAGCTCACTGCAACCTCTGCCTCCCGGGTTCAAGCGATTCCCCTGCCTCAGCCTCCCGAATAGCTGGGATTACAGATGCCTGCCACCATGCCTGGCTAATTTTTGTATTTTTAGTAGAGACGGGGTTTCACCATGTTGGCCAGGCTGGTCTCGAACTCCTGACCTCAGGTGATCTGCCCGCCTCGGCCTCCCATAGTGCTGGGATTACAGGCGTGAGCCACCGCACCCAGCCATCTTTTTAAACATTTTTATTGAGATATAATTCACATAAAAAGTTGACCCATTTGGAGTGTACAAGTCAATGACTTTTTAAGACAGGTTGAGTATCCCTGATCCGAAATGCTTGGGACAGAAGTGTTTTGAATTTCAGATTTGGAGATACTTGCATTACCAGTTGAACATTCCTAATCCAAAAATCTGAAATGCTGTAGTGAGCATTTCCCTTGAGTGTCATGTCGGTGCTCAAAAAGTTTCAGATTTAGGAGCTTTTTGGATTTCAAATTTTCAGATTAGGAATGTTCAACTTGTATATTCAGAATTGTGCAACCATCACCACAATTTAAATTTAGAACATTTTATCCCCCCAAAAAAACCCTATATCTATTAATGGTCACCCTCACACCTACTTCCCTGGCACTAGACAACCACTAATCTACTTTCTGTCTCTAGATGTCCCTATTATGCACAGTTTGTATAAATGAATTATCACTTGGGCCTTTTGTCTGGCATCTTTCACTTAGCATGTCTTCAGGGCTCATCCTTAGTATAGCGTATACTTCATTCCTTTTTATAGTTGAACAATATTCCTTTGTATGGATATACCACATTTTATTTATTATTTGGTAGACATTTGGGGATTTTTTGTTTTTGTTTTTGCTGTTATGAATGCAGCTATACTCTTTCATGTACAACTTTTGTGTGCAAATGTTTTCATTTCTCTTAGATACCTAGGAGTGGAATTATTGAGTCATGCTGTTTAGCTTTTTGAGGAACTACCAAACTTTTCCAAAGTGGCTACACCATTTTGCATTCCCACCAGCAAGGTATGAGGGCTCCAACTTCTGCACATCCTAGAGCTTCTTGATCGCTCATGAAGTGAAGACTCAATCTGGGACCACTTAGATGTAATAAAGCACTTTGCCCTCCCCCAAAAGGTTGTGAGACTGCAACTCTTTGAAAGGTGTTTTTAATTCTCTCAATTTGCCTCTTCTGCCTTCTCTCACTTTATTGGATTTTAACTCATTTTCCTGTGCCTGAGCTTCAGTCATGAAAAAATCCATAATGTCCTCACATCTGGTAGAGGTCACATTGTAATGGGAGTGGCCACCACTGAACAACTAAAGCGCAAATACACAATTACAGTTACATGAAAAGCAATGAAGAAAAGTTACTAGGAGAGAATTACAAAGGGGGCATAAATGAGTTTAGGGATGTCTAAGGGTGTAACATTTAAACAGGCCTAAAAGATGAACAGAAGCCATCCAGGAAAGAGTAAACTGAAATGCCTTCCAGTCAGGGAAGAGCCTGTGCAATGACCCTGACTTAGGAGAAAGTCTAGCACTTCCACATACCTGAAAGAAGGGCAACATGTCTGGAACCTAGTGAGCCAGGGGCAAGAGTGGTAGGAAATGAGATTGAAAAGGTAAGCAAAGAGGATACAGTTCATCCCATCTTGAGAATTTAACTGTATTCTAAGTTACTTTTAGAGTAAAACCAGAATGGAAAAAACCTTAAACAATGGAATGACAGAATCTAATAAGATCAACTCTAAAGGTCTTGAACAATCAGCAGATATTCACTTATGCCTATGTAAACACAAAGTGCTTTATCTAGTGCTTTCATTAATGACCAATAACCTCTTTAGGAGCTTCTAGTATACAATTTGCTTTTCATTTTTGTGGGTACATAGTAGGTGTGTATATTTATGGATTACATGAGATATTTTGATACAGGCATGCAATTACATCAGGGTGAATAGGGTATCCATCACCTTAAGCATTTATCCTTTGTGATACAAACAACCCAATTATGCTCTTAGTTATTACTAAATGTACAATAATTATTTTTGGCTAGGTGCAGTGGCTCAGGCCTGTAATCCCAGCACTTTGGGAGGCCGAGGCAGGCGGATCACGAGGTCAGGAGATCGAGATCATCCTGGCTAACACGGTGAAACCCCCTCTCTACTAAAATACAAAAAATTAGCCAGGCGTGGTGGGGGGTGCCTGTAGTCCCAGCTACTCGGGAGGCTGAGGCAGGAGAATGGTGTGAACCCGGGAGGTGGAGATTGCAGTGAGCCGAGATTGGCCACTGCACTCCAGCCTGGGTGACAGAGCAAGACTCTGTCTCAAAAAAAAAAAAAATTATTTTTTACTATAGTCACCCTGCTGTGCTAGCAAATCCTAGGTCTTATTCTATTTTTTTCATACCCATTAACTCTCCCCAATTCCCCAACCACCACCACTTTCCCGCTACCCTTTCCAGCTACAACTTGCCTTTTTTATTTATTTTTTAATTTTTTTTGAGATAGAGTCTTGCTCTGTTGCCCAGGCTGGAGTGCAATGGCACATCTCGGCTCACTGTAACCTCCACCTCCCGGGTTCAAGCAATTCTCCTGCCTCAGCCTCTTGAGTAGCTGGGACTACAGGGGCGTGCCACCATGCCTGGCTAGTTTTTGTATTTTTAGTAGAGACGGAGTTTCACCATGTTGGTCGGGCTGGTCTGGAACTCAGCCTCTTGTGCCTCGACCTACCAAAGTGCTGGGATTACAGGCGTGAGCCACCGTGCCTGGCCTACAATTTTCTTTTTAAAACTACACATCAGTTTACTTTGAGAACAAAAAAAGACAAACCTAAGTATGTTAAAATGTTAAATTTTTTGAGAACCCAATGTTCATTTTAATATTCTCAAATATGCTTAAAGAATCTTTATTCCCTAGTTATGTTAACTAATGGTAAGTGCCTATTAGTTCACACCATACTTGGTCATTGATTCTACCACTATCCCCCACCCCTATCTTTGAGCTAAATACTAATCTCAATTCTAGGCCCAATGAAAGACCATGGAGCTCCATTCTTGGAATAATTTGATTCTTATCTAAGATCTTCACTTTCTGTCCCCATCCCTACTGTAACTAATACAAAGGGTTCTTGGGGCTGGTTTTACCTCCTCCTGCATTCAGACTTTCCACCTAAGTCCCTGATTCCTGTTGCCTGATCTCCCAGATCATGAATCCTCATGTGTCCATGTAGACTACCCTATTTGCCATACCAGATTTTTAAAATCTATTCTCCTGGCCTGAATTGTGTTTCTACTTTTAACTTGAACATCTGGATACTGACCTATAGCTCAAACTGATGTGATTTCTACATTTTCCTGCCTAACCTTCTCCTATGAACAATGACTAACTCGTCTTTTTTTTCTTTTTTTTTTTTTTTTAAGACAGAGTCTCACTCTGTCGTTGCCAGGCTGGAGTGCAACGACACGATCTCGGCTCACTGCAACCTCCACCTCCTGGGTTCGAGCAATTCTTCTGCCTCAGCCTCCCAAGTAGCTGGGATTACAGGCGCCTGCCACCATGCCTGGCTAATTTTTTGTATTTTTAGTAGAGACGGGGTTTTGCCATGCCGGCCAAGCCGGTCTCAAACTCCCAACCTCAGGTGATCCACCCACCTCAGCAAACCGAAGTGCTGGGATTGTTACAGGCGTGAGCCACCACACCCATCCTAACTTGTCTTCTTTAAGTCCATATCTCTTCATTTTAGCCCAACAATATAGGATTCAGTTCTTCTCCACGTGGAATGAACTCTTGTCCAGCTCTATCCCTTGCCTATCCACTCTATCAACCTTTTACCCTGCACAGGCACAGCCCAGAGCTCAGTTAAGCCTCTTCTGGTCTAGTTTCTATTGCTGCATTAAAAAACACCCTTAAACCTAATGGTTTAAAACAAGCTTGTGGCCGGGCACAGTGGCTCATACCTATAATCCTAGCACTTTGAGAGGCTGAGGTGGGTGGATCACCTGAGGTCAGGAGTTTGAGACCAGCCTGGCTCACATGGTGAAACCCTGTCTCAACTAAAAATACAAAAATTAGACAGGCGTGGTGGTGCCTGCCTGTAATCCCAGCTACTTGGGAGGCTGAGGCAGGAGAATCACTGGAACCTGGGAGGTGGAGGTTGCAGTGAGCCAAGATCACACCATTGCACTCCAGCCTAGGTGACAAGAGTGAAACTCCATCTCAAATAAATAAACAAATAAATAAAACAAGTTTGTCCAAACTGTGGCCCAAGATGGCTTTGAATGCAACCTAACATAAATTCATAAAGTTTCTTAAAACATTAAGAGTTTTTTTGCAATTTTTTTTTTAAAGAATTTTTTTTTTTTTTTTTTTTTTTGAGACAGAGTCTTGCTCTGTCACCCAGACTGGAGTGCAGTGGCGTGATCTTGGCTCACTGCAAACTCCATCTTCTGGGTTCATGCCATTCTCCTGCCTCAGCCTCCCAAGTAGCTGGGACTATAGGTGCCTGCCACCACGCCCGGCTAATTTTTTGTATTTTTTAGTAGAGATGGGGTTTCACCGTGTTAGCCATGGTCTCGATCTCCTGACCTCGTGATCCACCCACCTTGGCCTCCCAAAGTGCTGGGATTACAGGCATGAGTCACCACGCCCAGCCTTTGCAATTTTTTTTTTTAGCTCATTAACTGTTTTTAGACTATTTTATGTATTAGACATATTTTATGTGTGGTCCGAGACAGTTCTTCATATGTGGCCCAGAGAAGCCGAAAGGTTGGATATCCCCGGTTTAAAACATCAGGTGGGCATTGGCTCATACCTGTAATCCCAGCACTTTGGGAGAGGCCAAGGTGAGAGGATTGCTTGAGCCCAGGAATTCAAGACTAGCCTGGGCAACATAGTGAGACCCCCTCCTCTACAAAAAATAAAAAATTAGCTGGTTCTGTTGTTGCATGCCTGTAGTCCCAGCTACTAAGGAGGCTCAGGTGGGAGGATCACTTGAGCCCAGAAGGTTGAGGCTGCAGTGAGCCATGAGCACACAACTGCACTCCAGACTGTGCAACACGACAAGACTCTGTCTCAAAAATTTAAAAAGCATTATCTATTTGCGTTACAAATCTAATTTGGGCAGGGCTCAGTGAGGAGCCCTTATCTGTGATCTACAAGGTATTGGCTGGAGTAGCTCAACTGGGGCTAGCATATGCCTGTCCAAGATGGATTACTCACACAGCTGACACTGACACTGACGCTGGCAGTCAGTTCCTTTTCATTAAGCAGCTTGGGCTTCCTCACAGCATGGTGACTGGGTTCCAAAAGTAAGCATCCTAAGAGGCAGAAAGTGAAAACTGCCAACTTCTTGAGGCCTAGGCCCAGAAATGGCACAGTGTCATTTCTACCATCTTCTATGGGTCAAGTAGTCCCAAAGGTGAGATTCAGGAGAAGGGGACATAGACTGAATGTAGGGGTGTCAAAAAAATCTTAGAGCCATGTTTGAAAACTTCCACACCTACTCACCTACGGCTCAATGCATTTGGGTGATTTTTATATATATTTAATAAATGTTTATTTTGCCTTAAGGGGCATTTTTCTCACTTCAGACTTGTTTTTAGGACTGTTTGAGAAATTCTGAGTGACATCCATTGGTCAGGCACATCAATGATTTAACTGGAAACAAGAATTTGCCTCCTAGATTTCTTTTTTTTTTTTTTTGCCTCCTAGATTTCTTCTTTTTTTTTTTTTTATATTTAGACAACTTACATTAAATATAACTTCTGCCAAACTATAGGTAGTCTAAGAATTGAAAATATCAAGACCTTTACAAGTGGTTGGCACCTGGCAGGTATACAGAACCATTGGGTTACACAATCCCCAGAAGCAACATTCACACAGTGATAGCAGAAGCACTACTAAAGGAAATGGTGTGACCATCAATTTGGTGCTTAAAAACTATTTTTACTGCAATAAAACCCAACAATAAATGTTAGTTCATTTCTTTTATTAACTCATACAGTTAGTTGTCTTCTGGTTTGTTGAAGCAGTAAGTCAGACAACATTTGCCACAACAATGTCTGTCAAAGTGGCTTGCCATAAACACCCCAGCACCACATTCATCAGAAGGGCACTCTCGACGAAGGCGACTAATTTTGCCATTCTCATCCGCCTTCTAATATTTCAGGACAGCCAACTTAACCTTCTTTCTCTTGTGCTTATTCTTCTTGGGAGTGGTGTAAGACTTCTTTTTCCTTTTCTTAGCACCACCACGAAGTCTCAAGATGAAGAGTAGACTCCTTTTGAATATTGTAGTCAGACAAAGTACGTCCATCTTCCAGCTGCTTGCCAGCAAAGATCAGTCTCTGCTGATCAGGAAGAATTCCTTCCTTATCCTGGATCTTGGCCTTTACATTTTCTATCGTATCCAAGGGTTCGACCTCGAGGGTGATGGTCTTCCCCGTAAGGGTTTTCACGAAAATCTGCATTTTGGTGGCGGCTCCAGCGCAGATGGCGGATCGAAAAGGAAGCGCCTCCTAGATTTCTAATTAGAGCAAAGCAACTTCATCAGCTTTGTAAGGTACTTTCCAGGCCGGGCGCGGTGGCTCACTCCTGTAATCCCAGCACTTTGGGAGGCCAAGGTGGGCGGATCACCTGAAGTCAGGAGTTCGAGACCAACCTGCCCAACATGGTGAAACCCTGTCTCTACTAAAAATACAAAAAAATTAGCCGGGCATGGTGACAGGTGCTTGAAATCCCAGCTACTTGGGAGGCTGAGGCAGGAGAATCGCTTGAACCCGGGAGGCAGAGGTTGCAGTGAGCCGAGATGGTGCCACTGCACTCCATCCTGGGCAACAAGCAAAACTCCATCTCGAAAAAAAAAAAAAAATTCCAATGCTATATAAACATCTCTAAGTTATCTTCACACAAGACCCTCTCAACCTTAAAGTAGAACTAGTATAGGACACCAGCCCACTCCCCCCCTACACAAGTCAATAATTCTGTATATCTGGTCTCCTTATCTGTAGGTGGTGTACATGAGCGTCATATTCATGAGTCCAGTGATTTGTTTTAAATAGTTTGACATTCCCTCTTGTGATGTGTTACCAAGGCTAGGCTATGGTACCCAACTGTTGGTCAAACACTAGTGTAGATGTTGCTGTGAAGGTAATTTTTAGACATGATTAATGTTTATAAAAGCACATTACCACTATAATGTAGGTGGCCTCATCCAATCAGTTGAAGACCTTAAGAATAAAGACTGAGCTTTCCCAAAGTAGAAAGAATGCTGCCTCAAGACTACAACATAGAAACCCTGCTTGAGCTTCCACCTTGCTGGCCCTCCCTACAGGTTTCAGACTCAAAGCTGCTACATCAGCTCCTAACTGCATTTCCGGCCTGCTGGACTATAGTACAGATTTCAGACTTCCCAATCCCCACAATTGCATGAACCAATTATTTAAAATAGAAAAAAAATCTTAAAATATATTTAGATACAGAAAGAAATGAGAGATTCTATTGGCTCTGTTTCTCTAGAGAGCATGAACTCACCTTTTGTAATATTCTGTGCGTTAATGATTAAGTTGAACTTATAAAGATTTGCAAGGAAAAAATCAACGTAAATCTAGATTGTTAGAGGCTCTGTATACAACCTATGTTCAGAGGCTATCAGTGATAGGGTTTGGGACTTTCTCCCCACCCAAATCTCATGTTCCATTGTAATCCCCAGTGTTGGAGATGGGGTGTGATGGGAGGTGATTAGATCATGGGGACGAATTCTCATGAATGGTTTAGCACCATCCCCTTGGTGCTGTTCTCATGATACTGAGTGAGTTATCATGAGATCTGGTTGTTTAAAAGTACATAGCAGCCAGGCATGGTGGCACTCACCTGCAATCCCAGCATTTTTGGAGGCAGCGGCAGGTGGATTGCTTGAGTCCAGGAGTTTGAGACCAGCCTGGGCAACATGGCAAAACCTCATCTCTACCAAAAATACAAAAAAATAGCCGGACGTTGTGGTGCAAGACTGTGGTCCCAGCTACTCTGGAGGCTGAGATGAAAGGATCACTTGAGCCCAGATGTCAAGGCTGCAGTGAACCGAGATTGCACCACTTCCACTCCAGCCTGGACAACAGAGCAAAGACCCTGGCTCAAGAAAAAAAAAAAATGCATGTAGCATCTCCCCCGTCTCTCCTTTCCTCCTGCTCCTAGCCATTTGAAGTGCCCCCTCCTGCTTCATCTTCCACCATGATTATAAGTTTCTGAAAGCCTGCCCAGAAGCCAAGCAGATGCCAGAATCATGCTTCCTGTACAGCCTGCAGAACCATGAGCCAATTAAAGCTCTTTATAAATTACCCAGTCTCAGGTATTTCTTTGTAGCAACCTGAGAATGGACTAACACAATCAGTCTGTGATACTGGACAAAATTTTGACAGTCTCCTCCTCATAGCCACCAAGCCAAAGTGCCATTGCCAACATGGTGATGGTTTCCTCATTTGCAGTAATGTATAGGATTATGTTTACATTTAGCTGTACATAGTATACACCCTCAAAGCTGATTAAATGAGTCACTCAACACTGTTTACAAGAAAAGACTTAACAGATGAAAAAAAAACCTGTATCTTTTGAGTATAAACAGTGATGTTGACTGGTTCAGAAGTTTCTGAAAGGCAGAACAAGAGTGGGGAAAATATGTTTTGTAATTGATTTGCAAACAGAAGTGGAAAAGTTATCAAGTAATAAACCAGCATAGCTCTGGAAGAAATACCTCTTGTCAAATTAATGTAATTTTTTTCAACAGAGTTATTTGTCTGTTGGAACAGGAGGAAGTGATGGATATCATTTGTCCTCGATGTAGCCAGGTATTTTATCCTGTCTGACATTACTTAGTTGTAAACTAGGAAAAAAAACATAATCTAACACCTCAGTTCTTAAGTGGGTGTATTTGAGAATGCTAAAGGATTTGTTCTCAGTTGTTTTTTTTTTTGTTTGTCTTTGTTTTTGTTTTTGTTTTTTTGTTTTGAGACAGAGTTTTGCTCTTGTTGCCCAGGCTGGAGTGCAATGGTGCATTCTCAGCTCACCACAACCTCCGTCTCCCGGGTTCATTTTCAATAGATCACCACCTAGAGCAAAGCAAGTGGCATCTTCAGGTTTCCATTGTGATATGACTGTGCCTAGAACTATGGTACTTGGCGGTAAGTAGCCATGAGTAGGAGAAAAGGGTACCAACAATTGGGGATTCTTTTAATTCCATGTCGTTTTTTCCATTGGCGATTGACTTTTATTTCTTCCCTCCCTGTGCCTTCTCCTGGAATAGGATATAAATTTGCCTCTACATCTTACACTTCATAGTGCCAGTCATCTGCAAAGGTTGACCCTCTGTGCTTTCTTTTTAATATTTGGCATTTTGTTGATTTTTCTCATGGAGCACATTGGAGCTGTGCGCTCTTGTCCAGGGGAAGCCCTCTAAGATTTCTACAAGTGTGAGTTAAAGATTTATTCGGATTTTGACCTTCTCAGTGTACCCTTCTTCCACTGCTATGAATTATCAGCTGTTGGTATTAGAGTCTGTCCCACATTAAGATCATATCACCCGCACTTTCTAAAAAATTTTAAAAGAACTACATTTTTAAGGGATTCTTTATAGAGTAACACATCACATATTTTCTTTACAAGACAAAATTTAATATGTTTAAACGATGACTTAAATTTAACAAGGAATTCTCAGGAACTCATCAATGCATATTAAGAAGCTTGGGCTTTACTCTATAGATCAGTGGGTCTCAAAGTTTAGAGTATATTAGTATTCCCTATGAAAATTACTAAAAAGTACAGAATCTAAGGCCCTAATCCCAGAGCTTCTAGTTCAGTAAGTCTGGGTTGGACACAGTAATCTGCATTTGTCCAAGCACCATAGGTAATTGCGATATAGAAAGTCCTTAGACCGGCCGGGCGCGGCGGCTTACGCCTGTAATCCCAGCACTTTGGGAGGCCAAGACAGGCGGATCACGAGGTCAGGAGATCGAGACCATTCCTGGCTAACACGGTGAAACCCCGTCTCTACTAAAAATACAAAAAAATTGGCCGGGCGTGATGGCGGGCGCCTGTAGTCCCAGCTACTCTGGAGACTGAGGCAGGAAAATGGCGTGAACCCGAGAGGCGGAGCTTGCCGTAAGCCGAGATCGCGCCACTGCACTCCAGGCTAGGCGACGGAGCAAGGCTCCGTCTCAAAAAAAAATAAATAAATAAAAGTCCTTAGACCGTACTTTGAAAAACACCATTGTAGGAAGAGAGATACTGAAGGCTCCCAAGCAAGTGTGTGGTATTGTGGCATGATCAGACATGTATTTTAAATGGGTTTTGCTGCAGATGAACTGGAAGAAGGACCAGTTTGGAGGCTGTTTCAGTAACCCAAGAAAGCAATGATGGAGATGGGGCAGGATATTAGTAAGGACTGAAAGGAGAAGATAAATATGAAAGTATATTGGGAGTTCTAAATTAAAATGCCTATAGGAGCTAGTCAGGTAACATAAACAAGTGCAGAGACTCAAGAAAAGACTGTAAGTAGTGACAGATGTACAGGACATGCCCCATCTAAAGAATACAGCTGCAGCTGGGTGTGGTGGCTCACGCCTTTAATCCTAGCACTTTGGAAGGCCAAGGCAGGTGGACCACTTGAGGTCAGGAGTTTGAGACCAATTGGCCAACATGGTGAAACCCTGTCTCTACTAAAACATACAAAAATTAGCCGGGTATAGTGGCACACACCTGTAGTCCCAGCAACTTGGGAGACTGAGGTGGGAGAATAGCTTGAACTCGGGAGGTGGAGTTTGCAGTGAGCCGAGATCGCACCACTGCACTCCAGCCTGGTTGACAAAGTGAAACTCTATCTCAAAAAAAAAAAAGACAGCTGCTTCTCTCTTCTGGCTGATCTTGGCTATACTGGAGTGTGGCTCCAATGTTACCAAATACTCTTGTTTTTCAAAAGAATCTAGAATTTGGCATTTAAAATGCAAAACATCCTCATTTTTAAATAGTGGCAACAAATTTAAATTCTTTCAATGGAAGCCAAACACGATGGCCCACAGATCCATTTGCAACCTCTTTTTTTCGATGAGGAGGAAAAGGGAAACATCATGGATGACAACTGACTCATGGATGCTCACACTGAGAATTCAGGACAAAGAGCCATTAAGGGAAAAATGAAGGCATCTTTTTTGAATTTGAGCTTAAGAAGTCTGAGATTTCCAAGGGGAGATGTTCAGGTAGAAGTTGCTGTATGTGTCTGAAGCTCAGAAGAAAGGTCTGAGAGAGAGAGGTTTAGGATAAGCAAGTATGCAGTACAATGTACAACATCACATGCACATTTAACCTGTGCAAATTCAATCAAACACAGATGACAAAATGGAGAGAGAGAAAAACAAACTAAACAGAATAATTTCCCCACTCAGCATGTGCACCAAAGTGAGTTTGCAATGGAAAATGTGAGTCTCTTCCCTCATTTCATCTCGGTTCCTCACATCACTAACAGGTAAGCCACTTTGTTGTACTATGTCTAATTCTAAGTACTTTGCTAAGGAATTTTCAAGGGTAAATTTACATGCAATATTTTTGCCTTACACACTAATTTTAGAGCCTCCCTTCCAATTTCTGAGTCCGCTATATTAAAACCATGAGAAAGGATGAGATCATCCTAGAGAAGAATGTAATGAAAAGAGCAGTGGTGTAGCACTGGGTCCAGGAGAACATCAATGTCTGAGAAGGAAAGAAGAATCCGTGGAAAAGAAAGGAAACAAATAAAAGGCTATGAAGAAGCCCAAAAGAGTGTCAGGGACACCAATACATTGGTCTTTTATGTCATATACAGAAGAAAATTCCAGTAGAATAAGGACTGAAAATATGTTCATTAGATTTTTACAATTGGAAGGTCATTGGTAACCTTAGTAAGAACTCTTTCAAACTGCCTGGATAAGTTTGCCAGTGCTGCCGTAACAAAGTATCACAGACTGGGTGGCTTAAACAACAGGAATTTATGTTCTCGCAGTTCTGGAGGCTAGACGTCAGAGATTAAGGTGTCAGCAGGGTTGGTTTCTTCTGAGGCCTCTCTCCTTGACATGCAGGTAACTGTCTTCTCTGTGTCTTCACATGGCCTTACACAGTTGTCCATCTGTGCATGTATCTGTGTCCTAATCACTTCTTATAAGGACACCAGTCATATTGGATTAGGGCCTACCCTTGTGAACTCATTTTGACTTCATTACCTCTTTAAAGACCCTATCTCAGCGGGGCGTGGTGGCTTATACCTGTAATCCCAACACTTTGGGAGCCCAAGGAGGGCAGATCACAAGGTCAAGAGATCAAGACCAGCCTGGCCAACATGGTGAAACCCTGTCTCTACTAAAAATACAAAAATTAGCTGGGCGTGGTGGCACACGCCTGTAGTCCCAGCTACTTGTGAGGCTGAGGCAGAAGAATCGCTTGAACCCTGGAGGCGGAGGTTGCAGTGAGCTGAGATTGTGCCACTGCACTCCACCCTGGTGACAGAGCGAGATTCTGTCTCAAAATAAAATAAAATAAAATAAAAAAGACCCTATCTCCAAATGCAGTCACATTCTGAGGTGTTGGAAATTAGGACTTCAACATATAATTTTGGGATGGGGGTGGAGGGACACACTTCAGAAGAAACCAGATTTCAGGGTAGTGGGGAGATAAGTGAATTGAAGAGAAATGGGGAGGTTGGAAGTAGAAACAACTGGAGAAATTTGAATAAGACAGGGAACAGCTAGATTGGCTTTGACAACCAAAGGAAGAGCTTTTTAACCTGGGAAAAACTCAAGGTGTTGATAAGCTGAGGGGAAGATACCAGTGAAGAAAGAGAAATAAAAGTGTGTGGGAGGCCAGGCACGGTGGGTCCCACCTGTAATCCCAGCACTTTGGGAGGCCGAGGTGAGCGGATCACAAGGTCAGGAGTTCAAGACCAGCCTGGCCAACATGGTGAAACCCCGTCTCAACTAAAAATACAAAAATTAGCCAGGCACAGTGGTGTGCGCCTGTAGTCCCAGCTACTTGGGAGGCTGAGGCAGGAGAATTGCTTGAACCCGGGAGCCGAGATTGTGCCACTGCACTCCAGCCTGGGTGACAGGGAGAGACTACATCTCAAAAAAAAAAAAAAAAAAAAGGTGTGTGGGAGAGGCAATGGGTCAAACACATGGGTGCTTTGCTTCACATGGAAGGAAGAGAGCCTGGGGGAAAAGAGATGAGGATGGGTAGGAATGCACACAATCAGATAACACAGAAAGGAAAGGACCTCAGCTTTCTCAGCCAAGTGGGACACAAGGCCATTCATCAGGATTTGAGAGAGCAGCTAAGGTTTGCGTGATGGGCTTGTAAGGAAGGTTTGGAATCGTTGATGAGGAAGGTAGGAGAGGGAGTAGATGGAGGACAAATCTGGAGTGACACTGATCCTATTTGAATTCTAACCCTGGATCTTCACTGGTTTACCATGTGACTTTAGCTAAATTGTCTAATTGTTCCTTTTCATGTTATTCGCCTATATGAAGTAGGGTTAATAATAACTACTATGAATGCATTATTGGGAACATTAAATAATAAAATGGGTGCATTTTCAGTGACATTATGAGTATCATTCTGCTTCTTTCATTACCCAATGCTAGCAAGCTAGTTCTAACTTTCGTCTTATTTTTCTTTATTCAAGCTTCATCTGGACCATTTTTCAAGAGCTCAGTGGTCTGACTAGATATGATGATGCCACTCCATGTCCATTCAAAAGTTAAGTGAGGAGGTGTTACCTTACCTATTTAGTCACAATGGTTTTCAGAACATTCCAAATAAAACCTGCTTTTTCTCAAAGAAAATAAAATATACATATACCAAAACATTTTCAAATTAAAATAGGCACTGAACAGACATATTGCTGTCAGGAATAATCTAAGCTCTACTCAAAGCTGGTTTGTAGGATTGTAAATTGAGACCAGCCTTTGCTTCTTACTCTATAGGGGCAGTGAGTCAGGATTTCCTAAAATTAAGCAATCATGTAAAATGCATTAGTGCCTTCCAGAACACCTCGGGCTTCCTTGTGCCAAGAAATTAACATGTTTTCTACTTGGCATCTCATTTATATTCCCCAGTGACCCCATTAAGATCCTTCTATCAACCTGAGTCAGTATGATAATGTAGCTAAGATTCATCACTGAAAGTTTATTTTTTCTGGAAATGCATTAGCTTGGTGATGATTGCTACATATCAGTGGGAGGGTTGGATTCCAAGTCTGAATCGTGACTTTATAGTCAAAGTTACACTAGTTATTAGTCCTATTTGAACCTCTCACATTGCTTAACATGATTTCAATCTGGTTTTTGTCCCAACTGTACCACTGAAACTTTCCTTCACTACCAGTAATCTCCTAATTGCCAACGCTTTGTTCTTATTCTATTTGAACTTTCTTTTTGTTGTTGTTGTTGTTTTTTGTTTTGTTTTGTTTTGTTTTTATTTAAGACGGAGTCTCGCTCTTGTTGCCCAGGATGGAGTGCAATGACGTGATCTCGGCTCACCGCAACCTCTACCTCCCAGATTGAAGCGATTTTCCTGCCTCAGCCTCCTGAGTAGCTGGGATTACAGGCATGTGCCACCACAGCCAGCTAATTTTTTGTATTTTTAGTAGAGATGGGGCTTCACCATGTTGGCCAGGCTGGCCTCAACCTCCTGACCTCAGGTGATCCACCCGCCTCAGCCTCCTGAAGTGCTGGGATTACAGGAATGAGCCACCGTGCCCGGCCTCTATTTGAACTTTCTGTACCAATTTCACCTCTGTATTGAAAGACATTTTGTTTCCAAAACAGCATTTTTTTCCTAGTGACCTTCTATCTTTCTTCACTGATTACTTCTTACTCCTGTACCAACCCCCGGAATGCTGCAGTTGTCCCAGGGTTAATGTCATTGTCCCTCCTCCTGTCAAGTGTCAGAAATTCAAATGGTAGCAGGGACTAGGCCAGGCAGGTAACATGAAAGTCAGATATAATTAATAGGTAGCATGGGGACTCTGGCAGAGAAGATGCATACCCCATATGAAGGCACCTACAACTGAAAGCTTTTTAAATACCATCGTGGCCAAAAAACTTTCATAGACTAAGCTGTATGGCTTTGTAATAACAGAGCTGTTCTCAGAAACCAGGTCTTCTTGTCCAAGACTCTGAGGACAGGACCCATTTATAGGGTGTTTTGTGTACCACTTAACCTCTGCAGAATACGTCAGTAATCATTCCTGAATTTGAGTTCAGGGTCCTAAGTCACCCAACATGATATACTTTTTTTTTTTGAGAAGGAGTCTCGCTCTGTTGCCCAAGCTGGAGTGCAGTGGCACCATCTCGGCTCACTGCAACCTCCACCTCCGGGGTTCAAGTGATTCTCCCGCTTCAGCCTCCCAAGTAGCTGGGACTACAGGCACCCACCATCATGCCCAGCTAATTTTTGTATTTTTGTAGAGAGGGAGTTTCACCATGTTGGCCAAGCTGGTCTCAAACTCCTGACCTCAGGTGATCTGCCCACCTCAGCCTCCAAAGTGCTGAGATTACAGGCATGAGCCACCGTGCCCGGCCTCATGACTTAATTTTAATATGTAAAACAGGCTACCCCAGAAGTTCACTTACATTTGTTTCTAAATACAATGCAAACATTTTACTCTTAGTGATATCATTTTTATCTTAAAAGTTTTCCAAAGGGCCTTCTGTTTTTCTGACTTAGAAGTGTCACCTTCCTGCATTTTGAGGTTCTTTCCCATCTGTGACACCCTCCAAGAGTTTACTTACACTGTTATATCTGACATTTATGCAGAGTTCATAAGTGATCATCATGGCTTATAAGAAGGGAAGAACTCACCTTCTTCATCCAGAAATCTTATTTATTTATGCCCTGCCTGTGCAATGCTGAAAGATTATTTTCTTAGGTTTAGCAACCAGAAATATGTATTTATCTAACATCCTTTCTCACTAAAGTTCAACTTTCCTATGAGAAAATTTGATTTAATAAAGAATCTGAATGAAAACCCAACATCTGAAGGTGCTTTTTCTTGCACAGAGTACACAATATAAAAAACAATCAGAAAGTATTTGCTTGAGAATGTTCTCGAAATGATGCACAACCTCACACAGTACTTTTCATGTTTGCGAAAGCTGTTATGAAGACACCAGAGGAATTTCTCTTGGAGCAAAGGCTAATGAGGACTAAGCTCTGATTTTTAAAATCTTGCCCAAATTCCTATCTAAGGGGTCTGGGGAGTCATGCCCTGCAAACCATAAATTCTCATGAGATGGGTTTTATTTAACCCTATATGTCATGACTTACTTTCCAATCTGACTCTGGTATAACATTATGGGACAAAGAAAAAAATCAAAATACTTTACCCGAAAACATATTTATTTGCCAGATTTTGAAACGGCTCTGCAAAGCCATCCTTTGTGGGGAAAAATTGCATTTGTAAAGAATCTCTATTAACATAGCTAGATCTTTTTCTTCCAGGCCCTCCAATCCTGAGGAGATTAACTGAGAGTCTATCACCTTTTAAAAGTTCTGAATAGGAAACATTTGTCATCTATTGTCTCTAAGGGCAGCCACAATGAGACTTCAAAAAAACCTTGGTCTCCACAATTTTTTGTTTTAACCTGAACATTTCCTTTCTATTGATCCCAGGTCTTCAGACAAACTCAACCAATTGTCAACCAGAAAATGTTTAAATCTACCTATAGCCTGGAAACCTCCCCACCAACAACCCACCCCCACCCCTGCCACCCCGCTTTGAATTGTCCTGCCTTTCTGGACCAAACCAATGTACTTCTCAAATGTATTTGATTGATGTCTCATGCCTTCCTAAAATGTGTAAAACCAAGCTGAACCCTGACTGCCTTGGGCACATGTTCTCAGAACCTCCTGAGGGCTGTGTCATGGGCCATGGTTACTCATATTTGCCTCAGAATAAATCTCTTTAAATATTTTACAGAGTTTGACTCTTTTCGTTGACACTAAAAAGGTATCACTCTTCTTCTTCCTCATGATGTGTAATCGCCAGCTCAGCAGAGGCAGTTCAGTTTGGCTCAAGAACCAATGTCCCTCATTTTGCAGGGTTCTAAACATGTGAAACAGTCTTGCTTTAAGCTGACTAAATAAAAGAGGACTCAGCCGGGCGAAGTGGCTCACGCCTTTAATCCCAGAACTTTGGGAGGCCGAGGAGGGCCGATCACCTGAGGTAGGGAGTTCAAGAACAGCCTGGCCAACATGGAGAAACCCTCTCTCTACTAAAAATACAAAATTAGCCAGGTGTGGTGGCGCATGCCTGTAATCCCAGCTACTCAGGAGGCTGAGGCAGGAGAATTGCTTGAACTTGGGAGGCGGAGGTTGCAGTGAGCCGAGATCGTGCCATTGCACTCCAGCCTGGGCAACAAGAGCGAGACTCCATCTCAAAAATTAATTAATTAATTAATAAAAGATGACTCAGGTTGTAGGAGTACCAGATAAAAACAGACACAGAAGGAAGCACAAGGCCTGAGTTCAGGCTTTCCCACCACACTCCCACACTCATGTTGGTCTCCATTCCTCCACTTGCCCCTACCTCAAGTTCCCCTGTATACCGCAGATAAAAATACCATGCATTCCCATCAAGTGCTCCCTTGAAGCAGTCACGTCATATCCATCTTCCCCCAATTCACTGGCCTGCCCCTTCCCTCCAACTAGCCTTTAACACTTAACACAAATATATTCCATCTCCTCCTCTGATGTTCCGTGTATACCCCACTAACCTGTAAGTGCTGCAGGGGCAGAGACCATATTTCTCTTATTACCATTGTATTCACGGGGCTAAGTCCAGTGTCTGGCACAAAGGAGCTGCTTCATAAATACTTGTTAAATTATTTATTTATTTATTTATTTTTTGAGACGGAGTCTTGCGCTATCGCCCAGGCTGGAGTGCAGTGGCATGATCTCGGCTCACTGCAAGCTCCGCCTCCCAGGTTCACGCCATTCTCCTGCCTCAGCCTCCCGAGTAGCTGGGACTACAGGCGCCCACCATCACGCCCGGCTAATTTTTTTGTATTTTTAGTAGAGATGGGGTTTCACCGTGTTAGCCAGGATGGTCTCGATCTCCTAGCCTCGTGATCCACCCGCCTCGGCCCCCCAAAGTGCTGAGATTACAGGCGTGAGCCACCGTGCCGGGTCAATACTTGTTAAATTTTTTTTAAATTTAAAACTTGTTTATACAATTTTTATTTTTTAAATTCCTAATTATTTTTCTTTTAAATATTAGAGACAGGGTCTCGCTATTTGCCCAGGCTGCTTTTGAACTTCTGGGCTCAAGCAATCCTGCCTTGGCCTCCCAAAGTGCTGGAATTACAGGCATGAGCTACCATGGCTAGCCAATATTTGTTAAATTAAATGAAATCCTCATTCACAGTGCTGGGTCTTTGTCCTAATAATTCTCTCTACCTGGAATGTCCTTCTCAGTCCTTCCTCAAATTCTCTAACCCACACTAATCTACTCCTTTAATGGGGATGGCATTTCAAGTTTGTGTTATAGAATTTAGCCTATGATTATATCCCACATTGGTGATATTCCTTCAATATTCAAGTAAAGATGCTGTTGACTGTTAGGATCTTTGCTGCTCCTAGCACCTATGGTTGCTCAGTGGATACCAAAATTCCTTATAATTAGACACTTAGATATAATATCTAACACCTTTCCAGCAGAAGCTCCACGCATGTTTTAAAGATCAGGATTGCAGTGTTCAGCTTTCAAATAAATCAGCTTTATTCCAGGAAAGTCTGAGTAACTGCAAGAAATTAGTCAGAAAGAATAGAACAAGCAGCCCGTGATCCAAGGAACATGAGATCTCCCATATAGCAAAGTCATTTCCTAATAAGGGTGATAAATTCCCTTGACAGGAACATTTGGGCCTGTCTTTCCTAAACAGCCCATCCTTCCCCTCCTCACAACACACCCTTGCCCTGTTTTTACATGAATTAAATAAGAACTCTTCTACGGGGTTCTTAAATATTTGAGGATGACAGCCTCTGGGATCATTTTGTCCTGCAGAGATTCAAACGAGTATTTTGGTCTCTTATTGAACTGCTTGCTCTAAGGCAAAGACTTACGGAGGTACTTGTTTTTCCTTTGTTGCAAGAAGGAGATAAATGCCAGTTAAACTTCAACTTTTGTGGCAGCAACATATGACCCCAAATAACTAGCAATTGCAGAATGGACTTAGGGAAAAAGGGGGGACGTCCCCTTCCACCAGGATTTTTTTTTTTTTTTTTTTTTTTTGAGTCAGAGTTTCGCTCTTGTTGCCCGGGCTGGAGTGCAATGGTGCGATCTCAGCTCACTGCAGCTCCTGGGTTCAAGTGATTCTCCTGACTCAGCCTCCCGAGTAGCTGGGACTACAGGCATGCGCCACCGCACCGGGTAATTTTTATATTTTTAGTAGAGATGGGGTTTCACCATGTTGGCCAGACTGGTCTTGAACTCCTGACCTCAAGTTATCCTCCCACCTCAGCCTCCCAAAGTGCTGGGATTACAGGCGTGAGCCACCGCACCCAGCCCAGAATTTTTATTTGATGACAGGAATTACCAACTTCTCAACCATTAGTCAATCTATGACATACTGGACTAGTTAAAGCCATATTTTATCAAATGGAGGCTTGCATCAGTACTCTTTCCAATGTAATGATATAAATCTAATTCAAACCAACCCAAGCTAAAAATGAAATTTAATAGCAAACCTAACTGAAAAGTCCCAGAGTTTTCTGGCTTTGGGCATGGCCTGGGACAGGAATTGGCAAATAGCCCATTGCCTGATTTTGTAAATAAAGTGTGGTTGGCACACAACCATGCTCATTTTTTTTTAAACATATTATCTAAGGCTGCTTTGAAGCTACAAAGGTAGGGCTGAGTCCTTGCAAGACAGCCCTCGTAGCTGACAAAACCTAAAATATTTACTGGCTGGCTGTTTTCAGAAAAAGTTTGCCAGCTGCTGGTCAAGGGGCTCAGATGATGTCATCAGTATTCTCTGGCCATCTCTTGGCTGTGATCTTTCTTTGAGATGGCTTCACTTTCAGGCTTTACATGGTCCACAGCAGCCCCATGTTGATATTCCTTTCTGCTAACAATCCCAGGTGAAAAAGACCAGTTCTTTTCTGGTAACTCTTGCAAAAGTCCTTGCATTTGCTCTAAACTGACAACTTCAGTGAGGTACCTATCTTTGATTTGATGTCTTATGGCAAGGAGAATGGAGTCACACAGATTGGCTTGGCCTACGTCACAACGCCTTCCCTGGTGCTGGGGTTGGGTCAGCCAAGCCAAGTCACATGGACTGAGAATCAGGGAGAGGTTCTCCAAGGGGAAGGATGTTAGCAAGCCAAAACAACAAATGCCCATTATAAAAACTTTTCCTCCACTCCTTGGTTGGTCACATTCTGATCTTGGACATTTCTTAAAGCATATCAATGAGATTTTTGTGTGATTTCAGACCCTTAAATCAGTTACTATTAATAACAATGACCAGTTTTTGATGATGTTCAGTGCCAGACACTATGCTAAGCACTTCATAAACATTATCTTGTTTATCCTCCCAACAACTCTAAAAACTGGGCATTTTTATTTTCATTTTACTAATGAGGTAACTAAGAATGAGTTTAATAAAAACTTGCCCTAAAGGTCCCAGAGTCAGGATTGGAAGCTAGTTCTGTCTAACTCCAAACTTGAGCAATGCTGTCTTGCCTCTCCAACCTAGCAGAGCCTCACATTTCTGAGAATGTCCCGCCACACAATCACCATCTGAATAATGCATGAGCACGGAACTGGGGACGAGGAGGCCTGAGTTCCAGTGAACAGCTCTGTCACTAACTTATTGGATGACTTTTAACAAGTTATTTACTCAATTTATGCAATATCAGTTCCCTCATCTGTAAAATGAACAGATTAATCAGGGGTGATTTTCAAACTATGTTCTATAGAGCGTAGCAACTGCGGTAGCAGTGCCTTAGAGTCTGCCATAGGGAGCAAGGGAACACCCCAAAATTGCTGCCTCACATTTATTTTATTTATTTATTTATTTTTGAGATGCAGTCTTGTTATGTTGCCAGGCTGGAGTGGAGTGGCATGATCTTGGCTCACTGCAAACTCCACCTCCCGGTTCAAGCAATTCTCCCGCCTCAGCTTCCCCAGTAGCTGGGACTACAGGTGCACACAACCACGCCCAGCTAATTTTTGTATTTTTAGTAGAGACGGGGTTTCACCATGTTGGCCAGGATGATCTCGATTTCTAGATCTCGTGAATTGCCTGCATCAGCCTCCCAAAGTGCTGGGATTACAGGCGTGAGCCACCGCACCCGGCTTTCACATTTATTTTATCATATCATTGCTATTGCTTTCTACTGGGCTTCTTCTCTCTTTTTTTTTTTTTTTTTTGAGACGAGTCTTGCTCAGTTGTGCAGTGGCGCAATCTCGGCTTACTGCAAGCTCCGCCTCCCAGGTTCATGACATTCTCCTGCCTTAGCCTCCCGAGTAGCTGAGACTACAGGTGCCCGCCACCATGCCCAGCTAATAATTTTTGTATTTTTAGTACAGACAGGGTTTCACCATGTTAGCCAGGATGGTCTCGATCTCCTGACCTCACGATCCACCTGCCTCGGCCTCCCAAAGTACTGGGATTACAGGTGTGAGCCACTATGCTTGGCTTCTACTGGGCTTCTTCTTATGTCTAATATATAAAAAATAAAGGTGCCTGCAAAAAAAATTTTTTTTAACCATGAGACTAGAAGATCTTCAAGATCTCTGTCAATATTCTTTGCTTGCTCTTGCAAAACCCATCCTCCCTTTTCTCCATCCTGTTCTGTGCCTTGGGCGGCTGACCTGTATGGACTCCGTATCAACAGGTTCCCTGTACTATGGCTTCCCATTGCAGGCTAGAGCAGCAGCAAAACAAAGGGCAAAAGGAGAGAGAGGTTAGGTATTAATTTCCCTGGCTCTGTGGCTGAGTTCAAAGAGCCCAACTCATGTTCACTGGCCCTCCTTTTCAGCTCTTTCTGAGTTTGGGAAACTGCTCCATTCTCTGGTCCCACCTGATTTAGGGATGACAATGGCTCACCACTGTTGGTAGCCCTTGGGTGCATCACCATCCTTTGCTATGTTGTTGCAATGAAAATGTGCCCCATTGGCCGGGTGTGGTGGCTCACACCTGTAATCCTAGCACTTTGGGAGGCCAAGGCAGGCGGATCACCTGAGGTCAGGAGTTTGAGACCAGCCTGGCTAACATGGTGAAACCCTATCTCTACTAAAAATACAAAAATTAGCCAGGCGTGGTGGCAGGTGCCTGTAATCCCAGCTACTCAGGAGGCTGAGGCAGGAGAATCACCTGAATTCGGGAGGCAGAAGTTGTAGGGAGCTGAGATCGTGCCATTGCACTCCAGCCTGGGGGACAAAAGCGAGACTTTGTCTCAAAAAAAAAAAAAAAAAAAAAAAGAGAGAAAGAAAATGTGCTCAATTTCTGTCTATACCCTTGTAAATAGTTTCTTCCTTAAATACTCCTCATCCACCCATTTTAACTGGACCATCAGAACCTTGACTGTATAATCTGTTAGGACTTCAGGATTTATGGTTTTATGCATAGTAAAAGTCACCTATCCTTCTTTTATATCCATTCTCACACCACTTTAGTGTCTGCTAACTGCCAGGAACAGTGGGCAGTGGATATTTCCTTTAGCACAAGCATTCTTTCAATCTATGACCTAAAACCCTTCATTGGAAATTATTTTAGTGCTCCCTTTTCAGCAGAAGCGGGCAAAAGACAGCAAAATAAACTGACATCTGGAGATTGTTTTTCAAAACATCTAAAAGGATAAACACATAAACACATACTTTTCTCAATCATTGTTGCTTTTATTCCTTCATTCCTTCATTTAACAAACATTTATGGAGTGCCTGAAATATTCTAAGCACTGTGTTTGGCTGTAGTGATATAAGTCCAGCATAAGTGTGAAGGATTTTACAGACCCATGAAGGAAAGACAAATAACTGAGGAATTTACCTATTGCACTCACTCAAGGAGGAATACCCATTTCCAGAATGATTCACTTTTAGACACTGAGATATCTTACAGCATTAAAGATGGCCCAGTGTCAAATATTTCATTAAGGGTTGCAATGGAAATGTGGTGCTTAACTTCAGTTAATCTGAAAATAAATTTTACTGTTAAAATGTAATCTGTCTCTAGTTACAGTAAATTCTCATTCATTTGGAGTCTACTGATGTAGATTTTAAGGAACTCACTAAGGTATTCATCTTTGCTATTGATTAAAATTTCTAAATATAATTCCTTCCTCTGTAGATTATAAGCATGTTCTTCATTAACATAAGGAATCTAACTCAAAATTTAGGATTATTTATATTTATATAAATAACTAAAATATAATGGGAAGATAAGAGAACTGTGAGAGGTGTTCACACTCAGAGAAAGAAGGGATTATATCCATTGGAAATAAGGAGATAGTATTTAAATTGTGAAGGCCAGAGAGGATTGTTTGGGAAATATTGGAAGGGGGAGATCAAGTGTTCCAAGAGAACAATGTGTACTAATCAAGAGAAGAATGTGACCAACAGCCTGCCAGAAGGAAAGTACAGAATGTGCCTTAGACACTACAAAATAGTTCAGTTTGATTAGAATGTAGGTGTGGGAGACATCTGTTGTTTTTGTCATCCAACCACCACAATCATTCATCCTTTGAGTAGAAAGATACCCCAAATTGTATTTGGAGAATAACCCCTCCCTGCTGTTAAATTTCATCAGGTGTGAGAGAGGTTGACAATCTTCAGCTTCAAGGGTAGGCCCTAATTGGCCAAAGTGATTGGGTCAGTGATGAGCATGTGATCCAATTTAGACCAATGAGAATCAGACCCAAGATTTGTGTTTGAATGTGGCAAAGATCGAGTTAGAACTCAGCTGTGAGAATTCTCTTTGTAATGGACTACAAATGGAGCCAGCACAGAAGAAAGGCATCCAATGATAGAGTGAGAGAGAAATTCGTTCCTCATGAAGACATTTCTGAAACTGAAGTATTCCTTGAGTATTTCATCAATCAACCAATTATTACTTTAACCAATACATTCCCTTTGTTTGCTGTGCCAGTTTTGATAGGGATTTCTGTGTCTACTTTAAAATACGTTGCTCAGGCCAGGCGCGGTGGCTCACGCGGGTAATCTCAGTAGTTTGGGAGGCCAAGGCAGGCAGATCACCCGAGGTCGGGAGTTTGAGACCAGCCTGACCAACATGGAGAAACCCTGTCTCCCATTAAAAATACAAAATCAGCCGGGTGAGGTGGCGCATGCCTGTAATTCTAGCTACTCAGGAGGCTGAGGCAGGAGAATCACTTGAACCCAGGAGGTGGAGGTTGCGGTGAGCCAAGATTGCACCATTGCACTCCAGCCTGGGCAACAAGAGCAAAGCTCTGTCTCAAAAAAAAAAAAAAAAAAAAAAAAAAAAGTTGCTCAAAGAGTTGAATCTGAATCTGAAGATCTCAGAGGATCCTTACTATCAAGATATCTTTTTGATTGCATGACCTGCCTGGGTTGGACTTTGATGTAACTTGTGGACAGAATGAGGATGATGCTGGTGCAGATCCCTTCTAACCCTAGGAAGCATCTAGAGTGTGTTGCCATGGAAAGAGCATGGACTTCAAATACATAACGGATGTGCTTGCTCCTTAGTGGCATGGTCTTTGGGCAAGTCACTTAATATCTCCTCATATGTATAATGGTGGTGACAATATTCTTATTTCATTGGGTTGGGGAATATGTAAACTACATAGTATGTAAAGTTCCTGGCACACAATGGGTATTCAGTAAAAGTTCACTTTTATTTTGAGACAGAGTCTCGCTCTGTCACCAGGCTGGAGTGCAATGGTGCAATCTTGGCTCACCGCAACTTCCAACTCCTTGGTTCAAGTGATTCTCCTGCCTCAGCCTCCTGAGTAGCTGGGATTAGAGGCACACGCCACCATGCCCAGCTAATTTTTGTATTTTTAGTGGAGACAGGGTTTCACCATGTTGGCCAGGATGGTCTCGATCTTCTGACCTAGTTATCTGCCCACCTCGGCCTTCCAAAGTGTTGGGATTACAGGCGTGAGCCCCCGAGCCCGGCCAATTCACTCTTTTTATTATGGAAGGCAGCCAAAGAGGAGCAAGGCTTTTGAATTAGAGAGACCTGGGTTCAAATTCTGACTCTACTCTGGCTAGCTATATGACCCTCAACTAGACAGATGGTTGTTACAGGAGGACAGGGACCATGTCTGTCCTTATTCCTACTGAATGCACAATGTCCCTAATAGGCATTCGGTACATGTGTAAATTAAATTTTCTGAGTCTGAAATTTTTAAATTGAGTTAATAAAATATATAGTACAAGACTGTTGTAAGGAATAAATAATATAACATACATACAACACTTAACTGAATGCCTGGGCCATAGTAAGTGTTCAGTAAATAATAATAATTGCAGGTAATTTTTATTAAGTACTGACCACATGCCAGTCACTATTCTAAACTCTCTGCAGCCTGGATGACAGAGTGAGACCCTGTTTCAAAAAAATAAATAATAAAAAACTCTGCATATATTGACTTATCTGATTTGCAAAATATTCTGTTCCCATTTTACAGGTAAATAAACTGAGGCTCTATTTTTATTATTATTGTCAGAAATACTTTTTTTTTTTGAGATGGAGTCTTGCTCTGTCTCCCAGGCTGGAGTGCAGTGGCGTGACCTCTGCTCACTGCAAGCTCCGCCTCCCGGGTTCAGGCCATTCTCCTGTCTCAGCCTTCCGAGTAGCTGGGACTACAGGCACTCGCCACCACGCCCAGCTAATTTTTTTTTTGTATTTTTAGTAGAGACGAGGTTTCACCGTGTTAGCCAGGATGGTTTCGATCTCCTGACCTTGTGATCCGCCCACCTCGGCCTCCCAAAGTGCTGGGATTACAGGTGTGAGCCACCGCGCCCGGCCTCAGAAATACTTGATGCCATTTTGGGCCCCATGACTCGTGAATCCAGCTCTTCCTGTTCTTAATGTTTGGGTCTCTGGAGGCATCTAATTCAGGTTCCATTAAATGATGTCTTATCTTTTTCTTTTTGATATTACTAGGAAAAAGTAAGTGTTTCTTTCTTTAAAACACAATGAAGACATTTCTCTCAGTCCTCCTTTTTCCGCCATGATGTCCAGGGGGTGAGGTTGGGCCGTCAGAGGTTCTGTTGCCTGGCAGGAACCCTTTAATTCAAAGATGGCCAACAACTCAATGAGCCAGCCGGCCTTTGCTCTCTCCTGGCTGAGCTAAAGCAGCAACCACGGGCCTCCCATCTCCAGGTCTCTCCCTCTTGTTCTTTCCCTGAGTTGCCTGCTGCCATCTGCTGGCCATATTAAGTTAAAATAATCAATCACGTTGAAGTTTTCCAAGTTTCTAAATGAGGCTCTAACTGCGCAGGGACTCAGGCAAAGGCGGCTCCAGCCTAATTTCCATTCAGGAACAAGGGCCTCACGGGTCATATCAGAAACACTCTCAGGCCATTATCTCCATCCTACAAATGTGCTAGCTTGTCCAGCCTCAAGTTTCATACCCCCCGCCCATCTCCCACCAATCCTCTGGCATCCTTTATCCATTAGGCTTGCGCAAGACTCGTATTACCATGACAATCATCCACTTAAAATTTTTTTTTGGAAACAGTTTTACATAGAAAAGTTGTAAGAATAGTACAAAGAATTCCACTTGATCCGTCTCCCAGTATCAATTTAAATTTTTTCAGTTGCCTCAGTAGTTCCTTTGTAGCGAAGAATCAGTCCAGGGTCATACATTGCTGCAGTTATCATTTTTTTGTCTGTTTTTAGTATCTTTCAATCTGTAAATTGCCACCCTATCCTGGACCTTCGTAACTTTCACATTTTAAAAAGTTACATGCCAGGCATTTTGTAAAATGTCTCTCAATTTGGGCTTGTCTGATGTTGTCTTATGCCTCAGTTTACGCATTTTTTGGCTAAAATAGAACAGATACTGTGTCTTTTCATTGCATCTTATCTGGTAGTACACCCTTATTGGCCTGTTTCTGATGGTGTTAGTTTTGGTTACTTTCACTAAGATAGTATCTGTCAAGATTTCTCCACTGTAAAGTTACTTTTTTTTCTTTTGTAATGGTGTTAGTTTCCTATTGCTTCTGCAACAAATTACCACAAACTTAGTGACTTAAAACAACACAATTTTAATAATCTTACAGTTCTGAAGGTCATAAGTCTGAAAGGAGTCCCACCGGGCTACAATCAAGGTGTCAGCAGGGCTGCATTCCTTCTGGAGGCTCTAGAAAAGAATATGTTTCCTTGTTTCCTCCAGCTTCTATTCCTTGGCCCCTTCCTCCATCCTCAAAGCCAGCAGTGTTGCTTCTTCAAATCTTTCTCAGACTCTGACTCTTGTTTTCATCATCTCATCTCCTTCTCTGATTCTGTTGCTGCTGTCTTTCACTCACAAGGACCCTTGTGATTACATCAGACCCACCTGAACAACCTCCCCATCTCCAGATCATTAATTTACTCACACCTGCAAAGTCTCTTTTGTCCTGTTCACAGGTTCTGGGGATTTGGATGGAGACATCTTTGAGGGGCTATGATTCTGCTCCTCAGCAACTTTGAGACTGTGGAAATTCCTGTTACTTACCCCACTTTCACACGTAAGTTTTAGCATCCTTTGATGCTTCCTGCCTAATTGTTGCTATAATTATTACTGATGCCAATTGGTGATTTCTAACTATATAACTCCTTTTACATTTATTAGTAGGCTTTCTAATACACAAAGGAAGTTTCTCTTCTCCCCCTTTATTGAATAATTCATTTATTTATACCAATGTGGACTCATGGGTTTCTTATTTGGTTCAATAGATTATGCTTTATTACTACTGCCATTTTTTGATATATGAATTGTTGCAGATTTGACCAGTGGGAGCCCCTTCAAGCTGCCTTTTGTGTCCTTTTAACATGTCCTCATCTTGCTTGAACACCTCCTTATTTTTGGCCATAAAAAGATAGAGAGTCTAGACTCATCTTGTAATTTCCCTGCCCCAATCCTGGAATCAGCCATTTCTCCAAGGAGGCCTGGTTCCTTTTGGTGGAGAGAGGGGTTTGCAAACCAACATCTGGGTAGTAGGTGTACTCATTGCTCCCAGTTCCTTTCAGTTGACAGAGCTGGAAAATACATGCATGTATATGCACACACATTTACTTCTCTATTTCTCTATTTGTATATATTGAAAACCAAGAATTTCAATACCTCCAATTTCAATTCAACACCCAAGGGTTTGTTCAAGTTTTCTTCTTTCCATATTTATGCTTCCCTTGTGAGAAATCTGGCTTAGATTAACCTTTGATATATTTACATATTTGTCCAATCTTCCTGTATGTAGCCTATCTTCTCTGTCTCTCTCTCTCTTTTTTTTTTTTTTTTTTGAGACAGAGTCTCACTCTGTCACTCAGGCTGCAAAGCAGTAGCATGATCTCAACTCACTGCAACCTCTGCCTCCTGGGTTCTAGCTATTCTCCTGCCTCAGCCTCCCAAGTAGCTGGGGACTACAGGTGCGCACCACCATGCCTGGCTAATTTTTGTACTTTTTGGTGGAGACAGGTTTTCACCATGTTGGCCAGGCTGGTCTCAAACTCCTGACTTCAAGTGATCTGCCCGCCTTGGCCTCCCAAGGTGTTGGAATTATAGGCATGAACCACTGCGCCTGGCCTCTAGCTGATCTCTTTGGCCCTGCTGGACTGCCGCTCCTTCTTGTATAGGCTATCCCGGCTCAGGCCTGTCTCCTCCACTCTCCCTGCCTTGTTTGGGCCTACCTAATGGCTTTTTGAGGAACGAAGGAAGGAAGGAAGAGAGGGAGGGAGAAGGAAAAAGGGAGGCAATAGTTTTTTTCTAAGGGAAGGAAAGGAAAGAGATGATCATGTACTTTTGTAGTTTTTACTTTCTTTTTTTTTCTTGAGACGGAGTCTTGCTCTGTCACTTGGGCTGGAGTGCAGTGGCACGATCTCGGCTCACTGCAACCTCCGCCTCCCAGGTTCAAGCGATTCTCCTGCCTCAGCCTCCCCCAACTTCTACCAGCAAATGTCAGAGCCAGTCTTTACACCACATGTGTTTCCCCTTTCCTCTCTTTTTTTCTTTCTTAGATACAAAGTCCTAATGCATTTGTGCTTTCCCCAAGTAAAAGGCGTCCGTTTCAGTGACTGATGGAAATAAACAGCTGGACTCTTTCAGAGGACACATTAAGAAGTAATGGAACATGCTGAAACACAGCTGTCACGAGGGCTGAAAGTGGTTGCTCAGCACAAAGGCTACAACTTCAGGCATAAAGAGCCATGCCTTTTTGCTTCTTGTCAAGGGTTTTTTTTTTTTTTTTTTGAGATGGAGTCTTGCTCTGTCGCCCAGGCTGGAGTGCAGTGGTGCAGTCTTGGCTCACTGCAACCTCCGCCTCCTGGGTTCAAGCAATTCTTCTGCCTCAGCCACCTGAGTAGCTGGGACTACAGGTACGCGCCACCACACCTGGCTAATTTTGTACTTTTAGTAGAGACGGGGTTTCACCATGTTCGCCAGGCTAGTCTCGAGCTCCTGACTTCGTGATCTACCTGCCTCAGCCTCCCAAAGTGCTGGGATTACAGGTGTGAACCACCACACTCGGCCTGTCAAGGTTTTTTTTAAAAAAACATTAGTAACTCCATTTTTATTGTGATGACTTTCACACTGTCCCATCTGCAACTAGACTTCCTAAGCCAATCTTTCTCAACCCTGACTACCTTAGGAATGATCTAGAATCATTTCTTTAAAATACCGGTGCCCAGAAACTATGAGCAGAGATTCTAATCTCGTTGGTTTAGGAGGGGCCCAGGCCTAAGTCCATTTTAAAGAGTCCTGATGATTCCTCTGTGCAGCCAGGGCCCACCCCCTACCTCCCAACTCCCCGTTGATCCTTGTCCAGGTGTGTGAGAGTACAACCAAGAACACCCTGGAACCTGAGCTTTCCCTTGAGCCACACTGATTCTCAACCTGGATACACATTAGAATCATCTAGGGATCTTTCCAAATCCCAGGGCCAGGCTGCTTCCCAGATGAATTACGTCATACTCTCCAGGGGTGGAACCCAGGATCTGTATAAGTTCCTCAGGATATGAAAACAGGTAGCCAAGTTTGAGAGCCACTGAGCTAGCATGTTTCCATAGGGTCTTCTGAGACCCTCAAACTACCAGTGGTAAAGGACCAGCTTTGGTTTTTTTGTTTGTTTTTGTTCGTGTGTGTGTGTGTGTGTGTGTGTGTGTGTGGTCGTTATTGTTTTTAACTTTCAATCCTTTGCTAACTGACATTTTTGTAAAATACGAGGAAATAACTCACGAGAAAAATAAGATGAAAAAGCAGACATACGACATACAAACCTATAATTTGTATTAGATTCAAAGACACAAAATTGCTATTAAAATTTTCTAAATAGTCTCAATTTCTGTACTTACCTTGTCATAGACTATAATATTTTGCAAACTGAAGCTGGTCTTTGGGCTATACTTTAAGTAACACCATTCTGAGAAATACATTTACAAGGGATATAAATAGGTGTTGTGTGGTGGTGTGGGGGGATGGGGATAAAATAGATTTGATAAATACAGCAAGTGATATCCTGTTGAGGACATCAAAGGCCCTAGGCTATTAATGACTCTGAGAAGTTCTGAGATAACAAAAACTGTTTAGCTTCATTTAATTCAGTGTTTCCCAATCTTATAGGATGGGGACATTCCCCCGACCCCAGCCCAGCAATACCATTAACACATTTATGAAGTATCTTAGTGTGTTTGGGCTACTATGACAAAAATACCATAAACTAGGCGTCTTATAAACAACAGAAGTTTATTTCTCACAGTTCTGGAGGCTGGGAAGTCCAAAATCAAGGCTCTAGTGGATTTGGTGTCTGATGAGGGCCCACTTCTTTATCGATGGCACGTTCTCATTGTATTCTTACATGGTTGAAGGGGCCAACAAGCTCCCTTGGGCCTCTTTTATAAGGGCACTAATCCCATTCATGAAGACTCAACTCTCATGATCTAAACACCTCCTAAAGATCCCACCTCTTAATAATGTCAGTCATTTTTGCATGGGGGATTACATTTCAACGTATGAATTTTGGGGTAATACCAACTTTCAGAATATAGCATGAAGTGTAATCTGTTTAATGATTTATTCTCAGTCATATAAAAGATGCTGACTCACTAAAAAGAGAGATACATCTTTATCAAACTGTTCCCACATTGCCCTCTACCCAGCTGTGCCTCATTCATCTGTGGCTTGACTCTCAGTGACTGGCATTAGCAGCAACCCAGTGACCAAGCTAGGGTTCTCCCTCTTTCTCATCCTGATATCCTGACAGTCACCTAGCCTGGCCAGTTCTTCCACTAAATGTGTCTGAGTCTGTTCACTCATGTCCACTGGTGCTACCTGGTTCAGGCACACCTAAACATCATGGTTTCTCTCTCAGATAGTTGAAACATTCTTTTTACTGGTCTCCCTGTCTTTTGTTGCCCAGCCTCCCTTTCTCTGCCCTTCACACTGGAACCAGAATGATTTTTCTAAAATTCATATCTGATCATGTCACTCCCCTGTCCGTTGACTTCAGTGTCTTCACCCTGACAAATAATGCTTATTAGGATCTGCCTCTGCCTACCCCTCCAGCCTCAACTTTCATCACTTCCCACTTACTTTACTGAACTGTTAGCAGTCCCCTAAATACCTGGGAGCTTCCTCCAGCTGTTCCCACCTCCCTCTCTGACCCTGCCCTCTCTGGCTAATTCAGCATTCAGGGTCAGCATAGAGGTCCCCTCCCTGAGAAGCTCTCCTTACCCACCCAGACTAGTGTTGTGTCCCTCTTCTGTGATCCCTCAGGACCTCATCATACATACTGTGTTGTGATTGGCTGTTGACCCTATTTGAGGAATCATCTAGTTGAGCTCCTTCATGAGAGGGTTTGTGTTTTTTTCATTGTTCTAGCCTTAGCACCTGGCCCCCTGCCTAGCACAGACAAGATAATTCAGTACATACTTGTTGGAGCCAGGCATGGTGGTACACACCTAAAATCCCAGCTACTCAGGAGGCTGAGGTGGGAGGATTGCTTGAGCCTAGGAGTTCAAGTCCAGCCTGAGCAACATAGTGAGACCCCAACCCCCATCTCCATTTAAAAAATTACATACTTGTTGAATTAAGTAATTAATTAATGAGCAAATGAATTGCACACCATTCTATTCCTGAACAACAGAGGCCCTGGAAGAGCTCTGACGAATGCACTTTAGTGTCTCATTAAGTCCCCAGTCCCAGCCCCATACTTGTATTCCAAACGTCATCATCAATCACTAGTTACTTGAGGGTTCCGTATTACCCTTTTCCCAGAATTCTATCCCTACTCAGCTCCTTCAGCCTGACACCTGTGTTGGATCATCTGCCTGCTTTGTAATTTAGGTTTTGCTTTTTTGAAGCTGCCTCTCAGATCATTCTTAGAGCCACAGTTCACATCCCAAGGGATATTGGGGATCTCCATTTCCCAACCTAAGATCAGCAATTTGGGTTCTCACTTTTCCTGGGAGGAGTTAGGGCATCTATTGCTGAGCCATTGCACCTATTTAACACATTCCTCCAGGCCAGGATGACCAGGCCAGTGTAGCAGACTCTCTGAGACTTTCAGAATCATAAATCTGCCAGGCTGGTTACTCTCTGTGCCTACTCTCCCTCCCTTCTCTGCCCTGCCCCGTGCAGCACACTGACTTCCACATACCATGGTTTTCTGATGGATTTAACTAGCGAGATACCAGCAGTGATTAGTGGTCAGAGGAGAGGCAAATCTGGAATATATTCCTTTGCTTTTTCCTGTTGGGCTAGGGTTTTTGTAGTACCTGCATTCCTCCATAACTACAGCTCTTGTGGGCTGGCTCTCTTCCAGGGCTCCAACTCTCACCAGCTTCTAGTAACACCATTCCCTACCCTTGTTCTTTTCAGGTGGGGATCAAGGGTGGCAATGGCTCCTTGCTGATGTGAATCCCTGGATTCTTCATGGTCTCCCTTAACCCTGTCCACACCTTTGTAAATAATCTCTTGATTACACTCCTTTTAATTCACCCATTAAGTTCACCATCTGTGTCTTACTGGGACCCTGTCTGGTGAGATCCTCATCTAGTACAGTAGCTTCACTTCACAGCACAGAGGTTGAGCAAGTAGAACTGAGGTCTCCTGGACAAGTCCATGATCTTTTCCTCCCCACTATCATCACCTCCCTTGTTCCAGAATCTAGAATAGAAATATTAAGCATATAATAATAATAAATAGCTATCATTTGAGTTCTTAAAAAAATGCCACAAGTTGTGACAATTGTTCTACATAAATGATTTCGTTTAATTCTCACAGCAAGCCTGTGACACAATGCTGTGAGGCAGGTTTTATTTATTATTCTTATTTTTTTAAATGAAAAACTTGAGTCTTAGAGAGATTAAGTAATTTGGCACAAGTCATGCAGCATAGAAATGGCAGAGCAGGGATTTTTGTCTGACTGCTTGACTCCAAAGCAGGTACTTTTATAACTAGCAGGTTATTTGCTCTTGGGATGACCCCATCACACTGACTTTTCTTTTCTTTTCCCCCGAGACAGAGTCTCACTCTGTCACCCAGACTGGAGTGTGGTGGCGCGATGTTGGCTCACTGCAACCTCCACCTCCCAGGTTCAAGTGATTCTCCTGCCTCAGCCTCCCGAGTAGCTGGGACTACAGGTGTGCACCACCATGTCTGGCTAATTTTTGTATTTTTAGTAGAGACAGGGTTTCACTGTGTTGGCTAGGCTGGTCTTGAACTCTTGACCTCGTGATCTGCTCACCTCAGCCTCCCAAAGTGCTGGGATTACAGGCATGGGCCACTGCGCCCAGCCTTACACTGACTTTGAGCTCACTGTCAGTGTAAACTCCATCAAATGATAGATGTGGTCTGGCTGTAGCCTGCTGGGAAATCAGGAACACTGGAAAGCCAGCCTAGGAAACAGCACTGGAATAAGAAGCACTTGAACAAAGGAGTTGGCAGAGATTCAGAGTTTAAAAGGAGATGATGGCATGTTAGAAAAAGAAAAGGTGGAACAGGTTTCAGGTAGAAATGCTGCAGGTAATTTACATCATTCTCTCAAAAGTGACCACCCTCAGTGCCCATTAGGTTAAGTAACAAGAGCCCCCCGAGTTCCCAAAATGAAGTCAGACTTGTTCTTCAATCTTAAACAGTGGGAGAGCAGATTTGGCCGCTGTACCTGATGGGGGCTATTGCAGGGTGTCTAGGGCAGAGTTAAACATCTGTTAATCCCTGCTATCTCCAGGTGAAGGAAAAGTAAACATGAGCCTTTGAATTAGGAAAGACCAAATATCTCTCTCCTACAATCCCCTGTTCTCACATAGCCCAAAATGCATCGCTTTATTTTGTCACTTATTTGTTCCCCAGTAAGAGTCAGAAACCTGAGTTCTATACTTTTTTCGGCTTCCTTATATATGCCACTTGAAAAAAATTGTTATTTTCTGCTATTTATAAAAATGCATTTTTGTGGAAATTTAAAAAAATACAGAGAGAAAAAATGAAAGAAAGATTAATTTCATCATCTAAAGAAAACCATTGATTGCATGTTGACATATAATATGGTTTTTAAACTGTGCTCCAGAGAACTTGGGATATGGAAGTGTCTGGCCCATAGCACCCAAGAGAACACATGGACAGCGTTTCAGGTCCCCCTCTTGGATTACAGCAAAGCCGTTCTCTTTACTTTCCTGTGTGATTTTTGGTTCTGCAGAAGATTTTTAGCTGGTTTAAAAAGGCGTGAAAACTGCTTATCTGCATCTTCCTTTTGAATGGCTTCCTACTATGTAGCTAGTTGATAATGTTACACCATTCATCCAAAATTGGACAAGCTCTATCTTCAGAGAGGTATCTGGGAGAGGACAACAAGAGGTAATCAGTGTGAGAAGGTTTTAAACACTCTCCCAATCAACCACCATGGCATTTATTTCACTAGAGTTGAATTCAAACCCTCCAGTTCCCAGACTCCTTCAAACTGTCAGCCTGAAATACCGCAGTTTCCTTTTCCATCAAATATTTGAGTAAATTCACGTCCATGAAGAATAACCATTTGAGGAAAGAAAAATTATGACATTTAACAAATGTCTGTAATTTTTGCCCCTCACAATGAGTTCAGAACTGTGAATAAATCCTATGTTCCTTCCTAAAATGCTTTCCTAAGAAATACGGATAGTCGGGATTTTTTTTCTATTCTAAATTACAGAATGAAGTTCTTGGTGTCAGCGGTATTTCCACACCATAGAATTAGCTGCAGATGAAGAAAATGGACACCCTGTGTTACAACCATGCTCTCAAGCCCACTTTATAATATGTTCCCTGGTGGGTGAAGTTATTATCAAGTACCTACCATCATGAGTACTTTTCAGTGGAGAACTATGACTTCAAAAGCACTACGTTGAAGAGGTATTGATTTTGGAAAACTATTAAATATATGATGATGGAGCCATCACACCTGTGAGAAGCAATGAATGTGCTCAACAGAAATTGCATGTCTAGAAGGAAGAGCACAGCTGGAGTCAGGGGAGGAGAAAGAGAAAGAGGAAGCCATGGTTCCAGTCACGATGCTGTTCTCTTCCCTCTGCCAGACCACAGTGCCTGTTAGGAGGCTCAGGCTGCACATCTTATCAATGCCTACCCTTAAGGCTTAGACCCCTGCCTTCCGGGCCTATCCTCATTAAAAGCATTTTGTTTGCAGAAGGATAACTTTCAGATTTTTCCTTTTCTTTTTGGAAGTGGCAATTTCCTAATTTATTACTCCAGTTTTAACAGTTTTACCTCTACCCATAATTGCGTGGAGACATTTTAGAGGTTTAATTCATTTTGCAATATTAAATAGTTCCCCTTTAATTGTTCATGTCAGATGCCTATTCACATTTCTTAAAAATTTATAAGATGATTCTGATCTGTCAGAAAAAAAGCCTCTTTAAAATTCAGATTATTAACTTGCTGCTTGTTCTCCATGTTAATGTGTTTTCCATCAGTCACTGCTGTCACAAAACTATTTGTACAAGGCTTAATATGCAGAAAGTCGTTTTATAGTTTTACATGTGGGAAATGTTTTTCCACACTCCTCCAATCTTAAAAATGCTGTCTGTCAACCTCTTCTATTTGTTATGCTATCCTTTATCTTTGACCCTTCTTAGTCTCTTTCTTTTTAAGAGGCTGCTGACCGCTGCTGTGGGAAATGAGGCAGCAGTATATGCAGTGGTTAAGAGCATGACTTTGGAATCAGACCTGGTCTGTGCCTCAGTGTGACCTCTTCCTAGTTATGTGACCTTGAGCAAGTCAAAATCATCTGAGCTTCTGTTTCCCCAACTGCTAAATGGAGCAACAGTACTTACCTCTGGGGCAACATCAAGGTGAAGCCCCAGCATGGCTGATACTAACTGCTTTTTAAGTTGTAGCTACACACACATACGCACACACACAAACACACACACACACAGAGAATACATGTCTGTTGACATAGTGGCAAAACTACTGTTTGTCCATTATTTTCAGGGAAGAATGAGTTAAGAGCCATTTCTATTACTCACAGGTACAACTGAAATAAAAGCTTTAAAGAAGATGGAGATTGGAGATGGAAGTTTATCTTCATCTATGGAACTGGAAATACACTAGCTTTATAGAAATTATGGGTATTGAATAAAAATTTATCAAGACAAGTAAATAATATGAAATGAGTTACAAGATATCATTAGACATTGTTATGGACCAAGTGTTTGTATCCTCTCCAAATTTATATCTTAAAACCTAATCATGGGCCGGGCACGGTGGCTCACGCCTGTAATCCCAGAACTTTGGGAGGCCAAAGTGGGTGGATCATGAGGTCAGGAGATCAAGACCATCCTGGCTAACATGGTGAAACCCCGTCTCTACTAAAAATACAAAAAATCAGCTGGGCATGGTGGCACATGCCTGTAGTCCCAGCTACTCGGGAGGCTGAGGAGGGAGAATCGCTTGAACTCGGGAGGTGGAGGTTGCAGTGAGCCAAGATCGCACCACTGCACTCCAGCCTGGGCAACAGAGCAAGACTCCGTCTTAAAAAACCAAAACAAGGCTGGGCGCGGTGGCTCATGCCTGTAATCCCAGCACTTTGGGAGGCTAAGGCGGGTGGATCAAGAGTTCAGGAGTTCACGACTAGCGTGACCAACATGCGGAAACCCTGTCTCTACTAAAAAATACAAAAATTAGCCAGGTGTCGTGTCACGTGCCTGTAGTCCCAGCTACTCAGGAGGCTGAGGCAGGAGAATCTCTTGAACCCGGGAGGTGGAAGTTGCAGTGAGCTGAGATTGCACCATTGCATTCCAGCCTGGGCAACAGAGCGAGACTCTGTCTCACAAAACAAAAAAACAAAACAAAACAAAACAAAAAAAACAAACCTAATCACCAGTGTGATAATATTAGGAGGTAGGGCTCTTGGGAGGTAATTAGGCCATGAGAGTGAAACCCTCATGAGTGGGATCAGTGCCTTTCTAAGCAGAGATGCAAGAGCTTGGCTCCCACCTACCTCTGCCATGTGAGGATATGATGAGAAGGTGGCCATCTGCAAACCAGGAAGAGAGCCCCTTGATGCCAGTGACTTTGATCTTAGACTTTGCAGCCTCCAGAACTGTAAGAAAAAAAGTTTGTTGTTTAAGCCACCCAGTGTATGGTATTCTGTTATGGTAGCCTGAACTGTCTAAGACAGACATTGTAAAAATTATTTATCATGCTCTTCCACTTATAAATACTCTTAATTTCTTTTTTTTTTATTATACTTTGTTTTAGGGTACATGTGCAGAATGTGCAGGTTTGTTACATATGTATACATGTGCCATATTGGTGTGCTACACCCATTAACTGGTCATTTAACATTAGGTATATCTCCTAATGCTATTCCCTCCCCCTTCCCCCCACCCCATAACAGGCCCCAGTGTGTGATGTTCCCCTTCTTGCGTCCATGTGTTCTTATTGTTCAATTCCCATCTATGAGTGAGAACACGCGGTGTTTGGTTTTTTTGTCCTTGTGATAGTTTGCTGAGAATGATGGTTTCCAGGTTCATCCATGTCCCTACAAAGGACATGAACTCATCATTTTTTATGGCTGCATAGTATTCCATGGTGTATATGTGCCACATTTTCTTAATCCAGTCTATCATTGTTGGACATTTGGGTTGGTTCCTAGTCTTTGCTCTTGTGAATAGTGCCGCAATAAACACACGTGTGCATGTGTCTTTATAGCAGCATGATTTATAATCCTTTGGGTATATACCCAGTAATGAGATGGCTGGGTCAAATGGCATTTCTAGTTCTAGAACCCTGAGGAATCGCCACACTGACTTCCACAATGGTTGAACTAGTTTACAGTCCCACCAACAGTGTAAAAGTGTTCCTATTTCTCCACATCCTCTCCAGCACCTGTTGTTTCCTGACTTTTTAATGATCACCATTCCAACTGGTGTGAGATGGTATCTCATTGTGGTTTTGATTTGCATTTCTCTGATGGCCAGTGATGATGAGCATTTTTTCATGTGTCTTTTGGCTGCATGAATGCCTTCTTTTGAGAAGTGTCTGTCCATATCCTTTGCCCACTTTTTGGTGGGGTTGTTTGTTTTTTTCTTGTAAATTTGTTTGAGTTCTTTGTAGATTTTGGATATTAGCCCTTTGTCAGATGCGTAGATTGCAAAAATTTTCTCCCATTCTGTAGGTTGCTTGTTCACTCTGATGGTAGTTTCTTTTGCTGTGCAGAAGCTCTTGAGTTTAATTAGATCCCATTTGTCAATTTTAGCTTTTGTTGCCATTGCCTTTGGTGTTTTAGACATGAAGTCCTTACCCATGCCTATGTCCTTGAGAGCTTGTTTGGAGGTTCTAGCAGGGGAGCGCAGCTACTCGTATACCCTTGACCGAAGACCGGTCCTCCTCTATCGGGGATGGTCGTCCTCTTTGACCGAGTGCGCAGCTTCGGGAGGGACGCACATGGAGCGGTGAGGGAGGAAGGGGACACCCGCCTAGCCAGCCAGATCATGCCTATGTCCTGAATGGCATTACCTAGGTTTTCTTCTAGGGTTTTTATGGTTTTAGGTCCAACATTTAAGTCTTTAATCCATCTTGAATTAATTTTTGTATAAGGTGTAAGGACAGGATCCAGTTTCAGCTTTCTACATATGGCTAGCCAGTTTTCCCAACACCATTTATTAAATGGGGAATCCTTTCCCCATTTCTTGTTTTTTTCAGGTTTGTCAAAGATCAGATAGTTGTAGGTATGTGGCTTTATTTCTGAGGACTCTGTTCCATTCCATTGGTCTATATCTCTGTTTTGGTACCAGTACCATGCTGTTTTGGTTACTGTAGCCTTGTAGTATAGTTTGAAGTCAGGTAGCGTGATGCCTCCAGCTTTGTTCTTTTGGCTTAGGATTGACTTGGCGATGTGGGCTCTTTTTTGGTTCCATATGAACTTTAAAGTAGTTTTTTCCAATTCTGTGAAGAAAGTCATTGGTAGCTTGATGGGGATGGCATTGAATGTATAAATTACCTTGGGCAGTATGGCCATTTTCACGATATTGATTCTTCCTACCCCTGAGCATGGAATGTTCTTCCATTTGTTTGTATCCTCTTTTATTTTGTTGAGCAGTGGTTTGTAGTTCTCCTTGAAGAGTTCCTTCACATCCCTTTTAAGTTGGATTCCTAGGTATTTTATTCTCTTTGAAGCAATTGTGAATGGGAGTTCACTCGTCATTTGGCTCTCTGTTTGTCTATCATTGGTGTATAGGAATGCTTGTGATTTTTGCACATTGATTTTGTATCCTGAGACTTTGCTGAAGTTGCTTATAGCTTAAGGAGATTTTGGGCTGAAACGATGGGGTTTTCTAGATATACAATCATGTCATCTGCAAACAGGGACAATTTGACTTCCTGTTTTCCTAATTGAATATCCTTTATTTCCTTCTCCTGCCTGATTGCCCGGGCCAGAACTTCGAACACTGTGTTGAATAGGAGTGGTGAGAGAGGGCATCCCTGTCTTGTGCCAGTTTTCAAGGGGAATGCTTCAAGTTTTTGCCCATTCAGTATGATATTGTCTGTGGGTTTGTCATAGATAGCTCTTATTATTTTGAGATACGTCCCATCAATACCTAATTTATTGAGAGTTTTTAGCATGAAGGGCTGTTGAATTTTGTCAAAGGCCTTTTCTGCATCTATTGAGATAATCATGTGGTTTTTGTCTTTGCTTCTGTTTATATGCTGGATTACGTTTATTGATTTGCATATGTTGGACCAGCCTTGCATCCCAGGGATGAAGCTCACTTGATCATGGTGGATAAGCTTTTTGATGTGCTGCTGGATTCGGTTTGCCAGTATTTTACTGAGGATTTTTGCATCGATGTTCATCAGGAATATTGGTCTAAAATTCTCTTTTTTTATTGTGTCTCTGCCAGGCTTTGGTATCAGGATGATGCTGGCCTCATAAAATGAGTTAGGGAGGATTCCCTCTTTTTCTATTGATTGGAATAGTTTCAGAAGGAATGGTACCAGCTCCTCCTTGTACCTCTGGTAGAATTCGGCTGTGAATCCATCTGGTCCTGGACTTTTTTCGTTGGTAAGCTATTAATTATTGCCTCAATTTCAGAGCCTGTTATTGGTCTATTCAGAGATTCAACTTCTTCCTCGTTTAGTCTTCAGAGGGTGTATGTTTTGAGGAATTTATCCATTTCTTCTAGATTTTCTAGTTTACTTGCGTAGAGGTGTTTGTAGTATTCTCTGATGGTAGTTTGTATTTCTGTGGGATCGGTGTTGATGTCCCCTTTATCATTTTTTATTGCATCTATTTTATTCTTCTCTCTTTTATTCTTTATTAGTCTTGCTAGCGGTCTATCAATTTTGTTGATCTTTTCAAAAAACCAGCTCCTGGATCCATTGATTTTTTGAAGGGTTTTTTGTGTCTCTATTTCCTTCAGTTCTGCTCTGATCTTAGTTATTTCTTGCCTTCTGCTAGCTTTTGAGTATGTTTGCTCTTGCTTCTCTAGTTCTTTTAGTTGTAATGTTAGGGTGTCAATTTTAGATTTTTCCTGCTTTGTCTTGTGGGCATTTAGTGCTATAAATTTCCCTCTACACACTGCTTTGAATGTGTCCCAGAGATTCTGGTATGTTGTGTCTTTGTTCTCGTTGGTTTCAAAGAACATCTTTATTTCTGCCTTCATTTCGTTATGTACCCAGTAGTCATTCAGGAGCAGGTTGTTCAGTTTCTATGTAGCTGAGCAGTTTTGAGTGAGTTTCTTAATCCTGAGTTCTAGTTTGATTGCACTGTGGTGTAAGAGACAGTTTTTTATAATTTCTGTTCTTTTACATTTGCTGAGGTCTATGTGGTCAATTTTGGAATAGGTGTGATGTGGTGCTGAGAAGAATGTGTATTCTGTTGATTTGGGGTGGAGAGTTCTGTAGATGTCTATTAGGTCTGCTTGGTGCGGAGCTGAGTTCAATTCCTGGATATCCTTGTTAACTTTCTGTCTTGTTGATCTGTCTAATGTTGACAGTGGGGTGTTAAAGTCTCCCATTATTATTGTGTGGGAATCTAACTCTGTTTGTAGGTCTCTAAGGACTTGCTTTATGAATCTGGGTGATCTTGTATTGGGTGCATATATATTTAGGATAGTTAGCTCTTTTTGCTGAATTGATCCCTTTACCATTATGTAATGTCCTTCTTTGTCTCTTTTGATCTTTGTTGGTTTAAAGTCTGTTTTATCAGAGACTAGGATTGCAACCCCTGCTTTTTCTTGTTTTCCATTTGCTTGGTAGATCTTCCTCCATCCCTTTGTTTTGAGCCTATGTGTGTCTCTGCACGTGAGATGGGTTTCCTGAATACAGCACACTGATGGGTCTTGACTCTTTATCCAATTTGCCAGTCTGTGTCTTTTAATGGGAGAATTTAGCCCATTTACATTTAAGGCTAATATTGTTATGTGTGAATTTGATCCTGTCATTATGATGTTAGCTGGTTATTTTGCTCATTAGTTGATGCAGTTTCTTCCTAGCCTTGATGGTCTTTACAATTTGGCATGATTTTGCAGTGGCTGGTACCAGTTGTTCCTTTCCATGTTTAGTGCTTCCTTCAGGCACTCTTTTAGGGCAGGCCTGGTGGTGACAAAATCTCTCAGCATTTGCTTGTCTGTAAAGTATTTTATTTCTCCTTCACTTATGAAGCTTAGTTTGACTGGATATGAAATTCTGGGTTGAAAATTCTTTTCTTTAAGAATGTTGAATATTGGCCCCCACTCTCTTCTGGCTTGTAGAGTTTCTGCCGAGAGATCCGCTGTTAGTCTGATGGGCTTCCCTTTGTGGGTAACCCGACCTTTCTCTCTGGCTGCCCTTAACATTTTTTCCTCCATTTCAACTTTGGTGAATCTGACAATTATGTGTCTTGGAGTTGCGCTTCTCCAGGAGTATCTTTGTGGCACTCTCTGTATTTCCTGAATTTGAATGTTGGCCTGCCTTGCCAGATTGGGGAAGTTCTCCCGGATAATATCCTGCAGAGTGTTTTCCAACTTGGTTCCATTCTCCCTGTCACTTTCAAGTACACCAGTCAGATGTAGATTTGGTCTTTTCACATAGTCCCATATTTCTTGGAGGCTTTGTTCATTTCTTTTTATTCTTTTTTCTCTAAATTTGTCTTCTCATTTCATTTCATTCATTTGATCTTCCATCACTGATACCCTTTCTTCCAGTTGATCAAATTGGCTACTCAGGCTTGTGCATTCATCACGTAGTTCTCGTGCTGTGGTTTTCAGCTCCATCAGGTCCTTTAAGGACTTCTCAGCATTGGTTATTCTAGTTAGCCATTTGTCTAATCTTTTTTCAAGGTTTTTAACTTCTTTGCCATGGGTTTGAAATTCCTCCTTTAGCTCGGAGAAGTTTGATCGTCTGAAGCCTCCTTCTCTCAACTCGTCAAAGTCATTCTCCGTCCAGCTTTGTTCCATTGCTGGTGAGGAGCTGCATTCCTTTGGAGGAGGAGAGGTGCTCTGATTTTTAGAATTTTCAGTTTTTCTGCTTTGTTTTTTCCTCATCTTTGTGGTTTTATCTACCTTTGGTCTTTGATGATGGTGACGTACAGATGGGGTTTTGGTGTAGATGTCCTTTCTGTTTGTTGGTTTTCCTTCTAACAGTCAGGACCCTCAGCTGCAGGTCTGTTGGAGTTTGCCAGAGGTCCACTCCAGACCTGTTTGCCTGGGTATCAGCAGCAGAGGCTGCAGAACAGCGAATATTGGTGAATAGCAAATGTAGCTGCCTGATCATTCCTCTGGGGAGTACCCGGTTGTATGAGGTGTCAGTCTGCCCCTACTTGGGGGTGCCTCCCAGTTAGGCTACTCGGGGGTCAGGGACCCACTTGAGGAGACAGTCTGTCCATTCTCAGATCTCAAGCTGCGTGCTGGGAGAACCACTACTCTCTTCAAAGCTGTCAGGGACATTTAAGTCTGCAGAGGTTTCTGCTGCCTTTTGTTTGGCTATGCCCTGCCCCTAGAGGTGGAGTCTACACAGGCAGGCAGGCCTCCTTGAGCTGTGGTGGGCTCCACCCAGTTTGAGCTTCCTAGCCACTCTGTTTACCTACTCAAGCCTCAGCAATGGTGGGCGCCCCTCCCCTAGCCTCACTGCCACCTTGCAGTTTGATCTCAGACTGCTGTGCTAGCAATGAGCAAGGCTCTGTGGGCTTAGGACCCTCCGAGCCAGGTGCTGGAGGGTAATCTCCTGGTGTGCCATTTGCTAAGACCATCGAAAAGCGCAGTATTAGGGTGGGAGTGACATGATTTTCCAGGTGCCATCTGTCACCCCTTTCCTTGACTAGGAAAGGGAATTCCCTGACCCCTTGCACTTCCTGGGTGAGGAGATGCCTTGCCCTGCTTCGGCTCATGCTCGGTGCGCTGCATCCACTCTCCTGCACCCACTGTCTGACACTCCCCAGTGAGATGAACCCGGTACCTCAGTTGGAAATGCAGAAATCATTCTTCTGCATCATTCATGCTGGGAGCTGTAGACTGGAGCTGTTCCTATTCAGCCATCTTGGCTAGAGTCCCCTCTACTCTTAGTTAATTTCAAATCAGATTTCAGATAGACATGGTAAACGTGAAGCTAATAAGCAGTGAGCTGGTAAGGTGGTTTGTGCCTGTAATCCCAGCTACTTGAAAGGCTGAGGCGGGAGGACTGCTTGAAGCCGGGAGTTGGAGACCAGCCTGGGCAACAGAGAGACTTTTTTTGTTTGTTTGTTTTTAAATTTTTAAATGGTTCTTTATTCATAAGCCTGATGCAGATTTACAAAATTTACTGTTACATTGCCAAATAAATCTGTGATGAAAAATAAAATCCAAAAAACAAAGCATGCCAAATATGCAGCTATCAATGTTTGCCATCAGGATATTAAAGAATTCAATAATGTATTCAAGATTTAGCTTTAGGTTAAGGAACTTTAATGCTTTAAAGAATTCTGCCTTGTCACTTGTTATCTGAGCAACCAGCAATCAGAACTTTATACAAATGTAACCAAGTGAACAAGAATACCAGAAATTAAAAAAATTAATAAATTAGCTGGGTGTGGTGGTGTGCACATGCAATCTTAGCTATTTGGGAGTCTGAGGTGGAAGGACTGCTTGAGCCCGGGGAGTTTGAGGTTGTAGTGAGCTATGATCGCACCACTGCACCCCAGCCTGCACCGCAGAGTATGACCCTGTCTCTAAAAAAAATGAAAAACTAAAAAGTACTGTTAAAATATCAGTGACTATTACTCCAAATCTAGCACATGCTGGTGGGAATGCAACAAATACGAGATAATGCCTGCTGGTGTAGCAGACAGGGGGCCCTGGAGATTGGGTAAGGATCCTGGCTCTACACCTGTTTGCTGTGGGGTCTTGGGTGAACAACTTGAACTTTCCTCATCTGTAAAATACGGGTAGGTGTAAGTACCTCACAGAAGTGGATGTAAAATTACCTCCCCCAGGCCTGCTCCATGGAGTGCTCAAAAGTGTTAGCCCCTCCCTTCCAAGAGCATACGGGTTTTGTGAAGAGAAATATTAAAAGTAATTGCAAAAACTGCATTCCTTTTTTACCAACCTAATAATTAGAAAATGTAGTTCAGCTGCTAGGATGCTAAATGCAATGGAGGGCGAAGAGGGAGAAATGGGCACTTCCAGAACAGTGAGTGAAGGCTCTGGGAGGGGGCGTCAAACACAGTAAAGTGGTGGTGATGGGAACAGTATCACCAATCCCACCCCCCACCCAGACACACACACACAAAATCCAATTTTCTACCTTAAGTGAAGGAGGGGCCTATGTTTGGGCACTAGAACTTCCTAAAGTGCATGATGCCATCCAGAACCCTGTCATTGTTTGCTTTAAGATGGAATGCTTTGGCTTGTGAATCCTAAGCAGCAGACTGACTGGTGCAAAATGCCTCCGTTTCCCCTTCCAAAAAGCCAATGAGCTGAATATGCTCAGGACCAAGAAAGAAGGCCCCATCTCATTGCTTTCCACACTGTGAAACAGGATGAGCCCTGCCTTCTGTTGCTCGGTGTTAGAACTAGCACCTCGTTGGTTGGGTGCGGTGGCTCACACCTATAATCCCAGCACTTTGGGAGGCCGAGGCAGGTGGATCACAAGGTCAGGAGTTCGAGACCAGCCTGGCCAAGATGGTGAAACCCTGTCTCTACTAAAAATACAAAAATTAGCTGGGCACCTGTAATCCCAGCTACTCGGGAGGCTGAGGCAGGAGAATCACTTGAACCTGGGAGGCAGAGGTTGCAGTGAGCTGAAGTCACACCACTGCACTCTAGCCTGGGCGACCGAGCAAGATTCCATCTCAAAAACAAACAAACAGAACTAGCACCTTGTTCTTGTCTTCAACAGTTGTATTTCAGTTTTTAAAAAGCAAAAGATTGAGGGTGCTTCAAACAAAACACACCTCCTCTGCTGTCTCCTTTAGTCTGATAACTCCCATTCTCTCCTCTTCTTGCCTGCTTTGGAACCCAAAATAAGTTCAGCTTCCAGCAACGAAATCTCATTGGCAAATCAGTAGTGGCCCTGAGGCACCGCACACAGCTGCCCCCTCTCCTGGTGAACTTTGCTTTCCCTGCACTGCATGGCACTCTGAGGCTATGCTTTTACTTTTTCTCTTCTCTCCAACTGCAGCCAAGGAAACGCTCATGGGAGGAGAAACAATCCTGAGAAGCTAACTGAGGGCCAAATTGGGCTTTTGAATCTAAGCAGTGTGTGTTAACACTCATGCCCTCTGCAAATGGCTTCTGAAGCCACAAAAGGCTTTCTTTCCTTAGATTACTCTCTGTAGCAGCTAGACATTTCTATCTGTTCCAGGGTGTCAACAAAATAAAGACCTGTGGTCACATCTTCCCTTTTCTCCAGAGAGCAAGAAACTGAGTTAGAGGGAAAAATACTTACAGATATGCTCCTGAAACTCGACACTTGCCAGCCCTGACGTGTTGCAGTAGGAAGATCAGCAGCCTCAGACATGGCCTCATGGTTCACCGCAGTGAGAAACAACTGTCCCTGCTCCCTACAAGAACAGGGCCCAGAGCAGTGGGAGTGGGCAGGGTCATCAAGGAAGCTCATTCTATTGGGAACTCCCAGTTTTCCCAACATCAGGGCTTCCTGGGGGCTTCTGTGCAATAAGCAGTTGGTAAAAGAGTGTGAACACTGCCACTTGGAACCACTGAAGGAAAGCAGGATAGCCATGCTCCAATGCAAAAAGCATCCTCATGGAGAAGAGATTAGGCTTATTCTAAGTGAACTTGGACCTACCACTAGGGTCTAGATTCAGATAGCAGTATTCTAAAAGACTGAATTGTTCAAAGAAAAGGATTTTCCTAGGAGGTAGAAGCACTATAAGAGAGGCTGTACTGACCAACTTTCAAAGCCTCTGCCAATTCTGAGGTTCTATGTCCCACTTCTCAACCACTTCCATTTTGGTTTGAACACCACACATTATTCTAGGAGCACATTCTATGTGGCCCACTGGGTGTCTTGGGCTAAACCGATGAACTCATCTCTCTCTCGCTCTCTTTCCCTCTCTCTCTCTCTCTCTCACACACACACACACACATACACACAGAGTTATGGTGATTGATTCAGTAATTACTGGGCATATCCTTTAAAGTAAATCATAATAATTTACTAGGAATACTGAAACAGGTGTCCTCTTTCATTTTTTTTTTTTTTTTTTGAGACGGAGTCTTGCTCTTGTTGCCCAGGCTGGAGTGCAATGGTGCAATATCAGCTCACCACAACCTCTGCCTCCCAGGTTCAAGTGATTCTCCTGTCTCAGCCTCCGGAGTAGCTAGGATTACAGGCATGCACCACCACACCCAGCTAATTTTGTATTTTTAGTTGAGATAGGGTTTCTCCATGTTGGTCAGGCTGGTCTTGAACTCCCGATGTCAGGTGATCCACCTGCCTCAGCCTCCCAAAGTGCTGGGATTACAGGTGTGAGCCACCGCGCTGGCCAGTTCTCTTTCTTTTATGCTAAATAAGAATAAGGAAGAAAAGGGTCTTGATTGCTGTTGGCAGATATTTTTGGAGGACCATCCAAAAGCCATCTTTAGGAGGAAGGCAGAAATGGGGGAAGAAAGGAAACAAGGTCCTTGGTGATGTGAAGTCATGAGTCAATCCTTACCTTAGGCTAGATCTACCTTTGGACCTTTCAGTGCAAACATCTATAAAATCTCTTGATTATTTGAATCAGTCTGAGTTGGTGTTTTTGTTATTTGCAAATAAAAGCACCTTAACCAATGTAAGGGCAATAGTGAGACATGTACATCTCAGTCCCTGACCTCAAAGAAAGAGCTTCCAATATAGCTAGGAAATGAGACATTATTATAGGATAAGTAGAGCAGCACAGAAGAAGAATATAGGTATTAGACATTGAGAGGTGGAGCCAGCTGGGCTTCTGGGTCAGGTGGGGACTTGGAGAACTTTTCTGTCTAGCTAAAGGATTGTAAACACACCAGTCAGCACTCTGTGTCTAGCTAAAGGATTGTAAACACACCAGTCAGCACTCTGTGTCTAGCTAATCAGGTGGGGACTTGGAGAACTTTTCTGTCTAGCTAAAGGATTGTAAATGCACCAATCAGCACTCTGTGTCTAGCTAAAGGTTTGTAAACACACCAGTCAGTGCTCTGTGTCTAGCTAATTGGGTGAGGACTTGGAGAACTTTTGTGTCTAGCTAAAAGATTGTAAATGCACCAATCAGCACTCTGTGTCTAGCTAAAGGTTTGTAAACACACCAGTCAGTGCTCTGTGTCTAGCTAATTGGGTGAGGACTTGGAGAACTTTTGTGTCTAGCTAAAAGATTGTAAATGCACCAATCAGCACTCTGTGTCTAGCTAAAGGTTTGTAAATGCACCAATCAGCACTCTGTCAAAATGGACCAATCGGCTGTCTGTAAAATGGACCAATCAGTTCTCTGTAAAATGGACCAATCAGCAGGATGTAGGTGAGGCCAAATAAGGGAATAAAAGCAGGCCACCCGAGCCAGCAGTGGCAACCCACTCGGGTCCCCTTCCACGCTGTGGAAGTTTTGTTCTTTTGCTCTTCACAATAAATCTTGCTCTTTATTTGCAATACATCTTGCTCACTCTTTGGGTCCACACTACCTTTATGAGCTGTAACATTCACCTTGAAGTTCTGCAGCTTCACTCCTAAAGCCAACGAGACCATGAACCCACTGGGAGGAACGAACAACTCTGGACACGCCACCTTTATGAGCTGTAACACTCACCACAAAGGTCTGCAGCTTCACTCCTGAAGTCAGTGAGACCACAAACCCACCAGAAGGAAGAAACTCTGGACACATCTGAACATCAGAAGGAACAAACTCTGGACACACCATCTATAAGAACTGTAACACTCACCGTGAGGGTCCGTGGCTTCATTCTTGAAGTCAGTGAGACCAAGAACCCACCAATTCTGGACACATTTTGGCAACCATGAAGAGAACATCGCTTATTGCCAAGCGGTGAGACTATCGCCTATCGCCAAGCAGTGAGTGCCATCGAACCCCTTTCACTTGCTATTCTGTCCTATTTTTCCATAGAATTTGGGGGCTAAATATCGGGCACCTGTTGGCCAGTTAAAAGCGACTAGTGCAGCCGCTGGACTAAAGACATGGGTGTCAGGCTTTCTGGCAAAGGGCTCTCTAATAATCCCTGACTCTTCACAGTTGGGAGTGTTGGTTTGCCTGGAACCAGCTTCTGCTTTTCCTGTACTTCTGGGCTGAGCTGAGGGTCAACAGAGAGGAAAGCCATTCAGCTCCGGGGTCCCTAAAAGTTGGTTGACCCTGCAGCCATGAGCGGAACTCTCAAAGCCATGTTGCTCAAGCGAGACTCACCCATCTCTCCTATCTATCCTGACCCTTGCTCCCTGGGTCCTAATGCCTGCCAGACAAACTTCGTCTTGCCTCTCTTCTCCAAGGCTAGTCCCACTTCTAAAAAACCACTCCCTGTCTCTTGGGCTTTTCTAGTTTCTCCTATAAGAACGATTTCTAGTATAAACTCCAGGATTCTGTTACCTTCTTTAGGCACCCGGGCTCACCAATCAGAAAGACATAATTTTTGCCCAAAGCCCCATCATAGGGGGGACTATCTGGGATTTTAGGATCCCTCCTCAGACTAGCAGGCCTAACAAAAGCTATTCTTGAAGCTAGGATATGGGGAGCCTCAGAAATTGTATCCTTCCTATTCATATAGGTGGGGACAAAAGGCATCACTCTTCCAACTCTGGAGAGCCCTTCCCTCCCTCAGGGTATGGCCCTCCATTTCATTTTTTGGGCATAACATCTTTATAGGACATGGGTGAGGTCCCAATACTAACAGGAGAATGCTTAGGACTCTAACAGGTTTTCAAGAATGCATCAGTAAGTGTCACTAAATCCAATTTTTCTCGGTCCTCTTTGTGGTCTAGGAGGACAGGCAAAGGTGCAGGTTTTTGAGAATGCATTGGTAAGGGCCACAAAATCTGACCTTCCTCGGTCTTCCTTGTGGTCTGGGAGGAAAACTAATGTTTCTGTTGCTGCGTCGGTGAGCACAACTATTCCGATCAGCAGGGTCCAGGAACCGTTGCAGGTTCTTGGGCAGGGGTTGTTTCTGCTGCTGCGTCGGTGAGTGTAACTATTCTGATCAGCAGGGTCCAGGGACCCATTGTGGGTTCTTGGGCAGGGGGAGAAACAAAACAAACCAAAACCATGGGTAGTTTTGTCTTTCAGATGAGAAACACTCAGGCATCAACAGGCTCCCCCATGAAATGCATCGTAAGGCATTGGGACAAATTTGACCCACAAACCCTGAAAAAGAGGCAGCTCATTTTTTTCTGCACTATGGCCTGGCCTCAATATTCTCTCTCTGATGGGGAAAAATGGCCACCTGAGGGAAGTAGTTGGGGGTTGTTAGAGAGCCCTTTGCCAGAAAGCCTGACACCCGTGTCTTTAGTCCAGCGGCCATGCTAGTCACTTTTAACTGGCTGACAGGTGCCCGGTATTTAGCCCCCAAGTTCTATGGAAAAATAGGACAGAATAGCAAGTGAAAGGGGTTCAATGGTACTCACCGCTTGGTGATAGGTGATAATCTCACCACTTGGTGATAAGCGATGGTCCCTTTGTGGTTGCCAAAATGTGTCCAGAATTGATGGGTTCTTGGTCTCACTGACTTCAAGAATGAAGCCATGGACTCTTGCAGTGAGTGTTACAGTTCTTAAAGATGGTGTGTCCAGAGTTTGTTCCTTCTGATGTTTGGACATGTCCAGAGTTTCTTCCTTCTGGTGGGTTTGTGGTCTCACTGACTTCAGGAGTGAAGCTGCAGACCTTCGAGGTGAGTGTTACAGCTCATAAAGGTGGCACGTCTGGAGTTGTTCATTCCTGCCAGTGGGTTCATGGTCTTGCTGGCTTCAGGAGTGAAGCTGCAGACCTTAAAGATGAATGTTACAGCTCATAAAGATAGTGTGGACCCAAAGAGTGAGCAGCAGCAAGATTTATTGCGAAGAGCGAAAGAACAAAACTTCCACAGCATGGAAGGGGATCCAAGTGGGTTGCCACTGCTGGCTCAGGTGGCCTGCTTTTATTCCCTTATTTGGCCCCACCTACATCCTGCTGATTGGTCCATTTTACAGAGAGCTGATTGGTCCCTTTTACAGAGAGCTGATTGGTCCATTTTGACAGAGTGCTGATTGGTGCATTTACAAACCTTTAGCTAGACACAGAGTGCTGATTGGTGCATTTACAATCTTTTAGCTAGACACAAAAGTTCTCCATGTCCCCTTCTCACTCTCTGATTTAAAGCAGATCAAGGCAGACCTGGGGAAGTTTTCAGATGATCCTGATAGGTACTTAGATGTCCTACAGGGTCTAGGGCAAACATTCAATCTCACTTGGAGAGATATCATGCTATTGTTAGATCAAACCCTAGCCTTTAATGAAAAGAATGCAGCTTTAGCTGCAGCCTGAGAGTTTGGAGATACCTGGTATCTTAGTCAAGTAAATGATAGAGTGACAGCCGAAGAAAGGGACAAATTCCCTACTGGTCAGCAAGCCATCCCCAGTATGGATCCCCACTGGGACTTGGACTCAGATCATGGGGACTGGAGTCATAAACATCTGTTGACCTGTGCTCTAGAAGGACTAAAGAGAATTAGGAAAAAGCCCATGAATTAATCAATGATGTCTGCTATAACTCAGGGAAAGGAAGAAAATCCTTCTGCCTTCCTCGAGCAGCTATGGGAGGCCTTAAGAAATTATACTCCCCTGTCACCCGAATCACTCGAGGGTCAATTGATTCTAAAAGATAAGTTTATTACCCAATCAGCTGCAGATATCAGGAGAAAGCTCCAAAAGCAAGCCCTGGGCCCTGAACAAAATCTGGAGGCATTATTAAACCTGGCAACCTTGGTGTTCTATAATAGGGATCAAGAGGAACAGCCCAAAAGGAAAAGCAAGATCAGAGAAAGGCCGCAGCCTTAGTCAGGGCCCTCAGACAAACAAACCTTTGTGGTTCAGAGAGGACAGAATATGGAGCAGGCCAATCACCCAGTAGGGCTTGTTATCAGTGTGGTTTATAAGGACACTTTAAAAGAGATTGTCCAATGAGAAACAAGCTGCCCCCTCGTACATGTCCACTATGCTGATGCAATCACTGGAAGGCACACTGCCCCAGAGTGCAAAGGTTCTCTGGGTCAGAAGCCCCCAACCAGATGATCCAACAATAGGACTGAGGGTGCCCGGGGCAAGCACCAGCCCGTGTCATCACCCTCACTGAGCCCTGGGTACATTTAACCATTGAGGGCCAGGAAATTGACTTCCTCCTGGACACTGGCACAGCCTTCTGAGTATTAATCTCCTGTCCTGGACGACTATCTTCAAGGTCCATTACCATCCAAGGAATCCTGGGACAGCCTGTAACCAGGTATTTCTCCCACCTCCTCAGTTGTAATTGGGAGATTTTGCTGTTTTCACATGCCTTTCTTGTTATGCCTGAAAGTCCCACACCCTTATTAGGGAGGGATATATTAGCCAAAGCTGGAGCTATTATCTACATGAATATGGGGAACAAGTTACACATTTGTTGTCCCCTACTTGAGGAGGGAATCAACCCTGAAGTCTGGGCATTGGAAAGACAATTTGGAAGGGCAAAAAATGCCCACCCAGTCCAAATCAGGCTAAAAGACCCCACCACTTTTCCTTATCAAAGGCAATATCCCTTAAGGCCTGAAGCTCATAAAGGATTACACGATATTGTAAAACATTTAAAAGCTCAAGGCTTAGTAAGGAAATGCAGCAGCCCTGCAACACAGTTCTAGGAGTACAAAAACCAAATGGTCAGTGGAGATTAGTGCAAGATCTTAGGCTCATCAATGAGGCAGTAATTCCTGTATATCTAGTTGTACCTAACCCCTATACCCTGCTCTCTCAAATACCAGAGGAAGCAGAATGGTTTATGGTTCTGGACCTCAAGGATGCCTTCTTCTGTATTCCCCTGCACTCTGGCTCCCAGTTTCTCTTTGCCTTTGAGGATCCCACAGACAACATGTCCCAACTTACGTGGATGGTCTTGCCCCAAGGGTTTAGGCATAGCCCTCATCTGTTTGGTCAGGCACTGGCCCAAGATCTAGGCCACTTCTCAAGTCCAGGCAGTCTGGTCCTTCAGTATATGGATGATTTACTTTTGGCTACCAGTTTGGAAGCCTCATGCCAGCAGGCTACTCTTGAACTTTCTAGCTAATCAAGGGTACAAAGCATCTAGGTCAAAGGCCCAGCTTTGCCCACAGCAGGTCAAATATCTAGGCCTAATCTTAGCCAGAGGAACCAGGGCCCTTGGCAAGGAACAAATACAGCCTATACTGGCTTATCCTCACCCTAAGACATTAAAACAGTTGCGGGGGTTCCTTGGAATCACCGGCTTTTGCCGACTGTGGATCCCTGGATACAGCGAGATAGCCAGGCCCCTCTATACTCTAATCAAGGAGACCCAGAGAGCAAATACTCATCTAGTAGAATGGGAACCATGGGCAGAAACAGCCTTCAAAACCTTAAAGGAGGTCCTAGTACAAGCTCCAGCTTTAAGCCTTCCCACAGGACAAAACTTCTCTTTATATGTCACAGAGAGAGCAGGAATAGCTCTTGGGGTCCTTACTCAGACTTGTGGGACAACCCACAACCAGTGGCATACCTAAGTAAGGAAATTGATGTAGTAGTAAAAGGCTAGCCTCACTGTTTAAGAGTAGTTGCGGCGGTGGCTGTCTTAGTGTCAGAGGCTATCAAAATGATACAAGGAAAGGATCACACTGTCTGGACTACTCATGATGTAAATGGCATACTAGGTGCCAAAGGAAGTTTATGCCTATCAGACAACTGCCTACTTAGATACCAGGCACTACTCCTTGAGGGACCAGTGCTTCAAATACATACATACATGGCCCTCAACCCTGCCACTTTTCTCCCAGAGGATGGGGAACCAATCGAGCATGACGGCCAACAAATTATAGTCCAGATTTATGCCACCTGAGATGATCTCTTAGAAGTCACCTTAGCTAATCCTGACCTTAACCTATATACTAATGGAAGTTCATTTGTGGAGAATGGGATATGAAGGGCAGGTTATGCCATAGTTAGTGATGTAACCATACTTGAAAGTAAGCCTCTTCCCCCACGGACCAGCATCCAGTTAGCAGAACTAGTGGCACTTACCCGAGCCTTAGAACTGGGAAATGGAAGAAGAATAAATGTGTATACAGATAGCAAGTATGCTTATCTAATCCTACATGACCATGCTGCAATATGGAAAGAAAGGGAGTTCCTAACCTCTGGGGGACCCCCATTAAATACCACAAGGAAATCATAGAGTTATTGCACACAGTGCAAAAACCCAAGGAGGTGGCAGTCTTACACTGCCAAAGCCATCAAAAAGGGGAAGGAGAAGGGAGAACAGCAGCATAAGTGGCTAGCAAAGTCAGGGAAAGACCAGCAGAAAGGAAAGAGAGGAAGAGACAGAAAGAAAAAGAGAGAGAGGAAGAAATGGAGAGACAAAGAGAAGGAGTCAAAGAGAGAGACAGAGAAACTGAGAGAAAGACACAGAAAGTCAAAGAAAGAGAGGAAGAGACAGACAAAGAGGGAGTGAGAAAGTGAGAGACAAAGAAGTCAAAGAGAAAGAAAGGGAGATGGAAGTAGTAAAGAAAAAACAGTGTACCATATTCCTTTAAAAGCCAGGGTAAATTTAAAACCTATAATTGATAATTGAAGGTCTTCTCTGTGACCCTATAACACTCCAATACCACCTTGTTAGCGTAAACAAGAGGGTAGCCCGAAAGCACTGAGGCCACTGACAACCTGTAGCCTTCCTATCAAAAATCCTTAACCCGGCAGGTTTCCTAACAGGGGATCTAAATCTGAAGGTCTGACCAGACATAGGAGGAACTCTCTTTAGGACAGGAGGATAGATGGTTCCTCCTGGGTGATTAAGGAAAAAAGACACAATGGGTATTCAGTAAATGATAAGGAAACTCTTGTAGAAGCAGAGTTAGGAAAATTGCCTAATAACTGGTCTGGTCAAATGTGCGAGCTGTTTGCACTAAACCAAATCTTAAAGTACTTACAGAATCAGGGAGACATCTATACCAATTCTAAGTTAATATGGACTGAATGAGGTTTTATTAATAGCAAAGAAAAATTAAAATCCCAAACTTACAAGGTTTTCTACTAAAGTAGAGTTTGCTAAAAGTTAACAGTGTAACATGCATTATCTTACTACCACACACTTTCAAAGGCTTTCTCAGACAGTTTGCAAGAAATAATGAAATCTATCCTTACTCTACAATCCCAAATAGATTCTTTGGCAACAGTGACTCTCCAAAACCACTGAGACCTAGACCTCCTCACTGCTGAGAAAGGAGGACTCTGTACCTTCTTAGGGGAAGAGTGTTCTTTTTATATTAACCAGTCAGGGATAGTACGAGATGCTGCCCAGCATTTATAGGAAAAGGCTTCTAAAATCAGAAAACAGCTTTCACAATTCTTATACCAACCTCTGATGCTGGGCAACATGGCTTCTCCCCTTTCTAGATCCCGTGGTAGCCATCTTGCTATTACTCGCCTTCAGGCCCTGTGTTTTTAACCTCCTTGTCAAATTTGTTTCCCCTAGAATTAAGGCCATCAGGCTACAGATGGTCTTACAAATGGAGCCCCAAATGAGTTCAACTAACAACTTCTACCGAGGACCCCTGGACCAACCTGCTGGCCCTTCCACTGGCCTAAAGAGTTCCCCTCTGGAGGACACTACAACTGCAGGGCCTCTTCTTCACCCCTATCCAGCAGGAAGTAGCTAGAGCGGTCATCGGCCAAATTCCCAACAGAAGTTGGGGTGTCCTGTTTAGGGGGGGATTGAGAGGTGAAGCTTGCTGGGCTTCTAGGTCAAGTGGGGACTTGGAGAACTTTTCTGTCCAGCTAAAGGATTGTAAACACACCAATCAGCGCTCTGTGTCTAGCTAATTGGGTGGGGACTTGGAGAACTTTTGTGTCTAGCTAAAGGATTGTAAATGCACCAATCAGCACTGTGTGTCAAGCTAAAAGTTTGTAAATGCACCAATCAGCACTCTGTCAAAATGGACCAATCAGCTCTCTGTAAAATGGACCAATCAGCAGGATGTAGGTGGGGCCAAATAAGGGAATAAAAGCAGGCCACCCTAGCCAGCAGCAGCAACCCACTCGGGTCCCCTTCCACGCTGTGGAAGTTTTGTTCTTTCACTCTTCACAATAAATCTTGCTGCTGCTCACTCTTTGGGTCCACACTACCTTTATGAGCTGTAACACTCACCGCGAAGGTCTGCAGCTTCACTCCTGAAGCCAGCAAGACCATGGACCCACTGGGAGGAATGAACAACTCCAGACGCGCCACCTTTAAGGGCTGTAACACTCACTGTGAAGCTCTGCAGCTTCACTCCTGAAGTCAGTGAGACCATGAACCCACCAGAAGGAAGAAACTCCGGACACCTCCAAACATCAGAAGGAAAAAACTCCGGACACACCATCTTTAAGAACTGTAACACTCACTGTGAGGATCTACAGCTTCATTCTTGAAGTCAGCGAGACCAAGAACCCACCAATTCTAGACACAATATGACTGCATAAGATACAGTACCAAATGGGTGTCACAAAACCATGAAAACCATAGGAAAGATAGAAAAGAATGCTATAAGCTACTCTGGGAAAGGCACTTTGTCCTGCATCCCTTCTCTCTTATTTCTGTTAAGCAGGGCGAGGCCTCCTTAAGAGCATGGTCTCTGTAGTCAGATTGCATAGACTTAATTCCCAGCTTGTCTAAATCCCACTTAAATTGTGTAGACTTAAATTCCATTTGCTAGTTTTGTGGTCTTGGGCTAGTAACTTTTCTGCACCTTAATTTTCTGATCTGTAAAGTAGGTATAAAAAAACAGTAATTAGGGCTGGGCACTGCGGCTCATGCCTATAATCCCAGCACTTTGGGTGGCCGAGGCAGGTGGATCACGAGGTTAGGAGTTCAAGAGCAGCGTGGCCAGGATGGTGAAACCTTGTCTCTACTAAAAATACAAAAATTAGCTGGGAGTGGTGGCACTTGCCTGTAATCCCAGCTACTCAGGAGACTGAGGCAGAGAACTGCTTGAACCCGGGAGGCGGAGGTTTCAGTGAGCCAAGATGGCACCACTGCACTCCAGCCTGGGTGATAGAGTGAGAGTCCATCAACAAAACAAAACAAAACAGTAATTACCTTTTCTTCTTGTAAGAACTGAATGAGTGAATACAATAGTGCCTGGTACATAATCAGCATGCCGTAAGTATTCACTATGACCTTGATTCAATAAACAATTTTTGAATACCTATGATGTACCAAACACTGTGTTTGAGATATAACAATAGTGAATAAAACATAATCTTTGTCCTTAAGGAGGTTACAACTTTCAATGAAAGATACAAACTAGTGAACAGGCCATTGAAGCATGTGGTAAATGAGGACAGGAAGGATGTATTAGTGAAGACTTTTGCTTAGAGAAACAAAAAACAACTGAGCTCTCTTAAACAAAAGAGAGGAGTTAAAAAAATAAAAATGTAGCAGTATGTCAGAATAGGACTATTATAGAACCAGGAACTGGAGAGCCACTGGGAGCCCCAGAAGTAGTCTTTCTCTGCTGGTGGGCTGCACTTTTCTCTGCAGCCTGGCCTCATGCTTCTTTGTCCCCACAGAGGGATATGACCACCCCACAGCTCCTTCCTGGGTTTACATGTTGAAGCCTGACCAGGAGGCTGGATAGCCTGTCCCTATGCCAAATTCTTGGGGAGGGGAATCTAATTTGGCCCCCTTCAATGACAGGTTTAACCCTTGTCTAATTGGCGAGGTCGTAGTAAAAACATGGCTCTGGGGCCAGTGACTGTAAATTGGGGGAGTGGGCAAGTGAGGCTCAGTTCTTAAAGAAGGAAGTGTGGCTCATGGGCTAATTAGATACTTCCAAAGGTGTCAACTCCAGGAGGGACTCTAACCCAGCCTTGAGTCAGAGGACACTTCCTACAGGAATTCATGCCTAGGCTAAGACTTTGAAGACTAATGAGAATTAACAGATGAAGGGATGAGAAGAGCATATTCCTGTAATTGTGAGAAGCATGAGTAGAGAGAAGGGGGCATCTCTGGACATCTCCAGGGAGGCCAGGGACAAGAGATGAGCCTGGAAAAATGAGCAGACCGTAGATCACAAAGGGTCTTTTAAGCTTTACCATGTTGGGACTTTGCTGTGAGTTCTGAGGGAATATATTAAAGATTTTAAAAGATAACTCGCTTTTCTTTACAACATTCACACCATCAAATGTTTTGTTGGACAAATTATTCCAGGAACCATATGAGAATATGTTGGGGTTGGGGAAAATGGAGGCATTGAGGTAATTTATGTGAGAGGGGGTGTTGGTGGTCTGAACTAAGGTAGTAATAGTAAGAAGAAGAAAAAAGTTGTGTTGATCTTAGGACACCCACATAATCAGTGCCTGATTTATATTAGGATTTTTGTTGAGCGATAGCAACATAGAGATCAGACAAACTGGAGTGGCTCCCTCTAGTTCAGATATTTCTTGTTGCTTTGGTGATCAATGGCACTAGAACAGAGGAAGGGCTGGTAAATTCTGGCTGCAGGTCAGCACCGCTGAAAGATGTATTAAAGGCTCTTTCTCCCACTGCCATTTGTAACTCTTTGCATCCCTTGATGTGCCAGGAAACTTCAGCTCTGTAACTCAGGAAGGAGAGAAGAGCTATGGTTGAGGGCCAGGTTGAGAGGAGCAGGAGAAAGAAAGAGAGGAGGAGGGGGAGAAAAAAAAGGAGCAGAAGGAGAAGAAGTGGGAGGAGGAGTGCTGAATGGTATAGATGGTATAGATCTCCTTCCCATCTTGGTCTCTTTGGTTAGAAGAAACTAAAGGAATTATTTTCTAGTGATTCTCTGTGAAACTTGGGAGGTGGTGAGGATGATGACAGCTGCTCACAGAAAATGGTGTGGGAGCCAGGCAGAAGAACAGGGTGGCTGCTGTGGGCACCTGCAGCTGACAGTGTTGCACGGGCCTACATGGAGTTCCCATTTCAGAAATACCTGGGGAAAGAGGAAGGGGACTTGAGAAGTCCTGAGTTCTGGTTGCAGTGTATGTGTTTGTGTATGTGCATGTAACAATGCAAAGAAGGTGGTGTGGGAGATCATGCCCTTGTGATTTGGGTAGAACTCTGAGGAACCCTCATTTTCTAGTTATAGGCTGGAGGCTTGGTTTTTGACCCAGATAATCTGGTGTTCAGGAAACAAATAGAGAACATCCTGAGCAAGAATTTGAGTTGAAGTAGTTTTAATTTTGTGCCCATGTCACCTGAGGGGAGGTATTTTTGCTCACTCTCTGAGTGCACAGGACATACTGCCATGCCGACGTGGCCTCGGTGTGGATCTTCCAGAGGCCTCAGAGCAGCACAGCTGAGCTGGACCATTCATAAAGTTCCCCCAGGCTCACGATGGGGCTTTTTAGCAACCCAGGAACGTGGAAGTTTCTCTTTTATAAATCTGATGGTGTGGTCCATAGTCTTCCTTCTTTTTTGGTATCTAGAAGTCCTCCTTTTTTCTTTTCTTTTTTTTTTTTTTTGAGATGGAATCTTGCTCTGTTGCCCAGGCTGGAGTGCAGTGGCACAATCTCGAGTCACTGAGTTCAAGCAATTCTCCTGCCTCATAGTCTTCCATCTTTTTTTTGTTGTTGTTGTTATCTAGAAGTCCTCCTTTTTTTGTTGTTGTTTTTAGATGAAATCTCGCTCTGTTGCCCAGGCTGGAGTGCAGTGGCACAATCTCCGCCTCCTGGGTTCAAGCAATTCTCCTGCCTCAGCCTCTCGAGTAGCTGAGATTACAGGCATAGCTAATTTTTGTTTTTTGTTTTTTTGGGACAGAGTCTTGCTCTGTCACCAGGTCAGAGTGCAGTGGTGCGATCTCGGCTCATTGCAACCTGCGCCTCCAGGGTTCAAGCAATTCTCCTGCCTCAGCATCCCGAGTAGCTGGGATTACAGGCGCACACCATCACGCCCAGCTAATTTTTGTATTTTTAGTAGAGACGGGTTTTCACCATGTTGGCCAGGATGGTCTCAATCTCTTGACCTCGTGATTTGCCCGCCTCGGCCTCCCAAAGTGCTGGGATTACAGGCGTAAGCCATGGTACCAGGCCAAGAAATCCTCTTGTAAGGTGAAAATATATATATATATATATATTATTATATATTGTATATTGTATATATTTTATTATATATAGTATATATTTTATATATATATATATATTTTTTTTTGAGATGAAGTCTCACTCTTGTCCCCCAGGCTAGAGTGCGATGGTGCGATCTAGGCTCACTGCAACCTCCGCCTCCCAGGTTCAAGCGATTCTCCTGCCTCTGCCCCCTGAGTAGCTGGGATTACAGGCGCCTGCCACCACGCCTGGCTAGTTTTTTGTATTTTTAGTAGAGACGGGGTTTTACCATGTTGGCCAGGCTGGTCTCGAATTCCTGACCTCAGGTGATCCACCTGCCTCGGCCTCCCAAGGTGCTGGGATCAGAGGCATGAGCCACCGTGCCCGGCCATTTTTTTTTTTAAACCATGTTAAATCAATACTTTTGAAAATAATTTAGGATTTAGGCCAATATTTTGTAAAGGCTTCTATTTAGTTATAAAATTTCTAAATATACCTTAAAGAAGACACAATGAAATATTTGACCAATAATTTCCATTCATGTTGCAAAAAGATCATTTACCATCTTATATAGTTAATACATTTACTTCTGATGGCAAATATACTATTCAAGACCCCTCAAGTGTCTGGAAATAGAGATTTCTTTTAGAAAAGCAGCTGCCTTGTGCTCTGAGTACTTTGCAGTTGACTAATCATGAGGAAAGGTCCTTTGATGAAGAATCAAATCTCGATATTTTATCATAGAAAAAAGAGTTCCTAGGCTGAGTGTGGTGACTCACGCCTGTAATCCCAGCACTTTGGGAGGCTGAGGCAGATGAATCACCTGAGGTCGGGAGTTCGAGACCACCCTGACCAACTTGGAGAAACCCCGTCTATATTGAAAATACAAAAATTAGCCGGGTGTGGTAGTGCATGCCTGTAATCCCAGCTACTCGGGAGGCTGAGGCAGGAGAATTGCTTGAAACTGGGAGGTGAAGTTTGCGGTGAGCCGAGATTATGCCATTGCACTCCAGCCTGGGCAACAAGAGCGAAATTCCATTTAAAAAAAAAAAAGAAAGAAAGAGTTAGTTTGTTTCACGAGGAAGTTGGTGCATTGAACTTGGGTTCTGTGACCTTGAGTATAACATTATTTCCTGCTAAATGCGAATGTTTTCTTTTGTTTGTTTTTTTAAAAAGGTCTTGAGTATCCTGTCTATATCCCTTGGATGCTACCATTTCAGTAAACGCCAAGATTTCCCGTGGCTTGTGTCTGTCTCTTCATGCACAGGAACTTTCTCCAGCACTGAGAAAAGTTGCCATGTAGGTGGCAGGAAGTTCTGGGGAACTGATACTACCCAGGAGCAGTCCTCAATTAATACTTATAGGAATTGGTGTATAAATATCCCAGCTCCCCCAGTTTTGAGTGGGATAATTCTGACACACATATTTTCTACTCTGTCTTGCAGTTTCCCTGTGGATTGAGCTGCATCATTGCCCAGGATGGTAGCAGGCTTAATGACCACCCTTTGGTGGCTGCCTTCTATTCTCTCTGTCATTTCCTCACTTCCCTTCTAGTAGTTCCTGCACCTCTAAAATAAGCTATTCTACTCAAATCTATGTCCTAGGGTTTACTTCTTGGGAAACCAAACTAAGACAGACTCATTTGTTTAAAATGGGATCATTCTGCTATTTCATATTCTGCTACATGCTGATAGAGTATCAAGGCATAATTTCCAAACTGCTATAAAGATAATTCTCATACAAATAGATGCATGTGTCAAAGTTTTATTTAATTCATTTATGAGGAACTGGCAGAATAACAAAGCTGATTCAATGTGTATAGTCAGTGAAAAAAGGAATGCTGAAATAAGACTGCTATATTAGATGTAAAACTGCTTAATGTCCTACAGGGGAATTACATCATAACCTTTGAGTTATTATGTAGAGGAACAAATATCATTATAACTTACAGAGATGAACTCTACAGAGATGAACTCTAATTTTATAGACTAGAATGGATCTGGGTCTCTGATTAATTAGTACTAGTAAGTCAAACAATGTTAGACCCTACTCATATTAGATGGGGCTTAGCATGATCAAAGGTCACCCAGTTATCTTTTTTACTTATTTCCAAGTTTGGAATCATTTTTGGAGCAACAGGAGACTTTTTTTTTGGAGACTGAGTCTCACTCTTTCGCCCAGGCTGGAGTGCAGTGGCACGATCCCAGCTCACCGTAATCTCTGCCTCCCGGGTTCAAGTGATTCTTTTGCCTCAGTCTCTGAGGCTGGGATTACAGTCGCGCACCACCACGTCTAACTAATTTTGTATATTTAGTATAGATGGGGTTTCACCATGTTAGCCAGGCTGATCTCAAACACTCGACCTCTGGTGATCTGCCCACCTCGGCCTCCCAAAATGCTGGGTTTACAGGCGTGAGCCACCGCGCCCAGCCAACAGGAGACTTTTATGGTGGCTTATAAGTAATCTGTGGGCTAATGAATGTGACATTCTTAGTGGCAGATCAGTAAGTTGTGAAATGTGTGTGTGTTTGTATATGTTTTGAAACACTCATTTCACTTGTTTGGAACAACAAAATATGTTTTAAAGACATTTTAAAAATTATAAATGCAGCACATTTTGATATTGAATAAAACATGTAACATAAATTATCAAAACAAACTTTATCATGTAGGAGTTTTGTTTTCTGTTTTAGTTTTTATTAAGTGTATCCAGTATTTTGATGAAATTATTTGGAAATTCTGGATCTGGAAACTGGTTACAGATGTCCAGATTTTCCTTACTGGGAAAGAATCTTTAGGAAAACATCTGTTATACTAGAATCTTTTTTTTTTTTTGGTGGGGTGGGGGTTGGGGAGATGGGACAGAGCCTCGATCTTTTGCCCAGGCTGGAGTTAAGTGGTGCGATCTTGGCTCACTGCAACCTCTGCCTCCCGGTTACGAGTGATTCTCCTGTCTCAGCCTCCGGAGAGCCGGGATTACAAGCGCCCACCACCACATCCAGCTAATTATTGTATTTTTAATAGAGACAGGGTTTCACTATGTTGGCCAGGCTGGTCTCGAACTCCTGACCTCAGGTGATGCACCTGCCTCAGCTTTCCAAAGTGCTAGGATTACAGGCATGAGCCACCATGCCCGGCCGATTCATTTGATTTTTTTTTTTTTTTGAGACAGAGTTTCATTCTTGTTGCCCAGGCTGGAGTGCAGTGGCGTGATCTCTGCCGGCTCACTGCAAACTCCACCTCCCGGGTTCAAACGATTGTCCTGCCTCAGCCTCTGGAGTAGTCGGGTTTACAAGCGCCTATCACCACGCCAGGCTAATTTTTTTATTTTCACTAGAGACGGGTTTCGTCATGTTGGCCAGACTTGTCTCAAACTCCTGACCTCAAGTGATCCACTCACCCTGGCCTCCCAAAGTGCTGGGATTATAGGTGTGAGCCACTGTGCCTGGCCCTCATTTGGATATTTAAAAAATTGCTGCTTATTGGTTGTTTTAACTAGCCCTACAGTGGTCTTAAAAAGGAAAGAGAAAGAAAGAAAGAAAGAAAGAAAGGAGAAAGAAAGACAGACACAGGACATAGATCACTGTCCTCTGAAAAATGTACTTAATTTTTTTTTTTCTAAAAAGAATCTCAATGGACATCTTTAAGACCACAATACTTTTCTCTTCCCCACTTCAAATTTTGATCAATGGTGTCAAAAGATGAAGATAATCCATTTCTTCCATCCTCTTGTATTTACAGGGCCTGAAGGACTATTCCATTATCAGCTAATAAGACCTACCTGCTCACTGCCACATCTGGTTAAACATTCAGTTTGAAAAATCAGCAAAGATAAGCTGCTCTCTGACATGAGGACATTTGGGGTGGAATTTCTTTGCATATTATGAGGAATTAAGTGGAGGTAGTTTCAGAGACCATCTCAAAGCCTGAGTTCAAATAGGCTCTTCTTTCCCTTGATCTCTTTGAAAGCCAACAGCCCCTGAATGCTGGCAGCAGAAGGGAGCATTCTCTCTTTGTAAATTGAATGACCTGATTTTTATCTCTAGTTGGATTCCAGGAGGAAGCATGATGTCATTTCAACCACCGGCCAGAACACTTCTTGCTTAATGAACACTTTGAGCTTACTGGCAGCCAAGAAGGCCTTTGTTTACTGTGCTTAGAAATCAGGGTCAAAGATTCTTTCTCTGCCTCTTAGGAACAAAGGGACAGGCTTGCTAACCAGCCCTCGTCTGTGAGCAAGTCTCAGGCATGGCAGACAGATAAATACAACTGGCTCCCAAAAGGTTACAAAGTCTAAGAGGTCAATGGGACAGGAGAGAGAAGGAGCTGAAATGCCATCAAAGATGAGTTTTTGTGTGTGTTAAGTCCTCCCTTCCTGTACCCAGGGCTGTGTGTCAGCCAGGTGTCCTGTGGCAGGTGCGTGCCACTCTACCTGCCTGTGGCTCTCACTGGCTCCGGCCTGGCCCCACTCTCCACCCTAAAGCTTCCCTCAGCTGTTTGAGCAGTTGCCGTGGGGCTTGGGTAGCCTCCATCCACTGGCAACTGTTGAGATATATTATGAAGGTGGAAACAGATTTCTAGAACTGTAGTTACTAACTGCTGAGGGCAATACCAGAAATATAAAGAAGAGAAAAATATGCAATGAGTTTATTTCTATTTGTGGTGCATAGTAAATTAGATATTAGGTAAAAGAGGCTGAATGTTAAGGAAAACACAGTGAAGCCCATTCTCCAATGGAAATAGTGTAAGCCCTCTGATAATTTTTCATCTTAAAACCAGCTTTATTGAGGCGTAATTGCCATATAATGAATTGCATACGGTTAAAGTATACAATTGGAGAAGCTTTGTATGTATACACTTGTAAAAAGTCCATCACCATACTGACATGTCCACGTAGGGTTATCAGTTGTAAGAAACCCACCACTCTGGTGGGGGGAGATTAGTAGTCCGGCAGGATATGCATGTGTGTGTGCTGGTGGTGTGGGAAATCTCTCTACCTTCCTCTCAATTTTGCTGTGAACACAAAACTGCTCTAAAAAGAAAGTCTATTTAAAAAAAGATCTATAAAAAAAAAGTGCATCACCACAATCAGAATTATCAACCCCAAAAGTTTCCTTCTGACACTTTGTAATCATTTCTCTCCAGGGCCAGTCCTTCCCACACTCACTTTTCCCCATCCCCAGGGGACTACTGATTGGCTTTCCGTCACTAAAGATTAGTGATGTTTTCTAGAGTTTTATATAAATGAAATATACATTCTGTACTCTTTTTTGTCTGACTTCTTTTAGAAGATGTTGTTGTACTTATCAATAGTTTATTCTTTTTATTGCTGAATAATATTCCATTTGTGGAATACAAATGCCATATAATGAACTGCACGTGGTTAAAGTATACAATTTGAAAAGTTTTGACATATGTATACACTTCTACACCATAATGATGTGTCAATGTAGGGTCATGGCTATGCCACAATTTGTCTATTCACCTGTTAATAGGCATTGTGTTGTTTGGGTTTCTGATTATTATACGTAAAGTTATTATAAACATTCATGTACAAGTCTTTGTATGGACATACACTTTCAGATCTCTTGAGTAAATACCCAGGAATGAATGGCTGGATCATGTGGTAGGAATATATAATAATTATTATTTTTTTCCGGAGACAGGATCTCACTCTGTCACCTAGGCTGAAGTGTAGTGGCACAATCTTGGCTGACTGCAACGTCCGCCTCCCAGGTTCAAGCCATTCTTGTGCCTCGGCCTCCCAAGTAGCTGGGACTACAGGTGTGCACCACCACGCCCGGCTAATTTTTGTATTTTTTGTAGAGATGGGGTTTTGCTGTGTTGGCCAGGCTGGTCTCAAACTCCTGGCCTCAAGTGATCCACCTATCTCTGCCTCCCAAAGTGCTGGGACTATGGGCATGAGCCACTGCACCTGGCCCAGAATATATTAAATTTGTAAAGAAATGGCCAAACTGCTTTCCAAAGGGGTTGTACTATTTTATATTCTCACCGGCAGTGTATGAGGCTTCCAATTTACTGCCTCGTCAACAGTGGATATGGTCACTCTTCTTAATTTTGGACATTCTAAGAGATGTGTAGTAGTAGCACATTGGGTTTCAACTTGAATTTTTCTAATGATTACAGATGATGACCATATTTTCCTATGCTTATTTGCCATTTGTGTGTGTGTGTATATTTGTATACGTTTGTGTATATTGTGTGTGTGTGTGTGTGTGTGTCTGTGTATATGAAGTGCCTGTTCAAATCTTTTGCCCATTTTAAAAACTGGGTTGTTTATTTTTACAAGTTCTTTATATATTCTGAATACAAGTCCTCTATCAGATACAGTATGCTATGCAAATATTTCAGTCTGTGTCTTATTTTTTTATTCTCTTCATAGTCTTTTGAAAAGCAGAAATTCTTAATTTTGATGAAGTCCAACTTGTTAGTTTTTCTGATAAAGTTTCTAAAAGGTGAGAGCACCATTTAGGCAATGTGATGGACCTGACATAATTTTCAGTGCCTTCTTGGATCTGTGATTGTTAAAATCCTTTTTTTTTTTTTTTTTTTTTTTTTGAGATGAAGTCTAGCTCTTGTCACCTAGGCTGGAGTGCAATGGCACGATCTCAGCTCACTGCAACCTCCGCCTCTCGGGATTCTCCTGCCTCAGCCTCCCGAGTAGCTGGGATTACAGGTGTGCACCACCACGCCCAGCTAATTTTTGTATTTTTAGTAGAGACGGGGTTTCACCATGTTGGCCAGGCTGGTCACCAACTCTAGACCTCAGGCGATCTGCCCACCTCAGCCTCCCAAAGTGCTGAGATTACAGGCATGAGCCACTGATCGCGGCCTAAAATTCTTTTAGAAAATAGTTTATTTGCTTTCTTTTCTCCATATCATGATTCTGTAACATCTGTGATTTTTAAATATGACCAGCAAGTTCTTTTCTGGTCAAACCTCATTACCAGAACAATCAAATAGCTAAAAGATATCCAGGTTCTGGTGCATGTCTACTTATTTCAAGCAAAATTTGATAAAACAAAATTACAGTACCACAAGGAAATCTGGACTAAATTAGAATACTATGGTGGTGAGATTTTCGTAAATGCAACTCCAGGGAGAATAAAGCCACTGAATTGGGTTTCTGGGGTGTATGGGGAAAGTAATTTTGTCTTCAACCACAGGAGATAAGAAAGACCAGCAAATTAGGCCCAAATCATCCATGAATCAAGGATAAAATGACTCGAATTCTGCCATTGGGGAACTCTGCCATGGCTCTCTACACAGGCGTTGGCTGCCTCTGCATTTTAGCAGGAGAAATTCTCCACCTGCCCCCATAGGAAGCCAGATCCTTACTACTATATTTTAAATTACATATAAATTAAAGATTATGTCTAGTTTGGGCTCACATCTATACTCCCAGCATTTTGGGAGGCCAAGGCAGGAGGATCACTTGAGCCCAGGAGTTCGAGACCAGCCTGGGCAACATAGTAAGACCTCAACTCTACAAAAATAGAATAAAATTAGCCAGTCATGGTGATGTGTTCTTGTAGTCCCAGCTAATTGAGAGGCTGAGGTGGGAGCATTGCTTGGGCACAGAAGGATGAGGCTGCAGTGAGCCGGGGTTCCACCACTGTACTCCAGCCTGGTTGCCAAGAAAAAAAAAAAAAAGACTATGTTTATACCCAAATAATGAAAAGATCAACTAACATTGCTAGTGCTCATGCTTGCTAGGGGAAAATGTTTTATCATAGAACCTCATGTAACCCCAACAACCCTGCGAGTGGGTACCATTATTGTCTCATTTTACGGATGAGGAAACTGAAGCACAGAAAGTTTGAGAGAGCAGTAAAGTCGGACAGTTCAGTTGACTTCAGGGTCTGTGCTCTTCCTTCCCATTCTCTATTGCCAATTTTCATGGCACCCACATAACTCAACTCTTTCACTTCTGTGAGTGGTCTTTTAGCTAACTGGATATTATTTATTTTAGTCTATTTCCTACTTGAGTCTATTTACTTAAATAGGGGATAGAAAGAAGTCACACAAGGACCAAATCTGAGCACAGTGGTGTGAATGATGCTTCTTGACTTGGGCACAAACCTTTCCTGTGTCCCCCGCCGCAGTACTGCAGCTCCATGCCATGCACACGGAACTGCCCTCAGCATTGCATTGCTCTATGAGGGCCAGCTTGGAAGCCTGTCTCCCTCATGAGACTGCAAGCTTCTGGAGTAAAGACCATGTCTTAGTGCCAGCGCCTGGTCAGTTCTTGATATGTCGGCTGATTGAGGGAATGAAGAAATCTCCTATTCTAGCCCTGATGAAGTCTTTGATTCTAAATTTAGATGGCTAAGAAAGACTGATTGCTTCATGTTAAAAAAAATTACTCAGCATTCAGATAAATGAGGACATTACTAGATCAATTATTCCCATAGGGAAGTGGTCAGACTAACTCCAAAGATAGTTCAGAGATCTTTATTCTGGGAACATGCTGTTATCTTGTTACCGGAATGATTCAGAGCCTCTATGCACAGACTAAAAACTAGGGACTTTTACAGATCCAACCACAAGATTGTGGGCAGTTCTCCTAAGAAGCCTGTACCACAGTGACAGAAGAAAAGAAATAAGGAGTTTCGCACAGGGAAGGCCATTCAAAAAAAATAATCATCACTATAACAGTTGTCTCTTATTGCATGGTTGACTGCCACTGTACTGTTCTTTCCCTTTATTAACTCACTGAATCCTAAAAATAAGCTAATAAACAATGAATCACCAATAACAGGGTAAACTTCCATCATGTGATTTCTGATGTGGTTCAAAGGGAAGTACACATCACCAACGCAGTATTTCTTTTTCAGAATGGTAAACCACACACGACACAAATTTACCATCTCAACCACTCCCAAGTGTACAGTACAATAGCATTAACTATATGTACATTGTTGTGCAACAGATCTGTAGAACTTTTTTATCTTGCAAAACCAACCTGTATATTTACAAACAACTTCCCTCTTTTCCCTCTCCTCAACCTTAGCAATCACTATTCTACTTTTTGTTTGTAAGAGCTTGACTGCTCTAGATAACTCACCTAAGTGGAGCCATCAGTATCTATCCTGCAATTGGCCTACTTCACCCAGCATAATGTCCCAAGGTTCATCCATGCTGCAGCATATGATAAAATCACCTTCCTTTTTAAGGTTGAATAATTTTCCATTATATGTATATACCACATTTTTTTTATTCATTAATCTGTCAGTGATGGGCATTTAGGTTGCTCCCACCTCTTGGCTATTATGAATAATGCTGCCATAAACACGTATGTGCAAATAACTCTTTGACATCCCATTTTTAATTCTTTTTGATATATACTCAGAAGTGGAATTACCAGATCATATAGTAATTCTATTTTCAACTTTGTGATGAACCTCAATACTGTTTCCCATAACAGTTGCAACATTTTCAATTCCCACCAGCAGTGCACAAGTGCTCCAATTTCTCCACATCCTTGCCAACACATTATTTCCTGTTTTTGTAATAGTGACCATTCTAATGGGTGTGAGATATCTCATTGTAATTTTGATTCGCATTTTCCTGATGATTAGTAGTAATACTGAGCATCTCTTCATATGCTTCTTGGCCATTTGTGTATCTTTTTGGAAAAATATCTATTCAAGTCCTTTGTCCATATTAAGATTGAATTATTTGTTTTGGTTGTTGTTGCTAAGTTGAAGGAGTGCTTTATATATTCTGGCTATTAACCCCTGTCCAATATATGGTTTGAAAATATTTTCTTCCATTTTGTTGGTTGCCTTTTCACTTTGTTGATTGTTTTCTTTGCTGCCAGAAGTTTTAAAGTTTGATGTAGTTCCATTTGTCTATTCTTACTTTTGTTGCTTATGCTTTTGGTGTCACATCCAAGAAATTTTTATCAAATCCAATGTCATAAATCTTTTTCCTTATTTTTTTTCTTCCTGGAGTTTTATAGTTTCAGATCTTACCTGTAGGTCTTTAATACATTTTGAGTTAATTTTTATATATAGTGTAAAGTGTATTAGTTCATTTTGTGTTACTATAAAGGAATACCTAAGGCTGGGTAATTTATAAAGAAAAGAAATTTATTGGCTCATGGTTCTGCTCACCATACAGGAAGAAGTGTGGTGCTGGCACCTGCTTCTGGTTAGGGCCTCAGAAATCTTATAATCATGGTGGAAGGCAAAGGAGGAGCAGGCGGTGTCACATGGCAAAAGCAGGAGTGAGAGAGTGGGGAAGTGCCACATGCTTTTTTTTTTTTTTTTTTTTTTGAGATGGAGTCTCATTCTGTCACCCAGGCTGGAGTGCAGTGGTGTGATCTCAGCTCACTGCAAGCTCTGCCTCCCAGGTTCACACCATTCTCCTGCCTCAGCCTCCCGAGTAGCTGGGACTACAGGGCCACATGCTTTTAAACAACCATATGTCGTGTGAGGTCAGAGAACTCATTCATTGCAGGGGATGGTGCTAAGCCATTCATGAAGGATCTGCCTTCATTATCCAAACACCTCCCACCAGGCCCTACCTCCAACACTGGGGATTACATTTCAACATGAGATTTGGAGGGGACAAACATCCAAACCATATCATAAGGTAAGAGTACAAATTCATCCTTTTGCAATTGGATATCCAGTTTTCCCAGCATCATTTGCTGAAGAGACTATCCTTTCCTAATTATGTACACTTGGCACCCTTGTCAAAGATCATTTGACCATATATGTTAGGGTTTATTTCTGGGTTCTCTATTCTGTTCCATTGTTCATCATGTCTGTCTTTGTGTCAGTACCATACTGTTTTGATTTTTGCAGCTTAATAATATGTTTTGAAATCAGAAAGTGTGAGGCCTCCAGCTTTGTTTTTCTTTTTCAATATTGTTTTGGCTGTGGAGTCCTTTGAGATTCCATATGAATTTGAGAACTCTTTTTTATTTCTGCAAAAAAAATGCCATGGGGATTTTGATAGAGATTACATTGAATCTATAGAATGCTCTAGGTAGCATGGACATTTTAATTATTGTTAACATTATTGTTTTAGAAATATTAAAATGTCCATGCTACCCAGAACAATCTACAGATTCAGTGTATTCTTCTATCCCATGTAGACAGCATGTCTTTCAATTTATATGTGTCTTTAATTTCTTTCAGTAATGTTTTGTAGTTTTCAGTGTACAAGTCTTTCACCTCCCTGGTTAAGTTCATTCCTAAGAATTTTATTGCTGTTGATGCTATCATAGATGATATTCATTTCTTAATTTACTTTTCAGATTGTTCATTGGTAGTGTATAGAAACACAATTTATTTTGGTGTGTTGATTTTGTATCCTATAACTTTACTGAATTAGTTTAATAGTTTTAGCAGTTTTTTCTTGGTGAAATTTTGGTGAAATTAGGGTTTTCTGCAGATAAAATCTGTCTTCTGTGAACAGAAATAATTTCACTTCTTTTTTTTCCAATTCATGTGCTTCATAATTCTTTTTTTTGCCTGATTTCTCTGGCTAGGACTTGCGCTACTATGTTGACTAGAAGTGACAGGAGTGGGCATCCTTGCCTTAATCCTGATCTTAGTGAGAAAGCTTTCATTTATTCACCTTTGAATACAATGTTAGTTGTGGGCTTTTCATATGTGGTCTTTATTATGTTGAGCTAATTTCCTTCAATTCCTAGTTTTTTGAGTGGTTTTTAATCATGAAAGGTATTGAATTTTGTCAAATGCTTTTCCTGCATCAACTGAGATGATCATGTGGTTTTTGCTCTTCATTCTGTTAATATGGTGTATTATATTGATGATTTTCATATGTTGAACCATCTTTATATTCCACAAATCACACTTGGTCATGATGTGTAATACTTTTAATGTGTTACTGGATTTAGTTTGCAAGTATTTTGTTGATGATTTTTGCATTAATATTCATTGTGCATATTTGTAGTTTTCCTTTCTTTTAGTATCTTTGTCTGATTTTGGTATCAGGTAATATTAGCCTGATAAAATGAATTTGAAAATGTTCCCTTCTCTTCTGAGATCACGCCACTACACTCCAGGCTGGGTGGAAGAGCAAGATTCTGTCTCAAAAAAAAAAAAAATAAATAAATAAAAAGACAAAATAAAAAAGAAAATGTTCCCTCCTCTTTAATTTGTTGGAAGAGTTTGGAAAGAATTGGTGTTAATTTTCCCTTAAATGTTTGTTGCTTCTCCAGTAAAGCCATCTATCTGATCCTGGGCTTTTCTTTGTTTAGAGGTTTTTGACTGCTAAGTCAACCTTGTTACTAGTGACAGGTCTGTTCAGCTTTTTATTTCTTTATCATTCAATCTTGGTAGATCATATGTTCCTAGAAATTCATCTATTTTTTCTAGGTTATTCCATTTGTTGGCATACAGTTGTTCATAGTAGTGTCTTATGATCTGTTTTATTTCTGTGGCATTAGATGTAACATCTCATTTTTCATTTCCGATTTTTGTTATTTCAGTCTTCTGTATTTTTTTGTAGTTATTCTAGTTAAGGGTTTGTCAATTTTGTATTTTTTCCAAAAAACCAACTCTTAGTTTTATTGATTTTTTTCTGATGTTTCCTATTTCCTGTTTTGTTATTTATGCTCTAATCTTTATTTATTTCCTTCCTTTGGGTAATTTTGTGTTTAGTTTGCTCTTTTCTCAGTCCCTTGAGTTGTAAAGTTAGGTTGTTCATTTGAGATCTTTCTTTTTTAAATGTAGACATTTACCACTATAAACTTCCCTCTTGGTACTATTTTTGCTGCATCCCTTAAGTTGTGGCATGTTGTGTTTTCATTTTTATTTATCTCAAGGTATTTTCTAATTTCCCTTGGGAGGTATTCTTTGATTCATTGGTTGTTCAAGTGTGTGTTGCTTAATTTCCATATATTTATATAATTTCCAGTTTTCCTTCTGCTATTAATTTCTAGTTTCATTTCATTGTGGTTAGAAAAAATATTTGGTTGGAAAAAACATTTGGTATTAAATTTCCTTATACTTGTTTTGTGGCCTAATATGCAATCTGTCCTAAAAAATGGTATATATGTTTCTGAGAAGACTGTGTATTCTGCTGTTGTTGGTTAGAGCACTTGGTATATGTCTGTCACATCCCATTGGTCTTTAGTATTGGTCAAGTCATCTGTTTTCTTTTTTTCTTTTTGAGATGGAGTCTCGCTCTGTCGCCCAGGCTGGAGTGCAGTGGCACAATCTCGGCTCACTGCAAGCTCCGCCTCCCAGGTTCGCACCATTCTGCTGTCTCAGCCTCCCGAGTAGCTGGAACTATAGGCGCCCGCCACCATGCCCGGCTAATTTTTTGTATTTTTAGTAGAGACGGTATTTCACCGTGTTAGCCAGGATGGTCTCGATCTCCTGATCTCGTGATCTGCCCGCCTCGGCCTCCTAAAGTGCTGGGATTACAGGTGTGAAGGTCATCTGTTTTCTTACTGATCTTCTGTCTGGTTGATTTAATCCATTATTGAAAGTGGGATATTGAAATATACTGATATTGTTTTACTTTCTATATCTCTCTTCGATTCTGTCAATGTTTGCTTTATATATTTGTGTGCTCTGTGGTTAGGTGCATTTATAATTGTTATATCTTTCTGGTGAAATCACCCTTTTATCCTTACATAATATTTTTTCTTTATGAAATTATATTTTGCCTGATAAAAGTATGTCCACTTCTGCTCTCTTTTCATCAACATTTGACCAAAAGGATTATCATCTTTATATTTTCCTATTCTTATGTTGCTGTCTAGTGCTCTTTCATTTTAACTTGAAGGATTCCCTTTAGCAATTTTTATAAGGCATATCTAATGGTGATGAACTCCTTCAGCTTTTGTTTATCTGGGAAAATACTTATTTCTCCTTAATTTTTGAAGGACAGTTTCTTGGGAATATAGTATCCTTGGCTGGTAGTTTTTTTTTTTTTTCTTTCAGCAGTTTTTTTTTGAGACAAGGTCTTGCTTGCTCTGTTGCTCACTTGCTGGATTGCAGTGGTGTAAACATGGCTCACTGCAGCCTTGACCTCTGGGCTCAAATGATCCTCCCACCTCAGCTTCTTCAGTAGCTGGGACCACAAGCACGTACCAACATGCCCAGCATTTTTTTAAACATTTTTTGTAAAGATGGGATCTCACCATGTTGTCTAGGTTGGTCTCAGACTCCTGGGCTCAAGCAATTCTGCCTTGGCCTCCCAAAGTGCTGGGATTATGGGCATGAGCCACCATGCCCAGCCTGTTTCAGTACTTTGAATATATTATTTCATGCACTTCTGGCTTGTAATGTTTTTGCTGATAAAGTTGCTGAAAATTTTATGAGAGGTACCTTGTATTTGACCAGTGGCTTTTCTCTTGCTGCTTTCAAGAGTCTCTCTTTGACTCTGACTTTTGACAGTTTGATTACAATGTCACTTAGTGTGGGTCTCTTCATATTCTTCTTATTTGAAATTCTTTGAGCTGCTTGAATTTGCATGTCTATTTCCTTCCTCAGATGTGGGAAGTTTTTGGCAATTATTTCTTCAAATAAGATCTCCACTTTTTTTCTCTTTTTTTGAGACTCTCATAATATGTATATTAGTCCACTTAATGGTGTTATATAAGCTATTTAGGCTTCCTTCACTTTTTTCCATTCATTTTTCTTTTTTGTTCCTCTGACTTGACAGTTTCAAGTGATCTGTGAGTTCATTGATTCTTTTTTCTGTTTGATCGAGTCATCTATTGATTGAATTTTCAACTCTATTATTGTATTTTTCAGCACCAGAATTTTTGTTTGGTTCTTGTTTATAGTTTGTATCTCTTTGTTGATTTTCTCATTTTGTTCACGTGTAGTTTTCCTGATTTTATTTAGTTGTCTATCTGTGTTCTCTTGAGCATTGAGCTTCTTAAAGATTAGTTTGAAATATTTGTCAGGTAACTTGTAAATCTTCATTTCTTTAGGTTCAGTTTCTGGAGATTTTCATATATATATATGTGTGTGTGTGTGTATATTGCACCACGTTCCCTGTTTCTTTGTGTGCCTTTTTTTGGAGTGGGGGCTGGCAGGGGTGCAGGGAATTGTGACTCGGGCAATTGAAAACACAGCCACCTGTCCTGGTCTTATAGACTGGTTTCACGCAAGGGAAGAACCTTAGCAATCATCCTGGCTAGCAATTCTGTGGTCTCTGAAACCTTTTGTGGGGTTATATCTTCTCTCAGTTTGTGTGTATAATTTTACAATTAGAGACATTTGCTCACTTTTTTTTTTTAGATGGTGTTTTGCTCTTGTTGCCCAGGCTGGAGTGCAATGGCACGATCTCGCTCACAGCAACCTCTACCTCCCGGGTTCAAGTGATTCTCCTGCCTCAGCCTCCTGAGTAGCTGGGATCACAGGTGCTCACCACTGTGCCCGGCTAATTTTTTTTTTTTTTTTTTTTTTTTTTGTATTTTCAGTAGAGACGGGGTTTCACCATGTTGGCCAGGCTGGTCTCAAACTCCTGACCTCGTGATCTGCACGCCTCGGCCTCCCAAAGTGCTGGGATTACAGGCATGAGCCACTGCTCCCTGCCTGCTCACTTTTTAAAAAGGAGTTTGTAATACGTTGTTCCCTCTGGTGTTTGTCTGGAATATTGCAGACTGTCTGGCGTAGTCTCAAGCTGATGATCTCTCCTTTGTTCTCTGTGGGCCTCAGGTATCAACATATGCTTATTTGGTTAGTGCTCTGGGTCAGGGAGATAGAAATCAGACCGTAGGCCAGCCATCTAGATAGCCAGAATGTTGGACGCATGTTCCAGTCTTCTCTTTCTCTCCCAAGGGAGAAGGTGTAAGCTGGATACTTTTTCCCAGTTACAATACGCTGTGCCAACTTGGGGGAAAGGCTGATGCAACTGAAATGAAATGGTTCTTCTTAACCATTTGGATGTGGTGTTTTTAGTTTTGAGCTTGCCTGGGATATTGCAACTTCTGAACTGTTTCTGAAGTTTTCATAAAGGCTTTGGACAGTATGTTGTTGTGAAATCAATGTCTCCATGGGGGAATAAAGTTAGGGGTTTCCTATTCTACCATCTTGCTGCTGTAACTCCATCACCTATGCAGTCTTTTTGCCAGGAACATTTTACCTAAATCTAATAATGAGGAAATAATCATATAAATCTGGGGACAATTTGAAGACAACTAGCATAAATCCTTAAAAAATATCAATGTCATGAACCTCCACCTCTCACCAAAAAAAAAAAAAGAAAAAAAAAAACCAGGAGAGTGTTAAGAGAGACAAAAGAGATATAATAGGTAATAGGTCCATAAAGCTTGATTAGATTCTGAGTTTTTAAAAATGCCATAAAAGTCATTTTGAAGATAATTGAGTAACTTTGGATATATGCTGCTTATTAGATGGTATTTTTAAATAATGGTAAATGTTTTAGGAGTGATAATGGTATGGTAGATATGTAGAAGAATTTCCTTTTACTTAGGAGATTTATCTTGGAATATTTAGGGTGGAAAGGTCACAATGTCACAATACACACATACATGTACAGGGGATGAACAAATATATGACAAAATGTCAACAGTTGGTGAATCTATATGAAGGTTATAAAGGTATTCTTTAAACTTTTTATAAAATTATTTTTCAAAATAAAAAGTTGGGGAGATAAGCCCTAGGAGACATTATTCTTATCATTCCCATTTTACAGATGAGAAAAATGAGGTTCAGAATGGTTAAGTAGCTTACTCTAAGTCACACAATAACAAAGTTGAGAATTCAACCTGAGTAGGTTTGTGCAACTTTCATATTTTATGAGCACTTGAAGGAAGAATTGTTGTTACCACTTTTTACAGAGAAGGAATCTGAGACCTAGAGAAGACATGGAATGCCCAGGGTCATGGGTGTAGGAAATGGAGCCAAAGCATCAGTCCAGTGTTACCTTTGGAGTTTGGGGCTCTTCCCATCGTATGTTGCTGAGAAAGCGAGAGGGAGAAGGAGCAGGAGACATTGAGATAAGACAGAGGCTAAAAGCCTTAAGTTTTCTCTTTCTGATAAACTTCCCACCCTTTACCCTGACAAGTGTTTTAGTAAGATCTGGGAATGGAGCCAGCCCTGAGATGTGGCAACTATGGGCTCAATTTAGTCTGATGGATCCTATGCACGCGCTGTTCTCTGCCGGCTCTTTCTTCCACCCTGCACTTGCCTCCACACCTCTCAACATTCACTCTCTCACATGCACTCAGCCTCCGCAGACCTTACTCCTCCTCATCCTTCAGGCCTCATATTAGACTGCACTGATTTCAGGAAAACTTTCTTAAACCTCAGCAATCTCTACCCTATCCACATTCCCATAGGGTAAGAGACCCCATTTCTTTCAGAGCTTCCTGTTATCACGGCTACTGTTGGGCACCAATTATGAGCGCTAACATGTATTAACTCATTTGGTCCTCAAAACCTGTAAGATTGATAGTAATATTATATCCCCATGAAGAAGTTAAGACATGGAAAACCTAATTAACTTCCTTAAGATAAAATAAAACGGTATAAATTCAAACACAGGCATCTTGTTCAGAACCTAAACTTTTAACCACTATGTGGTAATTGTTCTTCTCAGCGTGTGTTTATTTACTCTCTGTTTTCCCTGTGTAAGTGAAAGTTCTATTGCTTGTTCACTACTATATCCTGGAACTTGGCCTGGGGCCTGGCATCATCAGGGCCCAATAAATACTTGTTGAATAGATAGCAATGTGGGTAGTGCAATGGGAAGAACAAGGCATCAGGAGTCAAACATACCAGAGTTTGTTACATGGCCACTTACCAATTAGGTGATTTTGGGTAGGTCAATTGACTTTGTAGTGCAGCCATTTTTGTAACTGAAAAATGGAAGTTATTGTGGGAATTCATTGCAAAAGTGTGTTATAAACTGCACTTGGTAGAAATGTCAGTCATGATGGTTTCTTATCTCTGGAAGGTAACCAGAACATGATTCTTTCTACTTCCAAAAGAAAAATAAGGTAGAGGCTGCGATCAGAAAAAAGTCACTCCCTGCCTGTGCTGACTAGGCCTCCAGGATAGGCCTGAAATTCTGTTAGGTCATGAGACTCTTTGGCTGCCCAAAGAGGCCTGACTTAAGTGCCTGACTCTGTGCCTGCCTTTAGGAGCTCTGCTTAGGGTGTGAGACTCAGTGTGTCCATGGGGAGCTAATGGGCTGAATCCAGGGATGAAGCCAAGCACTGGGATAGCTCTGCAGCAGAATCAGAGAATGCAAGTGAGAGAATTGTGAAACCACTGTCTGCACGCATCCCTATGGCCACCTAACCCCAGGAGAGGTCTCTGCAGAACAAGGTGCTGTGGGTTCTCTTCTCTCCCCCCATCATATTTTAACTGCCTGTGTGCCAATGCCTCCTGCTCACACATGAGGGCAAGCCCAGGATGAGCATGTAACAGTAAGGAATGACGGGATTAGGTCCACCCTGAGTCACGTTAGGAAAAGTAAGAAAATAAATCCCAGAAAAACATGGTTTCAATCTTGTAAATCCTAGAAGTAAGGCTAGTTCTTAAAACTATTTCTTGACTATGTCTACAGGTATTAAGTTACTTATAAGCTTGGCGAGATTAAAAAATAAATGTTTTGTGAAAATTAAGAAAAGAGAGTGGCACCTCTCTGAGCCAGAAAGAACATGGTAGGAAGTAGTAATGGTTTTACTAAAAATGTTGGTTGCCCAGTTAGAGACCATGGGAAGTTGCAGACACAGGAGGTCTGGCTTTCAGAGAGTTAGATGGCACTTCCTGAAGGACATGGAGAGAGAAATGTAGCTGGATACAACTATCTGCCAGGCCTTGGGTTGATCGAAATATTAAGCTACATAAGCACAGTTCTTGCCCTCAAGGAGCCCTTAATTTAGTGGATTTTTATTTAGATTAATTCTAAGAAGTAAAACAAAACAAAACAAAACAGAAGTGTATGGATTAAGGAATAGTTAACTGGGGTCCTATTTCTAGTAAAATGCTATTCAATCTTAAAAAACAATCAATGGTAAGGAAACACAGGGAAGGCATGACAGTCAAATTTTTAGGTGACAAAAATCTTGGAGGACTAACTCAAATTTGAATATATGAATCAATACTTTAAATATGTTTTGACAGAATCAATTAAGTCCAAGTTGGACCTAACTTAAGTTCAAAATAATTAATTAGGTGAGTAGACTGTTAAGCAAATTTGGGCTTAAATTACACTTTAAAAAAGTAATGTCGGCCGGGTGTAGTGGCTCACACCTATAATCCCAGCACTTAGGGAGGCCGAGGTGGGCAGAGCACCTGAGGTCAGGAGTTCAAGACCAGCCTGGCCAACATGATAAAAACTCTGTTTCTACTAAAAATGTAAAAATTAGCTGGGTGTGGTGGCACGTGCCTGTAATCCCAGCTACTCAAGAGGTTGAGGCACGAGAATCGCTTGAACCTAGGAGGTGGAGGTGTGAGTCGAGATCATACCAGTGCACTCCAGCCTGGGTGACAAAGCGAGACTCTGTCTCAAAAAAAAAAAAAAAAAAAGTAATGTTGCTTTAGTCAGCCACAGACTTAATATGAGCCAGAATGAGTTTGCCACAAACATGAGTGCAACCCAAGGATGGAATAATAGAATAATAGAAGTAGTGTGTCCAGGACAAGTGGTGTACCACCACTATTGTCTGTTTTGGTCCATTCTTGGTCTAGAGTCTTTTATTTTTTTTTTGAGACGGAGTCTCACTCTGTCACCCAGGCTGGAGTGTAGTGGTGCGATCTTGGCTTACTGCAACCTCTACCTCCTGGGTTCAAGTGATTCTCTTGCCTCAGCCTCTTGAGTAGCTGGAATTACAGGCACGCACCACCATGCCTGGGCCTAAAAAGTCTTCATATGACTCATTTTAAAAAGGATGTTTGGCCAGTCGTGGTGGCTCACGCCTGTAATCCCAACACTTTGGGAAGCTGATGTGGGTGGGTTGCTTGAGCTTAGGAGTTTGAGACCAGCCTGGACAACATGGTGTAACCCCGTCTCTACAAAAACTAGTGGTGCCTGGTGGTGCGTGCCTGTAGTCCCAGCTATGTGGGGGGCTGAGGTGAAAGGAATGCTTGAGTCTCAGAGGTTGAAACTGCAGTGAGCCATGAACATGCCACCACATTCCAGCTTAGATGACAGAGTGAGACCCTGTCTAAAAAAAAAAAAAAGAAGAAAGAAGAAAGGAAAAAGGATATATTCATAAGTTCCCTTTCCCTTCACAAAATTTGTCTTCTATTTTTGTAAGACTGTTGAAAATGCATTGAGAATTTTTATGGTCATCCAACTAGAAGAGCTTTAAATCATGACCCAAATTTAAGGTCTAGAAGCCAAAATAATCATGCATAATGAATTAGTCTTTTATTTCCTGGACCTTGTTATGACATTCCATAGATTTCACCATGCTGTTCTTGAATTAGATGCATGATACAATATCCTCTTTCTTCAGTCTTTTCTTTAGCTTATGATTTCTGCAGCCCTGTAATTGTGTATATTCCTTTGAATATTGTTATCAGCCTCTTTCTCTTCATTTTCTCCTTGAGAATTCATCTACTCCTGTGCTTTACAACTTCTTCCTTCTTGGATAACCTACAAACCTGTAGTTGCACCTTGGGTTGCAACTTGGACTCCAGTGTTGTATTCCAACTATTTAGGGAAAAGGAATACAAGATAAGGGAGCTAAATTTTGTTTAGAGCATTTTACCTAATTCCCACAATAACCCTGTTTGGTTTGGGCATTAGCACTTTTCAGATGTGGACACTGGGTCACAGAGAGCCCAAAGTCAAAGTTTCATGGAATAATAAGTTGATGATTTGCACCCTGATCTTCTGGCTCCTATTTCAGGGCTCTGTCCACCATGGCTGCCTCTCTTTTGGATCTTATGATCTGTATTTGGCATTTATTATTCACTCCATCCATTTACTTATGTAGAAATATTGCATGCCTACCATATTTCAGGAACTATGCTAGGGATGGGGGAATAAGGAAATGAGCAGGACACTGTCCTTTCTTTTAGAAGATAACAGGCTGGCAGAGGAGGTTGAAAAGACAGATGACTGCACAAGGTGATAAAGGCCCTGATCTTCTATGGCATGCACTGTTTGCCAAGATATCTGGGGAGGCAGTCAGGGAGAGATATTTCATGAGGTTTTGAGTGAGGAGTAGAAATTTGGCTTCCCATTCCAACAGGGCTGTGCCTTTTATTTCACTTTTCAGGTTTATATGTCTTGTCTTCCTCCCTACCACAAGTACAGGCATAGTAGGCCCTCATATTGTTGAATGACAGCTACAAACAGGACTGAGGCTATAATGCAACAAAATATCCATACTTAATTCTTAGGTAAAAATCTCAATATATCAAACAGATTTCCTATCAGAACACTTATCAGCATGAGATAGTTCCTCCCTACTTTGTAAGGGAAGAAATTTTATAGTGGTGAGATTTAGTGGCTCATTTAAGGTCACACAGCATTTAGTGTCAAAATCCTGAGCAGGTTCTGCTCCTTGGACTCCCTATCTTGTACCGTTCAACATCTGAATGTGACCGATTCTTACAGAATAGCTGGAGACAGAGCCTGAGCAAGAACAGAACAGTGTTTCATCGCTGCTGGTGAGAGGAAGAGTCCATTAAAGTGCATCCAGTATAGAGATGCTAATGGCCTATTGGGATCTTACAGTTCTGGCAATTTCTTACCACCTGGATATTAATGACTACAATTAATTATTCACCTCAGTCAGACTCTGGGAAAACCTGCCAGGTGCTGTCCTACCCTATGAGAAACCACCTTACTGCCAAACAGGAAAAGGTTGTTTTTTTGTCCCTGAATTCACAGAGGGGGAAGCGGTTCTTTTTAATAGGTCTGGAATCTGAACTTTCATAAAAGGCACCTTATCTCCTGACTTTCTCATATGTCTTCATCTGCTCTATTGACTCTCTTTGATGGAATATACCAGCTGGCGCTACAAAGTGCTTTTTAATACTTTGGTAAACAGTTGAGAGAGAAACCTCATTACAGATAAAGTGAGAAGTGAAGTTGGACAGCCCATTTATCTTACTCAAGATGAAGTAAGGGCTATTGCTCAATTAGGCTAAAATAAAATCTCTCATGTTTCCCTCCTAATGTCTTGTTTGGGGGCAGGGGTATGGGGGCGGGGGAAGTGAGTGGCAGGATGAGTAAGCTTCTGAAATATTGCCCAAGAATGTGACAGGCATCGGGGGAGGGAAATGAGCTTCAGCAGCTGCTCCTACAGCAGTCACTTTGCATTGCTTTCTGCCAGCAGGAAGCGGGGGTACGAGATAGCTAGGAGTCCATCAGAGACAGCCAGCTCAAGTCCTTCTTCAGTCCTGGCCACCCCACTTTCATTAACAGCCTCAGAAAGGAAAGGAGAGGAGGGGCAGATGGCAAAGGATTATCTGTGGGGCTTTAGGAAGAGGAATTGAGAAGAGTGAATTTGATCCAAATCTAAAATGTATAAAGATTGTACACCTGCTCTTATTCTTTAGTCATTAATCATAGCGGTTTGTTGCTGTTTTTTAATGGGGATGGAGGGGGACAGAGGGAGTGCAGGGGTTGGGAAAGGACGGTGGCAGTGAAGGAGAATGAGAAAACGTGTCTTGTTGCCCTGAGCTTGCACCTGGCTGTTCCTCAGTGTGCTGTGCTGGTTGATAGAATGTTTTCATTTTCTTTTCCCCTCAGAGACACATGTTTATTCTCTTAAAATGGGGAAAATCCCATTTTTCCTTTCAGAGTGTTTAATCTGAAAGAAGGAGATCTTGGCCAGGAGATACCTTGTTTCCAGTTTGAATCAGATCAAGTTTACCCTGAGAAGTCTGAGATATGTTTTACAAAGGCAGATAGAATGAAGGCCAAAGTTCTGACTCATTCATTTGATGTTTTAGATGTTGTAAGTACAAATACTCCCTCCTGAGCTCAGGTATTAATCTCGTTTTGTATATGATATCCATGTTCATTAGGACTTGTAGTCTACTCTTTGTGCTGTGACTTCAGAAAATGTTTATTTAGATAGAAAGTACAAACTACCCTTTCCTTCAAAACTTTTTTGTGAGCCTTAGAGGATCATATGCCAAGATATTGCCAAATGGTGTTTTGATTCAGCTCCTCTGATTAGGTCATTAAAATAAGAAGATTTCACTTCCTCTCCTTCGAGGATAACCAAGAGCCCCAGGTTGGAAGGAGAGCAACATCCCTGTCAGCTGGCCTGTAGTGCAGTGAAGACCACAGCTATCACCACTACATCAAAACCGAAGTCTGAGAGCACCTGCCTGCCCCAGAAGATTCGGAATTGTGCCCCAAATCTGCCTCTCTCAAGAAAGAGATAAAATGCTCAAAGGTCACTTAGAATACTTTACCCATCATATATAGTAGAGCAGGATAAAAAATCTGGGCTGATTTATGGAGTAGTAAATAGTCCCTTGTTGACAGAATAAATTTGTTTAGAATTTTGATTTACCAGGAATGTGCCACGAAGCAAAGCTAAGAGGCAACTGGGAAGTTCTTCAAGTGGGTATTAGATTTTGAAGTGAGAATTTAACTTGGATGCTTGTCGTGGTGGCTAGAGTTGGGCAAGACCCAGAGAGTGGAGCCAAGTGATCAACTCCTAATACCTCTTTTAGCCACTTTTTATGTTAGGAGATTTTACAGTCCTTTTCTAAGACTTTCAGCAGGCTAAATCACTAGGAAGGTGGTTAGCCTGGCAGCCATCATAACTGAGATTGTATGTGTATATACCCTGGATTTACCTGTAATCTGTGAGCTCTTCGAAGGCAGAAATACTGTGTTTTTCTTTTGTTTAGTAGGTGCACAAAGTGTAATAACTGTGGCTGAACTGAACTCAATGGACTGCTTGGTGTCCTACTGCTGTAGACTAGGGCAGATACAGCATTTTCCAAGTTTCCAGCAAGTCTCGTAGGACTTCATAAAATGGCAGGCTGAAAATCAACCTGCAACTAGAAGCATATTTACTAAAAACACTCCTATCTTTATAGAGGGGTGTGTGGTCTTTGTGGGGGCAGGAAAAGTTACTAAGATGTTTCCACAGGTTTATGTAAGACTATCCAACTCCAAATCCAGTTTCTGTGTTCACCAACCCACCCGAAACTACCAAGGTGGTTATCTAGTCACCTTTCAACCAGGAAAAAGATGCTCAGCCCAGGAATTTTTTTTAAGAGAGAAAGAGGAGAGAAGCTAAAATAAGTTTTCACAGCCTCTTCATTCAAGAAACTGAGGTTAAATAGAAGGCATAATTTCTAGTATTTGATAGCCATTCACAGTAGTGTTCACAGTAGGGTGATTATAGTTAATAATAATTTATTGTATATTTCAAAATAGCTAGAAGAGACTTAAATGTTCCCAACACAAAGAAAGGATAAATGTTGGAGGTGATGGATATCCTAAATACCCTAATTTAATCATTATGCATTGTATGCATGTACCAAAATATCACATGCACCTCATAAATATATACAATTACGTATCAATAAGAAATTTTAACTAAAAATGATTACATAAACTAAACTACAATTACATAACCACAGAAAACTAGGATGAAAGTGATTTACTTTGAAAAAAAAGAGAGAAATTTAGAACTTTATAAAGGAAATAAAATGAAAATAGGCCACAATGAACAGGTGACACAGAGCTGAGAGGAATTGAGTACATGACCTTGAAGGAGTCTCCTAAAACTAAGAGGTGGGTCAGAAAGCTGGCAAGCTCTAATGCTTAGACTCACACAAGTCCATGTGTGAATTTAGACTTTTGACCTCTGGTCAGTGGTCTTCAACCCAACGGGAATGCCCACCCTTGGGAGGAGAGCAAATGACTTTCCATGAGGCCCTTAAATTTCTTGTCAGGAAATTAATTTTTATATTCTCAATTTCCAACTGTACTTTTTCCTAAGATTGATCTGCCAAGTCTGTGATTGGTTGGCTCTTCCCACCTGCTTTTAAAATTCCCTTTTTTATTAATGACAAATAAACCTCTCATCCATTCTAAGTCCTATTAATGTGGATTGCCCAGGGCACTAAGCAAAGGGACAATTCCAGGATGCCTTGCTCCTGAGGGGAGTCCCATGGGTGCCAGAAGGAAATGTTGAAGGGAACTTTTTATTATTATCCAAGAGGGAAACTCTTGGCAAGGCTCTGAGGGCTCATTCATCCATTCTTCCATCCATCCATCCATACATCCATTCATCCATCCATCCATTCCGTCTATCCACCCATCCATCTTTCAATTAGAATTTAAAAGTGAGATGATTATCCCAGGGATGAGCATAAATATGCTTATTTGAATTGAAAAATGAAGTAAGACTTTTTCTGACAGAAAGTAAGTCTGATTTAGATGACTGGTTTGACAATGACTAGGTTTGCCAAGTTCTATGGTGGATGTTGCCTATAAATTGATCTTAATATACAGTTCCAAGATTTTGACAAAAAAATATATTCAGAGCCCGTATGCATCATAGAACATGTTGGGAATTAGGCTTATAATTAACATTTTTTTTAGTTTAAAATTGTGTAGAGTGCACATAGATTATTTTTCAAAAAAATTTAAGGAAATATACAAGAAAATTTGACAACTGCATTAGGGATTCTTAGAGGGCTAGTCTAGGCTGGAGCAATTTGAGGAGGTTTCTTGAAGTGCTAGAACTGAGCTGGGTTTTAGAGGATGGTAAGATAGTTCAAAGTGAAAAGGCAGAGAAAGGCTGTCTGGTTATTTATTTAGTGTCAACAGGATAATGTGTTTGGTACAACTTGAGGTTGTACCAAACATGAGTGGAGAGATGGTAATGTGACCAGCTTAGTTTCAGGACAACAACCATTGGAATGGTAGGAACAATAACATTGGTCACCTGTCTTAGCCTGAAAAGATTTAATATCTCACTTGCTGGGGAGTAGAAAGAAGGCAGATTGAATAGGTGAATGGGCAATAAGGCAGGTTAGAAAAAGCTTTAAAAGCCCCATAAAGAAATCTAGATTTTAAGCCACAGGAACAAAGCGGAGTTTAATCAATGTTAATCTCTCTCATCTTCTCTCAGGGTGTGTTGTTCTTCCTCTGAATTTCCATAAAGTCATTTCCATTCTTTTGCTATAGGATTGCCATGTCATGGCAATCATTTGTTTACACGTTGATCTCCTCTATTAGTCTGTAAACGTTTCCAAAACATGGATTATGTCTTATTTGTCTTTGTAGCCCCAGGGCCTAGCACATTTCCCCTCAAGCAATGGGATCTTAATAAACTTTTTATTATTGAATGAAAAAATGAACAAAAAAAATCCAAAAGAAAGGTGAAGAGGGACAAACTAGGAAAAGAGGACTAATACTGCTATGTAGTACCTAAAACTACTTGATGACTTTTAGTCATCAAGGTAATTCTCACCTGTGGGATAGGAAACACTGTTGTAGTCTGAAAGCTGAGGAGATGATGCCTAAATTTGTATAAGTAGTGAGTTGTGAAGTCATTTCTGAAGCGAGTTTAGTTCTAAAGTATATAGGAATTTTACTTTGTTGTCTATTGAACTGTAGATCACAACTCGTTAGTGGTTTATGATTAAGGCATGTCCAGATAGCTGGCAAAGCATTGTTTCTGTGTATGTCTGTAAGGCTGTTTCTGGAAGAGACTGGCATTTGAATCAGTGGACTGAGTAAGGAAGATTCACCCTCATCCAATCAGCTGAGGGTCCAGATAGAACGAAAAGGTAGTGGAAAGGTGAATTTGCTCTCTCTCACTTTCTCTTTTCTGGAATGGAAACATCCTTCTGATTTTGGACATCAGAACTCCAGGTTCTCTGGCCTTTGGACTCTGGAACTTGCACCAGAATGGCCCCCTAGGTTCTTAGGCCTTCGGCTTCAAACTGTCAGTTACACCATTGGCTTCCTCGGTTCTGAGGCCTTCAGACTTGGCCTGAGCCATGTTACCAGCTTCCCTCGTTCTCCAGTTTGCAGATGGCCTATTACAGAACTTCTCAGCCTCCATAATCACATGAGCCAATTTCTCTAATCAATCCCTCTTGTCTATCTATCTATCTATCAATCATCTATCTATCTATCTATCAATCATCTATCTATCTATCCCTCCATCTCTCTACCCATCCATCCATCCTATTGGTTCTGTCTCTCTGGAGAACTCTGACTAATACCTGAATCATAACTAGCATTATAAAAAGAGAACAGAGCAGAATAAGAGTAACTTTACTAACTTTTCAGTTATGTGTGAGTGTGTTTGTGTGCACGTGTGTGTTTGTACTTGGTCTCAATGTGAAATGATCATGGTGAAAAAGTTTGGAAAACGAAGTACTGTATACTTTTATGCCTGAACTAAGTAGTGATAGTGCTAGTGGAAAATAAAGGATTGACAGGAGAGACGCTTTGAAGCAAGAGTGGACATGACATGACATTTTTGTCTCTTTCTTTCTTTCTTTTTTCTCTTTTTCTCCCTTTCTTTTATCCTCCCTCCCTCCCTTCCTTCCTTCCTTCCTTCCTTCCTTCCCTCCCTCCCTCCCTCTTTCTTTCCTTCCTTTCTTGGAGTCTTGCTATGTTACCCAGGTTGAAGTGCAGTTCCTGGCTTCAAAGGATCCTCTTGTCTCAGCCTCCTCAGTAGCCAGGACTACAGGTGTGTGCCATCATGCCTGGACAGGACTTAACATTTGATTGGCTGTAAGAGCTCAGTTAAAAAGGTCACCAAGGTTTGGAACCCCAGACATTGGAAGAATATGGGTACCATTCATATAAAAATTAAAGTAGGGGGTTGTAGCAACATTAATGCTGCTCACACATTTCTAGCTCTTTGCCTGTGTGTACATGATAAGCTTATACTTCTTGGACCTTTCATGTGGGTAGAGTTATGTGAAGAGTTCAGGGTAATAAGATGTGGGTAGAATTGATGTGTGTCACTTCCAGGCTGGGGCATATAATAGCTGGTGTGAGACCCTCCAGAACTTTCATTCCCTCTGCTGTGGCACCTGGTGATGTTTGAAATAGTGGCTGCTCTATCAGTCTTGGATCTGGAGTGAGGAGATTTGGAGCAGAGCTTGTTGGTCAGCCTGTGGTGGACATGTTGCATCAGTAAGAAATAAACTTTTGCTATCTTAAGCAACTGAGAATTGGAGACTATTTATTATCCCAGAAAAATTTAGCCTATTCTAATTGACAGAGGGGTAGTGCTGGTGGAGGGAACGCTTCTTCTTTGTATTACTGAGCTGGAAAGGGGAAGCACACAAGTCACATATGGTTTCTGAGGAAGCTCTAGGCTGAACAATAAGATCTACGGGATAAAGGGAATATGAATTAAAAATGTAGGAAATTCCATTATCAAAAACTCTAGACCCAGAAGTATCACAAATGTGAAAATTTTACCTCCATCTCCTTCCACACTCTTTAATCCCTCTGCTGGGCCAGTTCTTGAGCCAGCTGCCCTCCTTCTTGTGGTAGATAGAATAGTGGCCCCCAAAGATGTCCATGTCTAATCCACCTTGTAAATATGTTATCTTACAGTCGTAAAAGCAATTTCGCAGCTGTCATTAAGGTTAAGGATTTGAGATGGGACAATTACACTGGATTGTGCAGGACTCAATCTAATCACACAAGTCCTTAGAAACAGAGAACCAGAGATAGCAACAGGAAAAGCATTCAATTCACTGTTGCTGGTTTTGAAGAAGTAGGAAGGGGGCAACAAACCAAGGAATGCAAGCAGTCTTTAAAACCTGGAAAAGTCAAAGAAATTGATTCTCCCTCAGAGCCTCCAGAAGGAATGTGGCCCTGCCAGCACCTTGATTTTAGCTCAGTGTGACCCAAGTCAGATTTCTGACCTACAGAACTGTAATACAAAACATTTGTATTCTTTAAGCCACCAAGTTTGTGGCAATTTGTTAGCACAGTAATAGAAAACTAACACACTTCCCTACTCCTATACAGAAACATTCCTTATGCTTTCTTCCTTGTGCTTCTTGCTTCCATCATCCCCGCAGGATGAAATGCTTGCCAGTCCTGCTGATATCAGCTTAAACTCCACCTCTTAAATGGAATCATTCCCCCAATCCCTCCAGCTGAAAGTAAATACTTTCTTTTCTGTACAGCTATCATGCTTTGCCTGTAGCTTTGCACTTTCGATCTGGTGTATAATCCCTTACTTATTTGTCACTGATTTCCACTGTGCTGTTAGGTGCATGAAGTCTGATATGTAAATCACACATAAATGATATGCAGTAATTAAAAAGCAACACTTCAAAGAAACAACTAGGTTTTTTTCTTTTTTTTTTTCTTGTTTTAACCACTGGGCCACTGCCGGTGGCAGAGAACATCTGAAAAAGCAGTCCAGAGATAATAATAGAGATTTTTTTTTTACATTCAGTATTGAATGTGGTCAACATTAAAGTTGTTATCTTTACCCTAAAAGTCTGTACTGTCTATTAAATCTTTCACGATGCATACTAATTGCATAGTCAGTCCATACCTTGCTTCCCAGCTAAGAGAACCCTCATTTTCTTTTCAGGTATCTACCTTTTCCTCATATGATTTAGGAGACTTCTTCCCCAGTTCCTAGGATAGAGTCAATAAGTCTAAGCTAATTATAGTAATCCCATTCCTGTTGCTATTAATTGGTTTAGAAATGACCAGAGAAAGTTGAGACAGAATTGTCCTTATAAAATGACACTGCAGGAGGCATCAGACTACCCAACTTCAAACTATACTCTAAAGCTGCAATAAACAAAACAGCATTCTACTGGTACAAGAACAGACACATAGACCAATGGAACAGAATAGAGAACCCAGAAATAAAGCTGCACATCTACCACTATCTGATCTTCAACAAAGCTGACAAAAATAAGCAATGGGGAAAGAACTCCCTATTCAATAAATGGTGCTGGGGATAGCTGGCTAGTTATGCAGAAGAATGAAACTGGACCCTTTCCTTTCACCGTATACAAACATTAACTCAAGATGGATTAAAGACTTAAATATAAGACCTCAATCTATATTTTATAGATTCTATATTCTAGAATTCTAGAAGGAAACCTAAGAAACACCATTCTGGACATCAGCCATGGGAAAGAATTTCTGACTAAGGTCTCAAAAATAATTGCAACAAAACAAAAAATTGACAAGTGGGACCTAGTTAAATGAAAGAGCTTTTGAACAACAAAAGAAATTATCCACAGAGTAAATAGATAACTTACAGAATGGGAGAAAATATTCATAAACTGTGCAGCCAACAAAGGTCCAATATCCAGAATCTATAAGGAATTTAAACAATTCAACAGGCAAAAAACAAATAACCCCATTAAAAAGTGGACAAAAGATATGAGCAAACACTTCTGTAAAGAAGACATACAAATATGAAAAAATGGTCAACATCACTAGTCATGAGAGAAACGCAAATCAAAACCACAATGAGATTTCATCTCACACCTGTTGGAATGGCTATTACTAAAAAGTCAAAAAAATAATAGATACCAGTAAGGCTATTGAGAAAAAGGAATGCTTATACACTGTTGGTGGGAATGTAAATTAGTTCAACCACTGTGGAAATCAGTTTGGAGATTTCTTGAAGAACTTAAAACAGAACTACCATCCAACCCAGGAATCCCATTACTGAGTATATATCCAAAAGAAAACAAATCATTCTACCAAAAGACACACGCACTCATATATTCATCACAGCGCTATTCACAACAGCAGAGACAGGGAACCAACCTAGATGCCCATCAACAGTGGATTGAATAAAGAAAATGTGATATGTATACAACATGGAATACTATGTAGCCATAGAAAAGGATGAGATCATGTCCTTTGCAGGAACATGGATGGAGCTGGAGGCCATTATCCTAAGCAAATTAATGCCAGAACAGAAAATCAAATGTCACATTTTCTTACTTATTAGTGGGAGCTAAATATTGAGTACATAAAGATGGCAATAATAGACACTGGAGACTAATATAGGGGGAGGGAGGGAGCAAAGGCTTAAAAACTAACTGTTGGGTATTATGTTCAGTATCTGGGTGACAGGATCATTTGTATCACAAACCTCAGCATCACACGATATACCCATGTAACACACTTGCACATGTGCCCCCATATCTAAAATAAAAGTGGAAACTATTTAAAAAAGAAATAAAGTAACACTGCAGAGGGTACTGAATCTCCTTAGGCTAAATATAATTTTAATGGAAGGGAGGAGATTCTCTTTAAGGCCATGACCATACATTAGGTAAAAGCAGTTTTTTTTTTTTTTTTTTTTTAGTCAGTGAGGTCAGCAGGGATCTTAATTTACTTCTCATGCTTTGCTTAGACAAGATAATGCACTTAGTACTGCTTGGTTGGTCTCAAATGCTTGGCTGCCTTTCAAAAAGCTTTAGATTTGGGGAAGGGATAGGACAGGGCGTTCCCAGGCAGCCTTATCAGTACCAGACAGTACTCAGACTGCAGCCTCAATTGTGGGAGTGTTCTTTTGTGAAACCTTTAAAAGACTGGATCTGCTTACAGAGCCATTAACTGTGGGGTCCTAAAAGTCACTGTACAGGGATGGTTGAGCATCCCTAAGTGCACACTGGTCATTAAGCAGGAGCCTTTTACTCTTAACCATTTCCAATCCAAGACATATTTAATAGATGCAGGGAGAGTTACAACACCATGTGGATGGGATGATCAGAAGAGGTTACTTGGAGGAAGTAGGTTTTTTACCATTAATTTGCTCATGAACTCAGGCTTTCTTAACAATGATTCCTCACCTGAACCACAGCACACAGAAATTGATTTGGATGGCTATCTTCTCGATTCTTCCCAAAATGGTACATAGCTAGTGCCATTCATGAAGCATAGTAGAAAAGTTAATTCACAGTGAATAATTGGGACATTAAGGCTTAATTCTTTCATGGACTCTAGTTCATTTATTCAATATATTTACTGAGTGCCTACTTTCTGGTAGGCATTCTTATTGGTACTGGTTATACAGTTGTAAAAAAGTGAAGTCCCTGCCTTCATGGAGCTTACATTTTAGTGAAGAATTCAGATTCAGAATAAACATAATATATATGTTGTATACCTGGATCTGGAAGAAAAGATGGGATTTGCATAGCAGAAGGGAAGGGGAGGTCATTTAACATGGTCTGGGAAGGCCAGGCTATATGGAAATGGATCTTGGATCTGGCTGCTTTCCGCTCCTTCCTGCAATGAGAAGGGCTGAAAGGGCAGGTTCTTACCAGCTCTGACCACTGAAGTGCATAATCCCTAAGCACATGAATTTTTGTTCATGGGGTCATGGTCAGGCTGTACTTTTAGGGACAGATAGTCCTGAAGTTAGGTGTCACCTCAGATGGGACTAGGGATTTGGTGACAAGGCTGGGGATCTTGACCCACAAGAAGAGTGGACACTTACCTACATGGTGTGTTAGGGCTCCTGAAGGGGTTCTTTGGCCCGTAGATTATTTTCCCAAGGCTTTTTATGGTGCTCCAAATGCTACCCTTACTTAACTCTTTTGGTTTAAGGTAGAAGTTCCCAAACTTGTCCAGGCGCAGTGCCTCACACCTGTAATCCAAGCAGTTTGGAATGCTGAGGTGGGAGGATCGCTTGAGCCTAGGAGTTTGAGATTGGCCTGGGGAACATAGGCAAGACCCCATCTCTCCAAAAATAAAAATAAAAAATTAGCCAGGCATGTTGGTGCATGCCTGTAGTCCAAGCTGCTTGGGAGGCTGAGGTAGAAGGATCACTTGAGCCTGGGAGGTGGAGGCTGCAGTGAGCTATGATCACGCCACTGCACTCCAGCCTGGGCAGCAGAGCGAGATCCTATCTCATTTAAAAAAAAAAAGAAAGAAAGAAAAGAAGTTCCCAAACTTTTTTTATTTTACAGCACATTTAGTGTCTCAATACTTTTTTCATGAAAAAAGCCAAAAGAAATATCTAACATTTCTGTTTATTAAGTAAGTCCAAATAACTTAATAGTAGTATTTGTTTAGGGTCTGACAGATGTGTCTGGGCTTCCCTTGAACAAATTTAAAATGTTGCACAGTGCCCCTGTGAGTTAGCTATGGAACATTTAGCATATGTTTGTCATTATGAACTTAAGGCATAGAAAGTCCCTAAGATATGGCTGGGCGCGGTGGCTCACGCCTGTAATCCCAGCACTTTGGGAGGCTGAGGCGGGCGGATCACAAGGTCAGGAGATCGAGACCATCCTGGCTAACACGGTGAAACCCTGTCTCTACTAAAAATACAAAAAATTAGCCGGGCGTGGTGGCGGGCGCCTGCAGTCCCAGCTACTTGGGAGGCTGAGGCAGGAGAATGGCGTGAACCAGGGAGGCGGAGCTTGCAGTGAGCCGAGATCGCACCGCTGCACTCCAGCCTGGGCGCCAGAGCGAGACTCCGTCTCAAAATAAATAATTAAATAAATAAAATAAAATAAAATAAAAAAAGAAAATCCCTAAGATATAAAAGTTCTTCACAGGGATAACTCATTATTAACCCTGAATGCCAGATGCATCCATCGGGTTTATAGAGTGGTCTTAGCCTAAGCAGATGGGACCCAGAGTGACTAAGTGTTGATAGAAGAAAAAAGTTATAAAGGCCAGGCTCTAAAGTGCTTGTGGTTGTCAGATAAACCGGTGAAGGGAAAAGGCTGCAAACAGGAGGAGAAAGAGAAAGGCACTGGGAGCCCTGTGTGGGGAGCCCTCAGAGCCATATGAAGTGAGAAAAAAGGGTAGGCAGTGAAGCCAATGCGACTTAGCTATGCCCTGTGGGGTCTGTAGCCCCCAGCATGTACCCATTCAAGTGAGAGCCTCTTCCCGGTGTGAGAGGCCATACCGACGGGCTGGTTCACTCTCTTTAGTTGGACCAGCACATTGATATTCCTGATGTTCCAAAGATACCTCGGATTCTTTGCCCTACCTGCTCCACCTCCTATGTGAGCTTCTGGGATGGGCAGGACGGACCACCTCGGCATCCCACTCACTTTGTTTCTGTACACAAACATTTGCTAGACTCTGCCTTGAGCCAGGTGCTCAGGTGCTAAGGATGAATGAAACGCAGTCTCTGTTGATTTGCTTGGAGTGGAATCTCAACATCTACCTGGATGACCTTCAGACTCCCCCAGTCTCTTTCCCTCTTGGCTGGGGGATTTTCGGGTTTATCATGCTTTAGGGAAATATGGGTCTCTTGATTAGCTCTGTTCCATGTATTGCCTTCGACTTTGACAATTCATTTCCTTTCCCTGACTCACAGTGTAGGAAGAAACTGAGTGAGAACTATAAAATACCTAAGACTCTAAAATGACAATGATTGCAAGATGCATCCAATATTTATATATCCCCAATAAAGAAAAAAACCTGCCAATTATAGTTGTAAGATATCACTGATTTTAAGGTATATCTTGTTTTTAGAAATGTTGAAATGTTAAAGACAGGATGTGTCTTAGAATAGATAAACTATGGTAACATTTGAGTAAGCATATATGATGGTTAGGGCATTAGGGGCTAGGCACTATTTATGTCATCTCAGTTAACCTCTACCTTCCGTACCTATCCCTAATGATCAATATCTGCATAACTAAGACATATTCAATTTTTTGCTACATCACCAATAGACTGACCTCTTAGTTTAGGTTTCTCCTAAAGCAGAGCCCAAGTCAAGGACTTACAGAGGAAGGTAGTTATTTGTGAGGTGATCCCAGCAAGCAGATGTGAGGGGACAGGGAGAGTGCACAAGGAAAAGGAATCAGTCAATCAAGTGTGCATTGTCAAGGTCACTGCTTTAGGCTAAAGGGGCTCAACTCTACAGGGACCATTGAAGTCTCCAGAATTGTCCACTCATAGGAGAGAAGGTTGGGGCATTTGCCTAATGGCTCCTGTTTTTCTGTGGTTGAGAGTTGTCCCTGGGGGCTTTGACTACTCTCTCTTTCTGGCTGAACATGAGTGTGGGCTGAGTGGGCTCCTGTGCTTTTCGAGAAAGTCTTGTGGTGGAAGAACAGAGGCAGGGTACACTCAAAGTGACACTATCCATCACAGCTGCAGGTGTGGGTGACGGGATGAGATGCAGGGCAACAAGGGCATCTGCCACACTCATGAGAAAACACGGGTGGGGCTGAGACTTCTCCTTGTGCCTAGGCTAGTTATTGGGATACATTTCTATCACTTGCAACCTTGAGTTCTGATGGACCCAATCATTTGATGAGTCGGAGGACTTGGGATCCCAAGTTTTAGTTTTGCCTCTGTGTGGTCTTGGGTAGGAATCTTCACTTCCCTGGGCCTCAGCTTTCTCCTCCGCTGAATGAGGGAGGTGGACTTCATAGGTTCTGAGGGGTCCCTTGGTCAATATTCTATCACTTGACCCCGAGTTTCTGTTGGCTGTGACTATACTGATGATGAGTTTCAGCATCAGCTACCTTGCTACCTACCCTTTTCTCTTCTTAAATAGCTCCTTGAAGGCCACACAGGCAGTAAGGGGTGAGACTAGGAGTTACGTGCAGGTTTGTCTGACTACACCAGATGACCCTGATTCCACTTTATAACACAGAACTCAAATCAAATTTTCATCTTTCTTGAATCCATTCATTCATTTAATGAAATTTTACTGAGTGCCTACCCTGTGTCAGCTGCCATGCTAGACTCTGGTGTATGGCAGCAAACAAAAAGACAAAGTCCCTGTTCTTTTGGAATTTATATTCTAGTGGAGAGGGACATATAATAAGCAATTGAACAATTAAGTACTGAGGGGAAGGTAAGTGCTATTAAGAATAAAGCAGGGTAAGGAGATAGAAAGTGGTGGAGTGCTATTTCATACAGGATGCAGGCTGGTGGCCAGCAAGGTCTTTGCCCATGACCTTCATTGGTATGGCAGATGTCTGAATGCCAACCTCTGAAGGTTGACAACACATCCCTAATCTCTCCCTCTGCTCCCTTCCATTTCTAGCTGGATCCTTGCATGGAAGGTTGTATTTTCCAAAGATGGCTGTAACAATATCTCCTACTCCACATGCTCCTCTTATAATGTGTCTTTGATGCTCCTCTCATCAAGAGGTGGGACCTATGCTCCCTCACTTTAAATATGGGTAGGTTTCTGACATTGGAAGAAGTATTATTTTGTGACTTCTGAGGCTAAGTCATAAAAAGTGATGCAACAAGCAAAGAATTGAACAGATATTTGCACACCTATATTCATAGCAGTATTATTCACAATAGTCAACAGGTGGAAGCACCCCAAATGCCCATCAACAGATGAACAGATAAAGAAAATATGGCACATACACACAATGGAATACTCTTCAGCTTTCAAAAGGAAGGATATCCTGTCATGTGCTGCAGCATGGGTAAACCTCAGGGACATTGTGCTGGATGAAGTGGACCAGTCACAGAACGACAAATGCTGCATGATTCTGCTTGTATGAAGTATCTAAAGTAGTCAAATACATAAAAACAGAAAGTAGAACACTGGTTTCCAGGAGCTCAGGAGAGAGGAAAATGGGGAGTTGTTGTTTAATGGGCATAGAGTTTCAGTTTTGCAAGATGTAAAATTTCTGGAGATTGAATGCATAACAATGTCAATGTACATAACACTAGTGAATCATACACTAAAACATGGTTAAGATGGAAGATTTTATGTTTTTTTTTTTTTTAGGTGGAGTCTCACTCTGTCACCCAGCCTAGAGTACAGTGGCATGATCTCAGCTCACTGCAACTTCTGCCTCCTGGGTTCAAGCGATTCTCCTGCCTCAGCCTCCTGAGTAGCTGGGATTACAGGCGCCCACCACCATGCCCAGCTAGTTTTTGCATTTTTAGTAGAGACGGGGTTTCACCATGTTGGCCAGGCTGGCCTTGAACTCCTGACCTCAGGTGGTCTGCCCACCTCGGCCTCCCAAAGGGCTGGGGTTACAGGTGTGAGCCACCGCACCCAGATAACGTTATGTGTTTTTAACCACATTAAAAAGAAAAAGGTGATACAACTTCTGCTTTGCTTGCTGTAAAACCTGTACTTGAGTCCTGTGCCACCATGAACATGGTCCAACTACCCTGAGGCTGCCATACTAGGAGGGAGCTCAACTCACCTGTGCAGAGAGACCACAGGAAGTAGCCCTCAGATTACAAGAATAAAGAGATGTATGGCCAGCCTCCAGCTTCTCCAGCTGCCAGCTGACTACAACCTCATGAGAAACCCTGAACCAGAACGGCCCCAGCCAAGTTCTTTCCAAATTCCTGATCCACAGAAACCTTGAGAGATAGTAATTGTTCTTTGATGCTACTAAATTTCGTCAAAATTTGTTCCATGGCAATAGCTAACTGGACACCTTGTCTCAGTCTCTCAGGTCAATTCTGACCACAGGGAGAAAGGATTTAAGTAGCTCTAGCCTATCACTGTGCAGTGGCTGATGGTCTGGCCCTGTAGATGCAAAGCTCCTTGAGAGAAGAGCTCTGCGTCACCACTGTAGTAGTTGTGGCCTCATCCTCCAGGAGTGCTTTCTATATTTCCTTCTAAAAATATTTACTAAGTGCCTAATAGACTTCACTGAACTCTAGCACAATCTCTAGAATATATTAAGCATATAAGACATGCTCCTTGCTTTCAAGGAATGTAATTTAATGGAAGAAACAAACATATAAGCAAATAATTCTTCCTAATTAATTATTTTCTTTCATTGAAACACAATTAACACAGGGGCATAATTTAGCCTGGAGGAGAGTCAGGGCAGGGACCTCTGAGACAGTGACATGTAAGTTGTGACTAGAAGGATAAGAAGGCATTAATAATATGCTTGATAAATGTGTTTACCTGGGCTTGCTCTGAGCTGTGGGTGTGATCCAGGTCTGCTCCACAGGTCTCTCATCCTGTTTGAACTAATGCTACCAGGGCGGACATTTCTCATGGTGCTGGCGGAAACCCAAGAGGGCAAGCCCAACTGTGCAAACACATCACATGCCTCTGCTTATCATGCCTACTAACATCCCGTAGGACCAAGCAAGGCATGTGGCCGAGCCCACCATCAACGGGGCAGCGGAGGACACTCCTTTCATAGAAGTAAGAGTAAGGAGTGTGTCTACCCACTTTTTGGAGACAATCCTCTACAGCGGTCAAATGTCCTATATCCTCAGCTATTAAGACCTTTGCCTGGGCTCCTGCTTTTTAATCTATGCTATTGCTTTTGTAGATTGTGCTGACAAACACTAGGCTGTTCTCCCAGGCACTTCTAGCCGGGTCATGCCCTCTTGCCTGCTCCCTGCAGCCCTCCACGTTGGCCCATGCCAATGCCTTGTTTGATTCTCCATCCTTGTCAGTCTGCTCCATTTCACAACACTTAATTCTCTGTGCCAGCTGTATCCAGCTACGACAAGAAAATCTGATGAAAATGTAAGGTGCTGGCAAAAATCATTTTATGGAAATACATTAAAAAAATCATCTAAGCTGATTACAGTATTGAAGCAGAATTGAACTGGAGCAGAATCATAAAAGTCACTTATAGGGATGCCATGAAAATTAGCTAGTCAGTGTTCATGGTTTGAACATAAAAGAAAAATTGTTATTGATTCATATATAATGTCTTTGTGGGGTCTTCCAAAAGCCTCCTCAGCTAATATATAACAGAAATGGGGGAAACCAAGTGTTAAGTTTAGGGCCCAGCCATCTTGCCTTTAGTTTTGTTTGTTTTTGTTTTGCCGGTGGTGGTATAGATAGCAACCTTCCTCTCAGCACAGAGAGTTGGCTGTGGACCTAGACATTGTGAAGAATTGCAGTGTGGATTGCAAAACATCATCGCATTCATAAGTCATGGCTCATTCGATTTTTGGTGAAAAACTTCAAGGGGCATCTGTTTTCTCTCCTCTGTTCTTGCCCCACCCCTCATCACCAGTAGAGACTGTTTTATAGTAAATTATGGCCAGTTATCCAGTCTGATTATTCAGGGCCTGCTTGGCTTGGCGACTATTTTCTTCTTGCCAACGGGCATTCCTTCATTTCACATCTTCTTAGCCCTGGCTGCTGAGAGTAGAGAAGCGGAAATGAAGAGGTGGGACTCAAGCCAGTTCATTATGCCTCTTGTTGGTGGTGCTGGTAAGGGCTTGGGAGGGAAAGGAAACTGGAACTACGGCCCTTGTCAGCAGAGGCAAGGGAGGAGGGGTCCTGCGGCTGCCGTTCAGCGCTGTGTCCTAGTGTAGGGGGTGAAACCTCCTTACCCTCAATCCTGTCTTAGCAAGGCCAATTGCGAAGGGCTTTTTCGTGGGCTTTGGCTGTGTTGTCAAATGACATTCTGGTGTAATGACAATGGTCCTAATCACAAGAGAATGTTCTCGGTGAGTGGGCACCTGGGCACTGTGCAAAGTGAGTTATTTCACTTAATCCTCACAAAGACTCTAGAGGTGGGAACTATTACGGCCCTTCCTTTATGGAGAAGGGGACGAACTTGCCCAAGGTCATACCTCAGAGCAGCAGTAGAAACTGTGGAGAACGGAGCAAGCTGTTTGTTCTCCAGTCCGAGCAGCTCTGTCATCTCCCTGGCCCACCCCACGGACACCTTCCTGTTCACGGAACTCCTCCTCTTCTAGAGGCACCGAAGCTTGTGTGGATGTCTCTGTCATACTCTCCCTCACCTTTGTGGAGGGATTCACCAGAGCTCCTGTCCAGCCCACTCCCCATGTATGGAAATCACATGTATGTGATTTCCATGTGTGCATTGTGGGAGCTGCCTACACAGCAGAGCCTCAGCCCAGCCTCGGGTCCTCTTCCCCGCTTTCAGGCAACTAAAGGCCCACAGGTGGTTGGTCACACTGACATTGGATCCAGATTGCCTGGGTTCTAGTCCTCCATCATTTGTCACCTCTGTGACCTTGGGAAGTCACTTAACTTCTCTACGCCTCAGTTACTTGAGGCTAATAATTGTGCTTACTGCCTAGAGCTGCCATGGGGGTCCAATGAGATCATGCGTGTACAGTGCCATCAAGCACACGGTAAGTGCTCAAAAAACACCAGCTATTATTATTTCCTACTACATGCTGGTTACTGCTCTGGAACTAGAGGAGCATAAAAAAGCCTGGGCTTGGAGAAATTTAGGGGTCTTCAACAACTCTGCACTGTTCTGGGTTTGGCTGCACCATCAATTTTCAGGCACATTGCAGATTAAGTAGGCTTTGGTGCACTGACCTAAGAGCCTCATCACCATTTATATTATATAAAATGTACTCTGTGTTCCAATCAACTGACTTTCCAAAGAAGCTTTGGACAAGTTACTGACAGAGCTAAGTAGACTGGAGACAGAATAGAAGAGGTGCTCATTTCCTGTACCAGGGAGAGGTGAGAAAGAGTCCCTGCTTACACTGAGAAGGGGGTTCTCAGCCCATTGTCAATACCATAATAGTGGGTGTCACATATGTTTAAGCAACATGAGGGAAGGGATATCAGTTCCTGGAAGAGCACCCACTGGGCAGGAACATCAAACTGTGCTTGAGTTGTTTGCTCAGCTGTATTTCAGAGGCTGCACTCTACCTTGGTTATAGATAGGATAAGTCTCTGCTCCTATCCATTTTAAACACTGGCTATTGGCCAAGTCAAATGGTATAATAATGCACTGGGGAGTCCTCTGTAGACATTGAGAGCAAGTGTTTTGGAATTAGGGAGCCCTGGGTCAAAGCCTTCACTTCCCCTTTTGTAAAACACAGATAAGAGTCATACCTACCTCTCAGGTTGTTAAAATGAGATAACGAATGTAAATCACTTTAAGCACAATGCCTTGTATGCAGCAAGTACTTAAGTTACTGCAGCTATTATTCTTTCACTTTTTCCCTCAAGTTGCAAGGTCTCTGTTGATAGGACTTTCGGGAGAGAGGAACTGGGGAACGGACTGGGGAAGACAGGCAAAGGAATCCCTGCTCAGCCACCCTGCCCATTACTGTAGTTCTTGTGACCAGTGATGTGAAGTTACTGCAAATATAGTGAATGACTGCAAATAGAAGGTGATCTTTCACCTGCAGCCAGGTGGTTTTGTTTTTGTTTTTGTTTTTGTTTTTCTGAGATGGAGTCTCACTCTGTCACCCAGGCTAGAGTGCAGTGGCGCGGTCTTGGCTCACTGCCAGCTCTGCCTCCCAGGTTCATGCCATTCTCTTGCCTCAGCCTCCCGGGTAGCTGGGACTACAGGTGCCCGCCACCACGCCCGGCTAATTTTTTGTCTTTTTAGTAGAGACAGGGTTTCACCGTGTTAGCCAGGATGGTTTTGATCTCCTGACCTCGTGATCCGCCCACCTCGGCCTCCCAAAGTGCTGAGATTACAGGCATGAGCCACCGCGCCCGGCCCAGGTTGTTTTTAATATAGACACATGGCTGATAAGAGCTTAACAAGTTTCTGGATCTATTACCAAACTCAGGTCATTGTTTTTGCATTTTGCATTGGAATGTATGCACCATTGGTGGATATATGTTCTCTAAACTAGGGAAATGTAGATATGACCAGTGGTCTCTCCAATTCTGAAGTAGTGAACAGACAGCTGTGCTGTGTGTTCAGCAAACTCTGTAGTATAGCATTGTCACAGTAGTAAAGAAGTCAATATTCCAGCAAGATAATCCAAACCCACAAAGTTAATCCAACCCATTTAATAATATGCATCCTAGTGCTGTATGGCAGTGAAACAGAAATGATAAATTATTTACAAATATGACTATATTTTCCTTAGTTCCTCCATTGTGCAGTCATATTTTCAGCCATTCTCTTTGCTAGTTGTTCAGTGGGTTCATGGTCAGTATCACTGTTGACACATTTCCCCCATCCAAGCCACGCCTTCTGCTACCTACTGCCCTTCTTCCTTTTCCTTCCAGGGGCATTCTTTTCCCCCAGGACCCATAGATCCTTTAGTCTCAGCAGCCCACCTAGCTCAGCTATCTGGGTTTTGGGGGGAGCTCAAGTTTGCAGAAAATGGTGTTAAAATTAGCTAGAGTGGGCGTGATGCTGGGAGTCAAAGGAAAAGTGGGAATGGGCCATTAAGGAAGGTCTAGAGCACTGGCTTCCTGTGCCTGACAGTCTTGGGGTAAAGGAATGATGCATTAGCATCAAGAGAAAGAAGAAAAGGGAGATGTTACTCAGGAAATCTATTTTCTCTAGAGACTCAGGAGCCTTGAAATGAGCTTAGCAGATTTACACTTAATGTCTCTATCTAAACTTTGGTTTTCTCATCTGCAGAGGAAGGACAATCTCTACCTCACAGCATTGTTGCAGGAATGAAATTAAAGAATGTGTAAAGCACCCCACACAGTGACTGGCATGTGGTAAATGCCAATGATTGGCATCTATTTTTAAAATAATGTGTTCTTGTCCTGCTGAATAGGGCATATAAACCCCTCAGTGGAAACTGAGACACTGGTTAGAAAGAAACAATAAAATTATATCGCTTTCTTACCTTGATAAAAGACAGATACATAGAACATATTCCCTTACAGCTGAATTTCAAAATAAACTTCTAATCCATGGACTCTTTTCCCTGTTCCTGGAAAAATTATATCCTGAGCATGTTCACGTGCTTACCAAATTACTCATTAATGAATGGTCTATTTATTGGATAGAGTCAGTAAAATGATATTACATTTTAGTTTCATTTGATAGCTTGGAGGAATTTTGGGGTGGCTGTCATTATCCTCTTTCATTGTTTCTGCAAGTGAGTCAGCTTTGAGGTGAGAGACAGGTGGTTTCTCTGCTATATGTAAACAAGTAACTCTCAGACATGTGCATCAGAATCATCTGGAGAGCTTATTGAATCACAAGATGGCAGAGTCCCAGCCCCGACAGATTCCAGGGCATGCACTTTGAGAAGCCCTGACTTACACCAACACTGATTTCTCTGCACTTTCAGCTGTGGCAGTGATGGCACTGGCAGCTCCCTGCTTGGCTTGACGACCTTTGTAGGTTTCTTTAGTTGGTTAAGCAGCAGTAGCTACTTTATGTTAAGAGCAATATTTTTTCTGTCCCAAGAAAAGTTACTAACCTGGGAAGAGTGCAGGAAATAATGGACCATTGAGCATATGTAGGGGGCACATTCCAAAAATAGGTGTCTGTGTTCCACACTGATTAAGAGCTTGGGCTTTGGAGTTGGGAAGGCAAGCAATGAGACTTCTTTGCCATTTTTCTAGTTGTGTGGCTCTCTAAATTCTGTTTTCTTGTCTGTAGAATGGGGGAGAGTATGCTTTCTTGCCAGGTTTAAAGAAGGTAAAGCACATAAAGTGCTCTACAAGTGTTAGCAACCTTTTCAAGGGGATGTAAAAGCCCAATGATGCCTAAGACTGTGAGTGCCACTGTTCATATATACTCATTAGAATTCACTAGAAAGTCTGAGCACAAAGTTGGTCCTTTTGAGGTCTAAGTCAGTCCAGGTAGAGAGGGATTTCTAAAGAATTTCTCACAAGGTGTTATTCAGCCTTTTCTAGAAAGCTCAGACTGAAGAGCTTTATACTCTAAAATATAAAGAAAACAACCCCATCAATGAGCTGCCAGTAGAACTGTGTATGCTGTTCAAGTTAATTCATAATTGTGGGTTTAACATTAGTTATTATTAAAACATGAACAACTTTGGCTTGTTTAGAACATGTTAGGATGCAAGAGCTAGACGGACATTAGAGATCGTCTGGTTTAATCCTTTTATTTTACAGATAAAAAAAATCTGTGGGGCTGAGAAATTAAGTGAATAATTTACCTGAAGGTACACAACCACGAATTTAATTTCTACTGGACTTGCTAGGTAAATGCTCTTAGAAAGAATGGCCTGTGGACGATTATAAAAACCACTATCATTTCAGTCTTCTGTAACATGTAATTGATTTACATTCAAACAGCCTGGGTAGAAGGCAAATTCATTTAGTTTCCTAGGGTTATTATAAAACAAATTTATCTTGAGGCATTCATCAGGAACTTACATGAAATAAAGCTGGTCATTTTATGAGTATATGATAGAAATTGTTTTATAATCACACCATGCAGTTGGAAGCATATGCTTTGAAAAACCTCAGGTGAATATGATCATGGTGATATTCTATGATGTGGCAGTTGCTGTGGCAATAATGGGGCTGGCAGCTCCATTATTGAAGCTTCAGTTGTCCCATTTTTCCAGGTGTAGAAGCAGACCCTGACTGTTTTCTGAGAAAAATCTCGACCCTTTCTCCAAGTACTGTTTTGTTTTTTTTTTCCCCAGAAGTGGAGTGACTTTCTATATAGATTTCAGTCCATTTTTAGTGGAAAGAATTTAAACTCATTTTCTACATGATTGGTTAAAATATAAGGATTTGTACTCCATATTCTTGAGATCTTAACCTCCAGTCTTCAGCTGCCAAACGTCTATGAAAAGCTTTGTTATGAGAAATATATATGAAACTTTGCCCGAAGTGTATAGTTCATTCATTACTTTAAAAATTGTAATAGTGACAAAATAGGAGTTAGAAATTGTTAAGTATTTACTATATGCCAGTTACTGAGTCCAGCCCTTATGTGCATTATTTCTTTTAATCCTCGCAACTGGTGTTTCACCAACTTTGGCATGCATCAAATCACCCGAGGGCTTGTTAAAACACAAATTGCTTTGACCCATCCTTAGGGTTTCTGATTCAGTAGCGGCCTGAGACTGCATGTCTAATAAATTTCTAGGTGATGTTGATGCTGCTGGTCTGAGAAGTACTGTTTGCTACAAACCTAGGAGGTAAACATTTTAATCTGTTATTTTGTAGATGAAGAAACAGGTTAAGGTTGTATCACTTACTGAACACACAGCTAATAAGGTGGTAGAGTTGAGATTTGAAAATTTGCTTCTTTGATTCCAAAGTCTATAGTCAATTTCTGTGCTAGATGGTTTTGCAATAAAACATTCTGTCTGTGCTGAATAGTAACATTTTATAGTTTAGGAATGCAGTAGGACTCTATTACTCCTAACACTGGGGTCCAAATATACTGAAGCATATGGATGTCATGAGATTGTACTAATCAATGCCAGAATGTGGGATAAAGTAATACGGCCCTTAAAAGGGACTTTATCATGAAGGTAGAAATAGACAGGTGAGCAGCTCCCTGACACCAAGGGGAGCTATGGGACAAAGGGGAGCCTTGGTTCCAGGACTGCAAAGTGTCCAACAGTGGAATTTATCTTCACCAGACAATCTGGTGAGGGCTTTTTCCTGGGAGAACTGGCTTTGTGTGTGTAAATTTAAAGAGCTCTTGTACTTAAAAGAGAGCTGTGCTTTCTGGGAAGCCTGCGATTGAGCGTTAATAGGGAAGAAATGGCTCTCATCATGCCATAGAACTCTGACTTTCCTCTCTGTCTGAGGCAGCAGTGAGCCAAGCACTGTCGGCTGTAGGTAGCATTGAAGAAGGGGGCGGGTTAGAGGTCAGCAAGAAGCACGACGTCTGGGTAACATACTTGTCACCACGTGGTTGCCTAGGCAGTGGGCCCCTGTTATATCAGTGAGGAAAACTCTATCATGTAACTGAGGTAAGATTTTGAATCTTGATGAGCAAACTTATTGCAGGCATTCCATACCCACTTCTGTAGAATGCGCTATCAGATGCCAGTGGTGACCTTCCAATTTTACCAACTTTCAGCATGCTAAACCTCAGATTCACTGGCAGTGACCGCAGAAAGTTTCTGAGGTAATTAGGTTAGGAGTGTGAGCTGGGATAGAAGGACCGTCTTCACTAGCAGGTAGAAAGAAGAGGATTGACTTGTGGATGTGTCTCTGGAGATTCTAAAACATACACAGGCGAGGGGAATCCTCCACTTGCTGATGATCTGACAGGCCATGGCTCAGCGACATTGTGTTTCAGGGTGTTAATGTGAATAATTTTGTGCCCACTTATACTCTCAGTTTGATGAAAACTTCAATGCAGCAGTCATATACAATTTAATCCACGAATCAGTGCCAGCACTCTGGCCTCTTAACTCTGCTTTGGTGTTGATGTCTCAGTGCTCTCTTTATGAGTGCTTCTTTATTAGTAGCTGTCTTCTGAGCAACCAGCATGTTTCTATATGTGAACAGTCAGTCCGAAGCCAGATCATACATCTTTCTTTGGTTCTCAGAAATCTGGGTCAGATTTGTTATTCACAAATATCAATTGATCAAGATCTTCTATTATACATTTTCTCATGTAAATTTTTTGAAAGAAGGGAGAGGGAGAATGTATAGAAATGGAAAAAAGGAAGGGTGGAAAAGAGGCAGAGAAAAGGAGAAAGGAAGGAAATTTAGCCCATTTTACAGAAGACATCTATATAGAAAAGCTCAACAATGGAAATACCCCCATCCAACCTTGATGTGACCGACCCTAAATTTGAAGTATAGATGTGGCCAGCAAAAGTCCATGTTGTAACAAATGACTGTTTTGTAAAGTACGTGTCAGTGATGAGCACTGTAAAATTAACCAGAGCCGATGAAGTAATAACCATGATGATAGATTCTGGGGATTACTCTCCAAGAAAAGTAGATCTGTGCTTTCTGTAATATTGATGTCCTAAAGAGCCAATGTTTCTTAGGGCAAATACACATAATAGCACCAAATCTGAATCATTAATAGATTTTTTGTAAACACAATGCTGCAAGCAAGCTATGGGCTTGCCAAAATTCAGCTTTAGGTATGCTAGGAGTCAGGGGACACAAAATCCTGTCCTTTAAGTTGGCAAGTAATTGTGATCCAAGGCAATGCATGTGATAGTTGTGTGTGTGTGTATGCAATTCTGCCTGCGGAATCCAGAATCTCTTCATAGAGGAATGAGTGTTTGAGCTTATTCTTGACAAATGAGGATCTTCAGGTGAAGCTGAACACAAGAAAATATATAGAAAAGGCAAGCAGGTATCAAAATGCCTGGTTGTCAGGAACTGCCTACTACAGCTCAAGCTTCAGAGAACTTTACTAGAACATGAGACTGAGCAGAAACATGTGCCCTAAACCCTGGTGCATCAGACTCTCAGAAAAGTTGCTTATAATGGTAGTCCATCTCTTCTCACCTCCAATTAGCTATTCGTCTTGTTCTCGTAAGCCTGAAGCCTCCTGTATAGGCTTCCTTACTTACAACGCCCTTAAGTCCTCTTACTACTCATTCTTTACTGGTTGAGTAGTTTGAGTTATAATCAACAAACAGATGTTAATTTAAATTTATTATGGTTCATCCAAATATTAAAATGGGTTGGTCTGTGGGGTTTTGCTATGATGACTGCAGCTCAACCCTGGGACATCTATCTTTTTGAATACTGCTGAGCAACTTTTATAATTCAGATACTTCTTTAAATAAATTTCTCTCACTATGGATGAATCGATTCTGTGATCTCCAGTCCTGGAGCTGCTACTGAGACTTAGCTAATTAACAATACTGTTACCGAGTCGCCTGTCCTATGTCAGGCCCTCACGTAGAGGTACAGCCCCCCGAACCACTGAGATCAGCTGTGGGCCAAGGGTGGGGGAGTATCAGAAGGCGCAGTGTGGCAAGGTTTACCACTTAAAAAGACTGTGATTACCACTTTTGTACACTGTTGTTAAGCATGGTAATGTTGAAATCTTCCACTGTACATCTTGTCTGAGTTTTATCTGGTTACATTACTTGAATACCTGACTGGAAAAAATGAGCCAGATTCCATAAGAAAGAGGATTGTGTAGGTATAAGGATATACAAGACAATGCTCATTCACTGTGACAGCTTTCAAGGAAGATTTTCTTTGGCATTGGCAGTGCTATTTACTCCAGAGGTTGACAATAGCAACTGCTCTAACATACTCATCTATAAATCCTAGTAAGCCATAATGTTAGCCACTAGGTGCCAGCCACTCTTCGTAATATGGTTAATCCTTTCAATGCTACAAGGTAGGTTTATATTATTCTAATTCTAGAGATGAGTAAGTAGGCTCAAAGTGGGAGAGGTTTAATGACTGACAAAAGGCCAGGAAAACAAGTGGGAGAGCCACTGTTCTGCCTACCTTCCAACATCCTACTTTCCCCACTACGGCTGCATTCCCTAAATCCATCAACAGTACACCTGCATCAAAGATACCTCAAGATTCAAGTCTACTTAAGATTGTTCTTCTACTGTCTTTGCAAACGTCAGAAAGGTAATAATGCTTCCAGGAGACTGAATAAAAGCAAGAGGCAACTAGTACTACAAACATTTCCAAAGTAATACAAAATATATGATAAAGAGGGAAGAACAGTAAATGATGTCATAATTTAAGAAAAATTTAAGACTGGACTTTAATTTTGCAGGATCTTTTTATCTCCCTCTTACCCTTTATTTTTAAACCAAAGACTCCAAGAACATTCTAGTTGGAAGCCCTCCAAAAGAAACAGTATTCTCTCATATACTGCTGATAAAAGTATAAATTACTTAAAGTTTTCTAGGGGGCAACATGGCAGTAACAAAAGCTTTTAAAAACTGGCATACCCTCTTCACTAGCAATTCCACTTCAAAGCATTTATCTTGAGAAAATATGAACACATACGAGATTTAGCAACACAATGTTCTTTAAAGCACTTTATTAATGAAAGTTGGAAACCTAAAAATTCAACAGTAGTTTAATAAAATGTGGCACATATGATGGAATATCATGCAGCCATTAAGAGATGTAGAAATATACTTGACACAGCAAGACAGTCATGGTATTGTTGAGTGAAAAAAAGTTACAAAACAGTATGTACACTTTGATCCCATTAAAAAAATCTATAAATGCACAGAAAAGTCTGGAAGGCCATATACTTAAATAACAGTGGTTCTCCCTGGATGATGGAATTATCAATGATTTTTCTTTCTCACTGTATCTTTTTTCTTTTGCCAACAGGGCTACGACTTGTATTATAAAAAAGCATTAACAATTCTTTAAAAAGTGTCCTTTGAAGTAAGAACGAGAGCAGAACTTAGCAATCTAAGAGGCACAGGGATGTACACATGGTTTCTGATACTGTTTTAACGGTTTGTCAAGGTGTTTTGATGTTAGTCACCAATTAAAAGGCACTGTGTTGAGTGAAAATGTGGATGGTGGTAGTGCTTACTTTAGACTAAGCAATCCATTCCTAGAAACCTTCCACAGCAAACAAGTACTGGCATTCTAAGCCATACTTCCCACTATGATATCCTTATACCTTCCTACCCACTTGTAATATAGCCCAGAAGTTTCCCCTATGTGGACAGGGCAATGTTGTTGGTAAGGGTTACAGAAGGCAGAGTGGATTTTTCAAGTGATGTCAGAGAATAGGCCTGAAGGTGAAATGCATGTTCTCTTAGTTCTATTGCAGTGGTTCTCAAGCTTAGAGTGCAACAGTATTACTCAAACAGTTTTTACAACAGATTGCTGGGCTCCACTCTCAGAGTTTGATTCAGTAGGTCTCCGAAAAGGCTTATAAATTTACATTTTTCTTTCATTCAACAAAAATTTATTGAGTTCATAATATGTCCTAGGTCTTGTGCTAAGAGTTGGGAATGTAACTGCCATCAAAAGAATTATAGTTTTTATCTCAGGGAGCCTACATTCTAGAGTGACAGATATACACCAAACAAATAAATTATAAAAATAACTATAATTACAATGACTACTGCTAGAACACAATTAAGAAGACTTTTTTGTTTTAAAATATTTAAAAAGCTGTCACATGGAAGACTAATTCCATGAGCCCTTGAAAACAAAAAATAAGTACAAATGAAGGTAGAAAGTTCTTGAAAATAGTAATCAGCATTTTAAACAAGTCTCCAGGAGATGCCAATATTGCCAGTCTGGGGTCTCACACTTTGCGAATCACTGCTCTACTGAGTAGACATTTTTTTTTTTTCCTTGAGACAAGAGTCTTATTCTATCACCCAGGTTGGAGTGCAGTGGTGCTATCTTGGCTCACTGTAGCCTCTGCCTCTGGGGGTTCAAGTGATTCTCCTGCCTCAGCCTCCCGAGTAGCTGGAATTACAGGTGCACGCCACCATGCCCAGCTAATTTTTATATTTTCAGTAGAGACAGGGTTTCCCCACGTTGGCCAGGCTGGTCTCAAACTCCTGACCTCAGGTGATCCACCCGCCTCAGCCTCCAAAGTGCTGGGATTACAGGCATGAACCACTGCACCCAGCCCTGAGAGGACTTTCTAATGAGCATAATATGGGAGAAAGGGCAGGGGTGGTTGTGGAACGCCCTCTCCAGCGTTTGAGACTCACATGAGGTAAAAGCCACTTCATCTTATCCGGAGGTCTTGAGGCAAAGTTGGCTATAGGCTAAACTATGAAGCTATCTCTCCATTACAGCACCTCACTGAAGCTTAAAGTGCTAAATAGTAGGGCAATATTTCAGAATTTCAGGTGTCTGGGAGATAGGGAAGGAATTTTTCTGGAATTGTGTCAGCATGGAGGTGAGTGAGGCCTCTATGGGTAAACAAGTCTGTGGGTTTTTGCCTTGCCCTCCATTGTCTTCTCCACTTCACAGTTTATCCCAGAAATGTTTTCCCAACACTAGCTTCCCAGTCTCATTTTGTTCTTTGTTCAGGGGGAGGATAACAGGAGACTATGAAGATGGCTCTACCCCACTGGTGATCCTGGCTTCAGGATTTATTTCCCATGTGACGCAGAGTGAGGAGGCACATTCCCATTTTTGAGATCTCATTTCTTGCAACATGAATTTTTCTGATTAGCACCATAAAAAGTTTTAACACCATGACCTTTTAGGTTAGATTACTTTGAGGAAAAATGTAGACACAATCCAATCACTTTTTTTTTTCATTTATAGAAGAGCCTACAATTATTTTAGTTTTTCATTCATATGTGCATCCTTCACATGTCACTATACTTTCAGATTAAGCTCAGTGGCACAGAGCTTATTTAAACAATTCTGAACTGCACCATGAATTAATAGGCTTCCCAAGCTTTTTCTTCCACGCTTAAGAAACTTCACAGGCCTTTACCTGAGTAAAAACTAAACTTGACTTTAAAATAAGCCAAAACCAAAATAAAATCCAAACAATGAAACCCCATTAAAATAAAAAGCAATAAACCTAAGAACAAGCATATATATTGTGGTGGTTCTGTGGTAGACAAACGTACCAGAAGCCTTTGAAGCTTAACATTATCGAAGGCTTCTGTACATTACTGGGTAACTAAAATCAACTTTCACTTGATAGAAAGCTGAAAGTTCTGAAAAATGATTTATACTGACTGTGGGAAGGTTAAACCTGGGGTCTGATTTAAAGAGGGTGGAGGATAGGATTGATAGAGAGTAAACAGAGCCCAGATGTAAAAGAGGTATCTCTGGTGCACAGTGACATGCAAGGCCTATAGACTTGGTAGGTCAGGATGCTCCAGGGGCTAAAAGGGGAAACTGATATTTACAGGATGTGTTTACTATGTGCCAAGCCTTTCCCTAAAAGGCACCTGAAATACAAGATAACATTTGCTAATCCTCACAACCACCCTAGGGTGTCATAATTATTGTCCTCATTTTACTGATAAGGAAAAGGCAGTTATACATCTCAGTTGAAGCTTAAAGAGCACAATATGTGAGGAAGACCGGATTTGAACCCAGGACCATTTCACTCCATTACCGATATTCTTTCCCCTGTATTACTACATTTCCCATAAACCTAATTCATAGTTGCTGTTTAAGTTGACCTGAAGTTTTGGTATGATCTTTCAAAGCCTAAATCTGGACTTATAAAACACAATAGATGGTACTCTAGGCTGTAGAACTTCCTTTCTGAGGGGAGAGAAAATTTCATTTACTTGGTTTTACAGAAAACTGACCAGCTTGAGCAGCTTTTCAGGGTTTCTTTAAGAATATGGCAATTGAGAGTGAGTCAAAACATCTTGTACAACTATAAAACTGCAGAAGAATTTGTCTCATGGCACAGAAATAAAAGGGTAACAACTACTTTTAAAGTTTAGCCTGTGAGTTAAATTGTCAACATGTTTACCAAGTTCTTATTAGGAGCTCATAACACAAAATTTTAAAATGGTGCTTAAGTATTCATTTTTTTAAAAGTACCAAAAAGTATCATTTTAATAGCTTAACATTCCCTCAATAAATGAACTATACTTCTGTACTTCATGCTTAAGTTAGAGTAAATTGCTTTAGTTGTCAGAATGTGCTATGCTGTCTTGGTTACACATCTTTTTATCTGGAACAGTTCTTCCCCAAACCATCTCTCACTCCCAAAATTGGAGTTACATGACTCCCAAATACAGTACCCTGTATTTTCCCCATCACAACACGAATCCTACTATAGGACAATTGCTTCTTTAATTTTCTGTATCCTTTAATGGTCTTTAAGCTCTGCAGGGGCAAGAACTGTGTGCATATTGTTTAGGACAGTATCCCCAGTTGACCAGCACAGTATCTCGCCCTCAACAAATGTTTGTTGAATGAATGAATTAGAACAGAAGTCTTAACATGGAAACAATGATTTATAGCAATGGCCCCAACAGCAATTTTCTAGCTTCCAATGTGTCACTAATAATTTCATTAGTATGTGTTTCATAACCAGAGATCCTCATCAAGATAGCCTGTGTTCATTAATAAATTTTCAATGTTTTAATAGTAAGCTCAGTGACCCAAAATTTATTTTGTTCATATACAATTTATAATGTAGTTGCATTATTCCATATTTTTATACAAATTTATTGTTCAATAAGAACACATTCTCTTTACTGTACCACAGTATGTTATTAATGGATCCAATCCCAATTATGCATTAAATTGTGCCAACTGAATAATCTTAAAAACTTTATGTTTAATGAAGTAAATTTGTCCTAGATTTTCTAGAACCTTAACTACAAATTTATCAGAGAAATATGGTATTGCTTTTCAAGAACTAGTTGTTCTTAAATTTAAAAGAAACCATTCAGTAGTGTTTTAAAAACCAAACAACTCTGAAAATAACCCATCAAAACACAGTATTGAAATCATTTGATTTCTGTTGGAAAACCAGGTAAACATAGTTTAAATGCGTTTTTGTCTATGAAAGCATTCAGAAAATTCTACTTTTCACAAAAGAGGTTTATATCCTACAGCTCTTTTTAAGACCGAAAGTTTAAAATAAATTTTAATTTTATTCTTTGGCTATTATTTATACCTAATAAATGAGTCACTGATATCAATTCACAATAGATTTATTTTACATAAAAGAAAAAGCTTGCTGTTAATGAAAAATCCAGTAGAAAACAGTTCTGCTTTAAGTTGAGGCTCAAAAGTAGAAGCTGCTTATTAGTGAAACCTCAATAAAAAGAGAATTTTGTAAGAAAACATTCTTGGCGTGAAAGCTCTAACATAAATTCTGTAATGAAATATTTACCATGCAACTTTATTGGCAGAAAGGCCAGTTTCTGATGGCTGGTATTTTCAGTCTCTTAACACATTAACATGGAAGATACTTAACCTGCTTTATTTAGAGTTAATTGTATATAAATACAACGTCATGATGGGCAACCTTTCCATAGTCCACCTATTTAATTGAGCAGTTCTAAGTAGGTAATTGGCACCTTGCCCTTCTGGTTTCCCCTTTCCCCCATTAGCCAGTCTGAATCCATTCCAACAACACTGAACACAGTGATCACCTGCAAAATAAAATACTTCCAGTTATTAACTACATTAAAAAATAAACATGTAGAAAACCAATCAGATTTGTATTTAATTTGTTTAAATTATTCACCAAAAGGACTTTAAACATTATTACCAATTGTGCTGAAAAACAAAGGATTTCTTTATTATTATTATTTTTTTGAGGCAGGGTCTCACTCTGTTGCCCAGGCTGTAGTGCAGTAGCATGGTCATGGCTCACTGCAGCCTTGACCTCCCGTGTTCAAACGATCCTCCCACCTTAGCCTCCTGAGTAGCTGGGACTACAGGCGCACACCACCACGCCCAGCTAATTTTTCATATTTTTTGTAGAGATGAGGTGTTGCCCAGGCTGGTCTCGAACTCCTGGCCTCAAATGATCCCACTGCCTTGGCCTCCCAAAAGTGCTGAGATTACAGGTGTAAGCCACCATGTCTGGCCTAGATAAAGGATTTTATTGGAGGGAGTTTTATACATCTTCAAGTTATTTGGCAGTTAAAAGTTTTAAATATTTCTATGATATTCTATTACATTAAAGAAAATTAATTAAAATTTTATGTTAACATAACTATCTGTAATCTATGAAACCATTTCCAAATAACTAATGAGGAATTTGCATTTTGTTATAATATTAGAAGGTATGTCAATTCGTGATATATTTTCCTTCTCATACCCACAATACTCACCTCATCTGCCAGAAGTGATAATTCAGTACTGTTTGCTGCATCATAATCATAGAGAACCCTGGCCTTTCTGCTGCCACTACACTCCTTAAGGTCACTGAGGTTGGAAGGAGAGGTGATTACTAGGCCACTTGTTGAAGCCATGGCGGAAGAACCAATCGCATTTGGTAAAACTGACGGTACAGGTGTCACAGAAGTCTGATTGTTGTTACTAAGATAATTGGATGGAAAACTGTTGAAAAGAAAACAGCGAATTATCTATTTCCAAGTAACTAAAGTTCCTTAATACCACCACTCGGTGGCACTGTTTACTTTCTACCAAACTTCACATTGGAAAAGATTTATAGATATTAATAATACGTTAATGACAAAGTATATCTATCTTCCCTTTCCCTCTCGGGCCAATTATACTAGAGACAATTCAGGTGGTATTCAAATATAAATCCTTTAAAGTTTGTTTCAAAACTGTCCTTATAATATTAACTTAAAATTAATGGCTATATTTTTTTCCCCAGGAAAAATAGTTTATTATGGTTTATTTTGAAAGCACTGCCCAAAAACTTCCATTAGAATGTTTTCTTAATCTTTTCTTTATAAATTACTGAATAAAAATATTGATGAAAAACTACTTAAATATTAGATACTACAAGTATGAGGCTTTCTCAATTTAATTCTTTGAGAAATATTTGAATAACTAAACCTTTTTTTCATAAACTGGTCCAATCACATTTTCCTATTCAAATAAAATATTTCTTGTCATTTATATGTAAATATTATTTATTTGTATCTACATGTTCAGCATGACTATGAGAAGCAGAAGACATAAGATGAAATGATACTATTCCCTTAAGGACATACACACAGTGAGAAGGTAGACATTCAAATAATATGACTGCTAATTATCTCAATGAAATTGAAGACTCAATGGTAGAATAGGACAAATTTTACAAGTTCATTTGTTCTATTTTTTAGAAAAATTTTCTATTAGAAATTAGTGATTTTTGTGATTAATGTGCTCATAAATAATTTGAAGATAATTAGAATTTTCAGTTTAAGGCTAGTTTCCCCAATAATACCAAATAGAAAACAATACAAAATAGCTGGTCTGACATCATTCTAATTCAACCATTTCTAAGCTAAAAAATTACCTACAAAAATTCAAAGTTTTAATAAATTCATTAAACTAGAAAAGTCCTCTTTTCTCTTCATGAGCACTATACCATCTGGAAATCATTTCAGTCACCAGCAAAATTCCCTGTATCCTTAACCTCTTCTCTAAACCTTCCCTTCATCCTCCTGTGCTAGTGTGTATCTCCCATACTCCTCTTTTATCACTGAACCTAGAGGTCAATGGAGGAGTCTTATGTTCTTCATCACTGTTTTTAGACTCTTTTCCCTAAACAATTCTAGCCAATCCTTCAACTTCATGTTATTCAACTATACCACATCATCTTTCCCTCCCACATTATCATATTTTATCATATTACATTTTATCATATTATCTTTCCTTCCCATATTACATTTTCTCTATCTATTGTATCATTCCCAACTCTTTAAAAAAACAGATACCCAGTATCTCTTGCTGCAATCACCTACAGATGCCTCATTCCCTTACTTTCATTTCTAGATTTTATCACCTGGCTCACTGACATTCTATCTTACTTAATTCTTGGTAACTTTAATATCCATATGGACAATTCTTCCAACCCTTTACCCTCTTAGATCCTCGAACTCTTCTCTTCTAGTGACTTTATACCTGATCCTAGTTCAGCCACCTATTCCCACAGTCACATCTAGATCTTACCAATTCCAGTAACCACAACCCTTCCAATAATAATAGTTTCTACTATCCCATTCTTTGACCATCGCCTTTTTCTTTCAAGTGCTCTCACATCAACAAGCTACCAGGGTCTATGATCCTACCAACACCTTCTTCATGTCCATAGTTAATTATTGTAATAACCCTTACATATGCTCTCATTTCTTATGCCACTCACTTCATTGTACTAATTTGGTAAAAACCTCCCTATTTACCTACTCAGTATCCATGCATCTACTTTAACAGGAGAAACACAGGAAAGCTTTGTTTTACATTCAATTTATGCCTAGGAACCTCAAAGTGGGTCCACATGCCACCTGGCAATGATACTACATTTCTCTACTCCATTCACTTCTTTCACTTTCCATTCCCCTGATGACTATTGAATTCATACCCTCTCGCCCATCCTCAGAATTTCAGCAGTTCTCCCCATAACTATTACACTCAGCTGATGAGCTTGCTTCCTTTTAACTGAGAGGAAAAAAGAACAATCAGGAACTGTTTTTTTTTTTTTTTTTTTTTTGATACAGGAGTTCACTCCTTTTGCCCAGGCTGTAGTGCAGTGGTGCAATCTTGGCTCACTGCAACCTCTGCTTCCCGGGCTTAAGCAAGCAATTATCCTGCCTCAGCTTCCTGAGTAGCTGGGACTACAGGCATGCACCCCCACACCCAGTTAATTTTTGTATTTTTTTTATAGAGACAGCATTTCACCATATTGACCAGACTAATCTCAAACTCCTGAGCTCAAGTGATCTGCCCACCTTGACCTCCCAAAGTGCTGGGATTACAGGCATGAGCCACTGTGCCTGGCCTGGAAACTCTTTAATGAGCTGTCTATGCTCCTGATGCTAATTCCTCCATATGTGCACAAAATCTCATCCATTTTTGCCTCTCTAGGATATCACTCTAGCAATTCTTCCCTTTCCCTCCCACATTATCATATTTTCTCCACCTAGTGTATCATTCCCGTCAGCTTACAAACATGCCCTTATTTCTCCTATCTTAAAAAACAAGCAAAAAATTGCTAGACCCCACTTTCTCCTCTGACTACTGCCTCATTCCTCTGTTCCTCTTTACACCAAAACTCCTTGAAAGATTTACCTAAACTTACAGTCACAATTCCTCTCCTCCGAGTCTCTTATATTACAAACATTACTTTGCGCCTGCTGTTTCACCAAAACTACTCATCAAGGTTAGCAATGACTTTAACACTCCTAAATCCAATGGTCAATTCGTAGTCCTCCTCTCACTTGACCTATGCGGTGACCGTTCTCTCCCACTTTCACACATGTTCACTTGACTTCCAGGCCATACTCTTAGTTTCCATTTTACCTCACTGCCTCACTTGTTATCATCTTCCTTGCCTCGCTCCTCAAATCTCTATGCTAGAGTACTTCAGGGATCAGTCCTTAATCCTCTCCTTTTCTCTATACTTACTCCTTTGAGGGTTTATCTAGTCTCACAGATTTAAATATCTTTGATATGCTGACAACTCTCTAATTATCTCTCTAATTCACCCTGCCCCCAATCCAAGTCCAGACCTGCATATCCTAAAATTGGATACCTCCACGTAAATGTTTAATAGACATCTCAAACTTAACATATTTAAAACTGGGCTTCTAATATAACTGACATACTTCCCACACCTCCATCCCTGAAATCTTTGCCTCCTCTGGCATTCCCCATTTTAACTAACCACAACTCCCTATTCTTTCAGTTACTTAGGTCAAAAACTTGCAGATGGCCGCGGTGGCCCACACCTATAATCCCAGCACTTTGAGAGGCTGAGGCAGGCAGATCGCCTGAGGCCAGGAGTTCAAGATCAGCCTGGCTAACATGGTGAAACCCCTTTTCTACTAAAAATGCAAAAAATTAGCTGGGCATGGTGGCGCACACCTGTAATCCTAGCTACTTGGGAGGCTGAGGCAGGAGAATCTCTTGAACCCGGGAGGCAGAGGTTGCAGTGAGCTGAAATTGTGCCATTGTACTCCAGCTTGGGCTGGAAGAGTGAAACTCCGTCTCCAAAACAAAACAAAACAAAACACCTTGCAATAATTCTTGACCTCTTTGTGTCCAATATACATACAGTCTGTCAAGCAAATCCTTCTGGCTTTAACGCTAAAATACACCCACAGTCACGCCTGTAATCCCAGCACTTTGGGAGGCTGAGGCGGGCGGATCACAAGGTCAGGAGATTGAGACCATCCTGGCTAACACGGTGAAACCCTGTGTCTACTAAAAACACAAAAAATTAGCCGGGTGTGGTGGTGGGCGCCTGTAGTCCCAGATACTTGGGCGGCTGAGGCAGGAGAATGGTGTGAACCCAGAAGGAGGAGCTTGCAGTGAGCCGAGATTGCGCCACTGCACTCCAGCCTGGGCAACAGAGCAAGACTGTCTCCAAAAAAAAAAAAAAAAAAAAAAAAAAAAACCCAAAAAAACAACACCCACAGGCCCACAGGACCTGACCACCTCCATCCTATCTACCACAATTACCCTGATCCAAGCCACTGCCATCTTCTGACTGAATTACTGACTACATTATTGCAATAAGTTTGAAACAGATCTGTCAGCTTCCACCCAACACCTATCCTCAATGTGGCAGCCAGAATGATTCTGTTAAAGCCTAAAATTATGTCACTCCTCAGCTCAAAATTTCCAAAGGCTCATCTCTGAGTAAAGACCAAAGTCGAAGCCCTATGTTTTGGCTCCCCGTTTCCTCTACTCGTCTCTAGCCAAGCCCTCCTTGCTGTTCCTTCACCATACCAGCTATGTCATGCCCTCAGGGTTTTTGTACTTGTTGCACCCTCTACCCGGAGCATCTTCTCTCAGATGCCTGCATGTGTGCTTTCTCACGTCTTTCTCTACTCCCATCAAAGTAGTTTCCTGCTATATTTTTTGGTACACCATTTTCACCTTCTAATATACTATATAATTTATATACATGTTGCTTTTCTGCTCCCTTCCGCCCCCATATAGACCGTAGATTCCAGGAAGGCAGGAATTTTGATTATTTTATTTATATACTATATCCTCCACATCTGGAAGAGTACATTTTAAAAATGAAAAGCAAATGTTTCTCTGATGGATTTTTATGATAAGGGTTTTAATAAGAAGAAATAGTTTTAAATATAGCTTTTCTTCTCTAAAATTAAGACGACCTCTCCTAGTATCCTTTCCTCAGTGAACTCGGTTCTTCAGCAGGGATTAAATACATACATTTCTGAAGATAAGAAAAAGCTCTATTTATATGAATATGTATATACACATGGCTTTTTTAGTTCTCTAACCATATTTTACTTTCAAATCTACTAGTATGATTTTAGCCTTTGATTAGCCACTGAAGTGTACCTATGTCAATTTTGCAGAGTTAAAGATTTAAAAAATGAACTGAAAGGCCATTTTTACCTTCTAAGAACTTTTATTGATACGTTAAAAAATCATAGCAATTACTCATTCTATAAAAATGTCAATTAAGCCACTGGAGCTTGATATGTAAAAGCCTTCCAATTATTTAAAAAATTGCTAATCTTGTGACTAGTACTTCTGCTTTCTCATCTTTAAAATATGGATAATAATAGTACCTACCTCATTTGGTGGTGAGGATTATAAAGTTAATAATACACATGAGGTGTCTGGAAGAGCACCTATGCACAACTTAAGCTCAACCAAAGTGATGGCTGTTATTCAGTTACTTCTACTACCTGTTGGTACTGTTATTGCAACTATTAACAATACAATCTGGTTCTATTCTTCATAAATAGTTTTTGAATGTGTTAGTGTGAAGCTGGATGATTTGTGAAGTTCTATATTTGAATATTTCTATGTATTATCTGAAAAAGCATAACCTGCAACAAATTAAAGAGATAAAACTTCCCCCGATGTCATTGGTCATTAGCAATAATATAATTGAGGGTGGAGAGACAAGCTAGACTTTCTTTTCTAGAATAGTAGCACTGGTTTTACTTTGTATTGCTGGAGCTTATCTCAAAGTGCAGTAATAATGCAACAACTGGATTTTGTTTAAATGGCCGAGTCCTAGGCATAGTGTGGCTTTAAGTAGAATGCAAATATAAGCAACCCCTATGCTGCACTTCCAGAGTTTCAGGATAAAGTGGAAAAAAGTACTAAGGCTTCTTGGGCTTAAAATAGTTATAATGATGTGAAGATAAAGTGGTGTTCTGCCTTGAGATATTAACACCACTAATAAAACCTCAAATATATAGTTATGTAAATGCTCCTGTATATCCTATGAAAATAACTAATGATTAGGCTACAATTCATTTTTGAGGTTCAAAATTGGTTTCATGGATGTGCTCAATTTTATTCTGGGCCAAGTTTTGAAGTGTTAATGTGCAGAAACAAACACCAAAGTGACTTTATTTACCTTATTCCTTGAAACGATTTTTTGATATTCTTTCTTCAAATGCTACATATCACTCCCCTGCTTTAATGGTTCCTCAATATATAAATTCCAAACTCCTTACAACAACTTACTTTAAAGGCCATTCGTGGTATGGCCCTGCTTAACTCCTCTAGATTCATCTACCATTCCGTTCTTGAACACTTTGCTCCAGCCTGAATGGACTACTATCAGTTCCCTGAACTTTCCCTACTCTCTTTGTTCTGGCTTTTTTATATACATATTCTTCCTTGCTTAGAATATTCATCCCTGTCCCATTCTTCATCTAGATTATTCCTACCAAGATAACTTCACCTGGGAAACTCTGCTAGATGTACCTCAGCCACAGTTAGATGCCTTCACAATACCAGGCACCTTCTGCTTTTCTGCCTACCACATGGCCTGTCTACCAATGGCTTGCTTTGTATTTCTACCTAGGCTAAGTGTTGTGAGAGCAGAGACCACATTTGCCCTAAACATTATTTTATTTTCAGTGTCACCTTATAATGTGAGCTCCATAAAGGCAAGCATCTTTGCCTGTTTTGTTTGCTGATATTACCTCAGAATATGTAACAGTGCTTGGCACATGGCAGATAGTCAATAAATATTTGATGAATGAGTGATTGAGCTATGTGTTTTACATACTATCATTTTGCTTTGAAGTATATTAACATACTCAAAATAATCACATCGGTAGATATGAGGTCTTACGAAATATTCTAAAACTTTTCTTTTTTTCAATATAGTAAACAAATGAGTAATGAATAAGTATAAATTAGTTTATCTTTAAGGGTAACTGTCAATTTAATTATATCTTCCTCAACCAATAGCAAAAAGTATTCAGTAGCAGAAGAAAAGTGAACTTGAAACACTTTTAACCTTACAGCACTGAAAAGGTATTCACTTTTTTTTTTCTCATCCCTGTTAACATGCCTCTGTGCCAGAAAAGCTCAAAATATTTTGTTACCTCAGAAATCTGATAATTACTTTCCTAAAAAAAAAAACTATTTCTAAGAAAGCTAATAAGAGCCTTTAATTCCTCTAATCTTCATCCTTAGTATTAGTTCATAAGCAAAAATCTGAATTTCTCCTCTTTACATATGAAAAGTAAATTATCACCTTCCCAGTTGTTTCTGGAGGTCCAACATATACTGGTAACACTGTGCGTAGTAAGTCATCTGGGCTTCTACAAAGTCATTCAGACAGCGAAGGTGATGGGCCTGTGAAGGAAAATTAGTCAGTTCTTAGCTCTATAGTCAACTTAAATGGCAAATGCAAGGGGGAGACAGACCACAATATTGTACTGAGGTAGACTCACCAGTATCTAACATTTTACTACAAGGCTTATTAAGATTGGCCGTCGTGAATAGTACACTAGCAAACTCTGCTTAGCCAATAAACACCAACATGTTTATTTAATGAGGGTAGGAGAACTAGGTGATAAGATGTAAGCAACAATTTAAAATATTTCTTCGGATATATTGGAAAGTAACACAATTTAAATTTCCTTGATGAATCACTGAAAAGTTCAGTTTTTCCTCCCAAAATTGCCTTAGGACTACCAAAGTCTTGTTCCAAATGAATTTCCAATGAATGAATACTCACATGTGTACTGCTGATTCCCTCTAGCAGAAGTCTGGTAATCTCTGCTTGACGATCAAATTCACTTTGAGTTATTCTTAATTCCTGTTCAGACTTAAGTAAGAATATAGTTTTAGAATCTCTTTAGAAGACTCAGTCCATCTTATATTCATTTATTTTATATGGTTAAAAAAAAATCCCCCAAACAAACCTCAAGTTATAATCTGGCAATTCCCCAATTCTGCTTTGTATCTAAAATGGTCCCCTGGTTTCTTGACCTTAGCTTTTCTGTATTACTCCACCCGGACAGCTGATTCCAGTACTTGACTCAAAAGAATCTGTTACGCTAAAGCTTAATGATACACTCTTAAGAGCCTACAAAAACTACTAAGAGAAAGCCAAGATATTTTCACAAATTTTCTAGTATCAATTTTGCTAAATTTTACTATTTTACAAAATTTTAAGATGACCAGTTTTACAAGTATAAAATAATATTGCTGCAAAAATTCTCAATTATTACTACAGTTTTTACTTTGAAGTTAAAGAGTCTTCAGTCTCAAATGCAAAAGACTTTAGAGTGAAGCCACAGGATTTTCACCTTGCGTTTAGTTGCCAAACACTTGTTGCTAGCACCACAGCTTTTAGGTTCATTCAAAGGATTCTTTGTCCTACATTTTAAATGTCTTTCTTTAAAATTTTCTTTTCAAACTATGCATAAAAAATGCCTTAAGCAGAATACTATCTATTAAGATACACTACGGTTTTAAAAAGCTTTTTAAGTTATGATCGAACTTCAATCAGTAGTGTGCTGTTAAATTCTTCTTCAAGAAATAAAAAAAAAAGCTCTCATATCTAGATTTTCATGATATAAATACTCCCACCACAGCTGATTTCCAGCTAATAACGTGAAGTCACGCACTGCGGAGCTGGGAAGAGATGTAAATAACAGTATGCCACTACTGGTTTCAACCATCTGATAAAGGAGGCTTACTGCTGCGACAAAACAGTTCACTGAAAAATCAACAAGATCTAAAAATAGCAAATAGTGGCAAAAAACGTCTTCTCAAACCTTTAGTCAGAGTTGGCTGTTAATAAGTGGGAAAGAGAAATAAAACCTCACAGCTTACTCAGAATAGTTAGCTTACCTCCCAATGGGAATTATCATTGGTAACATCATCATTATAATGATACGTTTGACTACCTCTCCAGCACAAATAACATTTTCCACCTATGCAATGATTTATGACATTTCCAAGATGAAATAAAAGTGAAAAAAAAAAACACAACAACAAGGTATGAACTTTTTTCTTTCAGGCCTCATCTCCCTCTCCTCACCCTTTGGTGACAATAGTTACCCTAGTAAACCAGTCTACAAGGAAGTAGCAGCAAAGTAGATAATCAGTTGCTGTAACAGCCCACTGGCAACAAACCTAGCAGAGGGGACTAATAATTGACCTCTAGCTTGGACTTACGGAAATAAGCTTGAATTAGTAAGCCAGAAGTTGAAATTAAATTTACTTGACTAAAACCAGAACCCATGGTGTTTTGATAGCAGGGACAAAGTAAGCTTCATCTGGAAGCTAGTATGAAGTAGAAAAAAGTCCCAGAAGAAAAAAAGAAGCAATGTTCTTCCTAAGGAAAGCATTAAGGAAAACCAATCACATCAATGTTACATATGCACTATTAACTGTTCTGCTTGGTTGAATACAAAAGGCTTTGAGTAACAGAAGTAAATACAGCAAACCAAAAATAAATGCACTTCAGAAGTAAACTAGGTTAGTTCCATATAGGTCCTTGATCGTGAAAGTACGGTTTGATTTAATGGCCTTTAGTAGAAATGGCAGAAAAATCCTACTAACTGACATTATTTCTAGGTAAGGTGTAAGCAAGTAAACTAGGTAGCAGATTAAGGTGACCGGGAAGATTGAGACTGAAGTAGAAATAATATTGTAATGCTAAGTACACTGAATAAAAAATATCAAATGATCTCATTAAAGATGAGGGATAAGGCTTCTAAGTTTGAGTAAAATTTAATCATGAAGAAAGGCACCATGTTACAAAGCTTAGGAGGTCCTTCTGTACAATCTAGACTTTATTTAGAGAGGGTAGATGATAGGGAAAAATGCATCTCATTTCTTGAACAAGTTTTAGTGCACACTGGGTGGCTTCAAATAGTCAAATGTCCCAAATCATGTATACTTCTGGCATATATAACTGATCATAATAACTGATCTGAGAGGCTAAAGAAATTTAAATTAGGCTTAGCATAATCAATTTACTTCAGAAGAAAATGATCCACGTTAGAAAGATAGATAAGAAAGGGCTGATATTCTGTCGTCTAAAAAATCTCTAGGGAAAAGACCTTCTACTGCTAAAAATAACTGCTACTAGACTACATGATAGCATAACATGGGTTAGGTAAGCCAGAAGAGGTTTTTTTTAACGTAACTGGAAGATGGGCAAGAATCTGTTGGCCCACGATATCAGGATTGGGTATCTGTAAGCCATAAATTTTGGTAATGCTTCTGAGGCATTTGCTGTGACTATCTTGATCAGTGTTGACTACTATTCATATGGCTTAAAATCTTAAAATACTCCAGGAATATAAAGTCTTAACATTTATACATTTTCATTTATTTATTTTTTGAGATGGAGTTTTGTTCTTGTTGCCTAGGTTGGAGTGCAACGGCCGATCTTGGCTCACTGCAAACTCCACCTCCCAAGTTCAAGGGATTCTCTTGCCTCAGCCTCCCAAGTAGCTGGGACACCACACCTGGCTAATTTTGTATTTTTAGTAGAGACAGGGTTTCACCATGCTGGTCAGGCTGGTTTTGAACTCCTGACCTGAGGTGACCTGCCCACCTCGGCCTTCCAAAGTGCTGGGATTACAGGTGTGAGCCACTGCTCCCGGTCATTTATACTTTTTTAATTATAAAAATGTCAGAAGTGAGATGTGTAGAAGAAAAAAAACCCCTGAAATCCATTTTGATAGGTTTCTTTAGATTTTTATATATATGTATATAATATGTTTCATGAGTTTCTTCCCATGTATTGTATCAATTATTTCCTAAACTTGCTGAGACTGCAAAATCAAGTCAGAAATTTTCTGGCGTATCTTTACGCCAAAGAGAAAGACATTCTAGTTTTTTTGTTCAACCTGTATTCTCTTCTGTGTTGCTCTGCCCCTTTTCATGCTAGAAGTTCAGAGAGAAATCAGAAGCCAGTGTGGAACTGTAACTAAATTGATGAACAGACTCCACAAAGAGGGGATAAGAGCATAAGGTAAGAATTTCATACTGGAGATCCACGTCACAGAATCAATAGCTCTATAACCTATGTATAAAACAGACTGTAAAATCAATCCTACAAAGCCAGAAAATAAAAGTTAAAGTTTATAAAGCTATTGTCAGGGGCCAAAATCATCACCTGTCCTCAGTCCCCAGTGTTATCCTCATGTGGATGTCAGAGTTTGGTAGGCCTGAACATAAGAAGTAAATGAAAAATGCTTCTGAAGACTTAAAAAAGCATTTGAAACAAGTCTGCATGTACTATAGTTTATAATTTTATCCCTTAAATTCTTGTTTAATTACTTGCTTTCCCAGCCCACAGAAGATTAGAAATGGTAACACAGACAGAACTGCTAGCAGCAGTCATACAGACATCTTCTAGAAGCAACAGTCTGATACTGAGGGAAGAGACAACATAGTCGAAAAACAACAAATCCAACTGTTAACAGTATAATACATATTCATAGTAATGATCTTAACTGTAGTAAAATCAAATACTTGCTATCCTATATTTAATGCAGCAGTAAAATACATTTTTACAGATATTTTCAACTAATGTGACTAAGAAAAATTAGCTTTGATGCTGGAGAGAACAAGCTTCAGTTACCTAAAAAATTCATCTGTGGCCGGGTACAGTGGCTCATGCCTGTAATGCCAGCACTTTGGGAGGCAAAGGTGGGTTGATCACCTGAGTTCAGGAGTTCGAGACCAGCCTGGCCAACATGGTGAAAAAACTGTCACTACTAAAAATACAAAAAATTAGCCAGGCGTGGTGGCGGGCACCTGTAATCCCAGCCACTTGGGAGGCCGAGGCAGGAGAATTGGTTGAACCCAGGAGGTGGAGGTTGCAATGAGCTGTGATTGTGCCACTGCACTCCAGCCTGGGCGACAAGAGCAAAACTCCATCTCAAAAAAAAAAAAAAAATTCATTTGGGTGAAATATTATACATCCCATTCTCTGAAGATACAGGACATGGTGTTAACTATATTTTATATTTTAAAAATTGTCATTAAAAAATCATTAACAAGCATTTCGCCTGCCTTCTATAGTAAGGAACTGTAAGATTACCACTTAGTATAACAGGTATCTAAGATTTATCAATGTGTGTGCAAACCACATCTCTGCAGCATTGTTCAACTGCTCGGTGGAGCTTCTATTAGCTAAAGAGACCTGAACATATCCCTCATTTTCAGATTTTATAAGGTATAGTAACACAGACTGTGACTGGCCCAATAAATATTTACTGAATCAATGTCAACTAAATTCTTGTTTCATAGTTCTGTAGTTTAATAATTTACTTACTTTTGTCACTTCCTCTGCCCAAATCTAGCCAGCATTAAAAATTAGAGAAAAATATAGAGCATGAAAGTTGGAATTTATTTTCTACAACTTAGTATAGAAAAATATAAATATTTGTTTAAATGGCATACTTTTTCAGAATCATATTTATAGATTAAACACAGTAGTAACTAAATCAGTACAGCTTAACATACTGTGAAAGTATGACTTTTATATGTATCATTGCTATCAATTTTAAAATCTTATGTTAAATCTACAGTTTTCCCAAATTGAGAACACCTAACCTTTCTTAGCTCCAGTATTCTCATCTGGAAAATTAGAGATTTGGACTAAATCATTTCGAATTTCTCATTTAGGTATAAATTCTAACATTTTAGGAAATGAAGCAAAGCAAGGATTAATGGCTGCTGATACAGCCTTTTTGGAGAGAAACAATAAGCTGGAAATATAATAAATGTAAAATTACCAGCTGTAAATATATATTACTATAAGATTACATTAATAGTAAACACAAATGACTAATGAAACAAAGTCCTGTTAATTGTTTAGAATTATGTTTTTACCTGAGACAAAAAGAAAAGCTATGCTTTATATGTTAAATTAGCAATGACTGAAATATCCTCACGCTTTTCATTTACCTATAGATAGGACAATGGAAACACATTAATGCATTCTCTTGCTATCTAAGGTAAGCCCTAATTCAGCCAGGACTTCAGTAATTACTGTTTTGTGTTTTTTTTAAAACACAAAAACAAAAATGCATTTTATATATTCTGTACAATACATCTTTCCTATTACTTTCCTGCTTTTGGTTTAATGCTAGTGAATGAAAATAGCCAATTAATTCTCAATTTATTAGCTGTACTGCAGATCCCTTGACACTTCTAATGAAGTAATATATCTAGAAATAAAACACACTATATCTATACATTTTTATTGGCTAATGTGCACAAATTGTTGGCTATGTTCAGATTTTACAACTTTCTATTTTACTAAAATAAAAAACTTCTAATAGCTCAAAAATTTTCTCAAACTAAGCTCAACATATACATTGGATACCATAAAACAATTTGCATTCTCTATTCTTTCCCGAGGCTATCACCATTCCACCAAAACTTTCTTAAGTGAGTTAGCACTGGATGGAGAATAAGCCTGGCCATTACAGGAGTACCTAACCTAATGGGGTCTGTCTTGGCCTGAAATGGCAGAAGAAATTAATTCTATGTTGAGTTTGGGTGAAAATAAGGTAAATCTTGAAGCTACTGAGCAGCAAAGTCAATGTGTTTACCTTACACCTTTCTTTAAGTATATTTTGTTAATTTTCTTTGCCAAAAGTGAAAATATAAATGCCAGCTTAAATTAGCATCTTTTACTCAGTGCAAAAAGGCACTATATATTTATGTATAAATTCATATTCCAAAATCTGTATTTGGCATAAACACTTTATTTGGCAATCAGAACATACAATTTCGTTTAAAGTTCCAGTATTACTTCAGCTAGTATTTTTTCCTTATATTTTTGTTGTTAAAGATAAATGAATACATGGTTCCAATTATTTCAAAATTTTACATGCGGCTAATAGCAAGAGAAGGCACTTTATTCAAGATGTAGAAAACACAGTAGGCCAACAAACCTTCAGCCATTTTACATGCAGGAAGTTGAGCATGTAAGAGAAATTTACCATAATGTTATCTCCTTCAAGGCGAGCTGAGTTTAGTTGCTTAAGTGCATAGTAAGAGACAAAGAACACATTATACCAATGAACACAGTGAAACAAATTACTTCTGCACAATAAATAACACATTAAACAAGTAAAAGAGCCAATCAAATATTTTTTCTACTTAAAAAAACCCCACTACATTTATTGTTCTGTGAAACTGCATATGGTGGTGCCTATTCATTTTTTTCCCCAAAATACAAATTTTCAAAACAAAATGTTGATGCTTGACTTTAAATGAGAATCATTTAGGGAAAATGTATCATTTTTAAAACTGCCAGTTACCTACAATTTTTATTAAATTTTCACTAAGAAAGTCCTTCTACCTAACCCCAAATTTTCCTATTCAAAGATCATTTCTATTTTATGAATTTATGATGCCTTCAACCACATTCTCTTTCAATCAGCCTCAGCCAGGTCTTGGCATACTCTGAAGTCTTAAAGGCATGTCAATCCTTATATTTCTAATAAACCTTAAATTCAAACGTGTTCTTAAAGGCTATAATGATGGTGCTCTAAATTTATTGAGTTTACAGATTAAAGATTTACACTGCTGTGGAAATGCTTAAGTTTGCTGTATGATGTTAAAGAAATATTTTCCATCAAATTTGGATGTCCCAGAATAACAGAGGTCTAAACCACTAAATACCACAGAGCTTTGAAACCAGCTGATTTTTAACATTACTAAAACTGTAAAATAATTTTTAAGTTTAGATTAGACTAAAATTGGATTAGTAAATGTAGGTGCCTTACAATTGAAATGCATTACAGTTTTGTATCCCTTAGGCAAAATGCCTGGGACCAGAAGTGTTTCAGATTTCTGGTTTTGGAATATTTGCATTATACTTACTAGCTGAGGAACCCTAACGTGAAAAGCTCCAATAAGCATTTCTTCTGAGCGCCATAAAGGCACTCAAAGAACTTCATATTTTAGAGCATTTCAGATTTCAGGTTTTTGGATTTGGGATACTCAACCTGTAATTATTTTTGTTCTTGCTTCTCTGGTATATTTTATCATATACACAATCTATTTTTCAAAACTGTATTTTTGTTGTGAAACATTAAAGTGGGTTTTCTTTCTGCTTAATTGGTATATTTTTGAGAAATGCCTTTGATGTTGCTTTACCATTCTTCAATATGCTAACTGATAAAACAGCAATATTAGATACAAGCAGAAATTCTTTACTGATAGGGCTAAATCATCAAAAAGTATGATCTGTTATACCAGATTGTGAACTGAGGGCAGCAGAGATTTTACATCATTTATCTATGAACTCCTCAGTAGAGTACCTTGCACAAAATTAGCATTTAGTAAACACAGAACTTAAAAAGAGTCACAAGAAACTAGTAAGTAAATTACTTAAAAAGTGTCAATATGGATAGATCCCAAACCTTACTAGCAGAGTAACTAGTTGCAAAACAATTAATCCATGGAAATTTATAAAGACGTGAAGTCAAAGTAAGTCTAAGGTCAGATTAACCACTTCAGTTGCCAACTAGGAACCAGGAAATGTATCAAAGAAGGGGAAAAAAAAGCAAACTCCTAGTGATTCTTCAAGTAAATGCAAAGAAATACAGGGGGGGAAAAAAGGATCACCAAATACAGGAATACCTCCAGGCTTTATGTAATAATAAACTAAGAGAACTTTTTCTTCCCAAAGTATTTCAGACTTACTGCTATAAAGTTTGAAGAAAAATGTGTTGGTTATCTAGGGGAAAAATACAATTAAAATCAGGAAATCGAACTTCCTGTCTAGACTAAAAAAATAATATTTGGCTATAGTTAAATTTTGCTTTATGTAATACGTAAGTTCTAGAATAGCTGTGTATAAATAAAATTGCTGAACTGAATAAAATCATTTGTATCATCTTTTACTTTAAACATAAATTCCCATAGAAAAAAAACCTTTATCCTCAAAAATACACAGCAGAGAAAAATTGCCAAGATCTTTTCTAGATATCTCAAAAAGGAAACATCTCAAAATTGGTCTACTATTATATTTAGGGCCTATATATTTTAATAGCAGTGGTAAAATAATTTAGAAATATTAAAGGACTCTGTACACTGTTAAATCTATATATGTGTGCTTTCTGGAACTTTTCCAGGTAGAAAAGCAGACTGTCATTCCTGTAATAGTGCTTTTTAAACAAAGTTTTGTACTGAAACTTGGTAACAGTATTTTTATTCCACAATTATCACTGGGCACATATAGGCATCTTGAATAAAGACATTCTGTCCCAGTTAAAATATTTATTTCCAAATGATCCTTAAGTTTTTTCCTGAGTATGAAATTACTATCTTTAAAAACTAGTTTATAATTTACTTTTCAAATTAATTATTAGCAACTAGAAACTAATAAAAGAATTCAAGGTCTCCTGCTATCTATAGTGTTCATTTTCAAAGTTCTGATGCTGCAGATAGTCTGTTTAGGGAAGTTTTGTTGTTTGTGATGATGATGTAATGATAAACTGTGAAGTGAAAATGCCAGTAAATTTGGAATTAATGTCTTATCAAAGATAGCTCTTCTCTAGCAGTAACTAATACAGTGTCACCAAAAAGAAAAAACCATAGACAAAAATAACTTATTCTGCTCATACAAGGTATTGGGGTAGTCTCATAAGACATTACTATCCAATACCAAGTTAATCAGTTTTAAATTTCACTCTAAACCAATTTTCAACCTTTTTATCCCCCAAACAAGAGAACTATAAGACAGTACCAGCACTGTGGTAATATGCTCATTAAGGCAATGATTCTTGATGTTGGCAGTGGTAGTGACTTGGAAACAGAAGGCAGGGGTAATATCATACCATAGCTCAAATTAAGTATTAACTTGTTAGCTTCTTCTAACAAATTCATACTTGGTTTATTTTGTACTATTTTAAAGTTATTCCAATTCAAATCTGATGTTTTCAAATTCTGGAATAATATAGACAGTACAACTTGGATTAACTAAAAAGCTTATAAATCTTTAAAGAAAAATTTAATTATATTTAATATACACCTACTCAATATTCCGAGGTTTTCTGGAATATATACTAGAATTTATTTATCCAAATGAGTTTCCTCTCATTCAACATCGTTGCCTGAAAATCCATACTGCCACTGTTGGTTTGAATGGTTTTGGAACTATTCTTGGTGAACATTCTTTTAGTTAGTTTGAGCAGTGTGTGGAAAGGGAACTAATCTAATTTTTAAGTCACACGCAAGTATTCTCAAACTTGAGTCTCATCTTAATTACTATCTTTTTTGCTATTTCCAATTATAATAAATCTATCTCCAAAAATATTTGCCACCACTGAGGATATTTAAAAAAATATGACACATTAGGAGCTACCATAATTTTTGTTTTTTAGCAGTAGCTGTATAGCTAAATATCACGTATGTGTGTATATATATATACACACATATATTATATATATATTTTATATATATATATATATATATTTTTTTTTTTTTTTTTAAGACAGGGTCTGGCTCTGTTGCCCAGGCTGGAGTGCAGTGGCGCAAACTTGGCTCACTGCAGCCTCCACCTCCCACGCTCAAGAGATTCTCCCATCTCAGCCTCCTGAGTAGCTGGGACTACAGGTGGGTGCCACCATGCCCATTCATTTTTGTACTTTCTGTAGAGAGACATGGCTGTGCATGTTGCCCAGGCTGGTCTCAAACTCCTGGGCTCAAGCCATCTGCCTGCCTCAGCCTCCTAAAGTGCTGGGATAGCAGGCATGCGCCACTGTGCCTGGCCATGAATATCACCTTTTTGATATGACTACTTTGCAGTGATTTGGATGTATTAAGTTCTGATAAATTTGTTTAGAAAGCACAAAAACAAGACCCTAAAGTTAATAGTCTGTATCTTTCATGGTATATTAGCAAAATCTTTTACAAATCTTAAAGTTATTAATCAAAAATATTTTTCTATTTACTTACTGAATTTCTAGTTTCTGCAGCTTTTGCCTTTTTCAGTCTCGTTTTTGCAGCATCCAAATCCAGTCTCTTATTTTGCAATAGTTTCCTTTCTTTCTATAAATATAGAAAAGAAAAAATAAAGGCTAAAGATGCTAAAATTCTGTTAAGAGCATACACATTTAAAGTATTATTCCCTAGTAAACATATGTATCATTTGATAAAGATCTATGATTATAAAATTGGCTATAAAGTTACCATTCATGTATCTGGCCCCCCCCCCCACCCCCTTGTTACTGTTTTAAATTTTAAAATAAATAATTGAAACATTGTAAGGATCTGGGAAAGATGGCAGGCAATGATGGAAACAAAGGAATATCAGTTTTAATATTTTGTGATCCTGTCCCTGCCTCGGGAACATTTGGCAATACCTTTTTAGTTGTCACAATTGGGGGAGGGATGTTATTGGCGTCTGCTAGCCAGAAGCCAGAAATGTTGCCAAACATTCCACAAGACAGTCTATCTCCAAAAGGAATTGTGCAGCCCAAAACATCATTAGTGGCCAGACTGAAAGACTTTCAAATTGTTACAGATTATCCTGAAAGTGCCTAGAAAGAAGGAAGTATACACCTGGGGCAAGGGTTCCTTGATGCCTGGTGTCCTACCTCAAGGATTGGGCAGGCTGCATTTAATGTGTCATAGCACCAAATACAACCCAATCACTCCAAAATGGAATTTCAAACTTACAGAATAATGAATAAACATTAGTATAGTATCTTGGAATTCTTCAGGGAATTTCAAGCTTCTGTACAGTATGTAAGTTTATTATAATTCAGTTTGCTTTAATCTTAGATTCCATACGGCAAATTTCATTGCACTGATAAGCTAATTTTTATTTTACTTTATTTTATTTCACTTTTTTTGAGATGGAGTCTCACTCTGTCCCCCAGGCTGGAGTGCAGTGGCACGATCTTGGCTCACTGCAACCTCTGCCTCCGGGGTTCAAGCGATTCTCCTACCTCAGCCTCCCGAGTAGCTGGAATTACAGGCACCTGTCACCACGCCCAGCTAATTTTTTTGTATTTTTAGTAGAGACGGGGTTTCACCATGGTGGTCAGGCTGGTTTCGAACTCCTGACCTCAAGTGATCCGCCCACCTTGACCTCCCAAAGTGCTAGGATTACAGGCGTTAGCCATCACGCCTGGCCACTAATATCTTTTAAATCATACTTTAACTTGGTAGTTCTTCTGTCTCAGGCCAAATACTTGTTTATACAGAGACAAATCCATTGTGAACATATTGAAAGTTTCTATAATATATTGTAATAGGAAATCTGCAAATTAAAGTTTGAAGTATTTATAATATAAGAGCAGCTCTGCAAAACTCTTAGAAAATTTTCATTCTCTATCACTAAGAAAATAAGTTAAAATCCTAAAAAATGAAGAGCTACATGATATATATACTATGGTGATATTTTAGACCATATTTTCATAATCCTTCCAGGAACCTCTCTATAGATTTTAGTGTTGGTAATGAATGAAAAGGGATAAAGGCATCTCAATAACACTGTAGGACACACAAATGGAGTAAATGTATCAGTAGTCTTTTACTTTGGTTTAATTTTGTGTTCTGGTGAACATGCACCAACCTAGATTATTTAATTTTGTAATCCACTACATCTACACAGTCATTATGAGGCCAAATTATTCATTAAAAAGTATAAATATATATCTAAGTGATTTTACTAAATAAAGGGGACATTTTTCAACTCACAGCAATTGTTTTGTAATCTCCTTCTATAAAGTTTCTTAAAGGAGTAAGAAAATTTAAGGCTGACGTTTGAATCAGTTCTCTGTCTGCTGTTCCAATTCTTTTTTGGGTTTCTCCACATTTAATAAGCGCATTACCTGCAAAGGAAAAATGTTTTTAAAAATCATTGTCTGGTAATATCAGAAAATAAAATCATGTAAAGATAAATCAGCAATTTGGTCTGTTTAAAAGTTAGCTGTCACTTGTTTGCTAAAGTAAAACCAAATAGAATTAACTAATTAAGGTAGTTTTATTTTAAAAGTAAATTTAAGAGTATGTGTCTAAATGAAGGAGACAAAGATGAACTTCCTATTGTAGCATAGATAATTGTACCAATTCTACCAATGAGACTAAAGAGGGCAAATATACCCCAAAATATTTACGGTCACAGTCGGCCCTCTGTATCTACGGGTTCTGCATCCATGGGTTCAACCAACCACAGATCAAAAATATTCAGGAAAAAAAAAAAAAGAAAGAAAAAAAAGGGTGGCTGAGGAGCCAGGCACAGTGGTGGCATATGCCTGCAGTCCCAGCTACTCCAAAGCTGAAGCAGGAGGATCGTTTGAGCCCAGGAGTTTAAGGCCAGCCTGGGCAACACAGCAGGTCCTGTCACTATGGAAAAAAAAAAAAAAAAAAAAAAGATGGTTGCCTCTGTACTGAACGTGTACAGACTTTTCTCCCTTGTCATTATTTCCTAAAAACTACAGCATAACAACTATTTACATAGCATTTACATTCAGATGATTTAAAGTACAAGGGAGGATGTGCATAGGTTATATGGAAACACTATGCCATTTTATATAAGACACCTGAGTATCCATGGATTTTGGTATCCTCAGGGTGGGGGGCCTGGATCCAATCCCCCATGGATATCGAGGGGTGACTATGGTTATACTTATAAAAGTATAATGCTTCCAAGAGATCAGGTCACAATTTGTCCTCTGTTTCTACATCCCTGCAGTTATCATCTGAAGTATCTATAAGTAATAGTTCATAGTGATATCTTAAGTTAAAAAATCCATGCTTTTGCAATACAAATACTCTGATACTTAAATAGGGCAAGTACAGTACAAAGTAGAGTAGAAAGAAAGGAAACCCCAAGATCAGGGTTCCACTCCTAGTTTTACTTCTAATAAGCTTTAGCTCTGAGGCTCTTAATCCCTTCATGTTAGGATAAGCTTTGATCTGACTGATAAGGAAGGTAATACGGATAGTAGTTAAGAGCTCCGTCACTGGATACAGACAGATCTTCATTTGAATTACTATACTAGCTGTGACTGTGGATTAATTATTTAACTTCTCCAAACCTGTTTCCTTGTCTTTAAAATGAAGGTAATATAATTTATCTTAAAAGCAGGATATAAATGAGAATTTACTTAATATGTAAATATATATACTATATAATGCTTAGCCCATGCCTGTGATACTCAATTTTTAGTATTAATTACTAATAAGGTAATAGGTTCACAAAGCCCAATTCTAATAACCAGGGTACATTCACTAGAATTACTAGAGGTGCAAACAGATTAAGGAGATTTAAAAGGGAAGAAAATCTAGAAGCCTTTACTAACGTTCATGCTCTGCTAAAACCTTCTTCAGCCTGGTGAAGGAAGGGGCTGCTGGGTTCCTTTCACATACCTTAATGATCCCAGCATCTAACTGAGCTTGGCACAAGTAGGCAATAAAACATCTGTTTAATGTATAACATTTTTCTAAAAATTAACAGTTAAAATTCAGAAATAATTTTATTTTGAAGTTCTAAGCATTTTCAGACTTAAAAATTAGATTTTGAAGAACACGATGTAGAAGTTTCAAAGTTGTGTATCTAAAAAAGCCTGTCAATGGATTAGTGGCATTCAACAATATTTAGGTTATTTCTTTCTGACATAAAGATAACTACTAAAGCTTAAAATTCATTTAATCCTAGAATTTATAAACCATTCTGTAAATCAGAACTATGTGTAGAAATTAATTTAATCTACCTACCATTTCATATCCAAAGACTGTATCTTGCAGATGTATAAAGAGAATTATTATTAGACATAAACAACAGGAAAAGAAGCTACTGAAATCTGTAATAGTCTCATGTTATGAGAAAATTAGAGTGACAATAAAGATGTGTAACTTTGAGCTTCAGGGCTATACATTTAAAGTCTGTACAGCAACAAATAAAGCTAGTGTAACTAAACCAGGGCTATAGAAAATTTGAAATACATAAGAGAAAAACAGAAATGAAATGTAATCCAAATATCCAGAGATAACAATTGTTAATATTTTTTGGTTACTGACATTATTGCAAAATTATAACAAAAGCACTGATTTGTTCAAGCACTATGTGCCAAGTACCTTTAACATAACATAAGCTCTAAGAAAGCTTTTTTAAAAAGAGACATATGCAAACAATAATTGCAATATCACAAGTATTACAACATAGGTATTATAAGATCACTGGGAGAACAAGTGAAGAATTCATTAAACTTTTTAGAACTAAAAAAGATATGAATTCTCTGAATAACTAAATATATGCTTAAATATATTAAATATTAAATTTAACTGTACATATTTGCCTATATTTCTCACTTCATCGAAAATTTTTAACATAAATTTGAAGTTAAAACCAATTCTATTACTATGTTTTTTTTTTTTTTTTTGAGATGGAGTCTCATTCTGTGGCACAGGCTAGAGTTCAGTGGTGCGATCTTGGCTCACTGAAAGCTCCGCCTCCAAGGTTCACACCATTCTCCTGCCTCAGCCTCCTAAGTAGCTGGGACTACAGGTGTCTGCCACCACACCCAGCTAATTTTTTGTTATTTTTAGCAGAGACGGGGTTTCACCATGTTAGCCAGGATAGTCTCGATCTCCTGACCTCGTGATCCGCCTGCCTCGGCCACCCAAAGTGCTGGGATTACAGGTGTGAGCCACTGCACCCGGCCTACTAATATGTTAATGACATCTCTAATAAATCTAAATATAAAGATATCCCTTATTAGAACTTTTTGCATTTCACTTACCATAAGCTGTTCCTGGGCCAAACTCAGTCCCCGCATCAATCATATATTGTCCCAAAAGTTCTGGGTTGTTTATACGACTTGGAGCTTTTCTATCCAGTTTCTCATAAACAAATTCTTCTATCCTGGCATCTAGGAGAAAGGCTAAAATTACCAACGATTTCTAAAAAGCAAAACTAATTAGAAGATTGTATTTTTCCCCATCAGCAGCCATTTATCATCTTCTAAATATAAAGTTAGCATTCATTCAAGCACATATCTTAATAATTTTTTAAATTTTATGTTAGACTATTATATAACTAAAAAATTATATTTTAGAAATTAGATAAAATATCTTCGCACAAAAGCATTTTAAAATAAAATAAAATAATTATTTGAGTATTCTACAAGATTTTAAGTTCCAGAAAAGGACTGATTAATTCACTTAATATTTATTGAAGGTGTCTTTGCCCTGTTTGTAGCATTTTAACTCTAATTTTTACTCTGAATGTACATTCATAATTTCAAAATCAGGATTTCTGGCTAGGAAAATACAGATATAAAGTACCTAGAAGAACCAAAGACTTACATCTGACAGCTTTAGCATGAGCATTTGCTCTCTCTTTTTCTTGCCAAGAGTCTAAATATAGACACAGGTGCTTAAGGAATAGAACAATACAGGCTTGGAATAGTCTACAGATAGATCAGCAATATGATGCCTTGGCTTTAGTTTATGTTTAAAGTACACAAGTATATAGATATTATCTCTGAGCATGCATTCACTCAAAAGATTTCATCATTAAAAATAAGTTTAAAATACGAAAGGTTAAAGCAATAATAGAACATTAGAATAAATGGAAAGGGGGAAAAAAATAAAAGCTGAATAAACACTTGGTTAGCAAAATGCTTAAGACCAAAGATATTAACATTTACAATGCTGTCCAAACCTAGAGGTATTTCAGGAACAAGTGAAAAAATGGCTTAAGTTTCCAGAAACAATGATTAAGCATAAATCGAAGCTAAGTCAAATAGGTTCTCTTTAAGTACCTCACATAGATTCCTACGCATGCGGAAGTTTCACACAGTGCACTGAAAACTTCAAAAATGAGCTGAACCAGTAACAGAAACACTTCAGGAGTTGGTAAAAGGCTTAGTTATAATACATAAAATAGAGTATAGCAATAATACTTGCTTTTATGGTAGATTCTAGTACAAAATCAGAAGTTTTAAAGCAGAAATTAAATACCTTTAAATAGTTAAAACCAAAAAGAGCTTTTTAAAACATAACCATTTAAAAGATACTAGTTAAATTTCAGAACTTCATTTTGGCCCGGTGTGGTGGTACATGCCTGTAATCCCAGCACTTTGGGAGGCCAAGGCAGATAGACCACCTGATGTCAGGAGTTTGAGACCAGCCTGGCTGACATGGTGAAACCCTGTCTCTACTAAAAAATACAAAAATTAGCCAGGTGTGGTAGCGCATGCCTGTAATCCCAACTACTCGGGAAGCTGAGGCAGGACAATCACTTGAACCCAGGAGGCAGATCTTGCAGTGAGCAGAGATTGTGCCACTGCACTCCAGCCTGGGTGAAAGAGTGAGACTCTGTCTCAAAAAAAAAAAAAAAAAAAGAAAAGCGCTTTGTGTTTTGACTCTGATTCTTAATTTTGACTGCTTTTCCACCTATCTGGTCAAAAGTTTAAAATGGAATCTTATGCTGACTTCGTTCAGTTAATAAAATATTTGGTATACTAATAAATGTTTAATTTCAATAGGCTATAATAAAATCTTAAATATGCAGGCAATTCTGCTACAATGTAATATGTATTTTGGCATAACATATTTTTGAAAAACCCATTTCCAGAAGATCATACATTGAAAACAACATAGGAATTACAAGAAAAGGAGTGTTAGGTTTGGCTACTCAAAACCTGTGTAACTTACTAACCAGAGCACTGGCCGGGCATGGTGGCTCACACCTGTAATCCCAGCGCTTTGGGAGGCTGAGGCGGGCAGATCACCTGAGGTCGGGAGTTCGAGACCAGCCTGGCCAACATGGAGAAACCCTGTCTCTACTAAAAATACAAAAATTAGCCGGGTATGGTGGTGGACACCTGTAATCCCAGCTACTCTTGGGAGGCAGAGGCAGGAAAATCGCTTGAACCCAGGAGGCGGAGGTTGCAGTGAACCAAGATCACACCACTGCACTCCAGCCTGGGTGACACAGCAAGACGCTGTCTCAAACAAAACAAAACAAAACAAAAAAACCAGAGCATAAACAAAAAACAAAAATAATTATTACTACTTCCTGGCACAAAACAGGGGCAGGAGGGAATTGTATTTTATTTCCCTGTTTATCAGTTGTGAATGAGCTTATTTCCCATTCAGAAAAATATGTTTAGAACAAGGGGAAAAATGTCTATTACTTTTAATAAAAGTGCCAGAGTGTAGAATTTAAATGGCCTTAAATGAATAAAAAATATTACATGGTGTCCAAAGACATTAGGACTCACTCAAAGTGCAAAAAGCTTATTTTATTTCCAACTTTTATTTTAGATTCAAGGAGTACACATGCAGATCTGCTACATGGGTATATTGAATGATGCTGAAGTTTGGGGTACACATGAACCTGTTACCCAGGTACTGAGCACAGAACTCAAGAGTTAAGTTTTTCAACCAAAAGGCGTATTTAAAAAGTCACTACTATTTAACTAAAATGATAGAGAACTGCTAATATTTGTATAGTGCTTGAAGTTTAAGTTAGTATCTAAAAGTAAGCATATGTCATATCACAACTTGGTCCCAAACAACATTGGGGAAAAAAAGAAGGAAAGCATACATTGTATCTTTGTTCTTCAGTTTTGATATGCAAAGCTCACAGTGAAAAGACTGGATGTTCATACACCTGGTTCTAGTCCAATTTCCACTTCTAATTAGCTATGCTACATTGGACAAGATGCTAACTCATGAGTTTCATTCACTAAACAATTATGCACCTTAACTGCAAGGTTATTGAGTTGACTTATCTGAAAATCTCGTAGTTGTCTGAAGATCAAATGAAATAATTTATGTGAAAATGTAAAACTTAAACACAGGCTGGGCACAATGGCTTATGCCTGTCATCCCAGCACTTTGGGAGGCCGAGGCAGGTGGATCACGAGGTCAGGAGTTCGAGACTAGGCTGGACAACATGGTGAAACCCCATCTCTACTAAAGATACAAAAAAGAAAAAAAATCAGCTGGGCGTGGTGACACATGTCTGTAATCCCAGCTACTTGGGAGGCTGAGGCAGAAGAATTGCTTGAACCTGGGAGGTGGAGGTTGCAGTGAGCCAAGATCACACCATTGCACTCCAGCATGGGCTACAGGGTGACACTCTGTCTCAAAAACAAACAAACAAACAAACAGACAGACAAAAAAACACACCAAAAACTTAAACATAAAAAATGGTACCTACTTAAGCATCTATATAACTTTGTCTTAATTATCTAGGGACAATTCTTCCCTAGATGAAAAAGGAAAACATATTTATATACACGGCTGCTCATAAATCTTAAAATTCAAAGTCACTGCCTAAAATTGAGATTTTTTACAAGGATTCTATAAAAGACTGAAAAATATTTTAAAATTGGTTAGGTACGTAGCTGTTTATCACTTCCTCTTCACAAAAGCACACACAAAAAAACCCACAGACCCTGAAGCTACAATAAAAAAATCCTATGTTTTCAGATGGCCATTAAAACTTTTTTTTTTAACATTTAAAAACCCACTAATAGTACTTAAGGTACACAAGAGGTAGAGTTTCTTACTTGGATTTGGCTGCAATAACACTTCAGTTTGTTTCATTATTTTTTCTGTCCATATTTTGGTACATTCAGCTTTGCTAAGGAGGTTCTCTAAGTGAGCATCCAATTCTGTCTTCTCAGCCTGGCCAAGCTTTTCTTCTGTGAACTGTTATTGATTGTAAAACAAAAATTATACTGCAAATAAATTTTAGGGAACCATATCAATAAGTAAAAAGCAAATTCAAAGCTACACAATCCTAAACATACAAATAACCATGCTCCAGCTTTGTAAGCCATTGCTTATGAATACTTTTTTTTTGCTTCTATGGTAATTTATCCATACTTCTTTTGTGGATGACCTTACCTTACAGTCATCACATACCCTTAGTTCTGCTAAAATGTATGGTGTGAATTCTACAGAAAACCTAAGTATACTTCTTCATATATAAAGTATGCAACTATTTCAACTACCTATCCTAGGTAGACTAGGATAATGGTAAGGAGTAAGAGCTTTGAGTCAGTTGGATCTGAATTCAAATCTTAACTTCGTTGCTTGCTGTGTGACCTCAGCAACGTATTGAATATTTTTTCTTTAGTACCCTCTATTATAAAAGAGAGACAATACATATTTTATAGTGTTTGGGGGATTAAGTATGATTGTGTATGCAAATCACTTTGTTCGGTGCCTTGTAATTATTAAGTTTTAAAAGAGCTGTTAATGTTTATTGTGGTTTATGTCTTATTAGCACTTTAATCACACCTAGTTAGATAAATAGTTTCCCAGAACATACCATAAAATCTGTCATTTAAGCTGTTGAGGATATGTTCCAGCAATTTATTTATAGACTAACTTTTGGAACATATCCTATTCATACTATGAAGACATCTTTAAAAGGTCATAAAATGTGGTTAAACGTACTCAACGAATCAATTTTTATTATTGAATATACTAGTATTTGAGAAAAGGTAGCATTGCCTATGTAATAATAAAGAGGTAAAAAGATTCTGTGTAGATCTAGAGCCTTCTGGATACTTTTAATTAAACATTAGAGGTGATGACTCAAGCTGTTTATCATGCATCATTTTCCTCTAGAATATGTGGCTTCCTCCCATCTTAACACAGGTATACCACTAGCATTAATTCTGTGCTCAGTAATGACTCACTTCTGGCTGACAAAACAGTGTTCACCTTGCCTTTTTCTCCTTTCGTTTCTTAAAAATCTCATTTTCTACTCTATTTTCTGAGTTTTATTGTTTCGTTCAGCACCCTTCTTCTTGGTTTAATACTTTCAGGTTATTATCAGCACCTTAAGCTGAAGGGTCCTCTAGAATTCTATTCTTAGACTTCTAGTTACAATCTCCACTGAGGCTCCTGTTTAGGGGCTAGAAATAAGAGCTTAAATAGCTTTTGTAAAGCCTTGGGTCTTTTTGAGAATGGTCTATAGCCAGCCCCTGACCCAGTGGGTAGAACCAAAAATAGCAGTTCCAAAGCTATTGCCTAAGCCCATAAACTTGCAGTGTAGCTGGAGGATTGGGCACTAAGCAAAAGCAAACCCTGATCCCAAGGCAAGCTGGATAAACTATGCAACCTCATTCTTAACAGAGAACCCCACAGTCTTTACAGATCCCTGAAGATTCTAAGCAACAGACCTCCTACTAGACTTTTACAGGTTCAAAGTCTACCACCAATGGCTAGATAAAATAACTCCCAGATAAAGTGACCCATAGGAAGGGAAGAAAGGGAATACCTTTCACTCAGGTGAACATCACCTATAAAGAGTGATCTAAAAAAAAATCTTCACTTAGCCCGTTAAAAATTGAAACTGCATGCATAAATTTCCCTTTAATAAGCAAGTTTATCCATTTGTTCATTTTGTTTATTCCTTCAACAAATACTTACTAAGCACCTACATATGTGCTAGGCACTCTTCTAAACACATGGGTTTCGGCAGCCAACAAAACAGATAAGGTTTCTGTTCTTAGGAAGCTTACACTTTAATGGCAAAGACAGACAATAGATAAATAAATAATCTGATAATAAGGATATAAAGATATGAAGATGGTAAAGAGGACCAACATGGTTGGTTTGTTTCTGAGTGACATACAAATCCAAGTACAGAGAAAGAATTCATTCTTCAGGGAGAGGAAGAGGGAGAGCAGGAGAATCAGGGAAGGCTTCAGTGGGGGAGGGATGGGCAACTTGGGCCTAGACAGGGGAGCAGGAGTTTGAGGAGTGTGAGATGGGGGTAGTTAGAGAAACAGCATCTCTGAGTAGGTAACAAACGACCTGTGACTGAATGATATGAACTATGTTAAGATCTAAGGAAAGAGTGTATAGTCCTGATGATTTATCTTCCAGTTGCACAATTTCTTTAAGCTCATTAGCATCACCCTCACACATATTAAATATTAATTTCTCTGTGGAAATCTTTAACTTATAGTTAATAACCAAGAATAGATTAATAGAAAAATCAACAGATCAATAATTCAAAATCAGTACTTAGGGCCAGGAGCAGGGGCTCCTGCCTGTAATCCCAGCACTTTGGGAGGCTGAGGCAGGCAGATCACTTGAGTTCAGGAGTTCTAGACCAGCCTAGGCAACATGGCGAAACCACATCTCTACAAAAAAAATCCAAAAAATTAGCCAGGCATAGTGGTGCACACCTGTAGTCCCAGCTGCACTCCACTGCACTCCATTCTGGGTGACAGAGCAAGACCCTATCTCTAATTAATAAGTTAATAATAAAATAAATAAATATAAAATAAAATAGTCACTGAATTTATCTGATACAAACTGGGGTTCAGGGCAAGTTTTCTCCCGACAGTATTTCAGGAAAATCAGCAATTAGAAAGTTAATTATTTGGAAAATAAAACATTTCAATCTTCAGGTAAAAAGTCCTGTTTGCTTAATTAACATTTTCTTTGTGACTCTCATGATACTGCCTCCCAGGTATCTCAATAAATATATATTCTTTTTGAAAAGAGTATGAAAGTATAACAGAGCAAAGATGGGTATTTGCACCAAGTGATTTATTTGTATGAGTCTGAGGAAGAAAGAAAATATGTTAACTGATAAAGATTCTACAAACACAGACAATTAGTAGGTTTTTTTTTTTTTTTAACTATTCTAGTTCAGAAGATACATGGAACCCTTACACATGAGTGAGACAGTCTAATTACACAAAACCTGTTTGGAAAATAGCAGTACTGCAGGAAGGGTCACATGACAATGTTTCTATGTTTCACGTTTCAGCACATTATATATAGTTTTGTTTTATTTTCTAATTTCTTTTTTTAATGTTTTATTTTTTCACCAAGACCATTTACATCTTTCTTATACTTCTGTGTCAAGGCTTAGTGTATGTTCAAAAATTCCACTAACTAAGCTGTGCATTCTACATCCAATACTCGAAAGAATCTTAAAATACAGGTAAGAATAATTGTAGAGATTAATAAATTGAGGCTCAGGGTGATTAAACACTTTGTCCAAGGTGTCATTGTTGGGATTCAATCTCACATCTGTTTGAGTCAGAGTCTTATCATGCTATACTACCCTTCCAGTAAATACCTGCTGATTTCCAAAATTAGTATTTTCTATTTCTATTACTATTATCCAATCATATTCTGTGCTTCCTTTCTCCTATGTCTGTTCACAGCACTCTGGACAGCTTTCTCCTCCAGATCACTTCTGCTTTCTACAAGATATTCAATAATTATTCACCAAAATTAGTAAACTAAATCCTATCATGAATGAATAAAAGGGAGGAAGACACACAATAAGGACATTGCTAATGCTATCATATTTTAAAATTGAAATTATAAATTTAAATCTTATTACTTAAATATATAATTGTAAAAGACATATTATTTCCCACAATTTTATCATTGGTGGAAGCAAAAGGATTTTTCCATAATTAATCAGAAGTACACTGTATTAAGATAACAAATACAATATTTAATACATTTTCTCTAAAGCATTGTAAATAATGCATCTACTACAGACACTAGGAGTTATCTCAACTAAATTAAGATTTAAATTACTAATCAAAAATATTTATGGCTTCTACTGCAAGATGATCAGCATATGATGTACTTCTTGCCCTCAAGGATTTTATGGTCTACTAGGAGAATACTGCCTTGACTCAAACAAAATTATAATAATGGCACCTTTTCAGAAGGGCAAAAGACCTATTAATTCTTTCTTTTAAAAAAAGATCCCTTTCCTAGTTACCAAAAAATTTTAAATTAACCCATAAAAATTTTAGTTTTCAACATCTTCAAGTCAAAAATCATTACTGATTTTGTAATCTCTTGATAATAGGTATTAATGAGAAACTAGTTGATTATAAGCGTATCTTTTAATGAATAGATGGCAGTATAGTTTAATAATTAAAAACTTTTGTGTAAACAACCTAAAAGGCAAACTGTAAATAAGCATCTTCTTAATAAGTCATTAAACTCAATGTTTTCTAAAATATAATTTGATACCTAATTTTTTCATATTTCATTTGTAATACGGCAAAGTGGCATAAGAATAGAAAGTTTAATCCCCTTTTTATATATTTTCTCTAAATATTGCTTTGCAGAAAGAATTGTCTTTGAGTCGGCTACCTTATACCAGGCACTGTAATCCTTCTTTTACTACAGGATAGGCATATAACCCACATTATTAAATAAGGAGCCTGGATTCCAAACTCTACTTTTAGAAAAAAAAAAAAAAAAAGACTATAAATAAAATGGGTGTGTGATCAAAGACATCTATTTAATGCAAACTCTAATCACCAGTATTACTAAAGAGTAATACTCTAAAAGTAATTTAAATTTCTTGGAAAATATGTAACACACACTCTGAATAATGTATTAGTAAACTGTAAAGTGCATCTTTCTCCATTGGTTCCCAATTTTGGCTGTTCTTCAGAATTACTTGAGGGAGCTTTAGAAAACACTGATGTCTGGTCTGATCCAACCCCTAAGATTCTAATTTAATTGGACTGGGTTGTAGCTCATATATTGGCATTTATAAAGATTCCCCAAGTATTTTAAGTGCAGCCAAGACTGAGAACCACTGTTATAAACTCATTCATAACTATTTAAATATGTATTGCTTGGTTTAGTGCATGCTGCATTACTTTACTTTCCTCTTTGGCCCATTTAGGAATTTCAGCTGTTATTACCGTTACTTCACTGTGCTGGAGTTTTGCTTCAAATACATTAACTGTGTTGAGGTTCTTTCAGTAAGTTGTTCTCCAAAGAATATTAAAGTAATTGACTTAGGTGTTTGATCATTTTAAATACAGTAGCAAAGCAACTAGGAGTACATCAGTTGGGTGTGGTTAAGAGTTTAGGATTAATTTGTAGCTCTGTCATTACCTTAAAAATACTTTCAAGAAAGGCCGGGCACACGGTGGCTCATGCTTGTAATCACAGCACTTTGGGAGGCCAAGGCGGGTGGATCACCTGAGATCAGGAGTTCGGGACCAGCCTGGCCAACATGGTGAAACCCCGTCTATACTAAAAATACAAAATTTAGCCGGGCATGGTGGCGCGTGTCTGTAATCCCAGCTACTAGGGGGGCTGAGGCAGGAGGATCACTTGAACCTGGGAAACGGAGGTTGCAGTGAGCCAAGAGCATGCCACTGCACTCCAGCCTGGGCAACAGGGCAAGACTCCGTCTCAAAAAAAAAAAAAAAAATTCTTTCAAGAAATATGATGAATTGAAGAGTTTTATAGATTTGCTAATTACCTTACTCATGTAGTACATAAGTGAGTGAGCCAAGAGCATGCCACTGCACTCCAGCCTGGGCAACAGGGCAAGACTCTGTCTCAAAAAAAAAAAAAAAAAAAAAAAAAAAAATTCTTTCAAGAAATATGATGAATTGAAAAGAGTTTTATAGATTTTCTAATTACCTTACTCATGTAGTACATAAGTGTAAATTTTAACATCAGGTTAACAAACTATCTTCTTATCTATTTTACTAAAGTAATGCAAATAGCACCAAAGGATGTGAAAACAGTTTTAAGTAACACTAAACATGTAGAGTTTTTATATAACAAGAAAATGTATGGATTTCGAATGTGACATATTTATTAGAATTTAAGAAACATGGTGAAGTTGTCACGGTGTGAATTCTGTAAAAGAAATAGGATTTCAGAAGTGCTTGAGAGAGTTGTGTGCCAAAATGGAACTCCAGGGAGGGTCTGACAGGAGCTATTTAATGGCAACATCATATTCATCTTTATATCCTTAGCTTAGACACACCATGACACTTGCTGAAATAAATGGGAGATCAAGGCCAAGCTCAAAACTATATTTTAAAAACTATATTCCTTAGAAAATAGCTGGTGTTCATGAATTTCACAGTATGACTTTAATGATCAGTTTAGAGGAAATGTTAGAAAATTAAAATGAACTCCCTCCCTAAGTAATTTGATTTGAAAAATTCTTTTTAGAAAGTCTATGCTCTTATTTTAATGATGGTGAGCAAAGTTTTGCTTCAATAAGAATTCTGAGTTAAAAACACATCTCTTGTTCCTTTATCCACTTGATTTACCAAATAAAGTTATTCACAAAATGGCTATTTACTACAAATAATATTTATGACGAATTTGAGACTATTACTATGAAGTCTTTGAGGGCAGGAACAGGGTCTCATTCAGCTTTGTATCTCTCAATGCCAAGCACCTAGGAGGTACTCAATTTATACTGGTATTAGTTAACTTCAAGGTCCGCAAACATAATGTTAGAAAATACTAATAAAGATACCGTTATTTAACATGCTTATTGTTGCCCTTCAAAGATTAAACTTCACATATGGATAGTAATTTGCCTGGCTAAAATGATATAAAAGATGAACCATGTTAGATGTTGTGAGAGGGGAATAAGAAACAGAGTTGATGCCTTAGCACATACAAACTTATTAAAGATGTGAAAGTCAGAGTAACAGAACTTTAGTGTTCTAAGAGATCTAACATAACAGTTCATTAGAAGAAAAGTGCCACCTAATCATTCGGAATTGAAAATGATTCAGGATTTCACAGCGAGCTCTTGTGGTCTAAGAAGCCTTATCAGCTGAGATGGATTTGAAGCTATATCTTTAAAAAAAGTTTATTTTACTTTTATTTTTAAATTTTTGTTACTCTTTCCATTTTGGAGATGAATAAAGTTGTATCTTAAGGAAAGGAAAGAATAGGCAGACAGGACATTTAAGAGAAGTCTAACTATATGAACAAAAGCCTAAAATAAGTAGAAGATATTTTGGAAATTAAAAAATAATTTGGAATACAGTGTTTATATAAGTGAGAGAAAGGATCAGATTGTAAGGGAGTATTTAACGCTCAACTAAGAAGTTTGGACTAAAAAGATGGATTCTAAGAATAAATGGCATTTAAAACTGTAGTAAAATAACAATTAAGCAAGGGTGAATTACCTGATAGTTTTGTATTTTACCATCTTGAGGTACTTAAAAACAAGGAACCAAATGGGCTAGTTAAGAATAAACATTCCTACTCATTTATACATTCTAGTCTAACATTCTTTTTAAAGTACCAAGGCTTATAAACAAATTTTAAAAGGAGGGAAGTGGAGTGGTGACGGGACTCATCTATGTGCTTTACCAGTTTGATCTGACCTTCTTTTAAAACAAGAAACATGTTTAATTTTTAACTTAGAAATTTTTAAGCAAAATGGAAAACAATGTACGGTGTTGGCCAACCAAAGAATGGCATATTCCTTACAGTACAATTTGATTTGAATGAAAATTATTATTTATAAATGTGAACGTTTAATTCTCTCTCTACTGTTCTTACTGCTTATAAAGAGATATTGGCATAGCTCAAGCTATTCTTAGCATGAAACTTGGTACTTTGGCATTATACTAATGTCAATGCAATTTAATGTAGGAACTCAGTGATGAAATAAATACTGAGATGAGAAAGCAGTGTTTTGTTGAAAACTACCACACAGCATTCCAAATTTCACACATTCTATTTTAGAAGCAACCTTTTTTTTCTTACAAATTTTATCTTTAAAAAAGTATTGTGGAAAATGTCAAACATACAAAAATATAACAGTATAATGAAACCTCATGAACCCATAACCAACCTTCCACAACTATCAACATTCTGTTAATGTTGTTTCAGCGACTTCTGTTTTGTTTCTTCTGAAATATTCAAAAGCTAATCTCAACTGGTGTGGTGGCTCACGCCTGTAATCCCAGCACTTCGGGAGGCTGAAGCAGGTGTATCACCTGAGGTCAGGAGTTCAAGACCAGCCTGACCAACATGGCGAAACCCCATCTCTAGTAAAAATGCAAAATTAGCTGGGCATGGTGGTGCATGCCTGTAATTCCAGTTACTTGAAAGACAGAGGCAGGAGATTGGCTTGAATCAGGGAGGCGAAGGTTGCAATGAGCTGAGATCGCGCCATTGCACTCCAGCCTGGGCAACAAGAGCCAAACTCCATCTCAAAAAAAAAAAAAAAACCCTGCAGAAACCAAATCTCAGATATGGTATAAGTTTATCCATAAACATTTCAGTATGTATCTCTAACAATTACAGACACATTAAAGGAGCCTGTTTCTCCTAAAATTTTTCCCTTAATAAATGGCTCAAGCCAAAACCTTGGAGTCATCCTTGACTCATCTTTCTCTCATACCTCACAGCCAATCCGACAGCCAATACTGGATAATTTGGAACCTTCACTGCTACCACTGTAATCTAAGTTACAATCGCCTTTTACCTGTATTATGGCCACAGCTCCTTCATTGGTCTCCTTAATGCCCCTGCAACTTCAGTCTTTGTACTTCTTCCTGCTGCCTGAAATACTTTTATTCCCAAAAAAACTAGGTCACTTCCTTGAGGTCTCTTGCATTTCACCCTATTAGAAAGACTTGCCCTGACCATCCTACCTATACAACATGATACTAATGTTAGAAAATACTAATAAAAATATTAACAACCACCATCTCTGCGTTATTCTATTCTTCTGGCCATGATTTTTATCACCACCTGATGTATTTACAAGCTTATCTTCCGCTACAATGTAAGCTTCAGGAGGGCAGACACTTTGTTGATTTTATTCACTGCTGTATCACCAGTGTCCATAGTAGCCACAAGCAGACATGCAGTAGACACTTAAATATTTAAAACTGAAAAGAAAATTATTTGATGGTCAACAGATTAGCATAAAATTTAAAACTTTTTCCTAAAGAATTTGAAACAAGGAATTAAAATTCTTTGGGAAGTACACATTTTGAGAGCTTTGCTAGATTTAATTTTTTAAACTGAGTCTATCCACAATTTAAATCAGACTAAATTCTAGTAAATGTGTCGTCTTTAAGGGGTGTGAGTTATATGTCTGAAACATATTTAACTGTATTTAAAAGAGTAGCATTATATAGTGTCAAATCCTCATAAGCATCTAGAATTATAGGTAACGAGCACTAGGACAAACAAAAATACCAAGGGCTCTAGTCCTCTACTGCAGTCAATGTTAAAAGTGTACGAGTGTCTCACACATCAAAATTCATTTCAGACCCTCAATCACTCATTCTTCTTGCACCTTGTCTTTGAACTATTAGAAGCTAGTGAATTTAAATCAAAACATCATTTTAACTATAAAGGCTCAATGTCTTTACAATATATTATATTTTAGGGAAGGAAGGGAAGAAAAGGGTTAAGGCAGCTAGCCTATTACTCACCGTACAGATTTTAGAACTTAGAAATCAAAAGCTAGAAGGAATTTCCCATCTCTAAAGTATTACTTGCTTGTTGATATGGAAATGCTCAGATTGAACCAGATGATTTTTAAGGTCTCTCTAGGCCACAACATTCTATTATTCTAGCTATCTTAAATCTGGAAGCTTATCCCGGAAGAAAAAGCAGCTTGGAGTACTAGGTCAGACAGCACCTGGTTATTTACTAGTTGTGCAAGTTTCTGAACCTCAGTAAGGCTGCTTCCTCACATATATAAAAAGGTTAATAACATCTATCTGGCAAACTTATGGAAAAGACTGGAGATAATATGTCAAATGCATTACAAAGTGCTTGACAGGTTTTTCATAATATAGGCAGCTATCACCTTGCTCTAGCTCTACTACTCTTTTGCTAGGGATAGTGCAATGTAGGATCAACTGTGCCAACAAAATTGGGGCAAAGGCAAGGAAAGTAGTAAAGCCGTAGAACAGATTTACATTTCAGCACCAATTTGGTATGCATATTAGAAAATTATTTTTGTTTTCTTTTTACAAAAGAGAATGTTGTTGCTACCGTGACCGTAAACACCAGATTGTTTATAACTCATGTTGTGAAATTTACATCTGTTCACAGATTTACTGAGTTGGCATAACATGGGTGATGACTGTGGGAAACGGCCCAAGTTCCTTAGTACTGACACTTCCTTGATTGCAGAATATCGAGAGGTAGTCAACTTTTCCCCTTAAAGTATATTTGAAACATACTACTGTGACTATAGCCATAACAATATCCCCGCATCTCTCCTTGATCTACAGCTGGTGCTTCCCATTTCGAAAAAGAGTGAGAACCCCCCAACCCTAGGTTTCTTGTGGTCTTGGCAAAGTCTCAACGCCAACTGGCGATCTCCATTTCCCTTGCCGGCTGCCAAGCCCAGGACAGTCCTTTCAGGGAGAAAGAGGGCCGGAGGGAACTGTGTTGGCAGCTCTCTGGGTTGAAGGACAGGAAAAGGAAACTCCCTTCTTGGACTCCGAGGGGAGGGTGAGAGACGAAAGGAAAGGGTGGGGGGGTAGTGCAAGAATGGCCTGTGTCTCGGTTACCCCAAAGGACTCGCAAGCCTCCGCCAGCCCCGGGGTGGAGGCCACATGAGCACTGGCGTCGTGGGATCAGAAAGGCGGACAGTGCAGCCTTAAGTGTTCTCCAGGGGTGGGAGGAAGCTCCGGCCCCGTCCCCACCCCGCCTCGCTTCCCAGGGAGCGGCGGTTGGGCAGGAGCGGGGCAGAAAACCGCCGCCGGGCCCGGGGAGGTGACCAGGCCGCGCCCATCTCCCAGGCCTCTGGCTGCAGCAGGCCCGCTGGGTGGTCGGCGAGGCCCGCGGGCGCCGCGTCAGGCTGGGGTCCCCTCCCTCAACCTTCCCGGGCGCCGCCACCCCTTTCCCCCCCAGCACCAGGGTACCTGCACGGCGCGACTGAGGAAGGTGCCTGCGTCGGCCGCCAGCTTCTTCACGTTGAAGTCCATGATGTTCATCCTAGGCGGCAGCCGGGCGGAGCCGGCTGACCTAGCGGCGGCGAGGCAGGGGCTCCGCGGCCGGGCTGGGGCGCAGGGCTAGAGCGGCGAAGGCAGACGTGGTAGGTGGAGGGAGGCGGCGCCCGGCCCCGCAGCCGCAGCTGTCGTTTCCGTGAAGGGGGAGGATGAAGGCGGGGCGAGAGAGGAGAACAAGCGCTCGCTGCGGGAGCGCCAAGGATGGGTCAGTCGGCCCGGAAAGCGGCCGCTAACGTCGACGATGGGCCCCGCGGGCGAGCCGGAGATGGACGGGCAACCCCGCCGTGTGGACCCGGGTCCCAAGGGGAACACGAGCGCGGGCCGCGGGGTGGAGTCTTTCTCGAGGTTATCACGGGAACAGCGACCCCTTGAGGATTGCGGCGGCGCAGCCCCAGGGCGCGCCGGGAGCTCCGCCCGGCTCCTGCGGAGGAAGCGGGGAGGGCGAGCGGCGGGATCTCGGCGCCTCTGCATGCTTGCACTTAACGAGAGCCCAGAGCGAACACGACCCACATTTGTCTTTTTGTTTTAAGAGGAAATATAGGAGTTACAGCATAGAATTACAATATCTGGACATTAGAACTGACAGGTCCCGGTCACAGAATGGCACCGCGCGACACACTTGGTCCCTGAGGCCTGGATGCCGCTCAGCGAACGTTTGCGGAATAGGGTTGGATTTACTGTCCCCCACCGAGCCGGTTGCTCATTCATTCAGCATAATTGAATACCTCCTGTGTGCCAGGCACTGAATCAAGTGTCGGAGATATCACGCTGAAAGACAATGTCCTGCCCTCAAGCTCCCGGCCGGTTACTTGACAACCTTCCGGGACCTCAACACTACGTGCCTACTGTGTGAAAGGAAAGTGCCAGGTGGAGGACACAAAGATGGCGAGCGACACAGGATAGCCCTTAACAATTAAGCGTGACTAATTTTAATAACAAATGAGAATATGATGTGACATCCGTTCCAAATCCTGTCGTTCCAAGTAACTTCTTAAGCATCCTTCACGATACAGCCTCTGCTTGAAAGGAATTAAAACAGGTACAAGCATGGAAGGAGACGTTGCTATCATATTTCAAGAATAAGAAAATGCTCTCTTTGTTTTGTGTGGTTGTGCAGCAGGCAATGAAACGAGCTTACACATTCAGGCTTCCGTGTTTTACTGAAACAACAGTCACAGATGCAATAGATGTTAAAGGTTGAAAGACGAGTGCGGTAAAAGCATTATGAGGACAAGAAGAAAACATGTAAATATTTGTGTTGTTTCATTCTTTGTTGTGGTGGCAGAAACAGCCCCCTCTTTCTAAGGTAACTCCAATATAATGGAATCTCCCAGCTTTGAAATACTCCATGTCTGTTTCATTTTCCAGAAATATGGAAAAATGAATATATAATAAAAAACCCTATTTCTCATTTATTGTCTATTTTAGATCTTTATGTGGAAAAGCACTTTTTTCCCAGAGCGCTGTTTTTAAAGTAGGTATATTTGCCATAACCTATGCTCGTCTCTACAAAAGGATCACACCACCGTGCCCACCATTAAAGGGGAAATTCTTTAATGGTGGACACAGTGGTGTCCCTGAATCCTCATCCTCAAGTGTTTCGATCTTCCCAGTCTTGGGAAAACAACAATGTTACTTCTTTCTTTTGCACCCTCTGTAGCTGTAATCCTGTTTCCCCACTCTCCATAAAATACTTACCTTATTTTCATATATCCTTATTCTTAGCCTTTGATACTTTTTTTTTTTGAGACAGAGTTTTGCTCTGTCACCTAGGCTGGGGTGCAATGGTATGTTCTCAGCTCACTGCAACCTCTGCCTCCTGGGTTCAAGGATTCTCCTGCCTCAGCCTCCCAAGTAGCTGGGATTACAAGCATGCATCACCACGCCCGGCTGATTTTTTTTATATCTTTAGTAGAGACAGAGTTTCACCATGTGGGCCAGGCTGGTCTCGAACTCCTGGCATCAAGCGATCCAGCTGCCTTAGCCTCCCAAAGTGCTGGGATTACAGGTGTGAGCCACTGCGCCCGGCTGATTTGCTTTCTTTACAGAGAAAATATAAATCATCACTCTGTTTGGCAGAAGCCTCTTCAACCAAATTTCGTTATTTCCACCTCCTGTTCTCTCGACACTCTTTCCTGCATCATTGCCAAATGTTTCAAAGTAATAGGTGTCTCAGGTGTTCTGAATTGAGCCACTGCTCCCTTAATCTTGGCTGCACATTGGCATCACCTGGAGAGTTTAAGCAACCACTGATGCCTGGATCCAGTCCCAGAGTGTGGACTGGGCATTGGGATGTTTTAGGAGTTCCTCCAGGTGTTCTTAATGTGTGACCAAGGTTGAGAACTAATTTGTCACCCTCTAGAACTTGCTCCATCAGTCTCTACCCTTTGCCTACAGATTGATTCTATTTCTCTTACCAGATATGAGTCCCTTAAGGGCAGTGTCCGCTTCCCATTTATTTTTATATATTTTATGGTTTACACTGGCAACATAGTGAATTCCCAAATGATTTAGTAAGTGAAGAAAGTAATCAAATCAAGATGTTTACAGTGCTAAGCTCTTTTGTGACACCATCACCCCCAACCTAAATTTCCAACTATTTATCCATAGATTCAATATTTCCAGTGGCAAGTCTGTTGTAGTTTGCTTTTCCTGAAAATTCTTCTTTTCTTGGGTTTCCTATATTGATAAATTGAATCATACACACCAAATCACCTAAGCCAGAAATCTGAGTCCCCTTTGATTATTTCCTCTTATTTCCCACCACCAATTGGTCTATCCTGGCAATTTCTTCTCTGAAACTGTTTCCTATTTCTCATTTTCACCCTCTTTTTAAAAACAAATTTTTTAACTTGAAACAATTTACAAACTAAGAAAACTGTTGCAAGAATAGTACAAAAACTTCTGTATACCCTTTGCCTAGAAACCCCACTCAAACTGCCAATTATTCCAATGTCTTTACAGCAAAAACGTCCCAGCCAAGAAAGATCCTGTGCTGCATCCAGTTGGCTTGTTGCTCAATTCTCCTTCAGTCTGGATCAATTCTTCAGGCTTTTCTTGACACTATTCCTTCCCCAGAGTTAGCCACTATTTTTAAATTGGTATGATTAATATCTAGTATGTTTTTGTACTTTCACTGAATTTATATGTATCTATGAATGGTACTACTATGTTATATTTTTAAACTGCGTAAATGATATCATATAGATAAATCCTTTTGCATTTAGGGGTCTAATACTTAAATATTTGTGTATTTGGTGACTTTTATTTTTTGTGGATTGATTCCTTTTGCTTTGTACATTGATTCCTTTTAGCTTTTTTTTTTAATGGCTCATTTTTAGTGATATAGAAAAAAATGTTTCTTTTGTCAGAGACCCCTAAGGTTATCACTGGCTAGTGAGCAATTTTTATATGAATTTCTTTCTTGGCTTGGAAGTTCTAAGATCATTCAGATATTATAAATTTAAACCCAGATCAGTGAGAGTACAAACTATGATTCAAAGTCTCAAGGGAGAGAGATCTTCCTTGTTTTTTTCTCTTTCAGAGCTTGTGCCATGACAGAAAAGCTTCTTAGTATGCCAGGGAGTGAGTTTTATCTAGTCTACCCTTTCATTGAGGGTACAGAATTTCATGGGGTTTTTAACTTATGTGTGTGTGTGAGGTCATGAAGTTGGGGGACAGTGTGCTCACAGTTAACTGATTTCTGCTTGCACCAGGGGCCCAAGGTCTTATCACAAGTTACCATGTATTTTTAAAAATTATGAAGGCCAGGCATGGTGGCTCCTACCTATAATCCCAGCACTTTGGGAGGCTGAGGTGGGTGGATAACTTTGAGGTCAGGAGTTCAAGACCAGCCTGGCCAACATGGTGAAACCCTGTCTCTACTAAAAATATAAAAATTAGCCGGGTGTGGTGGTGGGTGCCTGTAATCCCAGGTACTCGAGAGGCTGAGGCAGGAGAATCACTTAAACCCAGGAGGCAGAGGTTGCAGTGAGCCGAGATCACACCATTGCATTCCAGCCTGGGCAACAAGAGCGAAACTCCATCTTTAAAAAAAAAAAATTAATGAAAATTGACAAATGAAAATTGTATATACTGTATTGTATACAACCTGATTTGTAATATGTATACATCTTGGAATGGCTAAATTGAGTGACTTAACATATGTATTACTTCATATACTTATTTTTATGGTGAGAACACTTAAAGTCTGTTCTTAGTGATTTTGAAGAATACAACATGTTGTTAACTATAGTCACTATGTTGTACAATAGAGCTCTTGAACTTATTCCTCCTATGTAACTGAAATTGTATATCCTTTGACCAACATCATCCAGCTCCCTCACTCTCTCCCAGCCCTTGCTAACCACCATTCCACTCTTTGCTTCTACTGAGTTCAACTTTTTTAGATTCCATATTTAAGTGAGATCATGCAATATTCATCTTTCTGGGCCTGGCTTATTTCCCTTAACATAATGTCTTTAAGATTCATCTATGTTGTCACAAATGACAGGATTTCCTTCTTTTTAGAGGCTGAATAGTTTTCCATTGTATACATATATCACATTTTTAAAATCCATTTATCACCACATGGATTTAAACATTCAAGCACCATCCTCATTCAACCCTTTCCCCACTCCAGACAGGGTCATATTCTGTGTTTAAGATCCTGGTGTCCAGTTTCTTTTTTTATTTTTGCCACCTGAATATTTCCCTGTCTTTTTTTTTTGTAAGCTCAAGTATGCGTTATTATTAATTAATTTATTTATTTTGCTGCATTTTACCCAGCATTTCTAAGTATTTGTAGCAGAAGAGTTTTCATGTTATCTAGTCTGTATTGATTAAGGACTGCTTGTGTTCAGCTCAAGTAACAGAAACCTAGCTGTAGTGACTTACCCAAATACTGATTTATTTTCTCACCCTCTAAGAAGTTCAAAGGTAGGCAGTCTTCTGTGTTTTTGTTTTTCTATTCTTATCATGTAGCTTTCATCCTAATGTCTCAAGATGGCTCCTGTAATTCTAGGCATTAAATATGTTTTTAAGGCAGAAAAAGGATGAAAAGTAAAGGCAAAAGTACATGCCAACTGAGTCTGCTTCTTACTCCTTAAATCAAGAAAACAGCTTTTTCATAAACCCCACGTAGTAGACTTGTTTACATCTCATTAGCTAGAACTGGGTCATTTAGTTCTCCATAAATGCATTAGAGACTGATAAATGAAATGTGCCCTGTTGAAAAATAAAGTATTTCAATTTTTTATATCTTTAAAAAAATCTATATCAAAATACATATATGTATCTATATATGTATATATATCTATATATAGATACATATAAATTCAGTTGAAAGTACACAATCATAATAGAAATTAGTATTTTATTTTTAAATCTTTCTTTATTTTTTAAACAGCACTTATTGTCATCCTGAACAAAAATGGAGTTTCTGTTAGCAAGGCAGAAAGAGAATAGTTATAGGGTAAGCAACTATCAATGTCTGCTATGCTGCTGTAAGGCAAGAATTGAAAGTCTCCCATGCTCACTGAAACTTCCTTTCAGTTTTTAGACTGATTAACAGGGCCACTTACATAATTTGCAGGGACCAATGCAAAATGAAAGTATGGAGCCCTTTGTTCAAGAGCAAAAGGAAAGTGCTGTTTAAAGGTATTAAAATAAAACTTTTTCCTTTATTTTGTGATCTCTCTTTTGACTTGTCATATTATTTTTTATTTGCTGTTTAATGTCATTCTAAGCAAAGAACAATTATAATTGAAATTATTAGAATGAATTTTACCATACATCTTCATGTTGTACAATGACAGTTTTATTTTATTTTATTTTATTTTTTGAGATGGAGTCTCACTCTGTTGCCCAGGCTGGAGTGCAGTAGCACAATCTCGGCTCACTGCAACCTCTGCCTCCTGAGTTCAAGTGATTCTCCTGCCTCAGCCTCCCGAGTAGCTGGGATTACAGGTGCCCGCTACCAGGCCCAGCTAATTTTTGTATTTTTAGTAGAGATGACAGGTTTTTGCCATGTTGGCCAGAGTGGTCTCAAACTCTGTGATCTGCCTGCCTCGGCCTCCCAAAGTGCTGTGATTACAGGCATGAGCCACTGCGCCTGACCCTACAATGCCAGTTTTAAAACAAATATAAGAGCATTTCTCAACCTCACTAATTATCAGGGAAATGCAAATCAAAACCGCAATGCAATACCACCTTACTCCTGCAAGAATGGCCATAATTAAAAAAAGAATAGATGTTGGCATGGATGTGGTGAAAAGGGAACACTTTTACACTGCTGGTGGGAATGCAAACTAGTACAACCACTATGGAAAACAGTGTGGAGATTCCTTAAACAACTAAAAGTAGGTCTACCATTTGATCCAGCAATCCCCCTATTGGGTATCTACCCAGAGGAAAAGAAGTCATTATACGAAAAAGATACTTGCACACGCATGTTTATAGCAGCACAATTCACAGTTGCAAAAATATGTAAGCAGCTCAAATGCCAATCAATCAACAAGTGGATAAAGAAAATGTGGTATATATTTTCTGGAATACTACTCAGCCATAAAAAGGAATGAAATAATGGCATTCATAGCAACCTGGATGGAATTAGAAACCATTATTCTGAGTGAAGTAACTCAGGAATGGAAAACCAAGCATCGTATGTTCTCACTCATAAGTGGGAGCTAATCTATGAGGACATAAAGGCATAAAAAATGTCTCAATGGACTTTGGGGACTCGGGCGAAAGGGTTGGTGTGGGGGTGGGGCATAAAAGACTACACATTGGGTACAGTGTACATTGCTCGGGTAACGGGTTCACCAAAATCTCAGAAATCACCATTATAGAACTTATTCATGTAACCAAACCCCACCTGTTACCCAAAAACCTATTGAAATAAAAAAATTATAGATAAAAAACAAATATAACAGCACTTAAGATGTATGTAGAATCATTGAAATTGTACAACTTGTATTTCATAGTACACGCATGCATATGTATTTTGTTCTTACAAAAACAGTGGAAATGCAGCACGAACTAAATCAATTTTTAAAAATTTTATTTCTTGATATGTGCATATTCCACCAATACTCTCTACCTTTGGCCTGCTGATGATGAGTAAGGAAGGACTGAAGGGAGGAGAAACTATGGGTTGCCTTTTCCTTCTGTCATCTGTTCTGCGTAAGTGGTTGGCAGCTTTAAAAAACCATTTACTTTGTACTCTCATTGGTCTTCTGGAATTCACTACTCATAGATGTATTGAAAACACTATATATGAATGGGGGGCCTCAAGGAACAGCAGCAGACATGTGTGTCTGTAAGTGCTGATGTATAAAGATTTCCAAGATACCATATTAATAAAAAAAGTGTATGGAACAGTGTATGGGTGATTGAGTGTAAATAAAAAGAAATATGTGTTATATATATATGTAAATACTTTGTATATGCATAACTTGTTAAATAAAAATAATTATGAGAAACTACATATAGTAGTTACCTTTGGGGAGAAGGTATGGGGTAAGGAGCGGGAGGGGTAGGAAGCTTTCACATTTTATTTTGCATCTTTCTGTACTTCTTGGATTTACAACATGTGTATGTATGTGTAGATATACACACATGTATAACATTTCTTTCATGTTTTTATTTTTAGATTTCATAGTAAAACCTTTATTGATTTAATAAACATGATGGATACTCATTAAAATATTCAAACAGCATAGAAAGGGACAAAGAAGAAAGCAGCCAGCAATCCAAGTACCACTATCCAGAAATAGCCAGTGATATCTCTTTATGTGTGTAAATACAATGAAAATTGAGTGAGAGAGAGACATACACAGAGGAAGAAGAAAAAGAGAAAGTTATAAAAGGTGTTAAATGAAATTAATTTAAATTTAGCAGAAATAAAAAAACAAGTAAAAAATGAATAAACCTCATGTTATTTCTTTCCCACAGAGGTATTAGATCCTATAAGACCCCTCTTGTGAGGTTTTATGTATGATGATGTGAGATTTTCTTTTATGTGAGGTTTTCTTCTTCCTTTTTCTAAACCACCTGTTTTAATCTTAGACATCATCTATTAACTTACCATGTTAAAGATGAGGTAATTAGAACTTATTTTTTCCTTCGTCTTGCCCTTGTCTCTCTACCAACTTACATTGCTTTTATTATTTTTACTTTCAGTTAAGCAGTGAGTCACCAGTAATATCCAGGGTTATTGGAGTATGTAGGAAAACAAGCATTCTCAAATACAATATGAGGAAGTGCACATTGATAAAGATATTTTGAAGGGTAATTTGGCATATTAGGTAAAATTTAAATTTGACCCAGCAATTCTACTTATAGCAATCTATCCAAAGCATATTTGTACAAAAATAAGTATACAAGCTTTTGTGCAACACTGTTTTTAATACCAAAGAGTTGGAAATGTTAATCAGTAAGAAAATGGTCTTATGAAGTATGGTGCATTCACAATATGAAATGCTATAGAAAAGTTAAAAGAATTATGGAGACAAATATGCACTGAAATGGAAAAAATTCTAAATTGTATTGTTAAGAGAAAAAAGAAAGTCATAAAATATACCTACAGTGTGATTCCATTTTATTATGAAATAATATAAATATATATCCACACATTCACACTGATACAGAATTGTACATATAGAGAAAGACTGGGGAGAGGAAAAGGACTGGGAAGGTAAAGAGGAAAATTCGTATTTAATCCCATATACTGAAAATCTGCCTTTGTGTTTTACAACAGGAATGTATACATTGTATAAAAGGCAGAGAAAAGGAGAAAATCAAAACAGTCTCTTCTCTCCCTAATATGTGTAAGGAATCTAATTAATTTTATGTAGTATTTCATGTTTAATGATTGATATAATGGGTAAATCTACTTTCTATTTCAGATGAAAAACAAAGCAAAACAAAACACCCTAGCTTTTGACACAATCTGCATGCCTTGCCATAGATGTTAGCCAACAAACCAAAACTTCTCCTCACCTCAAAATGACATAATTTATTTCCTATTACGCTTAAGATCCTGGAATCATTTAGTTCACCACCTTATTTAATCCTGAATAAAAGTGCTAGGCTAGTGGCAATGCTATTCTCTTTCAAAGAGCTTCTTGCCCATTATGCCCATGTTTTTACTTTGAGGACTGAAGGCTCATTCCACTTTAAAATAAAGCTTGACTATAATTTTATTTTATACTTTAGTTACTGATATTACCTTGTGACTTGAGATGAAGACTAAAAGGAAAAGTAAAATAACAGGTTGGCTCACATTGTTGGAATTTAGGTTAATATGACTCATACTAGCAATTAGCTTCTTGTCCTGAAAGGTAAATATCAGTTTATTTACTGATGCTTTGAGGTATGGGAGTAAGGAGACAACATCACCAAATTATGTGGTATAAGTTTAAGCTCTTAAGTTACCAAGGAAAAACTTAAAAGGATCCACTTGCCAGTTACTTACCAATATGATCATCTAACAAACACCTACTATGAGCAACCCCTATGCTAAGTTCCATGAAGGACAGCAATATAAGATATAGTCTTTTTTTGTTAAACGATGTGCATACGGCAGATAATATGGAAAGTTGAATATAAGAAAGGCTGGCTTGGGAGGTATTCAAGTGGTCGTGGTAGAGTTAAAGATACCCAGAAGTCTTCTAAGAAGCACAAAACATGATTCCTGTACTCAGAGACATGCAGTCCCATTCACAGGCAAAGAGGACCTACACTGGCTATTGCCAAGTATCAAGCGAGGTGAGTGCTATCATAAGTCACAGAATGGATACATTATTTGAGTAGTCAGATAAACCTCACAGCATGAGGCATAAGACATCTAATAGTGTCTAGAAAGCAATTGGAAATATGTGATTAAAGCTTGGGAGAGAACACTGGGTTAAAGATGGACACTTTGGAGTCATTTGCATGGCTGTGATAAATAAGATTTCAAATAGAAGATAAACAGAATGAAAAGTGAAGGAAGATTAAAACCTGAAGAAAACAGCAAGACACTAAAAATAAAGACAGTTATAGAACTAACATGTTCACAAATATTAAGCAAAACAAGAGTTAACTAAGTGGACTGCATTCAAAAAGTTTAAGTAACCTTTTTAACTTTTGCTTGGAATATTGCTGAACCTTGTTTTGTTTTTCAGAGTCAAGGAAACTTATTTTAAACTATTTATGGCCATTAATAATTGAGTAAGGTATACTACTGTAAACAAAATTTGGAGCATGTTCATTTTTCTCCACCTGGTTCCTCTAAAATTTGGAGACTACCTGTAAGTACTCTTAACTTATGGCAGTATAGTTGTTTGCATCAGTGCAATAAGAATCCATTTTTCTTTGTCAACAGGACACAATTGGATAAACTGGTCGTTTTACCAAGGCTTTGGCTGAAACGGTGTGTTTCCCTTTAAGGAATCAAGCTTGACATGCAGAGCCAATAAAAGCCCCTTGGAGAACTGGCCTCATACCTTGTCTATACAGTCCCCGCACAGGGCTCCTAACCTGTGGTCAATAAAGAATGTCACTTTCTAACAGATCTGGAAGCTCGGAGTTTCTCTTGGGACCTCAAGAAGAGAGTATCACCCAATTCACAGGTATTCGAGGATACGAACCCATGGCTGGGCTCAGCTTTAAAGGTCTTAACTAAGATTCCTTGTGGAACAGAGTTTCATCAAAGCCAATCCAAAAGACCTATGTAGAAATAAATATTCTTACTGCACTTCATGCAAATAATCAAGCCAAGTATAAAATTAAAGTTCATTCATGATTAGTTTTGACCAAAAATGAGAACTGGAGAGAAAAATTTTGCTTCAAAGCTTATCATACATTTGTCATTAAATCCTAGTCTCAATTGTTTTTAAGATTTTTGCCTACATTCTAAACTAATCCTTCTTATTCCTGTGAATAAAGTGGTAATCTTCTGCAGCTTGGAAGAAATAAAAAGGGATAGGTAATGTAAAAATCTGAATCAATATACTAGCTCTGGGCAATTATACTGCAAATTCTGCCAGGTAATGAAAGCAAGTAGGGTATCCATAACCTGGAGGTTTGTTTGTTTGGGAAAATGAAAGCAAAGCTTCACAGACTGCCAAAGGGAAATTCTATATCTTGGCAAGTAAAATTTTATATGGAAATGATCTACTACACCACACTTGTGGGAACTGCTATGCTATACTCACTCTACTATTTGCAATAGGGTTATACATGGTAGCACCTTCTAACTGAAATATTGAACAGAATTTCCATTGCTGTTGTATTTTGCTTAATTATTATCCTTATAGCAGGAATAATAGTTACTGACAAAAAGGAAGCATAAAAGTTTTACTATCACTGAATCTGCTAGGACTTTTTATTGGATTTAGTGATGATTAACACCTCTAGTAAAGTAGAGAAAAATCTACAGGTATTTAAAGATCAAATCAAAATTACTGACAGGCTCAGGGAAAATGCCGGCTTCAGCCCCAGATGGCTACAATCCCTCTTTAATAAATTCCAGCCTTCTTTATGGAATTGGTTAACCCCTTTATTAAGCCCTCTCTTGCTTATATGTCTTGTGTTGATATTTGGACCCTGTATACCCAATACTATAACTCGAATTGTTTCTTCTCACCTAGAAGCGATCAAACTCCAAAATGGTGCTGCAAAGTGAACCCCACATGGACACACCATTCTCCTGAGGACCCTTAGATCCACCCCAGGTGGAGCCCTAGCTGCTGTTCCCCATTTGATGCCCCTTTTTAGCCGGAAGTAGCCAGAAGAAGTCATCGCTCCAAACCCCCTAACAGCAGTCAGTGTGGCCTCTCCCCGGTGGGGGGGAATGTTGTAGGAGTTATTAAGAAATTATTTTAGGCAGATAAGAGAGGAAAAGGGGTCCTTGGGAAGTTTTCATTTTTTAAAGCATCTCTGGAAATATTTCTTGTAAAGCCCCCGCTCTTAGAGCCAGGCCAGCAACCTTTGATATGCAAATGCAGGCTATTAGAAACTGGGTCCACCCAAACATGGTAATTCCTGTGGTCTTCTTGCCCTTGCCCCACATGTTCCTGGCAACATGGCTACCTCCACGTTTCCCCACGTGTGTAGAACATCATGGTGCCTTACATTTGCATATTAAAAGGCTAGGAAGGGAGGGCCAGCTTTTTCATGGGCTACATGAATGACATGCCTAGTCAAATCAATCTCCTGAGCCCTGTGCAAATCGGACACCAGCTCCTCCAGCCTCTGCATATATACCTGGCTGGTGTCCATTGCACTTGGGGTTTCCTCTCTTGGCTTTGGAGCCCCCCCACCTCTGTCTCTGTACAGGGGAGCTTCTTCCTTCTGCCTTCTTTCTTCTTCCTGGCCTATTAAACTCTCCACTCCTTAAAACAAACAAACAAACAAAAAAAGTTCAATTTAAAGAAAACATTGAACATCTATACATTTAAAATAAAGTCATTAAACTGAAAACTTAATGGACTAACAGCATATTAGATACCGATGAAGGGAGATTAGTAAATGCAAGATAGTTCTGAGGAAATTATATAGAAAACAGTATGGAGAAATAGGGAATGAAAAATATAGATTAAGAAAAATGAGGATAGAATGAGAAACTTCAATACACTAACAAGATTTTCAGAAAGTGAGATAAGAAAGAAGAGAGAAAGAGAGAGAGACAAGTTTGATGAGATAATGGCTGATAATTTCCCCAAACTGATGAAAGACTATCTCAAGTCAAAGAATCTTAAGCAGAATAAATAAAAAGAAGTACATCCTGGGCACATTGAAATTGTGAAAGCAGTGAATTGTAGTGCTGCAATGACAAAGATAAAATCTAGAAAGAAATCAGATATAAAAGATAGATTACCTACAAAGAAATAATTAGGTCAGCAATAAAGCAATAATAGATTTCTCAAGAATAATACTAAGAGCCAGACATTAAGGAAATAGTATCCTCATAGAGCTAAGGAAAAACGAGTAAACTTATAAACCTAGAATTTGATGCCCACTAAACTATCAATTAAGAGTACCAAATTATGGCACTTTTCAGACTGAAAAAATTTACCTCTTACAGACTGACACTGAAAACTAAAATAGTTCAGCCAATATTCTACATCGCTTAAAGATATATTTATATTTATTATATCTGTATTCATGTATATTATATACTATTGATACATATATGATACATGTAATTAATAAAAGTATAAAAACAAGCACGGGAATTATAAACATCTAATTCAAAATAATGATTATTTATGAGAGAAAAGAAAGGAATTGACACTTCCTTTGTATCTTTTAAGCTAGTATACATGGGCATTTATTATATTATTTTTAGACTGTTTTGTCTGCTTGAAATATATTTTAAAAAGGAGAGAGTTTTTAAAAAGTAATGATCTATAATATAAAGTGTTGCACAAGACAATAAGAACAGGAAATTCCACAGATTTGGACACTAAAAGGGCACTCCAGAGAACTATATTCCCAGGTAAGGGAGAATGAAAACAGAACCTTTTCAACCTTCCTACATTTGCTCATATCATTTCTCCTTCTCTCCTGTTAACAATAAAAGGGATGTCTTTCTGTCCATCAAAGAACAGTCCTTTCCCTGTATGTTCTGGATCCTATGTCTCCCACCTTCTTAAAACACATATGTTTATCCCTTTTCCCTTTTATATTTTCATTTTCTCCCTTTCTACAGAATTTTTACTAGCATTTCAGTGTCTCCTATTTTTTTTTTTTTTTTCTTTTTGAGACTGAGTCTCGCTCTGTCGCCCAGGCTGGAGTGCAGTGGTGTGATCTTGGCTCACTGCAAGCTCTGCCTCCTGGGTTCACGCCATTCTCCTGCCTCAGTCTCCCGAGTAGCTGAGACTACAGGTGCCCACCACCATGCCCAGCTAATTTTTTTGTATTTTTAGTAGAGACGGGGTTTCACTGGGTTAGCCAGGATGGTCTCGATCTCCTGACCTTGTGATCCTTCTGCCTCAGCCTCCCAAAGTGCTGGGATTACAAGGGTGAGCCACTGCGCCCAGCCAGTCTCTCTTATTTTTAAACTTCTCCTCCCCCAAATTGTCACGAACACAAATATTGCTTCTACTTACTATCACAACCCTATTTCAGCCACTTTCTTGTTTATCTCCCTCCCATACCAGTGAAACATCTTGAAAAAATTATCTCCAATTATTGTCTCAATATCTGGACCTCCCAATTACCCTTGAAACACTCCAATGTAGTTTCTGCTCCTATCCTACCACTCCATAGAAATTACTCTCTTTACGATAACCGGTGATTACTACTTGATCTCTTACCATCACTTGATATTCCGTACCACTTGCTTCTCAATCATCTTCATAATAAGCGCAGTATTTGTTGAATGTTTGCCATATTCCAGGTGCTGTGTTAATGTGTTAACTTTGCATGCATTATTTCCTTCTTGAAATCTCTCTTTCTTTGGTTTCCATGACAACGCTTCTCTGATTTTCCTTCTACCTCTCAATAGATAGTCTGGTTTCTTTGCTCATCCCCATCTTTCTGGCCTTTAATTGACAAAGTTCCTCAAGATACATTTCATAACTCTTCTCACTCTAAAACAGAAAATTTCTCCATTTATATGTATCTATTTATACGCAGATGACTTCCAGTTTTCTTTTCATTTCATGTATTAACATTTCTCCCTGTAAATCTTTGAAAGATAAGAACTCTTTTGTTTGGTTAAACATAACCACAAAACCATTATCACACATAAAATTAACAACAGTTCCTTAATGTTAGAAAATATCCAGAGAGCAATTTTCCAATTGTCTAATAAATATCATGAAATTTTTTAGAAAATTTAAAATAAAGGTTCTCATCAAATTACTCTATTGATTTCAATCCTTTAATGATGTCTCATTAGTCTTAGGACAAAGAACAAAATCTGTAACCTGGCCTGTAGGCCCTGTATGGTTTGTCCTGGCTTCTCTAGTCACCTAGATCAATGAATGGAATCTAAAGATTTCACATTGATTATTTTAAGTTGATATCAGGTGGATAATATTAAGTCAAAAGGTACTGAACCTTTCATTGTAAAATTTGCATCTTTTGGAGTTTGTTTTGACCAAAAGGAGGGAGTTGAGAAATACTGATGAGTGAAATGATGCAGGCCTGGCTCAACAAAGGTGGAAATGGAAGGGTCTTAATAGACATAATCCTAAGACAGTCTATTCCAGTATGCTCCTCAGTAAACTTGCAGGTTTTGGGAATAATCAAATACAATTGAAATTGTCTTCTTTGTTATGCCTGGACCAACCTTCACAAGGACAGACTGCCTAGACTGACCTCTTTGCTGCCAGCTAATCAGTTTACCATGAAAAATGTGCAAACAAGACTCAGTCTTTCCAGACTGTAGTTTTTTTTTCTCTCAGAAGTGAAGCATTTGCCCTTGTTGCTTGACAACAGTATAATGAGTGTTTCCCTATATGTGAAAAAAATTTTCATATAAATAACCAAATGTCTCAGTTATTCTTTGATAATAAAATCTTGGGCCAGGCATGGTGGCTCATGCCAGTACTTTGGGAGGCTGAGGCAGGTGGAGGTTGCTTGAATGCAAGAGTTTGAGACCAGCCTGGGCAATATGATGAAACCCCATACGTACAAGAAATACAAACTTAGCCAGGCCCAGGATGTGGAGGTTGCAGTGAGCTGAGATTGCACCACTGCACTGAAGCCTGGGCAACAGAGCAAGACGCAGTCTTAAAAAAAAAAGAAAAAAAAAAAAAGCTTAATCTTATCCTCAAAGATAATATTTCTCCACTCTTACTCATCTTAATACTTCCATCGACTCAGTTGTTCAAGATAAAAATCTGGGACTATTTTCAATGCTCTCTGGTTCCCCATCCTTACCTCCCTCCCAATATTCAATTCAATTCAATTCCCTCCCAATATTCAATATTCAGTAGATCTGAATCTACTGATAGCAACCATGATAGTCGAAGCCAAAACCATCTGTTGTTGGGACTATTGAAATACTCTCCTAAATGGTCCTAATTCTTTCCCCTACATTCATGTTCATCCTCTTCCATTCATTTCTGCATAGGAGCCAGAGTGTTTTAAAAAACCATATATCTCATTATCTCTCCTTGTTTAACCACAATTTGTCCTTCATATCCATGGGCTCTGAAAGCACAGATCCAACCAACCGGGGATAGAAAATATGTGGAAAAAAAGAATAATTAAAGACAACAACATAACAATAAAAACAATACAAATAAAAACCAACACAGTATAATAACTATATAGCACTTGCATTGTATTAGGTATTATAAGTAATCTAGATATGATTTAAAGTATCATCTCTTTAAAGGAGGATATGCATAGTATGGCATATATAAATACTATGCCATTTTATATAAGGGGTTTGAACATTCAAGGGGGAAGAGTGGCATCCTAGAACCAGGCCCCTGTGGATACTAAGGGATGACTGTACTTCAAATGATTTCTATTATACCTATCATAAAGTGATAAAATCATGAATCCCCAATATGGCCAACCCTTTCACCAGGCCCTGTTTAACCTGCCACCTACCCTCCTCAGCTCATCTGGTACAGCTGTCTCCCTTGCTCACAACTGTAACCACACTGCCCTCATTTAAATTCCTTTAGATAACAAACCTTTTCCTGCCTCAGGACCTTCACTCATGCTTTTCCTGCTGCCTTAAATCTCTCTTGCTGCTCATTATTTAGGAGTTGGCTCATCACTTTCTCAGAGAGGCCCTTCCTAAACTCCATACTAAATTAGGGATTCCCTTGTAAGTCCTTCATGTCTGTAAACACAATTTATATTCATTTATATAATAATTTGTGTAATTTAATCCCTAGTAATCTATAAGCTCAAAAAGGGCAGAAATCATATCTGCTTTTAAAAATGTTTTATATAATACAAGCCTAGCACATAGCAGGCACTAAATACTCTGAACAAATGAGTGAGATAAAGTATGTGGAAGCTTTTTGCACAGTACCTGACACATAGGAACTACTTAAATTTCTTTTCCTTTTTTATTTTAAAGATTACATTAGATATTGGTCTTTTACTTAATAGAATGTTGTTAATTTTTTTCAAAGTTTGTATTTTAAATCTTTTGAATAACTATGATAATTCCACTAGATGTCAGACTAACCTAAAAATTTGTTATAAAATTAAAGTACTGTGTATGATTCCAGTGTTCAGTTGACTGATTAGATGATTCTCATGTTGTTAATTTGATGAAGGGAGGTAATGTTTTTGTAGATACCTTTGAAATTAAGATTATGGATGCTCCATGATTGTATATTAAGTACCGAGGATATAATCCTCTTGTGCTGTAGAAGGTTATAGATATTTTGGGTTTCTTATCAAAGACTTGCACTGTCCCAATAATAAAATACTTATAAAATATAATAAAAATAATAACTGCTAATATTTATTGAACACCAACTATATATTAGACACTTTGCTAAACACTTTATATATTTTATCTCATTTAATCTCCATTAGTAAGTTATGACAGTGATTAAAAGTGTCTTCATTAATAAAACTGTCATGAGATAAATAGTATTATTAACCTCCTTTTGAAAACTAGGGTTTAAAAAAGTTAAATAGCTGTTCTTAAAGGCTCTAAAACAGATAGTATAACCTATCAAAATTATTTATAAAAACATTTTAAATAAAAATAACTCCCTATTTTGAAAACATAAAGATTTATTTATTTATTTATTTTTATTATACTTTAAGTTTTAGGGTACATGTGCACAACGTGCAGGTTTGTTACATATGTATACATGTGCCATGTTGATGTGCTGCACCCATTAACTCGTCATTTACATTAGGTATATCTCCTAATGCTATCCCTCCCTCCTCCCCCAACCCTACAACAGGCCCCAGGGTGTGAGGTTCCCCTTCCTGTGTATTAAAACATAAAGATGTGGAGCCAAGATGGCTGAATAGGAACAGCTCCAGTCTACAGCTCCCAGTGTGAGCGACACAGAAGATGGGTGATTTCTGCATTTCCATCTGAGGTACTGGGGTCATCTCACTAGGGAGTGCCAGACAGTGGGCGCAGGATGGTGGGTGCAGTGCACCATGCGTGAGCCGAAGCAGAGTGAGGCATTGCCTCACTCGGGGAGCGCAAGGGGTCAGGGAGTTCCCTTTCCTGGTCAAGGAAAGGGGTGACAGACGGCACCTGGAAAATCGGGTCATTTCCATCGGAATACTGCGCTTTTCTGACTGGCTTAGGAAACGGCGCACCAGGAGATTATATCCCGTACCTGGCTTGGAGGTTCCTACGCCCACGAAGTCTCGCTGATTGCTAGCACAGCAGTCTGAGATCAAACTGCAAGGCAGCAGCGAGTCTGGGGGAGGGGCGCCAGCCATTGCCCAGGCTTGCTTAGGTAAACAAAGCAGCCAGGAAGCTCGAACTGGGTGCAGCCCAGCACAGCTCAAGGAGGCCTGCCTGCCTCTGTAGGCTCCACCTCTGGGGGCAGGGCACTGACAAACAAACAGACAGCAGTAACCTCTGCAGACTTAAATGTCCCTGTCTGACAGCTTTGAAGAGAGCAGTGGTTCTCCCAGTACGCAGCTGGAGATCTGAGAATGGGCAGACTGCCGCCTCAAGTGGGACCCTGACCCCTGACCCCTGACCCCTGACCCCCGACCCCCGAGCAGCCTAACTGGGAGGCACCCCCCAGTAGGGGCAGACTGACACATCACACGGCTGGGTACTCCTCTGAGACAAAACTTCCAGAGGAATGATCAGACAGCAGCATTTGCGGTTCACGAAAATCCACTGTTCTGCAGTCACTGCTGCTGATACCCAGGCAAACAGGGTCTGGAGTGGACCTCTAGCAAACTCCAACAGACCTGCAGCTGAGGGTCCTGTCTGTTAGAAGGAAAACTAACAAATAGAAAGGACATCCACACCAAAAACCCATCTGTACATCACCATCATCAAAGACCAAAAGTAGATGAAACCACAAAGATGGGGAAAAAACAGAGCAGAAAAACTGGAAACTCTAAAAAGCAGAGCGCCTCTCCTCCTCCAAAGGAACACGGCTCCTCACCAGCAATGGAACAAAGCTGGACGGAGAATGACTTTGATGAGTTGAGAGAAGAAGGCTTCAGACGATCAAACTACTCCGAGCTACAGGAGGAAATTCAAACCAAAGGCAAAGAAGTTGAAAACTTTGAAAAAAATTTAGACGAATGTATAACCAGAATAACCAATACAGAGAAGTGCTTAAAGGAGGTGATGGAGCTGAAAGCCAAGGCTCGAGAACTACATGAAGAATGCAGAAGCCGCAGGAGGCTATGCGATCAACTGGAAGGAAGGGTATCAATGATGGAAGATGAAATGAATGAAATGAAGTGAGAAGGGAAGTTTAGAGAAAAAAGAATAAAAAGAAATGAACAAAGCCTCCAAGAAATATGGGACTATGTGAAAAGACCAAATCTTACGTCTGATTGGTGTACCTGAAAGTGAAGGGGAGAATGGAACCAAGTTGGAAAACACTCTGCAGGATATTATCCAGGAGAACTTCCCCAATCTAGCAAGGCAGGCCAACATTCAGATGCAGGAAATACAGAGAATGCCACAAAGATACTCCTCGAGAAGAGCAACTCCAAGACACATAATTGTCAGATTCACCAAAGTTGAAATGAAGGAAAAAATGTGAAGGCAGCCAGAGAGAAAGGTCGGGTTACCATCAAAGGGAAGCCCATCAGACTAACAGCGGATCTCTCGGCAGAAACCCTACAAGCCAGAAGAGAGTGGGGGCCAATATTCAACATTCTTAAAGAAAAGAATTTTCAACCCAGAATTTCATATCCAGCCAAACTAAGTTTCATAAGTGAAGGAGAAATAAAATACTTTACAGACAAGCAAATGCTGAGAGATTTTGTCACCACTAGGCCTGCCCTAAAAGAGCTCCTGAAGGAAGGACTAAACATGGAAAGGAAAAACCGGTACCAGCCCCTGCAAAATCATGCCAAATTGTAAGGACCATCGAGGCTAGGATGAAACTGCATCAACTAACGAGCAAAATAACCAGCTAACATCATAATGACAGGATCAGATTCACACATAACAATATTAACTTTAAATGTAAATGGACTAAATGCTCCAATTAAAAGACACAGACTGGCAAATTGGATAAAGAGTCAAGACCCATCATTGTGCTGTATTCAGGAAACCCATCTCACGTGCAGAGACACAAATAGGCTCAAAATAAAAGGATGGAGGAAGATCTACCAAGCAAATGGAAAACAAAAAAAGGCAGGGGTTGCAATCCTAGTCTCTGATAAAACAGACTTTAAACCAACAAAGATCAAAAGAGACAAAGAAGGCCATTACATAATGGTAAAGGGATCAATTCAACAAGAAGAGCTAACTATCCTAAATATATATGCACCCAATACAGGAGCACCCAGATTCATAAAGCAAGTCCTGAGTGACCTACAAAGAGACTTAGACTCCCACACAATAATAATGGGAGACTTTAACACCCCACTGTCAACATTAGACAGCTCAACAAGACAGAAAGTTAACAAGGATACCCAGGAATTGAACTCAGCTCTGCACCAAGCAGACCTAATAGACATCTACTAAACTCTCCACCCCAAATCAACAGAATATACATTTTTTTCAGCACCACACCACACCTATTCCAAAATCGACCACATAATTGGAAGTAAAGCTCTCCTCAGCAACTGTCAAAGAACAGAAATTATAACAAACTGTCTCTCAGACCACATTGCAATCAAACTAGAACTCAGGATTAAGAAACTCACTCAAAACCACTCAACTACATGGAAACTGAGCAACCTGCTCCTGAATGACTACTGGATACATAATGAAATGAAGGCAGAAATAAAGATGTTCTTTGAAACCAACGAGAACAAAGACACAACATACCAGAATCTCTGGGACACATTCAAAGCAGTGTGTAGAGGGAAATTTATAGCACTAAATTCCCACAAGAGAAAGCAGGAAAGATCCAAAACTGACACCCTAACATCATAATTAAAAGAACTAGAAAAGCAAGAGCAAACACTTTCAAAAGCTAGCAGAAGGCAAGAAATAACTAAAATCAGAGCAGAACTGAAGGAAATAGAGACACAAAAAACCCTTCAAAAAATTAATGAATCCAGGAGCTGGTTTCTTGAAAGGATCAACAAAATTGATAGACTGCTAGCAAGGCTAATAAAGATAAAAAGAGAGAAGAATCCAATAGATGCAATGAAAAATGATAAAGGGGATATCACCATCTATCCCACAGAAATACAAACTACCATCAGGGAATACTACAAACACCTCTACAGAAATAAACTAGAAAATCTAGAAGAAATGGATAAATTCCTGGATACATACACCCTCCCAAGACTATGCCAGGAAGAAGTTGAATCTCTGAATAGACCAATAACAGGATCTGAAATTGTGGCAATAATCAACAGCTTACCAAGCAAAAAGGGTCCAGGATCTGATGGATTCTCAGCCGAATTCTACCAGAGGTACAAGGAGGAACTGGTACCATTACTTCTGAAACTATTCCCATCAATAGAAAAAGAGGGAATCCTCCCTAACTCATTTTATGAGGCCAGCATCATCCTGATACCAAAGCCGGGCAGAGACACAAACAAAAAAGAGAATTTTAGACCAATATCCTTGATGAACATTGATGCAAAAATCCTCAATAAAATACTGGCAAACCAAATCCAGCAGCACATCAAAAAGCTTATCTACCATGAGCAAGTGGGCTTCATCCCTGGGATGCAAGGCTGGTTCAATATACGCAAATCAATAAATGTAATCCAGCATATAAACAGAACGAATGACAAAAACCACATGATGACCTCAATAGATGCAGAAAAGGCCTTTGACAAAATTCAACAACCCTTCATGCTAAAAACTCTCAATAAATTAGGTATTGATGGGATGTATCTCAAAATAATAAGAGCTATCTATGACAAACCCACAGCCAATATCATACAGAATGGGCAAAAACTGGAAGCATTCCCTTTGAAAACTGGCACAAGACAGGGATGCCCTCTCTCACCACTCCTATTCAACATAGTGTTGGAAGTTCTGGCCAGGGCAATTAGGCAGGAGAAGGAAATAAAGGGTATTCAATTAGGAAAAGAGGAAGTCAAATTGTCTCTGTTTGCAGATCAAACGATTGTATATCTAGAAAACCCCATTGTCTCAGCCCAAAATCTCCTTAAGCTGATAAGCAACTTCAGCAAAGTCTCAGGATACAAAATCAATGTACAAAAATCACAAGCATTCTTATACACCAATAACAGACAAACAGAGAGCCAAATCATGAGTGAACTCCCATTCACAATTGCTTCAAAGAGAATAAGATACCTAGGAATCCAACTTACAAGGGACATGAAGGACCTCTTCAAGGAGAACTACAAACCACTGCTCAATGAAATAAAAGAAGATACAAATGAATGGAAGAAAATTCCATTCTCATGGGTAGGAAGAATCAATATCGTGAAAATGGCCATACTGCCCAAGGTAATTTATACATTCAATGCCATCCCCATCAAGCTACCAATGACTTTCTTCACAAAATTGGAAAAAGCTACTTTTAAGTTCATATGGAACCAAAAAGGGGCCACATCACCAAGTCAATCCTAAGCCAAAAGAACAAAGCTGGAGGCTCCACGCTACCTGACTTCAAACTATACTACAAGGCTACAGTAACCAAAACAGCATGGTACTGGTACCAAAACAGAGATATAGATCAATGGAACAGAACAGAGCCCTCAGAAATAATGCTGCATATCTACAACTACCTGATCTTTGACAAACCTGAGAAAAACAAGCAATGGGGAAAGGATTCCCTATTTAATAAATGGTGCTGGGAAAACTGGCTAGCCATATGTAGAAAGCTGAAACTGGATCCCTTCCTTACACCTTATACAAAAATTAATTCAAGATGGATTAAAGACTTAAACGTTAGACCTAAAACCATAAAAACCCTAGAAGAAAACCTAGGCATTACCATTCAGGACATAGGCATGGGCAAGGACTTCATGTCTAAAACACCAAAAGCAATGGCAACAAAAGCCAAAATTGACAAATGGGATCTAATTAAACTAAAGAGCTTCTGCACGGCAAAGGAAACTACCATCAGAGTGAACAGGCAACCTACAAAATGGGAGAAAATTTTCGCAACCTACTCATCTGACAAAGGGCTAATATCCAGAATCTACAATGAACTCCAACAAATTTACAAGAAAAAAACAAACAACCCCATCAAAAAATGGGTGAAGGACATGAACAGACACTTCTCAAAAGAAGACATTTATGCAGCCAAAAAACACATGAAAAAATGCTCACCATCACTGGCCATCAGAGAAATGCAAATCAAAACCACAATGAGATACCATCTCACACCAGTTAGAATGGCAATCATTAAAAAGTCAGGAAACAACAGGTGCTGGAGAGGATGTGGAGAAATAGGAACACTTTTACACTGTTGGTGGGACTGTAACCTAGTTCAATCCTTGTGGAAGTCAGTGTGGCGATTCCTCAGGGATCTAGTACTAGAAATACCATTTGACCCAGCCATCCCATTACTGGGTATATACCCAAAGGACTATAAATCATGCTGCTATAAAGCCGCATGCACACGTATGTTTATTGCGGCAATATTCACAATAACAAAGACTTGGAACCAACACAAACGTCCAGCAATGATAGACTGGATTAAGAAAATGTGGCATATATACACCATGGAATACTATGCAGCCATAAAAAATGATGAGTTAATGTCCTTTGCAGGGACATGGATGAAACTGGAAATCATCATTCTCAGTAAACTATCGCAAGGAGTAAAAACCAAACACCGCATGTTCTCACTCATAGGTGGGAATTGAACAATGAGAACACATGGACACAGGAAGCGGAACATCACACTCTGGGGACTGTTGTGGGGTGGGGGGAGGGGAGAGGGATAGCATTAGGAGATATACCTAATGCTAAATGACGAGTTAATGGGTGCAGCACACCAGCATGGCACATGTATACATATGTAACTAAACTGCACATTGTGCACATGTACCCTAAAACTTGAAGTATAATAAACAACGACAACAACAACAACAACAAAAAACCATAAAGATGTTTTAATAACAATAGTCTTGTCAACATTCACGCCACTTGGAACTTGGGATTTCATTTATGAGATAAATAAATGATGTTGGTTAGCAGAAGAGATTAGGATGGTAGTGGAAAGAGCATACAATTTGGAATTAGATCTTGGTTTGTATCTGAGCATTACCATTTGCTAGCTTCAGTCTGAACTTGGGCAAGGTATTTCACATCTCCGAGGCTCAGGTCCCAGTTAATTGGGGATATAATACAATGTCTACCTTGCTATGCTGAAGTAAAGATTAAATAGAAAAATATACAGAAAATGCTACTACAGTGACTGGCATGTGATGTTATAGTTCAATATATCTTGTTTTAAAAAGTTTTTTTTTATAAATGTCTAAATCTAAGGTCAGAAGATATTAATTTTGTAAATACTATGGGTTACAAACCTCTCATATTTTGGTCATGATAGATGAATATACAAAATAGCAATGTCAAATTCATACTTGAATGGCTTAAAAGTTATCTATGGACAGTTTACAAAGACTAATTGTTTAATTCTCAAAATTAATGAGAACATTTCCATGGAAGAGTTAAGAATTAAGATAATATATCTTGCCCTTAATCAATATTTTGAAAGTAGCGTCCGTGCTTTGATATGATAGTAAAGGAGATTGAGAGAGAAAACAGATTCATTCTTTTCCTTCCATGTTTATTACTTGTTATCATTTATTAATACTAACATATTACTTCTGGCCTAGACTCCTTTAATAGCCTCCAAAATTATCTCTCCATTTCACTTTCCTTTACACAAGTTTTCAAGATGAATACTTCTAAAAATGTAGCTCAAATCATATTACAATTTGCTCAAGCATCTGCCTACTAAGGAAAGTATATGTACTACTCTTGTTAGAGCCATATCATAGGCTATTTTCCTAATTTTTACTATACAGTATGCCCCTGTAAGTATTCAGAACTGCATTGAGATATGTGGACACAATAGCTAATGTCCCTGATTCAATTTATATTTTGAAAATATTCGTAAATTTATTTAATGGGGCTGGAGTGAAATATATTTTTCTTTTAAACTTAAGACATTTAAAAATCCAGAAAATTATAAATAACAGTGTAACAAAAACTTTCATTCTTCTCATATAGAAATAACAATTTTAAAAATCATAACTTAGTTTTTTTAAGTTCTAAAACATTATTGTTTAAGCTTAAGATCTAGGTAACTAAACCAACACTCTCAGTCTCATTCACCTTTCTGCCCTTCACTCAAAGCCTCCCCTAGGAAGAGTTTAATGTATTTCCTGCCCAGTTTTTAAAATACTTTTACTTATTTACATTTACAGACAAATATAGTATATCTTATGCTGTAATTTATGTACATGATAGCATATTGTACCTATCATTTTGTAATTTTTTTACACAGTATTATATATTTCAAATCTGTTTAATATAGATTAGATGAAATTCATTTCTTTTTTTTTTTTTTTTTTGAGATGGAGTTTTGCTCTTGTTGCCCAGGCTGGAGTGCAATGGTGCAATCTTGGCTCACCGCAACCTCTGCCTCCCGGGTTCAAGCAATTCTCTTGCTCAGCCTCCCGAGTAGCTGGGATTACAGGCACGTGCCACCACGCCTGGCTAATTTTATATTTTTAATAGAGACAGGGTTTCTCCATGTTGGTCAGGCTGGTCTCAAACTCCCGACCTCAGATGATCCTCCCAAAAGTGCTAGGATTACAGGCGTGAGCCACTGCCCCCGGCCAGAATTCATTTCTTTTAGCTGTTTTATAGAAGTCCATCACATGAATATACATTTTATTTGTCAATTTCCTTATTGCTGGATGCTTAGATTGTTCCAGTCTTCACTCTTAAAAATGTGCTATAGTGAATGTCTTTCTTCACATATCCTGGAACACAAATAAATAGGGATATATCTGTATGTAGTGCACATATTTTTAATTTTACCAAATACAACAAAATTATTTCCAAAAAAGTCCTCCCGTTTTCACAAAAATTTGATTGATACTATAATTGAGTGGAAATAGTATCTACTTATACTTTTTAAAGAAAACCTACATTTCTAATTATCTTCAAGATTGAGACTCATTTCTTTAGGTAATTGGCCTTTTAATTTCCCTTCTTTCTGAAATTGACTGCCCTTTTTTGTTGAGTTGTTAATTTTTTTTTTACTTTTTTTGGTTCCATATGAATTTTAGAATAGTTTTTTTCACTTCTGTGAAAGATGATGTTGGTAATTTGATAACCAAAGCATTCTGTAACCAAAGCATTCTGTAAACCAAAGCTTTGAGAAGTACGGCCATTTTAACAATATTGATTCTTCCAACCCATGAGCATGAAATTCTTTTCCATTTGTTTATGTCATTTATGATTTCTTTCAGCAGTGTGCTGTAGTTCTATTTGTAGAGATCTTTCACTTTTATGCTTAGATGTATTCCTAGGTGTTTTTTTTTTGTGGCTATTGTAAATGGGATTGCATTATTGACTTGGCTGTCAGCTTAAATGTTACTGGTGTATAGAAATGTTACTGATTTTTGTATGTTGATTTTGCATCCTGAGACCTTGCTGAAGTTGTTTATCAGGTCTAGGAGTCCTTTGGCAGAATCTCTAGAGTTTTCTAGGTATACAATTATATTGTTAGTGAAGAGAGATAATTTAACTTCCTCTTTTCCTATTTAGATGCCTTTTATTTCTTTCTCTTGCCTGATTGCTCTAGCTAGGACTTTCAGCATTATGTTGAATAGGAGTGGTGAGAATGGACAGAATGGATATCTTTGTCTTTTTCCAGTTCTTTTTTTTGAGATGGAGTTTTGCTGTTTGCTGCCCAGGCTGGAGTGCAGTGGTGTAATCTCAGCTCACTGCAACCTCTGCTTCTCAGGTTCAAGTGATTCTCCTGTCTCAGCCTTCCGAGTAGCTGGGATTACAGGCACCTGCCACCACGTCCAGCTAATTTTTGTATTTTTAGTAGAGATGGGGTTTCACCATGTTGGCCCGGCTGGTGTTGAACTCCTGACCTCAAGTGTCCGTCTGCCTTGGACTCCCAAAGTGTTGGGATTACAGGCATGAGCCACCGCACCAGGCCGTCTTTTTCCTTAAGGGGAAAGACTTCCAACTTTTGCCCATTCAATATGTTTTTGGCTGTGGTTTTGTTGTAGACAGCTCTTATTATTTTGAGATATGTTTCTTATTATGTTGAAGGTTTTTATCATGAAGGGATGTTGGATTTTATTAAATGCATTTTCTGCATCTATTAAGATGATCATATGATTTTTGTTTTTAATTCTGTTTATGTGCTGAATCACATTTATTGATTTGCATAAATTAAACCATCCTTGCATTCCAGGAATAAAGCCCACTTGATCACAGTGAATTAACTTTTTGATGTGCTGCTGTATTTGGTTTGCTAAAATTTTGTTGAGGATTTTTGCATCTATGCTAATCAGGGCTATTGGCCTGTAGTTTTCTTTTTCTGTTGTGTCTGTGCCAGATTTTGGTACCAGTTTCATGGAATAAATTAAGGAGGAATCTCTCCTCCTCAGTTTTTTTGAGTGGTTTCAGTAGGATTGGTACCAGCCCTTCTTTGTATATCTGGTAGAATTTGGCTGTGAATCCATCTGGTCCAGGACTTTTTTTTTTGTTTGGTAAGGTTTTGTTTTTTTTTTATTACTGATTCAATTTCACTGCTCCTTATTGGTCTGTTTAGGATTCCTGTTTCTTCCTGGTTCAAACTTGGGAGGTTGTGTCTTTCCAGGAATTTATCCATTTCCTCTGGATTTTCAGGTTTATGTGCATTTGATGGATATTAAATTATATCTCAATGTTGTTGCAATTGTCATTTCTCTGATTACTAGCACATTTCTTGGATTTTAATACTTACTTGCCATTAGGCTTCCCTTTAAAGGATTTGCCTGTTTACATCCTCTATCCACTTTTCCATTGAGGTTTCCTGCTTTTTTCCTTGTTAATTTGCAGGTGTTCCTTGTACCTGCTAAATATTAATTCCTTAGTAGGCCTTAAATATAGCAAAATCTTCTCTAATCTGTCATTAATTTTGCTTATGGTGTCCTTTGCAAGCAGAAATTCTTAATTTTGGGTAATTAAACCCATCGTTTTTGGGGGGCTTAGTATTTTGTGCTTTTAGGTCCTTCTTAAGAAGTCTTTCTACCCCTAAGCTCACTTGTATGTTTTCCTTCATTTTCTATTATTAGTTTTTAAAATTTGCCTTTTAAGTTGAACATTTTATTCCAAATGGAATTCATGGGTGTATATCACATGACTTACTTTACTCTTCTCTATATGTTGAGCTAGTTTTCCTAATGCTCTCTGGAAATTAGTTTATCTTTTCTCCATTGATTTATAGTGCTACCTTTATTAGACATTATTTTTTCTTTCTGAATTTTTATTCTATTCCATTATGTTGTTGTTTCCATATAATTACATGTTATATTTATTACTATAGCTTTCTAGATTGTATTAGTACTTGGGAAGCAAATTCCTCCATTTTGCTAATCTTTTTCAGAATCAAATTAGATTTATTTTGTATAATTTGGAAGATATGGTTGCTAAATGTCCTAGAATTTTTATTGAAATCTGAATTCATTACCTATTGCTGCATAACTAATTACACCATGGTTTAGTGGTTTAAAACAACAACAAATATTTATTGTCTCTCAGCTTCTGTGAATCAGGGATTCAGAAGCACCGTATCTGGGTAGTTCTGAGTTGGGATCTCTCATGAGGTTGCAGTCAAGATGTTACCTGAGTCTATAGTCTTCCGATGGCTTGATGGGGGGTGGGTAGAATATTCTTCTCCAAGATGGTTCATTCACATGGATGGCAAGCTGATAATGGCAATTGGCAGCACTAGCTTCTTGCCATATAAACCTCTTGGTAAAGCTTCCTGAATATCCTGACAACATGGAAGCTGACGTCCACTACAGCAAGTGATCTAGGAGACAGCAAAGTGGAGGCTGCAACGTCATTTGTCATTTATGATCTAGCATTGGAAGTTACCCTCCAACATTCGTGAAATATCTTATTGATTGTACGAGTCAGTTCTCAGTGTGGAGAGGATTACACAAGGGAGCAAGTATCATTGAGGGTCATCTTGGAACTTGGCTGCCTCAGTCCATCCTCTGGCTGCCAATAATTAATGTCCCTCCCACATGCAAAATGTACTCATTCTCCTGACAAGGCTCCCTAAAGTCTCATTCCATAATGGCATTAGCTTGAAGTCCAAAATCTCATCTAAATTAGGCCTGGGGGCAGATGAAGCTCCTTCGGTATAGTTCCTTAAGTACAGTTTCTTTTGATCTGAGGACCTATGCACTTAAGAAAAGAGACTACACAATGGCATATGTACCAGGAGGCAAGAATCACTGGAGGCCATCTTGAAGGATGGGCACCACAAAATTTCATTTAACGTTTCTTGCAAGACAAATGCCTCATTTTGTTTGAGAAAATCTTTATTTCTCTTTCACTTTTGAAGAATAATTTTGCTAGGTACAGAATTCTATGTTGGAGAGTGCTGGGCGTGGTGGCTCAGGCCTGTAATCCCAGCACTTTGGGAGGCCAAGGCAGGAGGATCACCTGAGGTCAGGAGTTCAAGACCAGCCTGGTCAACATGGTGAAACCTCGCCTCTACTAAAAATACAAAAATTAGCCAGGTGTGGTGGCGGATGCCTGTAATCCCAGCTACTTGGGAGGCTGAGGCAGGAGAATAGCTCGAACCTGGGAGGGAGAGGTTGCAGTGAGCCAAGACTGAGAGTGAGACTCCATCCCCAAAAAATAAAAAAGAATTTATTTTTGGTTCTTACAAAACTTTAAATGTGCACTCCACTTTCTTCTTGCATGCATGATTGCTGAGGAGAAGTATGATGTAATTCTTAATCATTGTTTATTTATAGGTAAGGTCTTTTTATTTCTGTTTTATTTCTCCAAGATTTTGAGTTCATCTTTGTTTTCTGAAGTTTGCATATGATATTCCTATATGTGGATTTGTTGATACTTATTGTGGTTGGTGTTTTTGAGTTTTGTGGACCTGTGTTTTATAATTGTCTCACAGTTTTTGAGTATTCTATTTCATCTTTTCATCTTGTTTTTTTCTCTTTCTCAGTTTTGGAAGGTAATTTTTTTCTCTCTCCGTTTTGGAAGTTTCTATTGACATATCTTCAAGCATACTGATTATTTTCTTGGCTTCTCAGCTGTGTCCTGTCTACTGATGAGCCTGTCAAAGACACTCTTCATGTCTGTTACAGTATTTTTTATTTTTATCATTTCATTTTGATTCTTTCTTAGGATTTCCACGTTTCTGCTTGTATTATCCCTGCTTCTGTTCTTGCACATGTTCCCTTTTCCATTAAAGCTCTTATTTATCATATTAATAGTTTTATTTTATTATTTTTTTTGTAGAGATAAAGTCTTGCTATGTTGCCCAGGTAGTCTCAAATTACTGGTCTCAAGCAATCCTCCTGACTTGACCTCCTAAAGCACTGGGATTACAGGCATGAGCCACTGCACCTGGCCTAATTATACCTATTTTATTTATTTATTTTTCAGAGAAATCATGTTTATTACCCCCAATATCACCTTTTTAAACTTATTTTTATATTTTTTCATTTTTAATTTTTGTGGGTATATAGTAGGTATATATATTTATGGGGCACATGGGATATTGTGACACAGGCTTCAATGTGTAATAATCACATCAGGGTAAATGGGGTATTCATCACCTCAAGCAGTTTTCCTTTGTGTTAAAAACAATCCAATTATACTGTTTTAGTTATTTTTAAATGTACAATAAGGTATTGTTGACCATAGTCATCCTGTTGTGATACCAAATACTAGTTCTTATTCATTTTAACTATATTTTTATATACACTCACCATCCCCACTCCCCAACCCTGCAAACTACCCTTCCCAGTTACTGGTAACCATCATTCTACTCTATATCTCTATGAGTTCAATTGCTTTAAATTTTTTTTAGCTCCCACAAATAAGTGAGAACATGCAAAATTTGTCTTTCTGTGCTATTTCACATAACACAATGACCTCCAGTTTCATCTATGTTGTCGCAAATGATAGGATCTCCTTCTTGTTTTGGCTGAACAGTACTCTATTGTGTGTAGTTACCATATTTTCTCTATCCATTCATTTGTTAATGGACACTTAGATTGCTTCCAAGTATTGGTTATTGTGAATAGTGCTGCAGTAAAATTGGAAGTGCAGATATCTCTTCAATGTACTGATTTCCTTTCTTTTGGGTTTGTACCTAGCAGTGGGATTCTGGATCATATGGTAGTTCTATTTTTAGTTTTTCAAGGAATCTCCAAACTTTTTCCCATAGTGATTGTACTAGTTTACATTCCCACCAACAGTGTATGGAAGTTCTCTTTTCTTCACATCATTGTCAGTATTTGTTATTGCCTATGTTTTGGGTAAAAGCCACTTTAGCTGGGGTAAGATGCTATCTCATTGTAGTTTTGACTTGCATTTTTCTGATGATCAATGATGTTGAGCACCTTTTCATATACCTGCTTGCCATTTGTATGTCTTCTTTTGAGAAATGTCTATTCAGATCTTTTGTACAGTTTTTAGGTTGGATTATTGTATTTTTTTCCTGTTGAGTTGTTTGGGCTCCTTGTGCATTCTGGTTATTAATTTCTTGTTAGATGGATAATTTGCAAATATTTTTTCCTATTCAGTGGGTTGTCCTTCACTTTGTTGATTGTTTCCTTTGCTGTGCAGAAGCTTTTTAACTTGGTTTGATACCATTTGTCCATGTTTGCTTTGGTTGCCTGAGCTTGTGGGGTATTACTCAAGAAATCTTTGCTCAGTCTAATGTCCTGGAGAGTTTGCACAATGTTTTTTTTCAGTATTTTCATAGTTTGAGGTATTAGGTATAAGTCTTTAATACATTTTGATTTGGTTTCATCTATGGTAAGAGATAGGGGTCTAGTTTCATTGTATAGATATCCAGTTTTCCCAGCACCATTTATTGAAGAGTGTCCTTTCCTAAATGTATGTTCTTGGCATTTTTGTCAAAAAATAGTTCACTGTAGATGTATGGATTTATTTGTGGATTCACTGTTCCATTTTGTTGGTCTACATGTCTGTTTTTATGCCAGTACCATGCTATTTTGGGTACTGTAGCTCTGTAGTACATTTGAAGTCAGGTAATGTGATTCTTCCAATTTTGTACTTTTTGCTCAGGATTACCATGCATATTCTGGGTCTTTTGTGGTTTCATATACATTTTAGGATTTTTTTTCTATTTCTGTGAAGAATGTCATTGGTATTTTGATAGTGATTGCACTGAAACTGTAGATTGCTTTTGGTAGTATGGACAGTTTAAGAATATTGATTCTTCTAATTCTTGAACATGGAATATTCTTCCATTTTTTTTGTATTACCTTCAACTTCTTACATCAATGTATTACAGTTTTCATTGTAGAAATATTTCACTTCTTTGGTTAAGTTTATTCCTAGGTATTTTATTTTATTTTATTTGTAGCTATTGTAAATGGAGTTACTTTCATGATTTATTTGTCAGATTGTTAGCTCTTGGCAGATAGAAATGCTACTAATTTTTGTATGTTGATTTTTGTATCCTGCAACTTCACTGAATTTGTTTGTCAGTTCTAATAGTTTTCTTGGTGAAGTCTTTAGGTTTTTCCAAGTACAAGATCATATCATCTGCAAACAAGGATAATTTGACTTCTTCCTTTCCAATTTGCATGCTCTTTATTTCTTTCTCTCATCTGATTGCTCTAGCTAGGACTTCTAGTACTATGTTGAATAATAGTGATGAAAATGGGCATCCTTATCTTGTTTCAGCTCTTGGAGGAAAGGCTTTCACTTTTTCATTGTTCAATATGATACTAGCTGTAGTCTGTCATATATGGCTTTTATTGTGTTGAGGTATGTCATTTATACCTAGTTTTTGAAGTTTTTTTTTTTTTTAACATGAAGGGATGTTGAATTTTACCAAGTGTTTTTTTCAGCATCAATTGAAATGATCATATGGTTTTTATCCTTCATTCTGTTGATATGATGTATCCCACCAATTGATTTGCATATGTTGAATCATCTTTGCATGCCTGGGATATATCCCACTTTGTCATGATTAATGATCTTATGAATGTGTTGTTGAATTTGGTTTGCTAGTGTTTTATTGAGGATATTTGCATCAATGTTCATCAGGGATATTGGCCTGTAGTTTTTTTTGGTGTGTCTTTGTCTGGTTTTGGTGTCAGGATAATACTGGCCTCATAGAATGAGTTTAGAAGTATTCCCTCCTCTTCTACTTTTTGGAGTAGTTTGAGTAGGATTGGTATTAGTTCTTTAAATGTTAGGTAGAATTCAGCAGTGAAGCTAACAAGCCCTGAGCTTTTCTATCCTGGGAGACTTTATTATGGCTTCAATCTCATTACTTGTTATTGGTCTATTCTGGTTTGGGATTTCTTCAGGATCAATCTTAGCAGGTTATATATGTCTAAGACTGTATCCATTTCTTCTGGGTTTTCCAATGTATTGTCATATATATTGGCTCATAGTACTCACTAATTATTCTTTGAATTTATGTGGTATCAAGTGTAATGTCTCCTTTTTTATCTGTGATTTTATTTATTTAGCTCTTCTTTCTTTTTTTCTTAGTCAGGCTAAAGATTTGTCACTTTATCTGTTCGTAAAATCAACTTTGCTTTGATCTTTTCTATTTTTTATTTCAATTTCATTTATTTCTTCTCTGATATTTCTTTTCTTCTACTAATTTTGGGTTTGATTTACTCTTTTCTTTCTAATTCTTTAATCTACATCATAAGGTTGCTTATTTGCAGTTTTTCTGCTTTTCCGATGTAGGTGCTTATTGCTATAAATTTTCTTCTTAGTAGTGCTTTTGCTATATCCCATAGGATTTTGTATGTTATATTTCCATTTTCCTTTATTTCAACAAATTTTTAAATTTTCTTCTTAATGTCTTTATTGACCCAGTGGACATTCAGGAACATGTTATCTAATTTCCATGTATTTGTATAATTTCCAAAGTCCCTTCTGTTATTGATTTCTAGTGTTTTTCCATTGTGATCTGAAAAGATATTTGATATGATTTCATTTCTTTTGAATTTTTAAAGACTTGTTTTGTGGCCTAACATATGGTCTATTCTTAAGGATTATCCATGTGCTGAGATGAGTGTGTATTTTGCAGCTGTTGGATGAAATGTTTTGTAAATATCTGTTAGGTACATTTGGTCTATAGCGCAGATTTAAACCAGTGTTTTTTTGTTGATTTTCTGTCTGGAAGAACTGTCCAATGCTGAAAGTGAGGTGTTGAAGTCTCCAGCTATTATTGTATTGAGGTCCATTTCTGTCTTTAGCTCTAATAAGATTTGCTTTATATATCTGGGTGTTCCAGTGTCAGGTGCATATATATTTATGATTGTTATATATATATGATTGTTGTTTTAAACCACTAAACCATGGTGTAATTAGTTATGCAGCAATAGGTAACGAATTCAGATTGACCCCTTTGTCATTCTATAATGACTTTGTCTTATTTCACAGTTTTTGTCTTGAAATTTATTTTGTCTTATATAAGTATAGCTACTCCTGCTCTGTTTTGGTTTTCAGTTGCATTGAAAATATTTTCCCTTCCCTTTATTTTCAGTCTATACATGTCTTTACAGGGGAACTGTGTTTCTTGTAGGCAACAAGTCATTGGGTTTTTTTGGTTGTTGTTTTGTTTTGTTTTTATTCAGTCACTCAGTCTTTTGATTGGAGATTTTAGTCCATTTACATTCAATGTTATTAGTCATAAGTAAGGGCTTACTTCTGTCATTTTGTTATTAATTTTCTGGGTGTCTTTTTGTCCTCTCTTCCTTCTTTCCTTTCTTCTTGTCTTCCTTTCAGTGAAGATCATTTTCTCAGGTGGTACGTTTTAATTTCTTGCTTTTCCTTTTTTTGTGTGTAACTGCTGTATATGTTTTGATTTGAGATTACCATGAGACTTGCAAATAATATCTTATAAACCCCATTATTTTAAACTGATGGCAACTTAACACTGATTGCATAAACAGACAAAAACCAAACAAACAAAGAGAAAACTCAAAAACTCTACACTTCAACTTTATTCTCCCACTTTTAAACTTTGTGTTCTTTCTGTTTATACTGTATTATACTGTCTATTCTTGAAAAGTTGTTGTAGTTTTTATTTTTGATAGGTTCATCTTTTAGTCATTCTACTCAGCACATGAATAGTTTACACACCACAATTATAGTGTTATAACATTCTGTGTCTTTCTGTGTACTTACTATTACCAGTGTGTTTCGTACCTTCAAGTGATTTCTTATTGCTCATTACAGTTATTTTCTTTCAGATTGAAGAACTCCCCTTAACACTTCTTGTAGAACAGGCCTGGTGTTGTTGAAATCCCTCAGCTTTTGTTTCTCTGGGAAAGTATTTCTCTTTCATTGTTGAAGTATATTTTCACTGGATTTACCATTCTAGGATAAAGGATTTTTTCTTTCAGTACTTTAAATATGTCATGCCACTGTCTCCTGGTTTGTAAAATTTTAACTGAAAAATCGGTTGCCAGACATATTGGAGCTCCTTTGTATATTATTTGTTTCTTTTACTGCTTTTAGGATCTTTTCTTTATACTTGACCTTTGGGGGTCTGATTATTAAATGTGTTGAGATAGTCTTCTTTGTCTTGAAATTTATTTTATCTAATATAAGTATAGCTACTCCTGCTCTGTTTTGGTTTTCACTTGCATGGAATATCTTTTTTCATCCCTTTACTTTTAGTCTATGTGTGTCTTTATAGAAGTGTGTTTCTGATTCCTTTTCTGTGTTATCTTGAATTTTGTTGAACTTCCTCAAAACAGCTATTTTGAATTCTCTGTCTGAAAGGTCACAGATCTCTATCTCTCTGGGATTAGTCCTGGTGCTTCATTTAGTTTGTCTGGTGAGGTCATGTTTTCCTGCATGGTTTTGATGCCTGTGGATGATCTTTGATGTCTGGGCATTAACGAGTTCAGTATTTATTATAGTCTTTGCAGTCTGGGAGCTTGTTTGTACCTATCTTTCTTGGGAAGGCTTTCCAGGTATTCCAAAGGACCTGGGTGTTGTGATGTAAGTCTTTGGTCACTGAAGCTGTATCTGCTTTAAGGGGCACCCCAAGCTCAGTAATGCTGTGGTCCTTGCAGGCTTGTAGAGGTACTGCCTTAGTGGTCTTGGATAAGATCTAGAAGAATTCTCTGGATTATCAGGCAGAGACTCTTGTCCTCTGTCCTTACTCTCCCCAAAACAAATGGAATCTCTCTCTCTCTGTGCTGGGGGAGGGGTGATACGAGCAGCCCTGTGGCCACCATCACTGGGACTGCTGGGTTAGACTCAAAGCCAGCACAGCACTGAGTGTGGCTCAAGGCCCACAGTGACCACTGTCTGGCTACTGCCTACATTCACTCAAGGCCCAAGGGCTCTACAATCAGAAGGTGGCACATCTAGCCAGGTTTGTGTCCTTCCCTTCAGAGTGGTGAGTTCCCCCAGCCCCTGGCAGGTCTGGAGATGCCACCCAGGAGCCAGAGTCTGGAGTTGAGAACCTTAGGAATCTACCTGGTGCCCTATTTTACTGCAGCTGAGCTGGCACTGAAGCCATAAGGCAAGTCCCTCCCACTCTTTCCTTCCTTTTCCTTAAGCAGAGGGGCCTATTCCTATGGCCACCATTGCCCCTGGCCTGTGGTGAGTACTGCCTGGCTACCACTGATATTTATTAAAGGCCCAAGGCCTTTTTAGTCAGCTTGCAGTGAATTCTGCCAGTCTGAGACAGAGTCTCTAGGGAAACCCAAAGACAACCAGGGAGTTAAAAACAAAACATTAAAGAAAATTTTTGCCTCTGACGCAGCTACAGCAAACAGTGAACATTGTCTAACTTCTAGCCAAGTAACATAAAATTTCACACTAATGGACTATTTACGACAATTTTTTTAGCCAGTATATTATATCAGGCTTTAAACAAAAAATTGCAAGCCATGCTAAAGACATAAAACAGTCTGTTCTACTTGAAGAGCATCTTAAGGAAAAAAAAATCAGGACCAGATTCAGATATGTCAGAAATTTTGGAATTCACAGACGAAGAATTTAAAACAGTTATGATTAGGGAGGAGGCAGAGCAAGATAGCCAAGTAGAAGCCTCCCGCAATCATCTCCCTCACAGGAAGACCAAACTGAACAACTTCCCACACAAAAAAGCCCCTTCACAAGAACAAAAAACTCAGATGAGCTATAATAGTACCTGGTTTTAACATCATATTAAGGAAAGGAGCACTGAAGAAGGTAGGAAAGACATTCTTGAATCGCCTGCACCTCCCGTCCCCAATTCCCTGGCAGCAGCTTCATGGCACAGAGAGAGAATCTGTGTGCTTAAGGGAGGCAGAGCACAGTGATTATAGGATTTTGCATTGGAACTCAGTGCTGCCCTGTCACAGTGGAAAGCAACATGGGGCAGAACTCTGCCAGAGCCCATGGAGGAAGCATTTATACCAGCCCTAGCCATGGGTAAATCTTCCGTCTCAGTGGTTGGGACCTGAGTACCAACAAGGCCCGCCACCATTCTCTAAAGGGCTCTGGGTTTCTAAACAAATTTGCAAGGCAGTCTAGGCAACAAAGACTGCAATTCCTGGGCAAGTACTGGTGCCATACTGGGCTCAAAACCCCGAGTCTCTCCCTTCAGGGCAGTGGGCTCCCCTCTGTCCCAGGGCAGGTCTAGAAATGTCATCCTGGACCCAAAGTCTGTAATCAGAAACCCCCAGGAGCCCACTTGGTGCTCTACCCCACTGTGGCCAACCTAGTATGCAAGCTGCAAGAAAAAGTCCCCTTTACTCTTCCATCTCCTTTCCTCAAGCAGAAGGAGTTTTTTTTTCCCATAGCTACCACAGCTGAGAATGTGCTGCCTGATCCTTCCTCTGGAAGCTTTGTCTCAGAGGGGCACCCAGCTGTATGAGGTGTCACTTGGCCCCTACTGGGAGGTGTCTCCTAGTTAGGCTACAATGGGGCTCAGGGACCCACTTGAGGAGGCAGTCTATCTGTTCTCAGAGCTCAAACACCATGCTGGGAGAACCACTGCTCTCTTCAGAGCTGTCAGAAAGGGATGTTTAAATCTGTAGAAGTTTTTGCTGCCTTTTGTCCATCTATGCCCTGCCCCTGAGATGTGTGGTTTACACAGGCAGCAGGCCTTGCAGAGCTGCGGTGGGCTTTGACCAGTTTGAGCTTCCCCAACCCCTTTGTTTACCTAGTGAAGCCTCAGCAATGGTGGACGCCCCTCCCCCTGCCAGACTGCTGTCTTGCAAGTCAATCTCAGACTGCTGTGCTAGCAGTGAACGAGGCTCCATGGGCGTGGGACCCACCAAGGCAGGTGCGGGATATAATCTCCTGGTGTGCCGTTTGCTAAGACCATTGGAAAAGCGCAGTATTTAGGCGGGGGTGTCCCGATTTTCCAGGTACAGTCTGTCACGGCTTCCCTTGGCTAGGAAAGGGAAATCCCCTGACCCCTTGCCCTTCCTGGGTGAGGCAATGCCCCACCCTGCTTCGACTCACCCTCCGTGGGCTGCACCCACTGTCCAACCAGTCCCAATGAGATGAACCAGGTACCTCAGTTGGAAATGCAGAAATCACCACCTTCTGTGTTGATCACGCTGGGAGCTGCAGACTGGAGCTGTTGCTATTCGGCCATCTTGGAACAGAATAGGTCTCAGTCTTTTATTGTGCTTGTCTCCCTGGGCTGTGGCCTTCACAAATGCTTTTCTGCTTTTTTTTTTTTTTTTTTTTTTAACTTTTATTTTAGATTCAGGGATACATGTGCAGGTTTGTTATATAGGTAAATTGTGTGCCACAGGGGCTTGGTGTACAGATTATTTCATCGTCCAGGTAACAAACCGAGTTCCATAGTACCTGTTAGGTAGTTTTCTGATCCTCACCATTCTCCATCCCTCAAACCTTAAGTAGGCCCCAGTGTCTGTTGTTCCCTTCCTAGTGTCCAGTTTTTTCCCCCTCTTTGATCAGATACGAATGTTAGAGGGCTCTGGAGTTGAGTATCTTCCTCTGCCACAAGGAAGGCTAGGGGAGATTGGAGTTGGGTATTTCTCTTCCCCTAAGTTGGTTAGGCTCTTGTAAAACCTAAGTTAGGCTCTGGTAAAACAGTTTCCCTTGAGGACAGGCTTTTGCTAAGAACAGGACACTTTGGGCATATTTCAAAATGGTTACTTTTACCTCTCTGATGTTAAGAGTCTGAGGGGATTTTTCTTTAATCCTCACTCTTAAAACTTCATGGGGTTCTTGGAAGAAAAGTTCAGGGAAGTGTGGAGGTCTCTCTAAGGCCTCTGAGAGTTTTTAACTCTCAGCCTCATTCACACTTAGCCTCTGGCATGTCTTCGTTTACGGTTTGTGTTCCTACTGGTATTAGCTTCACTGATAGGTTTCTGCTCCTGGTAAGCTGTGATTCTGCATTTTTCTGTCTCTCCAATATTTTTGTAGCAGGTTGCAGTGTGACTTCAACTTTCTGATGAAACTACGAAGAATTCTTTATTTTTCAGTTCAGGTTTTTTTTCTTGTTGTGAGGATGGGAGTGACAACTTCAAAGCTCTGTATATATCAGACTAGTGCTATTGATTTTTAGTAAATTGATCTTGCGTCTGGGAATTTTTCATAATTCTCTCACTTAATTATTTTTTGATTTTATTGGATTTCCATCTCACCTGTAAATAATTACAATTTCGTATCTTTCTTTCGAATTATTGTCTCTTCTATTCTTTTTTTATTGCACAGGAATCGTCCCTCATTAACTTCTAAAGCTCTATAAATTATTCAGTATAGTGACCATGTATTAAGAATAAGTTAACTATCTCTTGTCTCTTTGAGGCTTTCATAATCAGTAATTTTTTTATTATTTATTGTCTCTTAAGTGATTTATTTTCCTAGAACTTTAGAATTCTCACCCTCTGATGTATAATTTTTCATCTCTACTTGAAGATTTTGTGCCCTTTTTATTTATTTTTAAAAGGTGAGGGTTTTACTTTAAGATCAAAATATCAGGTTAATAGTTTTCATAGGTTTCATTTTGACTGAAGAATGATGGTTGAATTACACTTTTCTGCATGTATTGAGATAATCATATAACTAAACAAAAACTGTTAATGTAGTAAATTACTTTAATTTTCTAATATTAAATCACATTTGGGTTCCTGAGATAGATTCAACTTGGTCATGATATATTATTACTTTTCATATATTTTTCTGGATTTGGTTTGCTAATGATTTATAATTTTTTTCTTGACTCTTCCAGATATATACAGCGTCTTCCTTTCAGATATTTAAAGAGATTAAATAATCTTCTTGTCTATAAACAAAGGATTTTCTACCAACATGTCCTCCTCTGTCTTTCTAAGAAAAATCACTCCATTGCTATATTAATAGCTCAATTTTCCTTTTATTAGTTTATAAATTCTATTAATAGTTAACTTTCTGAAACTTTATGTGTTGGTTCTGAACAATGTTATTAAGGGAGTTAGTTTTCATTATATGAAGTCCTCATAATACCATGTGCACATGATAGTTTGTGGGTTTTTCTTAATGTAATGAGGTCAAATTTGGATTTTTTTTGAGGTTATGAAAGTATTCATTATTTAAAAAATATTTATTGAATATCTTCTATGTGTCAATTATTATTCTAAATGCTGAAGATACAGCAATAGGAAAAAGAAAAATCCCTGTCTCAATCAAGTTTCCTGGTAATAGTCTTAGGACCTAATGATGGCATCACCATAGAAATAACTTTATTGTGATGTTCCACAATTCATACAGAAAATGATATTTGCTAGTCATTTCAGGCTTAGCGCTAAAATCACTTTTAATCAATGACAAAAAACAAATATACCACTTATAATCAATGATAAAAAAGCAAATTTGACTTCCTTACTACTACTGTTAGTCCTTTTTGATTACAGCTTATATAAACCCGAAATATTCATTTGTAATAAAAAATGTGATACAAATAAATCTATAAAAGTATTTGCTACTATGTATATATAAATATTTTTTAAATGGCTTGGATACATTTTGATGTTAGTACACCAAATGAATTTGTAGCACACTTTAAAAATGTTTCTTAAAATGCTTACAAGTACAATATATATCTTTTCATATTAAAAATTAATGAGTGGATTATTCAAAGATAGGAAATGATATACCATTTTGATTAACATTTAACAACTCAAGTAGTATTAATTAATCAAGTAATTAGGAAACTTACAACTTTTGTACATTCACTTTTATATTATAATGAGCTTTATAATAGACAATAAATATAGTAAATTCTAAATAAATGTTTACCAAGTATGTATAACATTGAATTTGAGTTCTAATATAATTTCTAGTTTAAAATATAGATAAAATTACAGCTAATCCAAAAATTGCCAAACTGATTGCAGAAATATTGGTACCCAGATTGGGAATGCTGGGTTCCTGTGGAGGAATAAAGTTAGTTGCTTGTGCAATGTTTGAAACCTCTGAGGTGACATTGGCTTCGTGGATGGCTTGAATTGCAATATAGAATGTCGTACCATTCTCTATTTTAGAAGGTTCTGGTTTAAATTCAAAATTTTCTACTAAGCCGGGCTCCTTAGGTATCAGACCAGAAGTATTTATTAAAGCAGCTTTATCAAAATCTTCTTGGAGGTCCAGGAAATGTTTACTTATTCTTATAATGTAGCTGTCAGCTGGAAAACAAATAGATACTTCAGGTATATTAAAATCACTAGGATGCCTTGCCACCACCACACTGCCTTACATTTAGCTATCAGAAATGCACACTAGGTTTTAGTTATGAAAATCCCATTAGTTTTTGTCTGGTTATTCCATCTTTATTGTAAGGACAAATGTGTGAACAGTTTTTCTTAAAACGTAGAGTTCTCTAATCCCGGGAAATTTTAATTCAAAATCATATGGTACTAAAAAGTCAGACTCTATTTTCCTTTTTAGGGAGAGAAATATAAGGAGCTGGATCTACTTTTTAATTTAGAACAAGGAACATAGTAGTATTCTAGTATAGCGAAGATATTCAGTACCCTATGTCTGTGTCATTTCTTATTAAGTTAAAATAGGAAGTAATAGGACAGGGGAGAAAGAGAGATGATAAATGGAGTGGGAAACAGGGATAAGGATAACCAGCAAAAGGAGGCAGAGAGACTGGAATGTGTACTAATTAAACATGTGCTAAGCAGAAAGACAAACATCGCAAGTTCTCACTTATTTGTAGGATCTAAAAATCAAAACAATTAAACTCACGGACATACAGAGTAGAAGAATGGTTCCTAGAGGCTGGGAAGGGTAGTGGGGGACTGGGCAGGAGAAGGTGGGGATGGTTAATGGGTACAAAAAAATAGTTAGAAAGAATGAATAAGACCTACTATTTGACAGCACAACAGAGTGACTATAGTCAATAGTAAAAAATAACTTAATTATACATTTAAAAATAACTAAAGGAGTGTAGTTGGGTTGTTTGTAACATAAAGGATAAATGCTTGAGGGGATGGATACCCTATTCTCCATGATGTGATTATTTCACATTGCATGCCTGGATCAAAATCTCATGTACCCTATAAATATATACACCTACTATGTACCCACAAAAATTAAAAATTTAAAAATATAAAAATAAAAAATAAAAGTAAATATGTTAAAGACCTAGACAAACCTTGAGTAGCACCCTAATTTTACTACTTGCTAGCTGTGTGATAAAAAGAAATTTATTTAAGCTTTCTTTTTTTTTTTCTTTTCTTTTCTTTTTTGAGACAGAGTCTTGCTCTGTCGCCAGGCTGGAGTGCAGTGGTGCCATCTCGGCTCACTGCAACCTCTGACTCCCTGGTTCAAGCAATTCTCCTGCCTCAGCCTCTTGAGTAGCTGGGATTACAGGCATGTGCCACCATGCCCAGTTAATTTTTGTATTTTTTTTTTTCAGTAGAGAAGGGGTTTCACCATGTTGGCCAGGATGGTCTCGATCTCCTGACCTTGTGACCCACCTACCTCAGCCTCCCAAAGTGCTGGGATTACAGGTGTGAGCCACCGCACCCCGACTTAAGCTTTCTTATCTCTAGTTTTTTATCTGTTAAAATAGAGATTCAGTTATTCAAATCATTCAACAAATATTTATTGAGTGCCTACTATTCTAGTGGTAAGAATTATAGATGATAAGCATGAAACGTGTTTACTACAATTTAATAAATGGTAAATTAATAAATGTTTGAAATATTGGCTGTTATTTTATCAAGAAAGGAAAAGAAGATGCCAACATAAATATTTCTTTCTACACTGCTTTTCGATATCTACCATTCATGTAAAAATATATTCTCACATTCTGAAATGTGATGAAAAATAAAACACCAGATTTTTTTTGGAGTAAGGACTTTATTTTTAACTTTTCCATGAAATATTGAAGGTATTTCAAGTGTGTGGTGAATAACTTTTAGTGTATTTTTAAAAAGAATTCAGATCCTCTGCTTACCATTTAGTTTCCTTTTAAATAGGCCTTATCAATCCGTTCTATCACTCTTCACAAAAACTTTGTGTTCCACTTATGTAGGTCTCTCTGTCTCTCTTCTCTCCACCTATCTATTCCTTATTTTAATTAGAATATTCCATTGTAAAATTTTGCTTTCTTGACCTTGATCATATAATTTTGTTCTTTCTCTCTCCAAAATGTACCTCCTTCTCCCTATGTGTGCAAGTTGTACTCATTCTTTAAGGTCCAACCAAGCCCAACTGCATGAAGTTCCGTCCAAGTATTTCATTCACCCTGATGACTCTCTTTCATGAACTTCTGTTTCATGGAATGGAGTTTTTCAGATAGTTTAGTAGAGGTTCAACTTTTCATTCTGATTAGATTTTATTATTTTTGAGGGTAAAGACTACGTTTTGTACTCTTTGTATCACTCAGCGTACCTGGCTCTGTGTTGACATGTATTTGATCTCCTTAATTACTTTGCCAACAGTACAGTTGTTAAGTTGACACACAAAATGATAAAATTAGAAAATCATAAAAAATTTGAACTATGTGTACTTGTTGTAATAATTTTAGATAATCTAATCTAATTTGTATATTTGACAGGTGTGGAAATTGTGTCCCAGGTAATTTAAGTGCTTCATTTGAGATTATATAGATGTTCATTTATTCTTTAAGATACTGCTACTATCTTACTTTTGGAATATCTACAGGTAACATTTAACAGGTACCACTACCTCTTCCTATTTTTCCTAAGGAAAGAGAAAGATTAGATGCCACCTATTTTAGGCATTTGTGGTTATACATTACTCCTACTTTTAGTTCTTATAATCAGCATGAGGGATATTTATTATGAACCCAATCTTGAACTGAAAGCTTGGTTTTTACTGAATTCACTATAGAACTAAATATTTGGTTAAGAAACTTCATTTGTGTCTTTTTCAGTGGCAATGGTATTTTTCACTTTTTTTGATTCTGCCATATGGTTAAGGGTCATAGCATGAGAAAATAAGGTATGTGAAAAGCTGTCATGATAAAATTTTCAACATTGAAATACAAAAGCTCTGTTTGTGCATATTCTATGTTTCCTCTGACTTTAGAATGATATTCTCCTTGTATAATAATGATAATAAGAAATGCAGCTTTTAAAATGCCATATAGTGAGTGAAAGATTAAGAAGCATCTTTTCTTTTGAGAATGTACAATGAGGGGTTTATTGTAACCCAGGACAAAGAGTACTGAACACTGGTGTTTTAGCCCTGGCAATCTCTGAGGTATTATGTATATCTACATTGCATATTGCTTTCATTTTCCCAATCTTAAAGGGAAAATAGCAAGACTGGTGTTATCCCATAAAAACCTACTAACCTATGTAATACTGGAATATGGTAGGCATTCAATAAATCCTGATTGAATTCAGTTAAATTTCAAGCAATGATAGAAGTAATTTAAACTTTTTGGAATGAGGGTCATTTATTATTAGGAACTTTGAATAAATGAGATCTTTTGACCTTGAACATTACTCAAACTCCATGAACAAATCTTTCAAACTAGTGAATTTCTGTGCACATGAACATCTCTCTCTGTGGACACCTTCACTTATCTTGGGTAACTACTCTCATTCTTCAATACTCAGTGATAGTCTTCTCTGGGAAGGCTTTACAATATACTCTGATTTTAACCTCTAACTAGGGGTTTGTGGCCCATCTATGGGTTGCCACATGATTCTCTGCTTATAAAAGCTTATGTCTTATTATACTTTATGTAATTATCTGTTTACTTGTGTGTCTTCTATACTTAATTGACTGTTGAGAGTATGGATCATTTCTTAGGACTCTAATAGTGTGAAAGCTCAACAGAAGGTTGATAAATGAAAGAAACTGTGCAAGTACAGAAATACTTAAAATTTGGGGAGAAAATGCAACAGAAAGCTGTTAACTGTCTTCTCAAAGTAATTTCTAAGCTGCTTCAATTTCTGACAGTTTGGCATAATAGAATCTGACATGACTGGGTTAGAATTGTAAGTTACTAAATATAGAAATAACTTGGTCCAATCAACTCTTAACAGCTTTAGTTTTCACATCTGAAAATAATTTAAAAATGGCCTATAGTAGACACTTCATAAATGTTATTTATAAATGGGACATTAGAAAATTCTTAGCAAATGAAAGCCAATGGGATTTCTTTTAGTATATTTTAAAACGTAATGTCCAACTTACCTCTTCCTTTATCGAGGACCTTGCCGGGGCAGTCCATGAAAGTTGAATATGATCTCCTTGAAACTTAGCCTCGAGGTCTACAATTTTACCAGGTGGGAACGTCTGAGAATGATTACCATTAGGAGGCACTCCTGATACAGTAAACGATCCTCCAGAGGTGAGTCTGCTGAAGTCGTGTGTTTGAGCTCCTGCCACATCATCTGTGACTTCAGGTTTGGATGGGTTCAGTATAATTTTTCCTACCAAGAAAAAATTTTGTAATATTTCATATTGCCACGTCTACTCTTTTATTTTTATTTTTTTTTGTTTTGTTTTGTTTTTTGAGATGGAGTCTCGCTGTGTCGCCCAGGCTGGCTGAAGTGCAGTGGCGTGATCTCGGCTCACTGCAACCTCCGCCTCCTGGGTTCAAGCGATTTTCCTGCCTCAGCCTCCCGAGTCGCTGGGACTACAGTCGCCCGCCACCACGCCCAGCTAAATTTTGAATTTTTAGTAGAGACGGGGTTTCGCCATGTAGACCAGGCTGGTCTGGAACTCCTGACCTCAGGTGATCCACCCTCATCGGCCTCCCAAAGTGCTGGGATTACAGGTGTGAGCCACCGCGCCCGGCCGCCATGCCTATTCATCTTGCAAGCTGATCTTGCAGCGGTAGAGGCTTAATATTGATTGATAGCAGACATTGAAAAAGTAACAGTTATTGAGAAAACGCTTGTTTATTCATACTTTAAAATTGATGAGGAAATATGCTATGTTAAAACTATCTTTTAACTTATCTGTCTCTACTACTTGACTGCAAATTCTTTGAGGAACAGGATTATGTTTCGTCTTTGTAGCTCTAGCACCTAGCACAGTGCTTGCAACATAGTAGATGCTCAGTAATTTTTTTTCAATGTAAATGAAATGAACTCAGAGGGATGTGAACAAAATATGTGGAAACATAGGTCTGTGCTAGGTCTACTAAAATCAATATGGTTTTGAAACATACAGATGATTACAAGGTTATATACTTGGGCTTTCTGTAGTACATTATATTTTCAATGTTTGCCGTATGCAATTTATCTAAACAAGTGACACATTTCTATTTTAGTGCTACTTACCATCTTCAGCATAACCCGGTACGTACAGAGCTTTATTCTGTTGTTGACTTAGCCTAGCTGTGTTTTTTCTTGCCTGGGTAAGCACTTTTAAACTGTATCTACCATTTCCATGGTAATCTGTAAAATACCTTGAGTAGATGCCATCATTCTTGACAGAATCAGCACCTTGATAATGAAATGTAAAAATCAGTCATACAATAAAGTAAAAATGACAGTCATATCTGTTTATGAACATTGATAGTGTTAGTAATTTGGGAGATAGTATGTAGCACAGCGTTTTAAGTACATGAATTCTAGAATCAGACTATTTTGGTTGAAAGCTTGGGCCACTTGCTAACTCTGTGTTTTTGGAAAAGTCTAATTCATGGAAGGGATTCAATTAATATTAGATGTTACTATTATTTCATAAAAAATACTTATCAAAATAAGAAAAAGCAACTGAAGAAAGCACATATGAAACACTGACATTAATGAAAATAGAGAAAAATTGTGCTCTTAAGTTCCATGGAAAAAGCAAAATTGTTCATAAAATTTAAAAATGGCATAAGTGCGATGTCTATGAGTTGTCAAGATAACTGAGAAAAAGTTTTTAAAACATTAGGATTAAATTTCATTTACTTAAAAATATGATTCATTAGCAAATACAGGAAATATTGACTTCTAGGTCATAGAACTGTAGGAGAATTTTAAGTTTAGTGGAAGTTGATGCAGATTCTTATTACCTGTGCCATTGTCCCAGAGCTCCAATGTTACTTGATGTCCCTCTTCATTTTCTATAATGGCTGTTACATTGATTCCCAGAACAGGCAGAAACCCTTGACTGACTCGTGCATAAACAATCACTGGGCTAGGGTAATGAGCTGTATTTTGACTCATGTGAGCAGTTGCAATTACTGGGAGTGTGGTAGGACTTCTTGGTCATTGTCACAGTTAGCAATTGAGATTTGGTATGATTATTTCGAAGGCTGTAAGTCCAAGTGCCTGTCTGAAACACTAAAAAAAAATCTGTCTGAGAGCTTTGGTAATATTTTCCTACTTTTTGTTTGGAATACAAAATTATTTACAAATTTAAGCAGAATAATAATCATGATTTTTAATATTGAATTTCACAAACTAGTAAATAGTATGAATATGAATCCCTAATTATTCCATTTGATTTCTTTATTACAGATGATCTGTCATCATTTTAATATTGGCAATGTATAAGACGTTATTTATGTTATTTTTATCTTTTAAAAATAGAAATTGATTAAGAAAGCTTAGAGAACATAAAATAATAGACCTACCTCTGCAGTACCTGGTATTCGAAGACGGGCAGACCGAACATTTAGTTTACCTTCTTGGAAATCTGAGGTAGTATATTTTTTTCCTTTTGGATCTTGAAGAATTATTGTTGGCTTTTGTATCGTCCATGTGACAACAAAGAAAGTATCATTTCCAACTGTACTATCCACAGGCACTGTACCATTTATCCATTTCTTTGCTGGGATATTCAAAGTTTTACTTTCCAACTGTTTGGTAAATAAAAACAACAAACACATGAAATCCATTTGTTATCATAGTTAATAAAATTTCTGAGTTTAGTCAGTTTAGAGTAATTTTGTTTGTTTTTAAGATTTCAATTAAAATAACTAAGAGTTATTTTAAAGAATTTTCCAAATAAAAAGGATACCTAATTCTAAAGAATAGAAGAATTCAGGAGAAAATGTGGCTTTAAGTGTTATGGAAAATCAAATTCAGTAAGGATGTTTTTCTTCTGCATATCTGAAATATTTTCAGGCAAAAGAATTATTAGAGAAATAGGAGTTAATAATTAGGATAATATAAATTTATTACAACTGTGAGAAAGAAAAGAATTTTTTTTACACTGACCTGAAGAGCCTGCTGAGAGATGCTGCCACTTCTAGATGAAATTCTGCTGAAAGCATCCACAAGGCCATTTATGTCTTTATGGGCTTAAAAACGATGTCCGCCTAAAATTGAATTTTAAGTAGAAAGTCATATTTGTTATTTTGCTCTCTTCAATACACTTTAAAATCTATTTTAAAATTTTGTTTTAAACTTAGAAAAGATGAACTTCCCAGCACTTTATGAACTTTCAGTATATCAGTGTCCCTTATGTAATCCTACAATAATAACTAAAACCTTGCTCAAAATAAGAAAGATAAGTAAGAATAAAAGAAACTTTAAAGAACAGGCCAAATTGTATTGTTTTTACATCAATCAGTCATCAAATGTAAGTGCCTGCCGCATTGGTAAAGCTGATCTAAGCACTAAATAATGTTATAAAAATGAAATTTAAGATAGTTCTGAACCAGCTGTTTATTTTCTAGTTGGGTCTAAGGTACACCAAAACAATTAGAGAATTACAGTCTACAATAAAGTAAAAATTAAGTGCAGGAAATAAATAATGTAGAAATTAATGAAGAGAGAGATTACTTAGGTGTAAGGAGTTAGGAAAGAATAGATTGCAGAGGGCAAGAATTAACACAAGTGACTGCCACAAATACAACAATCAATACATATTTATTGAACTGATAAATGGCAGAAAGATAAGCTGGAAGGTTATTGAAGTATCCCAGTCAGGGAATTGTAAGGGCTGGATTATAATGGCAGTGGTAGAAGGATTGTATAGAAAGGTGAAATACAGAAATGTTCCAAACGAAGATTTAGCAAGATTTGGTGAAGCAAGAATAGGGTAGTACGATGGAAGAGCTCTGAATTGATAATCAGGACTCTATGGCCTTTGGCAAATCATTTGCACTCTCTAGGTTTCCATTTCCTCATCTATAAAAGAGGATTGTCAAAATCTCTACTGTGTGATTGGATAGTATTTTGGAATTAAGCAATAATTTTTGACTTCCAGTTGAGTAACCATAGAGAAATAAGTTTCTGTTTAGTAGCATTGGCAGAAACTGGGTGAGGAATGAAGACAGCAAATGTTAAATAATGTTAGAAAAAAACTGGTGTATGAAGTGGAAGAAAGGGAAAAGAACTTAATCTGAAGGATGAAGAAGGGACAAAGATTAATTTTTAGGATACGAAAATTTTGAGCAGATTTATAGAGAAAGAACCCCTGGAATGGGAGAGACTAGAAATTTATTTTTTATTCAAACTATATGCCAAAGGTTTACGTGTCATATTTGACAGGGTCTCCAGTTCTTTGTCAGCAGACGGCCCCAGAGCAATGGTGTGGATGACTGCACCACTTTGTTTTACCTCCTCAAAGCATAAGCTTATTTGATAATCTTCCACATCTGTTAGTAATATGATTTCAGAACCGAAAGTACTCTGATTACTCTGGGAAATTGCCTGATAATGAAAAAGCCAGGTTATTAATTATGGAATTCATATATTTTTTTATATATATATATATATATTTTTTTTTTTTGAGATGGAGTTTTGTTCTTGTTGCCCATACTGGAGTGCAGTGACACAGTCTTGGCTCACTGCAACCTCCACCTCCCAGCTTCTAGTGATTCTCCTGCCTCAGCCTCCCAAGTAGCTGGGATTACAGGCGCCCACCACCATGCCTGGCTAATTTTTATATTTTAGTAGATATGGGGTTTCACCATGTTGGCCAGGCTGGTCTCGAACTCTTGACCTCAGGTGATCGATCTGTCTGCCTCTGCTTCCCAAAGTGCTGGGATTACAGGCGTGAGCCACCATGCCTGGCCCATATCTTAATATATTTAAAATAAGAATAAACCTGTTCTTCTTACTCAGGATTTCCTACCTTCTTAAACTAACACATTTCATCACAAATAGACACCATGAGGAAAGTTGAGATGTAGTATTAATCAATGGCCTAGATAAGGCTAGCAATCTCCATTTTGAGGCAAAGAGAGGTCAGTGAAGGAAGTAGTTTTCTGTTTTTGTGGCTTAAAACATGACAATAAATAGGCTTAAATGAAAGTTAGGTTGGAAGAAATTCAAAAGAGTACTGGAGGCAATTGGGTATAGTGCTCCAAAGGTGCTTCCAATTTTTTGAGTTCACAATTTTAATTACATTAAACTTCAATCTATGTTTGTTAGGTTTGGTGCTATATTGCGTAGGGAGCTACCCCTATCTTTATGATTATTTTTTCTTTCTTTTTTTTTTAGACAGCGTCTCTCTCTGTTGCCCAGGCTGGAGTATAGTGACATGATCATGGCTCATTGCAATCTCTGCCTCTAGAGCTCAAGCCATCCTCCCATCTCAGCCCCCTAAATAGCGGCGGCTACAGGCACGCACCACCATGCCTGGCTGATTTTATTTTTTGTAGGGGCAAGATTTCTCCATGTTGGCCAAGTTGGTCTCCTACTCCTGAGCTCAAGCGATCTGCTTGCCTCAGACTCCCAAAGTGCTGGGATTCAAGCATGACCCACCATACCTGGCTTATTTTTGTGACTTTTAATTTTTTTTAATTTTTAAAATTTTTAATTTATTTTTTATTTTTTATTTTTTTGAGACAGAGTTTTGCTTTGCTGCCCAGGCTGGAGTGCAATGGTGCGATCTCAGCTCACTGCAACCTCCGCCTCCTGGGTTCAAGCAATTCTCCTGCCTCAGCCTCCAGAGTAGCTGGGATTACAGGCTTGCACCACCATGCCCAGATAATTTTTGTTTTTTAGTAGAGATGGGGCTTCACCATGTTGGTCAGGCTGGTCTCCAACTCCTGACCTTAGGTGATCCACCTGCCTCGGCCTCCTAAAGTGCTGGGATTACAGGCGTGAACCACCGCATCCAGCCTCTTTGTGATTTTTAAATGTCAATTTAACTTGATAAACTGGGGCTTTCTTTATCCATCATATGGAAATGTTACTAATTTCCCTTTCCATAATCCCCTCATTGGCATTATTTTCTGATCCTTGAAACTCAGACTGTGGGAGTGTTAGAAAAATGGAGAGCTCCCCAATAAAATCATGATTGTGTGCACGCTGAAATTTTCCCCACTTACTTAACCACTCCCCAGTGCAACTTAGCACCTCAGGAGTATGTCATTGGAATAGCCATACTCAGAGAGGGTCTAGTTGTAAACAGTAGGAAAGGCTATTTTTTTCTTCCCATAAATGATTTACCTTGATTGGGTCATAATATTATTAATTGAGGGGCCCATGAACTCATGCCCTTTGTTCAAAGGTAATTGGAGAAAATTAAAAGCGATAGTAAATGGCAAATGATATTTTAAAAATATTTTTATTTTACCTGAAATGCTGCTTTGAGTCACCTGCAAATTGAAGTGCCACCATCAGCTTTTTTTTTTTTTTTTACACTTAACACTTTTATTTTTATTTTTTTTATGAGTTTAGCTTTTATTTAACAAATACATTGTTCTCTTTTAACTTGTGCCTTTTATCATCCATTGAAGCTTTAGAATAGCAGAATATTCATGCTGAAAACGTCTTGGCATTCTGGTTTATTGTCAGGTTTACAGATCTGGGACTGAAACCCCCACAAGGATAAATGGCTGCCTCAAGGCTGTCTTGTGAGTCCAGGGCATTATGTAACCAGCTTTCAGTACTATTGCTTTAAGGGTTGGGTCTTCCTTTTTTTCTCTTTTTAAAAAATCAGTGCCTCTGTTTATACACAATTATGTTTTTAATTTAAATATGCAGCTAACTGTAATAATTTTTATTTTATTTTATTTATTATTATTATTATTATTATTATTATTATACTTATAGGCTCTATGGTACATGTGCGCAACGTGCAGGTAAGTTACATGTGTATACATGTGCCATGCTGGTGCGCTGCACCCACCAACTCGTCATCTAGCATTAGGTATATCTCCCAATGCTATCCCTCCCCCCTCCCCCCACCCCACAACAGTCCCCGAAGTATGATGTTCCCCTTCCTGTGTCCATGTGTTCTCATTGTTCAATTCCCACCTATGAGTGAGAATATGCGGTGTTTGGTTATTTGTTCTTGCGATAGTTTACTGAGAATGATGATTTCCAATTTCATCCATGTCCCTACAAAGGACGTGAACTCATCATTTTTTATGGCTGCATAGTATTCCATGGTGTATATGTGCCACATTTTCTTAATCCAGTCTATCATTGTTGGACATTTGGGTTGGTTCCAAGTCTTTGCTATTGTGAATAATGCTGCAATAAACATACGTGTGCATGTGTCTTTATAGCAGCATGATTTATAGTCCTTTGGGTATATACCCAGTAATGGGATGGCTGGGTCAAATGGAATTTCTAGTTCTAGATCCCTGAGGAATTGCCACACTGACTTCCACAAGGGTTGAACTAGTTTACAGTCCCACCAACAGTGTAAAACTGTTCCTATTTCTCCACATCCTCTCCAGCACCTGTTGTTCCCTGACTTTTTAATGATTGCCATTCTAACTGGTGTGAGATGGTATCTCATTGTGCTTTTGACTTGCATTTCTCTGATGGCCAGTGATGGTGAGCATTTTTTCATGTGTTTTTTGGCTGCATAAATGTCTTCTTTTGAGAAGTGTCTGTTCATGTCCTTCGCCCACTTTTTGATGGGGTTGTTTGTTTTTTTTTTGTAAATTTGTTGGAGTTCATTGTAGATTCTGGATATTAGCCCTTTGTCAGATGAGTAGGTTGCGAAAATTTTCTCCCATTTTGTAGGTTGCCTGTTCACTCTGATGATAGTTTCCTTTGCTGTGCAGAAGCTCTTTAGTTTAATTAGATCCCATTTGTCAATTTTGGCTTTTGTTGCCATTGCTTTTGGTGTTTTAGACATGAAGTCGTTGCCCATGCCTATGTCCTGAATGGTATTGCCTAGGTTTTCTTCTAGGGTTTTTATGGTTTTAGGTCTAACATTTAAGTCTTTAATCCATCTTGGATTAATTTTTGTATAAGGTGTAAGGAAGGGATCCAGTTTCAGCTTTCTACATATGGCTAGCCAGTTTTCCCAGCACCATTTATTAGATAGGGAATCCTTTCCCCATTTCTTGTTTTTGTCAGGTTTGTCAAAGATCAGATAGTTGTAGATATGTGGCATTATTTCTGAGGGCTCTGTTCTGTTCCATTGATCTGTATCTCTGTTTTGGTACCAGTACCATGCTGTTTTGGTTACTATAGCCTTGTAGTATAGTTTGAAGTCAGGTAGTGTGATGCCTCCAGCTTTGTTCTTTTGGCTTAGGATTTACTTGGCGATGCGGGCTCTTTTTTGGTTCCATATGAACTTTAAAGTAGTTTTTTCCAATTCTGTGAAGAAAGTCATTGGTAACTTGATGGGGATGGCATTGCATCTGTAAATTACCTTGGGAAGGATGGCCATTTTCATGATATTGATTCTTCCTACCCATGAGCATGGAATGTTCTTCCATTTGTTTGTAGCCTCTTTTATTTCCTTGAGCAGTGGTTTGTAGTTCTCCTTGAAGGGGTCCTTCACATCCCTTGTAAGTTGGATTCCTAGGTATTTTATTCTCTTTGAAGCAATTGTGAATGGGAGTTCACTCATGATTTGGCTCTCTGTTTGTCTGTTATTGATGTATAAGAATGCTTGTGATTTTTGTACATTGATTTTGTATCCTGAGACTTTGCTGAAGTTGTTTATCAGCTTAAGGAGATTTTGGGCTGAGACAATGGGGTTTTCTAGATATACTATCATGTCATCTGCAAACAGGGACAATTTGACTTCCTCTTTTCCTAATTGAATACCCTTGATTTCCTTCTCCTGCCTAATTGCCCTGGCCAGAACTTCCAACACTATGTTGAATAGAAGTGGTGAGAGAGGGCATCCCTGTCTTGTGCCAGTTTTCAAAGGGAATGCTTCCAGTTTTTGCCCATTCAGTATGATATTGGCTGTGGGTTTGTCATAAATAGCTCTTATTATTTTGAGATACGACCCATCAATACCTAATTTATTGAGAGTTTTTAGCATGAAGGGTTGTTGAATTTTGTCAAAGGCCTTTTCTGCATCTATTGAGATAATCATGTGGTTTTTGACTTTGGTTCTGTTTATATGCTGGATTACATTTATTGATTTGCGTATATTGAACCAGCCTTGCATCCCAGGGATGAAGCCCACTTGATCATGGTGGATAAGCTTTTTGATGTGCTGCTGGAGTCTGTTTGCCAGTATTTTATTGAGGATTTTTGCATCAATGTTCATCAAGGATATTGGTCTAAAATTCTCTTTTTTGGTTGTGTCTCTGCCCGGCTTTGGTATCAGGATGATGCTGGCCTCATAAAATGAGTTAGGGAGGATTCCCTCTTTTTCTATTGATTGGAATAGTTTCAGAAAGAATGGTACCAGCTCCTCCTTGTACCTCTGGTAGAATTCGGCTGTGAACCCATCTGGTCCTGGACTTTTTTTGGCTGGTAAGCTATTGATTATTGCCACAATTTCAGCTCCTGTTATTGGTCTATTCAGAGATTCAACTTCTTCCTGGTTTAGTCTTGGGAGGGTGTATGTGTTGAGGAATTTATCCATTTCTTCTAGATTTTCTAGTTTATTTGCGTAGAGGTGTTTGTAATATTCTCTGATGGTAATTTGTATTTCTGTGGGATCGGTGGTGATATCCCCTTTATCATTTTTTATTGCATCTATTTGATTCTTCTCTCTTTTTTTCTTAATTAATCTTGCTAGCGGTCTATCAATTTTGTTGATCCTTTCAAAAAACCAGCTCCTGGATTCATTTATTTTTTGAACGGTTTTTTGTGTCTCTATTTCCTTCAGTTCTGCTCTGATTTTAGTTATTTCTTGCCTTCTGCTAGCTTTTGAATGTGTTTGCTCTTGCTTTTCTAGTTCTTTTAATTGTGATGTTAGGGTGTCAATTTTGGAACTTTGCTGCTTTGTCTTGTGGGCACTTAGTGCTATAAATTTCCCTCTACACACTGCTTTGAATGTGTCCCAGAGATTCTGGTATGTTGTGTCTTGGTTCTCGTTGGTTTCAACGAACATCTTTATTTCTGCTTTCATTTCGTTATGTACCCAGTAGTCATTCAGGAGCAGGTTGTTCAGTATCCACCTAGTTGAGCGGTTTTGAGTGAGATTCTTAATCCTGAGTTCTAGTTTGACTGCACTGTGATCTGAGAGATAGTTTGTTATAATTTCTGTTCTTTTACACTTATTGAGGAGAGCTTTACTTCCAAGTATATGGTCAATTTTGGAATAGGTGTGGTGTGGTGGTGAAGAGTTCTGTAGATGTCTGTTAGGTCTGCTTGGTGCAGAGCTGAGTTCAATTCCTGGGTATCCTTGTTGATTTTCTGTTTCGTTCATCTGTCTAATGTTGACAGTGGGGTGTTAAAGTCTCCCATTATTAATGTGTGGGAGTCTAAGTCTCTTTGTAGGTCACTCAGGACTTGCTTTATGAATCTGGGTGCTCCTGTATTGGGTGCATATATATTTAGGATAGTTAGCTCTTCTTGTTGAATTAATCCCTTTACCATTATGTAATGGCCTTCTTTGTCTCTTTTGATCTTTGTTGGTTTAAAGTCTGTTTTATCAGAGACTAGGATTGCAACCCCTGCCTTTTTTTGTTTTCCATTTGCTTGGTAGATCTTCCTCCATCCTTTTATTTTGAGCTTATGTGTGTCTCTGCACGTGAGATGGGTTTCCTGAATACAGCACAGTGATGGGTCTTGAGTCTTTATCCAATTTGCCAGTCTGTGTCTTTTAATTGGAGCATTTAGTCCATTTACATTTAAAGTTAATATTGTTATGTGTGAATCTGATCCTGTCATTATGATGTTAGCTGGTTATTTTGCTCATTAGTTGATGCAGTCTCTTCCCAGTCTCGATGGTCTTCACATTTCGGTATGATTTTGCAGTGGCTGGTACCCGTTGTGCCTTTCCATGTTTAGTGCTTCCTTCAGGAGCTCTTTTAGGGCAGGCCTGGTGGTGACAAAATCTCTCAGCATTTGCTTGTCTGTAAAGTATTTTATTTCTCCTTCACTTATGAAGCTTAGTTTGGCAGGATATGAAATTCTGGGTTGAAAATTCTTTTCTTTAAGAATGTTGAATATTGGCCCCCACTCTCTTCTGGCTTGTAGGGTTTCTGCCGAGAGATCCACTGTTAGTCTGATGGGCTTCCCTTTGATGGTAACCCGACCTTTCTCTCTGGCTGCCCTTAACATTTTTTCCTTCATTTCAACTTTGGTGAATCTGACAATTATGTGTCTTGGAGTTGCTCTTCTCGAGGAGTATCTTTGTGGCGTTCTCTGTATTTCCTGAATCTGAATGTTGGCCTGCCTTGCTAGATTGGGGAAGTTCTCCTGGATAATATCCTGCAGAGTGTTTTCCAACTTGTTTCCATTCTCCCTGTCACTTTCAGGTACACCAATCAGACGTAGAATTGGTCTTTTCACATAGTCCCACATTTCTTGGAGGCTTTGCTCGTTTCTTTTTATTCTTTTTTCTCTAAACTTCCCTTCTCGCTTCATTTCATTCATTTCATCTTCCAGGGCTGATACCCTTTCTTCCATTTGATCGCATTGGCTCCTGAGGCTTCTGCATTCTTCACGTAGTTCTCGAGCCTTGGTTTTCAGCTCCATCAGCTCCTTTAAGCACTTCTCTGTATTGGTTATTCTAGTTATACATTCTTCTAAATTTTTTTCAAAGTTTTCAACTTCTTTGCCTTTGGTTTGAATATCCTCCCATAGCTCAGAGTAATTTGATCGTCTGAAGCCTTCTTCTCTCAGCTCGTCAAAGTCATTCTCCGTCCAGCTTTGTTCCGTTGCTGGTGAGGAACTGCGTTCCTTTGGAGGAGGAGAGGTACTCTGCTTTTTAGAGTTTCCAGTTTTTCTGCTCTGTTTTTTCCCCATCTTTGTGGTTTTATCTACTTTTGGTCTTTGATGATGGTGATGTACAGATGGGTTTTTGGTGTGGATGTCCTTTCTGTTAGTTTTCCTTCTAACAGACAGGACCCTCAGCTGCAGGTCTGTTGGAGTACCTGGCCGGCCGTGTGAGGTGTCAGTCTGCCCCTGCTGAGGGGGTGCCTCCCAGTTAGGCTGCTCGGGGGTCAGGGGTCAGGGACCCACTTGAGGAGGCAGTCAGCCCTTTCTCAGATCTCCAGTTGCGTGCTGGGAGAACCACTGCTCTCCTCAAAGCTGTCAGACAGGGACATTTAAGTCTGCAGAGGTTACTGCTGTCTTTTTGTTTGTCTGTGCCCTGCCCCCAGAGGTGGAGCCTACAGGGGCAGGCAGGCCTCCTTGAGCTGTGGTGGGCTCCACCCAGTTCAAGCTTCCGGCTGCTTTGTTTACCTAAGCGAGCCCGGGCAATGGCGGGCGCCCCTCCCCCAGCCTCGCTGCCGACTTGCTGTTTGATCTCAGACTGCTGTGCTAGCAATCAGCGAGACTCCGTGGGCGTAGGACCCTCTGAGCCAGGTGCGGGCTATACTCTCCTGGGGCACTGTTTCCTAAGCCCTTCGGAAAAGCACAGTATTCGGATGGGAGTGGCCCGATTTTCCAGGTGCCGTCTGTCACCCCTGGAAAGGGAACTCCCTGACCCCTTGCGCTTCCCGAGTGAGGCAATGCCTCGCCCCTGCTTCGGCTGGCGCACGGTGCACTCACCCACTGACCTGCGCCCACTGTCTGGCACTCCCTAGTGAGATGAACACGGTACCTCAGATGGAAATGCAGAAGTCACCCGTCTTCTGCGTCGCTCGCGCTGGGAGCTGTAGACTGGAGCTGTTCCTATTCGGCCATCTTGGCTCCTCCCACCCACCATCAGCTTCTTGAGGCAGGTTTGCAGCAATCTTTTGGTAAGTGTTATCATCAATTATTTTTACGAGATTACTTTGGATTTTAGCAAAACTGTCAAATATGACCATCCCAACCAAGGATCCCTTTTCAATAATTTGAATCAAGTACAATTCTGCTGCTTGATTCATTCGAAAGAGACGGTCTTCCTGTAAGAAAAAGATTTGTGAATAACTCACAAGACTCTCGAAATCTTGATGGATTAATGAGCGGCAAACCATTTATGCACCATAGATCATGATAATAATTGATTGGTTGTATTTTAAAATTTAGCTTCTTCACTTTATTTAAAAAATTTAAAGAAAATCTTAAAAATTCAGTTATACTTGAAAAAGCCTTAAAAATCTATACCTTTTTATTTAATTGTATATTGAGGAATTTCTCCTAAAGAAATAATTTTATAAATGCATACAAAGATGCTCATTTTAAAAATAACAAGTGAAAATCTCCCGACTGTCCAACGACAGGAGATTGCTTGACTAAATTATAGTATAGGCATGTTATACAACCATTAAAAATTATGTCATGGAATCATTTTTTCATGGGGAATATTAAAGATATATTAAGTAAAAACATCAGATTATAAAACATTATATAAATATAATCATATTTTTGAGGAGGGAAAACAAATACATTAGCAAAGAAAAGACTAAAGTATCATATTTTCAATGACAGAATTATGGATGATTTTCATTTTCTTGCTCGGCTATAATTTTTCTAGTTAGAACTAAAAGTTAAGGAATAAAAATGATTCATATTCCAATAACCTTAATATGACAACTTTTTTTTTTTTTGAGATGGAGTCTCTCTCTGTTGCCCAGGCTGGAGTGCAGTGGTGCAATCCTGGCTCACTGCAACCTCCACCTCCTGGGTTCAAGCAATTCTCCTGCCTCAGCCTACCAAGTAGCTGAGATTACAGATGTGCATCACCACTCCCAGCTAATTTTTGTATTTTTAGTAGTGACAGGGTTTCACCATGTTGGCCAGGCTGGTCTTGAACTCCTGACCTCAGGTGATCCACCAGCCTTGGCCTTCCAAAGTGTTGAGATTACAGGCATGAGCCACCGCACCCAGCCTACAACATTTTTCTGTTGGCATATTGTCTTCTAGTACTTATCTATATAAGATTATGTGCTAAAATTTATTAGAACATAAATACATATGTATGTTTGTTACTAGAACTAAACCTAAGATTATATTTCCATCAGCTTAAATACTTAATACTTATATTTCTAGTAGCTTAAATACTTAAATAATTTAAGACAGTTAACCAAAAACTATCTTACTGCATTCATGCTTCCAGATTTATCAAGTACCAAACAGACTACACACTGTTTGGACTTGAGCAATGAAAATGTAGGACGAGGTAAATTTATTTCTGTCATGGGAGATAAATGCTGAAAATCTTCAGAGCTCATGATTACATCCCATGTGCTTCTATGATTGCACATTTTGTTCTGTAGGTTTGGACCTTCTTTATTGTGTGTTTTTTCAGTACAAAATTCAGTCACCTGGAAAAAAATCAATTAGAAGACAAGATTACAATAACTTGTGAGGCATCAAATATGTAGTTATCTGTCATACACAGCATCCACAGATTTTATCTCCTGATAGTTAAAAACTACTTTATAATCTAACATTCTGACATCCATTTGCATATCAGAATGGAATGGAAGCAAGGTAAAGCTATCAGTATGTACTGGTAAAGATTTTTGGTGATTCTTTTGGTTATAGATATTTACATCAGTGGGGGATTGTGGCAGCTGGCACGACTGCTTATGTTAACTTTTTACTTTCCCTTCTAAACTTTGGGGGAGCTCAAGCCTTGAATTAAGTTTGAGGAAAAAGGGGCAGGGCTTGTGGTAATTTCTAGCTACCTCCTAAAAATGGTATAGAGAAAATGGCCTTCTTTAATTGTCTAGGTATGTTCCATATCTTCATAGTTGATCAAAAACTTGAGGACAGCTATTCTACAACCTGGATTGCTATTGGCTCTGGCAAATTTTGACATAAAGTAATACTCCTGAAAAAGGAATGAAAGTATAGGGAGAAAATGAGGAAATGTAATTATTTGTCTGTTAGAGGCAAGTGGTAAATTGTATCCAGTAATTCTGCCAATGAATATTTCGTTACTATAGAATCTGTGAAAATTTTTTAAATATTGAAAACGTAGTAACTTGGAAAAATGTTCTCATAAACTAGGGTGGTCTCCAAGAAGCAATTCATCTTGCTACTGCAAGATGAGCCTCAGCTTACAAGAAACATTTTTAGTACTGTCATTTATTTTAATGCCCTCCCAATGTAAAATATCCAGACGTAAGCTCAGAATTAGAATAACTAAATTATTACATTTGAGTACCTTTTATCTAAGTTTTATGAGTTTGCTTTGTTTCTGATATGGCTGATACATTTCCCAAATGGGGTTATATTGGATGGGAGAAAAATGTAGTTTGCAATCAAAGCAGTGATTCATAACCAAGTCTTGATGGTATAAAATGCCTATCAAACCTGGTTCCTCTTTCCCCTACCACTGCCACTGCCTTTATTTGGGCCTCTTACCTACCTGTTGCTATGGCCTTCCAACTGGTCTCCCTTGCCTCCACTATCAACTCACTCTATCTCATCCTTCACAATTAGTAGGATTACTTTCCTGAAATAATTAAACTTATCACATCACCAGTCTAAAACTGAGAGGATAAAACTCAAACACCTTAGCTCTGTATGTCCCCATTTTTTGTTTCAACCTCATTTCCTGCCTCTTACTCACCATGTATTATTTGCTTCTACCGTACTGGATTTCTTTATATCCTTAGAATATGCCAGAAACTTTCATTAGGGTCTTTGCTAACCCAAATGGTAATTTTGTGCAAATCAGAAAAAAACACCACTTTCTCAAGTTCTTTTACTGTTATCTGCCAGAAAATTGTTCTAATAAATGTTAAAATCTTGAATGGACCATGACGCAAATAATTTAGGCAATGCTGAACTTCCAGAATCATGCACAGCATCCCTGCCTTACTCTACTCTTTGCTTTTGTAAATCTGTTTCTTTGTATAGAATACTCTTCCCCTTCTCACTTTGGCAAATACATATTCACTTTTCTCAAATCCCAGCTCAAAACTCACTGTTCAGAAACTGTTTTCTGACTTCCAGTTGGCAATGGTTACTGCTTCATAACACTTGGGTCATATCTCTGTATGTCTTCCCACTTAATAATATATACTTATTTTATCATACCTCTTTCTCCATAAGCTGAGTTCCTCAAGAACAGTCATGTTTAATTATATGTGTGTTCCCAGCTCTTAATGCAGTAAATACTAGGCATGAAGAATAATAAATAATAAGGAAACAAAATAATGGAGTTGACTATTCAGCATATTAGATCATATCTTTCCTAGCTCTGAATTCATGCCCTCAGTACAGGTACTATGCAATATATTTATGTTATGATAATTAGAAGTTAGTGTTATTCTGGAAATGTAACCATTTTATCTCTGGGCCATGTCTTATATAATCAGTTGCCCTCCATATTTCAGCTCCATAATCTTCTTCATTATTATTTGTGTCCCAGGTAGGCAGCGTGAGTTATCTCCTGATGGTCAAATGCTTTTGGAATTTATGGTATGGATCAGGCAGTACATACAGTATTCTAGTTATCCTCTTGTGTCACGTGATTTGATATCTATTTGTACGCATAACTCTTTGGCTACCCTTTGTTGCTCCAGATTTAGCAGATTAAAGGGAACATTCCTGACTCATGTGTCAAATGTAGTCAAGCTTTTTATCATTAACGCCCAAGGGTCCAAAGGAATTTTAAATTTTATCATAGATACTAGGCCTTTACAAACCTCGGTCTACAGAAGTATTTTGATATTGGTATATGAAAATACCAATCACTACCAACAAATACTTCTATAGCAGAGGTTTGTAAAGGTATATGTCATATACTTTGAAAATTTGGTATGTGAAAATTTGCTTCTTTGAAGTAAGTTAGTCCCACTATTTAGAGGTAGTGTACTTTGTTTTGATTTGTTGTTTTTGGTAACTTTCATATATTTCATATTTTAAAATATTTTTATATGTTTAGAAATGTTAATTAGGTAAATACAATATGTTTGTATTAATTAAGATTAGACTTATACATGGGAAGAAACAACTGGTTATTTTTCAAATATTTAATAAATTTTAAAAATTAAAAATTTTAAGTTTATATTGCATTCAACTTGTGCTAAACACTATGCTAATGCTTTATATTAGCTCTTGTAAACCCAACACGAATGACTATGTGAAGTAGGTATTATAATTCCCATATAAAAGATAAGAGAACACGGAGGCAGCCAAGATGGCTGAATAGGAACAGCGCCGGTCTACAGTTCCCAGCGTGAGCGATGCAGAAGACGGGTGATTTCTGCATTTCCATCTGAGGTACCGGGTTCATCTCACTAGGGAGTGCCAGACAGTGGGCGCAGGACAGTGGGTGCAACGCACTGTGCATGAGCCAAAGCAGGGCGAGGCATTGCCTCGCTCGGGAAGCACAAGGGGTCAGGGAGTTCCCTTTCCTAGTCAAAGAAAAAGGTGACAGACGGCACCTGGAAAATTGGGTAATTCCCACCCTAATACTGCGCTTTTCCGACGGGCTTAAAAAATGGCACACCAGGAGATCATATCCCGCACCTGGCTCAGAGGGTCCTATGCCCACGGAGTCTCGCTGATTGCCAGCACAGCAGTCTGAGATCAAACTGCAAGGCGGCAGCGAGGCTGGGGGAGGGGCACCTGCCATTGCCCAGTCTTGCTTAGGTAAACAAAGCAGCGAGGAAGCTCGAACTGGGTGGAGCCCACCACAGCTCAAGGAGGCCAGCCTGCCTCTGTAGGCTCCACCTCTGGGGGCAGGGCACAGACAAACAAAAAGACAGCAGTAACCTCTGCAGACTTAAATGTCCCTGTCTGACAGCTTTGAAGAGAGCAGTGGTTCTCCCAGCACGCAGCTGGAGATCTGAGAACGGGCAGACTGCCGCCTCAAGTGGGTCTCTGACCCCTGACCCCCAAGCAGCTTAACTGGGAGGCACCCCCCAGTAGGGGTAGACTGACACCTCACATGGCTGGGTACCCCTCTGAGATGAAACTTCCAGAGGAACGATCAGGCAGCAACGTTTGCTGTTCACCAATATTCACTGTTCTGCAACCTCTGCTGCTGATACCCAGGCAAACAGAGTCTGGAGTGGACCTCTAGCAAACTCCAACAGACCTGCAGCTGAGGGTCCTGTCTGTTAGAAGGAAAACTAACAGAAAGGACATCCACACCAAAAACCCATCTGTACATCACCATCATCAAAGACCAAAAGTAGATGAAACCACAAAGATGGGGAAAAAACAGAGCAGAAAAACTGGAAACTCTAAAAAGCAGAGCACCTCTCCTCCTCCAAAGGAACGCAGTTCCTCACCAGCAACGGAACAAAGCTGGATGGAGAATGACTTTGATGAGTTGAGAGAAGAAGGCTTCAGACGATCAAACTACTCCAAGCTACAGGAGGAAATTCAAACCAAAGGCAAAGAAGTTGAAAACTTTGAAAAAAATTTAGAAGAATGTATAACTAGAATAACCAATACAGAGAAATGCTTAAAAGAGCTGATGGAGCTGAAAGCCAAGGCTTGAGAACTATGTGAAGAATGCAGAAGCCTCAGGAGCCGATGCGATCAACTGGAAGAAAGGGTATCAGTGATGGAAGATGAAATGAATGAAATGAAGTGAGAAGGGAAGTTTAGAGAAAAAAGAATAAAAAGAAATGAACAAAGCCTCCAAGAAATATGGGACTATGTGAAAAGACCAAATCTACATCTGATTGGTGTACCTGAAAGTGATGGGGAGAATGGAACCAAGTTGGAAAACACTCTGCAGGATATTATCCAGGAGAACGTCCCCAATCTAGCAAGGCAGGCCAACATTCAGATGCAGGAAATACAGAGAATGCCACATAGATACTCCTCAAGAAGAGCAACTCCAAGACACATAATTTTCAGATTCACCAAAGTTGAAATGAAGGAAAAAATGTTAAGAGCAGCCAGACAGGAAGGTCGGGTTACCCACAAAGGGAAGCCCATCAGACTAACAGCAGATCTCTTGGCAGAAACGCTACAACACAGAAGAAAGTGGGGGCCAATATTCAACATTCATAAAGAAAAGAATTTTCAACCCAGAATTTCATATCCAGCCAAACTAAGTTTCATAAGTGAAGGAGAAATAAAATACTTTACAGACAAGCAAATGCTGAGAAATTTTGTCACCACCAGGCCTTCCCTAAAAGAGCTCCTGAAGGAAGGACTAAACATGGAAAGGAACAACCGGTACCAGCCCCTGTAAAATCATGCCAAGTTGTAAGGACCATCAAGGCTAGGAAGAAACTGCATCAACTAACGAGCAAAATAACCAGCTAACATCATAATGACAGGATCAAATTCACACATAACAATGTTAACTTTAAATGTAAATGGACTAAATACTCCAATTAAAAGACACAGACTGGCAAATTGGATAAAGACTCAAGACCCATCAGTGTGCTGTATTCAGGAAACCCATCTCACGTGCAGAGACACAAATAGGCTCAAAATAAAAGGATGGAGGAAGATCTACCAAGGAAATGGAAAACAAAAAAAGGCAGGGATTGCAATCATAGTCTCTGATAAAACAGACTTTAAACCAACAAAGATCAAAAGAGACAAAGAAGGCCATTACATAATGGTAAAGGGATCAATTTAACAAGAAGAGCTAACTATCCTAAATATATATGCACCCAATACAGGAGCACCTGGATTCATAAAGCAAGTCCTAAGTGACCTAGAAAGAGACTTAGACTCCCACACAATAATAATGGGAGACTTTAACACCCCACTGTCAACATTAGACAGCTCAACGAGACAGAAAGTTAACAAGGATACCCAGGAATTGAACTCAGCTCTGCACCAAGCAGACCTAATAGACATCTACAGAACTCTCCACCCCAAATCAACAGAATATACATTTTTTTCAGCACCACACCACACCTATTCCAAAATTGAACACATACTTGGAAGTAAAGCTCTCCTCAGCAACTGTCAAAGAACAGAAATTATAACAAACTGTCTCTCAGACCACATTGCAATCAAACTGGAACTCAGGATTAAGAAACTCACTCAAAACCACTCAACTACATGGAAACTGAGCAACCTGCTCATGAATGACTACTGGGTACATAATGAAATGAAGGCAGAAATAAAGATGTTCTTGAAACCAATGGGAACAAAGACACAACATACCAGAACTCTGGGACACATTGAAAGCAGTGTGTAGAGGGAAATTTATAGCACTAAATGCCCACAAGAGAAAGCAGGAAAGATCCAAAACTGACACCCGAACATCACAATTAAAAGAACTAGAAAAGCAAGAGCAAACACATTCAAAAGCTAGCAGAAGGCAAGAAATAACTAAAATCAGAGCAGAACTGAAGGAAATAGAGACACAAAAAACCCTTCAAAAAATAAATGAATCCAGGAGCTGGTTTCTTGAAAGGATCAACAAAATTGATAGACTGCTAGCAAGACTAATAAAGAAGAAAAGAGAGAAGAATCAAATAGATGCAATAAAAAAATGATAAAGGGGATATCACCATCTATCCCACAGAAATACAAACTACCATCAGAGAATACTACAAACACCTCTACACAAATAAACTAGAAAATCTAGAAGAAATGGATAAATTCCTGGATACATACACCCTCCCAAGACTATGCCAGGAAGAAGTTGAATCTCTGAATAGACCAATAACAGGATCTGAAATTGTGGCAATAATCAACAGCTTACCAAGCAAAAAGGGTCCAGGATCTGATGGATTCTCAGCCGAATTCTACCAGAAGTACAAGGAGGAACTGGTACCATTACTTCTGAAACTATTCCAATCAATAGAAAAAGAGGGAATCCTCCCTAACTCATTTTATGAGGCCAGTATCATCCTGATACCAAAGCCGGGCAGAGACACAACCAAAAAAGGGAATTTTAGACCAATATCCTTGATGAACATTGATGCAAAAATCCTCAATAAAATACTGGCAAACAGACTCCAGCAGCACATCAAAAAGCTTATCCACCATGATCAAGTGGGCTTCATCCCTGGGATGCAAGGCTGGTTCAATATACGCAAATCAATAAATGCAATCCAGCATATAAACAGAACCAATGACAAAAACCACATGATTATCTCAATAGATGCAGAAAAGGCCTTTGACAAAATTCAACAACCCTTCATGCTAAAAACTCTCAATAAATTAGGTATTGATGGGACGTATCTCAAAATAATAAGAGCTATCTATGACAAACCCACAGCCAATATCATACAGAATGGGCAAAAACTGGAAGCATTCCCTTTGAAAACTGGCACAAGACAGGGATGCCCTCTCTCACCACTCCTATTCAACATAGTGTTGGAAGTTCTGGCCAGGGCAATTAGGCAGGAGAAGGAAATCAAGGGTATTCAATTAGGAAAAGAGGAAGTCAAATTGTCCCTGTTTGCAGACGACATGATTGTATATCTAGAAAACCCCATCGTCTCAGCCCAAAATCTCCTTAAGCTGATAAGCAACTTCAGCAAAGTCTCAGGATACAAAATCAATGTACAAAACCCACAAGCATTCTTATACACCAATAACAGACAGAGAGCCAAATCATGAGTGAACTCCCATTCACAATTGCTTCAAAGAGAATAAAATACCTAGGAATCCAACTTACAAGGGATGTGAAGGACCTCTTCAAGGAGAACTACAAAACACTGCTCAACGAAATAAAAGAGGGTACAAGCAAATGGAAGAACATTCCATGCTCATGGATAGGAAGAATCAATATCGTGAAAATGGCCATACTGCCTAAGATAATTTATAGATTCAATGCTATCCCCATCAAGCTACCAATGACTTTCTTCACAGAATTGGAAAAAACTACTTTAAATTTCATATGGAACCAAAAAACAGCCCGCATCGCCAAGTCAATCCTAAGCCAAAAGAACAAAGCTGGAGGCATCATACTACCTGACCTCAAACTATACTACAAGGCTACAGTAACCAAAACAGCATGGTACTGGTACCAAAACAGAGATATAGATCAATGGAACAGAACAGAGCCCTCAGAAATAACGCCACATATTTGCAACTATCTGATCTTTGACAAACCTGAGAAAAACAAGCAATGGGGAAAGGATTCCCTATTTAATAAATGTGCTGGGAAAACTGGCTAGCCATATGTAGAAAGCTGAAACTGGATCCCTTCCTTACACCTTATACAAAAATTAATTCAAGATGGATTAAAGATTTAAACGTTAGACCTAAAACCATAAAAACCCTAGAAGAAAACCTAGGCATTACCATTCAGGACATAGGCATGGGCAACGACTTCATGTTTAAAACACCAAAAGCAATGGCAACAAAAGCCAAAATTGACAAATGGGATCTAATTAAACTAAAGAGCTTCTGCACAGCAAAAGAAAGTACCATCAGAGTGAACAGGCAACCTACAAAATGGGAGAAAATTTTCGCAACCTACTCATCTGACAAAGGGCTAATATCCAGAATCTACAATGAACTCAAACAAATTTACAGGAAAAAAACAAACAACCCCATCAAAAAATGGGCGAAGGACATGAACAGACACTTTTCAAAAGAAGACATTTATGCAGCCAAAAAACACATGAAAAAATGCTCACCATCACTGGCCATCAGAGAAATGCAAGTCAAAACCACAATGAGATACCATCTCACACCAGTTAGAATGGCAATCATTAAAAAGTCAGGAAACAACAGGTGCTGGAGAGGATGTGGAGAAATAGGAACACTTTTACACTGTTGGTGGGACTGTAACCTAGTTCAACCATTGTTGAAGTCAGTGTGGCGATTCCTCGGGGATCTAGAACTAGAAATACCATTTGACCCAGCCATCCCATTACTGGGTATATACCCAAAGGACTATAAATCATGCTGCTATAAAGACACATGCACACGTATGTTTATCGCGGCACTATTCACAATAGCAAAAACTTGGAACCAACCCAAATGTCCAACAATGATAGACTGGATTAAGAAAATGTGGCACATATACACCATGGAATACTATGCAGCCATAAAAAATGATGAGTTCATGTCCTTTGTAGGGACATGGATGAAACTGGAAATCATCATTCTCAGTAAACTATCGCAAGGACAAAAAACCAAACACCGCATGTTCTCACTCATAGGTGGGAATTGAACAATGAGAACACATGGACACACGAAGGGGAACATCACACTCTGGGGACTGTTGTGGGGTGGCGGGAGGGGAGAGGGATAGCATTAGGAGATGTACCTAATGCTAAATGACGAGTTAATGGGTGCAGCACACCACCATGGCACATGTATACATATGTAACAAACCTGCGCATTCTGCACATGTACCCTAAAACTTAAAGTATAATAAAAAAAATGACAGACTGGATTTCAATATCAGGTCTATCTGACTCCAAGGTACCTGTTCTTATGCACTAAGCTTTATATATTTAAAGCAGATATTTCAGGTCAAACATTAGTTTTCAACTTTTTTGTGGTGTGTTATTATTTAATTGGTTAGACATATTGGTAATTGTGAAATTTTTTTTCTTAAGTCTGTTCAGTGGAGAAAGAGCCCTACGTATTTTCACAATATCACTTTGCAATAGCTTGGTATGCTTTAGTGTGAAGGTAATGGAAAATCTAAAATGTCAATCCTTTTCAAAGCTACATTATAAATTACTTTAGAAAAGTAGTATGGCTAACACTTAGAAAAGTAGTATGGCTAACACTTAGAAAAGGAATTAAAAGTAAGATTGTAACTCTATACAGAAGTCCACAGAAATCAATGAGGGAAGAGATGTGTTCTAAGAATTTATTGTGTGACTCCAATGAGAAGGCTACAGTGCTACATTTGAATAAAAGAAATAGGTTAATAAGAAAAGACAGGGTAATTTCCAAAGACACCCTGATACATGCCGGAGAAAGTGACCTCTAATTAGTTGACTTAGTAATTTTCTGCCTTTTTATTGGTACTCATAATTTCACAGTAGAAAATCCAGCTTCTCTAATTAATTTTTCCCCAAGGATTCCTTTGAGAGAGTGGAAAAAAGGTACTTACAGAATCAAGATTTTGCATAAACATAATGGATTCCTTGGCAGTCTGGGATCTGTTTGGGATAAATGTACATTTTGCTTCATACGGCCCTGTCTTTGAGTCATGTCTGCATGGTCGTGCTATACAGCTGGCCCCCTTGCATTCGTTCAAAACCATGTAACCAGTAATACGAGTGGAACATCTATGATGAAAGAATTAGATTACATATATACGAAGAAATGGCAAATCATGAATGAAGACCAACATCTTAAAATTTTTCCCTCAGTGACAACTGCCATGGATCATGTACCAAACATTACATTTTGACAGAAATAGGCACAATATTCTACCCCAATTTGTAACAGATTTCAATAGAAACAATGTTGTCAGTTCATATTTATTAAACATTAATTGGTCATTGTAATCAATAAATCTATTATCCTTGTGACTTTGAGCTAAAGATGATAATTCCTAACCAGAGAGATGTTGTAAAGATTAGATGAGTTAAAAGGTACGGCAGAATTGCTTATTAATAGGAAAAGGAAAGACAATATTATGCTTAAAATCCTCTTCAGTTTCTGTATGTGGTATTCACGGTTTTGTGTGTATAGAATTTTGTAATTTATATTTTGAGAACCACTTCAGTAAACTGGTGGAAGAAATAAAACTAAACCCTGCATGAAAAGGCTCGTGCATTCAAACCATTTGGTCCTTATGATAAAAATAATTGTCAAGTCCTTGGCAGGGAATGAAGGTCAGGGTACAGGGACAGGATTCTAAAGTTTCTGTTTATATGCAGGATATCCTCCCATTCTGTGTTAATATTAAACTTCATAACATTAATACATTTTAATAAGTTTGTATTGCAAGGATTTAGGGACATGGGGAGTCATATTTTCCAGAGGGTTAGTTCTTGAGTAAGCCTGAAAATTAAACTTATATATGATGAGACTTCACTGCTTGAAAGTGCCTGACACACAGTAGGAGCTCAATAAATGTTTTAGATACTTGTTTTTACTAATATATCTATTTTTATGACGGATTATAAGGAAACTCATTTATTTTTCATGAATTTATCAAAAATTTACTTGTTTGATACATTCTTTGTTTAGCTTTTACTTTATGCTGGGCCCAAGACCAGAGGATTAACAAAATACGCAGTTCTTAAGAATTTTAAAGTCTAATGGGGAAAATAAAATTGTAAAGACAATTATTGCCCAGTGACATACATGTGAGAGAAGCCCACACATGCTGTGGGAGTACTCTTAAGGGAATTTAACCCCAAATGGAGGGAGAGGAAAGACATTTAAGTAAGAAATATTTAAACTGAGTCTTAAAGGATGAACAGGCATTATTTGAGTAAGGGAGGAGTTGTGTAGGATGAAGTTGAGAGAAATGAGTGTCCTGCACTGAGAGGAGCCCAGTCTGTGTGAAAAACTGCAGGCAGCTCAGCGGAGATCAAACGAATAACACAATGGAGATGAGGAGAGGCATTTTTCTATTACCCCTCTTTCCTCAAATACATTTTCATCGCAAAGACTTATTTCCTATTACATTAACTTCCATTGTTCTTCAATATTCTTTAAATACTCCACGTGCTTGCTATTTTTAACTAAGTGTAAACATCTCATCTATTCATAATAGTGCCTGCAGCACCTAGAATTATATTTTTAAAAAATCAACTTACTACCTTATCGTTATGAAAAGTACTTTCTTTAAGATCAAGATTAAATGAAAAGTATAATATGATACTTACAAAGGAGCTCTAGCAGCTTAACTGATTTCACTGAAACAGATTTACCTTAAAAAGTGATGAATCAAGTCAAACGAAAGAGTGGGTAGGGCTGAACCACCTATTCTCAGATATCTTGGGATTTAGGCTACAGCTTTTTCCTTTCTCCTCTGCCCATAACATGTTATAGCACAGTCCCTGTGAATACTGAAATTATTTCCTGTTTTTGATTCATCTTGATGCCAAGGTGGAATCTCTAGAATTAATTGGCGGCATACATGATGGGGCAGGTTGGATATTGCAATGAACTGTTTGAACATTCTCAGGTAGTTACCTGAGATAGCCTTTGTTTGCCTAGCATAGAAAATTAAAGAGTCATAAGTAAAAAATTTTGAAAACAGATTTGCTCAATACAATGATACCTTGTTGCTTCAATAGTGTTTCTTCTGGAAATATAGAATGGCTGGTCCACATTATACTCATCAAATACTCCCCACCGGAGATGGGCCCACTCATGGACAAATACTCTACCTGTGAGAGAATACTGCCACTTATAAATTTATAGTTACAATATTTTAAGATAGTTTCTTACATTTCTCTTAAACCTCTCCCCAACTTAATTGAGTCAAGGTACTCCAGAAATTGATGTCTTTTATTAGGCCAAAAAAGTTAAAATGAGTTGGTGCCAATAAATGACTCATTTTGTTATTAAACACACACACACACACACACACACACACACACACACACAGAGAAATATAATTAGGAACATAACTAGCATATTTTTTCAAGTAAAGGTGTTATTTATTACCTATTTTTCTCTTCTTAGTTTTGTTTTCTTAAGTGATGGGATCTTGCTCTTGTTCTGTTGCCCAGATTAGAGTGCAGCGGCATGATCATAGCTCACTGCAGCCTCAAGCTCCTAGCCTCAAGCGATCCTCCTGCGTCAGCCTCTTAAGTAGCTGGGACTACAGGTATTCACTATCATGCCTGGCTAGTTTTTAAAATTTACTTTTAGTTTTTTAGAGACTGGGGGCTCACTCTGTTGTCCACGCTGGTCTCTATCTCCTGGGCTCAAGTGATCCTCCCACCTCAGCCTCCTAAGTTGCTGGGATGACAAGTGTCAGCCACTGTGCCTGGCTTCTTTAAAATGTTTTTAAAAAATGCCATTAAACATAGTGTTATTTTTTTCCACCAGTGGAAATAAGAACAGAAGTATATCATAGATATCTCTACCTCGAGGCCCATAGGTAGCCAAATTATTAGTCAACAAGAAGTTTGGAGTAAAATGTATATATTATCCTTTATCTCCACATTGTCCATATTGAAGTGTATAGCGATCATCTCCGTATTTCAGGTAAGGATCAGCAACTATGACATCTGCCTAAAAAGAAAAAGAACAAAAAAAAACAAATTCTGAAAACAATAGAAACGAGATTTTAGAAACAAGGACTTTTTTTCATATACATTAAGAAAAGTTATATTACTAATTTAATTACTAAATTAGTGATTAGTAATTATTAGACAATTAAAGATATTAAGTTTTTAAAAGCACAGAAGGAAAGAAGCAGTTTAGGAGTTAGAAGAAATAGCCTACCTGGTCATATGATTCTTATTTTGGGATTAAGTACTCAGATTTTGATTTCTAGGTCATTGGAATTAAAATGCTTACATTCCTGAAATAAGCTCTTTGTTTGGTGGCATGAAACAGGTAAGTAGACACTTCAGTTACCATTTCCTGACAAAATTTAAAATACCTTGTGGTAATAATTTCACAGTGAAATGAACATAACAGTATATATATAACTAGATGAAGCAAATCTAAGCCTCCTTTCTCCAAACATTTTGGGAAAACTAACTGAAAAATAGATTGAATTTTTCTACAACTCTTCAGTCTGTAAACTCCTTATTTTCATATGCTCAAACCACCTTTTAAAATTTTTTACCTGCATTCAGCATGATGGGTTGGAGATGGAAATGAGGGTGCTGGGTGAGATTAAGGTGATTAAGACTTGGAGGCTGTTGGTAAAGTTGTTTATTTGATCAAACAGAATGGCTTCTGGTTGTTTAGATTAATTGGGAGTTGAAAGTCTGGTAGATTATTATAATTGATGTCAATTGAAAAAAAAATTTTGCTAGATTTATTTTGTTATCTTCTCATATGGAGTGTGTTCATAAAAGGCAAAGTTTTACCAAGTAGAAATGAAAATAGAAATACATAGGTCTCATTGGCTTCAGATCCCAGTTTTGGCACTTATTATGAGATTTTACAAATCACTTCATTTATACAAGGGTAATAATTCTTGTTTTTGAATTCTTCATGGGGATATTGGGAGGATCAAAGAAGATAGTATATATTAAAGTGATATATATAAAGTGTTTTTTATTATACTGAATAATGCAAGTAAAGAAGGTACATCAATTTAAAATGTGTCATTTTTTCTTTAAGATAAGATACATATGATTTTTTACTTTTCCAGAGTTTGAACAAGTATGAACAACTGAAAAAATGTATAGGATAAAACGCTAGAGCTTAAGTGTAGACTAGTTAGCTAAACTTTATAAAAGTAACTTTATGAAGATAAAATTTGAGAATAATTTTCTACTTGCTGTAATGTCTTTCTGTTAGCTTAACTAGTTGAAAAAATATTAGTTCAGCCTTTTAATAATTCATTGGGGAATGGCCAATAGTATTAACATATAATAAAACACATTTAAACTGAGCAGGTATTAATCTGACAGTTTAGATAAATGCTATATAAATTATAAATACTGTTGAAGCAATTTTGGAAAGTTATCACTCAATGAATGTATATACCTAGGCACCATGAGTTGAAAATACTTATTGAAATAAAAATATGTGGATAATAAATTTTTGTCTTACCTTTATGTTTTGAATGAGTTTTTCATCTTCTGGTACACTGGGATTAATTGCAATGACAATGCCATCATATCCATTGTTATTCAAAGTTACCAGTGAGCTTTTCAATACAGGCAAGAGAAGCAAGGATAGGAAGAGAATCACCTGCAGACTGAACACCATTTTTGCACGTTAAACAAACCTTTTGGAAATTGTACAAAGGGTATTTATGTATCTGCTTAACTTAGGAATTTGCATCAGGACCAAAATATTTGCATAAAGTTTGTATAGTAAATTACTAAAATATCTTGGAGTTGCTAAGTAGCAATGGGGATTATGCTGAACACATTTATCATACTTTCTAAGACAGCTGAGGCATTAATATTCATTGGATTGGGGGGGTGGTTCCAAGATGGCCGAATAGGAACAGCTCCAGTCTACAGCTCCCAGTGTGAGTGACGCAGAAGACGGATGATTTCTGCATTTCCAACTGAGGTACTGGGTTCATCTCACTGGGGATTGTCGGACAGTGGGAGCAGGATAGTGGGTGTAGTGCACTGAGCATGAGCTGAAGCAGGGTGAGGCACCGCCTCACCTGGGAAGAACAAGGGGTCAGGGAATTCCCTTTCCTAGCCAAGGAAAGGGGTGACAGACGGCACCTGGAAAATCGGGTCACTCCCACCCTAACACTGCGCTTTTCCAATAGCCTCAGCAAATGGCATACCAGGAGATTATATCCCATGCCTGGCTCAGAGGGTCCTATGCACATGGAACCTCACTCATTGCTAGCACAGCAGTCTAAGATCAAACTGCAAGGTGGCAGCGAGCCTTGGGGAGGGGCACCTGCCATTGCTGAGGCTTGAGTAGGTAAACAAAGCAGCCAGGAAGCTTGAACTGGGTGGAGCCCACTGCAGCTCAAGGAGGCCTGCCTGCCTCTGTAGACTCCACTTCTGGGGGCAGGGCATAGCCGAACAAAAGGAAGCAGAAAACTCTGACAGCTTGGAAGACAGTAGTGGTACTCCCAGCACGGAGCTTGAGATCTGAGAACGGGCAGACTGCCTCCTCAAGTGGGTCCCTGAACCCGAGTAGCCTAACTGGGAGGCACCCCCCAGTAGGGGTAGACTGACACCTCACATGGCTGGGTACCCCTCTGAGACGAAACTTCCAGAGGAACGATCAGGCAGCAACGTTTGCTGTTCACCAATATTCGCTGTTCTGCAACCTCTGCTGCTGATACCCAGGCAAACAGAGTCTGGAGTGGACCTCTAGCAAACTCCAACAGACCTGCAGCTGAGGGTCCTGACTGTTAGAAGGAAAACTAACAAACAGAAAGGACATCCACACCAAAACCCCATCTGTACGTCACCATCATCAAAGACCAAAAGTAGATAAAACCACAAAGATGGGGAAAAACAGAGCAGAAAAACTGGAAACTCTAAAAAGCAGAGCACCTCTCCTCCTCCAAAGGAATGCAGTTCCTCACCAGCAACGGAACAAAGCTGGACGGAGAATGACTTTGATGAGTTGAGAGAAGAAGGCTTCAGACAATCAAACTACTCTGAGCTACAGGAGGAAATTCAAACCAAAGGCAAAGAAGTTAAAAACTTTGAAAAAAATTTAGATGAATGTATAACTAGAATAACCAATACAGAGAAATGCTTAAAGGAGCTGATGGAGCTGAAAGCCAAGGCTTGAGAACTATGTGAAGAATGCAGAAGCCTCAGGAGCCGATGCGATCAACTGGAAGAAAGGGTATCAGTGATGGAAGATGAAGTGCATGAAATGAAGTGAGAAGGGAAGTTTAGAGAAAAAAGAATAAAAAGAAATAAACACAGCCTCCAAGAAATATGGGACTATGTGAAAAGACCAAATCTACATCTGATTAGTGTACCTGAAAGTGACGGGGAGAATGGAACCAAGTTGGAAAACACTCTGCAGGATATTATCCAGGAGAACTTCCCCAATCTAGCAAGGCAGGCCAACATTCAGATGCAGGAAATACAGAGAACACCACAAAGATACCCCTCGAGAAGAGCAACTCCAAGACACATAATTTTCAGATTCACCAAAGTTAAAATGAAGGAAAAAATGTTAAGGGCAGCCAGAGAGGAAGGTCAGGTTACCCATAAAGGGAAGCCCATCAGACTAACAGCAGATCTCTCGGCAGAAACTCTACAAGCCAGAAGAGAGTGGGGGCCAATATTCAACATTCATAAAGAAAAGAATTTTCAACCCAGAATTTCATATCCAGCCAAACTAAGCTTCATAAGTGAAGGAGAAATAAAATACTTTACAGACAAGCAAATGCTGAGAGATTGGGTCACCACTAGGCCTGCCCTAAAAGAGCTCCTGAAGGAAGGACTAAATGTGGAAAGGAACAACCGGTACCAGCCCCTGCAAAATCATGCCAAATGTAAAGACCAGCAAGACCAGGAAGAAACTGCATCAACTAATGAGCAAAATAACCAGCTAACATCATAATGACAGGATCAAATTCACACATAACAATATTAACTTTAAATGTAAATGGACTAAATACTGCAATTAAAAGACACAGACTGGCAAATTGGATAAAGAGTCAAGACCCATCATTGTGCTGTATTCAGGAAACCCATCTCACATGCAGAGACACAAATAGGCTCAAAATAAAAGGATGGAGGAAGATCTACCAAGCAAATGGAAAACAAAAAAAGGCAGGGGTTGCAATCCTAGTCTCTGATAAAACAGACTTTAAACCAACAAAGATCAAAAGAGACAAAGAAGGCCATTACATAATGGTAAAGGGATCAATTCAACAAGAAGAGCTAACTATCCTAAATATATATGCATGCAATACAGGAGCACCCAGATTCATAAAGCAAGTCCTGAGTGACCTACAAAGAGACTTAAACTCCCACACAATAATAATGGGAGACTTTAACACCCCACTGTCAACATTAGACAGATCGAGACAGAAAGTTAACAAGGATACCCAGGAACTGAACTCAGCTCTGCACCAAGCAGACCTAATAGACATCTACAGAACTCTCCACCCCAAATCAACAGAATATACATTTTTTTCAGCACCACACCACACCTATTCCAAAATTGAACACATACTTGGAAGTAAAGCTCTCCTCAGCAAATGTCAAAGAACAGAAATTATAACAAACTGTCTCTCAGACCACATTGCAATCAAACTAGAACTCAGGATTAAGAAACTCACTCAAAACCACTCAACTACATGGAAACTGAGCAACCTGCTCCTGAATGACTACTGGGTACTAACGAAATGAAGGCAGAAATAAAGATGTTCTTTGAAACCAACGAGAACAAAGACACAACATACCAGAATCTCTGGGACACATTCAAAGCAGTGTGTAGGGGGAAATTTATAGCACTAAATGCCCACAAGAGAAAGCAGGAAAGATCCAAAACTGACACCCGAACATCACAATTAAAAGAACTAGAAAAGCAAGAGCAAACACATTCAAAAGCTAGTAGAAGGGAAGAAATAACTAAAATCAGAGCAGAACTGAAGGAAACAGAGACACAAAAAACCCTTCAAAAAATTAATGAATCCAGGAGCTGGTTTTTTGAAAGGATCAACAAAATTGATAGACCACTAGCAAGACTAATAAAGAAAAAAAGAGAGAAGAATCAAAGAGATGCAATGAAAAATGATAAAGGGGATATCACCATCTATCCCACAGAAATACAAACTACCATCAGAGAATACTACAAACACCTCTACGCAAATAAACTAGAAAATCTAGAAGAAATGGATAAATTCCTCGACACATACACTCTCCCAAGACTAAACCAGGATGAATTTGTATCTCTGAATAGACTAACAACAGGGTCTGAAATTGTGGCAATAATCAATAGCTTACCAACCAAAAAGAGTCCAGGACTAGATGGATTCTCAGCCGAATTCTACCAGAGGTACAAGAAGGAACTGGTACCATTCCTTCTGAAAGTATTCCAATCAATAGAAAAAGAGGGAATCCTCCCTAACTCACTTTATGAGGCCAGCATCATCCTGATACAAAAGCCGGGCAGAGACACAACCAAAAAAGAGAATTTTAGAGCAATATCCGTGATGAACATTGATGCAAAAATCTTCAATAAAATACTCGCAAACTGAATCCAGCAGCACATCAAAAAGCTTATCCACCATGAGCAAGTGGGTTTCAGTCCAGGGATGCAAGGCTGGTTCAATATACGCAAATCAATAAATGTAATCCAGCACATAAACAGAACCAAAGACAAAAACCACATGATTATCTCAATAGATGCAGAAAAGGCCTTTGACAAAATTCAACAACACTTCATGCTAAAAACCCTCAATAAATTAGGTATTGATGGGACGTATCTCAAAATAATAAGAGCTATCTATGACAAACCCACAGCCAATATCATACAGAATAGGCAAAAACTAGAAGCATTCCCTTTGAAAACTGGCACAAGACAGGGATGCCCTCTCTCACCACTCCTATTCAACATAGTGTTGGAAGTTCTGGCCAGGGCAATTAGGCAGGAGAAGGAAATCAAGGGTATTCAATTAGGAAAAGAGGAAGTCAAATTGTCCCTGTTTGCAGACGACATGATTGTATATCTAGAAAACCCCATCATCTCAGCCCCAAATCTCCTTAAGCTGATAGCAACTTCAGCAAAGTCTCAGGATACAAAATCATTGTGCAAAAATCACAAGAATTCCTATACACCAATAATAGACAAACAGAGAGCTAAATCATGAGTGAACTCCCATTCACAATTGCTTCAAAGAGAATAAAATACCTAGGAATCCAACTTACAATGGATGTGAAGGACCTCTTCAAGGAGAACTACAAACCACTGCTCAACGAAATAAAAGAGGGTACAAGCAAATGGAAGAACATTCCATGCTCATGGATAGGAAGAATCAATATCGTGAAAATGGCCATACTGCCTAAGATAATTTATAGATTCAATGCTATCCCCATCAAGCTACCAATGACTTTCTTCACAGAATTGGAAAAAACTACTTTAAAGTTCATATGGAACCAAAAAATAGCCCACATTGCCAAGCGAATCCTAAGCCAAAAGAACAAAGCCGGAGGCATCACACTACCTGACTTCAAACTATACTACAAGGCTACAGTAACCAAAACAGCATGGTACTGGTACCAAAACAGAGATATAGATCAATGGAACAGTACAGAGCCCTCAGAAATAATACCACACATCTACAACTATCTGATCTTTGACAAACCTGACAAAAACAAGAAATGGGGAAAGGATTCCCTATTTAACGAATGGTGCTAGGAAAACTGGCTAGCCATATGTAGGAAGCTGAAACAGGATCCCTTCCTTACACCTTGTACAAAAATTAATTCAAGATGGATTAAAGACTTAAACCTTAGACCTAAAACCATAAAAACCCTAGAAGAAAACCTAGGCAATACCATTCAGGACATGGGCATGGGCAAGGACTTCATGTCTAAAACACCAAAGGTAATGGCAGCAAAAGCCAAAATTGACAAATGGGATCTAATTAAACTCAAGAGCTTCTGCACAGCAAAAGAAACTACCATCAGAGTGAACAGGCAACCTACAGAATGGGAGAAAATTTTTGCAATCTACTCATCTGACAAAAGGCTTATATCCAGAATCTACAAAGAACTCAAACAAATTTACAAGAAAAAACAACCCCATCAAAAAGTGGGCAAAGGAAATGAATAGACACTTCTCAAAAGAAGACATTTATGCAGCCAAAAGACACATGAAAAAATGCTCATCATCACTGGCCATCAGAGAAATGTAAATCAAAACCACAATGAGATACCATCTCACACTAGTTAGAGTGGTGATCATTAAAAAGTGCTGGAAACAACACTTTTACACTGTTGGTGGGACTGTAAACTAGTTCAACCATTGTGGAAGTCAGTGCGGCGATTCCTCAGGGATCTAGAACTAGAATACCATTTGACCCAGCCATCCCATTACTGGGTATATACCCAAAGGATTATAAATCATGCTGCTATAAAGACACATGCACACATATGTTTACTGCGGCACTATTCACAATAGCAAAGACTTGGAACCAACTCAAATGCCCAACGATGATAGACTGGATTAAGAAAATGTGGCACATGTACACCAAGGAGTACTATGCAGCCATAAAAAATGATGAGTTCATGTCCTTTGTAGGGACATGGATGAAGCTGGAAACCATCACTCTCAGCAAACTATCGCAAGGACAAAAAACCAAACACCACATGTTCTCACTAATAGGTGGGAATTGAACAATGAGAACACTTGGACACAGGAAAGGGAACATCACACACTGGGGCCTGTTGTGTGGTGGGGGTAGGGGGGAGGGATAGCATTAGGAGATATACCTAATGTAAATGATGAGTTAATGGGTGTAGCACACCAACATGGCACATGTATACATGTGTAACAAACCTGCACTTTGTGCACATGTACCCTGGAACTTAAAGTATAATAAAAAAAAAAGAAAAAAAAATTCATTGGATTGAGTAATTCTTTCAGATTGTGTAATTGTCATCATAGTGGTGGGAGATCATAATTGTCATCATAATCACCATCAAATAGTATGAGAGATCGTATTTGTTTATAAAGAAGCACAATTTAGAGGGATGAGGAACTGAAATTGAAAGAACCCGGAAACAGTAGATTAAAAGGCCTGTTTTAAAAAAAGAATAAAGGGATTTGAGTAGGAGTGGCAGTGGATTAAGGGTTTATATTCATTCTTTATGGGAGTAATATAAGCACAGCGGTTGGGAATAGCTAAAGGGAATTTTATTTTTATCTTTTGCAATAACTACTTGTATATTTATTTCAGTTTTCAAATAGCATTGAATGTTTTACATACGTGTATAACTGATACTTAATATGCTTTAATTAAGCTTTCTTTTTTTTGGATTGAATGCAAATCTTCCTTAGCGTGGAAGAGTTGTACTCAGCATTGTGAGCTGGCTCTGCAGTCAGATACATGTAAACCAGACTCTTGCCTTGGTCACTCAACAATCAAGTTATTCTTTGTAAGAGTTGTGTGGCTCTTTTTTAGGCTAATTTCTTTTCTGTGATATCAGACTAATTATGGGATGCTGGAAGAATTAAATGAGATAATCCATGAAAAGTACTCCATAAAAAACTTCTGACACCTAATAAGCATTCAAGACATGTATCCATTATTATTAAATATTATATATTATATTATGAATGCAAAGCTTGCTGTAGATTTTTGCCAATTAAATTCTACGTTTTCATTGTTTATTTTATAAAAGTTTTAAATACAGTCTTCCAGTGTTTAACTGGGGAACGAACTTGCCTGAGCTTGCCTGAGAGATGGTTAGAGGAAAAGCTGTCAGAATGAAATTATAACCTTTAAAAATGCTCTTGATTGGCTTCCATTGAGCACCGAGCAAGATGGCAGCTTCCCAGACGGTTAGGCTACGGCTTCAATTTGATTACCTGCCGCCAGCTACCCCGCACCTTAGGGTCTTCTGGCTTCTGGTCGACTTGATCAGATGCCGAGTCGTCACAGATCTCATTAGCCTCATCCGCCAGCGCTTCAGCTTCAGTTATGCGGCCCTCCTAGGCCTCTACCTGGAGGGCGGGTCCTGCCCCCCGCCGAGAGCGCGCGCCTGGTGAGAGACAACGACTGCCTCAGAGTTAAATTAGAAGAGAAAAGAGTTGCTGAGAATTCTGTAGTCATCAGTAATGGCGACACTAATTTATCTCTTAGAAAAGCAAAGAAGCGGGCATTTCAGTTAGAGGAGGATGAAGAAACTGAACCAGATTACAAATATTCAAAGAAGCATTGGAAGAGGCAAGAGAACAATAACAATAATGAGGTCTTGGATCTGGAATGAAAAGCTGTCACAGATCAGACTGTCAGCCAAAAAAAAAAAAAAGAGAGAAAAAATATAGCAACCTGTGGCACAGTGGGTGATGATAATGAAGAGACCAAAAGAAAATCACCAAAGAAAGGAGAAATGTGAATATAAAAAAAAGGCCAAGAATCCCAAGTCTCCTAAAGTACAGGCAGTAAAAGACTGGGCCAATCAGAGATGTAGTTCTCCAAATGGTTCTGCTAGAAACAGCTTGTTAAAGCCAAAAGGAAAGGTAGTGTAAGCGTTTGCTCAAAAGAGAGTCCCAGTTCCTCCTCGGAGTCTGAGTCTTGTGATGAATCTATCAGTGATGGTCCCAGCAAAGTCACTTTGGAGGCCAGAAATTCCTCAGAGAAATTACCAACTGAGTTATCAAAGGAAGAACCTTCTACCAAAAATACAACTGCAGACAAACTGGCTACAAAACCTGGCTTTAGCCTTACCCCCAGAAAGGGCAAGACCTCTGGAACGTCTTCTAGTTCAGACTCTAGTTCAGAGTCAGATGACCAATGCTTGATGTCATTGAGCACCCCGGAGTGTGCTGCGGGTTTCTTAAAGACAGTGGGCCTTTTTGCAGGAAGAGGTTGTCCAGGCCTAGGGCTGTCATCACAGACTGAAGGTGCTGCTGGATGGAGGCATTCTGGCTCAAATGGTGGTGGACAGTCTCCTGGTCCTTCTCCCAGTGTGTCTCTCCCCGCTAGTTTAGGAACAGGATGGGGTAGAGGAGAGAACCTTTTTTCTTGGAAGGAAGCTAGGGAATGGGGCATGCGGGAGAGAGGTCGAGGATGAGGGCATCCTGTTTCCTGTGTTATAAATAGAAGCATTGACAACCAGAGGCAACAGCAATTAAATGACGTGGTAACAAATTCATCTACTATTATCCAGAATCCAGTAGAGACACACAAGAAGGACTATAGTCTGTTACCACTGTTAGCAGCTGCCTCTCTAGTTGGAGAAAAGATTGCATTTAAGCTTTTGGAACTAACATCCAGTTACTCTCCTGATGTCTCTGACTACAAGGAAGGAAGAATATTAAGCCACAACCCAGAGATCCAGCAAGTAGATACAGAAATTCTTTCATTCTTACCTGCCTTGAGAGAACCTGGGAAATTTGATTTAGTTTATCACAATGAAAATGGAACCGAGGTAGTGGAGTACACTGTGACACAGAAGAGCAAAATCACTGTATTTTGGAGAGAGTTGATTGACCCAAGACTGATAATTGAATCTCCAAGTAACACATCAAGTACAGAACCTGCCTGAGTATGACCTCTCCACCTTATAGTTTATGAATGTCTTGTCTGTGAAAGTGACTATAACACGAACTTTTTTTTTTAAGAGGATTTGGAAGTCGTATAGATTTTTTTGTTACCTTCACTTTACTGCATAGGAAACAATCTACCTCATCATGTAAAATGACATGGGTGTCGGTTTTGTAGATCTTTGGTTTTTTTGTGAGGTTTAATTTCAGTTACCAAAATGTAAAACATGACATTCCCTGCAGACATTGTTTTATACCAGTGTGGTTTCTTCTCTTTCTTTAAATGTTTTTGGCCATCAAGTAGCAGTCGTCAGTAGGAGTTTATAATACCAAGAATGTGCTGCGTATCTTGTCTCAATAAGTTTTAAGTAACATTTAAAAATATTAAAGCATGTTACTTGACCTAATTTTTTTAGCATTTGAGTTGTTCCATTAAATGGAGCATCTTGTAAATTTCAAGTATTTTTATACTTGCAATTGTTAAGAGTTAAAAGGTAGTTGGATTTGTCGCAGACAATGAGGTAAGGAATCCTTTCATGTTTTTCCCAACTTTAAAATTAAGGATTCTCAGGGCCCTGTGTAGAGCAGTGAAAATAAGAAGTGTGTGTGTGTGTGTGTGTGTGTGTGTGTGTTTATGCCTGGAGAACTGGTGTTCCACTTGAGTGAGAGGATTAGCTGTGAGCTTCAGACCAGGAAATGTGTCATCTTGCCAGGCACCTGGCTGAGTGTGCTGGAGTGAGGATCTTGAACAGAAACTTCCTTTTCTGTTATTATTCACTACAAAGCTGAAATGGCCAAATGTATACTGTGAAAATTGGTTTCATTTAACAAAAGATCAGATCCCTCCTTCAGCTGTACACATTTTTAAATAAAATCATACTGAACTTAAAAAAAATGCTCTTGATTATCTCCATCTATTAACAGTATCCTATCCTTGTTGGTTCAGTTTAATGTGGCCTCACCTATAAAATCTTCCCAAATCATTCACACTAAAAGTAATCTTACTTCCTTTGTACTTGTTTGAACCAATATATTTGTATACTAACTGTATTGCATTTGTTATTATTAATATACGTAGTATATCTCCCTACTAGGTTGTAAACTCTTCTTTGGAAGAAAGATTATTTTTTTCTGACTGTAACCTATCAATCTCAATTTCATTAACTGTTATATGAGGACAGTAATAGCTGTCTAGAAGAAATGTTGTGAATGTTAAAGGAAATAACCTGTGGGAAAGCACCCATTATAAGTGCTGGTACATAAACCTCAACTAATTTGTTTTTTTCTCTTCCTTATTCCTTATAATTCATATGAAAAATATGTGAGTGCTTCTATGTGCCAGGCCCAGTGCTCTGCTCTTTAGAGAGTACTGAAATGAGTAAAACACAGTCACTGCCTCCAAAGAACTTGATGATTTGTTGCATGGATTAGATTAGAATACAAAAAATTAAAATAGAAGATGAGGTTAGAAAAATTCTATAAGAGAGTTACAAACACAGTGCCAGGAAGCCAAAAGTTGGGGAACAGTTTTTCTTTTTAAAAAAATTTTTTATTCCCATAGGTTTTTGGGGAACAAGTGGTAGTTGGTTACATGAGTAAGTTCTTTAGTGGTGATTTGTGAGATTTTGGTGCACCCATTAGCCAAGCAGTATACGCTGAACCCAATTTGTAGTCTTTTATCCCTCACCCTCTTCCCACCCTTTCCCCCTGTGTTCCCAAAGTCCATTGTGTCATTCTTATGCCTTTGCATCCCTATAGCTTCACTCCCACTTATGAGTGAGAACATATGATGTTTGGTTTTCTATTCCTGAGTTACTTCACTTAGAATAATAGTCTCCAGTCCCATCCAGGTTGCTGCAAATGCCATTAATTCATTCCTTTTTTATGGCTGAGTCATATTACATCATATATCTGTCCACATTTTCTTTATCCACTCATTGATTGATGGGTATTTGGGTTGGTTTCACATTTTTGCAATTGCGAATTGTGCTGCTATAAACGTGTGTGCAAGTATCTTTTTTGTATAATGACTTCTTTTCCTCTGGGTAGATACCCAGTAGTGGGATTGCTGGATCACATGGTAGTTCTACTGTTAGTTTTTAAAGGAATCTCCACACTGCTTTGTACTAGTTTACAAAACTAGTACTAGTGGTTGTACTAGTTTACATTCCCACGAGCAGTGTAGAAGTGTTTCCTTTTCATTGCATCCATGCCCACATCTATTATTTTTTGATTTTTGATTATGGCCATTCTTGTGGCAGTAAGATGGTATCATACTTTGGTTTTGATTTGCATCTCCCTGATCATTAGTGATGTTGAGCAGTTTTTCATATGTTTGTTGGCCATTTATATATCTTCTTCTGAGAATTGTTTATTAATGTCCTTAGCACACTTTTTGATGGGATTGTTTTTTCTTGCTAATTTGTTTGAGTTCATTGTAGATTCTGGATAGTATTCCTTTGTCAGATGTATAGATTGTGAAGATTTTCTCCCACTCTGTGGGTTGTCTGTTTACTCTGCTGACTGTTCCTTTTGCCGTGCAAATTTCTTTAGTTTAATTAAGTCCCAGCTATTTATTTTTGTTTTTATTGCATTTGGTTTTGGGTTGTTTGTCATGAAATCCTTGCCTAAGCCAATGTCTAGAAGGGTTTTTCCGTTGTTATCTTCTAGAATTTTTATAGTTTCAGGTCTTAGATTTAAGTCCTTGATCCATCTTGAGTTGATGTTTATATAAGGTGAGGGGTGAGGACACAATTTCATTCTCCTACATTTGACTTGCCAGTTATCCCAGCACTATTTGTTGAAAAGGGTATCCTTTCCCCACTTTATGTTTTTGTTTGCTTTGTTGAAGATCAGTTGGCTGTAAGTATTTGGGTTTATTTCTCGGTTCTTTATTCTGTTCCATTGGTCTATGTGCTTATTTTTATACCAGTACCATGCTGTTTTGGCGACTACGGTCTTACAGTATAGCTTGAAATCGGGTAATGTGATGCCTTCAGATTTGTCCTTTTTGCTTAGTCTTGCTTTGACTATGTGGGCTCTTTTTTGTTCCATGTGAATTTCAGAATTGTTTTTTCTAGTTCTGTGAAAAATGATGGTGGTATTTTGATGGAAATTGCATTGAATTTGTAGATTGCTTTTGGCAGTATAGTTATTTTCACAATATTGATTCTACCCATCCATGAGCATGGGATGTGTTTCCATTTGTTTGTGTCATTTATGATTTCTTTCAGCAGTGTTTTGTAGTTTTCTTGTAGAGGTCTTTCACCTCCTTGGTTAGGTATATTTCTAAGTATTTTATTTTATTTTATTTTTGAAGCTATTGTAAAAGGAGTTTAGTTATTGATTTGATTCGCAGTTTGGTCACTGTTGGTATAGAGGAGAGCTACTGATTTGTGTACATTAACTTTGTTTCCTGAAAGTTTGCTGAATTCTTTTATCAATTCTAGGAGCTTTTTGGAGGAGTCTTCAGGGTTTTCTAGGTCTACAATCATATCATCAGCAAACAGCAACTGTTTGACTTCCTCTTTACTGATTTGGATGCCCTTTATTTCTTTCTCTTGTCTGATTGCTCTGGCTATGACATGAATAGAAATGGTGAGAGTGGGCATCTTTGTCTTGTTCCAGTTCTCAGAGGGGATGAGTTCAACTTTTCCCCATTCAGTACTATGTTGGCTATGGGTTTGTCATACATGGCTTTTATTACATTGAGGTATGCCCCTTGTATGCTGATTTTGCTGAGAGTTTTAATGATAAAGGGATGCTGGATTTTGTCAAATGCTTTTTCTGTGTCTATTGAGTAATCATGTGATTTTTGTTTTTAATTCTGTTTATGTGGTGTATCACATTTATTGACTTGCATATATTAAACCATCCCTGCATCCCTGGTATGAAACCCACTTGATCATGGTGGATTATCTTTTTGATATGTTGTTGGATTCAGTTAGCTATTATTTTGTTAAGGATTTTTGCATTTATGTTCATCAGGGATATTGATCTGTAGTTTCCTCTTTTGGTTATGTTCTTTCTTGGTTTTGGTATTAGGAAGATACTGGCTTCATAGAATGCTGATGTCTTCAACTACCAGGGCGAGTAGGAAGGACCATCAGGTGGGGGCAGAGCTAGGTGTGTCTGAGCTCAGACTCTCCTTGGGTGGCTATTGCTGTGGCTGCTGTGGGGGATGGATTTGTGGTTCCCAGGTCAATGGAATGATGTTCCCAGGAGGATTATGGCTGTCTCTGCTGTGTCATTCAGGTTGTCAGAGAAGCAGGGGAAAGCCAGCAGTCACAGGCTTCACCCAGCTCCCAAGCAACCCAGAAGGCTGGTCTCACTTCCATCATGTCCCCAGCCCCCGAAAAGACACCAAGTCTGTTTCCAGACAGTGGAAGAGCAGGGCTGAGAACTTGCCCCAGGTTACTAGCCTCCCATGTGTGAAAGCAAGCAGGGCTTTCATGCCTTCCCACCTGAGGAGTCTGCATACCGGATTCATGCCCTCCCCAGAGTTCTGGCCAGGAGACTTTGTGTTTGGTTGGAATTGTTACAAAGTTCAGCTGGAGATTTCCTTTTCTTTGTGGTCTTTTCCCAGTACCTCTGCCAGCCCTCTCCAAGGACCTCTGTGGACAAGGCAGAAATGGCTCTCCAGGGGACCTAGAGAGCCTAAAGGGCTTCTCCTGCTGCTTCCTCTACCTCTGTATTTAGCTTGACTCTCTAAATTAACTCAGCTCCAGGTAAGGCCAGAATCTTCTCCTGTGATCCAGACCTGCAGGTTCCCTAGTGAGGGTGTGTGTTTGCAGATGGACAATCCTCCTTTCCTACTTCCACAGCTTGGGCACTCACTGTATTTGGGGTGTCTCCTTGCTCTTACAGGAGCAATCTGCTTCCTTCAGAGGGTCTGTGGGTTCCCTCAGCTTTTCTGGTTTATTCTTGCAGTAGTTTTGGAGCAAAAGTTCACAATGCAAGTCTCCACACACTGCTCTCTCTGTGTGGGAGCTGCAATCTAGTCCTGCCTCCTGTCCACCATGATCCCTTAGTTTTTCCTCTTGTAGCTTACTAAGCTTTTTAAAGATAATTATTTTGAATTCTTTTTAGGCAATTCATATATCTCTATTTCTTTGGGGTCAGCCACTGGAGCTTTATTATTATTATTTTGGTGGTATATTTCCTTGATTTTTTATGTTCTTTGAAGCCTTGCTTTGTTGCCTTCTCATTTGAAGAAGCAGTAAACTTCTCAAGTCTTTGATTGCTGGCATTGGGAGAGAACAATCTTCACCATTCAGCCTGGCTAGAGATCTGGAGGTGGCTCAGATCATTTCAATTGATGTATCCCCCTACTGTTCTTATTCCCTGTTGGGGGATAGTGTCAGGATTGTATGCCTTCCCTTGATCCCATAAAACCAGGCCAGGTAGTGAGAACTTTCCATTTATTTCTTCTAGTGTAATGCCAAAGATCATTGCCTTAACCATGCCAAAGAATTGGTGTGGCAGCTGCCCGCAGCGAGTGATAGAGACATGGACCGAAAGAGAGAAAAAGCTGTAGGCTTTATTGGGCAGAGTGAAAGTACAAAGCTTCCACAGCATGGAAGGGGTCCCAAACGGGTAGCCAGAGTTAGATTATGCAGTTGCCTTTTCAACTCTTTAAGGTGGGAAATACATGCGGAGGGAAGATGTTACCAGAGCAAGAAACAAAAGCAGTAAATTATTTTGTGACATGTCTTAGATTTTGAGGAAAACCAGAATTGCAGCTCAGGTTTTATCTACTTTATGACCTTGCAGCGGCATGGCAAAGGAGACAGGATTTTATAGGATTTTACAAAGTATGTTTACAAGGAATTGGAATTGGGAGCATAGATAAAGTCTGCTGGTCACAGAAAAATGGGCAGTCAACATTCTTTTAAGTTTTGGGGGAGGGGGAAGGAAGAGAGGGAGAGAAGACACAGGGAAGCTTACAGCAAAATTTTCATTGTTTATAGCTTTCTTGGGGAAGAAGACACATGCACAAATCTGGGTGTTAGGAATATTTTAAGCATACATCTTCAATATTATTCATCCAGGACCGAAGTAAGTCCTGATGCAGGAAATGAGTGAGTTTCACAGCTTTCTGATCCCCTACTTGACCCAGGAAGCCCAGCTGGCACCTCCTCTCACTAGGGCTGTGATCTGGAGTGATCAAAGTTGTGCACCTTCTCCCAGTTTAGCAGAGTTGAGCCATGTGTTGATATCTGTGCACTGTCTTTGCAGGCTCATGTTTGCCATCTTCAGGGGAGCACATGTACTGTCTGCAGGGAAACCTGGGGTGCCATCTGTGGAGGAGTGCAAGGTGCTGGTGATGGTAGTGGTGGTGGGAGTATGTGCATGGAGTGCTGTGACATGTCAGTTAATTTGGGGGATCACATGTGACACACCCCCACAGGGTTCGTGGGTGATATCTACAGGCCAGCCAGTAACATCTGTGGCCAATTATTGAGATCCGTGTACCCGCTGCTTTGAGCTTCTGCTCCTTTTAACTGCTTCTTGCTGCCAGACAATTCAGCTGTGCTAATCCTCTCAGTGTTCTGGATGGGACAAGATAGAACGGGGTTTCTTGGATTCAACCTTCAATGCTGGGAGAGCTGGGTGCTCACTTTGCCCTCACTTCCACCTGTGGGAGAAATCATCAACCAAGGGGTTCTTCCTTGGCACTGAGCTGCGCCATCTTGTGCAGCGGGTGATGTGCATAAAATGTAACTGTTCTTACCTACTTTAATGCACACATTATTGAATTTTTTTTGCTCCACCATGATTCTAGAACATCTCAGCTAGACTCCTGAGCTCCTGAAAGGTATTCTTATCCATGGGTGGTTTTAAAATTGGCATTTCTCTGGGGAGTTGAGGGTTGGCACCTCCCATCCCACTATCTTGCTGATGTCACTCTCTAGATAGAATTTTATTTATCTTTTTACCCTTAGCACAAAGCACAGGATTTGGTACATAAATATTTAACATACATATGTTGATGGCCTTTATAATTATAATGAATGCTGAAAATATTCTAAAGGAGTTAAGTTTATGAACAAGTATTTATCTAGTGCCTGTGAGTCACTATTCTAGGCATTGAAAATAAAGTAATTTGCAAGTTGGATAGTTTCCTGACCTCAAGGTGCTTATATTCTAGTGGGAATAATAAACATAGAAAGCCTCAATCAAGAGGTGACATTTAGCTTGAGGCTTGAATGATGAGAAGGAGTTACCAGTGTGAATATCTAGGGAAAGGATATTCTAGGCAGAAAAGCCGCAAGTATAAGGTCCCTGAGAGAAAAATGAGCTTTCATATTTGAGTGAAATAGTGATGGCCAATGTGGTTGCAATGCAATGCAGGAGGGAGGTGAAGACAGAAAGATAAGCAGAGGCTAGATCACATAGAGCTTTGAAAGTCATGGAAAGGAGCTGAATTTTACTTTAAGTATAATGGGAAGACATTAAAAAGGTCTTAAGAGGGAGAATGCTATAACCTAATTGTGCTTCAGGATAATAATCTTGTGAAGAAAAGGTGGTAGAGGGCCAAGAGCTGAGTCAGGAAAATCAGTTAGGAAGCTCTTTTAATAGTTCATATGAGAAGTCATGGAGGCTTGGTCTGCAGTTATACAATGGAAAAGGTAAGGAATTGACTTTGAATTTATTTTGGAGGTGGTGCTATTAGGACTTGATTTGGTGTGATGTGAGGAAAAGAGATGACTCAAGGATAACTCTTAGATTTTTTACCTTATCCTTGAATGTGTGATACTATTGTTCACTGAGATGAGACAGGCTGGGAGGAGAAGGGATGGAGTAGTCAACTTTTTGAGAAATTAAATAAAAACGTATTATTGGCATTGCCAAGATATAGATCATTAGCAAACTTGACAAGAAGAAACCTTATAGGAACAGGTCTAGAAGAGAATGGACAGTGATAAAGGAGGATGGTGAATATAGACAAATCTTTTCAAGGGATTTTGCTGCGAAGAGAAACAGAAATGGGCAGTAGCTGAGAGAGGTAGTTTAAGATAGGAACTATTGTAGCAACTATAATGATGGGAATGATCCACTGGAGAAACAACATTTGATGATGTAGGGCTAAAGAAAGGACATTATGGGAAAGAATTTGGAACATTTGAAATAGGTGAGAAGGCAGAGCATGTCGGTACATATTGAGAAGGTTGAGAAATTCATGGTGGGAAAAGTACTTATTTTGTCATCAGGAGGCAGATATCAAGAAGTTTTCTACTGTCACGTGATACCTTATTCTGCTTATTTTTCAATCTGTTTCCTATGATATCTGCTTTTCCAATTTTCTGCCTGATGTATGCCAGAAGGTAAGTTCAAAAGCTTCCCAAAACTGATTTCTTTATTGGGTTTTATGTGTGGTATGTTTAAGATGATGTTTCCTAATCATAAGCCTATTAATTCTAAATAGAAAAAGAGCAGGATACCATAAATATAAATGTGATTACACTAATGATAATGACTCAAATTTAAATTGCATTTTTTCCAAACTTGACCCCTAGTTTTTCTTCAAGTCTCAAGTAGTTTTCCCTGAAAGATTCTAGGTATGTCTTGCAGGCGCATGTCTGAGATGACATAAGCTAAATCCTTCCTCTCCTTGATCTACTTTGTCCTCAGAGTCACCGGAGGTGAGCTTTATCATAAACACTGTGACTGGCATACACTTCTACATGCTGATGTCCTTGCCAAGGGGTTGTCTACAGAAGCTGTCAAATCATGAGGTACCTGGAGAGGATGTAGCCTAAGGCCACACTTTGAACTCTCCTATTCCCTCACATTATTTATAAAAAGTGGGCTGTGCCTTGAGATATATTTTTTTTAGAGATTCAGTTTCTCTGTTGAAATTCTTCATTTTTCATCAATTTCTTTAACATATTTATAATTTTTTTTCTTAATTATGGTTCACATTTTCCCAGTTTTTCACGTCTCTCATTTAAAAAATTACATGCACTGATATTGACATTTTAAAATTTATATGCTTAAACCTAATTGTTTTTAAAATAATTATGGAGATTCAAATAAGTATTATTTCCTCCCAGGAAAAGTGTGCCCTTTCTTTGTGAGGAGTCAAGCTGAGTCAGTGCTGAGTTGCAGCTCTAGGTAGTTTCAGTTCACCTCTAGTTTCAAATATCTAGAGAATGTTACCTGTTCTGTGTGTATTACAGGGCTCCCCCTCTAAAAGGATTTTGAGACCTAAGGGCTTTAAGACTTTTTGCTTTCCAGCCCAGCCACCAGCATGTTGTGCTGCTGCTTACTAAACAGAAGTCTCATGGAGATAATTGATAGGCAGGCGGGATTACCTCTGCATTTGGGGCTCCTATAGATTCCAATCTGTCACACCAGTGTGCATGGTTGTTAAAAGTTCTGCTGGCTTGGCCTTACTTTAACAGAGTTCCTCTGCTTAAAACACACCCTATCTTTATGTCCATGCCTCCCCTAGGAACAGTTTTTCCCTTTTTGGAATTTAGTTTCTTTAGATATATATAATGTGTATATATATATACATATAGTGTATTCTCTCCCTTCTCTGAACACCAACTCACTCATTTTAACATTTAAATAAATTATATATAGTTTATATGTAAACTATTTATAAACTATGTATAACTATTTATATACAGTTCACATATAAACTATATATATAAATAGTTTAAATGTTAAAATAAGTGAGGTGGTGTTCGGAGAAGGGAGAGAAATGAACTTGGACTCAGGGAAAGGTTAAGAAGATATGACTGGAATTAAGGCAAAATTGGTTAATGGGTACAAAAATACTGTTTAGATAGAAGGAATGAATTATTTTGTTTAATAGTACTATAGAGAAATTATACTTAACATTAATTTATTATATAATTCAAAAAGCTAGGAGAGAAGAATTATAAAAGATAAATGAGGCAATGGATAAATAAAATAAATAAATAAATAAATAAAATAAATAAAAATAAATGTTTGAGGTAGTGGAGATCCCTATTACTCTGATTTGATCATTACACATTGTATACATGTATGAAAATATGTACCTCAAAAATATATACAACTATGATCTATCAATAAAAAATTCAAAAACATTCTAAAAACATCAAAAAGGCCTAAAAGCTGGATACCTAATTTTGTGCTATGGAAAACAGTATGAGAAGGGAGTAGAAACATTAAATAAATGAATTTGCATAGTAAAGAATTTGTTTAGATACCATTGTAAGTCCCTGTAAGATTCTAGTGGAGCCAACCTCACTCAATGGCAGTTTTCCATTTTCACATATTTAATAAAGAGTCTGAAAACTTTCCAGTCTTATACAGTCTTGTGTTCATATCTAATTATTCATATCAGACATGCAGTAATTACTGGAATCATTAAAAAGACTCATCCTAGAACCCAGAAGTTTACTGTTAATTATTGTTTTTTGATAAGATTTATGTAACTTTAATCATAAGGTTCATGATATGGTTTGGCTCTGTGTCCCCACCCAAGTCTCATCTTGAATTGTAATCCAAATTGTAATCCCCATGTGTTGAGGGAGGGACCTAATGGGAGGTGACTGGATCATGGGAGCAATTTCTCCTGTGCTGTGCTAGTGCTAGTGAGTGAATTCTCATAAGATCTGATGGTTTTAAAAGTGGCACTTCCTCTTTCACTCTTTCTTTCCTGCTGCCTTGTGAAAAAGGTGACGCTTCCCCTTTCACAATGATTGTAAGACCTCCCCACCCATGCAGAATTGTGAGTCAATTAACCCTCTTTTGTTCATAAATTACCCAGTTTCAGGTAGTAACTTTATAGCAGTTTGAAAATTGACTAATACAGTTCATGAACTTTGATTTAGAACTGGAGTGACTTGTTAAACTCCTATAAAGATATAATACTTGGACTGTTAAGTATAAATTAAAGGCCTGTATGAAAGTAAATTTATCATATTTACCTGTACTCCACATCTTGTCATCCACCATGTTTTGAATTTGAAGATATGTAGAGAGAACAAATTTTGTTTGTTAACATGATTTATAACTTTTAAATATTTAAACGTATGTTCCTTGTGCCACATTATACCATTTGTACACAAATGTTAGGAATGTGCCTCTTAGCCTTATTTTTCACTGTGCTCATGTCACTTTATGCTGCTATACTTTATGATTTCTCCTGTTCCCAGCATGCCCAGCTATTTTTTTTTTTTTTTAAGATAGTTGTGCCTATATCCTTGTCATTCCCTCTTTCTGTAATGCCCTTTCTCTTTTGCTGCCTGGTAGAATCTCTCACATTCTTCAAAGTTCAACTAAAATGCTGCTTCTTGGGAAGCCCACCTGACCAGTTGGTCTTTCCCTCCTCTGTGATTCCACAGACATTTTTAGTTGTATACATTACATCACTTACAATAATGAGCTCTGGAAAACAAGTTCTTACTGTGTTATTCCCAGTTACCTTATGATAAAGTCTAAAATCCTTAGCGAGACTTGCAAGGACCCCACCTTATCACAGCCTGAATACTTAATTCTTCAGTCTCATCTCTTACTCTGGTCAGATTATTCTTTCTATTTGAACTGCTTGAGGCTCTCTTCTCAAACTTTTTACACTTGCTGTTCCTTTTGCCTTGGGCATTATTTTCTATACTCCTGGTGACTCTCTCTACTCATTCCTTCTTTAAATTTTTAGCTAAAAATTTACTTCCTCTGAGAAACTTTCTGTGACTCCTTGATTACGTTAGTTCTCCCTGATATAAAAGTGCCCATAGCATCCTATACTTTGCACTTGAATGATATATTCTATCTTTTTTTATCCATCTATCAATGCTATCAATTAATGCTATCTTTTCCATTGAATTTCATGAGTGTGTCTGTCTTGCTCACAGATATATACCCATTACTTAAACATGTATCACTTACCTCAAAGGAATTGGCTAAGTATTTCATGATAGAATGAATGGAAGGATGAGTTCAAAACTTCATGAGAGAAGTCTTCCAACTCATCTCATTCTCCAAGTGCTTATATAATGTGAGGCATGGGGTGTGTACTGAATGCTATCATTAAATTTCATTTTTATAAATATGTTTCCTTTATTTATGACTTATTTGCAGTTTAATACTCAGAATTTTCAAGTAAAATTGGGTCAATTTTACCCTTTAAAGTACTTGTATGTTTTCTGTATTTAAATGTAATGCATCATGAAATATTTAGGATTATTTATGGACCTCCTGATCATTATTCTCATACAACTTTGTTGTATCCTACCAAGTTTAGAGACCTCTCCCCATCCAGGGCTCTAGCTAGATACATTCTATCCCTAAGGTGTTTTCATCCAATCTGTAGTTGTAAATACCATTTATACGCTGATAACTCTCAGATTTGATGTGTACCTGAAATTCCAGATTGACATAACCTATTATCTACTGAACATCTTTACTTGGATGGCTAATGGGTATCTCAAACATGACATATATTAAATACAGCTCTAATGTTTCTCTCCTTGTTAACAATAATAAATTCTTATTCCGTTAGGAAGAGATGGAATGATATTTGGTCATAGTAAAAAAAGTAACAACAGAACAGATTTCACTCATCTCATAGATCAATGTGAGCTTCTTACCAGAGCACACACCTGTAAAAGTTGGCCAAGGAGGCCAGGCACGATGGCTCACACCTGTAATTCCAGCACTTTGGGAGGCCAAGACGGGTGGATCACAAGGTCAGGATTTCGAGACCAGCCTGGCCAACATGGTGAAACCCTGTCTCTACTAAAGATACAAAAACACAATTAGCCAGGCATGGTGGCTCATGCCTGTAATCCCAGCTATTCGGGAGGCTGAGGCAGGTGAATCACTTGAGCTCAGGAGGCAGAGGTTGCAGTAAGCCAAGATCACACCACTGCACTCCAGCTTGAGTGACAGGGTGAGACTCCGTCTCAAAAAAAAAAAAAAAAGTTGGCCAAGGAGCAACAGCCTCACTCCAGTGACAACACTTCTGTGGCCCTCAATCCTATGATCAATCAATCTTTAACTACTCCCTCTTAAGTGTTTTTCATTATTTTCAAGATTTTATGCTTCCCCAAATCAAATATATTAGTAGTTTGTTTTCTTCAGAGTCTTTGCCTAGAAACACAGCTCTTCTTTACTTAGCACACACAAAAAGTCAGATTTTGCTTTCAGATACATAATGGAAGCCTCTTCCTTTAACAACCTGCAGCTTTTTAGTGAAGATGGCTGATTAGGAACAGCTCCAGTCTGCAGCTCCCAGGGTGAGTGACACAGAAGATGGGTGATTTCTGCACTTCCAATTGAGGTACCGGGTTCATCTCACGGGGGCTTGTCAGACAGTGGGTGCAGTCCATGGAGCACAGTGGGGCATCGCCTCACCTGGGAAGCATGAGGGGTTGGGGAATTCCCTTTCCTAGCAAAGGGAAGGCGTGACAGACAATACCTGGAAAATTGGGACACTCCCACACTAATACTGCACTTTTCCAACAGTCTTAGCAAATGGCACATCAGGAGATTATATCCTGCACCTGGCACAGAGGGTCCCATGCCCACAGAGCCTCACTCATTGCTAGCACAGCAGTCTGAGATTGAACTGCGAGGCGACAGTGAGGTGCCAGCAAGGCTGAGGGAGGGGCATCCGCCATTGCTGAGGCTTGAGTAGGTAAACAAAGCCTAGGAAGCTCGAACTGGGTGGAGCCCACTGCAGCTCAAGGAGGCCTGCCTGCCTCTGTAGACTCTACCTCTGGGGGCAGAGCATAGCAGAAAAAAAGGCAGCAGAAACTTCTGCAGACTTAATGTCCCTGTTTGACAGCTGTGAAGAGTAGTGGTTCTCCCAGCATGGAGCTTGAGATCTGAGAACGGACAGACTCCTCCTCAAGTGGGTCCCTGACCCCTAAGTAGCCTAACTGGGAGGCACCTCCCAGTAGGGGGTGACTGACACTTCATATGGCCGGGTGTCCCTCTGAGATGAGGCTTCCAGAGGAAGGATCAACCAGCAACATTTACCATTCTGCAGACTCTGCTGGTGATACCAGGCAAACAGGGTCTGGAGTGGACCTCCAGCAAACTCCAACAGACCTGCAGCTGAGGGTCCTGACTGCTAGAAGGAAAACTAACAAACAGAAAGGACATCCACACCAAAACCCCATTGATACGTCACCATAATCAAAGACCAAAGGTAGATAAAACCACAAAGATGGGGAGAAACCAGAGCAGAAAAGCTGAAAATTCTAAAAATCAGAGCGCCTCTTCTCCTCCAAAGGAATGCAGCTCCTCACCAGCAAAGGAGCAAAACTGGATGGAGAATGACTTTGACGAGTTGAGAGAAGGCTTCAGACGATCGGTAATAACAAACTTCTCCGAGCTAAAGGAGGATATTCAAGCTCATTGCAAAGAAATTAAAAACCTTGAAAGAAGATTAGACGAATGGCTAGCTAGAATAACCAATGCAGAGAAGTCCTTAAAGGACCTGATGGAGCTGAAAACCATGGCATGAGAACTACGTGATGAATGCACAAGCTTCAGTAGCTGATTCGATTAACTGGAAGAAAGGGTATCAGTGATGGAAGATCAAATGAATGAAATGAAGCGAGAAGAGAAGTTTAGAGAAAAAAGAAAAAAAAGAAACGAACAAATCCTCCAAGAAATGTGGCACTATGTGAAAAGACCAAATCTACGTCTGACTCGTGTACCTGAAAGTGACAGGGAGAATGGAACCAAGTTGGAAAACACTCTGCAGGATATTATCCAGGAGAACTTCTCCAATCTAGCAAGGCAGGCCAACATTCAAATTCAGGAAATACAGAGAATGCCACAAAGATACTCCTTGAGAAGAGCAACTCCAAGACATATAATTGTCAGATTCACCAAAGTCGAAATGAAGGAAAAAATATTAAGGGCAGCCAGAGAGAAAGGTCAGGTTACCCACAAAGGGAAGCCCATCAGACTAACAGTGGATCTCTCAGCAGAAACTCTACAAGCCAGAAGAGAGTGGGGGCCAATATTCAACGTTCTTAAAGAAAAGAATTTTCAACCCAGAATTTCATATCCAGCCAAACTAAGCTTCATAAGTGAAGGAGAAATAAAATACTTTACAGACAGGCAAATGCTGAGAGATTTTGTCACCACCAGGCCTGCCCTAAAAGAGCTCCTGAAGGAAGCACTAAACATGGAAAGGAACAACCAAGTACCAGCCACTGCAAAAACATGCCAAATTGTAAAGACCATTTAGGCTATGAAGAAACTGCATCAACTAACGAGCAAAATAACCAGCTAACATCATAATGACAGGATCAAATTCACACATAACCATATTAACTTTAAATGTAAATGGGCTAAATTCTCCCATTAAAAGACACAGACTGGAAAATTGGGTAGTCAAGACCCATCAGTGTGCTGTATTCAGGACACCCATCTCACGTGCAGAGACACACATAGGCTCAAAACAAAAGGGTGGAGGAAGATCTACCAAGCAAATGGAAAACAAGAAAAAGCAGGGGTTGCAATCCTAGTCTCTGATAAAACAGACTTTAAACCAATAAAGATCAAAAGAGACAACGAAGGCCATTACATAATGGTAAAGGGATCAATTCAACGAGAAGAGCTAACTATCCTAAATATATATGCATGCAACACAGTAGCACTCAGATTCATAAAGCAAGTCCTTAGAGACCCACAAAGAGACTAAGACTCCCACACAATAATAATGGGAGACTTTAACACCCCACTGTCAACATTAGACAGATCAATGAGACAGAAAATTAACAAAGAAATCCAGGAATTGAACTCAGCTCTGCACCAAGCAGACCTAATAGACATCTACAGAACTCTCCACCCCAAATCAACAGAATATACATTCTTCTCAGCACCACATCACACTTATTCCAAAATTGACCACATAGTTCGAAGTAAAGAACTCCTCAGCAAATGTAAAAGAACAGATATTATAACAAACTATCTCTCAGACCACAGTGCAATCAATCTAGAACTCAGGATTAAGAAACTCACTCAAAACCACTCAACTACATGGAAACTGAACAACCTGCTCCTGAATGACTACTGGGTACATAATGAAATGAAGGCAGAAATAAAGATGTTCTTTGAAACCAATAAGAACAAAGACACAACATACTAGAATCTCTGGGACACATTCAAAGCAGTGTGTAGAGGGAAATTTATAGCACTAAATGCCCACAAGAGAAAGCAGGAAAGATCTAAAATTGGCACCCTAACATCACAATTAAAAGAACTAGAGAGTCAAGAGCAAACACATTCAAAACTAGCAGAAGGCAAGATATAACTAGGATCAGAGCAGAGCTGAAGGAGGTAGAGACATAAAAAACCCTTCAAAAAGTCAATGAATCCAGGAGCTGGTTTTTTTAAAAGATCAACAAAATTGGTAGACCGCTAGCAAGACTAATAAGAAAAGAGAGAAGAATCAAATAGATGCAATAAAAAATGATAAAGGGGTTATCACCACTGATTCCACAGAAATACAAACTACCATCAGAGAATAGTATAAACACCTCTATGCAAATAAACTAGAAAATCTAGAAGAAATGGATAAATTCCTGGACACATAGACCCTCCCAAGACTAAACCAGGAAGAAGTTGAATCCTTGAATAGACCAATAACAGGTTCTGAAATTGAGGCAATAATTAATAGCCTACCACCCAAAAAAAGTCCAGGACCAGATGAATTCACAGCCGAATTCTACTAGAGGTACAAAGAGGAGCTGGTAACATTCCTTCTGAAAATATTCCAATCAATAGAAAAAGAAGGAATCCTCCCTAACTCATTTTATGAGGCAAGCATCATCCTGATACCAAAGCCTGGCAGAGACACAACAAAAAAAAAAAGAGAATTTTAGACCAAGATCCCTGATGAACATCAGTGCAAAAATCCTCAATAAAATACTGGCAAACCGAATCCAGCAGCACATCAAAAAGTTTATCCACCACGATCAAGTTGGCTTCATCCCTGGGATGCAAGGCTGGTTCAACATATGCAAATCAATAAATGTAATCCATCATATAAACAGAACCAAAGACAAAAACCACATGATGATCTCAATAGATGCAGAAAAGTCCTAAGATGCAGAAACTAGCTAAGTTTCTTTCATACAAATTTTAGAATCAACTTTATTTCTATAAAAAAGGCTACTGCAATTTTGGCTTTGCACTGAACAGATAGATCAATTTGGGAAAATGAATTGAGTTTTTAATCTATGAACATGGTATATATTTTCATTTATTCTTTAATTACTTTTGGCAGTGCTTTGTAATGTTCAATGTACAGGTCTTGCACATATGTTTTTGATTTATTTGTTTCTAAGTATTTCATGTTTTTGAAGCTACTGTAAATGTTATTGCTATACCAGAATTTATTTATCCATTATGTTGTTTATGATATTAGAACTATTTAGTTTTTGGCTCTTATGAGTAACACAGCTATGCACATTTTAAAATAAGTATTTCAGTGCACATGTGCAAGCATTATTTTTGGATATAGTGTTAAGAGTGAAATTGCTGGGTTGTTGAGTATGCATATGTTCAACTAGAGTAGATAATCCTGAATGATTTTCCAAAGTTTGGTTCCCAAATTTGATGAAAGACATGAATTTACACACTCAACAAACTCAACAGGAGCAAGCTAGTGGAATAAAAGATTCCACCCATCATCCCTGCCACAAGGACACCAATTTAACAATTTATTTTTTAAAATTGAGATAGAGTCTCACTTTGTTGCCCAGCCTGGAATGCAGTGGCATGATCTCAGCTCACTGAAGCCTCTGCCTTCCAGGTTTGAGTGTTTCTCCTGCCTCAGCCTCTTGAATAGCTGTGAGTACAAGTGCGCTAATTTTTGTATTTTTAGTAAAGACAGGTTTTGCCATGTTGGCCAGGCTGGTCTCGAACTCCTGACCTCAGGTGATCTGCCTGCCTTGGCTTTCCAAAGTGCTGGGATTCTAGGGATGAGCCACAATGCCCAGCCAAATGTAACAATTAGGTACACAGAAAAAACACCTTCATAAGAACAAAAAATCAGGTGAACTCTCACAGTACCTGGCTTTAACTATATATCCCTGAAAGAGGCACTGAAGAGATACAAAAAGCAATCTTGAATCACTGATGCCACCCCCATCCCAACCCTAGCAGTGGTGGCTGGGTGCAGAGAGTGTCTCTGGGCACGGGGGAAGGAGAGCACAGCAATTGTGAGGAATTGAACTCAGTTCTGTCCTGATAGAGCATAAAGGAAAACTGGACCAAACTCAGCTGACACCCACCCATGAAGGGAGCATTAAAATCAGCCCTTGCCAGAGAGGAATTGTAGGTCCCAGAGATCAGAACTTAAGTTCCCACAAACCTCACCACTGAGGGCTGGAGTGCTCTGGGTCTCTGAGTAAACTTGAAAGGCAGTCTAGGCCATAAGAACTGCAACTCTTAGGTGAGTTCTAGTGCTGAACTGGGCCCAGAGACAGTGGACTGGGGGGACATGTGACATACTGAGAAACCAGCTTGGGCATCTAAGGGAGTGCTGGCATCACCCCTCCCCTAACCCCAGGCTGTACCACTCATAGCTCCAAATGAGACCCCTTCCTTCTGCTTGAGGAGAGGACAGGGAAGGGTGGGGAGCACTTTGTCTTACATCTTGGATACCAGCTCAGCCACAGCAGATAAGGCACTGGTCATACCCCTGTTCCAGACCCTAGTTCCCAGACATTTCTAGGCACACCCTAGGACAGAGGAAACTTGCTGCCTTGAAGGGAAGGATCTGGTTCTGGCAGGACCCATCACCTTCTAAGAGTCCTTGGGCCCTGAATAACCACTAGTGAGGTAGTATGCTGTGGGCCTTTGGTGAAACTCTGAGACTTGTGGCTTCAGGTGAAATTCAGCAATTTCCAGCTGTGGTGGCTATGGGGAAAAACTCCTTCTGCTTGAGAAAAGCAGAGAGAAAAGTAAAAGGGACTTTATCCTGCCACTTAGGTACCAGCATGGCCACAGTGGGGTAGAGCATCAGTGGGCTCTTGCAGTCCCCAATTCTAGTACATGACTCTTGGCCAGCATATCTGGACCTGCCCTGGGCCAGAAGAGAGCCCATTTCCCTGAAGGATGAGTCCCAGGCCATTTCCCTGAAGGATGAGTCCCAGGCCTCTTCCCTGGGATGAGTCCAAGGCCAGGCAGAATTCACCATAAGCTGACTTAAGAGCCCTTGGGTAGTCTGGCAGAACTCCCTGTGGCCTGTGGTGGTGGTAGCTATGGGAGTGAGGCTCCTCTGCTTTTGGAAAGTGGAAGTAAGTGCATCTTTTGGTTTGAGTGCCAGCTCAGCTGCAGTACAATAGAACACCAGGTAGACTTCTAAGGTTTTTGACTCTAGTCCCTGACATCTGGATGGCACCTCTGGACCCACCCAGGGCCTGAGGGAACTCACCACCTTGAAAGGAAAGACACAGACCTGGGTGGCTTTGCCATCTTCTGATTGTAGAGCCCCAGAGCCTTGAGCAAACACAGACAATTGCCAGGGAGTGGTTATAGCAGGCCTTGGGTGAAATTCAGTGCTGTACTGGCTTCAGGTCTGACCCAGTGCAGTCACAGTGGTGGTGGCCACAGGAGTGCTTGTCACTCACTCCAAGTTTTAGGTGGCTCAGAACAGAGAGAGAGACTTTCTTTGTTTGGGAGAAAGTAAGGCAAGAGAACAAGAGTCTCCACCTTGTAATCCAGAGAATTCTCCCAGATCTTGTCCAAGACCATCAAGGCAGTACCACTATGAGTGCAAGAACCACAGCATAACTGGGCTTGGGGTGCCTCTAAAGTGATACAGCTTAGATCACAGCACTCAAGTTCTTTAGAATATATGGAAATCCTTTCCAAGAAGGATGGGTACAAACAAGTCCAGATAGGGGACAGTACAATAAATAACAAATTATTCAATTACCAGAAACTGAAGAAAATCTATAGACATCAAGGCCATCTGGGAAAACATGACCTCATCAAATGAATTAAATAAAATGCCAAGGACCAATCCTGGAGAAACAGAAATATGTGACCTTTCACACAGGGAATTCAAAATAGCTGAGGAAGCTCAAAGAAGTTCAAGACAACACAGAGAAAGAATTCAGAATTCTATTAGATAAATTTAACAAAGAGATTGAAATAATTAAAAAGAATCAAGAAAAATTTTGGAGTTGAAAAATGCAATTGGCATACTAAAGAATGTGTAAGAGCCTTAATAGCAGAATTGATCAAGCAGAAGAAAGAATTAGTGAGCTTGAAGACAGACTATTTGAAAATACAGTTAGAAGAGACAAAAGAAAAAAAGAATAAAAAACAAGGAAGCATGCCTATGGGATATAAGAAACAGCCTCAAGAGGGCAAACCTAAGAATTATTGACCCTAAAGAGGAGGTAGAGAAAGAGATAGGGGTAGAAAGTTTATTCAAAGAGATAACAGAGAACTTACCAAACCTAGAGAAAGATATCAATGTACAAACACAAATATAACGAGAAGGTTATAGAACACCAAGCAGATTTAAACCAAAGAAGACTACCTCAAGACATTTAATAATTAAACTCCCAATGATCAAAGAGAAAGGATTCTAAAAAGAAGAAGAGAAAAGAAACAAGTAATGTACAAAGGAGCTCCAATACATGTGGCATCAGACCTTTCATTGGAAATGTTACAGGCCAGGAGAGAGTGGCATGATGTACTTGAAGTGCTGAGGGAAAAAACTTTTATCCTAGAATAGTAAATCCAGTGAAAATATCCTTCAAACATGAAGGAGAAATAAAGATTTTCCCAGACAAAAGCTGAGGGGTTTGATCAACACCAGACCTGTCCTATGAGAATAACTTAAGGGAATACTTCAATCAGAAAGAAAAGGACATTAATGAGTAATAAGTAATCACCTGAAGGTTGAAAACTCACTGGTAGTAGTAAGTACACAGAAAAACACAGAATATTATAACACTGTAACTGTGGTGTGTGAACTGCTTTGTCCTAAGTAGAAAGACTAAACAACGAATTACTCAAAAATGATAACTAAACAACTTTTCAAGACATAGACAGTACAATAACATATACATAGAAACAACAAAAAATTAAAAACTGGGGGAATGAAGTTAGTGTGTAGTTTTTTTTTTAGCTTGCTTGCTTGTTTATGCAAAGTATTAAGTTGTTATCAGCTTAAAATAATAGATTATAATATAGTATTTGCAAGCCTCATGGTAACCTCAAACAAAAAAAATACAATGAATACACAAAAAAATAAAAGCATGAAACTAAATCATATCACCAGAGAAAATTGCCTTTACTAAAAAAAGACAGGAAGGAAAGAGAGAAGGAAGAGACCAAAAAACAATAACAAAATGGCAGGAGTAAGTCTTTACTTATCAATATAGCACTAAATGTAAATGGACTAAACACTTCAATCAAATGACAGAGTGGCTGAATAAATGAAAATATTTAGATTGGTGCAAAAGTAATTGTGGTTTTCGCCACTAAAAGTAATGGCAAAATCCGCAATTACTTTTGCACCAACCTATGGTGGAACTGTTGACCTGTTGCTTACAAGAAGCACACTTCACCTATAAATAAACACATAGACTAAAAATAAAGGGATGGAAAAAATATTCTATGCCAATGGAAACCAAAAAAGAGCAGGAGTAGCTATACTTGTATCAGACAAAATAGACTTCAAGACAAAAACTATAACAAGAGACAAAAAAGGTAACTGTATAATAATAAAGGAATCAATTCAGCAAAAGAATATAAAAAATTTAAATATATAAACACTCAACACTGAAGCACCCAGATACACAAGGCAAATATTATTAGAGTTGGAGAGAGACAGACCCTGATACAATAATAGCTGGCAATTTCAACACCCCACTTTCAACATTGGACAGATCTTCCAGACAGCAAATCAGCAAAGAAACATCAAACATAATCTGCATTATAAGCCAAATATATCTAATAGACAGTTACAGAACACTTCATCCAATGGCTGCAGAATACACATTCTTCTCATTAACACATGGATTATTCTCAAGAATAGACCATGTGTTATTTCACAAAACAAGTCTTAAAACATTTTAAAAAATTGAAATAATATCAAGCATCTTCTTTGACCACAATGGAATAAAACTACAAATTAATATCAAGAGGAATTTTGAAAACTATACAAATACAAGAAAATTAAACAATATGCTCCTGAATGACCAGTGGGTCAAGGAAGAAATTAAGAAGAAAATTTAAAAATTTCCTGGAATAAACGGTAATGAAAACACAACATACCAAAACCTATTGGATATAGCAAAAACAGTACTAAGAGGGAAGAATATAGCTATAAGTGCCTACATCAAAAAAAGAGAAAAAACTTCAAATAGACAATCTAATGATGCATCCTAAAGAATTAGAAAAGCAAGAACAAACAAAATCTAAAATTAGTAGAATAAAAAAATTATGAAGATCAGAGCAGAAATAAATGAATTTGAAATGAAAAAAACAATACAAAAGATCAATGAAACAAAAGTTGGTTTTTTGAAAAGTTAAACAAAATTGACAAACCTTAGGCCAGACTAAGAAAAAAAGAAAGAAGATCCAAATAAATAAAATCATAAATGAAAAAGGAGACATCATAACTGATACTGCAGAAATTCAAAGCATCATTAGTGAATACTCTGAACAACTATATGCTAATAAATTGGAAAATCTAGAAGAAATGGACAAATTCCTAGACACATACAACCTGCCAAGACTGAACCAGAAAGAAATCCAAAACTTGAACAGACCAGTACCACGTAATGAGATTGAAGCTGCAATCAAAAGTTTCCCAGTAAAGTAAAGCTTGGGGCCCAGTGGCTTCACGACTGAATTCTACCAAACATTTAAAGAAGAACTAATACCAATTCTACTCGAACTATCCCCAAAAAATAGAGGAGGAGGGAATACTTTCAAACTTATTCTATGGCTCTGAACCAAAGCCAGACAAAGATGCATCCAAAAAAGAAAAGCACAGGCCAATATTCCTGGTAAATATTGATGCAAAAATTGTCAACAAAATACTAGCAAACTGGATTCAATGGTGCATTAGAAAGATCGTTTATCATGACTAAATGAAATTTGTCCCTTGGAGGCAAGCATGTTTCAACATATGCAAATCAATCCATGTGATACATGATATCAACGAATGAAGGATAAAAACTATATGATCATTTCAATTGATGCTAAAAATACTTGATAAAATTCAACATTCCTTCATGATAAAAACTCTTAAAAAACTGAGTATAGAAGGAATATACCTCGGCATAAAAAAACCATAAATGAAAGACCCACAGCTAATATCATACTGAATGGGGATAAACTAAAAGCCTTTCCCCTAAGATCTGGAGCACAATAAGGTGCCTACTTTCACCACTGTTATTCAATATAGTACTAGAAGTCCTAGCTAGAGCAGTCAGACAAGACAAAGAAATTAAGAACTTCCAATTTAGAAAGGATGAATTCAAATTATCCTTGTTTGCAGATGATATGGTCTTATATTTGGGAAAACCTAAAGACTCCACCAGAAAACTATTAGAAGTGATAAACAAATTCAGTAAAGTTGCAGAATACAAAATCAACATACAAAAATTAGTAATATTTATATCTGCCAACAGCAAACAGTTTGAAAAAGAAATTGAGAAAGTAATTCCATTTACAATAGCCACAAATAAAATTAAATACCTAGGAATCAACTTAACCAAAGTGAAAGACCTCTATAGTGAAAACTATAAAACACTGATGAAAGAAATTGAAGAGGACATCAAAAAATGGAAACATATTCCATGTTTATGAATTGGAAGAATCAACATTGCTAAAATGTCCATACTAATCAAAGCAATCTACAAATTCAATGCAATCCCTATCAAAATGACATTTGGTACGGCTTGGCTGTGTCCCTAACCAAATCACATCTTGAATTGTAGTTTCCATAATCCCTACATGTCATGAGATGGATCCAGTGGGAGGTAATTGAATCTTGGGGGCACTTGCCCTTATGCTGCTGTTCTTGTGATAGTGAGTGAGTTCTCACAAGATCTGATGGTTTTATAAAGGGCTTTTTCCCCCTTTTGCTCAGCACTTCTTCCTGCCACCATGTGAAGAAGGACATGTTTGCTTCCCCTTCCACTGTGATAGTAAGTTTCCTGAGGCCTCATGAAGAAAGATGTGTTTGCTTCCCCTTCCACCATCATTGTAAGTTTTTTGAGGTCATACTGAACTGTGAGTCCGTTAAACCTCTTTATTTTATAAATTACCCAGTCTCAGGTATGTCATTATTAGCAGCATGAGAATGGACTAATACAACATTCATCACAGAAATAAAAAAGCAATCCTAAAATGTATATGGAACCACAAAAGACCCAGAATAGCCAAAGCTATGATAAGCAAAAGGCACAGAACAGGAGGAATCACATTACATGACTTCAGATTATACTAAAGAGCTATAATAACCAAAACAGCCTTGTACTGACATAAAAACAGACACCTAGACCAATAGGATAAAATAGAGAACCCAGAAACAAATCCATACACTTACAGTTAGTGAGATGAGTTCACTAACTCATTTTTGACAAAGGTGCCAAGAACATACACTTGGAAAAAGACGGTCTCTTCAATGAATGGTACTGTGGAAACTGGATATCCGTATGCAGAATAATGAAACCAGACCCCTATCTATTGCCATATACAAAAATCAAATCAAGATGAATTAAAGACTTACATCTAAGACCTCAAACTATGAAACTGCTACAAAAAAACTTGGTGAAATTCTCCAGGACATTGGTCTGGGCAAAAATTTATTGAATAATACCACATGAGCACAGGCAACCAAAGTAAAAATAAACAAATAGGTTTACTCACATTAAAAAGCTACTGCCTAACAAAGGAAACAATCAACAAAGTGAAGAGACAACCCACAAAATGGAAGAAAATATTTGCTAACTACCCATTTGACAAGGGATGACTAACCAGAATGTATAAGGAGCTCAAACAAGTCTGTAGAAAAAAAATCTAATAACCCAATCAAAAAATGGGCAAAAGATTTGAATAGACATTTCTCAAAAGAAGACATATAAATGACAAACAGGTGCATGAATAGGTGCTCAACATCATTGATCATCAGAGAAATGCAAATCAAAAGTACAATAAGTTATCTTCTCACCCCAGTTAAAATGGCTTATATCCAAAAGACAAGCAATACCAAAGCTGGTGAGGAGGTGGAGAAAGGAGAACCCTTATATACTGTTGGTGGGAATGTAAATTAGTACAGTCATTACAGAGAACAATTTGGAGATTCCTCAAGAAACTTAAAAATAGAGGTATCATATGATCCAGCAGTCCCACTGCTGGGTATAGACCCCAAAGAAAGAAAATCAGTATTTTTTTTTTTTTTTTAGACGGAGTCTTGCTCTGTTGCCCAGGCTGGAGTGCAGTGTCAAAATCTTGGCTCACAACAAGCTCTGCCTCCTGGGTTCATGCTGTTCTCCTGCCTCAGCCTCCCGAGTAGCTGGGACTACAGGAACCCGCCACCATGCCCGGCTAATTTTTTTTTTTATTTTTAGTAGAAACAGAGTTTCACCATGTTAGCCAGGATGGTCTCGATCTTCTGACCTTGTGATCTGCCCACCTCAGCCTCCCAAAGTGCTGGGATTACAGGCATGAGAAAATCAGTATTTCAAAATGATATCTGCACTCCCATGTTTATTGTAGCAGTGTCCACAATAGCTAAGATTTGGAAGCAACCTAATTATTCATCTACAGATGAATGGATAAAGAAAATGTGGTACATATACACAATAGAGTACTACCCAGCCATAAAAAAATGAGATTCTGTCATTTGCAACAACATGGATGAACTGTAGATTATTGTGTTATGTGAAATAAGCCAGCCACAGAAAGACAAACATCTCATGTATCACTGATTCGTGAGCTCTCAAAATAAAAATTGTTGAACTCACGGAGATACAGAGTAAAATAATGGTTACCAGAGGCTGGGAAGGGTAGTTGGGCAGGGGGCAGTGAGGATGGTTAATGGGTACAAAAAATAATTACAAAAATAAATAAGACGTACTATTTGGTTGCACACCAGTGTATCTATAGTCAATAATAATTTAGTGGTACATTTTAAAATAACTAAATTAGTATAATTGGATTGTTTGTAACACAAAGGACAAATGCTTCAGGGGATGGGTACCCTATTCTCCATGATGTGATTATTTCACATTCATTCCTGTGTGGAAACATTGCATGTACCCTATAATATATATACACCCACTCTGTAGTCACAAAAATAAAAAATAAAAAATTATAGAAGAAAACAACTTCAACATAACAAAAGTAGGGTAACTTCAAAGATATATTTGTGGAGACACTTTATAGTCAAGGTGTTGAAAGCTAAATACAAAGAAAAAAAGGAGCAAGAGAGAAGTGATTTGTCATGCAAAGGGATTCTCAATAAGATTAATGGCTAATTTCTTATCAGAAACCATGGTGACCCAAAGGCAGTGGAATGACATATTCAAGTTATGAAGGAAAAAACTGTCAACTAAAAATTCTATAATCCTGAAGAAATGGAAGAAGTAGAAACAGGCCAGTGTCTGTAAACTGATGAATGGATTTAACAAATGAGGTATATCCTTACAGTGGAACATTATTCAGCCATAAAAAGGAATGAAGTACTGATACATTCCACAATGAAGATGAACTTTGAAAACATTATGCCGAATGAAATATACTAGATGAAAAGTCCCACATATTGTATGATTACACTTATATGGAATATCAAGATAGGCAAATACATGGTGACAGAAATCAGATAGTACTTATCAGGGGCTGTGGTGAGGGGAGAGGAAATGGGAAGCAACTGCATAAAGGGTATGAAAATTTTTTCTGGAGTGATGAAAATGTTCTAGAATTAGATAGCAGTGATGATTGTACAACATTGTGAATGTACCAAAAGCCAGTGAATAGCATTATTTACATTCTAGAATATTATTATTACTATTACTATATTATTATTCTGAGATGGAGTCTTGCTCTGTCACCCAAGCTGGAGTGCAGAGGCCTGATCTTTGCTCACTGCAAACTTCGCCTCCCAGGTTCAAGCAATTCTCATTCCCCAACCTCCCAAGTAGCTGGCATTACAGACACACACCACCATGCAAGGCTAATTTTTGTATTTTTTATAGACATGGGTTTTTACCATGTTGGCCAGGCTGTCTTGAGCTCCTGACCTCACATGATCCATCTGCCTTGGCCTTCCAAAGTGCTGGGATTGTAGGCTTGAGCCACTGCGCCCAGCTAGAATATTAGTTTTAAAAGCAGAAAATAATATATCTTTCATGGTAGCTTTTTAAGACACTGTATTATTTTGAATTAACTCTGGCAACAGGGTTTTTCTAATCTCAAATCTTACCACATGGCTGCCTTTCCCATATAAAGTTAAGGGCTTGTACTTTAAAACGGTTAAAATTGTAAATTTTATGTTATGTGGTGAATTTTACCTTATTCAGTAAAATAAATAATGAAAATATTGGATTATAACTAAAAGAATAAAATAAATATCTGGGTCTATAAAGGAGAAATCCTACTAAAAGCATTGCAATTAATAAATGAAGAAGAAATGAGAACATAGAAATCACCATTAACACACAATAGTATGCTGTGCGTGATGGCTTACACCTGTAATCCCAGCACTTTGGGAGGCTGAGGCAGGTGAATTTCTTGAGCCCAGGAGTTCAAGACCAGCCTGGGCAACATGATGAAACCCCATCTCTACTAAAAATGCAAAAAATTAGCCATCCGTGGTGGTGCATACCTTTAGTCTTAGCTACCCAGGAGGCTGAGGTGGGAGGATCGCTTGAGTCTGGGAGGTTGAGGTTACAGTGAGCCATGATGGCACCATTGCACTCCAGTCTGGGTGACAGAGTGAGACCTTGTCTCAAACAACAACAATATACAAACAAAAAAACCATCATAATAATTGTTGCAGGTGAAGCCCATCTTTTCATATGCTTATTTTTGTTAACTGTGTATCTTTGCTGAAGATCTGTTCGGACGTTTTGTTTATTTTTTTTTTACTGGGTTGTTTATATTTTTATTAGAGTTACAAGTCTTTATTTTATTTTATTTTTTTTCTGAGACGGAGTTTCGCTCTGTCGCCAGGTTGGAGTACAGTGGCACGAACTCGGCTCACTGCAACCTCCACCTCCCAAGTTCAAGCAATTCTACTGCCTCAGCCTCCCGAGCAGCTGGGACTACAGGAGCGCGCCACCACGCCCAGCTAATTTTTGTATTTTTTTAGTTGAGATGGGGTTTCACCATGTGGACCTTGTGATGCGCCTGCCTCGGCCTCCCAAAGTGCTGGGATTACAGGCGTCAGCCACCTCACCCGGCCAGAGTTAGAAGTTTTTAATTGGATATATGATTTGCAAATATTTTATTTGAAGCTTGTCTTTTCATGTTTTTTTTAACAACATCTTTCACAGAACAAAGTTTTAAATTTTTGATAAAGTTAAGTTTCAGATTTTTCTTTTACGGATCATGCTTTTGGTGTCATTTCTCAAAACTCATTTAAATGGAAAACATATAGAGATTTTCTTATACTTTTTTCTCCTAGAAACATAGTTTAATATTTTGTATTTAGATCTATATTTTGTATTTAGGTCTTTCCTTATTTTGAGTTAATTTTTGTATGAGGTGTTATATATGTGTCAAGAATGTTATTATTTCTTTTTTTGGATAAGGATGTCCAATTTTTCCAGCACTGTTCAATGAAGTGATACTTTTTCCTTTGAATTCCCTTTGAACTTTCATCAAATATCAGTTAACTCTATTTCTGTGGGTCTATTTCTGGGCTGTATTCTGTTTCACTGATCTATGTGTCTATTCTCTTGCAAATACCATATTATCTTGACTACCGTAGTTTTATAGGAAGCCTTGAAGTCAGCTAGTGTAAGTCCTTCAACTCTGTTCTTCTTTTAAAGATTTGTTGTTGTTGTTGTCATTCTAGGTCTTTTGAATTTCCTGTAAGTTCATAACAGTACTCTCACATTCTATCAAAAAACCTGCTGGAGTTTTGATTGGGATTTTGTCAAATTTACGGATCAATTTTGGCACAATTACTATCTTCACATTATTGATTCTGTGGCAGGATTGTCCAAAAAAGTTATTAAGTCTTCTGGTTCATAAACATGATATATCTCTCCATTAATTTATATATTTAACTTAGCAGTGTTTTGTACTTTTTAGTGTGTAATTTTTAAACACTTGTCATATTATCCCAAAACATTTCATATTGTTGATGTTATTATAAATGTTATGTTTAAAAAGAATTCAGTTTCCAGTTCTATGCTTGGGGATAGAAATACAATTGAATAACTTCTGCAGAATGCTGTTATATATTCAACCTTGGTAAACTCACATATTAGTTTTAGTAGCTGTTTTGTGAAATCTGTTGACTTTATTTTACTTTATTTTTTTACATAGATGATCATGTCATTTGCAAACAAAGACAAAGTAACACTTCTTTCCAATCTGGATGGCTTTTTTTTTCTTCTTATTTTATTACACTACTAGAATCACTAGTAGAATGTTGAATAGAAGGGCAAAGTTTGTTTTCAATTACAAAATCTACCATTACTATAAATGAAAGTCTATAGTGATGTTTTTAGAAATCTTCCAGGTGATTTTTATCCTCAGCCATTATTGAGATCTATTAACTTACAAAAAATTTGATTATTTCTGAGATCTCCAACCTCATCTACTTTCACTCTCTTCTTACACACTTGGCTTCAGTTCCTTGAATACACCACGCTTATTACCATTTTAGAAAGAAGGATAATATTTGACGTGGGGAACCACAGATGAGCAGGAATCACTCTCCGTTTCTACTTTTGTTTTTCTCCTCATGTCAGTGTTGATCTCTTAGACTGACTTTCTCCATAAGGCAGGAACCTTGACTACTGATGTTTCCAGACTCACATATTCCCAGCCTGAGAAAAAGAGCATATGTCTCCCATTTCAGTTTAAAAACATCTGGTGAGGGTCTATGGTTACATTGGCTTAGGCCACGTGCTTGCCTTCTGAACCAATATCTATGGCCAAGGTGTTACAGTTCTATGACTGGCATGTCCAGAGATAGTTGTTTACTCTAGCAAGGGAGTCAAGATGCTATAGCACCAATTAATGCTGCGTGTTAAGTCAGGCTTAGTGGCTCCCACCCGTAATCCCGCAGTTTGGGAGACCAAGGTGGGTGGATTTCCTGAGGCTATGAGTTCAAGATCAGCCTGGTCAACATGGCAAAAGCCTGTCCCTACTGAAAATACAAAAATTAGGCAGCTATGGTGGTGTGTGCCTCTAGTCCCAGCTATTCGGGAGGCCGAGGCATGAGAATTGCTTAAACACAGGAGCGGAGGTTGCAGAGAGCTAAGATGATTCCACTGCACTCCAGCCTAGGCAACAAACAGAGTTACACTCTCTCAAAACAACAATAACAACAAAAAGCTGCATGTTAGAGTTGGAAATGAAGCAAGGGGAGCAATTGTGACCCACAAGAAAGGTGGGAGGTGGCAAAGGGGTGAATTACTGGAAGCTCAGGAATTTCCCTGTGTTGTGTCTTCTACAGTTTTATACCCACACAAGAACTTGCAGCTTCCCAGCCTAGCCTAACAATTGGTGCTGTTCTCTTATGCAGAGACTCTTTCATAATATTTTTCTAGCTCTTGATTTAAAGATATGAAGTCAAGATCAAAAGAAGCATTATTCTGCTGAGCACTGCCATATTCCTTGGGGCTCAGCCACGCCCACCTCTTCACAGGGCCTTTCTCATTTCCTTAACCCACACTCATTGCCCTAGTGCAGTGATTCTGCAAGGCCTCTACTGAGATTCCTGCTTTTAGCATCTTTTATAGGTTTCCATTACTTCAGAGAAAACCCTCCCATGACTGCCCTCCGCCTGCCCTTCCCAGTCCACCACACCACAGATGTGGGGTGATCATTTTCTTTCCTTAGTCATTAAAGCTTGCGGAAACCAAAAGGTATGTAAGACAGATCTCAATCAATTTAAAGGTTTATTTGGCCAAGGTTGAGGACATGGCTGGAAGAAGAAAGCACGGAACCAAGGAAACAATCTTTGGTCTGTGCCTTTCTCCAGAGATAATTTTGAGGGCTTCAATATTCAGAAGGAAAAAGCTGGCTGAAGGGGAAAGAAGGAGGGTCTGGTAATCTACAGGATACAAGGGAAAACAGGCAGGTAAAGGAATAGTCAATTATGTATTCATCTCACATGCCGTAAATCAGCAGTTTATGTAACATAAGACAACAGCACTTAACCTCAGATAAGAGCAGCTCCCTGTGGAGATATTTAACATTTTATCTGTAGCCATCTGCTTAGTAACAAATGGAAAGGCAGTTTCTTGTATGACTCAGCTTTCAGCTTAATTTTTTTCCTTTTGGCAGAGTGAATTGGGGTCCTGAGTTTTTACCAATCAGATATAGGTCATCCAAAGAGAACACTCCAATACATTACATTAAGCCTGTTCTCATAGACAAATATGAGATGGCTAAGAACTTTGTTCCCATGCAAGGAACATTTAAAACATTATTTCTGAGGACATGCATACAATAGGCGCTCAATAAATATTTGCCTTATTGAATTAAACCTGAAGAAATGACTTTACTGATGGGCAGTACACATGTTAGAAGGAAAGAGGAAGTCTAAGGTAAGCCAGAAGGAAGTTTATACAAGCAGGTAAGCCTGAAAACAGTGTTCCAAAAATGCCTCCAAGTAAATGGCTGCTTTACACCTGCATAAGCCTGAGAGACATTTTCTATGACAGTAGCCAGATGAAGGACTTATTAATGGGTGTAGTTTGGACATACGGCCCTGCCAAATCTCATAGGCCATGAATTGTAATCTCCAATGTTGTTGTTGGGGGTGCCTGGTGGGAGGTGATTGGGTCATGTGGGTGGATCCCCCATGGCTTGATGCTGTCCTCATAATACTGAGTTCTCAAATGAGATCTGCTTGTTAAACATATGTGGCACCTCCTTGCCCCCTTGCTTCCACTCCTGCCATGTGACATGCCTGCTCCCACTTCACTTTCTGCCATGATTGTAAGCTTCCTGAGGCTTCCCTAGAAGCAGATGCCAGTGCTATGCATCCTGTAAGGCCTGCAGAACTGAGAGCCAATTAAACCTCTCTTCTCATAAATTACCTAGTCTCAGATATTTCTTTGTAGCAACATAAGAGTGGCTTAATATCGCAAATTGGTCCCAAGGAGGTGGGCCTTGCTATAAAGATACCTGAAAATGTTAAAGGGATTTTGGAATGAGGTAACAGGCAGAGGGTGGAAGAGTTTGGAGTGCTCAGATGAAGACAGGAAGATGAGGGAAACTTTGGAACTTCTTAGAGACTAGTTAAATGGTTGTGACCAAAACGCTGATGGTGACAGAGTCAGGGAAGTCTAGGCTGATGAGGTCTCAGATGAAAATGAGAAACTTATTGGGAACTGGAGCAAAGGTCACCCATGTGATGCCTTAGCACAGAACTTGGCTGCATTGTGTTCATGCCCTGGGAATGTGTGGAAGTTTAAGCTTAATTGTGATGACTTAGGGTATCCTAGTGGAAGAAATTTCTAAGCAGCAAAGCATTCAGGGAGTGGCCTGGCTGCTTCCAACAACCTATTGTTAGATGGAAGTGCAAAGAAATGACTCAAAGTTGAAACCTAAATTTTTTTTTTTTTTAAGAAAGAGTCTTGCTTTGTTGCTCAAGGCTGTAGTGCCATGGCTGAATCTCGGCTCACTGCAACTTCCACCTCCCGGGTTCAAGCAATTCTCCTGCCTTAGCTTCCTGAGTAGCTGGGACTACAGGTGCCAACCAACACGCCTGGCTAATTTTTTTTTTGTATTTTAGTAGAGACTGGGTGTCATCATGTTGCCCATGCTGGTCTCAAACTCCTGAGCTCAGGCAATCTGCCTGCCTCAGCCTCCCAAAGTGCTAGGATCACAGGCATGAGCCACCATGCCTGTCCAAAACTTATGTTTAAGAGGGATGCAGAGCATATAAGTTTGGAAAATTTGCAGCCTAGCCATTTGGTAGAAAAGAGAAGCCCATTTTCAGGGGAGGAATTCAAGCAGGCTGTGAAGCATCCACTTGCTAGAGAAATTTGCATAACTAAAAAGGAGCCAAGTGCTCACAGCCAAGACCATGGGAAAAAGGCCTGGAAGACATTTCAAAGATCTCTGAGGCAGCCCTTCCCATCACAGGCCCAGGGGTCCAAAAGAACTGAATGGTTTCAGGGGACAGACCAGGGATGCCACTGCCCTGTGCTACTCCAGGAGGCTGTTCCTCACATCATGGCTGCTCTAGCTGGAGCCATGGCTCAAAGGCACCCAGGTACAGCTTGGGCTACCACTACAAGGAGTGCAAACCATAATCCTTCACAGCTTCCATGTGGTTTTAAGCCTGGAGGTGCACAGAATGCAAGAGTGGAGGAAGCTTGGAGGCTTCCACCTAGATTTCAAAGGATGTATGAGAAAGCCTGGATGCTTAGCCAGAAATCTGCTGCATAAGCCTGAGAGACATTTTCTATGACCTGTCATTTTCTATGAGAGGTCATAGGAAATTTTCTGTGACAATTTTCTCTGAGAGGTCCTCACAGTGGAGCTACACTAGGGCAGTGCAGAGGGGAAATGTGGGGTTGAAGGCTCCACATAGTGTCCCCACTCTGCCCAGTGGGTTCACCTTGCCTGCTGCCTAGACAGAGCCAATTCATCAAGGCAAGTGAATTGCAATAGAGAAAGTGTAGTTCACGCAGAACTGGCTGTGCAGGAGTCCGGAGTTTTATTATTACTCAAATCAGTCTCCTGAAGCATTTGGGAAGCAGGTTTTTTTAGGACAACTTGGTGGGTGGGTTAAAGCCAGTGAGCCAGCAATGCTGATTGGTTATGCATGAAATCATATGGAGTTTAAGCTATCTTCTTGCACTGAATCAGTTCCTGGGTGGGGTCCACAAGATCAGATGAGCCAGTATCAATCTGGGTGGTGCCAGCTGATCCATCAAATGCAGGGTCTGCAAAATACCTCAAGCACGTGATCTCAGTAGCAGTTTAGCGAGGGTCAGAATATTGTATCCTCTAGCTGCATGACTACTAAACTGTAATTTCTAATCTTGTGGCTAATGTTGGTCCTACAAAGGCAATCTAGTCCCCAGCAGGATGGAGGTCTGCTTTGTGAAAGGACTGTTATTGTGTTTGTTTTAACCTATAAACTGTAAACTAATTTTCTCCCAAAGTTAGTTCAGCCTACACCCAAGAATGAACAAGAACAGCTTGGAGGTAGAAGCAAGATGGAATTGATTAATTTAGATCTCTTTCACTGTCTCAGTCATAATTTTGCAAAGGCAGTTTCAATCAAAGCATTGCCTAGTAGAGCTGTGGAAAGGGGGCAACTGCACTGTAGACCCTAGAATGGTAGAGCCACCAGCAACTTACATCTTGAGCCTTGAAAAGCCACAAAGCAGAGCTGCCCAAAGCCTTGGTAGCCCACCTCTACCAGCAGTGTGTCTTGCAATATGCGGCATGGAGTCAAAGGAGATTATTTTGGAACTTTAAGATTTAATGACTGCCCTGATGGGTTTCACACTTGTGTGAGGCCTGTAGCCCCTTTTGTTTGGACAGCTAGTCCCTTTAGGAACAGGAATGTTTCTCCAATTCTTGTATCACCATTGTATCATGGAAGTAAATAACTTGTTTTGATTTTACAGGCTCATAGGTGGAAGGCACTCATTTCCAGATGAGACTTTGGACTTGGACTTGGACTTGTGACTTTTGAGTTAATTCTGGGATGAATTAGGACTTTGGGGGACTATTGGGAAAGCATGATTGTATTTTGCAATGTGAGAAGGACATGAGGTTTGGGGAGACAGGAGTGAAATGATGTAGTTTGGATATATGTCCCTGCCAAATCTCATGTTGAAATGTAATCTCCAGAGTTGGAGGTGGAGCCTAGTGGGAGCTGATTCGGTCGTGGGGGCAGATCCTGCATGGCTTGGTGCTGTCCTCCTGGTAGTGAGTGAGTTCTCATGAGATCTGGTGAAAGTGTGTGGCACTTCCCTGCCTTCTTGCTCCTACTCCTGCCATGTGATATGCCTACTCCCCATTGCCTTCTATCATGATTGTAAGCTTCCTGAGGTTTCCCTAGAAGTAGATGTCGGTGTTATGCTTCCTGAACAGCCTGCAGAACTGTAAGCCAATTAAACTTCTTTTCTTATAAATTACCCAGTCCCAGGTATTTCTTTATAGCAATGCAAGAATGGCCTAACACATTATCATTTCCTTTTTATTGGGTTTAATTCTATTTGCCATGAATGCAACCTTATACATGAACTGTAGTAATTAACCATTTACCATTCAGACCTTGGAAATGTGAATATTGCTATAGCAAAATAGTCATCCACAGACATTCACCTGTTTCTGAAAGCTAAGAAGGATAAAAACTACATATGAACAATAGAACACAAATGACGGGTGGGGCTGAGGCAAGATTAGAATGTCACTGAGATGTGTAAATGGGCCAATTTCCCAAAGCAAATTAAAGCAAATACACCTAACTTTTGCATTCCCAGTACCTAGCACTGCATTGACAGAGTTAAAAGTCAGCTGAATTCATAGTGAAGGCTTCTTCCTTCCTCTTACAATCAATTGTAATTAATTAATTAATTAATCTTTCTTCCCCTCAAGCCAAGATTATACATTCTTTGAGGGTAGGAATCACATTTGCCTCATGTACCCTCATGGCTCAGGACCTAGTGCACATAGCAGATGCTCAGCAAATATTGTTGATATGGAAATTAAATGATAGAAAGTCAAGAAAGAATGAAGGAATGGATTGAACTCTTACTATTGAGCTGCCAGGCATTTTGATAGGTGCTTGTACATTACAGTAGCTACTTCACATTATTCTGCATGGCAACTCTGAAAAAAAGGTATTATCATAATTTTATAGTTAGGAAGACTGGGAAGGATAACTTATGTTTTTATTTACTATTTGCTCAGTCCTATGCTAGGAAATTATATATGTTATCTATATGTTGATCCTCAAAATACCATGAAATGAGTGTTTTTTTCCTTACTTTACAAATTTAAATAAAAAGCTAGCATAGAGTTAATAAGCATTGCTTCTAAGATTTAAATACATGCTTTCTGATTACATTCTGAATGCAAATAATGAAATTTTCACTGAATGAATTCATGGATCAATGATTATTAATTCATTTATTGATACATATTTATTTTTCTATAAAACTGTTACAAAAAACAACTTTGCCAGTAGCACTTATCCAAACAACTTTAACATCTTCACCTGAAAAATTAAAATTTAGACTTGAAAAATTAAAAACACCCTCATTTTAGCCTCCACTTATAACTTGAATCACTTTTAAATCATCTCAGATTTAATTTTTCTTCTTTTTTTTTTTTTGAGACAGAATCTTGCTCCGTTGCCCAGGCTGGAGTACAGTGGCACGATCTTGACTCACTGCAAGCTCCATCTCCTGGGGTCACGCCATTCTTCTGCCTCAACCTCCCGAGTAGCTGGGACTACAGGCACCCGCCACCACACCCGGCTAATTTTTTTTGTAGTTTTAGTAGAAACAGGGTTTAACCGTGTTAGCCAGGATGGTCTCGATCTCCTGACCTCATGATCCGCCCGCTTTGGCTCTCCAAAGTGCTGGGATTACAGGCATGAGTCACTGCATCCGGCAGATTTAATTTTTCAATCACAACCTCAGAAAATTTTTCACATGATCTCTAAGTAATACATTCCAGTATTTAAGAGGCTTCATTTTCATACATATATCCTCATTAAAACCCATTTTCTCTCTTGAGAATAAATGCAATGATAATATATTTTAAAAATCTTATTCTTTATTTTGCAGAATAGAATCTTGCCTCTATGTTCAATGCCATTTTGTAATAAAACTGGACTTTAAAAAACTTATTTTAATCGCAACAGTACTATTTGTAAATTTTTGTTTGTTTGTTTCATGTTGTAGGAAAACATTCTAATAATTCCACGTTCTCATTTTCTGGTCTCAAGCTCCAAAGCCTTCCTCATTTTTTATTTGTCCCACCAGTCTGTCTCCTTCACTGACATTTCCTGACATCTCGTTCCTTTTCCTACCTCTATTAGAGGTCTTTTTTTTTTTTTCGCAGTTCTCTGTTAGAAGGTCTTCTTTTTCACAGTGTTAGAAAGTGTGGGTACAAAAATGCTTGCATGGTCCTTTGGATGAGCTAAATCAAAAGGGCAAATTGACACATTTGAGTCAGATTGCTCTCTAATCCGTACTTTATTTTCTAAGTGAAAGAAAATGAATAATAAAGTTTTTGATCACAGAATGTATTCTGTATATATGTAAACACTTGAAGCTTTTCTAATAATTATGTGTACAAGATCTAATTTAATCTCAAGAATTAATGTCAGATTCAGAACAGAATTTTAAAATGTTGCTAATCCATTTTAAAGTCTGAATGAATTAGTCATTAGCAGAATGCAAATTAGAATCACAAGATGCCGCTACACATTCATTAAGAAACTTCAGTAAAATGGACAATTGTCTAGGCAAATACAAATTATCAAAATGGAACCAGTCATTGGAAACCTGAATAGATCAAGGATTAACTTTTGCTCAACCAGTCAATAAAAAAGGTGAATACTCCACTTAAAAGATGAATCAGACGTAAATGGTCATTCGTAAAATAAACAAAGACAGCCAATAAACATATGGAAGACCACACATTCATTAGTAAGTAAAGAAGTTAAAATAAAAACAGCAATAAAATGTCATATTTTAAAATATCAAGTGACACAAATTTTAAAAGGACAGTAATATCCACATTTACTGAAGAAATTTAGGAGGCAAATACTGGCACATACAGTTGATAATGAAATGAATTGTTAATACTTTCATGTTAATAAGCTGTCAAGATGAATTTAAAAACTTGAAAAAAGTTTTTTGCTATAAGAATGTTCATCATAGAGAACATTATTTTAAAAGAGTAAAGAATTGAAGTGAATCTAAATTTCCTTATATAAATTTTGTTATATATATGAGTATTAAAAATGAATTTATGTTTTAATATGTTAATGAGGGTTGAACTTTAAAAGTTGTACACTACTGTAATGAGAATCAACAAAATGCCACTACACACAGCAATGTGGATGAATCTCACATACATATTTGAGTAAACAAAGCCAATCACCAATGAATATGTACTATATGATTCCACCTCTCTAAAGTGTGTAAACAGGCAAAAACAATCTCTGCCATTAGAAGCCAAGATAACTTGACTTTAATTTGCGATTATCTCTTATGGGAGGTGATAACTGGAAGAGAGCAGAAAGGGAGCATCTGGGATACTGGTAATATTCTTTTCTTGAGATCAACTTTGGTTACATGGTTGTGTTTGGTTTGTGAAAATTCATCTAGCAAATGACAGAAGCCAAGGTTTGCATGTATGAAGCTCTAGAGAAAAGTTAGAAAATGATATAAACAAGCTAGTATATAACAAATAATTTAAATAACTCTCCTTGGCCTGATTCTATGCCTCCATATAAGACAGCATGGATAAAATATTTAGTTCATTCTTCCATTATCTTTTCATTCATTCAACAGTTATTAACTGCACATTTATTATAGCCTGGTCTAGTTCTAGTTCATGAAGTGAGCAAAACTAACAGGTCACTGCTCTTATGGAACCCATATTCCAGTGGGAAAGATAAACAATAAACATTCTAAATTTCCATTAAAACTTAAAATATCAGCTAGTGTTAAATGCTGTACAGAGAATTTGATTTTTAAAAATATGGTGGTGACTGAGTTGTTGCTTAAGATTAGGTTGACAGAGAAGGTCTCTCTGAAGAGATAAATGAATATCTGAAAAAAGAGAGTCAGCAATTAATAATTTAGTGGAGGGAACATCAATTTCAAAGAAAAAATGACTTCTGGGTTTGAATGCAGGCACCTGGTAGATCAGTGCTGATGTTTAGGTAGGAGTATAGGAAGAGCGACTGGCCGATATAGCCGGATAGGAAAAGGCTGCATTTCTCAAGTGTGAAGTAAGTTTTTAGGTGCATTTGGATGAGTCTGACCTTGATATCTTTGAAACTGATTTGAAAGACTAATGTCCTTGACAGATATAATCGGGGTCGTTGGAGGAATTGGTGCTGAAGGAACCTATTAGGCAGAAGAAAATACATGGAAACTTTGAATTGACCTAAATAGAGGCTAAAGGCCGATTGGGAGATTAAGAGGAAATGTGAAACCAGTTAGTTATTGCAGTAACAATGAGGATAAAGTTCAAGATACTTTTGCCTTAATTTAAGTGGAATGACCCAGCATTCCTGTCTGTAGGTATAATGTTTTCTGCTTAAGCTCATACAGTAAAGTTGTTAGTGGTTCCTTTTTGTGGTCCTTTTGTCAGCTCTGTGATTGATTCATTAAAACTGATGCTTGGGAAAACAAGATTCCATTTTTTAATTTAATAAGCATTTATTGAGCTTGGTGATGGGCATTGGGGAGATGATGATGAGTAAGAGATTGTCTCCTGCCCTCAAGGATCTCACCCTCTGGAGGGAAAAAAGGACAAGTAAATGGGCAGTTACGTGACACAGAGAGTTAATGTGAAACTCAGGGGTGAGAATTAGGGAAGGTAAGAGGAGCTTAACCCTCTGGGGAAAGAGGTTGGAGGAATTAGGGGATGCTTCCCAGAAGGAGTGACTCCAAAGACCTGAGAATGAGCATGATTTATTCAGTGACTGCAGGATGTGGAAGTGGAGGGATAGTGGAGAAGAGGGCATTTATAGAGAATGAAAAGCACCTCACAGCCTTGGAATGAGAGATCCTGTAATGTATTCAAAGAACTAGAAGTGGTCCATGGTGGATGGAACCCAGTACGTAATGTGAGAAGTTGTGAGAAATGAAACTGGAGAAATAAGCTGGATGTGGAAGATGAAAAGCATCATTAATCATACCACAGGGTTTGGACCTCACTGGAATCAAGCAACGGTTTTGTTGCCTGATGCTCATAGAAGCTAATACTATGGCACTGGCTTTTGAGAAAAGTAAAGAAAAAAGACTTATTGAAAATCAACTGGTAAGGAGACAGGAGGCAAGTTCAAATCCATCTCCCTAAGTGGGGGTCTGGGGGCAGGTTTTATAGCCTCAGGCTAACAATGGGAAGGGTAGGAAAATGGTACTTGGGTTCCACCTGCGGTTGGCTTTTTATTCTGCTGGCTCTGGGATCTCGAATGAGACATACTTGGTTCATCTGGACCTGTTCACATTACATGATATGCAACCTGGGGGTCCATTGCACTGCAAAGCAAATCGTCCTTTTGTTACTAACAAAGTTAAACCACACTGAATTGGGTCTGTGGTTACATCACCTTGAGTGCAAAGGAAAGTCATTAGAAGGTTTTAAATAGGAGTGCGACAGGATCATACTTGTACTTTAGAAAGACTTCGGCTGCAAAGTGAATAGTGGTTGGAAACAGGCTTGCATTACTAGCATATATGTCTTGTGTGAATTAGAAAAACAACTTGTAAATTAGAAAAATGTGCCACCTCTGGGCAGACTAATGATCCAGTAGTGCCCCTGCAGCCCTGATTCTGGGAGCTGAGTTTGGACTATATTTCAGGCCTCACTCGCTCCTGCCCTCCATGGCTGAGTGTCTTCAGGCAGGGCTCAACCTTCACAATGGTTCACAATGGCTGTTTGGAAAAGGGTTTTGTAGGGAATATAGGTAAGAGATGCTGTGGGCATGAACTAGGGATAGAGACAGGTGGAAGGTTTTTTGAGATATTAAGAATTGACGAGACTTGGTGACTGACTGGATATAGAGAGTAAAGAAGCAAGAATAGGGATATCTCTGTATTTGTATGTGTATGTGTGTATTAGAATATTCAGCACTCCATCCTTCCTCTTCTCTCTTTTTTACTCTGTCTCCCCAGAATGTAGTCCCATTTTCCAAAGTGTTCACTGTATAATTGAGGGGGATTAGGAGTTAGGACTCGTGTCAGATAGTAAACAAATAACTGCATTTGGGTGTCAGAATTCTGTATGAAGAATGGGACACAAATGGGGGAGTGTTCTATTCTGTCTGAGTGTGAGGGAGGCAACCAGGAGAGGCAGTAGAAATGGGATTTTGAAAAAGGGGAATGTGGTTAGGGGGCAGAAAGGGAGGCTGAAGAAGGTGTAAAGAAGTAAAGAAGGAATGGTAAAGTATGGCATTTCTGACAAAGGCCCAGAAATATAAAACTGTGTGCACTTTTGGGGAAACTGAAAGTCTTTGGCTGATTACAGCTGGGAGATCAGTGGGGATGGTGTAATAAGAGATGTGGAAGTGGAAGCTAGGGCCAAATGATGATGAGCCTTGCAGTCATTCATTTGACAAATATTTGCCATCATGCAAGGTGCCTGGCAAGAAATGATGAATAAAACAGGCAAAGTATCTGCCTTTGTGGCATTTATACCTTATCTGGAAGGCAGTGTGGGAACTATTGTGGTTTTGTTCAAATTAATCTGTGGGGAACATGGGTTGGGAAGGATTGACAGAAAAGAGAGATCTATTAGGGACCATCTTTTTCAGAAGAAGATGATGGAGGCTGACTGAGGCAGTCACTGAACAGGAGTGGGGAAGAGATAAGGGTTAAGCAGATTTCACAAACAAGACTCATTCACTGATTTGACATAAACGGTGAAGAAATTGGAGAGCAGGAGATGGCCTCCTGGTCTCTGGTTTGAATAACTGGATGGTGAGATACTTTTCTTTCACTGAGATAGGACATTTTGGAAGAAAGTATAGGTGAAGAGAATGAATTTAGTTTTATAGAATTATACTGTTTCCCGACCCAAGTTGACAAACCTATACCCAAACAGTGCTCTGAACCACCTACTTTTCCCTGCTTGGCTCAAACTGTGTGTGTGTGTGTGTGTGTGTGTCTCTGTGTGTGTGTGTGTGTGTGTGTGAGAGAGAGAGAGAGACAGACAGAGAGAGAGAGAGAGAGAAGGTTCATGGTGGTGGAGCAGAAGTTGAAGGAACAACAGATACTCAATAGTGGGCTTCCTTCCTTTCCTCAGATAGCATTATCTCCTGACACTGAGCTCTCTGGGATCTGTAGAGTTCTGGTTTGCTCTATGAAGGAAGCCTGATTAAGGTTCTAAATACATCTGAGAGGCTGTACATAGATGCATGTTTGCAGAAAAGCAAATGTTTTGATTGTTTTTAGTTCCAAGCCCAGATAGAACTTCAAATGATAAAGTAAATGATGGTTCTACTTTCACGTCACCAAACTCCTACTGTTCAATCTTTTCCATATGCCTCTAAAACAACTTCCTATTTCCTAAACACCACATGATGACACAAAGCAGGACATAAAATATGTAGCGCTTTGCTTACATTCCTCATGGGGTCAAATGCATCAGGAACTAATTTGCTGATCATCACATAGATTATTAAAGAAAACAGGGCATTGGGATGATAAATCAAATAATTAATTAGCAACAAATATGATCTGAACAGGTATATTTACTAAAATGCTATTACAGATGCTAAGGCTTTAAAATAACTTGCTGTTTCATGGAACAATACAGAATCATTTACGACGAATACTTATTTTTTCAATTGTCAGCTCTAAGAGCAGGACTACCATATGAGGATGCAGAGACTGTGCTTTGTGAAACTCCAGGAGCACCATTCATAGAAGGTATGATTTGCACGGATCCCTTTAGAGTTCTGTAATATGGTAGCCCTAGATAATATTCATGGTCATGTGAAGGGAAAAGACAGAACTATAGGGAAATCAGGCTTATCTAAGGCACCAGTGATCAAGCAATGCTGGGCACCAGAAAAGTAGAGGGTGATGGTAAGAGGAACAGGATTGGAGAGGAAGACAAGGACTTGCCAAGAAGTTCAGCATAGGAAATGACTAGACATTTGCTGGAAGGAGGGAGAATGAATGATGGTAAGGTGAACAAAAGTGTTCTCTATAAGAGGGAAGGAAGTGGAAAGACAAATTAGGAATTCAGTGCCTAGAGAGTAGGCCTGTATAGCAGTGGGCTTGTCACTGTTTGTTGTTTTTCAAAAACTTATGAAGTTTTTGCAGTGATGATATTGAGTATAATTGCTGTGAAAGCAGTTTATTGAACAGTCTCAATTCACTAGGATATAAACATGGAAAAACAATTTTTTGAGTCGCTGTAACAAACTGTGTTCTACTGAGTTCCTCTATGTCACTGGGTAGCAATTACTAACATCAGAGCCCAATTCCATTAGCATTGTCATTGTCAATTTGTAAAAATCACAGTATCTGTGAAGCACAATAAAGTGAAATCCAATAAAACATGGTATGTCTGTATATGTATACATTGTGGAATGGATAAATCAAGCTATTTAATTAATGCATTAGCTCATAAATTTTTTTTTGGTTAGATCAGTTAAAATCTATTCTTTTTGTGAGTTTCAATTATAGAGCATATTGTTATTAACTATAATCACCATGATGTACAGTAGATCTCTCAAACTTATTTTTTCCTCCCACCCCAGCCTCTGGTAACCACCATTCTACTCTCTGCTTCTATGTGTACAATGTTTTTAGATTTCACATATAAATGAGAACATACTGTATTTGTCTTTTTGTGTCTGGCTTATTTCACTTAATATAATAGTGGCTTTGCTGAGGCAAGTTGGATAAATTGGAACTACATCTCTCAGAAACCATATGATTCTGGGTTAGAGTTGGTCAAAAATAATTTGCATGAAATGTGGAAGGCAGAAGTAAAACAGCAGCCATAACTGCTTGCAGGAGAAGTGATAAGAGGCAGTGGGAAACAGGTGCAGATGGGCCGGCATCCTTGCTCCTCACTACTCCATTTCTGACTCTTCTTTCTGAATGCTGACATTGCTGACTGACAGTGATCCTAGGTCCACCACAAGACCCTTGGCAACAAACCCACAGAGGTTTTTTTACGCACAGGTAACAGTCTTCCACAGGCTTCTACAGTGGCCCCCTTCATGATCCCATTCCAGTTCCTGGACATGCCTGGATACCGACATTAAACACCCAACACAAACTTCAGCACTTCAGATAGGCTTGTTAGATTTTTTTCTGATCTCCCATTTCCTTTCTTCAGTGCTTTACTTCCTCATCCTAATTCTTATAATAAATAAATTCCCTACTCTGTAATACTCATGGTGGTCTGTTTCCCTGATGGAACACTGACCAGTACAGTTATTGGTTATTTTGGTAATCTAGCACTGTGGACCAAACCATCCCAAAACAGTGGCTCAAAACATCAATCATTTTCTTTTTTCTATGATTCTATTGGTTGTCTGGGCTTAAATGGGAGGTTCTTTTGCTGGTTAGGCTTAGAGTCTGGTGACTGCAAATGGAATCATCTAGAGGCTGGGAAACAGGGAGAGTTAATTAGTCCTCTTTTTATTCTGCATGTATTCTTGGAACCTCTCCAGTGGTCTCTCCATTAGCATAGCTGTATTTTAACATGGTAGGCCAGGGTTCCCAAGAACACTAAAATGGAAACATCTATCATTTTTCTGTGTTATGTTAATTAAGGCACATCATTCACCCAGCTGAGATCCAACGTGAGAAAGAACTACATAAGGCTACAAATAATTGGAACTGTGGATCTTTGAAAACATTTTTGGGGATTAGCTACCATACTTTTCTGTTTGGCTGCAATAGGCCTGGATCACTTCAGTGTTGCTTTGAGTTGAACTCCTCTTAGTTCTATTTTATGCTGGTGTGAATGTTCATCAGGCACTGTGGTTTGGGTCCCCACACTTACACATGCTGTACTGGGGCACTCTAGCCTGTGACAGCAGCCATCTCAGTGGCATGAATAGAAGCATGGAAAGGTAGTTCTCTCAGTCCTAGCTGAGCAGCTGTGACTATGAATGCATACCATCTCTCTGTGCTAGAGCTTGGGCAGACCTAGCTTGTGACACTGTAGACTTCCCACCCCAAGGAGTAACACTGACTTGGATAGCTAGTGATACAAGTTTTTTTTCTATTCAGGAACCCTGTAGACATTCAAGTCTCTGAGGTCCGTAGAGGGTTCGTCCTCTCCCATACAGGGCTGCCTCTCTTCCTTAATGGAATATCTTAGATGTATTTTCTGTTGCCAGATTCCCTGCAAGAGGCAATGAGCCTAAACTTACTTTCCCAAATGTGGTAGTTTTTTCATGATTAACTAAATCAACTACTAGACCATGAATGCTGCTAGGTGGTTGTAATGGACAGCCCACACAGAGACTTCATACTGTAGGTACAATCGCTAGTTTATCCTGGACTACAGCCAGGGCTGGTTTTGTGGACATACCATCTGTGCAGTTGCTTGGAGCTCTGCTTAGAAGGGCCCTGAACTTGGTTTAATGTTTGGCTGTTGGTGTCTTGAAATTCTTACTAATTTTAAAGCAAAGCCCTCTTATTTTCATTTTGCAGTGAGCAGCATAAATTATGTAGCCTGTATTGACTACAACAATGGTAATGATTTAGTTATCTTCCTGATTCTTAAGAATTCACAAATAACTACTTGATGCAGACCTGGGAATAGAATGAAATCAGAGCTTGACCTGGGAGAGGAGAGCCCACTACTGGGACCCACTTGAGCCTAGCTATTGCACTAGAACCTCAGAGAGGGAAGTAACCAGGCTGGGAGGCTTTGCCTCCAGAGTAATGGGGTGAATGGGTGGAAAGGACATAAAGAAAATCTGACTGTTATATGATATTTCTAGTGCCAACATAGAATTTCAGGCCTTCATTTCCCTCTTGGTAAAGGCCAGGTGCTCTACAATTAATGCTTTTCCTGCATTTTCTCCTGTACATCCCTAGCCATTAGCAACTGGCCAAACAGGTGCCAGTCTGCTAGAGGAGCTAACAATGCCAATAGACTTTTTGCCTCAACAGCTTAGTCTCCAAATGCCCTAGTGCACAGCTCATTTTCCTCTGCACATTTTCTTCTGCATGCTTTGAGAGGAAGTCAAACCTTCCTAGAGTCAGGAGTCTCCCACTTACTTCCTCTTCCTTTGCTCCTTTACTACTTCCAACTTAAACTACAAGGCCTTTTTATTGTCAGCCCTGCTAATCACACCAAATTCTTTATGCCAGGTCAAGATCTATGTTTGAAGATTGTTAAAAGTGACACCTGGACTCAGCTTATATGGCTTTCATTTTCATTTACTTCCAAAGAGCAAAGAAGTCCTGACAATGCTACCTGAGATAAGAATGCAAATGAGTGGATGCTGTTCTTCAGGTCCTCTCTAGTTTCTCAGGATGCTGAGTTATAGTAATAAAAATTCCTGTGCAAAATGAGAAAACCACCCGTTGGAAGAACAAGGAAACCGTATGCTTGTAAACTTGGACTCAAAGTCTACTTACTCCTATGAGGGGAAGTTCTTTCTGCACCATCTTACACCATTGTTACATGCTCTGTGTTCCATTTTGTTTACATCATTAAGGCCTCTGGCTGACCTGGCTATGGTCTGCCATATAAAACTGCTCCTTTCAACCCACATTTTCTCCTTAAGTGATCTCATTAGTCAATATGGTTGTGACCCTGAGAGATGAATGAAAATATTATGTTTTAAAAATATTTAGCTTTCTTTATCTGAAAACAAGGGCAATAGATAGTAGTTTCAGTAATTCTTTCCCATGATAAAACAAAAAGTATGCAGATGGGTATGGCTTTTTAAATGAAAACAGACAGATATATGTTTATATCAAAATAAAATCAGGAAAAATTATAGTTTGACAGGTGGTAATTGATTTTGATTTTTTTTCTAGTTTTCTCCATATCCATGAACTGTAGTAAACATAACCTTGGCAATTGTAGGGTACAGTTGGAGGCTTTGGATGAATATGAGATCATCAATTTATACTTAATAATACCAATATCAAATTCATTTTTTTCCAAATGTTGTTTATTTGCTCTCCTTTACTTGTATTTTGACTGTTCAAATAGATGATTTTAATTTCTTGATGAAATTTGAAATATCATTTCAGAAAACTGTTGCATCAAATAATATACAACCAGGCATCAAATAATATACAACCAGGTATCAGTACGAAAAAGGATCTTTGTTCCTCACTATTTCTTACAAATAAAATAACAAATAAATGAAACTATTAAATTTTAATCTTGACAGTTTTTTACATATCCATGAGTGTTTTTATTTAATCAAAGTATCCTTTTCAGACATCTTAAAATTATGTTTATGATCACACATGGGATGAATTTTAAGATTCAGAAATATCCTTTACTTACATTGTTTTGTTTTCTAAAACTCTCTTCTGGGTCTACTTGAAGATTTTTTTCTTCGTTAAGGTTCAAATGGTGGTACTTAAAATAAAGTTAACAATTACAACAGACCCAATCACAGACAATATCAGGGTAGAAATATTAACTCCAGAATTATGACTTTTATCAGGAGTAGGAGTAGGATCAATGTCGTCAGGATTTGCTTGAGGGATAAACAAAGTTACTTGTGCAATGTTGGATACTTTTGATGTCAAATTGCTTTTATCTATACTTTTAATGGCAATAAATACATGGGTTGCATTTTCTTCTGAGATATTTTCTGGTTTAAATGCAAAGATTTCCTTGGAGTTGGCCTCCTTTGGTGACAGATCAGTAGTATTTACTTGAAGAGCATCATTAAAACTGTCTCTTAGATCAAGAATACTTCCACTTATTCTTATGATATAATGTTGAACTGAGAAAAAAAAGTTACATGTAGTTTAGAGACTGGAGCATAGTATATTCATTCCTTTTTATTTATTCTCAAAAATGTCTAGTTATGCAAAGCAGATACTCAGATCAAAAGCCTTACTCATTTTTTAATAAAAGCTGAATTCTGATCTTAAGCTCTGCAAATTGCTACCTTCTTTGTATGAAAAGTAGGACCGCGTTAAAATGTGTCATTTGATTGATTAAAAAATCACATTATAAAATTAACACTTTGCTAGGCTGTCAATATAAAACCATTCTCCCCTCACCCACCCTTACACCCCTGTTTTTGCAATTAGCACCTTTCACTTAAGTCAAAATCACATGACACTTCGTCCTTACCTTTTCCAACATCAAAATCATCTCCTGGTGCTGTCCATGTAAGAATAATCTCATCCTCATGAACTGTGGCATCAAGGTCTGTGATTTGACTTGGTGGGTATTGGTCAGGCAAGGGAAGGCTTGGGACTTGTGATACCACAAATGCACCTCCGGATGCTGTTCGGCTGAAATCCTCCAAGGTGGTCTGAGTATCCTCATCAATTTCAGGTCTTGGCGGGTTTGCTTCAATTTCCCCTGCATTAAACATTTCCTGGTTTATAATGGGCAAAACTACTGGTATTTTTTATAATTCAGTGAATCACCTTCTTCACTTGTCTTTTCCTTTTAAAAAAATATATACAGTCACATTTTTACTAAGTTTTGTGACAATCATTAGCGCCCAACTGGTGAGAGAATTCTTTCTTTGGTAGGATATTGTAGGGCAGAATCAGAAAACAAATTGCTTTAGAATTAAGCCTACACTAGGTGACAGAAATATTATATAATTCAATATGTGCCTTTTTAAAAAAGGAATTGCTTTGCCTCTTAAATTATCTGCACTCTGGGAATATACCTGGGGAAATCATTACCAGTTCTCCTCCACCCACTTGTGCTAGGTCCCTCCCTCCATGCTGCAAGTGCTAAGGAATAATTCTTCTGATTGTATTCCAATTGCTAGTAGAAAGCCCCTAAAAGTCACAAGGGACCAGATGAAAGAAAGCTAGCAAAGAATGCATTCTTAATTCTTACATCACTTTACTGCACACACTGTTTGTTTTTCTTTTTGACTTATTAAAATTCCAAATAAATGTTTACTCTTACAGCATATGTAATCTGAAAGATAAATTCTGCACTGGCTTGTGCTTAGGTTCATAAATTGGCCTGTTTCCTTCATCTTGAGCTGAAAGTTGGGCATACTATTGCTGATATACATAAGATGTTCAAACTAACATAATAATAACTGATTTTTTGAGTGAGATCATGTCTTTTGCAGGAACATGAATGGAGCTGGAGGCCATTATCCTCAGGAAACTAATGCAGGAACAGAAAACCAAAATACTGCATGTTCTCACTTATAAGTGGGAGCTAAATGATGAGAATTCATGGACACAAAGAGGGTAACAACAGGCACTAGGGCCTAATTGAGGGTGGAGGTTGGGAGGAGGGAGAGGAGCGGAAAAAATAACTATTGGGTACTAGGTTTAGTACCTGTGTAATGAAATAATCTGTACAACAAACTGCCATGACACGAGTTTACCTATATAACAAACCTGCACATGTACCCTCAAACCTAAACTGAAAGTTTAAAAAAATAATAATAATTGACCTTTTTTTGAGTGCTGAGTGCTTACTAGGTGCCAGACATTGTACCAAAGCTCAGATTAATTTAGAGGCAAATCCTAGTATGACTGAGAACTTTATTCTGTAAATGGGAAAAGCTATATTTTGAGTTTTGATCAACCTGTTTGAAGCCTTAATTATATCAAATCATCAATATTATTCAAATTAACACTGGATTATAAATATCATGAGTTACTCACCGTTCACTACCCAGCCTGGTATGTACGCAGCTCTATTCAGTGGAGGCCGTAATCTTAGCCTGGCGGTGTTTGTTCCTCCATGAGCCCGTACTTTTAAGCTGTATCTGCCATTTTCTGTATATGCTGTAAAATACCTGGAGTAGACTCCATCATTCTTGAAAGAATCAGCGCCTTGTTATAGAAATGAAGGAATAAAGTATTGTAAAGAGAAATTTCGCATTTTCTAAGACAAGCAATTGGCCTCTACAAGCATATCCTCTAGATTAGGCTTAATATTTTTAGATTGACCCTTTGGAGAATATTTCCATTATATTCTGCCAAAACAATATATTGTAGAATTGACACCCTTGAGCTATTTTGATATCTACTATTTCTATGTAACATACATACACACACATTGATATTTATGTATGCATAATAAATGCCTAAATACTTCACCTTTCTGTCCTTATTAATTCATATACAGAATATCACACATAGTACTCTTACAATTTCTCCACCATTTGGTTGCTTTCAGCTTGCTTTCTCTAAACACACTAATTATGTCATCTCTCTGTTTAAATCAAAAGGGTCCCTACTAAGGAAAAATCCTTTCTTTGTGTAGGATTTAATTCTCACAACAGTCAACTAAAATTACTAAATTTGGAGATTTTTAGAGATATACATTTCCCAGACTTCCTAGGGAAAGGTCCCAGCATTCTGTGTTCTTACAAGCCCTCGAGATGATTCCTTTGCACACTAAAGTTTGTCTGCAGACTAAAGACATTTGCAGACTAAAGAATGTCTGCTCTATGTCATTGTTAATCACCAATACCATCTCAGGTAAAGACATTCCAAATTAGCAAATTTCCCCAATTACCTAAATGGTCATCTAGCAAAATGTTGAGAAGGGAAACATGGTGCATATAAGTTTTAATGTAGTATAGATTTGCAGAAAGGGGAAAAAGAAGCAAGGGATAGTTGTGGAAATATTGATATATCTGAAGAAGACACTGAGGTACACAAAAGAACAATTTCGCCTTCTCAGTTTTTCTCAGGGGCAACTCTAGTTGAAGATATGATTATAAAATGATTGAATAAGTTACATTGCAAAATATACTGATAGAAAATTTTGTTAATTCGGGTGCCTATCAATATACTTATTTCCTTGCTCATTAATCTCTTAACAGAAGCTTCCATTCCTAGAACAACCCAGAATCTAGGGAAAGCGTCTTTAGGCATCACCCATTTGTGCAGACCAGGGAGACAGAGAATGGCCAACATTGCATCTTGATTCCTACCAGCCAGACCTGGTATCTGATGCCCCAGTGATGAATCTTCCTCTCTTGTGGCAGTGCTAGCTGCCCCTGGGCCCCAGTTCTCAGGACTATATTTATACTTTGTTCTAGCTGTTGAGGAATACTCCTGCTTTCTTTTCCTGCCAGAGACCCAAGTTCTATCACTTAATCACATTTAGTTTGCTTGTGCTTCACCCTTTCTCTAGACAGACTTTCTTGATGCTGTCCTCACCTTCCTGAATGAGACCTTTCTAATTGGTGACACACATTGGTTGCCTGGATGATAAACAATAATGATGACAAAAAATTACATGTATGGCCAGGCATGGTGGCTCACTCCTGTAATCCCAGCACTTTGGGAGGCTGGGGTGGGAGGGTGGCTTAAGCCTAGGAGTTTGAGACCGGCTGGGGCAACATAGTGAGACCTTTTCTCTTTTGTTGACCTTTTCTCTACAAAAAAATTTAAAGATTAGCTGAGCATGGTGGCACACACCTGTATCCCAGCTACTTGGGATGCTGAGATAGGAGGACCGCTTGAGCCCGGGAGGCAGAGGCTTCAGTGAGCTGAAATGGTGCTACTGAACTCCATCCAGCCTGTGCGACAGAGTGAGACCTCATCTCAAAAAAACAAAAAACAAACAAAAAAATTCAACAACCAAAAACGTTTTTATTTTTATTTATTTATTGGATATTTTTGTTGTCGTTGAGACGGAGTCTTTCTCTGTTGCCCAGGCTGGAATGTGGTGTTATGATCTTGGCTCACTGCAACCTCCACCTCCCAGGTTCAAGTGATCCTCTGGCCTCATCCTCCCAAGTAGCTGGGATTACAAGTGTGTGCCACCACACATGGCTAATTTTTTGTACTTTTAGTAGAAAAGGGGTTTCACCATGTTTGCCAGGCTGGTCTTGAACTCCTGACCTCAAGTGATCGGCCCACCTTGGCCTCCCAAATTGCTAGGATTACATACGTGAGCCACAGCGCCCAACCCACAAACATTGATTGAGTGCTTACCACATGAAAGACATTTGCTGAGCACTCTGTAGGTTTTACCTAGATAAAATTTCCTGCTGTTCCTGCTGTTCCTCCTTAATCTGCATCAATTCTGTTGCCTGTCTTACTGCCCCACAATGCCACAGGGACTCACAACATGCTGAATTAAGAAAATATTGGCTTATTCATAGAAACCTATGAATTACCTGCACCATTATCCAAAAGTTCCAAAACTTCTGTATGTCCATTCTGTGATTCAATGAAAGCAGTCACATTGGCTCCAAGAACAGGTACATATCCTTGTAGAATTTCTGCATAAACAATCATTGGGCTGGGGAAACTGTTTACATCCTTATTCATTTTAGCATTCACTGTGATTGGAGGCACAGATGAATTTGCTGCTCGAGAAGTTACTGTAATGGTTAATGTTTCTGGGGTTGCTTTCGCTTGAAGATTGTATGCCCAAGTGCCCACCTAAAAGTTTCAACAGAAATGTAGTAAGTATCCAAAGTCAAGCTACTTTCTATATTTCCATTATGTAATTCTAAAATAAATTATATAATGGGGAGAGAATAAAGACGTTTTTAAGGATGTTGAGGATAAATGGGTCAGGGCTGAGGTAGTTCAGACAGGGCATGCCAAGTGGTACCATTCATGATGTGTACACTTTGCTACATCTCAATTGGAAAAAATAAGTTTTAGAAGGTTTGCCTTGGTTTTGGCCTTAGAGTCCACAGATTCATCATTCCTGGTAGGATGAATAAGGAAGGACCCAGTAGCTCTCTACCCACCAATTTGCATAGACTCTTCCTACATTTCCTTCTTAAAGTTCTTCTCAGACAGTCTTGACTACCTTTTCTTCCTTCTTCTTGATATATAAGTTCTTTTTTCCTACCATCATAATTTTAAGGACACAGGCATAGAAAGTACATAATATTTTATCTTAATTTTAAAGTTGATACAGCCTTTGGTACTGACATTTATGACATTAAACAATTTATGTTCAGTTTTTTAAAAATGTTGACAGGAAGTCTAAAAGCTGATTGCTTACCTTTGCAGTTCCTGGAATACTGAGATAGGCCATTTTGGAAGTTGCATCCACTGTGAAATTTTCCATTATTGTTCCACTGGGATCCCAGAGAGAAATACTGGGAGGCAGACTGTTCCATGTGATGAGAAAGAATGTGTCCTTTCCCACTGTACTATCAATTATGACAGTGTCGTTCATCCAGGGATTACTATTCAGTGTTAATCCCTTACTTTCAAGCTGTTTAAATAGATTTCAAAATTAATGACTGCAGAAGACAGTAATTTTATTCTTTTTTCAAGATGGTTTTTAATTTCTGGCCTGAGAACAAGCTTATAAATGGCAAACCACCTTAGACTTGTGATTTCTCTGCAAGCTGGTGATGATATGACAGTTATCAATTAAAAAGTGAGGAAGTAAGAGACTTAGAGCAGAAGCATGTAGAGCAGAAGCATGGGTTTTACAGTCATGAATATGACCTTACTGTTTTTTTCCCAGTTGTCTTGGCAAGCATTCATGGATGTTTTCCTGATGTGGAATTTTGAAATAATTTTTTCACACAGATAGAGGGAGTAGCACTGGACAGTAAATATATTCAACAAGAGGGCAAACTGATATATAAAGGTTGGAATCCTGAGAAGAGAGGAAACTGAAGATAGAACCTTTCTTTGAGAAGAGCTTTAAAGAAAGTATTTCAACTTTTTGTTGATAGCTGTTAGTCCAGAAGAGCCAACCATTTTTGTTTAGTTACTCATTTTTTAAAGTGACAAAGAAATATGCACATATTGTGGAATGGCTAAATCAAATGGATTAACATAGGCATTACCTCACATACTTATTTTTGTGGTGAGAATGCATAAAATCCACTTAGTGATTTTCAAATATACAATACATTGTTGTTAACTACAGTTGCTATATTGTATAGCGGGTTTCCTGGTGTTCCTACCATCCATTTAAAATAAACAGAACGCAAAATAGTATCTTCGGAATCAGTTCTCTCTCCTTACTTCTCAATTTCCGTCACTATAATCATCATTTTCTCAGTCAACGACGATGGCAACCTCAGAAATGACTTTTATTATCCTTCAGCTTATTCTCCAAACACTAGCAGGCAATATCTCATACTAATATTTAACTTGTTTGCAGGGTATATCTGCAGACCAGATGTCCAAACCAATCTGTACATACTCTAAGCTCACATCCTACAACTTCTGTTCTTTTCATTGTTGAGAAGTAGAGGAAAATAGGTTTGTTTAGGGATCATGGCAAGTTTTAATATAGGCAGTGAGCTGATGAGCTGGAAAACACAAGACAGAAGTCTTGACATAAAGTGACATGACATAGACATGTAGGAATGAAAAGAAGAGAAACATTTTTGTAAAATATGTTTTGAGAGAAACTGGCTATGTTCACGTGGGACATGAAGAAAGAAGAATCAAAGTTTACTCAAAGTTTTTGAATCTAAGTAACAGAAAATGGTGGTGCTATCAAGACGCAGACGAGCAAAAGTGTTAAGTTCAGAAGACAGGTGAATAAAACAAAAAGCCACCGAAAAAAGTGGTTGAAGAGGTGACAGAAGCCCTATGTTTGTAGATAGACAATGATTATTCACCCCTTCTTTCTCCTGCTTAATTTATTTCCAAGATACACTCCCATTTCCCAGCCAGGTTCTTGAGTTCATGTGTCTAAACCTATTTCATAGAAGTTAAGCATGGGGAAGGCTTGGAAGCATGAGCTTTTAAAATGCATTCATTGAAAAATGGGTGCTTTATTTTGGAAAAGGTCCATTTTTGGTGAAAAATTTGACATTATTACATTGTAATGTCATTTCTTAACCAAACCCGTGGCAATAGGAAAAGAAACAGTATGTCTGCTGTTTCACCATTTATTTTACTCTTATTTCACCAATTAATTTGGCTATAGCTAAAGGGTAATTTCTATTTAAGATTAAAGTTTAGATTTTAATAAAAAATTTACTTTGAGAAAAATATGGAACTCAAAACTTATAACCACCAAATTGTTTTTTCTTTGTTATGGCAAAAGTGAACATGAAAACCCAAGGAATGAGAACTCTGACCTGAAGGGACTTCTGGGAGAGATCAGTATTTCCTGATGTAAGGGCCCCAAAAGCATCAATGAGGCCATTGTTCTGGGCTTTATCTGAAGCATACAAATGACTTCCTCCTAAAATGTAAATGCATTAATTAGACTGCTTTTTAGAAAATAGGTATGTATGTTTTAGTGATTATTAAGGTAATAGTTAAAACAAAATCATAGTTTCAGTATGTGTTATTAAAATAGACCAAAAGCACATAGTTGTACAGGTTAATTCTGAAATGCTCATTTTAAAATGTCATAACTAGTGAATGAAAGCTACCATAATACCTCATTATCAAAATCTTAGCTAGCTAAAATGCATGATAATTATAGAATATGAAAGATGTTACAATTCCATGTATTAAAGCTCACAAACTTTACACAGCCCTTTTAGAGAATCTTTTATTTCTAACAAAATTGACTCTCAGATATTTCAGCCAGTGTAGATTTGTGAAATCTTTTGTTAAAAGATTGCTAATCTTTTATTTTAGTTCTAACAAAGCTGACTTTCAGATATTTCAGCTAGCGTAGACCAAAATCAGAAAATTAGAAAGATGAAAGAGCTGCTATATTTAGGTATCCTCACAATAACTGGCAATGAGCAGATAGAAAATTGGAAAGCAAGAGAGATAAATCCAAAAAAGTACTACTTTCAAGGAGCTACTTGGAATAGAAATAAATTTTACAATGGCCATGAAAGGACTTTGAAATGATGTGATTTTGTATAACTAAGCATTAAAAAGCAAGCATATATTTAGTACCATTAGAAGCCAATTCAACATAATTTATACTCATGTCATAAATTATATATTCTCTACTATGTTTAAGAAGGTATTGGAAACATGTAATCCATTTTCATCACATCTGTGTGTCTGAAATAACCGCTACCATAGTTAATGTTTATATAAAAACTTCATCGTTATTTAGATCTTTTCAGTCTGAGCTTCTGTTAATCACATACACCCACCCCACAGCTTATGCTCTGGTCTCACGGAGTTTTCGCCATTCCCTCCATGTGCCTTGCATTGTCACCCCAACATGATGTTTTTTGCTCATAACTTGATCATCTTTTCTTATCCCCTTTTTCTTCCCAGAGAAATTCACCACCTGTTCAAAGCCCAGCTCAGAATTCAGCTAGTTTCTCATGCTTCCTTTCCCTGGCTCTATACAACTCTAGTAAAGCTAATGGCTTCCTCTGCTCACATAGAATTTTATTTTTCTATATTCCTCCTGTTATGAAGGAATGCTATCTGATTTTGTTATTTCATTAACAGTTTTATTCGTCTCTCCAGCCAACTGGACTCCAAGTGCCAGGAGAACAGAGATTGGGTCTTGTCCCCAGCTTCAGTGCCTCCAGGGCAGAAACTCAAGAGACGTTGTTGAACTGTCAGCCTTTACATTTATGCATTGCTATTGAAGGCCCGGAATAAATGGATCATGTTTTACCTGTTATCTTGCTCATCTCTATTACTGCTTCATCAGCAGCTGTTCCCAAAGCAATAAAATGAACAATGGCCCCACTTTGTTTCACTTCATCAATACAAGAACTTGCAGTGTTATCCTCCCCATCAGTCAGCAGCACTACTTCAGATCCATCGAGTTGGGAATGTAGCTCTCTAATCACCTGCAAACATAATTCAGAGCACAGTTACCAACAGGCGTTCCTAGATCAAATAGACAAACGGGAAATGAGAAAAAAATTACAGAGAAAATAAACACAAGTTACGCAGAATAGAAGAGATAGCCTCTATTTTAAAATAAAGAATTTTCAATCAACAATCTTTGGGGGAAGTTAAACACGAATTTTTTTTAACTCCCACCTGCAGGGAGTATTTATTTAAAGGAATTCGGTGGGACCAGGCTTTGGAAAATCCTGTCTAGACTAAATGACAATAACATCTCAACCTGGGAAAGTCAGGTCAACCAGATACCAAAGGTATAATCACAGTATGTGACATTAAATAGTGTTCTGTTTTCTTTGACTGGACTACCTTCTGACAGACAAGCCTTCAGTTTATAAAGTATCTTGCATTTAAAGCTAGATGCATTAAGAATCCACTTCAACATTTTAAAAAGTCAGTGATTACAAATTAGTAAACTCTCAGTATGCTTATAAAGAAAAAATATGGAAAGTTCTAAGCATGTGGTTAGGGACCTTGTTATGCAACTTTCGTTTGCTTCTAATAATAACTGGCACAGAAGTAAGCATATTGGTGATGCTTAAAGAATATATGAAAATTATATTTATTAAGTTCAATTTGTAGCTTGAATCCTTTTCCTAAATGCCAAACAGTTTGAAACTCAAAGTTTTGAATCTAGGTGCCTGTAAAAGAGGATAAAGAGAACTTAGCCCAGGATGACAACATATTTCATTTTCTTTGACAGTTTTAATTGGTGGTGGCATCTTGGAGCACCATTTTGAGACTTTGATTCCAGGCCAAGAGGTGAAAAATGACAGATTGTCAGTGACTTTCTTTGTCATGGAGTGAAGGTGTGTGTGTAGATTTGCAGAAGAGGGTTTGGAATGTAGAAATCCCTAAGAAAGCTGGTATCAGGGAACAAATTGACCACCCTTATTACAATTTTTGCATGTTTTGAAGCAAAGAGTGACTAATATATATATTGCAATATATGGGAAATATTCTCTGACATGCCTTGAAACCGAACGGAAAGATAGGAAAATGCTTTTATACATTTATGGCATTTGTAGCATCTCCATCACACTTCTCCCAAGCATTTAAGTACAAAATGAAGATCCAAAGATGAAGCAGAGTTCTCTCTTTCACCTCTCCTTTTCTTGCATGAGTTTATTTACCAAGCATTTACAATGTGCCAGTCACCGTGCTGGGGATTCGGTAGGAACTACATTCCTACATTCATATATTAATAAATAATTGGGTTCAATTTAACAATGTTTATGGAGCTTAGTGTCAGAGACTGAGGAGATCTAGAGATGAACAACAAAGACAAAACTAATACGTATTTACCACAGAATATTCTATAGTTTAAGAGAAATAACAGTGTAGTGTTACAGTTTACTGAACATTTGCTATGTATTAACCGTGTTTTATACATTGCATAATTTAATCCAACTCCAAGCTCCCGAAATTTTGCCACTTTTACTGCCTACAATTTATTTTATTCAGGGCAATTGGAATCATCTTCCTGGAACATAAATTGATTATCAAATTCCGATACTTTAAACCCTTCAAGAGCTTTTTGTTGTGCTTGAAACAAAATACAAGTCTCATATTTTTTGAAGTTTTTGAAGATCTAGTCATTGTCTACCTCTCCAATCACATTTCATACCCCCTCATTTGCCAAACTCCACTGCCACTAGCTTCTGTAATTTCTTAGAATAATCTAGTTTTTTCTCACCTTTTTCCTAAGGAACTTTTGCATTTCTTTTTTATCTGAACCACTGGCTTCTTCTCATCCTTCAAATCAGAGCTTAAATGTTACTTTTTAGAGAAGGCTCATTGGCCTCTCTACCCAAAGTAATTCTCCTTTCCCTGCTACTCTGTCACATTGCCCTGTTTCGTTTATTCACAACACTATCTACATAATCTGCAATTCTTGTATTTATCTATCTGTTTATTATCTGTTGCGGGAAGTCAGGGACCCCAAACGGAGGGACTGGCTGAAGCCATGGCAGAAGAATGTGGATTGTGAAGATTTCATGGACAGTTATTAGTTCCCCAAATTAATACTTTTATAATTTCTTATGCCTATCTTTACTGCAATCTCTAAACATAAATTGTAAAGATTTCATGGACACTTCTCACTTCCCCAGTCAATACCCTTGTGATTTCCTATGCCTGTCTTTACTTTAATCTCTTAATCCTGTCAGCTGAGGAGGATGTATATCGCCTCAGGACCCTGTAATAATTGCGTTAACTGCACAAATTGTACAGCATGTGTGGTTGAGCAATATGAAATTTGGGCACCTTGAAAAAAGAACAGGATAACAGCAATGTTTAGGAAACAAGAGAGATAACCTTAAACTCTGACCGCCGGTGAGCTGGGCGGAACAGAGCCATATTTCTCTTCTTTCAAAAGCAAATGGGAGAAATATTGCTGAATTCTTTTTCTCAGCATGGAACATCCCTGAGAAAGAGAATGCGCACCTGGGGGTGGGTCTCTGAACTGGCCCCCCCTGGACGTGGCCGCCTCTTATGGTCGAGGCTGCAGGGGTGAAATAGACCACAGTCTCCCATAGAGCTCCCAGGCTTATTAGGAAGAGGAAATTCCCGCCTAATAAATTTTGGTCAGACTGGTTGATCTCAAAACCCTGTCTCCTGATAAGATGTTATCAATGACAATGTTGCCCAAAACTTCATTAGCAATTTTAATTTTGCTCCGGTCCTATAGTCCTGTGATCTCGCCCTGCCTCTACTTGCCTTGTGATATTCTATTACCTTGTAAAGTACTTGATGTCTGTAACCCTCACCTATTTGCACAGTCCCTCCCCTTTTGAAAATCCCTAATAAAAACTTGCTGGTTTTTGTGGCTTGTGGGGCATCACGGAACCTACTGACATGTGATGTCTCCCCCGGACGCCCAGCTTTAAAATTTCTCTCTTTTGTACTTTGTCCCTTTCTCAAGCTGGCCGATGCTTAAGGAAAATAGAAAAGAACCTACGTGAATATTGGGGCAGGTTCCCCGATATCTTGGGGAACTAATAAATGTCCATGAAATCCTCACAATCTACGTTCTTCTGCCATGGCTTCAGCCGGTCCCTCCGTTTGGGGTCCCTGACTTCCCGCAACAATTATCTGTTCCCCACTTATATACATGTATCATAAGAGTGAAAAAGCTTTGTTTGGTGAATAAAGTAAAACATGCTCATATTTTGAATAAATTAAAACATGAGCAACCTTATGTGCTAGCTTTAATTGACCTATTTTACTGATGAGGTAATTGAGGACTAGAGAGGATAAGAATCATGTTTAGGGTCACAAAGCTGATAAGTGACAATTGTGATTTGAATGCAGGACTTCATGTTACAAACCTAAACTAAAATGTCATGCAACCCATGGAAGAGACAGATTCAATTGGGTTGGGAGTAAAAGGAAAGCTACATGAAGGAGAAAGGATTTTGAAGGATTGGTAGAATTTTAACATGCAGAGATGGGAGAAAAGGAAGCATTTTAAGTAGAGGAATTGCATGTGCAAAGGTTTGGAGGCTGTTAGTACACAGTGGACTTGGAGAACAAAGTGTGTAGTAAGTTGGTTGGAGGATAGAACATCGAGAGGGGAGAATGGAGTAAATAAGGCAGGAAAGATAAGTGAGGGCAATTTTACTGGGTGGGGGAGACTTTTTAGTAATATCAGACTGAGAGATTGAGACAATTTTGTAGACTGTGAAGAGACAGTGAAGATTTCTAAACAGTAAAATGACATAGTTTATATTAATTGTGGGCTCAAGATGACCATTTGGCTAAAAATAATGTTCATAATAATTATACATATATTTACTAATTATTATAAATATATACTTATAATACATTATTATATACTTAGTATATATAGTATATGAAGTAGATATTTACTATATAATATAGTAAATATTGTTCTAAGTATGTAAATATATCATTTCATGTAATCCTCATAATTACTCCATGAGGTAGGCATTCCTATTTCCTGTATTGTATAGGTAAGGCACTGAGAGTCCAAAGAGACTGAAAGGTTAGCCTAAGATTACATGGTTAGTAAGTAGCACATACAGTACTCTGATGTCAAATTTCATGCTCTAACTTGTATGGCTTACCCTAAATATGACTCACAGTCTTGCTACATCTGCTTGAAGAGGTATGATAAATAGTTGCCCTAGCTGAATATTACACAAAACTCAAATGAGAACTAGCTTAAAGTGGAACCATACTATATCACCTGTGTCGTTGCCCCGAAAGTTGATGGCTTTTGCATCCAAGCACACATATTTAACTAACATTTGTCGAGCACTGACTACTGCGTGGTAACAAGACAGCAAAATCCATGACTTCCTTGGGCTTGTAAGTGAGTGGCAAATTGATAGTCATTTATTCACCCATGGGTTGTTCATTGATTCACTGATCCATTAAAACATCAAGAGAACTTTTTTCTATATGCTTAGTCCTGTGCTTCTTAGGATTAATTATGCTAAAATTAGGCAGCAAGTATGTGCAGTAGCACTTAACATGAAAATGCCCTGAAAAGAAACAAAAACCAAAATATATTTGCAAAACGATTTTCACCTGAAATGCGTATTTAATTCCAGAGCAGATGGAAGTTCCTCCCTGAGCGTATGTAGGTAATCTTGCCAAGAGTGTGTTTCTTTCATCATTGCTTATTATTTGGATTAGCTTATTTACAATAGTGGCAGTACTATCAAAGTGAACCATCCCCACCCAGGATCCATTTTCAACAGTTTGCAGCAGGAAATGTTTTGCTGCTTGATTCATTCGATTTAGGCGGTCATAACTCTAGATCAAAAAGACAAGAAAAACAAACAAGTGATTTTGACTGGAAAATAACAGAAGATCACATAAAATGAATGGACAGAATTTATTGGTAACATTTTCTATGAACAGTAATCGATGTTGTTAAAGGAAGCTATTATCAAATTTTTAATGGATAAAATTTAAAAAATGGTTGTGTGTAATATGGGACACATATTGTATAGTAAGGAGCACAGGCTTTTATTTACAATTGATTCTTGACTGCTAAGTATCCAAGTAAGAGGTGGAAGGTAGGGTGGGGATTGCGTTGAAACTGGGGTCAGGATACACATCTTAGAGACTGTCTAATTACTCTTGGGAGCTCCTGTGCTTGTTGTCTTCAGATAAAACTATACCCCCAAGCCTATAAATCAAACCAGACTATTGCAGACTCCAACCAGAGACTGGAATCACTCCATTGACTGGAAACTAGACTGCCCAAAAGGTAATACTTACCCAAGTTTCATTTTAAGTTTGGAGAGGCCAAGGCCCTATCTTCCCACTTTCTCCTTCTGTTCCTAACCTCTCCCTGCCCCCTTTCCACCAATGGGTTAATTGAATTGGCTCTTTGGTAACCCTCAGGACCCAGCCCTCTTTCGGAAGGGATTGTCTAAGGTGTAAGCTTCTTCATGCATTTGTCTTCTCCAGTCCTTATCACCATACTGATCTGTGTTACTTCCCACCAATTTATGCCCAAATTTCTTTCTGAACTCCCTGAACCAAATCACAATGAGAAACTTCTACATCTTCATTTTACATACTCTCTCCACTACCTGCATCGTTGTGGCTCAATTCCTTCAGCTCTATGATTCTCTGCCCTTTTTAATACCTCCCTCATTTGCTGAAGACCTTATTCCTGTTCTTCAGCATGCTTTGCTATGCCTTAAATGTGCCATCCTTCTGGTTTCTTATCACATTGCACCCACTTGTCTGCTGTCCATTCATTTCAACAATTATTTATTGATTACCCCTATGTGATTAACTTTATTCTAGGAAATGGGGTAAAGATGAATAAGACATGGTTCCAAGTCCTAGAGGATCTCCTAGGCTAGTGGAAGAGAAATGTGTAACATAAATATAATGTACAGTAACAGAGGTTTATGCAGGACATTGTTGGGAAACAGTAGAAGGTGTTTAACCAGCCTAGAAGCCCAGTCCATTTTCTGGAGGAATCCAAGGAGGAAGAGACCCTTGGATTAGGTATTTTTAATTATATTGGCGTCTTTCTTTTACTATGGTGTTTTGCTGCAGTATCTTGAAGTCATGATCATGGGCAGTGATGGTACTTTATGCCACCGTGCAATTTAGAACAATCTAGGTGCAGACAGAGTTCAGTGTGTTCTCAGATCTTCAAATATCCCACATCCCTATATCCAGAAAAAGTGAACCTACCGCCATGCTTCCAGACTTATCAAGAACTAAGCACACAATTCTTTGACTGATCTTCAGCAATGAGAAGACAGGTGGAGGAGGTGGTGTCACCATGGGTGTGGTGTTTTTAAAATCCTCAGAATTGCTAATCACCTCCCATGTACTTCTAAAATTGCACTTTATGTTTTGTAGGCTTGGAGCTTCTTGATTATGGGTTTTTTCATTACAAAATTCAACAACCTAAAAGGTTAATAAAATAAAAAGTAATTTTAATATACCATGCATTTAAAAATCAAACTACAAACCTGAAAAATTTAAAATGTCTTCTGCAGATATGTTGTTTGTTGAATGAAATATCATTTACTGAGCATCAATATTACAACAAGGTAGATTTACCATAATAAGAATAATGGTAACAGTAATAATAGATAACACTAGATAGCACTAGTTCAGCATATACTATGTGTTAGCCAGTGTTCAAAGAACTCTATACCAATATATGTAATCCTCAGGTCACCTGAACAGATACTTTAAAAACATGACAATATGTCATTTGATTATAAATTCTGGAAGCAATTATCAGCATACTTACAGAATCAATACTTTGCATAAACATTATGGATGCTTTTTCTGTTTGCACTTTCTCAGGAAAGAATTGACAATCTTTTTCATACAGTTTTGTTGTAGAATCAATTCTGCATGCTCTATTAAGACAGCTGCCTCCTTGACACTTATAAACTCTATTTCTACCAGAGATACCTGTGGAACACCTGAAAATATATGACAGTTAATCTTTGAGGCAACTGAATCATTAACACTTACAGAAATCTTAAGTGGTTCTATCCATGATGACCTTTATATCAAGATGTTTATTCTTCTATGTTGTGTACCATGAACTTCCTATCCTGGCTGTAGAGCTTAAGGGTTCCAATCAGAGTAATTATCTATTTTTTAAGAAATTCTAGAAGGAAATTTTAAGTGGGGCCTCCAGATAAACACAATGGTTGAGTTCTCTCCTTGTATTAAAGCTGCTAATCTCTTGCTTAGACATCTCTCCCACTGGACTTTTGGTGGTAAATATGCTATAGGGACCTGCATAAGAGAACTTTTGAGACAATTTACTCTGAGTACCACTTTAGCTTGAAGTTCTTTGTAGATTTCTTCCCAAAGAAGATATTCCCAAAGGAATAGTACATGGGATAGACACAAGTGTTCTTATTACTCAAAGAGAATTTTTATCCAAAGGGAAATGTGATTGGAAGCGAAGATAAGGTGCTGCCAAGAATCCCATGGTAGAATAAAAAATGATGGAGACATTTTAGACATATGTTTTATGGCATGTAATTGACCACAGGTGGCAGTGATTACAACAAATATGCTGAGATGTGAACATATTTTGTCTTTTCAATAGGCTTTCAGTTCAAATTCAGGAAATGATGAATAGTTTTTATTCAGTTATTTAGGGAGTCTCATAAATATGTTGATGCTTCTTTTGCTCCCAAACTTGGTGGACATGATGAAACTATCTATGTGGAAAATCATGATGAATATTCTGCAGCAGCAGTTATACATCTAAGGGGAATATGACATAAACAAATGCAATAAACGTAATACTCTCTAAAAGTTGTGCCTGAAAATTGGTGCAATGGGGCAAAGGAAGGACCTTGATTGAAATCATATACCTTTCAGTTCTCACATTAGTGTCAAGTCCCAAGCCCCAGCAGGACATCTACACTGATGAGGTGATAGCACCAATTTTAATTTTAAACCGATTCTTCCCAACTATTTTGCTCTTTTGATCACAGAATCAAAAGGACAGTCTATTATTAACTGTGATGCTAGATGGTATTATAAAACAACCTTTATAAATCTCCAAGAAGTTCCTGCTTGGCTCCTTGAAGCTGCTTGATTTCTTACTCAGTCCACATTTAGCACTACTTAACCATGTTTGTGCATTCTTGTGTAATGTGAATAACTTTGATCTTATCCCAGCATATTGTAAATCCATTTATATGTCCAACTTCAATGCAAGTGAGTTTTGGAAGCTATGGTATAGAGGTATAAAATATGTTAAATTGTCAACTGAATGCTTGCCATTGAAATTGTGTATGTTTTAAATAGCCATCAACTACTTAAAGATACATTTTCTAAAAAAAAAATAAAAGCATTGTTTTGTAACATATTGTCTGCATGAAGAATGATTTAGGAAGAAATCAAAGTAGGAAAATAAGAACGGATAAAAGCCTGAAGTCAGTTTAGAAAATTTAAATAGCCATGCCTTGTTGCTTCGATTTTTTTTGACTTAGCACCGTAGAAAGGCTGATCTTCATTGTACTCATCAAACACTCCCCACCGGAGGTGAGCCCACTCATGGACAAACAGTCTGCCTGCAGGAAAGCATTTCAAATACATGATCATAATTCAAGTGACACATTTGGTATCAAAATATTTTAAGAAGCTTCTCTTTCAATTATAAAATATATTTAGATTTCGGTTTTCAACAATTATCAACATTTATATTTCAGTGTATAAAAAAAGTCTATTGCATGAAATTACATTATATTATGCTATATTATGTAATATATTATCTTCTTATTCCACAACATGTTAAATCAATGAAGCAATAAGGGAGGATATGCTATGGGCTGAGTGGACTGGGATTTGTGTTTTGGTTCTTGGGGGTAAAATGTCTTAGTACAATGGTTTATGGTTCTCCAAATTATAACCAACATAATCAGATATACAGTACATCTGTTTCACTAAAATGCCATGTGAATGCAATTAAAAAAAAAAGTCTAAAAATGCTCCCTATTATGATTTAAAAAAAGATGGTAAACACTATTGTGGGCCAAATACAATTCTGAGGATGTTAAAATGAAGGAATTCATTTATGGTACTTAAGACATATAAGCATTAATTATATGAAACAATTATTAATTATATATATATATTCAGTGCAATACTAGGTATTAAAAAATATAAAGATGTGTGAGATTTAGTCCTTCACTTGGGGAAGTTTTGAGAGAGGGAGTTCAAATAAAAAATTTTTTAAATAAGAATTTTGCAATAAATGGAGGAATAAAAGTAAATCCACAGCTTGAGATGCTGAAAGAAGGAAAGTAGAACTTTCATTTTAGCAATGTTGAGAAAAACTTCAGAGGAAACGGAGATGGAGAAGGAAAGATTGGAAATTAAGTCTCTTCTGCTACAATGTGTGTTTCTGCGGCTCAAACAACCTCATATGAATCTGAAAATAGGAGGAAAATACACCATAGTATGAAGAAGTCATGTTTCTTTTCTTTTTCTTTCTTTCTTTTTTCTTTTTTTGAGATGGAGTCTTGCACTGTCGCCTGGGCTGAAGTGCAATGGCACAATCTCGGCTCACTGCAACCTCTGCCTCCCGGGTTCAAGTGATTCTCTTGCCTCAGCCTCCCGAGTAGCTGAGATTACAGGCACCCGCCACCACGCTAGACTAATTTTTTTTTATTTTTAGTAGAGATGGGGTTTCACCACGTTGGCCAGGCTGGTCTCGAACTCCTGACCTCGTGATCCGCCCACCTCACTCTCCCAAAGTGCTGGGATTACAGGCATGAGCCACTGTGCCCAGCTGTCATGTTTCTTTTTTAAGTCTTTGCTATTCAAACTGTGGTTCTGGACCACATCCATCAGCATCACCTGGGAGCTAGTTACAAATGCAGAATCTTCAGGCCACCCTTTGCTTACAAAATCAGAAGCTGCATATTAACAAGGTCCCTAAGTTACTCTTCTACATAATGCACTTTAAAAACACTGGTTTCAGGTTTCCTAGGCAAATGGAACCAGGTTTGTGGGAGCAGAATTAGAACCTTCAGTAGGAAAGGAAAAAGCCCTCATATCAGCTACTGCAGTAGGAATTTGGTGCATGTTAAGAAAAATTTAAAACTCCCTGTACCTGGCTGTCTTCTCAGAGAGTCCACTCAGACTTGATTCCTTCTCAGGTTTCCCTGCCTCCCATGCCTACCTTAAAAGCAGCCCTTTTGACTTACAATTCCATTCCTGTCTACATCATTGTCTCATTTCCAGCTGTCTCTGTTCCTATTTCTAGCAACATTTCTCTCTCCCCCTCCTCGCACCATGTGTGTATGTGTCGTGTGTGTGTGTGTGTGTGTGTGTACTTTTAATATGTGCTATGGCAGCCTCTAGCCATACTGCATTGCTTGCCTGAGTGATCTAAATGATCTATTGTGATTGTTGGTGTTGTTATCATGATTATTACAAAATTGCATAGATTTTGAGAGCTCTCTTACTAATCTTATTTATCCAAAAACCTTATTTGTTTTTTAGGATATTGAGGAATGTGAGTTTTTTACACAAATGCATATATCAGATTACGTGTTTGTGAAAAGGAAGAAAGATCTGTGTAAGAAGAAGGGGTGACCTATCAGTAACAGAACAGGGTTGAGGTGTGGGATATGGGAAAAATCAATAACTGATATGGGGACCTTGAACTTACAAATTGGAGAAGCCTTTCTGTTCTAAGAAAGGTGCAGGTAGAGAAGGTGTAGGTGGTAATAAGTTTGGAAATAGGAAGAATGTAGAGACCTCTGTTTTATCAATCAGGACATTAATTGATGGGATTGAGAAGAGTGCCTGGAGATCTTGAGAAAAATGGTAGAAGTTTTAGAACAGCTGCTATAGGAATTGAGAAAGAGAGTTGAGAAGAGCTGAGTAAAAATATTGTTGAGTAGCTTTGAGTGCTTCATTGAGCTTGGAAAGTGTGTTTTTATAAAATCATGTCAATTAGTTTTATAATTTTCTTCAACATTCTTGGAAACAAAACAGGATCCAAGAATAAAGTAGATGGAAAATTCAGAAGATTTAGTAAATTGAATGAAACATAAAGATAAGAGTAGTGAGAGAATTGAGCTATTTATACTTGTAGTTGAAATGACTGACTTTGCTGGACATGCCAGGTGGAAAGAAAGTATAACTAAAAGGGCACAAAGGATTACAGGTGTCAAAGAAAACAAATGTGGTCAGGATAATTACGGGGAAGAGGTAAGATTGGGACATGAGGAGATGATGGAACTTTCAAGACTGGAGAGGGGAACTGGTCCAGGTAATGAATAGGACCAGATCTAGCTGAATGTTTGGCAGAGACAAGGGACTTAATGAGTGTTCAATGAACAGGAATAGAAGAGGGTGATTCTGGGGTATGGGGATTCAGGAAGTTTCCCATTTAATAGTGACACACGTGTAGAGCCCTCCTTTAACAATGATTTGCATTTTTGTCTGCAAAGTGCACTTTTGTTGTTTTGACAAATTATTTTAACATTTAGATTGAACTAGATGACACTGCCATTTTTATAGGTCAAAATGATCAATTACAGACAATGTCATCTGTTTCAATGAAATAGATTGATATTATCAGCAACTGATAGTCTAGGAGTGTTTTCTCTTGACCAGTAACTGGCAACATGACGCTTTCTGGCTTACTATACATCTGGCTTTCATGTAGCTTACCTGTAATTTGTTAATATCCAGCTATGGAGAACTGGAAAAATTAAGATCTAAAAAGCATGCCTTAAGAAAAACAGTTATTATTGCTTTGCTCTCTTTATATTTCTGTAGACACTGTACTGAGTACATTTATCTGGATTCTCTAGTTTAATGTAGAACAAATATTTTACAAGGTAGAAACTCCTCTCTTTGCCATTTTGTAGGGAATAACCACAGAGACAGTAGGTCATTTGTTTAAGGTCACATACAGCTAGTAAGTAGGAGAGCCAGGATTTGATTCTAGGGACTTTGGCCCTATGGCCTGCACACTTAACCTGCATAGAAAGTTGTATGCTGCAATCACTGCAAAATTATTTTTTAACCAAAATTTCTACCTGGTGGTCCATATTCATTTTGTTTTTTTCCAAGTAGAAGGTCAGGGGTGAAGTGAATGTATTCGCCTTTCTCTCCACATTCTGTGAACTGCTTGGTGTATGGTTCATCTCTACCTGGGAGCGTAGGTGGTGCAACTATAACATCAGCCTGAGAATGTTGAAAAAGATTGTTAAACATCAAAAATAAAAAATATAATATTCAGTTAGAAAGACCCTTAATTTGTGGCAAAAATGGGCAATATCAGAAAATATAATTTTTTAAGAGAAGATTTTGACACTTACATGTTTATAGTTTTCATGTTTTGGCCTTTTGTACTGAGGATTTTCCTTCCAATTCTCAGGAATTAATATAGATACATTTTTGAAAAAAAATCTTTTTTCTGTGGCTTCAAACAGGTAAGTAGAAGCTGTAGTCACCATATCCTGTCATTAAAGGAAAAAATATGTGAGAATGGTGAAGTCAGAGTAAACTAAATTAGCAGGGTTTTGTGACAGGCATTTCCCAATGTAAGAGTGGACAGAAAAAGCAACAGACTGATGAGCAGGGCCTCTGCCTCATTATTCTAACCCTGCCACCTGTCAACCCCAAACCATCACTTAATCCTGCACGTTGAAAGCCTCCTCAGTCTTCTATAATCCTGCCTTAAAAGGCAAATGCTTGTATTTGGCATTAAGAGGAATTGATTAATATGAATATGTACATGGACTTTGGAGTCATTTACGTGATTCTAATACTAATGTTATTATCTTCTGGGTGACAGATCTTGGCTGATTTATGTAATGCTCCGAATCTTAGTTTCCTCATCCTTCAATGGACTATTACTATCTATCAGTATGGTTGGCTTAGAGATGGAATCAGATATAAAGTCCTCTACAAACAGGCAATCTTAAAACTGTTTGATATCATTACTATTTATAAGAAATCTTAGTAGAAAACAGCCTTAGTTGATGCAAACTGAGGAGAAGACTCTATAGAAATGGGTCATTGAAGAGTTTTCTCATCCCAACCGTAGGAGAAGCAGCTGGGTTGGGAGCCTGTGTGGGTGGGAGGTGTGATGAAAAAAAACCCATAGTAGAGGCAAAACTTTGATTACAGAACTGTTGCTCTACCACCAATATGAAAATAATATCACCTTATATTCAGAACTATAAACTCACATACAAGGACAAATAAGAAAAATAGTCCCTCCCAGGAGAAAGCAAACTACTTGGAAAACATATTTCAGCATATCATCTATGAAAACTTCCCCAACTTTGCTAGGAGGCCAACAGTCAAATTTAGGAAATACAGAGAACTCCTGCAAGACTTTACACAAGAAGATCATCCCCAAGATACAATCATCAGATTTTCCAAGGTTGAAATGAAAAAAGAAGAGTGTTAAAGGCAGCTAGAGAGGAAAGGGCAGATCACATACAAAGGGAACCCCATCAGGCTAACAGTGGACCTCTCAGCTGAAACCCTACAAGCCAGAAGAGATTGGGAGCTGATATGGTTTGGCTGTGTCCCCATCCAAATCTCATCTTGAATTGTAGTTCCCATAATCCCCACATGTTGTGGAAGGGACCAGGTGAAGATAATTGAATCATGGGGGTGGTTTTCCCCATCCTGTTCTCATGATGTAAGTTCTTACGCGATCTGATGATTTCATAAGGGGCTTCCCCCTTAGCTCGGCTCTCATACTTCTCCTTCCTGCTGCCGTGTGAAGAAGGACATGTTTGCTTCCTCTTCTGCCATGATTGTAGGTTTCCTGAGGCCTCCCTGCCATGCCAAACTGTGAGTTATTTAAATCTTTTCCTTTATAAATTACCCAGTCTCAGGCATGTCTTTATTAGCAGCATAAGAATGGACTAATACTTTATTCAGCATTCTTAAATAAAATAATCTTCAACCAAGAATTTCATATCCAGCCAAACTAAGTTTCCTTGTCAAAGGAAATTCATTACCACCAGAGCTGCCTTACAAGAGATCTTGAAAGAAGCACTAAATATAGAAAGGAAAGACTGCTACCAGCTAATACAAAAACAGACTTAGACACACAGACCAGTGTCACTATAAAGCCAGACACACAGACCAGTGTCACTCAAACAAGTCAACACAATATCTAGCCAACAAAACAATGACAAGATCAAATCCACACATATCTATATTAACTTTCAATGTAAATGGGCTAAATGCCCCACTTAAAAGGCACAGAGTGGCAAGCTGAATAAAAAAACAAGACCCCATGGTATGTTATCTTCAAGAGAATCATCTCATAAAGGCATAATGACACCCATAGGCTCAAAATAAAAAGATGGAGAAAACCTACCAAGCAAATGCAAAACAGAAAAGAGCAGGGGTTGTAATCCTAATTTCAGACAAAACAGATTTCAAACCAACAAAGATTAAAAAAAGACAAAGAAGGGCATTACATAATAGTAAAGGGTTCATTTTAACAAGAAGCTCTAACTATTCTAAATATATATATGCCCAACAAAGGAGCACCCAAATTCATAAAGCAAGTTCTTAGAGACGTAGAAGGAGACATAGACTCCCACTCAATAATAGTGGGAAATTTCATTGAGGCAGAAAATTAACAAAGATATTCAGGACCTGAACTCAACATTGCACCAAATGGATCCAATAGACCTATACAGAACTCTCCACCCCATAACAACAGAATATGCATTCTTCTCATCACCACATGGCACATACTCTAAACTCAACCACATAATTGGACATAAAACAATTCTCAGCAAATGCAAAAGAACCAAAATCATACTAAACACATTCACGAACCACAGCACAATTAAAATAGAATTCAAGAGTAAGAACAACACTAAAAACCATGCAATTACATGGAAATTAAACAACATGTTCCCGAATGACTTTTGTTTTGGTAAATAATAAAATTAAAGCAGCAATCAAGATGTTCTTCGAAACTAATGAGAACAAACATACAACATACCAGAATCCCTGGGACACAGTTAAGACAGTTTTAAGAGGGAAATTTATAGCATTAAATATCCACATCAAAAAGTTAGAAAGATCTGAAATTAACAACCTAACATTACAACCGAAAGAATTACAGGAGCAAGAACAAATCAGCCCCAAAGCTAGCAGAAGACAAGAAATAATAAAAATCAGAGCTGAACTGAAGGAAATTGAGACACAAAAAAATCATTCAAAAGATCAACAAATCCAGGATCTAATTTTTTGAAAAAATTTATAAGCTATATATGCCACCAGCTACCAGCTAGATTAATAAATAAGAAAAGAGAGAAGGTCCAAATAAACAGAATTGGAAATAATGAAGGGAACATTAATGCTGAGCCGTCAGAAATAAAAATAACCATCAGAAACTACTATGAACACCTCTAAGCACACAAACTAGAAAACCTGGAAGAGGTGGATAAATTCCTGGACCCATACATCTCCCAAGACTGAACCAGGAAGAAATTGTTTCCCTGAACAGACCAATAACAAGTTCCTAAATTGAATTAGTAATAAACAGCCTACAAACAACAAACAAACAAACAAAGCCCAGGATCTTAAGGATTCACAGCCAAATTCTACCAGATGTACAAAGAAGAGCTTCTACCATTCCTACTGAAACTATTCCAAAAATTTGAGGAGGAGGGATCCTCTCCAACTCATTCTATGAGGCCAGTATCAACCTGATATGAAAACCTGACAGAGACCCAACAGAAAAAGAAAACTTCTGGCCAATATCCTTTATGAACATTGATGCAAAAATTCTCAACAAAATACTGGCAAACCGAATCCAACAGCTCATCAAAAAGCAAATCCACTGTGATCAAGTAAGCATCATCCCCAGGATGCAAGATTGGTTCAACATACACAAATCAATAAAAGTGATTCATCACATAAACAGGACTAAAGACAAAAACCATATGATTATCTCAGGAGATGGAGAAAAGATTTTCAATATAATTCAACACCACAATAAAGTAGTTATTGAAGGAAAATACCTCAAAATAATGAGAGCCATCCATGACAAACCCACAGCCAACATTATACTGAATGGGCAAAAGCTGGAAGCATTCTCTCTGAAAACTGGCACAAGACAAGGATGCTGTCTCTCACCACTCCTATTCAACTTAATATTGGAAGTCCTGGCCAGAGCAATCAGGCAAGAGAAATAAATAAAGGCATCCAAATAGGAAGAGAGGGAGTCAAACTATCCATGTTTGATTATGACATAATTCTATATCTAGAAAACCCCATAGTCTCAGCCCAAAAGCTCCCTCAGCTGATAAGTAGCTTCAGCAAAGTTTCAGGGTACAAAATATATGTACAAAAATCACTAGCCTTCCTATACACCAATGACAGCCAAGCCCAAAGCTGAATCAAATAGGAAATACCATTCACAATTGCCACAAAAAGAATAAAATACCTAGGAATACAGCTAACCAGGGGGGTGAAACATTCCTACAATGAGAATTACAAAACACTGTTCAAAGAAATTGTGTCAGAGAAGACACAAACTAATGGAAAACATCCCATGCTCATCAATAGGAAGAATCAATATCACTAAAATGGTCATATTGCCCAAAGCAATTTATAGATTCATTGCTATTCCTATCAAACTACCAACATTTTTCACAGCATTAGAAAAAAAACTATTTTAAAATTCATATGGAACAAAAAAGAGCCTGAACAGCCAAGGCAATCTTAAGCAAAAAGAACAAAACTGGAGGCATCATGTTACCTGACTTCAAACTATACTACAGGGATGCAGTAACCCAAAGAGCATGGTACTGGTATAAAAACAGGCCTAGACCAACAGAACACAATACAGAGCCCAGAAATAAGGCTGTACATCCACCACCATCTAATCTTCAACAAAGCTGACAAAAATAAGCAACGGGGAAAAGATTCCCTATTAAATCAGTGGTGCTGGGATAACTGGCTAGCCAAATGCAGAAGATTGAAGCTGGATCCCTTCCTTACACCATATATAAAAATCAACTCAAGATTAAGATTAAAGACTTAAATGTAAAACTGAAAACTATAAAAACCCTAGAAGACAGCCTAGGCAATACATCCTGGACATAGGTAAAGATTTTATAACAAAGATGCCTAAAACAATTGCAACAAAAACAAAAATTAACAATTGGAATCTAATTAAACTTAAGAGCTTGTGCACAGCAAAATAAACTATCAACAGAGTAAACAGACAACCTACAGAATAGAAGAAAATATTTGCAAATTATGCATCTGACACAGGTCTAATATCCAGCATTTATAAGGAATGTAAACAAATTTACAAGAGAAAAACAAACAGCTGCATTAAAAAGTGGGCAAAGGACATGAACAGATGCATTTCAAAAGAAGATAGACATGTGGCCAACAAGCATGTGAAAAAAAGCTCAATATCACTGATCATTAATGAAACAAAAAAAACCCACCATGAGATATCATCTCATACCAGTTAGAATGGCTATTATTAAAAAGTAAAAAAAAAAAAAAAAAAAAACCAGATGCTTGCGAGGTTGAGGAGAAAAGAGAACACTTATACATTGTTGATGGGAGTGTAAATTAGTTCAACCACTGTGGAAAGCAGTATGGTGATTCCTCAAAGAGCTAAAAGCAGTACTACCATTCAACCCAGCAATCCCATTACTGGATATACACTCAGAGGAATATAAATCATTCTACCAGAAAGACACACATGCACTTGAATGTTCATTGCAGCACTATTCACAATAGCAAAGACATGGAATCAACCTAAATGCCCATCAATAACAGATTGGATTAAAAAGTGTGGTACAGGGCTGGGCATGGTGGCTCACACCTGTAATCCCAGCACCTTGGGAGGCCGAGGTGGGCAGATCACTTTGGGTCAGGAGATCGAGACCAGCCTGTGCAACATGTTGAAACTCCATCTCTACTAAAAATACAAAAATTAGCTGGGCATGGTGACAGAGGGAGACTCTGTCTCAAAACAAACAAACAAACAAACAAAAACTGTGGTACATATACACCATGGAATACTACACAGCCATAAAAAAGAATGAGATCATGTCTTTTGCGGGAACATGGGTGGAGCTGCAGGCTATTATCCTTAGCAAACTAACACAGGAATAGAAACCCAAATACTACATGTTCTCACTTATAATGGGAGGTAAATGATGAGAACTCATGAACACAAAGAAGAGAACAACAGACACTGGGGTCCACTTGAGAGTAGGGGTGGAGGCTGGGAGGAAGGAGAGGAACAGAAAGATAATATTGGGTACTAGGCTTAATACCTGGGTGATGAAGTAATCTGTACAACAAACCCTCATGCCATGAGTTTACCTATGCAACAAACCTTCACATGTACCCCTGAACCCAAAATAAAAGTTAAAAAAGAAAAGAAAAGAAGACACTACGGGTCATACATAGACACACAAACTTTTTTTTTTGACAGAGTCTTGCTCTCTCTCCCAGGCTGGAGTTCAATGGCTCAATCTCGGCTTACTGCAACCTCCTCCTCCCGGGTTCAAGCGATTCTCCTGCCTCAACCTCTCGAGTAGCTGGAATTACAGGCGCCTGCCACTGGGCCCAGCTAATTTTTGTATTTTTCAGTAGAGACAGGGTTTCGCCATGTTGGCCAGGCTGGTCTCGAACTCCTGACCTCAGGTGATCCACCCGCCTCAGCCTTCCAAAGTGCTGGGATTACAGACGTGAGTCACCACGCCCGGCCGACACACAAACTTTTTATGGGAAGTAAAACTATGGCTAGTTTCCTAAGCAGAGTTGATTGTTTTAAAAGGGTAAAGGCCCCGCGCTGGCGGGCGCTCCTCCCTCAGCGGCGGGAAGCAGGAGGCAGCGGCGGTGGCGTCGGCTGAGCAGAGGACCTGGCGGGCGGCCTCGCGGGTCAGACAGGATCGTCGTGACAAAGGCTTCGACAGCTTGCTGGAATAGAGGATCTCTGCTGCGTCTCCTCTTCTGTGGCCTTCGTGTGGGATGCACGAGACGGCAGGACCCAGATAACCGTTCTCTCAAAGACACAATGTTTGCACGAGGACTGAAGGGGAAATGTGTTGGCCACCAGGAAGACGTGGAGGGAGACCTGGCCGGCTTGAAGACCCCGTCCTCGTACAGCCTGCAGCGGCAGTCCCTCCTGGACATGTCCCTGGTGAAGCTGCAGCTTTGCCACATGCTTGTGGAGCCCAACCTGTGCCGCTCAATCCTCATTGCCAACATGGTCCAGCAGATCAAAGAGGAGATGACGCAGGATGGGACACGGCGCACACCCCAGGCTGCAGGGCGGGCGCCGCTGGACCGCTTGGTCTTCACGGAGATTCTGTGCCGCGCGACGTGGGAGCAAGAGGGGGCACGTCCTGCCTCTGGCTTGGGAGATGGCCACGCACAGGGCCCAGTTTCTGACCTTTGCCCAGTCACCTCAGCACAGATGCCGAGGCACCCACAGAGGGAGGAGCGTCCGGGAGATGGATGGCCCTCAAGAAAACAGAGGAAGCTTTCGCAAATCACTCGATCAGATATACGAAATGCTGGAGACTAAAATCCCCTGCTACATGGAAGAGCTGTTTTCAGGCGTGGACAGCCCCTACTACAACCTGGACACAGTACTGACAGGCATGATGGGGGTGCCGGGCCGGGCCCCTGTGAAGGGCTCGAGGGCTTGGCTCCGGTCACCCCGGGCCCCAGCTCCAGCTGCAAGTCCGATCTGGGCGAGCTGGACCACATGGTGGAGATCCTGGTGGAGACCTGAGCCGGAGGCATGAGGGCTCGCAGCAGTGTCTGACGCGTGGACACGTGAGCACTCGCTCCCGTAGAGGGTGCGCCTGCCGCCAGCGGCCCAGCCTTGCTGCCCTGTCTGCTAATTCTGAGAAATCCCAGAACAGACCATCATCAGCGGGGTCTGCAACCCCAGGCCTGTCCCACTCACTTTCCCCGCTGTGGAGGGCCAGGCAGAGATGGCTGTTCTCCTGGAAGACTTCTCGCCTCTGGGCCGGTCCTGACGTCCTTACAGCCTTGGGCCCCTCGTCTCTCTTTGTGTCCCCCACTGTAGGGGACGGCGAGCCACAGCTGCATCAACCTCCTTTACATTTAGACAGGTGATTTTTTTACAATTCAGTTTTAAGTGTTTTGGGCAATATTTTGTCTTAAGATATATATTTTTAAACTTTTTATACCTTATGTCTTTAGATTTTTTCAGCTATTTTCTTAAAAGCATATTTTTTCAATAAATATCCTTTGCTGCGACTTTAGAACTTTTATAGCCTAAACAATTGTAGTTGGTGTGTTTCATTTTTTTCAGGTTTAAATAGGGATTTTTTTTGCAGTGAGCATCACTACGGTCCTTGTCAACAGTGTAAATGTATCATGTTTTACTTTAAATATGCGTGCAATATTTCTCCATTATGTTCTGTGCTACCGTGAGACCTGGGTGAAACTCAAGAACCGCACTTAGCTACTACGCTTTTTTTTTTGTCATTAGAAAATCTACTGTGGGAGCCACATCTTCCTAGACTTGAGCATAAATTATGGAGGATTTTATTTGTGTCTATTTATGTGTAAATGTCATTGAAGGCAAAGGTCAAATATTTGTCTGTTTGGAGATCACGGGCACCAGCTGGTCTTCAGGACCTCAGAGACCCTCCTTGGTGCCTTCTGACAGGCAGTGTTCCTGAAGGCCTCCCGTCAGCCCAGGCACCTGCCCTGGGTGAGGAAATAGCACTGCTACTGGATTAGAAATGCCTGTGCTGCTCTGTTAGATTGGTGCTGGAACAAAAGGTTAAGCTTAGGCTGAAGTCTAGAATGAAAGAAATCTGAATCTCTTGTCATTCATGGCCCCTTGATCTGTAGGGTCATAGGTGCTGCCGCAGGGAGTGAGCTGGAGGTGCCTGCAACCTTCCTCTCCTGCCCCGACTCACCCCATTTGTTTCCTGTTTCTCATGCTTTTTCTAACTTCCTCACCCCTTAGCCAAAAAGGTTTGTTTTCTTTTGTGGATACAGCCATTCTTAAATATCAGTGATGTAAACCTCACTTTATTAAAAAATTATCCAGCAAAACAAAACAAAACAAAACAAAGGTAAAGAAAATAGACAAGGCATAAGGATTTTTAAAGTTTTAGGTTTTTTAAAAGCAAGAATTGAAATAAAAATAACATAATGAACGAATATAACAATGATTAGCTAAACTATTAATATTTGGCACACAAACTCATTTTGGATAAAAACCGCATTTTCTTAAACATTAAAAAAAGAGGCTGGGTGCGGTGGCTCACGACTGTAATCCCAGCACTTTGGGAGGCCGAGGCGGGTGGATCACGAGGTCAGGAGATTGAGACCATCCTGGCTAAGACGGTGAAACCCCGTCTCTACTAAAAATACAAAAAATTAGCCGGGCGTGGTGGCGGGTGCCTGTAGTCCCAGCTACTCGGGAGGCTGAGGCAGGAGAATGGTGTGAACCTGGGAGGCGGAGCTTGCAGTGAGCCAAGATCGCACCACTGCACTCCAGCCTGGGGGACAGAGCAAGACTCTGTCTCAAAAAAAAAAAGAATTAATCCCTCCCTAGACCTTATTATCTCATGAGGAAATATAAGGATGAAAGGCACTTTTTTTTAATTTTATTTTTATTTTTATTTTTTTGAGACAGAGTCGTGCTCTGTCACCCAGGCTGGAATGCAGTGGCATGATCTTGGCTCACTGCAACCTCTGCCTCCTCGGTTGAAGCGATTCTTACCTCTGACTGTGATACTTAACATGATCTTAGAAAAATCATTAATTTTTTCGGACCCCTAGGTTTTTCTTCTGTAAAATGTGGATTATAGTATTTCACAGGGTTTCTTGAAGATATTAAATGCGAAGATTTTGTGAAGGGCTGGGAGAAATGTCAGGAAACATTGTAAAATCTGGGCATGCTTGTAAACAATTGAATTTCTGCTTGTACTTATAAAGGACAGTGTTTACAAAATTTTTGCCCATCCAAGTAATTCTTTCAAATAGTGATTTCTGAGTAAAGAAAAGTTTGATACTGATTTACTGTCCTCTGGACACTAAAAACCTATCATTCAGAATTAGCTGCATTAACTGCTCTTTAAACATCTTTAGTAAAATGAATTTTTATCTTCTCATGAAATTTAAAAGGTACCTATAAGCAAATATCTCTGTGATGTAACAGAGTTTATAGAGTGATTGACAAATGGCAGCCACAAAATCACTTGATTACAGCTTAGTTCATGCCTATCACCTTCTGCTGGGTAATTAAAACATGCAGAAGGGTCCAACCATGAGCAGCAGAACACAGTAGTAGAGAAATTAAATATAAGGAATTAGTATATGTTGATATCAGGGAGAGGGAAAAATAATTTACGTGGCTACACCACCAAACTCTATATTACACGGAATGTTATATTTGAAAGAAACAGAAGTTAGTGTCCTTGGTTTAGTCCTGGAGCCTTTCTCTTCTCCATCTGTACTTGCCTAGTTATCTACACCCAAATTTTCATCTTCATCATGAATTCTGATTCCTGCCTCCATCTACATGGATGTTTTCAGAAGTAACATAAATTCCAAAAGCCCCAACCAACTAACTCTTGATTTTCCAAATGCCAAATTTTCTCCACTTACAGTCTTCCCCTTCTCAATTGATGATAGTTTCATCCAAGTGTTCAAGCAAAACTCTTGAATTCTTCCTTGACTCTTATTATATTTCCTTCCTACCCTCACCTATCCCCTATACATCTTAACCATCATATCACTTTAACAATCTTTACCACAACCTCCCTGTTCCTAGTCACCATCACTGCCCACCTGCAAGAGTTTCCTAGCTGGGGTCCTTCTACACCAGTAAGCTGCCACAGAGTTTATAGAGGATGGGTGACAAGTGGAAATTCTTTACAGTCCTCAATATTGCAGTCAGAGTGATTCTTGAACATGCATGAGAACACACCCTTCTCTGCTCAGAATCCTCCTATGGATTTTCATCACAGAGTCAATGTCAAAGTCTTTCCAGTGGTCTAGGCCCTGCCACCTCTCTAACTTCAGCTCACCCTATGCTTCCTCCTCCTCATTCATAGCTGTTTCCTTGGTTACATCAAACGAATTCTCACTTCCATGCTGTTTTTCTCCCCTAGTTTTCAATGGGCTCTTCTCTCGCTCATCTCAGGTCTCTGCTGACACATCATCAGTGAGGCCTTCCCTGACTTCCCTACATGAAATAGCAACCCACATTCTCCCCCAATCCAGCCCCACCTAACACTCCATATCCCCCTTCATGATTTGTTTTACTCCACAGCAACCTACTACCATCTTATCTGTGATCCATTTACTTATTAACTACATCTCTGAAAAGAAGATACACTGCATGGTGCCAGAGGCTTTAAAAAAATTTTACTGCTCTTCAACATGTCATAAACATTCAATAAAGAATTCTTTAAAGAACAAATGAGTCCAACTGCTAACTTACAGATCAAGAAACTCAGTGTCAGGGAGCCCTGTGCCTTGTCTTCTGTCTTGTGGTGAGACAGTGTAGAACCCTGTCTAAAACCTTCATCACCCTCTGCCCATTACCGTATTGTCCTCACTGCACCACACTGCTTTTAGCTTCCTGAAGGACTCAGAAGTTTCCATAATAATTATTAACTATTAACTTTGTTTTCCTCTCCATAATTCAAACAGAAGACATCCCAATTCTTTTTTTTTTTTTTTTTTTTCCAGAGAGGGAGTTTTGCTCTGTTGCCCAGGCTGGAGTGCAATGGCGTGATCTCAGCTCACTGCAACCTCTGCCTCCTGGGTTCAAGCAATTCTCCTGCCTCAGCCTCCTGAGTAGCTGGGATTACAGGCATGTGCCACCACACCCAGCTAATTTTTTGTATTTTTAGTAAAGACGGAGTTTCAACATGTTGGCCAGCCTGGTCTCGAAATCCTGACCTCATGATCTGCCCTCCTCGGCCTCCCAAAGTGTTGGGATTACAGGCATGAGAGCCACCATGCCTGGCCGACATCCCAATTCTTGGGAAAAATATTTGCAAACTATTCATCCAACAATGGATTGTTATCCAGAATATACAAGAAACTCAAAAACCTCAAAGACAAAGTAATAATAATAATAATATTTTAAAATGGGCAGATGATCTGAATAGACATTTCTCAAAAGAAGACAAACAAATGTCCAACAAGTATATGAAAAAGTGGTCAACATCCCTAATCATCAGAGAAATGCAAATCAAAACCAGAATGAGACACCACCTCAGCCCAGTTGGAATGGTTATTATCAAAAAGACAAAAAAAAGTGCTGACAAGGATGTGGAAAAAGAGACCTATTATATACCATTGGTGAAAATGTAAATTAATACAGCCATTATGGAAAACAGTATGGAGGTTCTTCAAAAATCTAAAAATAGAATGACCACATGATTCAGCAATTCCACTAGCGGGTATATATCCAAGGGAAAAGACATCAGTCTGCACTTCCATGTTTATTGTAGCACTATTCATGATGGTCAAGATGTGAAGTCAACCCAAGTGTCCATCAACAGATGAATGGATAAAGTGTGGTATATAAACACAAATGAATACTATTTAGTCACTGAAAAAAAATGAAATTGCTTCATTTGTGGCAGCATGGATGAGTGTGGAGGACATTATGTTAAATGAAATGTCAGGCACAGAGAGATAAATACCACATGTTCTTATGCATATGTAGGAACTAAACCAGGGTATCTCATGGAGATAGAGAGTAGAATGATACTTATCAGAGGCTGCAAAGGATAGGGGAGAGAAACGAAATGAAGAGAAGTTTGCTAATGTGTACAAAAGCACGGTTATATAGACGGAATAAGTTCTAGTATTTGATAGTACAATAGGAAAATTAAAGTTACTGATAATCTGTTGTGTATTTCAAAATAGCTAGAGGAGAATAATTATAATGTTCCCAACACAATGCAAAGATAAATGTTTGAGTTGCTGAATATGCTAATTACCCTGATTTGATCTTTACAAATTGTATACATGTATAGAAATATTACTTTGTATGCCATAAACATGTACAATTATATGTCAATTAAAAATAATAGTAAAAAACTAAAAATTAATGAAAGATATTCCATTTTGTTCTTACCTCTATTTGTTCAATTATTTTTTCATCTTCTGGCACACTAGGATCTATAACAATGATAATATCTTCAAAGCCGTTATTATTCAGCCTAATGAAGGAAGTATTTGACTGGTGCAGCAGGCACAGAACTAAGAGGAAAACAAAACCTCTGAATAATCCCATTGTTCCTCTCTAGTTATTCCTGGCCCAAATGTTGGTTTGTTCAAGAGGCTTTTCTCTCCTTTCTCTTTATATATGTTCCTAAAACTTATCAGTATTGGCTGATTATGGGATGTTGACTGTATAAAGGTACATTACGTGGCGAAATACATGACTAATTCATCTAATTGTTTAATTATATGTTGTCATAAAAGTGACTAAGAATCAAGATAAATCAGATCATTTTATAAAATGCATTGCACATGTTCCTCTTGGAACACATTTTCTTTTTTGTTGTCATTGTTGATATTCTAAGGGCTCCTTGACAACAGGGATTTTTTTTCAATAGGTTTTTGGGTAACAGGTGGGGTTTGGTTACATGAATAAGTTCTTTAATTATAATTTCTGAGATTTTGGTGTACCTAACCACCCGAGCAGTGTACACTGTACCCAATGTGTAGTCTTCTATCCCTCACCCGCTCTCCTATCCTTTCCCCCGAGTCCCCAAAGTCCATTGTGTCATTCTTATGCTTTTGCATCCTCATAGCTTAGCTCCCACTCATGAGTGAGAACATATGATGTTTGATTTTCCATTTCTGAAATTGGCTGCTGCAAATGCCATTATATCATTTCTTTTTATGGCTAAGTAATATTCCATGGTGTGTGTGTATGTATGTAGGTATATGTGTGTCTATATATATATATATATATATATATATATATATATATATATAACATTTTCTTTATCCACTGGTTGACTGATGAGCATTTGGGCTAGTTTCATATTTTGCAATTGCAAATTGTGCTGCTATAAACATGTGTGTGCAAGTATCTTTTTCATATATTACTTCTTTTCCTCTGGATAGATACCCAGGAGTGGTATTGCCGGGATTGCTGGATCAAATGGTAGCTCCACTTTTAGTTTTTTTTTTTTTTTTTTTTGAGATGGACTCTCACTCTGTTGTCCAGGCTGGATTGCTGTGGCGCGATCTCAGCTCACTGCAACCTCTGCCTCCAGGGTTCAAGGGATTCTTCTGCCTCAGCCTCCTCAGTAGCTGGGATTACAGGCATGTGCCACCATGCCCGGCTAATTTTTGTATTTTTGTTTGTTTGTTTGTTTGTTTTTTAGTAGAGATAGGGTTTCACCATGTTGGTCAGTTTGGTCTTGAACTCCTGACCTCGTGATCCACCAACCTCGGCCTCCCAAAGCGCTGGGATTACAGGTGTGAGCCACCACACCCAGCCCACTTTTAGTTCTTTAAGGAATCTCCACACTGTTTTCCATAGTGGTTGTACTAGTTTACATTCCCAGCAGCAGTGTTAAAGTGTTCCCTTTTCACCACATTCATGCCAACATCTATTATTTTTTGATTTTTTGATTTTTTTATTATGGCCATTCTTGCAAGAGTAGGGAGGTATTGCATTGTAGTTTTGATTTGCATTCTTCTGATCATTAGTGATGTTGAGCATTTTTTCATATGTTTGTTGGCTGTTTGTATACCTTCTTTTGAGAATTGTCTATTCATTTCCTTAGCCCACTTTTTGATGGGACTGTTTTTGTTTTTTTCTTGCTGATTTGTTTGAGTTTGTTGTAGATTCTGGGTATTAGTCCTTTGTCAGCTGTATAGATTGCAAAGATTTTCTCTCATTCTGTGGGTTGTCTGTTTACTCTGCTGATTATTTCTTTTGCTGCACAGAAGGTTTTTAGTTTAACTAAGTTCCAACAATTTATCTTTGTATTTGTTGCATTTGCTTTTGGGTTTTTGGTCATGAAGTCTTTGCCTAAGCCAGTGTCTAGGAGGGTTCTTCTGAAGTTATCTTCTAGAATTTTTATGGTTTCAGGTTTTAGATTTAAGTCTTTGATCTATCTTGAATTGATTTTTCTATAAGGTAAAAGATGAGAACCCAGTTTCATTCTTCACCATGTGGCTTGCCAATTATGCCAGCGCCATTTGTTGAATAGGGTGTCCTTTCCCCACTTTTTGTTTGCTTTGTTGATGATCAGTTGACTTTAAGTATTTTGGTTTATTTCTAGGTTCTATATTCTGTTCCATTGGTCTATATGCCTGCTTTTACACTAGTACCATGCTGTGGTGGTAACTATGGCCTTATAGTAGAGTCTGAAGTCAGGTAATGTAATGCCTCCAGGTTTTTTCTTTTTGCCTAGTCTTGCTTTGGCTATGCAAGCTTCTTTTGGGTTCCATATGAATTTTAGGATTGTTTTCCTAGTTCTGTGAAGAATGATGGTGGTTTTTGATAGGAATTGCATTGGATTTGTAGATTGTGTTTGGCAGTATGATCATTTTCATAATATTGATTCTATCCATCCATGAGCATGGGATGTGTTTTCATTTGTTTGTGTCATGTATGATTTATTCAGCAGTGTTTTGTAGTTTTCCTTGCAGAAGTCTGTCACCTCCTTGGTTAAGTATATTCCTAAGTATTTTAATTTTTTTGCACTATTGTAAAATGGGTTGACTTCTTGATTTGATTCTCGGCTTGGTCACTGTTGGTATATAGGAGAGCTACTGATTTGTGTTAATTAATTTCGTATCCCGAAACTCTGATGAATTCATTGACCAGTTCCAGGAGCTTTTTAGATGAGTCTTTAGGGTTTTCTAGGTATATGATCACGTCATCAGCAAACAGTGACAGTTTGACTTCCTCTTTACTAATTTGGATGCCCTTTATTTTTCTTGTCTTGTTGCTCTGGCTAGGACTTCCAGTATTATGTTGAATAGAAATGATGAAAGTGGGCATCCTTGTCTTGCTCTAGTTCTCAAGGGGAATGCTTTCAACTTTTCCCTGTTCAGTATAATGTTGGCTGTGGGTTTGTCATAGATGGCTTTTATTACCTTAAGTATGTTGGGGACACATTTTCTATACTTTCTAATTTTGATGAATTTCCTAAACATAGACATATACTTTATATTTTCTGTAGAGTAGAATGTGAAAATTAATAAAAATCCATAATAAAATGAACAGATACAGTAATACTAATGTCTTTTATTTTTACAAAGCAATTTATCAGCATTACAATGGTATAAATAATGGAAGAGATGATAAGATAGTTAAATGTAAATAACAGCAAATTAGTTAAGATGGGTTTGAGGTCCAAATTAAAGATTTTAAAGACTTTGATAAATTTAGAAATCAAACTATTTACCTAAAAAATACTGTCCAGTAAAGAAATAATAAAATTTGTTTCCATACAAGCACATCAAAAACTTTATCTGGTAGTTTGCTGGTTACTATTGAGGCAGAATGAATCACATTAATAGTTTACATTTATTCAGTTCTTACCAGAGCACAGATTGTCTCACTTAACCCTTACTGCAACTCTGTAAGGCAAGTATGCATATTACCTTCATTTTATGTATGGAGGAACTGAGGCACACAGATTTAAGTAGCTTGCCAATATCACATGGCTAGTAACTGGTAAAGTCAGGATCTGAACCCAGCATTCTTATGCCAGAGCCCATGGTTTTAATCTCTCCATCACAAGGCAATGCTGTTTTGCTAGGCAAGTAATGTAGTAAGTTTTTATAAAAACGAGCAGCTCTGGGAAACTGTGATTATCCGGAGTGAATAGACTGGGTATTAACAAATACATCCTATGCAGTCTTGCCCTCACTGACCCTCCCTTCCTCTTGCTCCCTGCTTCTCCCTGAACTCCAGCTTTGGTGGCTCCAAGAAAACCAAGCATGCTCCCATCCCATAGTACTTGTGTTCAGGAAATCCTTTCTGACTGGTTGACTAAATGAATAAATGAATGATTATCATTTTAACCAAAATAACAGCTTATCACAATGCCTAAACAGAAGCTTGTCCAAGGCCTTTGAAATGTTGAAGAAGCCTGATGGACTTAGATCCCCTCTATTGTTTAGGGGAGTATTTATTTTGAGGAGGTGCTATTATAACTTAAAAAACTCAGGAAACTCTCAGTTATACATTTGGGAGAGAATTCCTCTTTGCCAAAGCAGTTAGATAAAGCTCCCCTCAGGCAATGAGCACATGCGGCCTGGTGAAAAAAGGTGAATATTTATAACAGTCTCTCCCTACTTTTTCCTGGTGTCACAGGAACCTCGAAATTGGAGACAAATGTATATCCTTGTCTTGTTTTCCATCTATCCCCCTGGTTGAATTTCTAATACTCTTCTAAAAGAGGAAAGTGGGAAGCTGCTCTGGTGGCCTCAGAGACACCCCCTTCCATTACTAGTCTACATATTACAGTTTCCAGGTCAGCTGGTCCAGCTACAAGGGCCACTGCCTCCATCAACCCAACCTCAGGTAGACATTCCAGAAGCTGGCTTGTCATAAATCAGAAAAGACTGTGCTAAATGAGTCAAACCTAGATTCAATTCAACTCAGGCAAACAGGCTCACTTGAGTCACTCAAAAAGTATGAGTTTCCTTGTCTGTCACTGGATCAAAAAGGAGTTATAAAAAAATCAGTTGTTATGTATTTGTTGAGTGCGTAATAGAAAAATGTATCCAACATAACAAACTTCTGTTTTCGCAGATACTACTATCAGAATAACACCATATTTGTTTTTCTCTCTTTTTTACTGAGAAATAGTAATTGTACATATTTATGAGCTTCATGTGATATTCTGGTACATGCATAACGATGATCAAATCAGGGTAATTAGAATATCCATCACCTCAAATATTTATCTTTTTTTGTGTGTGTTGGAAACATTTTAAAGCTTTTTTTTTCTAGCCTCAGCCTCCCAAGTAGGTGGGATTACAGGTGTGCACCATGCCGGCTAATTTTGTATATTTAGTAAAGACAGGGTTTCACCATGTTGGCCATGCTGGTCTCAAACTCCTGACCTCAGGTGATCCAACTGCCTTGGCTTCCCAAAGTGCTGGGATTACAAGTGTGAGCCACTGCACCAGGCCTCTAGCTCTTTTGAAATACACAATAAATTATCGTTAACTCTAATAACCCTACTATGCTGCTATTGAACATTAGAACTTATTCCTTCTACCTAACTGTATGTTTGTACCCATTAACCAACCTCTCTTCATCCTTCCATGTTCCCACCCTCTGGTAATCATCATTCTACTCCCTAGCTCCATTAACATTGAATTCTCCAGAGCGAGTCAGGACTTCTGATTTCCATGGCAACAGAGAGGTCTCCTGTCACTGGACTTTTAAATCATGAGTCAATTACATGCTAAGAGAGTAATAGTCATTTTCTTTATGAGAAAATTTGGATTCTTACTGAGGTAGATGTGTGGTCTATGATTTCATTTTTTATTTCTGGAAGAAATAATATTTGTAAACTTTTTATTTAAAAAAATGAAAACAGCCTCTTTTTGAACTGAAAAACTGAGTTACTTATCCTTATACAATTTTCTGAAGGCAACATTGGATTTTAATTATTATAAGCTATACACTATCAACACAGAACCTGAGATATAAATAAGTTGGAATTTATTATGTGAGGCTTAGTTTCTTCCTCTTTCCTTTTGGATCTCTCTATGTGTAGTGTGCGCATTCCTTGTGCTCTGGATTCCTTGTGCTAAGCACATGTGGTTCAGGGTCATATCTTGCCTTCTAGAGGCAGATCCAGAAACCAGTCTCTCTTTCCTGTTCCCAGTGCCAACTTACATGAGGTTGGGATTCCCTTTGCACCTAGTCAGATGCAGGTATCTGTGAAAGAGGGAGTGTCTCTATGAGCTCTACACTTGGAGAGAAGCATTAGCAATCCCAATTGTGACTTGAGGTCAAGCCATATTTATTAATTTAGCTTCAGCATATATGGAGCTAATATTTTTATAATCTGTCTGACTCCTATGTCAATTTCCAAATAAGTTCCAAACTCTGAAAAGGAAAATGGCAGGGTTTGCTGTGTTTCATTTTTGTTTTTGCCATTTTATTTATTCATTTATTTATTTATTTTGAGATAGAGTCTTGTTCTGTTGCCCAGGCTGGAGTGCAGTGGCACGATCTTGGCTCACAGCAACCTCTGCCTCCTGGGTTCAAGCGATCCTCCTACCTTAGCCTCCCAAGTAGCTGGGATTACAAGCATGTGCCACCACACCTGGCTAATTTTTGTATTTTTAGTAGAGATATGGTTTCACCATGTTGGCCAGGCTGGTCTCGAACTCCTGACCTCAAGTGATTCGCCTGCCTCGGCCTTCCAAAGTGCTGGGATTACAGGGATGAGCCACCAGGGCTGGCCCTGTTTTTACCATTTTAATAAACTAAATACACTAAACAGGAAACAATGTGAAGTCACCTATTTTTGTACATTTTTGGGAATCCCACCATTAAGGATTTCTCATTGGCCTGCCTTTCTTCCTACTTAGTGTCCAGTTTTCCCCTCACCTTCCCTCATTCCCTGATTTTTACCCCTTCCTTCTAGGATTGTTAAATTTCTGGAACTCCAAATACTTTCTCTCTGTTCTACAAAGCAGTGCTTCAGCTTTTTCCTGCTCCTACTCCCAAACTTGCACATTCAAACCCATCAAAGGGAGGTGATGATATGTATAAAGAGCAATACAGTCTTACATGAACAAAGGGAAATTTACAGGTTCTCTATGTATAGATAAACTGTTGGAGATTATTCTATTCCACAGTTAGAGGACTGTGCTCTATTTAACCTCTCTGCAGATTAACAAAATGGTATAAAACCCTCATTTCATCTCATAACTGGACAATCTGGCAGCCTTCTTAAAGATTTCTTAGCAATATCTTCCAGTCCAGTCTTGCACAACATCAAATTATCTAATGTATAATACTAACTTTTCTTTCTCAAGTTCTTCAGGAGTTCATCATTACCTTTGGGTTGGCACAATCCTTTACTTGCTATTCAGAATTCATCATAATGTAGTTCCAAATTATAATTTCCAGTTTTATCTCCCAATATTATTTATGATAAATCTTTTTCTCTAGTCAAAATTTGTGGAAAATTATTTTTACTTTCCACGATTATCCCCTTGACCATACTCATTTTTCTAATTCTATCCGGCTTAAATTCTACTTCTTTATGAAGACCCCCCTGAGCAATCCAGCCTGTCATTTCACTTCTCTGAACTTTTGTACCCTTTTTACCATAACAGGAAATCTTCTAGATCTAGGATTTAGGAGTTGAGATTTTGAATATCCATATGAGAGAATTTTCTTGCTGGAAAATACCTTAGAGACCATCTAATTCAACCACTGATGTTACAGATGAGAACACTGATGTCCAAGGAAGGTAACTGACTTAATGGCAAAACTTAAACTGGAGACATTTGACTTTTAGCCCCATGTGATCTCTTCTCATGGCTTCCTGCTCACCAGCGCTGCACCAACCTCTCCTTACTCTCTCTAGCTGCTGCTTCTGCTGCTGCTATTTGTACACCAGCTGTACCCTGAGCTTAAGGCATCCCTTTCTTCTTAGAAGCTGTCAGCTTAGCAGATGCTGCAGAAATATTCTAACATATAGCTCTTACATTTAAATATTTCTCTTTGTATAATCAGAAGAACTGAAAAAGCCACAAGGAGAAATAGCCTTTGGACAAAATTGCTTTGAAGAGAGTTTGTCCAAAGAATGTTATGCCAGGAGAAAGTACTTATAGATTTATCAATTCATACTCTACAATCTATTCTTTTTTATATATAAGAAATCCTACAAAGATTGGGGAGAATTAATATTTACAGAGCATATCTGAGTATGTCTGATATTCTGATAACTATATAACTATGTCTGATATTCTGATAACTATATTCTGAGAGTTACCTGATAACTCTCAGATATTTTGATAGTTACTTTACATGAACTTATTTAATTTTCATAATCACTCTTTGAGATAGGTATTATCACCTCCTTTCTACAAATGGTGAAATAGATACCCAGAGATATTAAGTAAATTGTCGAAGTTTGTATAGCCAGGAAAAGGAAGGAGATGGGATTTGAACCTATGTGTACTTCTCTTCATGCCATGCAATGGGTAGTTATGTTTTGCGTGGTTGGTTATACCTTGGAGTACGGTGCACTGCCCAAATCCCCTCATATCTCTTTGAGTGTTCCTGTGTGCTCCTTCTTTCTGCATAATATGCATTTGCTTGCAAAGGCCCATACCTGCAACTTTTCTTTGGAGGACAGCCTTCAGACTACGAGAGCTATTTTACCCACTTACACAGAGAGCCAGAAGGTACTTTACATCCTCTGAAGTGGTACATAGCCAATGACTGACAGTTCAGCGATATGAAATCTGAATGCCTTCACTTGGGTTGGGACCAGTTCTGAGGTGTAACGTACACACTAGAGATCCCTGTGGACCAACTTGATGCTGCCCCCATGGGACTTTGCCTGTACTCGTATCCCTGCTTGGATTCTTCTCTTGTCCACTTCCTCCCATACCCTTTTATTTCTTTCTTGAGAACTTATTTAGTAAATTACTTGTACATAAATACTTGTCTCAGGACCTGCTTCAGGAAAACCCGCCTAAGATAGGGTGTCATGTCTTAACAAATAATATTTATTAAGCACTTATTGTATGTATGTTAAGCACTATGTTACATTGTTTATATGTATTAACTTATTTAATCCTCACAACAACCTCAAGAGCAGACACTATTTCTAATTTTACAAATGAGAAAGCTCAGCTTTAATAGCTTGCTGAAAGTCACACAGCCATTGGGTGTTAGAACTAAACCGAAACACTGGTCCATCTCCAAGTCACACTTATAATCCTTATGCTGCATTCCTTGAAGATACACCATTTTCCCTAGTAAGGAGACCAACTTATGGTCAATCAACCCCTCTATTTGAGGAAGAATATTGAAAGAAATGATTAAAATGCCAGTGCAAAAACCGGATTCTGACAAATTTTACAATTTTCTTTTTTCTAATGCAGAAGCTTAAACTTTTGTTACTGGGGAGCAACAGAAATCTTGTCTGGGAAAAACAAATTTAGCAGGTCATATAGTGATTATACTAATTCCTTAAATGTTTATGGTGTATTTCCTTTGTGATAAGCTGAGAAAATAAAAAGTTGCTACCCTTAAGGAATCCATAATCTTGTGAAGGCAATGTCCTAGTGAAGACCTATGACATAATCTCATAAGTGCCGTAATAAAATTATATGATAGCGAGGAGGAAAGAACAAGGAGTCATGACCCTAGGGATTCCCTAGGTGAGTCAGGGCTAGTGATGGAGTTAGAAAATGATGATATTTCAGCTAGGTCTTAAAGAATTGGTAGAATTTTTATATTTTATTTTACTCTGTTATTTTTATTTTATTTTACTATTCTATTTTATATTTTATGAAGGAAGAACACATACCAGAATTGTGTTTAAAAGAGAGGTCAAAATCACAGAGGTAGAAAATAGCCAACATTTCTACTTCTAATTAAACTTCCAACACGAAGAATTAAAAAATATATATTTTATACATATATATATACATATATACATATATACATATATATACATATATACATATATACACACATATATATATATGACACTTAGAACACTGCCTGACACATAGTAAGTGCTCAACAAATAGAGGCTATTATTATTATGTATCTGAATTCGGGAAGTAGACTCCTGACATTCTTTTGACATTAAAAAAATACTACATTATTTATGAAAAAGCTGGAGATCAACTTCTCATTTCCCATTTCACAGGTAAGGAGCTTTGAAGTTTCTACTCCATTCTAACAAGTAAAATGTTGAACACACTGAAAAATCAACAACTCTTCTTGGATATCTGAGAGAGGTGAGGACACACGGCAAACTGCTGCCCCCAAAATAGGAGCAGACAGGTGAATACAGGGTCTTAGCTTACTGGTGTATAGACTTAGGAGTGGAAACCTCCATGAGAACCAGTGCCAAGGTAGGAAATCTGAACTGTAATTGACTACTTGCTGGAAGCTCAGTGTGGACAAGTCTGAGAGTTAAAAACTCCAGGGTGAGCCAGCCATGGGCGTGGGGCAGGGCAGGTGCAACATTTATGTAAGTTTTACCTCCAGAAGCTTGACCAGGTTCTCATAGTAAATACTAGAAACAAACAAACAAACAAAAACTTTATGCTTCCAGTAGCAGGAGGGGGAAAAACTATTTAAAAATATGTCAGAGCACTCTGTTCTTAACAAGGCCTTCTCTCAGGAAAAGCTATTTAACCAGAGCCTAACGTGCTGGGGTTTCTTCAGAGCCTAACTGACTTGAAGGAAGGGAAATACCCAGCTCCAGCCAACTGTAGCCATCCTGTTCCATCTAAGGAGGGAGAAAAACCTGAGACACATTTGTAACATTTTCCAGTCCAGAGGCGTAGGCTCACTGAAAGACTAATCGTAGGATGATAGGACATTTTTGCTCTCCCCCACCCCCGACCTTACCACCACATTTTTACAGGTCTACTTGTGGCAGTTCCTTTTACTCAGTACATCATGTTTAGCTACCAAGAAAAAATTACAAGGCATACTAAAAAGCAAAACAACTACAATTTGAAGAGAGAGAGGAGGGATCAGAACCAGACACGGCAGGGATATTGGAATCATCAGACATGGCAAGGATATTGGAATCAGACCAGAAATTTTAAACAAAAATCATTAATATACTAATGGACAAAGGAAACAGCATGCAAAACCAGATGGGCAATATAAGCAGAGAGGTGGAAATCCTATGAAAGAATGAAAAAAATGCTAGAGATAAAAAAATATTGTAATAGAAATGAAGAATACTTTGGTGTGCCTATTAGTAGATTGGACACAACTTATGAAACAATCACTAAGGTTGTGGCTATATCAATACAAACCTCCAAAACTGAAAAGCAAAGAGAACAAACAATGCAAAAAATAGAAAAGAATGTCCAAGGATTGCAAGACAACTACAATAGGTGTAACATAGGCATGATGGGAATACCAGGAGAAGAAAGAGAGAAAGGAATAGAAGTCATATTTGACACAATAAAGACTGAGAATTTTCCCAAATTAACGTATGGATCCAGGAAGCTCAGAGAACACCAAGTGGGATAAATGTTAAAAAAAATTACACCTAGGCTTATCATTTTTGAACTACAAAAAATTAAAGATTAAAAAAATTCTCAATGAGGATTTTACCTATAGAGAAACAAAAAATTACATTTGACTTTCCTCAGAAGCCATGTAATCAAGAAGAGAGTGAAATAAAATATTTAAAGTGTTGAGACAAAAGAACCCCCATCAACCCAGAGTTCTGTACCCTGTGAAATTATTCTTCAAAAATGAGGGAGTAATAAAGAGTTTCTCAAACAAAAATTAAGGAAATTTATTGCCAGTAGTCCTGCCCTGCAAAAGATGTTTAAAAAAGTTCTTTAGAGAAGAGGAAATAATATAGGTCAGAAACTCAGATCTCTATAAAGAAAAGAAGAGCACTAAAGGAGGAATAAGTGAAGATAAAAACTTTTATTTATCTTATTTTCAGTTGTTCAAAAGTAATAGTAACAATAGATTATGTATGCTTATGGGTATATATTATAGATCATTTATATAGATAGATGTACGCTATATCTATCTACATATGTAGATATAACATATGTCTTTTTACATATCATATATATAATATATGTGCTTATATGTGCTTATATTTTAATGAAATGAATGACAGCAATGATACAAAAAATGAGGCAGAGGAATTATAATTATTTTGTATTATAAGGTACTCGCACTACCTGTGAAGTGATGTAGTGTTATTTGAAAATGGAGATGGATTAGTTGTAAGTGTATATTGCAAATTCTAGGGCAACCACTAAAAAAATACAAGAATCATAACAGATAATGCTAAGAAAGAAGAGAAAATAGATCATATAAAATCCTCAGTTAAAACCACGAAAGGCAGGAAAAGATAGGAAGACAAAAATAGCAACAAAAGAAAACAAATAGAAAAATAGCAAGGAAAACAAATAGAAAAATAGTAACAAATATGGTAGACAGTAATCCAACTACATCAATAATCACTTTGAACATCAAGTCTAAATGTACCAATCAAAAGACAGAGATTGTCAGAGCGAATCAAAAAACAAGATCCATCTAGATATTGTTTACAAGAAACTCCCTTTAAATATAAAGACATGTAAGCTTAAAAGTAAAAGGATAGAAAAAACTTAGGAAACTAGAAAAAAAGGGAAAATTTAATAAAACTGTGCAGAATAAAAGAAATAAGTAGAACAAAAAACAATAACATTTAAAACAGGACATTAATAGAGAAAATCAATGAAACCAAAATCTGGTTCTTTGAAAAGAACAATAAAACTGATAAGTCTGTAGCCAGGCTAAGAAAAAAGAGAGAGGACATAAATTGCTGACATCAGAAATGAGATAAAGGATATTACTACAGATCCCATGGACATTAGAAGGATAATAAGGAAATACTATGAACAGCTTTAGCTTTATGCCCACAATTTGATAACTAGATGAAATGGAGCAATTCCTTGAAAGTCACAATCGGCCAAGACTCACACAGGCACAAATAGACCATTGGAATAGGCCTGCATAAGTTAAGGAAATTGAATCAATAATTAGTAACTTCCTACAGAAAGCAACAAGTCCAGATGGGTTCACTGGTGATTTATACCAACATTTAAGAAAGAAATTAAACCAATTCTTGACAATCTCTTTCAGAGGTTAGAAGCAGAGGGGTTACTTTCCAACTCATTCTATGAGGCAAATGTTACTCTAAAACCAATACCAGACAAAGACATTATAAGAAAAAGACAATTACAGACCAATATCTCTCATGCAAAAGTCCTCAACAAAATATTAGTAAAGTGGATCAAAAAATGTATAAAAAGAATTACACACCATGACCAAATAGGATTTACCCTAGGTTTTTATCCCTTTATACAAGGTTGATTCAACATTGGAAAATGAATTAATCTAATTCATCACATTAATAGGATAAAACTAGAAAATCACATGATCATATCAATAGATGCAAAAAAAGCATTTGACAAACCAAACACCCATTCATGATAAAAATTCTCAGTAAACCAGGGATAGAGGAGCATTTCCTGAACTTGACAAAGAATATCTACAAAAAAACCCACAGCTAATATTTTCCTTAATAGTGAGAAATCAGAGTTTTTCCTCCAAGATCAGAAACAAGGCAAAAGTGTCGCTCTCACCACTCCTCAACAACATACTGGTAATTCTAGTTAATGCAATAGGAAAAAAAAAGTGGGTGGGGGGAGGGTGCAGGAGGGAGAAATAAAAGATATACAGATTGGGAAGGAAGAAATAAAATTGCCATTGTTCACAGATGACTTGAGTGTCTATGTAGAAAATTTGAAAAAGTTGACAAAAAATTCCGGGAACTAATAAATAATTATAGTAAAGTTGCAGGATCCAAAGTTAATATACAAAGGTTAATCACTTTCCTATACACCAGCAATGACCAAAAGGAATTTGAAATTAAAAACACAATATCATTTACATTAGAACTGAAAAAAAGAAATAGATATAGTCTACCAAAATATTTATATGATCTATATATGGAAAGCTACAAAACTCTGACGAACGAAATCGAAGAACTATAATGGAAAGATATTTCATGTTCATGGATAAGAAGATTCAATATTGTCAAGATGTCAGTTCTTCCCAACTTGATCTATAGATTCAAAGCAACCCCAATCTAAATCCAAGCAAGTTATTCTGTGGATATCAACAAACTGGTTTTAATATTTATATGGAGAGCCAATACCCAGAATAGTCAATATAATATTGAAGGAGAAGAACAAAATTGGATTATTGACACTACCTGACTTCAGGACTTACTACAAAGCTATAGTAATTCAGACAGTGTGGTACTGGCAAAAGAATAGGTAAATAGATCAAGGACACAGAATAGATAGCCCAGAAATAGATCAACAAATATGCTTAACTGATCATAACTGATGACGAGGGAGCAAAGAAAATACAATTAAGTAAAGATAGTTTGGTGCTAGAACAACTGGACATCCACATGCAAAACAAAAAAGAATTTAGTCACAAACCTGACACCCTTCACAAAAAAGTTAACCCAAAATGGATCATAGACCTAAATGTGAAATGCAAAACTATAAAACTCCTTGAAGATAACATAGGAGAAAACTTAAGTGACCTGTATATGGTGATGACTTATTAAATGCAGTACAAAGGCACAATTCATGAAATAAATCATTGATAGGCTGGATTTCATCAGCATTTAAAACTTCTGCTCTGCAAAAGACAATGTCAAGTGAATAAGAAGGTAAGCCAGAGATTGGGAGAAAATATTTGCAAAAGACACATCTGAGAAAGGACAGTTATTCAAAATATATGAAGGATTCTGAAACCAACCTAATTAAAAAATGGGCCAAGGACCTTAACAGACAACTCACCAAAGAAGATATGCAGATGGAAAATAAGCATATGAAAAGATGCTCCACACCATAGGTCATCAGGGAAATGCAAATTAAAACCACAATGAAATACCACTGCACACCTATTTGGCCAAAAACCAGAATACTGACAAGATCAAATGATAGCAGTAATGGAGCCAGAAGAACTCTCATTGGCAGGAATACAAAATGGCATAGCCACTTTGGAAGACAGTTTCTTACAAAGCTAAACATACTCTTGCTATATGATTCAGCAATTATATTCCTTGGTATCTATTCAAAAGAGTTGAAAACACGTCTACACAAAAACCTGCACATGGATGATTATAGCAGCTTTATTCATAATTGCCAAAACTTGGAAGCAGTCAAGATATCCTTCAGTAGATGAGTGGATAATTAAACTGTGGTACATCCAGACAATGAAATATTATTTACCACTAGAAAGAAATGTTACCAAGCCATGAAAAGACATGGAGGAATCTTAAATAAATATTACTAAATCAAAGAAGCCAATTTGAAAAGGCTGCAAACTGTAGAATTCCAACTATTTGACACTCTGGCATTCTGGAAAAGACAAAACTTTGGAGACAGTAAAAAGGTGAGTGATTGCTAGAGACTGAGTAGGGGAGGGTGAGGATAAAAAGTCAAAGCACAGATTTTTACTTTGTATGATACTATAATGGTGGACACGTCATTATACATTTGTCAAAACACATAGAATGTACAACACCAAAAGTGAACTCTAATGTAACCTATATGTAGTGTCAATGTAGGTTTATCAATTATAACAAATATATCACTATATTTGGTAGGGATGTTGATAACGGGGAAGGCTATGCACGTGTAGGAAACTGGAATATATGGGAAATCTCTGTACCTTTTTCTCAATTTTGCTGTGAACCTAAAATTGCTTCAAAAAAATGAAGTCTATGAAAAGCTGGGGGTTTCTAGTCCACAGTGGATTCTTGCTTATTCACAGAAGCTTAGCTCAGTTTGGATTACCCAGGTCTTTTTTTTTTTTTGAGACGGAGTCTCGATCTGTTATCCAGGCTGGAGTGCAGTGGCACGATCTCAGCTCACTGCAACCTCTGCCTCCTGGGTTCAAGCGATTCCCCTGCCTCAGCCTCATGAGTAGCTGGGACTACAGGCATGTGCCACCACACCTGAATAATTTTTGTATTTTTAGTAGAGACGGAGTTTCACCATGTTGGCCAGGATGATCTTGATATCTTGACCTCATGATCTGCCTGCCTTGGCCTCCCAAAGTGCTGGGTTTACAGGCATGAGCCACCGTGCCCGGCCAGATTACCCAGGTCTTTTACTCCTCCTCTCTCTCCCTGTCCTGCTAGCTTGTTTGTCCACACTTGACACATTAGTACTTATAGCCTATATCTATTTATTAGGAGTGTTTCCAGTTGTAACACCTGATAAATAGTGGCTGAACCAAATATGGATTTATTTTCTTTATAAGGCAGCCTGGGCTGGTATAGTAGCTTAATGATGGCACTGAAGACACAGGTTCTTTCTATATTTCTTCACCAACCTTGGATTGGTGGCTTTTTACTCATCATAAGATGGCTGCTGCAGCTACAGAGGATTGTGGTGGCCCCAACAATGTCTGCTCTTTTATCAGAATAGCAAAAATTTTTTTTTTTTTTTTTTTTCTGAGACGGAGTCTCGCTCTGTCGCCCAGGCTGGAGGGGCTGGAGTGCAGTGGCATGATCTCCGCTCACTGCAACCTCTGGCTCCCGGGTTCAAGCGATTCTCCTGCCTCAGCCTCCTGAGTAGCTGGGAGTACAGGCACACGCCACCAAGAGCCTCAGAAAATTTCAATTTCCACTGATTCACTGTATCTTCTGATTCTGTACATCATGCTATTAAAAGTGTGGTCTATGGTCTGGGCACAGTGGCTCACACCTGTAATCCCAGCACTTTGAGAGGCTGAGGTGGGTGGATCACTTGAAGTCAGGAGTTCGAGACCAGCCTGGTCAACCTGGTGAAACCCCGTTTCTACTAAAATTACAGAAATTAGCCTAGTGTGGTGGGCGCATGCCTGTAATCCTAGCTACTTGGGAGGCTAAGGCAAGAGAATAGCTTGAGCCTGGGAGAAAGAGGTTGCAGTGAGCCAAGATATTGCACCACTGCACTTCACCCTGGGAGACAGACCAAGACTTTGTCTCAAAAAAAAAAAATGTGTGGTCTATGGACCAGCTGCATTGCTGCATTGTCATCAGCGGGAGCTTGTCAGAGATGCAGAGTTTCAGGCATTATCCCAGACCTACTGAATCAGAATCTGCATTTTAACAGATTCTCAGATGATTCATATGCACATTAAATTTTGAGAAGCACTGATGTTCACCATATTGACTATAATGGCCAGACTATGCCTTTATTTGTTTGACTTGGATGTAAATGCATTATTATAAATCATTTCTCTGCTATGGTCAAATAGGCTTATGGTGGCAGCCCTGTCACCCACATAATCCTTCATGCTTGATCTACTTTCTTTACTAGGCATTCACATCTTTGCATTTCTCTACCCTGCATGGCCTTCCTTCTTGGTACAGAGTCAGCTGTGCCATTCATATCTTATTTCAGCTTTTGAATTATTCTTGTAAAACCTGCTCAGACAATTCTCTTGACACCTGGGGGAGGGATGGTTGGAAGGAAAGGTCCCTCTTTCAATGAAATACTTGCCCAACTAATTATTGGTTGGGCTGCTTGTTTTTCTTCTTTCTACATATATGTGCTTCAAAGTAAGCAAGTTGAAAGTTATTATTGAGCTCCTTATTTAGTGAAATACAGTGTTTATGTAATGGGTTTTCCCTTTAGATAGAAATTTAATGTTTCTGTGTACTTTGAGATATTTTATTCAGAAGATTGTCACAGAGCAAATCAATTTTAATTTTCTTTTAGACAAAGTACCTGCCACACAAGTCAATAAAAAGTTTGCTCTGTTTTTTTTTGTAAGTAAATTCTTTTGACGGTTATTTAAGACAATATGTTTTTAAGGGAGAAAACTTCATAAGGTAATAATATACTTCATAAGGTAATAATATAAAATAATATAAATAATATACAATGTTTAAATAAATAATTAATATATAATATAAAGAGCATACAATGTTTTAAAATTTGCCCCTAGATTTTAGAAAATGCAGTTAATAAATAACGTGCTTCTTCATTCACTTGTTGATAACTCTTACCTCAAGAACTGGATAAAAAGTTTGAATGACTGAAAAATTGGAAAGCTGATATAAACAGAATAAAGGCCAATTGGGTCTAAATGAACTGCTCAATTAAAGACAGGACAAAGACTAACATAGGGTTAACTAGGAAAAAAGTGTGAATTTTGTAATATTAAGCACAAAATGTAGAGTATTTCAGCACCTCCATACCAGTATGCATAAAATAGAATGAATACTATCCTTTGGGAAGTGTTCTTTATTTCTATGATTTCAAAGAAGTTTTCTTTCAGTGTAGGATTCAAGAGTAGTATGAAATTTAGAATATGCAGAGTTGCCAGAAAGATAAACACTGGTCAAAAATGTTAGAAACTTCACAATGAGACACTGCTTCACACTTGCTAGGAAGCTATTATCATCAAACGAACAAAACAAAAAACATAAAATAACAAGTGTTGGCAAGGATGTGGAGAAATTGGGACACTCCTGCATTGCTGGTGGGAAAGTAAAATGATGCAGCAATCTTGAAAAATAGTATGGTGATTCTTCAAAAATGTAAACACAGAATTACCATATAATTCAGTGATTTCACTTCTGGGTATATACCCAAAAGAACTGAAAATAGGAACTTGAACATATATTTGTACACCCATGTTCATTGCAGCATTATTTACAGTTAACAACCAAAGTGTTCATTGATGGATGAATGAATAAAAAAAGTGATATATATGTGCAACTGAATATTATTCAGCCTTATAAAGGAAGGAAATTTTGACACATGCTACAACGTGGATGAACCTTGAAGACATTATACTATGTGGAACAAGCCAGTCACAAAATGACACAAATATTGTATGGGTCAATTTTTATGAGGTACCCATAGGAGTCAGATTCTTAGAGACAGAAAGTAGAATGGTGGTTGCCAGGAACTGGGGAGAGGTGAGAATGGGAAGTTATTTTTAATGGGTAGAGTTCTAGTTTGGGAAGATGAAAATGTTCTAGAGATGGATGGGGGTGGTGGTTGCACAAAAGTGTGAATGTATTTAGTGCCACCGAATTGTGTACTTAAAAATGGTTAAAAAGGTAAATTTTATTTTTTATATATTTTGCCATAAGGAAAAATTTAGAAACTTAAGAGGATGAAGGTTTAACATTTTTTATTATCTCACATGTTTAAGTTAATGAGTTAAACACTTACCACAGTGCTATTGCCTTTATTAGGTAGCTTTATTAGGTAGGTTGGTGTCAGGTACTGGTAACCTCAGTTTTCCAGGGTTACCAATAGTCCAACAAGCATTTGCTGAGTGCCCTACTGACTATTAACCAGGCCCTGTAGTAGGCCTTAAAGATACAAAAAGAAGTTAAATATAGCCCTTGACTTTAGTGAGGTCACAGATTAGCATGGAAGACAGACATGGAGATAAATGACTGCAACTTAGTGTAATGCAACGTATAACAGAAATATATACGACATTCTGGTTGAAAGAGCAGGCTCTGGTACACACTGCCTGAATTTGAATCCAAGCTTGATTACTGTTACCAGTAGTGTGATCTTAAGCAAGTTACTAAATCTGTGCTTTAGTTTCTGTAAAATCAGGGTAGTAATGATTCTTACCTCACAGGATTGTTGTGAGGATTAAATGGGTTTTTATTGTGAAATGCTTAGATTCGTGCTTAACATGCGGTAAATACTTACTAGATCCCAGCAAAGACTGAACAAGGAAGTGTGGGAAGGTCAAGGTACAGCTAATTTCAGGAGTGGTCAAAACCAGGAACTTACACATTCTCTCTCTCTCCTTTGTTTCTACTTCCTTTAGTCACTTCCCTTCTCTCTTATGAAGGCTGACCTTGTGCATATGACAAGAAACGGAGCCAAGAACAGAAACTGAGTTTTATGTTTTAAAGCTTCTCTCACCGGAAAGGAATGGATTCATTCAGTTTCTTAGGCGAATACTTTGATTGGCCTGGCTTGGATTAGGTACCCACCCCTTGGTCAATTACCAGAGTGGGAGGGGGATGAGATACTATAATTGGCCCATCATGGGTCACATGCCAATCTCTAAACCAATCACCTGTGGCCAGAATATGGGGGTCATATGAGAAAAAAGTTCTAAAGTCCTGGAGATCTGGATGCAGGAGGCAGTTCTCATCCAGAAAGAAAATAACCTAAAATTACCTATTATCATCTTTATACAGTATACTTGTCTTATTTCTCTAACAAAATTGTAAACTTCTTTGAAGCATCAGTCATGCCTTATATTTTGCCTTCTTTCATAATTAAGGATTTTTAGCAGGTATTTACTGATTGATTTATTGTCATGTAGAACACACTGGGTCTCATAAGAGACAGAGGAAGAACCACTGTATTAGAAACCTGGAGAAATGGTTTCTGGGTCTAACTTTGCCACCTCTCTGACCTTCTATAATATGATGTGGCAAATTAAGATATTAGAATAGATAATTCCTAAGATTCTTTTCAACTCTAAAATTCTATTAATTTTATCAGGATTATATTCACTAATTTTTAAAAAATAATTTTGACTTATTTTAGATTCAGGGGTACATGTGCATGTTTGCTACATGGGTATATTGCATCATGCTGAGTTTTGGGGTAGGAATGATCCCATCACCCAGGTAGTGGGCATAGTACACAATAGGTATTTTTTAACTCATGCACCCCTCTCTTCCTCCCTAGCGTCTATTGTTCCCATGTTTATATCCATGTGTGCTCGATGTTTAGCTCACACTTAAAGGTGAGAACATATAGTGTTTGGTTTTCTGTTCCTGCATTAATTTGCTTAAGGTTATGGCCTCCAGACCCATCCATATTTCTGCAAAGGGTGTGATTTTGTACCTTTTTATGGCTTCATTGTATTCCATGGTGTATATATTCCACATTTTCTTTATTTGGTCTACCATTGATGGTCACCTAGGTTGATTCCACGTATTTGCTATTGTGAATAGTGTGGTGATGAACTTACGAGTGCATGTGTCCTTTTGGTAGAATCATTTCTTTCCTTTTGCTATATACCCACTAATGGGGTTGCTGGATTGAATGATAATTCTATTTTTAGTTCCTTGAGGAATCTCCAAATTGCTTTCTGCAGTAGCTGAACAAATTTACGTTTTACTGACAATATATAAGTGTTCCCTTTTCTCTGCACCCTTGCCAACATCTATTGCTTTTTGACTTTAGACTGGTGTGAGATGGTATCTCATTATGGTTTTGATTTGCAGTTTTCTGACTACTGGTGATGCTCAGCATTTTTTTATATGTTTGTTGGCCACTTATATGTCTTCTTTTGAGAAGCATCTGTTCATGTCTTTTGCCCACTTTTTTTTTGAGACGGAGCCTCACTCTGTTGACTCCAGGCTGGAGTGCAGTGGCATGATATCGGCTCACTGCAAACTCCACCTCCCAGGTTCAAGCGATTCTCCTGCCTCAGCCTCCTGAGTAGCTGGGATTACAGATGTGCCTCACCACGCCCTGCTAATTTTTGTATTTTTAGTAGAGACAGGTTTCACCATGTTGGTCAGGCTGGTCTCGAACTCCTGACTTCGTGATCCACCTGCCTCGCCCTCCCAAAGTGCTGGGATTACAGGCGTGATTGCTCGCTTTTTAATGGGGTTGTTTTTGGCTTGTTGAATTAAGTTTCTTATGCATTCTGGATATTAGGCCTTTGTCAGATGCATAGTTTATGTCATTCACTAAATCTTAACTCTTTTCAATTATTGATTGGCTGGTATTTTTGACCCTCTTGTTTAAACAAAATTATTTTTTAAAATCCTGAATTTTTAAATGGCAGTCAGACTTCTTATATAGAACAGAATTCCACTCACATCTGTTTCTTTAGGCTGCCAGCACCTTTCTCCTAGGTTGTTCACATACATGGCTTCCTCCTTTTCACCTTTGCTTTTCTTCTCATAAGCAGAAAAACTGGGAAAAAATAAAAACTAAAAGGTAATAATCATAGACTGAGAGTTTGAAATACCCTAGGTCACTTTCACGACCCAAAAAGCTTTGAAACGGACTGTTTGGAAAGGGTTTTTGGAAGTTTGGAAGAGGGCTACTATGGGTTGAATCTTGTTACCCCAAAAATTCATATGTTGAAGTCTGGACCCCTAGTACTTCAGAATATAACTTTATTTGAAAATAAAGCCATTAAAGATGTTAATTAATTAAGAGATTATACTGGTGAAGCTCCTGTTTCAATATAACTAGTGTACTTATAAAATGGTGAAATTTAGACATAGACCCTCAAATAGAGACAACACCACATAGACATGAAGCAAGGGATCAGGTGATGTGTCTATAAACCAAAGAATGCCAAAGATTGCGAGCAAACTACCAAAAGCTCGGGGGGAAAAGGAATGGAACTAATTCTGTCTCACAGCCCTCAAAAACTCGGAAGGAATCAACCTGCCAACACCTTAATCTTGGACTCCTATTTTCCAGAACTATGACACAATAAAATTCTGCCATGTTTGTGGCATTTTGTTACAGCAACCCTAGGAAACTATATAGGGACCAAAATTTTGCTCCCTGATCATACTTTAACTGTAAAATTCTGTTAACTGAGTCTTTGCCTTAATTATAGAGCTTAGAATTACAAAAATCTAGGTTGGAACCACAATTTTCCCCAAAGAATCAGAGACTCATCAAACAACTTCCATCTCATAAGATTAAAAGGAAAATGTAATAGATTCTTAAACATGCAATTAAAGCACTATGGTAGGGATGCCCTCTCTCACCACTCCTATTCAACATAGTGTTGGAAGTTCTGGCCAGGGCAATTAGGCAGGAGAAGGAAATCAAGGGTATTCAATTAGGAAAAGAGGAAGTCAAATTGTCCCTGTTTGCAGATGACATGATAGTATATCTAGAAAACCCCATTGTCTCAGCCCAAAATCTCCTTAAGCTGATAAGCAACTTCAGCAAAGTTTCAGGATACAAAATCAATGTACAAAAATCACAAGCATTCTTATACATCAATAACAGACAAACAGAGAGCCAAATCATGAGTGAACTCCCATTCACAATTGCTTCAAAGAGAATAAAATACCTAGGAATCCAACTTACAAGGGATGTGAAGGACCTCTTCAAGGAGAACTACAAACCACTGCTCAAGGAAATAAAAGAGGATACAAACAAATGGAAGAACATTCCATGCTCATGGGTAGGAAGAATCAATATCATGACAATGGCCATCCTTCCCAAAGTAATTTACAGATTCAATGCCATCCCCATCAAGTTACCAATGACTTTCTTCACAGAATTGGAAAAAACTACTTTAAAGTTCATATGGAACCAAAAAAGAGCCCGCGTCGCCAAGTCAATCCTAAGCCAAAAGAACAAAGCTGGAGGCATCACGCTACCTGACTTCAAACTATACTACAAGGCTACAGTAACCAAAACAGCATGGTACTGGTACCAAAACAGAGATATAGATCAATGGAACAGAACAGAGCCGTCAGAAATAATGCCACATATCTACAACTATCTGATCTTTGACAAACCTGACAAAAACAAGAAATGGGGAAAGGATTCCCTATTTAATAAACGGTGCTGGGAAAACTGGCTAGCCATATGTAGAAAGCTGAAACTGGATCCCTTCCTTACACCTTATACAAAAATCAATTCAAGATGGATTAAAGACTTAAATGTTAGACCTAAAACCATAAAAACCCTAGAAGAAAACCTAGGCAAAACCATTCAGGACATAGGCATGGGCAAGGACTTCATGTCTAAAACACCAAAAGCAATGGCAACAAAAGCCAAAATTGACAAATGGGATCTAATTAAACTAAAGAGCTTCTGCACAGCAAAGGAAAGTACCATCAGAGTGAACAGGCAACCTACAAAATGGGAGAAAATTTTTGCAACCTTCTCATCTGACAAAGGGCTAATATCCAGAATCTACAATGAACTCCAACAAATTTACAAGAAAAAAACAAACAACCCCATCAAAAAGTGGGCGAAGGACATGAACAGACACTTCTCAAAAGAAGACATTTATGCAGCCAAAAAACACATGAAAAAATGCTCACCATCACTGACCATCAGAGAAATGCAAATCAAAACCACAATGAGATACCATCTCACACCAGTTAGAATGGCAATCATTAAAAAGTCAGGAAACAACAGGTGCTGGAGAGGATGTAGAGAAATAGGAACAGTTTTACACTGTTGGTAGGACTGTAAACTAGTTCAACCCTTGTGGAAGTCAGTGTGGCGATTCCTCAGGGATCTAGAACTAGAAATTCCATTTGACCCAGCCATCCCATTACTGGGTATATACCCAAAGGACTATAAATCATGCTGCTATAAAGACACATGCACATGTATGTTTATTGCAGCATTATTCACAATAGCTAAGACTTGGAACCAACCCAAATGTCCAACAATGATAGACTGGATTAAGAAAATGTGGCACATATACACCATGGAATACTATGCAGCCATAAAAAATGATGAGTTCACGTCCTTTGTAGGGGCATGGATGAAATTGGAAATCATCATTCTCAGTAAACTATCGCAAGAACAAAAAACCAAACACCGCATGTTCTCACTCATAGGTGGGAATTGAACAATGAGAACACATGGACACAGGAAGGGGAACATCACACTTCGGGGACTGTTGTGGGGTGGGGGGAGGGGGGAGGGATAGCATTGGGAGATATACCTAATGCTAGATGACGAGTTGGTGGGTGCAGCGCACCAGCATGGCACATGTATACATATGTAACTTACCTGCACGTTGCGCACATGTACCATAGAGCCTAAAGTATAATAATAATAATAATAATAATAATAATAATGATAAAAAGAAAAAATAATAATAATAATAATAAAATAAATAAATAAATAAAGCACCATGGTTCCTTTTCACAACTTTTCAAGGACATAGAAGCAACACTTTGTCTTAGGTTTATTTTGGTTTTTGATTATGGGGAATCAATGGGGGAAATCTAATTATTTACTCTAGGCAAATGTTTTTGTTCTTTGGTCTAATCAGAAGATGAGAGGTGACAGTGTGTTAGCAGCCCTCGTTTGCTCTCAGTGCCTCCTCGGTCTAGGCATCGGCTCTGGCTACACTTGAGGAGCTCTTCAGCCCACGGCTGCACTGTGGGAGCCCCTCTCTGGGCTGGTCGAGGACAGAGCTCCCTCGACTTGTGGGGAGGTGTGGACGGAGAGGCGCGGGAACCGGCCATACCCCCGGCGTTCGCAGGCCAGCGCCAGTTCTGGGTGGCATGGGCTCCGGGGGGCCAGCACTTGGAGCAGCCGGCCAGCGCCACCGGCCATGGGCAGTGAAGGGCTTAGCACCTGGGCCAGCAGCTGCTGAGGGTGCTTCAGGTTGCCCAGCGCTGCCTGCCCACCTGCCCTGTGCTTGAATTCTTGCAGGGCCTAAGCCGCCTCCCCACGAGGCAGGGCTGGAGACCTGCAGCCCATGATGCCTGAGCTCCCCACCCCGTGGGCTCCCATGCAGCCGAGCCTCCCTGACAGGCACCGCCCCCTGCTCCACAGCCCCCGGTCCCATCAACCGCCCAAGGGCTAACCTGTGCAGGCGCAGCACAGAATGGGCGATTAGCTCCACCCACGGCCCCAGCGCTGGGATCCCCTAGGGAAGCCAGCTGGGTTCCTGAGTTGGGTAGTGTCTTGGAGAACGTTTATGTCTAGCTGGAGGATTGTAAATGCACCAATCAGCACCCTGTCAAAACAGACCAATCAGTGCTCTGTAAAATGGACCAATCAGCTCTCTGTAAAATGGACCAATCAGTAGGATGTGGGTGGGGTCAAATAACGGAATAAAAGCAGGCTGCCCGAGCCAGCAACTGCCACGCGTTGGGGGTTCCTTTCTGCGGTGTGGAAGCTGTGTTGTTTTGCTTTTTGATGTGAATCTTGCTGGTGCTCGCTCTTTGGGTTTGCACAGCTTTTATGAGCTTTAACACTCACCATGAAGGTCTGCAGCTTTGCTCCTGAAGCCAGCGAGGAACCTACAAGAAGGGACGAATTATTGCAGATGCGCTGCATGTAAGAGCTGTAACGCTCACTGCGAAGGTCAGCCTAACTCCTGAAGTCAGCGAGATCATGGTGAGAAGAAACTGCGGACATGCCATCTTTAAGAACTGTAACACTTATTGGTAGGGTGCCCTGCTTCATTCTTGAAGTCAGTGAGACCAAGAACCCACCAATTCCAGATCCAAAGAGATATAAAACAAGTAGACCTGTACTACCGGTACTATTTACTGGTATCATTAATAGTTCCAATACTACTGGCACTACTCACGCACCTCACTCCTTATCAGCAAAAGGCCTTGATTCCTATTTCACGAAGAATATAGAAGCTCCTAGACATGAACTCTCTCAAATGCTTGCCTTCATGACTATTTTTTTCCTTAATCATCAGAGAACACTGATCGTTACCTTTGTAAAGGGTAATGTCTGTGCACTTGTGCTCTTTATCCTCCATTCTCTCTAAATACCTTGATGTTCTATTTGTCTCCTCTCTTTTTTATGTCCTCTTCTCTACTGGTTTCCTAGTGCTCTCCCCGGCCCCCACCACCCACCAACATAGAAAAATGATACAAACCTTTGTTATGTTAAAGAAAATGCAGTAACTTGGATATATTGTTACATCCGAAGAACAATTTGAAATACTTGTATTGCTAGATCTCTCTGTAATAGGTTGTTGCTGATCATCTCTCTTTGTTGAAACTGCCCCTTTTGTTGGTTTTCATGATGCGCTTCTGATTACATTTACAAAACTCTGGCCATTCCTTTTCAGTCTAGCTCACAATGCCTCTTCTCGTATCCACTCCTTAAATGTTGGCTTTTCTCAGAGTTCATTCTTGGCTCCCTTCTCTTCCCCTATCTGTGTTCCAGTTGGTGATCTTCCCTCCCACGCATGGCTTCAGTTATCCTCTGTATGCTGACGATGACCAACTGCACATCCAGCTCACTTCTGAACAGCAGCGCTAGGTGCAAGAAGTGGTAGAATATATTTTCAAAGTGTTTAAAGAAAATTAAACGGTGTTTTTAATTATCACTTACATGTTTGCATGAAGTGGATACTAAGACGCAGACCACCTAACACACAAGTTAAAAGCACTGTTGGAGGAAATTATCCAGTTAGAAGCAAATAAGATATAGGAAATAAATATCAGTAAATAATTTAGTAAAATTCCTTGTCTAAACAAGTAATGAATGACAACAAAAGTCTATCAATGTTTAAACTTTAGAAAACACCAACATGAGTCAGGTTGGTGTTGGAGTCCAGAGAGACCAAAGAGCTTACTAAGGCATTTCTGTTGAAAGTGAAGGGGATAAGGAAAATATAGCTACTGACAAGCTTTAGAATTCTATTACTGTAGGAAATAAATCAGTGAATACTAAAGATAAGAACAGAAATTGAGAAAAATACCAGAAGACTAAAAATCATAATGTGTAATTTTCAAACCAGCAGAGTAAAACTCAGTCTATCGAATAGATATTAGGAAAGGAGAGAAACAGAAGAAACAAAAAGGAAATGCGGAAAATGGAAGAGATAAATGCAAGAAATAAATAATAAACCTTTGTGAATTAAACTCACTTTTAGTAAGAGACTCTCGGTATAGACTTTTAAATGATGCAATAGTATAAGGTTCATAGAGAAATACTTAAAATGAATGTAACAATTCCCAAATTACCTACGTGTAAAAGAAAATGTATGAAAGTTAGGATATTTGTAACAGGTAATGAAAAAGAAAAAACCAGTTGACCCTAGAATATTTTATTCTGCCTCATTATAACTCTGCTCAGTGGCTCACTAGCTCAAAGATTGCCAACTCTGTTCTACGGAACTCTTTGTCTCTATCTTGATTGCTCTCAGTATGTCCTGCAAGTCAGTCTAAGTAAAAACATGATTCACACCTGTTGCTGCTTTTCACAATCGTTATCTATTGCCTATAGGATAGAAGTCCAAGATCACTGTCATGTTTTTCAAAGCCTTGATTTGTATTGGCTACTTCCCTATTGCCTCTGTACCCTTGACCCTCCTGTTATCTCCTTTTCATGCTTTGGGATGAAACATATGCACTTTTCTAAATAAAGCATTGTAGTTCTCGTTTATGTACCTTTGCCTATTTGGATCTTTCTGGCTGGAATTTCCCTTGTTTATCCATCAAGACTTTGAGGAGGTACCACCCTCTCCATGATACTGTCTCCTTTATACTCCTATATTTATATGACATTATATTACATCACATTACATTACTTTGTTGCTTTATCCATATCCCCTACTAAATTGTAAACTACTGGAAAACAGGGACCACGTGGTCCCAGCCTCCAGCACAGTGCCTGTCATGTGGTACAGATTGTTCTCCATGAATAGATGAATCCGAGACAACAAATTCTATGTCTCAGGTGCTAGACAGTGTTAAGACTCAGACCAAGAGGTAAAAAACAAAAATTTAGGAAATAGGTTCTGCTTACAAAGGTTACAATAAATGATTTAGTTAGCTCAAAAAGGAAATTAACATAAACAAGTTATTGTCTGAAACTTAATTGTACTGTATGAGTATTACACTTAGGCAGCACTCCGATGGTGGCATGTGAAAGAAAACCAACTCAAATAAGTTAGTTAAATGTACGGTATATGTAAAAAATATTGGGCTTGTCTCAAATAGCACTGTAAAGGTGAGGCTGCCCCTACAGCTCAGGTTCAAAGGGAACTGGGAAAACTGGGGACATGAATGTAGCCAGCGTTCTGACCGTCTCTTGGTCTACTGGCCTCACCTCTTATATCAGCTTCCCTCTTTCAACAGGAAAAATGGACAGAGAGGAGCCCCGAGCCTTACAACACATAGTTTTTCTGTCAGAGACATTGATCTTCTTCACTGGTTCCTGTTGAATAAGTCTTGGAGAAGAGCTCTGATAAGTCTTCTGACTCAGGTGCCCACCCAGGGTGAATTGGTGATAGCTAGGAGGGAAGGGGCAGATAGCCAAAGGTATGAGAAGTAGGGCAGTCTCAATTCTTGACATGCAAAATGAGGTCCTCTAGCATCATCTGGAGTTTATTAGACATAAAGAATCTTGGGCTCCTGAACTTACTGAACCAAAATCTGCATTTTAACTAGCTCCCAAGTGATTCATGTACACACTCAAGTTTAAGAGGCATAGAACACATTAACCAGGAACGACAGTTCTCTATTTTTTCTGAGACTGGGAAAATTAGTACTGGTTTTAAGTTGTGGCAAGAGGTGTTTCAAGGAAATGTTTGCAAGATAATCTTGTGTTTAAAACATAGAATACAACAGTACCTTGAAAAGTTTTGGAATTTTCTTTTGGTAGAAATTTTACAGAGAAATATTCACTATTTTTGTCTGGAATAGTTTGTCATATATGCAAAGAAATAGACATTCAAACTTACTTTACTCTCCCATCATTTCTGTAATAAATTTATCTATTTTTTTTAAACAAATTCACCCCAGAGACTAAATACTGGCACCTGGAAATACCTATTTCCATACCAGTGACTTATTTCCTCTTTGGGCCTCACACTAATTATGTTTTCTCCACATGATATTGAGACTCCATCTCAAAAAAAAAAAAAGGAAAAGAAATAATAAATAAAAAATGAAATAAAGTTAGTAACAGGTTTCTTAAATTTACCAATCCTTTTTTCTAGCTTATTCCAGGTGAAGTCTAGAAAATGCTTTTTGACAGTAAAGAATTTGTTATTTGGTTGAGTGGAGCAAAAAACATTTTCAAGAATCAACCATTCTTTTTATCTTCTCTGCATATCAGAGCTTTAAAAAATCAGATTGTGTCTTTGCTATTAGTCAAAACGAAGGTTGATTACAACAGATTCCCAGAGGATTAAATGACAGTTCCAAAGAATATTGACTTTTTACACAGAATTGTTTATGTCACTTATTGTTGATGAATTAAATTAAAATATGATAGATATTTTTTCTATAGTAGCTTTTTTTTGGTTAATAGTTTAAATCATTTCAGGTGGTGATTTTTTTTTCTTTTAAAACAGAGAACGGGCGGGGTAAGGTGGCTTACACTTGTAGTCACAGCATTTTGGGAAGCTGAGGTGGGAGGATCACTTGAGGCCAGGAGTTCGAGACCAGCCTGGGGCAACATAGCAAGATCCCTGCCTCTATTATTTAAAAAAAAAAAAAAAGATTAAAAAGTGGTAAGAATTTAAAGCATCTAAAACCACTTTTGGGATTCTGATTCAAAGTCTCACTAGGTTCTCAAACCATCTAGCCCACAGTGACAAAGATTAGCAAGACGTCAGTTCTCCTGATTTAAGAATCTATTCAGCAGTAAAACAGAACAACAAAACAAAAAACTCCAACTAACTAGACAACTATGTTATGTTAAATTAGCAAATTTGATTGACACACATTATCCAGTGTTAAAACAGAAAAACAAAACAGACAAGCAAGCTAGGCCATTTAACTACATACTTTAAGTTAGTAAATTTGATGCACGCACAGTCATAAAAATTCCAAAGTCAATAGCTATGTTGAGAATAGTCCCTTGTAATAGTTCTTCCCTGAATCCATGGGAATTTCCCCTTATTTCCTCATTCCTGGAAATATAGATAAGGAAGGTACACAGAACATTGAATTAAATACAAAATATTTCCTGCATATGGGACCTTGACTACACAATAAAAAATTAGATCTATAATGAAAGTATTTAAAATTCTTTTCTGAAAAGTAAAATGCAAGAAAAAAAATGGCTAATGTTAGATGTTCATCAGATAAACTAAAATGTTCCTGAAGTTACTTGTACTATTACTCTAGAAATATTTACAGATTATCTTGTCTGGGTCAATTGCTTTAGTTCTACCTTCCTGCAAATAGAGCTCACTAACACAGTATGACCTTACTCAACTTGTTGAATCACTCTTTGCCTCAGCTTCCTGATTTGTAAATATGGATAATAATATTATTGACCTAGGGTTTCTATGAAGAAAAATGAGATAATATAGCAGAAGCTCTTAGAGTAGTGCTTGACACATGGAAAGTGCTTAGTAAATAGTAGCAGTTCTTAGTGTTATTATTAAGCTAGAAGTATTTTGTTATTCTAATTTTGTTATTATTATTCTTGGTTCTAGTAAGTATTCTGTTACCACTATAAGGAAAGTAGTTTTCCACTTCTTTCTTCGTCCAGCAAATAATGTTTTGTGAATAGCATTAATATAATTGTGATTGTGTTTCTGGAGTGAGCCTGCCAATGGATTAACCTGAAAATGCTTCTTGGCTATAGGGACTAAAGCTGTTGAACATCTGAGGCTTGTACAGTGTTGGCTTAGTTCATGCAACTAAGCTTCTTTCAAGAGGAAATATAATAAACTGATGAAAGAGATTGGCTTCCAGAGTCAGACTAACTCTGATTTACACACTGCTTAAGTCACTTACCAAGTGAGGTTGCAGGCAGATCATTTAGTTCTCAGTCTTAGTTGTCCATCTACATAGCCTTTTGATAAGACATTTCTTCCCCTTAGTGGGTCCAGGGTGAGTTTCAAGGGCATGAGAGACCTGTGTAGTCACTTATGGCCCTGCACTCAAGGGGTCCTGCACTTAGTTTAATCCTCTGCTTCAGTTGTCTTAAAATTCTTAATAATTTTATCTTTGAACTTGTGTTTTATAAGGGAAGCCTGATGGAACAATAGAGAACGTGTGTAACTAGTGGAGATAGGTGTAATATGTGTATCTGCCATTCCTTACTGTGCCATTTGTATACAGGTTCCTGATGGCTCATGCACAAAGAATTTGGGTAGACCTAGAGTGCTTGGAAAGTCAGTGAGACTCAAAGTGCCAGATAAGCATGCCATTTCTAGGACTGAGTAAGAAGGTGCCCTGACATCTTGAGACCACACTTTTAGTTCAAACCACAACTTTCTTCAAACACAGAAGGAAAGCAACGACATTCTAAGAAACATAAAAGACCACGCAATTCTACCTATCCTTTTTTATTTGTGTTACTTCCCTGTATTTGCCAATTACTTGTGCTGAAAATGGTGACATAGACGGAAGGAGAAAGATGAGGCAACCCATAGTTCCTTTCCCTTTCAGTCTTTTCTTATTCATCAGTCAGCCGAAGGTAGAGGGTGTTGGTAGAATGTGAACATATTAAGTGAAATAACACTTGAGCCGTTTTATGCAGTATTTTCATTGTTTTGACAAAACAAAGTAAGTATGCATGTACAAGCTACAGAATACAAATTGTGTATTCAATATAGAAGTTAAAAGTTCTTATATTTCTGTTTAAAACTGGCACCACATAATGTAGATGCATTATGTGGTGAAATTAATGTGGTGAAATTCATATGAGTACTTTAGAATTATAATTTTTCTTTACTTAGAACATTAAATGGCAAAAACAAAACAAAACAAAACAAAAACACCATGACAAGCTGAGATGCACTATGGAAGAAAGAAAAAAGCTTTATATTTTAGTAACTTTAATTACACTTTTTTCCTGATGTTTGAATAAGGCCTTGGTCCTGCATTTTCATTTTGTACTGGGTCCCCAAAATTATGTAATGTGTCCTGTCCTCTTCCGATGGAGTGTAGAGTCCACAGGACCAAGGGGTTGTGACACCCAGTGTGTGTCCTCCCACAGCCTCACATTTCTAGAACACGCATAACATACCCAACATGAAATTCCCTGACAAATGACTCATCCTCCTTCCATGGTCTGTGTGTGCCACAACCGACTTGGAGTTCTTCCTAGGGAAGATTGTGACAAAGGTATGTATACTTCCAGGTTGGAAAGATGGACAAAGGGTAGCTATTGATGTGGTGTATGGGCTGATGAGGCCACACCCATATTCATGAGGCCCATTGGGGTTTGGACTGTGGAGTGGAGAAAGATAGGAAGATGGTGAATCATGGCCCATCTGTTCCTGAGGTGTCATGTCCCACCATCACACTAAGAGGTTTCCAAGAATTTTAAATTTGAACCTGGACTTCCAAATCCTTATGAAGGTATATTTGTCAAGATAGGAGATAACACATTGTAACAGCTTGTAGGCCTGATTTATAATGTTTGCATATTTAGACACATGGTATCTGGATCTACATTTGTCCTCTTGCCTCAGGACACTCAAATATTAGTGGAGGACCTAGACGTGAATATGTGAAGGACTTAGTACCTGGCACTCAGTAAAACAAGACAAAACAAAACTAAAAACCCAGGAAATGGTAGCTGTTATCATTATCAGATAAAATAATTAATGATAATGATAATAATATCACACCATTTTCTTCTCTGTCAAGGCCCTGAGTTTTGCTCACCTCTCCCTCCCCCTGCACTTTCCCCCCTGAGTTGGTGTGATGATGGTGGTAGTATTTTGCTTTCCAACCCTCAGATTAGTGTCTGAGAAGGGAGACTTTTCTCTACATGGACTGGTTGCCTTGATCCTTAAAGTGCTGCCTGGGGTCCCACTTCCATGCCCTACCAGTAGGAGTAGTGCATTCCTGTGCCTGCCTGAATCACACATGAACTCAGTGTGCCCTCTGGAGTTTGATTTGTGCTGTCCATTGTACAGATCATCACTATTTTTTAGTCTCCCCTCCCCCTTAAGAATTCTGAACTTCTTTGAAATTTAGGAAAAGCTTTATCTCTAGAAATAGCTAAAATAGGTTAGGAAGAACCATTTAACATGTTTTCCTTTTGGCATGTGGGTTCAGGAACTGAGTTAAATAGATTTTTCTCAATTACAATAACTGTGCATTGCTTGGGCTTTTTAATTGGATGACTTTCTTGTCCTCTTTATTTAGTTATTACCTGGGTTGTTGGATTTGACTGTCTATGTGAAATTTTACTGTAAGCCTTCTTGAACACTGCTTTGTTGATTTGTCTTCTCTTTCTTAGTTTAATGAATCACTCTAACAAATTTTTTTGGGAAAGATTTTGGCATTTCTTTAAAAGTCTGAAACCATGTAGAATTACTTGGAGGCAATGAAAATCTGTTGAGGCCGTATGTCAGGTGTATTTTTAAAGTATAATTTAAAGATTATAGTGTTCATATTTTCTTTATTTTTGATATTGTTCTGGGCAATGATTTTTTCGGATTTGACTCCAAAAGCTCAGGCAACAAAACCAAAAATAGACAAATGGTATTACATCAAACAAAATGGTCCTGCACAGCAAAGGAAACAAATAACAGAGTGAATAGGCAACCTGTGAAATGGGAGGAAATATTTGCAAGGCCATACATCTAATAAAGAGAGAATATCTAAAATATGTAAGGAACTCAAACAACACAATAACAAGAAAACGACCTGATTAAAAAATAAGCAAAGGGCCTAAATAGACATTTCTCAAAAGAGGACGTATTAGTCAGGGTTCTCTAGAGGGACAGAATTAATGGAATACATAAAGGGGATTTTAGTATTAACTCACATGATCACAAGATCCCACAATAGGCCATCTGCAGCCTGAGTAGCAAGGAGAACCAGTCTGATTTCCAAAACTGAAGAACTTTGAGTCTGACGTTCAAGGGCAGGAAGCATCCAGCACGGGAGAAAGATGTAGGCTGGGAGGCTAGGCCAGCCTTTCTTTTTACATTTTTCTGCCTGCTTATATTCTAGCTGTACTGGCAGCTGATTAGATTGTGTTCACCCAGGTTAAGGGTGGGTCTGCCTTTCCCAGCCCACTGACTCAAATGTTAATCCCCTTTGGCAACACCCTCAAGGGCACACCCAGGATCAATACTTTGTATCCTTCAATTGAATCAAGTTGACACTCAGTATTAACCATCCCTTGTCAACTTGAACCCATATACATCTCCTAAGATCACACATAATCTTCAAATAAAGACAATAATAAGGTCATAATTATGCTTAACATAATACAACTATCCTTCATACAACCAAAATGCACCAATCCCCAACCCAAATACGTAAAGTTAACGATACTTAAATGCTAATGTGAACTCAATAAATCTTATGTCACATGATAAAGGAGAAAGAAAAAAATGAAGATATTTTCTTGGTACAAGTGTGTACATGTACAAACATGTTTTTAACAAAAGAAGGAGGAAATACTCATGACAATTACAGTCCTCGTTTCTACAGCTGGTCCTGTCGTGGTAGCTGATACCAATGACTACCTTGTTCTACTACCCATTTTGTATCCCATTTGCCTTCAGCAAGCACCTCAGCAGGCCATGGTTTTTTCCCTGTTGGAGTGACCCAACCCTTCATTCCTGAAGGGCCTGGATCATTTGTCGTCCTGCCTGGATTGGGCTGTTGTAGTTTCCCATTACCTTAATCACAGGGCATGGTAATACTAAGAGACACCCTAATGGATCTCCTGTATTCCATTCATATTCTTCCTTACCTCCATTGTGGAGTAGTAGACTAATTTCATCTTGATAATCCGGGTCAATCACCCCAGCCAACATTGTAATTCCATTCTTAGCCTGTTGACTTAAAGGGAGGAGAAGCCCAAAGTGTCCAGGTGGCAATCTTAACTTCCAGTATAATGGATGGTTGTGTCTCCTGGTGGCAGCATTCCTCCCTCTGGAACTAAGACCTCCAGGCAAGCAGAACATAATGTCATGGGACAAGGAAGCAAAAATTTTGCTAGTGAATCACTAGGGGTGATGGTGAGTGGTGCTACTTCCACTTCCACCCCTTGATTCCTGGACCCATGAATCCTGGCTATGGGAGAAACAGTACCATATACTGGATGCTGATTCAGAGCATCCATGGCCTTCTGGAGAACTGTGCCTCAGCCCTGCAAAGTATTGTCACCTAGTTGGCTTTGTAATTGTGACTTCAAAAGGCCATTCCACCGTTCTGTCAATCCAGCTGCTTCAGAATGTTGGGGAACATGGTAAGACCAGTGAATTTCATAAGCATGAGCCCACTGCCACACTTCTTTGGCCATAAAATGAGTGCCTTGGTCAGAGGCAATGCTGTGTGGAATACCATGATGGTGAATAAGGCGTTCTGTGAGTCCACGGATGTAGTCTTGGCAAAAGCAGTTCGTGTAGGATAGGCAAACCCATATCCGGAGTAAGTGTCTATTCCGGATAGACACTTATTCTATCCAGTGAGGAAAAACCTCTGCCCTTTCCATGATAAAAGAGGTCCAATATAATCAATCTGCCACCAGGTAGCTGGCTGATCACCCCAAGGAATGGTGCCATATGGAGGGCTCAGTGTGGGTGTCTTCTGCTGGCAAATTGGGCACTCAGCAGTGGCCATAGCCAGGTCAGCCTTGGTGAATGGAAGTCCATGTTGCTGAGCCCATGAGTAACCTCCATCGCTGCCACCATGGCCACTTTGTTCATGGGCCCATTGGGCGATGACAGAGGTGGCTGGGGAAAGAGGCTGAGTAGTGTCCACAGAATGGGTCACCTGGTCCACTCAATTATTAAAATCCTCCTCTGCTGAGGTCACCCGTTGGTGAGCACTCACATGGGATACAAATACCTTCACAGTTTTTGACCACTCAGAGAGGTCCATCCACATGCCTCTTCCCTAAATTTCTTTGTCACCAATTTTCCAATCATGCTTCTTCCAAGTCCCTGACCATCCAGCCAAACCATTGGCTACAGCCCATGAGTTCATATATAATTGCACATCTGGCCATTTCTAATTTCATGCAAAGTGCACAACCAGGTGCACTGCTGGAAGTTCTGCCTACTGGGAAGATTTCCCTTCATTGCTGTCTTTCAAGGATGTCCTAGAAAGGGGCTGTATTGCTGCAGCTGTCCACTTTTGGGTGGTTTCTGTGTATCGTGCAGAACCATCTGTGAACCAGGCCCTAGTCTTCTCTTCCTCTGTAAGTTGGCCATAGGGAACTCCCCATGAGGCCATCGGTGCAGGCTGAAGAAGAGAAGGCAGGCTGGCAGGAGCAGAGACCATGGGCATTTGAGCCACTTCCTCATGTAACTTACTTGTGCCTTCAGGACCTGCTTGAGCCAGATCACATTATATACCACTTCCATTTGATGATGAAATGCTGCTGTGAACAACCCACTTTATAACTAGATAGATCAGAAAGCACCCAGGTCATGATAGGTAGTTCAGGGAGCATGGTGACTTCATGACCCACAGTCAAATATTCAGTTTCCACCAAAGCCCAGTAACAGGCCAAGTGCTGTCTCGAAAAAGGAGAGTAGTTATCTGCAGAAGATGGCAGGGCCTTGCTCCAAAATCCTAGCTGTGATTCACCTATGGGGACCTGCCAAAGGCTCCAAACAGTATCCCTATCTGCCACTAACACCTCAAGCACCATTGGATTTGCTGGGCCATATGGCCCAAGTGGCAGAGCAGCTTGCACAGCAGCCTGGATCTGTTGCAGAGCCTTCTGTCCTGGGCCCCACTCAAAACTGGCAGTCTTTTGGGTCACTCAATAAATGGGCCGGAGCAACACAGAAGACATACAAATAGTCAATAATACATGAAAAAAATGTTCAACATCACTAATTACTGGGGAAATGCAAATTAAAACCACAATGAGATATAACTTAACACCTATCAGAATGGCAATTATAATAAAGACAAAAAATAGTTGTTGGCGAGGATGTAGAGAATAGGGAACCTAGTATACTGTTGGTGGGAATGTAAGCTAAGACAGCCATTATGGAAAACAGTATAGAGGTCTCTCAAAAGACTAAATTATCATATAATCCACAATTCCTTTTCTGGGTGTATATCCAAAAGTTTTAAAATCACTATGTTGAAGAAATATTTGTATTTCCATGTTCATTACAGCATCAGTCACAATAGCCAAGTTACGGAATCAATCTTAGTGTCCATCCATATATAGCACATTTTCTTTAACCATCTGTTTGGATGAATGTATGTGTATCTGTATATGCATACATATACAGGTGTGTATATATATATATTATATATATAATATTATATATATAATATATATATACACACACACACCCCGCATATCTATATATTCACATAATAGAATACTATTCAGCCTTAAAAAAAGAGATTATGTTGTGACATGGATGAACCAGAAGGAAATTTTTCTAAGTGAAATAAGCCAGGTACAAAAGACAAATGCCATATGTTCTCACTTATATGTGGAAGCTAAAAAAATTGAATACATAGAAGCAGAGAGTAGAATGGGGATTAACAGAGGCTGGAGAGTTAGGGGAATGGGGAGATGTTGGTCAAAGTATATAATGTTTCAGCCAGACAGGAGGAATAAATGATAAGAATTTGAGGTGATGGATTTCTTAATTAACTGGATTCAATCATTCCATATTGTGTGTACATATATATATATATCAGAATCATTTTGTATCTCATAAAATATATACAATTATAACTTGCCAATATCTGACAAAAAATTAATTAAAAAATAATTCAATCCCTAGAGGAATTCCAGAGTATACCTGGAAGTAGATTTTGCCCAGCGTGACTAATTCCAAGATGCAGTAATATTTGGAGAAACAGAGGTTTGATTAGGGTTATTTTGCTTCATTTCTTTCTCTTGCTTTTCTCTTCTCTTCTTATTTTATACATATACCCAGACATCATGAAAGTAAAAGGATCACTTTCTCTGGCAGATACCACATGTGGATTAGGTATGCAAAGCATGAGTTCCTATAATATGTGCTTCCCCTGAAATAGACCCTACATACTATGCATTGCTTTGTTTGTTTGTTTTTAACTTTTATTTTAGGTTTGGGGGTACATGTGAAGGTTTGTTACATAGGTAAACTTGTGTCATGAGGGTTTGTTGTACAGATTATTTCATCACCCAGGTATAAAGACCAGAGGACAATAGTTATTTTTTCTTCTCCTCTCCCTCCTCCCACCTTCCATCCTCAAGTAGACCACAGTGTCTGTTGTTCTCTACTTTATGTTCATGAGTTATCATTTAGCTCCCACTTATAGGTGAGAACATGTGGTCTTTGGTTTTCTGTTCCTGCATTAGTTTGCTAAGGATAATAGCCTCCTACTCCATCCATGTTCCTACAAAAGACAGGATCTTGTTCTTTTTTATGGCTGCATAGTATTCCATGGGGTATATGCACCACGTTTTCTTTATCCAGTCTATAATTGATGGGAATTTAGGTGGATTCCATGTCTTTGCTATTGTGAATAGTGGTGCAGTTAACATTCACATGCGTGTGTCTTTACGGTAGAATGATTTCTATTTCTCTGAGTAAATACCCAGTAATGGGTTTGCTAGTCAAATGTAGTTCTGCTTTTAGCTCTTTGAGGAATCACCATACTGCTTTCCACAATGGCTGAACTAATTTACACTCCAACCAACAGTGTGTAAGTGTCCCCTTTTCTCTGCAACTTTGCCAGCATCTGTTATTTTTTGACTTTTTAAAAATAGCCATTCTGACTGGTGTGAGGTGGTATCTCATTGTGGTGTTGATTTTCGTTTCTCTAATAATTAGTGATGTTGGACATTTTTTCATATGCTTGTTGGCTGCATGTATGTCTTCTTTTGAGAAGTGTCTGTTTATGTTCTTTGCCCACTTTTTAGTGGGGTTGTTTTTCTCTTGTAAATGTAAGTTCCTTATAGATCTGTGCATTGTTAAGTGCCTGTTTGCTTGATTGTACTTTAGTTGGCAGAAACCATATAGCTTATTACCCATTGTAATCTTAGTGTCTAACATGGAACTTGGGATACAATGTGGGTAATTTAAAAATATTTCCTGAATAGATAAATGAATGTCTCAAGCACACAGATAACATGCTTAATGCAAAGCTAAAGGATTTCAGGGCAGGTGTGTTAAGAGGTGGAAGTTGAAGGAATTGTCAAAGGAGGACTTGAAGTGACATCCCAAGGCACACAGGGGCCATATAAACAAAAAGATAATGGACCAGGTAAAAAGAAACGATCAAGTCATGAGAGTCATCATGAAATTACAACGTCAGTTCAGTGGGGTAGGAAGTGAACAGCACGGAGGGTTAGGAGGTTGTGTCCAGAATAGAATACTGGATTTTAAGATTTCACAGGTGCAGTTGTTTCAGGTCATTACTAGGTCAAAATGTGGCCTTAGCAAGACTTGTTCAAACCATATGGAATTGCCAATATTAGAATTTTTTACTTATAAAAATACACTTTTATTATTCAAACCAATAGTTTGCTAAATTTTAGTGGAGGTGGGGTGACGATCAAGGAATTTTGAGGCTGAGATATGAATTGACTCATTCATATAGATTCTGATACCACTCAGAGTGATTTTAAGAGGTGAGCGGGGAAGAGTGTTGTGCCTAGCTTGGGTGAGGATGGTAGATAACAGTGAAGAGAAGGGATAAAAAACAGCATAGATCAATGACATAGGATGGAAGCTTTAAACAAACCACATTAGATCATAGGGGTAACAGCCTAGCTTGGAAGTTGCAAAGGGGAGTTTGGAGAATATTTCTCCCTACCCTCTTTTGATGCTAGATACTTGGATATTAAGAGAAGTACCAACGTCTGGGACAGATTTACCAGATTTACTCACTCACTTAATTGACTTATCAGAAACTAAGGCCATTGTGGGTCAATGATGGCATAAGGCAAAAATTTGGCTTATTTTATCACCTATGACAATAGAGATCTATTTTGCAATAAACTTTCCTATAACCCAGAGTACATAAGAATGTTTTTTCTTTGTTGCTCTCTACTTTCTATCTTATCTACATGTTAACATTTATCTCTTCTTCTCCAAAGTCACATGTTATGCATCTCTGGTTTACTACCATATCCCATGCTACATTTCACTGAGTTCACCCAAATGGGAAATTAAAATCTCAGTGAGTGACTTATTGGAAAATTTCCAGGCGAAACCCATGGCAACCATGTTCTACAAAGTTGGGACCTCAGGCTCATTTGTCACAAAGTGGCCTTCTCATCAGGTATGTGCTTGGTTTGGTTTTGTAACATTCAGAAGAGGACTCCAAACTGACCCTTGCAGAGCTTATAGCTTGCAGTGAACGCCAAGAATGAGTTCTCAGACGATTCCAGCTGAGCGGAGCGGGGGACCACTCTTCTGAGAGAGAGTGTCTCCCCAGAATCCATCCGCCAAGTATTTATTGAAAGGGCTTGTTAAACTACAAACATCCACTAGATGGCCTTTTGAGGTCGGGTCGTGAGGCACCTATGGCCTTGTAAAAGCACTCAAACCACATTCTCAGGAGGCTGTTTTCAGCGTTCCTTATGACACACTCCACTCCTTGTCCTGTTTTCAGGGTCAAGGAGTTACACTTCCATGCACAAATAACATACACACAGTGCCTCCGTCTTTTTCCATGCCCCCACCTCAAATGCCTTGTGCACAGCTTGAATGTGTTGCCATGAACCCCCGACGTCTCCCCCTTCTTTAATTCTTAGAGCATGCTGGTCATCTAATGCAAGGTAAGCTTCTATTGTCTTCCCTGGTCGTCGATGCGCTGGGTAGCAGCACAGAGCCATCTGCAGATGTCTAGCAAACAGATACAAGAAAGAATAACTATAGCGGCCATCACCCAGATGTGCATGTTTAACCCAGACAACCAAGTGTTTGGGTTTAACCATTGAAAGCCTTCTTGAAATTGCTGAAGGGTACTTGTTTGTGATTGCTGTGATCATTCTTCAAGTTGTTTCTTTAACTCACAGTTAGGAGTAGAAACTTGAGAAGACAAATGGTTGCGATAAGCCCTTTGCAGATGTGTATTCACTGTCTCCCAAGCATGTATTCACTGTCTCCCAAGCATATTGGGAGCTATTATACGGCAGAAGTGTGACACAGATAGAATTATATTGCCAATCACAATGTAAATTTTGACGGGCAATGAATGCCTGCTGCTTATTCCCTAGCTATTTAACAGTGGCTTTAAGAGCTTCCAGGCGAGACAGAATAGTTTTATCAATATTTACCTGTTCTTGAAATTCACGGGTTACATTATATACAATGTGGTTCACCACTGAGGCTGTGTGAATAGATTTTGTCAGAGAAACAGCCACAGTGGCGGCAGTTGCTAATATAATAATAGCTGAGACTAAAAAGGCAATTAAAGTGGCCAGAAATCTTTTTTTCTGAGTATGAGACAGTGCTTTTCTAAATAGCTGCAGAGTGGAATCTCCTTCCCAGCTCCTGGTTAAATTTATGGGCATCCACAATTCTGCATGCCATTTTACAATCATGACATAGGTTATATTCGACTGTGTAATGTTTTGATGAGACAAGCATGTAGCATACCAACTACTGGAAGAGACTTTAATACCATAAAAGGATTGATTCTGCTCTATGTTAGGAACACCTTGCCCAAACAAAAGTATATAGGAGTGCATAGTACAAATCAGGACTGTGTCAGTAACATTATTATGCAAAGAGAGGGTATAGTTGCCACCGCTAGTAATACCATGTGAAAGAACCCATTCAATAAAAGGAAGTCCTAGTTTCCAAATTTCGGTACGAGCAGGGCTTAAAGCTGGTTTCCCTCTTAGTTATAATATTGGTCCTGAAAGCCTATACTCTGACCAGGTGACAAAACTATTGGGAGGACTCCAAATCCAATAGCCTGATTGGCACACATAAGATTACCATGGGGACCCCATTATCAAACAGAGGCCCTTGATGCGGCGCAGGCTGTCTGCGCGGCGAACACTGGACGACCTCAAACTTATATTGCCAGTCTCTACTCAGACGGCATATAGGAAGATCAGGCCCTTGTGTAGCTTCATTAGAGACCTCAGTAAGATTAGTGGTAACAGCAGAAATAAAGGTCAAATTTGCAAGCTTAGTATCCCTTTTAGACTGATGGTAAAGATACCCCTGAAGAATGAGAGGAACACACTTATCATGTGCTATTGTGGAGAAACAAATAGGGGGATTGCTAGACAATAAAATCAAGGAGTAATTAAGTTTAATCCATCCCAAATTTTCAGTTACGGGGTAAGACAGGAGCATCCATCGACCTCCTATCCAAGAAGTATCATTAGATGACAAAGGCGGGTCAGCATCCCACCATGTAATAACATTAAAAACACAGGGATTTAGAACATGACTCCAATAAACATGCTCTTGAGCTGATCCCACTTGGCAAAGGATAAGAATTACCAGCCACCCCAACATCCATGTCTGTCTTACTTTCTCAGAAGTTTCCCCAGTTACCACCAGATACATAAGAAACCAGTTCTCTGCAGTTGGGTGGGCTTCCACAGCTGCAAGCAGGATAGATGCCTGTTGATCCAATCTCTTTAGCTGTCCCCAGGTAATGTTAGGTGACTTCTGAGTCATCATCGTCATTGTTGGTTGATTCTCCGACAGGTCCTATTCTCGAGAACAGAGCCCCATATTCCCCCTTTTTTGTTTACTAAGATATATTTTAAGAGTTTGATGAGCTTATTTAACAATGGCCTGACTGGTTGAGTTAGAAGGAATACCAGTTTTGTGTTGTATGTGCCAAAGTTGCAATGCATATGCAAATTGAGCACTAAGATAGCAAGGTCCATTATCAGTTATTATAGTGCGTGGAAAACTTAGAGTCATAATAGAGTTAAACAAATAAGCAAATGCGTCTTTAGTTTTTTTCTCCAGTCTGGGAGGTAGCATGTGTCAGGCCTGCATAAGTGTCCACAGTAACGTGGAGAAATTTAAAACTTCCAAAGGATGGATACTGAGTAACATCAGTTTGCCAGATAGTATTAGGCACCAGACCTCGTAGGTTGGCACCAAGCCCTAAGGAAAAAGGAGAATGAGAATGCTGTTGGCAATCAGGACAGTTTTAATAATCGTGCAAGCTTAAGCAAGTGTCAAATGAAACTGTTGTTTAAGACTGTGGGCGTTCTGATGAAAAACAGCATGATCAGCTTGAGCTCACAAAAAAACAGGAGAATCTGCAAACCACATCTGTGGTCATACCAGAGCATCAGCTCAAGCATTCCCTTCTGACAAGGGACCAGATAGCCCAGAATGAGAGCGAATATGTGTGATGTAAAGAGGGTGATGACTGGCACGGAGGAGTCTTGCACTGCAAGAAACAAAGCTAGTAGGGGTTCATTAGTAATGCCCTTCACATGTGCAAGATCTAAATGAATAATACTATTCACTGCATAAGTGGAATCACTAACTATATTTATGTCTTGGTGAGGAAAAGTTTGTAAGGCCAATATCAGGGCACCTAACTCTGCCTGTTGCTTAGTTTTTAAAATGCTCCTGGATTCTGTGCTGCCAGTTTTGCATGGCATCTTGCCACACTATAGCTGCTTTTCCAGTTTTTCCTGAATCATCTGTAAAGAGAGTAATGGCATGAAGTAAAGGCTCAGAGACAACAATAGATACAAATTTCACAGGCACAGTTTGCAAAAAAGTTCAGGAGCTTAGAGGCTGGTAAATGGAAGCTGATATTACGAATAAAGTCAGCCATTGCTACTTGCCAATCAAGATCACGAGCTAAGAGAGTATGAAATTGTTCCTTGCTTAAAGGTAGGAAAAGAGTAGCAGGGTCATATCCTGACAGCTGGACGCAAAGTTGGCGTCCCGTTATGAGAAGAGAAGCTATTAAATCTGTAGTCTTTTGTACACGTTTAGAGGGATTATGAGACAGGTACATAACAGATGTAAAATACAGAAATGGCAAAAGATAAAGCCTACCTGTTAAACTAAGGCATGGAAGCGATGGATATTTTAAATGATTTTCACTATATTTTGGCCCTTGAAAGTCATTAGAATGTGACTGCAAGTCGCCAGGATAATAAACCTGCATTGAGTTAGCTTAAGTATGTAAAAAAAAAAGAAAAAAGAAAAAAGAAAAAACCCCAAAAAACTTTTTAAAATGTCCTTTGGTGTTGGCCATTTTCCTGCATCAGCCTTTAGATGGAATGTCTTAGAAGTGAGCTTGGGAAAGTAGGGCTGTGGTCAGTTTCTTTTTATTCGTTCTGGGCTCCTTAGGCAGCTTCTGTTTTTAATAGCTTGCCACTTGTTGCTGCCCTTACTCTGAAAGAAAGGAAGGAAGACTACAAGTGGCAGTAAGAGGCCAAAGAATGACCGGGTGGTAAAGTGTGTGTGTAAGCGCAGCGGCTGGAGGCAAGAAGGTAACAGGCTGGGAGAAAACCACTCCGCTTGTCTTCTAGGCCGCCTACGCCTGAAGCCAACCCTGTTAGGTAAGGTACTGAAGATAGACTGGGCTTTTATTATTTTTACCACCCTCAAGCAGAGAGGCTCAGGGGAGGAGCAGACAGGCAGCACAGGGTCTGCTTTGAAGTTTCTTAGCCCCAGTGTTTTTAAACATTTTATAAAAAAGCGAAACAAACATTCCTTACTGCTGCGTCTATCTTCTGACGTTGACAGCAGCTGGCAGAGCGCATCCACCTCAGCCTAGTTAGCATTTAACTTACGGCTAAATGCTGATAAGGGAGAGCGTCCCTTATCAGCGGGCTCCTCCCCCAGGGCTCTGTACTCTAGGCTCCTACGCACTTCTTTGCCCACCTTAGGCTAGTAAGGTCGGGGTGCACATGGACTGTTTCTTAGCCCTTTCCCTAAGGGGCCAGGGAAGACAAGAAATTGCTTGTCAACTGAGACATGCGAGGGGTGGCAGGGAAGGGCAGAAGTAGGAAAAGCAGCAGCACAGCAAGCAGCAGGCCACTTCCTGGGCACAGTTACTAAGGCACGTGACCATGGTGAGGCGGATCCTCAGGACCGGGCTGGAGCTGCCTGCAGTCACCCGGGGACTCGGTCTGTGCCTCTTGGCCTCCCCTCCATCACCACAAACCCAGAAAGGGGCAACCTGCCCAGACTGCCAGTGACTAAATGGGCACTCCATGGCATCTTAGCAACTCTCCCGCCCCAGGCCTCTGTGGGCAGCAAGAAAGCCAGAGCTATCTAGGATAAAACCCAGGAGGCAGCATGTAAGTTCCCCTTATACTCCAGGGAAACAGAAAACCGACAAGGCCAGAAAGGCTGACGTTGGAAGCAGGAAATGAGAACTTGCATATTAGGAAGACAATCATAATCAGCCACTTTCCTTCCCTCTTGGAGGCACCCCTCCAGCAGGGAAGTTTGTCGAGGAGAAGCGGCCACACGATCATACAGATGTTCGCTGACCGGGGGTCTTATCTAAGAACCGTCCCTTGGGCAGTCTCCAATCTCCTTAAGGGGGATGGGAGGCACTGTTGGCTGAACGGGCCCAACAAATGCAGGTCCCTTTAAGGGTGGAGGAAAGAAGGGCAATGGCTTTTCTATAGGGGGAGGAAAAGGCTCTGGTCCGTCTTTATCCTCACTAGAAAAAATATCCTGCTCATGTCCTACGGAAGGGAATGAAGTAGAGAGAGGAGCACCCCCCTGCTGCTCTGGTTCCTGTTTTTCCTCACTAGAAAAAATCTCTTCCTTATTCCCCATAGAAGGGAATGAAGAGGGGAGAGGAATCTCTCCCTTTAAATCTTCTGAATTCCTTTCAGGTGGAGATAATGGGCGGTCTGACTCACTACAATCTGGCAGATAAAGAGGATACAACACAGAGCGTACCAGCGCCCAGGTGGTCAAAACAGTAACATTTGCTCATATCCTCTTTTCAGGCAGCGACCTACCTGCTCCCATAACTCTAAATCTAAGGTTCCTTGATCAGGAAACCAAGGGCATCCCTACCGAATTAAAAGCATAAGCTTGTGTAGAGCTCCAGGCTCTACAGTGCACTGGATAGCCTTAAGTAGCTGTTGCACTGTTTTAAAAAATACTTTCTGTTCTTTGGTCATTTCCTGACCCATGATAACCCAACCCCTGGTATTTTACGCGTGGGGCCCGTCCTCCCAATGGGAATCAGGACTGTCCCTTACTGGGATTCCCCCAAAATTAATGAGTTTTCCTCCTTCACGTGTAACTTCAAGGCGATCACTTCGGGCGCACCACTTGTAGAGCTTATAGCTTGCAGTGAACGCCAAGAATGAGTTCTCAGACAATTCCAGCTGAGCGGAGCGGCAGACCACTCTTCTGAGAGAGTGTCACCCCAGAATCCATCCGCCAAGTATTTATTGAAAGGGCTTGTTAAACTACAAACATCCACTAGATGGCCTTTTGAGGTCGGGTCGTGAGACACCTGTGGCCTTGTAAAAGCACTCAAACCACATTCTCAGGAGGCTGTTTTCAGCGTTCCTCATGACACACTCCACTCCTTGTCCTGTTTTCAGGGTCAAGGAGTTACATTTCCATGCACAAATAACATACACACAGTGCCTCCGTCTTTTTCCATGCCCGGACCTCAAATGCCTTGTACACAAGCTTGAATATGTTGCCATGCACCCCCAACAACCCTCTGCCCATTTGGCTGGCTAAAGCAACTGGTTGTGTCCTCAATAAACAGTACTGACTTTGGGAACATCAGGGTCTTCCTAGTCTTGGAACTCTCTACTGTTCAGTTTTTATAACAAATTTATATGTAAGAAATACGTGTCCTAGGAAACAGCCTGAAGGACATGCAATCCATTCACTCCAAATTTTACCTCTGGGGCAAGCTCAAGAGCTAACTGCTAGGCCCGCATTTTTTGGGTCCCTGTATAATTGCCTTTCCTGAACAATGCTGTGGTGTTACTCCTTTGGCTTACAGTGAAGGATGTAATTAGCCCTATATTAAACTTGTTGTTATGATTACTATACGGATGCTGCTTTGGCTGCAGCCCTTAACATCACAGTGCCCTAATAAACTGAGGATCCATAGATAAAACTTCTTGTGGGTCTCATGACTAGGAAAAGCCATGCTTCTCCTGAGCTGCTTCTGGCTTGCTTTTCACTATAGACTCTGTTAATCTTGTTACTATATACACCTCATTTGTCCTACCTACTTGTCACAAAGTGAAATATGTGACTTGGCTGTAGCAATTGTACAGAACATTATATTATGCATTTGATGTGGTGGTTTTTCCTCTAGTTTTTTTTCTCCCTTGTATTCTTTATAGGTTTATACCTGAGCACTTCTTCTAGTTTTTATTATATATTTTATTTCTTTATTTTTATGTTTATTGCATGTATCACTAAGATGGCTCAAATCTGGTTTTGAAATAAGAAAGGTCTACAAATAAAGAAATTTTGGGTCTACACAGAAATGATATGCTAGATATTTTGTTTTCAATCATAAAGAGAGCCACCCACATCTTGAACTCATTGTGCTAATAACTGCGAACTTGAAACAATTTTCACAGGAATATCTACGCTGCAGGCACTGGAATCTGTGACTAGTCCTTCATGAGGACCGCCATACTGCTAGGCCTACACTTGCAGCCCTTTTTCCTCTTCTTCTCCTTCCCCTTTCATCTGTCATGCTGCTGGTCTTTCTCACACTTATTAAGGCCTTCGTGTGGTTCTCAAAGACCCCCTTCTCAAGCATATCTCTGAGCATATCTGCCTCCTGATTTCAGAAATAAATCCTCAAATGCTCTTTTTAGTGTACAGGAAAAAGGCCAATGCTTACTCATCTTTCTATCCTTAGAACCTAGCATTGGCCTGGAAAATAATAAGCAGCTGGTGAACATTTGTTGAAAGAACTGAATTACATTAAATAAACTAATGCATATAAGGCATTAGTTGGGCCCTTGGACAAAGTACACAATAAATGTTTATTTCTCAATCACTTTCCCTTCACACCTGGCCTGAAGCTACCTTTCCCACCTTATCCCAACTGCCATGGCTTAAAGCATCACTAACTCTTGTAATTTCATGCACATAACATTCATTTCTGTGCCTAGGGAACTTTCATTATGCTGTTCTTTCTTCAGTGCCATCTCTTCCTTAAATGCACCATCATTGCTCAAATTTAGAGAAAATAAGACATATTCCTGGTGATGCTGGTCCAAAACTCCTATAAAACAAGTCATGTCTTTTATATTTAAATAATTTAGATTGGTCTTTTCTTCACCAAAAGAAACCAAACAACTTTTAGCAACTCTGTTAGATTTACGCAATTGCGTGTTGCTTTTAATTGGCAAAGCTCCTTAAAACAAATAAAAACATACTTCCATTTATTGATGCAAGCCCTGTTTCTTTCTAGTATTCAAATTCATTAATAAAAAACTCAATGATTATTAAATTTTTGGGTTTGAATGGATAGTTTTTATGCGTGTATACCCAGTTGTTTAGCATTTTATTTTATCGCCCCCTACAGGAAGTCTAAAATACATTTAGTATATCGCCCCCTACAGGAATACATTTAGTATAAATGTACTATATACATTTAGTATATCGCCCCCTACAGGAAATCTAAAATACATTTTAGAAAATTTTATAATCAAAAAAAAGGATGAATGATTTATTTTATTTATCTCACAAAAATTCAGCCCTAGGCTATTGACAGCTGCAGTTCTCCTATCCACTTCCACATAATTTTTAAAATGTGAATGCCAGGAATGGTGCTGTTGATATGAATATTAGGACAAGGAGCAGACGTTTCATCAGGACTAGGTGTCTCTGGCGGAGTCTGTGGAGGAATAAACAAAGATACTCGTGCAATGTTGGATATTTCTGATTTCAGATCGACCTTATCAACAGCCTGAATAGCAATGAAAAGATCTGTGCCATTTTCAAAAGTAATGTTTTCTGGTTTAAACAAAAAGACTTCCTCAGAGTTGGCTTCCTTTGGAATGAGAGCAGTAGTATTTACTTGAAGAGATTCATTGAACTTGTCTCTGAGATCAAGAATACTTGTACTTATTCGAATGATATACTTGTGAGCTAAAAGGAAAAAAGAAGAATGTGACTTTAATTCTGGAATCTTAAAGAAACTTTTTAAGCAGTAGAGCTTTAAAAAATATTTAAAAAGCTTTACAAGTCTATGAGAAATTATATCATCACCCCATAAGGTTCCCAAATAAATGAACTGATGGTCCTATTTACAAGGGTTACTATCTCTTTTACATTCTTGTTTGTATATAATGACACAGTGATAAGCGTAAAACTGGATTGGGCATGACATAAAGCCTTGGTCAGCATTTCTAGGCATAGTGCCTGGCAGAAAGAAGAGACTGTTTAACAACTGTTTATTATTTTATTATTTATAGAGGGAGTTTGCACCAATGCTTCTCAAACTGTAATGTGTGTACAAATCACCCAGGGATCTGAAAATGCAGATCTGAAAACACTTTCTAACAAGTGTTCATGATATCTACATGCTGCAGTCCACAGACCACACTTTGAGAGAGAAAGTCTGGTAGGACCTGAGGTTCCTTCCAAAAGAGCTCTGCTCTGTAGACATCTATGCTCTATTTCCAGTTCTTCCCCAGGAGTCACTGCTACCCAGAAAATGGAGTTTGTCAAAGGACACTTTGGCAAGATTTCAGAAACAAAGTGAGGTTTACCTTTCCTGGCTGAAACCTCTTACTCCCAAAGTATACCAGTTTTTCAGGTTTTAAATCTCTCTTCTTTAAATACATTTGTCCCTCATTTCAAAGGACCGGCAAGATCCCTCCTGCCTTCTGCCCCCTAAGTATCAGAACACGGCTGCCTGCTTCACCCACTTCTGCTCCTCTACTTGGCTGGTAAACTCCTTTACAGGGTCCACACCAGGTTCAGCTTACCTGTTCCATGGTCATAATCATCCCCAGGAGCTGTCCAAGTCAGATTAATGAGACTGCCCCCGTGAATTTCTGCCTTCAGGTCGGTGATTTGGCCAGGTGGGAAGAGATCAGGTATGGGAGCATTTGGGACATTAGAAGCCACAAATGAGCCTCCCGAGGATGTTCTGCTGAAACACACTTGCTTGTGTTGAACATCATCCTTATTAATTTCAGGTCTTGGTGGATTCCATCGTATTTCATCTGCATTAAAAAAAATACTCAAAATATGGTAAGCAACACCACTAAATGGTGATACCTCTGTCTGTTTTCTTATCAGATCACCCTCTTCCTGTTCCCCACTTCTGCTTCTTTCCTTCCACACACAGAATTAATTTTAAATATTTGGAGACAAGACCACAAATACGGTTTCATCAGAGGGAAAAGAGAAAACAGAGAATCACAGTTTTTTTAATCTCTTAGATATTTCCTGGATATTTAGTGGAATAACCTTTTGGAATTTATTTTCATGACATTTGTCCTGAAATTGCTTATTTTCCCATCTTTTTGCCCATCCTGATCTTGTCTTTCCACAAGGTCAGTTTAAATACTACATCTGTTTTTTCCTTCCTTCCTTCCTTCCTTCCTTCCTTCCTTTGTTTTTGTTTTTGAGACGGAGTTTCGCTCTTGTCATCCAGGCTGGAGTGGCGCGATCTTGGCTCACTACAACCTCTGCCTCCTGGGTTCAGGTGATTCTCCTACCTCAGCCTCCTGAGTAGCTGGGATTACAGGCATGTGCCACCACACTGAGCTAATTTTTGTATTTTTAGTAGAGATGGGGTTTCACCATGTTGGCCAGCCTGGTCTCGAACTCCTAACCTCAGGTGATCCACCTGCCTCAGCCTCCCAAAGTGCTGGGATTACAGGAGTGAGCCACTGCGCCGGGCCTAAATACTAACTCTGTTTTAAACCTCAGGCTGCCTCAAGAAATGTATTCCTCCTAAATAATAGTGTGAGTTTCATTATCTTTCCCATTTATTTGGCAACTGATCAGCTGGACCTTCAAGAATGCCTTGATTGTTTATGCATATTTCTTTCACTTTCTTGATGTTTGTATTTCATTTTTCTTATTAAATTTCAGTTTTTAATGAAATGTTTTATGTTAGAGGTTCCAAAATTTTGTGCTTTTGAAAGACTTCTCATTTTCTCAGTGAATGCATGGGAATCTAGTTCTTGTAGTGATCCCAGTTTCATTCACATTCTTGTTGAAGACATGTATAAAAGTAATCCTGGAATTTAAAAAATACCCTGGTCTGTTCAATCTGTAGAGTTCTCAGGTTCTCTTTTCTTTTCAATAAAAATATCTCATAAGATCCTAACATGGCATTACTTAGAATTTGTTTTCTCATAAACTCTACCTCTTTATAGAATTTTTATCTGTTAAAGACCGTTTAATCTTCATACCCATTAATCTGGTCTTGGCAAAGATGAAGTGAATGCTCTAGCATGTTCAGGGTTCATGTTGAAAGCACCAGTAGAGACTGCCATTAAGGCTTATCGAGGGATAGAGGGAAGAACATGGCCTTCTACTGTTATGCCAGGCACTAACACTATTAGTTATATGAACCCATAACCTCTCTAGCTTCTGTTTCCCCATCTTTAAAAAGGGATACTTACAAGAATGAAATGTATTACTGTAAGTAAAATGCTGTGATAAGGCTAGACTTAGCCACTAAACCAGTCCCCTTCTGCCTCCTTCCCCTAACTCAAAAAGCAGTGGCATGGGCCGGGCACGGTGGCTCACGCCTGTAATCCTAGCACTTTGGGAGGCCGAGGCGGGTGGATCACAAGGTCAAGAGATCGAGACCATCCTGGCCAACATGGTGAAACCTTGTCTCTACTAAAAATACAAAACTTAGCTGGGCATGGTGGCACGTGCCTGTAGCCCCAGCTACTCGGGAGGCTGAGGCAGGAGAATCACTTGAACCCGGGAGGTGTGGAGGTTGCAGTGAGCTGAGATTGCGCCACTGAACTCCAGACTGGTGACAGAGCAAGACTGTCTAAAAAAAAAAAAAAAGTGCAGTGGCATCTTTTAAAACATTTCCCTCTATTATCACCTTTGCATGAGGGACACAATGTGTTTCTGAATCCTCTCTTCACTAAGCACACACCCAAGTAAAGATGACAGTGGGAAGGTTCTCAAAGGAGCTCTTCTCCTTCCCGCACACCAACCTCAGGAAAAGGCCTGCCCAGGACAGGGTGGAGATTGATGGAAAACTAGTCCTGGAACCCATTGGGACACAAACTTGGTCTCAATTCCTTCTCTAGTCCAGGGCAAGTGTTTGTAACCAAAAGTGGTACGGGACTGTCTGTTTCATGGACATAATTTTCCCACCTGCTTACACGTGGGCTCAGTGTGCTGGCCCGCATGAAATTCATCTACTATGCTCCCTGGCCTGAGCAGGAGGATAAAAGAGGAAAGACAGACAGTGGACTTGGACAATGATATTGATGTAGATAACAAACCCTAAATTATTACTTTTTTATTCTGTGGAACAGATTCATTAGGATAAATTAGAAATGCTTCAATGGAAAGAACTTCATTAGAAGTGTTTTTAAAATAATGATAAAACCTTTATTAAACACTATTTACCAGTAACAGTTTGTTAGATGTGTTTAGTTATTTATTCTGTGTGACCATCCTATGAGGTAGCTGCCATTATTATCCTTATTTTACAACAGAGGAGAGTGAAGTACAAAAAGATTACACAAAATACTGTATTTGATAGAGGGCTGGACTTTGAAGTAAGGCAGTCAAAATCTATGTTCTATCCAGTGATTTTCAGCTGGAGGCTAGTTTGCCCCCCTAAGGGATAGTGGACCACATATGGAGACATTTTTGATTGTCATGACTAGGGAATTGCTATTGACAAATAATGGATAGAGGTTAAGGATGCTGCTAAACATGCCACAGTGTGCAGGATAGCCCTCCACAACAGAGGATTGTCTGGCTCAAAATCTTGATAGTGCCAAGGTTGAGAAACCCTGATTTAATCATGCACCATTCTGCCCCACAGGCTTAATAGTTTCCTCTTGAAACCAATGCTTTTGCACAAGCCAGATGTGTTATTACAAATCACTTACCATTCTCAATCCAGCCAGGTATGTACAGTGCTCCACTCTGCTGGGGTATCACTCTCCGTCTGGCTGCATTAACTCCTCCCAGAGCCCGCACTTTTACACTGTATCTACCATTCGTGTCATAAGTTGTGAAATACCTTGAGTAGACACCGTCATCCTTGGTAGCATCAGCACCTTGATAAAGAATGAAGGAATTAATAAATATCCTAAAGGTAATGGGGAGGGTATTTGTATATTTCCAACTCATATGTAGGCTATGAATTTTCAAAGCAACAAGAAATTCAACATTAGCTCCAAGAGACCTTAAGATTTTGGTGTGTTGAGGGTAAGGCTTACTTCTTTTATCACTGTGTGTGTAGTGTGTGTGGTTTTCTGTATGCATTCTGTCTTCTTGAATTGTTGACTTTCTTTTTGAAATCTAAGATGGTATCGTTTCTGTGTTACACCCAATGTAGCACAAGGTAACTACTCAATAAGTATCTGTTGAACTAAATTAAACTGCTATATGCAACTGTGGAAGAAAAAAATGTTGTATGATTATTTAATAAAATTCATGACTTCTCCCCAGGGTAGATTTAGGTGGGAAATTCATTCACAAGATTCATTCTATTAAGGTTACTTGCTTCACAGTAAGCAGGCATGTTTTTTTTTTTTTTTTTTTTTTTTTTTTTTTTAAAGTGTAGAATTCTCTTTCTCTCTCTCCCTGATAGACTTCTTAAAGACAAGAATAATGGGCAGAATTTTCACTTTTGGGGCAATCTAATATAGAGTCTGCATAGATACAGGAATCATATAACACTGTGCTTGAATCTATCTCTGCTGCTTTCTAAATGTGAAAGCCTCTGAAGATATTATAAAAACAAAGATTATATATGTCTTTGTATATATGTATTTGTGTATATACACACACACACACTCATATGTGTGTATGTATGTATGTGTATATACAAAGCACCTAACACAATATGGTTATTAATTTTCCTCTTTTTCTTTTTTGGGGGTTGTGGAATACCCTATGGCAACTCCCTAGAGACTCTGAATCTATTGAGCTTGAGCCGTTAATGTGTTTTGGGCCTTGCAGAAGCCTTCATGTTTTCCAGCATTTTGAAATGTAGGAATTGTGGGGAAATGGAGAACACTCCCAACCAGACCTCAGTGCTGTGCTGCCTTGCCTGTCTAACTGCCCTCACCAGACCATGCCCTCTTGGCATTCCCTGGTTGCTTCTTGGAAACAGAAATAAATATTTTCCAGTTTCTTGGGTGATTACCTGCTCCATTATCCAGTAGTTCCAAGGTAACTGTTTTTCCATTCACTGATTCAATCAGGGCTGTGACACTGGCCCTCAGAATTGGGGAGGCTCCTTGGCGAATATTTGCATAAACTATCACAGGGCTGGGGAATTTGCTGGTGTCCTTGTTCGTTTTGGAAGTCACTGTAATTGGAGGCAGGGTAGCATTGGATGCACGGGACGTGACAGTCAGAGTCAAGGTTTGTGAGCTTGCTTGCAGACTGTACTTCCAAGTGCCAACCTGACCAAAACACATGTAAACATTTCCAATGAGTAACTTCAGGTGACACAGACCTGACTTCAATGTCACGTACAGGAAAAGCCTCTGATACAAGCATGTTGGAAGCATATCTAAGAAGAGGTGTGTATGTTTGATACTCTGTCAGCCATGGGGAGCTTCAGTGTGTTTGAACTAACTATATCGTTCCCATTGTCAAGAAAATTCCACGGGGAGTGGGAGGGCGATGGTGAGGTCTGAAAGCTATATGCTTATTGTTGCCTTGGTTTTATAAGAGACGAGTCTCTGAGATAAAGGAAACAGTTTTTATGATCCCAAAACGTCAAGGATCATTTTGCGTCTTGATTACTATGTAATTTGAAGGTTCTCCATTTAGTACCTGGACAAAATATCACCTATTTCCTTTCTCTTTACTTGCTGGCATACTGAGTGATTTTCATTGGATGGAGATTTTTTTTCCTCGTTCTCTTTTTGATTCAATACTGACTCTCCTTTTAGCAACCACCAACATTTAAAATGCTACAATTATTCTGTAAAAACTTTATTTTATCTTGTTGAATTATGAGAAAGAAAAAAAGATGACTCCATACCTTAGCAATGCCTGGGATTTGGAGGTAGGCCATTTTGGTATTTTTGTCCACTACAAAGCCATCTTGCTTCTGTCCACTGGGATCCCAGAGAAGGATTTGGGGAGGCTGCGTTGTCCAGGTGATAAGAAACAAAGTGTCCTTTCCCACTGTGCTGTCCACGATCACTGTGCCATTCATCCACTGGCTGTTCTGGAGGGTTAATCCCTTACTCTCAAGCTGTTAAGAAAAACAGCGCTTACTTTCTGGAGAATACAGCTCCCATCACATGGTCTTTTCCCTTCTGCCCCTGTCTCCCCAGTGCCCCATTAAAAGGACTTCAGTGATGCCTGAGTCCTTGATTTGGTGTTAGGAGCAATTATGATGCAGTTCTAAGTTACCTTTCTAGCCTTAGCTTCACAATTTTCCTTCCTCCACCCAAACAAGACCACTTCCCCAAAAGGTCCTTGTGAATCCCTGACTCTTTGACTTTATTATCATACTCTTTACTTTTCCTAGAAGGCTTTACATTTGTCTTCTCCATTTATCTAAGCCTTCTTAGTCTTCTCTATTTGTCTAAACCTTACCCATCCTTCAAAATTCAAATATGACTTTCTCCATGAAGGTTTCTCTGCTGTCCATCTCATTTACCAGTTGTAAAAAATCTCCCCTTCCTCTGATCTCCTATAGGATTTTATTTCTATCAATCCTTTGACATTCCTCACATTGTGCTTCACCCTATATTTATTGGTATATGCAGCTCATCTTATTTACTAGACTATGAACCCTTAAGGGGACTCACTGTGACTTATTTTTTACCCACACATGGATTGTCTGAATTACCTAATTGCTAAGTCAGGTAGTATTGCAGGCCCTGTGGAGATAAATGACATAAGCCAAGGCCAACTTGTTTGGAATAGAATGAGGGAGCTGCAGAGTGAGAGTGAGGTAAGGAAGGATTAACAAGGCTTTTTTAGAAAATGTGATTTTGAGGATTATCTCCTAGGTAGTTATTGTCTCAAAGTTAGCACCTATTAGAAGACAGAGTGGGCTAGTCATGGAGCCAGATTTCCTAGTTTCACAAGTAGATTACAAGCTGGCATGTGGAGAAAGTGAAGGGCTATTAGACCTGGTTCTTGTGGCACGCTGGTGAATGAGTCTTGCTCATTTCTCCATCTCTCTCTCTCTCTCTTAGGTTTCTTAAATACAAAAATCATAGGCAGAAATTTCCTAAATGTGAACTTGTCCTTTTATCACTTTAATTACTTTTCTAGGACACATTCCTACCTTTTCCAAAGCAGGCCCTTGCATTTAATTTTCTAAATCTGAACCAGAATAACCCAGATGAGTGTAATTGCTGTCTTCCTAGATTGAATAAATGCTCCATTGGTAAGCCAGAAAGCCTATGGTTTCAAAATCTCTCATTATTAGGCTTTGACATTACAGTTTTCCTTTACCTTTATCTGAACTTTCATCATAAAAATTATAATTCACACCAGTGTGAATGCTGATTGTTCACTCCCTCTAGTTTAAAAATTAATGTGAATAATTTCTGCAATTACTAAAAAGAGCATTGAAAAAATACATTTTTTCTTTTTTCTTAATAGTTTCAAGACTTTTAAAAGGCAATTTGGTTTTCTTGAAATTTTAGAACCAGATGGGCCATTGGAAGTTTTCTGTCTATACCTGGTGGAGAAATGAAGGTCCACAGGGGTGAAGTTCTTTGCCTAGGTCACATAGTTAATGGCAGACCCAGGACCAAGATCCAGGGGTCTGGACTCACACCGCTGGCTTTTTACAGTACAAAGCACTTTCTGTCCATTATATGTAAATCTTGGCAAACAACAGAAATTTGATGTAATAGAAAAATAAAGCAAGTAATCCCTGGACACTTGTCCCAGAAAATTTGTAACTGAGACGATCTACTCTGAAGAAAATTCTGAGCCAATTATATTGCTCTAGTTGCTTGTTCAGAGATGTTAAAAAAGAATTCTTGGACATATGACATTTTATCTGCTGATTTCTGTGAGGAAGTCACTTGGTATTGCTTCCAAACAAGTAGACACTAATTGCCTTGTTTAAATAAGTGGTGTTGCATTTTAGGAATAATGTTTAATATCAAGCTGGACCTTCTATTTTCATTTTAACTCAGTACCAGACGAGTGGAAAACTTAAAACTTTTAGCCATTAAATTCTCCATCTTGGCTATGATTATGTGTAAATATGAAAAACCAAAGATTAAGAACTCCAACCTGGATGGAGCGCTGAGAGACAGCTCCATTTCCTGATGAAAGGGCCCCAAAAGCATCAATGAGGCCATTGTTCTGAACTTGATCTGAAGCATATGTCCGTAGACCTCCTAAAATGCAATTACATTTTCAGAAATTATTTTCCAGAAAGCAAATATTCGCAACATTTTAGCTGTTGTTTAGAGAGTATACAATATAAATATCCCTTTGTGTTATTAAAGTATAAATAGATCAACATCAAATAGGTGCCTACATTAACTCAGAATTTGATACTTTTTTTAAACTTATTTATTTTTTTCTAAGACAAGCTCTCACTCTGTTGGCCAGGGTGGAGTACAGTGGCACGATCTTGGCTCACCACAACCTCCACCTTCCAGGCTCAAGCGATCTTCCTACCTCAGCTCCCAAGTAGCTGGGATTACGGGCATATGCCCACATGTCTAATTTTTGTATTTTTTATTTTATTTTATTTTTTTTTAGAGATGGGTTTTGCCATGTTGTTCAGGCTGATCTTGAACTCCTGGGCTCAATCAATCTACCTGCCTTGGCCTCGTAAAATTCTGGGATTACAGGAGTGAGCCACCACACCCACCCACTAATTTTTAAATCTTAGTAAATAATAGCTTCAGCAACATCTCAGTCACCTGGCTACTTCAACTATCTGCAAAGCAGCCATGAATCTCTGATATGTTTTGATATTAATTTATGATATAAATTGATGTCATAAAATCTACATATTAAAGGTCCTGCACTTTTACATAAGAGAAGTCATTAAGCCGTACTCCAGGACTATTGATTTACTCTTATTTGAAACATAATTCCAACAAATGTGGCTTTAGAGTTTTCTTCTAAATGAGGAAAGGCACATATGCGACAGCAGCAAGAAATAACAGTGGACAAAGGGACAGTTACAGAATAGTATATTGTAAAAACAGGATTTTACACCAGGCCAGGCAGTCTTGGGCTATTTAGAATAGGTGTCACTAAGTTAGTTGATGTGAAAGCACTTTTTAACTCTTATAATTCCATCTGAACTTAAGGAAATAATTTCAGTAAGGCTGTTGATGCCCCACCCACATCCCCTTACCCAGCCAAGTGCATCTCTTCCCAGCTGCTCTAGGCATTGGCTTATAGCTGCCTCCTCTTCCAGGGAATTATCTTACCAAAAGGGGCCACCCTACTTAGAGAAATAACATACCCCTCTCCTCTGCCCTGCTCTGACAGTCCACAGCCAAAGACTGATAGACACAATGGTGCAAAAGGCCACCCTCCTGCCTCAAGGTGAGACAAGTCTGTGATGTACTTTCCATTCCAGAGTCCCCTGTGGGCGCAGCTAGACTCCGACTAGGTCTGCATCAGTGCTTAGCTCCTTCCCTGGCCCTATCCTTTCCTCCTTCCTTTTCTCCTGAGAGCTCTCTCTCCTATAAATTGCATGCACCCAAATCCCTGTCTCAGGCTCTGCTTCTAAGAAACCCAGCCTAGGACAGGTAGTATTAGGAATAAACAGCTCTGACATTTTAGTGGCCTCAGAAGGCAACTCAGTATAATAGTTGAGATCCACAATATTATCCCTAAGTTAAAAAAGAAAAAAATGTGTTCACCTACTCTGCTAAAGAAGCTGGTGACATATGGAATCTATTTTAACCATCTGTCTGTGTATGGGAGTTAGACACACAATACGTTAAGGTTTCATGGAGAAACTGCATTGTATTCCATTTTGGGAGTGATCTTTTGCCTTGTTTAACATGCCCTTTGCCCTTTCCTGCTACTTCTCCTGTTTCTTGAATGCTTCTTCTCCAGGTAAAGTTAAAGGCTCCCTTATTTGTGCTTTATTGTACTTTCTGTTGCTAATATAGCACTTGTGCCATGGCGTTATGTAGTTAGTGGCTTGTCATCTGTCTCCCCTAGGTCTCTTGGCCAGCTGCCACTGGAAGAGAGTGGTTCCTGGCCTGGGAAGAAGGTCCTGAGTCCTCACTAGAGTGCTGTGCTAGTTCCGTCTTCTCCAGGCTGCCTTAGTCCTAGACACAAAGCTTTAAAATAAATGGGCAGAGTCCATTCACACAGTCATTCGGGGGTAAGGGTGGCTAATTAGCCAATTAGGTTATCCTATCTCTCTCCATCCCATCTTTCCCCCACTCCCCAGTTCACTGGAGCTCACAGTCCAGTAGGAGAGACAATACCAGGGGTCTCAGCAAATCATCCCTCACCTGTCATTTTGGACAGCTCCTCTAGTTCTTGAGCTGCAGAGGGCCCCAAGGCAACTGTGTGGATGATGGCACCACTTTGTTTGACCTCGTTAAAGCACCCACTTATAGTGTTGTCTTCCCCATCCGTCAGCAGCACGATTTCAGATCCATCGGTTGGATATTTCTTCCTAATCACCTAAGGACAGAATTTAGGGCACGAGTTATCAGACTTACGGTGGCCAAAGTGTTTATGAAAATTCTGCTTACAGGAAAGGAGAAAAGAAATTCCAGAGGGAATAACAAAAATTGGTCTGGGAATGACCAAATATCTGTCTGTCTTGAAATGATACAATCTTAACCCAGCAGCATTCATGGAAATTGACCACTGTCTTTCACCTTGGCTAGTCTGCTGCAGAGAGGGATGGTGTGGGATGCAGGACAACTCTAGGGGTGGACAGCACTGGGGAAACAGCAAAGAAGGTGTTTCTAGTTTCCTTCACGTGGTCTCTCCTTGATAGGCTTTCAGAGCTTCCAAGATGCCTTCAGAAACCATCTCATTTAATGGGGATTATATTGGGGGGATATTAGACCCAGGGCAGACTTTAACTTATATGATATTCACCAGTCTGACAATACCAGCTATTTATGGCTGGCACTGGTTCTGATTGGTCATTACCTAGGTCACATGAGTTGTCAATATTTTTAACAGCCTTTCTGATTAAAGCGAAACATTTCATTTCCGTTCATCCTCAGTTCCTAGTTGTTCTGTGACAACTTTGTCTCAACTATTCCCGGTATATTTGGATTATTTTTTTTTTTTTTACATAGTATAGAGAGGATACTCCTTCTGCCAATGTTGAATAAGATTAGGACGGGGGGAAAGTTAGATAAAAGAATAATGCTATCTATTTAAGAAGAGAAAGCAAGAGTCCACTCTTCCCCTAAACAGACTGGAAGGAGAGACCCAGAATTAGGGAAAATAAGAAATCAAGCCTAAGCCTCTCTCTGGCCTAGAATCTCAGATAAGAAGGCATCTTCCAAAGGCCTAGAATCTCAGAAAAGAAGGCGTCCTCTGAAGGTGGAAGGGAAAGCTGAGGGCAGAGGAGGCTTCCTCCTCACTCACTGTTTCAGCTATTAGAGGAGGCTACCTTGACTCCCTAGAAGAGAACAGAACAGTGACTGTTGCTGTTGCTGTGTCAAAGAGCCCAGAGCCCAGAAGCCTGTCAGCTGTGATCACAGCCTTGGCCTTACTAAGCTGCAGGCCAGAGAGGCCCAATTTGGATTTTCTTGTCGCACTCCCCATAACTGCTGTGTGTCATGGAAAAAAGGCAAATGTTGCCACATATCCTAAAGAGGAGACAGAAGACAGCTGAGTTGAGTTTTGGCAGGTGAGAGAAGGATAATCCTGCCACAGAGGCTGAGGAGTATACAGTATGGCTAGAGGCTGGATGGAGGATAGGATGGTGCTCAGGGCTCTGCTCCAACAGGGAGAGCCAGGGTGGGGCTGAGTCAGTGGAGGAGGACCACTGGGCCCTGAGCAAGCCAAGAGAACAAGCCAAACTCGTATGGCCACAGCAGACACCACTGCAAGGAGCCCAGGGCAGACCTGACCAGGGCCTGCAGCAGGGACTAGCAGGGATCTTGAAAGACAGTATAAGATCCAAGGTCCTTTGCCTCATCACCCTAAAGCCACATGAGCTTCTCCCACCCCACACCCAGACTCCACTCCAGGGGGCATCCTAAATTCCATTGGTATACTGCACACTCTCTCTCACTCATCTGAATGGAAAATGTAGAATCAGAAGTTCTTTCTTCACCACCATGCCATCTGGCATTAGTCATCTCCCCAAGGGTCTTGCACAGCAAAGGTTTGGTATAGCACATCAGTGATTTTATTGTCTGTTTTCCTCCCTTATTTGCTCCCTTAGTCAAAGCTTGGGTGGGTGACAGGGGTAATAAAATGCAGATGCATGCAGGCATCTGGAGAAGTGTTTCATAGCTGACTGTGTATGCAATAGAAACCACTTTCAGGGAATTGATCTTCAAAGTGGACCAAAATGGTCAGAGAGACAGAAAGCACTTGAGGAAATGGTCAAGCCCATTGTCCACATCAAGCCATGTGAGCTGGAAACTACATATTCCTGCTGCCACATGGGAAACTGGAACAGCACTATTGAGTGTGATGTGCCCAACGAGCAGGCTTAGGGCAAACCTGCCTAAGACACTGCAAGGTTCTGAGACCTTATGCCTGCCAGCCCCTTTCAATCTCCTATTCTCTTTCATGTGGCTAAATATTCTCCAAGCAAATACAGAATATTGCTCCTTGGTTATCTCATCCAGTTGGACCCTAGGCATGTATGGAAACACTGGAAATGGAAGTTTGTTAAGCAACATAAATTGCAAACATTCCAAACTACAATAGAAAAACACTTCTCACAGTAAATGCCGATCGAAGCCCGCTGCAGATGGACGTCCCTCCTGAAGCTGCTGCAGGTAATCTTTTGGCGAGTGTGTCCCTATCACTGCCACTGTTTATCTGTATGAGTTCACTTTGTACATGGGCAGCACTGTCAAATGTCACCATCCCAACCCAGGAGCCCAGCTCAACTGTCTGCAGCAGGAAAAGCTGGCCTGCTTGATTCAGTCGATTGAGGCGGTTACCAGTCTAAATGGAGAAGCAAAAGAAAAACAGGTTACGTTTAGATGGAAAGACTAATAACAGAAAAGGCCATAGGGAATTTGGAAGTGGCTGCCTTAATGTAGGGCAAATGACCATAAGCTTACTTGAGGCATATCCTATGGGGAAAAATTTCTTATTTATATTTAGCAGCACCTTTGGGTAGAATTTTAGGGCCAGTGTATAAATAGTAAAAGATAAAAACAGATTACGTAATCATTAAAGTTCAATGCATTAGTAATAATTCTAGATAAGTTCTGTATCAGGTGATATGGTTTGGCTCTGTGTCCTCAACCAAATCTCATCTCAAATTGTAATCCCCATAATCCCCACATGTCGAGGGAGGGACCTGGTGGGAGGTGGGAGGAACATGGGGGCGGTTTCTTCCAGGATGTTCTCGTTATAGTGAGTTCTCACAAGATCTGATGGTTTTATAAGGGGCTAAGGGGCTCTTCCCACTTTGTGCTTTCTCTCTCTCTCCTGCTGCCATGTAAGGCATGCCTGCTTCCCCTTCCACTATGATTGTAAATTTCCTGAGGCCTCCCCAGCCATGTGGAACTGTGAGTCTACTAAACCTCTTTCCTTTATAAATTACCCAGTCTTGGTTATTTCTTTATAGCAGTATGAGAACAGACTAATACATAAGACTATGGACCTATAGATTTATATATTGTCAGTGAAACATTAAAAATGTTAAGCTCATATAATTCATCAAATCTTGGCTCATAAATTGATAATTAATTCAATTTGGCAAATGAGATAGTTGATGCTGAATCTTTGTTGAACAAAGTTGAAGTGGGCATTTCTGAAGACAATGTTACAGTTATAACTATTCTGGCCCTCGGGTTATGTTTATTCCCAACTAGTTCCGAGTCAGGGTCCAGAACATGCATATCTGTGACCAGTATCCAGAAGACCAAGACTCATTGAACATACCGCCATGCTTCCAGATTTATCAAGGACTAAACACACAATTCTTTGTCCAATCTGCAGCAATGAGAAGGTGGGATTGGATGGCTGTGTTGTCATAGGAGTGGTTTTCTTAAAGTCCTCAGAATCACGGATCACTTCCCATGTGCTTCGGAGATTGCATTTTTGATTTTGCTTGTTTGGAGCTTCTTTGTTATGGTTTTGTTCTGTACAGAATTCAACTATCTGAAATTGTCAATGAAATTATATAGATAATGGTCAACTATGTGGTAAAATATTTAATAGTTTGTTAGACCTGTCTGCTCTGCTAATGCATAACCTTTGCTCAATTGCACAATCACTGTAGAACAGTGCTGGAGAAAATCACAGTAATAATGCAGATTTCCTACCTTAAACCAGGCCTTCAATCTCATTGGACCCTTAGTGCTCCTCAGCAATCCATTTACCTCCTCTTTTTGGTTTCCTTCCTACTCCTCAAATTTACCATTTCAAGCCATCACTACTCTCTCCATGGCACCCTCTCTAGCATTCCTCTCTTGGAACCGTCTTGTCTCTCCACCCTTATACCACCAAACTCCACTTCCTTACTTTCCACTCATTTACCAACACACTATATTCCAACCTTCAACTCCCCGTGTTCCAGCTCTCTCCAAAATCCACCTGGATGTCTCACATGCTCCTCAAACTCCACATGTTCATTATTGACCTTATCACTTTTCTCCCATCTGCTCCTCCTTCTCATGTATTTCCTAACTTGATGTCACCACTATGCACCCCACCACCAAAATTAGGAAACTGGAAGTTTTCCTACCTTTTCCCTCCTAAAAAGTACCCAAGACCAATACATTTCACTATATCTCAATTTCATCATCTTTTCTCCATCTCCAATGAAATATCCATCACCCAAGCCATCACAGTCCCTCCCTCAGATGATTGCAGTTTCCTTTGTGACTTTTCCATCTTGTTTCCTCTCTGTTTTGTCCACCTCACAGCTGCCTGAGAGTCTTTCCTCTTACTCCTCTGCTTAACACCCTTTGGTGGCTCATGATTGTTCATACACTACAATCCGCTCTTCATATACCAATGGCAAACTCTATGACTTGGAGCTTTGCTTCATTCTCCATTCTCATTCTGGCTGTGTATTCCATGTCTCTAATTTATCCCATTATAGCCTGTCAGTTCCCAAACTTGCCAGCCTTTGTCATCTCTATTGCTCCTCCTCTGTCTTCTACGTTGTAAACTCTACCTTCACGTTCAGCCAAAAAGTCACTTCCGAAATGTTTCTCCATTTTCTACTCTTCCTCCTGAGAATTTCCATTCCACCCTTTATAGCTTCACAGTATCTTGTAGAAATTTCAATAAGGCCCCTTTAACATTGCAGTGCACTTACTGGACTGTAAATCCATCTGATATGGTTTGGCTCTGTGTCCCCACCCAAATCTCATCTTGATTTGTAATCCCCACGTGTTGAGGGAGGGATCTCGTGGGAGGTGATTGGATCATCGAAATGGTTTCCTCCATGCTGTTCTTGTGATATTGAGTGAGTTCCCACGTAATCTGATGATTTTGTAAGTGGCAATTTCCCCTGCGTTCTCTCTCTCCTGCCACCTCATAAGGTGTGCCTTGCTTCTCCTTCACCTTCCACCATGATTGTAAGTTTCCTGAGGCCTCCCTAACCATGTGGAACTGTGAGTCAATGAAACCTCTTTCATTTATAGATTATCCAGTCTTAGATATAGTTTATAGAGGTGTGAAAATGAATGAATACACCATCTATTACAGAAACCTGCTTACTAAATTTTGCTTCCTCAAAATTTAGCCCTAGTGCCTGACACGTAACAAAAACTCAATATAACTATGTTGTTTTTTGAGTAACCTTAACCTCTCTGCACCTGAATTATTAAATCTACAAAATAGTGATAGTTATTATGCAGGGAATAAATGAGAATATATGCACTAAAGTCAATACTAATACAGCCAATAAATGATGGTTCCTTTCCCTTTCTTATGTCATATAACACTTGCTAGTATTTATATCCCTTGCATGTGGGGGATTTTTTTTTAAGGCATAGTATACAGAAGAAAAGTAACATGATTCCTCCTGTCAGTGACTTTACAATATTATCATTCAATTACAAATCCTAATATCTGGGATTCTATTAATTTAGAAAGTAATCATTAGTTGTATAACATTTTTCTCTTTATGTACATTTTTCAGGTCATGTGTTTCGGTAATGTTTTTATGTTATCAATATGGATATTTTTTAGGAAGAAGACCTGAAAAACGTTTGTGTAAACCCCAGGCAGAGGTTTCCACACCTGACTAGGCATCAGATTTAACTCTGTGGCTAATTTAAAATATACAATCTGGGCCTCCTCCTGGAAGTTTCTGAATAGGCCTGGGAATGGACTGCAATGCCAAATTGAAGGACGATGGGCCTGGTGAGCCATGGTGCATCACATTTTAAAAACTTATGCTCCATTCCTATTGACAGACTCTTGCAGTTTATTGCACCCTCTATTCCAAAAGGAAAATGTAATTTTATATGAGACTGGAAGATAAGAGAGACTTCCCACTGAAGTCAGTTAACCGATGCCTTCGATCTCATTTTGCGCAAAATTTCTGATTTATATATTTAGCAGTAATATCAATAACTGGCCAAGTTCATTTTATGACCAGTTAGTCATTAAAAAAATTAAGAATTTTAAAACTATTTAAAGCTATTTAAACTATGTGTAAACTCTCTAATGTAACCAACACTCTTAAAAAGATAGAAAATTTCAGTTAACAACCAAAAGCAAACATGCAGTCTGAACAGAGCTCTCTGAAAGTTAAATCAAGAGCCTACTGATCATGTCTTTATTAACTAATAAAAGGAACTGCCTAATCCCCCTGGGTAAAGTCCTTATTTAAGTAAGAATGTGTGTGCTTGTATGCCTTTGTGAGTATTTAAAGTAATCCTAAGCACTTGAACTAAAAACTAGTGGGAGGGAGATGATGGAGAAGAGAGCGTGGACACGAGGAGGGTGAGGGGAAGGAAGACAGGACTTTATCCTTGATTTGCACGCCCAGCTTGTTCCAGAGATAATCCACTGCTCACTGATGATTTCTCTAAACTTTGATTCTCCCTTGGAGCACTTGGAGTAAAAGCCTCACTAAATTCATAAGAATCTGGGGGAGGGGGTGAGAACAAGGTACTTACAGAATCAACATGTTGTGCAAACATTATAGAAGCCTTCTCCGTCTGGCGGGATTGGAGTACAAACTCACATCCTTTTTCATAGAGTCCTGTTACTTTATTAAATGTGCATCTTTTGGTGTAACAGCTGCCTCCCTGACACTTCTTTACTACATTTGTACCAGTAATACCTGCTGAACATCTGAAAATATAGGAAGGTTAGATGTTTAGGTGATGTCGTCATTTCAAAGGGTCAGAGTCTATGCTCAGTTTCTGACAGATTGCCTTTCTGTGATTTTCCTCTCATGATCCAAGAAACAAGGACATCCCATCATAGCAAAATTGTTAAATTGTCATCAGAGTCATTTCTGTTTGCCAGAAAGTATCTGAGGGGATTACAAAAATGGTATCAGAATGTATTTCTATGCAGCAGAAAAGCCAAGTCTGGCTTAGGGCTGTTGTTAGCATTAATACAGACTAAGTCCTCAGGCACCTTTGAATCTATTCCCTTCATCCCTAGAAGGTCAAGAGTCCTCTTTTATTTCCCACAAAAGATTTGCTGACATTTCTTGTTTGTTTGTTTTCTAATTAGTTTATTTCATATGGTTTTTGTAGAGTTCTGGTATGTTCATAGGTATTTTAAATGTTTCCATGTATTAGGTATTTATGACTTTTGTTGCTATTATAGTTTGAATGCTTTCCCCCTACATCTTATTGTTTAATTGTATTTTTTAAGTATATAACAACGCATGAGCAGTATAGAAAATTTGGAAAATAGCAAAAAGCATGAAGAAAAGAAAAAAACATGTCTCACCATCAGAAATTAGCTACTGTTACCATGTTGAAGCATTTTTCACTTTGTATGTATCAACATAACACTCACTGCACAGATAGCTTTGTTTCCTGCTTTAAAAAAACTTAACAAATTTAATTTTTTAATATTATTATTTAATATTTTTCAAAATGTGGCTGGGTGTGGTGTGGTGACTCACACCTGTAATCCCAGCACTTTGGGAGGCTGAGGTGGATGGATTGCTTGAGGCCAGAAATTTGAGACCAGCCTGGGCACATGGCAAAACCCAACTCTACCAGAAATACGATGAAAATTAGCTGGGCATGGTGTTGCGCACCTGTAATCCCAGCTACTCGGGAAGCTGAGGCACGAGAATTGCTTGAACCTGAGAGGCAGAGGTTGCAGTGAGCTGAGATCACGCCACTGCACTCCAGCCTGGGAGACACAGTTGGGACTGTCTCCAAAAAAAAAGAAAAAAAAATTCAAAATGTGATCTTAATAATTTTATATCTTTTAATACTATCATATGTATTCAGACTAACTTGTTGAACTTAGTTTCCCCTCCCAATTTGTCAGTACTAAAATAAAACATCAATGAATAAATAAAATTTCATATCCAATTTTGACTATATTTCCAAGTTTGCCCTGTGATTGATTCCCTGAGTAATTACTAGATCCAAAAGTTTGAACATTTTAAAGCCCGTTGATACAGCTGCTCTATCATTTCCTTACAATGTATTTTTAAACATGAAATCACAAGATCAAGACTTTTTTTAATTTGACGTGTGTCACCCAAATTGCTTTCCAGAAAAGTTGCATGAATTTATGCCTCTAACAACCATCTGTGAGAGCTTTCATCCCATTGACAGTAACTTACTAGACAATAAATGAATCTCATCCTTGTCAAATTTACATCTCTCATTACTAGTAAGTATGAACATTTTTATTATTGGACATTTTTATTTCATTTCTTTAATTTTCTTTTTCTTGAGACAGGGTCTCACTCTTGTTGCCCAGGCTAGAATGCAGTGGTGTGATCATGGCTCACCGCAGCGTCAACCTCACTCCCAGGCTCAGGTGATCCTTCCACCTCAGCCTCTCAAGTAGCTGGGACCACAGGCATGTGCCACCATGCCAGGCCAATTTTTGTATTTTTTGTAGAGAAGGGGTTTCACCATGTTGCCCAGGCTGGTCTCAAACTCCTGGGCATTTTAATTTCTTCTTTTGTAAATTACCTATTCTTCTCCTTTGTCTATTTTTCTATTTGGATGTTACTGTTTTACTGATTTTTCAAAAGCTCTTTATGTGTTACAATACTAAGCTTCTAAAGGCTTTCTTTTTCATTTTTGCAAATATCTTTTTCTGTTTTTTCCTTTTTATTTAGTTTATGTTTGGTTTGCGTGCAACAAAATTTTTAATTTATATGTAGCCACATTTATTATTCTCTTAGTTATATTTTTCAATGATTGAATGCATTGAAAGAGTTTTGCTATCTAGGGATTTGATACTTATTAACATTCTTCTAGTTTTCATTATCATTTTGCTTTTCATCTTTAAAGAGTCCATCCAATTGGAAAAGAGTCTGTTAACTCTTTCCCCACACAGTTAAAAAATTGTCTATCTCAAGAAATCCTATCTTTCTTCACAGACTTGTAATTCTACCTATAATAACTAAATTATCATATGTGTAAATGTCTGCCCACATTGTTGTTTTTTTTTTTTTTTTTTGAGATGGAGTCTCACTCTGTTGCCCAGCTGGAGTGCAGTGGCGGGATCTCGGCTCACTGCAAGCTCCGCCTCCCGGGTTCATGCCATTCTCCTGCCTCAGCCTCCCAAGTAGCTGGGACTACAGGCACCTGCCACCACACCCAGCTAATTTTTTGTATTTTTAGTAGAGACAGGGTTTCACTGTGTTAGCCAGGATGGTCTCGATCTCCTGACCTCGTGATCCGCCTGCCTCGGCCTCCTAAAGTGCTGGGATTACAGGCATGAGCCACTATGCCCTGGCCCACATTGTTTTAATTAATGTAGTTTTACAGCATATTTAAAATTTGAAAAGTAAGAATTCCCTTTATTACTTTCTTGTCCCCAAAATGATCTTAGCTACTATCTACTCAACGAACTCTTGGATTTTTTTAATGAGGTAAAAATTGATGTACTTTTGACTAGAATTTCATAAACCCTATATATGAATTTTGTTTGAGTTTATAGCTTCCATGAATTGAATGTCTCTCAATTTACCTTGGTTTTCTTTTAACCCCTTGAGAAGGATTTTATAGTTTTCTTTAAATACGTCTTCCACATTTCTTAGTGTTGTTTCTACTTTTATTATACCTTTCATTGCTGTCTTGGAGTATTGTTCTATTATATTTTTGAACTGGTTATTGCTAATATATGGAAAAGTAATTTGAATATTTATTTTGTATCTGGTCACCTTATTGGCTTCCCTTGTCAATTTTAATTTCAATTTATTTCCTTGTGTTTTCTAAGTGGATCACAGATCATCTGCATAACAATGATTTTCTCTCTTCCTTTCCATCTTTTTACCTCCCCAGTTTTATTACATTGGCCACAATTTCCTAAGCAAGGTTGAATAATTGTGATAATAGTGACTATTCTTAGTCCTGGCAGTGTCTCTAGTGTTTCCCTATTAAATATGAGGTAGATTGTTGGCTTTGAACAGATGTTCTGTATCATATGAATGAAGTAACCTCCTGTCCTGGGCAGTGCTGTTATTTGTGTCATTGCTTCTAAGCCTTAAAAATAATTTAAAATTTTGGAAGATAATGAGCAATACATATTATTAATATATTAAAATTAAAAGTTTTAAAGAGGACATGGCGATCATGTCTTATCTGTGGAAAGAAAAACGTGTTGTATATGTACTCATTTCTAGAATATCTCTAGAAGGAAATACTGCTAATCACCCTTTCTGCCAAGGCAATATATGGTGTCTAATTGGCTGGAAGCTTAGGAAAGAGAACTGGGAAAGAGATATCAGGTTTGGAATGGTGCCATTGGGTTTGAAAAGTCAAAGCAACGTATGATTGCATCAGAGAAGCCCCTCTGGGCTGTGGTCCATGAAGTGCAGAGTGTACAGGCTGAAGGCATCAGGAAGGCTGTGCATGGCTCTAGCAGGCAGCAGTGCACTTGATGTCTCTCTCTCTCTCTCTCTCTCTTTTTTTTTGGGATGGAGTCTCGGTCTGTTGCCTAGGCTGGAGTGCAGTGGTGTGATCTCAGCTCACTGCAACCTCTGCCTCCCGGGTTCAAGCAATTCTCCTGCCTCAGCCTCCTGAGTAGCTGGGATTATAGGTGTGTGCCACCACACGCGGCCAATTTTTTTGTATTTTTAGTAGAGACGGAGTTTTGCCATGTTGTTCAGGCTGGTCTTGAACTCTTGACCTCAGGTGATCCTGCCTCGGCCTCCCAAAGTACTGGGATTACAGATGTGAGCCACCATGCCCGGCCCACTTAATGTCTCTTTATGCCTGAAGAGATCCAACAATGAGGCATAATATAATGGAAATGGGCCAAGTGTACAGAGTCTGACTGTTATAAAGAAAGAGAAAAGTAAAGAGCAGTAATGATCCTGTGGGAGAAATGGAAGCCAAAACTGTGTTCTGAGCCCCTTTTGAAAAAATTGTACTAGGTCAAGACAGTTAGTAATCAAAGCTGAGTGCATCTCCTTAAAGGGCCATCAGGCAAGCAAGACCGGAAGAAGACACAGAGAGGGTGTTGTACCAACTTCTACCTAAAAAGAGGGTGTTGTTTTTAAATGCAGGAATAAATGTGCATTTTTATCAAGTTTCTTTTGAGAATCTATTGGAACAATCATTTATTTTCTTCTTTTCTTCATATACTATATTCATTACTTACAACATATTTGGATTTCTGGAAGACATTCTTACTTGTCTTTAACATGTTTGTTTTTCCCTTAATTTTGCCAGATGTAACTTACTATCCTTTTATTTGAAATCTTTTCCTCTATCTTTTTAGAGAGCCTGTAGCTACAGAATTTTTTTCATTCCATTTTTCAGGTTTTAGTATCTGAGTTATACTAACTCTTTAAAATAAATTAGGAAGTTCCCTATGACTTCTGTTTGCACTAAAGCAGTTTTTGTGCACTGAGACTGCTGGTTGCAAGAATTAGCCCATAAATTCATGGCAGCCAAGCATTCTTTCCAAGTGTTGTGCTTGATTTCTACTGACATCGCGCAAGGTTTAATTCAAACTGGGAGGAGTTTCTGTTTTGCTTTGATATTCGGATTGTTTTTCAGATAAGTTTCACAGTCCCTGCCAAGCCCATTCATACTGACAGAGTCCACACAGATACCATTCTGGGCCGGGCATGGTGGCTCACGCCACCATGATGTCAGAGGTAATCCCAGCACTTTGGCAGGCCGAAGTGGGAAGAGCCCTTGAGTCCAGGAGTTCAACACCAGCCTGGGCAACATAAGGACACCCTGCCTGTATGAAAACTTAAGATTAGCCTGGGCAACATGGTGAGACTCCATCTCTACAGAAAATACAAAAATTAGTCTGATGTGGTAATGTGTGCCTGTAGTCCTGGCTACTCAGGAGGCTGAGGTGGGAGGATTGCTTGAGCCCGGGAGGCTGAGGCTGGAGTGAGCTGTGATTGCATCACTGCCCTCCAGCCTGGGTGACAGAGTAAGACCCTTTCTCAAAAAAAAAAAAAAAAAAAAAAAGAAGATATTATTATTCTGCCCTCAAGGCACTGAAGAGCCTCATTAGCTCTGCTTATGTCACTGATGCTGATATGGGATGATGGAAACACTAAACACAGCAACTGTAGATTTTTTATAGTTGGTACAGTTAAAAAAAAAAAAGGAGGCAAATGATTTCTAGTTGCAGAGTGAAGAATTCAATTAACTGAAGCACTTGTAAAGTAAACAAAATGGTAGTTTTGTGGAAATCTGAAAAAGAAGGCACTAAGAATGAATTTGAATTAGAAAATAAGCCAGGACACACATTTTTTAAAGTAATCAATTCAAGAAAAAAAGGTTGCAATTTAAAATAGTTTGGAACAAGTTAAATCAAAATATACATACCTTACTGCTTGGATTCTTCCATTGGATAAGTAGAATTTCTCATCATTATTGTACTCATCAAATACTCCCCATCGTAGGTGAGCCCACTCATGGACAAATGCCCTACCTGTGAGAAAGTATTTTAAAAAACCGATTACAATAAGAATGGCAAAATTACCTTCTCACACTGGAAGAAAGCAATGTTTGGAATATTTATGCTTTGCTGTGTTAATTTTTTAAATTAAAGACTTGATTTCTTTAGATCTAATATAAGTGTACATTTTCTTGAAATATAAATACTTATTTTGGCTTATCAAATGTTAATCAGGCACCTAGTAAGTGCCAAGCCGTTATTCAGACACAGAGAAACAGCTGCCCTATCCTCACATAGCTCCTGGTGTAGTGGAGGGCGTGTGTGGTTAGAAGCTAAAATGCCTGGTGGTGCAGGTATGATGACAGAGGTCAGCAAAGGCAGCTATGGGAGCCCAGGCATTCCTACAACAGCCAGGGCGGCATCCTCAACCAGTTCTCCTCCCTCATGGCTCCTATCCCATCAGACCTCAAGGTCTGCTTACTCCATCTCTGTCTTTTTTATTCATTCTCACCTTTCCAGGCCCATTGCCACTTACTCCTGAATTGCTGCAATAGTCACCAGATTGGCCTCCATGTCTCCATCCTTCAGGGTAAGTCCAACTTCTCAACATGGTGTACAAGGTCCCTGATGCCTCAGGCCTGCTCTTCTCTGCAGCCTTATTTCTTGCTGTTCTCCACTCACTTCCCAAACTCTAGAATTAGGATGAATTCCTGAACTCCTTTTTTTCCTAGGTCATATCATGCTCTTGTTCAACTCTGGTCTTTTTTTACCTATGTTTCCTTAGCTTGGAATACTTCCTTCCCATCTTTGCCTGGATAACTCTTATTCTTCTTTGAAAATCAAGCTTCTATGTACCTAGAAGCCTGCCCTGAAATCCTCATCCTAGGCCCAGTACTCCACGTTTGCATTTCACTATCTCCCGTTAGGCACTTACAATGATAAACAGTCATTGCTACTTACTTGCCAGTCTCCCACAATAGAAAATTGTCTCCATGAGGACAGACAATATGACTTCTTCACTGTCATATCTGGGCACATAGTGTCTAGAACTTAGCAGGCATTCAGTGATATTTGTTAAACTTGAGTGAATGACTTATGTACAGCTCAGTTTTTCTGGAATGTAAATTCCAAGGAAGGCTGAATTTGGAGGGTTATGTGAGGTGGGGCATTCTGTGGAAAATCTAGTATCCCACACTAAGGATTGGGACTTCATTCTGTAGGTATTGGTGGTCTCTTTAAAGATGATTGTGAGAGAGTTGGAGTGGAGTCACAATACAGAAAGGAGACACTATAAAGGAATGATTTTATATATGATCATGATGGCTGGAGTGGGCTCAGGAGTGGGATGGGGCAGTCAGGTCAATCAATTCAACACTTATTTGTTGAGCCATACATTGAGAATGTTCTGTTCCTGTTATGGAGGTGAAATGTGTTGTAGAACAACAAAGAGGTACGCTTGACACATCCTTTTGACCAGGTCTTTAAGCGCTCTAGTGTGTTTGGGGGTGGGGCTTGGATAGTGTTCTTTTGTTTGCTTGTTTTCTCTGCCTTATGTGTTAAAAAAAAATCAAGCTGGTTCTAGGGGATCCAAATCTTTTTTGAGGTAAAGAAATCTAATGCTAGTTATTTAGTAAAGAGTCACATTTGATTCTTGGCAAGTACATTTTATATATATGTCATTACTTGTTTAATATTTCCTCCAATAATTGTTATATGTACCTCATATATAAATGATAAAGTTTATTTATCATTGGAGTTTTTTGTTTAGTTACATGTTTTTGAGAGCTGAATTGCAAAGGTATTCTGTCTGCTACTCAAAGTGTGATCCACAGACCGGTAGAATCAACATCTCCTGTGAGCTTGTTAAAAATGCAGATTCTTGAGTCCCACCCCACACCTAATGAATGAGAATCCACTTTTTTTTTTTTTTTTTTTTTTTTTTTTTTGAGACGGAGTCTCGCTCTGTCGCCTAGGCTGGAGTGCAGTGGCGCGATCTTGGCTCACTACAACCTCCGCCTCCCGGGTTCACGCCATTCTCCTGCCTCAGCCTCCCAAATAGCTGGGACTACAGGCGTCCGCCACAATGCCCGGATAATTTTTTGTATTTTTAGTAAAGACGGAGTTTCACTGTGTTAGCCAGGATGGTCTTGATCTCCTGAACTCGTGATCCGCCCGCCTCGGCCTCCTAAAGAATCCACATTTTAACAAGATTCATATATAATTTGAATGCACGTCTGAGAGCACTGCACATATACGCCATCTGGTGGCTATTGTATGAATTGCAGGCAGAAGATTCAATTCCGTTGTCTCCTTACATATCCATGGAAACTTAATACAAATTAAATTCTTTTACAGTTATAGTATGATGCTATAATAATAATTTACGAGAATTCAAAATACCATATTTATACATGTATCTAAAGTAAATTAAATTCATAGCTTAGAAATGCTGGAAATTCTAAGTGAAATGCATGTTCTATTTTAAGTGAAAAATGCTATGATGTTTTATCTCTAATAGTTTTCTTGGCTTATACGTGCTTACTCACAAAGATAATGCTAGTGCTGATACACTTTGAACATAAAATAGTTAAATTGTATGAGGAGTATGGTAGAATATTTCATACCTTGTGGTCCATATTCACCTAACTTTTTTCCTGCTATGAAATCAGGAGTGAGGTGGATCCTTTCACCCTTCTCTCCACAGTTGCCCATCTGCTCAGTGTAGGGTTCATCATTACCTGGAGGAGTAGACTCAGCAACCAGAACATCAGCCTGAAATTTAAGAAAAAGTTTTTATCATCACAAAGGTTCAGCAAATGAATTAACCATATTCGTACTGGAGTAAGTTTCAAACAATCACACTTGATTCTAGAGTATTTTGATTTTAAAAAATATTGGTTACAGGAGAAAGTGGAATTTTAAAGAAGAACTTGATATTCTCACATTTTTGTAGGTCTCAAGTTTTGGTCTCACATAGTCAGCCTTTGTCTTCCATGTTTCAGGAATCAAAATGGCAACATTTTTGAAATAAAATCGTTTTCCTGTAGCTTCAAACAGATACGGAGATGCCTGGGTAACCATGTCCTGGGAAGAAAAAAAAAACGTATGTAACAATTGACTGAAAATAAATTAAATTATCAGTCATTCAAATTCACATCTGGATTTCACATTTTCAAAAACTAGTTATTTGTTAAGATGGGAAGAAGAAATGTAGAAATACCTTTTAATAATAATAGCTAAGCTTTGAGAGCATTTACCAAATATTCTGTGTCACTGAATAATCAGTAACAATGCAGACTCTGGAGACAGACTCTAATCCTGGCTGCACCAGTTTTTGTGGGACATTTGGCAATTTCTAATTCTGAGCCTCAGTTTTCCCATGTACAAAATGGAATGTTATATTAGAGTGACTGGCTGATAAGGTTGTGGTGAGGAACAAAGTGAAACATGTGATGTGCTAGGAACAATGTTTACTTCACACAAGCAAGTATAAAATGTTAGCTATGGGTTTCATTTCACTTGCTCCTTTGAGGATCAATAAATATTTGAGGGTGAAACTGAGACTTAGTATAATTCTCAAGGTCTCACAGCAAGTAATAACGAAGAGAAAAAGCGAAAGTGATTTTAACACCTGCTGACTCTTGTAATAATTTTGGGATTATATATTAAGTCAAATTAAATGTAATACTAAATGTTATGGTATTATTTATTTATTTATTCATTTTTCTTTTTCTAAAACTTTGCCAAGTGCTGATAGAAGTATTTATTTTTTGTGCAGTGTGGTACTAAGAGTTACATATAAGAAAATAGCATAATTATATATTTTCAAATTACACCTAATTTTACTTCTCTAAAATGAAATAGCTACAGTGTTAAATTATAAATGTGTCTGCAGATTCCCTGAGATACGTTATGACAAGAGAGTAGGGAGAGTGATAGAAGATACTGTTATAGAAAGGGGGCAGTGTATCTGTTAGGACTGAAAACCATTTGCTTCGAAAGTGAGCATAGACAGAGGAAAGAAGAGGCTGAAGACTGAGCCCAGGGAATGTGGGGGACCCCAGCATTCAGAGTTAGGATGAGGAGGAGCCAGTACAGGGGCCTCAGAAGAGCAGTCAGTGCCTGCAGAGGAAATGAGGAGCTGTGGGATGAGAGTGCTTATAGGGAGGAGGGCGTGATCATCGGTGTCAAGCACTGCTGGGCCATCACTTCATATGAGGACTAAGAACTGATCCCTTTACTTGGCAGCATGGTGAGCCCTAGTGGTGGAATAAAGACAGCAGCTCTGTAAGAGTGGATTCAAGAAAGTGGGAGGTGAGGCAGTGGAGACAGTGAATACAGACAACAGGTTCAGAAGTTTTTCTGTGAACTAAAGGGGAATGGAGAAATAGGCAGCAGCTGTAAGTGGACTTCAGGACAAGACAGTTTTGTTTGTTTTAATGGGAACTATTATAAAATATTTCTATGCTAATGGAAAAAAAAAAAAAACAAAAATGTAAAAGAAAAAGGGGTCATTGCAGGAGCAAAGTCCCTGTGGGAACAGACCAGAGTGACTAGACGCCATTGCCTAGTGGGGGTCGTGTTAGGAGCAGAAACGCTTCATCATTTTATGGGGAAGCAGCACTTGGGTGTTAGTGCACAGATAAGTCCTGCCGTGCCTCTTCCTAAGGGGTAAACTTGAGGAACTTATTTTACCTCTCTGAGCCTCAGTTTCTCACTTTCAAATAGTGATAATAATGGTTGCCTCTATTTTTTTAAGTGTTCTTAATGATTCACATTTTCTTCTTCTAAAACTCCCAGATTTTTAACACTCACTAGGAGAGTTTAATATTATGTCACTTTAAAAAATAAAATTAAAAAATGAGCCAAGATCACCAAAAACTTGAAAAGTAGGTATAAAACTTCATATATTAGAGTATTATTTTACCATTTGACTGGTGAAATGTGAATTTCCAATGTCTCCCGGGAAGAATAAGTAGCATGAAATGCTCTTGTCTTCCACATTGTAATAGAAACAATAATAAGGGATCTTTGTTTTGGCATCTGTTCCAGATTTTCGGAAAATGACCTCATATCCTAATACACACTTAGACTCTCAGGCTGAGAGAAGGTAGGGGGTGACAGTTTATAGGATGGGCTAGAAATTCCTTCAGGACAGGGACAGTATATTGACCACTGGACGTCTAGTACCTGACATAATTTAGACGCTCTGTAAATATTTGTTGAATGAATAAACAAATGAATGGATAAATAAAGTGGGTTTAGTAAATGGCAAAGTGGTATAGAACTGCCAAGACAGGCACAGTGCCTGGGGTGCTGAGCATTGCAGAGACTCCAAAATAACCCTATTGTGTACCTTCTCGCATGCGTGTGTGCATGTATGTCTGCGTGTGTGCATGGGCATGTGTGTGTGCACACATGCTTGTGCGTGTGGTGTGTATGTATATTTGACGGGGGAAGAGAGAGTTTCTCTCTGACTCTCCCTTCCTCATCTTGTGACATGTACTCCCCCTGCTAATATTAGCAAGAATGCAGTGGATGGAAGTGGTGCAGAGCCATCAACTGCTCTTGTAGGTGGGGAAATCTGGGGACTGTCCTGCTGAAGCAAGTATTTTAAAAGCTGAGTTAGGGGCTTCTGTCCCCACAGGGGCACCAGGGGAGAGTCTCTCATCAGAAGGTTGTTGGAGCAGAGGGAGGAATGGCTGGGAAAGGTGGCCAAGCCCTCGATGAGGTCCCTCAATTCTGCAGATCTAGGACATCGAATAGGAAGGAGTTAGTGACTCTAAGCGTTCTATTCACTTAAGTGTTCTTGTTACAGAGAAGGAAATGATGGAAGCCAACTTATCTCACCCCCAACTTTAGGATCCATGCTGGAATGACAATTTAATAATTGTAGTGAGAAGTACATATCTCAGGAGGAAAACCTCCAAGGACAATGAAGTGGAAGCACTTTGAAAGCTCTAGTCACTATATACTGTAGATACAAATTACCACGGTCACTGAAGATGAATACGGCATCTACATTCTCCTTCTGGCATATTGCTGAACCCTACTGTCTAGCCAGAGACCAAAACACACTGGTCACATGTTTGCTGATGCCACTTCCAAATTTAGAAACAATCAAAAACTCACTCAACATTTTAGATGATTGAGAGATTCAAGAGGTCTGAATCTCTCTTTTATCACAGACGGCCTGATCCTTTTTGGGTTAAGTAGGTAAGCTTTACGGTGAGTGACACCCTCCACTCCATTCCCCATCCCCTACTTCTGCAATTCTCTAACCACACACTCCCAGCAGGTAGAGATGGTTTTCTTTCCAAACATTATCTTTCTATATTTGCCTCTGCTTAGAGCAATGGATCTCTGGGGAAATCCATCTGGGCCCTTGTTCTATTAATTTTCCATCTAGAGAGAGCCAATGACTATATCCACCATTTATTGAGCTCTTACTATGTACCAGGCACTATGCATGCATTTTTAAAGTTATTTTTTAAAGTCCTGAGGTAAATTTAGATTAACAGAAGACATGCAAAATATTGCACTGTATTCTTACATACTCCCCCCAGCTTCCCTTTATATGCATGCATTTTAAACTTTGATCCTCACAAAATCCGATAAGGGAGATATTTTTTATTATTATTATTATTCCCATTTTACAGACTAATACTCTTACTAGTACAGCACTGCCTCTGGACATGTTACAGCCAGATTCCAGGGCGGTCTTTTATAAAGCATTTCCCTCTTAGTTTTAGCTGTTAGTTGTTGTACAAGACCTTCTTCAATGGTATAGAGATGCACCTGCCAGGACAGGAAGTCTTCTTCCTTTCCCTTCTACTACATAAGAGGTAGCAAGAAATCTCTGAAAGGATCCCTTGAATTGGGGCTGATAAAATGCAAGGTTTTCTCCCTTCAGAGGGTCAGGGTTGTTCTTACATCAGAGATTTGCATCTGGAGCTCCTTTTAGGATCACAGGGAAGGGGGTTCCAATTAGGAGAATAAAAGGAGAGTCTGACTTGTGCCAAGGGTAAAATCAGGCAAAGGATCTGTGCATCTCACAATATCTGTCAAATGTAGCTGACTCTGCCTTACTATAGAACTAAATAATTTTCAGTGACATAATCCACAGCAGTACATATCAATTTATCATTTATCAATTGCCAACAATGTATCACTCTGATTTATGTGCATTGCACTCATTATCTTATCTGACACAAGAATCCTAATGGTTAACTTGTTATTATTTCCATTTTACAGATGAAGAAACTGAGACTTAGACATAAAAATACATGCCAGTGTTGTGCAGCTGGAATAGGGCACTCATGTTCTCTCTATCACAACATTATGCTATTTTTTAAAAAGCATGAATAATTACTATGAACTTACCTTTATTTGTTGAATGAGTGTTTCATCTTCTGGCACATTGGGGTCGATTGCAACGACAATGCCTTCATAGCCATTGTTGTTCAGCTGAATGAGTGAATTACTCAGGGCCCCTTCTAGAAGGTGAAGAATCAAGATGAACACAGAACTCTTAAATGGCCCCATTGCTGTACACCTCCCTGTGATTTCTCTCTTTGGAAAATGCGGGTTATGAAGGTGTCTTTCTTTACCATTATATATATACAGATATGAAAATATAGACACATGTTTCCAACTTATCAGAAGTGGTTTATCACAGGTCTTTAACCCCTTGACCTGAATGTGTTTACTATTGCTCTTGTCTTCAATAGGAGAATGATAACAATATCTTAGTCTCAAATTGTGTACTTGTAAATATTTCTATTTGCCTTCAGCTGTGCCGGATGCTGGGGTAAGGGTGGGGGAGCCCACATCCGGTTCCTTGGAAGCACTCACAGGTGACAAGCAGCTTGGCCGTTGATAGATTTGTTTACTTCTTGGAAATGTTTACCAAGCCACGGACACCAACCCACCCAAAGCCACCCCAACCCCCTCCTGCCCAGGAAAATCCAGACTGTTCTGCATATTCAGGAAACATTTTGTAAGCCATATATCCAGTTATCCCTCATGGGGTCTTTACCACAATGGTGGTTTTGTTTACCTTGACATAACCTCAACACCTCTTCATGCTCCCCTTAAACAAGAAAATATTCAATTATATTCCACATCCATTTGTACCAAAAGCATTAGCAAGTGATGTAGATATTATTGACTATTTTATAATGGAGAGTAAAGATAAAATGTATATCTTACTTTGCAAAGCATACTCTTTCAACTTCCTCATCAGCCTTCTGCTTTCTCTATTGCATAGCTCCTACCAGTCAATAAAATTCCAATTAACATCTTTAAATTATTTTGCTGAAACTAAATGTCCCTAGGAACATGAATTATGGGCTGACAGTGGCTGTATATATTCTTTCAATTTGTCAAACCTCAGGCGGAACCTCAAATTAGCCCCCCATTTTCTTGTATTGAAATACTTGAAATATCTCTTCATTCATAAATTCATTTGGTCTTCAGATGGTGGTAAGCATCAATTTCATCTTGTCTAGCATAATCTTAAGCAGTTAAAAGGGAAACACTGAAATAGAGTGGAAATACTCAGTTATAACATGGTTGTCCAGATGATCCAAAATATGCTTTTATATCAAAATACATATACATTTATTATTCATACAAAATTTAAAAATTTAGATTCCAAGATATCTCAGACCCCAAATGTATGTGTCTTTGCCTGGGTTCCCTAAAAAACAGAGCCTAAGGCAGGCATATGTTCTAAGAGTTTGAGAGTTTAATCCCAGAGCAGTGAGAATGAGGGAATGGGGAAATGATTCAGGGAAGGCTGGGAAGCAACTAAAGGAGGAGCATTACTAAGCCCTGCAATGGAGAGACCCAGCAGGCCAGCCCACAGGCGCCCTTGCCTTCCTGTGTGGGATGTCTCCTAAGGGGCTGTGCAAAGAAACCACGCCTTGGAGCAGCCCTTTGGAGAGAGGAAGGAAAAGCGTTTGGCTCCTTCTCATCTTCTACAGGTGATCATCTCCCCCCAGACTTCCTGGCTGTGTCATCCAGCCCTTTTGGCAGTCGCTTAGAAAGAGAGACCCCCATGCCTTGTGGTATGTGAGGAGCCATGGGTTACAAGAGGTGGTAGCTTGACCTCAGGCAGTGGAACTCCTTGGACCTGCAAGGAGCGGATAGTGACTGAGGTGGAGCAAATGACTGAGTGCCCAGTAGACAGATGGAACCAAGCAAATCTGAGGAGGTTCAATAAGAAGAGTCTGATACAGTTCACTCTGAGCTGCTCAGACTCACTCTAGTACTTTCATCATATCAAGCTCCAATATTATAATGTAGGATTTGTATTTCTGTGTGTGTGGGCACGAGCTGTCTCACTTTTTCCCTGAGAGAAGGTACAAGTTTAATCATTTACAGAATCTCCTTCAAAGTGGTGGTCAATTGCAATCTGCTTAAATGCATAAGGCAAGAGGGTTATTGAAATAAATTGCAATGCCTGCTGTTACAGCTAGTCTCAAGGCTTTTGTAATCTCCCTCCTTTATCACCTATTTCCCTCACTTTTACTCAGCATTTTGGCTGATCTGTATTGTTTCTTCTCTTGTTGGGGTAATTCCACCCTTCATCCCTGAGTGGGGTCTTTAGTTGTTCTGCCCTTGTTGGCTGCAGCTGCTGCATTTCCCTATGACAGAGGTCATCTGGTGTGATAGACTCAGTTTAAGTGCTCTCCAAATTTGCTTGGCATTCCCTGCAAGCTGGGTCTTGGCTGCTTGCTCAGTGGAGAGTCCTGGCTTCTGCTAAAATTCACACATCTCCTAGTACCGGTGTTTCTTCTTAGCTTTCCCCAGGAAGAGGGCCTAGTTTAGCATGGCCTTCACTATGCAGACTGTGTGGGCAGCTCCTCCATTCTCTCCTGTGCCCAGGTCTGGATTGAATGGATGCGCGGAGGCTTTGGCTCAGATAAAGCACTGCACCATGGCATTGGGATCTGGCTTTGTCAGAGGCAGCCCAAATGGGCCAAATAACACAAACCAGAGATGCAGGGAGTTAGCACCCTGAGGGAAAACCTTTCACCAAAGAATATTTCCAGCATTCTAGAAGTTTCCTTTGCATTCCCTTCCAGTCAATCCCCCCAAAAGATAATTGCTATTCTGACTTCTATTGCCACATAGGTTAATTTTGCCTGTTTTTGAACTTCATATAAACAGAAATATGCTGTATGCACTCTTGCATTTCGCTACTGTGACATAACATTTTCTATATGAGATTCAGCCAAGTTGTTGAATGTAGCAGTAATATGTTCTTTTTCCATTCCATTCCACTGTAAAAATATACTGCAATTTACTTACCACCCGCTCTTGATGAACATTTGGACTATTTCCAGTTTGGGACTATTATGAATGAAGCTGCCATAGATGTAAGCATTGATTTCAGTTGCAAATATACAAAGAGTGACGTTGCTGGATGACAGGGTTTACATCTATCTAGTGACAAAGACTCCCTCCTTTGACCAAAACTTAAGTCAGGATCCTGAGTCTTCTCTGACTAGGTCTGACCTTGGGCTTCCCTCTCTGTCCTTGCAGAATCCAGTTTGAGCAAGAATCCTGCTAAGTCAGTTTAGGGAAAATCCCCACGTTTGGTATCTGACCATTCTCAGCATCTTTTCACCATGGCCTGCCTTCAGCAATAACCCTATCAAGTCGATTTAGCCAGACATTCCTTATCCTTGATGTTTCCTTGTATGCATTTTTCATCCACTGACCCCACCCTTCTCCTTGGTTATAAATTCCCATTTGTCCATATTGGAGTTGGGGTTAATCGACTCTCTCTCCCCAACTGCAAGACCTCCTTGCAATGGTCCTTGTACCTATTACCATGTCTCCCACCCCTTACCATCTTTAACAAGTGTTTGCATGAAGTTTTTCTTTGATACTAGATTATGTTGATCTCCCAAATAATTTTCAAGTGGTTGTACAGGTTATTTCACATTTCCACCAGTACATTGTACTGTCAGTCTTTCTAACTATCCATTTTCTTGGGAGTGTAGTCATATTGTTCTGTGATTTTGATTTGCATTTTCCCTAATGACTAATGTTGTTAAAGACCTTTTCATATACATATTGGTCTTTTGTGAAGTATCTCTTCAATTTTTTTTTGCACAATTTTTAATTAAATTGTCTTTTTCTTACTGATTTATGGGAGTTCTTTATATGTTCTGGATACTGAGTCTTTTGTATTGAAAGATATATTGAAAATATCTTCTCCTAGTTTGTGGCTTGCCTTAATAGTATCATTAGATGAATAGAGATTTTTAATTTTAGTACAGTCCAATTTAATCTTTTATGTGTAATGTTTTTGCATCATATTTGAGACAGCTTTCCCAAATTCATGAAGAGATTATACGATATATGATTCCAGAAGCCTTGCTGCTTGACCTTTAACATTTAGGTATAGTGATCGATCTCAAAATATTTTTGTGTATGGTGTGAGGAAAGGTTCAAGGTTTTTGTTTTGTTTTGTTTTCCTCTGTGATAGCCAGTAAGCCAAGAGCATTTATTGAAAAGACCATAATTTCCCCTACTGAATTACAGTTGTGCTTTTGTTGTGCATGAGACAACAAATACAGATGTGCAGGTCTGCTTCTGAACTCTCTGTTCTGTTGCTTGTTCCATTGGTTTGTGTGACTATCCTTACCTTGATTATCTGGTAGTGTAAACAGTCCAGATTTGTTTTTATTCAAGACTATTTTGGCTACATTAGGTGCATTTCAATATAAAATTTAAAAGCAGCTTGTCAATTTCACATACAAAAAATCTGGGTTTTATAGGAGTGCATTAAGTTTATAGATCAATTTTGGAAAAATTGACATCTTTATTATATTGTGTATTTCAAACCATGGAGATGGTATGTCTCTTCATTTTAAGTTTTATTTAATTTTTCTCAACTTTATATATAGTTTTCAGGATAGAGATCTTGTGCATCTTTCATTAGATTTATTCTTATGGGTTTTTCTTGCTGTCGTAAATGGTATTTTTATAAAATTCCATTTTCTAATTGCTTATCACTGGTATATAAAAATATAATAAATTTTTATGTATGGATCTTAAATCTAGTGAACTTGTTTAATTCACTTCTTTCTAGTATTTGTAGATTCTTTTGGATTTTATGTGTATATAATTATGTCATTTGTGAGTAATTACATATTGATTCTTCCTTTCCAATATTTTTGTTTCCTTCTCTTACTGGACTAGCTAGGACCTTGAGTACAATATTGAATAGTGAAAAGAATGGATATCTTTTTTCTTGTTCCCAATCTCAGGGAGAAAAACATTCTAAAGAATTCTAGATTTTACCATTAAGTATGCTGTTACCTAGAGATATTTTGTATCTTATCTTTATCTTTATCAGATTAAGAAAGTCTCTTTGGGCCAGGTACAGTAGCTCACACCTGTAATCCCAGAACTTTGAGAGGCCAAGGCAGGAGGACTGCTTGAGTTTGAGACCAGACTGGGCAACATTGTGAAATCCCATCTTTGCAAAAAATACAAAAATTAGCCAGGTGTGGTGCCATGTCCCTGTAGTCCCAGCTACTTGGGAGGCTGAGATGGGAGGATTGCTTAAGCCCAGGAGAGCCACTGTACTCCTGCAATCCTGCCTCTCACTTTGAACACAGTGAGACCTTGATACCCTGTCTTAAAAAAAAAAAAAAAAAAAAGTCTTTTTCTATTCCTAGTTTTTTGAGAGGTGTCTTTTTGTTGTTGTTAAATCATGAATACTTGTTGAATCTTATCAAATGCTCTTTATATATCTATTAAGATGAGTATATAATTTTTCTTCTTTGTTCTGATAACATAATGAGTTACAATGGTTGATTCTTCAATGTTAAATCACTCTTACGTTCCTAGAGTAAATCTTAGTTGATCATGATGTAGTGTCCTTTTCAATTTGCTAATATGTTGCTTAGGATTTTTGCATATTTGTTCATAAGATTGGTGTGTACTTTTCCTTTCCTGTAGTGTCCTTGCCAAGTAACAGTATCAAGGATATTCTGAGGCTAGGCATGGTGACCCACGCCTGTAATGTCAGTACTTTGGGAGGCTGAGGCAGGCAGATGACTTGGGGCCAAGAGTTTAAGACCTGCCTGGCCAACATGGCGAAACCCTATCTCTACAAAAAAATACTAAAATTAGCTGGACGTGGTGGTGCAGACCTGTAGTCCCAGCTACTCGGGAGGCTGAGGCAGGAGAATTGCTTGAAACTGGGAGGTGGATGTTGCAGTGAGCCGAGATCACACCACCTGCACTCCAGCATGGGTGACAGAGTGAGACCTTGTCTCAAAATACACACACACACACACACACACACACACGAAAATTAGAAAATATTTGAAACTAAATGATAATTAAAATATGGCATATCAAAATTTATATGACAAGGCTAAAGCAATAGTCAGGAGGAAATTTAAGAAACTAAGAAATAGTCTTATAAAAATTGTTTCAGATTGTATACAGACAGAATATAAATATGCTTTTTTTTTTTTTTTTTTTTTTGACACAGTGTCTTGCTTTGTCACCCAGGCGGGAGTGTGGTGACACAATCTCTGCTCACTTCAACCTCCACCTCCCGGTTTCAAGTAATTCTTGTGCCTCAACCTACTGAGTAGCTGAGATTACAGCCCCACGCCTCCATGCCTGGTAAATTTTTGTATTTTTTGTAGAGATGGGGTTTTGCCATGTTGGCCAGGCTGGTCTTGAACTACCTGCCTCAAGTGATTTGCCTGCCTCAGCCTCCCAAAGTGGTGGGATTACAAACTGTTTTCTAATTTTCATTGTGAGTTCTTTCTTCACATATGAGTTATGTGGAAATATGTTGCTTAATTTCCAGACATTTGGGGATTCTCTAGTTGATTTATTTTTGATTTCTAATTTAATTTCCCTGTAGTATTAATATGTACTAATATAAATATTATATATATACATACATATATACGTATATATATACACTAATATATTATATTCCTCTTTCCCCTGTCTCATAATCCGTTTTGCCAGGACGGTAGACAAACTTCTGAACTCTGTTAGAGGGTGGGCAATCACTCTGTGATTCTCTCCATGTGCACATTATAAATTTGTATGCCATTTCTCCAACTAATCTGCCTTTTGTGAGTTGATTTTTCAGCCAAGCTTCAGAGGGCAATGTGGATGTTTTGAGAGAGAAGGAAGACACCAGTCAAGCAGGCAGTTAGGGTGGGTCTCTGGTTGAATTCTTTCAAACAAAAGAACAACCGGCAGACATGGATAAGGGAGTTTGCACACAGGGGCTTGCCTAAGACATGCCCACAACCGCACAGATGAAAAAGGCTACACAGGTGACTTACCCAGACATGCCTGCAATGGCAAATTCTGTCCACTAACACATGTGCAGTAAGAGGAACAAAGCAATATGGAGTAACTCAAGCTAAGGGCCCACATGCACACTAGGAGGACAGGGTGGAGCTACCAGAAATTCATGCCTTATGCAAATGAGACACCCAGCCCTCACTGGTTTCTTATAAAAGCCTGTGCTTTCAACAGTGGCAATCTTCTTCTGGGGTCCCTCTCCACGGTCCCCTCTCCACCTTTTATCTTCTTCATTTTCTTGCTTCTTCTTTCCTATGTTGGTGTGAAGTAAGATCATGCCAATTTAAAACATACTCCTTTTAGATGTTTGTTCTTTTATATTGCTTTTGCTACACAGAGCTAGGGAAATAGAAAGTAATTGCCCACTGTACTGGATAGCTTCCTCCTTCCTGGGTCCTGGAGGCAACAGTTGTCAGAAAGCAGCTTTTTGATAAGACTCAGCAGCTTGTAGCTGAGAGGGACTGGGAAATAAAGTGGCCACCATCTGGGTCACTCTCCACCCATTTCAGGAACCATCTTGCTGATAAGAGCTACTCATTCTAAGGGCAGGAGTGATGTTTGGATCAAGGCATGGCTTTTGATCTTTGGGAGCTTTTGATCTTTGGGAGCAAGCTCTAATCACCTCCATGCCTGTGTATCTACGTCTTTGTGTTTTTCTCTATCATTGTGTACTCTTTGATGTGTCCCTTTCATACCTTATTTCACCTCTCTTTTTTGTGCCAGATCTGTGCATTAAACTTCCTGTAATATATACATACACAAGAAATCGGATTTTTCTTTCTTTCAGAGCCTGCTACTCATCTGACTTCCCTCTGCCTCTACTTCCTGTTTCCCTGCATTTTGTATTTGCAGATCTTAACACCTAATGCAGCATCCACCCAACTTTATATACATTCCATCTTTATTTTTCATGAGTTGGGTTTTCTACCAGTCTTATACATCCAATCCTCCATTATAGATCATCTTAATTTTGTTTTAAATGTATTCTTTCTTCTCTTTTGTCTTATCAGCTTTATTTAGATCTGGTTCACACTCTTGTCCTGTTTTTCCCTTCAATAAGGCCACTTTTTCTTTTCTTTATGTATCAAATATCCTTGCCTCTTTCTCTTCCTCCTTAGACAGCAAGCTTTCTCAGCCTCAACATTATTGACATTTTTGGCTGAATAATTCTTTGTTGTAGGGGTGTTAGAGTAGGTAGCTAGGCAGACATGAGTAGGACTGGAGACAGATCCGCCACCCTCCACCAGGAATGTCAGGCAGCCATCAGGTGATGGTCAGGCAGTTGTTAAACTGTCCCTCTAAAATAATAATTGGTTGCAGCCAGCACCAGGAGAAGGTAGTTTACCAACAGATAGAAAATGCCTGAAGCTGGTGATTAGCAGCTTCCCAGTAAGATCTCAGGAACTGGGCAGGTGGGCTCAAGCATGTGCACTAAGAGGCAAAATGGTGGAGTTTAACTGGTATATGACCTTCCTCTAGGAACACTCGACTGGTAAGGAAAAAAATGCCTAAAATGAACATGGACACAACTTTAGTAAACATACTGTGCGTGCTCCCCTGCCAAGTGCTGGCAGGCCACTGCGAATGCAGACTGCCTGTCCCAAGAAAAAAAATCAAGGGAGGAGAGATGCAAACCCCGGAACCATGCCAGTGTATAAAACCCTAAGTCAAAGGTCAAACAGGGCACTTGGATCTCTCAAGTTGCCCACTTGGCCCTCTTTCAAGTGTACTTTTTATTCCGACTCTAAAGCTTTTTAATAAACTCTTACTCCTGCTCAAAAACTTGCCTCAGTCTCTCACTCTGCCTTATGCCGCCTGGTCAAATTCTTTCCTTCAAGGGGGCAAGAATTGAGTTGCTGCAGACCCATGTGGACTAACTGCTGCTAACAGGGGCTGTCCTGTGCATTGTAGGATGTTTAGCATATTTTTATTTTAGATATTTTTATTTTATGTATTATTTTTGAGACAGGGTCTCACTCTATCATCCCGGCTGAGTACAGTAACACGAGCATAGCTCACTGCAGCTTTGACCTGCTAGGCTCAAGTGATTCTCCTGCCTCAGCATCCCATGTAGTTGGGACTACAGGCGTGTGCCACAACACCTGTCTAATTTTTTTGATTTTTTGTAGAGATGGGATCGCATTTTGTTGCCCCAGCAGGCCTCTAATTCCTGGGCTCTAGCAATCCTCCCACCTAGGCCTCCCAAAGTGCTAGGATTATAGGTGTGAGCCACAATACCTGGCCTCAATTCTCTATTTTTAATGGGTGCTAAAAGAGTTACAATATGTGTTCTTAATTTATCCCAGTCTACTCTGAATTAATGTTATACCACTTTATGTATAATGAGAGTACCCTTCGATATTATAATTCAATTTTTCACCTTTATGTTCATTCTGCCCTTATTGTCTTATATCTTACTTCTTGTTATTAATACCACAATATATTGTTTTTATTTCTGCTATAGTTAACTGTTTTTTAAAGGAATTGGGTAAAGCAAACCAACAGCATAGATACTTACCTACCTATTTATAATTTATTTATTTTTTTTTTTTGAGATGGAATCTCACTCTGTCTCCCAGGCTAGAGTGCAGTGGTGCTATCTCAGCTCACTGCAACCTCCGCCTCTCAGGTTCAAGTGATTCTTCTACTTCAGCCTCCTGAGTAGCTGGGATTACAGGCACCCGCCACCATGCCCAGCTATTTTTGTATTTTTAGTAGAGACAGGTTTTCACCATGTTGGCCAGCCTGATCTCAAACTCCTGACCTCAGGTGATCCACCCACCTAGGCCTCCCAAAGTGCCAGGATTACAGGCATGAAACACCATGCCCAGCCTATAATTTCTAAAAACCCTTCAATGCTATAGATCTATATTTCCATCAGACATCATTTTCCTTCAGCCTAAAGAAATTTCTTTGGTATTTCTTGCTGGCAAAAATTAGCTTCTACTTATCTACATTTTGAAAGACATTTTTGCTTGAAATCATTCTATGTTGACAGATTTTCTTTTAGCACTTTAAAATGCTATTTTATTGTCTTGTGGCCTCAGTTGTTTCTGATGAGTAGTCAGTCATCATTCCTACGATATGTCTAGGTGTTTTCTTTGTATAGATCCTATTTTAGGCTCACTTGAACATCTAAGATCTGTGGATTGACAGTTTAAATCAAATTTGGGTTTTTTTTTCAGATTGAGAGGATGCAGGTTTGGGGACTTTTCCTCTTTGTGGTTGCTTCTTTTTGGGATTCCCTTCCTCAATTTCCAACTAATCTGACACCCAGATTGCTTACTTCTGACTTGTCAACCCAGGATGAATGGCTGCTTTCTGCTTGAGCTCTATCCAGATGTTCTGAGCAAACTAGGGAGATCCTTTGGGGAAAAATTTGGTTAAATGTGCATCCCACCTCTATTTATTCTCCCATTTTAAGGGTCATATCTCCTTCAGCTTCTGCTTGCTTTTGTCAGGATCCATTGCTTAAAGAATTGTGTTCTACATTGTTTTCCAGAATTATAATTGTTATTTGTAAGAGGATTAGTTTGATATGAGCAGCTTCACCATCAGTGTCACATTAAGTTTTAAATGTAAGATATATCTAGGGGTTAACTCTTCTAAGAATAATTGCATTGTAATAAAAGATAAAGCATACACAAATTTTTTTGGTAGACTTTTTGCTATTAACATGCAAGTACAAAGGTACTTTTGGGACAGTCAATAGTGTCCACATAAACAGTGACCTGCTCAGTGCATAGGCTATATCAGCAGCTCTTAAAAATCCCCCATCCCCTACTTTTGTCTCACTTCCATTGAGATTTAATCTTCCTCTACTACCCCTAAAAGAAGAGGGCAAAAAATGGGGGGATGCTCTCTTCACTTTCCAGAACAAATTTCTATCCACTACATAACAATGACTATTCTGAAATTTGAAAATAATACCTGCCCATATTGCTTAATTCCATAGACTTCTCTTCCCTCTCTCAGACAACTGTCTATCTAACCCACAATCTTCCTCCTCTTTTAATCTTGGGCCAAATTATTAATGATGTCACATGTATTGACATCATGGTATTCCACTAGTGACCAGCAAGCACATCATAGTTTTTCATTCTTTTTGGCCAAATGCCCTATTGTTTCTATTTTTTTTAATCAGGTATTCGGAATCAACAGGGTCTTTACTGTGACTCTGTTCTATTGATTGCTATATCTGTGTTTTCCTACATTTACTACATTTTTCTGTTTAATATTTTCACTCCTTACAACCACTGAACACTGTTTACCCTACGCAGTTCATGAGATCACTCTTTCTATACTGTTATATTTGTTTGTTACTTTAATATCATTAGAACCACTTAATTTTGCCTCTTATACTCACTAATTTCTGGACTTAAGTCTATTTGTTCCATTCCTGTACCCACAAAATGGAAGACAAACAACAACAACATCAACAACAAAACCCACCAGGTTTCTTTAAAGCTAGATCTGCTGTCCTGCTAACCTATCATGAAACAGTTAAATATCTCTAGGTAGAAACCCTGGCATCTCTCACACCTTCTTAAATAGGAGTAAAGAAGTAGTCTGAGAACCTGGCTCTACCTCTAACATAGCTTTGCCATTAACCAGTATAAAACTTTGAATTACTCACCCAACCCTCCATTTTCCTGTCTGTAAAATGAGGAAAATATTCGAGAACTTGAAACCCGCTACAATCCGTCTCTGTGTTTCACTAGCCCAGTTTGAAACTAGAGAGAAGCAAATTCCATGCTAGCAAGTATAATAGCGATAGAGGGAGGAAGGATTGACTGCCAGCTAGGAATTGAGCTGCAAGTGTCTTGAAGCTTTCATCTGTGAAAATGTAGGCACTGTGAGACTTAGAAAGTAACAGGCCAGACACTGAATCAGTATAAACTACAAGGAAGTGGCCTGGGTAGAGAGATTTGCTGGTTGTTTTTCTCCCCAGCACTGGTCTGAGTCTCTCACTTAGGGCTTCATGCTGTCTCTTTCTTCCTGTCCCAATTCCCCACATTTCCCTCTCCACCACCCCAAAACATAATCTAATTTTTATTCTTAATTGGCCCTGGTTATAAAACTTAGATCTAGTCTACATTATTATATATATTCTTCAATAAAGTTTTAATCTCTTTAATTAAAAAGGCAAATGATTTTATTGTTCGATAATCTTTTTTAAAAATAAGAGGAAGGAGTAAAATTAAAGATGAAAGATGATTTTTATTTCCTTGTGACCTCTATATCCCCCTTCCCCTGCCCTTGGTAAGTAACTCTTGATGGAGAAAGGATTAAAGACTCTTATTTAACCAAAAAACAGAGCCAGCTAATCATTTCCAAAGTTAGTATTTCCCTGCTGACCTCTTTGGTTTAATTGAATAAAACTATATGTTCATATATGTATTAAAACAAACTCAGAATAACATCTTTTCTTCCTTAGTTAAGGCATTATAAGGGCTATAACTATCATCCAATAATAACCAAGGCAGTAACTTAGAAAGCTGCTTTGATGGGAGTAGAAACTTACAAACAAATAAATTCAATAGACCTTTGTCATAAAACCGGAATGAAGAGACAAGGGTAATACCCATATTTTTAAAGGTTACCTCTTACAGTGAAAAAAGATACCTGAGTATTAGCTGTGAGATTTCATTTGTAATATATATAACAAAATAGCAAGAGGTAAAGAGCTTTGCAATAGGGGCTTCATATATAAAATATAGTGTGATCTTCAGTTGTAAACAAGCAACCTGTTCTGCACAGATAAGGAGAAAAGAAAAATTCATCAGACTAACTAAATGATTGCTTCACATAGACAGTTATAATGCAGACCTACCCTACTTTTCTCTACTTGGGGCATTTTTCCACCTCAATAAAACAAACTTTTCTTGACACCGGTCTGACTTTACCCTTCCCTTTGCCTTTAAAGACATTACTTTAAAGAACAATTTTTATTATTTGTTCATAGCCAAAGTCTAAGGGTTTTCTAATCTTCCCCCAAAAAGAATTTGTTGATCTACCATGTAAAAATCTTATCTGTATTGTACAAAAACTCAATGCATTTTAATACAGTTTTTGATCTACCATGTAAAAATCTTATCTGTATCGTACAAAAACTCAATGCATTTTAATACAGTTTTGATGTTAATTTGACTTTGTTAGTATGTTTTTGTAGTCGAAGGCCATGGGTCTTATATCTAAGAAGGAAGACACTTTGTATATTTATTTATAATAATTTTGTTCCATTCTCTTTCTTGTCTACTCTCTTTTTCCTGTTTAAAGTATGATCTGTCACAACTATAATAAGGCAAATGATTCCTATCAAACCCATTGCTGTTAAAACTGCTTTCAATATAAGATAATCTCTGGCAGGTACAGGATCAGAATTGGGGGGAATAAACAGAGATGCCTGGGCAATATTAGATACAGCAGACTTTAAGGAGTTCCTATCCATTGCTCGTATTGCAACATAAATTCTGTGGCTTTCATGTGTTTCTCCATTTGGCTGATGTTCAGGTCCATTTGTGGAAATTTGGGGTGAGAATGTAAATATCTCCCTGATGCCAGCTTGCTGAGGATTTCGCTTTGATGTATTTACTAAAATAGCATTGTTAAAGTCATCTTGGATATTCTGTAGACTTTTACTCATTCTTATTTCATAGCTTGTAGCTGAAATTAAAAAATATAAATAGGAAAATTAAGTCATTTGAGTATATTTTCTAGTTCATTACAAATGAGAACAGCAATAAGAAGTCAAAATATTTAGAAATAAACATAACGAGAAATATGAATACAAGCAAAACTTTAAAACACTACACAAGGACTCATATTAAAATCCGAGGACTTTTTTTTTTTTGAAAAGCAAGATTCAACATAAAAGATGTTATTTTTTCCTAAGTTACTTTGTAAATGTTATGTGATTTTTTTTGTTTTTGTTTTTGTTTTGTTTTGTTTGAGATGGAGTCTTCCTCTGTTGTCCAGGCTGGAGTGCAGTGGCGCCATCTCGTCTCACTGTAACCTCTGACTTCTGGGTTCAAGCGATTCTCCTACCTCAGCCTCCCAAGTAGCTGGGATTACAGGCATGCACCACCATGCCCAGCTTATTTTTGTATTTTTAGTAGAGACGGGGTTTCCCCATGTTGGCCAGGCTGGTCTCGAACTCCTGACCTCAGGTGATCCACCCACCTCGGCCTCCCAAAGTGCTGGGATTTCAGGCGTGAGCCACTACGCCTGGTCTGTTATGTGATTTTATTTAAAATGCCTCATTTCTGCTTTATCTAGTCAAGTTTATTGTAAATTCATATGGAAATTAAACAATCAAAAATGAGCATATAAAGTCTAAAAAATAGCAATGTGGAAGGACTAACCCTACCAGATATACAAATGCTATAATACCTCAGTAATTAAAATGCTGTGGTACTTACTGATGCATGAATAGACACATCAAAAAATAGGCCAAAACACATTCAGAAGTTTAGTATATGATAAAGGTGGAATTCAAATTAATGGGAGAAAAATACAATTTCTGAATAAATGGTGTTGTGAAAATTGGGTAAAAAATTTGGAAAAAGACAATGGAGGCAGAAGCCTCAAAGTTAACATAAGCGTTAGAAAAGGGAAAGTAGAAAAAGGTACTCCGTCAATGTTTACCCAAGCGAGAATAAGAAATCCCTGAATCAGGGGACTGGTCCCAGGCTTCCTAGCAAACATAATGGCCAGAAGTAGGAAACAAAAATGCACCAAGGTTTGCATGAGTTATGCAAAAAATTCCCCGAAGCCTACTGATAAATATATGAATAAATATTTACTACCCAACTTTCAGAAAACGAATCACTTCCAGTACTGGGAAGCACACGCTCTGTAGTGCAGAGCCCATTTCTACTGAACAGACACCCATAACATGTGGTGTTTATGCTTCTAGTCAAGGTTTCTGAGTGATTAGTATCACTGAGTTAGCCAGGGCCTCCTCAGTCCGGGGGTAGGCAACACACTGTCCTTCCAGGACTCCAGGATTTAAAGCCTGATCAGCAACTCAGAGCTTTTCACAACAATCCTCTGTACCTTTTTCAGTTCTACTAGCCCCTGACCTAGTTATTAGAAATGCTGTCTTATGGAAAAATAGGTAATGAAATGAGCAAATCTACCCTGGCCCTGATCAAAGTCTTCTCCAGGTGCTGTCCAAGATAGGGTCAATTCCTCTTCTACTTTTACAGCTTCCAGGTCAATAATTTTGCATGGTGGAAACACATCAGGGTGGGGGCCAGCTGGAACTCCCAGCACTGAAAAGGAGCCTCCTGAGCTGACTCGGCTAAAGCCCCACTTTTGCTCCTCCTCATTTCTGCCTACTGATTTCCTTGGAGCATTCATCTGAATATTACCTGAGACAAAAAAGAAAAAAAAAAAGGCAAAATGACAAATTACAAAGCTTCTGAATAGCTTGTTCTTGACACAGTGAGACTTTCTTAAACCTTTTTTTCTTTACTACATCTTTAGAATAACTGAGTGTATTTGTACAATACTTTGATCACTAATTCATCCATTTATTCACTTAGTAAATCTTTATTTTATTTTATTTTGAGACAGAGTCTTACTCTGCTGTCCAGGCTGGAGTGCAGTGGTGTAATCTTGGCTCACTGCAACCTCCGCCTCCCAGGTTCAAGCAATTCTCCTGCCTCAGCCTCCCGAGTAGCTGGGATTACAGGTGCCTGTCACCACGCCCAGCTAATTTTTGTATTTTTAGTAGAGACGGGGTTTCACCATGTTGGCTAGGCTGGTCTCAAACTCCTGACCTCGTGATCTGCCCACCTTGGCCTCCCAAAGTGCTAGGATTGCAGGAGTGAGCCACTGCACCCGGCCTCAGTAAATACTTATGGAGGGCATATGCTATGCCAATAATTACAGACAAAACAGTATCCTTCATGGAATTTATAGTCATGTTAATCATATTAATAGACATATATTTACAAAGTATGATAAGTGTAAGAAGGAAAGAAGACAGGATGCTATGAAAGAAAATAATGTGGGTCTATAATTTAGCGTGGTATCAAAAGGGTAACATTGAAAGGCTTCCTAAAGGTTGAGTAGGAACTGTCCAGGTAAAGAAGAGAGGGAAGAACATTCTAGGTAGAGGGAACAGCAAACCCTGAGGTGAAAAGAGGTTTCAAGTTAGAAAAGCTAAATTAAAAGCAAGGAGAGTAGTTTGAGATGAGGCAGGAGAGAAGTTTACACAGGACCTCATGGTCCAAAGTAGTTTTAGATTTTAATGTTACATGCTGTAGGGAAGCAGGGAAGTGACAAAATTATATTTGCTTTCTAATAGGACACTGTGGCTGCTTGGTGTAGAATGAACTAAAGCACAGAAAGCAACAAGGTGGCCACTTAGCCATTCAATAGTCCAGATGAGAGAAGATAGCAGCTTGGGATGGGAGATGGTGTAGAGAGGAGGGCAAGAAAGAGGCAGTTCAAGATGTCTTCTGCAGATGTCAAGCAAAAGCTGGTAATGGATATGAATACAGAATGGTGAAGAAAAGAAACATGGTTTAAAATGAAAAAAAAGAAAGCTTCCAGGTTTCTAAAATGAGCAAGCTGGGAGGAGAAGCAGGTTAAGGAGAAAAAGAACAAAAATTAAATTACAAAGTTTGTGATTCCTGTAAAACAACTAACTCAAGATGTTAATGAGCCATTTAGATCTGGATTTTAAGCTTAAAAAAGAGATTTTAGCTAAATTTAATAATTTTAAAGTTATGAATTTGGAGGTTATACACAGATAGATGTTATTAAAGGCATATGCATTAATGAGATTAACTAATAATAATTATTACTATAATGATAAGTAGTATTTTTTGAGCACCTTGTATGTGCCAGGCACTTTTCTAAGGCCTTACATGTATCAGACATTTAATTTTCCCAACAAGGCTATGAAGAGGATACAATTATTACCCTTACTTTTTTAGATGATAAAACTGAGACACACAGAAGCTAAGTCACTTGCCCAAAGTCACACGGCTAGTAAATGGAGGAGCTGGGTTTCAAAACCAGGCAATGTGGCTCCAGATGGTAAGGTAAGAAGGTTCAGACTCAGCCAACATTTAGAGGCCTGGTAGAAAAGGAGGAGCTGGAAAAAGAGCCTGATAAAAAATTCCAGAAAATAAGAGGTAATCAGGAGAGTGAGGTATCATAGAAACCAGGAAATGGCAAAGGAGGGATCAATTGGCTGTGTTTGATACTGGTGAGGTCAGGAAGAATGAGGACTGAAAAGTAAACAAAAAGTATAGAATCATGTTATGGAATAGTCCAAATGATTAGTTATAACTTCTAAAATACATGAATAATATTTATAAAGAATCTGCATTTTTGGAAATAAAAATGCTTAGAAGTCTTTTTTGAGATTGTTTTCAAAGACTATATAGCATGATATATTTCTGTTGGTCTATTATGCTTTAACCACCGCTTCCTATCAGGAACTATTATAATGGTGTTAAAAAGATAACTATCTTCCATTTATTTTGCACTTTTTTCTTGAAGAAAAGCAAAACTTCTTCAGGAATCACTTAGTTGTCTGTAACATCCAAGCTCATATTTACTTAGGAACTCATTTCCTGTGTGGACTGTTTGGGCTGTTGGCCTCCTTCTTTCAACTGCTAATAACTTTTTGCCTTTCTCTTGCCTAAACCTCTACAGAGAAAACACAGATGCAGGAACTGAGAAAACCCAGTAAATCTCTTTATCTATTAGTAATTCTGATGAAACAAGAAAGAGGTCAACATAATGACTAAAATGAAGTTAGGTATAATCTGTGGGCATTACCTATTGCCTTCCTGTTACCCCCCTACCATGAATCACTGAGGATTGAAGAAACAGTCAACAAATTATGTATGGACTTAAGCTTAAAGAGTTTTGAAATTCTCTCTTTCTCTCACTCCCCGCCACCCCTGTACACACATACCCATCAGAGATATGTACATGAAATGACGTTACTCAAATAACAGTGCTAATGGTTCTTACCGTTTGCTGTGTAACCTGGTACATACATAGCATGACTCCCTGGAATAGAGTGGGCTAGGGTGCTTATGCTGGGAGAGTGATTGACATGCACTTTCAAGCTGTATCTACCATTTACAGCAAAGGAGAAAAAATACCTCGAGTAAATTCCATCATTTTTTATAACATCAGCACCTGTATATATAAAAAACACAGTGTCAACACTTGTTATCATAGTAGATTACTAATATTTAAGTCATTAAAAATGAGATTTACTCCCCTTATTCTTTCTATATAAGATATATTATCATGCTCTTATCTACTTTTTACATTCTCAGGTGATAAAAAATCCAGTGGGTCCATAATTTCTCCCTGTAATTTCTTACCTCAGAAAAATGATTTCCTAAAGGTGAATAAGTTGTAGCATGCTAATAAAACATTTAATCATCACCTTTAACATTTTTGTACTTATCATTGAAAATAATACTAGTTTTTTCTAGAAATCAAGCACATTCTTCAGGTTGCTTATAGTTATTGACCCTTTTGAGATATGAATAAAAGCTATTTTGTCCCTAGGAAATAAATATATTTGCACATATACACATTTTCATACAGTTTCAAGGGTTTATGAATGCCTTGAAGTCACTTGATTAAGGACCTTTAATAAATAAAAACTTTGGTTAGTTTATAAAATAGTATGAAATTACTTAATTTCTTCATTAGAGGGTATCTGGAACTATTTTTCTAGATTCTAGGGAACTTGATGACCTGGAGTTTGACAGAATTTGGTAGCATCTACTGTGCCTTGCTTCACGGGGCATTCTGAAAGGTTGGCCAGTGATGTACTTCTTTCCTTTTGCATTGATCTTCAGAGAGCAGTTCAATTCCAAGCCAAATTCATGACTCAATGGCAGAAGGGCCTAGACCCCAGGGCAGCAGAGGGAAGTCCAGCTTAGCCCAAGTATAGATCACTTTTGCCATTCAAGTACAGGTGGCCATATTGGGCAAGCAGCTTGTCCTCTATCCTAGAGGTCAATTCAGTTTTCATACCACACACACAGCCTTGCATACCAGCAGTGTATCATTGCTAAAGTGTCCCCAGAATCTCCCTCTTCCCCACTGCAAAGGCAGGGCTCCTTAACATAAGAAAAGCAGGAGTATATTTAAATGAAATAAGAAGTGCTAAACATTTTATTATCAAGATAGATTTAGAACTCTTTTTTGTCTGTTGTAAGAAATCAAATCTTGGTATTTAGTGGTTTAATGATTAATAAGGTTTATCTTTGTTGAGAAATTACAAAGGAAAAATCTCTCCATATTAAAGTCACCACTGCCACCTCTTTTAATAAATGAGGCAGAAAGAAATGGGGAAAGAACATTGGCTTGGGAGACAGAGGAATTGGTTTGAAGGCCTGCATCTGTCACTTAGTAGCTATGAGGCTTCATGTCTCTGAGCCTCAGTTTTCTCATCTATAAAATAGAGATAACTTATCTTGCAGGGTTGTTGTGATGATTATTTGAGAGTATGCCTGAAAAAGTACATTTTAAATTGTAAATCATTTCAGAGGTATAAGTTTTATTATAGTTCATTTACTGAGCAAATAAATACTGCTTCCATTATAAAAGTATTAAACAACTATGTACATGTGTGTTAAGTATTGTTTGGAGGGGAAACAATTTACATTTTGATGTCTGAGCAGTATTTTTTATTGTTCCTTTTTTTAGGGCATACATTTAGATATCAAACAAATAAAATAGTTCCAGGGAATAATATAAAAGCCTATTGAGCTGAATCAGACGATTTTCCCTAGGGGAGTAGGCTCTGTTCTCCAGTCCAGCCCACAGGGTGGGGCAAGAAAGAAACATTCTGCAAAAGTACATTTTTGGACCATAAACAAAAAATGAAAGGTACAACCATGGATAAGCCATCAGAGCATGAGAAGTTCATTTGGATCCAATCCAACAGGCAAAACAAGAAGACTTCTCTGGTATCCCCCTGAGGTGGACTTGAACCAAAACCCTTTGAATGAACTTTTGTTTTCCTGCACATCATACATGATTGCCATGGCAAGATACTGATGGGCTACCAAACTTAAGACTCTTGAAAAAAGATTAACTTTGAAACAACAGGGCAAGAGAATATAATTTTGTTAGTAGATCAAACACTTTGGGCTGCCAACAGAGGCAGGTCTACTGCCATTCTAAGAATGTAATTTAGGAAAATAACCAAATAGGAAAGATGGAACAACAAAGGAATTTGTTTTTCAAAGGAGTCCAAGTGCTGCTGTTTACCTGGCTGGATGCTGTACCATTTATAATGTATGATGACGAGACTCTGAATGCTGTATGTGCAGAATGAGAACTTTTCTCTATTCTGATTCCACTAGGCTTGCAGGCTGGGTCTTCTTGGGACCAAATTACACATGTAAAAGGCATTGGCTGTGCTAGAACTGAGCTGTGCCCTCTCTTCAACTCAGCCTCTTGGGTCTAGGGTCATCTTATAGGTCACAAGTTTAGTTTCCAATTTTTTCTTCATAACTGGGGTCCAAAGGGAAAAAGTGGGTTCTCTGTCACTGCACCTCCCTTCTGATTTTCATTTGCTATTTTAACAGTCCAATCTGATTACTTCAGTGAATAATAAAGCTAGTGACTCTTAGAGGAATATCAGTATGTCATAAGGATATAGAAGCCTGCTCCTGTATGACCTCAGCAAGTGGAAGCCAGGACCAAGGTGTCCAGTGGCTGCCTCCCACCCTTTGCTCATAGACACTATGAGGAGTCTCACGAGGATTCTCTTTTTCCATGTTAACCTGTAGCTATTCAGTATATCAGTGACTCTATGAGAATTTGAGAATATTGTAAGATTAAAAAAAAATTGAACTGAAGGAATCTTACAGATAAGCTTAATATTGATACTACCGCATCATATCACAACAGCTGTTGAGAACATGATAAAATGTCATGACATTCCTTGTTACCTGCTCCATCATCAAGAAGTCTCAGCGTAACAGGATCTCCAGTCTCTGGCTCAATTGTGGCAGTGACAGTGGCATTAAGAATGGGATAAAATCCCTGTTTCACATTGGCAAAAATCATCACAGGATGGGGAAAATGGAGGCTGTCTCTTTCCACAAAGGCTTCCACAGTGGCTGGGGGCACAGCTGAGTTGGAGGCGCGAGAGGTCACTGTCACTTTCAGGGCTTGCAGAGAATGATGGGTATTGTTCAGGGTGTAAGTCCAGTGCCCAGGCTGTAAAACAAGTCTTACTGTTTTGGAAAGTGTGAAAAAAAATCAACTCTAATTTTAAAGCATACATCAAAGCTTCTGGAGAATTTTGCTCTTGTTTTGTTGATGTTGCACTTTTTAAAATACTACAAAAAGATGCCAGGAAAAGTAGCATTGGTTAAGGGATGAATAAATTTGTATTTACATGGCTTTCAGAGCATAAGTCACCTTTATTTCTAGGTAATTCTTTAGGGAATTAAACCTCGAATTTATTTGGAGTGAGGGAGGATACATCTTGATTCCCATTTTTAGAACATAACAATAATAGTGTCCAGCTTCAAAGTACTTTACAGACATTAATCTGAGCCCCTTCCCCAAAAAGGAGTTTAAATGTTTTTCATTTCTTTTCGTAACTGAGAAAATTACATCAAATTAAGTGGACCATTATAATTTATGCGGACACCGTGGACTAAAAAGGCAACAATATCCTTCTTTCACTCCACTTCCCAAAAAACTCCACACTCAGAAATCTCAATCAACAAAAAACACATACACTATTAGGGACCAAGAAAAGGACCTACTATTTTTAATAGGAGAGGATTATACAATATCTAATTTAAGTAATTTATAGAAATACTGCTAAACACTACTCTTGTCTATCTGCCTGGGAAAAACCTACAAAAGAAAATCTGAAAGAAAAAGACTAAAATTACAATATAGCAGAAATTCGTCCTTTTGATTAAGCTATACATACATTGCTTTTTCCTGACTTCTGCTGCTGCTCCTTATCAAACCCCCAGAAGTAACAAGTGAAACACAACAAAGCAGAAGGAAGAACAGAAAAGCAAGGGGTTGAAGTGTAACTCAGGGTGGAGAGTTCAGATGCACCACACCCTAGCCATCTTTCTTCATTGGGATTCATGAGCTTCACCATTTTCCATTAAGTTACGATTCAAGCACCATGTTTTTTTGTTTTTGTTTTTTGAATCATAACATTAGTGACAGATGCATGGCAGGAACTTCCACATCAAAAAGTTCTCTGAGTGTAATAAATGTTTTGATACAGGGCATCTAATCCAGACCAAGAGGTCAGGCAAGGGGAGCAAGAAGTAGGTAAAGTGTCCCTGGCCCTTATACACAAGTGTGAAAAGAACGTGATGAATTTGGAGAAAAGTTCAATAGGAGCAGAGCATCGAAGAAGTTAAGAGAGAAGCTTGGGTAGAAGCCAAAACACGAAGGGTCTGGTATGTAAGAGTTACCACTTTGGCCTGGTGACAGAGCGAGACTCCATCAAAAAAAAAGTTTCCACAGCTCATCACTACAGAAGCAGAGAAGACAACTATGCAGAAAACAGAGTTGGTGGCGGTCAGCAGGAATGCAGCTGGTCTGTTGGACCCCTACTGGATTGGGGGAGTGCAGAAGACACTGGTGAAGTCCTTTATACTGAAGATCTGCGGTTGGGAGCAAGGGGAGTCCATGGGTCTGCTGATTTTTTTTCCCTATTTGGTACTATTGTGTATGTGATCTTTGTTTTACAAACAATACCTTTTGGGTTTTCTGCATATTTTAAAATTTTTATACAGTTTTGAATTCTATAGATTGTCTTGGAAGGATACTGTGTGATGGGCCAGGCGCACAGTAATTGGAGACTTTTAATGTATGTAATATTTCATAGATTGCATGCTATTAATTGTCTGTGAGGGTAGTATTTTTTGTTTTATTGTAAGTTTCCCTCATTTTTTATAAATTAAAAGATGGTTGGTATTAGGAATTTCAAACGAATGCAGAAAATCTTACACGCTGTGTACTATTAATATTATAACAAAGACGATCCAAGTCCAAAATCTGACCAATAAAGCAACCATTTTATCAAGATAGAAGGATTCTAATGGGAGAGAGGATTCTTCCCTCCTGAAGTTTGTATGTCCAATCCCCTTAAAAAAAATGAATAGTTGTCTTTTCTTGTCATATTAATACTTGAAAGTCCATGGTGATATTAATGAAAGTACACTTCATTGTTGCCTTTGACCTTATGGCCAAGGCAATAAATCAGAAACAAAAATAGTGCCAATGTGTCAAAATCTACATCTGAGAGATTCAGCCTCCCATTTGGAATAAATACAAATCTTCTAAGCTAAAAAAAAAAAAAAAAAAAAAAAAAAAAAAAAAAAAAAAAAGAGTTACCACTTGGATTTTATTCTGAAACCACCAAGGAGGTTTTGAACAAAAGACAGACTGATTTGTGCTTCAGAAGGATCGCTTTTATAGAGGTAAAGAATGGACTGGAGGGATGGCAGTTCAGAGTCAAGGAGGCTAGTTAAGGGGCTGTCAAGAGGGTGGTGGCAGCGGTGGCTCACGCCTGCAATCCCAGCACTTTAGGAGGCAGAGGCAGGCAGATCACTTGAGGTCAGGAGTTTGAGACCAGCCTGGCCAACATGGTGAAACCTCATCTCTACCAAAAAATACAAAAATTAACCAGGCATGGTGGCAACTGCCTGTAGTCCCAGCTACTCGGGAGGCTGAGGCAGGAGAATCGCTTGAACCTGGGAGGTAAAGGTTGCAGTGAGCTGAGATCATGCCACTGCACTCCAGCCTGGGTGACAGAGCGAGACTCCGTCTCAACAACAACAACAACAACAACAGCAACAACAAAAGTGGGGGGGTGGGGCAGCATGTGAGGAGGCACTGAATTCAGGCAGTGCAAGAGTGAATCTGATCAACTTACAATTCTCCTTAGAACCATTAGTGGTTCCCTTTCACTTTCAGGATTCAAGCCCCTGTTCACTTTACTGTTGTGCAAAGCCCTTGCTAATACAGCTCCTGTTTATCTGTCTAGCCTCACTACTCCCCTCTCCTTCCTTTGCTTACATCCCTAACTTATAGATGACCCTACTCTATTGAACTACGCTAGTTCTATGAACAGCCATGTTCTTTTTATCTGAGTCTTTCTATGTGCTGTTTCCTCTGCCCACAATATCATACCCACCTCTGGCCTGTTATTCCTTATATTTCCATTTTGATGTCTTTGCTTCCAGGAAGCATTCTTCCTCCCACCCTCTTGTATGTTCTGATGGTACCCTGTTCATACTCTTACCATGGCATTTTATTGTAAAGTACCTGGAACAAGACCCAGCACACCCAGTAGATGCTAAAAACCACATGCATTGCATGTATTCATATTATAAATTCTAAGTAGAGATTTTTTCTAAGCATATAGAAAATTGTGTTTGTATGGATTATGTAAAGAAATATGTAGGCTAGAAAAAACATTAATTGTAATACTAGTGGAAATACTGATTTTCAGTGTTGAAGTATTTGGTATCTAATATATAAAACTGGGAATATACCTTAGTTATTCCTCTTAAATTTTTAGTATTCACAAAATGGCCTCATAAATTTAAAGTAAACTTTTGATATATTAAAACAAGATTTTCTTTACATAATGCATTTAATCATGTGATTCAACTGAAAATCATAAACTTGGCTGAATGTTATCCTTAGGAACAAGCTCACAACACCTACCTTAGCTGTTCCTGGAATCCAAAGACTAGCTGTCCGAAAAGTTAGATTGGTGATAAAATTATTTGTGTAGTATTTTCGTCCATCAGGATCAAATAATATAATCTCAGGAGGACCACTGGCCTGCCACGTAACTAGAAACATAGTGTCGTTGCCCACAGTATTATCCACAGTCACTGTGTTTTTCAACTGATGGTGAGGTTTAACATTTTCACCTGTACTTTCAAGCTGTTAAAGAGAAGATATATATGAGAGTTTCTGGTGTATGCATAATCATTCCATCTTTTTCTTTTTTAACAAACAACAATGAATTGGCAAAAATAAAAATAATTTAATTCTGACAGGTACTGTAGTTAAACATCATTTTTCATAAAAAATACTTTGCAAAGCAAAATATTGCAAGTTATTTAAGTACAGTAGGTGTAAAACATTTTGTTGTAGTTAATGCAAGTGTCATTTCATTATTCTTTATTAAGAGATGTTAGCTGTCCTCATATTATCTCTTATCCAAACCAACATTGGCCTAAGATCAGCAATTACAATAACAAGCTTTTAAAAATTTTCATTTGTGAATATGCTTAAATTTTATTAATTTGTATATAATCTGTCCAGATCCTTTTATATATTTCAATAAGAAATAAAAACTTGGGTTTTGGCATGGTTTTGCTACATTAAAAAATTATTTAGGTTGGGCACAGTGGCTCATGCCTGTAATTCCAGCACTTTGGGAGGCCGAGGCGGGTGGATTGCCTGAGGTCAGGAGTTTGAGACTAGTCTGGCCAACATGGTGAAGCCCTCTCTGTACTAAAAATACAAAAAAATTAGCTGGGTGTGGTGGCATGTGCCTGTAATCCCAGCTACTTGGGAAGCTGAGGCAGGGAAATTGCTTGAACCAAGGAGGTAGAGGTTGCAGTGAGCCGAGATTGCACCACTGCACTCCAGCCTGGGAGAAGAGCAAGACTCCGTCTCAAAAAAAAAAAAAAAAAAAAAAAATTTAGCCATTCACAATAAGCCATGTGTGCACACACGCATGTGTAACATGTACAGAGTACAAACGTATGCCTGGCACTGTGCTAAAGGCTTCACAATCTTACTTGATCCTTATAAAAATCCTCTGTGATAAATGCTATTGTTATCCACATTTTAGAGATGAGAAGAGTAGGCTTAGAGAAGTAATTTGCCGATGTCACATACCAAGGGAGTGGAACCATGATAAAACCCAGTGGGCCTGACACCAGAGCCCCTGCATTTAATCACTGCATATTTCCAATGATTACAAGTCTCTAAATAACTTTGAAAATTTACATTTATTAAATAAGCACATTAGTAATGCTTCGTTAAATTGCTCAAACCTGCAAAGCATGTAAAATTATATTGGTGGATAACAGCAAAGACATTGTTAATTGTTTGTTCAAATCAATTTAAGAAATATTTATGGATTGCTGACGGCTGGGCCACATGCTATGCTGGGCCCTGGGCTATTGAAGAAGATTTACATGTAGTTCCCACCTCAGTCCAGTGGAGCTAATGACTCCAGCAGCTTGTGGGGAGGGGGACAAGTTTGGGAACGTTAAGGCTTATTTGATCCCATATGAGTAATATTTTGTTAAATTTGTTTTTTACTTCTTTAAACATTTGTTTTTTTCCATATTGTTGCAGAGGAAGTCACAGGGCATAAAGATTGAGCATTATCAGAGGAGTCAATTGTAGCCTAATCTGTACTAGACATTGTCACTTATAATTCACATTTTTACTTCTTATTACGGAATTGTGTTTATTGCCTTCACTGTGTAAATATAATATTCATGTTAAATAAATTGTCAGGCTGCATTGGTCACATCAAGCCATTAACTTGGCAGGTACACTTGCCATCTGTGAGGAAACTATAGATGAAATTTTGTTCAAAACATTATTCAGTTATGTCCAAAATATCTTTAAAGTACTTTGGAAAGAAAAAAAATGGCCTTGTGAAAAGGACTTAACTAGAGGAAGCTTTGGTGAGCAAAATCATGTAACAGTTGTGGTAGTCAAAGAGATATTTAGATATTTGTGGTAGAATTTCATGAAACAGTTGATACCACTTATACAAGGAAGAGCTTCAAATATGTTGAAGAAGCAAAAATAAGATGAATTCTGATTGACAGAAAGTTACTATGATACTAAAAGTAAATTCACAGTTCCTTATTTTTCTTCTGCACCTTGCCTCTGCCACGCCCCCATCTGCACTTTGAGCCACAAGAAAGGAGCAAGCTCCACTCGCAGACTTTGAAAAGCTGAGGTGGCAATTGTGGTAAATGGCTCCTAGGGCTGAAAGCCTGGCTCTGGTGATGCCAAGAAGCCTTTTAAAAGCCTTCCATACACAGCTGTTACATATTCAAGTAAGGTTAATGAAGCAGGTAGCACAATTCGTTGATTTCCCTTGTTTCCTTCTCCCTTCCCACTCCCCACCTGGAAATATAACATTGAGAAAATTCTGACCTGAATATGTTGCTGGAAAATGTCTCCAGTTCCAGAGGAAATTCTACTGAAAGCATCAATCATGCTATTGGAGTCTGATATATCTGGAACAAAGAACTTTAAACCTCCTGAAATACATGATAGGAATGTTCACTATTAAAATGGGTAAAATAAAACAAAAATAAAATGTTAAGCCTTTTCCAACAAGCTTTCTTTGCATTAGAGTGTTTGTTTTGGGGAAATGGGAAAAGCTTGACTTGCTTTGCCTGACATCCTATACAACCACATGGTAAGTGGCCCTAGGCGAGTGGTTTCAGCTATTCTACATGACTGTATTGCCAGGGCCTAGAACTTATGTACAGTATATAAGAACTCAATAAATATTTATTGAATAGTCTTCAGATTAAGGTAATTTTAAGATAATTTAGGTTAATTACTATTTACATCCCTATATGTTTACATTTATATTCTGAAAACATTGCTTTTAAAGATAATTCAATAAAACCTTTCATTTGTCAAATCAGCATGCCCATTTTTTATTAAATAAGGAATATAAGATAAAATTATTCTGTGCCTTATTTAGTATAAAAAGATATGTATCTTAAAACACTGTGTGTGTCCCTATTATAGAAGTTAGTGCATTTAATCTTTTTTCTTTTTTGAGATGGGGTCTCGCTCTGTCACCCAAGCTGGAGTGCAGTAGTGCGATCTCAGGTCACTGCAACTCAGGTCTCTGCCTCCTGAGTTCTAGTGATTCTCCTGCCTCAGCCTCCCAAGTAGGGAGTATAGGGACCCGCCACCATGCTCGGCTAATTTTTGTATTTTTAGTAGAAGTGGGGTTTTACCATGTTGGCCAGGCTGGTCTCAAACTCCTGACCTCAAGTGATCTGCCCACCTCAGCCTCCCAAAGTGCTGGGATTACAGGTGTGAGCCACTGTGCCCAACCACAAAGCATTTAATCTTAAACGTATGTTTTAGCTCCATGATTATGCATGCTCAGACTGGCTTAACACAGAATTATAAAATATTATTTTTTGGATGTATATAGTTGGAACCTTTAGGGAAAATGTAAAAAAAAATCAGCAAAATTTTGACAGATTCTAGCAATACGTGTGCACATTTTTTAAAAACAGTTTCTATATCTTCAATTAAGCCATATAACGAGTTTCATAGTTGTGTCTTGGATAGTCAAGTTAAAGGGAAACTCTCCAAAAGATATGTTTTTAAAAGTTTATTACCTGTAAGACGTGATAATTCCTCTAGATTTGGGGCTGCAGATGAACCCAGGGCAATGGAGTGAATTGTTGAACCACTGCTGAGCACAGTGGGTAAGCAATTGCCAAGAAGCTTATCATCTCCACTGGTCAGTAATATCATCACAGAGCCATAAGCTTTTCCATTCAGTTTTTCAACCACCTGAACATGGAGAATTAGTCACTTGGAAGGAAGTGTAGTTCAAATTGTTTTATTGAGCAAAAGAATTCACTCTCATCCAAATTCCCACTGTAGCTCCTACACCCCACGCCCATCTCCACTCAAGTTTTACCTCGCCCCATCACAGCACTTGTCACCCTACATTCCACTGCCAGTTTGCTTGTGAGCAGGGATTTTCCTGCTTGAATCATCAAGGTGTCCCCATAGTTTAGAACTGTATCCATCATAGAGGATGTGGAATACATTATTGTGTGAGAGGCTTGCCTCTGAGATCCAGCAAGTGACCAATAAGAGGGCCTAGAGTAGTGGTTCTCAGTCTTGGCCACACGTTAGAATCAAATGGGGAGACTTAAACAATTTTAATGGTCAGGTCACATCCCAGATCAATTAAATCAGAATCTCTGGGGGTTAGACTCACCCATTAGTATTTTTTTTTTTAATCCCCAGGTGATTTCAATAGATAGCCAAGGTTTAGACTATGGACAGCAACAACCATAGCTGATGTGTCTTGTTTGCTATCAGATAAGCATCCCAGATGCTGAATGCAAACTTGTGTTGATTTAAATAAACTCTGTCATTCCTGAAACACAATTCTGGCCTTAATTGGTTCTGATATGCGTGAAGTCTAGAATGACTATAGACAGAAGCTAGACATGCTGATTTTGACAAGAAAATTGAAAGGTAAAAATGGCCCAGAATGGCTAGGAACAGTTTAGAAAATGCCCAGATGTTGTTTAGGTCCTCTAGTCTTGTCCATTGTATTCATTTATTTTCTCATTCTGTCAACAAGCATTTATTAAGCAACTATCGTATGCTATGTACTTTGCTAGGCACAAGGAGTACAATGGTGAATAAGGCATGGTTCCTAACTTTAAAGATAATCCATCATTACTTTCATAGTTGAGGCTGTTACGATCACCCTGTAACAAATTGCCCCTCATCAGAGAAAACCTCGTATACCAAAAGAAGGAAAGGAAAACAAAGGTGATCCAAGGCTTAGGATGCTCTACTGTACCTCAAATCCTTTCTTAAGCCCTGAACAAATGCTGACGTCTGTTTTAGCTGATACAGTGGTGGGCAGATATGAAACCAGCAACTTTCGATCATCATTGCTGTTAATTTGGTGTAGCTGGGCTCTGATCTCTCCTTTGCTGTCGAAACTGGCAATGCCCACGAAGGTATGAATTTCAACAATCTGCATCAAATAAAATTCTGTGGCTTGTTGTAGTTGAAGGAGTCTGTCAGCCTATGTCCCAAAACGGAAAAAAGAAAATGGCAACATTTGGTTAGTAGACAAAAGTATAATGAAGTAACTCAATTAGTAAACATCTCTGCTAATTCTTTAGAGATGTTAGATCATAATTTTTTGAGCTTTAAAGAGTAACATATTATTAGAATATTGTTTGATTAATTGCAGGCTCAAAAATGCATGCTTTCAGGGAAGAGGGAGTGGCTTGGGGCTCTGCCCCCAACAAGATGTTCATAATTTACCACTCTCTGTTTCTTATCATCCCCACTATTTCACTCCAACTTAGAATTCAAAGATCCATGAACCCAGCTGAGACGAGATTTGTAACTGCTGTTTTAAAAATGCAGTCCAGGTAAAAGGAAACATTGCAAAGAGAACTTTGCTAGAGAGGAGTGGCAGTCAGAGGACCCAAGATCTGCCCCGGCACTACCCTCTGCTATTGTGGTCACCTTAGGCTGGGTACTTCATCTGTAGAGTGAGGATGATAGCTTTCTTGTTTATGAAATTAGAATTGCTGTGAGGATCAAGTGAGATACATATATGGCAGTACAGTTATACCATGAAGGGCTAATCAGGTGCAAAGTAATATTAGTGACCAGTTTTGGGCAGGTGATGCTATTGATTAATTCACTAGGGTAACTTGTTTTGAAAGCTCTGGGAAAAGAGAGGAGCAGCAAGCTGAGCTTCAATGACCACCCACTCAGGGATGACCCTGATCTCTACCTCCAACTCAGGCATCTTCCTGGGTGGATCTAGACCTGCATTTCACACTTCTTAGGACACAGGTTTCTGGCTTAACTAGTTGGGAGTGATGATTTGACGACCATGAAGATGGCAACTCTGCACTTTGAATTCAAATACTGTTTCTCTTACAATATTGGGAAGTAAGTTTAAAGGGGGTAAAACAAGGACTTAGAACTCTGCCTTCAACTTTTGCTAATTACATGATCATAGTAAAATTACTTTTTTTTTTAGCTTCAATTTTCTCATCTGCAAAATGGATACTGAGTAAGCACTCACAATAGAATAGCTATTGCCATCTTCCTGGTCATCAGATCATCACTCCCAATCTTGATCTCCACTCCCAGCTAGCTAAGCCAGCAACCCAGGACTCTCTTACCATTTCTGTTACCAGCCTCCACATTCTTGAACAGGTCCCATCGACTCAATATCTTAAATTTCTCTCAAATCCATACCTATGTCTCTATCCCATTCACCACCTCTCAGATCTACCCAGTGTTAGTTACAGTCATACAAATGAATGCCCTTCCCTTGAACAAATCCTTCTTTTTTTTGCGTCTTGGCCACTGCACACACTTTTCCCTTCCCACAAATGTCCTCCTTTCTTCTCTTTCCTTACATCACCCAACCTAGCAAGCACCTAGTTGAATCCTTCAAGATTCAACTCCAAATTGATTCTCTCAGTGAAATCTTCCTTAACCACTTTCTTCTACAGCACCAGGTGCTGCCTCTTCAGTGCTCACGTAGTAACTCACATCTCTGTGGAGCCTGGTCACATTGTATTGTATCTATTCACATGTGTGTGTCCTGTGTCCCTCATTAGCTGTAAGCATTTCAAAGCAGAGACGCTGTTCTTGTCATCTCCATATCCCTCAGGCCAGTGCAGTATAGGCATCTGATAATGAATGGCAATGATGCTTCAATGACATTGTTGGCAGGAAAAGGGTGGAAAGTTTGGTTTGCCATGAGTTTGTTACTTTGGGCTTATTTCTCTTCTACATATTTCAGATGGTACTCTCAAGTACCATCATCTTTCCTCTTCATTCTATCATTCTTGCTCAATACAGGCAGATAGCCAATATAAATTACTCCGAGACCATGTTTAAGAAAAGCATGCCACTGGGCATGTTGGCTCATGCCTGTAATCCCAGCACTTTGGGAGGCCAAGGTGGGCGGATCACCTGAGGTCGGGAGTTCGAGACCAGGCTGACCAACCATGGAGAAACCCCATCTCTACTAAAAATACAAAATTAGCCGGGCGTGGTGGCACATGCCTGTAATCCCAGCTACTAGGGAAGCTGAGGCAGGAGAATCACTTGAACCTGGGAGGTGGAGGTTGTGGTGAGCTGAGATCGCGCCATTGTACTCCAGCCTGGGCAATGAGAGCAAAGCTTCATCTCAAAAAAAACCAAAACAACAACAACAACAAAAAATGCCCTAGTCAACTGCAGGTAGGCAACATAAAAAATTATTCAAATGCTGGCTATATTAGTGGAGTTTTTAGTTTTTCAGATATCAGCCAAAAAGGCAAGTATTCCAGGACTATTGATCCACAGAGCACAAGGGGATAAATTCTCTCCTTGGACAAGTACTATTAAAATAAACAGCTACCACTTATTATTTATCTTGAACTAAAAATTTCATATTATCTCATTTACTCCCCTCTCAATAACCCTATGAAGTAGACAGTGGTATGCTGGTAAATGTTTAATAACAGTCTTCTGATGAAGAATAAAAGAAAGGAAGGGAAAAAGAGAGGTAGGGAGGGAGGAAGGCAGGCAGGCAGGCAGGCAGGCAGGCAGGCCTGATTCGTAGCAACTGCCAGTTTCTGCGGGGTAAATACTCTTCCATGTGTGAAACCATGGTTGATTTCCTGCTGTCAATGTAACGTCACTGAGTGCACAGTTGGGATGAAATTGTAGTAGCACATCCATACAGATGCAATAGACCAGAAATAACCTCAAGAATTTAGCTCAGGGATCAGCAGAAGTTTTCTGTGAAGGGCCAGATCGTAAATATTTTAGGCTTTGCTGGCCATAAGTTCTCTGTTGCAACTCCCTAACTCTGCTACTGTAGCAATAAAGTATCCATAGATAATATGTTGACAAACCAGCATTGCTATATTCCAATAAACTTATTATTTGTGGGCACTGAAATTTGAATTTCATATAATTTTCACTCGTCATGAAAAAGCCTCTTGTTTTTTTTTAACCATTTAAAATGTGAACCCGTCCTTATTTTGTGAGCCATGCAAAACATGTAGTGGGACATAGTTTGCTGACCCTGGGCATAGATAATATTAAAAAATAGTAGGAAAAATTAAGAAATGTTGAGTTTTGAGTATTTCATATATTTGTTTTCATATATTTTATTGTAAGCTTCTATCATTTAATTGTTATTAATAGCTATGTTTAATTACTGGTTTGCAGATTTCCTAAAACTTTAAAAGTTGACTCTCATAAAAGTAGGCACTATTATCCCTATCTTACAGGGGAGAAAGCTGCTTCAGAGAGGCCATCATGCTCTTTATAACAAAGACATATTACACAGTAGTGAAGAAGCCAGGATTAAAACGCAGCTGCCTGATTGTGGAGACTAAGACTTTAATCAGTTAAAGCAGCTGGAGGCTGCTAGATTGCTAGATGACTGGTCTTCTGTACACAATGACATGGAAAATAGCCATATAATGGACATTCACTTTCACTGCAAATTCACAGTTTACTTCCTCAACCAGGGGTATTTACCAGTGAGTAGAATGTAGCCAGCAGGAACTTTTCATTATACATAAGAATTTTGGATCATTATAGGTAAGAATTTTGGAAAAGGATCTTGGTTGGAAAGAGTTTCAATTAGTAGCAAAAATAAGGGTTAGAAATTATCTGTGGATTTCATTTATCTGCATTATCTCAACTTTTGGCCACATTCTGAATTTGTTCCTCCCAACCCCCCAAAAATAGGATGTCCTTGACTATTCCAAAACTTTTGCCTCCTCCAACTCTCACCCTTACCTCCTGAAAACAAAAATAATTAAAAACTGATAGAAAAGGCATGGTGTCTCGCACCTGTAGTCCCAGCTACTTGGAAGACTGAGGTAGGAAGATCACTTGAGCCCTAGAGGTCGAGGCTGCAGTGAGCTGAAATTGTGCCGCTGCACTCCAGCCTGGGTGACAGCGGGGAGGGAGAGCATCAGGATAAATAGTTAATGCAGGCGGGGCTTACTACCTAGGTGATGGGTTGATAGGTGCAGCAACCACTATGGCACACGTTCACCTGTGTAACAAACTGGCACGTCCTGCACATGTATCCCAGAACTGAAAATAAATTGAAATAATAAAGAACTGATAGAAAAAATGATAAATGTTTACATTCGTTTTCATTCAAAATGTTACCTCTGCCATCTTGCTGGACACATCCAGCACTAAACAGACCACTTTGTCAACAGCCTGTACAAGCGAGAATGTGGGAGGAGGTGGAAGCTCAGTCCCATTCATGGGAAAGCTGTGGTGAAAGTCAGCAGAGTCTGTGATTACATCCCATGCACTTCTGAGGCTGCACATATGGTTCTGTAGGTTTGGTGCTTCTTGGTTGTGGGTACTTGCATTACAAAATTCAACCACCTGGAAATAAAAACAGTCTTTAATAAAGAAAGGCACTTCTCCCAAAGCAAGCATAGTTCTCATTCTCAAGGAACTATGGGTAAAAGAAAAGGTGAACTGAAAGAAAAGAAATCAAAAGTGGTACAGTGATATACCTCTTTCCTTCAAGAATGACATCAGATTTACAAATAAATCTTGGCATTCTTGCTGGAAGCACTAGAATCTTTGTGGTTCTGAGAGCAATCGCTATTAAATTTTATTGGTATTTGATAACAAGCCATGTATGTGTATATATATGCATAATCTTAGTATTAAAAAACAAAACAAAACAATCTCCCTCCTCCCTTAGCACAATATTGTATTAAGAAAATAGCCAGGAGAAGTTATCATGACCAACCTACTCCTTGGAATAATATTTAATGACCACTGCACCTTTATTTGTTGAACAGTCAACATATATTTTTCTATCTCAAATATTGATCTCTGTAAAAATAGATAAGGGGATAAACAACTTAAATTTACTTCCTGATCCCCCCACCCCCACTCAATTTAGAAATATAGATATAATTTACAGAACTATAGATATAATTCACTGAATGATACTGAACCTATGTCAATACCCCACTTAAAAATATGGTTTGCATTGCTAAGTAATGCATCACCATCTATTCCCAGTGGCTCTATTCCTACAAAGAGTCGATACTTCCTGTTAACAGAGCCATGGAAACTTAGAGTTAGAAGCAACTGAACAGCCTCTCTTTTCTCAGCTCTAACTTCATAGAAGAGAAAGCTGAAGCTTTGAAAGGTTGATAACTGCTTAAGGACATGAGCTTCTTAGGAAGGTGCAGGGACTGGAACAGAATCTGGTTTTGCTTTGCGTTGTTTAACTCTTTTTCTTCCATTTCATGACTGTGGTTATGGGATTGTAAAACTTTTCTGACAAGATATTTATGAGTAGGTCTGTCAAAACATTGTGAAGATAGTACCTAGTCATAAATAATGTGGATCGAATGCATTAGGTTAGTATCAGATATTAAAGCTATAAATAAGAAACATAATGGATGGGACAAGAAATATGAAAAATTGCCTTAAAGTTACAAAATAACTTCTAGTCTTGACTAAAACCAGAATGAAATAAAATAGCATGTCAATCCAAGGGCCATTGGTCAGCCATGGAAACAAAGAGAAAACTCCACAGAGGCATGTGTGGGCTGTACCCCCAGATCTGTGAAGAGATGACTCACAGATGTGACTTACAGGTTTTTGTGAACTCAGAGAGATATATCAGGTCATGAAGGCTGATGCTACTAACCTCTGAATCACCTAACTCCCTCCTTTCTGATTCTATGTTCTCAGACTATGCATCTGGTGAGAATTGGCTGTTCCAGGCTGCTTCATCCAGAGAGAAAATAAGTTGGCCAGAGGATGCAAGTATGAGATGCCCATGACAGAGTACTCTTTTTAATTACTAATTTTAAAAATAATATTCTGGATTTATATGCTAGTCTCTTGTCAGTTAGTTAGCATGGAATATTGACAAGGTTGGGTTTCTGCAAAGCAGAGTTGGTTGACTTCCCCTGGTGATACCTTACTTTTAAGTTCTAGACTATTTAAAACAAAGGAAAGAGATTTAGGAAATGCATTTCAAATACAGAGTGATCTGCTACCTCAAACGAGAGAATTATAACCGTTTGTTATATCACTCTCATTAACCCAATGTAATTTCTTATGAAAGAATACAAGAACACCACCACAAGAACAATTTATTTTGTGGTCCCCAGAGTCCCCTTGTTAAACCTCCCAGGAAAGCAAATAGTCACTTTCCTAAAGGTATCATTTTGGTAATTATCTTGGGGGCTTCAATTTTTAAATCTGTAGAATAAAAACTAGATGAAATCTAGGGTCCCCCAAGTTCTAAAGTATAGTGCATCTTAATTGTCTGGTAATTTAAATACTTGAAACGTGGGAAGAGAAGGAATCCTGCAAGAGTGTGTCATTCCAAGGGCATACTTACAGAAGATAAACTTTGCATGAACATTATTGACGCAGTTGCATTTTGGGTGCTATTGTAGATAAAGGTGCATCCTTCTTTAAAAAGCTTACTAATAATACAGTTTTCTTGGGGGCAAGGACCTTTTTCACACACAAAAATGCCTGTGATGTCAGATGAACACCTAAAAATGGAAAGAGAAACTGGGAATTAGGTCTATTTTAGAAACACTTATGTTTCTTCTTGACCAGCTCATATAATTGTTTCAAGGATTGTAGCCTGCTAGATATATACAAAACTTTAAAAACTGCTCTACTGGCGGGGCGCTGTGGCTCATGCCTGTAATCCCATTACTTTGGGAGGCTGAGGCTGGTGGATCACCTGAGGTCAGGAGTTTAAGACCAACCTGGCCAACATGGTGAAACCCTGTCTCTACTAAAAATACAAAAATTAGCCAGGCATGGTGTCGGGCACCTGTAATCCCAGCTACTCAGGAGGCTGAGGCAGGAGAATTGCTTGAACCCAGGTGGTGGAGGTTTCAGTGAGCCGAAATCGTGCCATTGTACTCCAGCCTGGGCGACAGCAGCGAAACTCCGTCTCAAAAAACAAACAAACAAACAAACAACAACAAAAACAAACAAAAAACTGCTTTATTAAGAAAGTTCACTAATTTAGAAATGCACTCTATTTTATTTTAAAGCATTTTATCTTGATGGAGGGGTTCTGTATTAACGAGGGCTTTAACAACTAAATAGGGTCAAAGCAAAAGATACTAGGAAATCCAGATGGACTTTGGGAAGCCCAAGGAAGGACATGAGTGGCAAGATCCTGGGTCAGTGCTCCTTTGAGTTCATTTCCACTTGGTATCAGGGGAAAAAAAGATAATGAACATATAATGATGATATTTAACAGGATTCTTTCCTAAATAAGCTATCTCAAATGTTGTTGATGGGAATGTAAAACAGTGGCACTTTTAGGAGAAGAGTCAATCAATAGCTACCAAAATCACCCTTTGACTCAGTAATTGTTGGAAGAATTTGATATGTGAATCTGTCTGCACGTATGAGAAATGACACATGTGTAATGCTATGAACTGCAGTGTTACTGATAATACAAAAGATGGGAAACAACCCGTGTGTCCACCAAGAGGAGACTGGTTGAATAAATTATGGTGTAGTCACATAATGGAACACTATGCAATTATAAAACACAGAGCGAGGAAAAACATATATTTCTATTCATTTGAATTTGCCTGAAGAAATATTGAAAAAATAAACAAGAAACTAATCAAAGTGGTTACTTAGAGGGCATGAGGGGAAACAGTGAAGATACTGCTGCGAGCAAGACAGCTACAAGCATGACTTTTTATATTATTTTGGTATTTGAACCACATAAATACCAATTTAAAGAAAAATGTCATATAACTTAAGAACTGAAAAGTGAAAGGATCTCTTTCTTATCAGCTAAGTTTTAGCTGCAATTAAATTAATTGCTTAAATTAGGCAATTATTTGATTGCTTAAGTTATAAGCAATTTTAGAGTCAAATAAATAATGAATTATAACATGAAAAAAAGTACTAACCTTGTCACTTTAATTTGATTTCGCCCATTTATGTAGAAAGGTTTGTCATTGTTATACTCATCGAACACACCCCAACGGAGGTGGGCCCATTCGTGGACAAACACTCGGCCTGTGGAAGAAAGAGCTTTTGCTTTTGAGCTTCTAAAATCTCAGCAATGTGCCTTGCTAACTAGTGAAGATGTAACATTTCTTGACCACACATACTCTTTGGAATCACCAAAGAGTTTAAGTTACTTCCCTCTCTCCCCTTTTCCTCTCCCCTATCCTATTCCCATCTCCTCCTACTCCACCACCTACCATCATAAAAAAGGCAGCATGAAAATATGTTTGGTCTTGTAAATGCAGTAATTTACTTGTTGCACATCTATTTGAAGCTAGTGAGTAGTCCCACATCCTCTCATCTCCCCAGTGAAGCTGCCCAACAGGTTTCTATTCAGCTTCGTAGAGGCCTCTAAGTTCAGGGTTTGGAGAAAGGAAAAGAAGCATATCCAGATAGGCAAATAAAGCTTTCCTAATCTTCTGTCTGAGCTATGCAAGCAGACCTGCTTTTTTTCTTGCAGGTAATTCTTCTATCTAGAGCAATAGTTGAAACCTAGGAGCTAGGGAAGGAGGAAGGAGCAAAAAAGGAGACTACAGAATGTTCTCCCCAGCCTGGATGGTCCCTTCTCTTTTATTTTATCCCTTATTCTCCATGTTTATGTGTATTTTACAGCTCCTAGGTCAGGGAAACCCCCATCCTCAGCATGAGATCCTTTAGAACTTTCTCTCTCTCTAAATCTTATTCCCTTCAAAGTTCAGATCACAACTTTCCCATATAAGCTTTCCAGATGAACTCCTCTCCCAAAGCACACATTTCTTTTTTCTGAATTATTTTAAGTTCTGGGAACTCAGGAAGTGTATGCTGAGTTGACTCAGGCTGCGGCGTATTGTGTAATTTTTGGACCTCGAGACAAAGGAAGGGAGGGTAACAGTCCAAGCTGTGAGTGTTGAGGGAAAGATTGTGCCTACTCATGAAAGTTAGAAGTGCTGATGAAATCATGCTTGAGCAGAGATTATCAGCATCTCATGGTTACCGGAAAGAAAAAAACTACCTTTTATTAAAGATTTATAAAGTGTTTTGTAAAGTGTATTTTGTGGAGTGTTTCACTCCACTTCCTGCTAACTATACAGAGGATAACAAAATCCTCGTTAACAAAACCCTAGTTTCGATTTAATTAGGGATAAAAAAGAAAATTAAGACATCACTTGAAAGGCACTACTGTTACATTAAATCAAAAACAAAAAATAAAGATTGGGATAGATAGTCCTTGACTGGCAAACTGTGCTCACTATTTTCTCCCTGAGATCTCACTCACTAAATACCAGTCTCTAGGCCTATGACCCCGACTTCTCTCCCAAACTCCAGCCATCAATATCTAACCACAGGCTGAACCACTTTCCCTGGCATAGTCTACTGCTCTTCACCATGAACTTGCCTAGATCCAGACTTGTGGGATTCCTTCTTGAAGCTGGTTTTTTCCATGTCTGACAAAAACCTGGTGTGTGCCTTGTTCCTTAATGCTGTCTCCACATGCCTCTTGCCTTTCCTTCTGCAGCAGTTCAGACCTCTTTCTGCTTTTTATCTCTGGAGTATTTCTCATCACTTAGAGTTGCTAGAATTAAGTACGATAACATTTGAAAGGCAAACCACAGAGTGGCTAGCGCATAGGAAATCCTCAGTGTCCTTATTACTATCCTTCCCATCTCACTGTCTCCACTCATTTTTAAGTCTTGTGGCCTCATACCTCGACTTCTCCCAGTTATTCTCCTGGTATCCAGTTTCTCCCTCATTGATCAGAGGAAGCCAGATTAATCTTAAAACACTGCTTTGATGGAGTCACTCCTGTGCTTAGAAACCTTGAATGGTGACTTGAAAATGTGGCCATTTTAGTGCATCACCTGGCCCTCATGTATGTTTCAACGTTTTCTCCCACTGCCCGCAGTCTCCCTGCACCATCATTGGGGTCACTGTCTCTCCTATATACCTTTAATTTTTCTGCTGCCACAGTTTTCTTCATAGTCTTCCCACTATTTTCTCCCTTCTTTCCATTTATCAAAATGATGTTCAATCTTGAAGACCTTTTCCTTTGTGAGGCCATTTCTGACCACCCTTGGCTCTAAATGACCTTTCCTTGACTGAACTCTTATAGCACTCCTCTCTGGGCCACTAATCTGGTGCTAAACTCTTTCTAGTTCACTTTAGCCCCTCATCTTTGCATAGGCATATGGCCTATCTCCCCATTTGAGTGGTAAGTCCTTGACAAGTTTCAGATTTTGTGAGTGAGTCCCTTTCAGCACCAAGCACAGAATATTATAAGTAGTACTGTTCAATGGCTATTGTTTTATTGGTCCCACTTACCTCGTGATCCGTAGCCAGCTGTTAAGTTATCATTCAGTAGGAAATTAGGTGTGAAATGAATGTATTTTCCCTCTTTTCCACACCCTCTGTATTGTAGGGTATATGGATCATCTCCATGTGCCCCATACCCGTCAGTCACTATGACATTTGCCTAAATTAAAAGAAATGCCTTGTAATACTTTCTCAGCTCTGTTGTTGGTGACATAAATGTATACATTCATTAAAGCACTTTGAACTGTACACTTAAGATGTGTGCATTTTGCTGTATGTAATTATAACCCAATTTAAAAACAGAATTGAAGAAAAACACCTTGTGGATGGAGTTTAAAATGCACGCACAGCTACATATCAGTAAAATCACTTGGGATTTCCAAAAAGGTCTATGTTATGAAAGCTTAGCAAATTTTTATGGAACCTAATTACTTCCATTTGATCTTTCTACATTCCAGATTAAAATAATCTCAAAAGTCAATCCTGTAAAAGTCTGGTATAACAAAACACTATAAAATGCAATTAAAATATTTGAAGAAATTCTAAAAGCATTTATACATCATTCAGAACCATTCAGAAGGCTGTAAAATGTTACAGCCTTTTGTGAACAACTTTCTGTGGGTTATTTTATTGGTGTAAGACAATAGAACATTATTTCTTTGAAAATTTGTCCTTTCTTTCCTGTAACCAATTAGATCAGCAAAACGATCATTCCAATGAAGTTATATTTCATCTTATGGCCTGACCATTTCCATTACTGTTGCTAAAACATATTTTGAGTCCAAAGCTGAAATATCTACTCATATAACTATCAAGACAAGAAAATGTTATATATAACATTGTTTCTTTTATTTTTAGGAAGAAAGATAACATATTGTTCTGGATATGCCCTTAAAAGTTAAATATGCTGTTAAGTTTTTTAAAAAGCTGATTTTGGAAAAATAGATCTAATATGATCCAATATACACAATTATCACTCTATGTACAATATGTATATGTGTTGTGTGTGTGTGTGTATGTGTGTATGTATGTGTATCCATCTGTGTCTGTGTGTGTGCCACTGAGGAGAAGAGGACAATAATATTTTTCATTTTTATTTTCCATGTTTCTACATTATTTAATATTTTTCAATGAGTATAAATTACTTTTATAATAATTAACATTTATTTTTAGAAAGATAAGAATTCAAGCCAAGATCATTACAAGGAAGTACCTACAAAAAAGGCTGAAGAGGTCACACTCTTGGATAGTCCTCACTTGGGTAAAACCTCATTCCTGTCTGAAAATTTGTCCTGAGGCCAAAAGGAAAGAGTGCCCTTCATGGAATGGAATACTCAGAGGCTGTTTGGGGTTACCTTATACCTTATAGACCACAGTAATTCAGCTCTTATCTACTTTTCCCAACCCTTTTCCCCTTCCCTGATTCCTACCTACATCACATTGTAGACTTGACAGGACAGGAACTACCTTGCTGGTCCTTGGGTTCTCTGCAGTGCCTAGCATGGTCCCGTACATAATGATCATTCACTAAGTGTTTGCTTAATTGACATTCTGAGGTTAAAGAATTGGTATCCAACAGATATACGAACAGCATTCAGGGACTATTGTTTCCTTTGGTCTTTCTGTTCACTCATATTTTCGCTTTTGCTTTACTTATTTCTCTCCCCTCCATTAGGATCAAGAGTGTTACCTATGGCAATCTGGTTTTGGTGTTTGTTGTCTCCAATACTTCTTAGTTCTATTGAAGGCCAAACAGATGCATCAAATCTCTATTGACAGCTAGAGACAACAAAGCTTAGTGCAAAAAGCATGGGTTTTGGAGTCAAATAGACATTCAAATTATGGCTCTATAATTTACTAGCTGTTAGATTTGGGACAAAGTCCATACCTTATTTAAGCCCCAGTGTTTTACTTTGTGATCACAGAAACTAATTTTAAGTTATGTGAGAATTAAATAATATATGTAAAATGCCTGGCACTTAGTTGGAGCTTAAACACTAACTCTTCCCAGTTTACCCCAGTTCCCCCACCTATCTTATCTTCATGTGCAAACATTCTCAAATGCTTTCATCTGGTCATAGGTCAAATGCTTTTCACAGGCTCTTTAACTTCTTCAGGACATTGGGGTACCTATGTGGATTGCTATACCATTCAATTTCTGACAGAGTAGCTTCGAAGGAGAGCTAAGAATGAAACAGACTTAGGAAATTTCATACTAAGGGTCAGAAATAAGGAAAGGGGAAAGCTGTACCACATGTTTGAGTCATTCTGTTAGAGATGTAGTTACAGTCTCAAACCCACTCCATTGCTGAAACCCTGAGATAAGTTGCCAATGCCTCTACTTCTGGCCCTTCTGGTAGCTGCAGTGGACTCTTGTTCACAGTTGACTTCAAACAGTGATTTACCATTTATATTATTTATCATTTATTTATAGTGTGCGCACTAGTATGTACCCGACATCATCAGGGGTGCTTAATCATGATCTGCAACTTGTGAGAGCCTTTCAAGGTGAAGTTCTTCTATAGGTGGAAAAAAAAAGGTAGCCATTCCCCTACTCACCCACATCCCCACATCCTTCCTCCCTTCCTTCTAATCTCCTTATTCCCCTAAAACAATATCCTGGACTTGAGCTAATGTGAAATTCTGATAATCTACACCATGGCATAAGACGGTAGTCATATTTTTATATGCATGGTGGTTTATATTTCTGTCTGGACATGCATGTTCATTGCTCCTGACAGGATGGTAAATGGGTATAGTCATAATTGGAACTGTTCCCTTTGCAGCCCATCCTCAGTAGGATAAAACTAGTTCTTGATCCTCAACCAAACTTTTCAGAAAGGACTCCATAAGTTACAAAATAAAGAGATCTTCTGAGAAACTACTTAGGCTGTGGCATTTGACTCATTTTTTACTGCACAATTTGCATTCGTTTATTCTCATATATTTTGTTGATAACATTCTGCCCGTTAATATTATTTGCATTGTTAATACCGATGATTTGTTTTTACTTAACTTCTCACTTTTATAGTTTAAGCACAGTATATTTTGGTGTTTTTTTCCCCTTGAGATCATTGAATGAAATCCTGGATTCTTACCTTTTCATATGATTCTTGTCTTATTTTGCTGTAATTATTAGCTTTCCATGTGGCAGGTATTAAAATCTTTATATTTCTGAAAAATACTCTTCTCTTGGTAGCATTAAATAGGTAAAATGAAGCTTCAGTTATCATTTCCTATAGCCAGACAAAAGAAAAACTTACTTTACCACTTGTAAATCCTGTATGTTTTGGTTTTTTGGTATGCTTAAACAGTAATAAAAAATATTGAAATATTTTGAAGAGACCCATTTCTTTTAGAGAAAGCACTAGACTTTGGGAAAACATAGGAGCAAATTTTTAAAAAATCTTTAAATGATTATATGGAAGATTTTAGGACACTAATTACATGTCTGTGCTTGCCTTCATAGTTTTCCCAATTTTGAGAAAGGCTTTTAAGCTTTTACGGAAGAAATCCTTTTCATGTCACACCTGTGGGCACATTGAAGACCACACCTTATGATGCTACTGATTTCACTAAAGCAATACCAAAAGGAGGCTCTTAGGTCATAGAGCTATGATCCTCCCTTGCCATATTAAAGTAAAAATAGTCAGTTATGTTACAGCACATTCAAGTGAAAAGAAATAATTTTGCTTTTTGGCCCACCATACAGACTCTCACCCTTTCTGCCTGAGAATTCTCACCCTCAGGATGGAATCTAGCAATATGATTTTAACAAGCATGCTCATTATCATGCTTATTCATCAGTGAAATATTCAATCTTTGTTGCCACAATGGGTTGTTATTTTTCAAAGTTGCTACCCCAAAAACAGTCATGTAGGAAAACAAAAGAGCTGAAATTAGTAGCAACCAACAATAACAAAAGAGAGGGCTAGATCAATACTCTGTGAGCTGAGACTACACAGAATTAGATGAACAAACTGGCTTAGTTAGCCATAATCATAACGTTGTGGCGCTATCTTTTAAAAATGCTGTTCTCTCTGTTACTCAAATACAAACCAGGCAGGGTAGTTAGCTTTTTAAATAAGGCTACAGGTCTGATCAAATGGGATACTAGTATCAATTTCATAATTTCCACTCACCTTAATGTTTGAGATGAGGTTCTGATTCTCGAGTACCTGAGGATTAATTGCAATGAGCAATCCATTATACCCATTGTCTTGAAGCTGTACTCCAGCTCCCAGGAATGGGAGTTCTGAACTTAAGACAACCAGGAGAGTCACAAACTTCAGGTCGCAAATAGGACCTGAAATGCTCCTTTGGGTCATGCTGTAGAGAAGCCTCCAGTTCACTCACACTGAGCCTGCTGCATACATTGTGTCAGGTTTTCAATATGGATGCAGATGGTTTCTTCCTGAACTTGCAAGGTTTTAGAACACAAGATGAAGGAGGTGTCTTCTTTGAAAAGTCTGGGGTGGATCCATCTGGGACCTGCCTCTACAAGTCCTTTTCCTCTAGGCAATGCTACGCTTGCCTGTTCTGTGGCTGAGCTGCCTCCTGAATCATGGTTGGGCAAGAAACATTCTGCCCCTCATTCATTTTATAACTTCTCAGAAAGAAGAGGGAAATAAGACCAAAGGAGCTTAAAAGCAGGAAATCTGGGCTGGAAATCAGTATATCTGGACTGTTCAATCAACTTGCAGTAGAAACACAGAAGTCTAAAGTGATTTTCCTCTCCTCATTTTTCATACCCTCCTCCATCAGTTGGCACAAGTACTTTCTACTGCCCTCAAGTCATTTTTCATTTGTTGCAAGATTTCCTTGCCTGTTTATTTTGAAGATTTAGAAATCCATTCTGCAGCCCAGTCCCTACAGCCCTTGGGTCAGATAGTCTGGGCAAGCTCTCAGCTGATGGCTGGGGGTCAGATATCAGATATCCCCCAGGGAGGGCCAACTGCCAGGAACTTGGGTGCCTGTGCAGGCCTTTCCCTCTGGCCTTGCTACCTTTTCTCTCTGCATCAGGAAGAAGAATAGATTTCTCCTTCAGCTCTCTAAGGGCGAGGTCCTGCTTTAGTCAACCCTCCATTTCTCCAGGACCAAAAACAGGATCTAATATATAGTAACCATCGCAAATATTTTATGACTGATTCATAATACCTGATAGTTACCTCATGCTTTAAAGTTTACAAATGAACTCACTTAAATATCAGTACTCTGATGCAGGTATAATTTGTACTTTTCAAATGAAAACAATGAGTCTGGGAAATTCTGATTATGAAAATTAGCCAATGAGAGAAGAAACTAACATTTTTTGAGTGATGGATTTTATTATGCCTATTTTGTGGGTGACAGAACTAATGTTCAAAAAAATCTAAGTAACTTGTTCAAGGTTGGGAGTATTATCATCGTACTAGAATGAACCAACTGACTCCAAATTCCACTGTTTTTCAATATATCATGTTCTCTCTTAGTTACTAAATTATCTTAGTAACCTCATTTCTCCCTCTTCTTTGTGTTTAAGAACGCCGCACAGTGACAGCTATTGTAAAACTAAAGAAAAAGTTTTATTCACAGCGTCAGAGGTCCACAGCAAGCAAAACCTGTGACTCTTCCCTGCTGTGGCCCCTTCTCAGAACATTTCTGGGGAGGGGAGTGTAGCAGTTAGGAAACGGTCTGTCCCTGCTCTCAACAGGGATTTCACCAACATCGTCTCTTTTCTGCTCTACTGTCCATCTTCATGGGCAGTGTGATGTCACTCTTCTTCCCACCAAGGTTGGAGTCTTCTGAACCTGGGCTTTGATATTGCACTGCGATGTTGACAGATGTTGAGGGAATTTTTTTCCCCTTGCTGTCTTGCTTGAATCCTATTCTCATGCTTCTTCTCACCTGCTTTTCCTTCAAATTCCAGCTGTGTCCTGGAAGCCTGGCCTGAGCTCCGTAACTAAGTCAAATTCCCTTCTTTCACCTTTGCAGTATGATCATGGTAACAATGTCACATTTTTATTGTATAATTGATTGTCAGCTTCCTGCTGTATGAGGGAAGGGATGGAGTCTGTTTTTATTCAGTACTTCCCCAGCATCTAGCTCAGTAAACTCTCTGTTGAATGGCTGAATGAATGGAGTCAGGAGAAGTAAATAAAACAAGATAGTGAAGGAGTCCTGGGTTATAGTGTAAAAATTCTTTCCCCCACTCTTGTTTTCTAGAAGGCATCTCTTCTGTTCTAGAGCAGTTTCCCTCTTGCTCCCTCTTGACAGGCAGTGCTTGAGTATGGCGCTCTCCCTGGAGAATGAGATGGCGCTGGTCATTACGTGACTGCCCAAGTGTCTTACCCTAAAGTTCAAAGGTCAGCTTAGCTGCCTTTTCTCCCGAACTGAATTCCCAGCCCTAGTTTTTTTCTGTTTGTTTACTGTGTATTCAGAGTAGAAGGCCAGAGGTGTGGCAGCTCCAAAGGCTCTGTCTGTAAATGTGACTCATTGAGCAGAACAATGCACTTCATTTCAAATATCCCTGGCAGTTTATTTTCTTATGCCAACCTCTTGTGATTTTAAGAATAAAAATATTCCCATCGATAAACCAATATGCTCAAAAACTAAACTCGTAAGCACACTGCAAGAGTGGCTTTTTGCTAACAGCCAGGGAAGTTTTTCTTGACACTTGTATAGGTTGTTTGCTGTGGGAGGGAGTGATTGAGGACTGACATTCAGCACTCTCTCCACTTGTTTTTATCATTACGATGATTCCCTTGGGATGTGAGGGTGGAAAATATTGGCTAGAGAGTGCATGCAACTTTATAAAGAACAGCTACAAATGAACAATTTTGTCCAGCTTCACTTGGGTTGAAACCTGAACAAGCTCACTCAGGCTTTGCTTAGCCTGGGTTGAGAGTCTAGGCATGATATCTACTCTTGTCTATCTGCTTTTTTTAACTTATAATTCAGAGCCCTTTTCGCAGCCAGGCCTGGGACCGGGCCAGCTGAGGGTCTCTTTTTACTGCCTTCTTCTTTCATCAGGCTGACCTTACAGCAGACGAAACTGAAAAGGTGGAGAAAATGAAATTGAGTAAAGGAATTAGAAATTATACTGAGCACAGCATCTTTTTGTGAAGTGTGACTTTATCAATAAAGTGAACTTTTTATCCTTTCATTAAACAAAAATTAACTGGTCATAGCCATAGATTTTAGATTTTATAGTATCTGAGAAAGAAAATATACCTAAAGGAAAAGAAAGGAGGAATACAGTTTTTAAGTGTTTTATTTCAATGTTATATAAACTCTAGGAATCTGCTTTGCTGTTATTCTGCTTTCAAGAAAATAAGGGTTATTCAATTTCAGTAACTGAAGAATCTAAAGCACATCTTTGTTCTTTGTCTGACTCTGCAGTTCAACCTGGCCCCAGAAGGGCCTGTCTATTTTTTTTCATGGAGTCAGCTGGTACAGACCCACAGTCTAAGTGAATAAAACATCCAATTGGTGTCAGAGAAGTCAGAAGATTTGACATCTTGGGGAAATCACAGAAAATTTTGGATTATTTCCTCTCAGGCTTTGGTTTCAACAATCCCATCTAGAAGAGGAAAGTGTAGTACACTGTACGGTTGGGCTACACAGCTCATGGGCCATGTTAGTTTATGTAACCCCTGTGAAATAAATCAGAAAAGAAGTGAGACAAATTGTCAAGATTAAGAATTTAAACAAAACACAGAGTTTGCCAAGGGCCCAGATGGTACATTCCCTACCTCCTTTATCCAATTTCCTTCAAATTTAGACTCATTTTCAAAGCAAAGGAACAAAGTGGATGGTCCAGATAGGGTCTGGGAAGCCATTTGTATTGTCAAATCACCACCGTGTCAAAGCATGGCGATCAAGAGCAAAGGTGAAACACAATGAAACACAAACTCAGAATTGAGCATGTCAGGATAAACCAGTTGGTTTCAGAGATAGCTGCTTGAGAACCTGATGGTGAAAAGATTCCAAAATTGAACAAAACAGAGACTGTCTCACATTGCAGAAGGAGGCACTAAGTTTGGATATTGTAAAGACACTCTCGGCAATAAAGGCTTATGGGCACCAGTCATTATTAGAAACAATCTCTCATGTTTGTATGGTGCTTTGCACTTTTCAAAGCCCTTCTTAATCATACTGTATCTCAAGAGTCACAGGAACTCATAAATTCTGCTTCTGTGGAAATTAAAGAATAGTAAGAGTAGCTATCTTTTTAAAGGACCATTTAGGTGAGATCTGTCTTGGACACAAGGTTAAGATTTAGCTCACAGGTTCTCTAAAATTTATTCCATGCATATCAGTAGACTGTACTGTGGAATGTAAAGAATGGGAGATACTGGTTTTATTCACTTGCTGTAGGATCCAAGTCACATCACCTAAACTCTTGAGGCTTGGTTTTGTCACCTTCAAAATAAGGGGGTTGATCTACTTAATGGTATTATTTTTCCTCACTTTCCTCATTCAATTCACTTTGGCAATAACTCAACAGATTATCTTGTGTGCCCACAAACACACCGAAACCCTCCAAAATTTGCCAAAATGAATGAAAAACAAGAAATACTTTTAATGATAACCCAATTAAAAAATGGGAGAAAGTGTATGGAACATTTATCATTTGCAAAACAGCCTCAAACTTGCCTTTTGTAAAAGACTGTTGTATCTACTATATACCAGAGAGTATATAGCATCATGTGGATATAAGATATTATCGTTATTACTACTGTTACTTTTGAGAGGAAAGAAAAAAGAGAAAGCAGAAGTGTAGGAAATTTATTAAAGACATGAAAAATAACCAGGGAGACTCAGAACAGTACACAGAAGTAGAAGAACAAGATTTCGACTCTGTTCTTCCCTAGTTTTTCCTTGATTGCGTCCTGCTCTGACAGTGGCCTCCGTATGTTTCTGAGACCCCAGGGATTTGCCAGATTCTCCTCTTGCTCGCAACCCCACTGGGAAGGGGTAGGGGGTATTTTTTGTTCTCCTTCCTCTACTTGTGCTGCTTCTAATACTCCATTTCACATTACCTGCCCTGTGAAGAACAGGAAGCAACTATAACCAGTTTTTCAACTGGGAACTGGGAGATTAGGGCTCCCCCTTCTGTTCTTGGGGTGCAGGTATCTGGGGCTATGAATCTCTAAATAAATTCTCAGCAACAGAACGGGCCTGCACAGACCTCCCTTCCAAAATGTACCAAAAGCTGTCCAGAACAGTGCTTTTCAAGTTTTATTATACCCAAGAATCACCTATTCAAATGCAGATTCTGATTCAGTGGGTCAAGATGAGACCAATATTCTACATGTCTATTAAGCTTCCATTATGCTCCCTTACGTTTCCAATACAAATGTAAATTAATTTGTGACTGATGCAGCCTTTGTTTTATTTTATAGTTACCACTAAAATATAAATTGTGAATTAACGGGGAATTATTAATTTCAGCCAACCAATGACATCTTTAATAAGTGAGGATTGCCCATAAAGAACGAATAAATCATTATGATAAACATTAATAACTTACGTTAAACTCAACCTAATATATGAAATATATATTGGAAATTTATTTATGTGGCTGGGGCCACTGGTCCTTGGGCCATACTTGAAGTAACCTCTGGGTCAGGAAAGCTCCTGGGAAATGTCTAGGGATTTACTTCATGTTTATAGCCTTTACACCAGAAAGAGGTAGTCTTTATAGTCTTTAAACACATTTTTACCTTCTGTGGAAAAGGCCTGTGTATTCTTCAGAACTCAGGAGAAAAACATTGCATTAGTTATGGTGACACCATTGTTTAAATATTCTTTGTAAAGAAACAACTGCAAAGAACTGTGTGGTTTTTTTGTTTGTTTTAAAACAAACAAACAAACAAAAACCACTGATCTGTAGGTTTTGGAATCCTAAAATTCACAATCACTTCTCTATTATTAAAGCCCTGCCCTGCCCCTCCCCGCCCCCAGTTGAATCCAGCTATTTTCTTATTGATCACATGTGAGGCATGATAAGATTGTTTTAATGGGCACTTTTTTTAAAATTTCTTATGCTTCCTCAGTGATCTCCAACACATAGCCTCAAACAAGTGATTTTCAATGATTGCCTTACTCAGCAGGGGACTGCTCCCTTAACTTTTCTTACTCTCTCTTTTTGCACACTCATTCATTCATTCATTCAAAAGTAAAATTCTGTCAATTATATCTCAATAAAGCTGTTAAAAACAAAACTGTGTTCCTACTAGATGCCAGGCACTTTTCTACGTGCTGGGTATGAATGAGCAAAACCAACCAAGTCCCTGTCCTGTTGGAATTTACATTCCAGAGAAGGGAGAGACACAACAAAGAAGTATAATGTAATATCTAGTTGCCACATAAGAAATCAGATAAGGTGGGGAGGCAATGAGAGGGTGGAAGTTGGGGTTTTCTATTTTGTGTTAAGTGGTATGAGGAAGGCCTCACAGATAAGATTACCAGGAGTGAGGGGAGGAATCACGAAACTACCCTAGAGTAAAACAGAGCAGGTAGAAGTGCAAGAGGCTGAGACTGGCTGGTGCTGCAGTGGAGTGGGCACAGGACAGCAGAGTGAGAGAGGAGGTGAAATCTCTGGCTCTGGAGAGGCTAAAGCATCCAGGTGGCCTCTGGTGCACAGATCATGCAAAGCTTGCAACTTTATGTAAAGGATGAGAGTTTACTCTGTAAAATGGGGACTCAGTGGTAAATTTGGCAGAGTGATATAGTATGACCTTCAGACGTTCTTTTTGTAAGGACTACTCTGGCTGCTGAGTTGGAAGTCGATGGGAGGAGGCCGCAGGTGGAGTGGGGGCCAGTTGGAGGGTGTAACTGTAATGCCAGTGAGGAATGGAGACAAAGCTCAGACAACAGGTTGAATCGTCTTCTTCCTCCAACTTTCCTGGGATTTCCTTTCCTCTCCCTATTAAATATTGTTGCTGTGTGGGTGAAATAAGAGCCCTTCAGCTTATAGGCTTATTAAGAGGAAGGATCATACTTCTTTGGCTGCCCAAATGGCCTTAACGTAATGCTGACTGACAAGAGATGAGATAAAATGAGAAACAACAAAAAAAATAACCTGAGACCTATAGTCATTGGTAGTCAAATGACAAAAATGTAGTTCAAGTTTAAGCTTATAAGGCTGTGGTTCTTAATGCCTCATCCATAAATGCTCATAAATGGCAGCTGATTCTACAGTAATTATTAATTAGTATAATTATCAGTACTGTCAGCTGGAGTTCTCTTGCTCCTCAGAGAAGTAGGTATAATTGGCTTTTACATTTGTCAATTTCATGGCCCATGGAAGATCAAGCCCCTCCTAAATTTCTGCAACTATGCTGGATGCTTGATTTCTCAAAACTCCTGCTTCCCAGATCCACACCTACTGCTTCTGTGTTTCACTACATTGTCTTAAGTGTAGTATTTGAAATTTCTCAAAGAACCATGTATATACTGTGTTTGCAGCAATTTAGACTTTACTAAAGAGTTCTTAGGGAAACTGGAGAAGTATTTATATCACAGAAGAAAATAAAACTTAAGCAGTCAGTGAAAATTGCAACATTCTTGTAAGGGAAATAGCTGCACTTTAGTCAAGAGCAGGCAGAGGTGGCCTTCTGGTGCAGCATGACTCAGTGGGTTTGGAGAGCAGGTGCACAACCCTGCACATTATGTAACCACGTGACACGAAGTGCATTAGGTGATCACCCATGTGAGCTCGTGCTTGGCTTGGAACCATTATTGTCTGTAAAAGGTATAATTACCCTGCTAACGCTGTACATACAGCTCGCTCGCATCCAGAGAGTAAAGCCATGTCAAAACTGTCTATGATTCCTCAATGTTTTTCCAGCTACCCACCACTTGCCCACCAACTCCCCTCAGACCTCAGTTAGAATCTGACAATTGGCATCGTGAACAGGATACTGAGGAGAGTGAGCCTTTGGTTCCCCACTGATTCCAGGTTGGCCATGTGGCTGCAACATGGGTTGTGGTACCCCGTGGCGGCTGTTCTGCTTGGATTTGTTCTGGTGGAAACCTGGGCGGCAGTAATTGGGTCCCCCATGAGCGTGGAGAAGGTGCTGAAGCAGCTGGAAGCACAGACCACCAAGGAGCGAGCCTTTGCTGGCAGAGTTGGATGGGCATTTTTGACTGCACTACGAGAAGTACACACCCAGTCCCTGAGGGATGCAATGCAGATAAGGACCCTCCAGGTGCAGGCAGCGCACCTGGAGGCCTGGCTACACAGCTCAGAAAAAGAGTTAGAAGCTGCCATGAATGGGGACCTCCAGGTGTAGGCAGGGTGCCTGAAGTCCTGGCTGCAGAGCTTGGAAAAGGAATTAGAAGCTGCTGTGGGCCAGGCGGGGTGGCTTAAGCCTGTAATCCCAGCACTTTGGGAGGGCAAGGCGGGTGGATAACCGAGGTCAGGAGTTTGAGACCAGCCTGGCCAACATGGTGAAATCCCGTCTCTACTAAAAATGCAAAAATTAGCTGAGCATGGTGGTGCTCCCCTGTAATCCCAGCTACTTGGGCCGTTGAAGCAGGAGAATTGCTTGAACCCAGGAGGTGCAGGGTGCAGTGAGCTGAGATCACGCCACTACACTCCAGCTTGAGTGACAGAGTGAGACCCCGTCTCAAAAAAAATAAAATTAAATTTAAAAAGCTGCTGTGAATGCAGGCCTGGGTCTGTTGTCTCAGCCAGAGACCCCCTACTTGGTCAGATACCGAGGAGGAAGAACTCCTGTCGTGGGCTCACCCAGTGGCCCACCAGAAGGTAGAACATAAGCAGCCATTGGGGCCCCAAGGATAGGCTCAGAGACCCACCACTGTAATGCAACATACTTCAAATACTGCCTATACCCCAACTGAGTTGTGGGAGTTAGGCAAGCAGTGCCGTCAGCATCCAGGGGAACCTCTGCTCATCTGGATGCTTCATTTGTGGGATGAGGGAGCAGACAGTATCACCTCTTCTGCCTCTGAGATGGAAAAGATGGCCTCTATCATGACTCACCCCTCCCTCCATCAGCGGTTGCAGGTTAGCTGGTGGCTGACACAAGGGCAAGGTGACCACACCTTGATTGAGTGGCTATAGGCAGCCATACAGATGGTGTGGAAGGACACCAATGAAATACTTGAAACCATGAGTAAATGGCAGTTGTATGCCAATTTGGTGCAAGTCACCTGGGAGATAAGTATGCAGCGGGCTATGTGTATTAGGGTTCTCTTGGACAAAACTAATAGGAGATACATACATACATATATATATGTATATATATATGAGAGTTTATTAAGTATTAAACTCTGTCTGCAAGCTGAGGAGCAAGGAGAGCCAGTTCAGATCTCAAAACTGAAGAATGTGGAGTCCAATATTCTAGGGCAGGAGGCATCCAGCATGGGAGAAAGATGTAGGCTGGGAGGCTAGGCCTGTTTTCTCCTTTTCACGTTTTTCTGCCTGCTTTATATTCGCTGGCAGCTGATTAGATTGTGCCCACCAGATTAAGGGTGGATCTGCCTTCCCCAGCCCCCTGACTCAAATGTTAATCTCTTTTGGCAACACCCTCACAGACACACCCAGGATCAATACTTTGTATCCTTCAATTGAAGCGAATTGACACTCAGTATTAGCCATCACACTATGTTTGACCTGAATACCTGGGGGCCAGATGATGTACATTTCACCTCCCACATGAGGGATCTCATTTTGGGTTCTGTGCTCCCGAGTGCCTTTGGCTTCCTAACTGCTGTCCTTACCCCATACGTAGGATGCTGCATACATGAAGTGACTACTGCTGTGGCGGCTCTTGCAGAAGCAGAAGGCCATTGGTGGGACCAAGGGCTCCACACAGTAAAGAAGGGGAAGACGTCTTGCCCATAGGGTCCCTACCATGGGAGAAAAGGGAGTCACAATTGAGTGACATGCTCACAGATGTAGATAGATTTGATTTTGGCTGGGATTGGATGAGAGAAAATTGATAAGCAGCCCAATGACGTACTCTTAACTTTGTGAAGATAGTTGTCTTCAGAGTAGCAATTCCAGAAAATGCCCAAGGGGGAGAAGGACGTTGCTGCACCACCCGGTGCCACCCGGTCCCATCTGGGTACTTTAGCTCAAAGACTACTTGCTGCAGCCAGGTGGAAATGTAGAGCCTTTTCGGTTTGATTAGGGAACTGGCTGAGGTCCCCAGCTTGCGGGGACACTAGATAACTGAAGGCCACATGTGGAATTAGCAATCCACTGCTCTCCCACTAATGTACAGCAGGTGCTGGCGCTGGCGGATACTGGCACAGATTGCAGCCTTGTTTATGGGAACCTGGATAAGTTTCCAGAAACCTGCTTACATTGACAGTTATGGTGGCTTATCAGTGAAAGTGAAGCCTGTATCGTACCTTGGCATGGGCTGTTTGGCTCTCCGCTTATATATTGTGTATGTGTCTCCCATACCGGAATACATTCTGGGGGTGAACATTTTACAGGGCCTGGTGTTACAAACCACGGCAAGGTAATTCAGACTCCGAGTGCATGTGGTGAAGCCAGTGCTGCATGGACATATGCATCACCAGCCTCAGATCCTGCCACAACCCCAACGGGTTACTTCAATTTATCAATACCATTTGCCGGGTGGGCATACAGAGATGACTGAGACAATTAAAAAGCTGGAGGAGGTGCAGATAGTGTGTGGCACCTACAACCCCTACAGTTCTCCAGTGTGACCAGATGGAAAGCCTGATGAAACTTGGTGGATGATGGTGGACTATCAGGAACTAAATTAAGTAACATCCCCTTTGCATGCAGCTGTACCATCAATAATGGATTTGATGGACCATTTGATGATAGAACTGGGACAGTACCACTATGTAGTGAACTCGGCCAATACATTTTTCTCCATAGACATCACTCCAGAAAGCTAGGAACGGTTCGTCTTCATGTGGGATGGGGAACAATGAACTTTTACAGTGTTGCCACAGGGCTATGTGCACAGCCCCACCAAATGTCACGGTCTAGTTGCTACAGATTTAGCTGCTTGGCAATGTCCAGAAGGGGCCCACCTATTCCATTATGTTGATGATATTATGTTAACCTCTGATTCTCTTGCTGATTTAGAAGTGGCAGTGCCCCTCTTGCAGCAACGTTTGGCAGCATGCAGTTCGGCTGTCAGTGAATCCAGGGTCCAAAGGCCTAGATTATCTGCCAAATTATTGGGAGTTATCTGGTCGAGTGAGACAAAGGCCATCCCAGAGGTTATCATTGATAAGATTCAGGCATATCTCCACCCCACCACGGTGAAGCACCTGCAAACTTTTGTGGGCCTCCTGGGATATTGGTGGGCATTTGTGCCCACTTTAGCTCAAAGTGATAAAACCATTGCATTGGTTAACAAAGAAGGGAGCTACCTGGGATTGGGATGATGTGGCTGAGACTGCCTTCCTGCCAGCCAAGCAGGCTATTCAGCCAGCAAAAGCCCTACGGGTAGTTGACCAGGGGTACCCATTTGAGCTGGATGTGCATGTGACCACAGATGGTTTCAGATGGGACCTGTGGCAGCACAAGGAGCACTTGAGAATGCCATTAGGCTTTTGATCCCTATGGAAGGGAGCTGAGCTCTGGTATTCCTTGATAGAGAAACAGCTAGCAGCTGTATATGCCGCCCTTCAGGCTTGTGAGAGTGTGACAGGATCGGCTGCAGTCATTGTGTGAATGACTTACCCAATAGTAGGATGGGTGCATCATGGGTAATGACCCCCTAGACTGGGACGGTGCAGACATCCACCTTGGCAAAGTGGGGCGACTACTTGGAGCAGTGGAGTATGCTGAGTACAAGCCCCTTAGTAGTAGAGTTGCAAGAGGTCTTGGGACCTGTAGTCTTAAAGGAAGATAAGGCCTGAGGCACCCCTAGACCCTGAGCCTTCATTTAAGGAAGGGCGTTGCCCCCACTCCTGATGTGGCATGGTACACAGATGGGTCTAGCTGAGGTGCTACTGCTCCCTGGACCGCTGTTGCAGTCCAACCTAGTACTGACACCATATGGTTTGAAACTTGGTATGGACGAAGTAGGCAATGGGCTGAACACAGAGCCCTATGGATGGTGATCACCAAGGAGGCAAAACCTATGGTAATCTGTATGGATATTTGGGTGGTCTATCAAGGTTTAACCTTGTGGTTAACTACCAGGAAAATACATAAGTGGCCTTTGGCTACCCCCAGCAATGCTGAGGCAGATGTCTTGGCTAAGGTCTGATGGTTAGAGTCGGCACCTACATGAGATGTGGCCATGTGGCTACACCAGAAACTGGGACATGCGGGGGTAAACTGATGCAACAGGTCAATATGCATTGGGATCTGTCCCTGCCCATGCAAGATATTTGGGAGGCTTGTCAGAAATGCCCAGCATGTGCTCAGACATACCCTAATCAGAGGCAGCTGCCCAGTGTTACACAACAGTAATGATAGGGCAAGTGCCCTTGACCAGGTGGCAAGTAGACTACATCAGGCCACTGCTGAAGCTGCTAGAGTATACGCATGTGCTAACAGCTGTGGATGTAGCCACAGGCCTGTTGTTCCCCTACCGTTGCAGGGTGGTCAACCAACAGAACACCATTCAGGCCCTGCAACACTTATGTGCCCTGTGTGGTTACCCTCTGGCCATTGAGAGTGATAGGGGAACACATTTCACTGGACAACAGGTACAAAAATGGGCACAACAAATGGGCATAAAGTGGGGACTCCATGTGCCATACAACACACAAGCTGTGGGTATGATTGAGCAATATAACAGGCTCCTGAAGAATGGGTTATGCTTGCATGCCACACCCCCATCTTTGCGGGGCTGGAGTTCCAGGCTGGACCTGGTGCTCCAAACCTTGAATGAATGACCACCGAAAGGTGGCCCAGCCCCAGTGAAGGCTTTGTTACACTGGGCCACTGTCCCGTTCAGTTGCAGATGCATACCAGGGATGACCTCCTCTGACCAGATATGGGGACTTATGGTAACCTGTTGTTGCCTGCCCCAACACCCTTGAAGGCAGGAGAACAGAAAACCTGGCTGTGTCTGTGGACCCTCCAAGCTCCCCACTGCTGGTGGCTGGCCATCATAGCTCCCTGGGGGGAGGGCCTGCAGTGTGACTTGCATGTTGCTCCTTGGGTGTTTGATGCATGCCCCTGTGGTTGGCTGTTCATGGTGGAGCAGCCGGGGAAGGAGCCCTCCTCCAGGTGACATATGTACTGTCTGTGTGGCCTACTATGAGCTCCCCTGTGACTGTGGCACTGATACAGGACTCAAACCATGGGGAGCTGAGAAGGTGTGGTACCATCGCCCAGGGCAAAAGCCCTTGGCGGCTGCATTGTTATCTAGGGATGAAATGTTAGCTTGTATTTTGCCTGAGGGTCGTGACTTACCCCCATTAGTACCTGTGCTTGCTCTGTCACTTTGACATAGGTTAACATGCTCCAACTGCACTGTGGACCTATGCTGAGGTGACCAATGTTTTCAACCGTTGGGTCTGCACCACCCTTCCAGCAGCAGCTGCGGATAGCTTGCCTTGGCACATGCATCCCACATCTGCAGAGAACTGGACATAGCTGGAGACTTGGAGTCCCATAGCTGACACCTGGAACGCAAAGTGGCAAGCTCTGGACAAAGGATGCTGCAAGACCCATGGTGTGCCCACCCCCTGGCTGGCCTGTAGCCTTTATGACAGGCGGGGCTGGCTAGCGGGGGAACATGTAGTATCCCTGGCCCAGGCACTGCAGTGCATAGAGCAACACTGGGCTAACACCACTGTGGGATGGGTATCCGTCACAGTCTGTGCAAACATAACATGTGTTGCCGCACCAGAGGTAGGATGGAATAAGTGGCCCCACTAAGGTCACGCCCAATGGACTTTTTGCCCCTGAGATTTTATGAGTCTGTGGGGACACAGGGTGGCCTTACCTGCCAGATGACTGGATTGGATGTTGTACCTGGGGGTGGCCTTATGTACCTGCCACTGTTCTCTCCATGTTGCCCAGATGTCAGCGTAACTGGGAGGTGCTACGCTCTTCATTTTCGCAAATGCGATGAGCCCCCTGGTGGTTCTACGCAATGACTATCCCTGGAGCAGGTGTCATAACTGTAGAAGCACAAGTTACTGTTCTTGTAGAGCACAACACTTGGGCTCTGAATTACACTGACCGGCCCTCCTCCTGTTAATGGATGAGGTTGATCAGATCAGAAAGGTGGTGTGGCAAAACAGAATGGCCTTAGGCATAATAACTGCTGCCCAAGGAGGCACCTGTGTCCTTTTAGGAACACAGTGTTGTACCTTTATCCCTGACAATCAGCAGAACTTAACAGCAGCCCTGCAAGGGATCTCATGGGAGATTAAGGCAGTTGAGAGCCTTACTGATGATCCCCTGCAGAGATGGTGGCATTCCCCAGGCTCTGGCCTATGCTGGGCCCTAACAGTCATAAGTAGCATAGCTGGGATCCTAGTAGTGAGCTGTTGCTGTCTGTATTGTTGTTGTGGGATATGGATTCAGGTCTCCACTCTATGGTCACGTATCCCTGCCTGGAGGAGGCCCTTAGCCTAGGGGGTGGAGTGTAAGCGATATGGCTGCACTTTAGTCAGGAGTAGGCTGAAGTGGCCTTCTGGTGCAGCATGATTCAGGGGGTTTGGAGTGCAGGCGCACAACTCCACACATTATGTAACCATGCCACATGAGGTGCATTAGGGCTCAGAGCCACTATTGTCTGAAAAAGGTATAATTACCCTGCTAATGCTATACATATGGTTCACTCATGCCCAGAGAGAGAGTAAAGCCATGTCGAAACTGTCTATGATTCCTTGAGTGTTTTTCTAGCTACCTGCCACTTACCCACTGACTCCCCTTGGACCTCAGTTAGAACCTGACAATTCTTTATTTATTTTTTAATTTATTATTGAGATAAGGTCTGGTTCTGTTGCCCAGGCTGGAGTACAGTGGTGACATCTCAGCTCACTGCAACCTCCACCTCCCAGGCTGAAACCATCCTTTCACCTCAGCCTCCTGAGTAGCTGGAACTACAGGTGCACACCATCATGCCTAGCTAATTTTTGTATTTTTTGTAGAGACAGGGTTTTGCCATGTTGCCCAGACTGGTCTCGAACTCGTGAGCTCAAGCAATCCACTTGCCCCGGCCCCCCAAAGTGCTGGGATTACAGGCGTGAGCCACCACACACCTGGCTGGCAACATTCTTTAAATAATTTTCCACAAATGTGGATCTTCCTTGGCTCCTAATTTGCCTCAGCCTCTTTCTATCTTGAGGGATCTTCATCCCTCTTCTCTTCTCTCTTCCTCACTCTGAAAAGTAAAACCATCCAACCAACCATCAACAAAACAAGCCTTTCCTGGCCTCATACAGAGCCCGTGCCTTACTCCTCTGAATCCTAAGCACCACTCACTCAAAATCCAGGCAAGATAGGAGAAGTAGAAGAGCTCCCCTCCACCCCAGACATTTACCAAGTGCTCTCCCCAAAAGGGATTCTTCAATAAGAGCTTTCAAAGACTATTCTGGCAAAGACACTCATCTTCCTGGGGCCTTGAAAAGGGAGTAGAGTTCACCTTTATTTATTCTTCTCTGAATTCAAAGTCAGAGTATTTTCTCCTCTGACATTCTTTTTCTTGTGACATGTCAGCTCTATTTTCTAAAGCTGCCATTTTCCCTTTAACTAGCTGGGCATAGCCAAGGTCTCAGAGTAAGGTCTCAGGGTTCTTCCCATATCCCACCATGCCTAGCATTCTACCTTGTTCCCAGTTTTCTTGAATAATCTCCTGTTTTGATTATTCCAAGAGTTTTGGCTATGGCTTGCTTGAAAATTCTAATGAAGGTCCTGCTTAAACTAAGACCACTTTGATCTTATTCCTCATTCCTCGCCAATTCTTTTAGTCTCTCTCATATGAGTACTTTCTCCTCTGCCTTTTTTTATACTCCCCCATGAAGGCTAGGGAACAACTTTTTTTTTTTTTTTTTTTTTGGAGACAAAGTTTTGCTCTTATCTCCCAGGCTGGAGTGCGATGGTGTGATCTCAGCTCACTGCAACCTCCGCCTCCCAGGTTCAAGCGATTCTCCTGCCTCAGCCTCCCCAGTAGCTGGGATTACAGGTGCCTGCCACCATGCCCAGCTAATTTTTGTATTTTTAGCACAGACAGGGTTTCACCATGTTGGCCAGGCTGGTCTCGAACTCCTGACCTCAGGTGATCAGCCCGCCTCGGCCTACCAAAGTGCTGGGATTACAGGTGTGAGCCACTGTGCCCAGCTGGGAACAACTTAAAAAAAAATTAGTATGTCTCTTTCACAATATATCTGTTTTAATTTTTTCTCTATTAGAAAGTAATGGGATATTTTTGAGTAGAGATTTTTTAGAGTCTGATAACTAGGAAAAAGGAAAATGAATCAGTTCTTTGATGTAATGTTATAATTGGTTGCTAAAAATGCAATAATTTCCAAAACAAAAAGTGTACAATATATAGTACATTTTATCCAAGATCAAATATTCATATTACAAAAATATCGAGTCTTTTGAAAACAATGGTTATGAGTGACACATTTTTGAAAAGAAACTTTTCAAGAAGCATATTATCTTTTTAAAGAATAAAAGAGTAAATTTTTTAGTGTCATAACTTATCCTAAATGTTATTACATCACATACATGCTTTATCTCCATTTGAATGACTTATCATAATCTACATTATAGCAATGAGTCACACATTGTAGATGACTTACAAAGAAGGGAATAAAGACAAAAGAATAAAATTCCAGAGTATAAGAATATATCAAAATTTCCTGCCACTTCTGTTTTCCATTATATGAACTCTTATTGGCCGTCACCTGCTAATCCTGTGTTATCACAATAATGTGGAAGCAGTGGTTAAATGCTTAAATGATTGGGCTTTCAAGTTAGTCTGCCTGGATTGAAATCCCAGCTCTGCTTCTTACTAGTTGTGTGTCCTTAGCTAAGTTATTAAACATCTCTATGCCTCAGTTGCTACATCTGTAAAATTGGTGTAATAATTAAGTGGGACATAGAGTGATTAAAACTATGACTAGGCCAGAGTAAGAGTTTAATAGATATTAATCTCAATTAATGTATTGCCGGTTTCTCATGTGTGTGGCCTCCGCTTAGGTTTTGTTAATGCCTACCCAATCACCATTCTCCTTCCTTCTTTCTTGCTGGCAGAACCTGTCTTCCATGACGGAGGTCAAATGTCCGATGCTCATTTTTCCAAGCCGCCCTTAAACTGCAACGTGAGTATGTGACCTGACAATAGGATATGCTAGGAGGAGGGAGGTGCAAGAGAAGGAGGTGGTGGTTTTGAGATCATTTATAAAAAAGATTTTTCTCCCTGAAAAGAAAAGTCTGGAAAACCCCCATTCTTCTTTCTTATCATGGTGTCAGAAGCTGAGGGGGGCTCTGTGACCGTCAGGTAAAAGGTGTGAGGGCAGTCTTTTTGCTTTTTGCAAAGGGTAGCAGAGCAGAAAGGCAGAAAGAGCCAGTGTCCCTGATGACACAGGTAACTGCTGAGTCAGCCGAAGAGCACCTAACTCCAGACTTCACTGTGAGGAGTCATGAAAGCCCCTATTCTTTAATCCACTTTAACAGTTGGGTATCCTGTTACTTCCAGCTGAAGCTGATAACGATTGATAAAGGCACTTCAGAAAATAGCATTGACATTTCTAAAAAGTGTCAATCAATGTTTGGAAACATGTACATAAAGTGGTTTAATCTGTAAACTATGTAACATTTTGATGAACAAATTAATATTATTTTCAGCCCTTCTTTTCCAAATAAAAGGATCATGTTTAGCTTAATAAGCTAGCGGGGGAAAGACCTATTGAAAAATATCCATCCAAAGTGGACAAGCCTATGTTAAAAAGAAAAAAGGGAAAAAGCAAAGTAATTGTTTAGGTTTTTTAAGCTTTTCTTAAAGTGTGTCTAGACCATACATGTGCTAACTATGGCAATTTCATATTTGTATCCCTGCATTATTAAGCTTCTGTCTCCAAAGGACCACTTTCTGTCTTCCCATAAATGTTTTTCTTTGTACTTGGCACCTAGGAGTCCATCATTTTCTGAGGGTTCTTTAAATAGTTCACTAGCTCTCAAATTAATTTCTGGTTATACGAGTGGATTTTCAAACAATACAAGAATAAAAAGTGTCCAATTTCTCTACGACCACACAGCATCTTTATGCCATCAGACTTAAGTTGCTTACATTACCTTACATTAAAAAAGCCCTTAATAGCTAATGAAAGCCAAGTGATAATATAGTTTAAAAGGTAAATTTTGTACTCAAGCATCATTTTCCTTTGGTCAGACAGAGAAACACTGATGTCCCAGAGGACAGAGTATTAAGCTTAAAATACAAGGTTAAACCGTGTTATTTTCTGAATAGCATTTAAAATAAACAGATTTAAAAGCTGGTTATCTAATATAATGCATTAAATGGTTTAATACCTGACCTAATTTCATTGACTGTAGACATTGAACATATGCTGCAAGGTGGGCTAAGTTTGACAGTAATTATTTAACTGGTCAAACATCCTGGATTTTTTTCAGGTTATGGTAATTACTGGAATCATTTATAGTTAGAGGGAAAACTAGATTCACATATACTATTACTCTCCTTTAAAAAAAGGCTCGTGTCTGAAGACTACAACTTACGTGGAAAATATCTGGAGGAAAAGAAATAAACATTCTTGATTGTGCATCATGTACTTTGTACCTTAAAACAATCATTGCCAATACCTACCACTTACAGAGCACATACGATTTATCAGCGATAAGGCAATGTATTCTACAAATATGGCTTTAATTATCACAACAATCCTATCAGATGGGTAGAATTATTCCTTAGTGTTTTTAATAGAGAAGCCTCAGGGAAGTAATTTTCCCAAGACTTCTTGGTAGAAAACATGAATACATGTTGGTCTGATTCCAAAGCCCTTGTTGCTAATTACTGTGTAATTGTAACAACCCATTTCACCCTCACCCCAGGCCCACACTTAGCCCTACCTCTACAGGTTTAGTTAGTATAGTGCTGGGGTAGTTAGTGCCTTTCTGGATGGTTTCTGGTAAGAACTCCTTTCAAAGTTCAAGATAGCGTGTTGTCCATTGCTATGGATTGAATGTTTGTATCCCCCACTCCCCAAAATTCATATGTTCAAACTATAATACTGAATGTGATGGTATTTAAGGATGGGGTCTTTGGGAGGTGATTAGGTCATGAAAGTGGAGCCCTCATGATGGGATTATTGCCTTATAAGAAGAGACATGACAGTGGGGAGGGCTTGGTCAGTAGCTGCAGCACTAGAAAGTTGGCAGAGCAAGACTAAATAAAATTTCCTTTGGTCCTAGGAAATCAAGTTCTCAAAGCCACTCAGTCAAAGTGGGCACTTTTAGCAAAGAAGGAGCAGAGGAAAGGAAAAGGGCTCAGGTTTAAGTGACTGGAATCATTCCTATATGATTCTTGGCAGCATAAATGTGACAAGCTGCAACTCAGATGACTAGATGTAAAACCTTGTGCCTTGGAACAACCAGATAAACACTCCTCGGCCTTTGTTGTATGCATCCAAAGGATTAATGATGTGAGTTTACTGGTGCAGGGAATCATCATAAGACTTTGCCTGAAGACATTTTTCAGTGGTGTCTTTGTAGAAGTCACCCCCTCCCCACCCCTCCACCCTCAGCCTAGAAATGCTGCATATAGTGGAACATTATGTGACTTGGGGATTTTCAAATCTGAAGTCTCTCCAGGAACTCATCTTGAAACGTGGGCAAGCCAAGGTCAAAAGTGAGATCATTCCCTCTGGCAGACAACACAGTTATTGGGGAACACCTGGGGAGGTTTGGCGTTATTTGCTTGAAAGACGTCATTCACAAAATTGTCTTCCTGGGGAAGTATTTCCAGATCTCACTGTTCTTGCACCCTTTCCACCTCTTTGTGGCCTGTCATGCTACCAAGAATAACATGGTGGGCTTCCTCAAGGGAATGGGCTCACCTGGCTATCAGAGTGAAGGCATGAATGAGCTCATCCACAGCTGAACTAGACCCAGAATACCTGAAAGCACAGTGTATTAGTGTATTGGAAGTATGTGTTTTTGCTTTTCAGAATTGATACCAAGTGACTTCAGAGAAGATTATTTCCTGCTCTATTGTCAAAAACTGGAAGGGAAGGGTCAGGGAAAAGACAGCAGGTTATGTTCATGGCAGGCACCTCTTGGCACAGTCCAGTTCTAAGGAAACATTTCCATGTTCTCCATATTGGCTGCCACATCCTCTGAAATCAGCACATGCCATGGAGGAAGGAGTCCTGCTTTGTCGCATCTTCTATCCTGGGGTTTAATATTCATGAGTGAATAAGCATTTTGTACAAGACGCCCTAAGACTCCTGCAGCAGTGCACCAAGCCCAGGGGTATACTTGAATCTAGGAGTTCCTAAGGCCTTATTTTTAAAAGACTTGAAATACAATTAGGAAGAAGGGCACAAAAAAGAACTGCTCAGTTGTCTCTGCTGTGCATCTATGTTCCAGCTTTTCAGTGGTGGCTCTGAGAGCTCTCAGACTTGGCTGACTCCAAGTATATCTGGTGGCTTTTATATTCTAGCCTGCAACTGGCTTAGCCTTTTTCTCTAAAAGCTCAGGATTTGAGAATGAAAGACCTCTTCAGCAGAAAAACACGCACACACTCAAAATTTTGCTTGCAGTTTTAGGGTATTTAGACCCTTCTCCTCAGGGACCTATGCACTTTATGTGAGGAAGTCCTGCTCTTATCAGGACTGGTCACCCAGGCCCCAATGTTGATCATTTCTGGTTCCATGTCCTGTGGAAGACCAAAGCTTACCAAGAGAGCTTTTTCTCTTTACGTGGCAGATTGTGTTGCCCCCTGTGCCTACTAGAACTCTGGGAAATGCCCACCATTTCTCTCCTGGGCTTCAGGATAGAATTTCCTGATTTCTCTGATGATCAGCACTCTCCTTAAAACCCAGATCAGGAAGGAATGAACCATTTTCTTCATTTGGCCTGGATAAAGTTAGCACTGTCTGGCTTTTTAGGACCCAAGCAGGCAGCTTAATAAACCTTTTCCTTGCAAATTCTAGTCTCCAAAAGTATTGCCCTTTGTCCTGTTGGTAATAATGTAGGAAACTAGCAACAAGGCTTCCAGGGATTTCCTGAAAACAGTGGATCTGATACTGCTTGTGTTTTTCATCAGTGACCACCCCCAAGTGGACCCTCGCAGTAGTCCCTTCAATTAATTACCTCAGCTTGCCATCTGAGCAATTGAGGAGGATGTGCCAGGCCTAGGTTAAACTTTAAAACATGCTTGACCATTCTATTTCCTGATCCTTTCAGAGCAGCTTTCTACATTTTGGTTTATGGGGCCCTCAAATATAGCTGGAAATTGAGTTAGAGGTATAAGAATGCCTTAAAATATGCCAGCTTATGAGGCCATCAATTAGGTTGGTTGGCTCCAGAGTTAGCCTGCCAGGAATAGATACTATAGATGTTACTCTCACACTGTAAAACACTGTGAAATCAGATTACTTTTAAATGATGTATCACAAAGTCATGGAAAAAAGCAGTTGTGAGTATGGAATCCCAGGTCTTATATCCCAGCTTGTTTTCACTCTGCCTGTAAAATGGGAGATAATATCCTCCAGCCTGTCCGCCTCACATGTTGGTTAAAAAGATTAAGCAAAATAATAGTTTGTAATTTATAATTCTATACAAAGCAAAGATCTTATTATTTATAAAAGGAAGAGACATGAAAGAACTTGCTTCCCTCCTCTCTCTACCATGTGGGAGTATAACAAGAAGGCATCCTTCTACAAATCAAGAAGAGGGCCTTCACCAGGAACCAAATTGGCTGGCACCTTGATCTTGGTCTTCTCAAATTTCTGTTGTTTAAGCCACCCAGTCTATATTTTTGATACAGCACTCCAAACTAAGACACGTGCTGATACTCTATCTTGTAAAGCAAAGTTGTTCTGTTCCCCCAAGACTTTGCTCAATTCTTGTCTGACTTGCCCTGTGGACAACCATCTTCGTAGTAAATGGAGTCTACCAAATTTTAAGACTTATATAAAACTACAGTAATCAAGAGAATGTGATGTAGGCAAATATTTTGATTATAAATTATTAGAATAGAATGGATTGTCCAGAAATAAACACACACACACGGTCTAATCATTTTCAACAAAAGCACTAAATTAATTCAATGGGGAAGAGAAAGTCCTTTAAATAAATGGTGGTACCAAATTGGGTATCTGTATAAAACAAAGTGAATCTTGACCCCTTACATCATTCCTAAAAAACTTAATTCAAGATAGGTCATATACTTATTTATAAAAGCTTCAAATAATAAAACTTCTAGAAGAAAACATGGCGACTTCACAAATGTGGAGTTGCAGTGCATTAAACTATAAAAGAAAAATACTGGTAAGTTAGATGTCTCAAATAAAAATTTTCTGCTCTTCAAAAGATACCATTAAGAAAATAGATGAGAAATAGGAGGAAAGTATTAGTTACATATATCTGACAAATCGTTTTTCAGAATATGTAAACAACTCCTGAAAATCAACAATAAAACAACAATCCAAAAAAATGGGTAAAAGACTTGAACAACACTTCATAAATGATGTACAGATGGTCAATAACTGAAAGGTGCTGAACATCATTCATTACCAAAAAAAACACAAATTGAAATCCATAATGAGCTGCCACCTCACACCCCCTAGAACAGTTAAAATAAAAAATACTGCTTTACTAAATGTTGGCAAGGATGTGAAGCAACAGGAAGCATCATACACTGCTGGTAAAGTTAAACATACTTATACCCTATAACCAACAATTCCACTCCTAGCTAAGAAAAATGAAAGCATATGTTAATAAAATGCCTTTTAAAGAATGCTTATAGCAGCCTTATTCATAATAACTAAAAGCTGCCAACAACCTGAATATCTATCAACAGGAGCACTAATAAGCAAATTGCGGTATATTTACACAATGAAATACTACTATATAGTAGGCTGTTCTTACGTTGCTATAAAGAAATACCTGAAGCTGGGTAATTTATAAAGAAAAGAGGTTTAATTGGCTCATAGTTCTACAGGCTGTACAAGCATTGCACCAACATCTGCTGGGGTTCTGTGAGGGCTTCAAGAAGCTTATAATTATGGCTTACAAGAAGGTTTAGGGGAGCAACCACATCACATGATGAGAGTAGCAGCAAGAGTTGGGATTGGAGAGGTGCAACACACTTTTAAACAACAGCTCTCACATGAATTCAGACCAAAACTCACTTATCACCAAGGGGATGGTGCTAAACCATTCATGAGGGATATGCCCCCATGATCCGACACTTCCAACACCAGACCCCACCTCCAACACTGGGGATTACATTTCAACATGAGATTTGGAGAGGACAAACATGCAAACTATATCAACTACTCAGCCAAAAAAAAAAAAAAAAAAAAAAAGAACAAACTACTAAAATATGCAACAACATGGATGAATCTCAATCTCTCTCTCGCTATATATATATATATATATATTCATTCAAATATGTGGGTGTGTATATATATGTATATACACATATATACATATATATACACACACACATGCATATTTGAATGAAAGAAGTCAGACAAAAAGGAATATATATTGTGTGATTCCATTTATATGAACACCAAGAACAGGCAACATTAACCTCTAGTCATATAAATTAGAAAGTAGTAGTCTCTGTGTGTGGGCTAGGGGAGGAGGGAGAGGCATGAGGGTAGTTTTGGTGAACTGACAAGCTACAGATACAAATAATACAAATAAACACTTTGGACTGACATAAATGTTCTAAATTTTGTTTTAGGTATCATTTTCATGAGTGTATATAATTATAAAATTGGCAAAAGTCATACTCTGAACATTTAATACATATGTACTTCATTGAATATAAATTATACAACCATTTAAAAGTGGCCTGTAATCCTCAGGAATTAAGTAGTCACTGAAGGCACACCTTTGTTGGGAATGGCAGGAATGAAGAATACAAAGACTGTGGGGTGATTTTTCTATTTATGACTGTACTAGGATGCTTAAAGAAAAATGTGATAAGCTCAGAGGCCCAGAGAACTTCTATGATTACCTTAAAACTTTATTAATTGCTGGGATGACACATCCAAATCAAGTATTAATGCTGTGAAGAGCTAAATTACAAGGTAAGTTGAATAAACAGACTCCTCAAGTCTCTTATATAAGAAATTAAGGCATTGATTGGGAAGGAGTTGGATCTTTAGAGTTGTGATAGAGAGGTTGGGTGAATTCAGATAGCTCTATTACCTTAATACACAGACACTACAGAGCTTTTTGCTTTCTGAAGAACTCCTCCCTTCCTGTCTATAGGGCTGGTCTTGTACTCCTTGAAAATTCTGAAGTAACTTAATCTGAGGAATTTACCTTGTGAATCAATTGAGAAGAACTGATTGTTCTAAAAACTCAACTGTTATCACTTCTTTATACCTCTAGACTACATCACCTAGTAGAAATATAATGTGAGCCACATATGTAATTTAAAATCTTCTACTAGCTACTTTTAAAATAGTGAAAAAGAAATAGTAATGGTTAAATTTTGGTAATATATTTTATTTAACTCAATGTATACAAAATATCATTTCTGGTGGCATTGGTGGTATAGTGGTGAGTATAGCTGCCTTCCAAAATATCATTTCAACATAATCAGTATGAAAATCAAGATATTTTATGTTCTTTTTCATATGCAAAATGTGTGTATTTTGCATTTACAACATGTCTCAATTCAGAATCATCACATTTCAAATGTTTGAAATAGCTATAGGTGGCCGGTGGCCGTTGTATTCTCCATATTGGACCAGGGTTTCTTAATGTCAGCACTGTTGACATTTTGTTGTGGAGGATGTCCTGTGCATTGCAGGATGTTTAACAGCATCTCTAGCCTCTACTCACTAGATGCCAGCAGGACACTTGCCCTTCCTCTTTGGCTGTGGCAAAAAAATGTCAAGAACCACTGGTCTAGATCTAAAGTTAGATCTCACAATCTTCCAGGGTATAATAAAAGATCTGACCTGGGAGAAGGCTTTCATACCAAAAAAGTGCAAGATTTTGCTTATTCATATTGGCAGAAGACTATAGAAAATGATAACGAATTCCAAGTGTGGCAGACCAGGGATGAAGGAATATTTTTGATGAGACCAAGATATTATTAATATGAATACATTTACCAGAGACCATAATTCACTGTGCTTGCTTTGAACATCTGGGAGTGGCTGTCAAGGTTTGCTCAGTTGGTTGATTGAAACTAAATAAAGTTGAGATGTTAGAAATCTCTTGATTTTAGAGGATTGAATTAAAAGACTTAGGGAAGGGGTAATGAAGAGAGGTTGATTAATGAGTGTAGACATACAGTTAGATAGAAGAAATAAGACCCAGTGTTTGACAGATAAGTAGGGTGACTATAGTTAACGATAATCTATTGTATATTTCAAAATAACTAGAAGAGAACAATTTGAATGTTCATAGCATAAAGATAAATATTTAAGGTGATGGATAGCCTGACTATCCTGATTTGATCTTTACACATTACACATTCATATAAATGTATCCAATTATCACATGTACCCTGAAAATATGTACATCTAGTATGTATCAATTTTTAAAGAAGACTTAGGGAACAGTACTGTATGAATGGATTTATCATATGTTACCCAGTCATCTCCTTTCAAAGGTGTTCTGAGAGGGCCAAAGGACCTTCTTTTTACTAAAGCATTGAGAAAATATAGGGAATGCCAGAATCCTTTAAAAGCTCTGTAGCTGCTATTCTATAAGCCTGGGGATAAAGATGCTGCCATTGCATGAAATCCCTAATTCCCTAATGGAAATAGTAAGATCCCAAAGTGATAGAGGCCAAGTGATACCACTGAGCCATCAGAGATGAGACATCTGTTGTTACCATGATACCAGCAGGGCGTATCATATTGTTTGACTAAGGGGGATCTTTAGGAGTTGATAATTAATCACTGCCCCTATAATTGAAATGGATAGTCTGATAAGATTCTACTTAATTTGTACAGCAAAAAATTTACCAGAACTAATCAAGAGACCTGAATGTCATAACCTTAAAGGAGATTTACAGCATCTTGACATTGGCTTTTTGACTCATGGTTATTATAATAGGAAGACAAAGTGGACGCCTTTGGAACTGCCCTTATCTACTAAAAGATTAAACCAAAGGCAGTACCATACTCCTAGGGGAATTCCAGTGATTAGTGGCACTATTAAAGAGTGCAGAGATGTAAAGGTGGTGACTCTCCATCACACTTTCATTTAACCTTCTGTTTGTCCTCTGCAAACAGAAGGTTATCTAAAATGTTGCTTTTTAATTTTGAAGTATTATTTGTATTCAAGTATCTTTATTCTATTTCATTGTCTGCTATTTTTACATTCTAGTCTCTATTTGTTGCCATGAAGGTAGAAATCACAATTTCTACCCAACACTGTAGTGTTGCATCCTACACACAAATGTACTTTAGTGAGCACATATGTTCATGTATCATCTATGGCTTTTCTTGGTATGACAATGGCAGAGTTAAATAGTATCACAGAGACCATGTGACCTGCAAAACCTATTAATAAAATACTATCTGGCTGTATGAGCCCATTTTCATACTGCTATAAAGAATTGCCTGAGACTGGTAATTTATAAAGGAAAGGGGTTTAATTGACTCACAGTGTAGCGTCGCTGGGGAGGCCTCAGGAAACTTACAATCATGATGGAAGGTGAAGGGGAAGCAGGACACCTTCTTCGTTAAGGAGAAGTGCCCAGTGGAGGGGGAAGGGCCCCTTACAAAACCATCAGATCGCTTGAGAACTCACTAGCATGGGGGTAAACTGCCCCCATGATTCAATTACCTTCACCTGGTCTCTCTCGACACGTGGGGATTATGGGGATTACAATTCAAGATGGGATGTGGTTGCGGACTCAGAGCCTAACCATATCACTGGCCCTTTACTGAAAATGTATTAATTCTGTCTCCCGCTTTAAATTATGAAAGGGACAATTACAGTACTGATGGAAAAACATTGCTGGAGTGCTTTAGTGAAACGAATTACTTAGGTAGCAGCGTGCCACGGTTACGGCTTAGTTGACAGTTACTCTACTTGTGAACTTCATAGGTTGGTGTACGATTCTTAACATGAACATTAAGTAGAGGCATTGAATGAAGATATTTTTCCGATTAAAATCTTGCTTTGCTTCTTCAGGACTTTATAAACCAGACCAGCTGGCTGTAGCACAGATACGAAAGACTTTGAGACCTTGAAGGCACCTTGGAGAACATCCTCAGGCTTTCTCATTTAACAGGAAAAAACCTGAGGCCCAGGGAGGCATCTCAGCTAAAAATACTACTATACATTTAAAAGGAGGTTTTTTCTGGTCGCAGTTGCCTTCACGTTTTCAAATCTTCTCTTTAAAAAGCAAAAGCAGGGCACATCCAGGCCAAGCGCCAGAAAACTCGGAATTGGCTTTATTTCCTTTTTTTCTAGTTGGGCTCGGTTATGATTTTCGGTAACGTACACAAGTGCTGTCCTTTTCCATAAACAAACGCTTAAAAAAAAAGTTTACCCGAGAAACAAGGATAGACACGAAGCTGCCTTCCCTGCCCGGTTCCTCACCCTCGCCAATAGCTACAGGCGCTGCCCGCGTCCCTAACCCGGACCAATCGGCAGCCTGCTGCGGGCCTGACGGGAGGGGCGGGGCCGCCGTTGCCAGAGAAGCCACTAGCCGGTTACTAGCTGCGCTTTTGTTCCACTTCTGCGGGCACTCTTCCGCGGCGAGCAGGTCTAGGAATTCGCCTGCTTCCCACCTCGCGTCCCTTGCCTTCCTTCCTAGTCTACCCACTGTAGTGCCCCCTGCATCCCGCTCCCTCCTAGCCGACCCACAGTACAAGGATTGCCAGGGTTGCCATTGGAGCAGCCGTGGCGCATCTGACCCTTTTTTTTATAGCGCGGCGACGGCGGGCTGTCGTCACGACGACGTGCGGACGCAGCGGCGGGGGCGTAAGTACGCGTTTTGGGTTGGGGACGACTTTGTGGGGAGCCTAGCTGCAGCTGGGCGTTTACCGCGGGAGCCGTTAGAGGTCTGGAGGTGAGGGCAGTGGTGGGTCCCGGAAGTAAAAGGTCGTCGCGCCCACCCAGCCCCCTCCGCGCAAACCCTCCACCTCCCTCAGGCTGACTACCTGGCCTGGGAAAAGGGCGGCGAGACTCACTCTTAGGAAGCGTGTGGTCCCTGGGACGTCAGGGCAGATGTTAGCGTGAGGTGGGCTTGTCCAGAACGAAGTCCTGACCGGGCTGTTCCCGGATATGGTTGCGTTTCTTTCAGAAATAGTGACCTGTTAATCATTGGGCTGGCTTTTAAGCGCCCATCATGTGATATATCAAGATTGTAGGAAGCCCTGGGGGCTTCGTAAGTGAGGTATATTGCAGGAATCCTCAGGAAATAATTCCTTCTCCAGGATTCCTCTAGGTCCCAGCCCCTTTAGGCGACCCCTGTAGTGCGGGATTGACCTAGGGTCGTGGAGAGTGCTAAAGGCCGACTTGTGTTCAGTCCCAGCTCTGCCACTGAACCCGCTGTGTGGTCTTGTCTAGGTTACTGAACCTTCCTGGATTCCTTACTGATAACTGTAAAATGGAGACAATAATCATCACTTTGGGGTGGTTGTAATACGAGATTAAGTAAACGCAGGGCCATTAAGGTGGCACCGAATGTAGGTGGTTAGTGAGTGGTGGTGCTTGTTGTTTACTGAGAATAACCATACTGGGGCTGCTGTTGGGTATAAAATCTATTTCGAAGACAGTTTCCTCATCACGCAACGCATAGTACGGTTTCAAGTGTTTTTGAATGAATGAGGTTCTTGGAGTTTTAAGTGCAACTGAGTTATGGTTAAAGAAACAAACCGGGCCGGGAGCGGTGGCTCACGCCTGTAATCCCAGCACTTTGGGAGGCCGAGGTGGGCGGATCACGAGGTCAGGAGATCGAGACCATCCTGGCCAACAAGGTGAAATCCCCGTCTCTACTAAAACAAATACAAAAAATTAGCCGGGCTTGGTGGCGGGCGCCTGTAGTCCTAGCTACTCGGGAGGCTGAGGCAGGAGAATGGCGTGAACCCAGGAGGCGGAGCTTGCCGTGAGCCGAGATCGCGCCACTGCACTCCAGCCTGGGCGACAGAGCGAGACTTGTCTCAAAAATAAAATAAAATAAAAAATAAACAAACTGCAGAAAACCTGTCTGCTTTTGAAATTAGTTTGATATTCTGCTTATAGTAAGAATGTCATGATCATGTTTATGATCTGCTTTTTGCTTCTGTTTTTCATCTTCTTATTTCACAATGGATGTGTATTTATAGTGTAGTTTTTCTATCCCAAAAGTTACTTGTGACAAACTTTAGAACAATGGAATTTAGTGATCTGGTCGCGATCTGCTCTCTCTCTTTAGAATTGTAGTCTGTGCTTTTAGGTAGCTCACTCATTACTCATTTCCTTGTCCAGAACAGTTTTCATCTTTTGAATCTGAATTGAACTTATGAGTATTAAAACCTGACTGAATAAAGGCAAGTTTGTGTGTTACTTTTTGCTTTGTAGATTTTTATATTTATGTTTTAGTATCTCATGGCTTTTTTTTTTTTTTTTTTTTTTTTTGAGATGGGGTCTCGCTCTGTCGCAGTGGAGTGCAGTGCCGAGATCTCGGCTCACTGCAACCTCCGCTTCCCGGGTTCAAGTGATTCTCCTGCCTCAGCCTCTCGAGTAGCTGGGACTACAGGCGCCCACCACCACGCCTAGCTTATTTTTGTATTTTTAGTAGAGATGAGGTTTCACCATCTCATGGCTTTTAATTCAAAACTGAGTTCCACCAATTCTTTACTTGTAATCTTGGACAAGCTATTTAACCCTTCTAATATTTAATTTCCTTATTTATAGCTTTTTAATAGCAACCTTGTGAAGCTTTTGTGAGATGATGTTTATAAGGTCAGGCAGTGCTCTTCTCAGTAAATGGCAACAGCTGTCATGTTGAAGGAAAGGAATATGCTTTATGTTTATCTGGTACAGGATGGTGACTTTATTTGGGATTAGACAATATTCTGAACATCTTTGGCCCAGTCTTTTTCCAGGTAATTGGGCTCTATATGGACACTCAAAAGTGTCCGAGTTTAAACAATAAATAATTCAGTCGCCCTAACTTATATTTGAGAACCTAATCTATGCTCCCCACTGTGTTAGGTAATTTTTTAGGGCAGAGAGTGATGCGTATATTTGTTCTCACGGTTAATAGCAAGTTTAAAAGAGAACTAAAATATGAGCATTTATGGAGCAGTTAAATTCTAAACTGTATGATTCTGAAAATACTTTTGTTTAGAGTTCTTGGTGGGCTGGAGAAATCAGGGCAACACTTTGAGAAGGAAATGGGATGTTGGCTTTGAAGTACATGCCGTGTTTACAGACCAGTCACTCTTGCTGTCAACTCTTCTGCCTATATTATCCAGTCTGCAGCCCATCTTTTAAATATACATCCTTCTTTATTCATTAGAGAGAGGGATTACTAATTAGTTATCTAATCTAATCTCTCTGTATCAGAAAATTTTTTTTTCCATTTTGGTAGCTTTTACCCATAAGATTTATTTTCCAGCTTTTTGCCTGTTTCCAAGATTCCTATCCTTTTTTTTTTTCATACAATTACCTCTCTAGTAAAATTTTGACTAATGTCCAGAATAGTAGGGGGAAAAAAAAAGAGCATCCCTGTATCTACTTTGTGTTCCTTGCTGAATATTTCATGGTGACTTTTTTCAGTAGAAGCTGTGTTTGAAGCCAGTGGAAGTTAGTTTTCTAAGAATTTGTGTTTGGCAAACAAAATGTGCAGGTTTCATGTGCTATTCTCTTCAGAGAGATTGTTTTAAAATATGTATTCGTCTGAAGTTAGTTAATTTACTTAGTCTGATGTAGGTGTTAAGGAAGGTCATGGACCATGATTTTCCTTTTTCTCTGACCATGGCTAGCACCATAGTCCCTGAACAGTTATCCCCAAGTGCTTGCTGTTGGCCACAGTGGAACATAGTTTAGTGAATGTAGCTGTATCAGCATAGCCTACGAGCACTCCTGGAAAAAGCTTTAAGTACATGTCCTCTTGGCAGTAGACTGGCAAAATTGTCTCTCTATAGGAAATGTAAATCTTTAAACATTTTAAAATATTTTAAAATTGCTGATCTTTAAGGATTTTTAAATGGTTTTTAAAAATTTTTTATTTCCATAGGTTTTTGGGGAACAGGTGGTATTTGGTTACATGAGTGAGTTCTTGAGTGGTGATTTGTGAGATTTTGGTGCACCCATCCCTGAGCAGTGTACACTGAATCCAGTTGGTAGCCTTTTATCACTCACCCCCTTCCCACCCTTTCACCCTGAATCTCCAAAGTCCCCTGATTCATTCTTACGCCTTTGCATCCTCATAGCTTAGCTCCCACTTATGAGTGAGAACATATGATGTTTGGTTTTCTATTGCTGAGTTACTTCACTTAGAGTAATAGTCTCCAATTCCATCCATGTTGCTGCAAATGCCATTAATTTATTCCTTTTTATGGCTGAGTAGTATTTTATCATATATATTATATATATGTATATCACAGTTTTTTTACTCATTGTTTGATGGACATTGTGTGGCTATAAACATGCATGTGTGAGTATCTTTTCTATATAATGACTTCTTTTCCTCTGGGTAGATGGCTAGTAGTGGGATTGCTGGATCAAATGGTAGCTCTATTAGTTCTTTAAGGAATCTCCACACTGTTTTCCATAGCGGCTGTACTAGTTTACATTCCCACCAGCAGTGTAGAAGTGTTCTCTTTTCACTGCATCCATGCCTACATCTATTATTGCTTTTTGATTATGGCTGTGCTTGCGGGAGTAAGGTGGTATCACATTGTGGTTTTGATTTGCATTTCCCTGATCATTAGCGATGTTGAGCATTTTTTCATGTTTGTTGGCCATTTGTATATATTCTTTTGAGAATTGTCTATTCATGTCCTTAGCCCACTTTTTGATGGGATTTTTTTTTCTTGCTAATTTGAGTTCATTGTCGGTTTTGGATATTAGTCTTTTGTCAGATGTATAGATTGTGAAGATTTTCTCCCACTCTGTGGGTTGTCTGTTTACTCTGCTGACTATTCCTTTTGCCATGCCAAAGCTCTTTAGTTTAATTAAGTCCCAGCTATTTCTCTTTATTTTTATTGCATTTATTTTCTTGGGTTCTTGGTAATGAAATCTTTTCCTAAGCCAATATCTAGAAGGGTTTTTCTGATGTTATCTTCCAGAATTTTTATAGTTTCAGGTCTTAGATTTATATAGTTTCAGGTCTTAGATTTAAGTCTTTGATCCATCTTGTGTTGATTTTTGTGTAAGGTGAGAGATGAGGATCCAATTTCATTCTCCTACATGTGGCTTGCCAATTATCCCAGCACCATTTGTTGAATAGGGTGTCTTTTCCCCACTTTATGTTTTTTGCTTGCTTTGTCAAACATCAGTTGGCTGTAAGTATTTGGGTTTATATCTGGGTTCTCTATTCTGTTCCATTGGTCTATGTACCTATTTTTATACCAGTACCATGCTGTTTTGGTGACTGTGGCCTTATTGTATAGTTTGAAGTTGGGTAATGTGATGTCTTTTCACCTAGTCTTGCTTTGGCTCTGTGGGCTCTTTTTTGGTTCCAAGTGAATTTCAGGATTGTTTTTTCTAGTTCTGTGAAGAGTGATGATGATATTTTTATGCGAATTGCATTGAAATTGTAGATTGCTTTTGGCAGTATGGCCCTTTTCACAATATTGATTTGACCCATCCATGAGCATGGGATGTGTTTCCATTTGTTTGTGTCATCTATGATTTCTTTCAGCAGTGTTTTATAGTTTTCCTTGTAGAGGTCTTTCACCTCCTTGGTTAGGTATATTCCTAAGTATTTTATTTTATTTTGTTTTGTTTTTGCAGCTATTGTAAAAGTGGTTGAGTTCTTGATTTGATTATCAGCGTGGTCACTGTTGGTATATAGCAGTGCTACTGATTTGTGTACATTAATTTTGTATCTTGAAACTGCTGAATTTATCAGTTCTAGGAGCTTTTTGGAGGAGTCTTTAGGATTCTCTAGGTATAGAATCATACCATTAGCAAACAGCAACGGTTTGACTTCCTCTTTACCAATTTGGATGCCCTTTATTTCTTTCTCTTCTCTGATTGCTCTGGCTAGGACTTCCAGTACTATGTTGAATACAAATGATGAGAGTGGGCATCTTTGTCTTGTTTCAGTTCTCAGAGGGAATGCTTTCAACTTTTCCCCATTCAGTATTTTGTTGGCTATGGGTTTGTCATAGATGGCTTTTATTACATTGAGGTATGTCCCTTGTACGCCAATTTTGCTGGGGGTTTTAATCATAAAGGGATGCTGGATTTTGTCAGATGCTTTTTCTGCATCTATTGAGATGATCGTGTGATTTTTGTTTTTAATTCTGTTTATGTGGTGTGTCACATTTATTGACTTGTGGATGTTAAACCATTCCTGCCTGCCTGGTATGAAACCCACTTGATCATGGTGGATTATCTTTTTGATATGTTGTTGAATTCACTTAGCTAGTATTTTGTTAAGGTTTTTTTTTTTTTTTTTTTTTTTTTTTTGAGATAGAGTCTCACTCTGTTGCCAGGCTGGAGTGTATTGGCATGGTCTTGGCTCACTGCATCCTCCACCTCCCGAGTTCAAGCAATTCTCTGCCTCAGCCTCCCCAGTAGCTGAGATTACAGGCGCCCACCACGATGCCCAGCTAATTTTTGTATTTTTAGTAGAGACAGAGTTTCACCATCTTGGCTAGGCTGGTCTTGAACTCCTGACCTGGTGATCCACCCACCTCAGCCTCCCAAAGTGCTGGGATTACAGGCGTGAGCCACCACACCTGGCCTTTTAAGAATTCTTGCATCTATGTTCATCAGGGATATTGGTCTGTAGTTTTCTTTTTTGGTTATATCCTTTCCTGGTTTTGGCATTAGGGTGATATTGGTTTCATAGAATGATTATGGAGGATTCTCTCTTTCTGTGTCTTGTGGAGTAGTGTCAATAGGGTTGGTACCAATTGTTCTTTGAATGTCTGGTAGAATTCAGCTGTGGATCTATCTGGTCCTGGACTTTTTTTTTTGTTGGTAATTTTTAAAATACCATTGCAGTCTCACTGCTTGTTATTGGTCTGTTCAGGGTTTCTCATTCTTCCTGATTTAAGCTAGGAGGGTTGTATCCAGGAATTTATCCATCTCCTCTAGGATTTCTAGTTTATGTGTGTAAAGGTGTTCATAGTAGCGTGAGTGATCTTTTGTATTTCTGTGGTGTCAGTTGTAGTATCTCCCGTTTCATTTCTAATTGAGCTTATTTGAATCTTTTCTCTTCTTGATTAATCTTGCTAATGGTCTATCAATTTATCTTTTCAAAGGACCAGCTTTTTGTTTCATTTATCTTTTGTATTTTTTTTTCAGTTTCATTTTGTTCTGCTCTGATCTTGGTTATTTCCTGCCTTCTGTTGGGTTTGGGTTTGTTTTGTTCTTGTTTCTCTAGTTTCTTGAGATGTGACCTTACATTGTCTGTTCATGTTCTTTCAGACTTTTCAATGTAGGCATTTAAGGCTAGGAACCTTTTTCTTAGCACCACCTTTGCTGTATCCCAGAGGTTTTGATAGATAGTGTCACTCTTATCATTCAGTTTGAAGAATTTTTAAGTTATCTTTAAAATGATTTGATCATTAAACATTTAAACATGTATACAGAATACGTGTCTTTGTTTCACCCACCACTGACAAGTTGTACAAAAGTACATTTGTCAGTTAACAGTATATTCCACATTACTGAAAACATTTTATTGTGAAATGTCTGCTTTTCTATACAAAAATACATTTGGTCCAATAAAATGATTGCGTTTCTTATAAAGTAGGACTTTTTATGCTAAACAAAATTATTACATTTTTGTTCAGCACATATTTTTTATTACACAATTATCACAACACAAAAGCAGTGGAGTACCTTGGAATCTCTGAACAATATTTATCCTGGAGAAGATGACTGTTGATAACTTTCATGGAAATTCCTGAGACAAATAGTTGTCTTCCTTGTGTGTTGAGAAACCAGTAATGTAATGTAGATTCCATTTTAGAATGTTAGGTAGAAAGTCATTCTGAATTCCTATTTTTACAGTGTGTTGATTTTATTTATTTGTTTACCCTTTAAGATAAGTGGCAGTTACCAATTATAGGTGATGAAGCAGGAAAATTTTATGACTTTATCTTATGATAAAACTTTTAGAAAAGTTGTGTATAAAATGCCAATACCAAACTAGTCTTATCTTGTAAAATATTTTCTACAAATTGAAAATTTCTATCTTTTTACATTGTTTTTTAAACCTTTATTCCAAATATAGGAACCATTTGTCTTTTAATGATCCCTGAAAAGACAAATCAAGAGGTGAATTAAAAAAAAAAGGCAAACAGTCTTTAGTCATTATATTCTTTAAAAGCTCTAAGCCTTATGTGTTTTCCTTCAATTATTGCTTAGCTTTTATGAGGCTTGTAGGTGCTGAGGATTCAAATATAAAAAAGACATTCTTTCTTGAGATTCCAGTCCACAGAGAGACAAATATGACAAATATTTAAACAAGTAAAGGGTTGGTACCAGTTGCTTTCTGTATGGGGATAGCTATTGCAACTGAATGAATTAGTAGATGATGGTTCTCTTGATTGCAGTGACTTATCCCGAGCATATTCTTCTTAATTTTTAGGTTTGGTTTTTTTATTTTATTTTGTATACTTGTAATTCTTCTAGTCTATAGATAGCTCAAAATGTTGTTATACCATTGTAATAGATGTTGCATATTTGCAGCATTCAAGGGAGTCATCCTAGACTATCTGTTGGTTACTTAGCAGTTCTTTTTGGACTTCACTTTCTGGTATTTAAAAAATATGACTATACTTCATTGGCCTGTTTCCTAAATATTTGTCTCTATAGTATATAGAACATTCAGATAAAATATATACATTTTATGGACACTTCGGAAGGTTTCTGAATGGCTAATTTAAATAATCTTCAACCTGTAATTTCACTTCTACTCTAAGTGTTAAAAATTCTTGAATATAATATGTTTTGTAATACAGACATATAAAACTAAATTACAAGGAGGTAAATATCCAAAAAAATGTAGAAAACCTTAAATATAACCTTTGATTTTGTGTAAACATAAAATGAAGTCAGGGAACACATTACCACGTGTTGTTAGAGTTGGGAAAATAGAGCCTTAATGGTTGCCAAAGCTCTAACTCATTATTTAAATTGGAGTAGTTTTGAAGAAATTAATAAATATTCACATTTTTAAAGTGACATCTACAGTTGTGAGTAAAAACAATTAGATTAGTAAAATTTGGAAGTAATGTCATCTGTCTGGTCTTTTCATTATCACCAATAATATTCTAGATTGAGTTGGGAATAGGAGTAAGTGAATTTAATTTTGAAAAGTCTACTTGCAATTGAGTATCCTGTCCTTTGTAGCTATTGTTGCCAACTACTTTGAAAAGTTGAATTTCTACAGATTTAGGCATAAATAACATATATTTCTTATGGCATGGGCCTAATAAGACAGACTATAGGTAACCCATAGTTTTTATATTTGTTTTATAGTCCTGCTGGGTTCAAATATTGTAATACTTCAAGAAATAGACTAATAAAGATTTTTACACTCGTGATTATTTAGGAATTATCAGGCCTTTTGGAAACAGTGTATAGAAATTGGCAATTGTTGAGTGGTTGTGCTGTGCAATTTTGATACAATTTTGAATTAATATAACAATGAGTAGCAGTTATACTTCTTATTTTGTCTTTGAAATGTTATTCTTTTACATAGCCTTATAACCTTTATTTTTTATGAGAGAGTAATGACAAAAAAACTCTATTGAAATAAATTTAATAACTAAAATATTTCCTAGCTTTCAGCTTATGTGGAGAAGTCGCTGTGAAGCCACCTATAAATCCATTTACTGAATTTATGGAGAAGGCTGTAAATGATGGAAGTCATTCAGAAGAACTCTTTTCCCATCTTAAAACTATATCAGAGAAAGAAGATTTACCACGGTGTACCAGTGAAAGTCATCTCAGCTGGTATTCTCATCAGTATCAGGAAATCTAAATTTCCGATTCCAGGATTTCCTGTTTTGTCTATAATATAAATTATTTGAATCAAATACAGCACTCTTTTAAGAGTATCTTTTCCAAATCTAGTATTTGTTTATTAAAATATATTTAATCTGATTACAAAGATACTCATCTAGCAGAATTCAGCTAGTTTTTTTGAATCTTAATGAAAGCCATTAAAAATAAAAACCTGGCCGGGCACAATGGATCATGCCTGTAATCCCAGCACTTTGGGAGGATGAGGCAGGTGGATCACTTGAGGTCAGGAGTTCAAGATCAGCCTGGCTAACATGGTGAAACCCCATCGCTACTGAAAAAATGCAAAAATTAGCCAGATGTGGTAGCGTGTGCCTCTTGTCCCAGCTACTTGGAAGGCTGTGGTAGAAGAATCACTTGAACCCGGGAGGCGAAGGTCGCAGTGAGCCGAGATAACGCCACTGCACTCTTGAGTGACAGAGCCTGGGTGACAGAGCGAGACTCCATCTCAAAAAAGAAAAAGACAAAAAAAAATGAAAACCTCATCTGTTAAGAATTTGTAAAATAAAGCTATTTAAGATAAATGAAAATATAATATGTGATATCAGAAATGTAGTTAATGAATGTGAAATCACTGTCATATACACTTGTTATTTACATGAAATATTGCCCCTGTCAAATGGCAATCTTAGTATGCCATTACTGTCAGTATGGATAGCTTAGTCCAGTTTCTGGTTGAACTTGTTATGAATGAAAATAATATTTTATCATCTATAATCACACTTGACTTTCTGCCCATGGTTTTTAATAAGGGACAGGTGTCGTTTATAGATAGAATGTTCTTAGGCTCATTACTTTAAGCCAGTTGTGCCTAAGAACACACATATTTTTGACATAGCCTCTAAGATGCTATTGGTTTGTTAATGAGCCGTTACGTTTTACAAAGAAAGAGAAAAGCTGCCAATTAAAGAGTTTCCATATCACTTGGGAATTTTATTTATAAATATTGAAAATGCTCCTTCAAACTTAACTATGTGTACATCTTTAATCCAAATAACTTTTGTGATTACATATAGGTAAAATATAAGTAAAATAAAGTATTCTTAAAATTTGCTTACACTCAAAGTCCAAGTTTCGAGCTACTTTTGAACTAAAAGTTGTCCTTGCTATTAAGAGTACTGTATAGGATACGGCATTTCTGAGGAGCATCTTTAAATGAAGTGGATTTAACTTAAATTTTGTATGTGCATTTGTAATTAGCATGAAGCAGGACATTCTAAATGAAAAGACTGAATTGGAAGCAACACTTAAGGAAGCGGAGTTGGTAACTTGTTCTATAGAATTGCTTTTGCCACTATTTAAGGACACCATTGAAAAGATTAATTTTGAAAATGTGAGTGACTTATTAATATATAATAAAATGAAAAACTAGTATAATACTCAGAATGCATTAACTGAGGTCTCATATCTTATATAGGTATGCTCACATATGAGTATTTAATACCAAAAATGAGGGTTTATCAGAATTCTTTATTCCCGTGTCATTAACTACAATTCTTTTCCTGAAAGATAATCTCAGCATACACTTGATAAGAGGCTAAGCTAGAAACAATATATTTTGGATGTTTGAATTACCTGGAGTTGAACTAGAAAATCAGCTTTTCTTAAGAGTGAATTTTAAACTAAAATCTTCTGAGAGATGAAATATATCTGTTTCTATAGTATTATTTGGAGTAGAGAACTATTTTTAAATTTCAGCATATTAAAGTTTAAATTAGGGACAAACAATAGATTATCTTCTATAACTTTTATTTAAATAAAAGCCTAAAATGCTTTTATAATTTAAGCTCTTATTTTGATTTCATTTTAATGTACTGTATAACAGATCCAATTTACTATTAACAAATTTTGTAATGTTTATTATTACTATGCACAAAAGAATCACTTTGTTTAGTAGGAAAAAATACTGTTTGATAATATCATATTTTAGAGGGTTTTAATTAATGCTGTGTCTTAAAATGTGTATGTGGTTCTTATAATTTGTCAGGCGAATCTTTCTGCATCGAATTTGAAGATTTCTGAACAGAAGGAAATATTAACAAAAGAATTAGACACCTTCAAAAGTGTAAAACTAGCTTTAGAACATCTTCTTAGAAAGAGAGACTACAAACAAGTAAGGCATCAACACTAAGCACTCATTTTAATAGTGATATTTCTCATTTGAAGGATACATTATTTTTAAACTGTAGAAATTATTGGTATATTTGAAATGGAAATAATTCTTTGAATTTTGTCAGTCATTAATCCCTACCTTTAATGTTTCATAAGTAGTTGTATATGAAAACCACGTTTTTATAGAAAATGTATTCTTATTTTTCATCTCAAAAACTTTGTTATACTTAGTTTAGCTGATTCTAATAAAATATACACTTTTTGAGTTTAAGCTCTTTGTACATTATATTTCTACATATCTATATATTCTTCATCTGGTAAAAGCTTTATTGAAATAGAATTCACATACCATACACTTCTTCCATTTAAATTATAAAATTCAGTGGTTTTCATTGTATTCACAGAGTTGTGCGGCCATCACCACAGTCAATTTTAAAGCATTTTTATCACTCCAAAAAGAAAGCTTATACCCTTTAAATCACCTAAATTATTCTTCTGACTCCCTTTTGGCTTTTTCCTACGATAAAAATTATTTCAGAATTGTAAAAACTATCTAATATTAGGTAATAGTTTTTGTTATTAAAAAGTTACATATTGATAGAAAATTGTGATAAGCAGAGAAATATTCTCTTGATCTCAGCACTTAGTGAAACATCACTATTAAGGACTGTTAATTTTATGTTGTGTACATTTTGCAGTATTTTGTTTCTTTATATATGTTATGTGTGCATATATACGTGGTGTTTTAGAAAAATGGAGTAAAACTACTATCTTTGTTTTGTAACTGGACTTTTATACTTAATACTGTATCATCAATATTTTCTCATGTATTGAATATTTTTTGAACAGAAAAGAATCTTAACTCAAGCTCTTTGAATCCTTATGGATCCAAGGATGGCCTTTATGAAATCCATGAGCCCTCTGAAATTCTGTGTACAATTTTGCATTATATGTACATATATATGTGGTTTGGGGTGAAAAGAATTGATAGCTTTTTCACATTCTAAAGGAGAAGTATGATTCTCAAAAGTGAATAAATAGTCTTCTAGGGTCTCATTTAAAATGGCTATATAGAATTCTGTTACTGATTTGCTGTAATTCTTTAAGAGATTTCTTATTGCTAGAATTTAGATTGTTGATAATTTTTGCCTATTTGTAAACAGCACTGTGTTGCATTCTATACTCTATACAAACTCTATACAAACTTCTTTTGTATAGAGGATTTTTGTGATTTTAGTGTTATTGGCCTATACTTTCTGAAGCATTCTTTTGAGATCAATTTAGTAAATTAACTAATTTCGTAAATTGCAGACCAAAAATAATTTGGAATACTTGGGCAAAAATATTTTCAATGGTTAACTCTTTTAAAAATCTGAATTAAAAGTCGTTATTAATTTATTGAGTAATGCTTATTTCACTTTCTACTTTTTTATATAGAGAAATATAATTTGTGATCACTGATTTATAACATTCTTTTCTCAGACAGGAGACAATTTACCCAGCATGTTGCTAGAAAATCTAACTGATAATGAAAGTGAAAATACTGTAAGTCTTTCCACACTTACTTTGTGTCCATTCTTCCTGTCATTGTTATTTGCATGCTGCTTGGTTTTATAAAATTAGCCAATATTATCCAAGTTGTGAAATTTCTAATTCTTATTTTATATTTGCTCAAGAATCTTAAGAAGAAGGTATTTGAAAAGGAGGCCCATATCCAAGAACTTTCTTGTTTGTTTCAGAGTGAAAAGGTAAGCAAAATTTGAGCTTTTGAGCTTTATTCATTATATTAATATTGACTCCCTTTTTTTTTCCCATCCTGGCCCCAACTCCTCAGAAATAAACACAGAAAAGTGTTTTGAAATTCTAAATTATTTGGATATTTTACAGGTTTTACCTATCAAATGTAACATCTTAATTTTATTATGTTTTTTTAGAGTTTTATGGTGTTTGTCAGGATACTTGGCATAAATTACTTCATATAGGAACTGTTTTAAATTTGTATTGTGTTTCAGTTGGGGGACAAATTAAGGAATTTTAGTGTTTGTAGGAGCATTTTAGGTATACCCATACCTTTATTTAGAAAGATAGATGGGAATTTTAAAAAAGAGATGATTATCAGGAGCCATTAAATAAAAAAGGTTGGGGGATAAAACTTAGCCCTGGTTGGGCATGAAATACATTTGTAATAGGGGTGACAGTTTATGTAAAGCAGTGCTTTGCTTTTTATCAGCTGTCTAGATTGTGCCTAAATCAGGGTAAAATTAAAAATATTGGGCTGGGGATACAGCAAATAATATGGATTTTTTTGGTTTTCTCTTTCTCTTTGTTACAGGCAAATACTTTGAAAGCAAACCGTTTTTCCCAATCAGTAAAAGTAGTACATGAACGACTACAGATCCAAATTCATAAAAAGGAAGCCGAGAATGATAAGTTGAAAGAATATGTAAAGGTTATATATAAATATATATCCATTTTTATAGTTTAAGTGATAAAATTAATGAAAGGCTATAAAGCCTTCCTTAGTTCTAGAATTTGGTGGTTTTAAAATACACAGTTGTTGACATGGGAAATACATATTTAAGGTAAATCTTAATATTTGTGGCCTAACTAAAGGTTTGGGTCCCAATTTCAAATAAAAATGCTGTCTCTGTTTAATACCAATCTAGGAAGGATTTATGGAATTGAATTACTTTAAAAATCATTTCCACTTTATAGTTAATTTATATTTACTGTGGAAATTCATAGAAAATAAATTTAAATATACCAAAATCGTTGTTAACATTTTGGTGTACGTTATTTCAATCTTTTTTCTCCATCTATACATACATACTTTCACACGTTTAACAGTCAATACAATGTTTATTTTTTGTTACTAATCGTAATAATTTTAAAATCAGCCCAACTTTGATGTTCACAAAATTAAGTAATTCCCTTATTAAACAACTTTGTAGGAGTATAATTAAGGGGAATTTTTTGGTTTAATTATTCTTTTGGAGTCAAAGTCACTTTGAGATAAGAATTTGAGGTGGCATATCATACAATATAAGGTAACTCTTTTTTTTTTTTCCGCCAAAGGCAAAGAAGCAATATTCCCACCTTGAGAGGTTACAGAGACTCAAACTCCATTGAGTGTGAGGACTTCTGAGTTAGATTTCTGTTTGGTTTTGCACTCCTGAGTTATAGCAGATGTCTGCAACCTGTAGCATGTTTCAAAACCATACTCGAGTTTGTGTGTGTGTGTGTGTTTCTTCCTTTAAAGGGACATTAAGTGGGTTTATCGGGGATATAAATTTTGTATGCTAGGGCACTGCAGATGAACTGGACTTGGTATTGCAGTGGTCTGTCATAGTAAATACAGGAGAACATGTGTGATTGAATACATCTGATGTGTGATTGAACATATTAGATAATCATCTTTCCCAATTTATCTTGAAGCATAGTGGTTATTTTTTATAACCATGATAATTTGGAGAAAGAATATAAGGCTAAAATCCTAAAATTTTGCTATGAAATTCAACTATAAGTGAATTCAAATTCTTTTACCAAAATGCTACTGTTAAGAAATGATTAAAAGAAACTGTCTGAGTCTATGGATTTTTTCTACATTTTCTCTCACACACTTTGGATTTAAGGCATTAAGTAATTAAGGGGTTCAGAATTTAGTTCTTTTTGACTTAGGTTTCACAGTGTTTTATTTTTTTGTTTTGTTTTTGTGTTTTTTTTTTTGAGTATGAATCCAGTGAACTCAATTTGGCAACAACAGTCTCAACTTTTTAGTGTTGAGTAATTTGTTGTATTGGGTCTTTTAAAAATTTACATTATAAATCTCTGGGAACTATCCCACAGATGCCTTGCACCAGTTTTTCTTTCTAGATCTTTGTGATGTAGCAATTAGAGTTAGAACATTTTCATATTTTCAAAAGAGACTGAGAATAATTGTCTGTATAAAATGTGACATGTATACAGACACTGCTTTGAAGATAGAAAAAGAAGATAATCAGCTTTATGTGTTCATTCATTTGGCAAATGACTTGAGAGGTTATTTTGAAATTATAAAAATAATTTGTCATTTCAGTATACTCCTTGATAGTGCATAAGTGTGGGATTTGATAAATCTGGTGAGAAGATCGTGTCTGGAACCGTGTTCAAAAAGAAAATTTAGTTTCTATTTTTAGAAGTTTTTTAACTTAAGACAGCAACTATTCATGGTGTGATGATGACACCGTGTGGACTTTTAGAGGAATGACAGCAGTGTTTCCTGTGGGATGTTCCTTTGTCTTATGTCGACTTACTGTACTGCTGTTTTTCCCCAGCTACTTGTGTTTTATGGGATTTTGTTTTTTAAAAACAATTTAAGAATGTATTGCTCCTTCTCTTAGTTTACTTAGTCACTCTTCAAAGAGATCAAATCTAAATCTTAATATATACTTCTTAATCTCAATTTTAGTGGCAGTTAAGAAGCTTAGATTTTGATGATTGTAGAGTTGAGTTGAAAAGTCCTAGGTTTAGCTTTCACTGTGACTCCTTTGCAATTTTTAAAAATTAAAATGGCTGTCTAAGGAATGGGAGACTAAAACTTAAATTCTGTAATAATTTCACATTCATTTCAATATTACACAGGTTTCGAAAATGTGAAAACATTAAAATCATAAGTCTTTAAATTAATAGATACTTAATACTCAAATACTTAAAATGCACAGTCTTAAAATAATTTGAAATAAAAGCATTTGAGTTATCACATTAAATCACATCCCTCATCTACCCAGCCTAATATTCCATCTCTCATCATGTCACCAAGAGGTATGCCAAAGAGACAGTCATGCCAGTTAGTTACAATCACATTGAATGATAGAAACATGTCCTCAATAATACTAATCTTATGACTCTTATAGTCATTAATTTATCTAAACCTGTGTTTGGTCTTGGAATAATGACTTCCATAAATTTACTTTATTGGATAAAGCAGTATTTTATTATCTTTAATGTAACTCTAGTGTCAGGGCATGCCCCCTAATTCTAGTAAATTAAAATTTGGTAAATAAATCTGTTTATCTCATCTATAGCCTTCTTAAAGATTATAATCATATATTTAAGATTTTATCTTTCAAAGTGAAGAGTCCTAATATATTTGGGGAGCTACCAATTCCTTTGAACATTGGTACGTATTTGGATTGTTTCTAGCTCAATTATGTTTTTTAAAACTAGTTTTTAAAACCAGTATGATGTATAATATTCTAGATGTGAACTAAAAAAATTATTTGAGTTAATCATAGAAGTTTTAAGGAAGTTAGTGTTTGTACCATAATCATTATAGTATCTTTAATAATGGTAGCATTAGTCTGATATAGGATATGTTTTAAATTTGCAACCTTTAACAGGTTATAGAGAAGCATTGGTCCCCAATGTGTAGAGGATTATTGTATTAGGCCATTTTAACAGTGTTATAAAGAAATACCTGAGACTGCATAGTTTATAAAGAAAAGAAGTTTAATTGGCCCACAGTTCCACAGGCTGTATAGGAAGCATGATTCTGGCATCTGCTCAGCTTCTGGGGAGGCCTCAGGAAACTTACAATTATGGTGGAAGACAAGTGGGGAGTGAGGCATCTCACATGGTGGGAGCAGAAGCAAGAGAGAGAGGAAGTAGGGAGGTGCTGCACACTTTTAAACAACCTGTTTTCGCAAGAACTCACTATCAGGAGAACAGCACCAAGAGGATGCTGTAAACCATTCATAAGAAACAACCCCCATGATCCAACCACCTCCCACCAGGCCCCAGCTCCAACACTGGGGGTTACAGTTTGACATGAAATTTGGGTAGGGACACAGATCCAAACCGATATAGTTTGGCTGTGTCCCCACCCAAATCTCATCTTGAATTGTAATCTTCAGAATCCCCATGTGTCTAGGGAGAGACCTGCTGGGAGGTGATTGGATCATGGGGGTGGTTTCCCACATCCGGTTCTCATGATAGTGAGTGAGATCTGATGGTTTTATAAGGGGCTTCCCCCCCTTGGCTCTTCACTCTTTTCTCTCCTGCTGCCACGTGAAGAAGGTCCCTGCTTCCCCGTCACCTTCTGCCATGATCGAAGTTTCCTGAGGCCTCCCTAGCCATGTGGAACTGTGAGTCAATTAAAACTTGTCCCTTTGTAAATCACCCAGTCTCAGGTATTTTTTTATAGCAGTGTGAGAATGGACTAATACAGTTAATTGGTACTGCAGAGAGTGGGATATTGCTATAAAGATACCCGAAAATGTGGAAATGACTTTGGAACTAAGTAATGGGCAGAGGTTAGAACAGTTTGGACAGCTCAGAAGAAGACAGGAAGATGTGGGAAAGCTTGGAACTTCCCAGAGGCTTGTTGAATGGTGTTGAGCAAAATGCTGATAGTGATATGGACAATGAAGTCCTGGCTGAGGTGGTCTCAGATAGAGATGAGGAACTTCTTGGGAACTGGAGTAAAGGTGACTCTTGCTATGCTTTAGCAAAGAGAGTGATGGTATTTTGCCACTGCCCTAGAGATCTGTGAACTTTGAACTTGAGAGAGATGATTTAGGGTATCTGGTAGAAGAAATTTGTAAGCAGAAAAACATTCAAGATATGACCTGGTTGATTCTGAAAGCTTTCAGTTTTATGCATTTACAGAGAGAAGATTTGAAATTGGAACATACGTTTAAAAGGGAAACAGAGCATAAAAGTTTGGGAAATTTGCAGCCTGACCATGTGATAGAAAAGAAACACCCATTTTCTGGGGAGAAATTCAAGCGGTCTGCAGAAATTGGCATAAATAATGAGAAGCCAAATATTAATGGGGAAAATGTTTCTGGGGTATGTCAGAGGTCTTCCTGGCAGTCCCTCCCATCACTGGCCCAGAGGCCTAGGAGGAAAAAGTGGTTTTGTGGGCTGGGCCTAGAGCCTTGCTGCTTTGTACAGTCTTGGGACTTGGTGCCCTGCATTCTAGTTGTGGCTAAAAGGGGCCAATGCATAGCTCAGGCCATTTCTTCAGAGGGTGGATGCCCCAAGCCTTGGCGACTTCCATGTGGTGTTGGGCCTGTGGGTGCACACAAGTCAAGAATTGAGGCTTGGGAACCTCTGCCTAGATTTCAGGGGATGTGTGGAAGTGCCTGGATGTCCAGGCAGAAGTTTGCTGTGGGGGTGGAGCCCCTATGGGGAACCTTTGCTGGGGCAGTGTGGAAGAGAAATATGGGATTGGAGACCCCACATAGAGTCCCATTGGAGCACTGCCTGGTGGAGCTGTGAGAAGAGGGCCACAAGTCCCCCAGACCCCAGAATGGTAGATCCACCGACAGCTTGCACCATGTGCCTGGAAGAGCCACAGATACTCAATGCCAGCCTGGGAAAGCAGCTAGGAAGGGGGCTGTACCCTGCAGGCCATAGGGCTGGAGCTGCCAAAGACCGTGGGAGCCCACTCCTTGCATCAGCATGACCTAGATGTGAAACATGGAGTCAAGGGAGACTGTTTAGGAGATTTAAGATTTAATGACTTCCATGCTGGATTTTGGACTTGCATGGGTCCTGTAGCCCCCTTTTTTTGGCCAATTTCTCTCATTTGGAATGGGAACATTTACCTAATACCTGTGCCCCCATAGTTTCTTGGAAGTAATTAACTTGCTTTTTATTTTACAGGCTCCTAGGCAGAAGGGACTTGCCTTGTCTCAGATGAGACTTTAGACTTGTGCTTTTGGGTTAATGCTGGAATGAAGTAAGACTTTGGAGGACTGTTGGAAAGGCATGATTGTGTTTTGGAATGTGAGGGCATGAGATTTAGGAGGGGCAAGGGGCAGAATGCTATGGTTTGGCTGTGTCCCCACCCAAATCTCATTTTGAATTGTAATCCTTATAATCTCCACATGTCTAGGGAGAGACCTGGTGGGAGGTGATTGGATCATCGGGGTGGTTTTCCCCATGCTGTTCTCATGATAGTGAGTGAGTTCTCGTGAGACCTGATGGTTTTGTAAGGGGCTCTTCCCCCTTTGCTCCTCACTCTTCTCTCTCCTGCCACCATGTGAAGAAGGTCCTTTCTTCCTCTGCCTTCTACAATGATTGTAAGTTTCCTGAGATCTTCCCAGCCATGTGGAACTGTGAGTCAATTAAACTTCTTTCCTTTATAAATTATTCGGTCTAGGGTATTTCTTTATGGCAGTGTGAGAATGGAGTAATACACAAACCATATCAGTTATGTACATATTTTTACAATGTTTACATAAACATTGGAGTTCTGAAATAATTTAATTGTTGCTATTTTTTTTTTAGAGCTTAGAAACCGAGATAGCCAAGTGGAACCTGCAATCGAGAATGAATAAGAATGAGGCTATAGTGATGAAAGAAGCAAGTAGGCAAAAAACTGTAGCTTTAAAAAAGGCATCTAAAGTTTACAAACAAAGGCTTGACCATTTTACAGGAGCTATTGAAAAGCTTACTTCCCAAATTAGAGATCAGGTATGTAAATGCATTCTTTTTAAAATTAAAAGATCTATTATGTACTTGGTTTATATAATTAATATCATGATGCTTAATATAGTAATTTTATTCTTTTCTTAATGCTGTTAATACCAGAAAAAACTTACACTTTTTGCTTTAATCTTTTACTTTGAAATATTACATAAAATGTCAAATTTTCATATTGAAATATATCAGCATTTCCTTGGGAACTTTACTTAAAGGAAATATTAAGTGTGTCCCCACCCCACACACACACAAAAAGTTCTATTGGCCAACTAACTAAGGGTAATACGTCATACATATTTCCCCTTGGGACATTGTGGTCTATGTTAGCAAATTAAAGGTTCTGACAAGGCTTTCAGAAACAGTGGAATGAAGGGTATTGAACTAAGTTTCCCACACTTTTTAAACCACAGAGCTAGTCTTGTATGCACAAAGCAACTCTTGGAACTGGTTCTGAGGAACACTAGTTTGAGAAATGCTGATTTATGTTATTAGACCCTATGACTTTATTCAGTAAGTAACCTCATTTAATCTCTGTAATACATTTAAAACCATGTGCTGACATAAACACACCATGTAAAATATATCTTTGGTATAGTACAAATTTGAAAATGGCCTTAGTGCTTTATTGTTTTTGATAAATTATTATATTTATTCAATTACTAATTAATAATTTTTTTAAAAAAGTCTCACTGATATCCTACCTCTTAAGAACTTATGTTAAGGCTTATAGAATTATTAGAGGCTTTTAGAAATGAAAACAGACTTGTATAAAAAGTTTATTGCAAACAAAATAGTATTTTGTTAACCTTGTGACTTGGGATAAGGAACTTAACATTTTCAGTTTCCTTATGTATAAAATAGGGCGTCATAATACTACTCCCTATCTCATGTGTTTGTAGGGAGAGATAAATGAGAAAATATATTTTTGCACTGTCCTCCTTTCTGTTCCTGTAATGCATGAAGTTTTTTTCTTTGTTTTGTTGTTTTTCTTGTTTGTTGCTGCATCTGGCTTTAATGTTCTTCCCTGGCTCACAATAGCTCTTTCTTTTTTTAATCATTCAGGTATCTTTTCAATTGACATCTCTTCAGAGAGGCCTTTCTTGACCATTCCTTTTGAAGTAGTTCTAAAACAATCATATCAATGTCTTAATTTTTTTCATAGCATTCACTATAATCTGAAACTATATCATTTATTTTTTCACTTATCACTGCTGTTGTGTTTTGTTTTATTTTTAACTGTTTCCTTCTACTTGAATATAAGTCTCAGAAGGCAGGAGCTTGCTATCCTATTCACTTAAGGTAAGGGTACCATTATTTAAAACAGTACCTTAAGTCTAAAATATGAACAGTTCAGCAATAAGAGCTAAATAATAGTTTAACAAAATGTTATCACATATCTACACAATGCGTAAATTTTGCCAAGGACTACAGAGAGAGATCAAGGACAGGGAGGATTTGTAAAGGTCTGTGTTCTTTGGTAGTTAGAAGGTCACTAGTTACTAATTCAGATGCAGTTTCAGTGCAGTGGAAGGAAAGGTGAAAGGGGGGATTTTGCTTTATCTGCATGTTATAAGGAGAGATGAAAGAAGAAATGGAGATTTGGAAAGTACTAGAGACCACTGATTCTGACTTTTAGTACCTAGGGGCCAGGATGTTAAATGCTCTATAATCTGCACACTGAAGAATTAACCCATTTCCTTCTTTGAAAGTTAGACAGATCCTAATTTTGCTTCTCGTGGCTTAGATGTGCCATTTCTCTAAAGCAAAGAGAAAAGGTAGGCCAACTCAAAAAATCTCTAGTAAGGTGATTCCATCACTGACTAGTTTCAACATCTGGGAATGCCATACTGATGAAGTAGGTAATAATTATATTCTAACACATAAATTCTTTTCTTACTGATAAAACTTCTAAATATCTTAATTTATATTATAAGCTTATACTTCATAATTTATATTAAAGCTTATTTTATACAAAATATGAAAACAATGCTAGTCTTCAATATATCAAAAATATTACTGTGAAAAAATTTAAACAAAAAAGTCTTGTAATACATGCTCAGTAAATACTTGCCCAGTAAATGGATGAATGATGAAAGAAAGAAGTACCCAATAAACGTTAATTGTTGTCATTACTGTTTCTAGGCTTTTTGATTTGTAATTACTGGCATTGTAGCCTTCCAGTGTGTTTTTATGTAGAATGTAGAGCGGAGGCACAGTGGCTACAGCTCTTTAGGTGGATCTGCAGAGAATTATTTGAGCTATTTATTGTTTGCTGTGCTCCAGGCACTATCAAGGCCCTAGAAATATAGCCATGAACAAAAGCAGATAAAAATCGCTACCTCATGGGAATTCACATGCAAAACGAATAAGCCACTACTACCACTTGTATCTCTGTGTGGACATAGCAATGTTTGAAGGCTGATGGGGTGACCGCCACAAAATAGATCTTGGCGTCATTATAGCAAAGATAAGTAAGGTACATCACCAAATGTTATGGAGCTGTGGAACTGGGGGTAGTTTCTGTGTGTATCACAGGGGCTTTCTCCTCTGATGCTTATGTGTTTGTTACCATTTTCTGTATATAGAGCATGAAATTAATTCAAGACCAGCCTGGGCAACATAGCAAGATGCTGTCTCTACTATATATATATATATATGTGTATATATATATATACACACACCATATATAGAGAGTAGTTATATATATCAATATATATGTATAACATATATATATAGTATATACATATGTATCTAGATATATTTTATATTTGTGTGTATATATATGTGGTGGCTGTGGTGGCACACGTTTGTAGCCCTAGCTACTAGGGAGGCTGAGGCAGGAGGATCCCTTGCACTCAGGAGTTGGAGGCTGCAGTGAACCATCATGACTGTGCCACTGCACTTCAGCCAGGGCAAAAAAAAAAAAAAAAAGAAAAGTAAAATGGAAAGTTCAGTAAAAAAAAAGAAATTATCTTAATTATGAAATATTGTTTAAAAATAGTTGCAACATCTTTTAAAATTTAAGTTGAAACTTCTGCTGTGGGTATATAAAATAATAGCAATATAGATATTTACTTTAAAATTTTTCTATTCAAAGTTGTACAGTGACTTTATTTATTTATTTCAATAGTTTTTAGGGGACAGGTTGTTTCTGGTTACCTGGACAACTTCTTTAGTGGTTATTTCTGACATTTTGGTGCACCTATCACCCGAGCACTGTACACTGTACCCAATGTATAGTCTTTTACCCCTCACCTCCCTCCCTCCCGTACCCCCAATTCCTAAAGTCCTTTATATCAATCTTATGCTTTTGCATTTTCATAGCTTAGCTCCCACTTATGAGTGAGAACATACGATATTTGGTTTTCCATTCCTGAGTTACTTCACTTAGAATAGTGGTCTCCAACTTCATCCAGCCTGCTGCAAATGTTCCTTTTAATGGCTGAGTAGTATTCCATGATGGATATATACCATATTTTCTTTATCCACTCATTGGTTGATGGGCATTTAGGCTGGTTCCATATTTTTGCAATTATGAATTGCACTGCTATAAACATGCATGTACAGTTTTCTATGTTTGAAGTTCCATGCTTTTTGGAAGATTGCTTCCCTGTTTATAATGTATTTGTGTTTAGAGATCTGAACAAAACAAAAATGTTTTAAAATTATAGTATGAATACTTTTATGTATTTTTTAGGAAGCCAAGTTGTCTGAAACAATTTCAGCTTCCAATGCCTGGAAAAGTCATTATGAGAAAATTGTAATAGAAAAAACTGAATTGGAAGTACAGATTGAAACAATGAAAAAGTAAGAAAAAATTTAGAATCTTTTATTATTTAGTAAGAGTTTTCACTTTTTAAAAAATTATTTGAGTTGTTTGTATTTTGATTTTTTTAGATTACATATGGTAAAGGTGCTACCTATATGATTTGATATTTTTGCTATTTATAATTCTATAAAGTTTTCTTACTCTACTATTAAAAATAATTAAAATGATTGCTCATTTAAAGTGAATTGGTGTTCACATTTTTAAATTTTTTTTTTTTTTTTTTGAGATGGAGTCTCACTTTGTTGCCAGGCTGGAGTGCAATGGTGCAATCTCAGCTCACTGCAACCTCTGCCTCCTGGGTTCAAGCGATTCTCCTGTTTCAGCCTCCCTAGTAGCTGGGAGTACAGGCACACACCACCACGCCCAGCTGGGTTTTTTTTTGTATTTTTAGTAGAGACAGGGTTTCACCATGTTGGTCAGGATGGTCTCGATATCCTGACCTTGTGATCCACCTGCCTCGGCCTCCCAAAGTGCTGGGATTACAGGCATGAGCCACCACGCCTGGCCCACATTTTGAAATTTTAAACTTGTAGATTATCATTCAGTATTTCGGTATGCCATCTATTATTTGTAGTAAATGTTAATATTTACTTTTTCTTAAATGGAAGTGATGTTTCTCTTTTAAACAAGAACGTGTAAAAATATATTTAAAAGTTTATAATAACTGCTTTGAAAATCCTAAAAATGATTGTTCCTTAATTAAAGTGACTTAAATGCATAACAAAGAAAATGAAAAATCAAAATACATATATTTTATTATTTGAAATGTATTACTGGTGACACTATAATGAACCCTGAATATTTGATTTTAAGTGTTTTCTGTGTCTTCAGTTTTGTCATTGAAAACTACCATATATAATTCATTTCTAAAGTTTAGTTTTATTGCCTCACTTAATTCTTTTCTTTAACCTTGTCCCTAAAATTGAGTATATATGTGCGCATGTGTATGAATGACAGGAAGAGAGAGATGTGCATACTTGTGGATAATAGTTTAGAAGTTTTATTGAATAGCAAAGAGCATGTTGTATAATTTTTTGTTGGTATCATCCGTGGGTAATTGTTTCTAATCAGAGTTACTTTGGTTGTACCCTTTTAGATTACTTCTTCCTATTTTTCTTGTTCTATGAGTTCTATTTAGTTTTTGTATATTCCCTATTTGAAACAATGCACCCTGCCAAAGTGATTTCAGAAACACACTTAAAATGTGTTACTTGAATAAAAATGTTTATGACTTTTATAAAATGTGTCATTGATTTTATAAAGGCAAATCGTTAATCTTTTGGACGATCTGAAGAAAATGGAAGACCATGGAAAAAATTCATGTGAAGAAATTCTTAGAAAAGTTCACTCAATTGAATATGAAAATGAAATTCTGAATCTTGAGAATACAAAATTAAAGGTACTATGTATGAGTGTTTGTGCAGGCGTGTATTGTGTAACGACCATAGTCTGCTTAGTAGAAATAGCTTGAAGAAAGAGTATGTTTAGAGCAGTGCTCTTGTATAATTTTGTCTTCTATGCTTGTCAGGATATTATGTTTTCAGCAGTACTAAATAATATTTATGAAGTTGACTGTCTCTTTGCCTCAACTTTTAAAATAAACTACTATGCATTTTTGCAGTTAAATGAATCATCCAAATTACATTAACTTTAGTACATAAGATTATTTCTAGATGTCATGGTTACAATAGGATATAACCTCAGGCCTGGTCTGTTTGAAACCAGAAAGTATGTTCTTGGCTGCTTCATAACCAGAAAGAATTTTCCAACTTACTCATATCCAAGGGGTAATTGCTTTCCATAGGTACCAGAGGAGAGACAGGGGAGAAGCTTTTAAATTTTCTGAGAAAAAAAGATATTTGAGTTCCCAGTCAACCAGAGATACATACAACCAGATGGAACTTGAAAGATGATGGCATCATTTTCACTTCCATAATACTTTTAGAGGACAGAAAATAGAAGACAGAAAAGAACCTTTTTAAACCATGAAATAAAGTTTATGTGCACAGGATAAATAATATATTAGTAGCATAGAGTACATTTTAGAGAAACTTGTAAAATAAGCATCTAACATTGTTTTGTTGTATTTATAACAGTTTAATTCTATCACTGAATTTAGAGTTAACTAAATGATAATACATTTATTCTATGTATTAAGATGTCCTTAAGACATGTTAAATTCCTAAGAGATATTGCAGATATATTTTGTGGTCCTTGAGAGAAAAGATCTTTAATGTTAAAAGAGAAGTGAAGGTCTAAGGCTTTTTTTTTTTTCTTGATTTAAGGTTTGTTTTTCTTTGTTTGTTTTGCATTAGAAATGTACTTGTTTCTTGGAAACATAATTACTGGCTGTTTAGAATCATGCATTATATAAAACTTGCAGTGGGTTTTTAAAAATGAGTATGTTTATGAGAAAAAATATACACAATTTAAAAATCATCACCAAAGGAAATTATTTTAATAAAATGATAGCATTCCAGGCTTTAGGGTTCTGAATTGTTATTTTAAAAGATTACTTTTCTGATGGAAACTGGAGATACATCCAAATCTCTTTTACCCTTTGTAAACCCTTCTTTCTATGTATGTGTAAAATGTTGTGGCCTGAAAAGGGAATTTTATCCATTGTAGGTCTTAGCATATTTTCCCAGGAGCCAATCTGTTTGCTACGTACCGATCTGTCTTTGTGGGAGATACGTAGTGTTATGCAGTACAGTGTATAGTAATTAAAGCTTGTTTATTATATATTACAGAAGGCAACAGATTGCCCAAGCCAAAAAGATTCTTTCCCTTTGTAGGTTTATAAAGTTGTAACTTTTCTCATCTTGATGTTGGGTTTCAGTCTCCTTTAGACCAATGGGACAAAGCTAGGCTCACAAATCTCAAGTCTGTTTTGTTCCAGGTGGAAAGACTCGATTAGTTTCAAGTGCAGGACTTGAAATTGCCAGTCCTGTTGGCTGTGGTCATTCAGAGTGAGTGGAGGAAATAGGAATCTAAGTGATATATGTTATAGGAAGTAGCAAGGTCTTCTTTTCGCACCTTTAATGTATTTAGTAATGCACTTATTTCAGCTACTTTTTGTTAGGAAAGATTTTAAAAAATCAAAATTGCAATGTACCTTAATACCATTTTTTTTAGCAGTGACATTGTGATATTCTGAATTAGAATTTTTTCCTTCAAGAAATTTTGTAAGTCCTTTATGGTTCTTCAAGCAATATGAACTTCTCATGTTTTCTTAATAAAAGAAGTTCAATTATTCAGTGAACATAGTTCCTCCAACTTCTGACAATTTATTCAGTATTATCTTTTGAGTGAAGAATATATACTCATTACAGTAAAATTGGAAACTATAGAAATATAGAAAGAAAAGAACAGAGTGATCATTGATCCTACATTCCTTGGAGATAACTATATTTTGTAATATTTCTGTTTTTTCGTAGTTGTTATTAAAATAATGTCTTGCTTTGTTCACTTTAAAATGGAAACAGATATATGTATATAACATATAAACTCTTTATAAGCATCCTTTTAAATTACTTGGTAATATATATTCAACATAGAAGTGTTAGGTGATTCCCTATTTGTTGGACATTCAGGTTATTCCCAATGTTTTTAACATTTAATAATAATAATGCTCTGATGAACATTTTCATACATAAACTTTTTGTTGTATTGTCTTTAGCTTAGATTCCCATGTAGAATTACTGAGTCAAAGAATATGAACATTTTGAATGTTCTTGATATGCTTTGCTACATTTCTTCTGAAAAGGTATTTTATTACTCATACTGCCATTAGTTCTCTATACCTCATCAGCACAGGAAATAAAATGTGTTTTTTATTTGTAGTGTTTGCTAATTTGGCAGGTAAAAATGTTATCTATGGTTTTAATTTGTAACTCTTTGAGGAGCTAGTTTTAAACTTCTAAACAATTTCTATTTTTATTCTTCTGATGGTTATCTGCATATCTGTAAATTATATATTATACTATTACTTGGTTTATCAAATTTAGTCAATTATATTAACCTTCTAATTAGTCGAGCACTTACATAATAATATAAATACTAATACAACTAAAAGACATGTTAAATTCCTAGTAAATACTACAACAAACATATAACTTTATGCTTTCAAAAAAAACAAGTGAAGGTAGTTTGATACAGGAAGCTAAAAGAGTTAAGGTTTTTATGGACATAAGATATGAACGTAAGTGCAATATACAATAAGCACTTCCAAGATAGGGCTCATGACCAAAGAGAAGAAAGAGGAGGAGGAACATGGAGTATATGGGCTTTATGTAGAGTGCTGTGTACCTCTATGGCTTGCTGTGTTCAGCTGAGTTTGTGCAGTTTGTGTTCAGCTGATGTTTTTTACATGGTTCAGACAATTAATGAGCTAGAAAAAATTGCATCTGAACAAAAGTTACTTCTTTGTTATACATCATTCCCCTGCTTACCAATACCATAAGATGAGGTTCACTTGACAGAAATGTGAAACATAGGACAGATTATATATCTTCACCTTTTATTTGGAAAATAAGGATATTTTCCAACTACCTGTTCTTTGTCTGTTCTCCCCACATTCACTTTGCCAGTGTTGTTAAATTGACAATTTGTTATGTAACCTGAAGTGCTCTTTTTATAGATTGATTCTAAACATTAACAGCAATGACTTATAATTGTTCTTTCACTACACAGTCAAGTAATATGTTTATAAATGTTTTTTTCTTGTACAACTTTTAAATTTTTCCTGGAGTTTCCAGAAACCCTGCTTGTTGTACTCTTTGCCCTTATCATTGTCTTGTTTTTATTTTTGTTGTTGTTGTTTTTTTTTCCCTTCTTGAAATTCTTCATCCTATCTCTGTTCTCTGAGGAACCTATTTTCCCCAGATTTCTTCTACTTGGGGCCTTCTGTCTTCTTATTTCAATCTGAATGAGTTGGTCTCTAGGCCTGCTGCCCAGATGCCTTGCTGGAATTTTCTTGACTGCTACCCTGGTTCCAATGTTTCCTTGATCCCACATTGTGTTTCCTGTTCTTTTTACTGGAATATATCTGCAACTAATATTCCCTTAAGACAGAGAAAATTAGAAGTAAACATTAAAATGGTCTTACATGTCTAAAAATGCCTTTATTCTGTCCTCATTATGATTAATGGTTTCAGCTGGGTATAGCAACCTAGATTGAAAGTAATTTTTACTGAGAACTTTGAAGGCTTTGCTCCATGGTCTTCCATAAGTCAGAGTTGCTAGGAGAGAAAATCTGCCACCAGTCTGATACTTATTCCTCTGTAGTGACATTTTTAATTTTTCTTGAAATTTTCAAGAAATTCCCCTTATCCTTGGTGTTTTGAAACTTCACACCCATCTAGTTGTGTCTTCCAGTCCTTTGTGCTAAGTACTTTGTAGACCTTGTAAATCCAAAGACTCATGTCCTTTACCTCTGGAAAATTCTGTTATATTATTTCTTTGGTAATGCTCTCTCTCCTGCCCCTTTCCATTTTCTCCAGTCTCTCTGTCTGGGTGTACTGCTGATTGTATTGTTGATTTGTTGGACCTCCTAGATTGATACTTTGTCTTCAATTTCTGGGTTTTGTTCAGTTTCGGGGGCAGATTTCTTTGTTTTTTATCTTCTAATCCTTCGTTTAAAAGTTTAATTTTCAAGAATTTTAAAAAGTATTCCCTAAGTGTTCATATCATCAAATATCTGAAAATACCTATAAGAATTTTTTCATTTTTTTTTTCAGTTCAACTGGCACTTTTTTTTTTTTTTTTTTTTTTTTGAGACAGAGTCTTGCTCTGTTGCTGATGCTGGAGTGCAGTGGCACAATCAGAACTCACTGCAGCCTCGACCTCCCAGGCTCAAGCAATCTCCTGCCTCAGCCTCCCAAGTAATTGGGACCACAGCCCATAGCTAATTTGTGTGTGTGAGTGTGTGTGTGAGTGTGTGTGTGTGTGTGTGTATGTGTAGGTGGGGTCTCACTATGCTGCCTAGGCTCCTGGGCTTTTGAACTCCTGGGCTCAAGCAATCCTCCCACCTTGTCCTCCCAAAGTACTGGGATTACAGGTGCGAGCCACTGCGCCCAACCCAATTTTTTTCTTCCTTTTTTTAATATAAAAAAATTTTAGATCTCTCTTGTGATACTCTTTTTCCGAAAGTCTGGTGACATTTAAGAATTTACAAATGAGACAATAAAAAGACTAACGAAACAGTAAAAAACTAAATGGATATGTGGATGGTTCTTGCCACTAGATTGGTTTCACTTCACTTTTCTCAACTGTTGGGAAACTAGCAGTTTACTGATGGCTCCTAAAAATGCCAAAATACATGCGTCTTTGCTCTGGGTCACCAGCACCATCCCTCTGTTATTCCCAAACAGTTCATTCAATTTCTTTAGAGGAATTTTCTTATCTTTGTTTGTTGGGAAGTAAACTCCTAGTTCCAGGTGTTCTGCCTTGAGTGTGTGAGCAGGGGGTGGAGGTAGTGGTAGTTAGCTGTTCTAGTCACAGACTTTGAATTAATCCTTTTCAAACCCAGGTCTCACTCTTGCCCTTAGCCCTGTGCCTCTCTAGATTCTACAGATAGATGAACTTCCTCCTTAGCTAAATCCACTCCTGATTCATTAGTCAGTCATCAGTTTTCCAGAAGCATTAACAATATTTTGTCCTTTGATAGCCCCTGGTCTGTTATTTTTATTAAGTTGACTTACAAACATTCTTTTCCCTTTATATTAGTTTGGTCTTGGGAATGAAGGGAGATTTTACAATGTGTTTAGTTCTCCAGCAGAAGACTCCTTAAACCTAGGAAATTCTCTCTGATAGGGCACATTACTAATCTTCTCATTTTTCACTCTGTTTTATTCTCTCTATATTAATTTTGCAGGTAGAGTTTCATTACACTTGTTTGTATAATTTGTCTCCCTCTGAGGGCTTTTCTTCCCTCCATCCATCCATACCAGGGCCAGAGATTGTTTTATCCTTCCATTACTTCTAGTGCCTAGTACTGTGCCTGGAATACATCAGTCATTTAATAAATAACTCTGGAAAGTAGCGACCGTAATGGCTACTATTTATCAATTACCATTAACGTAGCAGGCACTTGATAAGTACTTTACTTTTTTTACTTCTAATTCTCATGTCAATACTATCGTAAAGATACTTTTCTTAATTATGGATGAATACATTGAAGCTCAGAGAGATTAAATAACTTAGGCCAAGGTCATACAACTAGATTAGTGGCAGAGCCAGAATAGAATTTGGAAGAAGACAGGAAAAAATACTAGACACAATCTTGTTCATATTTTATAATTAGAAATTTGATTTGTCTCACATTTTAAGTTATGTAAAGTTTGCCAGAAATTGTATTGGAAAATTCCAGAAAACAAAATACACTAGCAACACTAGGGAAGTTTCTTTTATATTTCAGCAAGTCTTATATTAGTTAAGATTCAACTTCACCATATATAACAGAAAATCGAAATTAAATGGCTTAAGTAAGATAGAGATGTATATTTATTATGTAGAAGAAGTACAGTTGGCACTTCAAAGCTGATGTGGCTCTTTAGCTTTTTAGCTTTCTGTTCTGCCATCCCTAGGTCATGACCCTCATTCTCATGATCTAGAATAGAGGCTGGAGCTTCGGCCATTATAGTCAAGTTTCAAGCAACAAGATGGAGGAAAAAAAGATGCATTACCTCCCTTTTTAAAAAGTTTCCTCCCCTTTAAGGAGCCTTCCCAAAATTCCCGTATGACTTGATTCTTTTACTTATTTAGGCACATGACCCCCACCTAGCTGCAAGGGAGACTAGGGAATGTAGTCTTCTAGTTATTCTGAGCTCTAGCCAAATATGAATACTCATTTTCTGCAATTGTTTTATGTTTTCTGCATCTACTCCTATATTTCTCCTATTCTTGCACATTGGAATGCCATTCTTCTCAGTATCTAAATCCTACCTTTCCTTTAAAGTTTAGCTCAAATGCTACTTCCTCCCAAAGTCTTCTCAATGAATCTGTCCTTGTAAACTCCTATCTTTGTGTACATACAGGTTGCCCAGGGAAGGTGTGACATATACTTAACTGTCAATGAATATTTATTGAATGAATGCTTAAATTGCTCTATTTGGAAAGAGAAAGCAATTTTATTACGTTTATTTTCTTATTTTCTTGAAATCCTTCAGAGAGAAAGGATTAGAAAGATATTATAAACTAGTTTTTGATAAAACGATGAATTAATTTTAAATTATATAGACTATAAAAGTCATTAAGTTAAATTTGTATCTTAGCATATTCTATTAATAGTTAAGAAATGTATTTTTAATGCATTATTTTCTGGATTTTTAAGGAAAACATTTAAATAAGTTTGGCATATGTTATTTGCAGAGTAAATGCAGTTTTTTTGCAGCCTAGATGTTTGTGTTTTATTACTTTTAATTACTTTAGAATAGTTTTAGATTTTAAAGTTGCAAATGAAAAATAAACTGTGAATACTGCTTCCAAGGCCAAGTAACCTCCTCTATTCTCTATTAGACACAACAGAAAGTTTATTTGGAAGGTTAAAAAGTTGTATTTGTTTCTTATAGAAAGTTAGAAAAACAGAAAAGCACAAAAGGAAAAAAATTTAAATCACCTATAATCTCATAACTGAAAGATAACTGGAGTTAATATTTTAGCATATATATGATTTTTTATTTTATATGTAATATATACCCTACTTCCAATAGCTACTTCCAGTTTTTTACTATTATAAATAAAAACATAGTTTCTTTGAGTCTTTTTTGCTTATCTGTTTTCTTAGGATATATTTAACTGTATGGTCAAAAGAGAGACTCATTTTTAATATTGTTCTATATTTCCAAATTAAATGTGTCTACTATAAGTGAAATAGTCCCTATACATTTTCCAATACTAGGTAATTAAAAGTGCTAATTTTAAAACAAATCTCTCCAAATTTTATAAATAATCTCATTTATTCTTGTGGCTTTACATACCATCTATGTGCTCGAGGCTTTCAAATTTATACCTCTAATCTAGACCTAGTCCCTGAATTCCAGACATATATTCTGCTGCCTGATTGACATCTCCACCTCGATATTTAATAGGTGTCTCAAAGTTGTCATGTCCAAAATGGAGCTCTTGATGTTTCCCAAAATAGTAAATCCTACAGTTTTCCTCATCCCAGTTAATGGAAAATCATCATTTCTCTCATACACTGCTTCCAGTCTGTCATCAAATCTACCTCAAGTATATTCAAAATTTGACCACTTCTCACCAGCACCACTGTCATTACCCGGATTCAAGCCTCCATCATCTCTCATCGTTACTGTGACCTCCTGATCATTCTCCTTGCTTCAGCCCTGGCCCCTGCAGGCAGCATTCAGTATTAGCAGTAGAGTTGTTTCTATAAAAATGTAGTCAGGTGGGTGTGGTGTCTCACGCTGTAATCCCAGCACTTTGGGAGGCCGACGCGGGAGGATCACTTGAGCTCAGTTTGAAGACCAGCCTGGTCAACATGGTGAAACCCTGTCTCTACTAAAAATACAAAAATTAACCGGGTGTGGTGGCGGGCACCTGTGATCCCAGTTACTGGGGAGGCTGAGGCAGGAGAATCGCTTGAACCCAGGAGGCAGAGGCTACAGTGAACCAAGATCATGCCACTGCTCTCCAGCCTGGGCAACAGAGTGAGACTGCCTCAAAAAAAAAAAAAAGAAAAGAAAATTCCAAAGGGCTCTCATAGTGATTCCAGGTGCTGAGTTCTGATGTGTCCTTCACTGAAGGTCATTGACTGCCTGGGCACAGTGGCTCCTGCCTCTCATCCTACAACTTCAGGAAGCCAATGTGGGAGGATCACCTCAGCTCAGAAGTTTGAGCTCACTCTGGGCAACATACTGAGACCTCGTGTCTACAAACAATTTTTGAAAATTAGCCAGGTGTGGTGGTGTGCGCCTCTCAGCTACTTGGGAGGCTGAGGTGGGAGGATCGCTTGGGCTGGGGAGGCTGAGGCTGCAGTGAGCCATGATTACACTATTGCCCTCCAGCTTGGGCCTGACACCCTGTTTCAAAAATAAATTAATAAATACAAATTAAAAAGTAAAAAAAAAAAAAAAGTAGTCAGATCGTGTCACTGCCCTGCTCAGAACTCCCCAGAGATATCTTGGTTCATAAATACCTACAAGGCATTATACCATCTCATTTTCTATTACCTCTCTTCTTCTTCCACTCTCATCTCCTTCCATTCTTCCCCTTTCTTCTCTATTTCTACCTCACTGGCTTTCTTGTTGTTTTCCCCTAACTTGCTAGGCCTCCTCCCGCTGTTGCCTTTTTCCCTTAAACAGACACACTTCCTGTCAGTTTTACTCAAAAGTCTCTTTCTCAGGAGGCCTTCACCCACATGTCATTCCTAGCTGCTTTTGTGTTTGTTGTATTTTACTGCTTATTCTTACTTTTTGTCTGTCTGCCCCTCCAGTGTGTAAGCTTCATGGAGGAAAGGAATGTCGTCTGTTTTGTTCACTAATAGAACCTTCAGTGTCTACAGCATTTTAAAAAATAACTAGTGAACATATTGGCTCATGTATTCATCAATCATTCACATTTCTGCCTTTTTGAATTACTTATTATTTTTTATATTTGTCTTTTGTCCTAATTAATATATAATAACTATGTATTAAGGATATTAATCTTATATTTGTTTTATTTTTCTAATGACAAATGTTATTTGACAAGACATCAAATTTGTCATTTGCTAATACTTTTTCATATTTTGTTTGCCGTTTAAACTGTATTGGAAAGCTATGAAATTTTGGAGAGAGATACACGCACACACATTTTTTTAAATGGCTTCTCTTGAGAGTGCTCTCACAGCTCTGCACATCTTGTAATCAAAGATATTGTCCATGTAGACTGTCTTTTCAAGGATGTTTGTATAGTAGATATCCTTGGAATATGATAACTGTGTCTCCCTTAGGAGTATGGGTAGGCATGCTTACTGCCTGCTATAAGAAATTTGAGTTCCCTAAACTCAGGTTTGTTCTTCTGTAATGCATTTGACTGCATATGCAGTTGCCACCTGGCCTCTTTGGGTTGCTCTGTGGGAATTGGGGCTCAGCAAACTGATACAAATGGTGACAGTCTTGCTACTCTTATTGCTGTGAGTAATAAGTCCCCTGTCTCTGACCTAGGAATCTTGTACCTTCTGTTAGCATCCATGAAATTGCAGTAGGCTAACTAGTAAGCTTGCAAGGAAGATAAAATCTCAGACTTTTACATTTCTACATGTCTTCTTTTAATTTTATGCTCTTTATGACTTTTGTTATCCTGAAATAGTTTTATCTGAATTGTCTGAAAATTTTTAAAGTTTTTATTTAAGTCATTTGATGCTTCTTTAGTGTTGGGCTGAGGCAGGTAGTTAACCTGTTTTTTTCCTGATAGTTAAACAGTTGTCTTATTGCCGTTTATTTAGTTGTCCATGTTTCCTCCATTGATTTAAAAATCTAACCTTTATCATATACTAAGTATAATTTTTGTGTATTTTTCTTTTCCAGTAACCTCTGTATTCTATTGATTTTTCATATCTAGGAACATTTCCAAGTTTTTTTGTCAGTAAATTTAAAAAGTTTTAAAAATCATATGTCCTGTGTAAATCTTAATAAGGATGTTCATAAGTATTAGTCACTAGCTTTGTGAAATTCCTAAATTTTAGATAGTATTGCATGCAATAAAAAATAATTATTTTATCAACTTTGTTCATACATGAGTTATGTTTTCATAATAATTCTGTAGCACTGGAGTATAAATGTATTCTAATGACTTATAAAATCTATATCTTTTTTGCTAGACTACACTTGCTGCTTTGAAGGATGAAGTTGTATCTGTTGAAAATGAACTCTTAGAATTGCAAGAAGTAGAAAAAAAACAGAAAACCCTTATTGAAATGTATAAAACTCAGGTGACTACTCATTTATTTTAGTGTTTACTAAAATTGGTAGACAATTTAAAACACTATTTCTTTGTAATCTAAATAAACAGAACTGAAGAGAGGTGGGGCTATCATTGTGGGTTATAATATGGTATGTCTCAAATATTTCTTAAGGTCCCACACATCTTTATAAATAGATGATTCTGCTGATTCCTGATTCAAACACTGCATATGGATATACTGGATATTCCTAAAAGTAGATTTAAAATTAATTACATTGGTATAATGTGACCCTTAATGTATTCCTGTTAATCTTGGTTATATTTGTTTGTCATCATGTATATTTAATGGTATTGATTTAGATTAATGACTCCCTTCTAGGGTCATTAAAGTTCATTATGCCTCCTTTCTCAAGAAATAAAGTATAATTCAGATTATTCACATGAAAGACCAAGAAAAAAACATATGACAATAAATATGAAATAGACCATGTGTTCAATGGTAATTTATAGACACCTTTTTTTTTTGGAAATGTAGTATTCAAGAAAAAGCTACATAAGATGGGATTTATGCAGGTCCTTGCATGATGGTTAACACACTGGTCAGAGAGAGTTTGAATTAAAGAATAATGAACTGGCTGGGTGTAGTGGCTTACACCTGTAATCCACTGGGAGGCTGAGGTGGGCGGATCATTTGAAGTCAGGAGTTCGAGACTAGCCTGGCCACCGTGGGGAAACCCGTCTCTACTAAAAATACAAAAATTAGCCAGGTGTGGTGACATGCACCTGTAGTCTCAGCTATTCAGGAGGCTGAGGCAGGGGAATTGCTTGAATCCAGGAGGTGGAGGTTGCAGTGAGCTGAGACTGCACCAATGTGCTCCCAGCCTGGGCAACAGAGCAAGACTCCATCTCAAAAAAAAAAAAAGAATGAACTAAGGATGAAAGCTTAAGGGGGGCAAAGTGTGGACAAGTAGGAAGGGGCTGCATCTTGATGGATTAGATGGGAAAATTAAGAGTTGAGACATCCAGTTAGAGTATTTCAGTCATCCAGATCTGAGGTAGGAATGGAGGTTGTGGTGGACTGTGGGACCTGTTATTCATCAGGGTCTTCCAGCTGGTTATTTGGGTTTAATCCCTCAGCAGGAATACTGTGGTTGAGTGACAATATTGTAGGTGCAGGGCCTAGAATGTTTTTTTTTTTTCTAGCAGATTTTGATTTGGTGGGAAAAATAATTTAAATGGAAGCTAGTTTGGACCAGAGACTGATTCTTTGAAGTGACATTGGTCTGCAAATGAAACTCTTTGTAGTCTTCAAAGCTCAAGTGGAGAGTTTAGAAGTATTGATGAGAGAAGACAGGTAAATCAGACAAAGATTGTGGGTTAGAGTAGAGCACTGAGTGATTCCATATTTAAAGAAGGAATAACATTAGATGAACCAATCAAGGATATTGATAGGAAAATAATGACTTGTTTAAAATGAAATTTTAAATTTTAGATTTTTATCTCATGTTATGATTCTAAAAATAATACGTTTCTCTAATACTTTATTTTCAGGTACAAAAGTTGCAAGAAGCAGCTGAAATAGTTAAAGGCAGATGTGAAAATTTGCTACATAAAAATAACCAAATAACAAAAACCAAAAATAAAAATGTAGAGAAGGTACGTTTGGAATTTCAAATAAAATAATATTTTATATATTTTTTACTTTATGAATAGTACACAAATTCATTCATTTTGATCATTTTCTCTAGTTCATACTTAGGAAAGTGCTAGTCTTAACCTCTGTAAGAGTTTGTTTTCCAAGGAAATAATGTTTCTTCCAGACTGGAAATGTTGTTTGTTTATGTGAATGTTTTTTCACTTTTTTGTTAATATTTGGAAAATAACATAAATGTTTAATTTTTCTGATGCAAGAGCAGACTTTAAATAGCTCAAAAAATGGTTACCAATTATAAGTATACAAACCTAAGTATCTCTCATTTTTAATCTCACCCTTTTTTTCTGGTTATAAATGTTTTACATCTACAAAAGCAAAGCCAATATCTGCTAAATGCATTTTTGAAGAAAAATAATATCTTTTAAAAAACGATCATTTCCTTTTATTTGTTCTATTGCAACAGAATGAAGGGAAGGCCAATATTGGCAAGTTATGATGTTTTTGTGAATATTTTAAAGTTTTTAAATGAAACCGCATCTCTGTTTGGGTTTTTGTGTTGTTTTGGTAAAGAAGCAGTGAAAGTTGTAGGATGCTGACTCCTGGCAGCAGAGGTCATGCGATGTTAGTGGTCGCTTCCATCTGAATCTAATAAGGTTACTCTCTCTGGGTTGCTCCCTATCTTAGGATTGAGAAGTCAGAGCAAGGCAATAATGTGAAGACGAGGTCAGCCAGAGCAAGCGTCCTCCAGTTATACAGAAATAAAGATAGCTCACTGAATGCACAACTTACTGCTTTCATGGAATTACTTTTCACCTATTTTTAGCAGGCCAGCAAATAAACCATTTCATGTCTTTTGGTCTCATTTTCTCATGAAACATACCAGTGCAAATGTCTCCTTTTCTGCTAGGCAGCACTGTAAATAAAAGTATATTTTACAGTCCTGTTCAAATGACAGAAAGGGCTGGAGCCTGTCTTTTTCAGATACTGTGAGGTCACAATATTTTCTAACTAGTATTTAACAAGACAACTATTTTTTTAATGAAATTTTTCTTTTTCTTCACTGTTTTAAGTCTCCTTGTTTTCTCATGGCCTCTAAGATGTTTTAAGGACACTGAGGGATCCTTTGTTCTGGTTTTATCTTTCTGATCAAGAATGCCAGATACTATACAGAAACTATTAGGTGTTCCTGTCTGAGGGAAAGAGTCTGGCTATTTTTTGTAATTAGCAGTGCAAACAATTCTTAAGGTTGCTGCTTTTCACATCTCCACAAAAGTGCTGCAGCGAGGAACTGCAGTAGCCAAAACAGATTAATGTAGATGAAATTAGAGAGATTTGTTGATAGTAACATTAATGGCCAAATTAAAGGCAAGTGAGAACTGATGGTACTAGCAATTTTTAAATAATATACAGTAAACCCTATCAGTTTTGGCTAAGATGAGTGAAGCAAGCTGCTCTAATTTAGGTAAGTATCTGAGTTACAAGATTGAATGACTAAAAGTGACAATTCCTTTAGAACATATAGCTGGACAGTAGACAATTACAGCTTTATTAGTAATGATTATAAGTGATAATCCATGCTTGAATATAATGTCAGGATTTAAAAAATTTGCTTTTAAAAATTAAACATCCACCCTGTAGGCTAATTTACCCTATTTATGTGCTCAACAAACTTTTTGAAAACTAAAGTCTACCCCACTTTTTAGTTATACATTCTTATTTAACAGAGTTTAAATTAATATTTATTCAGTTGTGTTCTTATTTAAAGCCATTATACCTAAAATACTTATGTTATAAGCATATCTAGTATTTAAGATAATAAAAATATTAATGCTGAATGTGTGATCTTATCTTGCACTTATTTCCCTACTGCCACAACTCAGATGAGAGGCCAGATGGAGTCTCATCTGAAGGAGTTAGAGCGTGTCTGTGATTCCTTGACGGCGGCGAAACGGAGGCTTCACGAGTGTCAGGAGAGTCTGCAGTGCTGCAAGGGGAAGTGTGCAGACCAGGAACACACCATTAGGGAGCTTCAGGGCCAGGTGTCCAGCCGTCCTTCTGAGTTTTGCTAAATGCGTTAGAAGAGTGCTTTGGAATGATTTCACCAGTTGAGGGCACTCATGTCAGGGCTTGATTTTTAAATTCCCATCTACTTAGTTCGTAAAACATCATTTTCATGCAGATACTATAATACTGTTTTGCAAGCTATTCTTTTAGTATTTTATGGTGAAAAATTGGTAATTAAAATTCCTATTTTAGTTTATTCATGCAAATCTATAGACATTTGAAGACTTGGTAATAGAATGAGAGAAGGAGCAAAGTTATGCTTACATATATGTTCCTTGATGTAAGGATAAGGTAAATTATTGAAACTTACATTACAAAAATTGAATTTATTTTAATTAGAATTGTACGTCAAGTTTTTTGGGATATTTTTCAGTCTGTTTTTTTTTCCTGTTTTACTTTTTATACCATCAGAATATGGATCATGTGTATCCTGTTAGTAGCCACATAGCCTTCTCCTAGCTCAATGCCTACCTAGCACATAGTAAGCACTCAATATTTTTTTAATTAATGAAATTTTTTTTAAAGGAGCAGTCCAAGGATGGCGACAAGTCTTTTTTCTTTTTACTTTCAAGACAGTTTTAGGAAGCATTCCCTGTCTATCTTCCAAATATAATCTGGATTTTAATTTTGCAAAAATTAATACTGCATTTTCTCACTTAAAAAGTCGGAGCTAAATGATGAGAACACGTGGACACATGGAGAAGAACAACACACAGTGGGGCCTTTCAGAGGGTGGAGAGTGGGAGGAGGGAGAGGATCAGGAAAAATAACTAACAGGTACTAAGCTTAATACTTGGTTGATGAAAAAATCTGTACAACAAACCCCCATGACACAAGTTGACCTGTGTAACCTGCATTTGTACCCCTGAACTTAAAAGTTAGATAAAAATAAGCAGACAAAATTTTAGAGTTTAAATTCCTGAGAAGAGATTTTTCTAGTAAAATGTCAAATGACATAGATTAGCCTAGATTACTAATTGGAATTATGAGAAAAAAATTTTTTCCTTAAATCAAAGCTTCTTACATTATTTAGAGCAGTTTTTGAAGCAGTGGGAAGAATATTCTGTCTTGGGTGAGTGTGTCTTTGGTTGATTTGTTTACTTCACTTTGCTTCTCAAAAAAATATGTATTTTACTTACAGTTTCGACTTCACAGATACTCAATTATTAATCAGTATTTTTAGGTGAAACAGAAAACCATAAGAGAAACCCTAGGTATCCAAAAATAAGAGATTAATACTGCTTAAAATTTTCCTATTTCAACTTAACAAAATAAATATCTTTCTTCAATAAGGTGTTGTTCAAAGTGTTTTAATTGCCATCATCCTGAATTTTTTTTAGTTGGTTATTTTCCAATACAGGCAACATAGCTTCTTTAAATTTAACCAGGAATTTAAAACTTCCATTTTAACAATATAACGTTTTCTTGGTGTCTTTCTGTGTAAGAGTAGTAACATTTATACCTTCTTGTTGTTTGTGGTTGTTCTAACAATAAATTATATGGATTTCTTTGGAAGTTGATTGTGAAGAAAATGACTAAGAAAACTTTTTTTTTTTCTTTTAGGTTGATGGAAATCACAATCTTCTGACAAAGCTTTCTCTGGAAGAGGAAAACTATCTCATTCAGTTGAAGTGTGAAAACCTTCAACAGTAAGTATTAAATTACTTAACATTGCTGCTGCATATTTCTCTGCACACTAAAATTTTAAAATATATGTTTTCTGTAAAAAGAAAATTAGAACAGATGGACACAGAAAATAAAGAGCTTGAGAAGAAGCTGGCAAACCAAGAAGAATGTCTTAAGCACAGCAATCTTAAGTTAAAAGAGAAATCTGCAGAATATACAGCATTGGCCAGACAACTGGAAGCTGCTTTAGAAGAAGGAAGACAAAAGGTATGCATGGCCTTTATTTAGAAACTTTTTAATTCATTTACCAAAGAGTCATCTTTTTAAACATTTTGCCAACCTGTAGTTATTGTTTTTGTCCTGCTGACAGGGTGAAGGGAGCAATTACATTTTTCTTCTTTAACTATCTTCCTTTTCAAGCAAAACAGATATATTGCTAGGCTAGAGCTACTTCACTAGATAAATGGTAATGTGGCTGGGGAAAGGGCAGAGATGGAAAACACTTTGAAGACATAATCTCCTCCTGTACCTTTTTTATATACAACCAAATTGAATGTGCAAATAATTGAAAATTTTTGTTTTGATCAGGATTCAGTGAGCTGTAAAGTTCAAGTCCCTTTTGACAAATATTGTTGCATAGATAAATACATACAATATTAAATTTCAGTTACATCCATTAGGTTAGCATTCAATGAATACTTCAGTATCAGGCAATCTGCTAGTGCTTGAGACGCAAAGATGAATAAGACCTGGCCTTAGCTCTCAGCACTCTCATAGTCTGGTAGGGTTCAGCCTAAGTGCATTTTGGAAGTGCCAGGTATGCTCTTAGATTCCTTCCTGAAAGGAAGAGTTCAGAGTCCCAGAGGTATGTCTGCCCTCTCCTTTCTCTCCTGCTACAGTGGAATATGGGGCTATCTGTAGTTTCTGCCCACGTGAGAGTGCCATCACTGCCCTGTTGTGCCATCATTGCCCACACTGAGGGGACGGCGCCAAGGGCGTCGATGTTTGTCCTAAGGGCGCTTTCTCCCATAGCTTCAGCTCACACTGGCATCTCTCATGCATAATTGTGCTTGGAATATGTACAGAAGAAATCTTTATAATAAGTTAGAACTGAGTTCATAGGAATTAGGTTGGAGGACAGTCCTTTCCACTAGCTCCTTGTTCCTGGATCAGTCCCTGCCTCTACTCTCATTCTTGTGGCTCCAACCCAGCATTCTTACAAATAGGCTTCCTTAGAAGGAAACATATCTGATTCCTTAGATGAACATAACTAAGCTAGACTTCCTGCTAAAATAAGTAATCAGAGAAATATGAAAATTCAAATTCAGACCAGTTTGGACGTGAGTGAATGAAGAACCAGTCTCTGTGTTTGTGTGTGTTTGTAGGAAGTGTGTATACCAATTCCTACTCCCAATTCTATTAATCCAAGTGTATAATGAGTATTTAACAAGAAATTTCTATGTTCCATCACTGCTCTTAACACCCTGGTGAATAGAAATGCTATAAAAATGGTAATTGGTCTCAGTCTGTTTTTAAAATATATTGTCGGAGAAAACACCTACCTAAGTCACGGAGCAGTGAAAATGTATACATCTCTTCCATCTCATGCCAATTTTGCAGATATTTAATGCTGCGAAGATAAGTATAGTACATACTTATGCTATATGTGCTTCTTCAAGATAGAACATCTTTAAACTTGGATATAACATACAAGTAATATCTGTTTAGAAAAAAGGTACAATATAACTGTCAAGGCTTTAAATCATATTTTAAAGAAAGGACTTTATTTTACTCTTTTGATAAAAATTACAGGTTGCTGAAGAAATAGAGAAAATGTCATCTAGAGAGAGTGCTTTACAAATTAAAATATTAGATCTGGAAACTGAGCTTAGAAAGAAAAATGAAGAACAAAATCAACTTGTTTGCAAAATGAACAGTGTAAGTATTAGCATGGCTTAACATAAAAGATAACATTTAACATTCTTACCATGTAGAAAATACAAAGTGAGTGAATCAAGTCTATTGTTTTACTGATAATATTAAAAATAACAAGCAATGTAAGACATAAAAAATAAAAATGTTATGATATGCCAAATAATTTATTATTCTGCCTCCTTGGATGGCACGTATTGCATTGCCCTCAAATCTCATCAAATCTCATCAGGCCCTTTCCCTACATACTACTTTTGCAATGACAACTCCTTAATGAAAATTACAGATATAATATACTTGATTTCATCCTGATATGAATTTTTCATTTTTTAAAGATAAACACAATTTAAACTATTATTACAAGTGAGTTTTATATCTGTCTTGAATAATGAATATTTTGTTTTAGAAAGTTATAATTTTGTATTAAACATTCAGTATTGTTAGATATACATGTGAGATGGATGCTTTAGTCCACTCAGCCATGAAATGAAAATACCAAATTGACTGTGTTTAATTCGTCTTCTGTTTTTTTTCCTGAATACTCATGAAACAGTCAATTGGCATAGAATATTCTGAAAGCTAGCATTACTCATGATTAAATTACATAATAACTGTCTACTAGATAATGACATAGAGAATAATGATACTGTGTTTTTTCCAGGATCCAGAGACTCCATGAAATCTATTTTTTTAATTCCCAAATGTCTAAAAAGTTGAAAACCTAAAAGATTCAAGAGTTAAATGATTTTTGGCATGCACAATTTGATCTTATTGCCATCAAAAGTTTCATGACAACTTAGAACAAAACGTCGATCACCTTTAATTTAGCACAGGCCTTCCATTTATTTCTAAACTTTTTTTTTTAACTCACCATTTGACTTTCTGATATTGTAAAATATGTGTGCTGTTTTTTTGTGTAATTGAAACCTCTGAAAAAATAAATGAGGTGGGTTTTTCTGTAATGTCCCTAGTACTTGGCCAAGCTAGTAAAATAAATAGATCCCATTCACAATTGCCACGAAGAGAATAAAATACCTAGGAATCCAACTTACAAGGAATGTGAAGGACCTCTTCAAGGAGAACTACAAACTACTGCTTAAGGAAATAAGAGAGGACACAAACAAATGGAAAAACATTCCATGCTTATGAATAAGACGAATCAAGATCATGAAAATGGCCATACTCCCCAAAGTAATTTATAGATTCAATGCTATCCCCATCAAGCTACCATTGACTTTCTTTACAGAATTAGAAAAAACTACTTCAAATTTCATATGGAACCAAAAAAGAGCCCACATAACCAAGACAATCCTAAGCAAAAAGAACAAAGCTGTAGGCATCATGCTTCCTGACTTCAAACTATACTACAAGGCTACAGTAACCAAAATAGCATGGTACTGGTGCCAAAACAGATATATAGACCAATGGAACACAACAGAGGCCTCAGAAGTAATACCACACATCTACAACCATCTGATGTTTGACAAACCTGACAAAAACAAGCAATGGGGAAAGGATTCCCTATTTAATAAATGGTGTTGGGAAAACTGGCTAGCCATATGCAGAAAACTGAAACTGGATCCCTTCCTTACACCTTATACAAAAATTAACTCAAGATGGATTAAAGACTTAAATGTAAGACCTAAAACCATAAAAACCCTAGAGGAAAACCTAGGCAATACCATTCAGGACATAGGCATGGACAAATACTTCATGACTAAAACACCAAAAGTAATGGCAATAAAAGCCAAAATTGACAAATGGGATCTAATTAAACTAAAGAGCTTCTGCACAGCAAAAGAAACTATCATCAGAGTGAACAGGAACCGACAGAATGGGAGAAAATTTTTGCAATCTATCCATCTGACAAAAGGGCCAATATCCAGAATCTACAAAGAACTTAAACAAATTTACAAGAAAAAAACAACCCCATCAAAAAGTGGGCAAAGAATATGAACAGACACTTCTCAAAAGAAGACAGTTAGGCAGCCAAAAAACATGAAAAGAAGCTCATCATCACTGGTCATTTAGAGAAATGCAAATCAAAACTACAGTGAGATACCATGTCACACCAATTAGAATGGCGATCATTAAAAAGTCAGGAAACAACAGGTGCTGGAGAAGATGTGGAGAAATAGGATGCTTTTACACTGTTGGGAGTGTAAATTAGTTCAACCACTGTGGAAGACAGTGTGGCAATTCCTCAAGGATCTAGAACCAGAAATACCATTTGACCCAGCAATCCCATTACTGGGTATATACTCAAAGGATTATAAATCATGCTGCTATAAAGACACATGCACACGTATGTTTATTGTGGCACTATTCACAATAGCAAAGACTTGGAGCCAACCCAAATGCCCATCAATGATAGACTGAATAAAGAAAATGTGGGACATACACCATGGAATACTGTGCAGCCATAAAAAAGGATGAGTTCATGTCCTTTGCAGGGACATGGATGAACCTGGAAACCATCATTCTCAACAAACTAACACAAGAACAGAAAACCAAACACCGCATGTTCTCACTCATAAGTGGGAGTTGAACAACGAGAACACATGGATACATGGCAGGGAACATCACACACCAGGGCCTGTCAGGGCATGGGGGGCTAGGGGAGGGATAGCATTAGTAGAAATACCTAATGTAGATGACGGGTTGATGAGTGCAGCAAACCACCATGGCACGTGTATACCTATGTAACCAACCTGTACGTTCTGTACATATATCCCAGAACTTAAAGTATAATAAAAATTAAAAAAAAAAAAAGATCTGATGTTTTGTTAAACCTGATAAGTTTTATACTAGTAAAATTCTAGAATTCTAAGCATAGATTTAAACATTGCTGAAAAATGAGTTTGTGTGTTTTATGCCTTCCAGGGGACAGTTAAGTGGGCAGTATTTATTTAATATACCTGCTTCAGCCCCATTTGAATTGTAAGCACTCTGAAAGCATGTTTCATAGTCGTCTATATCCCTGGTGTCTCCCACAGTGCCCTGCTCACCTGCAGGCCTTTTTGTATTTTCTGTCCAAGTACCCTAATAGGGTGGTGCAGAATTGATGTACAGATCTGAGGATGACCTCAGCAGCTTAATCCAAGGCACCCCTCCTGAAGCCTGAAATGTCTTTGAAGTCTTATGTATTATCCTAAAATCCATTAACATTTTACATTCTACCCTACAAAATAAGTATGTGTTACTATTTTTCTTTCCAAATTGTTGAGTAAAACTCATTGTATTCATCCTGTGACTTTGTACTGCCCAGCCTAGCTCATTGTTTTTTACCTGCCCCATTTCCTGAGCTGGGCATTGCTCAGTTTCAGAAGGTATCAGGTGTCATTGAACACCTGATATGAAGGATGTAAAAGTTCTCTCTTTTCTATCTAGGTGTCTATATTTTAATTGAAAGCTAGATGATATTTGCAACCTGTTTTTATCTAAAGCATTGTCAGTGAACTCACCTACTTAGGGATTCATATGCACCTTAGTTAAAAAAAATGTATTGCAGTTTTAAATTTTTTCCTCAAAGAACCACTGTAATATGAATAATTCTTTTTATTTTTTAAGGGATTCTAAAAATAAAATGTTCACATTATCAAAACTAGAATTCTATCAACTTTTAAGACATTCAATTATTTTGGAATAAAATGTGGATTTTTAGACAGAAAATGGCAAAAACTAGTATGAAAATATATCATGTTACATGTGAAATTATGACAGTTGTTAAAGAACCTATTAAGTTAATCATGTTAAATATGTAATAATTTGGGGCTAAATGAATGTGTATTATAAATTATATCAGTGAAGATCGACCATGTGTGTGCTTTAATTATTAATTTTAAAGAAGAGTGAGCTCTAAGAATGAACACATCAGATGTGAGTATTCTTTTAAAAAATCAAAAAGAATTATCTAGTTATTGTATATATGTTTTTAATATTATGACTCTGGTCCTTTGGAATGAATGTTATTATTGCTTATCTGTATTTTTTTCCTTTTTTCTTTAGAAAGCCCAACATCAGGAAGTGTGTTTGAAAGAAGTGCAAAATAGTCTTGAGAAATCGGAAAATCAAAATGAGAGTATTAAGAATTATTTACAGCTTCTTAAAACTTCTTATGTAACAATGTTTGAATAAATTATCAAATTTATTTTCTCTAAGTAGTAGATTTTTATTATGAGTCTAAAATGTGATTGGGTAAAAAAATAAATATACTACCAGTTACATTTTATGATTTATGAGTGGTAGTATTAGAGGTTTTTATGTAAAGATTTTTGAAACATAATTTATCTAACTGAAACTTTAAAATAGGATAGTTGTTACTATTCCTGTTTGCTGGATAATTCTTATTTATCTTTGGTTTAATTTCTTTTAAAATTAAATTGGTTGTTAGAATATTTTTCTCACACATACACATGGAAGTCAGATTTATTCTTTGTGATGTTTGTAGCCACCATTCAAGTGAATTTGTAGTAAGTCTTGGTCAATATGATTTTAAATAATGTATATAATTGTTTTATATTGTGATATATAAATATAATAAAGTAAAATATTCTGAATTTTAATTTTTAATAATGGTGTAATTACATACTTTCTAAAGCTACTAAATGTCTCAATATACTACACTTAATATTGTTTCAAGTATATGCTGAGTTGCCATTATAATTTCTGTTAGGTTTTAAGTATACAATTTTAAGTCATCGCTATTAAGTACCAACTGCTAATGACAGATGAAAACGTGGTCATGCATTCTTTCTTTATAAAGAATAGATATTCAGACTGTCTTCAATTTGTACTCTCTTTTATTCGTTTTATACTAATGATTATCTGATATTATTATTTTAGACATTCTAGAGCCCCTTAGTTAAATAAAAGATTAAAGGGGAACAGCTTATCCCACCCTTTCCATGGCCAACTCATGGGGATGATCAAAATAAGCGCTCTTAACATCAAGAAGCTTTAAAATAAGGTCTTTAGTATTGGGATGAAGTTGTCCAAGTTGAAAAAGAACTTGTTTGCTATAATCTCCCACTGTGTGTGTCAAGGCAGGATACTCTAAAAGGGGATGACGTGGTTTACAAAGGATCAAGTAATAGTGACTCCTCTTGGACAATGACTTGAGAGCTGTTAATTCAGAGGAACACTCAGGTCTTAAAAGATCACTAAAAAAGGCAGGTTGTGAACTACACAGTTCCAGCCTATGAACAGAAATATCTCTTTAAGATGTTTTATGCTCTTTTTCTGATCAGAGATGGGGGCCTGGTCCCCTCTGATCCCCTCACTTTTAAGACTGTCATATCATCCACAGATGCTTACTTTCTAGTGACCCAATTGGTTCATAGTATTTTTCTTAAAATAGCAAAACACAGAGTGTCAGAACTGGCCACATTTTTTACCCAACAATTGCTAACAAGATTAGTGTCACTTTAAAAAAAAATCTTAGTACTCATCATACTAAAAACATACTTGACCCTTGCAGCCCTTTCTTTATCTCCTAATGCAAAGGGAGCCTTAAATGCCCACATGAAAGGAAAGCAAAGCTCTTGAGTTTTACTCATTAAACTGTAAGCTCCTTAAGGGCCGAAATGTATCTTAGTCATATAAATATCTGGGCACTCAGTTGATGTTTGTGGATAGATGGACAGATGTTGAAAGAGGCAGGTATTCATACTCCTGTTTTAGATATGAAAAATGTAAGCAAAAAGGATTAATTACCATGGCTGTGGTATGAAACTTGTTTATACTTGGCATTTAAATTCTAGTCTGCAACATTAAAGTTCTGTGTACAGAGCTGTTTTCCCACTGTAGCAGCAGCCCAGCAGCAGCGCTGCTATGATTGATTAAGCACTTGCTATGTGCCAGAGTTAATAATTGTGATATGTTAACTCATTTAATTTTCAGGAAACTAAGACATGGAAAGGTTAGGTAACTTGCCCAAGGTCGCACAGCTAGTACGTGGCAGACATCCAGAGTCTCTGCTCTGCTCTTAACTCTCACCATACTACTTCTGTATCCATTTCATAAATAAAGATAGTAGTTTCTTATAACAGCAATGCATTTATCTTACCCATGAATACCTCCTTTCTCATATTTTTAATTTTTTATTGTTACCAAAGTAATTTGTGCTTATGGCATTTAAAAATTGGTGCCTGCAGCTTTAGATAGACTGTGGAAGGAAAAGACTACCACAAAGTTCCTAAGGTTGGTATTTAGCTCCTAGTGACAACATGACAAAGGAAAGTTGCTGAATGCTAGAATTTAACAATCTGTGCTTAATACTGTTTCCATGTGAAGCATTAGGTACACACATTGGGCTTACCTGGTATGTGACCTAAATTCAATGTCAGCGAGGCCCTTGAGCCAGAAAGCCCATTTCCCCACAGTACTAAAAGATCTGCAGGATTTTCCCTTTATCTTTGATACTCAGGCCCTCAATACTTTCTAAGTTGTAAATGTTTTCTTCCATTATCTATGTTATTATTACTTCTCATGTTCCTTTCCTCTTTAGTTGGCTCCTGGATCTGACCTCCATGCAGCTTGGTCTTTTCCCTCAGGTTATCTGCACTGGGTCTCTTATGAGGTATTTCCTCCAGCGATTTTTCTGACCACTAATGTTATTTTCAAAGTCAGTCATTCTCTTTTTCTGTTGGATATTGCACTTTTAATTAAGAAATCATGTGGTAGTTTTTAGTTTCTGAAAATCTTTCCTTTTTTTAGTTCTATAATTCCATGATATTTTTCATTAAAATTATCTTCTCTCTCTTCCATTGGTTCTGCTTCAGTAGACATCTCTCTTATTTCTGTTCTGCTGGTCATCTTTCTTCCCATGCCCCATAAATGAATTTAACTTTTCCTGGCCTACTCAAGCTATGGTTTCCTCAGCATCTGCCAGCACCCTGTTGTGCACATCTCTTGGGCAGTAGCAAACTAAGTGGTAAGAGATGCGGTGGCTTCATTTCTCATGGGCCTGTGAGATCTCTTACCATCTGATAACTTTCTATGAGGAGCTGTTTTGCTCCCAGACCTTTTCAGTCTCAAGCAGCAGTTCTTTCCCAACTACAAAGATTGGAAAGCCCTTCACTAGAGAGCCCCTTCAAGGTTTTCTGAGGTCAGCAGGTCTGTTGCGGCAAACGGCAAATGAAGTCCTCTTAGGAAGTGAGTCACAGCAGGGTCTGTAGCTGGAAAAATATACAGCAATTTAAAGAATGAATTTGATCTATCTCTGCTGGCTTGCAGTTTATTGGTTATATTTAGGTGGAAAAAAAGTCACAAAATCATGTTTATTTTTGTAATTAAACACCTCTCTGTATATAGGTTCACATATGTTGGTATGCACATGGAGAAAGGAATAGAAACCCACACACCTGATACGGTTTTGTTCTGTGTCCCCAACCAAATCTCATCTCAAATTGTAATCCCCACGTGTTGGGGGAGGGGCCTGGTGGGAGGTGATTGGATCATGGGGGTGCATTTCCCCCTTGCTGTTCTCTGGGTTCTCATGAGATTCAATGATTTAAAAGTGTGTGGCAGTTTCCCCCTCACTCTCTCAGTCCTCCTCCTGCTCTGCCGTGGTAAGATGTGCTTGCTTCCCCTTTGCCTTCCACCATAATTGTAAGTTTCCTGAGGCCTCCCAGTCATGCTTCCTGTTAAGCCTGTGGAACTGACTCAAACTCAAATCAGCAAGATAAAAATAATCCCATTAAAAAGTGGACAAAGGATATGAATAGACAAATTCTCAAAAGAAGATATACAAGTGACCGACAAACATGAAAAAATGCTCAATATCACTAATGGTCAGGGAAATGCAAATTAAAACCACAGTGAGATACCACTTTACTAATGCAAGAATGGTCATAATCAAAAAATCAGAAAAGAATAGATGTTGGCATGGATGTAGTGAAAAGGGAACACTTCTACACTGCTGGTGGGAATGTAAACTAGTACAACCACTATGGAAAATAGGATGGAGAGTCCTTAAAGAACTAAAAGTAAAACTACCATTTGATCTGGCAATCCCACTACTGGGTATCTACCCAAAGGAAAAGAAGTCATTATGTGAAAAATAACTTGCATATGCATGTTTATAGCAGCACAATTTGCAATTGCAAAAATATGGAACCAGCCTAAATGCCTGTCAACCAATGAGTGGATAAAGAAAATGTGGTACATATACATTGTGGAATACTACTCATCCACAAAAAGGAAAAAAAAATCACAGCATTCACAGTAACCTGGATGGAGTGGGAGACCATTATTTAAGTGAAGTAACTCAGAAATGGAAAACCAAATATTATATGTTCTCATTCATAAGTGGGAGCTAAGCTATGAGGATACAAAGGCATAAGAATGATACAATGGACTTTGGGGACTCCGGGAAAGGGTTGTGGGGAGGGTAGGGATAAAAGACTACACAATGGGTGTAGTGTAAACTGCTTGGGTGATGAGTACACCAAAATCTCAGAAATCACCACTAACGAACTTATCCATGTAACCAAACACCACCTGTTCCCCAAGAACTATTGAAATTTTTTTTAAAAAAGAAATAATTTCATTGTAATAATGCCAAGGAAAACTTCTAGAATGTCACCTGAATGTAATCCTAAAACTCATTTTTGTCTATAAAATTTGCTTTAACTTCTATAGACAAACATAGTAAATTACCTTAAAACTTCATAAATTTGCATTTCCAGGCTAGAAGTATAACTTGATTTCACTATTTTGAGCTTGTTTAATTTGAAATTTTTTATTTAAGACTTTCTGACAGTATACATATGGTAGTGTAAGCATTTCAAGAAATAAGAATTTTAATTTGAAATGACTCATGTTAAAATACCAAGCACAATACTGTATGGTATATTCTATACCCAAAGACTTCTTTCTTTTTCCTGCCTGACATAGAAAGAACTTTTAGAAATTAATAAAAATGTGATTTCCAACAATAAAATATCAAAGGATAAGAACAGACAAATCACAAGGGTGAGGATAGCAGCTGCTGCCAATGCTTGGAGGCAGGCAAGCCATCTGAGAACTGTGGCTTCAAGCTGTTTAGAGAGGTAGGCAACAACCTGGAGGGTGGGTCCCTTAGACTGGGTTAGAACACATAGTGCAACTCCACGCCATTTGTCGGTATAGAGGGAGAAAAGTTTGGCAAGGTCTGGGAGAGTGAGGACGGGGGCTGAGGTGAGAGCCTTCTGGAGTAGACGGAAAGATTGGGTAATAGGCTGCGCAGGTTTTAAAGGCTCATGGAGAGGGCCTTTAGCAGCTTGGTATAACAGTTTGGCAAGTAGAGTGAAGGAGGGAACCCAGAGCCTAAAATATCCTGCTAGTCCTAGAAAAGAGGAAATTTCTTGCTTAGTTTGCAGAGGCGGGAAGGACTGGAGGAGGGATATGCGGTCCGTCGTGAGCCTTTGGGTTTGCCGGGTAAGAGCTAGGCCTAGATAGGTGACTAAGGGGTGCATATGTGTGCTTTCTTAGGGGAGACCTGATACCCCTGTTCTGCCAAGAAGTTTAAAAGAGAGATGGTATGGGCATTGCAGTCTCTTTGAGAGGGGCTACATAGGAGCAGATTATTAACATATTGAAGGAGAGTGGATGGTTTTAGGGATAAGGTAAAGAGGTCTCGAGCAAGGGCCTGTCCAAAAAGGTGGCGGCTGTCTCTAAAACCTTGAGGTAGTACGCAGCAGGTGAGCTTACGTGAAAGGTGGGTGTCAGGGTTTTCCCACATGAAGGCAAAGAGGTTTTGGGAATCAGGGTGTAAAGGAATTGTGAAAAAAAAAGCATCCTTTAGGTTTAGAACAGAAAAATGAGTGGTATTGGAGGGAACTGTGGAGAGTAAAGTATATGGGTTAGGAACTACTGGACATACTGGGAGTACAGCTTGGTTAATGAGCCTGAGATCCTGGACTAATTGATAAGTTCCATCTGGCTTTTTAACAGGTAGAATTGGTGTGTGAAAGGGAAATTTGTTGGGTGGAGTAGGTGACTGGCGAGGAGGCCAGAAATGATAGGCTTTAGGCCTATGAGAGTTGCTTGAGGGATGTGACACTGCTTCTGTGATAGGAACTGGGTGGTCTCTTTAATGCGGAGGGGGGTGTGGTGTTTTGCAACTGAGGGTCTGGAAGTGTCCTAAACAGCGGGGTTAACTACGGATGGGGGTTAAGGAAAAGTTGCATGTTTTAAGGTGGGAGGTTGGAGGAGCAGAAGAAAGTTAGAAGCCCCAGAGGGGTCTGGGTTGATGCGTTGGGTACTGTGGGGAATGTGGAAATGGATAGTGTGGAGTTTTGAAAGGATGTCTGTGCCTGGGAGCGGAGTTGGGCATGAGGGCAGGACTCAGAAGGAGTGAGTGAAGGAAAAGGTGTGCAGGGAGCAGAAAAGTGGAGGGGTGTCTTGGGGTTTGGAGACTTGCCCATCAATTCCCACAACAGAGACTTGGGAGGACTGGGTGGGTTCTGAAAAATTAGGTAAAGCAGAGTAGGTTGTCCGATATTAATTTAAAAAAAAAAAACATACTGGCCTACCTGCCACCATCAGGGTTACACTTGGCTCAGATGAAGCGATGGTAGTTGCCAGGGCATCCGTTCCAGGACACCATCAGTCTTCAGTAGCAAGGCCAATGAGATTCGAGTAGGAGGTTTTGGCCGGCTTAGGAAGGGGCAGTCCCTGCGGGGGCCACTCACAGTCCAACTTCCTGTGGGGTCCTTCACAGAGGGGACACAGCCTGGTGGGCTTACCTGGGTTTGGGCATTGTCTAGACTAGTGACCTTCATTGCCGCACTTGAAACAGGCAGGTGGAGGTGGATTGCTAGGAGTCTTCCTTGTGGAGCTGCGGCCCTGTGGGCCTGCAGGGCTCCTGATGGTAGAAGCAAGCATTTGAAACTCTGCCTGTTTTTGCCTTTTACTTTCCTCATTATGATTGTTAAAGACTTTGAAGGCTAAATTAAGAAGGTCTCATTCTGGGGTGTGAGGGCCATCATCAAGCTTCTGAAACTTGTACCGAATATCAGGGGTGGACTGGGAGATGAACCAAAGGTTTAAGATAGTAGTTCTTTCTGGGCTTGCTGGGTCTAGGTTGGTATATTTTCTCATGGCTTCAGTTAAACCAGAGAGAAAAAGGGCTGGGTTTTTGTTAGGACCTTGGGTGATTTCTGAAAGTTTTTTATAGTTTACCACTTTGTGGGCACCCTTTTTGAGTCCTGCAAGGAGACACACAATCACGTGGTCTCAATGGCAGTGTCCAGAGGTCCTGTCTTGATAATCTCAGTGGGGTCCTGGTTCGGGACTGCCTCTGTGCCAGTAGGCTGGGCAGGAGCTTGGTGATGAATTGTATTAGCATGTGATGGAGCTGGGGTCCAGATATGGTCTCGGTCTTCTGGGGTGAGGGTGGAAGAGAGGATAACGTAGAGTTCATGCCAGGTTAGTTCATAAGACTGGGTGAGGTAGTGAAACTCTCTAATGTAGGAGGTAGGGTCTTCATTACTGAAAAGACTGAACTGAGTCTTTTGTTAATTTGAGAGAGATCAGTGAGGGAGAAGGGAACATGAACTCTAACAACACCTTCAGTTCCTGCTACTTCCCGAAGTGGGCACTCTAGCATCTGCACTGAAGTAAGGGTGGGGCATGGGCCAAAGATGGCACCCAAGCGAGTATGGGCGGGAGAGAAGGAAGAAGCCGGAAGTGGTTCCTGCTGAGGGTTTGAAAGGGAAAGGGGGGATGAGTTAATAGGCAGTGGAGGATAGATAGGGGCATAAGGTGTTGGGATGGGTTTAAAAGCCTCAGGAGAGGGTGGTGGGGGAGGAGAATGGGTACGGGTAATTCTAGAATTGTCCTGAGGAGGGGACGGTGTAGGAAAAGAAGTGGATACTGCTGACTGAGAAGATGGCAGCTAGGAAGAGGGCGGCTGGGAAGATGGCGGTTGAGAAGATAATGAGGAGGCTTGTGGGGTTAAAGAAGACGGTTGAGAGGAAGAGGTAGGGGCTGGGAGGGGTAGACAGCAGTCAGCTGTATTGAATGAGGAAAAAGAGGTAGGGTCAGGAGGAGAAAGGTGATCAGGGTAGCAAGAATGGAGGAGAAGGATTTGAACAGGTGAGCAAGAATTGCAGAGGTCAAGTTGTGATCTGAATGCAAAAAGGCCTGGACATAAGGAATTTCTCCCCATTTCTCCAGTCGTCGGCAGTAATTGCTTAAATCAGTTAAAATTGTAAAGTTGAATGTTTCATTTGTGGGCCATTTGGACCCGTTATCCAATTTGTATTGTGGCCAGACTGAATTGCAAAAAAATGACAAGGCACTTAGGGTGGATATCTTGCCTGAGGCCTAAGGTTTGCAGGTTTTTTATGAGGCAGGCTAGAAGGCTGTTTTTTGGAATGGAGGACCACGAGTTTCCCCATAATGGAGGGTAGGCTTGGGAGAACAGGGAAAAGGAGACTGTCCTGGATGGCCGGAGGGATACGATAAAAGGAGCGATTGTTACTACTGCGTTTTTTGCTCCTGGAACAGAATCAAATGGCTTAGAGGCATCCCCCTAAGACCAGATGATCAGCGAGTGCCTGGCACATGCCAGAGACTTCTTGGACCAACGTTGGGTTTTCAGACTGGAGAAACCAAGAGAGGCTGTGCAGATTTTTACCTGTTAACTGGGCTCCCGGGAAAACTTACCAGTAGGTGAGATCAGTGACTGAGGTGCATGCACAGAGAGGCGACTGGAGACTGAGGAGCTTCCTTTGTCTGGTTTCTGTGGCCTGCTCTCTGGGATGGAAGGGTAGGTCCACGAGGGACATGGACTGGAGCCCCTCCCGGGTTTCAGCACCAGATGTAAGGTTCTTTTATCAGTTCGAACCCTGAGAGCACACCAATAGACAGGAGGCAGTGTGGAACAACATGCTGTTTAATGCACACCTGGGTGAAGGTGGGCTGAGGCCTACAGTGGTGTCAGCCCCAAGTGAGGACAGGAAAAAGGTTTTATAGTCTCCTGTAAACAGGAAGTGTCCTTGTCTGATGTAACTGCTACATTGTACCCAGATGTCCTCTTTCTCAATCTTCAGGGGTACGTGTCTTCCGGCCAGGGTAGGTGTCTTCTGGCAGGCTGTCTTCCTGCTCCTGCTATCTTGCTGATGCCTGCTGCTGACAGAAGTGGCCTTGTGCCTTGGGAGTGGGCCTGAGAAGGGAGGAGTTATTCATCTCCCTAAGCTTTCAGGCCCCATGGAGAATCTTACAAGACCCCCCCACTATGACCACAGACACATACATTCTAAAATCTTAGGATTCACTGCTGACTTTTCTCAAATTATTAAGTAAGAAGTAACATAAACCAAAGCTTCCAAAGAATAGAAGAGGAAAAGCTTCTCAACTTTTTTTTAATGAAGTCAGCATAATCTCAATAACTAAAACACAGCAAGGACATTTTAAAGAAAAACACAGTCCAATATCACACATGAACGTAGATGCAAAATCCTAATCAGAATATTAGCAAATTGGATTCAGCAATATGCAAAAAGGAGAATATATGATTATCAAATGGGAATTTATTTCAGAAATGCAAGGGTGGTTTAATATTTAAAATTGAATTAATTTAATTTGCTTTATTCTCCAAAATTTAGCATCCATTCATAATGAAAACTCTTAGTAAACTAGGAATAACGTTGGAATGTCTGCAAAAAACTTACAGCAAACATCATCCTTAATGGCGAATTATTGAAGGGTCTGCGTAAGATTACAAATAAGACAACAATATCTGCTCTCACATATTTATATTCAAAATTGTATGGGAGGTCCTATCCAGTGCAATAAGGAAGAAAAAGAAATGAAAGGCATAAGAATTGAAAAGGAGAAATAAGATGGCATTATTTGCAAATGACATTGTTGTGTACATAGAAAATCCAAAAGAATTTATAAACTCCTATAATCATGTGAATTTATTAATATATATGAATAGGTCAGTATACCAAAAATCACACTATTTCTGTATTGCAGAAATAAACATATGGGAATGAAATTTTAAAAATACCATTGATACTAGCATGAAAAAAAAATAGTCCACCTTTAAGTAATATTGCATCAAACACTGAGGACAAGCAAAATATCTGCAAGGCATTTACACTGAAAACTACAAAACATTACTGAAATTTTTCTAATCTAAAAAATTGAAGGATATATATCCATGAATTATAAAGATCTTAGTCAGCTTTCCAAATTGATCTGTAGATCTATAAATTCATTACAATCTCAGTCAAAAACTCATTTTATTTTCTTAGATGGACATTGACAACCTGATTCTAAAATTTACATTTAAATAAAAAGGGCCAAGAATGGTTAAAGCAATCTTGGAAAACAGCTTAAGGACTTACACTACAAGACATCAAAACTTATGAAGCTACACTTATTACAATAGAGTAGTAATGGAGCAAAGGCAAATAGAACAATGAAACAGAATAAAGAGTTTGAGGCAAAATCCACCCATTTGGTTTATGATATCTAATTTATCTGATTTATGACAAAGATGACACTGTAGTATATTGGGAATGAATTGTAATTTCAAAAAATGGTGCCAGACCAGTTAAATATGCACATGGAAAACAATCTTAATTTCTAGTTCAAGCCATACACAGAATCTATTCAAGATGAATGATTGAACATAACATGAAGGTAAATCAAAAGTTTGTAGAGGAAAATTTAGAGGACTATCTTCAATAGCTTGGAGTAGGTAAAGACTTCTTAAAGAGCATAGAGGATTGGACAAATTGGATTATAAATTTTATAAATTATATAAATTATAAATCCAAATTTATAATTGGATAAATTGTTTCCTTTGTGATTAGCAATTAAAATTGAGAACTTCTGTTTATCAAAAGTCACAATTGAGAAAGTGAAAAGGTAACACAAAGAGGAACAGAAAAATATTATATAAAAATATTGGACAGAGATACATATATTTATATGAATTTATATATATTTTTTTCTCCAGCAAAGACTCATATCCAGAATTCATTTTACACTAACTGGGACCTAACTGTTGATTTTTAACAACCTAAGATAATTTTAATACAGATGGATAATTGAATAAGTACATGTATATGGGAATAAACATCAGCTTCAGGTATTACTTGAAATATCATCAACTAAATATTAATGAGATAAAACCACAGCACTTCTAAATTATGTACAAAATATTGATATAAACAAAATATTAAAGATTTATGATTTCAGAACTCTTCACAAAGCTTTCAAAGCACGTTCCCACTTGTAAGGATGTACCAGATGCTGTATTTGATACTGAACATGCAAAGTTGAGTAATAACTCTTTTCCTGGCAATAGTGCTTCCCTACCTTTTGAAAACCATGACACAGTAGAAAATAATATGTGTTATGTCCAACTATGGTAAAAAGAGGTAGTTGCTTATAGCTAGAAATTCTGGTCCAAGGCTCTAGCCAACATAGATATTGTCCAGGCTACTCCACTTTATGAGATGAGATTAGTATCTGTCCACATTTGTAATCCATTTGTGCCTTAAGAAATCCATCACCAGCCTTTCTTCTTTTGTTCTAGCTTTTCTTTTACAAAAGATCCGGTGAACATCTCATGTTCCCGGTGGAAGAACTGGTGCTTCCTCTAGATGCCTTTGGATCTGAGATAGGTACCTGAGCTAGATTTCTTATGTTCTTCCTCAATCTGGGTCTCTTGGTGCATCTAGACTATTCAGAACTTGTTGCATGGAAGCAATAATTGGTGTCTTGTTATTCTGCCTCCTGCCTCCACTTCTGTTTTCTGTTCTTTCCCCATGTAGTATGCATTTTCCTCATCCAGAGGGACACATGATTTCCATTATATGAAGTGCAGTATAATTTGGCTTTGAAATAGCTGAGATAAAAATTTTCATTTGCAATGGGAATATGGCTGAAGTAAAATGATAGGTAAGCATTTCATCAAGTGATATATAGTCATAGAATTTGTGCTTATTTTAAAATTATTATAATTTTTATCCTAATTCTGTATATAACTTTCTTAGTTCTTTACAGTTGATGAATGCAAATTCTCTATACAGGTCTCAGAAAACTCTCTTGACATACAAAATGTGAACCTATGTCTATTTACAAACATGTTTTATTTAAAGTTATTTATAAAATGTTGAACATATAATTAATTGATGGGTTTACTGTGATACCTAGCTAGATACCAAGTCAAGGGATGATTTAGAAGATTATCATAATATATTTGCACATGAAAGTTTGATTATGATATCATTTTATCTAGCATAAATATTTAGAGAGAACAATGGTCTATGATCACAGCATTAATTCTTACTAGGATTAGATTATAGTTGGACAATGTAATTACATAAATGCTCAAACTGAGGTAACAGGAACAGCCAGAACTAGATTCCCTAAGCTGGTTTACAGTCATCTGATTGCTACTGGTGGTGGGAACCTTAGAGATGATGAGCTTTGCATAGGAATGTTAGTAGCAAGCGTTAGCCAAGCAGAATGTTGTTTAATGAGGTGAGGCCATAGGAATTGGTAAAGGCTGTGACCCCCATAATAAAACTTTATGAGGCTACAACTTCCTAATTAGGAACAGTCAGAAATGAATTAACAACCACAAATCATTAAAGACGAAATGATCCAATTGTTATTCTCCAACTTCTTATAATGAGACAATTCTGTAACCAAATATTTCAGTATATGATTTTGGGATTCCTAAGTAAAGAAAGACATTTTTACAAAAATAAACTAGTAGTTAAGTTGCCTATAATATGTTATTCATTAATAGACTGGTAAGAAGGTAATGAACAAAGTGTAATACAAAATGGGTAAAAGCATTCTTAATGTGTAATGATTTTTGAGACAATTGGAAGACAGAATATAAAGACAATTTATGTAAGAATTTCTAATTATCAGTATAAATTCTATAAATTCTGTAGTTTTCTTCAAACCACTTACATTTCTTGGTAAAATTATTTCAAAGTATTTTGGATTTTTGTGTAGATATTAAGAATTATTAACCTCTAGTAATTAATAGTATATATGAATGTAAAAGTTTTATCTGGTATTTAGTCACATTACTAATCAATTTTGTCAGTTTTCCAATTGATTCTTTGGCCTTTTCTGAATAAGCAGTCTAAGATTGTAATTAGCAATATTGTTAATATTGTATCACTGTTAAGTATCAATGATGTTTACAATGTCTTTACAAATGACTTGTTCATATTGGGATCCAAATGAAATCCACATATTGCATTTGGTGGATATGTTTCTTGTAATCTATAGCAGCCTTCTCCTGTATTGTCATGACATTTATTTATGGATAAATTTGATCATTTGCCCTGTAAAAGTTCCCACGATTTGTATTTGGCTCATGACATTTTAAGATGTTTCTCGATCTCCTCTATTTCCTGTAAGCCAGTAGTTAGGTCCAAGATCTTGAATGAATTCAGGTCTAAAATTTTTTTGGCAAGTATTCTTCATAGGTGATACCATATGCTTTCAATTGTATCATGCTAAGAGTATGGTAATGTCTGATTGTTACGCTTTTATTAATGTGAAAATGGGTCAGTGATTTCACGTGATGTCAGACTGATTCATTCATTGAAAAAATTAGATCAACCTTTTTTTTTTATTATACTTTAAGTTCTAGGGTACAAGTGCACAACGTGCAGGTTTGTTACGTGTGTATACATGTGCCATGTTGGTGTGCTGCACCCATTAACTCGTCATTTACATTAGGTATATCTCCTAATGCTATCCCTCCCCCTGCCCCTCACCCCATGACAGGCCCCCGTGTGTGATGTTCCCTGCCCTGTATCCAAGTGTTCTCATTGTTCAGTTCTCACCTATCAGTGAGAACATGCACTGTTTGGTTTTCTGTCCTTGTGATAGTTGGCTCAAAATGATGGTTTCCAGCTTCATCCATGTCCCTACCTACAAAGGACATGAACTCATCCTTTTTTATGGCTGCATAGTATTACATGATGTATATGTGCCACATTTTCTTATTCCAGTCCATCATTGATGGACATTTGGGTTGGTTCCAAGATTTTGCTATTGTGAATAGTGCTGCAATAAACATATATGTGCATGTGTCTTTATAACAGCATGATTTATAATCCTTTGGGTATATATCCAGTAATGGGATTGCTGGGTCAAACAGTATTTCTAGTTCTAGATCCTTGAGGAATCGCCACACTGTCTTCCACAATGGTTGAACTAGTTTACAGTCCTACCAACAGTGTATAAGTGTTCCTATTTCTCCACATACTCTCCAGCACCTGTTGTTTCCTGACTTTTTAATGATCACTATTCTAACTGGTGTGAAATGGTATCTCATTGTGGTTTTGATTTGCATTTCTCTGATGACCAGTGATGATGAGCATTTTTTCATGTGTCTTTTGGCTGCATAAATGTCTTCTTTTGAGAAGTGTCTGTTCATATCCTTTGCCCACTTTTTAATGGGGTTGTTTGTTTTTTTCTTGTAAATTTGTTTCAGTTCTTTATAGATTCTGGATATTAGCCCTTTGTCAGATGAATAGATTGCAAAATTTTTCTCCCATTCTGTAGGTTGCCTGTTCACTCTGATGGTAGTTTCTTTTGCTGTGCAGAAGCTCTTTAGTTTAATTAGATCCCATTTGTCAATTTTGGCTTCTGTTGACATTGCTTTTGGTGTTTTAGACATGAAGTCCTTGCCCATGCCTATGTCCTGAATGGTATTGCCTAGGTTTTCTTCTAGGGTTTTTATGGTTTTAGGTCTAACATTTAAGTCTTTAATCCATATTGAATCAATTTTTGTATAAGGTGTAAGGAAGGGATCCATTTTCAGCTTTCTACATATGGCTAGCCAGTTTTCCCAGCACCACTGATTAAATAGGGAATCCTTTCCCCATTGCTTGTTTTTCTCAGGTTTGTCAAAGATCAGATACTTGTAGATAAGCGGCGTTATTTCTGAGGGCTCTGTTCTGTTCCATTGATCTATATCTCTGTTTTGGTACCAGTACCATGCTGTTTTGGTTACTGTAGCCTTGTAGTATAGTTTGAACTCAGGTAGCATGATGCCTCCAGCTTTGTTCTTTTGGCTTAGGATTGACTTGGCGATGCGGGCTCTTTTTTGGTTCCATATGAACTTTAAAGTAGTTTTTTCCAATTCTGTGAAGAAAGTCATAGGTAGCTTGGTGGGGATGGCATTGAATCTATAAATTACCTTGGGCAGTATGGCCATTTTCACGATATTGATTCTTCCTATCCGTGAGCATGGAATGTTCTTCCATTTGTTTGTATCCTCTTTTATTTCATTGAGCAGTGGTTTGTAGTTCTCCTTGAAGAGGTCCTTCACATCCCTTGTAAGTTGGATTCCTAGGTATTTTATTCTCTTTGAAGCAATTGTGAATGGGAGTTCACTCATGATTTGGCTCTCTGTTTGTCTGTTATTGGTGTATAAGAATGCTTGTGATTTTTGTATATTGATTTTGTATCCTGAGACTTTGCTGAAATTGCTTATCAGCTTAAGGAGATTTTGGGCTGAGACAATGTGGTTTTCTAGATATACAATCATGTCATCTGCAAACAGGGACAATTTGACTTCCTCTTTTCCTAATTGAATACCTTTTATTTCCTTCTCCTGCCTAATTGCCCTGGCCAGAACTTCCAACACTATGTTGAATAGGAGTGGTGAGAGAGGGCATCCCTGTCTTGTGCCAGTTTTCAAAAGGAATGCTTCCAGTTTTTGCCCATTCAGTATGATATTGACTGTGGGTTTGTCATAGATAGCTCTTATTATTTTGAGATATGTCCCATCAATATCTAATTTATTGAGAGTTTTTAGCATGAAGGGTTGTTGAATTTTGTCAAAGGCCTTTTCTGCATCTATTGAGATAATCACGTGGTTTTTGTCTTTGGTTCTGTTTATATGCTGGATTACATTTATTGATTTGCGTATGTTGAACCAGCCTTGCATCCTAGAGATGAAGCCCAGTTGGTCATGGTGGATAAGCTTTTTGATGTGCTGCTGGATTCGGTTTGCCAGTATTTTATAGAGGATTGTTGCATTGATGTTCATCAGGGATATTGATCTAAAATTCTCTTTCTTTGTTGTGTCTCTGTCAGGCTTTGGTATCAGGATAATGCTGGCCTCATAAAATGAGTTAGGGAGGATTACTCTTTTTCTATTGATTGGAATGGTTCAGAAGGAATGGTACCAGCTCTTCCTTGTACCTCTGGTAGAATTTGGCTGTGAATTCATCTGGTCCTGGACTGTTTTTGGTTGGTAGGCTATTAATTATTGCCTCAATTTCAGAGCCTGTTGTTGGTCTATTCAGGGATTCAACTTCTTCACGGTTTAGTCTTGGGAGGGTGTATGTGTCCCGGAATTTATCCATTTCTTCTAGATTTTCTAGTTTATTTTTGTAGAGGTGTTTATAGTATTCTCTGATGGTGGTTTGTATTTCTGTGGGATCGGTGGTGATATCCCCTTTATCATTTTTTATTGCATCTATTTGATTCTTCTCTCTTTTCTTCTTTATTAGTCTTGCTAGCAGTCTATCAATTTTGTTGATCCTTTCAAAAAACCAGCTCCTGGATTCATTAATTTTTTGAAGGGTTTTTTTTTTGTCTCTATTTCCTTCAGTTCTTCTGATTTTAGTTATTTCTTGCCTTCTGCTAGCTTTTGAATGTGTTTGCTCTTGCTTCTCTAGTTCTTTTAATTGTGATGTTAGGATGTCGATTTTAGATCTTTCCTGCTTTCTCTTGTGGGCATTTAGTGCTATAAATTTCCCTCCACCCACTGCTTTAAATGTGTCCCAGAGATTCTGGTATGTTGTGTCTTTGTTCTCATTGCTTTCAAAGAACATCTTTATTTCTGCCTTCATTTCATTATGTACCCAGTAGTCATTCAGGAGCAGGTTGTTCAGTTTCCATGTAGTTGAGTGGTTTTGAGTGAGTTTCTTAATCCTGAGTTCTATTTTGAGTGCACTGTTGTCTGAGAGACAGTTTGTTATAATTTCTGTTCTTTTACATTTGCTGAGGAGTGCTTTACTCCCAACTATGTGGTCAGTTTTTGAATAAGTGTGATGTGGTGCTGAGAATAATGTGTATTCTGTTGATTTGGGGTGGAGAGTTCTGTAGATGACTCTTAGGTCCACTTGGTGCAGAGCTGAGTTCAGTTCCTGGATATCCTTTTTAACTTTCTGTCTTGTTGACAGTGGGGTATTAAAGTCTCCCATTATTATTGTGTGGGAGTCTAAGTCTCTTTGTAGGTCTCTAAGGATTTGCTTTATGAATTTGGATACTCCTGCATTGGGTGCATAGATATTTAGGATAGTTAGCTCTTCTTGTTGAATTGATCCCTTTACCATTATGTAATGGCCTTCTTTGTCTCTTTTGATCTTTGTTGGTTTAAAGTCTGTTTTATCAGAGACTAGGATTGCAATCCCTGCCTTTTTTTTTTTTTTCCATTTGCTTGGTAGATCTTCCTCCATCCCTTTATTTTGAGCCTGTGTGTCTCTGCACGTGAGATGGGTCTCCTGAATACAGCACACTGATGGGTCTTGAGTCTTTATCCAATTTGCCCATCTTTGTCTTTTAATGGGAGCATTTAGCCCACTTACATTTAAGATTAATATTGTTATGTGTGAATTTTATCCTGTCATTATGATGTTAGATGGTTATTTTGCTCGTTAGTTGATGCAGTTTCTTCCTAGCCTCTATGGTCTTTACAATTTGGCATGTTTTTGCAGTGGCTGCTACCAGTTGTTCCTTTCCGTGTTTAGTGCTTCCTTCAGGAGCTCTTGTAGGGCAGGCCTGATGGTGACAAAATCTCTCAGCATTTACTTGTCTATAAAGGATTTTATTTCTCCTTTACTTATGGAGCTTAGTTTGACTGGATATGAAATTCTGGGTTGAAAATTCTTTTCTTTAAGAATATTGAATATTGGCCCCCACTCTCTTCTGGCTTTTAGAGTTTCTGCTGAGAGATCCGCTGTTAGTCTGATGGGCTTCCCTTTGTGGTTAACCCGACCTTTCTCTCTGGCTGCCCTTAACATTTTTTCCTTCATTTCAACTTTGGTAAATCTGACAATTATGTGTCTTGGAGTTGATCTTCTCAAGGAGTATCTTTGTGGTGTTCTCTGTATTTCCTGAATTTGAATGTTGGCCTGCCTCGCTAGGTTGGGGAGGTTCTCCTGGATAACATCCTGCAGAGTGTTTTCCAACTTGGTTCCATTCTCCTCATCACTTTCCGGTACACCAGTCAGACGTAGATTTGGTCTTTTCACATAGTCCCATATTTCTTGGAGGCTTTGTTAATTTCTTTTTACTCTTTTTTCTCTAAACTTCTCTTCTCACTTCTTAGACAAATGGCTAACTAGAATAACCAGTGTAGAGAAGTCCTTAAATGACCTGATGGAGCTGAAAACCATGGCATGAGAACTACGTGATGAATGCACAAGCTTCAGTAGGCAATTCGATCAACTGGAAGAAAGATATCAGTGATTGAAGATCAAATGAGTGAAATGAAGTAAGAAGAGAAGTTTACAGAAAATAGAGAAAATTTTTAACTTAATGATTTTAAGCAGCCATTGATAATCATTGCCAAGATCCATTATTTTATTAAGGAATCAAAATGGTGATTTTTCTAATTTTGTCATTGTTCTGCATTTATTCACTGTGATTTTTCTATAAAGAACTTTCCTTTATCAACTGTACTTATCCTCACATACAGGTTATAAGGGAAAAGATGAATATTTGATTCAATTTGCAGAATAATGATTGAGTTTGTAGCAGCCTCCAGAAGCTACAAAATGTTTTGTTTTAATTTTAGTGTATTCTTGCAGAACATGGAATATACAAATATATCTATGTTTTTTCATCTACTTTAATTCACTGTAGTAATTTATCTTTTAATAATGAAAGTCTTCATAAATTTGACATGACTTTTGGCTACTTCACTTAAGAGTGAGTGTGTATGTTTCAGATTCATGTGTGTGGTTTGCATTTTTTTGAGGTTTTGGTTTGTTCTTATTTTTCTTATTTCACATTTATGTTTTTAAAGTTATTCTTTCTTTATTTTTTTAATTACAGCAATCCTCCCCTCATCCATGGTTTCATTTTCTGTGGTTCCAGTTACTCATGCTCAACCATGGTCAGAAAAGAGGTGAGTACAATACAATATGATATTTTTAGAGCGACAACATTCATGTAACTTTTATTACAGTATATTGATATAATTATTTTGTTTTATTATTGTTGTTGTTAGTCACTTACTATCCCTAATTTGTAAATTAAACTTTATCATAGTTATGTATGTATTGGAAAAGCATAATATATGATATGGTTTGGATCTGTGTCCCCGCCCAAATCTTATGTCAAATTGTAATTCCCAGTGCTGGAGATGGAGCTTGGTGGGAGGTGATTTGATCATGGGGCTGTTTCTCATGAATAGTTTAACACTGTCCCTCTTGGTGCTAGTTCTACGGTAGCAGGTGAGTTCTCGTGAGATCTCGTCATTGAAAAGTGTGTGGCACCTCCCCCAACCTTGGTCCTGCTCCTGTAACATGTAAGACGCCTGCTCCTGCTTTGTCTTCTGCCAGGAGTAAAATCTCCCCTAGGCCTCCTACGAGGCAGATGCTGCCATGCTTCTTGCACAGCCTGTGGAACCATAAGCCAATTAAACCTCTTTTCTTCACCCAGTCTCAGGTATTTCTTTATAGCAATGTGAGAACAGACTAATACAGTATATATAAGGTTTGGTACTGTCCTCAGTTTCGGGCATCTGCTGGGGGTCTTAAAATGTATCCCTTAAGGATAAGGGTAAACTATTGTGTAGTAAAAATATGGTCTTCATAATTTCTGCTGTTGGGAATTTATTAAGTATCTTTCTCTACTCCATTATTAATTTTCTATATCTTCTTTATTGTGTCTATTTTACCTATTATAGATTAATACTGTAAATTCTCCTACAGAGAGTGTGTTTCTGCCCATTTTTCCTTATATATCTAGTATTTTTATTCTATATATTTTTGCAACCTCTACATATTTTTTCTTCATATTTGTATGATAAATTGTGCCAATTTCATTGTTTCTATTGTTCTTTGTTATTTTGTTCCAGTACTTTCTCCTGGAGATAAAGAATTTGATATTTTCCCATCTTTTCTTCCCAGTCTGAGATTATAAATTCTCATTTATTATTTTTATAAAAATAAATATTAATATATACTTTCAAATAGTTAAAAGGATATTGAATGTTCCCAACACAAACAAGTGATCAATGTTTGAGATGATCAATATGCTAATTACCCTGATCTGATCACTATATATTATATGTACGGAAATATCACTATATACCCTATGAATGTGCTAAATTGTTATTAAAAATGATAATAAAAATTAAGGTTGTAACCATGTATAAAATAATCATTTAAATTTATAATTATATTGTTAGCTGATTGCATGTTCTTTTTGGTATCAACACTCAATTGTTATTTTTGTTTTACCTTTAATTTTTCTAGGATATGCTTTAAACATTTTATTCACTAATTATCTGTATTTGGAATATACTTAGGGTTCTCATATTCAGGATTTCCTTCTTGCCTTCATTTATGTGTGGAAACCTGAGCAGAAACTTTAGTGGGAAGAAAATCTTGGAGTTACAACTGTTTCCTTCAAAGCTCTGTAGATGTTACTTCCCGTCTTCTGACACCCACAGAAGAAATGTCTGAGGCCTTCAAATTCTTTTTCTTTTGTGGGTAGCCTAAGTGTTTTTGCCGTGTTTCCCTGGATCCTTTTTTACCCCAGAGGTCCCTTTAAACAGTATCATCACTGGATCAATGTCATTAAGTCATCTGACTTAAGATCCAGATATTTTACTGTCTGTCTATTCTCTCCTTGTCAAAGTAGAATTTTTGAAAGAGAAAATTTGCCTGACACCATCTTTTCTAGAATTCTGTCCAAACAGGGACATATGTGGTCAAATTTTCATCTATGTAGATAACTCTGGTGACCATGAAATATCACTATGTTGTTGGGGGGGATAAGAATGAGTGAAGAGGGAGAAGGAACATTGGAGGCTGGGAGACCCAATAGGAGACTGTGTCATAGTCTAGTAAACAACAATGAGGGTAGCAATGGTAGGAATAGCGAAAAGGGGATAAAGTCATGAAATCTGATAACATGAAATCCACATGACTTGGTGACTCATTGGCTTTTGTTGGGAGGGATGCACAGATTGCTGATCAGGTACCAGTTTGTGGTACCTGATCTCAACTAAAATACAAGAGGAAAAAGTGGGGTCGAGGGAGACCAATTTTGTTTCAGATTCCTTTTTTTTTTTTCTTAGGAAAAAGAAAATTATTATTTTGCTTATATTTTTGGTCTGATTTTAACTTATGCGTTGTCTAATTATTTTCCAATGTATTTGTGTGTGTTTATTGGGGAAGGAATGTGATGTTCAATTTAACAAGTCACAGAATTTTTCTGTGTTCTTTGTTACTGCATTGTTGCTCATGTGTTAAATTAATTTTATTTCCAGTGTCTATATTATTTACATAATGATGTAAATATTTATCATATTTTAAAATCATATTTAGGACAGACTCAAAACACTGTCAGCCTTTACAGTTCTAAACAAGTGCATACACTAGTTTCTCATAATCATAATAGCTTTGAAATTAGATGAGGCTCTAAGTTAATCATACAAAAAAATTCCAAACAAACCCTAAATCATTTAAGGGGTTGTAGAAAGTATTAGCCAAATTTGAAATTTATGTTATTTATTATAAATTTCTTTCATTGACAAATTAAAACATCCCCTGTAAATCGTAAGAAGGGATGCACATTTATACCGGGAACTTGACTGTTAAAAAAGCATGTTAATGTTACTTCAGAATTATTGCGAAAGAGCTAAAGAAGGCAGTATTTCCTTCCAAATACTCAAGAGTCATTGGTATTTAATGAAGAGGGATTTGGGGTTTCCTGATTTATTAGGATAGATTTTTTTCTAAAAAAACTACAGCAAAAAATAATATGTAATCTAAAAGTTTTTCAATTTGGGCTTAATAAAATCTTAGGATTGGATCTTACTCTTTTGAAACTTATTTATTCATATCACATATAAGGCTACTTTTCAAGTTTCAATAAAGGCAATTATTTTTCATGCTTTATGTTTTTGTTTCTTCAGGGATTTTGATCTTATAAAGTTTTCAACTTCAGTTTATCATTAACAATTTAATTACAAAAGTAGTAATTTTTAAATTAAAAATAAATTCAAACGATACCAAAGAATATGATGTGAAAATATTACTTCAGCTGCTTCTCATCCCAGATCCCATTCTCCAAATTAAGCACTATTGATTGTTGCTTAATCATATTGCTTAACCTTTAAAGAAGGCCTAATTCTTTAACTTTAAATAACTTAGCCCAGGGGAGAAACAGTATCTGGTTCTCTTACAAGTAACAAGAACTAAGTATCAATACCTTTAAATTTTGATAACTCATTAACCTAGAGATACTGAATAATATTGAAAATGTTTGAATCTCTTAATTTTAGCAACACTAAGATTGTCTTATCATTGCTAAAATGGCCAAGTAAACTTTTTTTCATTGTTTTGAGTAAGAACATAAGCTACACTTTTAAAAACATGCTTTTCTATATTTCTAATAGATATAGCAACTTTCACTATTCATGTCAAATCAATATATAATTTCAATATGTAATTTTAGTGATCCTAGTTCTATTTAAAAATGAAAAATATAGTTTATCAATGGTATTTTAAATGTTATTCATCTTAATATAATCCTTTGAAGGCTACACATTCCAATATCCAAGTTTTAAAGTAGTTTGTATACACCCAACATGCAAACCATGACTTTAATCATTTCCTCACCAGAACTTCAATTATGCCAAGCACTTTTTAATTATCCTGTGGCCCACAAGTCTATTCTTAGTAAAAGTCTGATTTTATGGAGGCAGTCTTCTCCTCTGTGGCAAAAATCAACTCACCACTTAGCAACTCCACCCATGAAAAAGCCCTGTGAATTAAAAGCTACTAAATTAAGTGTGTATTTTTAACAGCTTCAATTTTGAAGTCTATTTTGGCATAAAAGTTGAAGACTTTTTTTTGAAGTACAAAAATGCTACGTTGGCATTTCCTGGTATTTTCAGAATGCAATTTGTTTTTTGGGTTGTCCCTTTTACAAAGTTAGTTTCTTATAACATCAGTTTTTTTTTCCAGAGGGAATATATGTAATCAACTTGCCCTATCACTTTGTATTTTTTATCTTATTTTAAAAAAGCAAATTCTGAACCAAGAAGAACAATGATGGAAAAAGAATTTGTGTGTGAGGCAGGGCTGTAGGATAGGAGGAGAGGGTTTGGGGGCACAGGGGGAAGCAGAGGAATCACAGAGCTGAAGTGTAAATGGGCTCAGTGTTTCCTGCGCAGATCAAAACCTGGAACACAAATCTAGAAATTAAGAAAAAGTAAGGCACGTAGAATTATTGTACTTTTTACTGTTTTCATTTCATAGTAATGGAAAATCTGCTTTTCCCAATTAATACAAACACAATACAAAGTCATTTTAGGAAATGCTTGTATAAGGCTAATGCTTATAAGATATATTAAACACTAGTATATAATACATTCATTCAAGAAATAATAAGGACCTGCTATGTACAGGGCCCTGTACTTCTCTTGTGTTACAGTGTAGCTCCAATAAATGATTGTATTATGATCCACCCTCCCAAAAATGTGGTGTTCAAAAGCTGAACTTAGGAAACGTGACACATACTCTGCCCTCAGTCAACACCTGTTTTCCTTGTTTTGCCTGCTTTCATCTATTATAGAGGTTGGAATATCTAAAAGTTCCCCAGTTTGCCTTACAGATAAAAGTTGCTTGACAAGGTTCTGGCCAATGAGATGTAAAGAGAAAGTCACTGATACCACACTGTCTCTTTCTAGTATGCTCTGGAAGTGCTGCTTCATTCACCCCAGGTGGTGGAGCTGAGAAGCCAGAAGAGTCTTTGAAGGTGCTCTTGACCTACTATACTAACTGTGGACCTCCTACTCGGGACTTGTTATGGCATAAAATATACACACCTCTTCCTTGTTTAAATGACCATTTGCTGGGTTTCTATTATTCTTGGCTGCATGAGTTACTGACTCAGGAAAAAAATTTGGCAATAAGCATGACAGTGGTCTTCATATTCCAAATAGTGATGAACAGTGTCTAAGACGGCCCACAATGATCCCCACCTCCTTCTCCGCCTTGTGTAGTTCCTCTTCCACTCTCTACCAGGGTCAGTTTTTGTGACCAATAGGAAGTGGCAGAAGTGAGGGTTGTTGCTTCTGAAGTTATAAAAGGTTAAATATGCTGGGGTGCTCTCTCTCTGATTCTTTGCTCTGGGGAAGTCAGCTACCATGTTATGTGAGCAGCTCTATGGAAAGGTCCACATCTTACAAAACCGGAGCCTCCTGCCAACAGGAGCTTGGAAGCTGACTCTGTGGTCCCTTCAGATGTTGGCCATCTCACAAGAGACCCTGAGACAAAGCCACCTAGTGGTGCCCCTTTCAGATTCCTAACCCTCAATAGTAAATGTTTGTTTTAAGCCACTAAATTTTAGGGTGATTTATTACTTAGCAATAGAGAACTAAGAAACAAATGGATTGATTATAGTATCTTAAACGGTGTGCTTTAAAAATACTCAATTTAAAAATATTTTATAGTTCTTTAATAACACATTTTGGTATAGGAAATGGATATATCCTATATATTTATTGGTAACTTTTTTCATATTGAAATATATGACCTCATATGTTTGCTATTAAAACTTTTTTGGCCTTCTTAATGTTTAGGTGCTATTTACTGACTCATTGAATATGTGATCTAGATAGTGTTCTTTATATGAGTCAGAAAATATCCCAGCTTTCATGGAATTGCTACTGTGGCGTGGGAGGCAAATAATTGAACGAGTAAACAAATAAGACAGTTTTATATAGGGCTGATCATTGGGAAGGAAATAAAACCATTAAATGGTAGACTCAGGATGAAGATGGCTGGATTTTGCAGAGAGTGACTTATGCTAGGAGGGAACATTGTTACTGAAATCTGAATGCTTGGAAGAGGCCAGAAATGTAAAGGTCATTCTAAGCAGAGCATGCAGAGAGTGCAGAGGCTAGGAGGTGGGAATTCTTAGCTTGCTTAAGCAATTGAAGAAAGGCCATTATGGCTGAACCACAGTGAATGAAGGCGAATAAGATGAGGGCCTGGTTCCTTGAAGGTGGCTTCTTGTTGCTAGAAACAAAGTAGGCAGGGCCAGGCTTTGTAGGACACAGTAGGAGGTTCAATGAAAGCCACTGGAGAGTTCTAAGCAGGGCAACATCATGATTTGTGTATTGACAACAATCTGTGAGGCTGCTGGGTGCAGGATAGATAATAGGGCAAGAGGATGGAGAACAACTAGGGGGCAGTTGTGCTTAGCATATATAGAAACTGTATGAGTGAGTGTGTGTTAAGTGAATGAATGAATATGTCAGAGTCAGTCAAGAATGACTATAGTTTGGGTCAGTGTGATGGCAGTGGAAGTGCAATCATGTGGACAGATTTGCACTATATTTTGGAAGTAGAAACAGTAGAACCTGATAATGCTTTGGAAATTTGCATCTGGAAAGGCAGTGAGGGAAAAAGCAGACTCAAGAAAAAATAACTCCCACCATTCTGATTTAAGCAACTGGGTAGATGAACATGCGTTTATAAGTTGAGCAAAGACTGCGTGGGAGTGTATTTGGGAGACAAAAGCTTTTGTTGGTTTTGAAATATCTGATATTTTCATGTGAAGATTGTAATCAGAGAACTCAGCTGGGTATTTGACTACATTGCCTATAAGAGGGGTCAGGGCTAGAGAAATACATTGAGGAGCTGTCATCAATTTCTCAGAGATTCATAGTGCAGGCTAATTTATACAGGCTTTCAAAATCAAGCTTCATTGGCTGTGAAATCTTGTCATGCTAAAGGGAGCCATCAGACTGAGATAAAAATATAGAGGTGCTATTTAGATCATGCCACTGGATAAGGTATAGCTCTAGAAGAAGACAGAGCCAGTGGAGCTTAAGGGCGCTACAGCATCACAACGATGCTTTAACTTTGATACCATCAAAATTGACGTCACTTTAGAAAACGTTCTGAATAGTTTCCAGGTCTTTGTAGAGCTCTCTTTTTTTGAAGGAAATTGACAGAGTTTTGTATCTTGGCTTAGCACTCTCTCCAGCATTAGAGTCATGTGGCTTTCTGTGTCTTCCTAGAAATAATAGTCCTCATTTCTGGGATTGTAGATGGTTTTCTTGAATTTATTTTTAAAATGTGTGGTATTTTCATAGAAAAATAATGCAGTAATGTACCACTGGTATGGTATATTGATTATACATGCTTTTACTTCTTAATACACCCAGTGTACAAAAAGGGATCACAAGAGAAAAACAAAAGAATTCTGCTACTCAAGATCTTACAACACTGTGTGATATGTATCTGTTAGCAATAATAGGAAGCTACTTCACACTTCTGCAGTGATCTGAAAACAGTCAGATGCCTTTGAACTTGCCATGTCTGCATGCAGCTCCTGCACTTATTTGAGTTACATGAGGTTGCATGTTCTTATTGAGAGTTAAGAGTTCTCATTTGAAAGTAGTCCAGTCTTGCAAAACTCTAGCGATGAAAGTAGCTCACTTACTGGAAGGCAATGTAGATGTCTGGGTCACCAATTGAGAATAAGTGACTTCATGGATGTTAAGCACCAATAAGAGGCAGTTTCAGATGGCTGGCCAGCTACCTCACACAGGAATCTAAGACAGGAAGGCTGCAGTCATGTGCAATTTAATGGCAAGTCTAGTAAGGATGATAATTTCAAAGTAGTGATGAAAGTAAATGATATTTGGAGATATCTCCAATAACAGTAATAAGAGATTAAAATATCTGTGGTTACTATTGGTGACAAGGTGACTTGTTCTGCTCCTACAATGGTGATTTGCTGTCTGCATTCATAATGAAAGGAAAGGCTAAATGTCAGTTAGAAGTTTAATGAAAATAGGCTGGGCGTGGTGGCTCATGCCTGTAATCTCAGCACTTTGGGAGGCTGAGGCAGGCGGATCACTTGAGGTCAGGAGTTTGAGACCAGCCTTGTCAACATGTTGAAACCCCATCTCTACTGAAAATACAAAAATTAGCCAGGCATAGTGCTGGGCGCCTGTAATCCCACCTACTTGGCAGGCTGAGGCAGGAGAATCGCTTGAACCTGGGAGGCAGAGGTTGCAGTGAGCCAAGATTGAACAACTGCACTCCAGCCTTGGCAACAGAGTGACACTCCGTCTCAAAAAAAAAAAAAAAGAAGTTTAGAAAAAATAAAGATGTGATTTACTTTTCCCATCCATGTTTATGCATGCATTTGTGGACCTCAGGTAAGAGCCCTTGGTTTAAATGGAAATTAAGATAATACGCCTGAGTTAACATGCTGTAGTTTGAGGGGATCACTATTCATCTTTTCACTATTTATCTTTTCTCCCCTACCTGATTTTAGGACAAATTGAGAGTGAAAGATGCAGGAATAAAACACAGAAATCAAAATAAAGGGTTTACTGCTGAAAAATCCGCTTGAACAAGCCTGTTAACGTGTCCTTCCTGAATGAAGCCAGCTTACCCCTAGGCCTCCACTGTCCCTCAGGAGAGAGAACACGAAAACTGGAACTCTCTGCAGAAAGGAGGATCCCAAAGAAGGGGCCAAGCTGTACATTTATCAATCAGGAAAGCCACTCCACCCTCCATGGCAGCCCCTACAATTTGAAACAAGTATTCTTCCTAACATAACATGAGTTTATCAGTTCATTTCATTTTTACTTTGAGATTTTTGTGAATAACTATAGAAAAATCTATTTCACCTGGCAATAAATAGGAAAAGGCACAGCATAATGTTTAAATACAGAGAATATTGTTACATGTAAGATGTTGATCGAATGTTCTAAATACAATTTGAAAACTGTGTGAGAGGAGGAAAAGGTATATTCAGAAGGACTTAGGTGAAGCCAGATGAATATTTTCATGACAGGATGTTGGCTATTGATATGAAGAAAGTAGAGGAATAGACTTGCTAAAAGTTAGAGGAGTCTAGTTTATCTTCCAAGAAGCTTTGCAACCCTGTAATACTGTAGAAATCACAAATTTGGCAATAATTTTAAGATAATTTATGTTCATTTTTTATGGAATGCCATGTTTATTTTTTTATATATGACATTTTCTGGTCAGTAGTAATATATATCCTTTATTAAAATTGGAAAGTAAATACAAACATTTTATTTATTTGTTGGTTAAAAAATTATTATCCTCATTCTTCTTTTTTTTTTTAACCAGTAAAGATCTGGATAAAGAAAAACATTTTAGAAAACCGCTTGTAGAGTACCATGAACCAGTCTCTCTTCTCCATTTTAAAAAATTTATTGACTCACTTTTTTTCCATAACTTTTTGAGATATTATTTCAACCACTTTGCATTTAGAGAAAAAGAGGCAGAGGCTGATTAAGAAATCTGCCCAATGCTATACTGATAGAAGTTGGGATAGCTGGGATTTGAGCTTACATAGGCTAGTTCTAGCATTTGTGAAGTTCTCACCTAATAAAAATTATCTGTAATCATAACCAGAGCAAGTCATTTCTAGCCTTCTGTCTATAGACACGCAGATACATTTGTAATGTTTTTGTTTGTTTGTTTTTAGCACGACAGATCAATTCCTGCTGGCATTATAGTTCTTTAACTATCATAGCTTCTCTGATTTTTCAACACATCTGTCATCCTTATTCTGCAGGCATAGCCAACTCTGTCAGTGCCTCCTCAGGCAATCAGAATCAACAGATAGAATGTAGGACAGAAAACTGGCTGCAAACATGTTGGAAGGGCTGGAGGAGCAAAAGAGGGAAGATCTGTTACCTAGAGATAGTAACTTCCAGAAGTCACCACTATACTAGTGCAGGAGAAGCAGAAAGGAAGATGCTGCTACCCAGAGCCAACAGTCATTGTGCCCCTGATGCCGCTGGAACCCCACTGCAGCTGCTTTACAGGAAGCAGGGAATTAGAGCTCTTGCTGATGCTACAGGTATCCAGGATCCAAAAGATATCAGCTGCTGTCCCTGTTGCAGCCTAGGGAAACTGTCCCACTGAGACTGTTGGGGTACCTGCTACTGCATCTACTGTCTGAACCATGTTGCCTGAGCAGATGTCCAGGGCTCAGGCTTGCCTGCTGCTTTTACTGCTGCCACCATGTTTATCAGAGCTACTTCAAGAAGAGAAGAAATCCTCCTCATTTCCAGTTTTTTCCAATGCCTCCCATTGCTTCCCAGAATGCCAAATTCTCTTTGAGAGACAGCTGAAAGGAAGGTTTGGAAAAGACTCTGGTGCATGCAGATTCTGCTTCCCTGCAATAGGGGGAAAGCATAGGGTGGAACTGGAGCTGAGAGCTAATCATGAATGAGCAAATCAGTCTTCAAGATATTTACCTTCCCTTGAAATGTTTCCCTTCTTTTACCGTGTTTTCCATGTCATTATTTTTCCACAATTCTGCATCATCTTCTGTTAACTATTAATGCCCTGGATAAGTTTATTTGCTCTTTCTTAGGGTTAATTTTTCTCCTTTTCTTTGAAGCTTTAGTTTGCAGGTTCAGCTTGTGTGGGAGTTTTCATCTCCCTCCTCTTCAAGACTCCTTGGATATCAGTTTTTTGGTTGCCTTCACCAACTCTCCCCCCACCATCTCTAGACCAGGGCATGGCCTTAGTTGGTGGCTTGGACTCCTGTCGCTTGGTGTGTTTGGGGATATTAGAGATCCAGTCACTGATCTGGCAAAGGGAACACTGTCCTTGCTTCCAGCTTTAGGAAGAACGCTTTGCTGTGTCACCCCACGTGAGTCCAACTCTTGGCTGCCTACACTGCCTGAGGCTTCAGTTCTGGCATCGTGCTGCAGGTGATCTATTATCCTGCTTTTGAATATGGCTATGACTTTTCTTTATATTTTTTAAAAAATGTTATTATTAGTATGTTTACAGTGAAGGGAAGAATGTGAAGCATGAACTCAAGAGTCACAGTAATGATAAATTTTAATGATTGTATGTCCTATCTGTCATAATACATTTATTTAGTTGATTTGTTTGGATTTTCTAGGTAAATAATCATGTTATTCAAGGATAATGAATGCAACCACCACGTAATCATCACTGACTCCATGGCAAGTACACTCTGCCTTTTGCTTTATATACTTGTCAGGACTCAGAAATGGGCAAAGAGGATCACTGGTGTCTTTCAGTGGAGTGCTGGGCATTATAGTGGAGTCCTGGATTATCTGATTCCAAGAATTCACACCTTGACTTTCTATTGACTGGGTTATTTTGCACCTTTGCAGAGGTAGCTGTTAAATTGTTGAAAACTGCTGACAATGCAGCAAATTCTTATTCATACCAAAGCAAACAAATTTTGACTGGTTGATTATAAAGCTCTGTAAGTCAAATTCTCATTTGAACAGATCTTACTATATTAGTGGTTCCCTCAGTAATTAAAGAGTTGAAATAAAATCTTTGACATATGTTTCTTTTATAACTGTAGAAGGGTCATAATTTTACTTTTTTGAAAATTATCCTTTAGCATACATAGTATCTTTCAGTCTTCACAACCTGAGAGGTAAGTATCACTCCCATTTAATAGATGAGAAAACCGAGACTCAGATCAAATGCTTGCCTGCTCAATGTCAGATTAACTACTAAGTGGTCAAGCTGGGATTTGAATGCCAAATTTTGCTGTCTTCAAGCTCTACCTTCAAGATCTATGGTCTTATATATTTTTGCTTCCTGGAGAAACCCCATTTACTCACAAAAAGATGATGAAAAAATATGAACTTTGATAAAACAATATTAATAATGACTAATATTTATCAAGAGTTTACTGTAAGCCAAACAGAGAACTAAACTTATTTGGATTAATTCATGTAAGTAACAATGAGAGAAGTGAGTTTAAAGAGGTTCAATAACATGCTCAAGGTTTTACATGCTATTTCCAGCTTTTTCTCTTCTTTCTCCAAATGCCTAGTTTTCCACATTAGCTGCATGCTAGAATCATCTAGAGAGAGCTCCTTAAAAATATTAGGGTATCAGCATATCTTAAAAGATTCCTAGGTGATTCTAATATGGAGAATCACCACATAATAGAGAGGACTTTTCCTGCTTCCCTAGCTGATACTTAAGAGAACTGGACAAATCTGCAATATTTGTTTTGGTTTTTCTGCTGTAGCTTGGAAAAGGAGTAATGCGGCTGAAATCTGTACTGTCCTGAAGCTTGAGTGTCTAGATGTATGCAGGGCTTAGCTAAAAGCATTTGGAAAAGCATCTCAGCCGAAGGTCAAATCATAGCAGGAGCACAGCAATTTAGAGAAACCATCTGAGTGGTAAGAAAATGACTTTTACATGGACTCACTAAATGATTTAGATATGCCTTAATAAGGCCAGACAATAACACATATTGTCAGTATTTGCTAAACAAATTCTCTTCTTGTAATTTGGAAAGGATTTCAATCACATATTAATATTTTCTATAAACATCCTTATCCCCTTGCCCACAGAAGCAGACACAGTAGCCTAGCTACTCAAAGGCCATTCACAATCTTTCATTCTTGTCTTTTCCTTCATCATGACTTGAAAACTAAAACATTTAGATTTCCAACCATCTTTCCATTAGAAGTAACCATGTGACCCAATTCTCGACCAGTAAGATGAAAACAGTTGTTATGAAACTTTGAAACATCGTTTTTAAAGAGATAAACTAAGAAGCCCCTGCTTTATATATAGATGAGCCTTGAGGTGGTAGAGCAGCTATTTTGTGACCATGTAGAAAAAGCCACAAGCCAAGAATGGTGGAACAAAAAACTAAAAGGACTCTGGGTTCTTGATGATATCGTGGAGTCATGTACCAGTCCTCAACAGCCTCATATCAGAAATTTTTAAACATAAAAAAGTTAGTCCCTTAATCATACAGTCTACTCTTGGTTGGTTTTTCTGTTGCTTGCAGCTGAAGGAAACCCTAACTGATACATTTGTCAAAACATGGAAATAAGAATGTATTTTTTGTTGTTATTTTATTTGAAAAACCACTGTTAAACAAAAGCTTTTGAAAGCCAACTTCAGTCAATTTAATTAAGCCCAATAAGAAATCTACACAAGTCATGTCTTTTTTAAGTCAGTCATGTGTTGTTGTCTTCTACCTTAGTTTCCATTCTGATTTCAAATTGAGTGACAAACTCTGGTAATATATACCCAGAATTTTTCTAAATTAACTCCTATTTTTTCCTCTTTTACAACAATACATTACAAAACCTAACACTTAATAGAAACCAACTTTCTTCTCTTAGATTTAATTGTAATGCAGAAATCTAGCAACAGGATCAATTGTGGTATTTTGTAATGCAAAACTCCCAAGTAACTTTTAGGCCTTTAAGCATCTCATCATGAGAAACATGTATTAAATATATAATAACATTGTTAGAAAAATGTGTCCTGTTTTACTGGAGCTTCTTGCTGCTTTCTTTTTTCACCTTTTCATACGGTTTCTTCATAATTGTTCTACCCAATTCTCAGCCAGTCTTGTTTGTTCATATTTCAGATTGGCAATGTGGTAAAAACATAGTGATTTGTGATCATTCAAGAGTGGTTTGATCAATGAAATAGATTAAATCTAAAACATCTAGATTAAAATAGCAAGTTCTTAGATAATCAGAAGAATACTGTAATTGCTGTCTTACATAATTTTTATTTTAATTTTTTAGAGACAGAGTCTCTCACTGTCACCTAGGCTGGGGTGCAGTAGCATGATCATAGCTCACTGCAGCCTTGGACTTCTGGGCTCAAGCTGTTCTCCCCTCTCAGCCTCTCAAGTAGCTAGGTCTGTGAGCAAATGCTACCATGCCCAGGTAATTTTTTTTTTTAATTTTTGTAGAGACATCTCTCTGTGTTTTCCAGGCTGGTCTTGAACTCCTGGCCTCAACCAGTCCTCCTACCTTAGCTTCCCAAAGTTCTGGGATTTACAGGCATAAGCCACCATGCCTGGCCTGCCATATATAAACTTTAGGTATTTTAGTATAACGTACTTAGTTCTACATTTTTTCTAACCATAATACAGTCTTCCTTTAATTCAGAGTACATAGTCTTTTCAGCCCAGTAGAGCTTACATTTCTTTTAAGAAAATTTTCTTTTATGATTACCCATAGGTCAACAAGTTTTAGCCTTTTATAAGAAGACTGAATTTACTTTTCAAAACTGAGTAAATTGTTAAACTCATTTTGAGTGATGCAAGTAACCCATCCAGTGCAATGTAGATTGTCCTTCTTATCTTTATTATTAATGAAGAGAAACACAACCATTTAGAGTTTCTCAAAGGAGATCGAATTTTACAATATTTAGGATGTGGGCCAGTGTTTTGGAATGAACATGTTTTTTCTTCATGAGTTTCATTAAACATGTTTACTAATGTTTTACACCAGTGGAATTTCATATCTGTCAGAATTCATGATCTCATTCAGTTGTTATAAGAAAAACTTTAGACAAATTAAATTTAATGGAGTTTAATTGAGCAAAGAATGATTTGCACATCACACAGCCCTCAGAACCAAAATAGGTTCGGAGCAATTCTGGTGCTGCAGCATGGTCAGATCATTTTATGGACGGAAAAAGGAATGTGACATTCAAAAAATGGAAGTGAGGTACTGAAACAGTTGGATTGGTTACAGCTGGGTGTTTGCCTTATTTGAACCTGGTTTGAACAGTTTGCTGCCTGTGATTGGCTACTTGTTACAAGAGTAGGTTACAGTCTGTTTACATATCAAGTTCGGTTATAGTTCACTATGCATGGAGAAACCTTTAGGCAAAAGTTAAAATACATAGGGAGACAGCTTTAGGCCAAACTGAATTTAACAATGACCCCTTCAACCTCTCAATTATACCACAAACTTTAAGCATAATGTCACCTTCTGTCATTATTGTAAATGAACAAGTCTTATTTGGTCTCAGCTCCCATCTGTTTTGAGATCTGTTTGCTTCTTTAAGGCTTTGGTTTGATTATGTGGAACATAGCATAAGTGACTCCAAGTTGGGTTAGTGTAGTCTGTTAGGGCCTAGCGCATGAGTTCAGTTCAAAACAGTGGCCTCTCATAATTCTGTTTAACAAATGTTAGATGAGAGCATGACCAAAACTTAGAGCTTTATTGCTATTCTTAGTTACCATCATTTTGGGGTTCTAGTCTCAACAAGTCAATCATAGGTTACAGTAGTGTCCTCATGATCACATGTCTTTGGGTTTTTGTTGTTGTAGCTGAAGAGGGACCATTTGGCATTCTACAGATGGCTGCATGTACACATTTAAAACTTTTGAGAGAATACGGCACATCAGGGAGACTACTATTATGGCTATCAAAAGGATAATACCAAGAGTTTGGAGTATGCTTCTTAGCCAGGTTTCCCATGAACAAAACCAATCAAAATCAAATAGATCAAAGAATGAACCAGATGAGGAATCTACCTATTTTAACTAAGCAGCTTGTTGGTTAATCCCCTGTGACTGAGTCTGTATAATACCTGATGTATTCATCTATGTGTAATAAGAAGTGTCAAAAACTGCACAGATTCCTCTCTTTTCTTAGTTAATCTAGAGCAATTTTATTATCTAATAAAACTTTAGCAAGAGAATTTAAAGAAGTCTGTTGTGCAACCATAGCCTTTGCAGTTGAACCTGCTGTAGAGCCTATAATGAGTGATACATTTGTAAGCATTGCCTCATTTATATTTATTTCAGGCCATGGGAAAAGAGACCTAAGAAATGATGCCCATCCAGAAGAGTGAAGACTTCCTGGCAATGTTCTTTTAACCTAAGATGTAGGTTAAGAGGAGTGAAAAAATGCTGTTTCTGACTGATGATGGAGCAACAAAGGTACTATTAAAATTTCTAGCCTATATTGGCCCTTCATCTTCTATCCATCAAGGCATAAGTTACTCAGGTATAAAGTTGGCTGCAAAATCCTCCACAAATAAAAGCATACCCCATCGGTGCACACAAGGCCCCTTTCCCAATTATATTGTTCATAGAGGCATAAGCAAGGAAAAGGAAAAAATTAAGAGAGGTGAAAGTTTTCTGATGGCAGAGAATTCTTGATCCATGATCTTGGGAAAGTTGTCCATGTCTAGGATGCTGTCTGCTCCTGGGGAGAGACTTCTCTGATTAGCTGTACCTTAAGGTCTCCAACAGGTATACAGTTCCAAGAGTCTGAAGGGGCCACTCTGAGTTGTGTGATTATAGGCCCAACGTTCAGTTTCCCAATGTTTTGCTGCAGTGTTGGTGGCAAGGGCAGTCTTCCTCTAATATCGTTCCCAGAAAACCCGGTCTCCAGGTTGTATGTGGATCATGAAGGGTTTGATTGTCTTAAGTTGATGGATCATGAAAAGTTTCTTTTACCTGGTAAAAATACACTTTGGCATAAGGCATTAAAGCCTTGCAGCATTTAGTCATACCAGAGGTTAGGAGCAGAACATACATGAGTTTCTATTATTAGGGAAATAGGCCTTCCAGTAACTATTCCATAAGGGATCAACTTGTTTCCCAGTGGAAGTGGATTTGGTTGTAATCAATCTATAATATCTTTGACTGAGGCAATCTAGTTGATTCAGTTTTCTTTGCTTAATGTGTCTGTATCCATAATACCTTATTTAACTGTTTTACAACTTGTCCAGTGAAACAAGTAGATCTATTGCTGGAATTTTCTCCAGGAATATGTCATGAGGGAAACACATTTCCTAATAACTTTTTAGCTACTCTTGTAGCCTTCCTATATGGGAAAGCTTCTGTACAACCAGAAAACATGCAGTGAAAATGGCAATTGAATGAAATCCCTTTATAAATGACCCATCATATTGAAGAAATGTACCCGAAGTTTTTGTTATCTTATCAGGATTATGGCTTTGACAAATCAAAAATTAATCATCAACCGTTACAGAAATTTAGAATAGTCACCACACCAATGTTTTTTCCCATAATTTGGATCATTGTATCTCTTCCATGATGAGTCGTGGAGTGGAAAGCTTATAATGAAGCTTCAGGGACTCAGGAAGCAGTCCAGGCTCCATGAGTCCATGCTTAACATTGGGTTTATAGCCTCTTAAATTCCAGTTTTGTTTTCCTAATTCAGGTGTGTAGCACTCTTTGTTAAATATGTTATCATAGGTAATTTGACCTGGACCATGGAGTTTATTGGAATTGCATATCTTAACAATTTCAGTACTTATAAACTTAGTATGAAAATCTGCAAACATATTTCCTTGGTATTTAATTAATTCTAGTCTGCTTGGGTAAGCAATTTTATAAACCAGTTTCTTCATTAGAGTTCTGATATGATCCTAAAGTAATCAGAAACCTGTATTTAAAAGTGTTTGTCAGGGTCCTTTCCATCCTTTCGATGAACCTCCTTGAAGACATAACACTTTAGGATTATAATTGCTTGTAAAGAGCTTTCAGAAAAGGCAGCAGAATTAATCAATTAACTAGAGACAACAAGACTTAAAATGGCTATAATTAAAGACATAATTGACAAGAAAGTTAATTTTTTCTGTGGCCTACAATAATTTAACATAATAACCATAGTATCATGACTGATAACATATACCATGACATGTCAGAATTTTAGAAATCTCATACTATTTTTGGAAAACAATATAACTCAGAAAAAGGCTAAACATCATTTCTTATTTGACAATGCTTCCCATATAATTAAACATATCAAATAAGCCTATTTATTATATCTCTTTTGAATGCTTCAAGGGCTCTCTGTAGCATCCAAAGGTTAGTTTGAAGTCAAAAAGACTTAATTTTTCTTTTGAAATTTGATGTTGGGAAGCCTGTCAAATATGTCAAAGGTTTAAAATACTTGATCAAAATAGGATCACAGATCACTCTGAAATAATAATCAATCATTTAGCCAAATTGATAATTAAAAGTTTTAAAAAGCAAAAACGTTTACTCTTTGATAGAGGGAAGACCTAATTTTCCAAATAATTAAAAGACCTACAAAAGACATCATGAAGCATGAAAATCTGTTTCTCTTTCTCTCCCCTCCCATTCTCACCTTTTGCAGTTATTCAAAAGGTGAACAAAAAATCTTTTACCATCTCTTATTATATTACAGAAAAATCTTAAAAAAATTTTCCCCATGATATAGTCTCAGGAGGTCCTGAGAACCTATGCCCCAGAAAAATCTTGTTTAAAGGAGAAAACCAAATTCTCATTTTGTACTAGTGTAATTTTGATAGTAATGCTGTTTTCAGAAAAAACTTATAATTCCCTTCCAATTTTAGCCAGCTTAATTGCACATAAAATTCTTTTCACAAGATTCATCTTTCATAAACTTTCCACAACCTTTTCTCTTTTTCATTTTGGGACAACTAATCATCCTATTTTAAGACAAAAACTCCTTTTGTTTCCCTTAACTAAAACACATCTTTCACGTAAGCTTCACTTACCAAAATCATGTCTTACTTTCCTTGCATAAGGAGTTGTTTTAATTACCATAAATTAATTAGATTTCTAAAACTCTAGTAACCTTAATTTATCATGAAAACCTAGGACGTAAGCAACTTTGAACTGTTTTATATCAACATTTTGTCAATGGTAACCATTTCATAATTTTTAGAACCATGTTTCCTCGTAACAAAATGTTTATGTTTATTTACCAACCCAAATATATTTAGCTTCTCCATACCACATAAAAATATATTAAAATGTATAAACTGAAATTTATGCTTAATAATTAGTGTTTCAGTGTTTTAACTGACTTAGAAATGGCCCAGACATTTAATAAGTATCTATTACTTAATTTAATATGACTTGAAGATTCAAAATTGTTAAAAAGGATTTTTCAAATTATTACAAGTTTATTTATAAACTTTTATTCTGTGACACATAAGATTTGATTTTCTCATTCTTAACAATTATAGCTGAGTTGCTCATTAAACAAAGCTAGCCATTGAAAGATGTTACTTAACTTCTGTGTGCTTCAGTTTCTCATCTACAAAGGAGAAAATAATTATCTCTGTTTTCTAGGGTGCTTGTAAGGATTAAACAAGATTACATACTGGTAGCATTTAGAACAAGGCTTGACATATAGTAGCTATTTCGGACTAACTATGGGTAACTTCTTACTACTATCGGCATCATCATCGTCATCTTATCTCCCTGCCTCCTTTCCTTTGTGGCACTCTTTGTGAGCTGTAATTAATTACTTTGGTTATTTACTCATTGATTGTCTGCAGCACGTATAGCATGGTAGAATGCAAGGCCGCATAGTAGGATGCAAGGTAGAGGGAAAGAGCCTCCTCTACCTTGTTGATTTCTCTCCCCTTTACATCTCCTTTGAGCTTGGAGCACAGTAGGTCTCAATAAATTAGACATTTCAACCATTCTCTTTATCTCATACTACATTTGTCATTGTTGACCATGCCATCCTTCTTGAAACTCTCTCTTTTCTTTTCCTTTCCTCATCTTCCTCTGCCCGTATTTTTAAATGCCAGGATATGTTTCTTTGAGGTTAAAGGACAGAGCAGAGGCATGAGTGGTGGTTGAGACCAGGTGAGATGCTGGGTATCCAGTGGAGCTGGTAGGAGTAGGAAGGATGCCTGGGGCTGCTGATCATAATTGAAAAGGAGAACATTGGACTGAGCCAACAGGGTGAAGTTGGGAGTAAAGGGTTTGGGCTTACTTTTAAGGCTCTAGATTAACTCAATATGGATTAGGCCCCCCTATGCATCAGACTGAGCTGGCATTAGATAAGAAACATAAACAAGATATGTTCTCTGCCAACAAGGCTATCAAAATATAGATGTGGATAGATAAAATATAAACAAATACTTGAAATTCACTATAGGAAGAGCTGTGTAGAGATGCGTGCAAGGTGCTGTGCTGGTAATGAAGAGAGTGAAATCTGCTGTCTTGGGGCCCTGGGATAGAAAGAGGAGTAGAAATGTGAAGTGAGCCTTGAATGTATCACACCAACCAGGGAAAGAAAATTCAAGCTTTTTTGTGGCTTGATTTGATAGATAGAGCTACTACTTAATCTTGAGAATTCTTAATATTGAATTCTACATGCCAATTTTAGAAGGGAGAGAGGGTAGATGGTTATTTGGGATGGCGGTATGGGTGAGCTGACTGGGGGTAGATGGATAGGTGGAAGACTGGGAGATGGATGCCAAGAAATCCCATAGAGATTTTGGATGATATTGCTTTACTAAAGTTCTGCTTGGACAATATACCCAGATGCAATAGTGACCTGGGAAAGCCATCCACATCTTCCTATGTACCAATTTCAGATTTTATTATGATAATAGTAGTTATTGATATCTACTGTGTATCTGACATTATTCTAGGTTCTTTTTATATATTATCTCTAATTACCCTAGAAGAACAGTTTGAGGAAATTGACACTTAGAGAAGTTACTTACCAAAGGTAACACAGAAAGTAGATGGCCTGGATTCAAACCTCGATTTACATAAATCTAAAGCTCATGTTTTTCCTATTGTATCACAAGGATGATTCCTACTTTTTTCTGAGCAAGGACACAATTTGTTTCTGTGCCCACTTGCAAACCTAATCACTGGTCTGCTTCAAGAATTCTCTCCAACTCTTGGAATACAAAGGGCAGCTAGGAATGACACTGCTATTCCATTTCCATGATGCCTCTCCTTTAATACAAATGATTTTTCTTCTAGCACTGAATGATCTATGGCAATATCAAATGCTTTCTTTTGTGTTTGGAATGGTGGCCACCACCACAGTCAGTTTACTTCTGACATCTATTTCATGCCTCTCCAGAGAGGATTATCAGCTGTGGTTTCTGTTATTTGCAATTAAGACCTTCTGGTTGCGCTAAGTATTAAGGAAATTATTACCAGCTATTAGGTGGTTTAAAAAATCATTAAAGTGGCTAAAAGAGCAGGCTCTAGGCTGCGCTTCTAGGAAAAACTCCCCATTTCCAAAATCACCCAGCTTTTGCATGGCCAAGAATCTCACAATCTCCTCCTGATATTTTGGCAGGAAACTGATAACAGGAGACCCTTGATGCCACAATCAGCAGGCATAAAATGGAATGCTTTCTTTCCACTAAGCACCAGCTTCGTGAGCAGGTGATCTGTGCATTCTCTCAGGGCCCCCATGCATGGAGTTTAGTGCTCTGTGGTTACCATCATGAAATTCTTCTTTTTTTGAGACGGAGTCTCACTCTGTCGTCCAGGCTGGAGTGCAGTGGCATGATCTTGGCTCACTGCAAGCTCCACCTCCCGGGTTCACGCCATTCTCCTGCCTCAGCCTCCCGAGTAGCTGGGACTACAGGCGCCTGCCACCTTGCCCGGCTAATTTTTTGTATTTTCAGTAGAGACGGGGTTTCACTGTGTTAGCCAGGATGGTCTCGATCTCCTGACCTTGTGATCTGCCCGCCTCGGCCTCCCAAAGTGCTGGGATTACAGGTGTGAGCCACTGCGCCTGGCCACCGTCATGAAATTCTTAAAAATTTATCTTTTAATTTGTGTTTTAAAAGTGATGGCCTTTGGGACAATAGAGTATGTCCTGGGGGACCTTAGGTCTTCTTCTTGCCACCTTCCTGTGACAGCTTCTCAGCCAACAGCTCCCCTAACCCACACCTCCCCTTCCTGGGCATGATCCACCAATCACTGCCTCCCTCCACCCCTGGTGGAGCCCTAGGCATGGATAGGAAGATTGGGGTTAGAGTCAGGTGCATGCTCCCAGAGCATCTCTATGCAGGACAGGGTTAGGAGAGGGCAAGGCAGTGGCAGTCCTTGCCCCAGGCTGGTAGCATCATGGAACATTCAGTGGGTGACTTGGCAAGGGCACACCTCTTGTCTCCATCCAGGTGTCTCATTTATCCATACATGAAGGTGATAATACTCTCGGGGGTCACTCAACAACCTTGAGTTGCTATGGCCAGTGGAAGGAAAAAGATGCCTGATTGAACTTCTGGAGCCTTTGGTCTTGCAGCGGGTAGGAGGGAAACCTCATAGCCAGTGGGCTGCACATATGCCAGATTATAAGCACTGGTGAGGATCTGCCCTCATACCTGAGCATCCTCACATTCCTGGGACTACAAACACCCTGATAGATGGTGAGAAAGACCAGGAGAAGAAGAAAGGAAGAAAAAGTTTTTTTCCTGCCTTGTGTACAGGGGTCTTCACACTTTAATTTTCTACTGGGTCTTCCCAATTATGTGGCAAGCCATTGTCTCCACTTAATTTAGTTACAATCCAAGTCTTTTGAGTGCATCTGATTGGTGGAATCCAAATCACATCCTAAACTCTGATTATAAGGGAGTCTGGGAAACGTAGTTTCTAGCTTTCCAAACTCAGGAGTACTGGAAGGAGGCTGGAATGGATATGAGTAAGATACGCTATTACCTCCACCATGACTCTGGCAAAGAGTGGTACCCTAAGATCTATGGAGCAGGGGCTGCATCTGGCTCATTCACTCCTCCATCCCCAGTTCCAGCTATAAGTCCTGTCACATAGTATGATCACAATACTTGTAGAATTGAATTGCAAATCATCCATTTTCATATGCTATATTTATGAACCTATATATTTAATGGTATAACTTCTCTTACCATTGTTCGTATTATCTGGAGCTCTTCATTACCAGTGGCAAATTCATATATAAAATACAGTGAGTTAGGGAAAAAAAGCAGGTAACTGAATTCTACTTAGTGATTTCTTTTCATGTACTGGGCATAGCTAATGCAAACAGGGTACCATATGTCCACTGCACTTAATAAATTAAGTCACTTTCTAGGCCAGTATGAAAACATTATTAATGTTTATCTAGTCACAGAAACCACTAATATGAAATTACATTCCTTCCAGTCTTCACCTTTCAATGTTCACAAGCTGGGATTAATTTCAAAGGGAACAATTTTCTGGCTGAGGTATATTAAGGGTGGGCAAATCACTCTTAGAATATTCAATGGAAAAATTAGTTTGATTTAAAACAGGAGTGCCCTGAGCAAAGTCAAACTTTTCTTAGTACTTCTCATCATCTCCAAAATGGAAAGTAAGGATATTTCCCCCAGAATGTTTTAATTAAAAAGTGTTTTGGAATATGCATGTGTGTATAAAAATGCCTCTTAATTACAAAGATATAAAGTTAAAGATTTTACCTGAGATTTAATTAATAGTCTATGTAGTTTTGGAGTGGATGATGGTGAGGACAGCTGGGAATTTGATGCATGGTCTGATCATCCAAAGCAACTCAGGAAGCAAGCTGCACCTTTCAGAACTTCCCTGACTATCCAAGAAGTGGTGGAGGGTAGAGGGCTTGCTCCAAAAATTTTGTACATTCAATAGGATAAAAGAGGTCTTTGGAATCTCCATCTTTAGAGGCTCTGCTCAGGGGTTGTATTGTGGAAATCTGGCCTGACAGTCTGACAAGTCCTGAAATAGATCTAGTCATAACTCAGAGCATATGAGTTGCTTTACGGGAATCAATGAGCCAATTGTGTTACCGGTTGTGATGGCCTGGAGGCACAGTCTGGCCCTTGAGCCAAAGTAGGGAGTCAGAGAATTCTGGTTTCATTCAGGCAATGTGGAGCAGATAATGTTGACTTTTATTATCCAGGTAATCTTGTCTTCCACATAACTTGACTGCAGGATTTACCCTAATCTATTTTGCCTCTAAAGCAAATAGTTATATTTAGAAAGTATAACTATAATACAACTATATAATTACAATAAAGGTTATCCCCCTGGATAATCCAGGGTACTTTCCTCATCTCAAAATTCGTAATTCAACTATATCTTAAAAGCACTTTTTGTGATATAAGGTAACATTCATAGGTTCCAGGGATTAAGGCATGGATATCTTTTGGGAGGAGCCATTATTCAGCCTAACAAATACACTACCTGAGGAGTCACTAAAACACGATCCTAATGACTACCTATTTTCTTATTTTTTATCTATTTGTTACAGAATGACAGACAGAAGGAAGACTACTTATTTTTTTTTTGAATTGTTATCATACACCTATAGTGATATAATCAGTACCAGGTGTTTTTTTTTGTTGTTGTTTTATGTTAAGAAACATGGTCTTGCTCTGTCACCCAGGCTCAAATGCAGTGGCGTGATCATAGTTCACTGTAACCTCGAATTCCCAGGCTCAAGTGATTCTCCCACTTCAGCCTCTGGAGTAGCTAAAACTACTAGCACGTGCCACCATGCCAAGCTAATTTTTAAAATTATTTTTGTGGAGATGGGGTCTCCCTATATTGCCCAGGCTAGTCTTGACCTCTGGCCTCAAGTGATCCTCCTGCTTCAGCCTCTCAAAGTGTTGGGATTACAGGTGTGAGACACTGTGCTCAACCCAATACCATGTTTTGAAAGAAGTTTATTTTAAAAAGAGTAGTTTGGGGGAACATCTGAGAACACAGTTTCTGTTTTTAAATATCCAGACTAATTTACAAATCTTCAAAAATGCTGAGGGTAGGATTTGAATGAAATTTAATTATGGTTCTGCTGTATATGTTATTGAACTCTCTAAATCATCATGTGTTTCTGGGTGTTTTTGATCAGCCACATGGAAGCTATAAGACCTGGAATCTGGAGTGAATCAACACTATTTAATTTGGATCACCCTGGGACTGATAGGTTACACTTTGAGCTAGATTAAGGCTGAATTAATAAACATTTTTTGGTGAATTTACACCCAACAGGTCATTTAATATGTCCTGACCTTGAGCATAGCTATTGAATTATTATTGCTGAAGTTTAAATGGACAGGCAGGTAGCTTGTTTTGGGATCCAAACTTTAAATATAAGGACAATCCCAGCTTTGTTCATTGTTGTAAGATTCTGAGTACCATGTATCTCACTAAACATTTTTAAATTTGTCCTATTTTTGTAAAATATTTTGGTAAATTAGAAAATGTAATCTTTAGAGCTCATAAACTCTCTTGGACTTGACTATTTTCTGCTGTTTAAAATGTTAGTTACAGCCACCAATTACTGTACTTGGGACTTGTAGTTCTAGTTCTTTTAGGGGAAACATGCCTTCAATACACCTAGAACTTCTATTGAGCATAGACTCTATGACAGCGATGATGTGAGGGGCAGAATGGATATGAAGATATCTAAGACTTGGTCCCTGCTACCTCTAGTCTGTGAGCTCTGGACTGGGGCCGGGTTTTATTTAACTTTAATCTCCAGCATCTATCCCACTTTGCAGCACATAGTCAGTTCACACTGCCAGCTTGCAGTCAGCTCACATTTCTTCATTAAATGGACATTTGTTTAATGAAATTTTTGTTCAGTAAGTAGTTATTGAATGAATAAACAGTCTAGAAATTGAGTGGGTAATGAAATCAAATAACTGAGATAGAATGCTTATATCTTTAAATTACTTCTAAGTGAGGTATTGGAGGTCTGAACAGGGCACTCTGGGACCCCAGAGAATGGGGCTACCAAATCAGCCAAGGAGACAGTCATGTGATTCAAGTCCTAGAGAAAAAGAGTCCAAATCACTGATTCACAACTTGTCTTAATGTACTTGTTCTTTTCTCTATTTAGTTTAGATGGCCTGATTCTCACTGGGTCTCCATAATAGTGTTTCATGGAATGTGGAGTTTGTCTCTGCCCCAGCTCCTAGCTGCTTATGCTGGAAGGAGCAGGGAGGGAGTGAGTGCATGAGGGAGAGATGGGGAGCAGAACCAGCACACAGCACAGCCCTTGCAGGGAGAAAAGAGACTAGCAAGAGACTAGGGGCAGAATGCCTGGGAAACAGAGCAAGGCGGAAGCTGGGGCTATTTCTTATTTCTAAGAAGAATGTATTTATGCAAAGTGGTTATATTTGGGGATATATTCTGTATGAGTATGTATTCCCTGAATGTATCTTTCTCTTTATGACCCACATCCTCCCTCTCATTGGAATCAGCAAATGAGCTGAGCCGCCTTCCCATCTTGCCCCTAGCAGAGATCTCCTATCTCTGTCCCCAGCTCTTTCCAGCTGCAGCAGCAGGAAGCTGGGTAAAGATAAATTAAACATTTCTTAAAATGCTGCTATGAAAACAAAATAAAAACTGATCAACTAGAAGTTTACATAAATATTTAAAAGCTATTAAAAAGATCTCATTCAATGTGAATTGCTGTAAACTTTATAAAGAGTTCTAAGGAAGAAGAAAATTTGGCAAACTGTCCCTGTGGAAAATCGGCTTTCTGCAGTTTGATTTTTGGCAAATTTACCCAAAAGCAGTCTTGAAGAATTAATACACATTCACCTAGAACAGAAAAGCAAATATTGTGAGTGAAAAAATATATATAAACATAGATAAAGATTAAAAATATAAGTAAAATGACCATGTACAACTTTGGCATTCAAGAAAAATCTAGATGGAATAAATTGTTTATGCTAGGCAAAATTAAGAAAAGGACAACAATCTGAATAAATCAATAACCATAAAAGAATTTTAAAAGATTTAAAATTTACTTTTTAGAGGTCAGATCCAGTAGATTTATCTGACTCCTATAATAGATCATCAACAAAGATGGCACAAAAATATCAAAGCATGTAGCCCAATCTCAGATATGATGATGAAAAAATCCCCCCAAAACTTGAAATATATCAAATCCAGAGCATTAACAAATAACAGAAAGTGATAATAAACTGTGATTTAGTAGGGTTTTCCCTTTGTGATGCAAGAATAGTTTGAAATAGGGAGTCCATTAATATAATTAACTATATAACAGATTAAAAGGGAAAAATATAATAAAATATATTTATTTCTATAAATATTAAAATATAAAATTTGCCATTCCTTCCTGATAAAAATACATGGCAAGAAAAGATAACTTGCTTACTATGATAAAAAAGACTTTTTACACAAATCAACAACTACGAAAACAAATATTATGCCTGGTACTAAAACCTAGAGGCATTCTCATTAAAGTGAAAAATAAGGCAAAGAAACAGTAAAACTATTCAGAATATTTCACTTCTTCTTCTTCCAGGCATCTTATAGATTGCACTATTCCACCCCTTTGACATTTACATTTGTGGTGGCTTGTTTTAGCCTATAGGTTGCAGCCAGAAATGCGGTGTTTCCTTTAAGGTCAGAGTAATTGTTTCTGGCTGGAGACCATTACTGCTCCCTGTTCTGGTTATAGAAGCATGTGTGCAGAAGGAGTTTCCAAGGCAGGAGTAAGTCCTTACTTAATAATAACATCGAATGTGAATGGACTAAACTCTCCAATTAAAAGATATAGAGACTGGCTGAATGGATGAGAAAACAAGACCCATTGATCTGTTGCCTACTAAACACACAAACACACACACACACACACACAGACATGCATAGACTGAAAATAAAGGGATGGAAAAATACTCCATGCCAATGGAAACCAAAAAAGAGGAGAAGTCGCTATACTTATAGCAGACAAGATAGATTTCAAGACAAAAACTATAAGAAGAGATGAAGAAGGTCGCTATGTAATGATAAAGGGGTCAATTCAGCAAGAGGATATAAGAATTTTAAATATATATGCACCCAACACTGGAACACCCAGATATATAAAGGAAATGTTATTAGAGCTAAAGAGAGAGATAAGCTCCAATACAATAACAGATGGAGATTTCAACACCCCACTTCCAGCAGTGGACAGATCTTCCAGACAGAAAGTCAACAAATATCAGTTTAATCTGCACTAGAGACCAAATGGACCTAATAGATATTTACACAACATTTTATCCAAGAGCTGCAGAATATGCATTGTTTTCTCCAGCTCACAGATCATTCTCCAAAACAGACCATAGGTAAGGTCATAAAACTAATCTTAAAACATTAAAAAATTGAAATAATATCAAGCGTCTTCTCTAACCACAATGGAATAAAACTAGAAATTAGTAACAAGAGGATTTTGCAAACTATACAAATACGTGCAAATATAACAATATGCTCCTGAATGACCAGTGAATCAATGAAGAAATTAAGGAGGAAATTGGAAACTTTTTTGAAACAAATGATAATAAAAACACAACATACAAAAACCTATGGGATACAGCAAAAGCAGTATTAACAGGGAAGTTTACAGCTATAACTGCCTACACCAAAAAAGAGGAAAAACTTCAAATGAACAGTCTAATGATGCACCTTAAAGAATTAGAAAAGCAAGAGCAAACCAAACCCAAAATTAGTAGAAGAAATAATAAAGATTAGAGTGGAAATAAATGAGTTTGAAATGAAAAAACAATGACACAAAAAGTTGGTTTTTTGAAAACTTAAAGAAAATTGACAGACCTTTAGCCAGACTAAGAAAAAAAAAAGATCAAAATAAATATAATCAGAAATAAAAAAGGAGATATTACAAATGATACCACAGAAATTCAAAGGATCATTAGCGGCTGCTATGAGCACTATATGCCAACAAATTGGAAAATCTAGAAGAAATAGACAAATTACTAGATACATACAACCTACCAAGATTGAAGCAGGAAGAAATCCAAAACCTGAACAGACCATTAACAAGTAATGAGATTGAAGCCTTAATAAAAAATCTTCCAGTAAAGAAAAACTGGAGACCTGATGGCTTCACTGTTGAACTTTACCAAACATTTAAAGAAGAACTAATACTAATCCTACTCAAGTTATTCAGAAAAATGCAGGAGTGAGGGAATCCTTCCAAGCTAATTCTGCAAGGCCAGTATTACCTTAATACCAAAACCAGACAAAGACACATTAAAAAAAATAAAAAAAAAAAGAAAAGAAAACTACAGGGCAATATTGCTGATGAATATTGATGCAGAAATCCTCAATAAAATACTAGAAAACCAAACTCAACAATACTTTAGAAAGATTATTCATCATGACAAAGTGGGATTTACCCCTGGGATGCAAGGACAGTTCAACATATGCAAATCAATAAATGTGATATCAACAGAATGAAGGATAAAAACCATACGATCATTTCAATTGATGCTGAAAAGGCATTTGATAAAATTAAACATCCCTTCATGGTGAAAGTCCTCTAAAAACTTGGTATAGAAGGAACACCCTTCAACATAATAAACACCATACATGACAGACCCACAGCTAGTATCATACTGAATGGGGAAAAACTGAAAGGCTTTCCTCTAAAATCCTGAACATGACAAGATGTCCACTGTCACCGCTGTTATTCGACATAGTTCTGGAAGCCCTATCTAGGGCAATCTGACAAGAGAAAGATAGATATAAAGGGAGTCCAAATTGGAAAAGAAGAAGTCAAATTATCCTTGTTCGCAGATGATATGATGTTATATTTGGAATAACCTAATGACTCCACCTAAAAAAAGAAATAAAAAAGTAATCCCAATTACAACAGCCACACATCAAATTAAATACCTAGGAGTTAACCAAAGAAGTGAAAGATCTCTGTAATGAAAACTATAAAATACTAAAGAAAAAATTGAAGAGGACAACAAAAAATTGAAAAATATTTCATGTTCCTGAATTGGAAGAATCAATATTGTTAAAATGTCCATACTACCCAAAGCAATTTACAGATTTAATGCCATCCTTATCAAAGTACCAATGACATTATTCACAGAAATAGAAAAAAATCCTAAAATTTACATAGAACCACGAAAGACCCAGAATAGCCAAAGCTATCCTACACAGAAACAACAAAACAGGAGGAATCACATTATCTGACTTCAAAATATACTACAGAGCTATAGTAACCAAAATAGCATGGTATTGGCATAACAAAAGACATATAGACCAGTGGAACAGAATAGAGAACCCAGAAATAAATCCACACACCTACAGTGAACTCATTTTTGTCAAAGGTGCCAAGAACATACACTGGGAAAAAGATAGTATCTTCAGTAAATGATTTTAGGAAAACTGGATATCCATATGCCAAAGAATGAAACTAGACCTCTATCTTGCCATATACAAAAATCAAATCAAAATGGATTAAATGCTTATAAATATAAGACTTCAAACTATGAAACTACTATGGGAAAACATTAGAAAAGAGAGATTTATTTCCTTTTTTTCTTTTTTGGTTCCTCATCATTCAATTGGATGAGCTTATGAGCTTTATTTCTTAAGAAGGAGATTACAACCTCCAGGCAGGAAGCACAACCACCATCTAAAAAAAGCACTTTGAGGCAGAGGAGGATGGAACAGGGATTCCTTTTGAATGGGTTGGCCAAGTATACATATTCAACAGGTTACAGGAGGAGCTATTAATATTCATGAAGATGGTCCTCATGCATGTTACACACTACCCATGTTCACTTAGGGGTGGAAGATTAACATTTAAATGTATTAAAGCTAGGCCAAAAGGTGAAGCAGGGACACGGGGGCATTCCAGTGTGCAGTCTCTGTAAAACCCACCAGAACCAGGTCATGATAAGTGATCTCTCATCAGAAGAAAGTTACAGAAATCAGTCTGTTGTCCAATCAAGGCTTGTGGAACAGAGTGTCAGTTAGTGAGCATCTGGTGGTGAGTTGCAATTGTTTTAATATTGTTTATTTCAAGGCCAGTGCTTGTTCAGCTTCTAGAGAAAAAGAAAAACCTTGTAGCACTTTGCACATAGTTTATTCTTTAAGTGTAGGGTGTATGATTTAATCCTTCTCTGGCATGGCCTTAGGTGCTATTTATAATCTGCTATCTTATTTCTACAAAGAGTCCATTCTGTCAGTCATATGATATCTATTTTGACATTACTGCTGGTCAGTTTTGTCTAAACCACAAAAGGAGGCAGGTGTAACAAGGGGTGTCGGACCTCCCATCCTGTCATGGCTGGGAACTAGATTTGTAAGGTTTCTCCGGAGTCCCCTTGGCCAAGGGGGCAGGGTCCATCCAGTCAGTTTGAGGGGCTTAGGATTTTATTTTTAGTTTATAGAAGCAAGAGGATTTCTGAAGAATGTAATTATTTAACTGCAAAGCTGGGGAGAAGTAGCAAGAAAGCATTCTCTGAAAAGACGTGTCAAAAAAATGTCCACTTTTTTCTAGAACTGTTGCTAATCATTGTGAGCTGTGTTGTTTGAGTGAGAGAAGGCATACTGATCACAGAAAGACTATATTTGTCCCTTCCACTCTCCTCCCTACAGTTGACTGAATGTTAGTAACAAAGTGACTCTGGAAGATCTGTTCCCACCATTCTGCATTTCTCCTGCAATCTTGTGGTGGATCTTGGAGAGCCACTCTTACTTAACACAGAGGCAATGGGGTTGGTAACAGGTGAAACAAGCAAATAAATTTTTTTTTGAAAAAGTATAACATGAGAGGACTTACTCACTAGGTATGAAAACACACTATAAAGCTTTATTACTATTATTGTTTTTAATGACATTTATTGAAGGCTTACTGTGTGCTAGACACTGTGCTATGTTTTACATACCTGATGTCATTTAATTATCTTCCAAACCTTATGAAGTAGATAGCATTTTTAAGACCTAATACTTAGAGGAAGAAACTGAGGCCTAGAAAAGATACGTTTGCAAAAAATTAAATAGCCAGTAAATAATGAAAATATAATTCTAATCTAGACATTATAACTCTAAAGCCATTTTTATCATTACTATCAATATAATTTTGACTACATAAAAGAGGAACAGTAGAACAGAGTTTAAAAACAAAATAGCCATATCTATGGGATTTCACCATATGATAAAATTGACATTTACATCAATTTAATAATTGTTGCTAGACAATTGGCTATTCACTGAAAAGTAACTATTATCTCTCATACCAGAAAAAGATATAATTCAGAAATTTAAAAAAATTTAATATAAAAAGGTAGAAATAGTACCAAAAAATATAGAACATACAGCAATCTGGTGGCCATAAAAAAATAAGTCAGGGACCAGGGAGGTAAAGGTTGCAGTGAGCTGTGATCAAGTTACTGCACTCTAGCCTAGGTGACAGAGTGAGACCCTGTCTCAAAAAAAAAAAAAAAACCCAAAGCACCAAATTAGTGAGGGTTGGTACATAAGTGGAAGCCTATTTGCTACTTCTCCACAAAAACTGAGAATGAGTGAAAAGAAAAAGTTTTAAATTAAGAAGTTTCAAACTTTGGCTGGAGACTGTTAAAACATTCTCCAAGAAGTATGAGGAGAAGGAAATATTTATTTTCCAATGCAAATTCAATCATTTCTTCTATTATTGACATTGTTCGACACATATAGATAAAAAAAAAAAATCCTGCATTGGTTAGAATCAAAAGACACAGTCCCTGAATGACATAATATAAGAAAAATAGGCCGGGCATGGTGGCTTATTCCTGTAATTCCAACACTTTGGGAGGCCAAGGCAGGTGGATCACAAGGTCAGGAGTTCGGGACCCACCTGGTCAACATAGTAAAACCCCGTCTCTACTAAAAATACAAAAAATTAGCCAGGCATGGTGGCTGGCAGCTGTAATCCCAGCTACTTGGGAGGCTGAAGCAGGAGAATTGCTTGAACCTAGGAGGCGGAGGTTGCAGCGAGCCGAGATGGCACCACTGCATTCCAGCCCAGGCGACAGTGTGAGACACGGTCTCAAAAACAAAACGAAAAAAAAAACAAAAAAAGAGAATGAGAATGGCAAAATTTGACTAAAAATCTTGATCAATGACACCATTTATTTAAAAATTGTATTACTTATATTACCTTGAAGCTATAAAACAAGGGTCAAAATAGATTGTGGGAACTTCTATTTCTAATCAAGATGGAGTAACAGGAACCAGATTCTTTTTATTACCTGTGACAACCAAAAAAATAAATTAATTAATTAAAAAAAGGACAACATACAACATACAGGACACAATAGTTCTCAGGATGCTGGACATTGGGGAAAAAAAGACAGTAACCCCTAAGAGACAGGAAACAAGCAAGATGAGCCCTACAGTTGCCCCAGCTTACTGTCTTGAGGGAATTTCCAGGATGAAGTGCTAAGAGGGAAAATGCAGGAGAGTGCAGTGGACTCTGAGTTGAGGAGACAGAGCTGAGAGTCCAGGGAGACTAAGATGGCCAGAGTCATAGGACAGAGTACTGGAGAGCAGAGACCTGCAAAGAGAGAGAACTTCAGAGATCTGCAAAGGGTTCCTCTCAAGTATTCAGATGAGTACAGATTACCACTTGCCTGTGAGGTAACTGGGTGAAGCTCAGGAAAGAAATCCCTAAACATATTAGAGGAACCGGTGCCCAATGCTCACACAAGGCTGAGAGTAATGCCCGTTCCCACCATCCAGACTGGAAAACCCCATAATTCACAGGACATTTGCTACAGTGCACAGTAGGGTCTTGCCTCAGTGGAGAATAAGTAGTTCTCCACTGAGTATTGCTCTGGGCCAGCCTAACAAACCTGAAAGGATAAAACTGTTTCCAAGCATCTCAGAACAAAGCTCAAGAATACTTGTAGGAGTACAGAAATATCCAGCACCCAATGAAACAAAATTTACAACGTCTGGTAGTCGGTTAAAAGTTACAAGTCAAAGAAACAAGAAAATATAAACCATATTTGGAAAACTTATCACCCAATTGAAACAACTCAGAATTTACACAATGTTAGAATTATTAGACAAGGACACTAAAGTTATCAGAATTACATTTTATATGTTTATAAAGTTAAGGTGAAGCATGAAAGATATTTTGAAAAACAAAAATAAAACAAAACACATTGAACTCTAAAGATAAAAGCTGCAGTGGACTCACAGAAGATTAGACATTGAAGAATAAAAGAGTAGTGAATTTGAAGACATAGCAATAGAAATGATCCTAAATGAGGCACAGAGAGAAGAGAATTAAAAAGAGGAGAAAGGGCATCAGTAAGCTGTGGGACAACTTCAAACATCCTAATGTGTGTGTAATGAGTCTCCAAAGGAGAGGAGAAAAGAGGAAGTAGAAAAATCAATAAACTCTTAAAAATACATTTTCCAAATTTGATGAAAACTCAAAACTCATAGACTCAGGAAGCTCAACAAACCCCAAGCATAGGAAACATGAAGAAAACTGCACCAATCTGCATCATAATCAAGGTGCTCAAAACCAATGATAAAGAGAAAATCATAAAAAGCAACCAAAAAAGAAAGACATGATACATGCAGAGGAACGAAGATAAGGATGACAGTATAATTTTTATTGGAAATTGCAAGTGAATTCACTGTGAAGCAACATCGTTAAATTACTGAAAGAAAAAAAATGTCAACCTAAAATTCTATATTTAGAATTCTATACCCAGAAAAAAATCTTTAAAAAACAAAGGTGAAATAAAGACTTTCTAGACATAAAAAACTGAAAGAATTCATCATCAGTGGATCATCAGCACTACAACAAATGCTAAAAGATGTCCTTCAGACGAAAGGAAAATTGTTAGCTATATAAGAAAGGATACATCACAGTGACAGCATTAAAGGATATGTGTTACAGTCAAAAGCTTCAAAGAAAAGGATCTGGAGAGGCTGGAGGTAAGCTCCAAATATTCTCCCTCTACAGAGAGTACTTTGCTCCTAATATCAAAAACAAGATCACAATGTCCACTTCTTCCACTTCTGTTCAACATTGGGTTAGATGTTCTAGCTATTGCAATGAGGCAAGAAAAAGAGTAACAGGCATACAGACTAAATAGGAAGGAACAACACTGTTGTTATTCACAGACATGATAATCTACGTAGAAAATCCATGGAAATCTACAAAGAAACTTACTAGAACTAATGACTTTAGCAAGGTCACAAGATACAAGATCAATATACAAAAGTATCTCTACATACTAGTAAAAATATTATTTACAATAGCAGCAGAAAACATGAACTAACAAAGGTTGTGAAAGACTTGCACATTGAAAACTACAAAATAGTGGTGAGAAAAATTAAAGAAAACCTAAATAGATAGATATGAGCTGAGTGCAGTGGCTCATGCATGTAATTTCAGCACTTTGGGAGGCCAAGGCAGGCAGCTCAGTTAAGGCCAGGAGTTCGAGACCAGGCTGGCCAACATGGTGAAATCCCATCTCTACTAAAAATACAAAAATTAACCAGGTGTAGTGGCACATGCCTGTAATCTCAGCTACTCAGGAGGCTGAGGCACAAGGATGCTTTGAACCTGGGAGGCAGAGGTTGCAGTGAGCCAAGATCATACCACTATACTCCAGCCTAGGTGACAGAGCGAGACTCTGTCTCAAAAACAAAACAAAAAACAAACTAACTAATAAATAAATAAATAGATATGTCTTGCTCATGGGTCAGAAAACTCATCCTGCCCCCTCCATTAATGTACATATTTAATGAAATTCCGATCATAATCCTGAAAGTCTCTTTTGTAGATATTGATAAAAACAATTATAAAATTTACATTGAAATGCAAAGACCTAGAATAGCCAAAACAATGTTGAAAAAGAACAAAGTTAGAGGACTAACACTACCTGATTTTAAGGTTTATTATAATGCTAGAGTAAGCAAGACTAGTGGTACTAGTGCAAAGATAAAGAAATGAATCAGTAGAAAAAAATGGAGCACCCAGAAGTACACCCACCAATTTTTGAACAACTAATTTCAAGTCTTTTTAGCAAAAGTTGGAAAAAAGGAACCTTAATCCATTCCTTAACACCATTTACACAAATTCACCAAAAATGGATCATAGCCCTAAACATGAAACCTAAAACTATAGAACTTCTAGAAGGAAACATAGAAAGAAAATTTTTGCTGCTTTGGATTAGGCCAAGATTTCTTAGACACAACACTGAAAGCATGATCTATAGAGGAAAAATGATACGTTGAACTTCATCAAAGTTAAACACTTCTATTCCTAGAAAGAAAGAAAATGCAAGCTACAGAGAAAATACTTGCAAATCATATATCTGATATATCATCTATATGATATATTTGGATAAACTTGTATCCAAAATATATAAATAACTCAAGATTTAATATAAGAAGGCAAATGAACTAATAAAAAATGGGCAAAAGATTTGATCAGATTCCTCACCAAAGATTATATATAAGTCTGTTTTCTCATTGCTATAAAGAAATACATGAGACTGGGTAATTTATAAAGAAAAGAGGTTTAATTGACTCATAGTTGTGCAGGCTGTACAGGAAGTATGATGCTAGTATCTGCTGGGCTTCCGGGGAGGCTGAGCTGGAGGCATCTCACATGGTAGGAGCAGGAACAAGAGAAGTGAGGGGAAGTGCCACACACTTTTAAATAACCAGATCTCACAGGAACTCACTATCACGAGAACGGCACCAAGGGGATGGTGCTAAACCATTCACAAGAAATCCACCCCAATGATCCAATCACCTGCCACCAGGCCCCACCTCCAATATTGGGGATTACACTTCGTCACAATTTTTTTTTCCTTTTTTTTTTTGTTTATTTATTTATTTATTTATTTTAAATTTTTTTTTTATTATTATACTTTAAGTTTTAGGGTACATGTGCACAATGTGCAGGTTAGTTACATATGTATACATGTGCCATGCTGGTGTGCTGCACCTATTAACTTGCCATTTAGCATTAGGTATATCTCCTAATGCTATCCCTCTCCCCTCCCCCCACCCCACAACAGTCCCCAGAGTGTGATGTTCCCCTTCCTGTGTCCATGTGTTCTCATTGTTCAATTCCCATCTATGAGTGAGAACATGCAGTGTTTGGTTTTTTGTCCTTGCGAGAGTTTACTGAGAATGATGATTTCCAATTTCATCCATGTCCCTACAAAGGACATGAACTCATCATTTTTTATGGCTGCATAGTAGTCCGTGGTGTAAATCCAGTCTATCATTGTTGGACATTTGGGTTGGTTCCAAGTCTTTGCTATTGTGAAAAGTGCTGCAATAAACATACTTGTGCATGTGTCTTTATAGCAGCATGATTTATAGTCCTTTGGGTATATACCCAGTAATGGGATGGCTGGGTCAAATGGTATTTCTAGTTCTAGATCCCTAAGGAATCGCCACACTGACTTCCACAATGGTTGAACTAGTTTACAGTCCCACCAACAGTGTAAAAGTGTTCCTATTTCTCCACATCCTCTCCAGCACCTGCTTTTTCCTGACTTTTTAATGATCGCCATTCTAACTGGTGTGAGATGGTATCTCATTGTGGTTTTGATTTGCATTTCTCTGATGGCCAGTGACAATGAGCATTTTTTCATGTGTCTTTTGGCTGCATAAATGTCTTCTTTTGAGAAGTGTCTGTTCATATACTTCACCCACTTTTTGATGGGGTTGTTTGTTTTTTTCTTGTAAATTTGTTGGAGTTCATTGTAGATTCTGGATATTAGCCCTTTGTCAGATGAGTAGGTTGCGAAAATTTTCTCCCATTTTTTAGGTTGCCTGTTCACTCTGATGGTAGTTTCTTTTGCTGTGCAGAAACTCTTTAGTTTAATTAGATCCCATTTGTCAATTTTGGCTTTTGTTGCCATTGCTTTTGGTGTTTTAGACATGAAGTCCTTGCCCATGCCTATGTCCTGAATGGTAATGCCTAGGTTTTCTTCTAGGGTTTTTATGGTTTTAGGTCTAACATTTAAGTCTTTAATCCATCTTGAATTAATTTTTGTAAAAGGTGTAAGGAAGGGATCCAGTTTCAGCTTTCTACATATGGCTAGCCAGTTTTCCCAGCACCATTTATTAAATAGGGAATCCTTTCCCCATTGCTTGTTTTTCTCAGGTTTGTCAAAGATCAGATAGTTTAGATATGCAGCATTATTTCTGAGGGCTCTGTTCTGTTCCATTGATCTATATCTCTGTTTTGGTACCAGTACCATGCTGTTTTGGTTACTGTAGCCTTGTAGTATAGTTTGAAGTCAGGTAGTGTGATGCCTCCAGCTTTGTTCTTTTGGCTTAGAATTGACTTGGCAATGCGGGCTCTTTTTTGGTTCCATATGAACTTTAAAGTAGTTTTTTCCAATTCTGTGAAGAAAGTCATTGGTAGCTTGATGGGGATGGCATTGAATCTATAAATTACCTTGGGCAGTACAGCCATTTTCACGATATTGATTCTTCCTACCCATGATCATGGAATGTTCTTCCATTTGTTTGTATCCTCTTTTATTTCATTGAGCAGTGGTTTATAGTTCTCCTTGAAGAGGTCCTTCACATCCCTTGTAAGTTGGATTCCTAAGTATTTTATTCTCTTTGAAGCAATTGTGAATGGGAGTTCACTCATGATTTGGCTCTCTGTTTGTCTGTTATTGGTGTATAAGAATGCTTGTGATTTTTGTACATTGATTTTGTATCCTGAGAATTTGCTGAAGTTGCTTATCAGCTTAAGGAGATTTTGGGCTGAGACAATGGGGTTTTCTAGATATACAATCATGTCATCTGCAAACAGGGACAATTTGATTTCCTCTTTTCCTAATTGAATACCCTTTATTTCCTTCTCCTGCCTAATTGCCCTGGCCAGAAATTCCAACACTATGTTGAATAGGAGTGGTGAGATAGGGCATCCCTGTCTTGTGCCAGTTTTCAAAGGGAATGCTTCCAGTTTTTGCCCATTCAGTATGATATTGGCTGTGGGTTTGTCATAGATAGCTCTTATTATTTTGAGATATGTCCCATCAATACCTAATTTATTGAGAGTTTTTAGCATGAAGGGTTGTTGAATTTTGTCAAAGGCCTTTTCTGCATCTATTGAGATAATCATGTGGTTTTTGTCTTTGGTTTTATTTATATGCTGGATTACATTTATTGATTTGCATATATTGAACCAGCCTTGCATCCCAGGGATGAAGCCCACTTGATCATGGTGGATAAGCTTTTTGATGTGCTGCTGGATTCGGTTTGCCAGTATTTTATTGAGGATTTTTTCATCAATGTTCATCAAGGATATTGGTCTAAAATTCTCTTTGTTGCTTGTGTCTCTGCCCGGCTTTGGTATCAGGATGATGCTGGCCTCATAAAATGAGTTAGGGAGGATTCCCTCTTTTTCTATTGATTGGAATAGTTTCAGAAGGAATGGTACCAGTTCCTCCTTGTACCTCTGGTAGAATTCGGCTGTGAATCCATCTGGTCCTGGACTCTTTTTGGTTGGTAAGCTATTGATTATTGCCACAATTTCAGCTCCTGTTATTGGTCTATTCAGAGATTCAACTTCTTCCTGGTTTAGTCTTGGGAGAGTGTATGTGTCGAGGAATTTATCCATTTCTTCTAGATTTTCTAGTTTATTTGCGTAGAGGTGTTTGTAGTATTCTCTGATGGTAGTTTGTATTTCTGTGGGATCGGTGGTGATATCCCCTTTATCATTTTTTATTGCATCTATTTGATTCTTCTTTCTTTTTTTCTTTATTAGTCTTGCTAGCGGTCTATCAATTATGTTGATCCTTTCAAAAAACCAGCTCCTGGATTCATTAATTTTTTGAAGGGTTTTTGTGTCTCTATTTCCTTCAGTTCTTCTGATTTTAGTTATTTCTTGCCTTCTGCTAGCTTTTGAATGTGTTTGCTCTTGCTTTTCTAGTTCTTTTAATTGTGATGTTAGGGTGTCAATTTTGGATCTTTCCTGCTTTCTCTTGTGGGCATTTAGTGCTATAAATTTCCCTCTGCACACTGCTTTAAATGTGTCCCAGAGATTCTGGTATGTTGTGTCTTGGTTCTCGTTGGTTTCAAAGAACAACTTTATTTCTGCCTTCATTTCGTTATGTACCCAGTAGTCATTCAGGAGCAGGTTGTTCAGTTTCCATGCAGTTGAGGGATTTTGAGTGAGTTTTTTAATCCTGAGTTCTAGTTTGATTGCACTTTGGTCTGAGAGATAGTTTGTTACAATTTCTGTTCTTTTACATTTGCTGAGGAGAGCTTTACTTCCAACTATGTGGTCAATTTTGGAATAGATGTGATGTGGTGCTGAAAAAAATGTATATTCTGTTGATTTGGGGTGGAGAGTTCTGTAGATGTCTATTAGGTCCACTTGGTGCAGAGCTGAGTTCAATTCCTGGGTATCCTTGTTAACTTTCTGTCTCGTTGATCTGTCTAATGTTGACAGTGGGGTGTTAAAGTCTCCCATTATTATTGTGTGGGAGTCTGAGTCTCTTTGTAGGTCACTCAGGACTTGCTTTATGAATCTGGGTGCTCCTGTATTGGGTGCATATATATTTAGGATAGTTAGCTCTTCTTGTTGAATTGATCCCTTTACCATTATGTAATGGCCTTCTTTGTCTCTTTTGATCTTTGTTGGTTTAAAGTCTGTTTTATCAGAGACTAGGATTGCAACCCCTGCATTTTTTTGTTTTCCATTTGCTTGGTAGATCCTCCTCCATCCTTTTATTTTGAGCTTATGTGTGTCTCTGCATGTGAGATGGGTTTCCTGAATACAGCACACTGATGGCACCGACACAATTTTTGGTTGGACACACAGACCTAAACCACGTCAGGAGACAATATGAATAGAAAACAAACATATGAAAATGTATTTAATACTATTAGTCATTAAAGACATGCAAATTAAAACCACAATGGATAGCACCACTCATTGTCAGAATCACTAAAATTTAAAAGACTGACCATACCAATATAAAGGAACTAGAATTCTCAGGCACTGCTGCTGAGAATGTAAAATGATACACCACTTTGGAAAACAGTTTCTAAGATTCTTTGGTTCCTAACACTATACAAACACTTTTATATAAAAGTTCTTCACAGCTTTACTGGTAATAGCTAAAAGCTGAAAATAACCCAAATGTCTATAAACAGATGAATAGATAAACAACTGGGTTACACTTATATGATAGAATACTACTCAGCAATAAAGCAGAATGAATTGTTGATATATGCTATAGCAGAATGAATCTCAAAACAATTATGCTGTGTAAAATTTAAAAGGTCTAAAAAGAATACATACTGTACGATTCTAGAAAATGCAAGCTAATCTACAGTGGCGTAAATTAGATCAGCAGTTACCTGGGCATCTGAACTTTAAAATTATGGAGGAGAATGAGGAAACTTTTTTGGGTGATGGACATGTTCATTATCTTGATTGTGATGATGGTTTGGTGAATGTGTACATATGTCAAAACTAATCAAATTGTGTACTTTAAATATATGTGATTTGTTATATGTCAATTATACCTGAATAAAACTGTTTTATTTTTTAATAGTTTGTATCTAAAAGGATAGTAAAACTACTCTCTTCTGAAGGCCAGATTTCTGTACTCCTCAATTCTCTGGTGTAGAGATGTGCATCCAGAATTTTTTTTAAAGCATGATGAAATGGCTTTGACAAAGGTACAGCACTCTGGCTAAATTCCTTATTTCCTAGGTGACCTTTTAAACTCTCATTCAGAGCCTGTTTGATTCTACTTAGCACACTTCAATTAAGCTTGATAAGTTATAAACACAATACATTTGAAGAGAGAAAGGGACATAAAAATATTTGAGGGAGTCCCAGTGAAAAGTGATTATCAGTACTGCAGGAAGTGAAAATAATTTTGGAAAGTAGCTGGAATTTCACTCTGAAAGCATTATCTAGTAATGAGTATTCATTGAGATAACCAAGGAGAGCGTCTTTTGTTTAATAAGTCAGGTTAAAATGTATAGACTATGAAAGACTTATGTCAAAAATAAGATGAAAAAGGTTTTCAATTCTAAAGAGATGGTTCTTGGTTATGTGATAATCTGATTTAGATGGCATACCTTGTTGACCCACAATGAAGTGCTTTTGAGGAAAGTCTTGAATATTACAGAAAGTAGTTGGATTCAAACTAAGTAAAATATTGGAAAGAATGTGAAAGAATATTCCAGCATTAGAGGCAAAATAGAAAGGTTCACTCCAATCCTTTTCCCTTTATGAATGTGCATGTGTCTTTGGTTTCCTAAAGTGCTTTTTGTGTTTAAATTGACAGGAAGGGAAGAACAAGTCTTAATGCCTTATGGCTCCAAGATCTGTTTTCCAGTCATTTCACATATGGCTCAGAATGTTAATAATGGAAAGTTGATCTATGTTGACTACTTGCCAACTTTATTACTTAAACTCATTCCTTGACAATAAATCTTGTCCTTTCAAGGACAATTCTGGAATTAGGCTCAGAATTCTGACAGTATGACTCTTCTGTTACTGAAAATTACATCTATCATTTAAAGCATTTTATCATGCTAAACCTGTAACGAAAATTTTTGAAACATCGCATTTCTAGGAACTCCTAAAGAAGAAATCATCCATTCAGTGAGAGCAAATGAACACTCCAACAGACGGAAACAAAGCTTCTTTACAGGAGACGTGAATGCCAGAAAGCAAAGAGAACTACAGTCAGGGTCTCCGCTGGCATGGCCCAAGCCCACCGTGGCATGACCCAGAGAGACGAGTCAGCAGAGCACTATGGGCAGCTCCCATACTCCTTGCAGATCAACAAGCCAGCGTATAACCCAGGGAGATAGATAATAGTGATGCTGTACTCTGTAGAGGGTAGTGGCAACAGTGGGATTTCTTCTGGAATAAATCTGTAGTGAGCCAGATGTTTCTTCTGACTATATTACTTCTGACAGTGTATAATCCAAAATTGTTTCCTTGGCCTTCCAAAAGTTTTATAAGCTACCTAACGGCTGCAATAAATCCCTTTCTTCTTAAACTAGCTAGAGTGGATTTTTGTTCTCTACAAAACATATCCTGCCACTAAGAACCCCACTAGTATTTGTTGCCATGATTAGGGAATAAGTTAAGCCACTGTAAGGGGGAAAAAGCAGCTCCAAGTACAAGGGCTTAAATGTGTTAGAAGTTTCTTTCTCATATCACAATTCAAGATGAATATCTGGGCCATGCTCCATAAAGTCATCTAGATACCCAGGTTGCTGAGGCAACTCTGCCATCTTCTACATTTGGCTTTTCTCTCTAGGTCAAAAGTGTTTTCTCCAGTGATCGTTAACTTCACTGGTTCCACATTCCAGGCCACAGAACAGAACAACAGAAAATACGAAGGGCAAACAACTTTATTTTGAAAAACATAAAGCAGAAGTCATTGCTAAAGCTTAGGCCCAGCGAGGTGGCTGACATCTGTAATTCCAGCACTTTGGGAGGTCAAGGCAAGAGGATCACTTGAGCCCAAGAGTTTAAGACCAGCCTGGGCAACACAGGGAGATACGTTCTCTACAAGAATTAAATAAAAAATAAAATAAATTAGCCAGGTGTGGTGATGCATGCCTGTAGTCCCAGCTACTTGGGAAGTTGAGGTGGGAGGATCTCTTGAGCACTGATCAAGGCTGCAACGAGCTACGATCACACCACTGCATTCCAGCCTGGGTGACAGAGCATGACCCTGTCTCACAAAAATAAAATAAAACCTAGAAGCTAAACCCAAAACTCAAAGCCTTCTCAAGAGAATGTGGAAAACGTAACCTGTAACTGGAGTAGCCATTAATCTAGCCAAAATTTGATGGGCGTGGGGTGTTCTCTTAGTAAAAGAAGAAAAGAGAAATGGACATGGGAAAAATTCCAAAACTTTATTCAAGAGGACATCATCAGCTTTTGAGACTTCAGTTGTCCCCTGCAAATGGGCTTTTACTCCCCTCTCTTTTCTTAAAGCAAAAATACCTGCAGGAAGCCGCAGAGCAGTGGAAAGATCAGAAAGCATACTCCTCAGTCCCTCTACCTAAGTAGCAGTGAGATGGCCATAGCTATTTTTACCCTCTTACTAGAAATAAAACATTTAGATTTTGAAACACCAACTCCTCCTCCAATGTAGAGCATCCTCTGTGTAGATACTATGAGATATAGAAGTCAGCAAAGCTGGCCTGGCCACTGCCCTGTTGATGCTTTCATTCTAGGATGGAAGATTAATTTTTTGGTAGTTGGTTATTTAACTAATTATTAAGAGTGCTCCAAGGAAGTACAAAATGGATATGTGTATAAATGGGTATGTGTCATAAGTAAATGGATATAAGTGTCGTAAGTATATGACACAAGAATTTGACCTAGGCTGAAGAGATCACAAATGCATTTTCCTCTTAAAGTGATATTTAAGTATATACAAAAATTATGAACAGATTTACCAGTGAAATTTATTTCTGCAAGTTGGCAAATTGTTTACATAACCTTTCTATTTCACTCTTTAGTTATGATTGGGAGTTGTTTTTTTTTTCACTTAAAAACATGTATCAAAATTGTTTGAGTAGGTATTCATTTACCTGGCTTAAACACAAAGTATGAAAATGTAGCTGGGCACCATGGCTCACACCTGTAATCCCAGCACTTTGGGAGGCCGAGTCAGGAGGATGGCTTGAACTCAGGAGTTTAAGACCAGCCTGGGTAACATGAAGAAACCCCATCTCTACCAAAATACAAAAATTAGCTGGGCATAGTGGTGCACACCTGTAGTCCCAGCTACTCAGGGGGCTGAGGTGGAAGGATCGCTTGAGCCCAGGAGGTCAAGGCTGCAGTGAGCCATGTTTGCACCACTGTATTCCAGTCTGGGCCACAAGGTGAGACTCTGTCTGGAAAAAAGAAAAAAAAAGGAAGAAGAAGAAAGAGAAGGAGGAGACGGTGGTGGCAGAGGAGGAGGAAGAGGAATAAAAAGAAGAGGAGGAAGAGGAAGAAGAAGGCTTCTATGGGGAAGTTTAGGGAGAGTGGCTTCTCAAACAGGAATTGTCTTTTGCAACATACAGGCTAGAATCTTCAATGTGCAAGACAACCAGTAAAGCTTCACCATTCAGAAACCAATCAATGTCCTTTTCAGTATCAGTTAAGTTACATATTAATTATGGAACATCAACAGTTTGAGGAAACCACTATAAGATTTCAGGGACTCAGGATAAGTTTCTTTACTCAAGGATAGGATGTAAACCATGAATCATAGACCTCCCCCAGGTGGATTAATTTGGAAACCTGCCAAATGTGACGTCTAGGTTATCATATCCTTGATAAGAATTTGTATTTATCTGAAAGCTAATAAAAATAATTATCTTTCTTCTCCTTTCAAATTACAGATAATAGGAAACTATACACATTTTACCTCCTGCTCTAGCTTTTTTCACTTACTATAGCATGGAGATATTTTGATATAATATATCGATAAAAAAGCTTTTTTTAAACAAAATTATAGTATTCCATTTTATAGATATACTATTAATGTATTTAACCAGTCCCTTATTGGTGAGCTTATAGATAGTTTCCAATATGTTGCATTATAAACAGTGCTTCAATGAATTATATCCAAATGTCATTTCATTCTTATGTGTTTGTATCTATAGGAAAAATCCTAGCCCATCTGAAATTTACCGTGGGTTAGGGTGTGAGGGATACATCAAACCACATTTTTTTCTCCATCTGGCTTCCTGGTAGTTCCCAGATGATTCGTTGATAGCACCTCTTTTTCTCACTGATTTGAGTTACCACATTTATTATATACTAAAACTCCGTATGGATTTAGGTCTATTTCTGACTATACATTCTGTTGTGTTAGTCTGTTTGCCTATTCATGTGTCATTATAATAATAATCACTGAGGCTTTATCTGACAAAGAAAAATCTTCCTTTGGCGCTTTTCTTTTGCAGAGATTTCCTATTTTTTTTTGTTTCTATTTCCATATGAGCTTTTTCTGTTTTTTGAGACAGGTTGTTATTGTGTTGCCCAGGCTGGTCTCAAACTCCTGGGCTCAAGCAATCCTTCTCCCTGGGAATAGCCGGGATTACACGTGCATATCACCATGCCTGGTTTACTTTCATCTAAACTTCAAAATCGTTTCTGGTCTAGTCTGGTTCTAAAAAAAACCCAGATTTTACTTTTATTGAAATCATATTAAATTTATAAATTAACTTAGAGAATTTCGACATCTTGATAATATTGACTCTTCCTATCCAAAATGCCTTTCTGTTTGTTCATGACTTCCTTTTATCTTTCAAAGAATGTTTTAATGTTTTCATCTGTAGAATACTCAGCCTTGAACATTTCTTTTTAGGCTCATCCCCTCGCTATGGGGTCTTTTCTTCTATTATATTTTCAATGAATATTGATTGTATACATGAAAAAATTTGCATATGAATTTTGTACCTTGCTAATTTACTAAATGTTTTGTTTGTTTGTAGTAGTTTTTATTTGACCTCCTTGAATTTTCTAGATATGTTATATGATTTACATATAGTGATAGTTTTATTGCTTTGTTAATTCTCACATCTCTAATTTCTTTATCTTGCATAATCACATTGGCTAGCACTTCTGGTACAATGTTAAATAATAGTTATGATAGGACCATTCTTGCCTTGTTCCTGAGTGGGGATGCCCTAGTGTTTCCCCCTGAAATGTACTACTGATTTGGGAGGTGAAATAACTATATTTTGACATTCAAAGATGTATCCATTGATAAATACTTTCTTAAGAATTTCATCAAAAATGGTTATTAAATTTTGTCAAATATCTTTTTAGCATATATGAAGGTAAGGATGATCATATGATTCTCTTCCTTATGCCTACTAATTGGTAGATATCAATAGATTAATAGATTTTCTAGTATTGAACCTCCTTTGCAGACTTGTAATAAATCTTATTGGAAATGGCACATTTTTCTTTTAATGTACTGCTAGATTTATATAGGAGTTTTCTTTAATATTCATATATGACATTGGAGATAGTTTTCATCAGATTTTACCGTAAGTGTCCTGCTTGCTTTATAAAATTAATCTAGAATTATTTTTGAAGATCTTGTAAAATTGCTCAGAGAAACAATTTCAACCTGGTGTTTGGCCAGGGAAAATGTGCAAGAGGTGGCAGTAGCTCTTTGATGAATTTCTGGGTTTCTGTTTATGAAAATTATGCTACTTAGATTTTATGTCTTTTCTAAGCTTGAGTATAAAATTGTCCAATTTATTAAGATTTTTTTCATTTTTATGGTAATTTCCTCTCTTATTCCTTCTCATTTTACTAGCACATTTTTATATTTTTTTCTTGACTAAGTTAGTAATATATGTTTATTGGCTTTTTTCAAAGCAGCAGCTTTCCGTTTTTGTGCTCCAACTTCTTAAATTCTGCTTTTAGCTTTATTGATTTTTTCCCTTGATTCTCCTTTATTTTATTTTGTTTCTTTTTTAGCTTCTAAAGTTAAATGTCAAATTCATTTTTTCAGTCTTTCGTGTTTATAATGGAAGTATTATTTCCTCTCCTCTCACTATTGTTGTAGCAATTTGTAGTTTTCTTATTACTGTTTGTTAGATGTTTTGCAATTATAGTTTTGTATTTTTCTCTTTGATTCAACAATTGTTTAAGTGAGATTGTTAAAGCCAAGAGGTATTGGCTTTTCATTTTTAAATTCAATTATTAATTTCTAGTATTACATAGTGATCACAGAATGTTGTCCATATCACTTCTACTTTTTGTAATGTATTTAGGTTTTCTTTGAGTCTTAATATATCATCAATTTCTGTGATCATGGGCTCTTAAACAGAATGTGTACTCTTTTTTTCAGGATACAGAGTATGATATTTATAATTAAATCTGCCTAATTCATTGTGTCATCTAGATTGACTTACTTACTTTTTTCCTCTCTATCTGTCATGGCCTGAGAAAGGTGAATTAAAGTTTCCTTCTATTAGTAAGTTTCTGTTTTTCCTTATAGCTCCTCTAATTGCTTGAAGCATAAATTTTCGTAACTGTTACATCAGTATTGTGAATTACCTTTGTAATTATAAAGTTCATTCCTTTGCCTCATTTAATATGAATTGTACATTCTGTAATATTAGACTGTGACCTTTACATTCTCTCCTTCTCTCTCTCTTTTTTTTCCATTTGCCTGATAATGTCATTCCCCCATTTTGGCCATTCTGAAATACTTTATCCTAGAGTGTATCTCTTGAAGACAGTGTAGAATAGGTTTAATAAACTAATCTGAAATCTCTTGGTAATTGGTTTAAGCCTGCTTACTCTTATTAATATGAAAGCTATATTTAATCTTAGTTTTATATTCAATATTATGTTTTCTGAATTTTTAAATTTTTTATCTTTATAAGCTTTGTTTTCTGTTTTTCTGTTTTTCTCTGTTTTGCTTTCTGTATGTGATTCTACTGATATTAAGAAAGGTTTGTGGTTTCGTTCTCACTGTTATTTTGTAATTATAGCTTTATTTAACATCCTTAGTTCTTCATAAATCTTTATTAATAATAATTCTCTAGATAAATAGAACCAATAGGTTAGATAGATAGATTCGTTATATGAAATTAACTCACATGATTATGAAGTCTGAGAAGTCCCAAGATCTTCATTTGGCAAGGTGGAGACCTAGGAGAGCCAATGATACAATTCTAGTCCAAGTGCAAAGGCCGGAGACTGAGGAAAGCCAATGGTGTTAGTTCCAGTCTGAGTCCAAAGGCCTAAGAACCAAGAGACCTAATGGTATAAGATTCAGTCTGAGTACAAGTCTGAAGGCAGGAAAAGACCAGTGTTCCAGCCCACACACAGTCAGGCAGAGAGCGTAAATGCTTTTTTCTCTTTCTTTTTGTTCTATTCAGGCTTAGATGAGGCCCACCCACATTAGGAGGGCAGTCTGCTTTGCTTAGTCTACTGATTCAGATGTTCATCTCATCCAGAAACACCCTCACAGACACACCCAGAACAATGTTTAACCAAATGTCTATCACACACCCAGAACAATGTTTAACCAAATATCTGGGCACTCCTGACCCAATCAAATTGACACATAAAATTAACCATCACAAGTCTCCCCCTTGTCAAGTCAGCCCCCAAATGCATCTCATTAAACCATATTTAATCTCCAAAGAAAGACAATAACAAGGCTATAATTCTCCCTAACATGATACAACTATACATTACATAACCAAAAAAGCACCTACCCTTTCCTCAGAAAAGAAAGAAAAATTCTTGGGTGATGTTTATTCTTCTTGATATCCTGTAACGTAAATATTATGATGTAAAATTAACAATACTTAAAAATACTATGATATAAAATCAGTATTTTTTTACATGATAAGAAAGAAAACAAAGGTATTTGAGGTGTGTGTCTGTGTGTGTGTCACACACATTCATAACAAAATAGGGAGAAAACACTCACGACAACTACAGTCCTTGTTTCTGTAGCTGGCCATGTGGTCATAGCTAGTATTTACCTTTATCCACTACCCTTTTTGTATTCCCTTTGTTTTCAGCAAGCACCTCAGCTGGTAATGGTTCTTTACCTGGTTAAGTGATCCAAATCTTCACTCTATAGGATTTTGAGATGTTAGTAGTGTAATGTTGCCTGGATTGGGCTGTTGTTGTTTTCTGTTGATCTTAACCACGTTGCATGGTAATCCTGAAATGCCCTAAGGGCTGTTCTGTATTGCAGACACACTCTTCCTTACTTCCACTGTGGCATAGCAGTTCAACTTCCTCTTTGTAGTTGGCACAAATCACCCTGGTCAGAGCATTAACTCGCTTCTTTGCCTGTTGATTAAGAGGCTTGAAGAGCCCAAAGTAACCAGACAGCAGGCTTAACTTCCAGTTCAATGGAATCATTATGTCTCTTGGTGAAAGCCTTTCTCCTTCTGAGACTGAGGGCATAAGGTTGCAGAAACTGGAAGCAACATTTTTGCCAGTGGGTCACTAGGGCTAATAGTGAGGGTGCCACTTCCATTTCCACCCCAGTGACTCCTGGATGATGAATCTTGGCTATGGGAGAAATAGCATCATACATTGGACACTGATTCAGAGTGTATACAGCCTTCTAGAGAACCTTATCCCCACCTTGCAAGATGTTGCCACCTAGCTGGTGCTATAACTGCGTCTTCAAAAGACCATTTCATTGTTCTGTCAGACCAGCTGTTCAGATGGTGGGGGACATGGTAAGACCAGTGAATGCCATGAGCATAGGCCCATTGCTGCACTTCCTTTGCTGTGAAATGTTTTCCTTATTGGAAGCAAAGCTGTGTGGCATACCAGGACAGTGTATAAGACTTCTGTAAGTCCATGGATGGTAGTTTTGGCAGAAGCATTACGTGCAGGTAAGGCATATCCATATCCAGAGTTAAGTCTATTTTAGTAAGAAATAGACTGCCCCTTCTGTGACGGAAGAAGTTCCAAGGTAGTAATCAACCTACCACCAGGTAGCTGGCTGATCACCCTGGGGAGTGGTGTCATTTTTGGACTCAGTGTTGGTCTCTGCTGCTAGCAGACTGGCATGTGACAGTGGCTGTATCCAGGTCTGCCTTGGTACATGGAAGTCTGTATTGCTGAACCCAAACACAACCTCCATCCCTGCCACATGGCCACTGTGTTCATGAGCCAATTGGGCAATGACAGGAGTGGCTAGGGAAAGAGGCTGACTGATGTCCACAGAATGGGTCATCCTATCCACTTGATTAAAATCCTGCTCTGCTGAGGTCACCCTTAGGTGAGCATTTATGTAAGACGCAAATACCTTCATGGTTTTTTGTCCATTGAAATAAGTCTATCCACTTACCTCTTCTCCAAATTTCCTTGTCATCAGTTTTCCGATCGTGCTCCTTCCAAGTCCCTGGCCATCTAGCTAAACCATTGGTCACAGGCCTGGAATCAGTATATAATGGTTCATCTGGCCATTTCTCTTTCCAAGCACAGTGCATGACCAGGTGCAATGCCCGAAGTTCTGTCCACTGGGAGCATTTCCCTTTACCATTGTTGATCAGTAATGGCCCAGAAAGGGGCTGTAGTGCTCTGCCTGTCATGCAGAGCCATCTGCAAACCAACCTGTGGCCTTCCCTTCCTCTGTCAGCTGATCATAGAGAACTCACAAGACCATAGGTGCAGGCTGGGAGAAAGAAGGTAGTATAGCATAAGGCCTATTCTCTGTTTGCTTTGCTTTGCTTTCTGTATGTGATTCTACTGATATTTTAAAAGATTTGCAATTTTGTTTTCACTGTCACCTTTGTAATTACAGCTTTATTTAATATTCTTAGTTATTCATATCTTTAGTTCCCTTATATGAGTAAATATAAAATTGAGATCTTTCATACTTTTCCTCCTTTCCCTACCTCATCTCTATCACTAGCTTTAGAATTTACAACTGTATTGTGAAATATTCATATAGATTTACTTATGTGTCATTTTTAAGTGATATCTTTTTACTCCAGATAGTACATATCTAGGAAAATCAATATATTTTTTACCCACTTTCTTTCCCATTTCTCTTCCAATTTTTTGCTATAATTTCTACCATGTTAGGGCATACAATATTAACATTCTCTTATGCTGCTCTAATCTCCACATTTTTTAGTCTCAGTTCTACATTTTACATATATACCTGCATATGTATCATGAATTAAGTAATTTATAGATGACATCATGAGTATAACTTATAGACATTCAGTTATATGTCTGCTTTAAGTAAATGAAGCAAAAACATCAGGAAATTATAAACTCAAACAAAATTGAACTCTTAAATCCAACAATTTGAAATGAAACATGGACTAAAACATTTTTCTGGCAATAATCCTTTCCATTTGGCCTTTTCTGTTCTCTTTCCAAGACCCTACCTAAAAAAAATCAACCAAGAAATAAAAAAGCAGCTATACAGTATCATCAAATCCATGTGAAATCCACATATGGTTTGGAAATATTTGAGACCTCGCCATGTATAAGCAAAGGCAGATGCTTAACTTTTTTTTTTTAGTTGACAGTATCAGTATTATTAACTCTGTTGGATATTAGAAATACTCTCAATTCCACCCACTAGAATATACCATTGTAACTTAACACAACATCCTAGAACTGATATCCTCTTTTTCTTTCAGATCCTAAGAGTGATCCCGCAATTCATTCATCTTGAATAGACTCATAGAGCTTCCAGAGTGGGCTTCTGGAGCCCACTCCAACTCCATTCTTGTTCCTTGGTCCCTCTGGAGCTGGTCTGGCCCCCAAGGATGTGAGCCAAAGGTTTCTAAATGTTTGATGAGTTCCAGAGTGTTTGACTTAATTTTTGTTGATGCACTGACAGTTGGGGCACTTCAAAAAAATTCATGGGTTTACTGTTTTTCTTGATTTTTGCATAGGTTACTTCACTTTTCTTAGTTTTTAAAATACGAATAATAATGTCTTCCTTGCTGGTTTCACAAACTCTGTTTTATTTGTATGTGAAGGCTAAATTAGCAATGCATGTAAAAGTACTTTACAAGATGTATAATACTAAACAAATAGGAGAGTAACATTATTTAATTTTGTTTGGTGGAGGTAAAGGGGAGAAAATAGCATAGAACCACTTATATCATAGTCTCAGTGATAGAAACCAGTGGAAGAGAGCACATGGTAAGACTCTAAAATTGTGTTTAATTTTCTTTATTCAACTACATACTGCCATGTGCTAAATGTCTAAGTTTCCACTAATTATTCATCAGAGCTGGCAAGTATAGCTTGACATTTGATGTACACACCTTGCCTGGAAAGCATATCAATGTCATCCGTATTCTTGGACTTGCTTTCCTGGATAATTTTTATCAACACATTGGTACCAGCTGTGGCTTGAAAACATTCAAAGCAGCCATCTTTAAATACTTTAAAATCTAATGAATAGGAATTTTATTGGACCTAACAAAATTGTTGCCAAATGGGACATTTGAGAGCAGGACTAACTTTTGAACACGTTTTTAAACACAATGGTGTTGAAATCTTGTGAATAAAATGTTTTTATCTTGTGAATTTTGATAGTTTGACTCTAATCAGTGTGTCCCTGAAACTTTGACTGTGGAAGAAAAGGAGTAGAGCAGGTTGGCCGAATAGAACGTTCCACTGATTGTCTCACTCCACCCCCACAAGGATACCAATTTAATAACCATCTACATGAAAAAAGCACTTTCGTAAGAACAAAAAATCAAGCAAGCACCCACAGTACCTAGTTTTAAATTCATATTGCTGAAAGAGGCACTGAAGAGGGTAGGAGACAGTCTTGAATCACTGATGCCACTCTTCCCCCGTATTCCCCGGCAGCTGCTGCATGGCATGGAGAATGAATCTGTGTACTTTGGAGAGGAAGAGTGCAGCAATTGTGAGACACTGCACGGAACTCAGTGGTGCCTTGTCACAGCAGAAAGCAAAACAATGCTGAAATCAGCTGACTCCTGCCACAGAGGTAGTATTTCAACCAGCCCTAACCAGAGGGGACTCACCCATCCCAGTGGTTAGCACTTGAGTTTTGGCAACCCTTGCCACTGTAAGCTAAAGTGCCCTGGGGTATTAAATAAACTTGAAAGGTAGCCTAGACCACAAGGACTGCAACTCGTAGGAGAGCCTTAGGGCTGAACTGGGCTCAGAGCTGATGAATGGGGGCAGCATGGGACCTACTGAGCCAGTAGCTGGGGCAGCTAAGGGAGTGCGTACGCCACCCCTCCCCCAACCCCAGGCTGCACAGCTCGTGGCTCCAAAAGAGGCCCTTTCTCTTTCTGCTTAAGGAGAGGGATGAGTGGGGAGGACTTTTTTTTGCTCAGTCACAGTAGGATAGGGTACCAGTCAGAGTTTGAGGCCCCCTTTCCAGCTCCTGGACAATGTTACTAGATACACCCTGAGCCAGAAGGGAACCTGCTGCCTTGAAGGGAAGAACTCAGTCCTGACAGGGCCTATCACCTGCTGATTAAAGAGCCCGTGGGCACGGAATAACCAGTAGCAATACCCAGGTAGTATATCATGGGCCTTGGATGAGACTCTGAGACTTTCTGGCTCTGGGTGAAACTTCACACATTCCCAGCTGTGGTGGCTAAGGGGAGAAGACTCCTTCTGCTTGAGAAACTCAGAGGGAAAAGTTAGGGGGTTTTGCCTTGCACCCTTGGTAACAGCTTGGCCACAGCAGGGTACAGCACAAAGCAGGTTCTTGGGGTCCTTGATTCCAGGCCTCTACTCTTGGATGGCATCTCTGGACCTCTGCTGGGCCAGAGTGGAGCCCACTGCCCTGAAGTGTGAATCCCAGTCCAGGCAGCATTCGTGACAAGCTGACCGAAGAGCCCTTAGGCCTTAAGGGAACACTGACAGCAGCCTGGCAGGACTCCCCATGGGCCTGTGGTGGTGGCCACTGAGTGAGGCTCCTCTGCCTGTGGAAAGGGGAGGGAAGAGTGGGAAGGCTGCACATTGTGGTTGAGTGCCAGCTCAGCCACAGTACAATAGAATACCGGGTAGACTTCTAAGGTTTTTGACTCTAGTCCTTGGCCCCCAGATGGCACCTCTAGACCCTCTGGGGCCTGAGAGAACTTGCCACCCTGAAGGAAAGTACGTAAGACTGGCAGGCTTCCCTACCTGCTGATTGTAGAGCTCCAGGGTCATGAGTAAACATAGTCAGTAGCCAGGTAGTGGTTATAACAGGCCTTGGATGAGACCCGGTGCTGTGCTGGCTTCAGGTCTGACCCAATGTAGTCATAGCGGTGGTGGTGGCCACAGGGGTGCTTGTGTTACTCCACCCCCAGCTCCAGGTAGCTCAGAACAGAGAGAGAAACTTCAATTGTTTGGGAGAAAGTAAGGGAGGAGAATAAGGATCTCTGCTGGATAATTCAGAGACTTATTCCAGATCTTATCCAAGATCATCAAGGCAGTACTCCGTGAGTCCGCAAGAACCATAGCATTACTGGACTTGGAGTGCCCGCCAATGCAGACATGGATCACAATCCCAAGTCTTTTCAAATACCTGGAAAGCCTTCTCAAGAAAGGTAGGTACAAACAAACAAGACCAAACTGTGAAGACTACAATAAATACCTAACTCTTCAATGCACAGACACAGATGAACATTCGCAAGCATGAAGACCATCCAGAAAAACATGACCTAACCAAATGAACTAAATAAGGCACCAGGGACCAATCCTGGAGAAACAGAGATATGTGACATTTCAGACAGAGAATTCAAGATAGCGGTGTTGAGGAAACTAAAATAAATTCAAGATAACATAGGAAGGAATTCAGAATTCTGTCAGATAAATCTAACAAAGGTTGAAATAATTAGTAAGAATCAAGTAGAAATTCTGGAGTTGAAAAATGCAACTGACTTTCTGAAGAATGTATGAGCCTTGTAATAGCAGAATTGATCAAGCAGAAGAAAGAATTAGTGAGCTTGAAGACAGGCTATTTGACAATATACAGTCAGAGGAGACAAAAGAAAAAAAAGAATAAAAAACAATGAACCTTGCCTGTGGGATTTAGAAAATAGCCTCAGAAGGGAAAATCTAAGAGTTATTGGCCTTTAAGAGGAGGTAGAGAAAGAGATAGGGGTAGAAAGTTTATTCAAAGAGATAGTAACAGAGAACTTCCCAAACCCAGAGAAAGATATCAAGATCTAAGTATAAGAAGGTTATAGAACACCAAGCAGATTTAACTCAAAGAAGTTAAACACTTTTACCCCAGAATAGTATATCCAGTAAAAATATTCTTCAAACGTGAAGGAGAAATACTTTCCCAGACAAACAAAAGCTGAGGGATTTCATCAATACCAGACCCATCTTCAAGACATCTAATAGTCAAACTTTCAAAGGGCAAGGGTAAAGAAAGAATCCTAAAAGCAGCAAGATAGAAGAAGCAAATAACCTACAATGGAGGTCCAATACGTCTGGCAACAGACTTTTCAGTGCAAATTTTACAGGCCAGGAGAGAGTGCTGAAAGAAAAAAACAGTTTTACCCCAGAATAGTATATCCAGTGAAAATATTCTTCAAACATGGAGAAATACTTTCCCAAACAAACAAAAGCTCAGGGATTTTATCAATACCAGACCCATCCCGCAAGAAATGCTAAAGGGAGTACCTCAATAAGAAAGAAAAGGACATTAATGAGTAATAAGACACCATCTGAAGGTACAAGACTCACTGGTGATAGTAAGTACATAGAAAAACAGAAAATATGATAACACCATAACTGTGGTGTGTAATCTACTCTTATCTTAAACAGAAAGACTGAAAGTTGAATGAATCAGAAATAATGACAACTTTTCAAGCCATAGTACAGCAAGATATAAATAGAAACAACAAAAAGTTAAAAAGCAGGGAGAGTCAAAGTATAGAGTTTTTATTAGTGTTCCTTTTGTTTATTTATTTATGCAAAGAATGTTATCACCTTAAAATAATGGGTTATAAAATAGTATTTGAAATATTGACCATGATTTTCAAAATCAACTAGATGATTATTCAAATAGGCCTACCAGTTGGGAAAAAAATTTCTGTTGCATTGGACTTAGTCTACAATGACTGGATTTTGAACACCCACTAAAATTCTGACAAAATGCCCTCTAATGGATAAGCCTCTGTTTCCCTTCAGAGACACTCTGAACCCATGTTTTAGAAATAGGTTTAATGTACACAGACTATCACAAGCATTGAATTGGAGATTGCGAACAGAAACAATCTTTCAGAATTCTAACCTTTTCAATTTTTCTTCAGATTATTTATGGTGTAGAGAGAGCATAGGACAAGAAGTCTTCTAGTTTCCAAGGCTTTCAAGGCCTTTGAACTACCAGTCTACAGAAATTTCCTTGAACCACACATAAAGGTGACAAAGACAATTTAAACTGAGTATTGACATTCATTTTCTATAATGAAAATTATTGATGAGAATATTTTGATAATATTGAATTTACTAGAATGAGTCAGTCAATGTACTAAGTACTCGGCACACATGATCTTATGTAATCTCATAACAATCTCATGAGGTGAGTATAATTACTCCATGTCATCAATAGGTGCAGAAAGCTCAAGGACCTTGCTGAGGTCTAGCCACAAAGCAAAGCTTGTGTTCCTTTTTTTTTTAGATGAGTCTCGCTCTGTCACCCAGGCTGGAGTGCAATGGCACGATCTTGGCTCACTGCAATGCACTCTGCCTCCTGGGTTCAAGCAATTCTCCTGCCTCAGCCTCCCAAGTACCTGGGAGTACAGGTGCATGCCACCAAGCACAGCTAATTTTTTTGTATTTCAGTAGAGACAGGGTTGCATCGTGTTGCCCAGGCTGGTCTTGAACTCCTAAGCTCAGGCAATTCACCCAACTCAGCCTCCCAAAGTGCTGCAATTACGGGCATGAGCAACTGTGCCTGGCCCAAAGCTTGTGTTCTTAATCATGATACACCCCCCTCCCTTTTTTTTCATCTAAGCACGCTATCAATTTTTTTAATTTTGGTTTTGTAATACTGTAGCATGGCAGAACTTCATCACTTCTCTTTCAAAAATTTAAGAACAATAAAGACTTGAGTAAATACATATGGACAATGTGGACATTTGGAAAACAAATGTTGATTTCCAGGCTTCCTATTGATATTTTACTCGAAGAATTCTTCTGAAATATATGTATATTCATCCACTGAAAGTGGCATTGGGCCAAAGTTAAACTCTCCTGATGTCCAGTGGATGATGACATTTTCCAAGCATCCATTTGACACACAAATATGCTGCACTAGGGATAATATCTAACATGAAAAATGTGGAAAAGGAACCGTCCCAAATTTGTGCTGAAAACCAAGGCAGTTTATTGTCATCCCATCAAACTGAACTCATTCCTCCTGAAAATGCAATTAATTCTTTAGGTGAAGAGAATTTTAAAAGCCTGCATTTGAACATCAGCCTCCTCTTGGAGGAGCTGAGAATTCAGTTTGTTCACAACTCATGTGAACTTATTGTGGTTATTTCAGTCTCTGGATGAGCTTACCCATTTCTGATCTTGCCCTATTAAGAGTAACTTGAGTTTAAACGTTAGTATCAGTTTTACTAATCTTATTTCTGAAAGGGATATAAATTAGTAATAAATGTTTTATTAATTTTTAATCTTACAGAGTTTATCTATTCCTACATGTAATCTTATTGGGCTGAACTAAAATTTCCCATAGGTATTTAATTTGATTAGATTTACTATGTATTTTTAGTTAAAAAAGACATCTGTTAAGGCTCACTAATCACATGAGTTTATGCAGACATATTTTTGCCTAAAGCTGAGCATATTCGAAAGTGAGACAGTGGCTCAATAAATGACGATGCGTTCAGTCAGATGATTTTTTTCTTGAGGTGGAAATGAGAGGCATTTCTGTGTTCCATTAACATATGCATGTTAAATGTAAGGCTCATGTGACCAGTCCAGGCATGGAGATCACAGGATTCTCTAATGAGTAAAATATTTTTACATTTCAGCAGTGCTTTTCATGCTGTTTGTGTTAAATAATATTTTTGGTTATCCGTTTTATAGACAGGTCATCTTATCTTCATAACTAACTTTGGAAATATAAAGAATTCTGTCATTTTAACACAATATAAAAAACTACCTGAACTCACACATTTTAAAAATTATAGGGTTATTAAGTCTTAAGCAAACATACACTATTTCTGGCAATAGGCAATGACTGTATATGACAAAAGCAATACAGTACATGAAGTCTGGATTTTTTTTGTTGTTGTTAAAAGGAGATGGATTAAGAGATTTATTCCATCCAGATTAAGAAATTAATGATTTCTGCAACATTCCTTGCACACCACCTCCTTCTCAGAGGACTAAGAATTGTGGAGAGTTTGGAGGTAGAACCTGGAAGCAGGAAGTTGGTTCCTTCCTAGAAATCTTTGGTATTGTATGGAGTCTCCGCCAGATAGCAGATAGAGACATTTTCTGCTTAGATGATCCTGCCAACATGGCATTTCGCTTGGGCAAGAAGAAGCTAAAGCTACAGCAGCTCCATAGACCAGGCTTCTGCCACCCTGTATGCTCCACAGCTCAGGCTAAGAGATGTCACTGGGAAAAAACGTTCTGACCTTCAATAACTGTGAACAGTATTGGAGAACAGTTTGGTGTCTGTTGGCTGGTTGAGAACGACTAAATTAAGCTTTCTAAGCCTCAGTTTCTTCTCCTGAAAAGTGGGGTTCATGATACATATGTACCATAGGGCTGTTTAGAATTAAGTGAAACAAAGAATGAAAACACTTAACACAGTGCCTGACATATTTCAAGCTTCACTAAATGATAAAGATTCTTTATATTTTTATACTATGGGCTCAGAACGTGAAATTCTTGTTGTTGCCAGAAAAAGTCAAGCTAGAAATAGCAATTTATTTGGCTGGACATCTGTGAAATTTGCTCTGGGGAAGAGGTTTCAGAATGCCGTATTACTGCATTCGTGGCAACAACAAACTCAAGGAAGCAAAATGTACAAAATCTTTACTCATGTGGCATATCTTCAACATATTTGAATGAGTGAGTCATTTATACTGGAAAAAAAATCTTTTTTGTTATCAATAAATTTATCTCACAATTTGCCTCACCTTTCATTGCCTTTTCTCTACAGAATAGTTTTAGGAAGTTGTTTTTTCTTTAAAGTTCAGTTTCAATTTGCACTCTAAAACTGTAAACAGAGAGAAGTAATGAAACAGTAATAATCCACAGGCCTCCTCAGTGTACTCGGATAAAAGAAACAATTGGGCACTTGGTGGCTGTGGTGATAATGGTGATTTGGAGGAATTTTGAAATGTATTTCTGACCATTAAGTTTGCTAAAAGTCCACAGACTGCCAAGAGTTTGTCAGGAAACCAATAGAACTATTCTCTTTCCTAATTAATATTCACCAAACTTTCAAGGAAGGCTTGGTATATTATATTTAGTGCCATGAGATCTACGGTTCCTTAACAAAATCTGGTTCCTAATTTCAAAGTACTACTACTTCTACTGGCATGATCAAGAGACACTTATTATATACTCACTACCTATGAGGCACCATGCTAGATTCTGCAATTACCAGAAGAAACTAGGAAGGATCCTTGTCCTCTAAAGTCTTATTATCTAGTTGGAAGAATAGGGCATCTGTAAGTTCAAGACTGAGTTCTTTGAAGACAAAACTATATTTTATTATAGACTGGCTGCAGGGTCAAGAGGTAAAATGGCATCAAAGTATTGGATCAGCTCTTACCTGTTGGATCATTGCACTCATTGTTGTACTCAAACTTTAATGTGCTTTTGAATTACCCAGAGATCTTGTTCAAAAGCAGATTATGATTCAATGGGTCTGGGGTGCAACCTAAGATTCTCAATTTCTAACAAGCTTTCAGGTGATGTTGATGCTGTTGGTCCACAGAACACACTTTGAAAAGAAAGTCTCTAGAGCAGTGGTCTCAAAACTGGCTGCACAAAGAATCACCTGGGAAACAAAAATCTTGATGTCTCCAACCCTCTTTACAGGTGGAAAATTCCCCACTCCACCCCACTTCACACAAGAATCTGGGAGCTTTTGCCTCTCCTCAGGCTTCCTGGCTTCAATCAATAGGGGGTCAAAAGTGTGCCCCACAAGCGTGGAGCCAGACTGCTCCTTTCCTGGCTTGGCAATTTTACATATTGCCTGGAAAGCTGATGAAAAGGAAAGAAGATGAAAGACGGGAATCCATGTGTCATCAGAATCATGCAGCCACTCCAAAATGTTCCAAGTATTCCTCCAAGTCACACTAATAGACCAAGGTTCTGTGGTGTTTCCTAAGTATTTTTGAACTAAAACTTACAAAAAATTGCATTTGTCTGTGTTTTCCACATTGAAACTACATATCTATTTATCACAGTTTCTTCATTGTACACTGGGAGGTCTTAATTAATGTTAAGGATGATACTCAAGTAAGAGTAAGTATTAACTAAAAACATAGGGAAATGAAAGCAATTATATATTTGGAATATTGAGTAGTTAAGATGTAGTGTTGACTTCTTTTGTATTAGTAGCTTCTAACTTTAATGGAAGATGCCAAATTTATAGATGCTGAAATTAGTGAGGATACAACTGATGACGTCACATAAGATGGATGTATCTCTTTTTCTAAGCAGAGTTTTATTTTATGATTAACTGATTCATATATCTTCCTAGCTACATGTGAAATATTTTTAATGCTGGTCCACCAAGACTTTTCAACAGCTTCTTTTAGCTTGCTTAATGACCACTTAATGGTAGCAAAACTATATGTAAAAATGTAATCTTAGAAATTGAGGTTTTTCTTTTTCTACTCTCCTTATGAAATATATTAGGCTGATATACCATGTTGCTGTCTACCAAGATATTTTCTTTCAGAACACTGATTTGAACCAGTCTTTCACCAGCCACTTCCCTCCCAAATCCTTCCACTGTGCCTTTGGAATACATAGTTCATCATGCTTTGTTGAATATACATCATGCTTTGTTGTATAATAACTACCTTATGGGGCTGTTAGGAGGATTTAATGAGACGTGCATATAACACGTCTAGCACCGTGCCTGGAACACACTCATCATTCAATGGCAGCCAACCTTTAGTGTTGTTACAACTGCTATTATTATTTTAGTTAAGTGTTCCAAGCAAAAAGAGTAGTACATACAAAGACAGTGGGGACAGTGGTAGAGGCTAGCAGGGTGGCTTAGGGAGAGTCTACGCAGAATGGTTCAGGACTGGATTCATATTAGGATTCCAATCCTGGCTCTGCCACTTTCTTGCTGTGTGACATTGGAAAGTCTGCTTCCTCGTTTTCAAAATGGGGATAATAATAGTGCTTACTTCAGAGGAATATTGTGGGGATTAAATTAGAAAATAATGCAAAAATTCCTCACCCAATGTCTGACACATAGTAAGTTTTCAGTACATTTTAGCTAAGACAAAAACAATTGGTCAGAAGGCCTTTTGATGTATTTCCCTTTCCTGGTGACAATGCCGTCTTCTGAATAGGAGGTAGCTTCTCCACTTCCTCTTGGAAATGCTAATATTCACCCAGGTAATGGTCTCTTGGCTTGACCAAGGATTTCCTACCTGGACACAGGAGTGCTTCCACCTCATGTGTCTCAGCACTGCAGCAGCAATTATGCGGCGAGAATCTTTGTATTATTCCCGTATATTTCTTGCAAATATAGTTCCCATTGATCCTTTTTGTGGGTTTATATTCACTTTCATGGTTTGTACTGTTTTTATCAGGTTTTAATATTATAGCTATGCTAGCTTCCTAAAATGAATCAGGGAGCTTGTCATCTTTTCTATGGGTTGGAGTAACATAAATAATATAGGCATTACCTGTTTTAAGAGTAAAATCTAACCCAATTACAAAACTGTTTTTGTCTTCATACATTTTTATGTGGCACCTCTCTCTTTTTTTTGTTATTTTTAGTTTTTGAGACAGTCTTGCTCTGTCGCCCAGGCTGGAGTGCAATGGGGTGATCTTGGCTCACTGCGACCTCCACCCCCCAGGTTTAAGCAATTCTGCCTCAGCCTCCCGAGTAGCTGGGATTACAGGTGCCCACCACCATGCCTGGTGGCAATAATTTTGGTATTTTTAGTAGAGATGGGGTTTCACCATGTTGGCCAGGCTGGTCTTGAACTCCTGATCTCAAGTGATCCTCCTGTCTTGGCCTCCCAAAGTGTTAGGATTATAGGCGTGAGCCACTGTGCCTGGCTGCATATCTTTTTTTAATGGGAGATCTTTAATTATCTTTCCAACGTAGTCTATAGTTATGAGTCTAGGTTTTTAAAATCTCTTCTTGGATCAACTTTGGCACTTTATATTTTATAGGAAATCATATACTTATTCTAGATTTTCAAATTGTTTATCATACAGAAACACATAATATTCCCTTATAGTTCTTTTAACCTATTCGGTATCCATGGTATCTTTCTCATTGCTAATCTCACGTGTTTTTGTTTTCTTTTTAAAGAGATTTACTGGGTCTTTCCACTTTTTTTCTTTTTTGCTAGTTTCTATTTTCTTCATTATTTTAATCTTTTATCTTGATTAATTCAAGTCTCTTTCTTTTAGTTTACTTTGGTATTCTTTTTCTAATATTTAAAGTTAAATCATTTAATTTTAGTCTTTATTTTTAATCATAAAGTATGGAATAAGTAAGTTTTTCTCTGAATTTAGCCTTGGTTATATAATATAAAGTGGTCTTTTTGTTACTTTCTAAATAGTTTGTTTTTGTTTGGGTGCAGTGGCTTACACCTGTAATCCCAGCATTTGGGGAAGCCAAGGTGGGATTATTGCTTGAGTCCAGGAGTTTGAAAACAGCCTAGGCAACAGAGTGAGACCCTGTCTCTACAAAAAAATAAAAATTAGCCAAGCATGGTTGTGCACATCTGTAGTCCCAGCTGCTTGGGAGGCTGAGGCTGGAGAATTGTTTGAGTCAGGAGTTGAAGATTTCAGTGAGCTATGATCATGCCACTGCACTCCATTCTGCCTGACTGGCAGAGCAAGAATCTCAATGAAAAAAAGTTTGTTTTTTACTTCGGCCTAAGATTATTCTGAGTGTTTCTTAATTTCCAGTGTTTATGTTTTTACTGCTTTTTAATTGTTGATTTCTAGTTATTAGATTATAGTCAGAAAATAAGGCCTGAAAACATTCCTGCTTTCTAGGTTGTATTAGGGTTCTTTGTAACCAAATATATAACCAAATATCATAATTAGAGAAATAATATGTATTCTTTGTTTGTAGGATAAATATTTTTATTGTGTTTATTATGTTTCTAAAATTGTCCTTCATTTTCTATGAGTTTCTTTGGTCTAATATTGCCTGGCACAAAAAGTGGTATGTTATCTCTTTTTGAATTGTACCTCTTGTCATTTCATAATATCCCTCTTTTTCCTTGAATTCTTATTTACTCTAATGTTAATATTGTGACATTTTTTCTTTTTGCATGTATATTCATAGTATATATTTAATAGTCACTTATTTTTGCCCTTTCTTTGTCCTTTCCTTTTAGGTGTGTTTCTTATTAATAACACTGAGCAGTTAGGAAGCAGATGTACCTCTCCAGGGAAACTCACAAGGGTCCACTGACCTAGTATCTGCAGAGAACCATAGCAGTTGTGGTCTCTCTCCCCAGCTTCAAGCAAGGGCAAGTTTTCCCTGTGTCTGGTTCTTTTGCTGTCACCTGAAGCCACAGAAAATGGTCTGAACCCGCTCACTCCCTGGACATATCTGGGGAATACAAAGTCTCAGACTTGCTCTCTAAGAATTGCCAGCATGTTCTAGAAATTCTTTAGATGCATTGCTGAATGGAGCAAAACAGGGTCAGGGGATGTGTGCCGAGGCCAAAGTCTTCTCTTATGTTTCAAAAATATTAACATTTCAGGCCTGTCTTCTTTTAAAGAATAGCTCATGTATATGATTTTTTTTAAAAAATCTACCAAATCAAATAAAGAAGTCCTGGGAGTTCACCCAGTGTTTTCTACAGAACCAAAGTATTCATATTGAGGTCCTTCAACATAATCAGCTATGTGACCTTGGTTAAGTTAATTAATGTCTCTGAAACTGAGGTTCCTCATCTGTGAAATGGAGATATTCAACAAGGCACCCTGTGGGGATTAGATGAGATTGCACATCTAACTGCCTAGAGTGTAGTAAGGGGTCATTGTTTCCTCTTCACTCCTCAGGAAAATTTGATTGAACAAGGATAGAAACTTTGATTCTAGGGACAGAAGGTCTTCAGAAGTCTTTGAGGCCAGAGGGCCTGTCATAGAACTGCAGTGTAGGTTCATTAAAATGCTGTCATCCTAATGTTTATCCAGAGTATCTAATGGATTTGAAAGGAAGACAATATTGCACAGACTATTTCGGAAACCTATGCCCATTCTTCCAAGAGGATATCGCTATTGGTGGTCAGACTATTTCACTTATAAGGTTTCTTCTTTCCTAAAGTCATAAAGATTAAAATTTACTAAAAATTTGAGAGTCCATTAATGGACTCCCACATGGCTTTCCTCTTTCCTTTGAGCTGGATTCATTTTCACTGACTCCTGAGTCCTGCACATCTGACAATTGCTTCAGACCTTGGACATGCTTGAATTATTTTATGCAAATCATTTGAAAAGGCAAAGTGTCACTGTTCTTTCTTGAGTTTCTTAGTAAACTGGTTTCTAATTTATCTGCTGCTTTTTCTCAATCCAATTTGTGCCTATGTCTTACTATAGATTCTTTGGAAATAAAGAAATAAAGAATATATCTGTAGCTAGTTTGTTAAACTCAGAATGTTTTAAAATATTTTATTGTAAAATAAAATTCCTTTGTTCTCTCAGAACTTAGATTCATAAAAATCATTCACTAGGAATTACTGTGTCAGGCAACATTATTTAATAATAGATATCTACCCTAAAACAACAGAAACATTGCTTAGGAATAACTCTGCATTTATATACATTAACTATAGTACATTAGATTATTAGATTAGATTCTCTTCTAACCTGGCCTTAAGTAGAATAGGACTTTTTTTTGGTCTATAACTTTTTGGTTTAAATGTTTACTGGATTGTTATTGAGGGTTTTGTTGTTGTTTAGTTTTGCTTTCATTAAATCATTAAAACCTTAAATTAAAGATATTATCTTAGATAATAGTTTTATTTTATTTTTAACTGAGCCACATTGAAAGAACAAATGCAAATTAAGGTAGGTAGCATTGGGTTAAATTAAAAGCATGCTGGATAACTGACTCTACTGGAAATCTTTTTATTTTATTTTATTTCATTTTATTTTTTGAGACGGAGTTTCACTCTTGTTGCCCAGGCTGGACTGCAGTGGCGCTATCTCGGCTCACTGCAACCTCTGCCTCCCGGTTTCAAGTAATTCTCTTGCCTCAGCCTCCCAAGTAGCTGGGATTACAGACATGCAACACCATGCCTGGCTAGTTTTGTATTTTTAGTAGAGACGGGGTTTCACCATGTTGGCCAGGCTGGTCTCGAACGTGTGACCTTGGGTGATCCACCTGACTCGGCCTCCCAAAGTGGTGGGATTTCAGGCATGAGCCACCATGCCCGGCCTTGGAAATCTTTTTAACTGCACGCTTTAGTCAAACAAAAATCGTTAGCTCTCTTTTTTTTTAAGCAAACAATCTCTACATATAAATTACACTGAGCAATGTATGTGATTATGAAGCATAAATAGAATTTTGATGGCATGTACTCACAAATGCTCTCAAATGTAGGTTAATATGCAGTGCCCTTTCATTTGGTAGTTGGAAATTGAGACCCTGGCAGGAGTGATAAATATTGGAATTAGGGTCTTAATAGCAGAGCATGTAGAACATTTAATCTTCTACTTAGGATTTGAAATGCAATAAAATAGAGCCAGTTTCACTCTCCAGACTAATGCTCACTTTTGCATGTTGTGCCTCCAAAAGGAAAGTAGCAGCGGCCACAGTGGCCACCTTCAGCAGGAAGCAACACACAGTGGCAATTCCATGCTCGCAAGGGGCGATTCAGCACAGCTATTGGCTTGGCCCTGGGGCTACAGGGCTGGTGTGATGCCTTAAATGCATGGGCAGCACCAAAAAGGAGCTGGGTTTCTGCATGAAAATAATTTCTATCAAAGTGCCTTCCAAGAACAGCATTCTTCTAATGGGTGTTTGGCCTCCGATTTCAGTCTCTTTTTCTTTCACCTCAAATAAATCAAAAAAACAAACAAAAAAGTATCTGGAGTTTGTACTTACCATGGTACCCAGAGGCAGACAAGCCACAAAGACCAGTCTACGGAAGGCACGAACCCGGTGCCAGGCACTTGGAGGGGCTCAATAATGGTAGCTGTTATATTATGGAAACAAAGGGCAGCTGTAGGGGTGGTTCTCCAGACCTGGGTCCAAGCTAAGATTTTCCATTTTATATTTGAATTAGTTTTGCTAACTGAATTCTCATGAGTAGAGATGAAATCTGCATGCTTGCCTGAATTTTACAATCAAGTCTATCAGAAAGGTCAGCCATTCACTCCTCTGGGTTCAGACTTTTCAGTATTTATTTAAACTCCCACCCCATGGTCCTCTCTGACTCTTGCTACGTCTGCCTTTTACAGCTCACTGCTTCCACGTCCTCGCTATTCAGTCTGGCCTCTGCTCCCACTTCCACAGCGTTCATCTGTGTCCATCTAGTTATTAAATCCTTATCTTCCTTGATCTCTTTGCAGCAGTTAACGTAGGAAATACTCTCTCTGACTCAAAATTCTTTCTATCTTGGTTTCCATGACAGCTCTGGCTACTCCTTCCCAGACTTCTCCAAAGGTTCCTCCTCCTCCCTCGTATGTTCTGTCTCAGCTCTCTCCTCATCCTACACTTTCTCTTAGCAGTCTCATCCATTTCCGTGACTTCAGCCACCACATGCTTGCTGGTAAGTCACAAATCTCTTCCCTTAGCAGCAAGGGAACTCCAAATTTTTACATCCAAACTCTTAGTCAACATCCGCACTTGTTATATCAGAGACACCTTTAGCTCACATGTACAAAATGAAACTCATCATTTCCTTCAGGTCTGCCCCTTTTCCACCCATTTGCTTAAGCCAACATTGTGTAACTTTTCTTTTGTGCCCCATAGCACTTTGTAAATAATTTTGTTAAAATGCTTATTGCCCTATGTTGTAATTGTCTTTTTAAAAATCTGTCTTCTGGCCGGGCTCGGTGGCTCACGCCTGTAATCCTAGCACTTTTGGAGGCTGAGGTGGGTGGATCACCTGAGGTCAGGAGTTCAAGACTAGCCTGGCCAACATGGCAAAACCCCATCTCTACTAAAAATACAAAAATTAGCCGGCCATGGGGTGGCATGAGCCTGTAGTCCCAACTACTCGGGAGGCAGAGGCAGGAGAATTACCTGAACCCGGGAGGCAGAGGTTGCAGTGAGCTGAGATCGCGTCGCTGCACACCAGCCTGGGTGACAGAGCAAGGCTCCATCTCAAAAAATAATAATAATAAAAATTTGTTTTCTTCATGAAGACTGTCATTGTCCAAAGGTCTAGTACATTGTTGGTAACAGAAGAAATCATTAAATGACCTTGGCACATAGGAATGCTAGATAATGTCTCAAACTAGCTGGGTTGTATTTCAATTTAAATTAAAACATGCCGGGCATGGTGTCTCACACCTTTAATCCCAGCACTATGGGAGGCCAAGGCGGGCGGATCACCTGAGGCCAGGAGCTGGAGACCAGCTGGTCAACATGGCAAAACCCATCTCTCCTAAAAAAAAATAAAAAAATTAGCTGGATGTGGTGGCGCACGCCTTTAATCCCAGCTACTCCAGAGGCTGAGGCACGAGAATTGCTTGAACCCAGGATGTGGAGGTTGCAACAAGCTGAGATTGCACTACTGTACTCCAGCCTGGGTGACAAAGTGAGACTCTGTCTCAATAAATAAATAAATTTATTAATTAATTAAAACACTAAAATACCCACTTTAAAGTGTGAAGTCATCTTTAACTTTAACTTTAATGACTGAATTGGCTATTTTAGCTATTCACACAAGTGATGGATTTCTTTGCATTCAGTCTTTGTTAGGTATCAAACATTTGACAATCTTTTTTATCAACTTTATTTAATTAAAATTTACATCAATATAAAACATACCAATTGAAAGTGTACAAATATACTCACTCATCACCCCAATCAAGATATAGAACATTTCTATCATTCCAAATATTTTCTTCTCCCTTCTTTCCACACCTGGTCCTGGGCAACTAGTAATCCGCTTTCTGTCCCTACAAATTAGTTTTGTCTGTTCTAGAATTTCACATGAATGAAATCAAACAGTATGTATTCATTTATGTCAGGCTTCTTTGGCTCAACATTTTTTTAAGATTTGTCAATATTATTGCATGCATCAATGATTCAACTTTTTGTATTACTGAGTAATATTCCATAATAGAGATATACTACAATTTTTCCATTCACCTATTGACAGATATTTGGGTTGTTTCCAGTTTTGATCTATTGTGAATATAGCTGCTATGAACATCAATATACAAGTTCTTGTGTGGACATGTGCTTTTCCTTTGTTTTGGGTAGTAACATAATAGCAGAATTGAAGGTCGTATGGTAAGTACCTGTTTAACTTTGTAAGTAACTGCCAACCTTTCCCAAAGTGTTTGTACCATTTTACATTCTCACTATCGATGTATGAGAATGTCAGACAAGGTATATCCTCTCCTGCACTTGGTATGATAAGTCTTTTTTTAATTTTAGCCATTCTACTGGTTCATAGTGATATCTCATGATTTAATTTGAATTTTCATTTTGGTTAATGATGTTGAGGACAGCATTTTATTATGATGTTTAGTATCAGATGGTCACTATTAACTTAATATTGTATGAGTCCTTACTTTACCGACAAGCTAAACATTAACTAGAATATAATCCTTTGTAATGCAGTAGCAATAGCATAGCCTTGGAGTCAAAGTTGAATTTAGATATTGATTACCACTTACCAGCTATAACTCTAGGCAAGTTATTCTTAGCCTTGCAAAATTGGGCCAATAATATCTATATCCTAGCCTTGCTTTGTGATTTTAAAATAATAATCATAGAGTTCTTAGCACAGTGCCTGATAATAGAAGCTCAATAAGTGATAACAGTTATTATGAATATAATTATTTTGCCTGTACTCATACCTGTAATTAAAATATATTAACTGGCATATTGTACAATCAATGTAAAGAATCTATGCTAATTAAAATAAAAACAGCAAATGTTGCTGATTTCTAAAAATATGTTGCTGAAAATGATTTTCACAATCCAACTAAGACTATCATTATGAGCATTATATATAAAGACCATAGGGAATATCAAATGAGTTAGCAAACTATTTGTAAAAACAAAAATACAACCTAAGATTTTATACATGTATTTGGCTTTGACTAAACATCATTTCTTGGAAGACAGCAGCTTCAGTGCTTCCAGACATCTTGCAGCAGGCTCCTTCTTGTCATCGTTTCAGAGAAAGCTGCTCTCATCTCTAGAAAAGAGTAGCTCAAATTGCCACTAGATTCTATTAGCCCGAATTGTCTTCAAGCACAAAACTATATTGATTTTTCATATTCATTTACTTAGTATTAAATACTAAATGCATAATATTACATTGTTTACAAAAATAATTTATTTTATTGCTTGGATCTTTAGTTCTGGAATGTAAACATTACAAGAGCTAGTATATATCCTAACTTGTTCATTGTTGTATCTTTGGCACTCAATAAATTGTTGGTGCTGAGGCCACCAACATGTGTAGGTAGTCAATAAATATCTGATGAGTGAATAATCAATCAGTCAATTAATAAAACAATAGGTACAAAGTCTCTGAGATATAAAACATTGTGGCCTTTTTCAGAAACAGCAGTTTGTTTAAGGTGAAGACTATGTGCTAGGGACAATAATAACAGTATTTGCTTAGCACTTCCGTGTCTGGTTATGCTGAGGCTTGTACTTATGGCATCTCATTGCAGCCCAATGACAACTTTATGAGATCAGTATTATTATTAACCCCACTTTATGGATGTACAGGCTGAAGCTCAGAGAGATTAAGGGCAAACACTGGTCAATAACAGAACCCAGAGAGAGAGAGAGAGAGATTCCCAGACTATTGGAAAGGCTCTTAGAAGGAATTTGAACTCTATCCTGTTGGCAATGACAGGACAGTGGAGATTATCAGGCAAGGGAGTAATAAAAGCATATTTTCATCATATTTGTGCTGATTTGTGTTTTAGGGAGATCATTGAGGGGTGGTACAGACAATAGAGTAGAAAAGGACAAAAGTCAGGGAGATCAGTGAGGAGGCTATTAAAACACTCCAGTAAGAGATCATGGCAGTGGCACCAAATAGGGAATGGGGGGCTGGATTTAAGGGATTTCCTAGGAGGCAGATAGAACTCAGTGAATAACTAGATGTGGGTATAAAAGAGGGGAGGTGCTGAGGATGACTCAGGGGATGGATGTGTGGTTTGGATGCCTGTTATCTTGCATCCTTCACACTCCCAGTCCCAATATTTGTCATGAGATTCCCAAAGCCCATACTTCCTCCATGACCTGCGAAAGCCAGAGAGTCAGCACACAGATGAGCTGTCAGTAATTTTGGAGATCATGCTGCATCATGAATATGAAGCACTAATGTGGAAATAAGTTAGGGACAAATAGTTTCCTTTCATCAAAGTCCCACCTTGTAGACCTAATTATGTTATCTGTGACATTGTGCAAGTAACATTTCAAGTATTATTCCTCTTCAGGGAAACCAAGGCAGAGGTTAGGTTTTTGGAGTGTCTGTGTGTGTGTGTGTGTGTGTGTGTGTGTGTGTGTGTGTGTGTGTATCTTATGTTATTTACAAAGGATTTTGTTGGTAGATTTCTTTAAAAAGTTCTTTACATATTCAACTAGTTTATTATTTCTTAGTAATTTCCTCATTCTATGCAGCCCATATTTCATACAGACTTCTGAGGTGGCACTGAGCCCTTTCAGGGATCTGTGTTGTGGTGGCTCAACAATGCACTTCTGGCAACTCTGTGGATAGGAGGATGAGCTCAACTCCTTACAGCTGCGACCTCCCTGCTGCTCCTCATAAAGACTGCCTCACTATCCCAGAAAGCTTTCTTAAAAGATACTTCTGAGGCTTTACTCGGTACCAGAGATGTTCCAGGTTCTTAAACACAAATCAAGGCAGGCTCCTACCAGCAAGCCAGACTATCCAACAACAGACAACTCACAATACGAATTCTGGGCAAGTAGACTCTGAAATTGAACTCCTTTCTCTTTAAGTTGTTTTTATTGTCTTCAGCCAGATAGACGGTTGAAAGGAAATGGTAACCAACAAATAATGGTTTTCTAAGGAACCCTCCCAGTCCAATGAAAGAGTGTGTCTTCCATACTATAGGAGATGCCGTGTCATAAGTAGGTGTTTTGTACTCAGTTGAGTAAAAAAACAGGTTGGTCTCAAAACTGTTAATGATAGAACACATGGCATAAATTATACCGTAAACTCCAAACAACTCTGAAATTATAAACATTGCTTAGTCAAGGCTTTTCTTTTAACAATGCCCTGATGTCTCTGGCATAGGCTAGTGATTTCAGTCGATGTTATTTTACTTGAAAGGAGGAATTTATTTTCCAAAAAATAGTCTAAGAAAAACTGTCTTCCTTGCTGACTTCATGAAACATCTTGCTCCAATGGCCTGTGTCATGTCTTGCCCGGGGCTGAGGAGAAGGAATATGAGATAGACAGAGGTTTGAGAAAAGTCATGTGATGAGGAGAAACTGCAGGCTTGGTTCTGACATAGGCAGGAGGCTGACTCTAGTCAGTGGGAACTATGACTAAAGAGAGACTGTCAGGCTCTGAGCCAACGTGCTTAGGATCTGGTATGGAGTTAGCATTGAATTTGGAGTTGCTTCCTGCATTTGCCTATCATAATAGTTCTCTGGGAATGGGGAAGCAGAGAGATGTTTTGTAAATTATGAGAATATGATTTACATCATTTACAGCTGACTTTTATTGGGCACTTGTTAGATGCTAGGCACCTTGGCCAAATATTTTATGTAATTATCTCATTTAATCTTAACCCTTGAGGTAGGCACTATTATTATATCTTCATTATGGATGGAAACTGGTGTTCAAAGAAGTTAAATTTTGCCCAAGGTAACATAGCAGTTACGTGGAAGCCGGGATTCTAACCCAGGGCAATCTGACTTAAAGCCTGTACCGTGAAGCATTAACAGCTATGTTATGCTTCCTCGGTGGGGATTAATTAAGAAAATGTGTGTGTTTTAAAAACAGCAAATGCTGTAGAAGTGCTAGTGATGGGCTCTGGAGTCAGAAAACCAGACCCATCCCACTTCTTAATGGCTCTGAATGTTAGATTTATCAATAAGATACTTGTATCCCAGCCTCTTACTCACAATATTGGAGATCCACGTTGGAGACGAAAGACTAGCCCGTCTTTGGTCATCATGGTGAGAGCCTTTTCTTTCAATGCTGATCTGTAACAGGTATTTCACTGTCCTTGAGCCTGATTTGGATGGAGTCTTTTTGTCATAAGCATTTTTTTTTTTTTTTTTTTTTGCTTGCTAACCTCGAATTACACTTTTACTCTGGGATTATCAGCCTGTAAATAATGCTATCAGGTAGGAGAAAGGTAAGAAAATGTAAATAGTTTGATTCAGTTCATTCCCACTCTTGGAAAAACAGATGTGTGCCTGCCCTCCAGTTAATGGAAAGGTAGCATCATATCTATAAACAAAGACTCTCTTTGACATGAAAAGGAAAACTTAAATGGAGAGCAGTATCATTTATCTATCTAGAACATTTTCTCCTAGCCAAAAACAGATTAGGCAGTGGATCTAACCAGCACACCTCTCTAATCTGACAGATTCCTGCCATGTGGGAATGCTTTAGTGCAAATGTTCCATAGTCCCTGAATTTATTCATATGGTGCGTCTCCCTATGTCATGCTTATTCAGTGAATGCTCAGTAAAGTCTACGCTCTGCACCAAGGGCTGTGCTGTTCGGATGATAAAGAGTCTCTGTTACAGAAGGGGCCATAATATAGTCAGGAAATATAGTATAAACAAAAATCATAATAGAATACGAAATATGCTATGTGAAAAATTTTGAGTAAAGTTCTAAGGTGATGCAGGAAGGGGAACCTGTAAATTGCCTCTAACTCACGGAAAATAGGCTAGAGTGAAAGTAGCTTGTCTTTGTGCTAGTCTCACAGCAGACTTGAGAGAAGCAGGTGGTAGACAATTCTGGTTCTTCATTTCAGATTCATTTCTCATTCTCAGCAGCAAATTAGGGCATGTTGAAGACTAGAGAATAGATATTTAAGTACAATTTAATATTTTTACCTATCTTAATTTGGTGAATGATAACTTGGCAGTCACGGAACCCATCCCAGGTATTGTGACATGACGGGAAATATCTGCATTCCATCTTACAGGTGGTACCAAATCCAGCACAGGGCAAATTCAACAGCTTTAGTACCACATGGCACTGCATATCCAAATACAGAGCTCTAACTAATGAGAGACTGTATTTTATAAAGAATTATTTGTGAGACACATTTGGATGTCATGAATATAGCTTGTACTTGTGAGTTGCTTCTGTCCCTTAGTAGCTATGTGAGAGTCTGACAAGTTGCTTTGCTGAGCCTCAGTTCTCCCGCATATAACAAGGATAATAAAAGCCATTTAAATGCATGTGTATATATAGCTTTTAATAAACAGCATTGAGAAATGCTATATATCTGTATATAGCATTTTAATATATAGCATATATACATAAGATTTTTTCAAGCTTCAAAATGTTATAAAACAATGATTAATATTGAAAGCTCTGTTTAGGTAGTTATCACTATGTGCACTCCCAAGAGCCTCTTGTATGCAAAATCCCACTAAGGAGATGGATAGAGGACAGGTTAGTCCCTTGAAGATATTTTGGGAAAATAGTACAACACAGATACTCTTGAAATGTGAGCTCCTCTATGTCCATATCACCTTTTCAGCAGTTTCCAGAATAGCAGTTCCTGACAATGTTCCCACAGTCATGACCTGTGTTATTAGAATAATAATCTTTGAAAAAAGATGTTTATGAACATAACCAAAAATAATCATAATTTCTCCATGTAGTAACATATGGCTAAAGTAAATAATAATAATAATAATTTATAATTTGGACTTGTGACTTTTTCCCTAAACTTGAAAACTTTAAAAAATTATCCTTGCAAAGAATTTTTTTTTCTTTTTGGATATAAGAACTGTGGCCCAAAATTCAATCCAAACTAAATTTCAAATGTGGAGTTTATAACCCCTACCTCTGCATGGAAACCATGGAGCCCCTCAGCCAGAGTGGCAATTGGCAGTTCTACCTTGGTCTCCAAGGACACACACAGTGGGATACCAACCAAGAAAAAGAAGAGGGAAAGAATACGAGGGGAAATGCTAAAACCATCTGTACAGAGTTGGGTTTTGTATGCTGCTGCTACAACAGGATTCTTCTTATCTTAAGTCCCGTCTCCTTCCCATGACTACATTTGAAAGACTAGTAAACGCCTTTTGCAATACTGATTTCAGAGAGTCAGTGTGGTTTAATATAGGGGTCATTAGAGTGGGGGTCAAGAGACAGGGTTCTATCCTAGCTTCATCATCTCGTGGCAGGCACCTTGCCCCCTCTGTGACTCAGAAGCATCATCTGTGAATGTGGATATTAACAGTTGTAACCACTTTGCAGGTCATGGTGGGGAAAAAACACACTGAGATGTATATAGCATTACTTTAGGCTTTCATACTAGGACAGACCCACACTTAGCCCCTCTAGATACTCAGACTCTGGGGTGCTGATCAAGAAAGAACCAAACTGTCCTGGAGCCCACATCCTCCATCCCTCTTTCACTAGTCTAGAGTAGGGGAGAATTATCTCACAATGCAGGCTCTAACAGAATTCTTCCCCTGTGGTCTGTGCCCACCACCCCTGCCTCCAGATGGTCCAGACAACACTGAAAGCAGTATCTACCTAGGACGGTGCCAGAAGGACCAATCACTGCCTCATTTCTGCCCATCCTTCTCCAGAAGCAGTGGTGCTAGGGCCATAGGCCTGGACCTGCAGTTTGAAGGCCCTTTGCCACTCCCAGCCTGTGGTCTGGGTCATGGACCAGCTCCTGTAACTCTGGTTCACAGTCCCAGCGGTCACTTTTATTTTCCAACAACAGCTAAGATTGTTGTTTTTGGATTCCCTGTTCTCTGAAAGAGGAAAATTAATGTAAACCCTTAGACAAATATGTTCAAAAGATGATTATAATGGGTTTTAAGTAAAAACAGAATGGAAACCAAGGAATTATCTAATAATTAAAGCAAAAATTAATAAGCACCTCTTCTATCTGAATAGAGATATACATCTCTGGTTACAGTTGTGCTACAACAACACCATTGTGGTTTATTTTCCCATTAAGTGGCCATCAATATGGTCTTTTATGGGGCCTGGTTCGCTACATGGTGGTCTTACCTGAAGATAATCTTTAGCAACAAATACGCAGTGAAAAGGCCTAGATTTCTTATTATATCAACCTCTGGTCATGATTTTTTTCTTCTTACCTTTCTTCTAGAATGTGTTTATGCATAACATGTGTGTATAGTCTTCAAAAGAGCCTAACATGTAACTAGTGCAGGCATAGGTACAAATAGAAACTACCCCAGTATTTATTTGTGGATTATTTTCTACATTTTTTCCATTTCTAAATCCTCCCAAAAGACCAATTTTCTTTGGTAACAGAGAATATATTTCTCTTTAAGTTTGTAAAAGAAGCTACATAAAATTCTCCAGACATATGTTTAAAATGTGTGGTCAAACTGGCATCTTTACTTGGAAATGGCCAGTGGTGGAGAATTTTTAAGTTTGTCTGATGATACCTCAAAGAGAATTTTTTTCAGTGGAACATTAGGTCCTCAATTATGAATTGTTCCCACAGTTCAGACCTACCCAGTAGACCTTTCAACTTTAAGCTGTTTTTGTTATTAATGAAAAAATTCATTATTCATTTATGAAGTCTGGTTCTTCTTAGTGTTCTGACTTTAGAGAAGGATTTAATTTAGAAAGTTAAGCTGTGGAATAAACTATGTCTCACGTGAACCCATTCAGAGACAGATGTGTTTCTGTAATATGTACTGTACAATCAATTTGCATTTATCCAAAAAGTTGCCATATTAAATGGACTCAATAGGCCTACTGTTAATGCAAAATTTAAACTATGGAAAACTTACTTTTCCAAACAATAAGAAAGAAGTTTCCCTCATAGCCTGGAGTCTTGTGCTTTGTTGATGCAAGATGTCAAGTCTGCTGCAGTTACCTGATGCAAGTGAAGACTAGAACACATCTGAAACACAGCTGAAAATTTTACAAAACTGAAGCACAGAAATAGATGGAAAAGAAAATGACACAGGCAGGAAGGAGGAAAATAAATTCACATGTCCACAAAAATCTTAAAGGAAGGAACTGGAGGGAGTTAGTCTATTTCATATATGAGACAAAGTCAGAATTAATTTGCTTAGAAGTTGACAAACAAGACACTAAGGTATAGTCATTAGAGCCTGGGTCTTGCCACCAGACAAATAGGGGTTTAAATTCCTGCTCTTCAGATTACTAGCTGAGTGACCCTGGATTTTTGCTTATTTTCTCTGTGGCTGTTCCTTCATCTGTAAAATGGGAAAATAATTCCTACCTCAGAGAGTTATTGTGATAAGTAAATAAAAACAAATTTCATAAAGCTCTAAACAGTACCTGCCACTTTATTTAGCATTCAATAAATTGGAATAAGTCCAGAAAATTTCACCTTTGTCATAGCTAAGAACTATTAAATGATTTTTCTTTTACTATTTAAAAAATAATGTTAGGGATATATAATTTATATATCCTAAAATTCACCCACTGTAGGTGTATAATTCAATGATTTTTTTGTACATTTATAGAGATGTACAACCATCACTGCAATCCAGATTTAGATTCAAAACATATTCATTACCACAAAAATTTCCTCATGTCTGTTTGAAATTGATCTCTGCCTAGGCAACCACTAATCTGCTTCTTGTCTCTCTATATTTGCCTTTGCTGAATATTTTACATAAGTGCAATCATACAATATGTCATCATTTGCATCTGGATTCTTTCACTTAGCATAACATGTTTTAGATTCATCCTTATAGCATATATCAGTTTCTTATTCCTTTTTATTGCTGAATAGAATTCTATTATATGGATGTATCACAGTTTTACGTTTATTCACCAGTTGATGGATGTTTGGATTGTTTCCAGTTTTTCACTGTTATTAATAATGTTTATGCATACATTCATATACATGTTATGTTTAGACATGTATTTTTATTTGTCTTTCTTGGGAGAATTGCTGCGTTGTATGGTATGTTTACATTTAACACTTTAATAAACTGCCAAACTGTTTTACAAGTTTCTGCACCATTTTATATTTCCACCAGCCATGCACAAGCATTCCAGTTTCTCTACATGCTCATCAACTCTTGGTATTGTCTGTATTTTTTTTCATTATAGTCATTCTAGTGGGTATGTAGTGATATCTCATTGTGGTTTCAATTTGCATTTCCCTAATGACTAGTGATGTAGAGCATCTTTTCATGTACTTATTAGCCGTCCATATATCTTTCCTGGTGAAATATCTTGCTCATTTATTAATTGGGTTTATCTTTGTATTATCAAGTTGTAAGAATTATTTATATATGCTAGAGATGCACATTCTTTATCAGAGATGTGATTTGCAAATATTTTCTCCCAGTCCGTAGCTGATCTTTTGCACTTAAAAAGACACCATTAAGAAAAAGTTCTAAATTTTGAAATAGAAATTTAAAATTTGTCTAATTTTATAAATTTTAATGGATTTAATGAATTGTGCTTTTCCCTCCATAATTAAAAACCCTTTGCCTCACCCGAGGCCACAAAGACTTTCTCCTATTTCTTCCAGTTTTATAGGTCTAGCTCTTAAATTTAGTTTTATAATCCATTTTGAGTTAATTTGTGTGTCTAGTTTGAAATAAGAATCTAAGTTCATATTTTTGCATGTAGATATCCAGTTATCCCTACATTATTTATCGAAAAGTTTGCCCTTTCCTCCATTGAATTATAATGGTACCTTTGCCCAAAATCAAATAACCATACATGTAAGGGTTTATTTCTAGGCTTTCAATCCTGTTCCATTGATTCATATGCCTATTATATTTGCAAGGGTCTTGACTGTGTGCAGGGAGTCCCCACTTACATCAATACCACACTGTCTTGATTGCTGTGAACTTAAATTTTGAGATTAGGTAATAAGGAAGCATAAGTCCTCTAACTTTGTTCATTTTTTTTCAAAGTTGTTTTGGTAAATGTAGATGCTTTGCATTTTTATATACATTTTAAGATGAACTAGTTAATTTCTATTAAAATGTCAAATGGGATTTTGGTAAGGATTACTTTGCATCCATGGGCCAATTTGGAGAGGATTGTCATCTTGACAATATTGAGTTTTAAGTTGATGAACATGGGATGTCTCTTTGTTTATTTAGATATTTTAAAATTTCCCTCAGCAATATTTTGTGGTTTTAAGTGTAAAAGTGTTACATTTATGTTCTTAAATTTAGTCCTATTTTATCTTTTTAATGCTATTGTAAATACAATTATTCTCTTAGTTTTATTTTTAGATTGTTGCTAGTATAGAAATGTAATTGATTTTTGTATATTGATCTCACTTTCTGTGAACTTGCAAACTTATTTGTTAATTCTGATAGGTTTTTAATGGTCCCTTTGGTATTTTTTACATATAGTATTATGCTTTCTGCAAATAATGACAGTTCTTTCTTTCCAATATGAATACTTAATTTTTCCCCTTACTTCACTCACTGCAATCTATAATATGACATTGAGTAGAAGTGGTGATGGAAGACATACTTGCCTTGTTTTCAGTCTTAGGGAGAAAGTATTCTGTTTTTCAACATTAGGAATCACGTAGCTATGGGTTTTTTGCAGATATCCTTTGTCAAGTTGAGGATATGTTCTTATATTCTTAATTTGTGGAGGTTTTATCATAAAAGGATGCTGGATTTTTTCAAATGTCTTTTTTGCATCTATTGAGATTATTATGTGATTTTGTTCTAGTCTGTCAATATGGTGCATGACATTAATTGATTTTCATAAGTGAAAACAACCTTGCATTTCTCAGATGAATCTCATTTGATCACGGTGTAGAATTTTTTTTACATGTTGCTGGATTCACTTTGATAAATTTTGTATCTATGTTTATGTGGGAATTTCTGTAGTTTTCTTTTATTGAAATGCCTTTTTCTGGCTTTGGTGTTAAAATAATACTGATCTCATAGAATTAATTAAGTGTTCTTTTCTTTGTTTTCTTAGAGTTTACGAAGGATTAGTATTTTACCTTTTTAAATTACTTGATAGCATCCACCAATAGAGTCATATAGGGACCAGGGCTTTTCTCTGTTGGTAGATTTATTTTATTTTAATTAATTAATTTATTTATTTATTTTTGAGATGGAATCTTGCTCTGTCGCCCAGGCTGGAGTGCAGTGGCACAATCTCTGCTCACTGCAAGCTCCGCCTCCCGGGTTCACGCCATTCTCCTGCCTCAGCCTCCCGAGCAGCTGGGACTACAGGCGCCCGCCACCACGCCTGGCTAATTTTTTTGTATTTTTTTAGTAGAGACGGGGTTTCACCATGTTAGCCAGGGTGGTCTTGATCTCCTGACCTCGTGATCTGCCCACTTTGGCCTCCCAAAGTGCTGGGATTACAGGCATGAGCCACCACGCCCTGCTGGAAGATTTTTAATTGCTAATTCAATTTATTTACTTGTTATCAATATATTAATATTTTCTATTTTTTAAAGTGATTTTTGTAGCTTCTTTCTAGGAATTTGTCCACTTTATTAAATAAGTTGTCAAATTTGTTAGCATGAAGTCATTCCTTTTCATTTCTGTAGGATCAGTAATGATGCGCCTTTTCTTCATCCTTGATTTTGTTAATTTCTGTCTTCTCTCTTTTTTTTCTTAGTCAATCAGCTAATGATTTGTAAATTTTGTTAATCTTTTCAGAGAACCAACTTCTGGTTTTATTGATTGTCTCTGTTGTTTTCTGTTTCTATTTCGCTCGTTTCTGTTCAGATCCCTCAGAAGCCAACAAAGTATTCCAGAAGTCTCATCTTTTCCTTTACCCTTATAATCTGCAATTCTGACTCATTCAGAAGACTTTAACATTTATAAATAATTACAGAAATTTAACCAAAGGGAATCCTGAAATATAATGTTGGTCTTTGAGGATATAGGAGTGTCTTCAAGCCTTCTCCAAGGGGCTTTTTTAACCCATGAATCTCCAAATTACCAAATTACCTTCCTGCCATGTGCAAAGCTTTGCAGTCATATAGTCTCTACATTCAGTCCAATTATTCAGAAAACATTCTCCAAACCTGTTTTCCATAAATAGCCCATACATATCTCTTCTTAAAATTCTGTTTTGGAGAAGTCCCTTCCTTAGTAAGAGAGCGTGTGAAAAGAATAATCCAGCAAAGATAAACATGATATATAATCCATAAAATAAAACATATGTATCTTCAGCTCTCTTGCCACCTCATAAATCCATTTAAAACAGAAAAATAATAAATGCAAGTCATCTTGTCCCTTAGTACACAAACTTGTAGAGAAAAACCTATGTTTTTTAAAATACTGTTTTCTGTTGTTGTAAGGGTATGTTGAGGGCTGCCAATGAAATCTATTTCTATCAAGAGCTTCTGCTTGAGGCTGATGAAGACAGAAAGGAACTATCTTTTTAAAGCGTAATAACTTGAAAACTGGTACCAGAAATATGGCAAGAGAAATAGAGTGATAACATGTCTGCAGGCTGTGAGTATAGTTTATTTTTGTTTATTTGTTTTTCTTTTTTCAGAAAGCCCTTCAAATGGCCAATGCTTTTAAAGAAAACATCAAAGAAAGGAACCCAACCAAGACTACTTGGGAAAGGTTTCAAAATCCCAGACCTAGACTGCCCTTTGGAAAAATGGCTCCTTGTAAACTGAACAATTTTAGTCAAGCCAGTTAAATGCTCTATGATTACTCTGGCTAATTTTTCCTCTCTTCTATGGCCCCAAGAAAATTTTTTAAAATTTATCTTGATATATTTTACAATTTGACCAATAGTGCAAAAATAGCTATCAGAACCTGTCTGCCCCAATCCTATTCCATGATAGTGATAGATCTGCATGGTGTAAACCACATCTAGCAGATTACAAGGAGCAACTTCTGAACTTAGAAAAGCATTCTAGAGCTAGTGTGGCATGAGTCCATAGGTGCCCGAGAGACTGCTTGGTGGTCCTGTGTAGTACACATGTTCCTGAGTTTCTGCTCAGCTTTCTGATATGTATTCCGTGTCTTGCCTGCCTTACTTCTCTAGACCTCATTCCCCAGGAGTTGGCTTAAGCTTCTTGCTTTACCTGGATACACTGCTTGGTACCACAACCCTGCCTAGAGGATTCTGGAATATCAGACTGGTAGACCTCCTTGTGATTTTGTGTATTGTGTTGTGATTTGGATTCTAAGTGTCCCTATTCTATCCTATAACCATCAATGAATGGTTACTTCTGTCTTCCTAGCAGCCCATGAAATAGTATGGACTCTGTACTAAGGTCACACAAACTATGACTACATCCAGAGAGAGTTTAAAGGATCTGTAAAGCAGAGGTCTGCTGAATCTGTGGGGAAAATGTGCAGATGTTTGGAAAAGTCAGTGGGCTTACCAGTCCTTGTTTTTGTCCTTCGGACTTAAAGAGTAAATCAGAGAAGCCCTTCAAACTGTAATAGAAACCAAAAGCTTTTAGTTGAAAGGTAGTAGTCTTCTACTCTGCCTCATCAGTCCACAGATGAGAAAGCCAACTCAGCATCCAGTTTTCTACTGTGCAATATTAGTTTTCAGTAGTAGCTACCCATGTGAAACCAAGCCAGACACTGGCCCAGCAAACTAGTTCCAGAATGTAATCAGGGAGGTAGGATTTGCTTGGGGTGGAAGCTGGAAAGAATTAATGACAACTCATGAGTAAAGTGGGTAATGCCAGGAAGAATGGAATATAGTGTAACAGGGCAGCAGGCACCAGAATGCCTTGCTCTCCCGCTGCTCTTCAACCCTACCCTGCCCACTGCTTTCCTTGTGGAAGCCTGGCATGTGAGTCCCTCAGTAGCTTTCAAAATGAAAGAGGCGTGGCTGCAATCTGAAGCGAAATGACCATGACAGCTATCATAAAAGGCAAGCACTTAAGGAAATTTGTGGTGAATCTTCTGAAGAGGAATGTGTGTCTCTGCCTGTCTCTTAATGAATCTGTCTGCTTCTTTCTTGAGTGCTAACCAAGTGAACATCTGCCTGACAGAACACTGAACAAGATGCCCAGTGGAAGCCCTCAGGGGAATACTGTTCATTGAAAGTGTTTCTGCCCCTTTAAAAAATAAATCTGGATTAACAAAGGGTTTATTTTCATGGTAGCAAGAGACTCAGCTATATGGCCAACAGCTCTCTTCCCCTGAAGATAACCTAATAACTTTCTTGGTGTGGGAATTCCAAAAGCCTTGCACTTCCTGTTGGAGTATTGCAAATGAGGCCATGTCACACCTGCTGCAGGAGCTCTTCCTTTGCTCCTTCCTCTGTGAGCTGTTATGCATTGTGTTTTTTTTGTATTCACTTGCAGGTGTATGAGAGGTATATTGCCTCTCAGAGTTTATCTCTTTAAACTACTTACTGAAGATTGCATTTTAAATTAAACGAGTAGCAAATTCTCACAAGGCAAATATTAGGCAAATGCACTATAAATTTCTGTCATATAGCGGAGGGATGGACAGTTTCATGTCACTGTGGAACCATACACAGTTAAGAATTGAAAGGGACCTAGTAGGTCATGTAATATAGTCCTCAGCATGACAACCCCATTCTACCTGGATGAAATCCCTCCAGCTTAAGTATATACCGAATATGTGCTTCTTGGGATTTGATGTGTTTCAAATGAGCTATGCATGTTTTAAGGAAAATGTAAGTCTGTCCCTTTTTTTTTTTTTTTTTTAATTGAGAAGCTACCAAACTGCAAGTTTCCATCTTAGCTGGAAGTGCACCCTTTTTTTCCACTGGCACTTATTTTGTATGGTCTTGATTGTGAGTCTTTACATGTGCATACATGATCTCCTAATTAATCTGGAAATATAAGTACACCAACTCTGGCTACATTAATCTCTCTACCCCCAATTTCATCAGCTGGTATATGAAAAGTTTTTAAATCTAATTTTTTACTCCTTATATCTATTTTTTTCCAGCTACTTCTGAAGGGGTGGGCTCTAGGATACTTCATGAAGAGCTATCTACTAGCTAGCTCTAATCTCAAACAAACCTTATACACAATCTGAGCTTGAGCTTCCTCATCTGCAATGTGAAGATGCATGGATCATTTGGTGCTTCTCAAACACCTTCATTTAGGAACCCCTGATGACAGGGAAATGAGTTCCTGTTTCCTGAGCTTGAGGCTACCCAGCCATGATTCTGACTTTCTTTTAAATTTCACTGTTTTTTAAAAATGAAGGTAAATTTGGCTGGGCGCAGTGGTTCACGCCTGTAATCCAAGCACTTTGGGAGGCCGAGGCAGGTGGATCACATGAGGTCGGGAGTTCAAGACCAGCCTGACCAACATGGAGAAATCCCGTCTCTACTAAAAATACAAAATTAGCTGGGCATGGCGGCACATGCCTGTAATCTCAGCTACTTGGGAGGCCAAGGCAGGAGAATCACTTGAACCTGGGAGGCAGAGGTTGCGGTGAGCCGAGATCACGCCATTGCACTCCAGCCTGGGCAACAAGAGTGAAACTCTGTCTCAAAAAAAAAAAAAAAAAAGTAAATTTACAGCGTATTCTGCTACCTATCTCATATAGCAAAACAACTTTTGCCCCAATCTTCAAGTCAAATTAAAACTCAGGCTGTGTCGTGTTTGTTTATTTAATAGCTTCATACACCTCTGGTGCCGAGTAATGTTTTTCAGTTTGAGATACGTGAGTCATCTCTTTATGGCCTTATCCTTTATATAGGTATTCATTGTAATCCAGCCAACACTGGTAGAACACACACTATATGTGAGGCACATAGCCAGATGGTAGTCTTGAACTAGGGAGTTATATGTACCCACCATTCAGTGGCTGAGTTTTAGTAATGTTCATGGCACAAATGCCACATGTAGTGAGGACCCAGTATCTACAGTCATGAACTGCATAACAACATTTTAGACAATGATGGATTGCATATACATTGGTGGTCCCATAAGATTATAATGGAGCCAAAAAATTCCTATTGTCTAGTGATGTCATTAGCCATTGTAATGTTCTAGCACAACACATTACTTGCTAGTTTGTGGTGATACTGGTGTAAACAAACCTAGTGCTCTAATAGTCGTGTACAAGTCTGGCACATGCAATTATGAATAGTACATAATACTTGGTAATGTTAATATGTTATAAGTTTATATATTTGCTATAGTTTTATTGTTATTTTAGAATGCACTCCTACAAAAAAAAAGTTAACCGTAAAAAAGCCTTAGGAAGGTCTTTCAAGAGGTATCTAGAAGAAGGCATTGTTATCATAGGAGATGACAGCTCCATGCATGTTATTGCCCCTGAAGTCCTTCCATTGGGACAAGATGTGGAGGTAGAACACAGTGATATTGATGATACTGACCCTGTGTAGACCTAGGCTAGTGTGTATGTTTGTGTCTTAGTTTTTAACAAAAATATTTAATGAGTAAAAATAAAAAAAAATCAAAATAGAAAAACATTTATAGAATAAAGGTATAGAGAAAGAAAATATTTTTTGCAGCTATAGAATATGTTTGTGTTTTAAGCTAAATGTTATTACAAAAGAGTCAAAAGGTTAAAAAATTGAAGTTTATAAAGTAAAAAAGTTACAGTAAACTAAAGTTAATTTATTATTGAAGAAAGAAATTTTAAAAACAAATTTAGTGTAGCCTAAGTGTATAATGTTTATATAAAAGTGATAGTTTACATTAATGTTCTAGGCTTTCACATTCACTCAGCACTCACTCACTGACTTACCCAGAGCAACTTTCCAGTCCTGCAAGCTTCAATCATGCCCTGTAAGTGCCCTATATAGGTGTACAATTTTTATCTTTTATACCATATTTTTATTGTACCTTTTCTATGTTCAGATATGCTTAGGTATACAAATACCGTTGTGTTACAATTGCTTACAATATTCAGTACAGTAATATACTAGCACAAATTTGTAGCCTAGAAGCAACATCTATACCATATAGCCAAGGTGTGTCATAGGCTATACTATCCAGGTTTGTGTAAGTACACTTTATGGTGTTCACATAATGAATAAATCACCTAATAATGCATTTCTCAGAATATATCCCCGTTGTCAAGTGACCATGGTTCACCTTGATTTTCAGGTCATGGCCCCTGGAGCCTCAGAGTGTAGTGGCAGTGTGTTAGTCTCTACATGAAGGAAGGGTTTGAAGGAGAGACTGAGCTTTCCTTAAGCAAACTAGTTTTGCCTTTATCTGTTTAAGTACATTTTTACTTAAAGCTTTGATTTTTATAGATATCCTTTATCCAGTTGAAAAGTTCTATTTCTAGATCTCTGAGAGTTTTGACCAATAATGTTGAATTTTATGAAATGCTTTTTCCCCAACTATTGAGATTATCATATAGTTTTTACTTTTTAATTTAATATGGTGAATTACATTATGCCCATGCTGGAGTGCAGTGGCTTGTCATAGCTCACTGTAACCTCGAACTTCAGCCTTCCAAGTAGCTAGAACTACGGATACATGCCTCCATGCCTGGCTAATTTTTTAATTTTTTATAAAGACAGGGGAGACTATCTTGCCCAGGCTAGTCTCAAACTACTGGGCTCAAGAGATCCCCTAAAACACAGAGATTGCAGGTGTGAGCCACCATGCCCATTGATTGATCTTTTAAGTGTTAAGCCAACGTTGTATTACTGGAACATATATATTATCGTTTTTATGTTTTATTGGATTCAATTTGCTAAAAATGTTTTGTTGTTCATGAGAGCTATTAGTTTGTAGTTTTCTTGTAATTTTTCTCATTTTTGTATAAGATTAATGCTGACCTCATATGTTGGTATATATTCTCTCCTTTTCATTTTTTGGAAGGGTTTGTGCAGAGTTGACAATATTTCTTCCTTATATATTTGGTAGAATTCACCAGTGAAACCATCAAGGCTTGGAGTTTATTTTGGGGTAAGGGTTTTAACTACCAAGTCAATTTATTTAACAAGTACACATCAGGTTGTCTATCTCTTCTTGAGTAAGCTTTGTTGTTTGTGTCTTTAAATATGTTTGTTCATTTCCTCTATGTTGGCCGATTTATTAGCATAAAGTCATAACATTCCCATATTATACTTTTAACAGCTATTAAAAGTATACCTTTGTACTCTTTAATGTTGTACCTTTGTACTCTTTAATGTTGTACTCTTTAATGTTGGTAATTAGGTCTTTCTTCTTGATCAGTCTAGCTAGAGGTAGAGAGCAAGACAAAGAGAGACAGAAAGAGAGTCTCACTCTGTCACCCAGGCTGGAGAGCAGTGGCATGATCTTGGCTCACTGCAACCTCCACCTCCTGGGTTCAACCTGGCTAATTTTTGTATTTTTAGTAGAGACAGGGTTTTGCCATGTTGGCCTGCCTGGTCTCGAACTCCTGGCCTCAAATTATCCACCTGCCTTGGCCTCCCAAAATGCTGGGATTACAGGCATGAGCCACCGTGCCCAGCCAGAGGTTTGTAAATTTGAGTGCTTGGTTTAATTGATTTTTTTCTATATTTTCTGTTTTCTGTTATTGATTTTTACACTAATTTTACTTTTTCTACTTATCTTTGGTTTAATTTGCCCTTCTTTTTCTAGTTTATATAGGTAGAAGCTGAGGTCATCGATATCTTTCTATTCCTGGTTTTCTTGCACACATGGGCTGATCAGTATTCAGCTGAAGCCTCTGTAGAGCTGCAGAGTTCTCCCTCTGAGCAGCTGTCTCTTCTCTGGTACTGTTTCCTATGAACCCTCACTGCCTTACTCTCCTTAGTTTCATCTCAACTCAAGACGTATTTTGTGTATCTCTTGTGTTTTCCCACACCCTGGAAACTCTTTTGCAGAAAGCTGGGGTACTTGTAGGGCTGACTTTGTTTGCTTCTCATCTCTTAGAAACCACTTTCCTTTGTTGCCTGATGTCTAGTGTCTTGCAAACTATTGTTTTATTCATTCTGTTTATCTTTTGGTAGTTTCAGGCAGGAGAGTAAATCTGGTTCCTGTGACTTCATCTTGCCTCAAAGAGGAAGTCTGGACTGTATTTCTAACTTTTTTCTGTGTTTTATCCTTTTCTGCATCTAGTATAGTACCATTTGCATGGAGCAAAGCTCCATGTGTACATATAAAGTAAACAGGGATACAAGGCAGAATGCCTAGGTTTGAATCCCCTGTGCATAGAATAACTGATTATGTGCTTTAAGCAATCATTTAACCCCTTTAAATGTAGTAATCTATCCTGCTCAGTCTAAAAATAGTAAGAATGGTCATATAGTGAGCGTGTGCCATGTGACAAGCACTGTGCTAAGAGCTTTATATAATTATCTAATACTCACAAAACAGTTTAGCAAAGATTACCCCACGTAGTCCTCACAGGATTTTTATACGACAAATTTTATTAATCCACATTTTATGATAAGAAACAGGTCCTTTGGCCAAGTTAAGTATCTTGCATCAGGTTGCTCTATTCAGCTGGTATTATACTCAAGAGTCCAAACAAATCCCCTACCTATGTCATACTGTCACACGCTTTTCAGGTTTGTAAAAATTAAAAGAAGTAACATGTAATAGTTAATTTTATGTGTCTGTTTGATTGGGCTAAGGGATGCTCAGATAGCTGGTGAAACATTATTTCTGTGTGTGTCCATTAGAATGTTCCCAGAAGAGCATAAAGTTTGAATCAGAAGACTGAGTAAAGAATGTCTCTCTCCCCAATGTGGCTGGGCATCATCCAGTCCACTGAGGGCCAGGCAGATCAGAAATGTAGAGGAAGGGTGACTTTGCCTTCTGCTTAAGCTGGAACATTGGTCTTCTCTGCCCTCGAGCATCAGCCTCCCAATCCTCTGGCCTTCAGGCTTAGACTTAAAATTATATCACAGGCTTTCCTGGGCCTCTATCTTGTAAGCGGTGCGTCCTGAGACTTCTTAGCTTCAACTAATCTCTTTCTGTATAAATATATATTGTATTGTTTCTGTTTCTCTGGAGAACATAGACTAATATATAATGGATACAAAAATGCTTTACAGAATGTAAAGCCTAGTGAAAAATAGTAACATTTGGTAAATAATAATTCATTATTCAGAAAATTAATCTCATTTCTGACTAGTTCTGTATATAAATCTAAAGCCAAAAACAAAACAAAACAAAACCATCCAGATTCCCAATTTCTAGAAGAAATCTTCAAGGACTTTGAGATACTTTGTTGTTTAATGTGTTTATAACTCATCATGGGTTATAAACAAGAAGAATTAGAAGTTTACTTCACAGATTTCCTAAGAGTGAAAAGTATTTCTCTTTGTTGCCTAAATCAAGATTGCAGATATAGGGCCCAGTTCATTTTCTACATGTTGGCCTTTAATTTTCTACACTTTGCTCATTAGTGAAGGACTCAAATGAAGTGAATATTTTATCTTGTCTCTGCTTATCAGACACAGCTGGAGCAACAAGTCCATTCTGCCTGTCAAGCCAAACTTCAGGCTAAGTTAGGGCCTCTGCTCCATGTGGGGAAAGAATATGACTTGACATGATCCAGGCAACGTACATTTGGACTGGTTTGCAGACTGTTCCACATTTGTTGTAAACAGTTTGGGAATCTATAGTCATGTCTAAGGTTACATATGGAAAAAATGTGGTTTTTTTTTTCTTTTGTTGTTGTTGTTGAATGAACTGTGCAAATAAGAGAAGGGAGGTAGCTGGCCCACTCCTTTCTTGCTATGTGAGAATGCTGACTTTCCAATTTTTAACAAAAGGATCTCAGGCTTTTCCTTCTTGAATGACCCACGACACAAGGTTGAGGTCACTAGAGTGAGAAAACCACTGTGGACTTTATAAACAAATAGAACAGTTTTAGAGTTCTGATTGTCTTGTAAGTTTTCACAACATGTTCTCAAGTCAAATAGCAGAGCTGATGGCACATCAATGTTTTTAATGCATCCACATAGAAAGCTGCTGAAATTCTGAATTCCAGTTCTCTGAAAGGACTGAAATTACAAACTAGAATGTTATTTATTTCTCTACTTTGGAAATAAAAACCTACTTGTTTGTTGTTTGGTTTTTCCTTTAGTTTCTAATCCTGTCTGACAGAAGTATTCATCCATAGAATGTATTCCTGTCCATCACTTCCCTCTGGTCCTACAAGCTGTCTCATGTTAAGCAGAATTTGTTTCAGAACAAAAACACTAGGCATACTGAGTTATATTTTCCAATCAGAAAGTGTCAACGTGCAGATTAAGAGTTCAGTGCTGCCACAGTTGGCTAACAAACTAAAAATACTTCTGTTGAAATAACCCAAAGTCATTATCTCTTCATTCATCCATTCATTCAACTATTTGAAAATAATTTTTCTCTTCTGCTAGAAGGATATAATTCTTTAAATAAGCAGCCACTAGAAATTCTGGTCCAGTCACACAGTTTTGTTCAATTTGTTCAATTGAGAAGCCAGTTTCAGATTCTTGACTTTCAAAATTTCAGCTTTATCTATAAAATAGTGATGACTACTACTTCATTAGATAGTTGTGTAAATTAAACTAGTTAAGATTTATTAAGTGGATATCATATAGTAGGCATTTTTAAAATGTTAATTCTGAGGCTGTATTCTCATTTCTCACTAAAGTTTATATAGCATCATCCAGAAGTAATAAAGTCTTATGGATAAATATTTAATCATGTCCTAAAAACTTTTTAATGTGAGATAAGAAAAGCTTACTGAGCCAAAGTCAGAACATGGGGGCTCTAGTAGTGTTTCTGTATCCAGTGAGTAATTTAATCTTGGGTAAAGCCTCTTAATAGCCTGCTGATAGTTACTCATCTCCAAGGCTGGGCTTACGTCTTTCCAGGCTCCAGCAACTCCCTTGCTAAAAAGAACTACCTTGTCATTATATAGTATTTCTTTTATTTTATTTTATTTGATTATATTACTGAATAATTTTTATTTTTATCTAAGTTGAACACGTAAGTTTAAAATACTAATAGTGCTGAGTCTTATAATGGAAAAGTTAGTCGTCTTCTCCATCTTCCACCACTAATTTTAGCCGATCACTTTCAAAACACTTTAACGATTTCTTTGGCAATTACCACCACATATCTAAATAATGTTCTTACGGTGGTATTCTTGATTGTTTTGTCAGTCTTATTATTTATTGACATACCTGTATAAGAAAGAAGAATTTAACACTGCTGTCATAGACACACACACACACACACACACACACACACACTCCTCCTTCTGTTCCATCCTTCTCATATTGTATGTCATAAATTTTGATTAGATATTCAAAATTTATGTTATTGTTCACAGTTAACTCAGGTTATAAATATAATAATTATATATAATTGTATTTCTTTCCTTGCACAACTTTTTTGTTTCCCTGAAGGTTACAAATTTATTGCTTTCCTGTTTGTTTAGTTTTCTTCATAGTGTCACTAATTCATTCAAAAAGCTTTACAAAAAGTGTAAATATTATTTTGCTACATGTAAACACATCTGGCAATCTCTCAGTTTGTAGAATAAATTGCACTTTGAGTTCTCCATTCTCTTATGCCAAACTGGACTAGTTGCTCTGTAGCCGTACCATGTAACCGATTTCATGGAAATTTATCTCTTTTCACCATCTTCCTGGGATACTCTTCTTTTTCCTGGATTTTACATATCCATTTTACTTTTACTCATTTTAGAAAAGCACATCCTCCAGGAGTGTTTTCTAAAAAGAAGATAATGGTTTTTGTTTTTGAGATCTTTCATATCTGAAAATGTCTTTATTCTACACTTATGTGTAATTGATAGTTCACTGTGGTATAGAATTAAAGACCAGAAATATTTTTTCTACAGATTTTAAAGCATTACCCCATTGTCTTCCAGCTTCCAGTGTTGCTATTAAAAAGTCAGATGTTATTCTGATTTTCAGTACTTTCTAGGTGAACTGTTTTTTGTTTTGTTTTAATATCTGTAAACTTAAATTTTTAGTATTTGGAAAGTTCACAGTTATATGTTCTTATGCAGATGTACTTTCATTTATTATGCTGGTTTCTTGGTGGAGTCTTTCAAATTGGAAATGCATCTTTCCAGTCTTAACTACTTAAAATAATTTTCTTTAAGTAATAATTCTAACATGCTCTAAAGTCACAAATTGAAAAGTCACTTTCAATATTGTTTTCTTTGTCATTAGAATTACTGCTTGACATCATAAGTGAATAAAGTGGCTGGAGTTAGGAGAATAGGATAGGCACTTCTCAACAAATATTGAGACATTGAATTTTCTGGAATAAGTTTCTTTAACCTGTTATAAAATAGGTGCTTTCCTAATTTACGGTAGGTGATGAATAAGGCCCATCTTGTTTTCTAACATAGATATACCACTGGGAAATCCCTTTTCAACCAAACAAAATGGAAGATATTCATGAGTAGCTTAAATGTCTCCCAAGTGAGAACAGTATGTCCAATAATAGAGTGTCATGAAATTTATTTCTCAGTTTCTTGGTACTATAATATATTGCTAATATATAATATTAGCCTATATAATATAATATAATATAATGTATTGCTAATATAATATATATAATATATAATATATTATATAACATATTATATATTATATATTATATATATACTATATTAGCATTGCTAATATATTAGCAATGAATAGGCACCATTCACTCTAAAATTGAGGAATTCTTAAATTTGCACTTGGAATTGAAGTAAATGCAATTTTGCAGGAATGTGCATGAATATAACCCTTAGGAAAATGTTGATATTTACTTTATAAAATATTTATTAATGCCAGTTTTTAATCATTTTTATTCAGAGCTGTGAAAGAAAAAAGTATTTCTAACTAAATGAAAAAGACTAGGGTTAAAAATTAGTATATCTAGCATATATTTTCCTAATTATGCTTATGAGAGCAATTGTTCTATAGAATTGCAACCTCCTTTATTAGACATTTTAAGGAAATTATAAGTTCCACAGGGAAATTTGTGCACATTCTCTTATTTTCATTTTACTAATTTTTAATTAAAATCTTTCTCAAAGATATTATTTATTTGATTAACTTAAACCAGGACCACACTTTTAACAGATTCTGCTGAATATTATTGCTCCTCAACTGAAGATGAAGTTACATCCTAATAAACTCATTGTAAGTTGAAAATATTGAAGTCAAAAATGCATTTAATACACCTAACCTACTGAATGTCATAGCTTAGCCAAGCTCACCTTAAACATTCTCAGAACACTTTCATTAGCATGCATTGGGCAAAATCATGTAACTCAAAGCCTATTTCATAATAAAGTGTTGAATATCTCATGTAACTTATTGAACACTTTACTGAAAGTGAAAAATAGTTGTTATATGAGTATTCAAGTACCATTTTTACTGAATATGTATCACTCTGTCACCATAATGAAGTTGAAAAATCGTTAGTTGAACTGTCACAAGTCGGGGACTTTCTGTATCATGTAAATTTTTCTTGGTAAGTCAAGGTCATCATTCTACATTAATGATTATGTTAAGCTTTAGGATAGCTATGTCCTCAGGGGCCATGAAGTTGTGCAGTACAATTGGCCCTAAATTTAATGCTTCAAGAAAATTATGGTTTTTGAGAAGCTCCTACCACTCAGTAAGAGAAAGCAAAGCAACCCAATTATTAAAAATGAACACACATTTTACAGAAAAGGAATAAGAAACAGCTTATAAACATATGAAAAGATTCTCAGTCTCTTGGTGAACAAAGAAACACAAATTAAAACCACAATGAGTTTCCACTACACATCTTTATTATAAAATGTCTGACAAAACCAAGTGTTAGCCAGGATATGGAGCTGTAGAACTCTTTTATACTGCTAGTAAATTTATATAACTCTATGGAAGACAACTTGACATTACACAATAAAGTTGAATATGCATATCTTAACAACCTGGAAATTCCACCCTTAGGTATAAATCCTGGAGAAAATCTTATACATATGTAGAAGAAGATGTACATAAGTATGCTCCTGACAGTATAGCTTATAACAAAAATGGAAACAACCTAAATATAGGTGTGCTATAAAAGAGAGATAAATTGAGTTGAATGCACCTGTAGTCCCAGCTACTCAGGAGGCTGAGGCAGGAACATTGCATGAGGCCAGGAGTTTGAGACTAGCCCGTGCAACATGGTGAGACCTCATCTTATATGGTTTGGATTTATGTCTCCACCCAAATCTCATGTCGAATTATAATCCCCAATGTTGGAGGAGGGGCCTGGTGAGAAGTGATTGGATCATGGGAGTGGATTTCCCCCTTGTTGTTCTTATGATAGTGAGTGCTTGTTAGATTTGACGTTTACAAGTGTGTAGCACTTCCCCCTTTGCTCCCTTTCTCCTTCTCCGGCATCCAAGACACATCTGCTTCCCCTTCACCTTCAGCCATGATTCAAAGTTTCCTGAGGCCTCCTCAGCCATGCTTCCTGACCAGGCTGCAGAACTGTGAGCCAATTAAATCTCTTTTCTTATAAATTACCCAGTTTTAGATATTTCTTTATAGCAGTCTGAAAACAAACAAATAGACCATCTCTAACAAAATTTTTAAGAAATAGCTGAACACTGCACTTCAACGTGGGCAACAGAGTGAGACCTCCATCTCTTAAAAAAAAAAAAAACAGAGATAGATGAGTTATGGTGTACTTATACACTGGAGTCCCATCCATCAGTGAAAATTACTGCATTAAAACTATCTGCATCAATATGAATGAATGTTATAGTGTTGAGGAGAAATAAGAAAATTTTAGAAAGATATATATAAGCATTATTCAATTAATATAAAGTTAAAAATCTGGATATACTAAATATATATTTTATATTTTGTAGGATATATAAAGTTTGGTTCAACTATAAAGAAAAGTAGAGAAATTATTAAGAAGATATTCAGTGTATTTACCTAAAAGGAGGGTAGGTAGGAGTGTGATCACAGAGAGACATATAGAGGAATTCAAATGAATGATAATGTTCTATTTCTTTAGTATCATTTCATTCAACTAATATTTACTAAATGCCCACTACATGCCAGGCACTGATATAAGTACTTGGAATACAAGTTCAAACAAAGCAAAGACTCTTCCCTTCATGGAGCATGTATTCTACAAGGAAAGGCCAATAAATAAATAGAATGTAATAAATTATTAAATTATTACTATGTTAGAAGGTGATAAGTTCTATGAAAAAAATAGGTTAAGAAGGCTAAGGCAGATTAGAGTGGGTGTATAGGTTGCAGAATTAAATAGGATGATAAGGGTAGGCTTCACTGAGAAGGTGACATTTAAGCCACGATTTGAAGGAAGTGAGCTATATGGATATCTGGGGGAGTAGCATTTCAGGCAAAGGGAATAGCCAGTGCGTTGGTCTTAAATATGTATTTTCTTCCCCAAGTATGTGAGCTGCCAGAAGTAGTACAAAATGACTAGAGTGATTTGTGGGAAGAATCAAATGTCTAGAATAAATGGAAACTTAAGATTCAAGAAGAGAGATCTCACGGGAGCATTGTGATTTCTCTACCCACCATTCCCCTGAACCTAGTCCCCTGCTCCTTAAGAGTACCCCAGTTAGCACTAAGGAAAGGGAAGGAAAGTTAAGCAAAGGATAGAGACAGGGACAGAAGAAGAGGGAGAGAAGAAAGAAAAACCCAAAGGACTGCTGCTCAGTTGAGATGACATCAAAGCAATTCCTATAATTGATAAGAAGAAATTTTTTGTTAGACAAATTGCATTTCTGTCAATGTTTCTAAAAGGACAAGGGAAAAGCTTAGGAAAAGGAAGACAAACAAGATCCATCTCTGGGACTCCATGCTCAAGTTCCTGTAATGTCTTCAGTAGCACTTTTGGCAGTGGTGGTGAATTCATTTACAGTGAAATGCTGTCATAGAGGCAGGCAAAAAATTAGTGTTTTCTATATTATTTAAAAGAAGCAGAAGAGAACAGTGTGCTTTATAGACATTCAAAAGATTTGTACTGATGTTGGAATTTTAAGGAAAAGAAACTATGGTTAGAAATGAAAATGATATTTGGTCCCCTAGGAATTTACAACTTTGAGGGAGAAAATAAATACATATGTAAGCAAGGAAGTGAAAGAGTAGGTGGGAATATGAAACTATCCAAGGCAGTATGTTCAAGCACTGGTGCTCTGGTGTAGGCTGTTTCTAAATTCCAGCATATAGTTTATGACAGTTCATCCTGCTGAGACTCCTAAGGCTGAAGGCAGAGAGAATGTTAAGGAACAATTTCTGGTCTAGACCAGGCCTTCCAGCCCACCTCCCGTACTTCATCCGATAAGTCAACCCTATCCAGTCTTAACATATATAACATTTTGATACTCAGATCTCACCCTGAGTTGGGATCCCAGACCTCACCTAGGACTCAGAGAAAATAAAGGTGTCTTTCCCCAACACATCTGAGACAAGGAGAAATACCAAGGTGGAAGATTCAAAAGAAGTCAAGAAACAGGCAGGGGAACTCAGAGGAAAAAGTCTCTGAGGAAATGTCAGTAAGAGTCCAAATCTGGGGTGTGGGGCAGGTAACAGAGAGAGCCAAGAGTTTAGAACTAGAATGGTGAGAGCAAGCACAGTTAGGCAAGGATCAAAAGGGAGGTGAGAGTGGTTGCTGAGAAGCTTGAACATCTGTTAACATTTGCAGCTTGATTTTATGGGTTTGTGTGGGTGTGTTAGCCTGGCTTAAAAGTATCAGGGGTGGGGCAGCCACTTGGCACAGCCCAAAACCACATGGACCTCCAATGGTGGAGCTGAGAGACAAGGCTGGAAAAGACTTGTGGGACTGCTCACTCCTTAGGACTATGCACCAGCAGCAGGTGAAGACATTTTAAAACAGGAAGAACTAAGCCATACCATTTCTCATGTGAGAAGAAAAGGGAAAAAAGGAGTATTTGGTGTAACAATGTGAATGTGGGCCCTGACGTTGTGTTTAAACTGCTCCATTTACGAAGCTTTGTGACTTTGTGCAAATAACTTGAAATTTCTGAGCCTAAATTTTTTCACCTTTAAGATTGAGATTTTAATACGCAACTCACAGGTATTGATATTGTTACATATAAAATAATATTACATATACATGTAAATATATTTACACATGAATTGATTGTATAGTGCCAGAACATAATAGATGCTCAATCATTGGCAGTCCTTCTTCCTTTCTTGTTATTGTCATGTTCCTTGATGAATGATTAAATTAGTAATTGATTACTTATCAGCAGGTACTATTTACGTAAAACGTAAGTAAACTATGGACTTTAGTTAACAATAGTGTATTAATATTAGTCATCAATTGTAATAAAAGCATAACTAATGTAAGGTACTTATAATAGGAAAAAACTCTATGGGGAGAGAAGGGGGAGTTTATGGAAACTCTGCACTTTCCACTCGATTTTCTATAAACCTAAAACTTCTCTAAAAAGTAAAGTCTATTAATTTTTAAAAATTTTTTAAATCTTCATCTGCACTGCCTTGTGCAGGTGAAGATAAAGAAGTGAAAGATATGATCTCTACTTCCTAGAATTCTACAGTTTAATTAAAAACACAGATATTCATAGGAGAAGAACTAGTTTGTGGAGATAAGACATACCTTTTTAAGAGGTTAAACCAGGATTTCACAACAACAGCACAATTGACACATTGGACCACATAATTCTTTGTCATTAGGGCTGTCCAGTGGATTTTAGGATGTTAACCAACAAGTCTCCAGATTTTGCCATGTTTCTCTTGGGAGGCAAAATTTCTCCTAGATGAGAATCCCTTGGTTAAATAAGAAATCTTCTTCTTTCTTCTTTCAGCCCCACTTTCCATTGATCTATCAGCCAGTCCTGTAGTGTCTGGCCTTTTCTTACCTTTGATTATTTTTTCACTATGGGATATGCCCTGCAACATATCCTTCACCACAACCAAGTCTCCATCATCTATTGTCTGGACCACATAGGTAGACTGCTAAATCACCCTACCTGATCTCACTGCTTCTGCATTATCTTCTTCAATGTATTCTTCATACAGGAGCCAGCGATCTTTAAAAAAATAAATAAATCCAAAGCATATGAATCCTCCTATTTCAACCATCTTATGCTGAGATTCTCCACTTAGGCAGCACCTTAGTGGGGATTAAACTCCAGCCTTTATCTCCCCAGCACAATGTGGCAGCTGAAGCCTCTGGTTAGCAATTTACCCTTTATCTCCTGCTTTTTTTCTGAGTTTCTTGGAGCCTTTCCCTGTACATGCACAGCTTAGCAATCATCCAGTACTTTGAGGGGAAACTGCACAAGACTTTTGGGTTTGCTTTCCTGCAATTCTCACCTCCCTGGGATTTTGCCTTTCAAGAAATAAATAAATAAATAAATAAAAATAAGAAAATAAAAGCCAAGGTGAATATGAAGCTGTGTTTCACTTCTCTCAGGAATCATAGCCCCTCAAGTCCTATCAGAGTTGGTTACTCTCTAATGCCTGGAAACTGTTGTTTTGTATGCTTCATTTAGCTGTTGAAGTTATTTTCAGTGACAGATTGCTCAAATTCAAGCTATTCCATCATGTTTGGTACCAGAAGTCTTTACATTGAGATTTTTAAAAATCTCCCAGGTGATCCTAAAGTGTAGCCAAGATTGAGAACTGCTTCAAGTGGTTTACCACTGCCTTTAGATTTAACAATTTGCAACAATTTTCCTTGACCTATAAGTCCTGCAAACCCCAGGGACTTCGCTGCCTTATTCACCGCTATATCTATATCATCTGGAACAGTATCTGGCACATAGTTAGTTGAATTAGATATAGTATAAAAATTAATCTGCAGTATAAAAATTAATATAAAAGCCATCACAAAGAAATATCCCAATTTAAGGACAAATGAGGAGGAGCATAAAGAATGCAATAACAGCTTAGAGAAATGAAAAGATGAGTATGGTCTATTATTAACAATAAGAAGATTTCCAAATTAAAAAATAAATTAGTGCCACATCTCTCTATATGAGTCTAAGCTTCAAGGTTTTTATCTAATTGCACTGGCTTTAAGTAGAAAATGAGGTCAATGGAGTATGAAGAATGGTTTTTGGTGATGTCATAAAATGTGTGTGTTGTGTTCAATACTTCCCTCCTGGGGTCAACAACCTCAGAGAGACCTTGCAAGAAAATGATTTTAGCTAAGGAGTCAGAAAACTCCAAAGAATATGGTTGGCAGTTTTAGACTTAGAAACATCGCAGATTAGAGGAACCAGCTGGCCCAGCATTTGAATTTGCTAAAGTGTGAACTTAAATCAAAGCCAGATGAAATGGTAAAAACAAAACAAAACTTGCTGTCAGGATCTCAGAGTTTAAAGACATTAAGGAGGCTGGGTGCAGTGGCTCACACCTGTAATCCCAATACTTTGGGAGGCTGAGGTGGGTGGATCATTTGAGATTAAGAATTTGAGACCAGCCCGGACAACAGGGTAAAACCCCGTCTCTACTTAAAAATACAAAAATTAGCCAGGCATGGTGGTGCACACCTGTAATCCCAGCTATATGGAGGCTGAGATAGGAGAGTTGCATGAATCTGGGGTAGGGGTGTTCGCGGGGGCAGAGGTTGCAGTGAACCGACATCGCACCACTGCACTCCAGCCTGGATGACAGAGCGAGACTCTGTCTCAAAAAAAAAAAAAAAAAAAAGGGAGATTAAGGAAAACAAGGACAGCATTATGCTCTGTTAATATAAGTTCCTGCAACTTGAATTGACATTGGCCTAAGAAAAAGAGGAATAGCATATTTTTCTCCACTTATCTGAGGCCTGCATTGGCCCCAAATGCCTTGTGTCTCTTCTTGGGGTCTTGGAAAACAGAGGGTTTTCCAGGTTGCTTTAGTACCTCAGAGTGACTAATACAGGGAAGGCCAGTGAAATGTCTTGGTGTCCCTACTATTCCTGTTAAGATAATATTTCTATAGTATAAATTCCTCCTCCATGAAATTTTTAGTAAAGTCTCATATGATCACAAACACACACTTGCAATACAATCTAAAAAGCTGGGGTGGGGCTGCCTAGCTTTCTGTAGAGCTGGTTACTTATAGCTCAAAGGTTAGATGTTACAAATTGAAATAAAAACATCTGGTAGGTATGCTAGATAGTTTTATTATTTCAACTGTGGTATGTAGGGATTTGGTAAAAATAATAGTGGGGCTAACTCATAGGGAACTGTGTTTTCCTGAGGACCTTGGAAGCTGAATCCCAGGGATGACCCAGCTCAGTATAACCCTTGTCCATTAGGAAGCTGACACTTCTGGGCTTTTATCCTAGCACAATACATATTGGGCATATGCCTTTAAAATGAGACCTCTCGCCTCGAGAAACCACAATAGTGATAGGCTGAATGCACTGCCTCTGAACCTAAAAACAGTTGTGTTAGTGTTCTAGAGGTACTGTAACAAAGTACCACAAACTGCGCCGTTTAAAACAACAGAAATGTAAAGTCTCACAGTTCCGAAGGCTAAGATTCCAAAATCAAGTTGTTGGCAGGTCCATGCTCCCTCTGAAACCCACAGGGGAATCCTTCTTTGCCTCTTCCTTGCTTCTAGTAGTTTGCTGTCATCTTTTGCATTCCTTGGCTTGCAGCCATGCAATTCCGATCTCTGCCATTATCAAGTGGCATTCTCCCTGTGGGTATATCTTCTTAGAAGGACTAGTCTCCCATTAACCTAAGGGCATACTCTACTCCAGTATGACCTCATCTTGACCAATGACATCTGCCATGACCCTATTTTCCCAGTACACTCACATTCAGAGGTATTAGTGGTTAGGTCTTCAACTTATCTTTCTTGTGGGGAACACAGCTCAACCCATAATAGCACTCATGTGAGTGATCATATCAACCACACTAGAGCTAAGAAGAAGAAAACTATTTCCTCAGTGACAGACCCTCATTCTCTATTAATGATATTCTACTGGAGTGGACACAAACAGCTGCATGAAACATATCTCATTCTCTCTGCAGGGTTCTCTGCTTCTCTTTTCCCCACAATTGGTCTCTCTTTGTTTAATCATGTGGAAAAGAGCCATATACCATTCAGTGGTGATAGTGCAAAGCTTTTGACTAAAAGAAAGCCTCTACTGATATTTATGGAGAGTTATTGACCATTCACTTGGGCTTGATGTTTGCTACTGCTTTCAAGGACTCAAGCTGAAGGATGCAACTCTACTATTTTCTGAGCTAGCCTTACAGTGGAAATCAGAAGGTATCTGCCTTTTTTCTTCTTTAAATCTGCCCTTCCAATCTGTTTGCCAAGGATGTCTCCTCTTGATAGAAGCCATTCACACTTCACATACCAGCCAGTTGACTATGGCTCTGAGGTTATTAGAGAGATGGGAGAGAAAGAAACTGCCAGACTTACCTAAAAAAAAAAGACCACTAAGGTCTTAGAAAAGAGCATCTATGCCCAGAAGTCCCTCAGCACTGGTAAATGTTTCAAGTTTGAGGAGATTAGAAGCAAACATCCAGTTCATAGCACTGTTATTAACCAGGATTTCCTCAAGAGTAACAACCAGCTGTGTATGAAATTGTTAGGAACACCAGAGGAGGATATTTACATAACAGTAGTGCTGAATTTGCATATGTCCACTCAAATTGTATCAGCTGTTCTAAGACAGCTTTAGAAGTTAAAACTGTCTTACAGGCATACTTCGTTTTATTGTACTTTGCTTTGTTGCTCTTCACAAATAATGATTTTTTTTTTTTTTTTTTTTTTTTTTAATTTGAAGTTTTGTGGCAACTCTGCATTGAGCAAGTCAGAGAAAGTATTTTAGGCCCTTGGTGAGTAAGAAAGTATAAATCATCATCTTGTTGATATTTGTGTATTGACTGAATGAACTTGTTGAAATGATTTTAAGCTTAAGGGATGGTTCTAAATATGAATATAGATCACATTCAAACAGGTAGTATGCATGAATGTTGCATGAAATAGAGAGCTATCACTAGGCTTAAAATGCTGCAGAATTATTGTGTTCCAAGGAGAGAATCAGTGTTTATTTTCTCTGTTTCTCTGCTTTCAGTTTTAATTTTCCTGTTTCTCACAGATATTGAGCATGGAACATGTGCTTGACAGAGAGAGCATCATGACATTTCAAGTCTGCTAAACTCTCCATCCTGGGTAGAATTTTCTAGAGTTTACCCAAATATCAAACATGTGATAAATGCTTTATCAGACTTTTGACAGTCTTTCCATCTCTCCTCCCTGCCCTACTTTTACCTCACTCCACCCCACTGAGTAACCCAAGCTCCATTGGAAGGAAAACATGAGCTGGATAAAGGCTGATTTGGTTCCGGACTGTTCCAGGATCACCTTTTCTGAAACACTTCCTGGTCCATTCAGAGGGAACTTATGGGGTTGGGTGAAGTTTTCAAACCCCAATTTGCCTTTGTCAAGTGGAGACAAGCTCTTTTAGGAAACCAAGCCAGTCTCACCCTGAATTAGTCTATATTAAACTGTACCACAGAGCCCTCTTGCCTCTGGAGCTGCCTCCGCGTTGGCCTTCCATGACTTTCTAACCTACCTCTCTTGCACTGCCTGGACTATGTTTTCAGCCCTTATGCTCAGGAGGTACAAATGCCTTTTGTATAAAAAGCTGTAAAAAGGCAGCTCGGGTGTCACTTGTCATTATTTTCACAAGGAGAATTCTGGCCCTCACTGAAGCTGTGGGTTTGACAATTTCCCAGGATTTCTCACAATCACTTTTTCTTTTTCTTCCACAGCTTAACACTACTCTGCTCCCTTTTCGGCCTTGCTGTTACATTCATTAGGAACTGTGTTGCCACAGTTGCTTTTTCTATTTTTGATATTTGCTTAGGCTAAAATATCAGACTTGTTCTGGCATGATGCTGGCCCAAATTAGAGAGAAAGGCAACACAGTAGTCAGGAATAGAATCTCAAATCTTCAAAATTCTGCGAATCCGCCAAGTTTAACATTTCTGTGAGAGTGAATGAGCAGGTTCCATATTTGTGAGTTTGGGAAGAAAGTAAAAATTTCCCCTCTGGATCCATGATCAGTTTTCATTTTTCTAGTGTGTTTGATGTACCATGCCAGTTGCTGTGGGCACAAGATGAACAAGGCATCATCCCTGTCCCCAGGGGCTCACTGCCCCTCAAGATGTCAGGTTCAGTGTATGCCAGCTCAACCACAGGAAATCCCAGTCCCCAGGCTGTGCCCACACTGTTTGATAAACTGAATCCTGAGCATATGTAACTTAGAATATGCCTCATGTTCCGCCCTCTGCAATGAACTGTTAGCCCTTTCAAGGTAGAAGCAAGACCTCCTGGGATTTTCCAGTATCTAGGACCCTACATGAAATCATTCCTATCTGACAGACACTGGGTTGCACTTAAGAGTTTGTAAAATATTCCTATAATATTCCTATAATTAGCAACATCTGTAATATGGTCAGGACAGCTGCTATCATCCACTTTACTGATAACAAAACTGAGACTGAGATCACACGGCTCAGGCAGCCATGGTCAGGCAACAAAAAAAGCAGTTGTAGAGCTGGAACCAGAGCTGAAGTCTTGACAATTTCTCCTGTTTTTCTTGCCACAATTTACTCAAACCCAGTAATCTGATAGTAGTCATCTAAAACCATTCATAACATTCTCATATATCTTTATGATGGACAGATAGGAGAAAATACTAGTTTAATCAACTTGCTACTGATATACTGAAAATAATATCTCTACCTGAAATCCTTGTTTTAGAACAAGATGAGAACAAGGCAAAAAAAAAGAAGAAAAAAATGTAAGGTGATGTAACTTCATAGTTAAGCTACTTTGGGCAAGTTGCTAAATTTACTAAACTTCCATTTCTTCACCTGTCAATGGGAATAACATTAGTATCTACTTCATATATAGTAAATGCCCAACAAATGTTAGCTATAATTATTGCTATCATAATTATAATTGTAATTATACTAAAACAAACAAAATCAAATCTTAAGCAACTCTGGCTAGTTTGGGATGTCCTGAGCCTTCTTGAGAAAACTGTTAGATTGGTGCAAAACTAATTGAGGTTTTTGCCATTAAAAGTTACTTTGCCATTACTTTTAATGGCAGAAACCAAAATTACTTTTGCACCAACCAATAGAAGTCAAGTCTTGGGTCCTTTCACTTTGAAAGGGCATTTTCCTAGATGGCATTGCTTTTGAGGAATTCAGGAAAGAAGAGGAAGGTGGAGATGAGGAAAGAAAAAGAAAATTAGCAATAGATTTACTCAATCAGACTAATTTCCTTTTCAAGGCCCTATCGTCTCGTGGTGTCTTAGCAAAGTGACATGTTTAGATATTTTCTTGCAAAAGAAAATGGGTACCTTCCTAGAGAAGTGGATGCTGAGATAGAGGCTACGAAGCTGGCAACTGTGATTTAAAGAGAGTTTAGGAGTTTAACCTTGGTGTGGTTCAAGATCTCCCAGGACATGTTCTGGGAGTGAAATACAGAACTCTAAACAATGGTACTGGTAATTGACATTGAACATAACTCATAGACATCCATGAAATTTATAGCTTAATGAGCCTCATACACATATGCTAAAGGAAGATAAAGTGAGACAAAGCTAAATGGGAAAAAATCCAAATTAATATTCCTCTGAAATTATTTTTGGATTATAGAATTCAAATATGAAAAAGCTGCAAGCCTTTAAAAAAGCAACTACTGATTACTTACGAAATTATTTTGTATAGTTTTTCCTAATTAAGAGATGCAAACAAATTGGAAGAATTTTGTATTTTCAGATAGGGATATTTGACCTGCACTATGCAGAAGGGGTGGGGATACTATGGTTTTGAAAGGGCCTAAGAGCATTCATTTACATGTTGCAATTATGTTCCAGTTTGGTGCAGAAGTCCATCCCCAAGGAGCTACCTACAGTATCAGAGGGTCAAAGTTTATTTTGGATTGAATAAAGATGAGGCATGTGAGAAGCTTACACATACAAACTTTTTTTAATGCGGGAACCACAGTCTTTTCCATTTCCTCTTTAAAACTGAAGACTGGGAAATTCATCAAGGAGACAAATTCATTCATTTTAAACATGTTATATAACTCAGGATTGTTAGATCAGGAAATGAAATGGAAAAGCCATTTCTGCCATCAGGCTTGTAGCAGTCTGTGGTGGCATTTTACTATTTAATGTATGTTGTTGGGGACCATTAGCCTCATGTAGCTTTACATCAAAAACTTTAATCTGACCACTTGTACTTGTTATATATGGATATTTACAAACTTGTTTCATAACTTCTTATAGAAATTCGTAGCTTATATCAAGTTATACAAATGGTCTAGTCACTGGCATACATTATTCAATGCTTGCAAAGTTTATACTTTTAATTATGCTAAGATATTTTCCTGAAGAAATCAAACATATGTTTGCCTGTTTCCTTTTCACATTCATTACTTACAGCATCTAGAAACTTCCAAAAGTATTTTTATGCCATACAAGGAGGTTATTTATGTGAAGAGGCATCCAGTTCAATTAGCTCTAATCCCATTAAATTATGCAGCTACTTCTTTATGCCTTATTATACATATGCTATGCTATAATGACAGATGCCTCATTTGTATAAGCTGATGCATTCATTATTTTGGTTTCAATTACGCTTTCATGAATAAACTGTACAAAAGTCACGCTATTTCCCTTTTGTTTCTCATGTTTCCCATTGACCCTACTCCTCCAACCCCTTTTGAGAGATGAAAGTCAAAATGCATACATATAGAATACAACACTGTTCCAATTTGTTTGAATTCTTAAGTGAAAACAGTCACTCTGGAGTTCACCATAAAGTGAGGCAAAATCCCAAAATAAGCTTTGGCTTATTCACCAGGAAATTCCTATGGAAGAAAGTCTAATATCTGTGACTTTAGGTTGTGAATAGGACACAACCCTTCTCAGAGTGGCTGAAGCAAGATTCTTAGAATACAGTAGATAGTCAATATATATGGTTGGTGAACTGAACCATTGGTGTCACCTGGGAGTTCTGACTAATTACAACAGAGATAGCAGGTTTAGGGAAAAACCTAAAAATTTCATGGGACATTATAGCATGAGGATGTTGGTGGCATCCCATGAATTCACTTTGAAGAAGGGAGAAAGATGACTGGAAGAGATAGAGAATTATTTCAAAATTTTTTCATTTGATAGTGAATGTCTAAATTTATAATGTTTCATTTATAAAACATTTCATATATAATATGTAACAGCAGTAGTTGAGACTATAGACTATATTTAAATTCTCAATGTTAGAGGAAACACCACCACCATTTCACCATTAAGTGTAATGTTTGCAATAAGTTTATTGGTAAACAACCTTTTATCAAATTAAGAAAGTTTGTATTTCTAGCTTCTAACAGTATTTATCATGAATGAATATTAAATTTTATCAAAATTTTAAATATGAATTATAAAGATAATCATATGCTTTTTTTGTCTTTTGTTCTATTAATGTGGTAAATTACTTAGATTTTGAATGTTAAATCAATCTTGAATTCTATAAATCTAATTCGATCAAAATGTATGATCCTTTTTATAGACTATTGGATTCTGTTTGCCAGTATTCTGTTTAGGATTTTTGTCTTAATGTCAAGAGTGAGATTGGACTGTACTTTTTTTCTTGCAATGTCACTGTCAGGTTTTGGTGACAAGTTTGTGTGCTGGCTTCAAGCAGACTCTTCTTGTGCTCCTCCTGGCCTTAAAGAAGTAGCCTATCAAGAAGTAAATTCTCTGCATAGAAAGGAAATATGGGTAGCCTCTAGGGACTAAAAGTGGCCACCAGCAAAAAACTAAAGCCTCAGTCCAGCAACTGCAAAGAAATTAATTCTTCCAACAACCTGTGGGAGCTTGGAAGTGGTTCTTTCCCTAGTCAACCTTCCAGATGAGAACATAGCCTAGATGATAACCCTGATTGCAGCCTTGTAAGACCCTGAACAGAAGACCCAGATCAGTTAACCCTGGTCTCCCGTCCCACAGAAACCATAAGATAATAAACATAAATTGTTTTAAGCATCTAAATTTGTGGTAATTTGTTATGTAGCAATAGAAAACTGATACATTTCTTGTTTTTTAAACATGTTCCATCAATATTTGAGCACTTCCTTACCTTATGACCAACAGGATATTCCTGGCTCAGCTTGTACTTTCTCTGAATAAACACGGGATTAATCATTTTTCCAAGGATCTCTGCTACCTTTTGGAGGAGAATGGAATTTAGAAAACAAGGCCTGAGTGCTAGGTGTGTCAATACTCTTAGAGTGTTTTGTTCTTAGGCCTTCCCATTGGATAGAGCTAGGGGATATGTGTGTGTGTTCGTGTGTGTGTGTGTGTACTCAAATTTACATCTATATTTATATCAATCTCTATACACTGCAAAACATAAGTTCTTACTGAAACCGTGCATTCTAACCCAGTACCACAGGGTTTATTCCAGTTTTCTTTCTTTCTATATTTGTAGCTCTCTTCTCTGATAGGAGAAACCTGACTCCTATTATTCTCAATATGTTTACTTACTTGATAAATTCTTTCTGTATGTAACAATCTTCCATCATCTTCATTATCTCCCTTGCTTCACAGATTGCTTCCTCATCCTGTTCAGTCTCTACCGATGCCCTGCTATCCTCAAAGGCAGCTAGCTACCTTGCTAGGCCCCATGTAATGGATTATGAACTAAATTATCCAAGAAAGAAGGAAGGTCTAGTTATTTTTAATTAAGCACCAGAGATTGTACATAAAAATCTATAGGCATAATGTGAAGCCCAGTGTGATGCTTTATTCCCCCAAAGAGTATGTACCTTGTTGCAGGCAGCTAAGGTCCTTAGCAATGCCAATTCACCTAATACAGACTCATAATTGAGATGATTTGAAACTGGGCTTTCATCACTACAAGGGCTAGTTCAAGTTGACTCTTACTCCTAGTTTCTAATCCAAAACCTCCCTCTTTGGAAGCCCTTGAAGTCCAGCTTTTGTCCCCCTTTGCCCCATAAGGCTGACAAAAGCTCTACTCAGTTTCTCAGCTACTTCTTCCAGAATTGGAAGAAACTGCTAGGAGAAATAAGGCCCTCAAAGCAGGTCTCAGCTCTCTGGAGTTGCTTCTTCTTCCAGGTATTACTCCCATAGTTTTTCACCATGTTATTAGCTTTCTGATGTATTCAATAAATTTTTAAAGTATACTTTGTCCAATTATCCTAGTTAGTATCACTAGGGGGGTGGTACAAATTATCTAGTCCTTCGTTACTGGGAGAAAAGTCTTCTATTGGTAGCTTCCTATTTTTAAACTAACATATAGTGAATACTTAGTGTTCTTAGTGCCATTTAAACATTTTATGTGCTTTATCTCATGCAACTTTTACAACCACCTTAGAGATCGGTACTATTATTAACCTATTTTACAGTTGAAGATCCAACGTTTAGTGAGATTCACTATCTTGTGCAGGGTCACACAGCAGTAAGCAGAGGCCAACTCAGGTCTGTCTGACTGCAAAGCCCAGGATTAAAATACTGAGCTGTGTCATTTCCCACCATTAACTTTCACAGCCTAGAAACATAAGCACCCTGTAGGGACAGTCTTAGTTACCAGTCTATTCAGAGAATTTAGAGAGGGAATAGAACAGACTTTTTTTATTTGCTTAAGTGGCTCTGAGACAGGGACAAAAATAGCACTCAAGTTTGGGCTCAAAGTGCCACATTTATTGCTTCCTGTTATCCAAACAAGAACTGTGATGGATTTTAAATTAAATTAAATTGCAAGAATCAAATGGGGGAAAATGTCACCATTCTAAATCTACCTTTATATATTTTGTGGCATAAATTAACTCACAATTCGGGAGCTTTTCTTTCCTCCTCCCGTGGTGGGAATCTGTCAGTTGACATAAAATTGTGCACCATGACCGGATGTGATAGAGGCAGACAAGCAAGATGTGTCTCACTGATGCATCTGGACAGGAAACCTTAAATATGGTTTTCTTTTCTTAAAAAAAGAAATCCCAGCCACATATGTTTTTGTTTTTCTTCTCAGCATTTGGTACGTGAAAACATAGGGCATGTTATTGCAGGTAGCAATTCTCCAGAGAGTGGTAGTACTTTTTGAAAGATTTTAGGAGCCCTCAAATTCTTCCAGGGATGAAGATCAGGTATTTTGATCTGTTACTTTAAAATATATACATATTTATTTACACTTTTTTGTGTACAAACTAGAACAAGTTGCCTACATTTTCTTGAACATTTTGGGAAATTACTTCTATTTCAGAAATACTTTTCTGTCAGCAAAAATGTTATTAGTGAGGACATGAAACTCGATTTCTGAACTTCCAGGTTCTCTGTGGGCCATAGTTTTATTGTAACAATCTGGTCTTTCTTCAAAGAAGTCAGAACACCTTCCAAGGTAATAAGCACTCTTCCTTATATGGCATTTGTGAAGTCTGTAAGGAATAAAGGGCTGATGAATGTGGATTGATTTCTGCCAGTAGACTTGAGGCATTCCATGCTGACCCCAACTACACAGCCAAATGCAGAGTCACTAGAAACAGTATTCCAGGCTCTCTTTGCATTACTCTTTTATCTGTTTTGTCTCTGTTCCTGTTTTGGCTCCATTCAAGCTGCTAATAATTTTCTATAGCAGGTTCCCATTTGGTTGGTAATATTTGATCATGGTCAGGTTACATTCTGCCTGGATTCCAGGACTGGTAGCTAAATAGATATGGGGGCATTTAACCACACAATAGGAATCTCTCATCTTTCAGCTGGTGTAGAGTCTTCTGAGAGAAGCAACAACATTAAGTCATCAATCAATATTCCAGTAGAGCTGCTTTTATTGAATCAACTTGGTATAATTAGATCTGGAGTGAGAAAGGTGAGAGCCCTAGATAAGATAATAATGAAGCACCCATCAGACTAATGTGTTTAAAGTACTTTTTCAATAATTATTTAGTGGAGACAGTGAAAAATGGTTTTCCAATATTGGAAATAAAACACTACTGACTTTATGTTTTAAATAAGAACTTTACAACATGCAGTTACTGGAACTAGACAACTTCTTGGGAGGCATGTAGAGTTATGTAAAATGTGAATAAAATAAATCTCTTTTTCACAGTAAATGCTTCAATCCCATGAATTACTCAGACTCAGAATTTCAGCTTCAGGTGCCTGGGAAATGGCTTGTCTCAGAGCTGGTAGTACAGCTACATTGTACCATAAAACTTATTTATATGTACTTCAAAAGATTTAACTAGGAGATAAGGTGTAGCATTTTTCCCTCTACTGTGACCCAAGGAAACAATTTTTTTTTAATTTTTATTTCAATAGTGTTTGGGATACAGGTGGTCTTCGGTTACATGGGTAAGTTCTTTGGTGGTGATTTCTGAGATTTTAGTGCACCCGTCACCCAAGCAGTGTACATTGTACCCAATATGTAGTCTTTCATCCGTCATCCACCTCCCCATCTTCCCTCCTGAGTCCCCAAGGGGACAATTTCTTCAGCAGATTCTCATTTGGTAAGATCAATTTCTGTTTTGCTAGATATGTATGAAGTCACATATAAAATTCTGAGTCAACTGGTACTGAATTTCTAATTCATCAAAGACAATGTTTTAATGTTTCTTATAAACTAGCACTCCAGGAAGGTGCCTTGCAGGCTGGCCCCTTGCTTTAGCTCTCAGTGTGATATTATCAGCCATACCATGGCCTGAATAAATTTGTCTTTAAGAAGAATCTGTATGATATTAAATTGTGTCATCTTTATTAGGGACATAAGAGCAATTCCGTTTTAGTCTTAATTCTAAGAATGACTTCTAAGCAATTGGTCAGTTTTTCCCTAAACACTAGAATTGCACAATTGATTCGTTTTTTTTTTTAGTTCTTGTTATTAAAGCACTGAGTCAAATAATAACCTACTCTTAGAAAACACATGGGTAGAAAGAAACATGTTTAAAATTAACCTTATCCCTGGCGTCATTTTATGTTCCTTTCATTGTTTTTCTTTCCTACTTTTACTTAAGCTATCTTGCTTTATTTTAGGTATCCCCATAAGCTGCCCTTAATCCTCTCTGAAATGAGAAGAGTATATAAAAATAAGTCCACAGTTGCTAACTTAGTAAAGACTTTGTTCATTAGGTTTGCAGAAAGTGAACAGTATGCTGAAGGAACAGAGCAATGTTTCGTGAACATTGGTGGGGGGCTTCCAGGGGACGGGGACGGGTCTGGGCTTCTGCACAGCAGCAAGAAATCACCACCAAAGAACTTATCCATGTTACCAAAAACCACCTGTACCCCAAACACTGTTGAAATAAAAATAAAAATTTAAAAACTTGTCCCTTGGGTCACAATGGGGGAAAAAAGCCACACCTTATCTCCCAGTTTAATCTTTTGAGGTACATATGAATAAGTTTTAATATGAATAAATTTTATGGTACGATGTAGCTGTACCACCAGCTCTGAGACCAGCCATCTCCCAAGCACCTGAAGATGAAATTCTGAATCTGAATAATTCATGGGATTGAAGCATTTATTGTGAAGGAGAGCTGAGCTGGCACAGCACAGATGACAAACCTGACTTGTTTCACGGTTCTGCAGAGGGTAGGCCCTTGGATATACAGAACCATCAGATAAATTATTGCTGGAAATGCTAGGGGAAAAATTGTTGTGTGCCTCAATTCTAGTAGTATCTATACTCCTATTCATTTCTACTGCTCTCCAAGACATACACCTGGGGTTAATCTATTGAATTACCTCTAACAAAACTGGCTCATGATTCCCCTTCTCTGACACTTGCCTTTCTCACTGAAGAGTTGTCCCTATTTGTTCTGTCTCCCTGCTACAAGCAGACTGAACCCAATGTGGACCCCTGACTCAAGTGGGCAGATCAGATTCTCTCTTCTCTCTATGAGGATGGAGATGAGACTTAAAGGTGCTAGCTATACTCTGTTCATTGCTTGAAGAAAAATGCGTGAGGTGAGAGGTCTGTTCTGTGATAGCTCTGTTTGTCCACAGAGCAGAGAAAACTTCTCAGTGAGAGGTCAGAATAAAGCCGGGCACTTAGAGCAGCAAGAATAGGATACTAATGGAGTTCCAGAGTTGCGCTTCCAGATTCCAGCGCCTCATGAGGCTCAGAAATGGCTCCTGCCTCCAGTTTGCTTGTCATTCTCCTCCTCCTATGGGCCAAGGTTGCTCAGGTTGCTGTCCACCCCTCCGAGGTAAATGATGCTTCACTGAGACATTAGCCCTGAAAATAAAATGTTTCCAGTGGAAATCACCAAAGGTGCACTTAGGGACTTAAATACAATACTCATCCATTCAACAGGTATTTGTTGATGGCTACTATACTAGATCTTACATGGTATAAATCATTGAATCAGATAAGTCATGCTGCTTACTGTCTGACAGAGGATAAATCCATAAACTAGGTTAAATGACAATGTGGAGAAATATTGACTGGCAGAGAAATACATTCATAATAAATTGTTAAGTGAATAAAGGAAATTAGAAGACAGTATGTATAATACATTTATAAAACCATATATAGTATATGTATATCATACGTATATATGCACATGCATATTTTTTCTTTCAATCTGTACATATATATTTGGTAGATATACCACACATATTACACATATATCGTGTTTATTTACAGACTGGGAGATAAAACAAAAATAATTTAAGAACTTGAAGGATACCCAAATGTTAAAAGTGGTTATTACCCTGGCAAGATGATTATAGCTAGTTTTTATTGTCATACTTTTTCCTCTTGACATGTATTATTTTGAATAAAAATTATAAAAATATCCTTTTGTAAATTCTTCAAACATGTACAATAATATATATTTTGCAAAATCCGTCAACATGCATGCATCTTTGTAAACCATAGAAAAAAATAAGTCAATAACTAATTAACATTTAAATATATACCCAATAAGAGGTTGGGTATTAGAAAACTTTAGAGAAACAGTAACTCAAAAATGCTTTTCTTTTTTTTTCTTTTTTTCTTTTTTCTTTCTTTTTTTTTTTCTTTCTTTTTGAGACGGAGTCTTGCTCTGTTGCCCAGGCTGGAGTGGAGTGGCGCGATCTTGGCTCACTGCAAGCTCCGCCTCCTGGGTTCACGCCATTCTCCTGCCTCAGCCTCCCGAGTAGCTGGGACTACAGGTGTCCACCACCATGCTCAACTAATTTTTTTGAATTTTTAGTAGAGATGGGGTTTCACCGTGTTAGCCAGGGTGGTCTCGATCTCCTGACCTCGTGATCCGCCCGCCTTGGCCTCCCAAAGAAAAATACATATGTAACAAACCTGCACGTTGTGCACATGTACCCTAAAACTTAAAGTATAATAATAATAAAATAAAAAAAAAGAAAAATGCTTTTCAATATAACATTTCCAACTAAATGACATTGTTAAAAAATACAGATAAATTTTATTTTGTGTCATTCAACAAATATTACTGAGTACTCTCCATGTGCCAGGCACAATTCTAGGTTCTTAGGGGTACATCAGTGAATAAAATTGACAAATGTCCTTGTACTCAGCAACTTACATCCTTTTAGAAGTTAAGTGTGGGGGACAGCATCTATAAGTGCCAGGTCTCCTGCTTCATCTCTGTTTACTTTCCTATGTGCCTGCCATGATGCTGGGCACATGGAACACAAGCCCATCATGATGGAAGTCTTGCACTCAAGCATCTCGCTGTCCCCGGCCACATACAAATAAATAAAGGGAAAATTTACACAGTGTGATAAGGGTGAGGAGGAGTAAGCACAGGGGCCATGGGCATGCATTAAAGGCAGAGTCATCCTGGGCTTTGTTTTGGGGATGAGTGATGGCAAGGAAGACTCGTTGCCAGGAGGAGACACTATCTGAGCTGAGGCCTGCAAGAGAAATGGGAATTATGCAGGTGAAGAGGCCGGAAGAAGGGCATTTGAGGAAGAGGAAGCAAGGAGAAACAGGATAGATATAGGGGAATGTAAGTGACTCAGTATAGTTAGAACTTAATTTGCAAGCTAGAAATGACAAAAAATGGTGTAAAAAGGGTGAGCAGAGGCTATGTGTTGTTTAAGAGGCAATGTTGTATAGTACTCAAGAGTGTAGTTATGAACCCAGACTCTGACACCTTTTAGCTGCATGACTCAGGTAACGTTACCTAGCTGCTCTGTGGATCAGTTTCCTCACCTATAAAGTTGTATAATGGTACATAAGTCCTTACATGGGGCTATTGTAAGTATTCAATGAAATGATCTATGTAAAAAGTACTCAGAAAAGAAAGAGCTTCTTGTAGTTCATTTGTGCTGCTATAACAAAATACCTGAGACTGAGTACGGTTGGCTCTTGAGCAATTCAGGGATGAGGGGTGATGGCCCTCTGTGCAGTCAAAAATCCATCTGTAACTTTCAACTTCCCCAAAAATGTAACTACTAATAGCCTACTGTTGACTGGAAGCCTTACTGATAACTTAAATAGTATTTACAGCTGCTCCCTATCAGTTGTATTATCACCTGAGCTCCCTGGCATTAGATTCTCAAAGGAGTGCGAATCCTATTGTGAACTGTACCTGTGAGGGATCTAGGTTGCAGGCTCCTTATGAGAATCTAATGCCTGATGATCAGTCACTGTCTCCCATTACCCTCAGACGAAATTGTCTAGCTGCAGGAAAACAAACTCAGGCTCCCACTGATTCTACATTATGATGAGCTGTGTAATTATTTCATTATAATTTACAATGTAATAATAATAGGAATAAAATGCACAATAAATTTAATGTGCTTGAATCATCCCAAAATCATCCCTTCCCTGGTCCTTGGAAAAATTGTGTCCCAGGAAACCGGTTCCTGGTGCTGAAAAGATTGGGGACCTCTGCACTAAATCATATTCCCAAGCCCATTATAAGCCTATAGATACAACCAGTAAAATACCTTCCTTAGGGCATTTCAGGATGAGGTGGTTTTTGGGGGGCAAAAGGGTGATTATGACCTATAAAGAGATGGTTATGAGTTGAGAGGATGAATACTATCCTTGAAAATATGATGATTTATAGAAAGATAATTTTTAATATAAATCTCTTAGTTAGTTTGGTAAAAACGTTGAGAGACAGTGCAGTATACAAAAATCCCAGAGTGAGAATTAGGGCCTAATTGTGACCTTGAGTACATTCTTTAAGTTCTTTGAGATTTGGCATTTTGTCTTTCTGTAAAAGAACTGGACTAGCTGATAACAGGTCCTGGGCAGCTCCAAATTGCTATGGTACTGTGATCCCTAGTCAGTTTCCAGAAGAAGAACATAATGGACTCTTAGATGACAGTGGACTTCTTCAGGCTTTTATAAGTCATGTGTCCCATTCTCTGGCTGGTGACCAACAGTTTAGGGGCGTGGACTTGGGGTGAGCAGGGCTGCACCCAGAGAAAACTTGAGAAGCCAAACAAAGGCAATCTACATGCTTGCTCAATTATCGGCTTTTATCTTTTCTTTTTTTAAAAAAAAATTTATTTTAAGTTCCGGGATACATGTGCAGGACGTGCAGGTTCATTACGTAGGTAAATGTGAGCATGGTGGTTTGCCATACCTACCAACCTATCCCCTAGGTATTAAGGGCCACGTGCATTAGCTGTTTATCCTGATGCTCTCCCCACTTCCCTCTATTCTTAACTCACATTCTTCCTAGTCACCTCCAGACTCTTAATGTCTTCCTTACACCTGTGTACATTATAAAATTTTCCCATTAAGTTTTCTCAGCACATTTTCCCATGGTGTCTGCCTTCACACCATTTCGGGAATTTTCAAATATGAATTTCACTTTCATTATTCCCCAGATGCTGGCTAACTAACTAGTCAGTTGGAGAAACGAATCAGGGCCATGGGGGTAATGGTTGGTAGTAGTCTAATCCCTAATATGACAGGGACCATTCAGGGACTTAGTCCCAAAAATCTAATGGGGCAGGGTTAGAGGAACTTTTGGGGTTTGCATAACCTATCTATATTTAACACCAGGTCTGGATGAAGAATTAATTTACGTATTGTCAGAGAGTTTTCTTCAGTTCAAGCCAACAGAGCAAATATTTATTAAGTGCGACTATATGGCAGGGGTTTGAAGTTTTTTTGCTCTCGTGCAAGCTGCAGTTGAACTCCAAGCACAGCTCAAACAAATGTTTCAATTTCTGGAAAGGGTTTCTGCACTCAACTACTGCCTCTTTTCCAAGTTCCATGACCTGGGAAATATAATCTTCATAGAAACCTAAGATCCCCTTTACTTTTCTTTATCTTAAACCCAGAGCAAATCCCAATAGATTAGCATCCTGCTTTCCACTCTCCAGCCTTCACCTGACCCCTCTTACATCTCCAGAATTATGGGTACTTCCTAAGGAAAAATGCCCCTGATGCCAAACAAGAGAGAAAGGAGGAGAGCACAAAGATGGGAAAGCAGCAGAGGTACTTATATCAGTGAATGTAATAAAGACATGTCTTTCTTTGGAAGTAGGAAATACAATATGTTATGATAAACACCACACTACTGGTATCTATTAGTTGTAATTGAGCATAAGATTTGGAAGTTTTCACAGAAATGACTATTTTGAGCTGGGCTTTGAATGATGAATAAGAGTTTACCAGTTTAAGCAGTAGGCAAATTCCATGTCCAGGGAAGTACATGAGCAAAATTTGAGAGTTGTAAGCATGCATGGGCTAATCAGGAGACAGCACGGAGTAGGGTGAGGCTGGAGCATAGGATACGTGGGACCAGAGCTGGGAGAAGAAGTAGAAAGGTTGGGTAACCGAGATTAGAGTTTGTGTACTTGGCCTGAAAAAAAATCAACATATAAGACTAAATGGGAATGAGTCTTAACATTTTCTGGGACCTAGGAAGATCTATTTCTATGTTGAAGCCTAGTGGGATAATCCTGGAGTAGTCAGGAAACATAAATTCTAATCCTGGTTGTGTCTGAACCAAGATTATCTGGTGGCATATTCCTCATGAGTGATGTAGAACTGGGCCAGGTGATCCAGGTCCTTTTCTGCCTTTCTCTAGTTTTGGGAATGTCAGACATAAACTAACATCATTTTGTAATGGTGCCACCCATGGCCCCAGGATGTGGTTGCAGGGGAAGGACTGTTATTGAAATACCATTATTGGTTTCTGCCAGAAGCATCTTTATAGTAGTGACATTTTATTTTATTTTATTTTATTTTATTTATTTTATTTTATTTCACTTCACTGTTTAACTCTCCAGGAAATACTGGCCAAGTCAGATTCCTACACTTCTTTACTGGAAGGCATTGGCTGTTTTAGTTAAATAAATGACATCAATCCTAAAGCATTGAGGGAGGTGTGTCTGTGTGTGTGTGTGTGTGTGTGTGTGTGTGTGTGTGTGTAGAAACTGCCATTATGTCTTGGAGTCACTTAGAGATTTGAGTGGAGTCCTATTGGCTGACAACAAGTGTGGCATCTGTTGAGTAGGGTGGGATGAAGAAAGATGAAATTCATGTTGCTGTTAGCAGACACAAGGTAACTAGAGGCCTGAGAAGTTTATACGGACCATGTTCCTACCCTTCTAGACCCTCAACTCCAGGATTGTAGCCAAATCCATCTGTGTGTAGGACACTTCATGGAGCAGGCCTTGCCATGCAGGGACCATGGTGGTCAGGCTGACCTGAAAGAGTCCCAGCTTCATCCATATTATCTGTGTGATTTGAGTAACTTGCTGAACTTGTGAGAGCCTCAGTTTCCTCATTCATAAAGTGATCCTTTATAGGGTTACTATTAAGATACAGTGGTGATCAATATCAGAAAATGCCTGGCTCATTATGTAAGTGCTCAGTAAACTGTAGAATTATTTCTTTCTACTGAATCAAAAGCAGCCCCCGATACAGATTGCTCAGACTTCCCTTCTTTAGAAGAAATCATCCTGGTTCCTTAAACCTTTTACTGAGTCTTGTTTCCCAGCCTCTTATTATCTCTGTGGTTGTTTACAAACCTTGCCTTTAGTGCTCCTTTGGTGACATTTGAGAAAAGCCCAACTTTTGGGAGCTGACAGCCACAGTTACATGCCAGTCTGCCTCATTCTCATCCATCCCACTCCTTCCACTTCCAGTATCCTCCCTCCTCCTGGGATGCAAGCCAAGCGGAAAGAGCTTAGCCACCATACCCACCCCTTCCCAAATGGTGGTGATGACTAGTCCTCACAGCAGCCACTACTGAGACCAACTCTTGGCAAGGGTTCAGCTGCTACCAAGAAGCAAATCCTGCCCCTGCAGCTTCTGGGGATGAGGGAGTCATAAAAAGAGAGGGAGGGTTTCTCTGTTGCAAGTCCATTTGTAGCATTTTTAATTCAGCAATGGATAGAGTGTATAAATTCTTTGAGGGTCCAGAATTGACACCACTGTCAAATAGTCTCCTATTAATGCATAACTAATGCAAAACCAATGCATGGCTGGATATCCAATACTGGATAGTTACTTCAACTTGAACTGAACTGAAATAGCATTTTTTTGTGTGTGTTAAATGTGACCAACTACTACGAAATAAGGAAAGAATCCCTGAAAGTTTTCCCATTATATAAAAACAATCATATGCTTATTTAATTAATATTTTTAGCAAACATTCAAGTGCAGATTATATGTCAGATTCTATTCTTAAGGACTTAGTATGTGTTCATAATAAATGATAATATTTGTAACATTTACAATGTAACTAAGACTGTATCTTTTTTAGTTAATTAATTAGTTTTATCTCTCACAGTACTACTCACTTTCCACAAATGTCAAATTGAGGTTGAAAGCAGGTATGCCTTTATCTGGAGTAGAATCAGATCCCATAAATAGAATCTTTGGGATAAGCCTATTATTTGAATGTATATAGCATCATAGCCTTCATAGTATCTGCATTTCAGGCTAGAATAATGATCTAGTGCCTCTACCTAAAACATTTTAGAATTCCCCTCACCATCTAGATTTCACTAATTCTTATTTCAACTGAACAAAATGTATGAGTGCTAAGAAAGTGCTTGACACCTTATTTTACCAACTGCTTATGCCTTTCCAGAATATTTATAACATTAAAATGGTGGTGTGGTGGTGGTAATGTTAAGATGAGACTTAGAAATGGAAATTTCCACAATAGAATCCAGAAAAGTTCCTGGCTTTTGTGTAGATTCTGACTCTTAGAATCATATAAGACTAAAATTTGTCATAAAGACCAGCAGGGGATCTACAAACTTGTCTGGCAAATTTTGGTCTTTAAGAGAAAGGTCAAATCAAATTTTACTTGAAAACTTCAGACAGGAAAACTGAATTTTAAAGATCCTTTTTGAGACAGTTATTAATGCATTTAAATCCCACCCCAAAATTGTCAGCTCTCCATTGTTATATTATTATTAAGGTTTCCTTGAGCTTACTCTGTGATTCCCTGATGGCTTTCAATTGATCATTGAATTAATTTCGGGTAATGCCTTCCATCATTATTTTAATGCACATTCTAAGTGCAAGGAACTGTCAGGAAGCTAAAAATCTGCCATATGATATTACATTCTAAACTCAAAGTTTTTCGGTCTAGTTGTTTAATTCAAAATTGACTCGTTTCTGCTAAAAAAAAAAAAAATCCTTTAAAAGTATGCCGGTGCTTTTTTTCTTCATCTCTTCCCTGAAGTTGGGAGGGAAAAAAACCAAGTCTCAAAAATATTTGTCTGACTAATGAACAAAGGAATGAATCCTCTTAGTTCTATGCAGGAACTGTGGGGTTAGCATGAGTCACAGCATCATTTCTGGGGGTCACTGGTTCTGCTGAATTGTTCCTGAGTAAGGAGCCCATGCTTGGGGATGCTCCCTTAATATAAATATGATGTAACATCTCAGCATGGTAGTTGAGGAAAACTTCTTTGGATTGCAGAAATACTGATAATGATCATTTCTCAAGGTAAATTTAATTCAAGAGTGTTTAACCTCCTTCAAGTTACGATACTCAGTATAAATGGGCTCTCCTAACTGCTACAAATGCTAACTTGACAAGAGTTTTTTTTTCTACTAGTTCTCAACACCAGAAATTAAATGAAATGTACCAGCAAGCAGATACTTCTCCCTCCTTGTTCTCATAGCTTCTCTTTGTTTTTGTTTTTTCTTAAAAAAAAAATGAGTGAGACAGTAGCCAAAATGGAATTTAGTTCTTGATTTCTTCCCGTCTATGTGCTAAACTCATTAATTATTTCTTTTTCTAATCAAAGGAGAAATTAATTACTAATCTTTGCTAAAGCTGTCAGGCCAATTTATTGACTGATAAACATACTGGTTTTCTCCTGATGTTTTTGTCTTCTCTTTTCTCACAAACAAACATTTCAACAAAGTCTATTACCAACTGTTAAAAAATACAGTTCTTACTACAAATACCACGATTCTATATATGAGATATGAAGAAACATGATGTTTGGTTTTCATATCTTTTGATACAGCTGCATGGTAAAAGGATTTAAATGCAGAATATCAGACTCTAAGTTAGACCCACCTATGGAGCCAGCCAACCACGAGTGAATCACTGGCCAAGGAGGCCAAGTACAGGAATTCTGCAGGTGTATCCATCAGTCTTCCCGAGAAACATATGAGTGTGTGTTCATCTCTGTGTATGTATATGTGTGTACATTGTGTGTGTGTATATGTTGTGTATGTGTGGGCATGTGTGTGTGGTATGTATGTGTGGGCATGTATGTGTATGTATATGTGTGTATGTGTGTAAGTATATGTATATGTGTGTGTGTGTGTGTGTGTGTGTGTGTAGAGAAAGTTTGAAAATTTTAGGCAGTCTGGAAACTCAGGCGCTGATTTAGTCTTAAGGCAAAATTTCTTTTTTTCTGAAAAACCTCAGTTTTTATTCTTAAGGCCTTCAACTTGTTGGATGAGAGTTACTCATATTATTGAGGGTAGATTCATTTACTTAAAGTCAACTGATAACAGATATTAAACACATCTACAAAACTACCTTCACAGTAGTACCTGGATTCGTATTTGATTAAATAACTGGGACTATAGCCTAGCCAGGCTGACACATAAACCATCATGACAGGTATGGTAAAGCACAACATGGGTTCAGATTATGCTGTTTCATGCCTCCGTGCCTTTGTACAAGCTGTAACCACCATTTGGAATGCCCTCCCTTATGTTGTTCCTTATTTCTGAATGAGTTTTCTACTTACTCATTCAGATTTCGCCCCCTTACTAACATATGGGCCATGGGGATGGAAAGAAATGAGGAGATTCAAGAACAATTTAGGAAAATCAATAGGACTTGGTGACTGATGTATTTGGAAGTGGAAGAAGAAACAAAAATATGTGATAACTCCCAGGTGCCTGCCTTGGGTAAAGTGATTGGCGGTATCATTCACTGATGCAGAAAATGGAAGAGAAAAGTAGATTTGGCAAAAACAATGGTCATTTGGACACACTGAGTGTGAGTTGCCTGTGAATCATCCAGGTGAAGATGAACAGAGGGAAGATAGGGCTAAGAACATAGATCTCAACTATTGAGCTCTGAACATACAGATATGAGATGTGCCCACATGTAAATGAGAGTTGAAATAATGGGAATGGAAGAAGTCACCTAGGAACTACACAAAGTGGGAAGATCAAGGACAGAATCCTAAAAAACACCAGAAGAATAAATAGGCCAAGAGAAGAAAGGTCTTTGAAGGAGACTGAGAAACGATTGTCAAAGAAGTAGAAGGAAAACTAGGCCAATGTAGTGTCACAGAATAAAGGCAATCAATCAGTGTCAGATGGAGCAGATAAGTCAAAGAAGATGAAGTCCAAAATGTTTTCCACTAGAGTTAGCAACAAGGCTGTTGGTGATCTTGGAGCAAACATTTCCAGTGAAATGGCAGGGGTGGAAGCTGGAGTGCAGTAGGATAAAGAATGGATAGGAAATCAAGAAATGGAAGCAGTAACTGTAGACAAATCTTCCCTTGACCAACCTTCACTATGTAAATAAAGAGATCTAGCAGTCTTGTTTCAGGAGACTGAAACCACACCATGATTTAAACAGAGGAAGTTTAATAGAAAGAATTAAAATGATTAAGATATGATAGTAAAGTAACCATAGACTCTAAGAATACTCTATATATGGTAGCTCAGAGCAGAAGGAGAGAGAGGCACAAACTTGGAAGGTGGCACCCTTCCCAAGACTGTGGTTCAAATCTCATTATAGAATGTGTGGTTGAACTCAGCAGATGGTAGGGAAGTTTGCTGGTTTGCTGGTCAGAACTGCAGTCACAGGACGAGCAGGGAAGAATATGCTGGAGGGCAGGCAAGGCTGGGAGCCATAGCTGGTGGCCAGTGCCTGGCAATGCAGCAGGAGTGGGACCTTTGTGCTGCAAGAGGCCTGGAGTTCACATGGGGAGGAAAATGAGATTGAGAGGGGCACAGCATCAAGAGGATTGTGGGAGATGGACCTGAGGGCTGGGGTGAGTGCAAGCAACCAGGCAGCCAATGCCAGCAGGAGGCTGGAGCACAGGGTATCTGTATGGAGAAGGCAGCAGTAAGATGATCACTAGGCCATACTGGGGCTGCAAAGCCGCCAAAGGACAATGCCTTCTGGGCTAGTGGCTGAGGCCAAGCACCTTCAGATGTCCCCACACCCACACTGTTGACCCACCAAGCTACAAGCTGAAGCCTCAGGAGAGCCCTTCTTCCTGCAACATCCCTCCAGGGCTCTCTCTCGTGAGAAAGCTTAATATCATGCTCACTTTAATAGAGAAATGCTTTATCACAGAGCATATATTGAGGCTGATTTGGAGCTTTGATTTGGAACAATTGATATTGGCATAGACTCCATACAACTTGCTGCTTTGTTTACTAGAGACCTTTCCTTCCATCTCTGGTAAAGATTAATGGGATAGGATTGAGGAAGCAATTAAGCTGGGAGATCATGAATTTGCAGCAGCTCCAATTTGCAGAGCTATTTGCTTTGTCATCAGTTTTTAGCCATCCAGGCATATGGATAGAGAATGCTGATGGAGCATTGATCCAGATTTGGGTTTTACTGGTGAGGGTGAAGAGGGAGATAATGATTTGTATACCAAAGTCTTCAGTGAAAGAGAGAAAGCCTCCAGGAGACAGTAAATGATGTTACCAAGGAGGGCTAGAAATGGGACTGTGGAACAACATGAGGCTCAGGAAGGATAAACTTTTACTAGAGTGGGAATCATCAGTGGTTTGGAAGCCACTGAGGGAAGCCAGGAGAGGGCCAAGTCCTCCTCTTGGCTCAAAGGTCTGAAGAGGTTGAAGATGTAAGGAAGTCAGCATTGGAATAAAGGATCCAGAGACCATAGTAAAATAGAAGGGGTAGTCAATAGCAGATGGCACCTGAGGTGAGGCATTTCTGAGCAGTAAGAGCAGGACAAAGAAGGGAGCCTGGCCCTTCATTAGGGAGTTGAGAAAAGAGCATGCATGACACCTACTAGTCTCAAATGTCCTAACTTGGCCACAAGTTTGTTTGTTTGTTTTTGTATTTGAAGTGGTATTTCTGGTCTCAGAGATGTGATGAGGGCTGCCATAAGGCTTGTAAAAGGGAAGTGAGGGTCCTGTTCTGGGCAAGGGCTTTCTCAGTGCTCACAACAGTAGTCAGGGTCCTGGTTAGGATTCCAGGATGCCTGTGAACTTTTTATTTTATTATTTGCTTTTAACTTAGGTATTCTCTTAGTATAAAAACAATGTGACCACATTGCAGAAAATTTGGAAAGTGAGAAAAAAGAAAATAATAACAATTTCATCGACTCTAATGTAATGATTTGGAAGTTTCTCCTAGAGCTTTTTCCCTATGCACATTTAAAAATCTTGTTATACTCATAGTGATACACAATTTTATATCTTTTCACCTAATGAATCATAGACATTCTTAATGTGCTGTGTGGTCTTCATAATTATAATAAAGATTTGTGTAATAGTCCTTTCACTGGATGAATTATAATTTATTTATTTCTCTATTGTTAGACTGATTTTCTCAGAATTGTTAACAAGTTGTTCAGTGAACTATGATCTGTGGTCATGGCTATGTATGACTATTCATTCATTTTTATGCCAGAGTCAGTATTTCTAAAATTCTTGTACCCAAACCATAGCTATTCATGAAGAGTTTCCTAGGCTACATTTTGAATTCAACGTATCTTTGATGACATCATAGTGGAATGTCTTTTATTCAAGAGGGAGGTCCACAATTCTGATATTTCTTTGACTCAGCATCAAAGGCTTTCATGCATTTTTAGTCTTTTATAAGTCAGAAGTGAAAGAAGATAAAGGAGCTCAATGTCTTTAGAAATAACACGTTTTTCAGTGGCTAGAAATCTGGAAGCTTATTCATTGTGAGTATTTCTCAAACCACCCTCACCCTGCTTTCCCTAATTCAGCTGCAGCTGCCTCTCACAGTGTTTCACTTCTCACCTGCACAACTGGATAAAATATTAAAGTAGAGTAAAATAAACTCATAAATGTGTCTTGGGATGGATTTTAGTTACCTTCTATGAAAACCCACGTTTTAAGGTGAGTAGCGTTCTTTGGCAGTAAGCCAGTCCCCAGGGAGACTGGATATTCTCACGGTACAACTAAAGAATAAGGCAGGGAATGGGGGGTGTGAGGAAGCCTGGAACTCGGTGCTGAATCAGTGAATCACCAGCTTAGGGGCCTCATGCTCCCCCGGTCTGAGGATAAGATTAGTCTCCAAATCTGGAATGGTGCCCTGCCTACAGGTTAGGGTTAAGTGACCTTACCTGTAAAGGTTAGAGAATGCAGGGCAATGAAACCAAGTAAGTAGTCCTTCCATTATCCCTATGAAACCAGAACTATGTCAGGGGTATGTTGGAAATGAAATGACTGATACCAGTTCCCAAGGAGACTGTTAAAGTTTAAGAAACTTTGCAGTTGTTGGCTTACACTGGTAATTTGAAATCAGCTGTCATGGGAGTATCTACAACACAGAAATTAGCACCACAGAATTACACCACAGAGATGCTACTAATCAGGACTTTTCTCCCCCTAAAACCTGATGGCTAAACATTTATCAGAACACATCTGGGGTACCTCCACTTTTAGTAATAGTCAACTTCACTTTTTCTCTTTTTGTTGGAGAGTCAGTGTCTCTGAGCCTCGGTTTTCTTTTTTTTTTTTTTGAGACGGAGTCTCGCTCTGTCACCCAGGCTGGAGTGCAGTGGCGCAATCTCGGCTCTCTGCAAGCTCCGCCTCCCGGGTTCACACCATTCTCCTGCCTCAGCCTCCCAAGTAGCTGGGACTACAGGCGTCCGCCACCACACCCAGCTAATTTTTTTTTGTATTTTTAGTAGAGACAGGGTTTCGCCGTGTTAGTCAGGATGGTCTCGATCTCCTGACCTCGTGATCTACCCGCCTCGGCCTCCCAAAGTGCTGGGATTACAGGCATGAGCCACCGCGCCCGGCCTGAGCCTCAGTTTTCTTATGTATAAAATGTGAAACCCAGCATTTAGATTGGAAAGAGATTTTTGAAATTATGTGGCCCAAACTTTTTATTTCACTTATGCTTATTAGCTCTGACAAGAAGGTTGTGTATTTTTTTTCCTCAGAGACAGAAGCCATGAATGCATCTATCACTTAGTAAGTTAATCAGCATGACCCACTCCGTCCTGAAGCAGGATTCTTAGCAATTGAAGCCTAATGTATTGCAGTACTTGGCACATTTTCATACCTTATGGTGATGGGCCAGGCAGCAATAGGAGATCCCAGATTGGGAGCCCAGGTAGCCAACTGGGTCAGAGAAGGGGAAGTCAGTTAGTCTGGGAAGAAGCAGATAGGTCCTTGTGGTTTGATGGGCTAGGGTGTCATCTGATGAGTTGAGGTGGGAAAAGATAAGATCCGCACCAGGCACAGTGGCTCATGCCTGTAATCCCAGCAATTTGGGAGGCTGAGGCGGACAGATCACCTGAGGTCAGGAGTTTGAGACCAGCCTGGCCAGCATGGCAAAACCCCGTCTCTACTAAAAATACAAAAATTAGCTGGGTGTGGTGGCGTGCGCCTGTAATCCCAGCTACTCAGGGGGCTGAGGCAGAAGAACTGCTTGAATCCGGGAGGCGGAGGTTGCAATGAGCTGAGAACGCGCCACTGCACTCCAGCCTGGGCAAAAGAGTGAGACTCAGTCTCAAAAATAGATTAATAAATAAATGATCCAAACCCAGCCAAAGTCAGGGTTTTCATTCAAACAGATGAGACAATCATCTGACAAAGTCTAGGCAGTAGGACAGTAGATGTAAGAAAAAAATTAGTTTTCAGAAGTTCATGCTGAAGTTCAGGGAAAAAAAAAGTCTTATCATTGACAACTGTTGAGATCCCAGGGCCTATTTCAAATTGCCTAGCATACACACTACATACACAATATCAAAGCTTGGCATTGTCAATATAAACTTCTAGAGTGTAAAATCCACTGCACCCTTTGCCTTAGGAATATAGACCATTTGTAACAAGGAAAATGGTCTTGATTCCTAGTTCAAAAAGATCCTTGAAAGATGTCTCGGGAAAATAGATGAGGGGATGTACTTTTTCCCTCTAAGACTCTTACTCTTTTCATGATATGTTAACCTTTACTCCCATGCCTTTTCTTGATTACGATCAATGTTGCAGTTAATTTTGATTGCAGAAACCTATCTCTGAATTGGCTTGCTGCATCAAATTCAGATTTTAACTAAATTCACTAGCCTTTCTTTACTTGCTAGCAATCAGAAGAGCAATTAAACCATCTTTTGATTCAGCAATCAAAAACAATAAATCCCTTTCATTTAAGTATAGCAATACAGGTGAGGAAATAGAATTCTTTTAGTTATGAGCAGGTAAGTGCTGGCATCAAGATAGAAATATGGTCTCTGAGGAACAGCTACCAATGGAGACAGCTGGTATGAACTTGACTAGGAGATAGAGCCATTTAGGGGCCCAGATCTCAGCCCTATTAGTGGAGTTTTAAATTCAAAGGATAACTTCTCGGATTACCCTTATCAAAGACAGCATTGCTCCAACACCACAGGGTGAAAGTGAATCTTGAGGTGGTGTGGATTTAGGAAAACACCAGGCATTACATTATTACAGATGAATTGGCTTAGAATATCTCATTTTTCTTAGTAACTAAGTGATGGAAGAAAGATGTCATGTCCGCAATATCACTAATAATAGCTAATGAATGTTATTCTCCCACAAAACAGGGGTTGGTAGCCATAGTTGAGTCATGCTGAGTTCTCCAATAGCAATGTCAGCATTCTCCACCTTACAAGTCTGGCACAAGGAGGCACATTTAAGTTTATTTGACAGATAGCCTGCATGCGATTTCTTCAATATTGGAAAATTGCTTCGTCTCAATTGTTTCCCCATGTATCTTAATTTATGCTAATTTTTCCTCAGTCTCACCTTTTTTTTCCCCTCCCTATTGCCAAGTTCATAGACTGTAAATTTTTTGGCATTTCTTTAATTTTGTTACAGAAATAAGTCACTCAAATCATGTCAAATTAACCAGCATTTGGAAGAATTAATATCAAAAATATTTTATTAATTTTTATTTTTTCTTGAGTTTAGCTTATAGTAAAGGGAATTGTACTCACTGCAATTTAAATGGGATTTGATAAACAAATATTTATTAGGTATTTTACTACCTAAAACATACATTATTAACTATAATAGTCTTTTTTAGGAAGCCAGTAAGAGTTCCTCACAATGTTTTACCTATAATGCCTTATGAAAATATTGATATCATGGATTGATGTAGTCAATTTTTCCCCCGAGGATACCTACTCACATATATGCATGATTAAAAAAATATTTTGCAGCTTCTTCAACAATAGGAACATAACATTTTTATTAATGGGGGTCCCAGAGTGGATGGGAGAAAATGGAGTGAACATGGGCCACTAGACAAAAAAGTCTATCCTACCATCCACTAAACAATACTGAATCTGTATGACCAATGTGCTAATTATAAAAGATTGCCATCTGTGACACTCACTCAAGAAAACAAGACTTGGGCTAACTAATAAAGTTGAGATGAGGACAAGGGCATGGCCTGAAATTAGGCACGTGGTATTATTAGTCATGGGGGTGTTAAGGGCAATGGTAAAAATGATATTAATAGATAAGAACAAGGTACATGGCTAGTGTAAAACACTGCTAGCTAGAGCAGAAACTGTTTTGTCTTAAGAAAGCATATCTTATCTGGCCCTGTGGTTGTTGAAAAATTGGGGAATTGATTGATTGCACTTCACAACTGATGGGCTGTGTGGAATGTACCAAATGAGCACTGATGAAGAACAGCTGTTTGTAATTTCCAACGCCAGCATCAAGGAGGCCAAATAAAATTAAGATGATCTGGCATAAAACAAAGACATCATTGTAATCATCAGGATGCTTTTTACACATTGTCCTAAGATCATTGTGTAATTGTCTGACCCTCTTGATAAGTTCTCTGCCACTGATCCAGTTATTTTGAGAAATTAGACCTCCATGATTTTAATCATGAAAAACTGAAAGATGACTATTACAAATTAATGGCCATGCAAGGCATCAGTGGTGGAAGGAATGCTTCCCCATTAGTCCTGTTCAGTGGCTTTTCCGTGCCTTTTTTCTTTTTTAAATAACTGTTTTCCATTTTTATTGAATATTTCTACCTGGAGATATGTGATTTCCTTTTTCTATGGTGGCTGTTTTTTTCTCCAGTGCTGCCTTTTTTCATCTGGTGATGTCACAATACCATACGAGCTGTCCCCTAACATCATAGTTGAATTCCTGAGAATGCTAGATAAATTCTGAAGTGACTGTTCTTGTCACTGTTCATGTTTTATAAATGTTTTTAAAATGTTTCTGCAACATCTAAACAATAAATAAGTTAACTTATAGCTCCATTGATTATTATTTACGGGTAATTGAACATAAACCCTTTTCAGGAAGAAAGATTCTGGAATAAATTAGGAATAATTGGATTAAAAAAAATCTTGGTCAGGCCAACCTTGGTCAAATCAACCTACTCAAATTTTCGTTGCCTTCTGAAGTTTAAATTCTTGATTAATTAGACTAGGGTGGAAATTTAAACTCTAAACCAGATGAATTTCTATAACTACCACATTCTAGCAGACAAAGCATATCTTAACCTTTTGTCCTTAATTCAGCTCTCCAGTGCTTTTAAGAAGTCCAGGTTGTTTACTTAAGGGTTACAGGAAACTTTGAAAGACATTATCTGTAAAACGACATGAAAAATCTGCTATAAAATTAATATCAAATTCAAAGTATTTCTGCTCTCGGATTGTAAAGCTTTTCTGTTTGGGAGAAAAATAGATTACTTCATGTCTTAATCATCACTGTAATCTTGTTAATGAAGTTTCCAGCAGGCACCAGTGAGATGTTGCTAAGATCAGATTGTCATGTAAGCATCTTTGTACTAGTTTAAGACTTTTTCAGGACCTCTCAATAATCTACCAGGATGAACAGGAATACTGAAACTCAAGGCGATCTCTGCTGCTCTATAAGTGTGTTGGAGAAGGGGGTTGCAGTGTTTGGGATGAACAAATGAAGCAAATTTATGTAAATAGGAATCAAGAAATACAGGGTGCCTGCTTAGGGTATGGGAAAATGTTTTATCTTGTTGAGAGCAGAGAAGCAAAAGGAAATGAGAGTTGCACTGTAGAGGTTTACCTCCAAATTTAAAATTCAGAGTCTGGTTTTGATTAAAAGAAATGGTTTTGCTTGGCAACTTTGGATCCATTGCAATGATGGACAGGCTTATAGAGGTTTCACCAACAATTACAAGGCTGTCACCAGTAAATATAGTGTTGGGGAAATATTGGTAAGATAGCTTGACTTACTTCTAGAAAGGAGACATAGTTGTACAGATGTACAGATTACAAGAATAAGCTCTCCATCCACCCATGTTTAATCAAAATAAACTCTAATACTATCTATATATCTCTTACCTATGCAAATATGTTTAGATGGCGTTTCTTTTTTAAAATCTTATTTGTATCCTCACTAATTCAGCAATTCATTTTCTTAAATACTCATGTGTTCACCTATAGCTACCTATAATTGCCCCAGGCTATTGTCATTACTTTCAACCCCATCTGTTTCAACTTGAATTTAGTTACTATTTTTAACCCAAGTGTAAATTGCCTCATTAGCACCACGGGGCTTCTCCCACAGCAATTAACTGCTCCCCAGCAGCAATTAATTTATCCTGGCCTAAGTGATTCCTCTGGCACTCTCCAGCTCCCTGAACTGCCTTTTAAAGAAAAGTCTTTGCCTGCTCCCAGCTGCTTTTGATTCTTTCACTGATGGCGGTTCCCCGAGTGAGGGCTACAATTCATCTTAAAGGATTCAGATTCCTATTATTTAGGAAACCATTTTTAAAGGACTAAATAAGGACAGATTACTAGTCTCATTACATAGTGCAAAAAATGGTAGGTGTGGTGGGGGTGGAAAACAAAGCTCTTACATTGATATAGGCTTTACAAGCACCGGGAATTCTGCAAGGAACTTTTCAGACACTAATACTTAATGTCCACCATATCTACTTTATTCTATTAGCCCATTTTAGAAAAGAGGAAATGGAGGCCCAGGCCCACAATTTCTAAAAAAAAAAAAAAAAAAAAAGCTAGGATTTGAATCTAGATCTGCCTGACTCCAAGACTACTGCATTTTTAAGAGGCAAAAGAAAAAAGTGTTGATAAAATGTAGAATGAGAGTGAGTGCAATTGGAATAAGACGGGAAAGAGTGTGGAGCTGACTGGCACCGTGTTCATGCCACCAAGGGAGCGTCTGTATTTCATCATTGTGTGCTTAGTGCCTCAAGTTCAAATATTATTAGAACGCAAAGTTCCACAAGCAAAACAACACTATGACAGATCCCCCAAAGAACCTATCGTTTCCCAAGGCTTTTCTGGAGAGCCTCAGACTCAGGACAAACAACTCAGGGTAAAAATTTAAGCTTGACCGCAGAGATTCCTTAGTATGATAAGCTGGATTTTCTGATTTAAAGAACCCTTGATCTCCTTCCCACTTCAGAAAAGCCTTTCAGGCTCCACAAAGGACTGCTGGAAAAGAAAAGATTTGGGTAAGGTCCTATTAGTTTTGTCATTAATTCTAATGAATCACCCCCATAAAACTGCAATTCTGTCTCTTTGCTTTTGATAATCATTTGAGATAGCAAGACTTGTGATCATATATTTTAGAGTAAGTGGCTGCATTGCTATCATAAACACACAATGAATATGTTTAGTGATCTCATATACTAATTAAAAAGCTTGAAAGACCTGGTTCTCTGTCAGAGCCCCCAAAACTCCTCGGGAAGAATACCATGTAACAGTCTAGAGCAGACTGTTAACATTTCTGTAAAGGACCAGATAGTAAATATTTTAGGCTTTGTGGGACATAAAGTCTCTGTCACAGCTACTCAATTCTGCTGTTGCAGTGAAAAAACAGCCATAGACAATATGTGAACTAATGAGCATAACCGTGTTCCAATAAAACTTTATTTACACAAAGACGCAGTGGGACAAATTTGGCCCAGTGGCTATACTTTGCCAAACCCTGGTCCAGAGAGTGGTTTTCCAGGAATGATTTCTGGATCAGCAACAACACCTGGGCATTTGTTAGAAATGTGAATTTTGGGGGTCCCACCCCAGCCCTGATTACTGAATCAGAAATTCTGGAGGGCCCACTTCTGTGTTTAAGCAAGCCCTCTAGGTGATTCTGATTCATGTTAAAGAACCACTGATCTAGTGAAAGATAATGTTTATTGAATGGCTGATTTGTTCCAGGTGCTTCCAATATTTTTTCTCATTGAACTTACAACGACACTTTCAAATTAGATACTTTCTCTACAACTGGAGCAGCTAAGGTTCAGAGAGGTTAAATGACCTATCAAAGACTGATGATTATTAAGGAATGGAGCTAAGATTCAATCCAAAGGCTGGCTGACTCCAAAATATATCTTAGCTAAAACATCTCCAAAATTATCCCAGAGATCAATCTAATCCCCCCTGCTGATTTTACAGATGACAGAATTAGGGACCAGATAGATTAGGGAAATTTACCTGGCCTATTTCTTATTGCTCCCAATTTAGTAAGCTTTCCTTTGCACCATGCCAGAATTGCAAAGTGAGCAGAAATCTTCTGCAAGTGCTGGGACAGAATGTGAATACACCTAGAATAGACAATCCCAGGCACTGCTTGGAATGGTGAAAAGCCTCCACTCCATCCAAAGGAAATCTAACAGGTTCAATGCTGCTAAGGCAGATGCTGGAATTGCCTGGTCATTGAACCATCACTTAGGTCTGTGATGCTGGCATTTCATCCAGCCCCTCCCCAGTTCCAGGATATAAAGGCAGAGAGGTGATCTCAGGTGTGTGTTAAAGATTTAACAGGGAAGAAGAAGAAAAGACATTTATTGAGCTATTTATGTTAGGTATTATTCTATCTACTTTGTTTATATTAGTTCAAGTAATCCATTTAAAAATCAACAAGGTAAGAATTATTCCATTATGTAGGTAAGAAAACTAAAGGGTAAAATAAATGTAACTGAATTGGAAAATATCCTACAACTATCTGGACTCTGTGTAACTTCAGAGCTCTTTCTTCTCTTCCATACTATCTGGTGACCAAACCTTGGATGCTGTCTGCTACTTAATGACCTCAGTGTCTGTTCATAAGTTAGGGAGCTGGTCCTGTGCCCTCTACCCTCTAAGTATAACTAGGATATCTCAAAATGCACTGTGTGCTTTTGGGTGAAAGGTTTTGTGTTTGTTTTTAAAATGCAGGTAAAATCAACTTCAAAAATGTGAACAAAAGCAATTGCATAAGAATGAATTAGAATGAACACTCTCATAATTTGATATTTTGGAATATAGTACACAAGATCAGTTTGGTATAATGTCTCTCGCTTTCCCCAATTTCAATGTTTTCTCATACATAACACTCATAAGTCCCAGCCAGAGACCCATAAAGCAATATTTTCCCCCATGTAATGGTTTCCTGCACATAGAGTTCAAAAACATGGTCTCCTGGAAAACATTATAAAGACTTCCACAGTATTAGAATGTAACTCACACTCCTTCAAGATCACTAACACTACTTAAACATATCCCCATGTTTAAAACACCTCTTTCTGTAGTTGTCTTTCCATAGTTTATAAATATCATTCCCCTCCAAAAAAGTTTGAAAGGAAAATGAAGTGTGAAGTTCCTGCCTCAAACCATATATTTTAAACAAAATCCAACTGAAAATATTTTTAAAGCTTTGTTTCACAATGAACTTAAAAATGGAGAAAAAATGGTTCCCTGTTTCTGAAGTGATTATATTAGTTTCCTAGGAATGCCAAAACTAAGCACCACAAATATCTCAGCTTAAAACAACAGAAATTTATTCTTTTGCAGTTCTGGACACTTAACGTCCAAAATCAAGGTGTTGGAGGCTATGCTCTCTGTAAAGCCTCGAGGGAAGAATCCTTCTTTGTCTCCTCCTGGCTTCTGGTGGTTGCGGGTGTTCTTTGCCATTCCTTGGCTTGCAGCTGCGTCATTCCAATCTCTGCCCCCATTTCACAAGGCCACCTTCTCTGTTTATCTGTGACTATGAGCCTGAATCTTCCTCTCCTTTCTCACATAGACACTAGTCATTGGATTTAGGGCCCATCCTAATCTACCATAACTTCATCATAACTTGATTACATCTGCAAAGACCCAATTTTCAAATACGGTCACATTCACAGGTGCTAGGGGCTAGGGCTTGAACATAACTTTTCAGGGGACACAATTCAATCAACTACAGTTATTAGGTAAATATATCTGAATATTACTTCCATCATGAGAATAGGTTTAGAAGTTTTTCAAAATCTTTTCTTTTACAAAAACTAATTTATTATTTTCTAGAAGAAAAATTTGATCTAAGTCAGATTTTTGGTTAATAACCAAAGTAGGTGTATTTACTCCTTCTAGTTGGTATTGATGAATATTATTATTCTTATTAATTTATTCTCTTAAAATGATTTGATAACGACAATAATAATTACAGTAATAACTATATATAAATAACCTACTGTGTCCGACATATATGTAGTGCTAATCTTTTATCTTAACAATAATTTTATGAAGTCAGTATGAGTTTACCCTCATTTTACAAATGAGAAGACTGACACCAAGAGACATTAAGTAGGTTGTCCATTGTCATGCAGCTGAGTAGTAAGTGATATGTCCAAGATTCAATATCTATTTCTTTGGTAAAGAATTCCTGTTTCATTTCACTAAGGCAGGAAGCCAACCTACCCAGCTGTGTGCCAGTATGTTTCCTTTCTTTAGTGTTCCCTGTGCCAAAGTAACTGGAACAGGTGTATTTCCTTGATGTTCATTCAATAGCAAAGATTTGTCAAGGACATTTTCCATGGGTTAGGCACTAGAATTTTAAATAGTTAAATAAGTAAACAAACACAGACTTTAGAGCAGCCTACGTTTAATAGTTGCCAAGCTAGCTAAAGAATGTTAAAACATCATGAATTATTTCACCTTCTCTAACCCTCAAAGCAAGCAATAGCACTCTGCTGTTTGTCTTTATGCAATCAAGATTTGTTTAAATTAATATGCATCTGTGTAGCATCAAGAGCAGAACATGACATAGTCAGAAACAGAGTAGGGGAAAGAGGTGGGAAAAGGGAATGAAGAGGAGAAGGGAGAAGAAACTGGTAAGCCTGTAGCACCAGAATGTTCCTTCTGTCTTGGACCAGCATTTAACAGATTTAGAAGGGAAGCCTGAGGATACAAATCACTGTGGACCTTTGGCTTAAGGCTCCTCTTAGTTGCCAACTACTAACAAGGAATGCCATGACCTGGATATAAGCAAGAAGCCGTCTTCTGGAGTTATGCAGAAATAGGAATGGTATAATTTTTATTTGCCAGTGGCTACTCCTGAACTGCTAAAGGAGTTTTACAATTTATTCCCCAATTGCCCTTTACTCTACAAGTGGAAAACTTAAACTTTTAGTGGAACAGGAATGGCTCAGAGTTGTACAATGAGAGTGTTTTTTGCTTCAATTCCTTAGCTCATGGGAACACCCAAATATATTCATCATTATTGCTCATGTTCTTCCAGTTCAGTTGGTACCTTAGTTTCACATTTGTGGTTGGTTCATTGGAGGACTTGTTTCAATGAAAACATTGTGTGGTAGAGAGGGTAAATCTTGTCTACAGTAGCCAAGAGATGATACTCATGGAGGGCAGAAGAAAAGGAGAGAAATGGTTTCACCACAAGATTAAATAGATGCTCATTCCCTCCTCATAAAAAGGAAAAGAAAAAAATTCTCAAGTTTTTGCAAACATTTTCTATACTATAACTTTGGTTTTAATTATAAAATAAGGAAAGGTCAAAATCAGTGTTATTTGTATTTTTTACTATTTAAAGAGAATATTTAAAGGTAAAATAACAGAAACACTCTATACATGCACAAGTGGTGATCAATTTTAAGTTAATTGTTAATGCATAAAACTGTCATGTCTACCAGCCTCCCTCATACCTTCTATGCAACATGAACAAAAACTAACTCATCATTGTTCCTCCTAAACTTGCTCTTGATCCTAGATTTCCTATGCAGTTAATGGAGCCATTACCACCTAGTCATCCAAGCCAGAAACCAAAGCCATTGTATACCCATGGGGGACTTCTGCTTCTGGTTAAGACTGGATAACTGGCACAGGACTACTGTCCTGCCACAAACAACTATAAAACTGAATAAAATATATGAGGCAACTATTTCTAAGCATTAGACAACAGGCATCACAAAACTGTAATCTCTGAGAGAAGGAAAGCTCACTCTTGCCCTCTATCTGGGGACAATTTCTTGACCCTAGTACAAGGCTGGCATCCAAACATGCTGGAGGACTTCAGAGTTCCAGCCCAACCAGAATGGAGAGACTGAGTTAATGTCATTAATATCTCAGTCATTCAATGGAAACACCGGTAAGGCTCTACTTATGAACAAGGACCACCCTCCAGAATAAGACCTACTCAAGATCCACTGTGATGAAGTCTCAGCCTCCAAACTGTTCCCATGTAGAGATGAATACAGCCACATAGTAGGGACTTGGGAAACACCTTGGACTTTCCACAGATCCATGCTAACAAAGTATAAGACTAAGCCTACCTAAATTCAAGTTGATGGGCCAGCAGTTGAACTACTTCTAGAACAAAAATCAACACTCTTCAAAAGGAGATAATTATCAAATGTCTCCACCATAAATTTTCCACAAAGTTTGTACATAAACAAAAATTATTAGACAGGCAAACAAATCTCATAGTCAAAAAACTAAAGGGTGGTTAATATGAGCCAACCCCAAGAGTGCTCACCTGTTAGTTTTAGCAGATAAAGACTTTACAGCAACCATTGTAAATATGTTAAAATAATCAAAGGAAAATGTGTTCAAATAAGTAGAGGAAAATAATAGTCTTTTCTTTTTTTTTGAGACAGAGCTTTGCTCTGTCACCTAGGCTAGAGAGCAGTGGCAAGATCTCGGCTAACTGTAACTTGAACCTCCCAGGTTCAAGTGATTCTCATGCCTCAGCTTCCCGGGTAGCTGAGACTACAAGTGTGTGCCACCACACCTGGCTAATTTTTGTATTTTTAGTAGAGACAAAGTTTTACCATGTTGGCCAGACTGGTCTTGAACTTCTGACCTCAAGTGATCTGCCTGCCTTGGCCTCCCAGAGTGCTGGGATTACAGACGTGAACCACCGCACCCAGTCTGGAAAACATAATCTTAATGAGGGAAGAGATAGAATATCTCAGCAGAGAACTAAAAGCTATTTTTTTTAAAAAAGCAAATGGAAAATATATAGTGGAAAATTACAATTAAAATTTAAAAGTCACTGTATGTGCTTAATAATAAACTGTAGATAGCAGAAAAAAGAGTTGGTGATCTTGAAGAAAGATCCAAGCGTCTTCCAAACTAAAGAACAGAGAAAAAGAATTGAAGGTAAACTTTCCAAACTGAAGAATGGAGAAAAAAATTGAAGATAAAAAATTTCCCAATGTGAAAAGCAGAAAAGGAATTGAAGAAAAATGAACAGAGGCTCAGGGCCTTTCAGGCAATATCAAATGATCTAAGGTATATGTAATAGAGTCCTAAAAAGTGAGTAGAGAAAACTTATTTGAAAATATACTAACTGAAAGTTCCCTAAATTTGATTACATTGACTTAGATCCAAGATTTAAGCAGTATTAACATAAAGAAAACAATTTATGTAGGTACATAATAATTAAATATATAAAGCCAAAGAGAGAAAATCTGAAAAGCTGAGGAAAAAAAAGACACATTAAATACAAGACAACAATGATACAAAAAAATGACTAACTTCTCATCAGAATCAACGAGGGGCAAAAGACAATAGAATTGTATTTTTAAAGTGCTGAAATAAAAATTTTAGAACTGTCAATCCAGTTTTTGTAGGATTTTTGAAATATCCTTCAAAAATTCTTATAGTGAGACCTGCACTATAAGAAATGCTAAAAAATGTTCTTCAGGCTAAATGGAAATAATACCATATACAACTTCAATCTATAGTGAGAAATGGAGAGCACTGGAAATAGTAAATGAATGGGTAAGTATAAAAGTCATCATTTAAAAGAAAAATAATATAAAGTGAGGTTGGTAGCTATGTGACAGTAAAAGATACAACAATAACAAAGGGAGGGTAGGTGAGTGGAGTTATACTTTTGTAAGATTATTACACTTTTGTAAGATTATTACACTTGTGACATGAAAAGCAGCAAATGGGAAGTATGAGTGTCAGGTATAAAGAGTGAAGTGGTAAATTATTGGACTGTAAATAGTCATTGATAAATACATTTATTATTAGTGCTAGAGAAATCATTTAAAAATAATAACAAAAAGGTAAAGTTTCGTACCCAATAGAGGAAACAAAAGAAATACTAAAAACATATTTTATTAACCCAAATGAAGTCAGGAAAGGAGAAAGAGAGGAATAAAATATTTGGAAAAATTTGAACAAAAGGAAAACAAATAGAAAGATAAATAGAATAGATGACAGATTATCCACAGCAGCTTTATTTATAATAATCTCAAGCTGGAAACAACCAAAAAGTCCATCAACAGTTAAATGGATAAATAAATTATGGTATATTTACACAGTGGCATATACTCTGCTGAAAAATGAAAACCAATGCACACAACAACGTGGATGAGTCTCAAAAACATCTGAGCAAAAAGAAGCCAGATCAGAGATGGTATTATATGGGTCCATTTACATGAAATCCTAGGAAAGATAACACTATCTACAGTGCTAGAAATAAAATCAGTAGCTGCCAGGGTCAGGGATGTGGTGTGTGTGTGTGTGTGTGTGTGTGTGTGTAAGGGAGCTGGGAGTTAACAGCAAAGAGGCATAAGAAGACTTTTAAGTTAATGGAAATGTTCTATACCTTGTTTAGGGTGATGGTTTCACAGGTATGTACATTTGTCAAAATCATCAAATGGTACAGCTAAAGTAAAACATTTGAAAAACTTATCTGTGGAATATATTCTCTTCTCCTTGGCTAGCAGCAAATCCATGCATCTTGAGCCCAGTCTAGTCTCTTTCTAGAATGTCATACTGATCTCAGGTACTATTTGCTGGTGGTTATCAGATTCTTTATTTTGTGTTTTAGTACTAGCCTTTTTCCATCAAAGAGAAAACTTACAGAAATTACAATGGCAGTTAGTACCAAAAGAATTAACAAAGTTTTCCTGTATTTCTGAATTTTTCCTGAGTAAAATTCTGAGTGTTGGAACCATCTGGCTTATTTCCTAGCAAGGAAAATACCGGAGTGGTTTTTTGAAAAAGTGAAGTTTCCTTCCAGGGAAAGTAACTTTTCCCTTAAATGTAGAGAATATGGGGAAATTATAAATGTTGAGAAATATGATTTCAAAAAGTTGTTTTGGTACTTTATCTTTTGTTTCAAATGTTTTAGCCATTTTTAAGCAAATATTTGAAGATTCCTAGGAAATGCAACATGTTATAGCTATTTAAAAGTTGATTTTATTACATCATTTTCCTCCTAATCATCTTGGGTTGACGGTTTCATATTTAATTTGGAAAAAACCCAGTTTGTCCAAGTTTAGATAATGTCTAATTTAATATTAATCTGTTTTCTTATTATTCACTTAGTAGGCTTAATACTTATTTTAAAATTCACGTATACATATTCACACATATATGGCTGGAAAATATTTAAATATTGTGACAATTTTGTTGTTTGAAAACTTTTTACTTAAAAGTTAGAAGTTGAGTTATGTTTAGGAAATGTCAGTTTAATATAAAAAATAAAACCCATTATGAAATATTTTTAAAAGGCTGGATTAGGCAACGGACTTTTTGAGGGACAGCTAGAAAGGGATGCTGTCTAGAGAAAAGAATAGGTGAATAATCTTGAAAATGCATGTAAATATGAAAGGAATCCTTGAGAAAAGATAAGCTAGGAAGCGTAATGAGAAGATATTTGGCAGAAGAATGGATGCCCTAGGTCCGTCACATTTCAGTTCTCTCTTGCAATTTCTGAAAAAGACTCTCATGAGAACAGCCCTCATATTGGAGGAAGGAATCAGATTTAGAAGTGACTTAAAGAAGAATTACATTTCTTCTTCACGGAATAAATTCTGGACACAAAATGCCCTGTTGTGACAGTCACATTTGATCTCCTCCAGTTGCTCCATCCCTTAGTAAGCTCTCCATTGCCTAAACTCAATTAGCACTAAACTGTCTGAAACACTCATAACATGGATGTGATACTTTGTACTGTATTTTGATGAGTTTTATAGCTGTTGGAGGGCAGGGGTTGTGCCTTTTCACGTTTATATCCCTAAAGCCTTGGATAGTGTTGACATATACTAGGTCCTCCTCAGTGATGAGGAAATGTTATTATTAAAGTATAACATGCCCCTCTGACATCTTTTCACCCAACATTGTATCATTTAATATTTACTGCACTGTATAATTGTCAGTTTATTTAGTAGAATTCTCCTCTAGATTACAATATTCTTGAAGTCTGAGACTGTTTTATTCACTTCCTTACTCTCATTGTCTTGCATAACATAAGAGTCTAAGAAATCTTTGTTGGACAGAAGTATGAATGAGAGAGAACTGGACCAGGAGGAGTAGATTTTAGTCCTCTACGACTAATTGGTTCAGAAAAATTGAACAAGTAACTTAGCATTTGTCTGTCAGTTTCCTCATATATATGTAAAATTAAGTACTTTGACTTGGTAAAACTCAAAGACCCCTTACAGTTCTAGAATTCTATGATTTGATGATGATGGTGATAGTTTAAAATAGAAAGTTGCTTTAGTTAAAACGAGTTATTGAGTTAGATGATATCAGCTCTTAGCAACTGGCTTTCTCCTGCCTCCAAACCTTTCATCCTGCAACTCTAAGGACCCCACAAAGGGGTCCTTGCTGAAGATTTTGGAAGTGTCATTATATTATAAATAGCTCCTCATAAGGAACAGACTAGAGACCCCCCAGATAGCAGTAGTTCAATGAGTGAGGCAACCTGTTTAGATTTTGAACTAAAGGTTAATTTACTAAGCATCCTTGATCCTTCTCCAATGCCTGCTCAGAAATAACATCAATTGGTTTGAGGAATTCTCTAAATCTATATCTTACATACACTGTTGAGCACTATGTACACACATTGTTCTAAGCTCCTTGTGTAGTATAAATCCTCACAATACCACCATTTGGCAGATAAGGAAACTGAGGAAAAGATATCCAAGGTTATACAGCTAATAAATGATAGAGGCAGAATTCAATTCATTACTGACACTAAACGAAGGATATTAGAATGGTACAGTTTATAGAAGCTCCCTTTCTCGTCCCCTGCAGGAATGGTGGGGGGTGGTGGGACATTAAGTATGAATAATTCAAACTTTGAGACAATAAGAATACATTGCCTTCATCTCCAAACAGTTTTGCCTATGTGTAGACTACAGAGATGTTTCCCAGACTATTCCCATTTGTTTGGAAAGCCAGTTACCATTCCTTGGAGACCAACAATGGGATTACATTAACTGGTGATCTGAACTTCATCCAGGTCTGGTGTATCTTGGGAGCAGACCTTGTCTGAGAGAATGCAGCTGTGCTGTCAGTCAGCATATTAAAGCAGGTGGGCCTCACTATGAGTTAGAGAACCAAGTAAAGGACTCAAAGGCGAAGGTTTCTATCTCCTCCCAGCCAGAAGATGGAACATTTATCAAGTGGCTCTTTGGAGAGATTTTACTCTGTTGCTTTCCATTTTCCTGGGATTCTTTAAACCTTGTAATGTGGGACATAGAACAAGGGTAATTCTGGTTTATGTTCTTATTCATAATTTCTTTATTCATTATGTTCTCATATTCATATTTAATAAACAGAACTATAACAGAGCCTTTCTTTGACACAGGAGGAGTTATCTGCCGAGATACTGGCAAGTTCTTTCACTCATCTTACAGGAACCAAAATGTTTTGGCCATTAAGTCCAAATCTTTCAGCAAGCATTATTTATGAGACAATCACTGTTATTATTTTGGCTTAGATTCCCAAAATATTTGCAACAGTTTCTGAGTGGGATATGCCTGGCCCTTGACTCGGAAAACTAAAAAAAGGCTCATGTATTTCTTCTTAATAAATTCAAACAGTCCTGGAAACCTCAAATATTAAACAAGCAAAGAGCTCCCAAGGATTTCTAAATTCTCATATTCTGATGAAACAGTAAGTTTTTGTAGTCATTAAGAAGTATACTGTTGGCATGGAAACCAAATCCTTATCAGGGAATGGGTCCTTCCTGTGATATGCAATTGAGTCAGTCAGTTGTTGTCCTGCTTCTGACAACTCCAGGGGCTGGGAACTCACTCTCAGTAAAAGGTTTTTCCCCATTTTTGGACAACTCTAATTTTTACAAAGTTCTTATTTTGATCTGAAATTGTATTACTGCACATTTTACCAGTGTGGATATTCTTTCTTGCTCTTCTTTGCGACCTTCTCTTTCTCTGCTGGACCCATTTAGGTGTTCCTAGGAAACCAATATTCTTATTTCACACACTGTCTCTGGACAATCTAGGTTTCATAGTTCATGTTCACAGTGAAAAGTGTATCTCAAGCCCACACTTTCATACTGAGCTCCAAGTCAATATATTCATCACCAACGTATCTACCTGTCTGCCTCACAGGTACCTCATATTCAATTTATCCAAAGTTGGTTTTACCTTTGATTAGACTCCTGAATTTGGTGAATGATGCCACCATCCACTCAGTCTCCTAAGTCAGAAACCAGAACATTTCTTGGATTTTTGCCACCAGTCATCCATCACTTTTGATAGTGCCCTGTTAAAATCTCACATATATTTTTTCCTGCCCGACTCAACTACCAGTGGTCTTTGTTGTTTCTTGACTAAATTGCATCCCTGCTTCTGGCCTCACCTCCTTCAATCTTTCTCCTTAACTTCTCTAGATTGAACCACCTAAAATTTAAATCTCTTGCCGTCATCTGCTAAAAATTCCTGAATGATTTCATCTTGTGAAAGGATAAGCTTAGTGTATTTGATGGCATATAAGATCCAACACACACACCCATTAGGATGGCAAAAATATATAAATAACTCCTACAACTAAAAAAAAATAAAAATAAAAACAACTTAAAAGTGGGGAAAATATTTGAATAGCTATTTCTTCAAAGATAGATGTATGGCTAATAAACACTTGAAAAGGGGCTTAATAGCTGGGCGCGCAGCAGCTCAAGCCTGTAATCCCAGCACTTTGGGAGGCTGAGGTGGGTGGATCACTTGAAGCCGGAAGTTCGAGACCAGCTTGGCCAACATGGTGAAACCACGTCTCCACTAAAAATACAAAAATGAGCCTGGCGTGGTGACACATGCTTGTAGTCCCGGCTACTCAGGAGGCTGAAGCAGGAGGATCAGTTGAACCTAAGAGGCAGAGGTTGCAGTGAGCAGAGATCACGCTACTGTACTCCAGGCTGGGTGACAGAGGAAGACTCTGTCAAGTGGGCTTCATCCCTGGGGTGCAAGGCTGGTTCAACATATGAAAATCAATAAACGTAATCCAGCATATAAACAGAACCAATGACAAAAATCATACGATTATCTCAATAGATGCAGAAAAGGCCTTTGACAAAATTCAACAACCCTTCATACTAAAAACTCTCAATAAATTAGGTATTGATGGGACGTATCTCAAAATAATAAGAGCTATCTATGACAAACCCACAGCCAATATCATACTGAATGGACAAAATCTGGAAGCATTCCCTTTGAAAACTGGCACAAGACAGGGATGCCCTCTGTCACCACTCCTATTCAACATAGTGTTGGAAGTTCTGGCCAGGGCAATCAGGCAGGAGAAGGAAATAAAGGGTATTCAATTAGGAAAAGAGGAAGTCAAATTGTCCCTGTTTGCAGATGACATGATTCTATATCTAGAAAACCCCATTGTCTCAGCCCCAAATCTCCTTAAGGTGATAGGCAACTTCAGCAAAATCTCAGGATACAAAATCAATGTACAAAAATCACAAGCATTCTTATACACCAATAACAGACAGAGAGCCAAATCATGAGTGAACTCCCATTCACAATTGCTCCAAAGAGAATAAAATACTTAGGAATCCAACTTACAAGGGATGTGAAGGAACTCTTCAAGGAGAACTATAAACCACTGCTCAATGAAATAAAAGAGGATACAAAGAAATGGAAGAACATTCCATGCTCATGGGTAGGAATAATCAATATTGTGAAGATGGCCACACTGCCCAAGGTAATTTATAGATTCAATGCCATCCCCATCAAGCTACCAATGACTTTCTTCACAGAATGGGAAAAAACTACTTTAAAATTCATATGGAACCAAAAAAGAGCCTGCATTGCCAAGTCAGTCCTAAGCCAAAAGAACAAAGCTGGAGGCATCACGCTACCTGACTTCAAACTATACTACAAAGCTACAGTAACCAAAACAGCATGGTACTTGTTCCAAAACAGAGATATAGACCAATGGAACAGAACAGAGCCCTCAGTAATAATGCCACATATCTACAACTATCTGATCTTTGACAAACCTGAGAAAAACAAGCAATGGGGAAAGGATTCCCTATTTAATCAATGGTGCTGGGAAAACTGGCTAGCCACATGTAGAAAGCTGAAAATGGATCCCTTCCTTACACCTTATACAAAAATTAATTCAAGATGGATTAAAGACTTAAACGTTAGACCTAAAACCATAAAAACCCTAGAAGAAAACCTAGGCAATATCATTCACGACGATAGCCATGGGCAACGACTTCATGTCTAAAACACCAAAAGCAATGGCAACAAAAGCCAAAATTGACAAATGGGATCTAATTAAACTAAAGAGCTTCTGCACCGCAAAAGAAACTACCATCAGAGTGAACAGGCAACCTAAAGAATGGGAGAACATTTTTGCAATCTACTCATCTGACAAAGGGGTAATATCCAGAATCTACAATGAACTAAACAAATCTACAAGAAAAAAACAAACAACCCCATCAAAAAGTGGGTGAAGGATATGAACAGACACTTCTCAAAAGAAGACATTTATGCAGCCAAAAGACACATGAAAAAATGCTCATCATCACTGGCTATCAGAGAAATGCAAATCAAAACCACAGTGAGATACCATCTCATACCAGTTAGAATGGCGATCATGAAAAAGTCAGGAAACAACAGGTGCTGGAGAGGATGTGGAGAAATAGGAACACTTTTACACTGTTGGTGGGACTGTAAACTAGTTCAACCATTGTGGAAGTCAGTGTGGCGATTCCTCAGGGATCTAGAACTAGAAATACCATTTGACCCAACCATCCCATTACTGGGTATATACCCAAAGGATTATAAATCATGCTGCTATAAAGACACATGCACAAGTATGTTTATTGCGGCACTATTCACAATAGCAAAGACTTGGAACCAACCCAAATGTCCAGCAATGATAGACTGGATTAAGAAAATGTGGCACATATACACCATGGACTACTATGCAGCCATAAAAAATGATGAGTTCATGTCCTTTGTAGGGACATGGATGAAGCTGGAAACCATCATTCTCGGCAAACTATCGCAAGGACAAAAAACCAAACACCACATGTTCTCACTCATAGGTGGGAATTGAACAATGAAAACACATGGACACAGGAAGGGGAACATCACACACCGGGGCCTGTTGTGGGGTGGGGGGAGAGGGGAGGGATAGCATTAGGAGATATACCTGATGTTAAATGATGAGTTGATGGGTGCAGCACACCAACATGTATACATTTGTAGCTAACCTGCACGTTGTGCACATGTACCCTAAAACTTAAAGTATAGTTAAAAAAAAAGAAAAGAAAAGGAAAGACAAAAGGAAAAAGAAAAGGGGCTTAACATCACTAATCATTAGGGATATCCTAATCAAACTGCAATGAGACACTTTGCATCCATTAGGATGGCTACTTATCAAAAAAAGAAAAGTGAGAATGTGGCAAAACTGGAACCTTTTTGCTTGTAGGAATGTAAATGGTGCAGGCACTATGAAAAACAGTGTGGTAGTTCCTCAAAAATGAAATTACCATGTGATCCAGCAATTCTACATCTCAGTATATACCCAAAATAATTGAAAGTAGGTATGACTTTATTACAGAGAAAAAAAAAAGAATTGGAAGTAGGGACTCAGAGAGATATTGGTACGCCTGTGGGTATAGCAGCATTATTTACACAATAACAAAAAAACAGAAGCAACCCAAGTGGGCACTGATGAATGAGTGAGATGAAAGGAATGAGTGGATCGACAAGAGGTGGCATATACATACACTTATTCAGCGTTAAAAAGGAAGGAAATTCTAACATATGTTACAATATGGATGAACCTTGAAGACATTGTGCTAAGTGAAAATAGCCAGTTAGAAAAGGACAAATACTGTATGGTTTCACTTCTATGAGGTACCTAGAGTAGGCAAATTCATAGAGACAGAAGTGGAATGGTGGTTGCTTAGAGCTGCAGGGAATTAATGTTTAATGGGTACAGAATTTTAGTTTGGAAAGATGAAAAAAGTTCAGGATTGGATGGTGGTGATGGTTGCACAATGATGTAAACGTACTTAAAGCTGAACTATACACTTAAAAATTGTTAAAATGTCCAATTTTAGGTTATATATATTATCACAATTAAAGAAACAAAGATCCTATGGAACCTGATTCTTGGCTAACTGCTCTTGTCTACCAATACATGGTCTGGCAACCCTGAACCACTTGTAGTTTCTCAAACACACTAGGCTCTCTCATGAGTCAGTGCTTTGTGCTGCCTGGCAATGTTTTACTCCTCCTTCAAGCTGCTGCTCAAATCTATGGTGCCCAACCATCCAGTCTGCCTGGAACTGAGGGGTTTCCCAGGATTCAGGATTTTCAGTGTCCACACTGGGAAAGTTTCAGGCAAACTGGGACAAGTTGGTCACTCCACTCAAATCCCAACATTTTATCATTTCCAAATTTGATCAGCATTCTCAAGTGTCCTTATCTAAAAACTTGAAAATTTCAATTTGGAAAGGATCAACATCAGAACTCTGTGATGCACTAAAAGATGTTTATGAAAGTTCATATCTATTCATTAATTAATATTCCTTGAATAATAATGCAGTATATTCTTTGGCTTATGTTATCTAAAATATATTTCTCTGTTTTCTCCATGACAGTGTCATAAAAATCCAGTCAAATGCCTTTCTAAGATCCAGATACACTGTATTGAAATGCATTTCTTTGATCACCAGTTGTGCCTACCTGTCCAAAAAAGATATTAGTCTGTCAGAGCTTGCTCTTTGTGAACTCACACTGGCTTCACGTGCTCAGAGCTGCTTGTGTTATGTGTGTGTGAACAGTTGTTTCAATTAACCCCTCAACAACTTTTATTTGTTTATGAAGAAATATTATATTCTACCCTGTACCCACATTGTAACAGATTTCCTAGGTTTTCAAAATTATTGAAGTTAATAAAAAGAAAAAGGATTTTCCTCTTCTGACCACATTAGATTCAGTGACCCAGTATTAGGCAGGATTTGTGTTACTGAAAGAGTCTCCCCCAACACAGAGCTCCTGCCTGGTAATACCTGGTGAAATGGCTGAGCCCAAAGCAAACACAAACTCTAAGGATTCATAGAAATGTTTGTTTCACATGTAAACCAGCTATGTGAATACACAGTTATTCATAAGAATATAAATACAGGTCTTGATTAGTGGCAAGTCAGCAACATTAAACCAATAATTGTTACCATTTGGAGAGGTTTGGAGGCAGATGCATCTTGGTTTAAACTGATATCTTAAGTAATTGCAGCATTTGTTTTAAGTTTTGTTTCCAAGTGAAAGCAGGCTGTTTCTGGTTGTCCTGGGTTTGGACCATGCACTGGGGAAGAGTGCCTTTTCCCTCTCTGAGGATAGTTTGTTCCCTGCCTGCAATGTAAGCCTCGTAAGAGTTGCAAGTAAGAAGCAAATTTAAAAGGAAAGGGGGGAAAAGGGTTTATTACTTAATGTACAAGATTTATAATAATTTCTTTATCGTGTCACAATAATTGGATTCAACTTTCTATTTCTGCCACTATTACCGAAATATGTTGTTTAAGTTTTAGAGTAAAATGTCATCAATCAACCAGCATGAAATTCACTACCTAGTAGTAGTAAAGATAATGTTATTATTATTATCATTATCATCAGAAAGGTCTGCTGTTCTAATGTGACTCTGCTATTCATACTTGCTCTGCAACTATACCTTTGTCTTTAAGTCTGTTTCATCATTTGTAAAATTGGGATTAAAATTATCTATACTGCAGATCTGAAAGTATAGTTAGGAGACAGTAACATTTACTGAGCATGTGCTGTGTGCCAGGGACTGTATGGCATCTTACATAGATTATTTCACTTAATCTTCACAGCACCCCTATGAACATGGTAATATCATCCTTGTTTTACAAACAGGGAAACTGAAGCTGAGAGGCATTACATAATGTACCTAAGGTCCCATAGTTTTTAAGTCGCAGAGTTAAGATTTGATTCTGCACTGGGCTAAGTCAACTCTACTATATCACATATAGATGTGCATGGACTTCTGTTTAGCTATATACCTACCTGTAGAAATGTAGATACATGAAAAGAGCATTGATTCTCTCATCCAGAGTGGGAGGGGGATTTTATACATTCCTTTGGATTTCCTAAAAAGCCTGTATGATTTCACTGACATCTTAAGTCAAAAGTAAGGGAGTTAAGAGACTCTTCCAGAAGTATCACATAACAAAGGTAATATTTATATAATATTAAAAATTTCACCCATTATTTACATAAATGTACTTAATATCACATTGCATTGAAAAGAAACATTCCACACAAAGCTTGTATTCATTCATGATATTCAAGTGCTACCTAACTTCATGTAATGGAAACAGTTCTTTATGCAATCTGGTATATGAGCTTTAAAATCCTTTCACATGCATTCTTTTATAAAATGCTACTCAGGGAACAAAATTCATCCTAGCTACTGTTGTCTATAAATGTTTCTCTTGCATTTTATTCAAACCAAAGTCTAAACCAAAGATTTTTAGGAAGAACATCCATCTCTCCTAGAATTAGTCTGGTTACCCTTGAAGACATACTCTAATTCTTTCCATTTCTTGTATTTCCTAAATATTTTCTATCCACATTTAGTATTTCTTTAACCAAAGTAATACTCCATACCTTGGTGCTGACACTAATGGAATTCTAAATACTTTCTCCTTGAGTATATATTCCAAAAATATATTTTTCTGGTCCTAAGCTACAGATATTTTGTTTTACACATCAGATATAGTGGTTATGAGAATGGGAAAATTTTTAAAAACCAAAACATCCTTTGAGAAGAAAATGATTGGTAATTACAGTGGTCAGCTACTATCCTAATTCCCTAGTTTTGGAACGGTTTAAACATCAAGGTGCTGTCACATTTCTTTTTATTTTGGTAAATATTAACACAAATTATTCCATTAACAATTCCATTAATTTAAAAAACTGTTATAAAGCCTTTAAACATGACTAAGATTTCCTCTGAGGAGAGAAGTAATTTGTATGTTAACCAACTAGTGCCTTTCGGTCAATTTGCTTCCTAAATTAAAATATGGAAATATGAACTAAATAGACAGACTTGAAATAAAGACCAGTGATGAAAGAGAAGTAAGTTTGTTCTTGAATTATGTGTCTGTTTCTGTACACGTGTGTGTGTGCACTCATGTGCACCAGGTTCATAGGAAAACAATCTTGATTTAATAATCCGTGTGCAAATACTAAATAAGAGGAAGGGAAATATCTCTACATAATTAGCTTATACAGTTAGTATAAACCTAAATTTGGGTTAGAAAAACTATGGGAGAAATACTGTATCATAGTAAATGTAAACTAAAAATCGTATGACAGAAAAAATAATTTTACAAGGCACAATTCAGAGGGCAAATTTAAGAAATTTCCTCTTGGAATTCTTGCCAATCTGAAGCCTTTGAGATCTTTGAATAAATAAAAGTGTGCCTATGTTGGAAATCTTATTTTAGAGCACAAGAGGGTCAAATATAATCGTTTGGATTCATTTTCCCTATTGGATGAAAACCAATAGTTCCTGGTAAGTGTAGTTATATTGAGCCCTATTATTAATCACACGCTCTTCTTATTTTCAGTACTGCCAGGAAACAACTGTGGCAGACAGATTGGGCTGGCACAGAGAGATCAGAAATGGGAGAGCTCTTCCCAAGCAAAGACGTAGGTTAGCCTTGGAGGAGACATGGACAGATTGACCAGACAAATGCAGAAGTGTATGAAGCTCAAACCCAAAGGATTTATTTTCAGTGGGGAAAGAAATATCATAACTCCTGCTGTTTTACAAGAACCTTTAAGTAAATATTAATTCTTCATATACTGAAAAACAAAATTATTTTGGCCCAAACCTTGTTATAAATTTTTCAAATGTTAAAAGTTCTGATTTGGGGTCTGGAGGGCATATAGAGCCTTCAAAGATACTAATAATATAGTATTTATTATATGATACTATTGTTCTTTAAATTTTATGTACACACGATTAACTCTCTTCCAATGATACATTTCTTGAAAAAACATTAACATTAAGAAATACCATTTAGTGTGTTACTATGATTCTAAGTGCCTCAATTATCTGTTAGCATATCTGCAAACTATTACTTGAAAATTATTTTATTTCTGTACATCTAGAACCAATTGCATTCTAATTATAATATGTAACCTTAAACTTTTTTTCAGCGACTTTTAGAACAAAATTTTGTCATATGAAAAATGAGGGAAATTACCAGAGGAGATTCAGGAAAAGTAAATCTGGGTAGAAAATTTCCTTTCACTCCTGAAATACCTATTATTTCCATAAATTGCTCTATAATATTAGTTCTTTAAAAGAATTTGGATAGAGATACACTAAAAGGTTTAGAAAAAAATATCTCTCTGTAGAGAGTTGTCCCCCAATCAGTCTCTCCCCTGTCTCCAACATGCTACTACATCTGGTATTAGGGGCACATTGTTTGTAGCAATTATTTTTTAATGGGAAGAGGGACTCAGGGGAGAAATCCTCAAAGTTTTAAAGGCAAATTCCAAAGTACCAGTTTTAATTTAACTTTATATATACATTTGAAAATTAATGGGCTCTCTGGTAATGCTGCAGCTTTTGGAATTCATTCAGAAAGGGTTTTAAAATGGAAATGCTGGCAGATCGTGAAGTTCAGTGGTATGAATGGTGCCGCTGTAACACTTTACTATGTAGGCATGATGCCCATTGTAACAAACATCCCTGTGGCCATATTGTAATATTTTTAAACTTAAACTTTACATATACACATTTGTTTGAAGGGCAGACCAAAATAAAATATCAGAGTAGCTAGTGGGACAATCTGCTGTACATATGTTTCCCTTTTAATTTAACTTGTTTGGTGTTTATTCTTGTTTGGTTGCCTTCAAATTCATTATTACCCTCCATTTAGTTCACTTTACAAATGAACAGTATGAATCTAGGCTAAATGGCTAGAATTGTGAGACAGCATACAAGAAGAATAAGAAACAAATAATTGGGATGGCAGAGGTAAGTAATTAACAGACAATGGGCTCATCTTAGTTCCTGGCAATTCCAGCTTTTGTTTGCACAGGCAAGCTAGGCTACAGTAGGTGTGAAATGACTAAACTAAATTAGTTCAGCCATTGTGGAAAGCAGTGTGGTGATTTCTTAAAGAATTTAAAACAGAAGTAGTATTTGACCCACCAATCCCATTATTGGGTATATACCCATAGGAATATAATAAATTCTTTTACCATAAAGACACATGCACATGTATGTTCATCACATCACTATTCACAATAGCAAAGTCATGGAATCAACCTAAATGCCCAAAAATGGAAGACCCAGTAAAGAAATGTGATACATATACACCATAGAATACTATGCAGCCATAAAAAAGAATGAGATCATGTCCTTTGTAGCAACATAGATGGAGTTTGAGGCCAAAATCCTAATGCAGAAACAGAAAGCAAAATTCCATATGTTCTCACTTATAAGTGGGAGCTCAACATCAAGTACATATTGGCACAAAGAAAGAAACAACAGACACTGGGGCCTACTTGAGGGTAGAGAGTGAGAGGAAGCAGAGGATGGAAAAACTACATATTGGGTACTATGAAATAATCTAGACACCAAACCCTGTGCCACACAATTTACCTATATAAGAAATCTCCACCTGTGTCCCTGAACCTAAAATAAAAGTTAAAAAAAAGAAAAAGAAATGGTTGAACTGGATAAACTTGAGATCCTGCTCAAAGGTAAGTGATTGATGGGATTGAAATGGTTCACTGTTAGTACTCTGCAAAATATGTCAAAAGTGTCTGTTTCTATCTAAGGGAAATACTCTTTTTCTTGTCTAGTCCCAGTCAACATGTCACACTTCCCACAAAAACTCAGAATCAAACACCTTTTTGGCAGCACATGACCCAAAGCAGCAAGAAGACCCTGGGGATCCACATGGAAGAAGAACACATTATGTGGAGCTCACTAGATCCAGGACCAGGCAAACCAAGAAAGGAAAATCATTCTGAAAACTGTTTTAGATACACATTTGAGTAAATTTATAAGAGACAGAATAAAGGCCCACAACAGAGGAAGAAATATTCTAGCATAACCAGATTTAGGGAGAAAACAGTAACAACAAAGAGGATCAACAACGTTTGAGTAATAAAAGAGAGGAAATCTAAACAGAGTCAGAAATTGAAAAAATTTTTTCACCAACCAAGCTAACGGTTTTCATCAGTTTCCCTTGTGAGGAGGAATTGTGATATTTTGTCATTTGTAATCTGTTTTATATAAACATGTATGAGTCAACTATGTGACAAAATGTAGGTAGTTCTCTTCCCACAGTGAATATTGCCATTTTTAATGACTCTTTTTGTCATTTTCTTAAAGTCCCTAAAGAGTCCTTTCAGCTATTGGCATGGGCCCCTACCTAGTTATTGCAGCATTCCTTGTTACTTTAATAAAGTCTGTGCCTCTAAGGTGCCTTATGTTCTAAACATAGAAAAAAAAAAGTCTTAATTTCCAAGACCCATATTTTAAACTGAGTGACATTTAAGCATGCTTCTCTCAAATGTTTCATCAGTTTCCAAGGCATCATTACCATTTGCACTAATATAAAAGAACCCTTAGGCTGGGCATGGTGGCTCCATGCCTGTAATCCCAGCACTTTGGGAGGCTAAGGTGGGCAGATCGAGCCCAAGTTCAAGACCAACACCTGGGCAACGTGGTAAAATCCTGTCTCTACAAAAAAATAACAAAAAAACAAAAGTGAGGTGGGTGTGGTGGCATGTTCTTGTAGTGCCAGTTGCTCCAGAGGCTGCGGTGGGAGGATCACCAGAGCCCGGGGAGTTTGAGGATTGCGCCACTGCACTCCAGCCTGGGCGACAGAGTGAGAGCAAAACCATTGTCTCAAAAAAAAAAAAAAAAAAAATCCTTCAAGATGTTCTAGTCTAATAGAGAAGAAAATTAGGCTAAGTCCAGATTCCTGAAAGGTCCTACATGACCCTTCCAGCCTCATCTCTATGTTGTGGCCATTACAGCTATATGTCCCTAGTAAGAGGGCCAGGGCCTTTTATATCTCCATGCAATTGCCCACACTGCCACCTCTGCCCAGATTGGCTTGACTTTTCTTGTCTACTTGGCAAATACCTACTTATTTGTAAAAATTTGAGCTTTATATGTTCCCACTCACCCACAATAGGATTGCGTTCTATTCCTTTGTGCCCCAACTGCCCTGTATTACCAAATTGGCTATTCTTATTTTTTTCTATCATCTATACCAGTTGGTTTTTCTTATTAAATTCTGTCCCTGCAGGTTACAAGCTCCTTAGGGGTGATAATTATACCATATATCTTTACAACTCCTGGTCTTAGAACGTTGCCTGGTACATATTAGACGTGCAACTCCTTGTTTAGTTATTCATTCATTCACTCGTTCAATAAATATTTAAAAATGAAATTTCAATTAAACCACTTATTCTTTTATTCTTATTCTTATTCATTTATTCTTCCCAGGTATACATGAATGAGAGTATTTACCCATTAAGAGATTTCACAGGCAGTCTGTAAGTACTGTGTTGGTAACTAAATCAGGAATGGCTTAACATGTTAGTATAAGATCACCAATCTATCTGCATCATGATTACATGTAATAATTTTAACAAGTGCTGTTGTTAAAAATGCAGATTCCTAAGACTCACCTCAGACCTAATTGGAATCTCTACGCATAAGACTCAAGAATCTGTAACTGTAAAAAGCCACTCACGTGACTTATATTCACACCAAAGTTTGAGAATCATTGGATTCCAAAGAGCATGAACTTTAGAAAGTGAGGGATCTGAGCCAAGGCTCCAAATCTACCCTTTATTTGCTGTATGGCCTTGGAAAAGTAAACTAACCTCTTAGAGCCTCAGTTTTCTTACTTATAAAATGAATATAATAATGTCTCCCCATTGGGTAATTGTAAGGATTATGTAAAATAAGGTAAACCACCTAGAACTGTGCCCATGACACAGAAATGTGTGATAGTATCAATTATCTCTTTGTCTCCCTACTCCAGCTTCACTTTGTCCCTCAAATTCTCTTCAGCAGTCAGACTACCTGAAAACAATCGCATATGTCCCTTAGAGCTCCGCTGTTTAGAGTTTAAGCAATCTTGACATCACCATAATAATTTTGAATATGATTGTTTGAACTTTGCATACGCTAAAATATTCATATTTTTATTAAATTCTCCTTGCAGGAGAATTAAATCTCCTTGCAGGAACTAAATGGATTTTGAGATGGGTTATATAGAAGTTTTACTTTGGCAGGAATGGACACCCCCTTTCTCATTTTATGCCAAGACTTGAAATCATGTGGTGGCATCTGCAGGCATTCATTGCCTCCCTATTAATTTCAGAGACTGGCCTGGTGCAAATTAACTTTTCCTCCTATTCCATGGAAAAACTGATATTTTTATGATCTTTCATAATATTGCCATTATTGTTGCAAGAATCTTATTCCAAAATATGGAAAAGTTTCTTCCACTTCTACGCCTCAGAAAATACTCTTACCATTTGTCTGTTTTCCTTTTTTGAAAAAGTGTGTGGCCTGAGTTCACTTTGTAATTGTTGGAAAAGAGAAAATATAAATTTCCCATATTGAATTTTCTGATGTACTTAGTAAGGTGAGAAGAATTTTTGCTAAAGGTGGTGATAGAGGTTCATGAGATTGACTTAGTGTTCTTATGTGTTATCTCAGGCAGATGACTATCCACAATTAGTTCTCATATGACTTTAGATGATGCTAGTCTATCACTGGTTTCTATAAATTAGGTTCTCTGTTAAAGTTGATAGCATTTTTATTAGTATTCATGTAAAAAATACTAAAACATTTTAAATAAACCTTTGGGAAATTGTGGTGCTAATCACAGATGGAGAAAATAAACCTTATTATAAAAGAATCAAAGATATAATGAAACATGAGAGAAGCAAAATATTTTATTTGGCCCTTTAATAATTCCAAATGGCAACTATTATTGAAATATTTTTTTCTTTTTTTTTTTTTTTTTTGAGACAGAGTTTCATTCTTGTTGCCCAGGCTGGAGTGCAATGGCGAGATCTCGGCTCACTGCAACCTCTGCCTCCTGGGTTCAAGCAATTCTCCTGCCTCATCCTCCCGAATAGCATGCACCACCACGCCCAGCTAATTTTTTTTTTTTTTTTTTAGTACAGACGGGTTTTCTCCATGTTGGTCAGGCTGGTCTCGAACTCCCGACCTCAGGTGATCTGCCCGCCTTGGCCTCCCAAAGTGCTGGGATTACAGGCATGAACCACCGCACCCGGCCTACTGTAATACTTTCTAAAAAAAAGACTATGTTTTATCCTTACCTACATTTGAAACTGAAAATCTTGTTTTTTGTCCTATTATATTCTTATCTCAGCCTACTTCTCTTCAGTTACCTTCTAAATGAGATTCCATAGATATTCAAGTAAACATCAGTCAGTTGTGTGTAGCTATCTCAGCTGATTAAGAATTCTCTGCAGTCCAGTTCCATTCACCCTCTTCTTTTCATTAGTAAAAGAATAATCTTTCCCCTTATACTAGAAGACGTTGTAAAAATTAGTACCTGGTTAGTAGAAAATTAGTCTTGGGAGCACTGAATATGGAAAACCTCCATCTCTGAATGGAAGCATATCAACCTGTCATTTTATAATTTCAAATGTAAATTCTACCCTTCCTAGAAGACTGCTCCAGTGGAGGGCTCCAGCTTGCTTTAACTTGTTATGGAGAAACAATTATAGGGAGATTTTTGAAGACAAACGTTCAATGTGGCATTAAAAATGTAGAGTTTTCCCCCTGGCATGACTATACAAGTGTTTACATATCTACCTATTTGTTTGTTCTAGAGTCGAACTCATTTTATGGCTCTGTCTTTCTCTAGCTACACAAACACATCTTAATCCATTATTGATGTCTTTTTGCTCCTTCCCTAGAATCTTTTCCATGTTAGTTATTCCAAACCATCCATATAGTCCTCAGGAGCCCAATCTCTTTCCCTCAGTCTTGAAACTCTAATGTCCTTTTCTGATTTATGTAAATAATACATGCTTATTGTAAAAAATAAAAATGGCAAAATAAAAATGAATAAGGGATAAAATTTAAATCAGCATCCCCAATTTTACCACCCAGAAATTCTCTTTAAGCTACTATTAATATTTTGGTATATTTCACTTCAGTCTTTTTTCTAGGATACACAATATGTACTATGACACTCATATATATTGTATAAGTTTTTAATCTTGTTTGTTCCACCTAAAATATTTTAAGAATTTTTTCATGTTAAGAAATAGTTTCCCTAATGTTATTTTTTGTAGTTGCATAGTATTGTATGAATGTACATGATTTGTTACCTAGAAATATAATAACACTGTAATTATCATCCTTATACATATGTTTTCATGGGCAAAATGTGATTAGTATTTACTTAAGATGCATTTCTAGTTTTAAAAAATGTGACATATTTAAGGCTCTTACTGAGTACTGGCAACTTTCACTCTAGTTGTATTTAAGAGTACCTGCTTAATTCTGCCCTCACCAACACTGGGTGTTATAATTTTAAAAAATCTTTGTCATTTGCTCTGGGAGCTTATTGTATTAACTTGAATTTTTTGAACTGAATTAGTTAAATATTTTTGTATGTTTTGGGCCAATTTTATTTCTTCCTATCTAAATTGCATTTTCTACACTTCTATCTATATTCATCACTTTTCTTACTGACATAAGAAATCTATGGCCGGGAACGGTGGCTCATTCCTGTAATGCCAGCATTTTGAGAGGCCGAGGCAGGTGGATCACAAGGTCAGGAGTTCGAGACCAGCCTGGCCAATATGGTGAAACCCTGTCTCCACTAAAAATACAAAAATTAGCTGGGCGTGGTGGCAGGTGCCTGTAGTCCCAGCAGTCTACTCAGGAGACTGAGGCAGGAGAATTGCTTGAACCCGGGAGGTGGAAGTTGCAGAGAGCTGAGATTGCACCATTGCACTCCAGCTGGGGTGACACAACAAGACTCCGTCTCAAAAAAAGAAAAAGGTCGGGGGGCGGTTCCAAAATGGCCGAATAGGAACATCTCCAGTCTATAGCTCCCAGCATGAGAGACACAGAAGATGGGTGATTTCTGCATTTCCAACTGAGGTACCGGGTTCATCTCACTGGGGCTTGTCAGACAGTGGGTGCAGGACAGTGGGTGCAGTGCACCGAGCGAGAGCCGAAGCAGGGTGAGGCATCGCCTCATCCAGGAAGCACAAGGGGTCAGGGAATTCCCTTTCCTAAGCAAAGCTGTGACAGATGGCACCTGGAAAATTGGGTCACTCCCACCCTAATACTACGCTTTTCCAATGGTCTTAGCAAACGGCACACCAGGAGATTACATCCCGTACCTGGCTCAAAGGGTCCCACAGCCACGGAGCCTAGCTCATTGGTAGCACACAGCCTGAGATCGAACTGCAAGGCGGCAGCGAGGCTTGGGGAGGGGTGCCCACCATCGCTGAGGCTTGATTAGGTAAACAAAGCAGCCAGGAAGCTCGAACTTGGTGGAGCCCACCTCAGCTCAAGGAGGCCTGCCTACCTCTGTAGACTCCACCTCTGGGGGCAAAGCATAGCCAAACAAAAGGCAGCAGAAACCTCTGCAGACTTAAATGTCCCTGTCTGACAGCTTTGAAGAGAGCAGTGGTTCTCCCAGCATGGAATTTGAGATCTGAGAAAGACAGACTGCCTCCTCAAGTGGGTCCCTGACCCCTGAGTAGCCTAACTGGGAGGCACCCCCAGTAGGGGCAGACTGACACCTCACACAGCCGGGTACCCCTCTGAGACAAAACTTCCAGAGGAACGATCAGACAGCAGCATTTGCTGTTCACCAATATTCGCTGTTCTGCAGCCACTGCTGCGGATACCCAGGCAAACAGGGTCTGGAATGGACCTCCAACAAACTCCAACAGACCTGCAGCTGAGGGTCCTGACTGTTAGAAGGAAAACTAACAAACAGAAAGGACATCCAAACCAAAACCTCATCTGTACATCACAATCATCAAAGACCAAAGGTAGATAAAACCACAAAGATGGGGAAAAAAACAGAGCAGAAAAACTGAAAATTCTAAAAATCAGAGCGCCTCTCCTCCTCCAAAGGAATGCAGCTCCTCACCAGCAATGGAACAAAGCTGGACAGAGAATGACTTTGATGAATTGAGAGAAGAAGTCTTCAAATGATCATACTTCTCTGAGCTAAAGGAGGAAGTTCAAACCGAGTGCAAAGAAGTTAAAAACCTTGAAAAAAGATTAGACGAATGGCTAACTAGAATAACCAATGTAGAGAATTCCTTAAATGACCTGATGGAGCTGAAAACCATGGCACGAGAACTACATGATGAATGCACAAGCTTCAGTAGCCAATTTGATCAACTGGAAGAAAGGGTATCAGTGACTGGAGATCAAATGAATGAAATGAAACGAGAAGAGAAGTTTAGAGAAAAAAGAATAAAAAGGAATGAACAAACCTCCAAGAAATATGGGACTATGTGAAAAGACCAAATCTACATCTGATTGGTGTACCTGAAAGTGATGGGGAGAATGAAACCAAGTTGGAAAACACTCTGCAGGATATTATGCAGGAGAACTTCCCCAACCTAGCAAGGCAGGCCAACATCCAAATTCAGGAAATACAGAGAACACCATAAAGATACTCCTTGGGAAGAGCAATTCCAAGACACATAATTGTCAGATTCACCAAAGTTGAAATGAAGGAAAAAATGTTAAGGGCAGCCAGAGAGAAAGGTCAGGTTAACCACAAAGGGAAGCCCATCAGACTAACAGCAGATCACTTGGCAGAAACTCTACAAGCCAGAAGAGAGTGGGGGCCAATATTCAACATTCTTAAAGAAAAGAATTTTCAACCCAGAATTTCATATCCAGCCAAACTAAGCTTCATAAGTGAAGGAGAAATAAAATCCTTTACGGGCAAACAAATGCTAAGAGATTTTGTCACCACCACGCCTGCCCTACAAGAACTCCTGAAGGAAGCACTAAACATGGAAAGGAACAACCAGTACCAGTCACTGCAAAAACATGCCAAATTGTAAAGACCACAGAGGCTAGGAAGAAACAGCATCAACTAACAGGCAAAATAACTAGCTAACATCATAATGACAGGATCAAATTCACACATAATAATATTAACCTTAAATGTAAATCGGCTAAATGCTCCAATTAAAAGACACAGACTGGCAAATTGGATAAAGAGTCAAGACCCATCGGTGTGCTGTATTCAGGAAACCCATCTCATATGCAGAGACACACATAGGCTCAAAATAAAGGGATGGAGGAAGATCTACCAAGGAAATGGAAAACAAAAAAAGGCGGGGGTTGCAATCCTAGTCTCTGATAAAACAGACTTTAAACCAACAAAGATCAAAAGAGACAAAGAAGGCCATTACATAATGGTAAAGGGATCAATTCAACAAGAAGAGCTAACTATCCTAAATATCTATGCACCCGATACAGGAGCACCCAGATTCATAAAGCAAGTCCTTAGAGACCTACAAAGAGACTTAGGCTCCCACACAATAATAATGGGAGACTTTAACACCCCGCTGTCAACATTAGACAGATCAACGAGACAGAAAGTTAACAAGGATACCCAGGAATTGAACTCAGCTCTGCACCAAGCAGACCTAATAGACATCTACAGAACTCTCCACCCCAAATCAACAGAATATACATTTTTTTCAGCACCACACCACACCTATTCCAAAATTGACCACATAGTTGGAAGTAAAGCTCTCCTCAGCAAATGTAAAAGAACAGAAATTATAACAAACTGTCTCTCAGACCACAGTGCAATCAAACTAGAACTCAGGATTAAAAAACTCACTCAAAATCCCTCAACTACATGGAAACTGAACAACCTGCTCCTGAATGACTACTGGGTACATACCGAAATGAAAGCAGAAATAAAGACATTCTTTGAAACCAAGGAGAACAAAGACACAACATACCAGAATCTCTGGGACAAATTTAAAGCAGTGTGTAGAGGGAAATTTATAGCACTAAATACCCACAAGAGAAAGCAGAAAAGATCTAAAATTGACACCCTAACATCGCAATTAAAAGAACTAGAGAAGCAAGAGCAAACACATTCAAAAGCTAGCAGAAGGCAAGAAATAACTAAAATCAGAGCAGAAATGAAGGAAATGGAGACACAAAAAACCCTTCAAAAGAATCAATGAATCTTGGAGCTGGTTTTTTGAAAAGATCAACAAAATTGATAGACCACTAGCGAGACTAATAAAGGAGAAAAGAGAGAAGAATCAAATAGACGCAATAAAAAATGATAAAGGGGTTATCACCACCGATCCCACAGAAATACAAACTACCATCGGAGAATACTATAAACACCTCTATGCAAATAAACTAGAAAATCTAGAAGAAATGGATAAATTCCTCGACACATACACCCTCCCAAGACTAAACCAGGAAGAAGTTGAATCTCTTCATAGACAAATAACAGGCTCTGAAATTGAGGCAATAAATAATAGCTTACCAACCAAAAAGTACAGGACCAGATGGATTCACAGCTGAATTTAACCAGAGGTACAAGGAGAAGCTGGTACCATTCCTTCTGAAACTATTCCAATCAATAGAAAAAGAGGGAATCCTCCCTAACTCATTTTATGAGGCCAGCATCATCCTGATACCAAAGCCGGGCAGAGACACAACCAAAAAAGAGAATTTTAGACCAATATCCCCGATGAACATTGATGCAAAAATCCTCAGTAAAATACTGGCAAACCAAATCCAGCAGCACATCAAAAAGCATATCCACTGATGAAGTGGGCTTCATCCCTGGGATGCAAGGCTGGTTCAACATATGAAAATCAATAAATGTAATCCAGCATATAAACAGAACCAAAGACAAAAATCACATGATTATCTCAATAGATGCAGAAAAGGCCTTTGACAAAATTCAATAGCCTTCATGCTAAAAACTCTCAATAAATTAGGTATTGATGGGATGTATCTCAAAATAATAAGAGCTATTTATGACAAACCCACAGCCAATATCATACTGAATGGGCAAAAACTGGAAGCATTCCCTTTGAAAACTGCCACAAGACAGGGATGCCCTCTCTCACCACTCCCATTCAACATAGTGTTAGAAGTTCCGGCCAGGGCAATCAGGCAGGAGAAGGAAATAAAGGGTACTCAATTAGGAAAAGAGGAAGTCAAATTGTCCCTGTTTGCAGATGACATGATTGTATACTTAGAAAACCCCATCGTCTCAGCCCCAAATCTCCTTAAGGTGATAGGCAACTTCAGCAAAGTCTCAGGATACAAAATCAATGTACAAAAATCACAAGCATTCTTATACACCAATAACAGACAAACAGAGAGCCAAATCATGAGTGAACTCCCATTCATAATTGCTTCAAAGTGAATAAAATATCGAGGAAACCAACTTACAAGGGATGTGAAGGACCTCTTCAAGGAGAACAACAAACCACTGCTCAATGAAATTAAAGAGGATACAAACAAATGGAAGAACATTCCATGCTCATGGATAGGAAGAATCAATATTATGAAAATGGCCATACTGCCCAAGGTAGTTTATAGATTCAATGCCATCTTATCAAGCTACCTATGACTTTCTTCACAGAATGGGAAAAAACTACCTTAAAGTTCTTATGGAACCAAAAAGAGCCCGCATGGCCAATTCAATTCTAAGCAGAAAGAACAAAGCTGGAGGCATCATGCTACCTGACTTCAAACTATACTACAAGGCTACAGTAACCAAAACAGCATGGTACTGGTACCAAAACAGAGATACAGACCAATGAAACAGAACAGAGCCCTCAGAAATAATACCACACATCTACAACTATCTGATCTTTGACAAACCTGACAAAAAACAAGCAGTGGGGAAAGGATTCCATATTTAACAAATGGTGCTGGGAAAACTGGCTAGCCACATGTAGAAAGCTGAAACTGGATCCCTTCCTTACACCTTATACAAAAATTAATTCAAGATGGATTGAAGACTTAAATGTTAGACCTAAAACCATAAAAACCCTAGAAGAAAACCTAGGCAATACCATTCACAACATAGGCATGGACAAGGACTTCATGTCTAAAACACCAAAAGCAATGGCAACAAAAGCCAAAATTGACAAATGGGATCTAATCAAACTAAAGAGCTTCTGCACAGCAAAAGAAACTACCATCAGAGTGAACAGGCAACCTACAGAATGGGAGAACATTTTTACAATCTACTCATCTGACAAAGGGCTAATATCCAGAATCTACAAAGAACTCAAACAAATTTATGAGAAAAAAACAAACAACCCCATCAACAAGTGGGCAAAGGATATGAACAGACACTTCTCAAAAGAAGACATTTATGCAGCCAAAAGACACATGAAAAAATGTTCATCATCACTGGCTATCAGAGAAATGCAAATCAAAACCACAATGAGATACCATCTCACACCAGTTAGAATGACAATCATTAAAAAGTCAGGAAACAACAGGTGCTGGAGAGGATGTGGAGAAATAGGAACACTTTTACACTGTTGGTGGGACTGTAAACTAGTTCAACCATTGTGGGAGACAGTGTGGCGATTCCTCAAGGATCTAGAACTAGAAATACCATTTGACCCAGCCATCCCATTACTGGGTATATACCCAAAGGACTATAAATCATGCTGCTATAAAGACACATGCACATGTTTGTTTATTGTGGTACTATTCACAATAGCAAAGACTTGGAACCAACCCAAATGTCCATCAAGGATAGGCTGGATTAAGGAAATGTGGCACATATACACCATGGACTACTATGCAGCCATAAAAAATGATGAGTTCATGTCCTTTGTAGGGACATGGATGAAGCTGGAAACTATCAATCTCAGCAAACTATCGCAAGGACAAAAAACCAAGCACTGCATGTTCTCACTCATAGGTGGGAATTGAAAAATGAGAACACTGGGACACAGGAAGGGGAACATCATACACTGGGGCCTGTTGTGGGGTGGGGGGAGGGGGGAGGGATAGCATTAGGAGATATACCTAATGTTAATGACGAGTTAATGGGTGCAGCACACCAACATGGCACATGTATACATATGTAACAAACCTGCACGTTGTGCACATGTACCCTAGAACTTAAAGTGTAATAAAATGTATATATATATATATATATAAAATCTTCCCATATTAAAGATCTTGACATTCTACAAAAATAATTAATAAAATCCGAACTGTTTAAAAATGGTCAAGGTCATGAAATAACCAACCATTCAAGTTTGCCTGGGACTGAGTGGGGTTCCCAAGACACAGAACTTTCAGTGCCAAAAGCAGGAAAGTTGGGCAAATAGCGATGCGTTGGTCACTCCGCCTCAGAAACTTTTCCAGATTAAAGGAGACTAAATGTACCTAAATACACGATGTGATCCTGAAGCAGGAAAAAGAAGGGGGAGTTTCCCATGAGAAACAGAAATAATTTATGAAATTTGAATAGCTCCATACATTAAATAATAGTGCTGTGTAAATATTAGCTTCCTAATTTTGATCACTGAGCTGTGATTGTGGAAAAGAATATCCTTATTTTTGGGAAATACACACAGATGGTGTATACTGAAGGGGTTAATTGGCATAATGCCTTCAGTTTACTCTCAAACATTTTGGGGAGAAAGAGAAAGAGGGAGAATATAATAACATCAACGTGGTAAAATCTTAACATTGCTGAATATAGGGGAAAGGGCATATAGAAATTTTTCACACTGTTTTGGTATAAATTTGAAATTATTTCAACATAAAAGTTTATTAAAGATGTTAATTGTCTGCCATGTACTACAAATAAATTAGATTCTCTGTTAAAGTTGGTAGCATTTTTATGCTACCTCAGTTTGTCATTTGTCTCTTCATTTGTTTATATTGTGTGAGATTTTTGTTTCTTTATTTTATGACTTGGAAATTTTAAATTGCCCTGCATTCAGCTTTGTCTTTCTGAGAGACTGCATATCTTCCAGAGCAGGCATGAATCTGCCTGATGATTTTCATCCCCAGTTTTTTTTTTTCTTTTTTTTATTATTATTATTATTATTATTATACTTTAGGCTCTATGGTACATGTGCGCAACGTGCAGGTAAGTTACATATGTATACATGTGCCATGCTGGTGCGCTGCACCAGTTTTTAGCAAAGTGTCTGGAACCTATTGCTGTCCAATAAATATTAGATAAATTAGTAAATATAAATAATCTTTTTGGTTTTGTCCTGTGCTTTTAGTCTTAAAAGAGACTTCCTCACCTCTAAAGAAAAACATTTTTACATATATTTATTTCTAAATCTTTACAGAATTTAATATTTTTGTAGCCTATTAATGTATATGGAGTTTCCTTTGGTATACAGCATGAGGTAGTGATAACTTTTCCCTCCTCAAGATGAATTGTTTCAGCACTATTTGTAAAGCAGGTCTTCCTTTCTATATAGTTTTGAAATGCCACCTTCATTATATACTGAATCTTATATCCTTATAAGGAGAGAGAGAGGGAGAGGGAGAGGGAGAGAGAGAGTGAGTGAGAGAGAGAGAGAGAGAGAAATTATTGAGAGCATGGACTTCATCCAGAGCCAGTCTGAATTGGTTTAAATATTGATGGTCAGGCCAGGTGTGGTGGCTCACTCTTTGCTTTTAATCCCAGCACTTTGGGAGGCTGAGGCGGGTGGATCACTTGAGATCAGGAGTTCAAGACCAGCCTGGCCAACATGGCAAAACCCCATCTCTATCAAAAAATACAAAAAAATTAGCCAGGCATGGTGGTGCACACCTGTAGTCCCAGCTACTCAGGAGGCTGAGGTGGGAGAATCACTTGAACCCAAGAGGCGGAGGTTGAAGTGAACCGAGATCCTGTCACTGCTTTCCAGCCTGGGCAACAGAGTAAGACTCCATCTCAAAAAAAAAAAAAAAAAAAAGGAAAATTCAGTTTTATAATCTCAGGCTATTTAATCCTTTATTTCCTTCTCTTTATAAGGAAGATAAATAATATCTAATTTAATAGAATTTTAAGGGATAAAATAAGTTTATAATAAACAGAATAAATACTGATGCATAGTAAGCATTATGAAGTATTTGCTATATTGTTTTTTGAGCTCCTATACTATTATTTAAATAATGTTATATGCCTCTTGTTCTATCTCCTTTAGTTCTGTACTGTTTCCTTTCACTTTCTGGAGTCTAAGTTTATATCCTTGGCACTCTATTCTCTGTTTTCATAGTCTCTTCTTTCAAAATAGACTCTACTGTCAAGGCTTCAAATACCATTTTGTGCAGATGATGAAGAAATCTAACACTGTAGTTCTGGCCTCTCTCCTGAACTCTCTGTCTTCTGCTCTATTGAATAGAGCATTCCAAAAGAATGTCTTACCATAGTTTTAAACATAATATAATATGTCTCAGTGTGAATTAGTTTTCTGACCCTTTGACATTGGCCAATATCATAATTTCTTTATCATTCAGGCTTTCAATTTCATCTATGCCTTCTCCCTTCCCAATCTAACCAATTATCAGATATTGATTTATTTTAATAATGATTTTCTTATTTGGCTTTCCTGCCATTCTGACTATAGTCAGAACCTATCTCAACATCTACACCTCCCTTATCCCCTTTTCAATCCTGGCATCTGATGCTGACTCATCTTAAAATGGGAGTGTGGAGAAATCGAAAGTCTAATAGTTTTTTATTGGCTATAGGCATAAATCTTAAACAGTAGGATTTAAACTCCATAAAGGGAAGGATTTTCATGTATTTTGTCCACTGCTGTAACTCAGTGCCCAGAAGAATTCTAGGCACATAGTAGGTAATATGATAAATGAACCCTTATCCTGACATTCAGGGACTTTCATGGTTTGCCTTCAACCTCTCTTCCAATGCACAAACGTCTAATCCAGACTGACGAGTCTGTTCCATTCCTCTGGATATAATTTAGATATACTCTTCTTGGTTCATTTGCTGTTAGTCATCTACTCTCCTCTTCCAATCATACTACCTTTCTCCTCTCTATCTTTGTAAATCCTTTTTGCTTTTCAGGGACCAGCTAAGTCCCAAGGTGTCTGCTTAATCTGTCTTGATCAATTGATCTATGCTAATCTCCATCATCCTATAATGTCTATAGCAGTTAAAACTTATATTGTTTATCTTTTACTGGACAAATGCCTCCTCTCCCCGAATAAATGTACTCTGTCTGAAGGTATGTGTGCCCTTTGGCATCTTCTGCATGATAAGGGTTCCACTCACTCTAACTAGCAACTGTCGTCTTCTGATACTCAACCTGAAATACATTTTAATAACTTCATTTCATACAGCATTCTATTCTTCAGACTCAATATTGCAAACAGAAAAGAAGACTTTATTCCTGAAGTGTATCTGATGGAAAAATGGAGACAGAGATTGAGTTACTTAAGCTCTACTCAATTTTCATCTATTGTTCTTTCCATCAAGCCAAATTAGCTGTCCTTCTTTAGCTGACTAGTAGGAAAAAGCAGAAAAACCAGAAATTAAGGGCATTTAAGAACGGCTGCCTTCCCTCAGTCCTGGATTTCTAGGAATATTTCAGAAATCTGTGGTTATTTGTTACAAAAACTGGGGGAAGATTTTACAGTGGCAAGTCCTGTGAGATGAGCACCTTAACTAAGTGATCAAAGTGAATATCACTAGTAGGTGACATATTAACATCATGTACACCTGAGACTGATGCCCCGAGAAGGGCACACTATCACTTCAGTGTTATTTATGACCAAAATACACAACCTGCACCCAACCATGAGACTATGTCACACAAATCCAGATTGAGGAACCCTCCACAAAATGACTGCTCAGTGCATTTCAAAAGTGTTGAGGTTGTGAAAGACAAAGGAAGACAGGACTGCCACAGATGGGAGGAGACTAAGGAAACCTAACAATTCAGTTAATCACTGTGTTACTTTATTAAACACAGTGTAGGATCCTGAGTAAAATCCTGGACCAGACAAAGGTCATTAATGGAAAAACTGACAATATTTAATAAGATGTATAGATTGGTTATTCGTATTATATTGGTGTTGATTATCCAGGGATTTTATTTTTTATTTATTCATTTTTTTTTTTTGAAATGGAGTCTCACTCTGTTACCCAGGCTGGAGTGCAGTGGCATGATCTCAGCTCACTGCAACCTCTGCCTCCCTGGTTCAAGCGATTCTCCTGCCTTAGCCTCCTGAGTAGCTGGGATCACAGGCATGCACCATCAGGCCTTGCTAATTTTTGTATTTTTAGTAAAGACAGGGTTTCACCATGTCGGCCAGGCTGGTCTCGAACTCCTGATCTCAGGTTATCTGCCTGCCTTGGCCTGCCGTGCTGGGATTACAGGCATGAGCCACCACACCCAGCCCAATTGTCCAGTTTTGATAACTGTAATTTGGTTATGTAAGTTGTTAACATTAGGGGAAGCTGAGGGAGGTATATATAGGAACTCTGTACTATTGTGCAACTTTCTATAATCTGAAATTATTTCAAAATAAACAGTTGAAAAATTGAGGGGGGGCATGATGAATTTCTATGTTCTTGCATTTAAAAAATTACCAAGCTTGAGAGTCACATCAATCATTGTCATTCACCAATATGATCACTTTAACCTTTTTAATGTGTGTGTAATGTGGGATCCCTTTCAGCATGTGGAAGGGTCATTAGCTGTGGAAGGCACACAGGCTAGACAAGAAAAATTTGGAGAAATGATTCTCAGTGATATACAGCATTCATTCAACAGATATGCCAGGTAGGTGCTAGGAATACAACTATGAACAACATAATAGATTCCTGGCCTCTTGGAGTTTACAGTCTTATTAATAAGGAAGATAAAATCAGAACGTTTGTTTTCTGTTTGTTTGTTTGTTTTTGTTTTTGCAAAAATCAGAAGGTGGATTTCTTAGTATAAGGCCATGGGGGCATAGAGACTTGTGTCAAAAGAAGAAATTTGCTACAAAAGTTGGAGAAGGTATTCAAATTGTTAAGGTAGTGGTGTGTGTGTGAGAGAGAGAGAGATTGTGTGAGTGTAGTGTGTGTGGTGTGCTCTTGATGTGAACCAGTAATACTTGCAGGCAGGAAAAGGCAGAAAGGTGAATTACAGGAGAAAAGTCGGTAGAAGGTCGTAAGGGGGACAGACTGAAAGGAAAGAGGGAAGGGAGGAAAGGTAGAAATGAGAACAGTTAAAGTCATTTAATAATACCACGTAGGCCACTGGCCTAACTGCAAAGAAGGCAAGAAGGTCGCAGGGTAATGAAGGCCTCCTCTAAGTGTGATTTCAGAAGGTGTGGGTGAAAAGGGTAGAGAAAAAGATTGGGGATGGGAGACAAGCAAGAGGAAAACATCAAATTGGGGACTGCTGAGATGGGGAATGGAACATGAACATGGTATGGAAGGAAGGATACTAGCCGCCTATAAGTGGGAAAGGAGACCAACCGGGTCGTACCCAGGCGGTGGCGAGCGCGCCCGGGGTGCGGCTGGCCCAGCCCGACCCCGAAGGGCTGGCGAACGGGGGGCGCCTGGGCCGGGCGCTGGGTCGGGGAAGGTTGCGGGGGCAGAGGGGGAGGTGTGCGCAGTGTTTGGTGATGTCATTGCAAGTCAGTGAGCGGTGAAATTTAACACCGGCCGGATTTGCTTGGCTCCTCTTCTTCCAGGCAAAGCAGCCGGCGGCAGTCCACGCCGAGCGCCTGCAGTTGCCACCGGCCCCCTCGCACCGACTTGATTTCCGAAGTGGGTGTGTGTGCTTGTTTGACAAATGTTCGGGCGCGGGCTGTTTCCAAGGACTTCCTCCCCCACTTCATCTCCTTCCCTACCCCCACCCCTTTCTCCTCCCAGGCCCAAAGCAGAGGACTCCACTGGAGTCACAGAGTCGCCTTTGAACCGCAAGTGAACTTGAGTGCTGCACTAGCAGCCCGGCTCCCGCTGCCGCCGGCGCCCCGAGGCCTCCCAGTGAGGTTTACCTCCTCGCCCGCCGTCCCCGGGGAGCGCAACCCTGGGCTCGTTCGTTACCGAGCCAGAGAGCTAGGAAGCCTGTCCTCCCCTTCGGGTGCTATTTCCTACCTCCTCCCGACTTCACCCCCTCGCCTCCTTTTTTTCTTGTTGCGGGTTTGAAGCATGGTTTTCATGTGACTGTTTTTTCCCTTTTTTCATGGACAGTACCTGCACCCTAAGCAGTTCAGAGTTGGCTTCTGTTTTCCGTTAGCGCTTTGCTGCACGGACAAATGCATACAAATGCATTTAAGAGCCCACAGAACAAGGCGTGGAAAAGTCTCCCCCACGGCAAAAACGTAAGTAGCCCACCCGCCGGGTAGGGTAGGGGTTAGACCAACCCCTCTCTCCACCCCCTGGTTCTGCTGAGCCTGATGTAGATCTGAGGTCCGGCTCCTTGGCACTTTTTGGCTTTAGGAGCGGCCGAGTACCCGCGGTATCTTCCCCTTGTCTTCTCAGCTTGTAAAATACCGTGTTTGAAAGGATGCCTCGTGCCAGCAGATCTCAGACAGTTTATGCTAAAGCGGTCTTTTGACTCGAGAGGAAAAGCTCGCTGGCGCGAGTCCCAAGGTCCAAGGCAGCGGCTCCCGAAGCTCCAGAGCTGGGCTCCGACGATCTCTCTGGCTCCAGCTCCCGCCACCCTCGCGCCCTCCTCCCCTTCTCCTCCCGCAGGGCCCTGTCGAGGTCCTGCTTCCCCGAGGTGCTTCTCAGGGCGTCCAGCCTGGCGATTGCTGTGACGCTAGAGGTCCCCCAGGGTCGGTGTGCGCAGCCTGGACCACTGGACTCAGGCGTGAGGAAGGGTCGCCAGCTGGGGGAAGGGGGTGACTGCAGAACCTTGGGCGTTGGGGGGTTGCTTTACCCACGGGCTTAGAGGCAATCCCTTCTGGTTAGAAGGCCAACAAACGTTGCCCATCTGAGCCGAGGCTGCGCGCTGATCATTGCCCTGTCACTGGGGAAGTGGCACTCGCGGCGGGGACTGTGGGGGGAGCAGGACATGGGGGCGGGCCTGCCCCTCCTGGGGAGGTTTTGGGCGGGTCCTGACGGGCACCCCACCTCCCCTTTGGGCGCTGTACCTGCTCCCATGCCTTCCCTGGGAAAAGGGCGTGGACCAGGGGTTGCGCGGCTTTGGCTGGATGCCCTGGTCCCCCTGGAAGAGGTCAGTGGGTTACACAAGTTTGCTTCTGGCCCCTGGGCGAGAAGGGTGAACGCGGCTGTGGAAGTCTTCTGCAAAGAGGCTGTCCCTCAGGAGGGTAGGTGGGAGGAGGGCGGGGAACAGAATTGACCGTGTCAGCTGAGGGCAGGCGGAGGCGGGGTGCGGAGAAAGAGCGCCTTGTGGTCGTGTTTGTATGAACATGTGCTTCCCAGCCGCGTGCAGCCCAGCCTGGCTGGGGCTCGCGCGCGCGCTCTCTTCCGACCCCTGGAAGCCTCGCTGCTGGGCTTCCCAGCTGACCAGATAAACCTTCCCGCACACCCCCATCCCCATGCAACAGTGAAGAGGAAACCTCCCAACTTCCTCAACCTCGTGCGGGCAGCGCGGTGCTGGAGGCTGGGGAGTCCCTGGAGCGAGTAGAGGTCAAGCTCTGCGGGTTGCCTTCTCAGAGCGGCTCACACAGGTCGCATGGGGTTCCCAGGCAGAAGATTTCCCGCCACTATTCTCGATAAACATCCCTCTGTGTGGACCAGCCTGGAGAGTCGGGGGTTGCAGCCGATCCTGCGGAACTGACAGATCTTCCCGCTGATCAGGGGCGGATGCAGAGAGGCTCTAGCCCCGCCATCCTGGAGACTCCAGGAGAGACGGAGTGAGGCCCTACTGCAGCTCCTGCCCCGAGGGCTTTCCCTCTGCCACCGCGCGAGGCCCACGCTGGTGACTAACACTCCCCTTGGTAGTTGTGACTAACCACCCGGGTTAAAGCAGATCTGCTCCTGGGTTCTGTCTTGTCTGGTTTACACTTCCCTTCCAGACGCTCCCAGAAAAGGCCCTGCATAAATTCTTGGGCAGTTTGGGGTTTGTAAATTGGGTCCAGATGATTGGGGGGAGGGAGGCAGAGAAACCAAATAGAATGGATTGCACCGGAGGAACCTCTGAAGAAAAATTACAAAACGTGGAATGGGAAGAGAACCCTTGTGCAGAGACGTGGGGATGAGTAGCAGGTTCTGGATGAAGGTGTTTGTCTCCCATGACCACCAGAGGCCTTGCAGCCCTTGGTTATCTCATAATATCCAATTTGTTCTATTACAGGGGCCATTGGGGATGGGCTGCAGAGAATTAAGGGTAATTCATAATTACATCAGATTACAGAACTCACAGCTCCAACCACACATGCAAACTTGGGAAAGATGGTTAATGATTGGGCTGAAAAAATTGTTTCTAGAAAATCCAATTTTCATAAATAATTTGGAATTTTTCAGTTTGAAAATAATGCCACCAACCCTTCGGAGTTTGAGGCAGGGCGGGGCGGGGGGGCTGGATTTGGAAGAAGTAGCTAATTTATAATGTCAGGCCACTGAATTAAACCTTAGAGTCTCTGATGAAATCCCTGAGTTTTATTTTCCTTTTGTGGTGATGTTTTGTAAGACAGGGAGCGCTTTTTAAAATCACAGTTCTGATTAGTCACCCAAAAACAGTTCCAGTTTAAAACTGGATCTTTACAGACACTTTCTTTCATGGGGTCTTTCGTATAGGTTGCCTAATGTGAATTTGTAGAATTAATAAAATTAATGAAATCTCAAAGTCAGCTTTAGATACCTTAATTTGACATATTATCAGAAGGTCTCCGAGGCAGGCTATTATGGTAATTAAAGACTTTTATAACCAAAAAGGAATTTTGGAATATAAAGATCTATTTCCTAGATGGCACGAAATTCTATTTTTTAAAGTTACTTAGTTATCTTTGTGTTCAAATAAATTTTTAAAATAAGCTGATGTCTCAGGGAGAGTAAATGTAATTTAAGGAAAGTACTTTTGAGTGTCATTTAGACATTCTGCTTGTTAATTTGTGAACAGCAGAATAAAAGTAAATTTTATTATGGGAATTAGAATAGCTGTGCTAGTTTCCTTGCCATGCCTTCCAACTATGACTTATTTTAGAATTTGTAACTCTAATGAGAAGTAAAGACAATTTTATTTTCATTCTCATAAAAGGCTAACATTATTCTGTCATTCATTTATTCATCATTCATTAACCTATTTATTCAACACATGTTTACTGAGCTCCAACCATGTGCCCAGTGTGGTTCTAGGCAGTAGAGATACAATGATTGAGTATGACAGATCCACAATTGCTGCTCTCCAGTCTAATAGAGGAAATAGTAAATGAAACAACCAAGTATAACGAAATGAAAGGAGGATATATACATGAGGGGCACCTAGCAGTCTTGGGTGGGTGGACAGGGGAGGAAAGGATAATACTGGAAGGAAAAGGTAACCAAAGGAAATGAAATCTAGACTGAGACCTTACTGAAAAGAACATGAAATTTTCCAGACAGAAGGAACAATAAAAGGCTCAGAAGTGAGACAGCACAGTGCATTTGAGGGCCTGAAAGAAATGAAGTTGGTTGGAGTACACGTTCTAGGGAAGCAGTGACTGGAGCTGGAGCTGGAGAGATAAACAGAGACCAGATTTGGAAAGGCCTTTAAACCATGTTTAACAAGCAGAGGTTAGGGAGACTTGACTTTTCTTGATTTTGGAATGAGTGTATAGGTAGAAGATGCCAGATAAGTTATGTATTTGTTGAAACTCAAGACCACCTGATTGTTTCATTGACTGAAGATTATCTGATTCATTAGTTCACTTGAAAATCTTTATCTAACACTAGTATGTGCCAGGAACTTTACTAAGCTAGGCAATAGTTTAACATTCTCTGTGGTGTTACTAGGACAGACTAGTTTAGATGTATTTTTCTTCCCTCCTACTGACCGGACTCTAGACACTTTGATTATATGAAGTTCTTAAGCATTTATCTCCCTTGCACTGCATGAATTGCTTGAATGCTTGGAATTTAACCAAAAGCTCTACAGGTTGAGTACTGCTCATCTAAAATGCTTGAGACCAGAAGTGCTTTGAATTTCGAATTGTTTTGGATTTTGGAATATTTGCATATATATAATGAGATATCTTGGGGATGGGACCCAAGTCAAAACATGAAATTCACTTACGTATCATATATACCTTATACACATAGACTGAAGTTAATTTTATATAATATTTTTAGTAATTTTGTGCATGAAATGAAGTTTTGACTGTGACCCAGAAAGTCAGGTGTAAAATGATTCCAGTATGGCATCATTTCAGCCCTCAAAACTTTTCAGATTTTGGAGCATTTAGGACTTTGGATTTTCAGATTGGTGGTGCTCAACCTGTAGTATACTTCACACTGGTTTAGCTATATAACTACCACCTGAGTTGAATTAATAGTCTGAAAAATTCATTGCAAGTAAGTTAGTGACAGTACTACTTTGCTCCCTGAATCATCCAACTTTATGTCCACTGCTGTGATGAAAATCTTTTTTCAGTTATTTTGAGAGGAAAGAACAGAAATTTTACTATTTCTCGATCTTAGTAGCTAGTAGAGAGCAAAATCTGTAAAGCTGTCATGACTTAGAGAAGTTCTTGGCATGTAAACGTAGCGTGGTGGAAATTGTTGAAATTATTGATGTATATCGTGTGTGTGTCTTTCAGATTTGTTCACCATTTTCAATTGGTTTAAAAGGCCACCAACTCATAAAAAGTTGTCTATTCACAAGATTTCACAAGTCCTTCCCACTATTATAAATTGAATCTATGTAGGAGTGAGCATCAGTAGCCTGAAGACATAAGTTATAATACCTAAGAGTCTCATGGGTACCCTAAGCAAAAGATACCTCGGATTCCCCTAAAGCAACTTGGATCTTTTGAATAAAGAGGAAGTTGAATAGCTCTAAGAATCATCTAGGTACGATGCCTGGAATGGATATTAGTCATTTACATGTTCTGAGTATGGTCTTTGGATATCTATTTTCTGTCTTATCCTCTTTAGGCCTTTACTTTCACATGTCTGGTTATGTTTGGACTGTTGCTGGTGTCAAACTGAAAATGTGACTAGCAGCCAGACTCATGCAGAGTGTTTCTTATTTTGTTAGATATCAATATCTTGGGTTATATTTTTTGAGCCTTTATTAAGTGTTTGTTACCATATTGTTGACTTCTTTTGGATATGGTCTGATTTTGTTAAATGTCTGAGTAACTGTAACCCTATAACTTTGTATCAGTGACACATGGTCCACATATACAAACCAGTGAATGAAAACAAACATGTTTTGAATATTCAAAAATTGTTCTTGTTTAATAAACCAACTAGACTATTTGTGGGAGTAAACGAAATACATGAATGAACAACTTAGTAGACTATTTTAGGTTACTTAAATAGTATTGGACCAAAACTATAGGAAGACCTTTACAGTTTTGTGGTTAAACAACAAACCGTTTATATATATGTGTGTGTATATACACACACACATATATATACACAAACCCTTCATATATATGTGTGTGTATACACACACACACACACACATATATATAACATTTTGCTAAGTAATTTGCTTTTTGTCTTTTAATGCCAGTATACTAATGTGATCTCATCATACACACAAATTATAGGATTTTACATTTGGAATGTAAAACACAAAAACATAAAATTTGTATTATGTCATCACATAATAGATGAGTCAGCTAAGACCCAGAAGAGGACAAAGAACAGCTGCTTCCGTAGAGAACTCTACCATCTACTGCTAATGTGGAAACTTGATAAGTTTTATTTGTTGAGGAAATGTATGATAAATGTAGTATCATAAGGGGGAAAACCCAAAGAAACAAACAAACCTAGTCCATCAGACATTTCCCAAGAATCTTGGATTCATTAAATACCCATATACAATGATGGAGTTTGGCTCTTTATCAAACTGACTATGTCAATGAAACTTCATCCTTTCTCTGTGTACCCACTTCAGAGACAAGAAAGCTAAAATGAAAATTAAGAAAAAAAAGAAGAAGGCTTCCATATATGCTACCATAGCAGATTTTAAAAATTCTATTTCCCTTCTCTTTCTTTGGACATCTAACTAAAATTGCCTGTATTTTTTTTTATTTTTTTCCAAGTGTTAAAAGAATCAAGTCCATAAGGAAAAAGTGAATTCCTCAGTCATTGGGAGATAATACTTTTGAGCATTTCCTTTTAAAAAGTATTTACTGTCAATTTCATGTAACACATGGGTACACTAGAGGTAAAAATGAAGACCTGCTACTTGCTCAGATATTTACTTTCATAAAAGGTAGGACTTATAGGAGTATAACAAAGTCACAATTAATCTATCAAAAGTACAGAGGTGGGGGAAAGATTCATTCCCCTTTAGAGATGACGGGAAACTTCATGGAGCAAGTATTGATTTAATTAGGCTTTGGGTGTACTTAAGAATGATAAGGGGAGACTGGGAGGGCATTTCAGACATATACAAGGTCTTTCCAGTGGATGGAGAATAACTTTGTATGGCTGGAACTTTGGAGATATCGGGGTAGTGGGATCCATATTGCTAAAAAAGGAAATTGAAGCTGAATAATAAGGGCCTTGAATGCATTGTAATAAACTTTTCCTGTTCTTTTTCAGTTGGCTATTAGTTTTGGTTGTAACTAGACAAAAAGAAAGAGAATCTATTTTAGTCATTGATCTCTACCAGTCCATTAGTCATCAGCTTTCATACATAGGTACATTTATGTAAGGTATGGCTCAACTGGTTTGTCATAATCCCCTAGGATCACCTGTCTAAAGAATGATGTTTGATGTGCTCAGGTTTTCCTGCCTCACACCAGGAATGGACTTGTTAACATGTTTATTTCCATTTTTCTCCACTGAGGTCACTGGGGAAGTTTATGAGTTTGTTGAATTGCTAAATGAGTAGTGCTGGCTGTTGTACTCGTCATTAATTATTTTTAAGGGAAAAGTGCCTGTTGGGTTATTTCTATGCATCTGAGTGAGCCTGATTACCTTGGGCAGGTGAGACATGCTTCCATTCACATTCAACTTTCTACTTAAGACAGCATAATTGAGATGCACTATCCTTCATTGACTGTAATCCTAAGTAAGCAGTTTTCTAGTCTCACTGATATGTATCCTGCCAGTTATATGTTGAAACATAAATTTGAAAGGTAAATAGCCTCCTTACTCAAGCTCTAAATCACATTAGGATACATCCTGGAGAGCCCACACATCATTTTAATCTTGCACAATGGTCCTCAACCTTGTTTGCATATTAGAATCACTGGAAAATGTTTTAAAATGCCTGTGCTATGGACACATTAAAATCAGAACCTCTGTGGGGCAAGGAGAGAAAGATCCAATTATTAGTAGTTTTTAAAACTCCCTAGGTAGGCCAGGCATGGTGGCTCATGCCTGTAATCCCAGCACTTTGGGAGGCCGAAGCGGGCAGATCACCTGAGGTCAGGAGTTCGAGACCAGCCTGGCCAACATGGTGAAACTCCGTCTCTACTAAAAATACAAAAATTAGCCGGGCGTGGTGGCAGGCGCATGTAATTCCAGCTACTCAGGAGGCTGAGACAGGAGAATTGCTTGAACCTGGGAAGCAGAGGTTGCAGTGAGCTGAGATCGCTCCACTGCACTCCAGCCTGGGTAACAAAGAGTGAAACTCTGTCTCAAGAAAACAAAAACAAAAACAAAACAAAACTCCCCAGGTAATTCCAGTGTGCAGCCAAGGGGTAAAAAGATCCAAACAGGCGGACTTTATATCATCTCTTGAGAGTCATTTATTTTAGAGTAGTGGTCCTCAGAATGTAGTCCCAGATCAGTAGCATCAGCACACCCAGGAACTTGTTATAAATGTGTATTCTTGAGCCCCACCCCAGACATACTTAGTTAGAAATTCTGGGGGTGAGGCCCAATTATTGTTCACTAGTCCTTCATGTGATTCTGATCACACTAAAGTTTGAAAACCACTGACCTAGTGCAGTAGGAAAGGATTTTAAAAGGGCCAAATAGTATTTTAGGGTCATGTCATGTTATAAAATTAGATATATGTGATTTAAGCAAAAGTAAAATCTATTTAGATGTATTTTAATAACATTGTAAATATAAACACAGTGAATGTTCTAAATAGTTTTTTCTCAGAGTTTGGTACACATACAATCTGCATTAGAATCACCTAGTTAAAATGCATGCATCCTGGATATTCATCGCAAATTTTTGAATCATAATCTCTGTGTTGGGGCCCAAAATCTGCATTTTTTACAAGTTCCTCAGGTGAGTCTAACATTTGGGAACCATCCATCTAAATGAATAATGCCATATATAAGAATGTTTCATAGGCCTCATTACAATATATGGTTTAGTTATTTATCCATATCAGCTAAAATCTCTGCAATGATTCAGTTGATTTGTTTGTAGAGTTAGTGACAGTTGTTAAGTATTCTATCAAAACCTTGTCTTATAAGAGCTGTGCTCTGGACTGAGTACGGCCATAGAATGTTCAATTTTAAAATTACTAACAAAGAATAAATACCATTTTAATACAAATGAAATTTGTGTTCCATTATAAATAGTCTAATTTTATATTTACTGGCTTCAACTTTGTAAAAAGATCATCTTTCTTACATTAAGATGCTCCTTATACTAGTTGGTAAAGGTAAAAAACATCTTATTAGTAATAAATAGAAAATGTACCAATTACTACTAGTACATCAGGAATTTAATAAAAAGGAATTAATGGTTTATAGACAGCTCCGTAATCACTCCTTGCGGTACTGCATTTTACAAATACATCATTTGAACAGTCCCTGGGTTAGAATCAAAAAGAGAATCAGGGTCTATATTAGCAAAATTAGGTAATGAAGTATTGTTTTCAGCATGCTTATCATCTCTCTTCAAAATTATTTCTATAATTTTCATTTTGGAGGTAGATACAGCCAATTATGAAGAATGTTCAACAAAATTTATTAAAAGTTTGGTTATACTAGCAATGTCACAAAACATTTTTGCTTAGATAGCTCATCAATACTAATGGACATTTTAATTTGTAGTGATTGGGTATTGTGCTCATAGCTACTAGTAATCAAAATGCTCAGTGTTGACATCTACAGGCCATTGCTATTTTCAAAACCAAAAAATCATGAATCTAGTACCAGTGATTTAAGTATGATATTCAAATGGCTTTCACATATAACCATTAATTTAAACAAATAAATAGCTGGTTCCATTAATTTATAATCACTATAGTTAAGCAACTGTAATTTGGGTTATTTTTGTGGAAATTTCTACTACTTTGTATGAAATTGCATATATGGTAATTTAACATAATATATGATAATAATACCACCTATACTAGTTCATATTTATTGAACGTTTCCTATGTGCCAGGTACTGTTTTCTGTGCTTTACATGAACTTTTTAAGTTAATCTTCAGAAAATCTTATGAGGTAGGTTTAACAGATAAAGCAACTAAGGCATAGAATGATTAAAAATGTGCCCAAGTCACATAGTAAGTGGAAAAACTGGAATTTCACTTCATAGCCTTTGGTCTTAACCACTATGAATATTAAAATATCATGCTATTTAAAATAATTGCTTAATTCTTAATCTTGCATAGACTGTTTTGGATTCTATATGGTTGTAAATGTCCAAATAGTAAGTTTTTCCCAAATGCTTTTTTCTTTTCCTAGGAAACCACTTCTTCATTTTATTGTACTATGTGTGGCTGGGGTTATTGTTCATGCACAAGAACAAGGTAAGAAAATTACCTTCTAATTTATTCGCTTACTTAAAAATTCTACTTCCAGACAGAAAAATTACATAACTTTTAACTCATTATAACTGTAAATTCAACATTAAACAATAACAAAAATTCCACCCAGTACCATGAGAATGCAAGATTAAAGAAACCAATTTTGGGGGGAAATATGACCTTTAAGAAATTACTCATATCTTCCGTCTGTGAAATTGCTTACATTTTTAAGCAAACTCTATAAAAAAGAAGTTTTGTACAATAAAAAGGCTTTGCTTGTGACTTCATTTTAAGTGGGAGTTCTTGGGGGTGGCAAACTGTGACTGAATTACCTTTGCACTTCTTGATACAACAAAAGCATATAATAAATGTTCCGTCTAGATTTGCATCATTAAGAAACAAAATGGAATTTGCATACTAGTGGGCTTAGGATTCTATTTAATTCAAATGGAGAGGTTTAGAAAATAAGCCTAAACCTGTTTTGTTTGTGCCTGCTAGTTAATTACTCTGGTAGTATGATGATAGAGTTTCAGGAGTCTATGTATATCCTAATTCATTCATTTAAACATGATCGAAGCATCTTCTATTTCCTGTGTAATATCCTATTGCCAATGATTGGAAATGTAAGTAAGGTAATGTCTATAGCATCAAAGTGAAAAAAATGCCTTTGTCAAAGGTAAAAAACATACCAAAGTCAAAGAGACAAATCCTAGAACTGTGCTGGACCTACAGATAATATTACCAAGGCCTCAGATTTTTTTGTTTGTTTGTTTTTCTCCTCTGCCTTAAAGGTAGCAAAGGGCTCTTCTGCACAGAGCTGCCAAAGCATTAATTCTTACAGATCCAACTTTTCAGTTGAGTGATCCATTTGATGAACCCCTTGTCAGTTGGATCAATTGATCAAATAACAGTAAGAAAAAGACAAGTAAACAAATTATGAATGAAATATGTGCAAGGTAGAGAGAGGGCAAAAAGGAAGAGTGGTACTCTGGTTGACCAAATTGACAAGTAGATACAGATAAATATTCTTTCAAATATCACATAGATGAATTAAAATATTTCTTAGAAGACATTTTCTAAATCTCTTTTATGGGAAATGATTAAATTAAGCCACATGTCACATGTAACTTCATGAAAAACTATTCTTAACCAAGGCATTTACGTTACTTCATTTAGCTTGAAGTGGCCATGAAGAGGAGAAAAACTCTCTCTTAATTTATTGTTATTACCACTGTTACTGTTTCTGAGAACTTATATAAACTACTAGTCACTGTGCTATTAGAATAGACATTTACTTCACTGCTGCCTCATCGCAGGGTTTTGTAATTATGGCCATGATAGAATTGCGGAAACTAAGATTAAGGAGAACAGGTAACCACCTCCAAGTAACAGCTTAATGAATGGAAGAACCAAGATTTGAGCTCATATTTTGACCGCAAAGTCTACAAATTCCTTAAAATTGAGGCTCCTAGAGCCACAGAGAAGATAAGGAAGAGAAGAATACAATTATTAATTAAATGTATATTTTGTGTCATGTCCTTTGCTGGTACTTTACATATATTATTCTAATTATCATAATGAACCTGCAGAGTAGGTATTATAGATGAAGAAACTGAGACTCAAAGAAGTGGCTCACCTACAGCTTAGATTTGAATCTAGATCTGTCCATCTCTGAAGACAAAACTTTTTCCCTTAAACATCCTCTCGCTTCACAGTTGCCAGCCACTGGCATTACGAGTTTAATAATTTGCCAAATATATTATTATCGAAATATTAGAAACCCATGCAAAGAAAGATATAGGGAAAATTAAATATTTATGAACTGATTTTTTAAAAATCTAGAACCAACAAAAGGAATAAATGAAAGAAACAACATATTTCTTTCACCCTTAAGATCTCATTTATGGAATGTAAAATATGTTCTTTTATTTCAGAGCAAGCATCATAATTTTCAGTTTTATACACCTAAAATTTTATTGCCAGTTCTTAACAAAGAGAAAAGTCCTTTAGAAAACCTCTTAGACTTTAGAAAATTGAATATTTTTGAGCACAAAAAAGAAATGGAAATAGTATATTATCAGAAACTTAGAAACACTTTTTTCCTAAAATAAATTTTCTGATTAAATTGGCATGATGCAATTTGTAATGTCTAATCAGGAGACTGGAAAACCATTATCAGATAAATTGTGTTTTGATATGATCACCAATATTATTTATATTAATACCACTGAATATGTATGAGTGAGAGATTATCCTAAGTTAGACTTACCAGAAATAAATATTTGTGTGCTTATGAGATTTTTCAAAACTTAAAAATGTATATCAAAGAATTACAAGTACCGTACAAAGTTTAAAGGCCAAATTGTATGACAAAACATATAGCAAAAAGCAGTGTCCCTTCCCCTTACCCACTCCTAGTATCGTCTGCCCAAACTCTTTTAGCACCTTCTTTTGGTTTTAGCATCAATATTTAATACTATAATATGTTTAAATATTATTTTGACTTCCTATTATTAATGATGAGGACTTAACATTTCTATACTATTCTCTGTGTCCTCTTTCCCTCCTTCTATTCTCTCAATATAGTTTTATCCAACTTTTGGTTAAATTAATATTCACAATTAATGTCTTATTATGACCATGTGCATATTTTTTTATCACTGAGCCATGAAAGTCTATATTTTTTTCTTGTAAATATTACAAGATTGCCTCCTTTTCTGTTTGCTTTATGTGCTATGTCACTACCACTAAATCTCAGATATTTTGAAATATATTTTCCCCCAAAACACAACAAGTACTCCAGAAATTTGATTTTTTTCTTGGAGATGTTCCTTCTGCATGCTAAAATTCTGTTCTGCTATGGACCAGTAGTTCTCTAAGCTTCCAGTAGAGCTGATATCTGTGTTAGATGGAGTTTCTTGGAACTCTTATTTCATTTTTCATACTCTATTTCCTTATTTGGGTACAGCATATCCTCCAGTTGCATCCTGAGAATATGCACTTGGGTGGTGCATTTTTTAGAACATTCAGTTTCTGAGAATGTGTTTATTCTCAGTCTTACAGGTAGTTCAGGTGAGTATAAAATTTTAGGCTGTAAATATTATTCCCTCAGAATTTGAAATATTTTCATCTTTTGCCTTTTTTTATCTGGCTTGCAGACTTTTTAAATCTGATGTTATATTAATTCTTGATCCTTTATATGTGACCTTTTAATTTCCCTTTTAATCCCTTAAAATCGTCTGTTTATCTTTGATGTTTTGGAATGTTACAATAATCTGTCTTGGTATAGGTCTTTTTACAATTCATTGTGCTAGGCACTTAGTAGGCCTTTTCAGTGTGGAAGCATCCTTAATTTTCTGGGAATTTTCCTGTGTTATTTTTTCTTCCTCTTATTTCCTCTTTCTTCAATATCTTTTAAATAATAAAACTTCAGTATTGGGCTCTTTATTTTCTTATTTTTAGATCCCATTTTCCGTTTTTCTTTTATGTACTACTTTATATGAGATTTTTCATCACTTACTATTCCAAACATTTTGTTTAATTTCCTATTTCTTCTGTGTTTAAATTTTTTTTTTTCTTTGAGATGGTGTCTCTCACCCTGTCGCCCAGGCTGGAGTGCAGTGGCACAATCTCGGCTCACTGCAAGCTCCGCCTCCCAGGTTCATGCCATTCTCCTGCCTCAGCCTCCCAAGTAGCTTGGACTCAGGCACCTGCCACCACGCCTGGCTAATTTTTTGTATTTTTAGTAGAGACGGGGTTTCAACGTGTTAGCCAGGATGGTCTCGATCTCCTGATCTCGTGATCCGCCCGCCTCCCAAAGTGCTGGGATTACAGGCGTGAACCACCGTGCCTGGCCTCTGTGTTTAAATTTTTAAGGGTTTGTTCACTGAGATGCGTCTTTTTTTTTTTTTTATGCATCCTGTTCTTGTTTCTTCGATGCAATGTCTACTTTTATCTCTATAAGGATAAGAATGATGATTTTTTCAACTTTTCTTCTGCTGTCTGCATTGTCTTTGTTCTAAATTTTTGTATTGGTCTGTCTTTTATGTTGGAGAAGTTGTTTATAAGTATGCAGCATTTCTGTTATCATTTAAAAGTAAGACACTGGCCAGATGCGAGGCTTATGCTTGTAATCCCAGCACTTTGGGAGACTGAGGCCGGCACATTATCTGAGGTCAGGAGTTCAAGACCAGCCTGGCCAAAATGGTGAAACCCCATCTCTACTGGAAAATACAAAAAAATTAGCCAGGCTTGGTGGCATATGCCTGTAATCCCAGCTACTCAGGAGGCTAAGGCAGAAGAATTACTCGAGCCCAGGAGACACAGGTTGCAGTGTGCTGAGATCGTGCCAGTGCACTCCAGCCTGGCCGACAGAGTGAGACTCTGTCTCAAAAAAAAAAAAAAAAAAAAAAAGAAGAAGAAGAAAAAGAAAAAAAAGTAAGACACTAAAAATATGCTTAACAACTGTTTGCATGGGTAGGCTAGTTAACTGAGATGTTTCACATAGAGGATGATTAAGTAGAAACTTGTCTGACTATTTTGTTAGGCTATACATGTCTGAGGCTGCAGGACTTCTCTAGAAGTCCAATATCTTACTTGTAGAATATAATCCTGGTTGCCACTGTTATTAGAGTTAAGTGATATAAAGAGGTTCTTGGGTTGATGGGGGGAGGATTGTCTCACAATTTTGTATGTCAATTTTAGCCAAATCCTTTCTCAATACAGTGCTTCCCTTCCATTTTCCTCTATGATTGATTCAATGTTTCTGTGTCATTAACCTTTGGTCTCCTTTAGTCTGGAAGCTTCTTATACAAACTTTCAATCCTCCACCCTCACATATCCCCAACCCCCAATTTGAAGCCCCAATGCTGAATTCATTGATTTTGGTGCCTTCAATTCTTGAGCCTTTTCAGGATTTTGCAACATGAATCAGCCTGCCTGTCATTAGCATTTGCCTCTGAAGCCCTTAGGTTTAGTTTTTTCAGCTCTGGTAATTTCTTCATGTGCTTTTCATTTTCCAAAAATTTGTTGATATATTTTGTCTGCTGTTGTCTCTTCTACTCATTAACTTTGTCCCTGTAGTTCTAAACCACATTCCCTTATTCTCATTTGAGTAAGATTTTAAGAATGAGAAGAAATAAGCATCTATGTGATTTGTCATGGTTTCAGTAAATTTCCTTAAATTTTAACACAGCTAAGAAAAAACATTTTAAGTACCTTATTAATAGATGTAAATTGTACATTTTTTATGTCCAAGTTTTAGGTGTAATCTAATGAATAAATGATTCTATCTTAAGAAAAATTAATTATGTAAGCCTGAGTTTTCTGAGGATTTGACAGATGTAGATACCTTTTCTTACCTGATATGTCTATTTTCGTTATTACTTTGTCTTTGTTGGTGGGATGGGGCTGCCAGTGAGATGTTGGCATAGCTACAACACTTCTCTACAATGACTTGCACCATGCATAATGTGTAACTAATTCTTAACATGCACATCTTTCTCAGGTTCATGATCCCTAGGTGTGAAAACCACATGTGTAAAAATCTCTGTGTAGAATATTCATCTCGAAGAATTTCCCGTAGAAATTAATCTGAAATGTGTTTATTGTTAACAGAAGCAGTTCATTGTAGCTGCAGTAACTTCAAGTCCTTTCTGCACAAACACTTGTATGGGCACTTAGCCAAAACTTCTATACATAGCTTAGAGCTTCATTTCTCATCTTATAAATAAATTAGTATTTATCTCTTTATGCAGAATAGATGTGCTATTTAAACTAAGAATACTTCTAGGAAACGATTGCCACCTTTAACATACCCAGTGTGACAATGGTATTTAAGCACAGGTGTTCCGGAGCCAGCATCTTAGAGTTAAGTCCAGCTTCCACCATTTATTAGCTAACAGACCTTGAGCAAGTTTCTTAAATACTCTCTGAGCCTCATTTTTAACATGCTAAAGTGAAGAAAATAATAATACTTACTACACAAGGCTGTCGTGTGGATAAAATAACACATGTAAAGTGCTTAGCACAGTGCCCGTTACATAAGGATACAATAACTTTGATTAGAAGAAGGGGAATACTCCAGATCCTTTTCTTTTCCCATAGCCTCATAATATTGAAAAAATAAAATAAAACGGTTTATTTTAAATCGTTTCCTTTAGTTCCTTAATTCAGTGAACTGGAGCTAGGAAGCTGTATTTGAGTCTTGATTCTGACATTGACTATTTAGCTGAGACTATAAAAAATAATACAAAGTGGATATTGGGCAATTATCTAGTTAATTTAGTCAGTTTGAGTAAATTGGCAAGAAAAAGAAAAGTATGTTGTAGTCTGTATAATCATTCTCATTTGCAAATTTGGTGATTTTATTTTAAACAGTCATATTTGTTCTTTCCTACAAACTGGAAAGACTATAGCTTTGGGGACTTAACTGATCAAGACATATGAAAATTTAAAACAGTGAGAATTCATTAAATTTAAGTGCTATGCTATATTAACTTAGTTATTTAATAGTTAAGAGTTAACTCTGTAACTTGTTATAGTTTATAAAGTGATATATTACTCCTTTTTATCTAAAAATTGGTAACTTTCTTTTAAGTATTTTAAACTACCAATTACTAAGAAATGTTAAATCTCTCCATTTTGAGGGAGTAAACATACTAATACAATTCTTCTTCTTCCAATTTGTGATAGAATATCACTGAATATTGACACATATAATGATTCTTTGTTTCTCTGTACTTGTAAAACAAGTATAACCATTGGATCTCCCATATCTATTTCTTTAGGCATATACTATATTCCCCCCACAGAGTCAATTGATATAGTCACTGAGTTTGGAGTCAAAGACTTGGTTACGAGTCATAGTTTTATCCTCTACTAAGACTTAATTTCACCTTTCTCCCTCACTCTTTCTCCATCCCTCTTTCTTGATCTACTTCTTCTCTCTCCTCCCTCTCCCTCCCCCTTTCTCCTTCTCCCTCATCTTTCTTTTATTCTAACTTGTGATAACATTATCAGTGCTGCTTACTCTACAAGTTTCAAATGAAAGGCAAGTAAGTTTGGGCTGTTTGTGTCTACATAGTATGTCAGCTTTGTAAGCTTAGAATACTGATTTTATTAGCATACTAAGAGAGGATCTATTTCTCATTAGTGTTCAACGAAACAACAACAAACGAAAATTGCGCTGATGCCTTAAAGGGGAGGTAACCACTTGAACTGAGCCTTGCAGGATGAATAAAGATTGGCACATGTATACATATGTAACTTACCTGCACATTGCGCACATGTACCATAAAACCTAAAGTATAATAATAATAATAATAATAATAATAATAAAAGAAAAAAATAAAAATAAAAAAATAAAATTAAAAAAAATGAAAAAAAAAAAAGATTGGCATGAAGGGATATACTTAGCAGGACTCTGATGGGATGAGATAAAAAAAAAAAGATAAGCTTTGTTATGGCAAGAAATTCAAGGAAGAGTAAATACAGAGAGTGGAGAATGCTGTGAAGTGAGCAGATATATCAGTGAAGAGAAAAATAAGTAAGAGGTATGTCTTAATCTGTTTTCATGCTGCTGATAAAGACATACTCAAGACTGGGCAATTTACAAAAGAAAGAGGTTTAATGGACTTACAGTTTCATATAGCTGGGGAGGCCTCACAATCATGGTGGAAGGCCAGGAGGAGCAAGTCACATCTTACCTCGATGGCAGCAGGCCAAGAGAGAGCCTGTGCAGGGAAACTCCCCCTTATAAAACCATCAGATCTAGTGAAACCCATTCACTATTGCAAGAAAAACATGGGAAAGACCTGATTCAATCACCTCCCACCAGGTCCCTCCCACAACATGTGGGAATTCAAGATGAGATTTGGATGAGGACACAGCCAAACCATATCAGGGTAGTATAAAGTTAGAGAGCTGTCCCAAAGACCACCCTTACTTCTACACTAGCTTCAAGTTAAGGGGTCCCCAAGACTACTGTCAGCCTCAGTAATACTTTAGAAGGACTCATAGAACTTACCAAAATTCATTATACTCAGAGAGTTCACTGAAGTGTTATATTCACAGTTAAGAATACAGATTAAAATCAATACAAGGATACAGATTAAAATCAATATATTCACAGTTAAGGATACAGATTAAAATCAATACACGGGTTTAAAGCATCCCAACAAGAAAGAACAGTAAGTACAAATACCATGAGTTTAAGATTAGTTGGGTGGGTTTAAGAATGAAGGAAAATACTAGTTTGGCTGGAGCAAAATTAGGTAAGATATAATGATAGGAGATGTGATCAGAGAGATAAGAAGAGAATAAATGGCATAGGTGTCTTATACCATGGAAAGCCATTGGAGGATTTTGGTCAGAAGACTGGCATAATCTACTTTACACTATAAAAAGTTTATTCTGCCTGCTTGTGTGGTTGTGAGACTCTTCACTGAGAGAAGCACTCAAGTAAGAAAAATGAGGTTTGGGGAAAATACATTGAAGTGGAAATGCTTTTGGAACATCTCATTTCTATTGGATAAATTCAATAGAGAATTGGATATGCAAGCCCAGAAGAGAGGTTTGTGAGTCAGCATATGTGGTTGTTGCAGCCATGGTTTGGATGAAGTCATTAGGCCTGGTATTTATAGTAAAAAGAACAAGGCATTGTCTTGGTGACACCACCATTTATTTTACACTTCAGAAGCAAATAAAGGAAGGAGATACAGTCAGTTCTGCTGTTAGGTAACACATACCTTTCCTAAATTTCACCGTGTTAAGAAATTGGCCTTAGATGACCTGCATGCAAATTCTGCCTCTGCACTCCCTAGTTGGGTAAGCTTGGGCAAATAATTTAACTTTTCTATGACTTACTTTTCCTAACTCTCACATGGAGATAACAACAGTGCCTACTTCATACAGTTGTTATGCAAATTATGTGACTTAAAATATTAAAGTTCTTAGACTAGTGCTTGGTACATGGAAATTTAATACATGCTGCTATAATTCTTATTTTTTAAAAACGTAAAGCACTTAATATAGTGCTGGGTTGATCATTAATATTCTTTAAATGGTAACTGATTTTCCAAGTGACATGAACTGGATTGATTTTTTATATAGGACCACTGACAAAACAAGCAATTTACTTCCGGCAACTTAGTTATTTATTGTAAACATTGGTACGAAATATCTAAATTCAACCCCGAATTGTAATTTTGTGATATCCAAGTCCAGGTATAAATTAAATGTTAAAGAGTCTGACCTCTGAGTGAAAGCCTTTCTTCTTTTTCTCTTGCCCACCCCCATTTTTTTTGTCTCCAGTTCTCCTCAGCTCCACTCATATGTGCCTTCTACCCTTAAGTGTTCTTTAGTCTCTCCTCTCTTAAGATCTTGCTCAAACACATTTGCTGAGTGTATTCATACTCAGGTATGAAAGCTTAAAATTAGGATGACAATTTGATGATTTCACTTCAGGTACCAATTTTAGTGGCTATCTAGAGAGTATTCTTCACTGAGATTTTTGTAGGGTAAAAGTAATACTGCCATGATTAATTAGTGAGATTTGCCAAGGGATATGTGGAGTGGTGTGGGGAATATAATGGCTGAGAGGTCGTGTGGTGGAGCAGTCAGAGAACTTAAAGCCATATTGATTGGGCTCAAATGCAGCTCAACCATTTATCAGCTCTGTGACCTTTACCAAGTTATTTAATCTCTCTGTGCTTCAGAGATTTTTCATTTGTGAAATGGGTGTAGATTTTAAGTATAAACTTGAAACTAAGAGATATTATCTTCCCACTTTTGGTCTTGGATATCATACAAAAGAAAAAAACGAATGAAATAATAAACTTAAAAATCACTTTCAGCAAAACTAGGGGACTAATAAAATCTGCAAACCCCAAAAATGTGCTCAGAAAAGCAGATGCCATGTGGAATAAGGTCAATAGTGAGACTTCAGAAAGCACCAGCAAAACCAGACTTCCTGAAGGTGAGAAACACACCCCAAAATACACATTTAGCCCTTGTACACAAGTGCTACAGGGTCTGGGGGGGGGCAGAAGCTGCCAAGGGTTAAGTATAATAAATAAGCACAGATAATAGCTAAAATGGATCAGTGGGGACAGATCTCAGAAAATGCAAAAATCTGCTCACTGAGATGAAGGATTCATTCTGAAGCATATACCAGTGTGAGTGGATATGGAGGAAGGAGAATGAAGGGTTGTATATAGAGCTAGCTACAGAAGTCCTCCTGGACTAGATTTGGTTTGGAGAAGAAGGTGGGGCTAGAAGCCATTTAGAATGGTAGTACCGGAGCAGACCCTTTGGGTTTTGAGACTTGGAAGTCACAGCCCATCCTCTTCTTCCAGCAGCATCTTTCTGTAAGTTGCTAGGCTAGGAATTAATGAGCAAAAGGAGTTGGCACAGCACAAGTAGAAATACACAATAAGGAAATATGTAAGGAAAAGCAGCAAAAATGAGAATGTACACACAAAAAAATGTTGCTGTTAAACCGACAAATATTCTCACCAAATATGTCCCCCTCATCACCTATACAAAGAAAGATACTAAGATAGAAATGAAAGAACTCAGGGAAAAGTAAACGAAGGCAATATATTAAAAGGATATGAATTGTGAGCTTCTAGAAGTCAGTAAAGAAGTCGTAGAAAAATTACCTCATAAATCAAGATGAAATGGGAAGGAGCACAAAGGGAAGTTATACTTTGTAGGAAACAGTAAAGAGAAATAAGAAAATCAAACAAACAAAAATGAATTTAAAGAACATAATAAAACAGATTATAGAGAAATGATATATGAGACATATAGAAGACAACAATGATTCAATATACTCATAATAATTTTTAAAGAAGAAAACCATCAACTAAAGATCAAAATAACTAGCTAACATCATAATGACAGAATCAAATTCACACATAACAATATTAATCTTAAATGTAAATGGGCTAAATACTCCAATTAAAAGACACAGACTGGCCAATTGAATAAAGAGTCAAGACCAATCAGTGTGCTGTATTCAGGAAACCCATCTCACGTGCAGAGACACACATAGGCTCAAAATAAAGTGATGGAGGAAGATCTACCAAGCAAATGGAAAACAAAAAAAGGCAGGGGTTGCAATCTTAGTCTCTGATAAAACAGACTTTAAACCAACAAGGATCCAAAGAGGCAAAGAAGGCCATTACATACTAGTAAGGGGATCAATTCAACAAGAAGAGCTAACTATCCTAAATATCTATGCACCCAATACAGGAGCACCCAGATTCATAAAGCAAGTCCTTAGAGACCTACTAAGAGACTTAGACTCCCTCACAGTCATAATGGGAGACTTTAATACCCCACTGTCAGCATTAGACAGATCCATGAGAGAGAAAGTTAACAAGGATATCCAGGAATTGAACTCAGCTCTGCACCAAGTGGACCTACTAGACATCTACAGAACTCTCCACCCCAAATCAACAGAATATACATTCTTCTCAGCACCACATCGCACTTATTCCAAAACTGATCACATAGTTGGAAGTAAAGCACTCCTCAGCAAATGTAAAAGAACAGAAATTATAACAAACTATCTCTCAGACCACAGTGCAATCAAATTAGAACTCAGGATTAAGAAACTCACTCAAAACTGCTCAACTACGTGGAAACTGAACAACCTGTTCCTGAATGACTACCGGGTACATAACGAAATGAAGGCGGAAATAAAGATGTTCTTTGAAACCAACGAGAACAAAGACACAACATACCAGAATCTCTGGGACACATTTAAATCAGTGTGTAGAGGGAAATTTGGAGTGCTAAATTCCCACAAGAGAGAGCAGGAAAGATCTAAAATTGACACCCTAAGATCACAATTAAAAGAACTAGAGAAGCAAGAGCAAACACATTCAAAAGCTAGCAGAAAGCAAGAAATAACTAAGATCAGAGCAGAACTGAAGGAAATGGAGACACAAAAAACTCTTCAAAAAATCAATGAACCAGGAGCTGATTTTTTGAAAGGATCAACAAAATTGATAGACCACTAGCAAGACTAATAAAGAAGAAAAGAGAGAAGAATCAAATAGACGCAATAAAAACTGATAAAGGGGATATCACCACCAATCCCACAGAAATACAAACTACCATCAAATAATACTATAAACACCTCTACGCATATAAACTAGAAAATCTAGAAGAAATTGATAAATTCCTCGAAACATACACCCTCCCAAGACTAAACCAGGAAGGAGTTGAATCTCTTCATAGACCAATAACAGGCTCTGAAATTGAGGCAATAATTAATAGCTTAGCAACGAAAAAAAGTCCAGGACCAGATGGATTCACAGCAGAATTCTACCAGAGGTACAAGGAGAAGCTGGTACCATTCCTTCTGAAACTATTCCAATCAATAGAAAAAGAGGGAATCCTCCCTAACTCATTTTATGAGGCCAGCATCATCCTGATACCAAAGCCTGGCAGAGACACAACAAAAAAAGAGAATTTTAGACCAATATCCCTGATGAACATCGATGCAAAAATCCTCAATAAAATACTGGCAAACCAAATCCAGCAGCACATCAAAAAGCTTATACACCATGATCAGCTGGGCTTCATCCCTGGGATGCAAGGCTGATTCAACATACACAACTCAATAAACATAATCCAGCATGTACACAGAACCAAAGACAAAAACCACATGATTATCTCAATAGACGCAGAAAAGGCCTTTGACAAAATTCAACAACTCTTCATGCTAAAAACTCTCAGTAAATTAGGTATTGATGGGACGTATCTCAATAAGAGCTATTTATTATAAACCCACAGCCAATATCATACTGAATGGGCAAAAACATGAAGCATTCCCTTTGAAAACTGGCACAAGACAGGGATGCCCTCTCTCACCACTCCTATTTAACATAGTGTTGGAAGTTCTGGCCAGGGCAATCAGGCAGGAGAAAGAAATAAAGGGTATTCAATTAGAAAAAGAGGAAGTCAAATTGTCCCTGTTTGCAGATGACATGATTGTATATCTAGAAAACCCCATTATCTCAGCCCAAAATCTCCTTAAGCTGATAGGCAACTTCAGTAAAGTCTCAGGATACAAAATCAATGTACAAAAATCACAAGCATTCTTATACACCAATAACAGACAGAGAGCCAAATCATGAGTGAACTCCCATTCACAACTGCCTCAAAGAGAATAAAATACCTAGGAATCCAACTTACAAGGGATGTGAAGGACCTCTTCAAGGAGAACTACAAACCACTGCTCAATTAAATAAAAAAGGATACAAACAGATGGAAGAACATTCCATGCTCATGGGTAGGAAGAATCAATATCGTGAAAATGGCCATACTGCCCAAGGTAATTTATAGATTCAATACCATCCCCATCAAGCTACCAATGACTGTCTTCACAGAACTGGAAAAAACTACTTTAAAGTTCATATGGAACCAAAGAAGAGCCCACATTGCCAAGTTAATCCTAAGCCAAAAGAACAAAGCTGGAGGCATCACACTACCTGACTTCAAACTGTACCACAAAGCTACAGTAACCAAAACAGCATGGTACTGGTACCAAAACAGAGATACAGACCAATGGAACAGAACAGAGCCCTCAGACATAATGCCACATATCTACAACTATCTGGTCTTTGACAAACCCGACAAACACAAGAAATAGGGAAAGGATTCCGTATTTAACAAATGGTGCTGGGAAAACTGGCTAGCCGTATGTAGAAAGCTGAAACTGGATCCCTTCCTTACACCTTATACAAAAATTAATTCAAGATGGATTAAAGACTTAAATGTTAGACCTAAAACCATAAAAACCCTAGAAGAAAACCTAGGCAATACCATTCGGGACATAGGCATGGGCAAGGTCTTCATGTCTAAAATACCAAAAGCAATGGCAACAAAAGCCAAAATAGACAATTGGTATCTAACTAAACTAAAGAGCTTCTGCACAGCAAAAGAAACTACCATCAGAGTGAACAGGCAACCTACAGAATGGGAGAACATTTTTGCAATCTACTCATCTGACAAAGGGCTAATATCCAGAATCTACAAAGAACTCAAACAAATTTATGAGAAAAAAACAAACAACCCCATCAACAAGTGGGCGAAGGATATGAACAGACATTTCTCAAAAGAAGACATTTATGCAGCCAACAGACACATGAAAAAATGCTCATCATCACTGGCCATCAGAGAAATGCAAATCAAAACCACAATGAGATACCATTTCACACCAGTTAGAATGGCAATCATTAAAAGTCAGGAAACAACAGGTGCTGGAGAGGATGTGGAGAAATAGGAACACTTTTACACTGTTGGTGGGACTGTAAACTAGTTCAACCATTGTGGAAGTCAGTGTGGTGATTCCTCAGAGATCTTGAACTAGAAATACCATTTGACCCAGCAATCCCATTACCAGGTGTATACCCAAAGGATTATAAATCATGCTGCTATAAAGACACATGCACACGTATGTTTATTGCGGCACTATTCACAATAGCAAAGACTTGGAACCAACCCAAATGTCCAACAATGATAGACTGGATTAAGAAAATGTGGCACATATACACCATGGACTACTATGCAGCCATAAAAAATGATGAGTTCATGTCCTTTTAGGGACATGGATGAAGCTGGAAACCATCATTCTCAGCAAAGTATCGCAAGGACAAAAAACCAAACACCGCATGTTCTCACTCATAAGTGGGAATTGAACAATGAGAACACATGGACACAGGAAGGGGAACTCACACCTGGGCCTGTTGTGGGGTGGGGGGATGGGGGAGGGGGGAGGGATAGCATTAGGAAATATACCTAATGCTAAATGATGAGTTAATGGGTGCAGCACACCAACATGGCATATGTGTACATATGTAACAAAACTGCACATTGTGCACATGTACCCTAAAACTTAAAGTATATATATAAAAAAAAGAAAACAAAAACTGTGAAATAGAACCAATATGCAAGGATACAATTCATTAAAAGTTTGCTGAAGTAAATAAAAAAAATTTGAATCTATGCAATGAATGATCATACTATGTACCTGGAAACATTTATCAGGAATGGTCAATATGGTGCTATATTCTTATAAAATTCCTGCATTTCAAAGATAAAGAACAACTCTTGAAGAATGTTTGTAAATACGGAGTCACTTGTAAGGAGAAAAATATTTAGCTGACTTCAGGTTTAGAAAGACCACCTGAGAACAATGGAACAGCAGCTGCAAGATACTCAAGGAAATAAAGTGTCATGAAAGAATTTTATATCCCATGAAATTTAAGGTACAAGGCTACAAAAAATCAATTCTGAAAAGTCCAACACTCGCGAAATGTTGTTCCCATAAACCCTTCTTGAGGAAACTAATAGAGGATAAACTTCAGCCAAAGAGAAGTGATTGGGGAAGCGACTACAAAAGTCCGGCTCTATTTGTCAAAAGAAAATGTGGGAAAAAGAAAAATATAAATGCCATACAAACTAACAATGTAGGAATGGTACAATTACAGAAAAATAGTAGGAAAAGAGGAAAAATAGGGAGAGTAGATTAACTTTTCTGATTGCCTTATCTGGAGAAGCTGGGAATTAAATATTTTACAGTTGATAAATTAGATGAAAGAAACATAAGAATATTTAAGAATGAAAAGATAAACACTAAGTAAGATACTCCTATTGACTAATATTAGAGGGTATGGGAAAGGGTTAAAGGGAGGAAAATAAAACACTGTTCAAAGGAAAGAATTAATAGATATGTGTAATGAAAGGACTTGGGGCATTATATACATTTAAAATTTTAAAGGAAACGCTTAGAATAAAAATACAAACCCTTCTAAATCTCAAAAGACATACACAAAGCAAAGCAAAGGAAACAAACTACATAGTGAAAGACTTCAAAAAATTAAAGTGGTAAAACATAAAATAATATGACAGATTAAACAAACCATAATATTAGCAAATGTAGATAGATTTAGTTTATATATTCAAAGAAAAAAATTCAGATTGGATCAAAAAACAAATACAATCCCTTTGTCTTTACCTAAAACATAGTGTTTCAAAGTAGATGAAAACAAAAACAAAGGCAAAGGTATATCAGACAAATGTAAACAAAAAGAAAGTCAGATGAGGGAAGCTTAGTCTTACTACCAGTTAAGGTAATGCCAAAAAAATAAAACCCAATAAACTAGACATAGGAGGTCTTTTTGTAATTCTGAAAGGTGCAGTACTCAATAAATGTGTGAACTGTATGATTATCTATGTATAAAAACCATGACATCAATATTCATAAAGCAAAGACTACAAGAGAGAAAAGGCCAAACAGACACACTTCTGGTAAGAGACTTTATCTCTCAGTTGATGGCAGATTAACTGTATAAAAATAAACAAGAATATAGAGGATATAAATAACATAAACAATGAGGTACAACTAACTGGTATGTATTAAATTTTGTACCTTCAAACACCTTTCCAAGTGCTTATGAAATGTTATTGAAAATTGACCACTTATGAGGCTAATTGAGTTATGAAAAAGAAAGTGCTGATTAGACACCATTCTCTGATCATAATACTATTAAGTTAGATTTTAATAACAAAATCAGAAAACAAAAAGGCCTTCCTAACTGAAAATTTAAAACTTTTTTCTTAAACCATTTGGGTCAAAGAGAAAATGCAAATAAAAATACTTTCCAGAAAACAACAAAAATGAAAATGCTACATATCAAAATCTATGGGATGCAGCCGAAGCAGCACTCAGGAAAATGTATAGCTTAAATGCCTTCATTATCAAGGAAGAAAAGAAAAATAAAGAACTAATTATTTATCTTCAGAAATCAGCAAAAGAGTAAAAATAAAATGGGAAGAGATATTAATAAAGATAAATGCTAAAATTAATGATATAGAAAATGAACAAAAATAGTAGATAAATAAATCTGAAGGCTGTATACATTTGAAATGACCAATAATGACACAGACTTAAGAATAAATAGAGCAAAATATCCAAAATTAGAAAAATGAGACAGAGGGCCAGAGACATAGGAAAACAAAAATAATTGTAAGAGATTATTATGTGAAGATTTCTGGGTAATACATACGAAAGCCTAGAGGAAATTTATTATTTCATAGAAAAATATAAATTTCTAAAATTGTCTCAAGATGCAGTGGAAAATTAGAATAAATCAATTAACATAGAAGAGATTAGGAAAGTGAATGAAGTGCTATCAATGAAAGAGCCAACATGATCAATTTGGTTTATAGGTGAGTTTTTGTAACTTTTTGGGAAAAAAAAGTAATTTCAAAGGTTACTGAAATTGTTTTAGGCTATAGAAAATAATGAAATTTCAATTTTATTGTCTGATAAAGATAGGACAATAAGAGAAAAACACTGACCAGTCAACTCATAAATATTGATGCAGTGATTCTACATAAAATTATTAGTCAATAATCCAGTGGGATACCAAAAGAATAACATAAAACTAATAAGATTTTATTTTAGGGATGCAATCATGGTTCAATAACAGGAAATTTATTCAGTAATAAGTGTTCAAACACATTTGATTTTTAAAAAACAGCTATTTGTCATAAATGCTCCACTAAAAATAGAATTGGAGGAAGCATATTAACATACATATAAAGAAACATTGAAAACACATATATGCTGTTTAAAGTTTTCAAATAATACTATTCCCAATGATATTTCTGTATAATAGGGTCAGAAATTCAAAGCACTAGATGGCAGGGGTTCTTAATAAATGCAAGGGGAGATGTTCTTGGGGCAGCGTGCAGCCCTTGATATACCACATGTATGATTATTTTTTATATATGTAGCTTATTTGGTATCTCAGAATTATAGCTGTCAGATACTTTATGATCATATATACTTTAAATTTAAGCATTGTGATTTCCATAGAAGCAGTGTTTCTTCCATAGTTTACTTCTCAGATTGAGCTAGGCATACCTTTAGAGTTAGGTAAACCTGGGTGAGGATATCCAATGTCACAGACTAACATAGCTAGTTTCGGCAGTGTAAATTTTCACTGAAGATTGGGGATGAGTACAATTAGCTGATTTAGCTCATAAGTAATTTATATTGTATATTGAAACAACCAGCCATATCATGGATTAAAGTTTAAATTTTGTGTGAATTATGATGATAAAACAGAAGAAGTCAAAGGTATTTTTTTGGTGATTATATGGGGTCTCTTTGAAATATGTCCCTAAATTCCTGGAGGTGCATATAATTCTACATTGGTGTTAGGAATATTTTGGTGGAAAAGTTTGTCATACAATATCATAGATACAAATATTGCTATCCTTTAAAAATGTCATGAAATTACAAATATTTTATTGATAAAATGATGGTTGTTCTAACCTTAAAATAAAACACTTACGTGTTTTGTGAAGATCTCTGTTAAAAAACATTTTAATTGCATTGCTAGATTACACAGGAATGGCATTCAGTAATTATTTCATTGTTGTACACAGTTGTGAGACTTGGGAAATGAGATTCTCTCTTATCTTTTGCTATTTGTAATAAGCATGCATTATCAAATATCTACTAATTTCCTACAAAAGGAAAAAGTAAGGTGATACCAAACGTTCCTGGCTAATCTTCAAAGACTTTTATTTTTTTCACTTATCGCAATTCTCTAACATTTCTGGTTGGAGGTGATTATATTTATACAAAGATACAGATGGGAAATTTATAACCCAAAGAATAATAAAGATCATACAGCTGACTATGCTGTTGTATATTTTAGAGACAGAATTTGTCATTCTTTATAAGTGACATTTAAATTTATATGACTCCAGAGGTGAATATGAGACCTGGTCAGATTGCTGTGGTGCAAATTCATTCATTCAGAAATTATAGAACTATTTGCAAGGAAGGTGCTGAAGAGATCCAATAATGAATCAGACAGATCCAGTTTTCCAGAAGCTTTTAATTGGGTAAAGGAGACAAACAATATACTATTGGTAATATTACAATGAATAATAAATCAGAGAAATCCACAATTATATCAAATCCATATTATATAAAATGCGTATTACATAATAGATATTGAAAGAGTCTAAAAGTTGGATAAAAGTTACTCTGGAGGACTGGAAAAGTGGAAGGAAGAGAAGCTTGGAAGGGACAGAAAAACCAGAGTGATCACCAATAAAATGAATTTAAATTCTTTTGTCCAGGAATTATCAAAGGACTTTGGTAACCAGAATACTTTAAGTGTAGCACACACTTAAGGTAGTAGGCATTGGGAAAGCTTCCATGCAACTTGTAAATTCCCAGAAGATTAGAAGGAAAAACAGCCTGAAAAATGATACTTTAAGGGATCGTGTGAACCTAATTTATAAAATGTTTTCAAAAATCACAATTATCTTTGGAAGTATGACTCCAGTTTCACTTTAACATAGATTTCATTAAATTTTAAGTTATAAATCAAAGAAACAAATGGGATCTGGGAATCTTTGAATGTATATTCATTGAAGTGACAAATAAGAATCCTAGTAAAATGGAAAACAAGAGAGAGAAACGAATTAAATTTTGGAGACCAGGCGTGGTGGTTCACACCTGTAATCCCAGTGCTGTGGGAGGGTTGTTTTAGCCTAGGAGTTCAAGACTGTCCTGGGCAATAGAGCAAGACTCTGTCTCTATGAAAAATACAAAAATTAGCCAGGTATGATGGCATGCCGTTGTAGTGCCAGCTACTTGGGAGGCTGAAGTGGGAGGATCCCTTGAGCCCGGGAGATATAATCATGCTGCTGCACTCCAGCCTGGGTAACAGATGGAAACCCTGTCTCTAAAATAATAAATAAACTAATAATAAATAAGTTTTGGGTTTAGAGATTGCTGTGTGTGTAGGGGGAGGGGCATGTACTTTATTCAAATTATTGAGTATAATGTCTTACTCTCCCCCTCCCTATTTCTTATTACCCATAATTAGTTGTTGATAGAACATGCTTATTTTAGAAATTACTGTTGCTACAAGGAAGATTTTTATCATATTCAAACATTTATATGAACACACGAATGCATAAAAGTAAGATTCTTTCTCTCTCTCTTTTTTAAATTTCCAGGCATAGATATTCTTCATCAACTAGGCCTTGGAGGCAAAGACGTAAGACACTCATCATCAGCGACTGCTGTACCATCATCCTTTACACCATTACCTCAGGGGGTCCATTTAACAGAACCAGGAGTCGTTTTTAAAAATGATGCTTATATTGAGACACCTTTCGTGAAAATTTTACCAGTCAACTTAGGGCAGCCGTTTACAATATTAACTGGGTTACAGTCACATCGGGTGAACAATGCATTTCTCTTCAGCATTAGAAATAAAAATAGACTGCAATTAGGAGTACAATTACTACCTAAAAAATTAGTAGTACACATTAGAGGAAAGCAGCCTGTAGTTTTCAACTACAGTGTTCATGATGAGCAATGGCACTCATTTGCCATTACTATCAGAAACCAAAGTGTCTCAATGTTTGTTGAGTGTGGAAAGAAATATTTTAGCACAGAGACTATTCCAGAAGTTCAGACCTTTGATTCTAATAGTGTGTTTACTTTAGGAAGTATGAATAATAATTCTGTCCATTTTGAAGGAATAGTATGTCAGTTAGATATCATTCCTTCTGCAGAAGCATCTGCAGACTACTGCAGATATGTGAAACAGCAGTGTCGCCAAGCAGACAAATACCAACCTGAAACAAGCCTTCCTTGTACAACTCTCATACCAACTAAGATACCGGAACACTCTCCCCTGCCCAAACGATTTGCTGAAAAAGTACTGTCAGAGGATACATTTACTGAAGGCAAAAGCATTCCAAATATCATAAAAAATGATTCTGAAACCATGTATAAAAGACAAGAACACCAGATATCAAGATCTCAGTTATCTTCTCTTCAGTCAGGAAATGTCTCTGCTGTGGATCTCACAAACCATGGGATTCAGGCCAAAGAAATGATCACTGAGGAAGATACTCAGACAAATTTAAGCCTGTCAGTGACCCCTCATCGCATCAGTGAGGCAAGAATGAATACCAAAGAGAAATTTAGTTCTCTCCTAAACATGTCTGACAATATCACACAACATGATGATAGAGTAACTGGTCTGTCACTGTTTAAGAAGATGCCATCTGTTCTTCCACAAATAAAACAAGATACAATTACTAATCTCAAGAAGGCTATCACAGCAAATCTACACACTAACGAACTCATGGAAATGCAACCGATTTTAAACACAAGCTTGTATAGAGTGACAAATGAGCCATCTGTGGATAATCACCTTGATCTAAGGAAAGAAGGTGAATTTTATCCTGATGCTACTTACCCCATCGAAAATAGCTATGAAACTGAGCTTTATGATTATTATTATTATGAGGATCTAAATACAATGCTTGAAATGGAGTATCTGAGAGGGCCAAAAGGAGACACTGGACCTCCTGTAAGTTTTTTTTTTTTTAATGTCTCTTAATATGCTAACTTACATTTTAAACTCTCTTTAAAATGTATTTTTTAATATCTCTTAATATGCTAACTTGCATTTTAAACTCTCTTTAAAATGTATTTTAAAGAGAGTTCTCTGGACCAAACAATACATAACAGATAAAGTCTGTCATGGAAATGCATTCTGGCACAGTAAGCGAATTTATGGTTGCTGTAACACATCTGCCGGAATGTAACCCTGGCTCAAATATTGTGCTTTTGTTCTTCAACTGGTAGGCTGAAAGGTTACTTAATTCTAGTGAAGTAGTGGGCAAACTATTTGTTTTTCTTGTTCAGTTGAAATTCAATCAGGACTTCAACTGCTAAATATAGATAATATATTTATATTTTGAAAACCATAGGAGAATGCATAGTCATGTTAAGTATATAAAAGATATGGTAGATTAAAGAAAAATACATTAAATACATCCATTAAATATTCTTACAGCAAAATAACATCAAATGGATTAAAATAGAGTGTAAAACTTACTTTAGATAGAGATTATTGTATAATGAATCACTGACTGTCCTTAGTGATATGGTCAATTTATGTTTATGGGTTAATTAAAGCTCCCCTTGCCTAACACAAAAAGAACCAGTTATCAGTCAATTCAATGGGGGGGAGAAAAACCAAGGCACTTGTTTAATATCATATAAACAAAACTGTGAGATAATAAACTGAAGTTTTCAGCCCTGAATTTCTTTTGTTGTATAGGTGGGAATTAGAGATCATCATTTAAAAATTTCTAAAATCATTTAAAAACCACTTAAAGTCATTTAAAATCACAGTGTTGGAAATATTGTTTTTATGCTTCATATTTGTATACTTAAATTTACCTTTATTTCTTTAGAAATTATTTTTTTTCAAAATTTAAAGTAGATTAAAATATATCTTAAAGTATTTATTTAATGAAAATAAAATTTGAGTCTTTGGCTTGGCTCTAGAAATCATAGAATGGGAGAAGGTGAAGCCAGTCTTTTAGCTTGTGTTTCCTTTGTGGTTATTCCTAGAAGTGATTTGATAGGTATTGAGCCACTCTTCCTAGAGTAAATGTTTAGACATTTAAAAATAAAATATGAAGAATATACTATTATAGAGAAATAAACTCTTCAACTATGACAATTAATTATCAACATATTGGTCATAAAATTGAATCACTGGACATGTAATATTAAGCAAATAGTTATGGAAGCCATTTACTTTCTTCAGAAAAAGTCAGTCTGATCAGATGAGCATTAATCTCTTCTATAAATTCAAAAATAGTCATTCAGTATTGGCAGGTGAAGCAGTAATATTCAGCAGATATTTACTTAGTCTCTGCTATATGCAAGGCAGGAACACAAAGTATGTATAACCCAGTAATTGCTCAGAAAAAGCTTATATTTCATAATGAAGATAAAGAAAGTACATTTATAACTATTTAATATATCTTGTAGTAAAGTAGGATAAATGCTGCAGAGAGATGCAAAGTAAATGTATGGGCTAGAGATGTTCAAAGATTAAAAAAATGGTATTTTTTTGATGGAGTCTCTATGAAAGGTCACTTAAAGCTGAGCTATTCAGAATAAGATCTTGTGGACAAAGTTAGTTATGACCTAAGCTCTAAGAATGGGTAAGATTTTGATAGGTGAGAGGAGTAGGTGAGTTTTTTTTTTATAACAGCATAATAGCTATCATTTATTGAGTTCCTTGAGAAAGATGCTCTACCAGTCTCTTTACATATATTATCTTAAAAGAACTTTGTAAAGTTAGTAGTGTTATTCTCATTTTTCAGGTGAAGAAACTGAAGCCCAAAGAGATAATTTACTTGCCCACAATGACATTGTTGGTAAATGATAGAGTCAGGATTTGAATCCAGGTTTTCTTCCTCTAAAGCAGACAGATAAAGATCCAAGCTTGATGGTGTCAGGTTGTGGACATTCTTAACTGTCAAATGATCATTCTAACTTTATCTTGTTCTCAAAGGGGAATTTTGTAGGTTTCTAAGCAGAGGTATTAATTGGAAAATCAGTCTGGTAACAGTGTCCAGGATAGGAAGTTTCTGTTACCATCTTGGTGTTAAAGGACTAGAACATTATCTAGGTTGACAGCAGTGAAAATGCAAAGGAAAAGTAGGATTCAAGAGATTTTGAAGGAAGACTTGATAGAACTAGGAAATTAATGGGACCTAGGGACCAAGCAAAAAGGAAAAGAATAAAAGATGACTATCAAATTTTAAGCCTGCAGATTGAAAGAATGGTGATATCATTATTAAAAACTGTAATTAAGAGGGAAAGTCAATTTTAGGAGAGAAAAATGAAACATTTAAAGAACTGTTGGTAATTAAGCTGTTAGAAGAGTTGAAGAAGCTGAAGTAAAGAAGAGATGTCAAGGCTGGGGATATAGATTTGGGAGTATTTCTATTGACTTTTATAGTTGAAACTATAGAGTTGGATAGATTTTCAAAGAGAGGAATGTGGCATAGGGTCACCAGTCAAATGAGGGGGATGTTTGCTTTTTGGTTATAGAAAGAAAAAGCAGAAATGTGATGAGAAGTCAGAGAGATAGGAGAAAAGAACAGTGGTATCAAAATATAAAAGAAGCAATATCAAAAAGCCAAAGAAGAGACTTTTGAAAAGGAATTGATCAGCAGGGCCAAAAGAGACAGAGAAGTCAAAGAGAATGAGAACTGAGAAAAAGTGATAATCTGTTGGATATTTGGATGAAGAAGTCATTGTTGAACTTTGAGAATCCTAACTTCAGCACAGTGTAGAAGACTAAAAGTAGATTTTAGAGAGATAATGAGAGACTGAATGGTGACAAAATAATGAACTTGTAGGAATTGCTTTACTGCTTCTTGAAGTAGATGTGACTCAAAAGCCTGAAGCCAGCCTGGTTTTTCCTGCTTTTAGGTAACAATTTTTTCCTGCCTATATACCCATGCAGTTCTTTATCTTTGAAGTTCTTTAAACCTATTAGGTTCTGAATCAGGTTTTTGGGGGGATACTCTTTTGATCTGAAGATTATTTTTTATTATAGAAAGACCTCCACTTATAATAACCAAATATTGGTTGGTTCAATTTTTCTAAATTCTTCAGGCATACAAGTTTGCATATGTTAAATGTCATTTTTGATGATTAATGGTATTTATTATTTTTTCTACAACCATGTCATCATAATTGCTCTTTTCCATTTCATTTTGTGTGAACTCATTTATTCTATATATTCCTATGCCTTCATTGATTTTTAAATTATATTTAATCAGTTTTTATTGCTCTGACATGGCTTTCATCAAAGAGTTTCTTTTTTGCTCTTTCATATTTTTTTAAATCTTTCACAACTCTTCTTTGAACTTTATTTTTGTAGATTAATGTCATCTTGACATTCTTTGAATATGTAGTGAACTATATAACTGAACTCTTTATCTGTTGTATGGAGTAATTCCTGTTCTGGTAAATAATTTTGTTTTTTTTTCACATTAACAATTATTCTCTTTATTATGTGCTAATAAAAAAGGATACAGTTACTGAATTAATGTTAAAAACAATTCATGTTTAAACAATGGTACTGAGTAGAAATTTTTTTTATTATACTTTAAGTTCTAGGGTACATGTGCACAATGTGCAGGTTTGTTACATATGTATACATGTGCCATGTCGGTTTGGTGCACCCATTAACTCGTCATTTACATTAGGTATTTCTCCTAATGCTATCCCTCCCCCTGCCCCTCACTCCACGACAGTCCCCAGTGTGTGATGTTCCCCACCCTGTGTCCAACTGTTCTCATTCTTCAATTTCCACCTATGAGTGAGAACATGCGATGTTTAGTTTTCTGTCCTTGTGAAAGTTTGCTCAGAATGATGGTTTCCAGCTTCATCCATGTCCCTACAAAGGACATGAACTCATCCTTTTTTATGGCTGCATACTATTCCATGGTGTATATGTGCCACATTTTCTTAATCCAGTCTATCATTGATGGACATTTGGGCTGGTTTCAAGTCTTTGCTATTGTGAATAGTGCCACAATAAACATACATGTGCATGTGTCTTTATAGCAGCATGATTTATAATCCTTTGGATATATACCCAGTAATGGGATGGCTGGGTCAAATGGTATTTCTAGTTCTAGATCCTTGAGGAATCGCCACACTGTCTTCCACAATGGTTGAACTAGTTTACACTCCCATCAACAGTGAAAGAGCATTCCTATTTCTCCACATCCTCTCCAGCACCTGTTGTTTCCTGACTTTTTAATGATCGCCATTCTAACTGGTGTGAGATGGTATCTCATTGTGGTTTTGATTTGCATTTCTCTGATGACCAGTGATGATGAGCATTTTTTCATGTGTCTGTTGGCTGCATAAATGTCTTCTTTTGAGAAGTGTCTGTTCATATCCTTTGCCCACTTTTTGATGGGGTTGTTTGATTTTTTCTTGTAAATGTGTTTAAGTTATTTGTAGATTCTGGATATTAGCCATTTGTCAGATGGGTAGATTGCAAAAATTTTCCCCCATTCTGTAGGTTGCCTGTTCACTCTGATGGTAGTTTCTTTTGCTGTGCAGGAGCTCTTTAGTTTAATTAGATCCCATTTGTCAATTTTGGCTTTTGTTGCCATTGTTTTTGGTGTTTAAGTCATGAAGTCCTTGCCCATGCCTGTGTCCTGAATGGTATTGCCTAGGTTTTCTTCTAGGGTTTTTATGGTTTTAGGTCTAATATTTAAGTCTTTAATCCATCTTGAATTAATTCTTTTATAAGGTGTAAGGAAGGGATCCAGTTTCAGCTTTCTACATATGGCTAGACAGTTTTCCCAAGACCATTTATTAAATAGGGAATCCTTTCTCCGTTTCTTGTTTTTGTCAGGTTTGTCAAAGATCAGATGGCTGTAGATGTGTGGTGTTATTTCTAAGGCCTCTGTTCTGTTCCACTGGTCTATATCTCTGTTTTGGTACCAATACCATGCCCTTTTGATTACTGTAGCCTTGTAGTATAGTTTGAAGTCAGGTAGCATGATGCCTCCAGCTTTGTTCTTTAAAGTTATTTTCCTGTCCTCTCACTTTTCCCTTCCTCCAAATGTCTATTTATAAATCCTCTACTGATTGCTCTCTGGTTATTACTCATTTTTAAAATAAAGGCAACTCTATCTGGGTGATTTGTTTCAGAATGATATAGGGAGAGGCATAGGGAAGTAAGGTGGAATGGTACACAGAGTCAAATTTTGATTGCTGCCTAAAACACCATCTTACCGTATTTGTTTTGTCTTCTACCCAGAGGCATGTGTCGTCTCATGTTCATGCACAATTTGTTGCAAAGCCCTTTGTATCACAGGCTCTCTCAGAAGTGATAGGGGGATTTGTGCTCTTCTTGTCTTTTATCCCCTCTCACCAGAGAGGGTTCTGGTTGTAGATCATAAAAAAAGGTATGTTCTTCTTCAGCTCCACCTTTTCTACTCTTGTCTCTTTGAAGTTGAGTTTTTACTGGGTCATGAATCATATTTCCTGTGGCTTGCCCATTCTCTTAAACCTTATCATAATCAAAAAAGTGGATTTTCAAGACTAATATGTATCCAAGGTTTGAAGTCTGAGGAGTTTTTTGCATTTGGTTATCTTTCAACACCTTCGCTCCAAAGTTTCTCAGTATTGGGCAGATAATCTTCATATTTTGTGGTTTGTGGTTATGATCCTTTCCTTTTTCACTGGAGATGATGTTTTCTTCTTTTGGTGCATTTTGTTGTTTACAGCTGGTTTTGAGGGAGGGAGAGTAGTCTGAAAAATGTTCTCACTCTGACATCTTTTATCAAAATTCTCTAGTGATCTTTTAAAAAGATGAATCAGATAACATTGTTTATCAGCTTAAGTTCTTCAGTGGAAGAAGGTTATAGCACTTAAACTCAAACTCTGTATCCTGACCTGTGCAGGTATGTGATATGGCCCCTGCTCACCTCTGCAACTGCCTCTTGCCCCACTTTTCCCCTTGCTCTATTAGTTTTTCTTTTAATTCCTCAAAATGACTGTGTCTTTTATTAGTTTTGTTTTGTTTTACTCATGCCCTCATTCATTTATTCCTATCTTCTGGAATTTTATTTTCTTCTTGTTTCTAGCTCCTATTAATCTTTTAGACCTAACTAAATACTTCTTCAGAAAAGCGTTCTCTGACATCACAATATAAATTAGGTCCACCATGTTAACCTCTTTCTTGGTTGCCTTTTCTTTTCCTCCATATCACTAAGTAAAATTTGTAATTATGTATTTATCTGTTAATGTATGTCTTTTTATCTAGACTGCAAACTTCAAGAGGGCTTGATGCTTTATAATATTTATTGACTGAGTGAATGAATAAATTAAAAAAGGAATGTAAGATGCAGGATTTCCAACATTAACTGACCAGGGATTATTATCTTTTAGAAGTATTGGTCTATTGAATAGATTTACCTTAATGTATATATTATCCTAGTAATAATAATATCTAACATTTACTCAGTGATTGCTGTGCCTTATGCATACCTTAAGAAAGTTAATTAGGCCAGGCACAGTGGCTCATGCCTGTAATCCCACACTTTGGGAGGCCGAGGCGGGGGGATCACGATGTCAGGAGTTTGAGACCAGCCTGACCAACATGGTGAAACCCCATCTCTACTAAAAATACAAAAAAATTAGCTGGGTGTGGTGGCACGCACCTGTAATCTCAGCTACTCAGGAGGCTGAGGCAGGAGAATTGCTTGAACCCAAGAAGGGGAGGTTGCAGTGAGCTGAGATCACACCACTGTACTCCAGCCTGGGTGACAGAGTGAGACTCCGTCTCAAAAAAAAAAAAAAAAAAAAAAAAAAGTTAATTAGGCTACTGTTTACTGGTTAACTACTATCACTGCCAGGCACAGTGACAGGTATTTTATATACAATAGCTTTAATACTCACAATAACCCTGAAAGGTAAATTTCTATCATCAATATTTTAAAGGTGAGGAAACTAAGGCTTAGAAAGGGTAACTGACTTGTCTAAGGTTATTCAGCTAGTAAATGATTGAGGCATGATTTGAATCTACATTGTATGATTGCAAAACCATTATTTTTTAAATGGAATTGTACTTTCTGTTAATAACAAATAATCTGAAAGTTAAAGTGCCTTTTTTAGTACTTAACCTTATTTATAGAAAATAATTTATTCTCAAAAATGTCATGCTATAAAAATTATGATTCTTCTCTGGTATCTAGAAAATGCCTATTAATAATATGTTGTCAAAGATTTCAAAATCGCAAAATTATGAAGACATGTGAGAATTGTTTTTAATTTAGTGCTTATCAAACAATTCAAATATTTAAATCATGACATAAACTATAACTTCTTTTCCCCCCAGTATCTAATGTTAATTGCATCTTAGTTAGTTCAGGCTGCTGTAACAAAATGCCATAAACGAGGAGGCTTATACACTATAGAAATGTATTTCTCACAGTTCTGGAAGCTGGGAAGTTGAAGATAAAGGTGCCGGCATGTTTGGTAGTTGGCCAGGGCCTGTTTCTGGTTTATAGATGGCAACTTCATGCTGTGTCCTCACATGGTGGAAGAGGAAAATGAACTAACTCCCTTATGCCTCTTTTATAGGACACTAATCCCTGACCCATCACCTCCCAAAGTCCCCATCTCCTACTACCATCACTTTGTTTAGGATTTCAACATATGAATTTTGGGAGGATACAAGCGCAAGCCATAGCAAACTGCCTTTCCAATGTGAATGGAACAGTGTTTTCTTTTGTCACAAGTAGTGAAACAGGACACTAAACCAAACTAGACATTTTTAAAGAAAACTTTCCATTTTCTTTTTCATTTTAGTTGCGATTTCTCCTACTGGCTCTTATTTTTGGGGACATAAATTCAAATCAACAGCTGCTAACTTTTTTATTATAACAACAGGACCAGAATTAACTTGAAAAGAAAGTCAATTTTTCTTGACAATGAGTAAAAAATCAAGATTTGATGGAAGCTAGTGATATGATAAAATCTGCTAAATTTTATCATATTTTGTAATATGATTTTAGCAGCTAAATTTTGTAATTTTAGCTGCTAAAATATTTGAACAGCTGAGGAAGGAGAATGCCCTCAGTTAGGGGCTGAATAGAAATAGCATTTCTCTCTCAATATTAGGAAATACATGAAAAGTTTTATAAATTTAGGGGGTAAGAGAAGAAAAAATGCAACTAAAGGAAAAACATGGACAGTCTGAAATATATAATGAATATCAGAAAACTGCAAATGACTCTAATAAAAGAGAAAGTTTCAAGGAGTAGTTAATATCAAAAAATGTGAGATGAGAAATATGCAAAATAACTGTTATTTTTTTTCAACATAATTTACTCATTTCCCTCATGTGTTTTTGAATTGGAATGATCCTTTCCCATCAATCCATTTTCCCTCTCTTCCTTTGAAACTCAATGTACATTTTAGGTGTAGCTGGCCATGCTACAGATTAAACTGTATGAAATTATGAAATTGTAGGTTAAAAAACTGTCACATATTGGCAAGTACATATGATTTAACCTGGATTCATCTCTTTATTTTATGTGCAATCATCATAGATATATAAACATTTTACAATGAGGAAAAATAAAGCACATTAGGTCACAGTGCTTGTTACTGGTGAGGCTAGTATTTTAACCCTGATGTGTCTACTTTGAAAGCGTGTACTATTTTTACTGCAATAATGAATGAATATTTGTTAAGTGGAATATGTGTATGCTCTATAGACGCCAAGAACAATGCCATATCGCAGAGTGCTCAGTAACAATTGAATGAATGAACAGATGAATGAATGAATATATGTTCAACCATATCACAAATGAGCATTTATTCTTCCACAGTTGATTGTTAAAGTAAAGAAGACAACATAAAACATTATATGGAGAAGTAAAGAAGTAGTGTCCTATTTCTTATTTGATATATTTAAAAATTAACATTTAAATAACTCAGAACACTGTAACAATTGATCAGTTTTTGCTTTCATACTTTATTTTATAAATCATTTAACTCTATTAGTGACTTCCTGGTGTGCTGCAATTGGTGTAAGTCAGATTTATTAATGGATATACAAGAAGGATTTCATTATAACAGTTTAACACATTACACAGATCGTTGGTATAATTCTTTTAAAAGTACATAAAATGGCCAGTGTTTTCATTTTTCAAAGCAAATCTTCTTCTGAATTGTGTTTGAAAAAAACTTGTAGTTGTTGGTCTCCAAACCCTAAATTGAATTCCTCCTTCCGTAGTAAAAGTAAATTTAGGTAAAAAATTACCCACAAAACTACTAGTTGTGGTCCCTTTAAAAACCAGATACGGTGGCTGTAACCATAAGTCATAGACTTCCTGCTGCCATTTCTGGCCAGATTAAAGGGGACACTTGAGTTTCAACTCACCCCTGCTGATTAGGGTAAGGGGGTTCGTGTTACTTAAAAATCATCACCAGCTGGGAACTGGGGCCTGAAAAAGAGTTGTCTTTGGGTGGAAATCTTATTCAGACTCGTAAGGAAAAATTGTGTCTACTATGATGCCTAATGTCTTGACATTTGTTTTCCAAGGGTCCACCTGGTCCAGCAGGTATCCCAGGTCCGTCAGGGAAGAGAGGTCCACGGGTAAGTAGATGGGCTATATTTCCTGCTGGCAGTGAGAATTTGTAACTTTCTAACATATTTTTTCTAGCATTGTACAGTATGTACTTCCTTTGGAAACCTGCCTGGATCTTCAAACTTAGTCCTACCTTAGCCAATTCAAGAGAAGCTTAAGAACACACGCAGCCTAGTTTATTTTGAGTGTAAACACACAGCCAAAGCATTCTCTGTGAACGTGTCCAACAAAGATGATCAAATTTGTAAATTAGTGGCTGTTCTGGTGCTACTTGTAACATTATTCTTACTTATAAAGTGATCGCAATATCTAAGGTGAGATTCATTTGTTTGGGGAAATGAAGAGGAGTGGGCTGCCTTAAAATAGTACATTCCTGGATTACATAGTGGAAAATTCTGAAGCTATTGACTAGAAAATAACTGCCCTGAGGAAAAAAGCTGCATTAAAGATCAGCAGTAGTTTTTCACATTACACAGGCCCAACAAAAGACTTATTGCTATGTTAAAATTAGTTTCTTTCAAACCTAAAAAAAGTGTGGATATTTTACTACAAAACATCTTTGTTCAATGAGCTAGAAAAAGAATTGTATGACAAATGCAAATACCTTTTATATAATCCACTTTATTTTTATTCTGATTTTTATTTAACATACAAAGATTATAAAGAAAAATTACTCTAAAATATTACTTTAAGTTGTCCGTAGTCACATCAAACTCTTGTCCATTTGAGGCCTAAGATGAATTCTCATTGGGCTCTAGCTGTTTTGCATTAAAAAAATTATCTGTAGTTGATGACCTATCACATTTCTCCCATAGCCCCTTCTAAACCTTGCTCGTTCTCCTCTAGCCCATGAACCATTCCCATCCTCCTACCTCTCTGTGAGAATTTGGATCCTATTTTTCTGAGAAACTGGGCCAATTTTCATACTAATTCTATTCCCTATCCACTGCTAAGGTTGTACTCTCAACAGCATGAACTTCAGGTTCAGAATCTCCATCTGTTCTCATAATACGGCAGTTTACTTTTTTACTTTTATCTCCCCTAATTTACTTTTTATCTTCCATTTATTTGTCCAATTCTCATTCCCTTAAGGAGGAAAGAGTGTTTTGCTCAAGGATAATTATTTTACTTGTGTTCCTAATTTCACCTTATCTAACTTAAAAGTTGCAACTTCACATTTTTTCTCTCCCTAAATTTTATATTATTTGGCAACAACCAACAAGTTATCCCTCTTTTATAAATCCCAAACTTTCATTGATATTAATTTTTCCTAAAGCTATTGTTTTGGCTCGCTGTTGTTTGCAATACTGAGCTTTGTGAAATAATAATTTATATTCCATTGTCCTTACTTTTACATCAGCAACTTATTCATTAATCCCCATAAATGTTTTCCATCTACTTTATTAAAATGTACTTTTTGAAGGTTACCAATGACATAAGTCATAACATCTAACCATTTTTCTTTCTTTCTTTTTTGTGAGACAGGGTCTTACTCTGTCACCCAGGCTGGAGTGCAGTAATGGGCATCATAGCTCACTGTAGCCTTGATCTCCAGGGCTCAAGCCATCTTCTCACCTCAGCTTTATGATTAGCTGGGACTACAGGTGTGGGCCACTATGCCTGGCAACGTTTTTTGATTTTTGGTAGTGATGAGGTCTTGCTGTGTTGCCCTGACTGGTCTCAAACTCCTGAGCTCAAGTGATGCTCCTGCCTTGGCCTCTCAAAGTGCTAGAATTACAGGTGTAAGCCACCACACCCAGCCAAAATTTAATCCTTTTTCTTTAGTTTTCATCTTGCTAGACGCATTTTCAATATTTACATTGCTGACACCTCTGTCTTCCTGAAGTATTCTGCTCTATTAATTCAGAATTAAAAAGACAAATAATTATTAACTATATGTTATGTGTTAAGAGGGAGGTATGGCTGAAGAGCACAGAAGTAGGGTACAAAATTGAAGTAATTATAGGGAACCTGGAGACATGGAAGGCTTTCTTGGAGAGGGTGATCTGTTCCTCTGCTTACTGGTTGTATGAGCTTAAGTTTCCTGATTTTTAAATGGGAGTAAAAATAATAACCTTTCAGGATTGTTATAAGGATTAGTAATGAGAAACACAAAACATCAACACAGTTCCTAGCACATAGTAGGTACTCAGAAAATAGAATCAATTTTTGAATTCAGATTAGATAATTTATCAGTGATGCAAAATCAAGTTGCTAAATATTAATCAAGTGTAACCATTCAATGTGTTAAGTGCTACACTAGTAATATTTTTAAGAGTCTCTTTTCAAAGACTTTATAATCCTGGGGCTAAATAGAACACGTCATAAGGCAGTTAGAACAGCAATAAAGTATTTAAGTAACAGATTAGAACAGTATAAGAAATGTCCCGAGGCAATATACAATTAATTGGTAAATGAATTTTACATGAAGAAATTTCTATGGAAGTTAGTAGGAGACAGATATTGCTTCATGTTCTTGTGACTAGGATTTAAAAGTGAGTTGAGATCCAAACAAAAATTTGGGTAGCTATAGGGCATAAGCTAAAGGAAGTAGGTCTTTAAGGCATACATAATAACATAAGCAAAAACTCAAGTGCAGAAAGGGATCACACATGTTGAGAGGAAAGTAAGCAATTGTACTTTGTTCCATTCCAACATGCTCCAAGAATGACTTTTTTCATTACTTGCAGGGCATACCAGGGCCACATGGAAATCCTGGGTTACCTGGATTACCTGGTCCAAAGGTAAGTGACTACTAATCAGGCAACTTAAGCTAATGAGTATCACATGATTTTCCTGACATTAAAAAGAAGATCCCTAACATTTAAGGCAAGTCTTGATACATCAAGGATGTCTGTCACCTCCAGAATATGATTCTTCAACATGATTGTCTTAGCCTGGCAGAGAGCTAGGTTCCTCTGAAAGCCCACCATACTTGGATTTATATTCTTAGTAGTAAAATCAGGTATAGGCCTGCTTAGTATTCCAAAATCATTATTATCAAAAACATGATGGCAATGTATGGAAACCTCTGAAATATAAGATTATGATTTGAGTAATTTACCTTAAATTAAGGTCACTTTAATTTGTAAATAAACACCAAGGAAATAAAATATTATTTACCTGCTCCACACTTCCCTAATTATTTTTACCTGAAAAAAAACTGAGGATGTTTAAAGAATGATCAAATGTTTATGAAAACAACTAACCTGAAAATCTGTATATATGAGTGTATATAGTTGTATGATAGTCATATTATGTCCGGAATTAGTGGGTTCTTGGTCTCACTGACTTCAAGAGTGAAGCCGCGGACTCTCACGGTGAGTGTTACAGTTCTTAAAGATGGTGTGTCCAGAGTTTGTTCCTTCTGATGTTTGGACGTGTTCGCAGTTTCTTCCTTCTGGTGGGGTCCTGGTCTTGCTGGCTTCAGGAGTGAAGCTGCAGACGTTCGTGGTTAGTGTTACAGCTCTTAAGGCAGTGCATCTGGAGTTGTTCGTTCCTCCTGGTGGGTTCGTGGTCTTGTTGGCCTCAGAAGTGAAGCTGCAGACTTTCACGGTATTACAGCTCATAAAGGCAGTGCAGACCCAAAGAGTGAGCAGCAGCAGGATTTATAGCAAAGAGCAAAAGAACAAAGCTTCCACAGTGTGGAAGGGGACCCAAGCTTGTTGCCGCTGTGGGCTCTGGCAGCCTGCTTTTATTGCCTTATCTGATCCCACCTACATCCTGCTGATTGGTCCATTTTACAGAGAGCTGATTGGTCTGTTTTACAGAGTGCTGATTGCTCCATTTTGACAGCATGCTGACTGGTGTGTTTACAAACCTTGAGCTAGACACAGAGTGCTGATTGGTGCATTTACAATCCCTGAGCTATACACAGAGTGCTGATTGGTGCATTCACAATCCTCTAGCTAGACATAAAAGTTCTCCAAGTCCCCACTAGATTAGCTAGACACAGAGCACTCATTGGTGCATTCGCAAACCTTTAGCTAGACACATAGTGCTGATTGGTGCATTTACAATCCTCTAGCTAGACATTAAAGTTCTCCAAGTCCCCACCAGATTAGCTAGATACAGAGTGCTGATTGGTGCATCCACAAACCCCGAGCTAGACACAGAGTGCTGATAGGTGCATTTACAGTCCTCTAGCTAGACATAAAAGTTTTCCAAGTCCCCACTAGATTAGCTAGATACAGAGTGCTGATTGGTGCATTTACAGTCCTCTAGCTAGACATAAAAGTTTTCCAAGTCCCCACTAGATTAGCTAGATACAGAGTGCTGATTGGTGCATCCACAAACCCTGAGCTAGACACAGAGCGCTGATTGGCGCATGTACAAGCCTCCAGCTAGACATAAAGTTCTCCAAGTCCCCACCGACTCAGGAGCCCAGCTGGCTTTGCCTAGTGGATGTCATGCAGGGGCAAGCTGGCGGAGCTGCCCGCCAGTCCCACGCCACTTGCCCGGACTCCTCAGCCCTTGGGCAAACCATGGGATGAGGCACTGCAGAGCAGGAGGTGGCGCCCCCATTGGGGAGGCTTCCGCCACCCGGAAGCTCATGGGGTCCGGGGCCGGGCATGGTGGGCTGTAGGTCTGGAGCCCAGCCCTGCCCTGCCGGGACGCGGCTGAGGCCTGGCGAGAATTCGAGCGCAGCGCGGGCAGGCTGACAGTGCTGCGGGACCCAGCGCACCCTCCGTAGCTGCTGGCCAGGGTGCTAAGCCCCTCACTGCCTGGGGCCGCTTGGAGTGTGGGGCCTGCCAAGCCTGTGCCCACCCGGAACTCGCGGTCGCCGGCAAGCGCCGCACGCAGCCCCAGTTCCTGCCTGCGCCTCTCGCTCCACACCTCCCCTCAAGCACAGGGAGCTGGCTCCGTCCTGGGCGAGCCCAGAGAGGGCCTTCCACAGTGCAGCAGCAGGCTGAAGGACTCCTCAAGCACCGCCAGAGTGGACGCCAAGGCCAAGGAGGCGCCAAGAGCAAGTGAGGGCTGCTAGCATGTTGTCACCTCTCAATAAGATAATAGTGTGATAAATAGTAAGAACATAGGAAAATGTATGGAAGAATACAGGTACACAGGTTGATTACCTTGAAAGTATGGGAATGGAGATATCACTAAATATAAAATATTTAATGATATCTCCATTCCCATACTTTCCCACTAAAATGAAATATTCCCATTTCCATTGTGTATATATTTTTATTAAATATATATAAGAAAATATTCCCATTCCCTTAAAATATATAAAATAAAATATTCCCATTCCCAATATATATTTTCTTAGTTTTTTCAGGCTGCTGTAACAAAATACCATAAACTGAGTAGTTGATAAGCAACAGAAATTTATTTCTCACAGTTCACACAGTTCTGGAGCCTGGGAAGTCCAAGATTAGAGCACCAGAAGATTTAGTATCTACTGAGGGCTTGCTTTCTGGTTCATAGGCAGAGCCTTCTCAATGTGTGATCACACAATGGAAGGAACTAGCTATGTCTCTGGGGTCTCTTTTATAAGGGCACTAATCCCATTTATACGAGCCCCACCTATCATTACACTGAGGATTAGGTTTCAACATATAAATTTTGAAGGGGAAAAACGTTCAGTCTATTGCATTAAGAAGAGAAGAAAAGAAAAAAGTGTGCATATGAGTGATGACAGAGGTTGGGGAACAGATTAGATAAGTATTAGGATCTTGATTGCCAGTAACTTCATGAATCTTTGAGGGTCTCACCCCTCTGCTTATCAGTGATCGCATTCAGAAGTAAACATGAAATCATATAGATTGGGGTTAAGAATAGAAGTTTTGGAGTCTGATAGATGTGGGTTCAAGTCTTAACTCTTTCAATTTGAATGGCTAAAAGCAAATTGCTTGCTTAGGCTCATTAAGCTTCTTTCCTTTTCTGTAAAATGGGGAGAATCATGCTACCTGCTCATAGTGCTATAGTGATGGCTAAATACATTAATGTGAGTAAAGCTCTTAACATGGTGCTATGATGCCATAATTGGTATCATTATTATTAATAGGTAATAATAGCATATAACAAGGATAATTCAAATCTAAATTTCCTAAAATTTCTCACCTGTGTTGAAAATTTTTTTGAGTTCAATAGAAGTGCCTCAGAGAGGAAAAACAACCCTTTAAAATCAAGTCTGGATAAGTAATAGGGAAGAAGATAGATGGCTTCTAAAGAAATTAGGAATTTGTTTTTGAGTTTGTGGTTTCATAGCCCTTCGAGCTTCATTTGAGGACTTTATAATTAGGTTAAAGTAGCTGTAAGGGCTCAGATTATATTTCTCCACAGGGCTGAATTTATAGTGGGTTTATATTCCTGCTAATTGCCTCCTCTCCACAAGACCAAAGGAGACAGAATTTCCACATAGCTTTTATTCTTTTCCCCCTTCTAGGTTGGTGCAAAAGTAGTTCCGGTTTTTGCCTATTAAAAAGGCAGAAACCACAATTACTTTTGCACCAGCCTAATACTTCAGCCAGTAGGGAACAGTTAGGCTCTTGTAATTTAACTCTCAATCTGCAGTGGCAAGTATCAGTTTACTCCCCCTTTAAAGAATCCTTTTTCTTTTTTTTTTTGAGATGGAATTTTGCTCTTGTTGCCCAGGCTGGAGTACAATGGTGCGATCTCGGCTCACTGCAACCTCCACCTCCTGGGTTCAAGCAATTCTCCTGCCGCAGCCTCCTGAGTAGCTGGGGTTACAGGCATGTGCCACCATGCCTGGCTAATTTAAAAAAAAAAATTTTTTTTTTTAGTAGAGATGGGGTTTCTCCATTTTCGTCAGGCTGGTCTCAACTTCCTGACCTCAGGTGATCCGCCTGCCTCGACCTTCCAAAGTGCTGGGAGTACAGGCGTGAGCCACCGCGACCAGCCCGAGAGTCCTTTCTTAATAAGCACTGTTGCTGTTTCAGAATAGAAGCAAATACAAAGAAAAAATGTGAAAAATAGGGTGAGGAGAGATAAAGCTAGAGATAGTGGAAAGTATTTTATTTCATTGACTTCTTAAAATGTGTATAAATATTTAGAAGAAAATATTTGAGAAAATGAAGAACTTTGTATCAAACTAAAATTATTTCTGTTCCAAGATTAAACACATTGTAATAGAGATCCAGCCCAATTACCCTTATTTGATTATAAGAATGTATCAAATTATTTATCACATGTACCCAGAAAATATGTATCAAAAATAAATTTTAAAAATATTAAAAACAGTGTTTTTAAATACTGTTTAGTATTAATATATGTCTGTGGTAAAATGACCTAGGAGAGAAGAAAATGTAATCTCAAGAATCTTCTTTAATATTATATTTAGTAGGATGGACTTAATTTTGACTATAATTATTCACCAATAAGATATTTTATGAACCCACATATGAGGGATTTAAAAACTTACATTTATTTTGCAAAAACTTAGGCCTATTGGGGATTTAGTCATATAAACCTGAACAGTAGTCTTTAATTCATATTTAATTTGAGAATTTGATAACTGTGTCCAAACTAGCCAAAACTGACCATGATTTAACTGCATATATTTGTGGAGATAGTAGATTTGTGACAAGTATTAAAAATTACCACTTTGGGAGGCTGAGGTGGGTAGATCACGAGGTCAGGAGATCGAGACCATCCTGGCTAACACGGTGAAACCCCGTCTCTACTAAAAATACAAAAAAATTAGCCGGGTGTGGTGGCGGGTGCCTCTAGTCCCAGCTACTCGGGAGGCTGAGGCGGGAGAATGGCGTGAACCTGGGAGGCGGAGCTTGCAGTGAGCCAAAATCACGCCACTGCACTCCAGCCTGGGCGACAGAGCAGACTCCGTCTAAAAATAAATAAATAAATACATAAATAAATAAATAAATTACCATTGTGTCACAAATGTGTCATATAAAGCTTTGTAGTGTTTGATTTTGTGAAACCGATTTTCTTAGGTACTTAACATGCATTTCTAGAATAATCAGAATTAATAGAACATTCAAGCTTTATACTTTATAATCCTCTTTTATCTAATATCTGCCGCTTATTTTATATATGACATCTCTTTAGTTTTATCCCAATCATAAGTACTATGAGAACAGGCTTTATTACCTTCTGGTTTGCACAGAAGAAAGCACTTGAAAGCAGTAAGCACTTAACCAAGGTAACACTGTTTGTAAGTGGTAGAGGGGGAGGCAAAATTGGAAATGTCTTAGTCTTTTTCTTACACTTGGTTGTCTCTCCCAACACAATGAGGAATTCTTCTATTAAAATACCACCTTAAGAAGGCAGGATAGTGGTGGGGTTACCTAACTTAAAGACTTTATGAATTTATTTAGTAATAGTAACAAAGTAGTTACATTCCAAGGTTCCAGGTTATCCTGTGGATAATGATAGTAATATAGAAATTCTATGAAGAGTGAAACCGATTCCTAATCCCTGAGGACTGTGTTGTTAAATTGTTAAACAATAGAAATATAAAGTGCCACGCACAAATTTAGTGGATATGCAGCAATTTTTCTCAGCATGTAAAACTAACTTGATTTAAAATAGAGAAAGACTATGGGGATCATTAGCTGAAATCATTGGCTGAAATCAGGAGACTGATGGTAGAAATAATGTTCTTCTTACAAAAATAAGAAAGTAAATTCCGTTTCCTGTTTGCCAGAGAGAATGGCTTTTTTCTTGTTATCAAATGCCACCTGGGTCTATTATTTATCATATTTATCTATTAAATGAACTGTATTTCTATTTATTTGCAGCGTGATGGAAATGTTCATTGCTATTAATTAAACACGTAAAATTATGCTGTAGATCTTTGAACATGAGTAATGAATGCATGTAGAGTCTATATCTTCAGGCTATCATGTGCTTACAATTCCAGTCTAGGCAATCTGTGGTCAAGATAGTTCTTTTCCAAAAAAAGGCTTCTTGGAGAAAGCCTAAAACCTTCCTACAAACATTCATGTCTTATATTAATTTAGTCAGGGCCAATAGTTCCTTCAAATTTAATCCAGTTAAATGAAAACATCTAGACTTAATAACCCACAGTAACAATGTTTCATTAACAATATTTAATATATTAGTATATATATTAAGTATTGAACACCAAAGAGTAGTATGTTAGTGCTATGTTCTATCCCTGGTTATGACTGTCTTCTCCTATGTCTCCATCATGTATTTATCTTAACTAGAAGTACAATTTTTCCTTCCATATGAATTAAATAAATATCTTAAGTATAGATGCTTACCCACAATAAGAATTTTGTAGTGGGTCAGATTGCCATAAAAAATAGTAAGTCCAACATTATGAAAATGTAAAAAATGATATGGGAGCTGGGCAAGATGACTGACTAGACACAGCCAGGTGGAACAGCTGCCACTGAAGATCGGGATGACTGGCACACTCCTAACAGATCTGTAGAGAAAGGGCACTGAGAGTGGACAGAGGGAAGACACAGAAGCTGGGCTGAAGAGGGAGGAAGCTGGAAACTCTGCACAGGGGCTACTTCACATCAAGACTCATTCATGGACGCCAACGACTCCTGGGGAACAGGTGAGTTGAACTGGCAAGGAGCAACCCGCTTTCATCATAGGCCTCTGGAATCCCAGCAGGAGGAGACCCCTCAACAACCACAGCCACTTGATTGGCAGGGAGAGCGACTTAGATAAGTGGTAGGGGCAGCACTCCAGCCAGTGTGGAGCACAAAGGGTTTGTTGCAGGAGCGTATGTGGTGGAGCATGGCCAGGAATGCCAATCCCCCTAGGCTGTACTTGCTCCCATAGGAGACTGTTCCCCAGGGGAACTTTAGCCCAGATGTAAACTCTGCAGGGTGGTCTTCCCTATCACATAGGGCCAGTATGATCTGAGCTTTCCTTGATCTGCTGGCCTTTCCCAGGGCACCCAATGCTGGACTGCAAACAGATGCAGCCAGGCTGGGGCCCTGGGGGCCCACATCATAACTCCTGCACTGTTGGACTGTGCCTGACCAGCAGAGCGGCCCTCTTGACACACAACAGCTGACCTGTTCCTTCCCTCACTGCAGCATCCCCAGGCTCCAAGGCCACTCCCTGTATTGCTTTGCCAATGCATGTGTGTGCAGGCAGATCTTGCCTTCCTTGTTCCACCGGTTTTGCATGTGAACCCTGCCATGGCACTGCTGCTGGTGTGTGTGCACTCCACCTCCCCTCCCTCCGCCATACCGTCATTGCAGTTGAAGCCCTGGTTGGTACAGAGCCTTCCAGCCCTGCCCCTGCCAGCACCCCACCCCTGTGCCAACACTGCCACTGGAGTGAAACTAGGCATGAAGGACAGTGGATCCTCTCCCACCCTGAGCAGCCACCTCCACCTGTGTGAACATGTACAGAGGGCACACACAGTCCTGCACCTGCCAGTGCCTTGCCCCTGTGCTAACACCACCACCAGTGTGACCCCCACCTTCCTGAGTCATGCTACCTCTGCCACTGCTGTAAATACCTGCATGGAGGCTGGTACCTCAGCACCCGCCAGCATCCTGCCACTCTGCCGCTGCTGCTGGCATGTGCAAACAAGGACAGATCTCACTGCTACCACCCTATGAAACACTTTGGCTGGCACTACCCATTGGAGTGCTGTGATCAATGGTCCAGGAACTTAGCTCCTCCCATTGCAGTGGGTTCCTAACCTTGAAAGGCCAGAGAACAAAGTCAAGGCCCAATATCAGTCCCTCAGTGTTAGAGCATGTAGTCCAGGAGTTGTGAGTTGAGCCTTGGCCCCTTAACATCTGCCAGAAATGAGGCCAGTTGACTGAGCCAGCCTTATACCACAATAAAACCCTCAAGTTCATCAAATAGGATAAAAGAAAAACCATTCAAAGGACAGAAATTTCAAAGACTGAAGTAACATCAGCCCACAAAGATGAGAAAGAACCAGTACAAGAACTCTGACAACTTAAAAAGCCAGAGTGCCTTCTTTCCTCCAAATGACTGCATTAGCCCTGCAGCAAGGGTTCTGAACTGATTGAAATGGCTGAAATGACAGAAATAGAATTCAGAATATGAATAGGAACAAAGATCATTGAGATGCAGCAGTAAGCTGAAACCCAATCCAAGGAAGCTAAGAATCACAATGAAATGACACAGGAGCTGACAGGCAAAACAGCCAGTATAGAAAAGAATGTAACTGATCTGATAGAGCTGAAAAAAACACGTAAGAATTTCATAATACAGTCACATGTGTTAAAACAGTCCAAGCCGAAGAAAGATCTCAGAGCTTGAAGACTGGCTTTCTGAAATAAGACAGTCAGACAAGGATGAGAAAAAAGAATGAAAAGGAATGAACAAAACCCCTGAGAAATATGGGATTATGTAAAGAGACCAAATCTATGATTCATTGGTGTTACTGAAAGAGATGGGGAGAATGGAAACAACTTGAAAAACATCTTTCAGGATATAATCCATCAGAACTTCCCTAACCTAGCTAGAGAGGCCGACATTCAAATTTAGGAAATACAGAGAACCCTGGTAAGATACTTCACAAGAAGGTCATCCCCAAGACACAGAATCGTCAGATTCTCCAAGGTTGAAATGAAAGGAAAAATGTTAAAGGCAGTTAGAGAGAAAGGTCAGGTCACCCAGAAAGGGAAGCCTATCAGACTAACAGCAGACCTTTCAGCAGAAATCATACATGCCAGAAGAGACTGGGGGCCACTATTCAACATTCTTAAAGAAAAGAAATTCCAACCAAGAATTTCATATCCAGCCAAACTAAGCTTTGTAAGCAAAGGAGAAATAAGATCCTTTTCAGACAAGCAAATGCTGGGGGAGTTAATTACCATCAGACCTGCCTTACAAGAGCTCCTGAAGGAAACACTAAATATGGAAAGGAAGGGCCGTCACCAGCCACTACAAAAACACACTATGTACACAGGCCAGTGACACTTTAAAACAACCACACAAACAAGTCTGCATAAAAACCAGTTAACATCATGAAGATGGTATCAAATCCACATATATCAATACTAATCTTGAATGTAAACAGGCTAAATGCCTCAATGAAAAGGAATGGAGTGGCAGGCTAAAGAACCAGAACTCAATGGTAGGCTTTCTTTAAGAGATTCATCTTACATGCAGTAACACACATAGGCTGAAAATAAAGAGATAAAGAAAAATCTGTCAAGCAAATGGAAAACAGAAAAAAAGCATGGGTTGCGATCCTAATTTTGGACAAAACAGACTTTAAGCCAGCAAATATCAAAAAAGACAAAGAAGGGCATTATATAATGGTAAAAGGTTCAATTCAACAAGAAGACCTAACTATTCTAAATATATATGCATCCCAACACAGGAGCAACCAGATTCGTAAAGCAAGTTTTTAGAGACCTTCAAAAAGATTTAGATTCCCATGCAATAATAGTGGGATACTTTAATACCCCACTAACAGTATTAGACACATCATTGAGGCAGAAAATTAACAAAGATATTCAGGACCTGAACTCAGCACTGGATCAAATGGACCTGATAGACATCTATAGAACTCACCACCCAAAACAACAGAATATACATTCTTCTCATCACCACATGGCACATACTCTAACAATGACTACACAATCAGTTATAAAACAATCCTCAGCAAATACAAAAGAATCGAATTCATACCAACCACTCTCTTGGACTACAGCAAAATAAAATTAGAAATCAAGGCTAAGAAAATTGCCCAAAACCATACAATTACACTGAAATTAAATAACCTGCTCCTGCAGCTTTTGGGTAAATAATGAAATTAAGGCAGGAGTCAAGAAGTTCTTTGAAACTAATGAGAACAAAGATACAAATATCGGAATCTCTAGGACACAGCTAAGGCAGTATTAAGGGGAAATTTATTGCACTAAACACCCATATCAAAAAGAAATATCTCAATTTAACAACCTAATATCACAGCTAAAAGAACTGGATAACCAAGAGAAAACTAACCTCAAATTTAGCAGAAGACAAGAAATAACCAAAATCAGAGCTGAACTGAAGGAGATTGAGACATGGAAAATCATTCAAAGATCAACAAATCCTGGAATGGTTTTTTTGAAAAAATTAGTAAAATAAATAGACTGCTAGCTAGACTAATAAAAAAGAAAAGAGAAAAGATTCATATAAACACAATTAGAAACAACAAAGGGGATATTACCACTGACCTCGCAGAAATACAAGTAACCATCAGAGAATATTATAAACACCTCTATGCCCAAAAACTGGAAAATTTAGAAGAAATGGTAAGTTCCTGGACACACACACCTTCCCAAGAATGAACCCAGAAGAAACTGCATTCCTGAACAGACCAAAAATAAGCACAAAAATTGAATCACTAATAAATAGCCTACCAACCGAAAAAAAAAGCCCAGGACCAGATAGATTCATAGTCAAATTCTACTAGATGTACAAAAAAGAGCTGATACCATTCCTACTGAAACTATTCCAAAAATTTGAGGAGGAAGGACTCCTTTATAACTCATTAAATGAGGCCAGCATCATCCTGATACTAAAACCTGGCAGAGGTACAAGAAAAGAAAACTGTATGCTAACATCCTTGATGAACATTGATGCAAAAATTCTCAACAAAATACTGGCAAACTGAATCCAGCAGCACATCGGAAAGTTTATCCACTATGATCAAGCAGACTTTATCTCTGCCATGCAAGGTTGTTTCAACATATGCAAATCAATATCTGATTCATCACATAAACAGAACTAAAGACAAAAACCACATGATTATCTCAATAGATGCAGAAAAGGCTTTTGATAAAATTGAACACCCTTTCATGTTAAAAACTCTCAATAAACCTGGCATTGAAGAAACATACCTCAAAATAATAAGAACCATATATGACAAATGCACAGCTAACATTATACTGGATGGGCAAAAGCTGGAAGCATTACCCTTGAAAACTAGCATAAGAAGGATGCCCTCTCTCACCACGTCTATTCAACATAGTATTGGAAGTCCTGGCCAGGGCAAAATAGGCAACAGAAAGAAATAAAGTCCACCCAAATAGGAAGAGAGGGAGTCAAACTATCCTTGTTTGCAGACAATATGATTCTATACCTAGAAAACCCCATAGTCTTGGACCCAAAGCTCCTTAAGCTGATATACAACTTCAGCAAAGTCATTGATCATCTTTTGATGATGCTAGGTAATTATATCTGTAAGATCCTCAGATCCTGTGACACCAGTTGGATATCCAACAATTCAATTCAGTTCTGACAACAGCTTACCAGAGTTAGCATTACCTCCACAGTTTTTAAGACTGAGTCCTACAAGACTTCCCACACTTCGGATGCCAGCCAAAAATGAGATGCCCAGACCACGACGCACACTTCTGCTTGGGCAAACTACAAGCTCAGGGGTTCCCACGACCCATCCTCTCAGATTCAATATTTTACTAGAATGGTTTACAGAACTCAGGAAAACACTTTACTTACTTTTACCCGTTTATTGTAAAGGATACAGCTCAGGAACAGCCTAATGAAAGAGAGAGATAAGGCAAAGAATTGGGGATGGGGAGTGTGGAGCTTTTATGCTCTATCCCGCCATACCACCTTCCCAGGAAATCAACGTGTTCACCAACAGAAGCTCTTCAAATCTTGTTCAAGAGTTTTTATAACCCAATTTCCAACCCCTCTCTCCCCTCCCTGGCAGAGGGAGTAGGGGAAAGTAGGGTTGAAAGTTCCCATTCTCTTATCATTTGTGTGTCTTTGTGGTGACCAGACCCCAAGGCTGAAAGCTATTTAGGGATCCTAGCCTGTGTCATCTTATTAGCATAAACTCTGGTGTGGTCAGAAGGGGCTTGTTATGACTAACAAAAGACACCCCTATCACTCAGGAAATTTCAAGGAGTTTAGGAGCTCAATGCCAGGAACTGGGGACAAAAACCAAATATATATATTTTATTATACCACATCATTATTTTAAAAAATGGTAAATAGAAGAAAAATAAAAGGAAAGAAGCAAACTTTTAAAAATTGCCTCCCTTCCTTACAGAATTGAACTTCAGGATAACAAAATAGTTGATAAATGGAAGTTTCTTATTATAGAAAGAGCTACTAAATAAAGAATGCTAGAATTAAAAATCACTATTGGCATTCCTGATGAAAACATTGAAAAACAACAGTTTACTAAATCCAAAGGCCTTGATTCAATCTTTGAAGAATAGCTGAGTGAGGTTAAGTGTCAGGAATATGATCAGAGAGGTAGTAGGAGCCAATTCTATTGGTAAAGATTTTGATTGTATATGTGCCACATTTTCTTAATCCAGTCTATCATTGTTGGACATTTGGGTTGGTTCCAAGTCTTTGCTATTGTGAATAGTGCCGCAATAAACATATGTGTGCATGTGTCTTTATAGCAGCATGATTTATAATCCTTTGGGTATAGTGCACATGTACCCTAAAACTTAAAGTATAATAATAATAAAATTAAAAAAAAATTTTGGTTGGATTTTATTCTGATTGTGTTGAATATTCATTGAGTTCTAAGCGGGCAAATAACCTCATCCAGTTATATTCTAGGATACTTCTGGCTGTCATGTGGAGAATAGTTTGGGGTTGGAGACAGATGGAAACAGGGATACCAGTTGAGTCTACTCTGCCAGTCTTCCCTAGTCCATGCCATTTGTGATGATGGCATGGATAAAGGTATTAGCAGTTGAGGTGGTGAGAAGTGGTCAAAATCTAGATACATTTTGAATTACAGTCAACATGTTTGCTGATAGATTACATATATAGTGTGAAAGAGAACAGCCAAAGATAATTCTAAGGCTTGAGCAGTTGAACAGCTGCTATTATGGGAGCTCCTATCTGCTATAATGAGAAAGAACATGTTTGCAGGTTTTTCTTTGTATGTTTTGTTTTGGTTTCACCTGGTAGGAAATAACAACTTTTCATTAATCGTTTTAAAGAGTCAACATTTGGCTTTGTTAATTTTCTCTATGGACTACATTATATTTCATTGATTTCAACTCTTTATTATTTTCTTCCTTCTGCTTATTTTATAAGTAATTTGTTCTTCATTTTCTAGCTTAAGGTGGAAAGCTAAACTACTGATTATAAACCTTTCTTCTCTTCTAATATTTAAAGTTATAAAGTTTCCTTTAAAAACTGATTTAACTGCATCTCACAAAATTTGATATGTTACATTTTCATTATCACTCAGAAATATAGAATTTCTTTTTTGACCTGCTTATTTAAAAGCATGTTGTTTTCTTTATTATTTTTCTAATTTAATTCCATTTTGATCAGAGAGCACATACTGGTGGAATTTAACCTTTTAAAATTACCAAGGCATTTTATGGCCCAACATGTGACCTATTTTTGTCAACATTCTACATATACTTCAAAAGATTGTGTATTTTGCAGTTATTTGGTGTGGTGTTATATAAATGTCAATTAGATTATGGTGGCTACTGGTGGTGTTAACCTCAGGTCAGATTCTCCCCTCCCCCTTTTTTTGTATGTCTAGAAGATTTTGTATATACTGGACATTGTGGATGATACATTGAAGAGATGTTAGATTCTGTTACGTCCTTTGAAACCCTTTGAAGACTATTCATTTTTGTTCTGTAGATAGTTAAATAACTGGTTCATCACCTTAAACTTAAAGGTTTGGTAACTTTTTACCAAAAGAGTCACCTTAAACTTATGGGCTTGGTAACTTTTTAAAGGACAGATTTGTTTCAGTTTTGCTCTTGGTGTGAGTCTCAGTCCAAGGATGTCATATTTACTTCTAAAGCATGGCCCTTCCTGAATGTCAATGGAAAGGTGTTTACCAAAGTATTTACCATGTTCTTCTTAAAGGATGTGGCTAAACCCCCAAACTGTTTCCCCTGTGGTGACCAGCAACTGATATTTATGTTCAATTCTTTCAGCCTTCCACCTGCTTCTGTTGAGCTCTTTGGAGTCTACCTCATATAAGCACATGTTAGTGTCAGCCAAGGACTGAAAAATCTATATCCAGCATTTGGGGGAAGCTCCTTTCTTTTCTTCCTCTCCTTTCCTTTCCTCTTCTCTGCTCCCCTCCCCTTTCCTTTCCTTTCCTTTCTTTCTCTTCCTTCTTTCTCTTTCCTTCCTTTCTTCTTTTTCCTTCTTTGTTTTAATTTTCTTCCCCAATTTACAGTCATTCTGGTAGCCCCTTACTCTGACCTCTGACACCGTTAGCAAAAGGTCTATTTCTGCTTTAATTCTAGTCACTCCATGCAGACTGGGGAGTATCCTCAGGAGACAAGCTGTATAAATATGTATTACACAAAGTATGGGTCTCCCTTTGAAGGGTTGAATCCCCTCCAGTGTATCCTGTTTTGGGTTGCTCTCCTGTATACTCACATAATTTTGTTTTATGTATCTTATCCGGACTTTGTAATCATTATCTCCAGGAGGATTCATCCCATACATGCTACTCTGTCACTATCTGCACCAGAATTTCCAAGAGCTCTTTCTTGGACATATTCAACTGAGATGACTATTTAACATCCAAGTGGAGATTTAAAAATAGGATATGGATCTGGAGTTCAGGGGACATGCCATAGCTAGAAATACAGTTTACAGTCATCGGTGTATATGTGGAATTTAAAGATACAGAGTTCATGAGATCGTCTAGGGATGAATGCAGATAATGTCCAAAGACTAAGCCTTATGGAGGGTACTCCAGAGTTTAATAAATAGGAAGAGGAAGAGGGAGAAGAAGAAGGAGAAGGAGGAGGAGGAGAAGGGGAGGAGGAGGAGGAGGAGGAGGAGGAGGAGGAGGAGGAGGAGGAATAAGAATAAGAAAAAGAAGAAGAAGAAGGAGGAGAAGGAGAAGGTCAAGGGAGGAGGAGGCGGGAGGAGGAGGGAGGAGGAGGGGGGATGAGGAGAACAAGAAGGAGGAGGAGAAGGAGAAAAAGGAGAAGATGAAAGAAAAGAGAAGAAAGAAGGAGAAGAAGAAGAATAACAACAACAATACAATAACAACAAGATTGAGAAAGAATGATAAGTGAAGTAGGATAGTGGTAGGAACAAAAAAGTCTGTGTGGAGTAGGTCCAAGAGAGAACAAAAGGAGAGGAGGTCTCCTAGCTAACAGAAACAACTTAAGAGTTTCACTCTAAAAGGGAATAGCATAAGGAGCAGAAAGGAGGCATGTAGGCTCAAGGAAAGCTGTTTTTAAGATGACAAAACTTAAAGTATGTTTATTGTAATGGAAATTATCCTGGATATACAGAAATTATCCTGAAGAGAAGTAAAAGTTAAAATAATTCAGGGACAGCAGTGCGTCAATGATGGCCTGGTGAAAGAACGGTGGATTTGGCTGTTTAATGAGAGAAGGCAGAGTATTTTAGAACAAAGTTAGGTTGAGGTAGTGGATTTGGTTGTGAGAACTTATAAAAATCAAAAACAAGATCACCAGCTAAGAGGAAAGAAAGAGAAGGAGTTATGAAATAATCATCTATAAAAATGGGAATGTGAATTTACTAAGGCAATTATTGGACACATTAAATAAAAGACCAAACAATCAAAGAAGTTATGAATTTAAAGTGAAGTTTGTCAACATGAATTTTTTCTCTTAGTCACATTCAGCTGTTAGGCAGGTGCAGAATAGGTAGAATTTAGATTTAAGAATTGCCAGGTAAGCTTATAACACAGAGAGAGAAAGGGGAAGTAGGGTTATTTATGTATGCAATGGAGTGACTATGTTAGACCCTTGTATTTAGGCTGAGGAGGAAAGTGAGTCCATAAGGGGGATGAACCAATGAAAATGTGGTAGGATCCACATATTAGCAGCTTCAGTGAATCAAATAAATGTTAAAGTTGTGGAGGCCTATGAAGAGTGAGCTAAAGATAGGAAGTGTTGGTTGGAGAGTGTAATTGAGATTATGAAGCTTATGTGGTTATTAGTAATGTCAAAGTCAAGAATATCCAAATGATGCTACCTCAAGGTCATGTCATTTAGTGTTTCCTTTGTGATATTCTCACAATTTAGTTCATTCATAGTCTGAATTTTTAGATTCCAAATTATTCTCTATTAAAGTTTTGCTGCTTCATTAATAGTTCACTCAAAAGTTGTGTTATCTGCTTTCCAAGATGGCAACAATTGTAAAAGTGATTTTAATAATAATTGTTTTTAGTCCTGTTAATTTTAGTACTGACTACTAATATCTTTATAATCCATAGAGAATTTGGTCCTAAAGCTCATTATTATTAATCCGAGTTTACAGAGGAAAAATCTCAAATTGAGAGATTAAATGAATTGTTTGGTGTTTTCACTCCAAATCCCAATGATCTTTCAATTATATTGAGCAGACGCTAATCTAAGATAAATCTGTTCTAACATGTTAATGGGTCCTCTATCTTGGGGAGTTTCCCTCCCTAGACCAAGGGCCCTCTGGAGATTCAATAATGGTCTAAAAGACTTACTCTGATAAAAATGATTTTAAACTCTAGCGGATCAGTGGGATAGTTGGAACTTTGAGTAACAAAGAATAGGCAATTTCCTTTTCCTCTTACTCATAGTCAAAAGGATATATACTTCCTTTAACAAAAGTCATGCAGAAGTAAGTGGAAGTCAGTACTGAGGTTCAGAGTCAGTTATGATTAATTAATGAATTTATAAGTATTTTATATAATTCCAAAGGGGATTTGAGAAACTAATCAAGTAAGATGGAAAGTGTGTCAAGAGTCCAACAGCTGATACAAAATGAGGGAGAAAATAAGAAATTTTGGAGTTTTCTCCTTCAATGCAGAGAAGTATGCCCTACTTCCCTGACATTTTAGATAAAATTGGCATTATTCAATAGTCTTCGCTGTATGCATTTTATGTTAGGAAGGATCAGCCCACAACTAGCCAAGTTAAGAGCATTTCCTCCATACTGACTTGAAATTTCCATTCTAAAACATGAGTTGATAATTAACTCATTCATATTTGTGTAGAACAAAGAGAAATTTGACATATATGTGTCAAATGTGTTGCCCAGATGTATAAAACATGTGAATAAGAAAAAGTACCCTTTAAAATCTAATTTTTATTGTTCAATTGATTACTTTTGCCCACTCTATCAATTTTTAAAGTGGACATTAAACATTAAATTATTTGATGATATTAAGAAAGCTGACAGATGATAGAAAATTCAAATAGGATCTAAACATAAGAATTTTTTTCTTTTATTATTATTATTATTATTATTATTATACTTTAGGTTTTATGGTACATGTGCGCAATGTGCAGGTAAGTTACATATGTATACATGTGCCATGCTGGTGCGCTGCACCCACCAACTCGTCATCTAGCATTAGGTATATCTCCCAATGCTATCCCTCCCCCCTCCCCCCACCCCACAACAGTCCCCAGAGTGTGATGTTCCCCTTCCTGTGTCCATGTGTTCTCATTGTTCAATTCCCACCTATGAGTGAGAATATGCGGTGTTTGGTTTTTTGTTCTTGCGATAGTTTACTGAGAATGATGATTTCCAATTTCATCCATGTCCCTACAAAGGACGTGAACTCATCATTTTTTATGGCTGCATAGTATTCCATGGTGTATATGTGCCACATTTTCTTAATCCAGTCTATCATTGTTGGACATTTGGGTTGGTTCCAAGTCTTTGCTATTGTGAATAATGCCGCAATAAACATACGTGTGCATGTGTCTTTATAGCAGCATGATTTATAGTCCTTTGGGTATATACCCAGTAATGGGATGGCTGGGTCGAATGGAATTTCTAGTTCTAGATCCCTGAGGAATCGCCACACTTGTTTAACATGATATTTATAATAAAAACATTGGCCACAAAAGGTTTTATTATATTTTAACTTTTCAAGGGCTATCATTTCTTATTTTAAAAATCTTTGTAAATTATAGCTTGAATCAACTAGTTAGCTTTTATAATAAAAGATTAAAATATATTAAAACCAATAGATAAGATTTGTAATAGGCATTGTGATACAAGAAAGAAAATGGACCTTGTTTGCCAATATTTTCCTAAGTAATCCTTAGCAAGTCAATGAACTCTTCTGGGCTTTATTGCTTCTTTTATCTACAAAATATGTTTTACTAGATAAGCTCTAATTACTCTTATAAATTCTAAATATATTACCTTTTTTGATGATGAGTTAAGCTTTTAAATATTAAGATATCACCAAAGCCATTTGTTAGGTTTCACAACCTTGTAACCAATGCCCTAAAATTGTAGCCTTAATAGTGGAGCGAACATGACTACGATAAAAGAGGTCAACCTAGAAGACAAACTTGCCTTATAGAAAAAAAAAAAAAATAAGTTCAGGGGTACATGTGCAAGTTTGTTACATATGTAACGTTGTGTCATTAGGGGTTTCTTGTACAGATTATTTCATCACCCAGGTATTGAGCCTAGTTCCCATTAGTTATTTTTCCTGATCCTCTCCCACCTCCCACCCTATGTCTGTTGTTCCCCTCTCTGTGTCCATGTGTTCTCATCATTTAGCTCTCACTTATAAATGAGAATATGTGGTATTTGGTTTTCTGTTCCTGTGTGGTATGCTAAGGATAATGATTTCTAGCTCCATCCATGTCCCTATGAAGGACATGATCTCATTCTTTTTTATGGTTGCATAGTATTCCATGGTGTATATACAGTACCACATTTTCTTTATCCAGTCTGTCATTGATGGGCATTTAGGTTGATTTCATGTCATTTCTATTGTGAATAGTGCTGCAATGAACATATGCATGCATTTGTCTTTATAACAGAATGATTTCTATTCCTTTGGGTATATACCCAGTAATGGGATTGCTGAGTCGAATGGTATTTCTGTCTCTAGGTCTCTGAGGAATTGCCACACTGTCTTCCACAATGGGTGAACTGATTTATACTCCCACCAACAGTGTATAAGCATTTCTTTTTCTCCGCAACATCACCAGCATCTATTATTTTTTGACTTTTTCAAAATAGCCATTCTGTCTACTGTGAGATGGTATCTCATTGTGGTTTTGAATTGCATTTCTCTAATGATCAGTAATGTTGAGATTTTTTTCATATGCTTGTTGGCTGCATGTATGTCCTCTTTTGAAAAGTTTCTTTTCATATCCCTCGCATACTTTTTAATGGGGTTGTTTGTATTTTTCTTGTAAATTTGTTTAAGTTCCTATACATGCTGGGTATTTGACCTTTGTTGGATGCGTAGTTTGCAAAAATGTTCTCCCGTTCTGTAGGTTGTTTGTTGACACTGTTGATAGTTTCTTTTTCTGTGCAGAACCTCTTTGGTTTAATTAGATCCCATTTGTCGATTTTTGTTTTTTTGCAATTGCCTTTGGTGTCTTCATCATGAAATCTTTGCCTATGCCTATGTACTAAATCATATTGCCTAGCTTGTCTTCCATGGTTTTTATAGCTTTGGGTTTTACATTTAAGTCTTTAATCCACAGACACATAGACCAGTGGAATAGAATAGAGAACACAGAAATAAGACTGCACACCTACAACTATCTGATCTTCGAAAAACCTGACAAAAGCGAGCAATGGGGAAAGGATTCCCTATTCAATAAATGGTGCTGGGACAACAGGCTAGCCATATGCAGAAGATTAAAACTGGACCCCCCTTCCTTACACCATATAGAATTTTTCTTTGACTATAGAATACAGGACTCTTTGCCAGTGAGGGTTCATTTCTAATTTGTAAAATGAAAATACTTACTGGGGGACACACAGGACTTTTCTTTTGGTATTCCATCTTTCATCAGTCAGCTTAAGTGTCATTTAAAGGCATCCCTGAATATGTAAAGAAGACATGACTATTTCCCAGTGAAAATAGTATTTAGAAGTATCTAGGAAGGAGAATTATTTATTCTTAGTTGAGAATGGTAATAAAATCAGAATTTGAATTTTAAGGAATCTCAATTGTGGCCCCTATATTTTGAGATATGACAAATAGTTTGAAAAAGAGTTACTTTGCTACTATGCATCATAAAAATATTTTAATATTGTACCCAAAAACTTTAGCTGAAACCTAATGTCATATTTATCTTGAAATGTAAAAGATAAGGATCCCCACACTGTGAAACGTATATAATTTTATAACAATAAAAAGAATTTTGTGGATTAGAGGTATCTTTTTTATGTTCATTTTTCATAATAATAAAAGTAATACATGTGCATTATAATATTTTGGAAAATATTTAAACTTGGAATGATATCTTAGAATTTTAAGGATTATTATAAGCAGTTTTCTTTTACTAAAGTAATAGTCTTTCAATGCCAAAATAGGAATAACAACTCAATATGTCACAAAAATGGAAAAAATAATAAATCTTTACCTAGGTCCTTCAAGAAAAATGTTTCAATAGTAGTATAACTTTAAATTTATTAGATTAAAAAATCAACTATGTCTAGAAAATTTTTAGGAATCTTCTCATCATTTAAAAATAAGGCTAAGAAAAGTATACATTAAAAATGAAATAACCAATGCCTATCTCAATGTAAAATTATTTTATTTAACACCATATAATGTATATAACATCTGGTAATAAATCCCTGAAGATATATGACACATTATATGCAACTTATGCTTCACCAACTGTTTTATAACTATTTTATTTAGGGCCCCAAAGGAGAGCCAGGATTTTCCCCAGGTCAAGCTGTTCCTGGAGAAAAGGTAATTATTTGATGATGAAATCAAATTATGGTAATATATTTTAAGCATTTTAAAGTAATTTTAAACATTTTAAAATGTAGATTTTACTGTATCAGACAGGAAAAAAAACATGGGAATTAATTATTGGATTTTAATGAAGGAAGAACTATTTGAAGAATTAAGTAAATTTTATCACCAGTTTCACTTATTGATTTAAGTCTTAACATTACTTTTATTAAAGGTCTACTGTGGCCTGCCACTGTACTATCTACCAATGAGGGGGTGGATGGGGTAAAAATTACAACAGGATGTGGTCCTAGCTGCAAACATTTTGCTGTTAATACATATGCACACAATAATATATAAATTGTAATGCCAATTTACATATTTTTAGAATAGTTTCACATACTTTATGATGTTTAAGTACCATGGTACTCTCTGTGAGAGAAGCAGTCACCATTATCTTGTTTTCCCATTGAGAAAACAGAATTCATAGATTTTAACTGACTTATCACATGGACAGTAAATGGCAGAGTTGATGATATATCCAAATTTGTGGACTTCTCGTCCAGTATGCTTTCATTTCATCATAATGCTGCCTATACAAACATATACATATTTTAGTAAAAACTAGCTTTAAAGCAAAGATAACTACAAAAACTTTATTGGGAGAAGGATACTGTTTTCTAGTGAGGATAAATACAAATGGAGTCTTAGGAGGACATCTGGGAAGTTTTGTTTAGATAGGCACTTTATAAATGTAATATAATTATGGGATGTGTTTGTTTATGTAGTATACATTCACAAACTTTAAAAATCCCTGAACAATTTTGGTGGTTACAAAATCGATCTGATCTTATTGGCTCACAGAAACTATCATAAAGTTTGAAATCTGATCTTTTCATTGGCTTACAGAAACAATTGTAAACTTAAAAACATGATTACTCTACAGATACTATATGAAAGAGTAAATCCTCAAAAAATTATTTTATTTTGTTTTTAAATTTTTTACTGGTATACAATAGTTACACATATTTTGGGAGTACATACTCAACATTTTTTAAATCTAAAATTTTAGTAATTTTATTATTGTTGTGGAACTGAGTTCACTGAGTCTAAATAACTTGGAATAGATTATTACTATAAACATAGTATTTTCATTACTATCTTAATTATTGCAAGGACAGAATTCTGCAATATGAGAAACACAAGTGCCATATTTTAAAATGTCTAAATATAATATATTTGATTTCTTAACTTAAAATTTAGAAATTAGAGGCCCACTCAGTTTTAGTGAGTATTTTAAGTAAAACCCCTAGATTAAACATTCATATTTATATCAAATGCTTGGTTTTATCTTTCCCTGTGGCTTCTCTGAGCAAAATATAGGGTGATTCAATATGGGAGTTCAGAGTTGGAAGCATGTTAGTCTTTTTTTACTTTTTGAGTTACTTATATACTAACTGTGGTTAAAACTGTAACAGAAACATAGTAAGATATAAAATTTAATAGTATATTGCCATAGAGCTTTAGTAAAATCCAACTTTTAAAATTAATAGAAGTATTCCTAAAATGGTAAAATTTAAAAATGATCTCTTAGAAATTGTACTTACGTTAAATTGGATTCAAATATACTGAGGAAAAAGGAAACTGGTTATACCACATAAATCTGAATACAAATAAAATACAAACATTAACTTGGTGGAAGTAGAAGGGGATTGGCAAACAATTTTATTTTAACCATTTAGCCATTTTTAACAATAAATGTATGGTCAATGGTGAAAGAGAAAAAGAAATGCAGGATTTAGTACTTCACCATGTAACATCCACTAAGTAACATCTGTAATAGATCATACAGAAGGTTTTAAGCCCTTTGGGGGCTAAAAAGAGCATACATAGATCGTTTTTAAATGGTGTCAGTTTTTCCTTTCCCATAAGACAGGTGAGATGACATTGACATCATCATCATCACCGTCATCATTATCAACCTCATTTTCCAGAGGAGGAATTTGAGGAGAAATTAAATGATTCCTTCATGACTAAAGCTAATGGAAGAGGACCAGCCTCTAATCTCCTCTTTCCTCGTGCAGTTTTATCTTCCTTCTTTCAGAGTAATAAATGTAAAAAAGGTAGCGCTAATCGGTAACGCCTAGTCTGTTCGAGCCAAGCACGTGATGGACTTCCCAATCAATTTTCGCTCATTACTCCGGAGTGAGGGACGTTCTGTGGAGCTGGCACGCAGGATGGAAGGCACCAGCTCAGCTCCGAAAGCGGAAGTGCCTCCTGTGCGTCACATGAACCTAGCTGTTCCCACCACAGCCCGTGAGATTCTCTCTAGGAGACCTACCAGGCTGCAGGTCCTCACAGAAATGGAGTAGGGGTGACACCTCAACAGCTGTTTCACAATGTACTTGTAGATTTTTTAGGGAAACTACTTTCAATTTTTTTTTTTTTTTTTTTTTTTGGTCTGAGACAGAGTTTCACTCTCGTTGCCCAGGCTGGAGTGCAGTGGCGAGATCTTGGCTCACTGCAACCTCCGCCTCCCGGGTTCAAGTGATTCTCCTGCCTCAGCCTCCTGAGTAGCTGGAATTACAGGTGCCCACCACCATGCCCGGCTAGTTTTTTGTATTTTTAGTAGAGACGGGTTTCACCATGTTGGCCAGGCTGGTTTTGAACTCCTGGCCTCAAGCAATCCACCTGTCTCAGTCTCCCAAAGTGCTAGGATTACAGGCGTGGGCCACCGCGCCCATCCCTACTTTAAATTTTTAAAACATGGTAGACCTTGGACTGAGGTGAAGTTTGACAGCAAGGGCATTATTACAGAAAAGAACATCAGAGAAAACGGAGCAAGGATATGGAGGTGGGAAAATATAGTCAGGTTATTAAGCCGTGGAAGAGATAATGAAGGGCAGGAAGCCTCAGAAACGGGCTCAAAGATTGTGAAGACTGGAAATGATTGTAATAAGAGCTGATGTCCAAAATTAAAAGGAGCTTTAACTTTCAAGAGAATTCTAATTTTCAATTCTCTTTCATGACATTAAACTTCTGTATTTTGTTTATAGGGTGATCAAGGCCTTTCTGGATTAATGGGCCCCCCTGGTATGCAAGGTGATAAGGTAAGATGGAATTTTACTTCTTTTTTTTTTTTGTCTTTTTCTTCAGGGATCCTTGTTCTGAAACATAATTGGATGATATATGGATCTTGGAGGTCTTCAGCGACTATGATCTCGCTTTGAAGTTGGCCCTAAAACTAATGTTTTAAAATTCCTTTTCTCAGCAAAAGAAAATTAGGATGCCATCATCATCCTGGAAAGTGGTGCCCACAAAAGGCAGAATCTTATGAATAATAAAAGAAGACCCTTCAATTAATAATGGGCACAGAATTCACATGCAAGAGAAAGTCAGTCAGTGATAGAATATTGAAGCTTTCCTTTTTAAAACTATATTAGGTTTTAAAACCTACTTCTGAGACCTTGAGGTCACTTTATGACTTTTATATGCCCAAAGTGAGGTTTACTTGCTTATAGGTAATACATATGGACTTGTTAAGGGGTTCTCATTTTACTGGGAAATAATAATCTCTGTCTTGCGGTATATACAGATGTGAGGCTTGAAGGGTAGGATGGAAGTGAAGTGAGGATTGGGGATAGCTAGTGAAAAACAGTAGTCATGTTCATATGACTAAGCTTTTTGTGAGGTAGAAAGGAGTACTGACACAGTTGCAATAATTATTTTATAAAATATATCTTGTAGTTTCCTGGATTAACAGAAGTATAACTTCTTTTCTATCTGGTCAGCTTACTTTTTCCCAAACACTAAGTTATTGATTTTCTATAGGGAATGAGGAAAATAAAAAATTTCTTCTTAAGGTGTTAAGAGCACCAAAATATTGTAGAGCAGTATTTGACTTGATATGGATGTCTAAATACACATAATAATGAGCTGTGTTGTTGTCTTAGTGTTCCATATTCCTTTCCTATTGGGAGACTTAGGTTGCAAGTGGTATTCAGGCCCTGGTTGCTTCGTTCAAACCCCAACTGCCATTTTGTAGGTTCCATCAACTTTGGGCAGGTTGCTTAACTTCTAAGCTTCGGTTACCTCATTTGTAAATTGTGAAAATAATACTATCCACTTCATAGGGAGTTTGGGGGAAGACAGAATGAGATAATCCTTGCAACACCGTGTCACATAAATTGTCAGCCCTTAATAAATGTAAACCATCAGCTATTTATCTGGTTTTGGAAATAATCCTGGCCTCTTTTGCTTTTCTTCATAACCCCTGCTATAGGGCTGAATTGTAAAATAATGAAAAAGTACTCATGAGAGTATTTAATCTTGAATGACCACACCATTATTTTAATGTCCTTCAGACTAGTCTTCATCCTAGACCTTAGTTAGAATCTGGTAATTCCCTTGAGATTGTTGGTTGCCCCCCAAGGAGACATGAAACTGCAGAGTGATCATTTCTGACAGAATTGATCTTGATATACAGTCATGAACCTGTTTATTTAATGCTACTGAGTATACATCTGATTACTCATATCTCTTAGGAGATTGTACTGACATATATCATCAAACAAAGAAGACCTCACAATATGGATATGATCTCAATTACTTTAGTTGATATTAAATATACAGTTATTGCATCCTATGCAGTGGCACTGTATATGACAGAAGAATAAACTACTCATTACTTTCTGAAGTTAAATGATGTCTGTGGTTCATGCAATTAGCACTCCAGAAAGGGACACACTAAGTAAATGTTGAGTAGTTTTTGTATAGAAGAGTATATAACATGCAGTCTTTGGGAGTAAATATTATTCATAGACAAAAAATACTTTGATTTTAACCATTAGAGCAGATTATCATTTTAACTTTGAAGTTATACTTGTTTAAAGCAGAATTACTAACTTTCAGAGACCTGTGTACATGTTATATGGCCCAGCAGTATTTTAAAATAGTAAGAATATATTCTTTTTGGTCTATGTAACATTATTTTGAATTCTTTTTTTCTAGTAAAGTCATATAACAGCATTATTTTAAATATACTGGGCCATGAATTGAATATCTTTCACAGATTTCTTGTTTCTCTTAAAAGATTTTTTAAAAACCTTTCAATCTGGCTTTTAGTATTAGTTGATAGAAATAGACCCGATAGAAGTCAGGGATCTTGGTGTATTATCAATTAAGAGCTATTGCTGGATCTTCTTGAGATAAGGTTTAGTTGAAAGTATTTAGAAAGTGACTTACTTTCTGATAAAGGAAGAATCCCTGGTTCACTGTGATTTGACAGTAGTTCAGAATAGCGTTGAAATATTTGAGATTATTTTGTAATATTTCTTGGAATATTTTCCCCCTTTTCAGAGTGTCTCTATTAATGGAAACTATATACAGATTTTTGAAAAACAAGTATAACTAGGAAAAGGATATAATGGCTCAATTTAAGCCTAAACTAATTCTCCACCTCGCAGGCTTGGGACAAGTTTGTATCATACTCCTTATGGTATGTCTTACTTTAATATGAATATACAATATTTCCTTATGATTGATGCCTGTTACTGGAGAATTATTCTGTTCCTTTGGAGGTTTGATGTTTCCTTGCTTTTTCACGTTTGATGTGTTCCTACAATGATTTCTACACATCTGGTGGAAAAATTACCTCTTCTAATTTTGTGGAGTAGGTTTCCTAGGGAAAGACTTATTCATATGAATAAGTCTTGGGGTGTTGTTTTGGTGGGATATATTGGCTTTGGTTCTAGGTGAACACAGTAATGTAGTCTCCATGTAGTTTCTTCAGTTGTAATCCATGCTGGTGACATTTAGAATGTCTCAGTAGCCTAGGCTGAGAGAGTTTCTGGTGGTGGTGATGAGGCTTTGTCAGGGGTGGGCCTGCCACGCTGTTTCTCAGGTCAGGGGCATGTGCATGCACATACCGGTCAGCCAACTTGCAGCTGGGTTTGGGGCTATGGGTCTGTTACTCTGGCCAGAAGCATGTTAATTCGATATTTGTTAGACAGTGGTATTTAAGTACATCTGTGTACCTCTAGCATGTTGCAAGAGGAAGTAAAATACTGGTTTTCATGAAAGCCAAGGGAACAAATATAGTTTTGGATGACAGATAACAGTGACTTCATTTTTCTTTTTCTCTGGAAAGTACCTGTAAATATTAAAATTTTTCTAATATAAACCAACTCAAGTAATCGTTAAAGCTAAAATGTCTGCAAGAAAGTTATGTGAAATACACTAACAACTCATAAAAGCTGTTGAGGTAAATAAAGAGAAGATTAATGTAAAAAAAAAAGTCTTGAAAACTGAAAGTGAAATTGAGATAGAGAAGGCAAGCAAATTAGCGGCAGTATTCTCTTCAGTCTTTAATAGATTTTTTGGTTTGCTTCTTTCTTTTTCCCCTTTTATCCATCCATTCCCATTTTTTGAAACCAGTATTAACATTTTTAACAAGCAATATATTTTCCCTAGATTGACTGGTTATATTGCCTTAACTAAGCCACCTTCATGTAACTCTTATTTTACTAGGAACTGAAGTATATTTTTACTTCTTACTGAGTGTCTGAATTTTTGCCAAAAAACAGGTAAGTTTGATCCAGAGTGCATGCTTGGTTGAATGGAAGACAAGAGTCCTAATTCTGCATTTGGAATCAAGATGGATTTTTAAATTTTTTTGATATAGCCAATCAGTTGCTATATTAGAATGGGAAGCCTTTTATTTATAATTATAAGAATATTAGCAATCCAATTGAAACAGTTTTTCTAAGTTCAAGAAGATAAGCCACATTGAAGTAGTTAAGCACCTCTTACCACAACTCAGAGCAGTTGTGAAATATGGTGCACACATTTTAAAACAAATTTTTATAAATAATGTATGACAATATTTTCCTGAATATTGAAAAATCCTCTCAGTTTAGTGATAATTATAAATCAGTGTGAATTTTTATTTTATTTTGACAGAATTTGTTCAATTACTTTTTAAAAGAATCTTTTCATTGCATAGGAGGTACACAGTAAATATCTGTATAAAGTTGGACAGGAATAAAGAACCAAAAGCATCAAGTGGAATGCACTGTGACTTATCAGTCACCCCAAAGTATGCAGCTCTTCATAACCTTTTTAAAGTAAGGATAGTACTAAGGAGCTATATTAATACTGAATATAGATAGGCACAATGACAAAAAAATCAGAGTTGGCATAAAAATCAGTGCCTGAAGAAAGATAATGGAGAATTCTACTGTTCTATAGCCAGCTCTATAGATCATCTCTCACTGGCTTATTATTCCTATAAAAATCTGCAGAGCTGTGTTTTACTTTGAGTTGCTTCCCAATTCAAGTGCAGTACTGAGTCTAATACAAATGCCGCTGCTTGGGGGTTGTGCTGCCACCACTGTTACCATCTCTGCAATCTGCCATTCCCACTAATGGTAGGGGAAGCTGAGAGAACAGGGTATCACAGTACTGAACTCCCCAACAGGCAAGCCAGTGGTTGCCAAAGTGGCGTAGTTTTGGGGACTTTGAAAACTTCCCTGTGTCCAAAGATATTTCCCTCAGTCTGGCTCATATGATTGAAATTCCAACATTAATGACAAATTCATTTGGCTAAAAGTATTTCAGTTTCCGGAAGTCTTTTAAAATATTTCTGTGTCCTCAGAATAAGCTGTTATCTGTGATTTAGCATCATTTCAAGAATTCATCTATCATACTGTTTTTCTATGTGAGAGCTAGTTGAGAGGTACCAGGGATCGATGGGACCAAAGAAAAAGCCAAGTACTACTTAAAAGAGATTAGCAAGTCAATATTGTGAGAAATTTGGGACTAACATTGGCATGAGTCTGTTGTATGCCTGAGGGAAGTATGTTCTAAGTGAGAAGGTGGGCAGAATAGAGAGGTTTGTGTTGTATTCATCCTATAATTTAAGTCTCCCAAAGTTCTCCAGCTATCTGAGATTATTCTTTTATTTAATGTTTTTTAAAAAAAATAATTAAAATCTCTATTCTTAGAACATTAGGGAGTTTATGACCTTACCCCAAGAAGTGCTTACATTATTTTGGTTGTTGATTTTCATCTTGTTCTGAATTCTTGCTTAGGGATTCTTTTTTTGATAACTATACCATCCTATTTTATCACTATTTCTCAATTTTGCCATAGTTTTCTCTGGTTATTTTGGTCAAACCATGGTTATAGGCCTTTGCTGTATTCCTCAATGCATTGCTGACATGAGTCCTGTAATATCTGACAAACTTTACTAGAGAGTTGTAATTACCTAATTTGTAGAAGAAGGATATTACATTGCAGAGAAAGAAAATTTAATGTTGGCTTTTAGACAACAATGCAGTAACAGTGGCTAAGGGAAAATATATGGATTTAGGAAATATGTAAGTTGCTTAAGTGTAATGTAAGGACTACATTTCATTCACTGTGGTATTGCAGTTCAGTGTCTAGCATGTAACAAGCACATATTATGAGTGAATGAATGATAACGCTGCTCTTAAATTCAGTTGACTATGCCCCTTCACCTTGCTTGCTTCTCAAAGCACCACCTCCTCTCTGCTGTCTTGTTTTCACTGATCCTCTGGCTGCAACCACCCATCATTTTATTTCAGGTTAGCTAAGTAGAACTAGTTAACCTGTTACTCATCACTCAGTGATGTTGCCTTTTAAAAGATTATGCGCGATTGTTAGTCCACCTTTGCCTCAGCTTCCCGAGACGAGACAGAGGCAAAAATCCAGGAAAGTTGCCTCAAACAAAAGAGCAGTTTTCTTCCTCAGATAAATTCTGTAACTAACTCTAAAATTCTGCAGTTGTTTTAGTCATATCTTTTTGTCCTGAAATTTGTTCAGCAAACCACTATTATGTAAATGATATACATATATGATATAGAGTTGATATATATATCAACTATATATATGATGTATATAGTTCCTGCCTTCAAGTAGCTTATTTATTTATTTTTTTTTTTTGAGATGGGGTCTTGCTCTGTCGCTCAGGCTGGAGTGCAGTGGTGCAATCTCGGCTCACTGCACGCTCCGCCTCCCGAGTTCACGCCATTCTCCTGCCTCAGCCTCCCAAGTAGCTGGGACTACAGGTGTACACCACCACCCCTGGCTAATTTTTTTTGTATTTTTAATAGAGACGGGGTTTCACCGTGTTAGCCAGGATGGTCTCGATTTCCTGACCTCGTGATTCGCCCGCCTTGGCCTCCCAAAGTGCTGGGATTACAGGCGTGAGCCACCGTGCCCGGCCAGCTTACTGTCTTTAAAAGAAAACAGTTTCAGACTGAGCATCCTAAATCTAAAAATTTGACATCCGAAGTGCTCCAAAATCCGAATTATTTTGAGCGTCCACATGATGCTCAAAGGAAAGGCTCATTGGGAGCATTTAAGATTTCAGATTTTCAGATTTGGGAGGCTCAAGCGGTATAATGCCAATGTTCCAAAATCTGAAAAATTTCAAAATCCAAAACACTCTGGTCTGTAGCATTTCAGGCAAGGGATATGTAACCTATACAAAAGTAAATCATTAAAGTATTATAATAAATTAATTATTATATATTATATAAATATGTAAATTATATTTATTATGTAAATATATAAATTATTACAGTATATTTATATATAAACATATATTATATATAAACATATAACTTATATGTTTATATATAAATATACAAGTTATATGTTTATATATAAATATACAAGTTATATGTTTATATCATATATTATATTTATATAAATATATACAAATTATTATATTTATATATTACATAAATAAATTATGCTATGGCAAGTGTGATTATGAAGATATGAAAGGATTATTATAGTACATAGTGGAGGTTCACATAAACTTCCTGGAGGTGAGGGGTGGATGGATACAGGAATTAGGGAAAGAGGTGACATCTAAGATGATTCTTGAGGATGAGCCGAAGTTATCCTAATAATACTGCACCTAGTGGACAAGTATGCTATCTACACATAGATAATGCATAAGCAAAGGCTGAGAGTTAAGAAGCACTTCTTTGTTCATGAATCATGAAGTGTGAGGGAGGAGGTGTCAAGAGATAAAGCTTGAGGAGTATTGAAGGACTAAATTATAAAGGGATTTATAGGCCATGTTAAAGCATGTAGAGTACATTATTATGTAGTAGAGAGGTACTACAGGATTGTAAGAAGGGGAGTGCCAGAGGCAAATCCTTTAGTCTCCAGAATTTCTTTAGCATTTTTGTGAGTTCGAGAGAGATATGCTTCTACCTTTCTGAAACCTAAAAGTTTGTGAAAGGAGGCTTATGATAGAGAGTGGGGGTGATTATACAGAAGCTGCCTTGTGCTGTGTAGAATAGTTTCTCATATGTTGGAAAAGTCTTTATCTCCATGAATATAAGTTCTTCCCATTTAATGGGGGAAGAGGAAACTGTTAAAAGGAGCAAACCGTTGATATATAAAGTTAATAACGTAAGGGCATTGAGAATAATTCTCAATATTATATAAATATGCAGGCAGTCCTTATTTTGTGTGGTTCCAATATACATATATTTTGGTTACCACAATTTAATTACATAGCATCAGTTCCCGAACAACACAATTCATATTTCATTTGCCACAATATATTAAGTATGATTAACTACATAAAGTACAGACTTTGCTACTGGCCCTTTAGTCCACAAACCACTACATAAGTAATGGAGTGCATCATGACCAATTACCGAACAAGTCATTTCATTCAGTCTGTTGGTGATTCCTCAATCATGGACAGACAGTAAAGTTGTGTTGCTTCCTTGTTTTGCAGTGATAAAACTATGTGATATTTTACACAGATGAATAATCAAAAGAAGTATTAGCTAACAAAGATGAAAGAACAGCAAATAAAGGAGTAGTGATAACATAGGAATTTTAAAAGAAATAGCTGGACATGAGACACTGCTGACATTTAAGATTCTACATATGCAGCCAGGGAAATTTATTGCAGGTGAACTTTTAGACATAAATGAGTAAAGTAGTTGTGATGAATAGGACAAGGATGTTCCAGAGGAAGTGACACTTTCAAAAAAAAAAAAATTCACATTAGAAGAGCTCTTGGAAATATTTCATGACATTGAAAGTGCAAAGGATAAACTGTTGGGAATTGATCCATACTTAGAAGTGAGTATGACAATTTGCCAAGGCATAGGAAATATGCTTGCTTAATATGATCATTTAGACAACAACAAGGAGGCAAACACTTTCAAACTAATTTTGATAATTTTTTTCAAATAAATGATGCTTTAATTTCTAATGTTTTCAATTATACTGTGCTAAATTAATACTTGTATAATTTTTTTTATTTCCCCGTGCAACTATAACCAACAGTAAGAGAGTTTTTAACATTTTAACAAAAATATTTAAAGGTCATGGAACAATTGTAAATTTTCCCATTGGTTATTAAGATTGCTTTGTACAATTTCAGCTTGCACAGTTATTTTTATGGTCCTATACTATAGTGCAAAGTGAGGAGGATCTGTGTATAAATGATACTACTGTTTTCCTTATGATTAAACATTTTATTTATATATTCAAATCTTAATTACTGGGAGTAGTTTGAAACTGATTTCTTTTGTAACTACTAATATTTCTGATTTTGATTCAGTTGTGTCTTTTTATTTGTCCTGTGTGGTCACCTATTGATAGGATATTTTTAGGGCTCAAATTTTTGTTAACATATTTATTAAAATTGAAGTCTATATAAAATTAGATTATAAGCTTCATTTATTATTGGAATTCTTGCTGAGGCAATTTATTTATTTATTATTTTAATTTTGTAGGTACATAGTAAGTGTATATATTCATGGAGTGTGTGACATATTTTGGTACAGGCTGCAAAGCATAATAATCACATCATGGAAAATTGGACATCCATCCTCGCAAACATTTATCCTGTGTGTTACAAACAATCCAATGATACTCTTTATTTATTTTAAATTGTACAATTAAATTATTATTTACTATAGTTTCCCTGTTGTGCTAACAAATACTAGGTCTTATTCATTCTTTGTAACTATTCTTTTGTACTCATTAACTATGCTCTCTTCCCTACCTCCGCCTGATCTCCTATTCCCCTCCCAGCTTCAAATAACCATCCTTCCATTGCCTGTCTCCACGAATTCAATTTTGTGATATTTAGATCCCACAGATAAGTGAGAACATGTGATGTTTGTCTTTCTGTGCCTGGCTTATTTCACTTAACCTAATGGCCTCCAGTTCCATCCATGCTGTTGCAAATGACAGAATCTCATTCTTTTTTGTATGGCTGAATAGTACTCCATTGTGTATATGTACCACATTTTCTTTATCCATTCATCTGTTGATGGACACTTAGGTCACTTCCAAATCTTGGCTATTGTGAACAGTGCTGCAACAAACATGGGAGTGCAGATATCTCTTCGATACACTGGTTTATTTTCTTCTGGATATATACCCAGTAGTGGGATTGCTAAATCCAGGGGTAGTTTTATTTTTACTTTTTTGAGGAACCTCCAAACTGTTTTCCATAATGGTTGTACTAATTTACCTTCCCATGAATAGTGTATGAGGGTTCTCCTTTTTCCACATCCTCGCCAGCATTCTTTTGGATATAAGCCATTTTAACTGGGGTAAGATTGTAGTTTGGATTTGCATTTCTTTGATGATCAATAATGTTGAGCACTTTTTTATATGCCTGTTTACCATTTCCTTGTCTCGTTTTGAAAAATATCTGTTCAAATCTTTTGCCCATTTTTAATTGGATTACTTGATTTTTTTTTCCTATAGAGTTGTTTGAGCACCTTGTACGTTCTAGTTATTCGTCTCTCTTGAGATAGGTAGTTTGCAAATATTTTCTCCTATTTTCTGGGTTATTTCTTCACTTTGTTGATTGTTTCCTTTGCTGTGTAGAAACTTTTTAACTTGATGCAATCCCGTTTGTTCATTTTTGCTTTGGCTGGCTGTGCTTGTGGGGTATTACTGAAGAAATCTTTGCCCAGACCAATGTCCTGGAGAGGTTCCCCAATATTTTCTTGTAGTAGTTTCATAGTTTGAGGTTTTAGATTTAAGTCTTTAATCTATTTTGAATTGATTTTTGTACAAGGCAAGAGATAGGGATCAAGTTTCATTATTCTACATATGGATATCCAGTTTCCCCAGCACCATTTATTGAAGAGTGTCTTTTCCTCAGTGTCTGTTCTTGGCAACTTTGTCGAAAATGAGTTCACTGTAGGTGTGTGGATTTATTTCTGGGTTCTCTATTCTGTTACTTTTGTCTGTGTGTCTGTTTTTATGCTGGTACCATGCTGTTTTGGTTACTGTAGCTCTGCAGTATAATTTGAAATCAGGTAACGTGATTCCTCCAGTTTTGTTCTGTTTGCTCAGGATAGCTTTGGCTATTCTGGGTCTTTTGTGGTTCCACATAAATTTTAGGAATGCTTTTTTCTATTTCTGTGAAGAATATTACTGGTATTTTGATACAGATTGTATTGAATCTGTAGATTACTTTGGGCTGTATGGACATATTAAAAATATTGATTCTTCCAATTCATGAACATGGAATATCTTTCCATTTTTTGGAGTCCTCTTCAATTTCTTTCATCAGTGTTTTATAGTTTTTATTATAGAGATCTTTTACTTATTTGGTTAATTCCTAGTTATTTTATGTGTGGCTGTTGTAAATGGGATTGCTTTTTAAATTTCTTTTTCCAATTGTTCATTGTTGGCATATTGAAATGCTACTGATTTTTGTATGTTGATTTTGTATACTACAACTTAACTGAATTTGTTTACCAGTTCTAATAAGTTTTGTTTTTTCGGTGGAATCTTTAGGTTTTACCAGCTATAACTTCATGTTATCTGCAAACAAGGATAATTTAGCTTCTTCCTTTCCAATTTGGATGCCCTTTATTTATTTTCTGTTGTCTGATTGCTCTAGTTAAGATTTTCAGAACTATGCTGAATAACAGTGGAGAAAGTGGGCATCCTTGTCGTGTTCCAGATCTAATAGGAAAAGCTTTCAGTATTTCCCCGTTCAGAATGATGCTAGCTATGGGTCTATCATATATGGCTTTTATTATGAAAAGGTATATTCCTTTTATATCCAGTTTTTGAGGGTATTTTTTTTATCAATAAGGGGTGTTGAACTTTATCAAATGCCTTTTCAGCATTAATTGAAATGATAATATGGTTTTTGACCTTCATTCTGTTGATATGATATATCACAGTGATTGATTTGTGTGTGTTGAATCATCCTTGCATCCCTGAGATAAATCCCACTTGGTCATAATGAATCATCTTTTTAATGTATTGTTGAATTCTGTTTATGAGTATTTTGTTGAGGATTTTTGTATCAATATTTATCAGAGATATTGGCCTGCAGTTTTCTTTTTTAAATTTTTTTTAAAATTATACTTTAAGTTCTGGGATACATGTGCAGAATGTGCAGGTTTGTTACATAGGTATACATGTGCCATAGTGGTTTGCACCCATCAACCTGTCATCTGCATTAGGTATTTCTCCTAATGCTAGCCCTCCCCTAGCCCCCCAACCCCCACAGGCCCTGGTGTGTGATGTTCCCCTCCCTGTGTCCATATGTTCTCATTGTTCAGCTCCCACTTATGAGTGAGAACATGCAGTGTTTTGTTTTCTGTTCCTGTGTTAGTTTACGAAGAATGATGGTTTCCACCTTCATCCATGTCCCTGCAAAGAACATGGACTCATCTTTTTTTATGGCTGCATAGTATTCCATGGTGTATATGTGCCACATTTTCTTTATCCATTCTATCATTGATGGGCATTTGGGTTAGTTCCAAGTCTTTGCTATTGTGAATACTGCTGCAATAAATATATGCATGCATGTGTCTTTTTAGTAGAATGATTTATAATCTTTTGGATATATACCCAGTAATGAGATTGCTGGGTCAAATGGTATTTCTGGTTCTAGATCCTTGAGGAATTGCCACACTATCTTTCACAATGGTTGAACTAATTTACACTCCAACCAACAGTGTAAAAGCTTTCCTGTTTCTCCACATCCTCTCCAGCATCTGTTGTTTCCTGGCTTTTTAATGATCACCATTCTAACTGGCATGGGATGGTATCTCATTGTGGTTTTGATTTGCATTTCTCTAATGACCATATGAGCTTTTTTTCATATGTGTGTTGGCTGCATAAATGTCTTCTTTTGAGAAGTCTCTGTTCATAGCCTTTGCCCACATTTTGATGGGGTTGTCTGTTTTTTTCTTGTGAATTTGTTTAAGTTTCTTGTAGATTCTGGATATTAGCCCTTTGTCAGATGGATAGATTGCAAAAATTTTCTCCTGTCTTGTAGGTTGCCTGTTCACTCTGATGATAGTTTCTTTTGCTGTGCAGAGCTCTTTAGTTTAATTAGATCCCATTTGTCAATTTTGGCTTTTGTTGGTATTGCTTTTGGTGTTTTAGTCATGAAGTCTTTGCCCATGCCTATGTCCTGAATGGTATTGCCTAGGTTTTCTTCTAGGACTTTTATGGTTTTAGGTCTAACATTTAAGTCTGTAATCCATCTTGAGTTAATTTTTGTATAAGGTGTAAGGAAGGGGTCTAGTTTCAGATTTCTGCATGTTGCTAGCCAGTTTTCCCAACACCATTTATTAAATAGGGAATCCTTTCCCCATTGCTTGTTTTTGTCAGGTTTGTCAAAGATCAGCTGGTTGTAGATGTATGGTGTTATTTCTGAGGCCTCTGTTCTGTTCCATTGGTATATATATATATATATATATATCTGTTTGGTACCAGTACCATGCTGTTTTGGTTACTGTAGCCTTGTAGTATAGTTTGAAGTCAGGTAGCGTGATGCCTTGAGCTTTGTTCTTTTTGCTTAGGATTGTCTAGGCCATAGGGCTCTTTTTTGGTTACATATGAAATTTAAAGTAGTTTTTTCTAATTCTGTGAAGAAAATCAATGATAGCTTGATGGGGATAGCACTGAATCTGTAAATTACTTTGGGCAGTATGGCCATTTTCATGATATTGATTCTTCCTATCCATGAGCATGGAATGTCTTTCCATTTGTTTGTGTCATCTCTTATTTCCTTGAGCAGTGGTTTGTAGTTCTCCTTGAAGAGATCCTTCACATCCCTTGTAAGTTGTATTCCTACGTATTTTATTCTCTTTGTAGCAGTTATGAATGGGAGTTCACTCATGATTTGGCTCTCTGTTTGTCTGTTATTGGTGTATAAGAATGCTTGTGATTTTTGCACATTGATTTTGTATCCTGAGACTTTGCTGAAGCAGCTTATGAGCTTAAGGAGATTTGGGGCTGAGATGATGGGGTTTTCTAAATATACGATCATGACATCTGCAAACAGAGACAATTTGACTTCCTCTCTTCCTATTTGGTTATGCTTTATTTCTTTCTCTTGCCTGATTTCCCTGGTCAGAACTTCTAATACTATGTTGAATAGAAGTGGTGAGAGAGGGCATCCTTGTTTTCTGCCAGTTTTCAAAGGGAATGCTTTCAGCTTTTACCCATTCAGTATGATATTGGCTGTGGGTTTGTCATGAACAGCTGTTGTTATTTTGAGATATGTTCCATCAATATCTAGTTTACTGAGAGTTTTTAGCATGAAAGGCTGTTGAATTTTATTGAAGGCCTTTTCTGCATCTATTGAGATAATCATGTGGTTTTTGTCATTGGTTCTGTTTATGTGATGGATTATGTTGATTGATTTGTGTATGTTGAACCAGTCTTGCATCCTAGGGATGAAGCTGACTTGATCATGGTGGATAACCTTTTTGATGTGCTGCTGGATTTGGTTTGCAAGTATTTTATTGAGTATTTTTGCATCGATATTCATCAGGGATATTGGCCCGAAATTTTCTTTTATTCATGTGTCTCTGCCAGGTTTTGGTATCAGGATGATGCTGGCCTCATAAAATGAGTTAAGGAGGAGTCCCTCTTTTTCTATTGTTTGGAATAGTTTCAGAAGGAATGGTACCAGCTCCTCTTTGCACCTCTGTTACGATTCGGCTGTGAATCCATCTGGTCCTTGGCTTTTTTTTAGTTGGTAGTCTATTAATAACTGCCTCAATTTAAGAACTCGTTATTGATCTATTCAGGGATTTGACTGCTTCCTGGTTTAGTCTTGGGAGGGTGTATGTGTCCAGGAATTTATCAATTTCTTCTAGATTTTCTAGTTTATTTGCACAGAGGTGTTTATAGTATTCTCTGATGGTAGTTTGTATTTCCTTGGGATCGGTGGTGATATCCTCTTTATCATTTTTTTATTGTGTCTATTTGATTCTTCTCTCTTTTCTTCTTTATTGGTCTGGCTAGTGGTCTATTTTGTTGATTTTTTTTTTAAAAAAACAGCTCCTAGATTCATTGATTTTTTTGAAGGGTTTTTCATGTCTCTATCTCCTTCAGTTCTGCTCTGATCTTAGTTATTTCTTGTCTTCTGCTAGCTTTTGAATTTGTTTGCTCTTGCATCTCTAGTTCTTTTAATTGTGAGGTTAGGGTGTTGATTTTAGATCTTTCCCTACAGCATTTAGTGCTATAAATTTCCCTCTAAACACTGCTTTAGCTGTGTCCCACAGATTCTGGTACATTGTGTCTTTGTTCTCATTGGTTTCAAAGAACTTATTTATTTCTGCCTTAATTTTGTTATTTACCCAGTAGTAATTCAGGAACAGGTTGTTCAGTTTCCATGTAATTGTGTGGTTTTGAGTGAGTTTCTTAATCCTGAGTTTTAATTTGATTTCATGGTGGTCTGAGAGACTGTTTGTTATGATTTCTGTTCTTTTGCATTTGCAGAGGAGTGTTTTACTTCCAATTATGTGGTCAATTTTAGAATAAGTGTGATGTGGTGCTGAGAAGAATGTAGATTCTGTTGATTTGGGGTGGAGAGTTCTGTAGATGTCTATTAGGTCTGCTTGGTCCAGAGCTGAGTTCAAGTCCTGAATATCCTTATTAATTTTCTGTCTCATTGATCTCTCTAATATTGACAGTGGGGTGTTAAAGTCTCCCACTATTATCGTGTGGGAGTCTAAGTCTCTTAGTAGATCTCTAAGAACTTGCTTTATGAATCCAGTTGCTCCTGTATTGGGTGCATGTATATTTAGAAGTGTTAGCTCTTTTTTTGCATTGATCCCTTTACCATTATGCAATGCCTTTCTTTGTCTTTTTTGATCTTTGTTGATTTAAAGTCTGCTTTGTCAGAGACTAGGATTGCAACCCTTCCTTTTTTTGATTTCCATTTGCTAGGTAAATATTCCTCTATCCCTTTATTTTGAGCCTATGTGTGTCTTTGCATGTGAGATTTGTCTCCTGAATACAGCACACCGATGGGTCTTGACTCTTTATCCAATTTGCTAGTCTATGTCTTTTAACTGGGGCATTTAGCCCATTTAATTTAAGGTTAATATTGTTATGTGTGAATTTGATCCTGTCATTATGATGCTAGCTGGTTATTTTGCCCATTAATTGATGCAGTTTCTCTATGGTGTCGATGGTCTTTACAATTTGGTATGTTTTTGCAGTGGCTGGTACTGATTTTTCCTTTCTGTATTTAGTGCTTCCTCCTTGTAAGGCAGGCCTGGTGGTGACAAAGTCTCTCACCATTTGCTTGTCTATAAAGGATTTCATTTATCCTTCACTTGTGAAGCTTAGTTTGACTGGATATGAAATTCTGGGTTGAAAATTCTTTTCTTAAACATGTTGAATATTAGCCCCCACTCTCTTCTGTCTTGTAGGGTTTCCACAGACAGATCTGCTGTTAGTCTGATGGGGTTCCCTTTGTGAGTAACCTGACCTTTCTCTCTGACTGTCCTTAGCATTTTTTCCTTTATTTCAACCTTGGTGAATCTGACAATTATGTGCCTTGGGGTTGCTATTCTCAAGGAGTATCATTGTGGTGTTCTCTGTATTTCCTGAATTTGAATGTTGGCCTGTCTTGCTAGGTTGGGAAGTTCTGCATAATGTCCTGAAAAGTATTTTCCAACTTGGTTGCATCTTCCCTGTCACTTTCAGGTATACCAGTCAAATGTAGGTTTGGTCTTTTCACATAGTCCCATATTTCTTGGAGGCTTTCTTCATTGCTTTTCATTCTTTTTTCTCTAATCTTGTCTTCATGCTTTATTTCATTAAACTGATCTTCAATCTCTGATATCCTCTTTTGCTTGATTGGTTTGGTTCTTGATACTGTGTATGCTTCACCAAGTTCTCGTGCTGTGTTTTTCAGCTCCATGAGGTCATTTATGTTCTTCTCTAAACTGGGTAATCCAGTTAGCAATTCCGCTAACCTTTTTTCAAGGTTCTTAGCTTCCTTGCATTAGATTAGAACATGCTCCTTTAGCTTGGAGGAGTTTGTTATTACCCACCTTCTGAAGCCTACTTCTGTCAATTTGTCAAACTCATTCTCCATTCAGTTTTGTTCACTTGCTGGCGGGGAGTTGTAATCCTTTGGAGAAGAGGCATTCTGGTTTTTGGAATTTTCTGCCTTTTTGCGCTGGTTTTTCCTCATCTTCATGGATTTATCTACCTTTGATCTTTGATGTTGGTGACCTTCAGATGGAGTTTTTGTGTGGACATCCTTTTTGTTGGTTTTGATGCTATTTGTTTCTGTTTGTTAGTTTTCCTTCTAACAGTCATGTCCCTCTGCTGCAGGTTTGCTGGAGGTCCACTCCAGACCCTGTTTGCCTGGGTATCACCAGTGAAGGCTGCAGAACAGCAAAGATTGCTGCCTGCTCCTTCTTCTGGAAGCTTTGTCCCAGAGGGGCACCCACTAGATGCCAGCTGGAGCTCTCCTGTATGAGGTGTCTGTCGACCCCTGCTGGGAGGTGTCTCCCAATCACGAGGCACGGGGGTCAGGGACCCACTTGAGGAGACAGTCTGTCCCTTAGTAGAGCTCAAGTGCTGTGCTGGGAGATCCGTTGCTCTCTTCTGAGCCAGCAGGCAGGAATGTTTAAGTCTGCTGAAGCTGCACCCACAGCCACCCCTTCCCCCAGTTGCTCTGACCCAGGGAGTTTTATCTATAAGCCCCTGACTGGGGCTGCTGCCTTTCTTTCAGAGATGCCCTGCCCAGAGAGGAGGAATCTAGAGAGGCAGTCTGGTGATAGCAGCTTTCACCCAGTTTGAACTTCCTGGCAGCTTTGTTTACACTGTGAGGGGAAAACCACCTACTCAAGCCTCAGTGATGGTGGACACCCCTCTCCCCACCAAGCTCGAGCATCCCAGGTCGATATCAGACTGCTGTGCTGGCAGCAAGAATTTCAGGCCAGTGGATTTTAGCTTGATGGGCTCTGTGGGGGTGGAATCCACTGAACTAGACCACTTGGCTCCCTGGCTTCAGCCTCCTTTCCAGGGGAGTGAACAGTTCTGTCTCACTGGTGTTCCAGGTGCCACTGGGGCATGAAAGAAATTCCTGCAGCTAGCTCGTTGTCTCCTCAAATGGCCACCCAGTTTTGTGCTTGAAACCTAGGGCCTTGGTGGTGTAGGTATCCGAGGGAATCTCCTGGTCTGCAGGTTTCAAAGACCGTGGGAAAAGCATAGTATCTTGGCTGGATAGCTCTGTCCCACAAGGCATAGTCCCTTATGGCTTCCCTTGGCTAGGGGAGGGAGTTCCCTGACCCTTTGCTCTTCCTGGGTGAGGCAACACCCCACCCTGCTTCTGCTTGCCCTCCAGGTGCTGCACCCACTGACTAACCAGTCCCAGTCCTGCTGAAAGTGGAGGTATTGAAGTCTCCAGCAATTATTGTAGTAGGCTCTATCTCTCTCTTTAGCTCCAGTAATGTTTTCTTTATTTATCTGGGTGCCTTAGTGCATATATATTTACAATCATTGTATCCTCTCCCTGAATTGACCCCTTTGTTATAATATAATGACCTTTGTCTCATCTTATAGTTTTTGTTTGGAAATCTGTTTTGTCTGATACAAGTATAGCTATTCTTGCTCTTTTTTGGTTTCCATTGGCATGGAATATCTTTTTTTATCCCTTTATTTTCAGTCTATGTATATATAGTTGAAGTGTGTTTCTTACAGGCAAAGATCATTGGGACTTGTTTTTTCATTTATTCAGCCACTCTATGTCTTTTGATTGAAGAGATTAGTCCATTTACATTCAATGTTATTATTGATAAATAGAGACTTATTCCTGCCATTTTGTTATTTGTTTTCTGGTTGTTTTGTGGTCTTCTCTTCCTTCTTTCCTCCATTCTAGTTTTTCATTTAGTGAAGGTGATTTTTATCTAGTAGTATGCTTTGATTTCTTGCTTTTTATTTATTAGGTATCTGTTGTATGTTTTTTTGGTTTGAGGTTACCATGAGGCTTGCAAATACTATCTTATATCCCATTATTTTAGACTGATGACAGCTTAACACTGATTGCATAAACCAAGAAACATGTAAAAAGAAAACTGATAAAAACTCTATGCCTTAACTTCATCTCCCCATTTTTAAACTTTTTGTTGTTTTTCTTTGTCTTTTTATACTGTCGATGTCTTGTAAAGTTGTAGTTATTATTTTTGATTGGTTTTTCATTTAATCTTTCCACTTAATTCAAGAGAAGTTTACACACCACCATTACAGTGCTATATTAGCCTGTGTTTTTCTGTGTACATACTATTTCCAGTGAGTTTTGTACCTTCAGATGGTTTCTTCTTGCTCAGTAACATTCTTTTTTTTCTGATTGAATGACTCCCTTTAGCATTTCTTGTAGGACAGGTCTGGTGTTGATGGAATCCATTAGCTTTTGTTTGTCTAGGAAAGTCTATTTCTCCTTCATGCTTAAAGCCTATTTGTGCTGTATATACCATTCTAGGGTAAAAGTTTTTTTCCTTCAGCACTTTAAATATGTCATGCCACTCTCTCCTGGCCTGTATGGTTTCCACTGAGAAGTCTTCTGCCAGAGGTATTCCTGCTCCGTGGTATGTTATTTGTTTCTTTTCTTTCACTGCTTTTAGGATCATTTTTTAATCTTTGACATTTGAGAGTTTGATTATTAAATACCTTGAGGTAGTCTTTTTAGGTTAAATCTGCTTGGTGATCTATAACCTTCTTGTACTTGAATCTTGATATCTTTCTCTAGGTTTGGGGAGTTCTCTGATATTATCCCCTTCAATAAACTTTCTACCCCTATCTCTTTCTCTACGTCCTCTTTAAGGCCAATAACTCTCAGATTTTCCCTTTTGAGGCTGTTTTCCATCTTGTAGGTGTGCTTCATTGCTTTTTATTCTTTTTTCTTTTGTCTCCTCTGACTGTGTTTTGTCAAACAGCCTGTCTTCTAGCTCACTAATTCTTTCATCTGCTTGATCAATTGTGCTATTAAAGGGCTCTGATACATTCTTCAGCATATCAGTTGTATTTTTCAGCTGTAGAATTTTTGCTTCAGTCTTTTTAATTATTTCTCTTTGTTAAATTTTTCTGAAAGCATTCTGAATTCCTTCTTTGTGTTATCTTGAATTGCCTTGGGTTTCCTCAAAACAGCTATTTTGAATTCTCTGTTTGAAAGGTCATATTTCTCTGTTTCTCAAGAATTGGCCCTGTGCCTTATTTAGTTCGCGTGGTGAGATCATGTTTTCGTGGTGGTGTTGTTACTTGTAGATGTTCATTGGTTTTTGGGCATTGAAGAGTTAGGTATTTATTGTAGTCTTCACTGTCTGGGCTTGTTTGTGCCTGTCCTTCTTGGGAAGGCTTTCCAAGTGTTTGAAGGGACTTGGGCCCCAAGCTCAATAACACTGTGGTTTTTGTAGAGGTACTGCCTTGGTGGTCTTACATAAAATCTGAAAGAATTCTCTGGATTACCAAGCAGAGATTCTTGTTCTTTTCTCTTAATTTCTTCCAAGCAAATGGAGTCTCTCCTCTCTCTCTCTCTCTCTCTCTCTTTGCTGGGCCAGCTGGAACTGTGGGTGTGGTGATACAGGCACCCTGTGGCCGTCACCGCTGGAACTGTGCTGGGTCAGACATGAGCTACTGGGCCTCACCCAAGGCCCTTCCCGTCATAGTGATGAGTTTTCCCCAGGCCCAGGGTGTGTCCAAGGATGCTGTGTGGGAGCCAGTGATTGAAGTCAAAGACATTAGCAACTTACCTGCTGTTCTACTCTACTGTGGCTAAACTGGCATTCAAACCGTAATACAGAGGCCTTCCCACTCTTCCCAGAAATTTCCCCAGGCAGATGAGCCCTTCCCTGTGGCCACTATGACTAGTCTATGGGGGTTTCTGATAGGCTTTCACCAATGTTTACTTAAAGGCCAAGGGCTCTCTTCCGTCAGCTTGTGTTGAATGCTGCCAGGCCTGTGACTCATCCTTCAGCACAGTAGGGACAGTCCAGAAATGCTGTGTAAGATCCTAGTCCTGGTCTCAAGGACCCCAAGAGCCTGCTAATTGCCCTACCCTACTGTGGCCAAGCTGGTACATAGGGTGCAAGACAAAATCCTGTCTCTTTTTCCCTTTGCTTTTCTTAAACAGAAAGAGTCTTTCATTGTGGCCACCACAGCTGGAATGTACTGGACCACCCCTGAAGGCCAGCATGTTTTAGAGCCCAAGGCCCACAGCACACTTACTAGGTATCATTGGTGGTTATTCAGGGCCCAAGGGCTCTTTGGTCAACAGGTGATGAATCCTGCCAGTACTGGATCCTTCCATTCAAAGCAGCAGGTTCCCTTTTGACCCAGAATGTGTCTAGAAATGTTATCCAGGAGCTAGGGCCTCAAATGGGGGCCTCACATCTCTGGTGCTCTATTACACTGTGGCTGAGCTTGTATCCAAGATGCAAAACAAAGTCCTCTTTACTCTTCACTCTTCTCTCCTTATGCAGAAGGAAAGAGTCACTTTCCTTGTTATGAGCTGCACTGCCTGGGCTTGGGGAAGGAATGGTGCTCATACTCCATTAGCCATGCCACCTGTTGTCTCCCTAGTTCACATTCCACCCTAGTTCACTGGCTGTAAGCCCAGCCTAGCACTAGGAATAGCCTAGGAATTGCAGTCGTTGTGTCCTAGACAGCCTTTGAAGTTTACCTAGGACCCCAGAATACTTCAGCCCATGGTGGTAAGGCTTGCCAAGAAACTCAAGTTCCTTGAGGATGTGCGATTCCCTTCTGGCTAGGGCTGGTCCAAATCCTCCCGCTGTGCCAGGGAAGCACTGAGTTCAATGTAAAGCTTCCCAGTCACTGAGCTTTCCCTTTCTAGAGTGCACAGATTCTCTGTCCACACTGCAGTGCTGCTGCCAGGGGAGATGGGGGAGGGGTGGCATTCACTATTCAAGACTGTATCTCTTGTCCTCCTCAGTGCCTCTTTCCACAATATGAAGTTAAAACCAGGTACTGTGATTGCTCTTGCTCACCTGATTTTTGCTTCTTGTGACTATGGTTTTCTGTGTGTGGATAGTTGTTAAAATTTGATGTTCCAGCGATGGAGAGGGGACGAATAACATAAGCTTCTATTTTGCCATCTTGCTCTGCCCTCCTTTGTAAACTGATTTTATGTTACAATAAAAATTAAGAACAATTCTGTAATTCATTGTAATGTGTTTTAAATCTGAATTGAAACAATTTGTAAATTTCCCTATTGTCATTCCTTAAGGAATGTATTCAGTTTTCAGAATGCTAATCAGAGAAAAATCATATGCCAGTTATGGAAACTTTTTGTTATTCTTCCTGTATGAGTATAGAAAATAATGACTCAAATATTAGTTTTTAAAATAAAATCCCTAGATTGGAGCTATGCCAAAGCTTGAATGTAGGAGTTTTCCAAGGAATGTATCCCCTTTGCTTTTAAAAACTTTACAGACTAGTTTTTAAGTAGAAAATAAATGAGGCATATGGGAATAAATGAAAGTCTTTATATAATAGTGGAGATAACTTCAGTATATTACAAATATATATTTTAAAATAACAAAAAGGAAGCCTTTATTCTATTTATTACCTTTCATTTCAACATTCAGATAATAGAGTTACCATATTAAATACTTAGAATCTATTTTCTACCTAAGTGATTCTTAAATTCATCCAAGTCTTTTCATTCATTCATTCATTCATTCATTCATTCATTCATTCATCCATGTCTGTCTACCAGTTAATTAATAAGCAAGAACTATGTACCAGGCACTGGAGACACCACAGTGAGTAAAATAGCTTCAATTAAGCTTAAGCTTTTTCAAGGGCTTAGGTATCATTTTTGCTCTACTACCCTAGGCTAACTTATAATTATCTTTGACCTAGATTGTCATAATAGCCTCCTACCCAACCCACTCTCTTCCATTTTGCCCACTCCAGAGTCCCATCTTTGTTTTAGAGCATTAAAGAAGTGCCCCGTGGGAGCCTGATATGTCCACTGACCTTACGTGAATTCTTCCTATGTCTCCAAGCCTGCAGTAACTCTTTTTTTTTTTTTTTTTTTTTTTGAGATGGAGTCTTGCTCTGTCACCCAGGCTGGAGTGCAGTGGCGCGATCTCGGCTCACTGCAACCTCTGCCTCCTGGGTTCAAGAATTCTCGTGTCTCAGCCTCCCAAGTAGCTGGGATTACAGGAAAACGCCACCACACCCGGCTAATTTTTTTGTATTTTTAATAGAGACGGGTTTCGCCACGTTGGCCAGGCTGGAACTACTGACCTCAGATGAGCCGCCTTCCTCTGCCTCCCAAAGTGCTGGGATTACAGACGTGAACCATTGCGCCCGGCCTTCCTGAAGTAACCCTTATATCTGCTTTGTTTTTTATTCAATGACAGCTACATTGAAAAAAGTAGTTACTTTCTTATAGATTCCAGTATTCACAGTATTTAAGCAATAAAAAAATTAGCAATAATTTAATTGAATGCTGTCATTTTACAAATTAAGACATTGAGGTTCACAATACGGCTAGTTTGTGGTAAATTGGATCTAGAACAGATCAAGATGGCTTGATCTGTTCATTGTTATTATCAGTAAAGCAAACAAACAAAAATTGCTTTACTTAGGCTCTTCAGATCGCCTAGAAAGGGGACTTAGGATATTTTGGCAGGGCGCGGTGGCTCACGCCTGTAATCCCAGCACTTTGGGAGGCCGAGGCGGGCGGATCATGAGGTCAGGAGATCGAGACCGTCCTGGCTAACACAGTGAAACCCCGTCTCTACTAAAAATACAAAAAAAATAGCCGGGCATGGTGGCGGGCGCCTGTAGTCCCAGCTACTCCAGAGGCTGAGGCAGGAGAATGGTGTGAACCCGTGAGGCGGGGCTTGCAGTGAGCCGAGATTGCACCACTGCACTCCAGCCTGAGGGACAGAGCGAGACTCTGTCTCAAAAAAAAAAGAAAGGAGACTTAGGATAGTTCAAGGAAAAGAGTGAGTTATTTCAATCCTGTCTGCAGCAATGAGGAAACAGGGATCCCATGGAATCTAAAACTAGGTACTGTAATATGACTTGGTCTGACATACACACTGATTCAAAGCAGCTGTATCTTAGCAGCATTAGTTTGTGAATCTTTTATTGTACTTTTCTACCAGTACTTATCTACTTTCTCTGCATCTGCTTTTTTGTGTTATCTTGTCCTCTGACAACTGTCTTAACATAATTTCTATTTCTAATTTTTGTGTATACTTTGGCTTTCTTGTAGCATCTCAGCGACCCTACTCTTCCTGTTAGCCTTTCTTTGTGAATCTTTCAGCTCCCTCCTACCCCCACTGTTAAGTACTTGCATTTTTCTATTGTTGTTGTTTTAATCAACTTCATTTTTTTAAAACAGAGATTTTTATTGGCCCAGCTTGTCTTTTTTTTTTTTTTAGAGGATGCTATATTGCCCAGACTGGACTTTAGCTCCTGGGCTCAAGCAACCCTCCCACCTCAGCATCTTGAGTAGCTGGACTACAGGAATGCCATTTGCCTGGCCCAGCTTGTTTTTGTTTAAATAAAACTCTTTATTCCAAGTCATTTTATAGGCTACTGGCCTGACTTATATTCTCCTCCCTTAGATTAAGTGTCAAGTCCTGGGGCTGAGGTGGGGAAGGAGTGAGTTCATAAAAAACAAATCATGACTGCATGGTGCTGCCACCTTGTCAGCGTCTCTGAATGAAGAAGAATCTCTTTAAAGAGAAGTGTACATACAAAAGATACTATGATTAACATATATACACATAGTTCACTATTATTGAGTGATTTGGGGAAAATAAGCTAAAATAAAATTGCGCCACCATTGCATTTTGTTTCATTATAGACTAGGGAGAAAACTAACTCTGATCTGAAAAACAGGTGTTGGCCAAAGAAAATCAAGCATGTAGCTAGACTCAAGGGTTCACAGAATTTAAAATAAGTAAATAAATAAACACACACTTTAAAAAAAAATGGGAAAAGGCAATAGGCTCATGGCAGAGAGTCTCTGTAACATATGAGCCTCCTACCCTGGCTCTTTATTTGTCATCCTCCAGGAAACTTCCAGCTCACACCCTCCTAGAGCTGCTGCCTTATCCCGGGGAGCCACCACCACTGTCTTAGCGCTGAGGATGTTTCTTATCTCCTGTTGTAAAAAGTGAAAAAACTTAGCTTTGTGGATATTTTTACTTGTGGAATTTTGTGTAAACATTTGGGCAACTGAGCACAATAGGTATTATATTATGTAATTAGGCTAATCTTGAACTCCCTTTAAAAATGTAAAAACTGTTAAACTGTTTTAAGTTTAACATTGCAAAAGCTGTTGAAATCATTCCTTTAGTTTTCAAATAGGCACCTCTTCTAAATGACATTTTTTAACCAAAGTGTCATTCGCTTCTCTAATCCATTAATCCAAATTCATCTCTTCTGATAAACCCTCAGTGATTAATACTAAGTAATTCTTTCACTCCATTAGGCTATGTTCTGAAACCCAGGAAATTTGTCTTTAGTTTGCAGTATATTAATTGGAAATTTTTGATATTTGTAAACTATGATTTATTTCAGGCTTTTGAGTTATATTTTAAGTCCTTAGGAAAAGGAATTTCTTTTGTTCTTAATGTGCACCAAAATCTTTTGGTAAACAGTAGATCAAATCACTGATTTTTATGTAGAACTGTACAAATAAGCTCCAAAATTTTTCTTTATTTCACTCTTCCTGTCCTTTCTTTTAGTTTCCTTCATTTTTCTCCTATATCTTTCTTGAGGAAGAAGGATACTGTCTATTTTATAGCTTTGGGTGTTAATTTATAGAGATTAAGATTTTCTTTTGCTTCTATTATTTGGAAAATATTCTTTGTCACGAATTCCCTAGACAATTTTATAGAACCCATTTTGATGAACCTGTGAGAGCCTCATGATTTTTTGAGTTACCTCATTCATGGGGTGTTATGACAATGATTTGGGTTAGAGGAACTGCGTGGATATGATCCAGTTTTTCAATAATTACAAACAGATTATGTCTGAGGCCATTTGTCTTAGCATTATTCAGCTAAAACTAACTTTTTAAAAGCTTCAGCAAACTTAACATATCCATTGCTAGATATGAACCTTTTATAAAAGATACTGTGCTTTAGTCTCTATTTAGTACTATGCTACCATTTTAGTTGATAATAACAAATCATTCAAATAACATGCAAGATTAAATTATTAATAAGAATTTATTTGTTATTTAATAAAAAAGTAATTCTTATTAAATAAAAAAGATTAAATTTAATAAGAAATAAATTAGTAACAATTAAGTTTATATTGATGAGGAAACCAAAAGTTGGGATATAAGGCAACTTGCAACCTATGTTTCATTATTTGGCTTATATGAGTTTACTTTTCATAGCATGTCTCCACTTATTCTTTTGCAGGGTCTCAAAGGACATCCTGGACTCCCAGGACTTCGAGGTGAACAAGTAGGTACTTCCTTTATAAGACTTGTATCATGTGTGAAAAAGATACATGTTAGAGAACTCCTTTGAGAGATTATTTTCCCCCACTTTTTCAATTTTTCTTCTCAGTGATTTTTTACTCTGTTTAGTGCAGGACAACCTTTTAATTGATTAGCTGCAGATCTTTTTATTTAAAAAATTATAATATTTCACTGTTATTCATTTTTTACTTTTGCCCCATATGTTTCAGACTAGTAGCTCTTAAACTTCTGCAGTTCACAGACCCCTTTGAGAGTCTCATAAATACTGTGAATCCTTTCCCAGAAAATATACATATCCATACACACACACACACATACACACAGAGAGACAGAGAGAGAGAGACTTGATTTTTTTGTACAATGTCAGGAACTTACCAGTTCACTAAAGCCTAATCCATAGCTGTTTGTTCCCTGACCTTTTCCTGAGGAAATGCAAATAAATTTCAATAACAGTCGAAATTAGAATGGTACATATATCATTGTCCATAATACACACACACAATATTTAAAAGTCAAAATAGTTTTGGAACTATTTAGTTTTTGATCATGTTGTTGCTTTTCTCTCATCAGAAAATAATATATCATTATGTCATAGAAGAAAATAAAGTCATATCTCTTATAGTGTGTACTATATTGAAAATATAGTGTGAATATAACAGTGAAAAAGGTAAGATATTAGAAACTGACTAAGGTGATGGATACCGTTATTAAAGAATCAGCACAAAGACTCAGGAAACCCTAAAGGGAGATCCAGGAAGAAATGTGATGGATGGTACCTGAGGGAAAGCTATAAATGAAGAAACAAAGTCATTTTTCCCTCTCATTCATGTTAAGTTAGACAGTACAGTCTGTTCAGTCCCTGAAGCACAACTTTTCAAGATTACTAATTGCTAGACATGGCAAGTGAAGTGATATATGTATCTGTAACACGTGTAATATCAGTTTCCTGCAAATCAAACATGTACTGAAAAGCATTTGAGCGTTTATGGGAGAAAAAGATGAGAAGGGTGAGTGGGATTAGTCCCTGGGGAGAAAAAAATTGTAGGATACTGCTTTGGCAGAAACGTGGATTCCAATGGAGGAAACCTGATAATTCACAAGTGAAAAATTGGCCATGTTTCATTACTGACGAGTTCACTCACAAAACTGCTCCATAAACTACTTCTGGTGGTGTATATATTATCTCTGAGGGTAATATACTTTTTAGAACAGTCTAAAACCAATTTTAAAGGTTAGAAAATGTATATTGTAGTCAGTTCTTGCTTTCTATTCTATTTGTTTCCAGAAAAAAAAAGAGGCAAAATTTGTGTTAACTATGAGAAACAGCTAAAATAATTTTGCATTTTAATTGTGAAAATACTGTGGACATTCAGAGGAGCATAGCTGACTTGCTGGAAGACATTTGTCTTGAAAATTTGTAAATATCTTCAAATTGGTCAGCAAACATTTGGAAAGGCAATGATATTATTTGTGTGAGCTCTAGTAATAAGAGCTGTCATTTACTTACAGCCCTTATTATTTGCCAAACTATATTACTATTAACTACAACTTCTAGTAGTATAATTATTCAGGTTTACATATGTTAATTAACTTAATGTCACCAACACTAAGAGTCATTACAGTTACTTCCACTTTTAAATATATTTCTACACATTGTTCTATTTTATCCACGAAATGAGTGCTGTTATTCTATTTTACTAATGAAAAAAGAGAAACTATAGTAGCAGTGCTGGAGCAGTGACGGAATTCTGAATGAAGTCTAACTGACTCAGAGTGTGTGTTTTAAGTGAGATTAGGGCAGGCTTCCTAATTTTCTGTTCCTGTTTTCTCAAGGGGCTGTTGATATAACTGTATCTCTATTACTCCATCCAATCTGCAGATTTGAGTGAGCCAACTTTTTAAAAAAATCTATCTTTAAATGCAGAGTGAATTAAGTCATGCTATTTGTTTTGAGTTTCTTTTGAGTTTCTGTGGTTGTCTCAGTGATTCTAGGGTGTGGTTGGCTCAGAATACATTTATGCCATATAAAGATTATGCTGAAGTCTTACTCGTTTATTTTGTTTACTGCTGTTCTAGTATAGCAGAACTTAGACATTGAGTGGAATTCTTTTGTGTCTTTCTCTACATAGCTAAAATGTGTTAGCTAGATCTCTACATGTTGCTTTAACACCCTCTGTGACAATCCATTCGAAATAGGATTTCACTTATGTTCTATAACAGATTGCCTTTTTATTGAGGTTAGTTAACTTAATTTGACTAGGAAAGGAATGGAAAAGGGATGGTGGTTTTCATTAGCCAGATAGATAGTGGCCTACAGAATAAAAACAGCCTTTTACATTTGTCTTACTCCTTTCTGTTGGCACACCCAAATATAAGGTTTTGTGAATCTCTAGAATGTGGGCCTGTGTGTTTTGGAATTGGATGGGGCATATAGGAAGGCGGTTGTAAATATACTAGAGCAAATCTCATAATTAGAGGACTTTCCTTGGAGTGCTATTGGATGTTTTTTGCACTTCAAACTCACACTAGGGAAATGGGCCTTTGAATGGTGGTCTCTGGAATTAGACTTGCTGATTTAATTCCTGACTTCCTACTTATTAGCTAAGTAACCTTCCATTGGTGACACAAACACCTTATGTCTCATTTTTTCTCATCTCTCATATGGGAATAATGATATCTATCTTATAGGGTTTTTGAGTAGATTGAATAAGATAATACCTATAAAATACTTGAAATAGTGCCTGGCCCATGATAAATGCTCAATAAATGTTATAGGAATAAAATATTATGTAAATATATAATATTTAATATCAATAGGGGAATATTTAATACATACATATGGTTTCTGAAATTCATAGGATATAATCTCTCTACATATAGACAAGAATTTCTTCTGTAATCCTCAGAAGGCCATTATTTATTCACATTCTCTTCAGTTGTCCATTGTCATACTTCTGTGTATCTTAGGTTTTTTAAATGTAGAATGAAGAAAAGTGTATCTCATAGATGTAAAATGCTTAGCAAATAAAAAGTGCTCAGTAAATGTTAATTTTGGTCAAGGGAAGGGAAGAGGATATGAGAGAAATGAAAGGGAAAAAAGTGAGAGATTAATTCTGAAAAAAGTAGAGAGAAGAAACTCAACTATTATCCTCTATGTTTCATTTCCTTGGTCTGTTCTTTCTCTAGATTTTCCAAATTTTTAGAAGTTTTAGCATATCTGTACTTAAAGTGGAGGTAACGCTCTTCTATCCACTTCAGAACAGAAGAACAAAGTGCAATTATCTTTCATTATATCATTTATAAACAAACAGGAAAGGAATTTTAGGTGATAAATAAGAAATCTAGCCAACTTAACATGGTTGTCATCAGCTCAACACACCTTCTTCTGACATTTCCTTGTGTCAAGAATTATTTAATAGACCTAAACTCTGAATAAACTGATGAGTAAATGAAGGAATGAATGTTGTATCAATGAAAAAGAGTCTTTAAAAAAAAAAAAAGAAGTTATAATATTTTATCTCACTTTTTCACCCAGTTCTGTAGCAGTTTTCCTTTCTTATGCCTTTGGGTCTCCATCTATCAGCCTTCGCTGAGCAAACCTTGTTTTAAATCAAGAATACAAAGTTGCAAATTCCAAATGAGTTTACCATCTGTCTAAGTCAGTTTGGGCTGCTGTAACAAAAGACCATAGACTGGGTGGCTTATAAACAACAGAAATGTCTCGCAATTTTGGAGGCCGAAAGTCTGAGATCAGCATGCCAGCCTGGTTAGGTTCTGGTGGGGGGCTATCTTTTGGATTACAGATGGCTGACTTTTTATTGTATTCTCACATGGCCTCTTTATAAGGTCATTTATCCCATTCATGAGGGCTCCAACCTAATTACCTTCCAAAGAGCCACCTCCTAATACTGTTAGGCATTATCAGCAGGGTTAGGATTTTAACATGAATTCTGAGGCACACAAACATTCAGTCCTCAGCACCATTCAAATTTACTAGATCAGACCCATGTCATGATAACGGTATTTGCCACTTAATATTCATTTAGTTAATCAGACTCACTGTAAGGTTAAGTTTACTTTAGGAAAGAAGTAGAGGTTGGTTTTGTGGTTTACTGCCCCTCTTAGTCTTCTGGGGCTCATGCTCAGACTATTAAGGAGTGTTGTAGGATGATCGAAACAAGAAAGAATTCAATCTACTGGTAAAAAAGTTACTGGTAATTAAGAAATATACCAGCTCTTCCTCTAGAATAAATGTCTATTTTAGCTATGGATTTTCCCATCCTAGATTTATCATTATTAATGATCATATATCATTTAGGGCCCTAATCTAATAGCTTTACTTATTTTATTGAGCAATTTTTGTCCATTTTCCTTCACATAGGTGATTTCAGTTACATAAGCCATGTGTAGGACTCCGTATTTTTATGGGGAAAAATTATTTCCAAGCTTTTGTATTGTAAATACACCAAATTTGTTTCCTTTGGCTTTGCTATACTGTTTATTTTATTTATTATTTCAGGGAATTCCAGGATTTCCTGGTAATATTGGTTCACCTGGTTACCCTGGCAGGCAGGTGCAGTAACTATATTTAGACTTTTCTCTTTGTGTTGCTATTTATTAATACATTGTATTTCTGATTTTGAGAATTAATGTTCAAATAGTTTTTTTATTAAATAATGAATAACTCATAGAGAAATAATTTCAAAATCAAAGTTGTAGAAATCCATTACAATTTTTCTGCAGAAAGTTTTATTTAAAATTGGAAGGGGGCTTTTAAATATGTTTGATGTGATGTACAATGGAACCTTCAAAATTAAAATGCACAAGTGTGAATAAGTTCTTAAAACAGTCCTGATTGTGATTTTACAACACTGTCACTGAACAAAATGAAGTAATAGTAAGAGTTAAGACTCTCTGTAATAAACATCATTTTTTAATAACACAGTTATAAAAATTTGAGAAACAGTATACCACTACCAAATACTTTTATCTGAACTGTTATTTGTATACTGTTTTAAAAATTCATTCTAATCATTTTATATGTATTCCCTTATAATTTCTAACTTTCTCTACTTCATGTAGATTAATAATAGAACGAGCTTTCTTTCCTAAGTTTTCATGAATTGATTACTTCCAAAATTAATTAAATGTATAAAGGTACATTTATATCTTTATTCTCAAGAATGAGGGAAATAAGAAAAAAATTGTTAACAAAATTCATTTTTTACGACTTTAAAAACACTTAGAGGTACTCTATATTAGACTCTTACTCTCAAGTGATAATATATGTTATATAAAAAATATAAAACATGAATATGTAAATATATGGACATTGATCTAAAGTTTAAAATATATTTTTTAAAAAACATTAATGGGACTATCTTTTAGAATAAGTGAATTAGAAATGTTTTAAAACAACACAGTCTTCCAATGAGAAATAATGTAATGAAAAAATTTTAAAAATCTGACAATGTGTTAATGTATTTTATTTATATATCTAAAATATATTGTGTATAGATTACTTCCAATGCCTCTTTTGATTCAGAAATTCTAAAATTCCTTGAACATTGGTAATCTTCATTAGTTATACAGAGTTCTGAATTCTATAGTTTTGAAAATGATACCTCTTTATATGGCCTTTTTATTAATCTATTTATTAACTCTTTAAAAAGTACTGTAGTATGATGACACTGTCTTTTGTTTACACCAGGGTTTAGCTGGACCAGAAGGTAATCCAGGTCCTAAAGGTGCACGAGTAAGTAGGCATTTCCATCATTTTGTTAAGCATGCTTGCCTAAAAGTAGAATGAAATATATAAAACACTTAGCATTTTTACACTCTCTTAGTAGCTTTGAATTTAATTCAAATGTAGCCTGAATATACTTGCTTACTACAGTAGTTGCTTTCACTTCTATGATGACAGAAAATAGTCTCATTGTGGTAGGTTTTGCGTCATTATTTTATATTTATTTCCATAGCATAATGTGTGGCATGTTAGAATGTGCTCTATAAACATTTGTAGTATTGTTTATATATAAATGGATACAGACCTAAGGAAGTTATCATGTAAAAAATATGAAGAGGTAAAGAAATTCATAGTAGTTCAAGGCTGAGATCATTTTAATATACAAAAACTGTCAGGAGTAAAGAAATATCTGCAAAGAAATAAATAACCTTATTGTATCCAGAACATCCCATTTCACTCCCAAACCATTAAAGGAAATGTTAGCCATTTTTAGTCACTAAGGAAGCAAAATAAACATTTCTATATTATATTGTATTAGTCACTTTTTGCATCACTATAAATACCTGAGGCTGGGTAATTTATAAAGAAAGGAAGTTTAATTGGCTCATAGTTGTGCAGGCCATGCAGATATGGCTCCAGCATTTGCATCTTGTGAGGGCCTTAGGAAACTTACAGTCACAGCAGAAGGTGAAGGGAGAGCAGACAATGTCACAAGGCGAGAGGGGAGTAAGAGAGAGAAAAACGGAAGGTCCCTGATGCTTTCAAACAACCAGATCTCATGTGAGTTGAGAACTCACTTATCACCAAGGGGATGATGCTAAACCATCCATGAAGGATCCACCCCACAATCCAGTCACTTCCCACCAGGCCACACCTCCAACATTAGGAATCATATTTTAACATGAGATTTGGAGGGAACAAACATTAGGAATCATATTTTAACATGAGATTTGGAGGGGACAAACATCCAAACCATATCATATATGTAGTGTATAAAATAAAAAATATGGTTTTAAAATTCTTTATTTTTAATAGCCAAATATTTTCCAAAGTCTACATTTGTGCCTTATATTATCTAAAATGCATTTGTGCCTTATATTATCTAAAATGCTTTTTTTTTTTTTTTTTTTTTTTTTTGGGTGAGACAGAGTCTTACTCTGTCACCCAGGCTGGAGTGTAATGGCGCAGTCTAGGCTCACTAGACTCACTAGACTCAACCTCCACCTCCCGGGTTCAAGCGATTCTCCTGCCTCAGCCTTCCAAGTAGCTGGGACTACAGGCATATGCCACCACACCAGGCTAATTTTTGTATTTTTAGTAGAGACGGGGTTTCACCATGTTAGCCAGCTGGTCTCAAACCCCTGACCTTGTAATCTGCCCACCTCAGCCTCTCAAAGTGCTGGGATTATAGGAGTGAGCCACCAGGCCCAGCCTAACATGCCTTTTAAAAAGAAGTAAAGCATAAGGTATTTAAACAATATGTGCAATAATGATGTCTTACATTTTAAAAAATTATTAAACATTTCCAAATACTTCCATGTGTATTTTATTCTTTTATTTTGCCATCAGCCCTGTGATGTAGGAGAACAGGCCTATCATCCCCATTTTACTGATGAGAAAAATAGTAAGCTAAGGAACTTACTTGATCTGGCAAAGTTATAGCTGGCTAGAACTAGAACCAATGTCTTTTCACCTTTAGCTCTAACCTCTTTTCATTAGCTCATGCTGTCTTTGTTCTTGCATTAAGTAACCACATAATGAGGAAAAGTCATGTACTTTTTATTAGAAATTGCACTGAAAACACATGTTGGCTTGGATTTGGGAAGCCAGAAGAGATTAGTGGCCAAGAACATGGGCTGTGGAGTTAGATAGGCATTTTTTTTTTTTTTTTTTTTTTTTTTTGAGACAGTCTCACTCTATCACCCAGGCTGGAGTACAGTGGCGTGATCTTGGCTCACTGCAACCTCCACCTCCCAGGTTCAAGTGATTCTCCTGCCTCAACCTCCTGAGTAGCTGGGACTACAGGCACCTGCCACCACACCCAGCTAATTTTTGTATTTTTAGTAGAGATGGGGTTTCATATTGGCCAGGCTGGTCTCGAACTCCTGACCTTGTGGTCTGCCTGCCTCGGCCTCCCAAAGAGCTGGGATTACAGGTGTGAGCTCAGCCCCTTAATACTTCTTTTACTAGCTTTGTGACTTTTGATGTTATTCAGTCTCTCTGTGCTTCATTTTTCTTATCTCATTATTTATTAAATGGTCATGATGAAACTTACTTTTCAGGTAGTTGTGAAAAATTAATCAAGATTAGCATTCTTAAGGTATAGGGCATAGTGTATGCATGTATTTACTATATGGATTCTATAATTATTATTTGAATTTGAGAGTTTCTTCTGTTCAATAACTAGTAACTCCAAGGAACATATGCAAAATATATTTGGCACTATACAACTTACTCTTACTGCATTTTGTCATCTTACTTCAGTGAGCCATATAACTATGCTCTTCCATGTACCATTTTTGCATTGTATTATACATCCTTTTGTTTTTTCCTTTTCCCATTTGTATTGAAAATTGTTTTCTAGGCTGTAACCCTCTTAAGTTGTACTTTTAGTTAGGTTTTCACACTTTAGTTAGGTTACACTTGGGAGTGTGATTGGAATAAGGAGGGAATTTCACATTCATAAAGGGTCTCAAATGTAGATTTAAAAATTATTTGAAATTTAGGGGTATATGTGCAGGTTTGTTACATGGGTATATTGTGTAGTGCTGAGGTTTGGGCTTTTAGTGATCCTGTTGTCAAAGCAGTGAACATAGTACCCAATAGGTAGTTTTTCAACCCTTGCCTTTTTCTGGCCCTCCCTCCTTAGGGAATCTATAGTGTTTATTTTTCCCATCTTTGCGTCCATGTATATCCAATGTTCAGCTCCCATTTATAAGTGAGAACATGCAGTATTTTGTTTTCTGTTTCTGTGTTAATTTGCTTAGGATAATGGCCTCCATCTGCATCCATGTTGCTGCAAAGGATAGGATTTTGTTCATTTTTATGGCATTGTAGTATTCCATGGTCTATATGTACCACATTTTCTTCATGCAGTCCACTGTTGATGAGCACTTGGGTTGATTCCATGTCTTTTCTATGGTGAATAGTACTGCAATAAACATATGAGTGCAGATGTGTTTTTGGTAGAATTATTTATTTTTCTTTGGGTATACACCCAGTAATGACATTACTGGGTCAAATGGTAATTCTATTTTTAGTTCTTTGAGAAATTTCCAAACTTCTTTCCACAGGGGCTGAACTAACTTGCATTACCACCAGCAGTGTATAAGTGTTCCCTTTTTTCTGAAACCTCATCAACATCTGTTATTTTCTGACTTTTTAATAATAGCTCTTCTGACTGATGTGAGATGGTATCCCCTTGTGGTTTTGATTTGTATCTCTGCAATTAGTTATGTTGAGCATTTTTTCATGTTTTGGGGCCACTTGTATGTCTTCTTTTGAGAAGTGTCTATTCATGTCCTTTGTCCACTTTTTAATAAAGTTATTTGTTTTTTTCTTGTTGATTTGTTTAAGTTCCTTGTAGATTCTGGATATTAGTCGTTTGTCAGATGCATAGTTTGAAGATATTTTCTCCTGTTCTGTAAGTTGTCTATTTACTCTGTTGATGGTTTCTTTTACTCTGCAGAAGACCTTTAGTTTAATTAGGTTGCAGTTGCCAAATTTTTTGTTGCATTTGTTGCTTTTGAGGATTTAGTCACAAATTATTTGCCTAGGCCAGTGTCCAGAAGGTTATTTCCTAGGTTTTCTTCTAGGATTATAGTTTGAGGTCTTACATACTAAGTCTTTAATCCATCTTGAGTTAATTTTTGTATATTAACTCAGTCAGAGGTAGGAGTCCAATTTCGTTCTTCTGCGTGTGGTTAGCAAGTTTTCCAGCACCATTTATTGAACAGGGTATTTTTTCCCGATTATTTATTTTTTCCGACTTTGTCGAAGATCAGTGGGTTGTAGGGTGCAGCTTTATCAAGTGTAGATTTTTAGCATTAACTTCAAATCTAGTTAAAAAGGCAAAAATCATAGAAACACACTCATAGGATGTTTTTCACTTAATTTGTGTCCTGTTACTGGTAAATTCTAAATGTTATGCATAGTACGTGAATATTTTCATGAATCATGATAAATTAGCTTTTCATTGGCAGTTATTTGTTGGCATTTTTTGGAATTAGCAGAAATATTTTGTCAAATGTAAACATTTAAAACACATCATAATTTTTAAACCCTTCTTTGGCATTTCCTTATGTAATAATGTGCTAGCTGCTCCCAAAAGTCAAAGTATATAGAACCTCTCCAAACCCTCTGGTGGTCCTGCTGGTGACACAAAATTGCTTCTAACTGGATCTACAACCTTCAAACCAAAAAGCAAAAACATGTGTTATTATTTTTAATGTTCTTTGTTTCATTACACAGTAAACTCTAGTTTAATGGTGGTATTTTGAGAATGGCCTCAACTCTGTGTGGTTTCTTTGCTACTGCTGACATCTTATTTCTGTTAGAATCAGTGTAATGATGATCAAGAAACCTTTATGAAACACCTAAGCAATTACTTATAACATTATTCTATTTAAAATATCTAATTGTAAAATGTTACCTTTACACTCTGTACAGGCTGTGTTGGAGTTCTGACTTCAGTTCTTGAGTTATCAATTGATTATTTAGTTCATTGATAAGTATATACCAGTTAGAGTGTCTTTTCTTTTTATTTATAACCAAAACTCCTGTTGTATATATTAAAACAAAAGTTAGCTGACTTTACACTTGAAGTCATCAACAGATGATTCTGAAAATGTACACAGCTTGTCATCATAATCCTAAATGCTCTAGTATCAGAAATACTTTTGTATGGTTCACTTTAAAAGAAACATTTCCCATTCTCCAGCTGCTTGGCTTTCAAGTAAGAAAATCATAGATGTTTCACTTTATTAAAGTTATGTATAAAGGAACAAATTCTCTCTCTCCCTCTTTTCTTTTAATTTTTGCTTGTTCATACAGTCTGTGGAACATAAGGCAATTTTAGGCACCTTTGACAAGGAAAAACACCTAAAAAAGTTTTCAAGATGGATGGTGGCAACTTTTTTAATGGCAATACTTAACTAAACTCTAAGGAACTAAAACCTTCCAAAAGTTTTATTCCAGGCAACTTAGATATGATTCTTGAGACATTTATCTCTTTCTTTTTAAAATAAAGAAGATAAAATGTATGTAACATAAAATTTTCCATTTATAAACCCTCTTAAAGTATGTAGTCAGTGGCCTTAAGTACATCCAATTGTTGTACAACCATTGCCACCATCCATCTTAAAAACTTTTTTCATCTTCCCAAACTGAAACTCTGTACCCAATAAACAATTCCCTATTCTCCACTCCCAGTCCCTGGCAACCACCATTCTACTTTCTGTCTCTATGAATTTGACTACTATAAGTACATCATGTAAGTGGAATCATACACTATCTGTCCTTTTGTGACTGGCTTACTGCACTTAGTGTAATTGTCTTTAAGGTCCATCCATGTTGTGGCAGTTATCAGAATCCTTAATTTTTAAGGCTGAATAATATTCCATTTCATGTATATATAACATTTTGTTTATTCATTTATCTGTTAATGAACATTTGGGTTGCTTCCACCTTTTGATAATTGTGAATAATGCTGGAATGGGTATAGAAATAACAATTACTTTTTTAATGCTTGAATTCTTCAGTATTTGTTATTATGGAAGTATTTACTCTGAAAAATCACCCATTCTGTGATTCAAAATAAGAAACCTTTATTTAGAACTTAGTAAAATTGACCTACTGTATCTCTACTTCAATTTCTTTTAAACTTTGGCTTTTCTCTGCATCCATAAAACTACTCTTCTCTCACACCCCTATTTCACCCTCTGTCTGATCAGTGATAATTTTTCCTAATATTTTCTCCTCAAAGCTTTAGTCTGTCTTTAAGACTTCAGACATATCTGTCCTTCAGACTTTTTTTCTCTATGAGCTTTTTCTATGAACCCCACATCTCCCAACTCCCTGCCATGATAATTACATTTGAATATCTCATTATAATCGCAAATTCAAAATAACTAACAAAACTCATCCTCTTCATATCAGACTCAGGTTTTCTATTTGTTTTCCATATTTCTATCAGTGGTTAACATTTGTCTATCAATCCAACTGTAAACTTTAGAGTCGTCTTTCTCTTGATTCTTATGGACAGATAAAGACCTATGTGACCCACTGTAATCCAAGTGAATTTATAAAGTGAAAATATGCTTATATGAAAACTGTGTCTAAGTTTTCTTAATGACTCACAGTGTAAATTGCAGACTTTCCATCATAACAAAAAAGACTCTTCATGACATGACCCCCTGCTACCCTTTCCAAACTCACCTCTTGCCCACCAGACTATTTGCACAAACTATTTGCAATTCTTTGCAAATGCTGTGTCATTTCATTCTGATTGATTGACTGATGGCACATTGTTAGCCCTGCCTTTTCTTTTCTTCAGGACTTAGCTCAAATGTTGCTTCCTCAGTAAAGCAAAGCACCATTAATCTTCTCTCTAGGCAAAGTTGGTCATTCTGCTTCCAAAGTTCACATTGTCTATTTGTCATATCACCTATTACATAATCATGTAACAATTATCAAATGATGTTACAGTTATTTATTTGTATGACCCTCTTTCCTAATAAACTATGTACTTTTTGAGGGCATTGATTTTCATATGCATCTTTATAAACCCCAAATCTTTATAGACACAAAATGTCTACTAAAATAGTGTTTGTTGAACCAATGATCTGGACCTATAAACCTTCAAATTTAGACCACTTAAAGAGCCTTCTAACAGGTTGGCCTATATTCAGTGTTTCCTGTCATGGCTGTATGCTGTATCCTATCAACAGATTAATCTTTTAGAAATACAGCATAACATCAGTGCACTACCATACTCCCTAAAATCAGTAGCTTCCATTTGTCTAATATATACAGTCTAAAATTTTTATTCTGAAATTTCAGACTCTCCTTAATCTGGCCCCTAAACTACCATACACTTTATCTGTAAAACTGATGAAACGGGTTATTTCCCACAAGTGAGATATAACTAAGTTACATTAGAATAAAGTGCCTTGCATTGTTATTTATATGTATCCCTTTATTAAGGCAGGGTGGGTCTTACACATAAGCTAACATATAAAACCATCTTACACACAAGCTAACATATAAAACCATCTTACACACAAAGTATGTTATGTATAAAATGTGATCAATTACTATTTACAAACACTCCCCAATTGTTACCATTAACAAAGACTTCCTGTTTTGTCTCTATTTACCAAGATATTACCTATTCTCTAGACCTATCTCAAGTGGCAGTCTCCTTTGAAGCCTTCTTTGATTGCCTTTGCCTCCTGCCACATTGAAATGTATCTCTTCCTCCACTGTACTTCTTATATTCTTATATTCTTTTGATACCTCCATTCTGTCTTAAATTTTAGCTAATTATATACATATATTTTCTGCCCACTGTAAAATTTAGTGAAGGAAATTATTTGGGCTTATTTTTATTAGCCACCATTTCTAATAAATTATATTTTATATATTTTTTAATGAGAAGATTGATCTGTAACTTCTGGAATAAAAGCAATTAGGTGAGGGGAAGTTATTCACACTTGTAAGTCTTATAATTTCATACTACTACAAATAAAATTTTAAGTACTTCTATTCAGAATCTCTTATGGGGAGAATATTCAAATGAACTAATATACAGATTATTTTCTTGTTTTAAGGGTTTTATTGGCTCTCCTGGAGAAGTGGGACAATTGGGACCTGAAGGAGAACGGGTAAGTCCATTCCCTTCAAATAGTATTTCTAAAGTGATATACTTGTGATAATGTACAATGGGGGTCATAAAATCAGATGTCAGGGAAGTAATCTTACTGAGTTAGCAAGCCAGGTTTAAGAAAAATCACCTGCCAGAAATGTAATTTGACTTTTGAAAATCTTACTGAATTTTGTTAAAGGAAAGTAATATAGCATGATAGAAATATAATTGTATTTTAAGTTCAAATTTTTGAAAATACGCCAAAATATTAAAATATCTAATTATGAATTTTTTATTTTGTAATTCATTATCTTTGAGTATAAATTCTTGACGGGTCTTGATTTTGAGAGCAATATACAGTAAAGAATTTAGCCTCAGAAGATATATTTTTGTTTAATTTAATAATGGGAGATAGCTGTTAATAAATATGGGTACTTGTAAGTAAAGATAGAACCTTTGCAAAATGGTTTGTTATACTAAAGAGATTAATGAAGTTAATTATAGGAGTTATGGCATTGCAGCTTCATCGTATCTAGTTTTCAGTGCTATATGCAATCTATATGCAGTAATTTATCTTTGTATTCCTTCATTTACATTGCCAGTATTAATTGAAAACAGTAGAATTGAACAATATTAGTATATTGTCATAGAAATTTGAAATTAGAGAGTCATATTCAGAATTCAGCCTTCACCCCTATCATTATAAGAATGTAGTTCAGGCCAAAATTTTCATTTCTGGCAAGTGATTTTTGCAAATGAAAGTGAACCAGATTCATTACTAAATGAATTTTTCAAATAAATAGTTTTTAGTGAGTGAGTTAAACTATATTTTCTTGTAATTACTTGTGAATGCCCCTGCAGAGAAGAAATAATCAAAGAGTTTAAATATGCTGCAATGACAATCAAAGTGTCTAGCCATCTTTGGTGAAATGAGGTAAAGATTTTCCCCTGGTGAACATAGCAAGTTGTTTTGTTCAATAGCAAAAAACATCTTAAGCATAATTCTACAACTAAGCCACTTAACCTTCATGTACTACGGCAAACTAACAGAGGATGTATCTCATTGATCATGCAAAGAATTGATCTGCTACTTCTTGACCCAATGATTCCAGTTTATGTTGTTACTCTGCTGTTCATAATAACAATCCTTTTCTGATCCTTTGACATGAGCTTATTTCTTGTAAATTATTTAATAAACCAAAATTATATGTCCTTGTAAAATGTTGTCATCTTGGATTTAATGATCTTAAGCCTGGTGTTGACACTGGCCATCAATAGGCACATTGCTGTAATCACACTCACTAATTTTTAGCAGTCTATATGAAAATATCAAGACCTGACCGGGCACGGTGGCTCACGCCTCTAATCCCAGCACTTTGGGAGGCCGAGGCAGGTGGATCATGAGGTCAGGAGATCAAGACCATCCTGGCTAACACGGTGAAACCCCGTCTCTACTAAAAATACAAAAAATTAGCCAGGCCTGGTGGTGGGCACCTGTAGTCCCAACTACTCGGGAGGCTGAGGCAGGAGAATGGCATGAACCTGGGAGGTGGAGCTTGCAGTGAGCCGAGATTGCACCACTGCACTCCAGCCTGGGCAACAGAGCAAGACTCCATCTCAAAAAAAAAAAAAAAAATCAAGACCTGTCTTAACATATAAATACACAAGACCAGTTTGTGATATTGGGCCCATCACGGGTACTGTGTCCTAATGTTATTTGGCTATGTCAAAATTTTCATTAAAACTATGAATGATGTAGCTAAAAGAGTGTTATGTTATAAAACATTTAAGTACAAAAAAGCAGAAGAAAATAAGATACAGTAATGCTAACCATTCCTGAAAACAAATGGAAAGAAGAAGTCATTTCTGGGAGTCAATATTGTACATTACATGCATATTGTGTGTATACACATAAACACACATATGAAACATGTACACATATATACATGTATATATATGAAAAATGCTTATATAATTCTGTCTGCATTATTTGGCTTCTTGATGAGATTTAGGGAGGCTACTGAAAATTTAGGAAATAATTATTCTATTTTTTTAAAAAAGGTTGATTGTATTATGTAAATATACATAAAGTCTCAATGAGATGAGTCCTCCTCACCTATGAACTCTTTTTTGATGATCAGATACATGAGTATTTTTTAAACACTGTTGACTTGAAAGTGAATGGATTGCTTCAGCCAGTGATGTCTTCTAACTTACCTGTATGTACTATTAATCTCAAGCTACATGGTTGTGACAGACTGCTTAGTCTACAAATCTCAAAGTGATAATATCAAGTAAGATGCTTTAATCTGCAAGTAACAGAAAACCACAATTCAAACTGGCTTAAACATAAGGATATTTTTAATGATGATGATGAAAATAGCAAATGATTTACTGAATGGTTTTATATATGTACATATATATAAAAAAATTTAATAAATGGTTTTATATACATGAATTAACTTCTTTATATATGTATATATACATGAAGTTTTTAATAAACATATATATGTGTATATATATACATGAATTAACTTCTTTATATATAAAACCATTTATTGAATGATAGGTATTGTTATTCTTCTCATCATAGATGAAGAAAATGAGGCACACATAGAGGAAGTATCTTGTCTTAGACTATATACAGAAAGTAAGAGCAGACCCAGGATTTGGACAAGGTTTTGTCTGGCTCCAAAGCCTGGGTACTTAAGTACTGTACCCTACTGCTTCTTACATGACCAGAAATCCATAGGTTAGGTGGGCTGTAGATTCTCTCTGCTTTACCTTTTCTAATGTTGTCTTTACCCTAAGGCTTATTTCCCATATGATTGCAAGATTGCCAGTGCACAGGTTAAATGTGTCTTTGTTTATATCCAGATAGAGAGGGGAAGACAGAGAAGAGAGCATTGTCCCTTAGATATGGAAAATAAGACCCTCGTGTTCATCTCGTTGTGCCAACTTTGGTAATATGCCTATCTCTGGACAAATAACTATCACCAGGGAAATGTCAAGATCCCATTTGGAAGTATAGATGGGATGGATTCCTGAATAAAAGCAGAATTTTGTTTTGAAGAAGGAAAGGGGCTGCCTCAGTTAAATTAATATATTGAGGCTTTTCTGAATATCACATCAGTTCATAGAACAATTTGTTTTTGTCTTTTTCATACTTTTATTACTTTATATTGGGAGAAAAAGATCTATAGTATCTAATTCATTCATTCAACAAATATTTCCTTTTTCTTTTCTATATTCTAGGGCATTCCTGGGATCCGTGGAAAGAAGGGGTTTAAGGGGAGACAGGTATCTTAATTTGTGTTTTTTGAGGTTTATTTTACAGCAATATAACCTGGTTATGTGTTCTTACTTATTAAAATATGAAGATACTTTTTGCTTTTCGTTGTTGTTTATAATCATTCCATTTTAATTTTTGCCTCTTGAATAGTGTATCAAATAATACCTGAGGATATAAAGGAAAATCTAGATTAAAAAATAACTCAACTTTGAACACTTCTAACCCTGTCACTATACCAGTGGGAAAACCCTTATCTCTATGGTAAGGAGCTAAAATGTCACAGAAAATACGTGAACAACTTAAAACACAAATGGTAGTACTCTTAACCTACTCTATATGACCAGATGTTGTAGAGGTTCAATCTCATGTTCTAGAGGTTTTTAAAATGCATGCTTCAGCTGTTAATTCAGAGATTAGTTTGCAACAGCTTCTCACATTTTCAGGTTAAAAAAAATCCAGGAAAGTGAATTTTACTAGGTAATATAATAATTTCAGAGATGGCAGGAAATTTTGACATCATCCAGTACCCCATTGCTTAACAAATGAGAAAAATGTGGTCCAGAGAGGCATCCTGAGGTTCTCCTTGTTAAGCTAGTATAGTCTGTGAAGATAAAAAGTGAGATTTTCATAACAACTTTTCTAAAATTTTGTGTACCTGAATAAAATCTTAATGATAATACTAAAGGACTGCAGCTCTCACCAGAATACTCAAATCATTTTGAAACATTTATCCTTCAAGCTTTGTAATATTCTTTGAAGGGAAAATAGAGTAAGTGTTAATGTCACCATAATATAGGTGAGTAAAATAAAGCTTAGAGATATTAAAAGACTTGCTCGGATCAGATAGTTAAAAGTGGTAAAATCAGTAATTGAGCAAAGCTCCATTGAATCTAAATCCAGAATCCTTTTCCTTACTGCCTAGATATTTCTGCTCTGTCTTCTACTCACACTGCTTAGAAGAGGCATGAATTGTTTTTTCATGATGTCTGGCCAAAATGAGATACAGTTATTTTAAAGTTTAAAGATTATAATATATTAAGATAAACTTACCAAACTGTCAAGAAATACAAAATAAGCCAAACATTTTGTTTCCCCGCATTTACATTGAACGTAGAAGCTAATCTTATAATGGTTATAACAGTAGAAACTGCCATCACCATTGCTATTATCACCATTTTTAAGTTCTCAAGCACTGTGATAAGTATTTTATATGCCATCTCATTTAACTATACTCTATTTCACTTGAATACATTGGTGTGTTAATTTTTTTTTTTTATGTTTTAGCTCTCATACACATATCCCAACAGAAAATACCTTTCTATTTATTGGGTATCCAATTTCTAATCTAAAATTCTAAAAATTGACAATAGGTGGTTTGTTTTCTTTAGTCTTATTTACTCCTTTCTGTATCTTCAAATTTTCACCCTTCTCCTATCAATGTATGCTATTAATAAAAGGACCAATAAAATCATTTGCCACAATACATGAATTACTTCCAATGCTTAAAATGCTACCTTACCCTTTAGTAAGTATGTACAATCTGAAGGCGGGGCGTGGTGGCTCACGCCTGTAATCCCAGCACTTTGGGAGGCTGAGGCAGGCAGATCAGTTGAGGTCAGGTGTTCGAGACCAGCCTGGTCAACACGGCAAAACCCCATCTCTACTAAAAATACAAAAAATAGCTGGCTGTGGTGGTGGGTGCCTGTAATCCCAGCTACTCAGGAGGTTGAGGCAGGAGAATCACTTGAACCCAGGAGAATAAGGTTGCAGTGAGCTGAGATTATGCCACTGCACTCCAGCCTGGGTGACAGAGTAAGACTCCATCTCAAAAAATAAAAACAAAAATAAAAATAAATTAAAAATAAAATAGAGTCTTAAGACAAAATAACTAATCTGCATTGGTGGAATTTTAGACATTGATGAGCAAATTGAGTATTTTCTCAAAACCCTTGTTATATATCACTTAGATAACCACCAATTATTTCATTTGATGATATTGCTGATCTCATGTAGACATCAACTTGATTTTGGCTTTGGCAATGTAGAGGTAATTTCTATTCCTACTATAATGAATTATAAAATTATCCAGAGACCTTTATAGACAACTTCTGGATTTGTAATCCATAGGGAATTATGAAATTATCCAACAGGAGTCTATTGAATTTAAAAAGGGAGTTTAAGAAAACAGTTGAAAAATAGTGAATGAAATGATTATGGGGCTCTTGTTTGATTGCACTGTTCTTCTTATTACAAAATTTGCAAAGTTTTATTGCTTTTAAAATATATGCATTTGTAATAGATTTAGATCTTTAGAAAAATTGTATTTGAAAAACACATAATATTCATTTTTTCTGACTAGTGTTTATTTTAAAGTCTGTCTAGTACCGTAATATATTATGTGTGCTATATGTACTTTTTCTCATTTTTACTGCAAAATGATTTGTCTATATTTATAGGGAAAATGTGAATACTTAAAATACAGTTACAGCCACATGTCAACTTATGGCAAGGCTGACCTCAGAGACTGTCCCAGAATATGTTATCCTATGTATAAAAGGCCCCCTTATTCTTTCTGTTTATTATAAATAAAATCATCTTCAAAAGATATTATGCACCATAGGATTCTTGTACTTCAATTTAGATGGTTAAAATTCCATGAGAATCACGGTCATTTATTACTGTTTTAATAACAGTAAAAGGAAAAGATCTTTTGATAATCTTTCCATTCTCTTTGATGTAGAAAAAAGTAGGTGTGTAGAAGATGAATATGGTCATGTTCTCCTGGTAATTCATTAAATTATGTGTACTATCAATTGTGAAATACAGAACAGAACTAAAAGATTCCAGGCTACTATGAAGTAAATGGATGATACCTATACATTTGAATGTGATAGAAACCTGGAAATGCTGAAATCTGAACGTGCCAGTATCTGAGAAACTTTTGGCTTTGCATAAGTCAAAAACTGTTTTAATTTTCTGCTAGTTTGAGAGCTATTTAGAAGTTTGGGCCGGGCGTGGTGGCTCATGCCTGTAATCCCAGCGCTTTGGGGGGCCGAGGCGGGAGGATCATGAGATCAAGAGATCGAGACCATCTTGGCCAACATGGTGAAACCCTGTCTCTACTAAAAACACAAAAATTAGCTGGGTGTGGTGGTGTGTGCCTGTAGTCCCAGCTACTCAGGAGGCTGAGGCAGGAGAATCGCTTGAATCCAAGAGGCGAAGGTTGCAGTGAGCTGAGAGCGTGCCACTGCACTCCAGCCTGGCAACAGAGCGAGACTCCGTCTCAAAAAAAAAATGAAAAACAAAAATAAGAAGTTTGGATTGATGTTTCATTGTAGTACTGCTGTGTAGATACAATATTATTTCATTTACTATCATTGGTAGAATCGTATTAGAAGATGTACTTTATCACAACTATTCCCCTTAATTTTTTAAATTAATATTTCTGTGTTTTCTAATTTTTTTATTTTTTAATTTTTGTGGGTGATGGTGTATGTAATTATTAGGTACACGATATGTTTTAATTTCGGGATTTTAAATGAGCTTGTTTCCTTACATTTTAGGTAGAGCGATATAGTCAGTCTTATGAGCATGGAGTATGATTCAGTTTTAAATAGTTACAACATATAATTTATAGAACAATAGTAGCTATTTTTAGAGAAATCTATAAAGTTTTATTAACATTTTATACTTAGATTTTTTAAGATTCTGAATTTAAGCCCAGAAATTAGTAAATTACTTCACTTTCTGTTTTATGTATTATATGAAACAGTCTGACAGTCAATACAGTGAAAGCAATACCCATGAAAAACTTCAAAATCTGAGTTCAGGTCTTTCTACCTATTGATCAGGGTAAGTTTCTTTGGACTACTGAATTGGATTCTCAGCTGTGTAGTAAAGCTTCATATTTCATATGAATAGCTTGCAAAAATAGTACTTATATAAACATATAGCACAGAAATGGACTAAAAGTCTTGTCTAAAATTGTCCAATGAGTTAGTAACATTACTAATTTTACATTTGGGAAGATGTTGCTATAAATCATGTACTCATACTGCTAGCCAAATGATCACTTATTTCCCTGAGTAAACACAAAGCATGGAATTAAGTTGTCGTGAATGAGCTTAGTGGTGTCTGTATTTTTCTTTTAATGAACTTATAGACTTACAAATAAGAGCTATCTTCTCTTAAACAGTATAAATATTTTATGAATGCAATTGAAATGGACACATTTTAGAATAGCATATTACTTTGGTTATTCAAGAGGTAATTATTTTTTAAAAAGAGAAAATTACTTATTATTTAGCCTCATAATGGTATGTTTGAATTTAACATTTGTGTTAAAATTTATTTCCACTTAAATCTTATTTCCCAGAAAATTCTTTTTTCCCAAAATAAAATGTTATGTTTATTAGATTTAATTGATATTTGTAACACACTTCTTTCTTCAATAAGGGCCATTAGTTTGAAGTAGGAGAACTGTTTTTGTTAGGAATTTGGTATATTTTAGAACCAAATATTATTTAAAAATAGTTATATTAACAAATTCACTTGTTCCTTGGTCTTATACTGTTGGCATTCGAAATGTTTTTTTCTTCCTTGTATTTTAAGCCATTTTTGATTTCAGGATTTTAGCATAAGTACTTACTAACCACAACAATTATTTTTAAAGACCTCCTGTAATCACAGTTAATAGTAGTCAATGTATGTGTATACTCATGCTTTTGGATAACGAGGTGTAGTTCTGACTTCTTCCTCTCCTTCCCTCCTGCACTCTCTACATGTCACAATTGGATCAAAACCCTTATTGTTAATTAATATTAGAGGATACCCTGGGGCTCTCTGTGCCTTCGATAAAACTAACTGTTGAAGATAGAGAAGCCCAAGAGGCTATTATTGATTCATCCTTTTGCTCTCTATCTGTGGATATTTGAGTTCAACTCAAGTTCATTCTCTGGAGATTTCAGGAAACGACAAGATAGTAGACTATCTTTATTGGTCAGGAGCCTTTAAACGCCATAGAACTACTACTGTTTTGTTTTACATGCTTTAATGTCTTTATTTGAGAATCTTCTTGGAACATATCTGATGTAAGCCAGATTTTTTAAAAGCCTAAGTACACTGATTCATAACAGAAAAGAAGAATCCTGTTTAAAAAGAAATAGGGGAGGCAGGGAGAGGGGATTTGTTATGTATTTGATAACTTTAGATTTCTTATGCCTCACTCCAAGTAGCTTCTTTTTTAGTGCAAAGTTTCCAAAGTTTATTTTGTAGTGCTACAATCAGGAAATTCTATAGTTGCTTTTTAAAAAAGCATTTACAGAGCTCTCAGCTTGATTTAATCAGTAGTCTCTGTCTTGTACCAAGTTAGCCATGCAAATTTATATGGCTCCACAGACCTAAAAAATTTATGCTAGAACAGACTTGCCAGGATTGAAAATAAACATGAAATTGGAGATGGGAGTTACTTTCAACAACACCTAGAAAACTGCTATCAGAATGCTGATGTTCTTCAAGGAATTTTTCAGACCCTTAGAAATGGATTATAAATAATCAAATCACATTACATTTAAAGTTTGACAAAGAGCAAAACTGTACTTAGTTTTCTTCCTCTGAAGATAAAAATATCACAGCCTAGAATGGTGGGCAAAATAACACCCTTAAGGCACCCAGACTTCAGAGATGTTTACTTTTCTAACTATAGAAAGGAGTGCCTACTCCTCTTTTCTCATATGTTTTTCTGTTAGAAGAGTGTATTTGAAGTAAACTGTATTTTGGCTTCTAAATCTAGAGTTAGAATTTCAGAATATAAAATCCTGGTGTTGGACATCTGTTATTAGTTTTTATCTTTAGCCCAAGACAGTCTTAAATACATATTGCATAGTAGCGTCTCAGATACATACATTTTGTGGAGAATTTAGAGACAGTGTTTTTTATTTTGTTTTGTTTTTGTTTTAGGAAAAGAATGCAGTTAATTCTATCATAAAGTACAACTCTAGCCAGAATATTATGAAAAAGTTGTTATTAATTCTTAAGGGATTCTGCCTCCTTCAGGAAAAATGTATTTTCTGGATTCTACTTTACTGGGCGTAGTCTGTAGTAGCTATATTTGGCTAACTATAGTATGACAGGATGTATGGAAGATTTCAGGACTTTGAATTAACCCCACCACAGGGTTGGCATAGACACTAAGAAGAAGGACACCCAATGAACTACATGTTACAATTTGGAGGAAGTCCAGACAGAACATAATTGATTTCATAGAGATGTGACACCAATGGGTGGGAATATGGCAATTATCTTCAGGGTGGATAACATAAGGGACAACTCAAAGAGCTTTGTAGGTTATCAAAATCAGAAGTGTGAGTGCATATATGGCAGTTAGGCCTAGGTTGGGCTCAGGGATTATATTCTCTAGGAGGGCGAATGGCAAGAATAAGGTGGGACCTTTATTATTGAGGGATAGAACATGATGTTGTGTACCACATCTGGTTTTTGGACGCAAGAAAAAGGACACAATGTGGTATTCAGTCTTTAAGAATAAGGCCGGAACTTGAATCTGGGAACTGAGGCCCAGGTTAGCATTAAGCCTGCCTTGATGCCAAATCTCCATTAATTGGGCCAAACCTACTCATGTTTCTGCTGAAGTTTAGAATTAGTCTCAATTATGAGGATACGGTTGACCCTGAGTGTGGATCAAATTGTCCTGGCTGTGAGGAAAAGAAGGGTGAAAAGATTAGATCATCACAGAATACTTCACACTCCAGCCTCTTCCTGTAGTGATCTTGTTTTATGTTTGAGGGATTTTAAAATAACAGAATTTCCTGGTAATATGTATTTATATGCAGAATGTGTAAAAATAACTTCTAGGTTAAATTTTAGTGTTTCTAATTCTAGACAAGTTAGTCTGATCCTGTATTTTCAATGCTTAGTTTTGGAACAAATGATTTCTGTTATGATTATTAATGCCTGTTTAGTATATAACCTTCTGTGATAATTTTTATTCATTTCTACTTCAGATTAAATATGTTGTTTCTAAACCTTCCTCTAGAAAGAACAAAATATGTTCTCCAGAAGGGTTTTTGTATTGCTTTTGTTTTTTAAAAATTCTGTAAATATAGTCATTGTGACCATTTTATGGTTATCTTGGTCCTCTTATTTTCCTAGTTATTTTATATACATTTAAAAAAATTATTTGTGGAGCTAGGAAAATAATGCTTTTACTGGACATGCTAAGCAAGAAGCTTTCCACTGTTTAAACATATTTAAATAAACTACCAAATGTAATATCTATGAGTGATCTAAAATATTAATATCACATACATGTATTCAGCCCTATCAAGTCTAATAAACTTCTTTTGGTCTTAGTGTTTAATAACTACCATGTTTGATAACAGTACCATTGTTAGACCCAGGCAACAGAGAAACTTGCTCTGGGCTCTGAGCTTTAGAGGGCCCTGCATATCATACATTTAAAATACTTGAGTGCCTCTGTCATTCAGGATCCAGCACTTAGCACTGGCATCACATGCCCCATAATCCTAGACAGTCACTCTTGTTACTATGTATTAGCTATCTATTGCTATGAAACAAATTAAGTTGGTGGTTTAAAACAACAGTAAATATATATTATTTTTATAGTTTCTGTGGGTCAGGAATTTGGTAGTGGCATAGTTGGGTGGTTCTAATTCATGAGGTTATGGTTAAGATTTTGGTTAGGGCTACTGTCATCTGAAGGCTTGACTGGGGGTTGGAGGATTTGCTTTTAAGGAGGATCACTTGCTGACCAAGTTGGTGCTAGTTGTTGGTGGGAGGCCTCACTTCCTCCCCATGGAGACCTCTCCACAGTGCTGCTGAGTGTATTCAGAACATAGCTTTGGCTTCCCCCAGAGTGAGTGGTGTAAAGATACTACAGCAAGGTGATAGCTGTAGTATCTTTATGACCTAGCTTCAGAAATTACACATTGTCACTTCTATATTCTTTGGTCACATAGGCCCACATAATTCAGGGTGTGTCTGGACTACGTAAGAGCATGAATACCAGGAATCAAAGATCACTGAGGTCCATCATTGAGGCTGGGTACCACAGTTTAATAATGTTTAGGCTTCAGAGAGATTCTCCACATCTCTTGCATGTATCTTCATGTCTGAATGCCATAAAGGTTTTTAAGTGGTACCATTGCTGACATTGGAGACAGAAATTGCTCAAGATTGTGGTAAGGGTTCGAGCAGGCAGTAGAAGCATTTTGATAAAAGGAAAGAGAAATTAATTATCTAATTTTTCTCTCAGCATGAATGCAATAGAATCTTACATGATAAAAATACTGTTTTCTGGTAACTTTAAGCTTCTATTATCTTTTCTTTCTGTTATGATTTATTCTTCCTGACATAATAGAATTAGTGTGATATTTGCAAACAGTTGCAATTGGAGACTGACAAGCATTTTCTATTATTAAACAATGCATATTATTATTAAATTTGTCTTTACATAAGTATAGACAAAATTCATGAAGCATGATAAGATTTTTTTACATTGGTGACAGGTGGACATGAAATGCTAGAATGATAAAGTTTAAAATACAGATATTTAATAAGATTAAGTCAAATTTTCAAAAAAGTAAATACAAAAATTTTAATACTTTTTGTTATTAATTATAATTTGTAATAGAAAGTAGACAGCAGTAGAAAATCTTCAGAGATGATCTATGTTTTTTAAAACTAGAAACAACAGTAGACTTATATTGAGCATTACTTATGGCAAAATTTGGAAATAAGACGTTATATATTCTCTAAAGAAGATTTAATTACCAATTTAATTGGTATTTTGTTTCTATTGATACATAACAAATACCACAAACTTAGCAGCTTAAGACAATATTCATTTATTATCTTGCAGTTTTCATGGGTCAAGAATCTAGGTGTTACTTAACTGAGTCTTCTGCTCTGGTCATAAGTTTGCAATCAAAGTGTCAGACAGGCTGCATTATCATCTGGAAGCTTGACTGGGGAAAAGTTCATTTCCAGACTCATTCAGGTTGTAAGAAGAATTTATTACCTTGAGGTTATAGAATGGAGGGCTCTGGCTTTTTGCCGGCTCTTGGCTATGGGCCACCCTCAGGTCCTATAGACTGTCCAGAGTTTGCAGAGTCACCCACAGTTTCTTGCCACATGGACTTCTCCAACACAGCTGCTTACTTCATCAAACTCATAAGAGAAGTCTCTAGCTCCAGGATGCTAAGACAGTCTTATATAGTGTAACATAATCATGGCAGTGATATCTCATCACCTTTGCTATACACTATTTGTTAGATGAAGCAAGTCATAGGTGCTAGCTACACTCAAAGGGAGGATGTCATAGAAAAGTGTGAACACTGGGAAATGGGAATCTTTGGAGATCCTTTAAAGTGTCCACCACACTGATCACTGGAAATAAATGAGAAAATAGAAAATTATTTACGACTTGAAGAGATCCGTTGAAATTCCTGAAACATCATATTCTTTATCACATAAAATATTTTAACTGATCAAAATGTGAAAAAGAGAACTATATACAACACGGAAGCAATAATGTGACTCTGGCATGCTCATTAGAAGATGAAAGTTCACATTCGTAAAACTGGCAAATTGAACAAGAAAAGCAAAAACTCTTGAGCTTTCCTATCTCTGTTGCATGATAATCCTGTTAAATGGCCATTATGTCCTTTGGCAACATGAGAGTATTTTTAGGAAAACACAATTTGATTTAAATTAATGATTATAATTTTCTACCAGGCAAATATAACAAAATATTTCATTCTTCAACATTCTTTCAACTGAAGAAAGAAATTATAGAGACTGTCTTTTGTATTATAAAATTAAAGGAAAAATATGTATTTCGTCACTACTATTCCATATTTCACAACCAATCTTGAAGATCATTTTTTGGCAATGAAGCTATGTGGCTGCAAACATTAAGTTCATGATTAAAAGAATATAGAACCTCACCTGTATTAAAATATTAATGCAGTTATTAGCATTGAAAAACAACTGAATAAACATTAAACAAGCAAGGAAATATTCAACAATATGAAACATTGGTATGATATTCTTTAGAAGAAAATATTATGTATCTAATAATGAGCCAAATAATGCCTTTGTGGTATTAACTGTGCAATATTTCATAAAAGAAGAAGTGTCTAGATTTCATAGAAATTATTTCAAAATTGATAATACATGATCAACATATGAGGGATTAAAAGAATAAATTATCTCTATCAAGAATAGAGAATTAAAATGAAATGTTTAATGAGTAATAAAGTGAGAAGAGAAACCATACACAAGGGCTTGGTACAGTGGCTTATGCCTGTAATCCCAGCACTATGGGAGGCTGAGGCAGGAGGTATCGCTTGAAGCTGGGAGTTTGAGAAGAGCCTGGGCAACAAAGTGAGACCCCATCTCTACAATGATAATAATAATAATAATAATAAAGAAAAAATACATTAAAAATTTAAAGTAGATATTAGTTCAATTAAATTATTTCAGGGGCAAAGTCAAGGTGAACAACTAATACACATGTTTGTGAACTACCGGAAGAATAAGAAGTTGAAATTAATGAATATTGCATTGTTTTTCTGCTGGTTGTAGAAAGTAAGTATTTTGTGATAAGGGAAGAACTGATCACAGTTTTTCCCCTCTTCTCTCTCCCATCTTCCCTCTCCTAGGTGGGGAGAAATTACTAATTTTGAGGGAAGGTGAGCCAGAGAACAGTTTCTCCCACTGGATGCAAGGGACTGGGAAGGATTGGGAGAACAGCACATTCTCTATGCAATCCTGAGTGAATTCCCAAAGATGTTTTCAGCAATCCCGCTCCTTGTTCAGGTTGTTTTTTAAGAACAACTTTATTGAGATATAATTCACATACCAAAAATTCTCCTTTAAAGTGTATAATTTGGCAGTTTTTAGTATATTCAGAATTGTGCAGCTATCACAGTATCTGATTTTATAACATTTTCATCACCCCCAAAAGAAATCCTGTACTCATTAGGAATCACTTTCCATTCCTCCCCCACATCACCAGCCGTAGGCAACCACAAATCTACTTTATGTCCCTGTGGATTTGCCTATTCTGTACATTACACAGTAATGGAATCATGCAGTGTGTCCCCTATGCTTTATTATTTCACTGGGGTTTCTGGAAAACCTACTAATGATCTATCTAAAAAAAAATCAATCATCTCTTATGTTTCAGACTTACTGTAGTATATTTCCTCTACTTTTTCCATTACCTGTGTGTCATAAATACTTTCAAGTATCCATGTTAGCTCATACTGAATAGGATAATATATTGCACATTTGCAAGTTGTTGACAACAAAATTTGACTTCCAAAGACAATGAAAGTAAAATGCTTGCTTGAACTTCAGCTGACTTTGAAGGGAGTATGGCTACAATATATTTGACTACACAGATGGTTTTTACATTATCCTTTGATTACAGAATAAGAGAAACTGTGCTTCTAGTAGGAGTTAACTATATTTTAGAAACATTGTACATTTTTTCCATTGTTAAACTATCTTTTAAGTTTAACTTATTCATATTTGCTCTGGGAATCAGTAATTTTTGGCAGTCTGTTAAACATAATATTTAATACTGACTTGCCTACGTAAAGAGATTATAAGAATCTAATGATAGATTTTTATTTTTGTTATTCCTAGTTTTTGTAAATGAATATTATGAAAATGTTTATAATAGTAAGTCTTATAAACATTTTTATAAAATAGCCTCTTAAAAAGTGAGCTTTAAAGTTGAGGAATGGTAAATCTTTAGAGAAAAATTTAGTATTGTAAAGTAAGAGTAGCTGAGCATTCAGTTATTTTACAATAGAATTTATAATGAGAAGGTTTGTTATTTTACCGTCCTTCGTAGTTTTACCATGTAGAATTCTCAACAGGCATTTGGGAAGCTTTTAATTTTCACCTCATTTTAAGTTTGTAGTATTTATGTGTATTATTCCTTTCCTTAATAAAATTGTACTTAAAGGACTTTTTGTTTTACATGTATGTCTTGGAATGATGATTTAAAGTATTCAGTATAGCATAGTTGAAAAACATGGACTCTAGAATCAGTCTGCCTCCATTCACATCTCAGTCCCACCCATTTTTAATGGTCTAACCTTGAGCAAGTGACCTACACTCTCTGTGCTTTAACTTCCTCAACAACAATGTGAGAGTATTAGTATCTATTGAATAGACCTGTTATGAAGATGAAATGAAGTGTGTATATATAATTATGTGCATAAACCCTTTAGCACATGGCAAGTCCTTAATAATACTAGCTATTTTATTCTCTGTGGAGTGAGTATAGGAACAGTTTGGAATAGCAGAGATAACTGAAGATGATTCAGCCAGAAATCTTCATTGTTTTTCCTTTCATTTGGTGATTTTTTTATGTATGATGAACAAACTTCTCCAATTTTGTTTTCTGTATATGTTATATGGCATATAAAATAATTTTTATAACATATAGAAATACTGTATTTAGTTTTCTATTTTTTGAAATATTGTATTTAAAATCAATTAAGCGTGTTATGCAAAAGAATGTTTGTTGCATTACAGTTTAAGAGTTTGGAAATAAATATTTTCTATTACTAAATTCTTTGTTAGAAAATACAGCAAAAATGAATTCTTTATATATGTTGGCATTCTTCCTCTTTCCCTGTGATAGGGTTTTCCAGGTGACTTTGGAGACAGAGGCCCTGCTGGTCTTGATGGCAGTCCTGTGAGTACATTATGTTGGTCCAGCCTTGCATTCTAACATCATTCATACTTCATAGCACTGAACTTACAGTCCTTATTATCATATTTGTGAATAAACACTATTGGAAAAACAATCTCCACTCCACTGTGCACATTCCAGTTTGTGATTTTTCAACTTAGGAAATTAACCAAAAATATTTCAAATTTCATCATGACATTCAATCTTTAAATTAATTATTTTGATGATGTTAGGTATAACTGCTTAAGTAAAATATTAAAAATATATGATCACAATACTGGCTCTTATACATGAAAGTACTAACAAGCTTTATATAAAAATTGTACACTCAGCGATTGCTCTTTGGACTCAAACCTGTCATTGATCCACCTTACTTTTTAGTGTTTTATAGAAAATTATTCTACTTTGGGATTATTTAGCTGTCAATGTTCAGATTGAGAAAGAGTTACTATTCTAAAATTAGTTTAATTATATCATCAAAGAATGATGATGGATTTCTGTTTTTTGGCACTAGGTAGAAAAGCTTTAGTTTTTGCTCTTAAAAACCATCCAATAGCTATTCCCCAATCTAAGCCATTCACATATTCTTTTCATAAGATTTTAAAGTGAGTTAGAAAAAAACACAAAATCTCTGTAGCCTAAATTGGGAATAGTTCCAATAATTACACATAAGTAAATCACTAGCATAAAGAGCTTAAAATAGTTTATTTTTCTTCTTTTTTACTTCTCTTTTCCAAATTAAAACTATATTAGCTCATTCAGTGAATTCAGCCAAGATTGCATTTGTTATAAGGCATAACAGATAAGAGTAGAACTGATTTTCAAATAAATTGTTAAAAACTTGAATGTTGTTTTAAGTGGAATGTTTACCATTTTTTTCTTGCATATGATTCTGAGGAGCTTCCCATTTCAAGCATAATAAAGTAGACCTTATTTATTTTTAATGCCATTTGTGCACTTGTGTACCTAATGTGGAGCCATTTTACATAATTTTTTGTCAGTTAGTATCCATGAAGTCTGTTAAGACTCCTAGAATATTTAAAGTTTTCTTTTTTGAAATCTGCCCTTCATTTAAAATATAATAATGTTTCTTCAGGAGCATTTTGAGTTCTTAAAATCTTTAAAATACAATAGTCAACTGGATATATTTAGTTTACTGGTTTATAATTCTCTATAGTATATTCTCTGCCTTTGTTTCAAAACAGAATTTGAAATGCAAAAAAAGAAGGACATTCATGTACTTTGTGCCTTGTAAATAATGTGACAGTGACATAAAGTGAATTAGGAATTATCTTAAAGACTATAAAGTGTAATGACAATGAGTTCAAAAGACCAATCACAAATCAGCTGGAAAAATTAATAATGATCATTAAAAATCTGATACTTATATAAATAATTTAACAGTATTGAAAATTTTATACACTTTTATAGTGCCTTTACATATGACAAATTTTATTGTGATATTTACAATGAGAACAAATATTGGTATTTCTATTTTAGTGAGAAAAATGAAGATTAGAGAATTTAAATAATGTACTTCAAAAGAATCCAGTGTTTTAAACCATCTGAAAATGTTTTTCTAACCCTACGTGCTGACCACCTGTCTTTTCATAGCCTAATTAAGTGTACAGTGTTGATTATTGATGGGGTTTAACTTCCTTGGTTAAATACATAGGAGGCAGAGAGGACTCTACTTAAGCTAGGTGGTAGTCCTGGCATCCAAAAGCATTTAGCCAAGGGCACTTGTGAAGAACATAAATGGCCACCATAGGTTTGTCCTTCTCAGGATGATGCATAAGATTAGGGGAGTTTCAGAAGTTAGCTATAGTAGAAGGTACATTTTGATGTATTCTTAGCTAGAAAGTTTTGTGTTTATTTTCAGAAATACCCTTAGTAGTTGGGAATCAAATTTAATAAGTATTGCAAATTTCTTTTACAATAGGGACTTGTAGGTGGCACTGGTCCTCCGGGGTTTCCTGGGCTTAGAGTGAGTATCACTAAATATCATCATTCTTAAGAAAATATTTTATTGTGCAATTTATATGTGTTAGATGTGTTTTTGAAACTTGGGAAAATGAGAGGTTTTACTGTCATTGTTGGTTACCAACCTTGATTAAATGTATTTTTCAACCAGATATGAATAATTAGACCAGTAGTATAAGTCAAAAAATTAATTGTATTTTACAATAAGAAAAAATAATGATATATTTTTATAGACCTATATGTATGTATTTGTACCTTTGCGCTAAAGGATACTTAAAGTTTCCTCGAAAGCATAAGACATAGAAGACCCACTTCTTTCCTTTTTAAAAAATTGTTAATTATTTTCAATACATAATAGCTGTACATATTAAGGGGGTACATGTGATGTTTGTTACAAGCAAAAATGTGTAATGATCAAATTTGAATAATTGGTGCTTGTATCACCTCAAGCACTTATTATTTCTTTGTTAGGAACATTCTAATTTCACTCTTTTGTTTTGAAATCTGTGATCAACTGTTGTTAAAAATAGACATTCTATTGTGCTATGGAATACTAGATCTTGTTCTTTCTAACTGTATTTTTGTACCTATTTATCATCCCTTTTATATCCCCCACCACTACCCTTCTCATATATTTAGCTCCCACATATTTGTGAGAACATGTGTTAGTTACTTTTCTGTGCCTGGCTTATTTCACTTAACATAATGTCTTCCAGTTCCATTCCTGTTGTTGCAAATGACAGAATCTCATTCTTTTTTATAGCTGAGTAATATTCTATTGTGTGTATGTACCACATTTTCTTCATTCATCTACTGATGGATACTTAAGTTGATTCTGTATTTTGGCTATTGTGAATAGTGCTGCAATAAACATGGGAGTGCAAATATCTGTTCAATATACTGATAGCCTTTCTTTCAGTCTTCTTTCCCTTACCTTTAGCTGTCCCAAAGCACAAGGTGACAGCTTGGTCAAAGAAGTCACGGCTAGGCATGGTAGCTCATGCCTATGATCCCAGCACTTTAGGAGGCCAAGACAGGAGGGTTCCTTGAGCTTAGGAATTTGAGACCAGCCTGGGCAAGATGATGAGTTCCCAACTCTACAACAACAACAACAACAAAAAATGAAAGAAAAAAGAAAATTAGCCTGGCACACTGTGGCAGCATGGCAGCTCTGGTGGAGCCCCCTCCCTGCCATTTGGTTTCCTTCTGCCAAGTGGCTGCAGGCTGCCCTTCAAATCTTCATTTGTCCCTTTTCACTTCTTGCAAAGCCAACCTGGGTTTGAGTCTGTTGGAAATGGCCTTTGATGACCAAAGATATTAGAGTGTGTGTGCTTTGTCCCGTTTTGTGATGAATGAGAAATGCAGACTTCCAGCTCTTTTGTGAAATGTGAGACAGACCTAATAAGTAGGTCATCCGGGATAGGAGTGGTTCAGTGTTGGGGGTAGACAGTCACCCAGCCATGCTCCACCAGGCCACCAGTGCATATTTGGCTGGTGATCTTCCAAGTGCATGAGACATGCTGTTCACTGATTCTCCACCCCAGTTGGTGGCCTCCAAGATGGCAGCAGCACCCCCAGGGCCCTGTCTTCAGCATGTTACAAAGCCTCAGAGTGGAAATTCTTGCTAAGGCTCTATGTGGATGCTTTTCTTCCACGGCTTAACGGGGACACTGGTACTCTAAGTTTTTGACCTTATGCTTTGTGTAGTAAAAAAGATTTTTGGGGGTTTTTCCTTTTGTTTTTTAGAGGGTTGCGTTTTGTTTTTGTTTCCTTTTGTTTTTGTTTTGGCCTTTCCTCTTTCTCTTTTCATGTAGACCAGATATTTGAAAGGGCAGATGATGGCTAAAGGTATAATGTGCAACTTGTTTATATATTATTTTGGGAAACTTATCTTGGATAGGAAGTGGAATTGTGGATTCTCCAGGCTGGTGCTGGTACACTCAGCCTTCGCCGTTTCCCTCCAGTTCAGTACCTATTGTTTCTCCTTTCAAATATGTGATTGTGCTAGCTCTTTCCATAGGGAAGAATTCTCCTTATTTAAATAAAAAAAGTTGAAAAAAATAGAGCTGAAAACAATGTTTTAATTATCCAAGTGAGGTAGAGCACACCTGTAGTCTCCGCTGTTTAGGAGGCTGAGGTGAAAGTGTCTCCTGAGCCCAGGAGTTAGAGGCAACAGTGAGCTATGATCATGCTGCTGCACTCCAGCCTAGGTGATGAAGCAAGACCCCATCTCTCTAAAAAAAAAAAAAAATCAAATAAATAAAAATAAATAAGTCAGGAGCTTAGTTATTGGAACTGTGGTAAAATTTAAATCAGCATAAGCTTCAACTTGCCATCTTGGGATAACATGAGTATGGGATTTAGAGTCAAAGAACCTGTGTGAGTCTGAAACATTTAAACTTTTCTCTAACATAGTGGTAAGATTTGTACTAGTAGTAATAATAAAATTACTGAAGGCGCCTCACATTTGTTTACTATTTTCAGTGGACTAGCCACAATTGTTAAGTCATTCCATTCTCAGACCAACCCGTGACTACTTAGCTGATAAGTGTTTGAGCCCAGATTTGAAGCCAGGTGATCTAAATCCACAGTCCAGAATTTTGTTGGGCTGTACCACCTCCTTAAAACTTATACTCCCTTATGTGTATATTATCTACCTTATGAGATTTGTTTAGTCCTTTCTGAGAAATTCTGTGTGATGGTTTTTTTTCCTGAGAACTTAGAATAGGGTTAAACCTGTAGGTATTAGTCAATGGGTAGAGAAAGGAAATAGGCAAAAGGGCTTAGATTCCAAAGATGCTCTTCATACAGTTTTTATTTAATCTATTAGCATGGAGTTGATTAGCTAAAAAGCTTCTGTTGTTACTGTCAAGATTAAGACCAAATTTTTTAAATATGGCCCAAGATATCTAGTCTGGTTTAGTTCTTATCCACATGTTCATGACATACTATTTGTATACTAGCAAAGCTGTTAATTCTCAGATGCTATGCAGCATCTTTGCTACAAGGTTTTGCACGTGTTTGTCTACCTGAAACACTCTATCTCTACTTTTCTGCTCCAAAACTTAGCACACTGCCTGGCACATAAAAGTACTCAGTAAAAATAACTGGATCTTCTGTATTTTCTCTTTCTCCATTCACCTTTCAGTTCATGGGAAGAGATTCTACAGAAAAGGAAATGGCTAATGATAACTGTATTAGTCCATTCTCACACTGCTATGAAGAAATACCTGAGACTGGGTAATTTATAAAGGAAAGAGGTTTAATTGACTCACAGTTCCACATTGCTGGGGAGGCCTCAGGAAACTTACAATCATGGTGGAAGATAAAGGAAAAGCAGGTGCCTTCTGTAGAGGGTAGCAGAGTGAATGCAAACAGGGGAAATGCCAGATGCCTATAAAACCATGAGATCTCATGAGCCTCACTTACTATCATGAGAACATCATGGGGCAACCATCTCCATGATCTGATTATGTCCACCTGGTCCTGCCCTTGGCATGTGGGGGTTATGGGAATTACAATTCAAGATGAGATTTTGGGTGGGGCCATAGCCAAACCATATCATTCTGCCGCTGTCTCCTCCCAAATCTCATGTCCTCACATTTCAAAACACAATCATGCCTTTCCAACAGCCCCCCAAAGTCCTAGCTCATTCCAGCATTAACCCAAAAGTCCAAGTCCAAAGTCTCATCTGAGACAAGGCAAGTCCTTCCATCTATGAACCTTTAAAATTGAAAGCAATTAGTTACCTCCTAGATACAATGGGGGTACAGGCATTGGGTAAATACTCCCATTCCAAATAGGAGATATTGGCCAAAACAGAGGGGCTACAGGCTCCATGAAAGTCCAAAATCAAGTAGGGCAGTCATTAAAACTTAAAATTCCAAAATGATCTCAATTTGACTCCATGTCTCACATGCAGGTCACACTGATGTAAGAGGTGGGTTCCCACAGCCTTGGGCAGCACCACCCTGTAGCTTTAAAGGGTAAAGACCCCCTTTCAGCTGCCTTTGTGGGCTGGCATTGAGTGCCTGTGGCTTTTCCAGGTGAATGGTGCAAGCTGTTGGTGGATCTACCATTCTGGGGTCTGGAAGATGGTGGCCCTCTTCTCACAGCTCCACTAAAAAGTGCCCCAGTGGGGACTCTGTGTGGGGGCTCTGACCCTACATTTCCCTTCTACACTGTCCTAGCAGAGATTCTCCATGAGGGCGTCACCCCTGCAGCAAACTTCTGCCTAGACATCCAGGCATTTCCTGACATCCTGTGAAATCTAGGCAGAGGTTCCCAAACCTCCATTATTGACTTCTATGCACCTGCAGGCTCAACACTATGTGTAAGTAGCCAAGGCTCGGGGCTTGCACCCTCTGAAGCACCGGCCTGAGCTCTGTGTTGACCCCTTTTAGCCACAGCTGGGATTCAGGGCACCAAATCCTGAGACTACACAAAGCAGCAAGGCCCTGGGCCCAGTCCAAAAACCATTTTTTTCTCCTAGGCCTCTGGGCCTGTGATAGGAGGGGGCTGCTGTGAAGATCTCTGACACTCCCCGGAGACATTTTCCCCATTGTCTTGGGGATTAACATTTGGCCTCTCATTACTTATGCAGATTTCTGCAGCTGACTTTAATTTCTCCTCAGAAAATCAGTTTTTCTTTTCTATTGCATTCTCAGGCTGCAAATTTTCTGAACTTTTTTATACTTTGCTTCCCTTTTAAACATAAGTTCCAATTCCAAACTATCTCTTTGTGAATGCATAAAACTGAATGCTTTTGAGAGCATCCAAGACACCTCTTGAATGCTTTGCTGCTAAATTTCTTCTGCCAGATATCCTAAATCATCTCTCTCAAGTTTAAAGTTCCACAGAACTTTAGGGCAGGGCAAAATGCCACCAGTCTGTTAGCTAAAGCATAGCAAGAGTCACCCTTATTGTAGTTCCCGGGAATTTTTTCATCTTACCCTGAGACCACCTCAGCCTGGACTTCATTGTCCAAATCACTATCAGGATTTTGATAAAAGCCATTCAATAAGCCTCTAGGAAGTTCCAAACTTTCCCACATCTTCCTATCTTCTTCTGAGCCCTCCACACTGTTCCAGCCTCTGCCTGTTACCCAGTTCCAAAGTCGCTTTCACATTTCTGGGTATCTTTATAGCAGCACTCATTCTCTGCAGTACCAGTTTACTGTAATAGCCAGTTCTCATACCACCATGAAGAAATATCCAAGACTGGGTAATTTATAAAGGAAACAGGTTTAATTGACTCACAGTTCTGCATTGCTGGGGTGACCTCAGGAAACTTACAGTCATGGTGGAAGGCAAAGGAGAAGCAGGCACTTCTTCACAGGATGGCAGGACGGAGTGAGTGCAACAAGGGAAATGCCAGATGCTTATAAAACCATCAGATTTCATGAGCCTCACTCACTCTCATGAGAATAGCATGGGGGAATCCTCCCCAGTGATCTGATTATGTCCACCTGGTCCTGCCTTTGACATGTGGGGATTATGGAGACTACAATTCAGATGAAATTTTGGGTGGGGACACACCCAAACCATATCAGATACTAAGACTCATCTTTGTAGTCCTCATCTCTTCTAAATTGATATAGATGGTCCTTTCTACTTTTCAAAGTAGTTTTATATACATCTTATTTGCTCCTCAATGATTGTAAAGTAGATAAAGCAGGTATTGTTACTTCCATTTTACATTCATTACTTTTTAAAATTAAAACAATGTGAGCACCTACTAAATAGCTGAACTAACTGCTAGGCCTAATAATATGAACAAGTTAAGATTCCTATTTTTGGCAACATTACAATCCAATGGCATAGACGGAAAAATAAGTAGTGTCATATACTGTGATTACTGCTATAATTGATTAAATGTAAAACGACTGAGAAAGGAGCAATTTGTGTTATCTCAGAAAGTCAGAGTAGGCTTCACAAAGGAGATATTTTTGGAGTTATATCTTGAAGATTGTATATGAATGGGGTGGGGTGAAAGGGGGAAAAGCTTTCTTTAGATACAAACATGCTGTGTTCAAATACACAGAAGATGGGGGAAAAGGAATGTTTGGGACTGGAAAGAGGAGTAGTGGGATTGTAGCATAGGAAATAAGGGCTTGGGAGCAGAATGGAAGGATTTGAGGTTTTGAAAGTAATTGGGAAGGATTATGAAGAACCTTTATATTGCGTGGTAAACAACTTGTCTGCTTGCCCAGAGCAGCAGCCTCTGCTTTATCTCTCAGGTGTTCCCTTCCAGCAGGTATAGTTTCTGGTAAGAAATGCTATTGCTTTATCTAAATTATTTTTTCCATGCAGTTGGTTATCATTGTTATATGCTTTCTTAGACTAGTGACAATGTGTATCATGTGTGAGTATGATGAGTGTGATTTAAAAGCACCATGTGGAACTCACAGTCCTTTCTACAGTATACTCATATGAACCCCTATTAATTGGCCAGTGACTGCTCTTTTTAATACAAATAACTTATCCTTTGGGTCTCTCTATTTCTTTGACTTTAACTCAGAAGTTCTCAGAGGAGCTGTGTGGGAGTCTCCCCTGTCTCTGATGCCATATCCCAAACACCCTCAACAAAGCTCCCACACATGAAAGTATTTCTTCTGTCCCACGTTCTTATGGAAGATGAGTTGGTAGGTAGGGAATGCAGAAGGACTTTCAGGTTACCTTTGTAGAACTGAGAACTGAGTTGCTTTCAGAAGGCTATAGTTTCTCAGGATTAGGATTTCCACTCAATTTGTGACATGCTGTTTCTTGGAAATTTCGATTCCATAGTATTCAATTTTACTTTATAGTTCTTTATTTTTCTAAGTTCATTATAATATATTTTTCATATCTCCCAATACTTACTGTTATGTGATTTTTCGTGTAGAGTCACTGAAAAGTAAAATAGGATATTATATATACAAAGTACATTCATCTGAAGATGCCAGTAATATACTTACTGAAAAAAGTTTAGAATATTATTTTATCTATGAAGAAAACAAAAGCACACAAAGATTTTTGTGTGTGTTTGTTAAGATAGTCCTTTCCATACTTACTTGGATTACTTTTGCATAATTTCCAAACAGAGATATTTTTGTATTTTTCTAACCTATCATAAGTTTTAAAGCTATGAACTTTGAATAAACTAGCCACTGTAATCATAAGCATAAGTTTTCCTATTGACATAATTTGAAATTACAAGCATCATATATTAATATTGCATATCTATTAAGTTGGAAAGTATTACCCTTTGCCTCTAACATTGTTTTATATTTCAGGATTAAACATGTTAGAAATAATTTATCTTAGCTATATTTCACAGACTTTAAGACTCATCCGTATGATGTCTTATTTTCCATTCTGAAATTTGTATTATATAAATGTAGACAATTAGAAGTGCTGTTATGTTAGGATATTGAGCTCTAGAAATCACCATTTCAAATTAATCCCTTCAGTATTCATTCTACACTTTATTTCAGAACCATTATCTGCCAGTTATTATGTTGGGTCTGGGAAATAAAAAAAATGAATGAAACATGTGTTTCCGCTGTCACAAAATGCACAGACCAGGAAGGCAGAAAAAAAAAAGTGCAGTGCCATGTACTAAGTAGTGTAGTAGAAGGGCATTCTAGTACTGGTAACTGTCTTGTCAAAGGTTCTGAACATTTGGTAAGGGAGAGCATGTTCAGAAAATGAAAGACAGTCCACTGCAGCTAGAATGGAGGATTTCGGGGAGGGAGAAGTAAAGGGGAAGGGAAATGAGGACAATGGAAGGAAAGGAGACTGGAAAGTTTGATGGAAGCCTAATAGAGAGGGCCTAGGATGCTATCCTAAGAAATTAGAATTCTAACTACAAGAGGTAACATTCTTAGCATTTCACAAATGCAACTTTAAGAGTTCCTTAGTATTTAGAAACTAAAAAGAGAAGTTTGAACTAACTTGGATTTCCATTATAAAGAGTAGTAAGGAAGCCAGGCAAAGAAAGGTAGTGAGAAAAAGAAGAAAAATGAGACCTCAGTGACACAGAAATTATAACTGATCCCAAACCACCAAGAAGTGCCATTTTGTTTTTCAAATTTTTTCCTTCATACCCTTATGTTGCTATTGCCCTTTGTCTTCCAAGATGACATACTGAAGTTTTTTCTAAGTCTCTTGCTTGCAGGAGATAATAGTGGTAATGTTTCTGAAGAATTAGAGCATTAAATTGAGAACCTTGATGTTAGAGATTGTGTCTTTTTTCTTTTTTTCTTCAACAGTGTCTCGTACATATTATGCTTAGTAAATATTAAATGATGAATAAACGAGATAAGCCCAGAAGAGTAGAGCTTTTTGTTTGCCTCTGAGTTTATCCCTGAAATTATGATAAATTTTCTCATTCTGCAAATTTGAAATTATAAAATCAAATCATTAGGATGTCTGGCACATAGTAACTGCTCAAAAAATATTTGCTGAATAAGTGGGTGAAATAAAACTCTAAGACAATCAAATGAAGTATCTGTTGACTAGTTCCTGGGAACATGGCACTAAAATATTTTTTAAAGGTCTCATCTAGTTGGAGAAATATTGCAAGATGAATGTCATGGACAGTATTATAGGAGCTCAAAGGAGGAAAGAATCTCTGTGGACTAGACAAATACGAAAAGGTTTCAGAAAAATGATGGACTTCACTAAAGTTTGAAATATTGGTATGATTTATAAATGTGGAGAGGAAAATAAGTTGTTGAAGAACAAGGCATGTATAGGAACTTAGTGAGATGACTGTTTTGGGTTCATTAATTTATTAATTCTGCCACATTTTCTTTCTAATCCTAATGAATAATTAATGATGCATTTCTTTCTTACTGTTTTCCAGGGCAGTGTTGGCCCTGTGGGACCAACTGGACCTGCTGGAATTCCTGGCCCAATGGTATGGTTCTATTTGTATAATGGATATTTCCCTTTAATCTGTCTATGATATCACAAAATGTCACCTTTTTTTGTAGGGCCTTTCAGGGAATAAAGGACTACCTGGAATCAAAGGTGATAAGGTGATTTAAATATTAATATTATGAAAATAATTTTATCACATTTGTCTTTTACTTTTCAGTCAACACAATTTATGAAATATTTTGTTTTTATGGGGTCTAATTTGTAGTATCAATTATATTAGTTTTCCTCAGAAGAAAAATAGAGAAATTATTCTTCTACAATGAATATTTGCTTTCTTATAATATTGCCATGTTTGTGATACGTAAGTATCTTTGCATGAAATTGTGCTTTCCAGGGTGAACAAGGCACAGCAGGAGAGCTAGGAGAACCAGGGTATCCTGGAGACAAGGTAATGTTTATACCATTAATTTTATGTAAATATGAAAAAGTGTAAATTCAAAAGAAAGAACTGCTTATTATTTTATCCATGTATTGTGTTAGAATGTAGTATCAATATGGTTTTAAGTTCTTGTTTGAAACTTCTGTCTCAATATTTTAGCATACTTTATGAAATTTTTTAGCAGTTTGTAAATAGTGGTATATCTGCCTTTTGTGGTATAATAACTTTCTCTTCTGTCTGTTATTCTCTTCTTTTAGGGTGCTGTTGGTTTGCCAGGACCACCAGGGATGAGAGGAAAGCCAGGGCCTTCAGTAGGTTTGAACTTTTGCTTTGCTCTTTGTAATTGACAGAGTGCATGCCATGGCATGAGTCTCGACACTGTTGATCTAAGTAGGGTATAAGCCTACTGAGCATTTGTCTCCTCAGTTTTAGAATATAGCAAATCCCTCAGGTATTCAGTTCACATTCCGTAGACTTTTGGACTTCCCTCTACTCCCAACCCTAGGCCAAAACCAAGTTTCTGAGAGTCCTAAAGATCTTGGTCATATTATTCTACTGAATAATCTAATATAGACAATATTTAAATTAAAACAATAGGCTTTGAAGCCAGAAAATATAAAGCACCTTAAATAATATTTTAACTTTCCAAAATATCAATTTTATTAAGGAAACAGTCTGAAGAAAAGGTAGCATGTTTGCACTCTCTTGTGGACCAAAATATTCTAAATCCTTATTTTTTTTCCTAACCCTTGGACATCAATTAGATGAAAGAAAAAGATACCTTATATTGCTGTTAAGATAAAACTCAAAAAATCATAAATCTAAAATTACTTAATAATTAAAGCTATTTAAATAAAATGGTTAAAACTTGAGACAAAATATGTTTCTAAATATTAAAAATCATAATTATTGTGGCTAACGTTTGCTGAGTATCTACACAATACCAGGCAGTATTCTAAGGACTATACATCTAAATTAATCTTCACAACAATCCTACAAAGTTGGTACTATTATTATTCCTGTTTTTTATATTAAGAAAACTGAGACACAGTGTTAGAAAACATCTAAGGTCACCTGGGTGGCCACCTACTTAGTAGGTGACCATTCAGAAAAACCTAGGCAATCAGGTACGTCAGAGCTCATGCGTTTAGCTACTGTGCCATACTGTTTTAGGGTTTAATATTTTAAGATGGTTTTAGGATTTTAATATTGATTACAACTCTGTGAAGGTAAAGGTGATTACAGATAGAAAAAATTAGATATAGGATTCAATTCTATGAAAAAGGCAGAGATGATTATACATATAAAAAATACATATAGGATTATAATTTATTAATGTCGCATTAAAATATACATTAAAAAATAATTGTGTTGTGTTCCTGAGCAGTTCATTGTGTTCCCTCTAACTCTGCCCTTCCGTCTCAGTATTGTTTATTTTTTTATCTCAGGAAGCAGTATTAAATTACAGAACTTTACCCCATTCTTTGTAACTTCTAACAGTGACAGTATTTTATATACATCTCTTAGGAATTATTTAACCCAAAGAACAATTTTTGGCATCTATTCGATGAAATGTTAGTGGTGACCTTTGCTTATACTAGTTCTTTGCCCTGGGTTTATTGCCATAAGGGCTTAACCTAATAAGCCATGTACCCTCCCTTGTACCCTTGAGTTGAATCTCAGAAACTCTAGAGTGCATAAATTGGATCATGAGAATAGGTCATGAAGCTAACAAACAACTTCTGTTTTTCAAGGATGGTTCTAAACCATATAAAGACACTCTGATATTTGCAGTGATTGGCAAAATAAGATACTTTTTACATATTCTTTTTTTTAAATAATGTGACAGTTTTCTAGCCCTTGGCCAAATAGGATGAAATGATACAATACATGCTCTAAGGGCACTATTAACTAATAAATAATATAAGTATTATTCTTTTGTGCTTTACAATTAATGTTTTGAGAAAACTAGAGTCAAGTATCATGCTTACACAAGGCAAACCATTTTAGTGTTCCTTACTCTTTGATTAAATTTATATTTATAACATGTTTATGGGAGTAAAAAAATCATTGGTTAGAGAGACAAAGACCTGGATTCTGGTCCCAGCTCTGGCACTTAACCTACTGGCTATGACTTTGGGTATTTAACCACCGTGGTATCAGCTTCTCATGTTTAAAATGAAAGTTAGGGCCATGTGCGGTGGCTCACACCTGTAATCCCAGCACTTTGGGCAGCTGAGGTGGGTGGATCACGAGGTCAGGAGTTCAAGACCACCCTGACCAACATGGTGAAACCCTATCTCTACTAAAAATACAAAAATTAGCCAGGCATAGTGGCAGGCGCCTGTAGTCCCAGCTCCTCAGGAGGCTGAGGCAAGACAATCGCTTGAATCCAGGAGGCAGAGGTTGCAGTGAGTCAAGATTGTGCCACCGGACTCCAGCTTGAGCGACAGAGTGAGATTCCATCTCAAAAAAAAAAAGAAAAAAGAAAGTTTAGGCCATATCGTATGTAAGGTTCCTTATAGTCCTGTGGTTATGATGTTTTTCTATTTTAGACATAGTACTTATTAATATTCCTCTGGTGTAAGCTAAAGAAAAGGCAGAGAGCCTATTTCACCGTTAACACACTATCTTAAAGCCCTTAGTATTTTCTTCCTGAAAGAAGTCACAATAAATGCTAATGATGTTCTTTTAGGGCAGGGAGCAAGAGACAGTGAGAGTGAGGCTTTTACTTACTCATTTTACAGCTTTCTGTACTGTTCAAATAAAGAAAATTAATGTCAGCAGGAATTACTTTGGTAGGGAGATAATTGATTTTTTTTTATTTCTTTTATCAAACTTTTGAAAACTACTTTGGGCCGAAGACAAGATAAGCATTCATGAATTAAAATTAGTGAGATAGCCTTGTCTTTAGTCTCTTGTTGTATTTATTACTTGTTTGTATCTTTTTGTTTTAATTTAGAAAAAAGTTTTTAGAGACAGGGCCTCCCTCTGTTGCTCAGGATACAGTGTAATGGCGCCATCACAGCTCACTGCAGTCTCCAACTCTTGGGCTCAAGTGGTCCTTCCACCTCAGCCTCTCAAGTAGCAAGGACTGCAGGTGCCCACCACCATACCCAGCTAATTAAAAAAAAAAAAAATTGTAGAAACCAGGTCTTGCTTTGTTGCCCAGGTTAGTCTTAAACTCCTGGCCTCAAGCAATCCTCTCACCTCAGCCTCCTAGGGTGTGGGATTATAGGTGTGAGCCACTGCACCTGGCTGTATATATTATTAATAGAAAAACTGTAGATATTTGACCAGGAAACCTTTCCTTTTTATGGAAGGAGACACTTGTTTGATGAAAAGTTGCTTATGCAGAATCAGTTATTATATTAAGAAACAAACTCCCACACTCAATTATATAAGTTAATGCCTATCTAAAATATTTGTTTACTGTCATGGAAAGAATGCCAACATCATAAGGATGTCTTCCCTATTTTATAGATCCTACTTTTAATTTTCTGTTACCTAAGAGGTTGGTGTTACTAACTCATATTGTTTCCAAGTAGATCTAAGTTGTAACATGAAATAATATTTTCAAGATATAAGAAGGAATGTCCCGATTTGGAAAGTTGTTACAGTTCTTGAATAGGGAAGCTTTTGCTCTACAAGTATTTTAAAAAAATAGAGAAAACTACCACTCTGAGGTTGTTAGTAAATACACTTTCCTTTAGACCAAGAAAACAAACACAATTGTTATGCCCTATCCATTTTTTAGCTAGAGGTTTTTGTCATTTGTAGAGGTTTATTTAATATTAGTTATCTGTAAGTTACTTGAAATGTCAGCTTTTATAAAGGAAAATTGACATTCATAGGAAATTTGCAATCGAAGTTTTACAAAACAAAGAATTATTCTGAAGATCAAATAAAATAATTACACAATTTCTGTTTTTAAATATCTGATTGTCAATCAGCTTTTCTGAAAACAAAGCCCTAGGGTATTGCTATTTTATCCTCACTGCTTAGAAATTTAGCTTTGTTGTTGGATTTTGCCACTAGAGGGCTCCAATGAGAGCCCCTTGCCCCTATCTCTATCTCTTTAAAGAGAGATGCTTGTCATTTTAAGAACTTCAGTATACTGATTCTGACAGATCACAGATTTTGTTTTTGTTTATTTGGAAAGGGAAACTTAAATGACCCTTTCCATAATATTTCACTTCCTTTCTCTAGATTTGATTGCAGTAGTTTATGGTGTCCTGTTTTATGTCCAGATACCTCAGCACTGAGAATGAATTAAGTGCATATTGGAAACTGTGCTTTAGGTTTTGGAAAATGGGCAATCCCATATTGTAACTTGCAAGTTTAGGTGATCTGAGGCTTATTTAAATTAAATTTGAACCTCATATAGAAACTTAATATGACAGAAATAATGAATGCAATAGTTTTTCTTATGAAAATGGATATATCAGACTACTGTCCTCCCTTTCCAAACTTTCATCTCTTGAGAGCATTGCTAGCCTTCTCTAGTTTCAGGCTTTATACCTACTTCTCACTCCTGTCACTTTCTCCTTTAACCCTCATTTCACATCTTTATCATGAATGTCAGAAACTAGCTTCAGAGATACGGAAACTGAATCCTCAAAACTTCAATTAAAGGATGAAAACAATCTAGGAATTCTATGTGTGAGCCAGGAAAGCAGAAAGGGTGTGAAGAGAAGGAATAATGATTGTAAAATTGGTTGACATTTAGTGAGTACTTCATATGTCAGACGTTGTGCTTAGCACTTTACATATATTATCTAATTTAACTCTCCAATGACTCTGAGAATGTTAGTACTATAATTATTATTTCTATTTTATTGATGAGAAAACTGAGGCTTAGAGAGATTAAGCAACAAGGATTTCAGTCCAGGTGAGTCTTAATTACTAATTCAGGCCACTTACAGTGTCAAAGGAGAGAGGAATCTTCAGAGACAGCCCTGGGACTGTGGTTATTTATAAAAGCAGTTTCTCATCTAGAATTCCCTATCTTGTTGAGTCCAGCTTTATTGTCTTATCTCTGTGAAACACATATAAACACACAATTTTTTTCTTGATTTGAGCACTTGACTCATTAATTTGTTTGTATCACTTAACACTTGAGTGAATGTATATTAAACTCATAAACATCTTATTTAAAAACTTTTACAGTAATGATGGTTACAAATTTTTCTAAAAAGTCATTACAACCTTGTTTGACATAATATAATGACTGACTGCTATTTGTTTACCATATGCCTGTTTTTTCTTTTAATTGTGTTTATTAAGTTAATGTTTATACTTTGATCTTCCCCTCCCCCCCATTTTAGGGCCAAACAGGTGACCCAGGACTCCAAGGACCATCTGGCCCTCCAGGACCAGAGGTAAAATATTGGTGGAAAGATAATAAATTTGAAACAAAATGGTGGAAATTAAACTTGTTTGATAAAACATGTTTCAACATAGCAAGCTTAAAAAAGATCTTCTTTAAAGTTTAGATCTCCGTAAATAGTTTGGACTAAATTTTTTCTGTTACGTCATGAGGTATGCAACAGGGATCTTCTGGAAACAGAAAAGTGCATTAGCCACATTTTCACACTGATTAGGATCACAGCTGATTTATTTGTTCTGCACAGCTATTAATAACAAGTACTTGAGGTTTGGAACCAAATTTCAGGAAAGAAACTCCACTGAATTATTAATGCAAAATGTTTCCAATTATTGCTATATCCATATATCATTTAAATCTCATACAGTGTTCTAAAATAAATACAATTAAGTCTGTAGTAGATATATCAAATTAGTTTGTATACACTTTAAAATTTTTGACTTTGGTTTAATGGTTGTTATACAGTGGTCTTCTTTTCTAAAAGTCTATATAGAACATAAGCTTCTGAGATAAAACATTTGGATTTAAAAAAATCATACTATGAGTCAGAACTATGAGTCAAAGATATACTACATGGAGATGAAACTTCTGAAGCTCACTCTAGTTTCAAAAATATATGCCCATATTGATATGTGTGTGCCTGTGTGTGCCTACACACACACACATACACACAAGCACACACATATCAGTGTACATACATATTTAATTCAGGGTCATAGATTCAGCAGAAGGCTGAGAAAATAATTGGCATCAGAATAAATAAGTTAGAGCAATAATGTCATAGTGTCAGAGTAGTAGGCAGAGTTTCTACTGCTGTACTGATGCTGTCTCCCTCTCTTTGTAAACCATAAGATCTACTTCTTACTTCGCAGCTGTCCTTCAGGGTTGGCTGATTTCTTTAGAAAATGCCTATTCTTACTTACTGTATGATTTAAAAACACATTGGGTATTGATAGTTCAAAAATCTAAAAAGCAGGCTGGTCATGGTGCAATCCCAGCACTTTGGGAGGCTGACGTGAGAGGATCGCCTTGAGTCCAGGAGTTCGAGACCAGCCCTAGCAACATAGTGAGACCCTGTTGCTAAAAAAAAAAAAAAAATGTTTTAAAAGTTAGCCAGGCATGGTGGCTCACACTTGTAGTCCCAGCTACTCGGGAGGCTGAGGTAGGATGATCACTTGAGCCTGGGGTGGCACCACTGCACTTCAGCCTGGGTGACAAAGTGAGACCCCGTCTCAAAAAAAAAAAAAAAAGGAAAATTAAAAATAGAGTCTTTGAAACTTCATTGTAGCTAGTTTTACCAATAGAGAGGTAATACGAAGTAAAATACAGTAGTATATTGATCTCAGCATTCTGATAGGAAGGAAATTGAGTAATTAAAACTTCAGATTAGTGTAAGCTTCTCCATATGAGCCTATAATTTTTATTTTAATCATTTTTAATGAAAGCTTTCCTGGAATGAATAGTATTTACTGCCTTGTCATACTGAGGATAGAGAATCTATTTTAATTTTCATTATCTTTAAAAGTTATTATTATGACTATATTGCCCTATTATTACTGCAGTTACAGGTGATATGTACACTAGAAATGGCTATGTTGCCTCCTTGCTATAAGTATGGTTTTGAGTCATTTTTCTTCTTTCTCATAAAGCTTGGTTAAAGGATGCATGCGCCATGTTTTCACTTACTACTTGGTCTTCTAAAGATGTTTATTTATTTCTCTCTTCCCTTTAAAATTTCATAATATCCATCAACACTGAAAACATTGTCTCATTATCTCTGATTTTAGCACCACTAATATAAGGTCCTGAGCCCCAGCATTTTCAGAGTACCAATCCTTCCTCTTCAGCTGTATTAAGTTTTTTCATGGGGCTAAAAATGTAACCTGTACTCTCTCAAGAACTGATGCTAGATTGTTTTGGGAAATGGGGCCTAATCCAAGGAGCATAACTTTGTCTTGATCATAAAAATATAGTACATAGGCAACTATATATGAGACAACACTTTTATCCAAATCCTTCTCAACATTAGGCTTTTAATAAACTTGCAGGTCCAAGAATTTTAAATAGTATATTTGGTAGCAAACCAAGCCTGAAAACTTTCTGCTTGTATAATGGATGAATTTTTCTCAGATAAAGGGTCTTATGCATTGTGCTAAATTCAGACTTTATCCTGTATGCATTGACCAAAGATATTTAAGCAAGAGAATGGAATTATCAGACTTGTGCTTTATGCAAGGCAGCAGAGGGAAGGATAAAAGAGAAGAAGGGAAGGAGGAGTGCCAAGGAGATGAACTAAAGGTTATTTAGAAGGATGGTGCAGCAGAGCAGGGGATTGATGATGAGGTCCTGTGACAATAGAAAGGAAAGGATAGCTTAAAGAGAGAACTAGAAAATATAATTCACAACACATAAAACAGTTCATTCCAATTGTAAGAGAGAGGAATAAAAGGCAATTTTAACACTTTTTGCTTGAAAAGTTGGGTAGAATGTGGATCATCATTCCAAAAATAGAAAATAAAAGAGGAAGAGGAGGAGGAGGAGAAGGAAGAGATTCAGAGTGGCAGGAAATAATGCTTTGGCTTTGAATCTGTTAGGGTTGAAAGGCCTTTAGGAGAAATAGAAAATTAGTCTAATAAGAGTCTTAAAACTGTAGGCCTAAAGCTCAGAGAAGTAGACTAGAGATACATATTTATATAATCATCTGCATAAAGGTATTAGATGAAGCAGTGTAACAGATGAATTAAAACAAAGTTTAAAAATACTACGCCTGGAAACTCACCCCTAGAAGGCTACAGTCTTTGTCTACAGTGCAGTTAAGTTTTAAGTTGATAATAAAAAGTCAGTAAAATAAATTTTGGTAACTGAAAAATACATTCCTTAGTAACTTATGGTCTGGAGAGAAGAAATATCACGATGGAAATTAGAAAATATTTAGAAGTAAATGAGAACTAATCAGTATAAAAACTTGAGTGTTGCAGCTGAAGCAACATTTAGAGGACAATTTATATACAAATTCATTTCTCTTGAAAGCAAGGAAGGTAAAAAATAAATGAGTTATATACAGCATAACTGTAGAGATTTGTTTCAAAAGAAGAAAGAAGTTGAAAGAGGTCAGATAGGATAGTCTCTGTTTTCCTAGTCTTGAAACTAAATCTCAAGAGTAAGGGGACTGTGCACGAGAAAGGAGCTGCAGGAGTTCTTTGAAAAGTAAGTGAGAGAGTGACTGTGGACTAATAAAATAATTTCTGAGTTGTTGGTTAAGGTAATTTTTGGATAAGTTTTTTTGTTTGTTTTTGTTTTTGTTTTTGTTTTTTTGAGACAGAGTTTCACTCTCTCGCCCAGGCTGGAATGCAGTGGTGCCGTCTCGGCTTACTGCAACCTCCGCCTACCAGGTTCAAGCGATTCTCCTGCCTCAGCCTCCCAAGTAGCTGGGATTACAGGTGCCTGCCACCACACCTGGCTCATTTTTGTATTTTTAGTAGAGACGGGGTTTTGCCATGTTGACTAAGCTGGTCTTGAACTCCTGACCTCAGGTGATCCACCTGCCTTGGCCTCCCAAAATGCTGGGATTACAGGCATGAGCCACCATGTCCGGCCCAGTTTTTGGTTAGTTTGAAATGTAAGAGGCTTTTGCCTGAAATACAGTCACAAAGTTCTGTACATTTTGTTGTAAGGGGATTTCAGATTTTAATACAATCTTCCCACTGCCAAAAGGATGACACATGATCAGTTATATGATTCGCCTCCTCTCTTTTGGGTTAGAACATATTAATTATTCAAAAGGAGGGTAGCAATTCATTGTATTATGTCATTTCCACTATTCAGTATAGATGGATGTTATAATGTGAAAGCATAATTCAGTGAAAGTAATTCTATTAGGGTCCAAAATGATGAGACCTACATATATACTTCTATGATAGCTTTTGTTAATAACTGGGTGATAAAAGGTTTAAGTTAATATCTGAAAATTACAGAATTTTGGGGTCAACATCTTCTGAGTGAGAATCGAGGAGTTACTCTGAGTACCTTGAGCAAATTACTTCAACACCCTGGGCCTTTCCTCATCTGTAAAACAGAAATATTAATAGTACCAACCTCATAAAGTTGTTTTATTATACCCATTAATACATGTAAAACACTTCAGCATGTAGTTAATAGGAAACATTCAGTATGTATTAGCTGCCACCACCACCACTACCACCATAATTGAAGACAGGACACATTGTCTAGACCCAAGGCAGAAAAGCCTGGCCAGTTCAAGATCAGAAAGAATGCCAATGTAACTGGAGTGAGCAGAATGAATGAAGAGGAAAGTGGTATACAATGAAGTTGGAAAAGTAGGCGGGGGATATATCATGTATGCCCTCATAGTGGATAGTGAGAAGTTTGGATTTGGTTCTAAGTGCAGCAGGAAGCCATGAGAGGCTTTAAATAGGGCAGAGGCATGATCTGATCTGATTTATGCTTTTCAAAGGTTACTCTGGCTGCTGTGTGAACATAAGACTGTGGGGAGAAACAGTGCTGAAAGTAGGGACATGATTTTTTATTTTTATTTTATTTTTTGAGACAGGGTCTCGCTCTGTTGCCCAGGCTGGAGTGCAGTGGTGCAACCTCGGCTCACTGCAACCTCCGCCTCCTGGGTTCAAACGATTCTCCTGCATCAGCCTCCCAAGTAGCTGGGATTACAGGCGCATGCCACCACACCAGGCTTATTTTTTGTATTTTTAGTTGAGATGGGATTTCACTGTGTTAGCCGGGATAGTCTTGATCTCCTGACGTCGTGATCTGCCCCCCTCGGCCTCCCAAAGTGCTGGGATTACAGGGGTGAGCCACTGCACCTGGCCAGTAGGGCAATGATTAAAGGAGATTATTTTACTTATCTAGACAGAGAACTTATTTGAATGAATAGTAATTTTAGTTTTTGCTAATAAAACCATGCCAGCTATAGAAGGTGATTTATCAACCTTTACTGGGCATCACTATCACCCGTAGAACTTTTTTTAAATTTATTTTTATTTTTTTTTTTATTTTTAAGGCTGGGCATGGTGGCTTATGCTTGTAATCCCAGCACTTTGGGTGGCTACAATGAGAAGATTACTTGAGCCTAGGAGTTCAAGACCAGCCTGGGGCAACATAGTGAGGCTTCGTCTCTACTAAAAAGAGAAAACACACACAGATTGCCAGGGCCAATCTCAAAAATGTTGAATCAGAATCATTGGGGGTTGCTCCACAGGTGATTAACAGCAATAATAAAGAACCACATCTTTTTTTTCTGTTCTTTATGGCAGCAGAACCTTTATCCAATAGAATGAGAGTGTTTTCAACCCAGTAAGGTGTAAGATCACGAAAGAAGTCAGAACATTCTCCTTGTTCTCTGCATGGAAATTATCATCTGATTCTGTTTCAGCAGCCTGGGAAAATTATTACTACTATTTACTACAGCATAGCATGGCACAGAGATAGCATTCTATAAATGTTTTTAAAAACAAAGTGATAAAAGAAAGACACTAATAAGCTTTGCTATGGATTTTTTTCCATTAACATTTAATTTGCACAGGAACTGGAACAGAGAAGGAGAGCTGGATTGCCTTTGCAGTACAGGGTGAATGTGATTCAAAAGCACAAGTTTTATAGTACCGAGAGCATATGAAGGAGCCTGAGATAACAGTAGGAGAAGGGCAGGTAACTTAGAAGATAGTCTCACAGACAGAAAAAATAATCTGAGTTAGCCCAGTGAACTAATTATACATGTTGACATTTTATAGTCATAAAATATCTTGCAATTGTATTTATTAATCATTATTATTTCCACAGAGTAATTAGGTTAAATTCTATAAGGCTAAAATCAGAGGTTAAGCCTTCCTCAGTAGCCAGCCACCACTGTTACCACTTTAGTGTAATCAGTGGTTAAGCTGAGTTTATTCATGGATAACTACAAGGTGCAGAAAAATAATTCATATTTTTTTCTTTAAAACCATGTAAGGAAACTCATATTAAAAGTATAATTATATTAAACTTTAATTTTAACTGTGTATTTTCTTCCAGAAAAGTTAGAGAAATTATTCTACAAGGCAAAGCTATATAGGACAAAGTTAGATAAGTGAACTACCCTCCCTACCTTTCTGTCATGTCCTCATCGTCTTATTCTTTTTCAGTGTTCTCACCTGCCCCCTGAGGTATCCAATCTCAGTAGTTTCTGGTGAATCTTTCTTGTGAGTTGTGTATGTGTGTATGTTTTGCTTGTTTAAGGGGCAGATGTATGTGTATTTTCTTACACTTTTTTTATTACACAAAAGGTTACATACCACAGATACTTTTTGACACTCTGCTTTTTTTACTTAAAAATATATCCTGGAAATCATATCAATTCATGGAGCTCTTCTTTATGTAATTTTTTAGCTTCATAGTACTTCATTGTGTGGATGTATCAGTTTATTCAGTCATTCTCCTACATATGGAAATTTAGTTTGTTTCCAGCATTTTACAAAGAAAAACACTCCTGCAATGAATAAACTTATGCTTCTTATGTATTTCTGTATGGTTGGAGGTGCGTCGTCATGGTGAATTGCTAGAATTGGATTGCTAGATCAAAAGAAGATATTGTTAGATATTGCCAAATTCCTCTCTGAAAGAATTGCATTCCTATCAACATTTCTCTAATTATGACATTTTTCTCACTATGAGTGACACTGAACATCTTTCTGTGTTTGAGGACTGTTTTATAATCTTTCTAGCAAAAGTCTGTTTATGTTTTTTGTCCCTTTTTCTACTAGGTATTTGGTCATTTTACTCTAAATGTTTAAGAATTATTTGGGTATTAGGGAAATTAGCCCTTTACCTTTGATAACTATTGCAAGTATTTTTTCCCAGTTTGTCACTTGTCTTTTGACTTTGTTTGTAGTGTTTTTTGACAGGAAACAGCTTTACAATTTTACATAGCCAAATTTGTCAGTCTTTTAGGGAATTTGGATTTTGAGTCATCATTAGAGAACCTTTTCTTATATCCAGATTTTAAAGAAATCACCTATGTTTTCTTCTGATTCTTGACTAGTTTCCTTTTTTATGTTTAGGTCTCTGATACATTAAAAGTTTTTTTGTGTGTGTGAATGTTGTGATTTATGTATTTCATTTCACAGTTTTCTAAATAGCTAATCAGTTTTCTCAGAATCATTCGTTAAACAATCTATCTTTGCTTCAGTATCATAGTTTATTTTAAATTATGCTACCTATATCATACACAGTCACACACTGCATGCATTGTTTTGGTCAATGATGGGCCTCATATAGAACCCTAGTCCCATAAGATTATAATAGAACTGAAAAATTTGTATCACCTGGTGATGTCATATAAAGCCTTCATAACATCATTACTCACATGTTTTGTGGTGATGCTGTTGTAAACAAACCTACTGTGTTGTCAGCCATATAAAAGTGTACAGTAATGCCCTAGGCCTTCACATTCACTCACTACTGACTTACTAACTCACCCAGAGCAACTTCTGATCCTGTTGGCCCCATTCATGGTAAATGCCCTATACAGATGTACTATTTTTTATCTTTTATACTACATTTTTACTGTACCATTTCTATGTTTATATAGATTTAGATACACAAATATCAATGTGTTACAATTGCCTACAGTATTTAGTACAGTAACATACTGTACAGGTTTGTAGCCTAGAAGCAATAGGCTATACCATACAGCTTAGGTTTGTAGTAGACTATACTATCTAGGTCTGTGGAAGTATACTCTATGATGTTCACACAATGACAAAATTGCCTGACAAAATATTTCTCAGAACAAATACCCATCATTCAGTGATACATGATTATACTAAATTTCTACTTCTTGGATCTATGTCTGTACTTTATTTTCTATTCCATCTGAGTGGTTGTCTGTTCATGCACAAGTCCTACCTTGTTCTAATGATAGAAACTTTATGGTGTGTTGAGATGTCTGGAAAGGTTTTAAGTCCTCTGACCTTTTTTCAGTGTTTTCCTGGCTACACTTGCATTCTTGTTTTTCCATATAAACCTTAACATCAATCTATCTAGCTTCATTAAAAAACATTGTTAGTATTTTTCTTGGCTTCAACTTACACTTATAAATTAAGAGAGCGCTGGGATCTTTATGATGTTGACTCAGTCTTTTCAAGAACAACGGTTGTCTTTCATTTGTTCAGATCTATTTTTGTGTTTTTCAGGAGTGTTTTAAAACATTCCTTAGGTTTTGCACATTTTTTGTTAAATTTTTTCTTAAGCATTTTTTGTTGTTGTTGTAGTAAAAGGGGTCTGTCTGCCATTATATTCTCTAATAGATTTTTGTTTATGTGTCCAAAGACTATTGATTTTTCGATGTTAATTTTATATCCTGTTACCTTAATGGTTTCTTTTCTTTAGTTAGTTTTACCATTGATTTTCCAGAGTTTTCTAGACATGCTATCAGGTAATTTTCCAATAGAGATCATTTTAGTTCTTCTTTCCTACTTCTTAAACCATCTCACACCAGCTAGAATGGCAATCATTAAAAAGTCAGGAAACAACAGGTGCTGGAGAGGATGTGGAGAAATAGGAACACTTTTACACTGTTGGTGGGACTGTAAACTAGTTCAACCCTTGTGGAAGTCAGTGTGGCGATTCCTCAGGGATCTAGAACTAGAAATTCCATTCGACCCAGCCATCCCATTACTGGGTATATACCCAAAGGACTATAAATCATGCTGCTATAAAGACACATGCACACGTATGTGGCACTATTCACAATAGCAAAGACTTGGAACCAACCCAAATGTCCAACAATGATAGACTGGATTAAGAAAATGTGGCACATATACACCATGGAATACTATGCAGCCATAAAAAATGATGAGTTCATGTCCTTTGTAGGGACATGGATGAAATTGGAAATCATCATTCTCAGTAAACTATCTCGAGGACAAAAAAACAAACACCGCATGTTCTCACTCATAGATGGGAATTGAACAATGAGAACACATGGACACAGGAAGGGGAACATCCCACTCTGGGGACTGTTGTGGGGTAGGGAGAGGCGGGAGGGATAGCATTAGGAGATATACCTACTACTAAATGATGAGTTAATGGGTACAGCACACCAGCATGGCACATGTATACATATGTAACTAACCTGCACATTGTGCACATGTACCCTAAAACTTAAAGTATAATAATAATATAATAAAAAAAAACCTCTAAGTTAATTCTCATGGCTAATTGCATTGTAATACCCCTAGTACAATGTTAAAGAAGTGGTGAGCATCCTTGCTTTGTTCCTGTTGTTAGTGGAAACATTATAGTGATTCCTCATGAAGTAAATGCTGGCATGAAGATTAAAATATTCATATTTTATTACATTAAAGAAATAGGCCGGGGATTGCTTGAGCCCAGGAGTTCAATACTGGCCTGGGCAGCATGGCAAAACACCATCTCTACAAAAAAGACACAAAAATTAGCCTGACATGTGCACTTATAGTCCCAGCTCCTCAGGAGGCTGAGGTGGGAGGAACACTTGAGCCCAGGAGGCAGAAGTTTTGGTGAGCCAAGGTTACACCACTGCACTCTAGCCTGGGCCACAGAGCAAGACCCTGAAAAAAAAAAAAGAAATATCCATTAATATTTTCTCGAATGTTTTAAATCAGGAATTATTATTATATTTTGTCAAATATATACACTTGATTAAAGGTTTTATATTTCCTACATGTATGGAGATAATTATGTATTTTTTCTGTTTGGATCTATGTGCATGGTATATTAATGGATTTTTTATTGTCTCAACTTGCATTCTTGAAATATATTCTACTTGATTGTGGTGATCCTATTATCCTCTACATGAGTGGCACATTTGTTACAGTTGATGAACCTACATTGACACATCGTAGCTATCACCCAAGGTCCATAGTTTACATTAGTGTTAGTGTTCACTCTTGATGTTGTACTTTCTATAGGTTTGGAAAAATATATAATGATCTACCATTATATTATTATACAGAGTATTTTCACTGCCCTAAAAATCCTTTGTGCTCTGCCTGTTCATCCCTCCTCTCCACTGCCCTCAGCAACCTATGGGCACTGATCTTTTTACTGTCTTCATAATTTTGCCTTTTCCAGAATGTCAGGCACTTGGAATCATACAGTATGTAGCCTTTTTAGATTGACTTCTTTTACATATTAATATGCAATTAAGATTCCTCCATGTTTTTTCATGGCTTCATAGCTCATTTCTTTTTAGCACTGAATAATATTCTGTTGTCTGGATATACCACAGTTTATCCATTCACCTACTAAAGGACATCTTAGTTGCTCCCAGGTTTTGGCAGTTATGAGGCTGCTGTGAATAGTCATGTGCAGGGTTTTGTGTAGACATAAATTTTCAACTCCTTTGGGTAGAATTAAGGAATGTGGCTGCTGGATCACACAGTAAAAGTATGTTTACTTTTGTAGTAAACTCCCTGTCTTCCAAAGTGGCCGTGCCGTTTTGCATTCCAACTGGCAATGAATAAGAGTTCCTTTTGCTCCGCATCCTCACCAACATTTGGTGTCAGTGTTCTAGATTTTGGCCATTTTAGTGAGTGTGCAGTGGCACCACATTGGGTTTTGTTGTTGTTGGTGGTGGTGGGTTTGTTTGTTTGTTTGTTTTGAGACAGTTTCACTATGTCACTCAGGCTGGAGTTCAGTAGAGTGACCATGGCTCACTGTCGCCTCAACCTCCTGGGCTCAAGTGATCCTCCCACCTCAGCCGCCTGAGTAGGAAGGACCACAACCATGTGCCACTGTGCCCATCTATTATTATTATTATTATTCATAGAGACAAGATCTCACTATGTTGCCCAGGCTGGTCTCAAACTCCTGGGCCGAAGCAATCATCACACCTTGGCCTCCCAAAGTGCTGGGATTAAAGGCATGAGCCACTGGAACCAGCCTACATTGTTGTTTTAATTTGCAGTTCCCTAATGACATATAATTTGGAGCATCTGTTCATATGCTTATTTGCCATCTGTATATCTTCCTTGGTGTGGTGTTTGTTAAGGTCTTTGGCCTTTTTTTAATGTTTTTTTTTAATTGTTGAGTTTTCAGAGTTCTTTGTGTATTTGGGGTAACAGTTCTTTATCAGATGTGCCTTTTGCAAATATTTTCTTCCAGTCTGTGGTTTGTCTTCTTATTCTCTTGACAGTGTTTTCTGCAGGGCAGAAGTTTTAAATTTTAATGAAGTTCAGTATGGATTGTGTCTTTGGTGTTGTTTCTAAAAACAACATACCCAAGTCATCTAGATTTTCTCCTGTATTGTCTGCTAGGATTTTATAATATTGCATTTTACATTAGATCTGTGGTCTATTTTGAGTGAATTTTTGTGACAGGTGTAAGGTCTGTGTCTAAATTCATTTCTTTTTTACATGTATATGGCCAGTTATTTCAGCACCATTTGTTGAAAAGATTATCTTTGCTCCATTGTATTGCCTTCACTCCTTTGTCAAAGATCAGTTGACTGTATTAATGTTGGTCTATTTCTGGGTTCTCTATTCTGTTCCACTCATCTACTTATCTGTTTTTTCTTCATTACCACACTGTCTTGAATATTGTAGCTTTATAGTAAATCTTGAGGTCCAGTAGTATCAGTCCTCCAACTCTGTCCTCTTTCAAGTTGGGTTGGCTATTTTGGGTCTTTTGCCTCTCCGTATAAAGTTTAGAATCTGTTTGTCAGTATCCACAAATAACTTATGGGATTTTGTTTGGTATTGCATTGAATCTATAGATCACATTGGGAAGAATTTACTTCTTTTTTATTTCTTTGATCATAATTTTATAGTTTTCCTCATATAAATTTTGTACTTATTTTCTTAGGTTCATACCTAAGTATTTCATTTTTTGATGCTGTATTATGTTTTTAATTTCAAATTTCATTAGTTTGTTCGTGGTATACAAGAAGTCAGTTAACTTTTGTATATTAACCTTGTATCCTACAACCTTGCTATAACTGCTTACTCATTCCAGAAGGATTTTTTCATTTTTTTCTGATTTTCTACATAGCCAATCATGTCATCTGTGACAAAGGCAGCTTTATATTTTCCTTCTCAATCTATATAGTTTCTATTTCTTTTTCTTGTCATATTGCATTATCTAGGACTTCCAGTATAATGTTGACAAGGAGTCATAAGAGGGGATATTCTTGCTTTGTTCCTTTTCTAATTTCTTTTTATTCTTTTATTTTTATTCATAAAATTATTAAGGTCTGCCATTTCTTCTCTGATCATTACTTTAAATGTATTCAATAGACTCCATATGGAGTATGTTTATTAAAATTACTTTTTGGTATTTTGTCATTTCAATTTGTATAATATCCCTTCTCACCAAATAATTATTTAAATAGGCAATTTTTAAATTTTCAAGTGGGAGAGCTTTTTCAGTTTTGATTTTGTTAATAATTTCTGATTTCATTGCATGGTGATCAGAGACTTTTTTTTTACTTTATGGAACTTACTGATCTTTTTCTTTTTTACCTAATATGTGTTCACTTTTTGTGAATGTTCAATGTCTTCTTGACAAGATGGTATATTCTTATTATCAGGTGCAAAGTTTGGTATGTAGTGATTTGCCCTTCCTTATTGATTATGTTGTTTAGATCTGCTGTATCTTAACTTATTTTTGTTTTACGTGATCTGTCTGTGTTAATAGGATGAACTGTGGCCTCTGTCAATCCAGTTGCTCTCAGAGCCACAACTGGTGCTTTTCTCACTCTTTCACTGTCCATTTTACATTCCCCTCACCCTCAGCTATCACTTCAGCAGATCTTGGTAGCTTATCTGGTAGTAAAACCTAAACCTTCATTGCTGAAGAGCATGTATGTTTGACAGGAGAACAAGAAGGTGCCCAGTGTATCACGTGAGTTTCACATATATTCCTTCCTGCCTTTATTGGATTGAAGCAGTCTTGCTTCCTTCTGTTTATCAGGGTCAATTAGTCATGCCAGTGTGGTGACTTCTCTTTTTATTTGTTCAGACCTGGTGACAAAAAGTCCAAAGTGCTCTGGTAGCAGTCATAACTTTTAGTTTAGTAAGACCTTTGTTGTGTCTTCTGTCAAGAGAGACCCCCCACTTTGGCTAACAAGATCTTCAGCCCTGTAGAGTTCAGGGTGTGGTAAAGGAAGCACAGAATACAGTGTGTCATTGGGAGTGATGGTAAATAGGACCATACCTGCTCCCATCCCTTGGTCTTTAGACCCAAATGTTCATCCTATTTGGGACAAAACTCCATATAGGGGTCAGTGATTTAATAAATCCCCTGTGTCCTAAAGGGTAGTACACCATTTTTTCACATTATTTTCTTTTAACTGGCACATCAGTTATAACTTTAGAAGGAAATTCTATTGTTATGTGAGGCTGGATGCCTCTAGATTGGGCAGGATTAAAACTAATGGATTACATCATGGGCCTACTCCTCGCACCTCCTTCAATGTAAAGAGGGTCTCCATTTTTGGATGCTGTGTTCTGTGAGGTTTCATGTCTGTGGATCAGGCATTCTGTAAGCCTCTAGATAGTGGTGCTAGTAGAACTTTAGAGACAAGAAAGGCAAACTCTTACCCAAAATAGATATCTGTCTCTGTGAGGATGAACTGCTGATACTTCCAGATAGGAAGGGGCCCAATGTAAGAAATTTGCCACCGAGTAGCTGGCTGTCTTCTTTGAGGAATGGTGCCATAATGGGGACTTTGTTGGTCTTTTTTGCTGACAAGTGGGACTTTCAGAGGCAGCAGAAGCTGGAACATCCTTGGTAAGTGATAGTACATGCTGTTGGGCTCATACATAACTTCTGTCTCTGCTACCATGTCTTCTCCATTCATGTGATACTCATGCCAGTCTGGGAGTGACCAAAGATGAAGGCTGGCTAATGTCAACTGGCCAAGTCATTTTGTCTACTTGGTTTTTTATAACCTCCTTCATGGTATATGCTTCCTGGTGGGCATTAATATGTGAGGGAGAACTCTTCATACTCTTTGCCTAATCCCATGTGTCTGTTCATGTGACTCTATCTCAGATCTCTCTCTTCCTCTACTTTTTTCCTCCCAGGCCCCTGACCAGATAGCCATGCCATTGATTACTGCCCAGGAATCTATATATCCTCACTTCAGGTCACTTCTCTTGCCACACAAAAGATAATGAGCTGGTACACTGCTCACAGATCTACCCCTTAGGATGACTTTTTTCTTCTCTGTTGTTATTCAGAGTACTCATAAGTGTACCTTTTTTGCTGTTGCTATCCATTTTCAACTAGAACTGCTTACCAAGCTGACCCAACCATAAATCAAGCTGAAGCTTTTTCTCCTCCTCCAGCTAGTCATATGGGAGCCATTTTCTCACCCTAACACATATTCCTTTAGTTATAAGCCAGGAGAAGGTAACTGCAGTGAGTGTGAAGGTGACATTGGGGTTTGGGCTACTTATTAATGCAGCTTACATGTTCCCCCTGGTCCCACTTGGGTTCAATCCTGTATATAACATTTCTCCTGTATAATGGATTGCTGCTAGTGCCCATCTGAATTTATGTCTTGGCAGCCTGACAGAACCCAGGACATAATGGCAAGTTCTAAGTGTGTGGTTACTTAATGTCCCATAGTCAAGTGTCCTTCCTTTACCAGGTTCCAGTAACACCAAAAACTGTTTCTCAAAAAGCATATTATTTTCTGCTTCAGATGACATGGCCTTACTCCAGAATTCCAGAGGCAGCATTTGTTTCTCTCACTGCAAACTGCCATAGGCTCCATACTGCATCTTCTCCCACTGTAATACCTCCAATACTAGAGGGTCTTCTGGATTAAATGTACAAGTGGCGGGACTGATTGTACCATGTCCTAGACTTATGATGTTGCCCTTTCCTGTTTTGGGTGCCACTTAAAGCTAGCAGCCTACAGTGTCACCTGGTATATGGGCTAGAGTAGTATTCCTAGGTATAGAATAGTTTGCTCCTTGAACCCCAAAAGGCGTGCCTTTCCTTTTTTTGTGGTGGAGTATGTAAGACTCTCAACTTGCTCTTGCCTTAGAGGGGCTATTCAAGTATATCCCTAACCACTGGGATCCTAAATCTTCAGGAAATTGGCCAGCTTATGAATCTTTGAAGGGTGTGTATCCTACCATCTTGAGTGCATGTGTCTTGCCAAATTCTCTATTGTACTAACCATCTCTTGCTCATCTTGTTCAATCAGCATGACATCACGTATGTAGTGGATTGGGGTGATGTTCTGTGGTATTCACTGAAGGTTCAGATCTCTTCAGACTGAACCTGTATCATATGAGAGAGGCAGGAGAACACAGGAAAACTGTAAGTGACTATTGTCCATCCCACATGAATGCAAACTAGTTTTTTATCATCTTTTTTAATTTTATTTTTTTATTTTTTTTCTTTTATTATTATTATTATTATTATTATTATTATTATTATTATTATACTTTAGGTTTTATGCTACATGTGCGCAATGTGCAGGTAAGTTACATATGTATACATGTGCCATGCTGGTGCGCTGCACCCACCAACTCGTCATCTAGCATTAGGTATATCTCCCAATGCTATCCCTCCCCCCTCCCCCGACCCCACAACAGTCCCCGAAGTGTGATGTTCCCCTTCCTGTGTCCATGTGTTCTCATTGTTCAATTCCCACCTATGAGTGAGAATATGCGGTGTTTGGTTTTTTGTTCTTGCGATAGTTTACTGAGAATGATGATTTCCAATTTCATCCATGTCCCTACAAAGGACGTGAACTCATCATTTTTTATGGCTGCATAGTATTCCATGGTGTATATGTGCCACATTTTCTTAATCCAGTCTATCATTGTTGGACATTTGGGTTGGTTCCAAGTCTTTGCTATTGTGAATGATGCGGCAATAAACATACGTGTGCATGTGTCTTTATAGCAGCATGATTTATAGTCCTTTGGGTATATACCCAGTAATGGGATGGCTGGGTCGAATGGAATTTCTAGTTCTAGATCCCTGAGGAATCGCCACACTGACTTCCACAAGGGTTGAACTAGTTTACAGTCCCACCAACAGTGTAAAAGTGTTCCTATTTCTCCACATCCTCTCCAGCACCTGTTGTTTCCTGACTTTTTAATGACTGCCATTCTAACTGGTGTGAGATGGTATCTCATTGTGGTTTTGATTTGCATTTCTCTGATGGCCAGTGATGGTGAGCATTTTTTCATGTGTTTTTTGGCTGCATAAATGTCTTCTTTTGAGAAGTGTCTGTTCATGTCCTTCACCCACTTTTTGATGGGGTTGTTTGTTTTTTTCTTGTAAATTTGTTTGAGTTCTTTGTAGATTCTGGATATTAGCCCTTTGTCAGATGAGTAGGTTGCGAAAATTTTCTCCCATTTTGTAGGTTGCCTGTTCACTCTGATGGTAGTTTCTTTTGCTGTGCAGAAGTTCTTGAGTTTAATTAGATCCCATTTGTCAATTTTGGCTTTTGTTGCCATTGCTTTTGGTGTTTTAGACATGAAGTCCTTGCCCATGCCTATGTCCTGAATGGTAATGCCTAGGTTTTCTTCTAGGGTTTTTATGGTTTTAGGTCTAACATTTAAGTCTTTAATCCATCTTGAATTGATTTTTGTATACGGTGTACGGAAGGGATCCAGTTTCAGCTTTCTACATATGGCTAGCCAGTTTTCCCAGCATCATTTATTATATAGGGAATCCTTTCCCCATTTCTTGTTTTTGTCAGGTTTGTCAAAGATCAGATACTTGTAGATATGTGGCATTATTTCTGACGGCTCTGTTCTGTTCCATTGATCTATATCTCTGTTTTGGTACCAGTACCATGCTGTTTTGGTTACTGTAGCCTTGTAGTATAGTTTGAAGTCAGGTAGTGTGATGCCTCCACCTTCGTTCTTTTGGCTTAGGATTGACTTGGCGATGCGGGCTCTTTTTTGGTTCCATATGAACTTTAAAGTAGTTTTTTCCAATTCTGTGAAGAAAGTCATTGGTAGCTTGATGGGGATGGCACTGAATCTGTAAATTACCTTGGGAAGGATGGCCATTTTCATGATATTGATTCTTCCTACCCATGAGCATGGAATGTTCTTCCATTTGTTTGTATCCTCTTTTATTTCCTTGAGCAGTGGTTTGTAGTTCTCCTTAAAGAGCTCCTTCACATCCCTTGTAAGTTGGATTCCTAGGTATTTTATTCTCTTTGAAGCAATTGTGAATGGGAGTTCACTCATGATTTGGCTCTCTGTTTGTCTGTTATTGATGTATAAGAATGCTTGTGATTTTTGTACATTGATTTTGTATCCTGAGACTTTGCTGAAGTTGCTTATCAGCTTAAGGAGATTTTGGGCTGAGACAATGGGGTTTTCTAGATATACTATCATGTCATCTGCAAACAGGAACAATTTGACTTCCTCTTTTCCTAACTGAATACCCTTGATTTCCTTCTCCTGCCTAATTGCCCTGGCCAGAACTTCCAACACTATGTTGAATAGAAGTGGTGAGAGAGGGCATCCCTGTCTTGTGCCAGTTTTCAAAGGGAATGCTTCCAGTTTTTGCCCATTCAGTATGATATTGGCTTTGGGTTTGTCATAAATAGCTCTTATTATTTTGAGGTACGTCCCATCAATTCCTAATTTATTGAGAGTTTTTAGCATGAAGGGTTGTTGAATTTTGTCAAAGGCCTTTTCTGCATCTATTGAGATAATCATGTGGTTTTTGTCTTTGGTTCTGTTTATATGCTGGATTACATTTATTGATTTGCGTATATTGAACCAGCCTTGCATCCCAGGGATGAAGCCCACTTGATCATGGTGGATAAGCTTTTTGATGTGCTGCTGGATTCTGTTTGCCAGTATTTTATTGAGGATGTTTGCATCAATGTTCATCAAGGATATTGGTCTAAAATTCTCTTTTTTTGTTGTGTCTCTGCCAGGCTTTGGTATCAGGATGATGCTGGCCTCATAAAATGAGTTAGGGAGGATTCCCTCTTTTTCTATTCATTGGAATAGTTTCAGAAGGAATGGTACCAGCTCCTCCTTGTACCTCTGGTAGAATTCGGCTGTGAACCCATCTGGTCCTGGACTTTTTTTGGTTGGTAAGCTATTGATTATTGCCACAATTTCAGCTCCTGTTATTGGTCTATTCAGAGATTCAACTTCTTCCTGGTTTAGTCTTGGGAGGGTGTATGTGTTGAGGAATTTATCCATTTCTTCTAGATTTTCTAGTTTATTTGCATAGAGGTGTTTGTAATATTCTGATGGTAGTTTGTATTTCTGTGGGATCGGTGGTGATATCCCCTTTATCATTTTTTATTGCATCTATTTGATTCTTCTCTCTTTTTTTCTTTATTAATCTTGCTAGCAGTCTATCAATTTTGTTGATCCTTTCAAAAAACCAGCTCCTGGATTCATTGATTTTTTGAAGGGTTTTTTGTGTCTCTATTTCCTTCAGTTCTGCTCTGATTTTAGTTATTTCTTGCCTTCTGCTAGCTTTTGAATGTGTTTGCTCTTGCTTTTCTAGTTCTTTTAATTGTGATGTTAGGGTGTCAATTTTGGATCTTTCCTGCTTTCTCTTGTGGGCATTTAGTGCTATAAATTTGCCTCTACACACTGCTTTGAATGCATCCCAGAGATTCTGGTATGTTGTGTCTTGGTTCTCGTTGGTTTCAAAGAACATCTTCATTTCTGCCTTCATTTCATTATGTACCCAGTAGTCATTCAGGAGCAAGTTGTTCAGTTTCCACGTAGTTGAGCAGTTTTGAGTGAGATTCTTAATCCTGAGTTCTAGCATGATTGCACTGTGATCTGAGAGACAGTTTGTTACAATTTCTGTTCTTTTACATTTATTGAGGAGAGCTTTACTTCCAAGTATATGGTCAATTTTGGAATAGGTGTGGTGTGGTGCTGAAAAAAATGTATATTCTGTTGATTTGGGGTGGGGAGTTCTGTAGATGTCTATTAGGTCCGCTTGGTGCAGAGCTGAGTTCAATTCCTGGGTATCCTTGTTGACTTTCTGTCTCGTTGATCTGTCTAATGTTGACAGTGGGGTGTTAAAGTCTCCCATTATTAATGTGTGGGAGTCTAAGTCTCTTTGTAGGTCACTCAGGACTTGCTTTATGAATCTGGGTGCTCCTGTATTGGGTGCATATATATTTAGGATAGTTAGCTCTTCTTGTTGAATTAATCCCTTTACCATTATGTAATGGCCTTCTTTGTCTCTTTTGATCTTTGTTGGTTTAAAGTCTGTTTTATCAGAGACTAGGATTGCAACCCCTGCCTTTTTTTGTTTTCCATTTGCTTGGTAGATCTTCCTCCATCCTTTTATTTTGAGCCTATGTGTGTCTCTGCACATGAGATGGGTTTCCTGAATACAGCACACTGATGGGTCTTGAGTCTTTATCCAATTTGCCAGTCTGTGTCTTTTAATTGGAGCATTTAGTCCATTTACATTTAAAGTTAATATTGTTATGTGTGCATTTGATCCTGTCATTATGATGTTAGCTGGATATTTTGCTCGTTAGTTGATGCAGTCTCTTCCTAGTCTCTATGGTCTTTACATTTCAGTATGATTTTGCAGTGGCTGGTACCGGTTGTGCCTTTCCATGTTTAGCGCTTCCTTCAGGAGCTCTTTTAGGGCAGGCCTGGTGGTGACAAAATCTCTCAGCATTTGTTTGTCTGTAAAGTATTTTATTTCTCCTTCACTTATGAAGCTTAGTTTGGCAGGATATGAAATTCTGGGTTGAAAATTCTTTTCTTTAAGAATGTTGAATATTGGCCCCCACTCTCTTCTGGCTTGTAGGGTTTCTGCCGAGAGATCCGCTGTTAGTCTGATGGGCTTCCCTTTGATGGTAACCGACCTTTCTCTCTGGCTGCCCTTAACATTTTTTCCTTCATTTCAACTTTGGTGAATCTGACAATTATGTGTCTTGGAGTTGCTCTTCTCGAGGAGTATCTTTGTGGCATTCTCTGTATTTCCTGAATCTGAATGTTGGCCTGCCTTGCTAGATTGGGGAAGTTCTCCTGGATAATATCCTGCAGAGTGTTTTCCAACTTGTTTCCATTCTCCCCGTCACTTTCCGGTACACCAATCAGACGTAGATTTGGTCTTTTCACATAGTCCCACATTTCTTGGAGGCTTTGCTTGTTTCTTTTTATTCTTTTTTCTCTAAACTTCCCTTCTCACTTCATTTCATTCATTTCATCTTCCAGGGCTGATACCTTTTCTTCCATTTGATCGCATCGGCTCCTGAGGCTTCTGCATTCTTCACGTAGTTCTCGAGCCTTGGTTTTCAGCTCCATCAGCTCCTTTAAGCACTTCTCTGCATTGGTTATTCTAGTTATACATTCTTCTAAATTTTTTTCAAAGTTTTCAACTTCTTTGCCTTTGGTTTGAATATCCTCCCGTAGCTCGGAGTAATTTGATCGTCTGAAGCCTTCTTCTCTCAGCTCGTCAAAGTCATTCTCCGTCCAGCTTTGTTCCGTTGCTGGTGAGGAACTGCGTTCCTTTGGAGGAGGAGAGGTACTCTGCTTTTTAGAGTTTCCAGTTTTTCTGCTCTGTTTTTTCCCCATCTTTGTGGTTTTATCTACTTTTGGTCTTTGATGATGGTGATGTACAGATGGGTTTTTGGTGTGGATGTCCTTTCTGTTAGTTTTCCTTCTAACAGACAGAACCCTCAGCTGCAGGTCTGTTGGAGTACCTGGCCGGCCGTGTGAGGTGTCAGTCTGCCCCTGCTGGGGGGTGCCTCCCAGTTAAGCTGCTCGGGGGTCAGGGGTCAGGGACCCACTTGAGGAGGCAGTCAGCCTGTTCTCAGATCTCCAGTTGCGTGCTGGGAGAACCACTGCTCTCCTCACAGCTGTCAGACAGGGACATTTAAGTCTGCAGAGGTTACTGCTGTCTTTTTGTTTGTCTGTGCCCTGCCCCCAGAGGTGGAGCCTACAGAGGCAGGCAGGCCTCCTTGAGCTGTGGTGGGCTCCACCCAGTTGAAGCTTCCAGGCTGCTTTGTTTACCTAAGCGAGCCCCGGCAATGGCGGGCGCCCCTCCCCCAGCCTCGCTGCCGACTTGCTGTTTGATCTCAGACTGCTGTGCTAGTGATCAGCGAGACTCCGTGGGCGTAGGACCCTCTGAGCCAGGTGCGGGCTATACTCTCCTGGGGCACCGTTTCCTAAGCCCGTCGGAAAAGCACAGTATTCGGGTGGGAGTGGCCCGATTTTCCAGGTGCCGTCTGTCACCCCTGGAAGGGGAACTCCCTGACCCCTTGCGCTTCCCGAGTGAGGCAATGCCTCGCCCCTGCTTCGGCTGGCGCACGGTGCGCTCACCCACTGACCTGCGCCCACTGTCTGGCACTCCCTAGTGAGATGAACACGGTACCTCAGATGGAAATGCAGAAATCACCCGTCTGCTGCGTCGCTCGCGCTGGGAGCTCTAGACCGGAGCTGTTCCTATTCGGCCATCTTGGCTCCTCCCTCATCTTTTTTAATTTTAAAGGAAAAAGGTACATTTGCTTAATTGGTGACTATATACCATTTATGGGAAGACTTAGTAATCTTCTCTAGCAATGATACTACATCTGACAAAGCAGCTGTAACCGGGGCTGTGGTAGTCTACAGTCACCCTCCAGAATCTATCTGATCTCTGCAGGGGCCCACCTGGTGAATTCAGCAGTGCTGTCTTAGGGACCACCACCCCTACATCTTTTAGGTTTTTAATGATGGCACTAATCTATGACATCCCCCCACACACAATGTGACTGACAGTCATAGAGATGTAAGTGATTGGCTGATCATCAGAATCCAAAGATCCACCTATGGGAATATCTCTGCCTTTTATGCTCCTCTTTAGACAATCCAATTCTTACTATTCATTTTCAACAGATCTTTGGGGATATCTATTATATATGTCAATCACTAAGAAAAAAAGTGCAGAGGTGAATAAGATTAGGTCCTGACTTCAGGAGCTTATAATCAATAAGTCAATATTCAATTATCATACCATGTCAAAGCCTCTACTGTCTCTGTCTGTCTTTTTTCCCAGGTATCAGTTTGATTAGGTTGGATTAAATTAAAAATTAAAAATCAGATCATCCCTTGAAAGTCTAGAATCAGTGCAGTCCTCAGAGAAAGTTGTAAATAGTTGAAGAATTTTTTTTTTCCTGAGGCTCTTAGTCTCTCCTTTGGGGGTGTGTGTGTGTGTGTGTGTGTGTGTGGGTGTGTGTGTGTGTGTGTATTTCCTCCCTTGGGCATGAGTTCTTTTCCATCTCAAACAATCGGTGTGCTCTTTTATTTTCCCCTATAATTTGCCCTTCCCATCAAAGCCTGTTTTCATGGAAAGACCTGATAAATGTATTTCAATCCTAGCAGTAAATCATTATGAGCTAACTGCAATGTATTCCTCTTTCAAGGATATTTACATTTCAGCAATGAACAGAAACCTGAAACTAATGCAAAATGTCATTAATCACAGAATTTAGGGTATCATTTAGTGAGCAGGGAAAAACTTATGGATGACTAGAAACTTTCATACCTTTCAACTTAACCATACCATGCAAATGGTCATCTACTCAACTAAAAAGGCAGGACAGGACTGGCCACCATTTCTTGCTAGTGACTTCTAGTTAGGAAACTCAAATCTTCATAAGAGTTGGTGAAAGCAAAGTACTCTGAAGTTTTTGTTGTAAATGCTATTTGCCATTGGCATTGAAGAGAACTGTTCATCATTAAAGACCAGCTGAGCAAATGTGACTTCAAACCACTTCAAAGATTTTTTTCTCTTCTTAATGTTTTACTTATTCTAGGCAATGTGACAGTGATGATACTTGCATATGCTGTAACAATGAAGTGAAAAGATCAGTGCATTTAGCTTTTCATAGAATTGTAAATATTAGAGGTGTTCCAAGATAAAACATCACGTGCCTTAATATGTAAGATTTATTTTTTCCATACTGGCTTTTGTCTGCTTTTAATAAAAACATATGGAAAATGCTCTACAGGAATCATTTCTATTTCTTTAAGCATAGTCGTATCAGTTTTGAGCACTAATCCCATGTTTCCTCTCAGTTCTGGCAGCAGAGCACCTTCTTATATGGTAGCAGGATGGTTAGAATGTTTGTTGATTCAGCTATTAAGCCCCCTGGGCTATAGACATTGCCAAATATTTGAATTTTGGATGATGTATTTGGTATATGGGGCCAGTTGTTTATGACAAAAATGAATCAAGACCACTAATCACAGCAGTGCCAGAAGTGGAAAACAGTGGGTCCTCTTTTTCCATCAGGGTGGTCTCCGTTAGAGACAAAGACTGACGTGAGTTTCAACAATCTGGCTATATCAAGTAAAAGCATGCTTTTAAATTTCATTTTTAGTACTTCAGTGGACTTAACTGGAATAAGCTAGACTGTGGCCAGCTATATTAATCGATTAGAATGTAATGGATTCCCTTCACCTAAACGATTTACTTCTTTGATATATTTTATGACTTGGATTTGGATGAGAAATTTCATGTTTTTAATTGTCACTTGTCATGCTGAAAGAGTACATATGATTAAGTCAGTCAATAAAAAAATGTATTAGGTTTCTACTATGTGCAAATATGTGCCTAGTAATCACTGTAAGATATATTAAAAAATAAAATGTTATCAATAATTTAGGAAAATTTAGTCTAGTTGGGAAGAACAAAATCTATATGTAAACTGTTAGGTAATGGTGAAGGCATCATGTGAGAATTAAGGAGTTGTTATAGTTCAGTGTTAGTAGAGATAGATTAACATAAAATGAAAGGATAGAGAAGGGTTCATAGAAAAGATGGAAGGGTTTACAGAAATGATGGACCTTGAATTAGATTGTTTATTAATAAATTGCAGGAAAAGGGGAGGGCATTCCAAGCACAGTGAACCACATAAGCAGAGCCTAGAGACCTAGGTTATATGCATGGTGGATTTGCAGGAGTGGGTGACACTGGCTAGCTGATACAGTTCTTTGGTGTGTTGGCACAGAGTGACAAATAAGGTTGTAAAAGTAGGTTGGCATCAAATTGTATAAGACCTTATATTTCAAGCTATGTCAGAGGCAGCATATTCAGTGGTTAGGCAATGTGGGCTAATGTTGCAATTCTTGTGTTGTGAAAAACTATGAGACCCCCCTCTCATCTCCCAGGTGAACCAACCAAAGTTCTATTGCTTTGCCTAGTTTTTGCTCATACCGGTCACAAATTTTCATCCTTTTATACTCATTGTAGATGGGAGTCTCTGTAACTATTATCTACAAGGAGATAGAGTCTTCTGCCTACCCAGGATGAATCTTTTTTTTCTTTTCTTTTCTATTTTATTTTATTTCATTTCTTTTGTTTTATTTTATTTTATTTTATTTTATTTATTTTATTTTATTTTATTTATTTTATTTTATTTTATTTTATTTTATTTTAGTGAGACAGGGTCTTGTTCTGTTGCCCACCCAGGCTAGAGTGGCGTAATCACGGCCACTGCAGCTGCAACCTCCCAGGCTCAAGCAGTCCTCCCACCTCAACCTCTCAAATAGCTTGGACCACAGGCATGCACTACCACACCCAGCTAAGTTTTTTATTTTTTATTTTTGTAGAAATGGGTTTTCATTGTGTTACCCAGGCTAGTCAAGCTATCTGCCTATCCGCCCACCTCAGCCTCCCAAAGTGCTGGGACAACAGGTGTGAGCCACTGCCCGCAGCTGGAATCTTAGTACTAGTTGTTACAATGTTGCAAACCTGAAACTGCTCACCAGATTGATAAGGAAGTCATTCTGCCCTTTGAACTTATTTCCCTGTACTTGGCCTGAAGCTGTCTCTCCCAGTACCTCCTCTAAACAGGCAGTAAAGTGGAGGACCATTTATTGCCTGGTTGACCATATATTTGGTTCACATATTCATTGCCATTTCCCATGGACTTCTCTCAAATCCTGTTAATCATCTGTGAGGCCCTAATACTTCCTCCTCCAGAAAGCTATGTCTCTATCAGTATCCCATCTTCATCACCAAAATTGTCAGAATCTGAGATTTTATTCAATTTGCAAGCCAACAAGTTAGCCTGACAGTTTCAATGATTCTCGTAAAAGGCACAAGCTCCTAGAACAATGACAAAAGATAGTTTATTACTCTTGGCAAAAGCACTCTCCACAGTGTCAACTTTTTTGCACTGATTCACTGAGCCCCACTTCCCACAGGGTGACAAGAAGAGGGCTAGATGATACTTGCGTATGTGGTAGGTTGCATTACATAAGAGGAATCTGAAGTTTAAGGACACTAAATCTTTTATAATGGGCAGTCAGAAAAGATAATGTATTCCAGAGAGATATTATCTCTGTTATCTTGGACAGTGTGCATTCCTTCCTGCCCTTTGCTTCAGGAAGCAATGCAAAAATCTCTGAAGAGAGTGACTGGAATAATGCAAAGTCAATACCTCATTTGCAGAATGTGTGGAAATACAAGGGACCAATGAAGAATTATCTCCCAGTGACATGTGAAGTTAAATATTGGAGGTACAAAAATGAGTCAGATACATTCCTTTTCCTGCATGAGCTTACATTTTATTGGAATAGAGAAACATGCCCTTAATTACAGTATAGTATGAATAGTGCTAACTAGCCATATTAACAGAGTTCTGTACGGATATAAAATAATCAGCTGCTGATTCTGACTAAGGTGGATTGTGAAAGTTTTCATAGATCATATTACATTTGAGTGGGTAACAAGTTATGTGATGCAAAAACCAGGGGCATGGAGTACATGGGTGTTTGAGCAGTGATTTGAAGAAATAGTAGGGATTTATCAAGTAGAAACAGAGGGCAAGGGCATTCCAGCCAGAGGAAACAGCATTTGTAAAAGCACAGATGTCTGAAGAAGCTAGATGTATGTAAAAAACTGTGAATAGTTCAATGTTTTAGTCAGGTCTTTTTCCATTGCAAGTGACAGAAACTCAGTTTGAACAGTTTTAAGTTAAAAAAATCAGAATTGGCAAATATAATCAGGAAGTCCAGGAGTGTATGTGTCTAGAGACTTGGCTAGGTACAGGAACTTGATGAATATAACCAAGACACTCTGTAAATCTTATCCTGGCATTTCTCTGTTGGCTACATTCACAGGAACACACTGTAGAAAAAGTGGTCATTGGCAACTCTAGGCTTCTGTTGCCCTCACAGTTAGCAATCTAAGCAAAAAGAAAGCACTCTTTTTTCCTTATATCTCTAGCAAAAGTTCTTAGGAGACTCTAGCCAATCAGGCTTTGACCACATAATCATCTTTTTCTTTTTTTTCTTTTTTCTGTAGCCAGGCTGGAGTGCAGTGGCGCGATCTTGGCTCACTGCAACCTCCACCTCCTGGGTTCAAGTGATTCTCCTGCCTCAGCCTCTAAGTAGTTGGGACTACAGGTGCATGCCACCGCACCCAGCTAATTTTTGTATTTTTAGTAGAGATGAGGTTTCACCATGTTGGCCAGGATGGTCTCAAACTCTTGACCTCGTGATCCGCCCACCTTGGCCTCCCAAAGTGCTGGGATTACAGGTGTGAGTCACCACGCCTGGCCCACATGATCATCTTTCAATCAATTGCAATAGCAATGGAATAGGAATACTGTAATTTGCAAGATTTAGGTCATTTTCCCACACCTGGAAACTGGGATGGGGACGAGAGTACATGGACTGAGAAATGGGGCATAATGTTTCTCCAAAGAGATTTTTAGCAGATTGAAGACATGTCCTCTACATTTCACATCTTTATTGCCCAATATCTACTTATACCCTCTTGCCACTTATACAGTTTTAAACATGCCTTTGCCTAACATAGTGCAGGCACCTACACAGCTGAAAATGCACTCTCCTTTCTCCAAAGGAAAGTACCCCAAGGTACTGGCCAATTATTGCTTACATCTCTAAGGCCAAGTTCTCAGGGTAAGGTGCATTATTTTCAATGAGGCCTAAGTATATGTATACATTTCTACTAACTGGTATATATATATATATACACACACATACACACACACACACACACACATATATATACACACATATATATATGAAAGAAAACCAGATATCCCATTTGAAGAAAGAGAGAATGTGAAACAACATAGAGTGGCCGTGGACCCATAGCTGTGCATCTAAAACAAAAGTAGGTAATTGAGACATGCCAGTTCCTTATGACAATATAAATGTTTTTTCATCACCTAACTTCCCACTCCATGCTGCAAACATACACACATTGAAAGGGAGAGAATCTTTGAGATAAACAGTCTCCAGAATATACATTCTATGAAGCCAAGGAATTTTTTTGTTTGTTTTCTAGTATATGATCAATGCAAGAACAGTGCCTGATACATAGTAACTACGTCTTGCCTTGACCAAGTTAATTTATATTCTTCTTTGTTTTTTTGTTTTTTTTTTTTTGAGATGGAGTCTCCCTCTGTCGCCCAGGCTGGAGTGCAGTGGTGCCATCTCAGCTCACTGCAACCTCCACCCCCAGGGTTCTAGCAATTCTCCTGCCTCAGCCTCGCTAGTAGCTGGGATTTCAGGAACCCACCACCACGCCCAGCTAATTTTTTTGTATTTTTAGCAGAGACAGGGTTTCTCCATGTTGGTCAGGCTGGTCTGAAAACTCCCTACCTCAGGTGATCTACCTGCCTCGGCCTCCCAAAGTGCTAGGATTACAGGTGTGAGCCACCGTGCTCAGCCAAATTGATATTTTTAAGATATTTATAATAATTCTGAGACAGATATATAGATATTGAGTACCTATAATTATACTTAGCCAAAAATATGCAGTAAATAATGGTTATGCTGTTACCTTCAAACAATTCAAAATCTGAGCTCCACTGATTTTGTCTGGGGACAAGTTCAATGAATAATTTCTATTTTCTCTCTAAAGATCTTCGAATTGTTACCAACTGTTGCCTACCAAAAAGGAGCATCTAAAACACCTAATACCAATTACCTTTTTTTGTTACAGCTTTATGCAGGTATAGTTAACATATAACAAAGTTATATGTGGTAAAATGTGATAACTTTTGACATATGTATAAATTGTGAAACCATCACTGTATTCATCTGTTCTCGCACTGCTATAAAGAAATACCTGAGAGTGAGTAATTTATAAAGAAAAGAGGTTTAATTGGCTCACGGTTCTGCAGGCTGTACAGGAAGCATGGTTGGGGAGGCCCCAGGAAACTTAACAATCATGGTAGAAGGTGAAGGGGAAGCAGAAACATCTTACATGGACGGAGCAGGGGGAAGAGAGAAGGGAGAGGTGCCACACACTTCTAAACAACCAAATCTTGCAAGCACTCAGTATCATGAGAGCAGCCCTGAAGGTGAAATCTGCCCCCATGATTCAGTCACCTCCCACCAGGCCCCACCTCCAACATAGGGACACAGACCCAAACCATATCAATGAACAAAATCAGGATAGTGAACACACCCATCAAACCCCCAAATTTTCTTGTTTACATTTGTATCCTTCTTTTCTGCCTCTCCTTCCCCCCTCCCTCCTCAGGCTACCATGGGGGGATCTGCTTTTTGTCCCTATGGATTATCCAAACCTAAATATCAAATAATGGCCAGAATAGTTTATTTTTGAATTATAACTTAACTATAATTTTATGTGGACTTTAGAAGACTAAAAGTAGACTTTCCAGTTGACTTTGTAGTTTCCTTTAAAAGTGATGTTAAAAATACTGTGACTATCTGGGCACAGATCGCTTGTATCTCTAATCTTAGCTACTTGGGAGTCTGAAGCAAGAGTATCACTTGAGGCCAGGAGTTCAAGACCAGCCTGGGCAACAAAACGAGACCACATCTCTAAAAAAAAAAAAAAAAAAATTTTTATTAGCTGAACGTGGTGGCACACATCTGTGATCATGCCACTGTACTCCAGCTTGATTGACAGAGCAAGACTCAATCTCTTTTTAAAAAATACTGTAAATACTATCTAAACAAAAGTCTTGTTTGGAACACAGAATATATGTTTTGTCATAAGGAATTTTATTGTCTTTGTAGTTTTGTGGATTTTCTCTGTTGAGTTTTCAGGATGCTGCACATATGGAATTGAGCTGTGCTATATTTTCTGCTCAAATACATAGAATTACAGAAGGGAAAATATATGAATAGCAGTAATCACTAAATTTCTCAGCAGTATCATGATGGAAAATACCTGGTTTTGATGGCTTTTAGATCTAAAACAGCAAAAGAAAATGGAGAGGCAGATACCTAGATGGATTATTTTGCATTTTCAAGAAACTGTATTTTCTGTTTGTGGTTTCCTCAGAAGACAGAATAGTTACTTCATTTGCGGTTTGCATACTTCCCTGTGCTAAAGTTTAGTTTCTATAGATTACTGGGAAAGTGAATTTATTACATTTGCCTTTTGAAATATTTTTTGGCATTAACTTTTGGATAGGTTATTCTCACTTAGTAAAGGCTATTTCAATGTTTTTCTTTTTTATTATTGCTTTCCTACCTGGACTCATCATATTACTGACATGACATATGCTTCCATAAATGTTAGAAAACAAAATCTTGTGACTGTAACCTGGATCCTTGTCTCAGACCAAATTATCCCTTACAAAACCTCTCTCCCAATGCATACATTCTTACTTGTTTGAATATGTAAAATTTCAGTCCTGTCTGTAGAAGCTAGGCTAGTTTTTTTTTTTTTTTCAGGATAACTTTGAAACTGCTTAATTGAAAAAGTTATTATTCACATAGGATTTATTTTTAATTTGGTCGTCAATTCAGGCCATCAAATGTTTATTGAATATAAACTATATATTCAATAATACTATATATACACAACACCAGCCAAGGCTTTGCATAACTTTGCCCTCAAGAATTCATAATTTACATGTTGCCTTTATTAATTTTATCTTTTAGCTTTTTTTAATGATTGTTTTTCCAAGGGCTATATTCATCTCTACTTTGTTCAGACTTATAAACTACTCAGAAGATACATTTAAGCCAAACTATGCTGTGTTCTTGTATATTTAAAGCACAGTGGATATTAAATCAATAATTGAAATTTTCCATAAGAGTTAAATGGCCCAAGTGTCACTCTTATCTATAACAACAGGACATCTTAAAGCTACCTTGTAAAATATCAGAAAAGTTTCAATTTTCCAAAATATGTAATTTGTTTTAAAGCTGTTATTATAATTTAACGTTATTACCTCTAAAACAAGCCAAAATCTGAGCAACACTGATTTTATCTGAAAACTAGTTCAACTAATAAATTATATATTCTCTCTAAAGATCTTTAAATCCTTAAAAAATGTTGCCTGCCATAAAGCATACGATTATCTAAAATACCCAGTACTAAATACCTTTCTTTTTACAGGCTTATTGAGTTATAATTGACATATAATAAGCTGCCTATATTTAAATTTTACAATTTGATAATTTTTGACATATGTATAACCTGTGAAACCATCACCAAGATCAAGATAATGAACATATCTGTCAAATCCAGTGATTTACTTGTTCACTTTTTATATAATACCTTATTTTTGTCCCTCTTGTCTTCTCCCTTTCCATGCCACTTCTGATCTGCTCTTTGTCACTCTAGATTAATTGGAATTTTCTAAAGTCTTTATATAAACTGACTCATATAGTATGTACTCTTTTTTTTTGTCTGGCTTCTTTCACTTAGCATAAGACATTTGAGATTCGTCTAGGTTGCCACATCCAGGCTGTTCATTTTATGGATATATTGTAATTAGTTTGTGTATATGTGTATAAGTTTATCCACTTACCATTTTTTAACTTGAGGGACTATATATTTCAATAGAAAACAGAGACTCTAACACTTCTATTGGAAAACTATTAAAGTGCTCAATGTATGTAGCGCATAATATAATGTATTCTGTTAGGACACTCTAGCTTCCAAGCTTCTGGCTACTGCCAAATAAGAATGATAATATTTTACTTTTATGATTTCCCAGGAAACTAATGGAATCTGCTAGTGCTCCGGTTCCCAGGTTTTGCTTTAAAAAAAATGCATGTGAATTAGTCTCCAGCCTCTAGTGATTATAGAATAATAAAACTTTGTTTTTACTGGAGAGAATGCTGAGTCACTCTTCTCAGTACAGCAAACAGATGTGAAGGGTCTGAAAACAGAAGACATATTTTCACATACTATTTTTAAAACTACTTCTTTTTTCTGCTTCTTGGTAAAAATTGGTGGTCAGACTAGTTCTATTAAGAAGACATCAGAAGCCAGACTGCTGTTTCTTTCCTTCACTAAGGTATTATATTTTAAATTGTGATAGGATGACTTAACTGAGGTAGTAAAACACATTGTGAGAGAAAACGTTTGGACTTATTAATGTTTTCTAAATTATTTTAAATTTATAAAAATGAATTAGAGCATCTTCATCAGATTTTTTTTACTTTTCTTCCTGTATCGTTTCATGCTAATGTAGTATTTAAAAATGAAAAGTATGGACTCTGATGATGTACTTTTTTATTTTTCAATCTGTAAGCTTTCTGAAATTTTGCTACTTGGCAAAGATGTCCATGTTATTTGATGTACATTTTGAGTGTGTTTTAAAAAAAGGTTTCCTTTATAGATATGTTGTCATTAAAGTTCAGTTGATACAGTTAACTCTGGTTTTAACATATTGAAATGTATTATTTAAAAGGCAAGATCTCTACTTGGTAGTAACCTACGTATGAATTTTTAAAATAATGAAAAGTTTCTTTGGCCAGGGTTCTAAGCCCTCCTATGTGGGAAGGAAATAGAGATCTTTCTCCTCCTTTTAATAACTTGTGCTTATCATATACACCATGGAATACTATGCAGCCATAAGAAATGATGAGTTCATGTCCTTTGTAGGGACATGGATGAAACTGGAAACCATCATTCTCAGCAAACTATCGCAAGGACAAAAAACCAAACACCGCATGTTCTCACTCATAGGTGGGAATTGAACAATGAGAACACATGGACACAGGAAGGGGAACATCACACACCAGGCCTGTTGTGGGGTAGGGGGGAGTGGGGAGGGATAGCATTAGGAGATATATCTGATGTTAAATGAAGAGTTAATGGGTGCAGCACACCAGCATGGCACATGTATACATATGTAACTAACCTGCACGTTCTGCACTTGTACCCTAAAACTTAAAGTATAATAAAAAATAATAAAATAAAATAAAAAATAAATAAATACAAGCCAATAAAAATAAAAAATAAAAAAAAACTTGTGCTTATACATTTGTTAGCTTTTCAATAAAGTTTCAGTTTTAAAATATTCAGCTTGTATGACTATACTATGAGATCAGCTCTGTTGACATATTTTTCTTCTATTATCCTTGACCTTAGCACTTTGTCTTTTTAATATTTCTCCACTGATATTTTAATGACGTTTTAAGGAGCAGAGATTCACACGTATATTCGGTGTTGCATGTTTACCCAGAAGTCACCCCAGCAATTTTTTTCTTACCGTTTTATTGTAAAGTAAAACACAGACACATAAAACTATACAAAACAAATGTGTATCACAAACAATTATAAGACAGACTCTTGTAACTACCACACAGGTCAAGACTAAAACTGACAGTTACCACCAGAAGCCATTATGTGCCCCATGAAACCACAAGCCCAGCTCTCCTCCCAAAAGTAAGCAGTTCCTCCTTTTTAAAACATAGTTTATCACACAAGTGTGCATCTTTAAAAACTATAGTTTAGGCTTATTTGTTTTATTTGCTATGTCTTTCACTCTACAAGTTCTTTCTTTATTCCCTGTTTTCCCCCTTAAAATTTAGTTGTTGAAGCTCCCCAATCATTTGATCTGTAGTTTCCCACAGTCTGGATTTTGCTGATTATAGTCTCATGGTGTAGTTCTGCCTGTTTCTTGGTCCTGTGTGTTTCATGCAAATTGGTAGTCACATGTAGAGACCTTACCGTATTCAGGTTTGTTTTTGGCAAGACAATCAGTGTTATTCTGTTCTTTTATCAGGAAGCACATAATGTCTGGTGATCTCTTTTTGTGTGTGTGATGTTAGTAATAGTTGATGCTCAGTGCCTAGATCAATTACATTATTTGTGGCATTGCAAAATGGGGATTTTTTTAATCCTCTTGTTTCTTTTTCACTTACTGGCTGGAATACATCCCTTCATCTACTGTTTGGTTACTAGTGGTACACTAAGGCAGAACAAATGCTTGATTCTTCACCTTTGTTTACCATGTTTCAAGATAATGAGTGAGCCTCCTTTCATCCTTTGAACATGGACAGTTTTTGCTGTTGTATAATTATGAACTTATCAATTTAAACATATTTGATGTGTTTCAATCCATTGTAGTTCTTATCCTTGTTGAAGTTCATATTGTCCCATATCTGGCTGAGGGGATCCTCTTCAAGCACCTGCTAAGTGTTTTTAATATGACTCTACTTTTGATACCTTTGATAGCTTTCTTGTTTTCTGGCATGATACTGCAGGGGCCCCTAACACCTGGGCTGTGGACCTGTACTGGTTTGTGACCTGTTAGGAACTGGGCTGCACAGCAGGCAGTGAGTGGCAGGTGAGCAAGCATTACTGCCTGAGTTTCTTCACCTCCTGTCAGATCAGCGGCAGCATTAGAGTCTCATAGGAGCACAAACCCTGTTGTGAACTGCACATGTGAGGGATCTAGGTTGCATGCTCCTTATGAGAGTCTAATGCCTGATGATCTGAAGCAGACCAGTTTCATCCTGAAACTATCCTCCATGCCCCAATCTTATGGAAAAATTGTCTTCCATGAAACTGGTGCCAAAAAGGTTGGGGACCGCTGTGATAGTGTGTTCCAGGCTTATCTGGAGGATGGACAGGATTTATTGATTTATCTATGCAGATGCTATGAGTAAATGCTCTAAATTGGCTGAAAACCAGTACTGAGGGGCTAAAACTAGCCATGAAACATGCACTTTCTTTCAAAAAAAAAAAGAAAAGAAGAAAGAAACCAGTCATTCAACAGCAGCAACAACAACAACGACAAAGCATTTTTTAAGCACTTACTGTGTATCAGGTGTTGTACTGGTTGCAGAGAATATGGAAGTGAATAACATAAAACTGCACTGAAAGAGTTTACAATCTGATTAGGAAAACGAAACAAGCCAAAACACTACATTAAGGTACCTTGTAGGACCCCAGGATGGTGTGAGAGTTCTTAGAAGCAACCTAATTCAAGGTATGGAGGTCAAATAAAAGTTTGCAAGTAAAATATTATTCAGTCTTCTAGTTAAAACATAAGTGTTCTAGCTGAGGAAACTTAAGGGAACATTATTCAAGGTGAGGGAAATAGTATATGCAAAAGCCCAGAATTGAAAGAGAGTATATATTATGAGGGTATGAAAATTGTTCAGTGACTGAAGTGCTGGGTGGAAGAGGGTAAAGAAGAGAGGTAAATAGAGACCACCAAATCACGAAAGACCCTGTAAACTGTGTATTAAAGAATTTGTTTTCTATTCTGAGGCCAGTAACAAAGTGGCATGCTCAGGTTCCATAGAATGATCAGTCTGGCTACAGAGTGAAAATGCATTTTATAGGGGATAGGAACATGAATAAGCAATAGGAAAATAGAGAAAGTGACTTGCCCTAGAGTTGTGGAGGGAGGTTTGTAGAAAAGTGGTTCAGACCGACAGCAAAATAGGAGATGTAATGGATGGGGCTTAGTAAATGATTAGAAGATGGTCGTGGTGGTGGTGGTGAGGGAAAAATAAGTATTCAGAATATATAAAAAATATGAAAGTATTCAAAGCATATGAAAAATCTGTTATACAGATTTTTGGCTTGGAAACTGGGGGATTACCTCAAGGTGACATTCACTCAAATAGTGAACAGAGGATGAGGGAGGAACATAATGGAGAAGGTAATAAGTTCAATTTTAGACTAGCTAGTGTTACAGCAGGAGCTAGAAGTGTCTTGATTCAAGTCCACAAGAAATCTCCCCCACAAAAAAACATACTAACAAAGGGTGTGTTCTAGAGAAAGGGTATAAAATTATCAGGAAAAGAATCTAGTTTTTTAAAAATTGCCATATATACAAATAATAGCATAGGTGAGCCTGCTTTTCTTTGATTAGTAAAGCAATCAACAAGTTTGTGTTAAATGTATCTGTATTAAACTATTCCAGAACATTCAGAAATCTGATCTTGTGATCATCTTCCTGTTGCCACTGCTTTTTCTTTTGCCAGAAATGTCCCCAAATTATATTTTTCCTCACAGAATCCAAGCTTTAAATCCGAGTCGAGGCATTCGTGTCCTAATCCAGACTGGATACGTTAGTATCATTTTCTTATTATTTGTTTTTCTTTCCAGAATGAATATCCCAGAAACAACCTTGCTGTTCCATCTTACTTCATATTTTTTATTCCCATTACAACTTATCCCTTCACTGAACTACCTTTTCTTGTGGATGTTCACGTTTTAATTTCAGCTTTCTTTACTTTTAAAGATGCTGATTCTTTTTTTTTTCTTTTTTTTTATTATTTTTTTTCTTTTTATTATCATTATTATTATTATTATTATACTTTAGGCTCTATGGTACATGTGCGCAACGTGCAGGTAAGTTACATATGTATACATGTGCCATGCTAGTGCGCTGCACCCACCAACTCGTCATCTAGCATTAGGTATATCTCCCAATGCTATCCCTCCCCCCTACCCCGACCCCACAACAGTCCCTGAAGTGTGATGTTCCCCTTCCTGTGTCCATGTGTTCTCATTGTTCAATTCCCACCTATGAGTGAGAATATGCAGTGTTTGGTTTTTTGTTCTTGCGATAGTTTACTGAGAATGATGATTTCCAATTTCATCCATGTCCCTACAAAGGACGTGAACTCATCATTTTTTATGGCTGCATAGTATTCCATGGTGTATATGTGCCACATTTTCTTAATCCAGTCTATCATTGTTGGACATTTGGGTTGGTTCCAAGTCTTTGCTATTGTGAATAATGCCGCAATAAACATACGTGTGCATGTGTCTTTATAGCAGCATGATTTATAGTCCTTTGGGTATATACCCAGTAATGGGATGGCTGGGTCGAATGGAATTTCTAGTTCTAGATCCCTGAGGAATCGCCACACTGACTTCCACAAGGGTTGAACTAGTTTATAGTCCCACCAACAGTGTAAAAGTGTTCCTATTTCTCCACATCCTCTCCAGCACCTGCTTTTTCCTGACTTTTTAATGATTGCCATTCTAACTGGTGTGAGATGGTATCTCATTGTGGTTTTGATTTGCATTTCTCTGATGGCCAGTGATGGTGAGCATTTTTTCATGTGTTTTTTGGCTGCATAAATATCTTCTTTTGAGAAGTGTCTGTTCATTTCCTTCGCCCACTTTTTGATGGGGTTGTTTGTTTTTTTCTTGTAAATTTGTTGGAGTTCATTGTAGATTCTGGATATTAGCCCTTTGTCAGATGAGTAGGTTGCGAAAATTTTCTCCCATTTTGTAGGTTGCCTGTTCACTCTGATGGTAGTTTCCTTTGCTGTGCAGAAGCTCTTGAGTTTAATTAGATCCCATTTGTCAATTTTGGCTTTTGTTGCCATTGCTTTTGGTGTTTTAGACATGAAGTCCTTGCCCATGCCTATGTCCTGAATGGTATTGCCTAGGTTTTCTTCTAGGGTTTTTATGGTTTTAGGTCTAACGTTTAAGTCTTTAATCCATCTTGAATTGATTTTTGTATAAGGTGTAAGGAAGGGATGCAGTTTCAGCTTTCTACATATGGCTAGCCAGTTTTCCCAGCACCATTTATTAAATAGGGAATCCTTTCCTCATTTCTTGTTTTTGTCAGGTTTGTCAAAGATCAGATACTTGTAGATATGTGGCATTATTTCTGACGGCTCTGTTCTGTTCCATTGATCTATATCTCTGTTTTGGTACCAGTACCATGCTGTTTTGGTTACTGTAGCCTTGTAGTATAGTTTGAAGTCAGGTAGCGTGATGCCTCCAGCTTTGTTCTTTTGGCTTAGGATTGACTTGGCGATGCGGGCTCTTTTTTGGTTCCATATGAACTTTAAAGTAGTTTTTTCCAATTCTGTGAAGAAAGTCATTGGTAACTTGATGGGGATGGCATTGAATCTGTAAATTACCTTGGGAAGGATGGCCATTTTCATGATATTGATTCTTCCTACCCATGAGCATGGAATGTTCTTCCATTTGTTTGTATCCTCTTTTATTTCCTTGAGCAGTGGTTTGTAGTTCTCCTTAAAGAGCTCCTTCACATCCCTTGTAAGTTGGATTCCTAGGTATTTTATTCTCTTTGAAGCAATTGTGAATGGGAGTTCACTCATGATTTGGCTCTCTGTTTGTCTGTTATTGATGTATAAGAATGCTTGTGATTTTTGTACATTGATTTTGTATCCTGAGACTTTGCTGAAGTTGCTTATCAGCTTAAGGAGATTTTGGGCTGAGACAATGGGGTTTTCTAGATATACTATCATGTCATCTGCAAACAGGAACAATTTGACTTCCTCTTTTCCTAACTGAATACCCTTGATTTCCTTCTCCTGCCTAATTGCCCTGGCCAGAACTTCCAACACTATGTTGAATAGAAGTGGTGAGAGAGGGCATCCCTGTCTTGTGCCAGTTTTCAAAGGGAATGCTTCCAGTTTTTGCCCATTCAGTATGATATTGGCTGTGGGTTTGTCATAAATAGCTCTTATTATTTTGAGATACATCCGATCAATACCTAATTTATTGAGAGTTTTTAGCATGAAGGGTTGTTGAATTTTGTCAAAGGCCTTTTCTGCATCTATTGAGATAATCATGTGGTTTTTGTCTTTGGTTCTGTTTATATGCTGGATTACATTTATTGATTTGCGTATATTGAACCAGCCTTGCATCCCAGGGATGAAGCCCACTTGATCATGGTGGATAAGCTTTTTGATGTGCTGCTGGATTCTGTTTGCCAGTATTTTATTGAGGATGTTTGCATCAATGTTCATCAAGGATATTGGTCTAAAATTCTCTTTTTTTGTTGTGTCTCTGCCTGGCTTTGGTATCAGGATGATGCTGGCCTCATAAAATGAGTTAGGGAGGATTCCCTCTTTTTCTATTGATTGGAATAGTTTCAGAAGGAATGGTACCAGCTCCTCCTTGTACTTCTGGTAGAATTCGGCTGTGAACCCATCTGGTCCTGGACTTTTTTTGGTTGGTAAGCTATTGATTATTGCCACAATTTCAGCTCCTGTTATTGGTCTATTCAGAGATTCAACTTCTTCCTGGTTTAGTCTTGGGAGGGTGTATGTGTTGAGGAATTTATCCATTTCTTCTAGATTTTCTAGTTTATTTGCGTAGAGGTGTTTGTAATATTCTCTGATGGTAGTTTGTATTTCTGTGGGATCGGTGGTGATATCCCCTTTATCATTTTTTATTGTGTCTATTTGATTCTTCTCTCTTTTTTTCTTTATTAATCTTGCTAGCGGTCTATCAATTTTGTTGATCCTTTCAAAAAACCAGCTCCTGGATTCATTGATTTTTTGAAGGGTTTTTTGTGTCTCTATTTCCTTCAGTTCTGCTCTGATTTTAGTTATTTCTTGCCTTCTGCTAGCTTTTGAATGTGTTTGCTCTTGCTTTTCTAGTTCTTTTAATTGTGATGTTAGGGTGTCAATTTTGGATCTTTCCTGCTTTCTCTTGTGGGCATTTAGTGCTATAAATTTGCCTCTACACACTGCTTTGAATGCATCCCAGAGATTCTGGTATGTTGTGTCTTGGTTCTCATTGGTTTCAAAGAACATCTTTATTTCTGCCTTCATTTCGTTATGTACCCAGTAGTCATTCAGGAGCAGGTTGTTCAGTTTCCATGTAGTTGAGCGGTTTTGAGTGAGATTCTTAATCCTGAGTTCTAGCTTGATTGCACTGTGATCTGAGAGATAGTTTGTTATAATTTCTGTTCTTTTACATTTATTGAGGAGAGCTTTACTTCCAAGTATATGGTCAATTTTGGAATAGGTGTGGTGTGGTGCTGAAAAAAATGTATATTCTGTTGATTTGGGGTGGAGAGTTCTGTAGATGTCTATTAGGTCCGCTTGGTGCAGAGCTGAGTTCAATTCCTGGGTATCCTTGTTGACTTTCTGTCTCGTTGATCTGTCTAATGTTGACAGTGGGGTGTTAAAGTCTCCCATTATTAATGTGTGGAAGTCTAAGTCTCTTTGTAGGTCACTCAGGACTTGCTTTATGAATCTGGGTGCTCCTGTATTGGGTGCATATATATTTAGGATAGTTAGCTCTTCTTGTTGAATTAATCCCTTTACCATTATGTAATGGCCTTCTTTGTCTCTTTTGATCTTTGTTGGTTTAAAGTCTGTTTTATCAGAGACTAGGATTGCAACCCCTGCCTTTTTTTGTTTTCCATTTGCTTGGTAGATCTTCCTCCATCCTTTTATTTTAAGCCTATATGTGTCTCTGCACATGAGGTGGGTTTCCTGAATACAGCACACTGATGGGTCTTGAGTCTTTATCCAATTTGCCAGTCTGTGTCTTTTAATTGGAGCATTTAGTCCATTTACATTTAAAGTTAATATTGTTATGTGTGAATCTGATCCTGTCATTATGATGTTAGCTGGTTATTTTGCTCGTTAGTTGATGCCATCTCTTCCTAGTCTCGATGGTCTTTACATTTCGGTATGATTTTGCAGTGGCTGGTACCGGTTGTGCCTTTCCATGTTTAGCGCTTCCTTCAGGAGCTCTTTTAGGGCAGGCCTGGTGGTGACAAAATCTCTCAGCATTTGCTTGTCTGTAAAGTATTTTATTTCTCCTTCACTTATGAAGCTTAGTTTGGCAGGATATGAAATTCTGGGTTGAAAATTCTTTTCTTTAAGAATGTTGAATATTGGCCCCCACTCTCCTCTGGCTTGTAGAGTTTCTGCCGAGAGATCCGCTGTTAGTCTGATGGGCTTCCCTTTGATGGTAACCCGACCTTTCTCTCTGGCTGCCCTTAACATTTTTTCCTTCATTTCAACTTTGGAGAATCTGACAATTATGTGTCTTGGAGTTGCTCTTCTCGAGGAGTATCTTTGTGGCTTTCTCTGTATTTCCTGAATCTGAATGTTGGCCTGCCTTGCTAGATTGGGGAAGTTCTCCTGGATAATATCCTGCAGAGTGTTTTCCAACTTGTTTCCATTCTCACCATCACTTTCAGGTACACCAATCAGACGTAGATTTGGTCTTTTCACATAGTCCCACATTTCTTGGAGGCTTTGCTCGTTTCTTTTTATTCTTTTTTCTCTAAACTTCCCTTCTCGCTTCATTTCATTCATTTCATCTTCCAGGGCTGATACCCTTTCTTCTATTTGATCGCATCGGCTCCTGAGGCTTCTGCATTCTTCACGTAGTTCTCGAGCCTTGGTTTTCAGCTCCATCAGCTCCTTTAAGCACTTCTCTGTATTGGTTATTCTAGTTATACATTCTTCTAAATTTTTTTCAAAGTTTTCAACTTCTTTGCCTTTGGTTTGAGTATCCTCCCGTAGCTCGGAGTAATTGATCGTCTGAAGCCTTCTTCTCTCAGCTCGTCAAAGTCATTCTCCGTCCAGCTTTGTTCCGTTGCTGGTGAGGAACTGCGTTCCTTTGGAGGAGGAGAGGTACTCTGCTTTTTAGAGTTTCCAGTTTTTCTGCTCTGTTTTTTCCCCATCTTTGTGGTTTTATCTACTTTTGGTCTTTGATGATGGTGATGTACAGATGGGTTTTTGGTGTGGATGTCCTTTCTGTTAGTTTTCCTTCTAACAGACAGGACCCTCAGCTGCAGGTCTGTTGGAGTACCTGGCCAGCCGTGTGAGGTGTCAGTCTGCCCCTGCTGGGGGGTGCCTCCCAGTTAGGCTGCTCGGGGGTCAGGGGTCAGGGACCCACTTGAGGAGGCAGTCAGCCCGTTCTCAGATCTCCAGTTGCGTGCTGGGAGAACCACTGCTCTCCTCACAGCTGTCAGACAGGGACATTTAAGTCTGCAGAGGTTACTGCTGTCTTTTTGTTTGTCTGTGCCCTGCCCCCAGAGGTGGAGCCTACAGAGGCAGGCAGGCCTCCTTGAGCTGTGGTGGGCTCCACCCAGTTGAAGCTTCCAGGCTGCTTTGTTTACCTAAGCGAGCCCCGGCAATGGCGGGCGCCCCTCCCCCAGCCTCGCTGCCGACTTGCTGTTTGATCTCAGACTGCTGTGCTAGCAATCAGCGAGACTCCGTGGGCGTAGGACCCTCTGAGCCAGGTGCGGGCTATACTCTCCTGGGGCACCGTTTCCTAAGCCCGTCGGAAAAGCACAGTATTCGGGTGGGAGTGGCCCGATTTTCCAGGTGCCGTCTGTCACCCCTGGAAAGGGAACTCCCTGACCCCTTGCGCTTCCCGAGTGAGGCAATGCCTCGCCCCTGCTTCGGCCGGCGCACGGTGCGCTCACCCACTGACCTGCGCCCACTGTCTGGCACTCCCTAGTGAGATGAACACAGTACCTCAGATGGAAATGCAGAAATCACCCATGTTCTACGTCGCTCGCGCTGGGAGCTGTAGACCGGAGCTGTTCCTATTCGGCCATCTTGGCTCCTCCCCCCTTCCAAGATGCTGATTCTTATACTTCTTTTACTTTTTTCCTTCACTAATGTCAATGGAAAATAACCTATGACAAAATCAATAAAATGAAACCACAATTACTAGCTTATTACAATTATTGAATCGTAATCTGATGAGTCACACTCTAATTATTTCAGCAAGAGTTTTAATCTGATACTTTAAAGCAATATTCTTGGCCTTTTCCCAGCACAGATTGTATTTAACACTGTGATCCATTTCAATTTTTTTTTTCATTTCTTGAGCCAAGTATTTTAGACTGCTAATATAATTTCCAAAAAAGTAAAGTCATGATTCTCATGCAAATCTAAAGTAAACACAGGTCAAAGATTTTATTCAATTTATTAATTAATGATGAAACTTGTAAGATAATGGTTCATAGAGCCTTTGAGGACTTAAGTATTTATAGACGATTAAATATGGGGATGTTGGAATAAGATAGTTGGGTTAGATACAAAACTGATTAATCCTGTATATTAAGCCATAATTTTGGGTGCTTTTTTGTTTATCAGACAGAAGTTGTTTGCATCTCTACCTAACAAAAATCTGTAAGTTAACGTGTAGTTAGTAAACAATGAGTACAACAAAGTACATTCACTTAATCTTTGGTAGCCCTGTATCCCATATGATGTTGAAAGAACATGTCATACACCTTTTTGCCTTATTTCCACATTGTGAATAATTTTTGCCTAAGACTTCTACTCTCTTAAACTGAATTAGAGGACCTCAGGATTGTTTGTGAATAACTGATGCAGTAAATTCTATTTTAGTACACTTTGTAAGTTTTATATTCCAGTGTTAAACAACTGCCTAACTTAATCTTCAATATTGAATTTTTGAGGAGTATAAATTGCTTTAACTGGATATGGAGGAATAGCAAAGGGAATTTTATATGCTAAATGGATTTAAAGTAATTTTCTATGGAATAAACTCTCTACATTTTTATATTCCCTAGGGTTTTCCGGGAGATATTGGGATTCCTGGACAAAACGGCCCTGAAGGACCAAAGGTAAAAATAAGAAGAAGAAGAAGAGAGAGACTAAATAATTATGGTTATCTAGAGATCCTGATTCTCAATAAATGGGAAAAATATTTTAGGAATATCAGAACATTTCTGGATATTTTTAAGCTGTCTCAGGTGCATTTAATAAACTTTAGGTTTCAGATAGCTGCAAATGATTTTTCTAGTTTGATATGAACTGAGATTAAGGGTGACAATATTTGCAAAATCACCCAAAAGGATTTTTTTGGAAGAGATGAGGAGAAAAAACTCTAAAAAGCCATAGCATATAAATGGCTGAAAATAAATAAATGGATGAGAATTTCCTGACCACTAAAAAAACCCTCTAGGGACATAAGATATCCATTGATTAAAATAAAAGAAAGCCTATGGTGTCCATGAACCTCTCTACATAGCACAAAATACCTGAAGAAACCCAAGCATTTTTAACTTACAAGTGAAGCCACAATTATTAGCTTATTACCGTTATTGAAACTCATCATGATGACTCACATACTAATTTATTATTTCAGCAATGCTTTTAATCTAACCATTTTAAAGCAACATTCTAGGCCTTTTCCCAGCACAGATTTTATTTAACACTATGGTATATATACAAACTTACTGTTTTGTATGTATATTAGGAAATATCCCTAGCAAAATTTTAAATACCAAGATTTGCCATGCGAGCTGATGTAGAATGGGCGCTGTAAGCAAATAAAGCATTATGAATTCACATGTAAGAATGAAATAGCCTGAAGTTGGGAGAATTGGCAAGTTATAAAATGTAGCTGCTATGGAGGTATCAATGGGAGTAGAGAGAGACAAAATGATAGGAGATGAAGCTGGAAAGGATCTTGATAATAGCTATATTTGTTAGTGTTCTTAATATTGAGCAGCACAGTACTCTAGTAAATGCTTTATAGACATTATCTCATTTATAGTCATTATCTCATTTAATTTTCACAACAGCATTATGAGGTAGTTATTCCCATTTTACAGATGATTAAGTTATTCATTCGAAGTCACATAATTTTAAGCTATATAGCCAGAATTCTAACACAGATATAATTTCAAAGTCTGAGCTCTAATACCCTTAGCTTTGATAGTAAATTATGTAGAGCATTCAGTACCATGCTGAAGAGTTTCTGCTTTGTCAGACGGGCATCTTGAAGTAATCAAAGATATTTGAGTAGTAAAATATCTTTGATGGTTATATTTTAAAAAGATACCTCTTATGTCAGTTTGGAGGATGGTTTAAAGAGGGGAGAAACTGAAGACAGCAAAATTAGGCAATAAATAATAAAGATTGGAAACAGGACATTTATTCAGCAGATATTGGCCGCCTCTCATGGCAGCCATTGTGCTAGACCATAAGGCTACAGAGATTCCTACTTTCAAGAAAAAAAAAGAGTCCTGATCCCTGTTTTCAAGAAACTTAAAATCTAGAGAAAGATATTCAGGAAAACCTTAATAATAATCATAATGAATAATATATAATCAGCAATACTGTGAGAGCACAGGGTCAGGGAAGTCAAATTATGTTTTGCAGGGAAGATAGCACTTGAGCCTACATGAATGAGTAGGAATTTGGGAAGCAGACAAGGGGATGTATGGCATTCAGGAAAAAGAAACTTGTGGAAAGATGGAGGTGCAATATTTGGAAAATATTTATAATAGAAGTTATTTGTTGTTGATCTGAATTTCAAATTTAATTGAGCATCCTGTAGTTTATCAGGCAACCCCACCTGCCACCTACAAACTTATACCTATATGCAGGGATCTTTCCCACTTCCTTTCTGTCTCCATAGAAGTATTCATTCACCTCTTCAAGTTCTGCATACGTTTTGCATCAAATCCTCTCCTGACTCTTCAATAACCCCATGCCATCAATTATCACCTTTATCCCAATCTCTCCTTTGATAGAAATTTCCCATTTACCCTTAAAATCATTCTCACTGCCAATCTTGTAGTTAGGCACCCTTTATTTTTCACCAGGATAGTGTAATTGTCCTCCAGTAGTAGTTCTTCCTGCCTCCAATCTGGCATTTCTTCCTATCTACCTTCCAGCTGCAGATGGAATAATCTTTTAAAGTATAGATCTCATCATGTCACTCTTTTGCTTAAATCCTTCAGTGACCTCCGCCTCCACAATTTCCATGTTAAGGCTTGTACTTTTTAACTTTTTATACAACGTTCTTTATGAACAAACCCTCTCTGTATAATTCTATAGTTATACAGTCATATCCATCATCACTCTTCCAAAAGCATCACTTCAGCCAAACTATTTAGATTGCCAAACCATGCCATACTTACTCAAATCTCATAGCTTCTTACATGCCATATTTTTTTCTGGATATATATGTTCCTGTGCCCCTCTGCATCTAGCTAATACCTACACATCACATATAACATGTCCAGGAAGCTTTTTCTGTTCCTCCCAAATCTAATTGGGATATTCTTTTCCTATATTCCTGAAAAAAACCTATCAAGCACTTATCTTTATGTATTGTAACTTCTGATGTGCTTATGTGTCTATTAGACTGTAACCTTTTTGAGAGAAAAGATTAATTGATTTTATATACATCATAATAACTAGAATAATATGGATAGCACATATAAATAACTCAGTGAATAGTGGTTGAATGGATGATTAATTGAATGACCATTTAAAAGCTGTTTTGGAAATAAATACAAAACAACTTGGTAACTGATTAACAGAAGGTGATGGAAGAAAGAGAAGTCAAAGATAAAGCAGCCTTTGACTTGGGTTGCTGATGTCATTAAACTTAAATAGGCGACTCAGGAAGAGGAGCAGTTTTGGAGGATGGGGATGATAAGAAATTTGATTCTGGTTATATTTAGTTTGAGGTACCCGTTTGACATCTAGAGGTAGAAATAATTAATAGTTTGCAGTAAACCAGGTTGAAAAGCAGAAATAGAAGTATGAAGGAAGTTGAGAGACACAAATAGTGTAGAGAATAGAGTTGAGGATTTTTCCTGCCAACTTTAGCCCTTCACCTGGTGCATACGTAGGAACTTGAACTTTATACATTATATAAATACATTTATTTATCCATTCATTCAATAACTTATTTATTCAACCTTTATTGAGTTTCTTCTGTGTTAGACCAAGTAATAAATGTGGGATTATAAAGATTTCTAAACTCTCATCCCTCCTCCAGATGAGGTTACAATTTAGTGGGAGAGATAAAAAATAATAATAATTAAGAAATATAAGAAGTTCTGTATAAAAGAGTTGGTGAAGTGCTCTGAGAGCATAGATAATTGAGCAATAGATTTTCTCCTGGGAAATTGGGAAATACGTACTTCAGGTGGAAGTAATAATAGAACTTAATGTTTTTAAGTGTGCATATCATACTAGGTGAAGAACCAGAGAACTTTCAAAATTCTCTTCAGTTTGGGAATTTTGTTTCTCTTGAAGTTTAAGTGTCAGAGAACTGAAGAAAGTCAACTGAACTATTTAATTTTTTTATGACAGTGATCTTTAAAACTTTCTTCTCACTAATTCTTTTAGTCTTGAAATTAGAATGTCAAAACTGGGGCAAAAGACTTGAAAGCTAGACATTTTAATGAACAACAATGTTAGTAATTACTACCCACTGGAAATTCAACCATTATCTAAGTTTATTCAATAAACACAAGTTCGTAGAGTCATTAGTACCAACATCATGAGACTAACTGATGTTATACACATCACTGAATTTTAAAAGAATATCCTGGGATGATTTTATCAAAAGAACAAAATAATAATTTTCTGTTCTGTAGATTGAGAAGGATCTGGTTTTGTCTATCTTCTTGGTCCTTCTCATTTTTCTTGAAATTGTTTCTAGAAACAGGGGAAAAACAACCAAACATACTGACCCTGTTAACATGATGTGTTTCTTTAGCTGGGGGTACTGTATCATAGAAGCAAGCATCTTGAAAATTCTTTCATTTTTATATACATGTCTTGTTTGGAAAATGGGAATGATAAAAATTGCTAAAGCTCTGTTGAGGCTATACAACGTGGTCATCGAGAAAATCATGTACATTGTATTTGAAATACATGGTTACCCTATTTGCAAACAACTTGGGTTCTTTCCAGAGCAATTTGGCACAGCAATAAAGAAGGCTTTTATTTTCTGTTCATTTTCTGCCAGTTCACTAAAAACCTCAAAGTAGGAATGGAAACTTGTGTTAATTATAGTTCTACTGATTGTGGATTTGTATGTGTATGTATATTTGTATTAAGATACAAAACATACATCAGTAAGCCTTTTTGAGAGCTACACAGTTTGGGAATCTGCTTTCAAGAATCCCGTAACATTAGCAAAACCAGATCTTTTGCTGCTTACCACAGAAGGTAAGAGTAGCAAATAAATATTCTCTATTCTCCAGTAAACAGAGGAATAATTTATTTGTTGCTATAAAGGTTTGTGTTTTTACTTTGGCTATGGAATTAGGGATGCTAAAAGAGGCTGTTATTGTCTCTTGCATAGCAGACCTGAAAAGTTTTTATAGAAAGCTTACTATTTGTGGGATTATGTTGCGTAATATATGGAAATAGTTCTTGCACTGAATTATTACAGTATGTCATGTATTTATCTGTAGAGAGGTAAGCTAACTTGGTAAGAGGAAGATGTATAACTCTACACAGTTTTCTAAGATTACTTTGACCCAGTCCTGAAGATTTACATTCTATATACTATACCAAGATTTTATACACAGATTTCTTATATAAGACATTTATTCTCCAGGTAACATTTAGTCAGCTAAGAAATATTTATTGAGTTTGTACAATGGGCAGGATACTGTGTTTAAGCAGTGACTCAAAAACAAAATTAAAACATGGTCTTCTTTTTGTTAGGAACTTGTAATTCTCTGGAAACATGAGCCCTTCATAAGTGAAAGGGTAAAAAGCACAATAACTGGGCAACATATGATAAGTGAGTAGGAGGGAGTTCAGAGGAGAGGATAATCTGTATGGTCATTTTTCTGAGAAAATAGAGAAGTTGGAATTTTAGTCAGATTGGTTGGATTAGGCCAAGTAGAGCCGAGGGATGAGAGATACAAAATGAACACTGGAATGGAGAGCAGAAGTAAACCTACCTGACTTAAAAAAAAAAAAAAAAAAAAAAGTAGGAAGCAGATTGTGACAGATCTTAAATAGAAAATTAAAGGGTTTAAATAAGAACAAGCATATAACTTGAAATACACCCCCTTAGTAAATTTGTTTTACTAATTTGTTTACAGTATTGTAACACTTAAAATGTGTGCACACTGTTGTACAACAGATCTGTAGAAATTTTTCAGTTTACATGACTGAAATTCTATACTTATTGAACAGCAGCTTCTCATTGCCCTCCTCCCCACAGCCCCTGGCAATTAGCATCCTACTTTGCTTCTATGAGTTTAGCTACTTTACATACCGCCTATAGGTGGAATTATGCATTTGTTCTTTTACGACTGGCTTATTTGACTTATTTCACATAATGTCATCAAGGTTCATCCATCTGGTAACGTATGACAGGATTTCCTTCTTTTTATGGCTGAATAATATTCCATTGTTTGTATATACCACATTTTCTTTACTCATTCATCTGTCAATGAACATTTGGGTTGTTGACACCTCTTGGCTATTGTGAATAAAGCTGCAATGAACATAGCAGTGCAAATATCCTGTTTATATCAACAAGATATGAATATCCAGTTTTTTCCTATTTACATTGAGGTAAACAGGATATTTGCACTCCTGCGAGATCCTGTTTTCAATTGCTTTGATGAATACTCCAAAGTCCTTTCTCCAATTTTTAGCCCAGTAATTTGGTTTTTGCTATTGAGTTATGGGAGTGTTTTACAGATTTTGAACATTAACCCCATATCAGATACATGATTTGAAAATATTGCTTTCCATTACGTAGGTTGACTTTTCACTGTTGTTTTTTTCTGTAACTGTGCAGAAGCTTTTTAGTTTAATTAAGTCCCATCTATTTATTTTTCTTTTTGTTACATTTTCTTTTGGGTTCTTGGTCATGACTTCCTTGCCTAAGCCAGTGTCTAGAAGATTTTTTTCCAGTGTTATCTTCTAGAATATTATGGTTTCAGGTCTTAGGTTCAAGTCTTTAATCCATCTTGAGGTGATTTTTTGTGTAAGATGAGAAATGAGGATCCAGCTTTATTCTTTCACATGTGGCTTGCAGTTATCCCAGCATCATTTGTTGAATAGGGTGTCCTTTCTTTCCCCACTTTATGTTTTTGTTTGCTTTGTTGAAGATTAGTTAGCTGTAAATATTTGGCTTTATTTCTGGGTTCTCTTGTCTGGCCCATTGGTCTACGTGCCTAATTTTATACCAGTACCATGCTGTTTTGGTAACTATAGCCTAGTTTGGAGTCAGGTAATGTGATGCTCCAGATTTGTTCTTTTTGCTTAGTCTTGCTTTGGCTATTCAGGGTCTTTTTTGGTTCCAAATGAATTTTAGTATTGCGTTTTCTAGTTCTATGAAGAATGATGATGGTATTTTGATGGGAATTGCATTGAATTTGTAGATTGCTTTTGGCAGTATGGTCATTTTCACAATATTTATTCTACCCATCCATGAGCATGGGATATGTTTCCATTTGTTTATGTCATCTATGATTTCTTTCAGCAGTGTTTTGTAGTTTTTCTTGTAGAGGTCTTTTATCTTCTCGGTTAGGTATATTTCCTTTTTTTTTTGAGACGGAGTCTCGGAGTCTCGCTCTGTCACCCAGGCTGGAGTGCAGTGGTGCTATCTTGGCTCACTGCAAGCTCTACCCCCTGGGTTCATGCCATTCTCCTGCCTCAGCCTCTCAAGTAGCTGGGACTACAGGTGCCCACCACCACGCCTGGCTAATTTTTTTCTATTTTTAGTAGAGATGGAGTTTCACCTTGTTAGCCAGGATGGTCTTGATCTCCTGGCCTTGTAATCCGCCTGCCTCGGCCTCCCAAAGTGCTGGGATTACAGGCATGAGCCACCGCGCCCGGCCTTGGTTAGGTATACTTCTAAGTTTTTTTTTTTTTTTTTTTTTTTTTGTAGCTGTTGTAAAAGGGGTTGAGTTCTTGATTTTTATTCTCAGCTTGGTCGTTGTTGGTGTATAGCAGTGCTAATGATTTGTCTACATTGATTTTGTATCCTGAAACTTTACTGAATCTATTTATCAGAGCTAGGAGTTTTTTGGATGAGACTTTAGGGTTTTATAGGTATACGATCATATCATCAGCAAACAGCAACGGTTTGACTTCCTCTTTACTGGTTTAAATGACCTTTATTTCTTTCTCTTGTCTGATTGCTCTGGCTAGGACTACCAGTACAATGTTGAATAGCAGTGGTGAAAGTCAGCATCCTTGTTTCACTTCTCAGCAGGAATGCTTTTAACTTTTCCCTATTCTGCATAATGTTCACTGTGGGTTTGTCATAGATGGCTTTTATTACCTTGAGGTATGTTTCTTCTACGCCAATTTTGCTGAGGGTTTTAATCATAAAATGATGCTGAATTTTCTCAAATGCTTTTTCTGCAACTATTGAAATGATCATGTGATTTTTGTTTTAAATGATGTTTATGTGATGTATCACATTTATTGACTTGCATATGTTAAACCATCCCTGCATTTCTGGTATGAAACCCACTTGATCATTGTGTGTTATCTTTTTGATAAGCTGTTAGATTTGGTTAGCTAGTATTTTGTCGAGGATTTTTGCATCTATGTTCCTCAGGGATATTGTTCTATAGTTTTTCTTTTTTGTTATGTCCTTTCCTGGTTTTGGTATTAAGGTGATACTGGCTTTATAGAATGATTTAGGGAGGATCCCCTCTTTCTCCGTATTTTGGAATAGTGTCAATAGGATTGGTACCAATTCTTCTTTGAATGTCTGATAGAATTCAGCTGTGAATTTCTCTGGTCCTGGACTTTTTTTTGTTGGCAGTTTTTAAATTATCATTTCTATCTTTCTGTTTGTTATTAATCTGTTCAGAGTTTCTGTTTCTTCCTGGTTTAATCTAGGAGGGTTGTATACTTCCAGAAATTTATACATCTCCTCTAAGTTTTCTAGTTTGTGTGCATAAAGATGTTCATAGTAGGCTGAATGATCTTTTGTATTTCTGTAGTATCAGTTGTAATATCTCCCATTTCGTTTCTATTGAACTTATTGGATCTTCTCTCTACTTTTCTTTGTTAATCTCAGTAATTGCCTATCAGTTTCATTTATCCTTCAAAGAACCAGCTTTTTGTTTCATTTATCTTTGTATTTTTTGTTTCAATTTAATTTAGTTCTGCTCTGATCTTTATTATTTATTTTATATTCTGCTGGGTTTGGGTTTGATTTGTTCTTTTTTCTCTACTTCCTTGAGGTGTGACCTTAAATTGTCTATTTGTGCTCTTTCAGACTTTTTGATATAGGCATTTAATACTATGAACTTTCCTCTTGCTACTGCTTTTGCCATATCCCAGTGGTTTTCATAGGTTGTGTCACTATTATCGTTCAGTTCAAATAAATTTTTAATTTCCATCTTGATTTCATTGTTGACCCAGAGATCATTCAGGAGCAGATGATTTAATTTTCATGTATTTGTATGGCTTAGAGTGTTCCTTTTGGAGTTAATTTCCAGTTTTATTCCACTGTGGTCTGAGAGGGTACTTGATATAATTTCTATTTTCTTAAATTTATTGAGACTTGTTTTGTAGCCTCTCATGTGATCTATCTTGGAGAATGTTCTATTGCCTGATGGAAAGAATGTCTATTCTGCAGTTGTTGGGTAGAATGTTCTGTAAACATCTTTTAAGTTCATTTGTTCTAGGGCATAGATGAAGTTCAGTTTCTTTGTTGACTTTCTGTCTTGATGACCTGCCTAGTCTGTCAGCAGAGTATCAACATCCCCCACTATTATCGTGTCGCCATCTATCTCATTTCTTAGGTCTAGTAATAATTGTTTTATAAATTTGGAAGCTCCAGTGTTAGGTGCATATATATTGAGGATTGTGACATTTTCATGTTGGACTGATCCTTTTATCATTATATAATATCCCTCTTTGTCTTTTTTTAACTGTCATTGAGGTCCTGCTTGCTTTTGATTTCCATTTTCATGAAATACCTTTTTCCACCCTTTTACCTTAAGTTTATTTGAGTCCTTATGTGTTAGGTGAGCCTCTTGAAGACAGCAGATACTTAATTGATGGATTTTTTTTTCATTCTGCCATAAGTGGAGCATTTAGGCTATTTACATTCAACGTTAATATTGAGATGTGAGGTACCATTTTATTCATCGTGTTAGTTGTTGCCTGAATATCTTGTGGGTTTTGTGTGTGTGTGTGTTGTTGTTTTATAGACCTTGTGAGATTTATGCTTTAAGGAGGTTCTATTTTGGTGTATTTTAAGGCTTGTTTCAAGATTTAGAACTCATTTTAGCAGTTCTTGTAGTGCTGACTTGGTAGTGGTGAATGCTCTTCACACATTTGTCTGAAAACGACTTTACCTCTCCTTTGTTTATGAAGCTTAATTTTGCTGGATATGGAATTCTTGATTGGTAATTATTTTGTTTAAGGAAGCTAAAGATAGGACCCCAATCCCTTCTGGCTTGTAGGGTTTCTGCTGAGAAATCTGCTGTAAATCTGATATGTTTTCCTTTATAGGCTACCTGATTCTTTTGCCTCACAGCTCGTATGATTCTTTCCTTCATCTTGACTTTAGAGAACCTGATGACTATGTGCCTAGGTGGTGATATTTTTGTGATGAATTTCCCAAGTGTTCTTTGATCTTCTTATATTTGGATGTCTCTATCTCTAGCAAGGCCACGGAGGTTTTCTTCGATTATTCCCTAAAATGAGTTTTCCGAAGTTTTAGATTTCTATTCTGCCTCAGGAACACCAATTATTCTTAGGTTTGGCCATTTAACACCATCCTAAAATTTGTGGAGGCTTTGTGCTTTTTTTGTTGTTCTTGTTCTTTTTTCTTTGTCTTTGTCTGATTGATTAGGAAGCTTTGTCTTTGAGCTCTGAAGTTCTTTCTTCTACCTGTCCTAGTCTATTATTGACACTTTCCAGTGCATTTTGTATTTCTCTGAGTTTGTCTTTCATATCCAGAAGTTGTGATAATATTTTTATGATATCCGTTTCTCTGGAGAATTTTTCATCTATAGCCTGTATTGTTTGTTTTTTTAAATTTCTTTAAGTTGGTTTTCACCTTTCTCTGGTATCTCCTTGAGTAGCTTAATAATCAATCTTCTGAATTCTTTATCTGGCAATTCAGAGATTTCTTCTTGGTTTGGATCCATTGCTGGGGAGCCAGTGTGGTCTTTGGGGGTGTAATAGAACCTTATTTTGTCATATTATCAGAATTACTTTTCTGGTTCCCTCTCATTTGGATAGACTGTTTCAGTGGAAAGATCTGGAACTCAAGGGCTGCTGTTCAGATTAATTTGTCCCACAGGGTGATCCCTTGATGTGGTGCTCTCCCCCTTCTAGGAATGGGGCTTCCTGAGAACTGGACTGCAGTGATTGTTATTACTCTTCTGGGTCTGGTCACCCAGCAGGGCTACCAGGCTCCAGGCTGGTGCTGGATATTGGTCTGTCAAGTGTCCTGTGATGTGATCCATTTTCAGGTCTCTCAGCTGTCGATACCAGCATTTGCTCTGGTGGAGGTGGCAGGGGAGTGAAGTGGATTGTAAGAGTCCTTGGTGTAGATACGTTTCACGTGCTGGCTTTCTCGAATGCTGGTTATGCTAGCAGTGAACAGACTGAGAACCTCTGGTTAGCCAGGATGTTGCAGTCAGTGGAATTAGCTGTTGTTTTCTCCTTCCTTGGAGTAGGGTTATTTTTTCATGAGTTATTTTTGAGTACTTCCTTGGAGTAGGGTTATTTTGTCAGGTTATTTTGTCATGAGTTGCCATAATATCCTGAGTTGGTTGGCCTCCAGCCAGGAGGTATTGCTTTCAAGAGAGCACCAGCTGCAGTAGTGGAAGGGGGATATAAGCTTGCCCTAAGTTGGCCAGAATAAGTATTTGGGTTTCTCAGGTGATGGGCAAGGCCATAAAGCTCCCAAGAGTTTATGTCTTTTGTGATTGGCTACTAGGCGGGTAGAGAAGTACCATCAGGTGGGAGCAGGGTTAGGCCAGTCTGAGCTCAGACTCTCTCCTTGGGCAGGGCTTGCCACACTCCTGTGGGGGAGTGGGTGTGGTTCTTGGGCCAATGGGGTTATGTTCCAGAGGGCATTTTGTTCCATAATACCCTCTGTCATCAGGGAAGCAGGGGAAAGCCGGTAGCATTAGGTCTTACCCAGCTCCCATGCAGAGGTCGGTTTTGCCCCTGACAAAGTGCCCCACTAACAGCACTGAGTTTGTCTCCAGGTAGCCTGTGCTCAGCATTCAGACCTTGCCCCAGGCTATAAGCTTCCCTGCTGAGAAAGCAAGCAAGGCTTTCAGGCCTCACCCCTCCCTGCCTTCAAACACTGTTGGCCTTGGCTCCTGTGCTACTCTCTGCAACAGTTCCGTTGCACCCTCAGATTCTGCTTTAAAGAGTTTTCATTCAGTCAAAATTATTACAAAGTTCAGTTGGAATCTTTTTTCAACCTGTGACCCCTCCCAGATTCTGCTGGCTGCCTTCCCTGAGGGCCCTAGTGAGATACAGTCAGGGATGGCTTCCCTTGGCTTGAGCTGGAGAATGGGAGTGCCTACAATGCTCTTCCTGCTGCTGCTTCTACTTTTATATTTCACACTAAATCAGTTTCAGCTCTAGGTAAGGTTAAATCCTTCTCCTGTAATCTGGATTTTCAGGGTCCCCAGTGGGGATGTGTGTCCGGAGGCAGGTGTTCCCCCTCACACACTTTGGGAACTTAGTTTTTTGCTGTCTTGCAGAATTTGTAGCAGCATGCCGTTTCTGTCAAAGGATCTATGAAATCCTTATGTTTTCCTGGTACTTTACTGTAGTGGTTCTTGGAGCAAAAGTCCATGGTGTGAGTCTCCACAGACTGTTCTGTCCAAGTGGAAGCCCCTTCCCTGCTACCATTCCCAGCCTCTGCTAACCACCATTCAGTTTATGCTCTATCTCCATGAGATCAATTTTTTTTTTAGCTTCCACATATGAGTTGGAACATGCAACATTTGTCTTTCTGTGTCTGGCTTATTTCACTTAATATAATATTCTCCCTTTCTATCCTTGTTGTTGCAAATATAAGATTTCATTCTTCTTATGGTGGAATAATATTCCATTGTGTATAATATACTACATTTTCTTTATCCAGTCATCTGTTGGTGGATACTTACGTTGATTCTGTATCTTGGCTATTGTGAGTAGCACTACAATAAACATGAGAATGCAGATTATCTCTCTGATATACTGATTTTCTTTCTTTGGGATATATACGCAGCAGTGGGATTGCTAAATCATATGGTAGTTCTATTTTTATTTTTTTGAGGAAACTCCATACTTTTTTTCATATTAGCTGTATTGATTTACATTCCCACCAATAAATCACCCTTTCTCTGTGTTCTCACCAGCATTTGTTATTTTCTGTCTTTTTAATAATGATCATTCTAATGAGATGATATCTCATTCTGGTTTTGATTTGCATTTCCCTGATGACTAGCAATGTTGAACATTTCCTCATTTATTTATTGGCCACTTGTATGTCTCCCTTTGAGAAATGTCTACTAATTAATGTCTGATATAAAAGGAGAAAGGAAACTGGTCTTTATTAAGTTCCTATTATATTCTAGGTATCATTTTATTTATTCCTACAGCAACCTTATGATGCTGATGGTAACATGATTCTATAGATTAAGAAATAGTTTACATCTCTAGTAAAGTGCAGAACTGGATTTCAAATCTGCACTCTACTTCCAGTTCTGCACATTTTAACTTTTTTAAAGTTGTGTTTAACATATGATAAATATGAAAATATGTGTACAGCTTAAACAATGATGATAAAACAAACCCTATTAAGGATATTAAATAGAACATTGGAAGCCCCTTGTGTGTCTCTCTCTAATTGTGTCTACCTCCTCCCTCTCTGCATTTAGAGGTAAACGTTCTTTTGTTTTTGCCATGCTTTTACCATCTATATATATACTCCTACAATATCTGGTACTTTGCGTGTTTTGTAAATTCATGTAAATGGAATTCTACTATACATATTCTACTATACATATTCTTCAGTGGTTGCATCCTGAGTAAATATCTTCGATGAGAGAGTTGGGGGGACCTCATTCCCTTTAACCAGTCAGCCCTCTGCAGGTTGCACTCTGGTTATGGAGCTGAGCCTGTTTCTTTCATGCACACCCTTATCTTAATATTGTATGTTCTTAGAGCCTTTTGAGCCCCAGAAGTTGTTTATAATTTTTTATTGTATGCTTATTTTTATCTACAAGTATTTATTAGCCTATCATAACTCAATACAAAATTATTTTCACATATTAAAAATATTCTAATCCTCCCAGAAAGGATTTTGCTCCTTTTTCTAAATTCTTATTTATACTTTGCATATACCTCTACTTCTATTACAACTCTTAATGTAATAATTTTTATTTTAAAGGACCATCTGCCATAATAAATCATGAATTCATTGGAAACAGGGACTCTGTCTTACTGATAATTGTATACTTAGGGCCTAATATTGTGCTGTTAATTGAGCCTTATACATAGTAGAAAATTAATAAAATGTCAGATGAAAAATGAACAAACAGATGAATTAAGTGATTAAACACTAGCTGACAGATGGCAGAATGCAAATATCACAGCATTCTAATTCTGTACCTCCAATCAGTGTAGACACTTAAAATCTTTCACTTTGAATTCTAAAAGAGCAGTTTCAGATATTGAAGGCAGTTTGAAATCATTGTATCAATAAGGATTATTTCAGTAAGTGATGGAAACCCGGCTTAAACAGGCTTACATAAATATATGAAAACTTCAGGGATTCAATCACAACTGAATTCAGGACTCTAAACAATTTCAGAAGAGCCCAGTCACTCCAACTCTCTCCATTTGGTAATTCATTGATTTCATTCTCAGGCTGTCCCCTGGATGGTTTCCCACTGTTCAGGTTTACCTCATTCTTAATGCTATTCCCAGCAGTGCCACTGAAGTTTGAAATGTGCTTCAGCTGGGCTGAATTGGGTCCCTTACTCATTCCTGGACCAGTCATTTTTTTCTGGGGATGTACAATATACTGACTGACTTAGATCTCTGTCACATGTTCACAGTTACAGTCGGAGGTGGAGTCACCTCCCCTCAAACAACATGCACTAAGGGTGAAGAGAGTTTTTCCTTAAGGAAAATTAGGGTGCTTTTGCCTGAAAAAGGATTAACATATATTGGACTGGCATAAGACACAATGTGCCCATTTCCTTAACCTAATCCATATCTTACTTTTAAAAATAAGAAAGCTGCATTAAAAAGTTAAGTTATTGCCTAAAGTAATACAGTTTCTTGAATGGTGCTGTTTATGTAATAAGCTTACAATGCTATATTATAGACTTTTAAACTGACAGAGAGTTTTTTGTGTGTGTTAAAGTATAGAAAGCATAGAGCAAAATATAACATGAAGGAAAGATTCCCATGTAGTTTGTCACTCTGTTGCATTTCAGAACAAGATAAAAGTGACCTGAGTAGATTTGCTCTTTGGTATAGTTATTTAAAAATTATGTAAGTACAGTTAAAAATTAGATAAAACTTCTTAATGGTTATAAAATGACTAAAAGCAATCATTCAAAATATAATTCTAAAAAGAGACTTAGAACTTTGCTGGCATCTTGCATAATTAGGAGAACAGAACTTATTAAGATAATATTGCCATGTTGAATAGATGTTGTATAGTGCTTTCTGATTTAAGACTTTTTAAAAATAGTTAACTTTGAAAGGATTTTCATTCAGAGAGCAATTGATTTTTAACATGTATTTTGTTTAACAAAATACTTTTTTAGTCTTGAAATTTCTATTCAAATTCACACTCACTTTCTTCTGCAAATTCCTCTTCTCTTTTTATCATCTTGTATCAAAAAGGAAAATAAGTTGAAGAATATTCTTCAACTAATGAGTAATGAAGAACTAATGCGTTCTTCAGCTAACAAATACCGAGTTCCAGACTCTGCAGATCTCTTAATAGATATTAAAACACTGTTTGTTTCCTCCATCTGTTTTCAGACTTTGTGAACACTCTATTATGTTTACTGTACTCCCATCAGTTTAACAATTGGACCCATTGCTTCCACTTTAGAAATACTTTTTCTGAAAAGGTGTCTGGAGGTTGAAGAATAAACTACTGAGCAGATTATTTGAATATTAACTTACTGTTTAAAAGTAAGTTTATCCTATATTTTTAGATGCCCTGTAGTTTTCTGTTTGCCTATACCACAACCCATTTTGAGAACTTCTTAATGGGAAATGAATGGTTTCAAAGAGTATTGTCCATCTCCACATTAATGCTGATTTATCAAAATGTCAGTTGATCTGAAATTTCTATTGTGTGCATTTATATTGCTTTTATAGGGAATCCTTGGAAATAGAGGACCTCCTGGACCTCCTGGTCTCAAAGGAACTCAGGTATTGAAGAACTGATATCCAGTCAGCTTCAGCAAGGTTTTTAGTTAAAATTTTCCCTTTTTATTTATTGTGGGCCTTCAGTTTTCACTTAAACACCATCAGATTTCCAGTTACCATTTTATTTATTTATTTAGACAGTCTTGCTGTCTTGCCCAGGATGGAGTGCTATCTTGGCTCACTGCAGCCTCGATCTCCTGGGCTCCAGCAATCCTCCTACCTCAGCCTCCCAAGTAGCTGGGACTACAGGTGCACCACCATGCCTGGCTAATTTTTGTATTTTTTGTAAAGACACAGTTTTGCTATGTTACCCAGGCTGGCTGAACTTCTGGCCTCAAGCAGTCCTCCCACCTAAACATCCCAGAGTGCTGGGATTACAGGTATGAGCCACTGTGCCCAGCCTTCAAGTTAACACTTTATTTTGCCGGTTATGGAACAGAATTAAGAATCATTTTACAGTGTTCTGAATTCATTAAATGATTTATGTTAGTGGTCTCCAATGGAATGTCTGAAGAATCTGAACCCAGAATCTCACTCATATATACTAGAATTTATATTTACTATTTGTGACTACTTAATATTTTTGAACCAATAAATTATATTTCAATTGAATTGCAAATTGAGAAAAATATTTACCAAATAAATAACATATACTATATGAGTCTAGGGAGGTCTGTATGTATTATTCAGAAAACAATCAACTATTTTTAAAGGTAAATCAGTATATTTAGTAAATATGTCTGTAAATGGAGTAAAACACTTACTGCTTTTTTATTCTTTTAGAGAATTATGAATAAAAGCTTTTAATTTTTTTCTATGTTCATCTTCAGTCTCTATCCACCCATATAGTTTTTGGTCCCTACACGAATGCACCAGGTTCACACAAAAAAACTAAAGTGTTGTGGGGTGATGGAGTTCAAAGTACAAGAAAATAACAGCATTATTTTCATCACATCTCAGAATGAGCTTCACATTTTAGAATAAATAGAGAAAATAAGAGTTTACATTTTTAAATACTCATTTTAGGCCATAATATGTTCTGATTTTTTTTTAAGGGAGAAGAAGGACCAATTGGACCCTTTGGGGAACTGGGGCCAAGAGTAGGTATCGTATAAATAATTTTCCATAAGTGCTTTTCTTGAAAATAGCTGTTCTATAAATGTTTTTAACATCATAACATTTTACATTATAGTAAAGGACAAAAATGAAAACAAACTATACTCATAAAATGCCCCAAAATAAAATAGGCCAATAACTGGAAGTCTCAAATATATTTTTAATGATGTTATGCCTACTACATAGTTACTTGTTATTTCAGTGGTCTGTAGACTTAGTAATTTGTGCAAATTATTTATAAATTTCTCAAAATGTAATAGGAAGCTAAATACTTTAGCCATTTTAGTAATATTCTGAGATTTCCTGTTTTCTAAATGTGTTAGTAAAATTATGGAAGGCTAATAAGATGTATTTTCTGCCAGTTTTTTCATCAGATAATACCATGGGTAATATGTGAATTATTTGTTTTCAAGTTCTAGAAATGAATTATTTAAACATTTTTTGTATACATGACCAAAGTTTACCTTATGAAATAATTAAGGTATATGTGTTACATTTATTTTAAGAGGCATTAGACTCACATGAAATACATCTCATTTCTTTTCTTGACAACATCATAAAGTACTGGTTCTTCTTTTTTTTTTTTTTTTTTTTTTTTTTTTTGAGACGAAGTCTCACTCTGTCATCCAGGCTGGAGTGCAGTGGCGTGATCTCGACTCACTGCAACCTCCTCCTCCTGGGTTCAAGCAATTCTCCTGCCTCAGCCTCCTGAGTAGCTAGAATTACAGGCGTGTGCCACCATGCCCTGCTAATTTTTGTATTTTTAGTAGAGATGGGGTTTCACCATGTTGACCAGGCTGGTCTTGAACTCCTGGCCTCAGGTGATCCACCCACCTTGGCCTCCCAAAGTGCTGGGATTACAGGAGTGAGCCACCATGCCTGGCCAAAGTACTGGTTCTTAAAATACTTTTACATTTAAAAAGACTGTGATTATTTCTTTCACATTTTTGCCTTACTAGCACATATATTGCTACTATCCCATTGGAGGAAAAAAAGAGTTTTCATTTTATTTTTTGTGAGAATTATATAACAGAATAACTGGTATTTGAGCCCAATAAAATTGATCTTATTTAAAATTTACTTCCTTCGAAAACAGGAGAACCATATTCATCTCTGGTCTACACAGTCTTAATATTAATTATTATTGTTGTTGCTATTTGTTGAATATCAATTTGGGACCTACTATTGCTATAAGTATATGAATCATCTTTAATCCTGAAAACAACTCTGCAAGATATCGTTCCTATTTTTAGATGTGAAAATAAGGTTTTAATATTACATGTTCAAGTATAACACTCTCAAAATCAATACAATATGATAGAATTTAAGTAGGACAGGAAGTTATGATTCTGTTACTGATACTCTGAATCACTTGATTTCAAAGACTTTGAAAATGTGCTGATACCAGATTCCAGTGAGATTCTTTCCATAATGTAAATATGTATAACTCTATCTTAATATACTACACAGTGCTTGAAAGAGTATTATTAAAGATGAAAGGAATGTCTCACTAAGGCTCTTACCAACCAGTGGAAATAAAAATAGAATTGGTTTTGTAAATATCATAGAAAAAATCTAATAATTCAGGTTCTTAACTATATTTCTTGTTCTGTATATCTAAATTAATTAGAGAACAATTGATATTTAATAATAATAGGATGGTTTTCAGTTCTTTGCTTTGCTTTTTGCTTGTTAGGATATGATTCGATAATTTAGAGCAGGCATAAGCAAAAATTAGAATGTTTTGACTAGAAGTCTCAAATACAGTTGTAAGTGGCTAAAGTTTTGGATGTAGTAAAAACAGAATGTGAGCCAGAGGGTTGTTCTGTTTCACTTTAAGAAGAAAAAATATAAAAGCATGTCTTAATTGACAACAGCAATAAAATCCAATATAACAGGGGTCCCCAACCCCCAGGCCATGGACTGGGAGTGAGCATTACCACTTGTATTAGTCAAGGTTCTCTAGAGGGACAGAACTAATAGGATATATATAAAGGGGAGTTTATTAAGTATTAATTTACACGATCACAAGGTCCCACAATGGGCTCTCTGCAAGCTGAGGAGCAAGGAGAACCAGTCTGAGTCCCAAAACTAAAGAACTTGGAGTCCAATGATCAAAGGCAGAGAAACATCCAGCATGGGAGAAAGATGTAGGCTGGGAGGCTAGGGCAGTCTCTCCTTTTCACATGTTTCTGCCTGCTTTATATTCACTGGCAGCTTATTAGATTGTGCCCACCAGATTAAGAGTGGATCTGCCTTCCCCAGCCCACTGACTCAAATGTTAATCTCTTTTGGCAACACTCTCACAGACACACCCAGGATCAATACTTTGTATCCTTCAGTCCAATCAAGTTGACACTAAGTATTGACCATCTAACTGCCTGAGCTTCACCTCCTGTCAGATGAGCAGCAGTATCAGATTCTCATAGGAGCGCAAGGGATCTAGGTTGCGTGGTCTTTATGAGAATCTAATGCCTGATGATCTTCTCAGGTGGACCAGTTTCATCCTGAAACCATATCCTGCCACCTCATCTGTGGACTTGCTCTCCCCCAGTGATCTTGTACTCTGTTCTTTTCAGCTACTCACTGCTACAGTCATACCCTTTACTTTGTCGTTACCAGTGATAGCAACCTCTCATTTTCAATTTTAAACTTCTCATTCCCCAACCACCATCTTTCTTTCTAATACATTTTCTCTTACTATCCAGTCTAATAGCCCCAATAGGAATGTCAATGCATTGATTCTGCTGCTTTTCCATTGTGTCTTGTCTCCTTTATGATCCCAAATTCCTCATCCTGCTTAAAACATTATATTATTCCTTTGATTACATTCTGAATTTTATCTTCAAACCTATTTATTCTTTTGCTTTTCTAAATTATTACTTTATACTGTCTGTTTCTTCAAACTCCGTTCAGTTATCTCTCATCCTTATTCTTAGCCTTTGCCTTGCATCCTACTTCCCTGAGAAGATTGAAGTAACCAGAAGAGAACTTACAGTTTTCTGCCATTGCATCTGCCCACCTTCTTCTATCTATACTCTGCTTTCTTTCCTGTTGTTGTGGATGAACAGGCCATTTTTCAAGCTAAGGAAAACTTCCACTTGTTTACTACATACCCTGTCCTTTTGACTACTCAAGATAATTGGTCCAACAATTCCCTCTGTCTCTCCTACATATTCTTTTCTCTATACAGAATCATTCCTATCAGCATATAAAGCTGATGTTATTCTTCTAGCTTAAAAACAAAAACAAAACCTTTCTGGTGTCAGTTTCTCTCCCAGGTGTTACTCTATTTTTTCTTTCCCTTTTCAGTAAAATTCCTCAAAAGTGTTGTCTATACATGCTCTTTCAGTTTTTCTCTTCCCTCTATCTGCTTAAACCACATTTGTTCCCACCACTACAATACAAATGATCTGATAAATACGATCAGTCGTTTCTGTATTGCTGGATCCAATTATCATTTCTCAATCTTCAAAATCCTCTTATTACTCAATACTTCTATTTTTCAGAATTTGACAAGATCCCTTTCTCCTCCTAGAAACAATTTCTTTACTTCCATGATTTTCTTCCTTTCTGGCATCAAATTAAATATTTTTCTAATTTCTTCAAATTCTAAGTTTTGGAGTACCCCAAAGCTTGGCCTGTGGATTTCTCATTTCTATCTATACTCACTGGCTAAATGAGGTCATCCAGCCTAGGACTTTAAATACCATCAAAATGCTGGTGGTTTCTAAGATTATTTCTTCCTATCAGATCTTTCTACTGATTAGAAAGAATTTAACTGATCCAGTTAAATTCTGAATTTGTATAAATAACTACCACAAGATCTCTCCATTTAGATGTCTAACAAGCATATCAAACTAACATGTCCAAAACTTAGCTTTTTCTTTACCCTCCAAACCTGTTTTCAGTCTTCTTCATTTCATTTGGTCTGCTACTCTTACATTAAAAACCTGAGATTCATTTTTGAGTCTTCTCTTTCTCCCACGTTTCACACATGACCCACCAGCAGTTCCTGGAAGCTCTACCTTCATATTATACCCAGAATCTTACCACTCTGCTACCACCCTGATTCACACCCCCATCATCTCTCACTTGGATTATTGTACTAGACGCTTATTCGGACTGTCTTCTTCTACCCTGGAATCAAAGTGATCCTGTTAAAACTTAGATCTTATCAGTTTTCTCCTTAAAGCTTGTCTAAGGCTTCCTGTCTCACTCAGATAAAAGTCAAAGTCCTAACTGCAACCTACAAGGCCCTACATGACCTGACTTCTCATCCCCCATTTCCTTCTTTGACCTCATCACTTTACTGGTCTTCTCCTCTCAATTCTTCAGCTTCTCCTGGTTCCTCCAACATGCTACACACAGTTTAGCTGTAGTGCCTGTGCACAGGCCCTTTTCCTCTGCCTGGAATACTTTTCCTTCAGATAACCATTTAACTTGTCCCTTTCTTTAGGTCTTTTCTGAAATGCCACCAAACTGCCAACTCCCCCAGGGAATGGCACTCTCTGGGGAAGTTTGTTGAGGGTCAAGGGTCACACTCTTCACAGAACCCTGGGATCTCTCTTCTCTCCCTAGGCCTGAGGAAATAGCCTCTCTCTCTCTCTCTCTCTCATTGTCATCAAAGACAAGTCACTTCTTACCTTCAGACTCTCTGAAAACTAAAGTAAGAATACAAGTAATCTGCAAAGAATTTTTCGGTGAGGGCTTCTTTCCTGGAATCTTGTGAACACTTTCAATAAAACTCCCACAACAGTTTATATATCCCTTCCCTGCTTGATTTGTTGCCTTTCATATTACCACTACCTAACATACTATATATTTTACTTATTTTTTAAAATGTTGTTATTCTCACTAAAATATAAGCTCTATGAGGGTAGGTATATTCAGTGCAATCTTCGATCCTCTGCATCTAGAACTGTTCATGGCACATAGTAGACAGTTGGATATTTGTAGAATGAATGGCAAATGAGTATGATGAAATACATTTATCAAATAATTTTAAAGTATTTAATTTTATAAGAATAGTCTAAATTTCATATATCTTAGGAAACTTTCAAAAATGAGAATGACTAAATATATATACTTTCTTCTTTTATTCTGTTCTCTTCTAGGGAAAACCAGGTCAAAAGGGGTATGCAGGTGAACCAGGACCAGAAGGCTTAAAGGTAAAGCAACTGACTTTATTATCAGTTTTAAAATATAATTTTCAGAAAGATAAAATTATGACTTTCATACAAATGTGAAATGAACACATCAACTTAAAAAGAACCAGTGAGATGTTAAAACTGTTACAAAGAGCAACTGAGAATCTATATCTTTATATCTATATCTATTTATATGCAGGTTGAGTATCCCCTATCTGAAATGCATGGGACCAGAAGTGTTTCAGATTTCAGATTTTTTTGGAGTTTTAAATATTTGCATTATACATGCTTACAAGTTAACCATCCCAAATCCAAAAATCTGAAATTCAAAATGCTCCAATGAGCATTTCCTTTCAGTGTCATGCTGGTACTCAAAAAGTTTCAGATTTTGGAACATTTATGATTTCAGATCTTCAGATTTCAGATGCTCAATCTGTGTATCTGCGATTATGTCTGCATCTGTATCTATATCTATGTATGTGATTTAATAAAGAAATGTTAGGATAAGATTTGTGTGTCACATACAGGGCAATAAACCATAACTTCTGGGGTTATCAATTCTACTGGGTAGAAATCTGCAAGTTTCTATAACTTTACTAAGTCTGGATCTTTTAATCACTAGTAAACAGTGAGTCTAAATATATTCACTAGATAATCACTGGGTAACCTTCATCACTTTATGATATTAAAAAGATATATCTCTCACTATTTACTTTATTTCCAAGGTCTTGGATAATTTTTATAACACCAACAAATATAAAGTAATGCAATGGTTTATTACATACAGAATTGAGACCTGAAAGAAACTAGCTTATAAGAATTGGTAAGTTTTGCAAATTTAAAATTTAACTATGAATTGACATAGTCACAGCATTATTACTAAGTTTCCTAAAGCTATTTTTTTTTATATTAAACGTATCATTTTTATGATGCCGGAACCTAAGGAAAAGCTAAACAACACTTTTCAAGCTTGATAAAGAAATATGAGCTGAAGTATTTTTTAATGTATCAGTATGTATGAGGCTAAAGTTATCCTGGGGCAGAATATGTGTACCTGACTCTTTCTCAAGTTACATATAAAAGTCCTCTGAAAAATAGGATTGTAGTATTTATGAACAAAAGGTTTAATCAATTCTCCTTTACTGGGATTAACAATTCTCCTTTACTAGACTGCCAAATAGCGCTAGGAAATCCAACTGTGAGCTACCATCCAGTGAAACTGGCAAGAAACGGAATCTCAGTTATTTATATACTTTCTCTCCCTAGAATCACACCAAAACCTAGGTGGCTTCTGTGTTACCTAGTAAACACAGGAAATTTTGTAATGTTCATTCCTCCCTAGCTGTCACTGAAATTTGCGTTTCAATGCATCATGTAGCTATTAACTGGGACCTGGCACTGCCTGGGGGAGTTGGTTAAGGGACACACTCTTCACAGAACCCTAGATCTGTGTTTTCTTTCTAGGCCTGGGGAAATAGCTTCTCTCTCTCTCTTTCATTGTCGTCAAAGACAAGTAACTTCTTACCTTCAGACTCTGAAAACTAAAGTAAGAATGCAAGTAATCTGCAAACAGCTTTTGCTTTTTGACTATTAACACAAACCTCCCTTAAAACTAAGTAGCACAAAGGGTTCATCTTTTTTGGAATTTAAGAAGGGTAACTTATGGGTAAGGAGGGAAAAATACTAGAAAACTAAGAATCCATATATTATTCCTCCATAAATTTTCCATAAATGCCGTCTAATGAACTGCCTGGTAAAATTATTAAAACCCACTGCTGTGCTTCACTCTCTACTATTTATCTAAATACATACAGAAACTGAAAAGAAAATTTGTGTAGACTTTGAAAGTTTATTTCAGTGATCACTCATGATGAATATTAGGTTTCAGTGCTTAAAATCACCACTATCCAAAAGAAATGCAACATGAACAGCAAATATGAGCCACATCAGACAGTGAAAAGAAAGAAGTAAAATTTATTAATTTAATAGTATATTTTATTTAACCCAAGATATCCAAATATTATATCCTTTCAACATGTAATCAATATTGAAATTATTAATGAGATGTTTTCTATTCTTGTTTTGTAGAAAGTCTTTGAAGTCTGATGTATTTTTTATACTTATATCACTTTTCAATTCAGACCAGCCTATTTCAAATACTCAGTAGCCACATGTCATTATTGGCTACAATATTGTTCAGTATCTTAACATCTTACTGTTCTACACTGGAATATAATTATTACTATTTAGACAGTAATTGATTAATTTTAGACATAACATTTAATCTGTTTCTGTACACTAAATGTATATTGCTATTAGAGTCAGTCTCTGTGGTACTTTGAACTTAATCTTTTACCTTTCGTTAATCTATACCTTTGCCGATGCCATTCCTTACCACTAAAAATGACCCTTTCTCATTACCAGTGTTAAGTGTCACATATTTTTCAGGGCCCCACTTACAGTTTCATAATCCATTATTTGAAATCATTAATGTTTGGATTTTTGAAAAGTAATATGTTGCATATACTGTATTTTATTTACCACTACCAGAAGGGTGTGGGACAGCATACCATAATTAGATATATTAATATTTCTGTAGTGAAATGTGAGGATGTTCAGGTTAATTGGAATAAATCAAGACTATAAATGGCCTTATTCAGAACAAAATAAGCTTTGCTGCCAAATCAATCCAAGTTAGGTCAAGTTTGCCACCAAATGAGTTGTGAAAAACTGAGTTTTCAGAGATTTATGGATTGCAAAATTTTGTTTCAGAGGTTATGAACATGCATTACTTCTCCAGTGATGTCAGCTCTAGCTGCTCCAGTTTACAAGGTGCCTGCTCCTAAGACCTCCTTTAGTACTTAACCTGTGGCATGTATTCTGTTCTATTTGAGCAAATAGAACATCCCTGTGGGAAAGACTTTAATTTTATTCTTCTTGATATCTTTCACAGTGCTTACTACTCTGCCTTTTACAGAGTACATCTCAATCAAGATTTTATTTTTAAAAATTTTATTTATAAAAGTGATTAAAAGTCACGAATAGGAGAATATTTTTTAAGAAAATAGATTATTACCTGATGTGGTTTGGATTTGTGTCCCTGCCCAACTCTCATGTCAAACTGGAGGAGGGACCTAGTGGGAAGCGATTGGCTCATTGGGGCGGATTTCCGCCTTGCTATTCTTGTGATAGCGAGTGAGTTCTCACAAGATCTGACAGTTTAAACATGTGTGGCACTCCACCCTTTGCTCTCACTCTCTCCTGCTCCAACATGTGAAGTTGTGCTTGCTTCCCCTTTACCTTCCACCATGATTGTAAGTTTCCTGAGGCCTCCCAGTCATGCTGGTGTTAAACCGTGGAACTGTGAGTTAATTAAACCTCTTTTCTTCATAAATTACCCAGTCTCAGGTAGTTCTTTATAGCAGTGTAAGAACAGACTGATACATTACTATTTGAATGAAAATAGAGGGTAGGCCACATTTCATAGAAATACTATAACAGAGTTTTTAAAAAATTTTATGTTAAGTTCTGGGGTACATGTGCAGGATGTGCAGATTTGCCATATAGGTAAACGTGTGCCATGGTGGTTTGCTCCACTTATAACAAAGTTTTAAGTAACTGAAATTTCCTTTGCCTTTTTCTAGGTTATGACTAGATAGTTACATTAAAAATGAAAACTGAAACTGTCATGAATAATCTAGTTTGAAAAATAACTGTTTTTGCAACTTTATATTCTTTTTCGACAGGGAGAAGTAGGAGATCAAGGAAATATTGGAAAAATTGGTGAAACAGTAAGCTTATTTTATGCTCTTATTTTTTTAATCAACTGTAAGCATTTTTAGGAATCATATTAGCCATGATTATGTTTGCTATAATCAAGTTACACAGAATCAGAATAATTCTTATCCACTACAAATTTAAACTTACTTGTGATGTTTCTGCTGACAAATAAAACCTATTGTACAAAAGAGAAGTGAGAGAAAACACAATTGATAACATTTTCATCCAATATAAACTATATTTGTGACCTCAGAAACATTGTTTCTAATATTTGATTTTTAATTTTATTCTGATAGCTTCAATCTAATTTGACCTTAACATTTTTCACTATTTTATTTATTTATTTATTTATTTATTTATTTATTGTTTGAGATGGAGTCTTGCTCTGTCACCCAGGCTGGAGCTCAGTGGCATTATCTTGGCTCACTGCATCCTCTGCCTCCCGGGTTCAAGCGATTCTCCTGCCTCAGCCTCCTGGGATAGCTGGAATTACAGGTGTGTGCCACCACATCCAGCTAATTTTTGTATTTTTAGTAGAGATGGAGTTTCCCCATGTCAACCAGGCTAGTCTCGAACTCCTGCCCTGAAGTAATCCACCCGCCTCAGCTTCCCAAAGTGCTGGGATTACAGGTGTGAGCCACTGTGCTCAGCCATTTTTCATTATTAAAAAGCTTATTAAATTATACAATAATTTAATAGCTTGAAGATAGTTTTTCTTTAGGTTTGAAAATTTGCAGTAAACTAAGAGATATTGAGCTGGAAAGTGTAATTGTGTTCCTCAAATAAAGATTGAGTTGTTCAAATTAATATTATTGTAGAAGAACAGGCTTCATGTTATATTCGAATCAGATTTGTTAGAAGTAATTTTATTCTTTACAATGAAGAAAGCCAGCCAAAATATTCTGTAAGAAATGAACTTGCACAACATATATAAAGTGGAAAATTAAATTAACACCAGGAAAGTGAATTTATTTACAGTATGCTAAATTAATTGTCACAAAATAGATAATATTATTTCTTATGACTTAAAAATTTTTTTTCTATATGGTTGATTTGTAGGCTTAAATAATTAAACAATTATAAATCTTGGTCTTGTGACAAAACAACAAAACATTTCTGATGCTCATTTTTTGTTATTAATTGTTCATAAAAATAGGAAGAGTATCTGTGTAGTCTTAAAAGATAATTGCCATACCTAATTAATCCTGGGTCACTAGAAAGAGAACTTTTCGTTCTTGCTTTTTATGGGAAAGTTTCAAGGAATTATTTGTATGAATTAGATTATTAAAGGCTTCTAGTCAAATATGATTTAACTTACATTTATCCAAAATTACTCAAATTCTGCCATTTCTGAGTGACAAATTGCTTAAGATATGTATATAAAGTTGGTATCCAAAGTTAAAATGCTAATGAAGAACATATTTTCTTAAAATAATATCTTACATATTAAACTTTTAAGTGTTATTTACTTAATAGTTTTGGACTAATTCCACCTAGTATAAGAACCCACTGCCAGTGCTTTCCAAAGAGGAAACAGACTATCTTGGCAGGTAGTAGATTTTTGTCACTGAAGGGAAAATAACATTTATTGAACATTTGCTATGTACTAGGTATAGTGCCAAGTGACATTTCATATTATGGTATTCCTTTTAATTCTCCAACAGCTTTAAAAGATACATTTTGTTATTCTGGTTTTAAATTAGGAATCTGGCGCACATTGAGTAACCAGTTCAAAGTTACATAGCTAATAAATTACTGAACTGAGATTTAAACCCAGAGCTCCAAACTCAAAATCCAAATCGCTGCATTATGCCATGCTTGGATATTTTAATATTAGTTCAATAGCTATCTCATATAAATGTTGTAGAGGGTCTTTAAGCATCTGATAAGTTATTAGACAAAAAGACCTTTCCAACTTTGAGATTCTATCTTTCTTGTTAAGGATGGCACATGAAGCCTTCTTTAAAAAATTACTGACTATATCAGGTTTATTCAAATATATAAAATGTCTAAAGAATATTTTTATTTTTGGCTCTCAGTAATTCTGGCTTTCATTTTGTCTTTCTAATTTCAAAATCTTAGAAATATAGTTTATCTAATCCAGAGTTCTGTTGCCAAGAAAATTCTTGAGAGATAGGAGAAGATATGGTTGCACTTCATGACATCTATCTTGTAATTGTAGTAACTGATTTTTACTTTGTTCAATCTTTTTGTATAGTCATTAATTGCCTTTAACTGGACCTCCTCCAGGTTTGTTTGTTTCTAGATTTATACCAGTTAGAATTCAATTTGTGATAGAGTGTGCGAAGCACAGAAGTCCCACCTATATTTCATGTCTAACTCTTGCAATTATTTATAGTATACAAAGAATTAATTTCCATAAATGTGCCCCAGATGAGTCTCTAATTTCAAAAGATGCCCTCTCATCTTCCATATTCTAGCATTCAGATGTTTAGAAGTAAATCTAGAATTATCTAACCATAATTACCAGTCCTCTCTGTCTTAAACTGTCTAGGCTGAAAGTATTCGAAGAACTATAAAGAAAAAAAATGTTATTTTTCACTATTGGCCAAAAGACCAATATGAGGATCAGTGGATAGACATTATAAGGGAACAGCTTTTGGTTTAGTGTAGGCAAGAATATTTTAATAGAATTTCTAACACTCAAATAGGTTCTTCCATAGAGTGATCCAACACCTTATTATTCGAAGGTTTGATGTCTTTTTTCAATCATTTATTAGGCAGATATTTATTGATTATACCAGGCACATTTTTAAACATGTGGTCCCTACCTTCATGAAATTTACAGTCTATTGGAGGTTTGACAGATATTAAATAGTCACATAAAGAAATATATAAACTGTGATACATTCTATAAAAAAAAGTACAAGGGACTATGACAAGGGCGCCAATTTTAGATCAGTAGATGAGAGAAGGCTGTTTTGAGGAAGTGGCATGTGAGTAGCAATCATAAAGAATGATATGAGTTAGCCGGGGAAGGGCTGGGGAGAAAACTTCCCTGGAATATGCAATATAACATAGTTTCCATCTTTGCCACCTACCTTGCTATGGAAAAAATACTTAATGTTTCTAAATATTTGGGTTTTTTTTCCAGCAGTAAAATGATGAAAATAACTACCTTATAGATTTTCTTATGAGGATTAAATGTGATAATGCACATAAAGCACTTATCACAATGCCAGTCATGTAGTAAAAACTTGATAAATGCTAGCTGTTGTGGTGGAGGTTATTGTTATATAAGATGGTAGCTCTTTTGAGGAAATGAAATAAAGTTGGTGTGGATAAACTTTGATGAACAAAGGGAGAAGGTATGTGAGATGATACTAGTGAAGGAGGCAGGAGCCAATCATTTAGGACCATGTTTATTACTTTGCACTTGAATGTAAGGTCAATGAACAATCGCTAAAGGTATGCTAAGTAAGCCAATGTTATGATTTAATTTGAGGTTTAAGATCACTCTTATTGCAATGGATTGGGAAGCATGGCTGTGAAGAGCGGAAATAGAAGAGGATAACCAATGAGGATGCTTCTGCAGTAGTCTATATGAATGAGAAAGATGATTTAGACCAGTGGAGATAAAGAGAAGTGGATATATTTGGAAGATATTTGAGATAACAGATTGGAGGTAGGCTGCAAATCAGGGGAGGATCCTAGTCAGTCTCCAGAGTACAATTAGGCCTTTGATAACTAAACTATTTAGGATTTATCAGGAATATTCTGGAAGCACAAGGAAATGGTATATAGACTGTCTCAGGATAATTCAAATTCTAAGAATCCATGACTTTTTTCTAAGAATGTTCATGTTTCTAGTCTTCCTCTCACCTGCAAATTTGACTTCTTTTCTCTGGCCCTTTTATTTTATGTATTTATTTATTTATTAAATTATACTTTAAGTTCTGGGATACATGTGCAAAATGCGCAGGTTTGTTACATAGGTATACATGTGCCGTGGTGGTTTGCTGCAGCCATCAACCCGTCATCTCGGTTTTAAACCCTGCATGCATTAGGTATTTGTCCTAATGCTCTCCCTCCCCTTGCCCCCCATCCCCTGACAGGCCCTGGTGTGTGATGTTCCCCTCCCTGTGTCCATGTGTTCTCATTGTTCAACTCCCACTTATGTGTGAGAACATGTGGTGTTTGGTTTTCTGTTCCTCTGTTAGTTTGCTGAGAATGATGGTACGACATGAACTCATTCTTTTTTATGGCTGCATAGTATTCCGTGGTGTATATGCGTCACATTTCTTTATCCAGTCTGTCGTTGATGGGCATTTGGGTTGGTTCCAAGTCTCTCTGGCCCTTTTCTAGTTTCATTATGTCTTTCTGATGTTGGAGCAAACAAAAGTATCTTAGAGGCAGTGACTTCACAGCTTTCTTCATGAGTAGGATGATGACTCCTATTATGTTTTCTTTACTGTTGATGATACTTAAATCAAGCAGGCCTTTTACCTATAACAGAAACTGAGGATGTCTTTGGCGAATAATCGGTGGGGACTTCTAGGATCATTTTCTGGTCTCATATTTTATATATAAAACGTGGATTTATTTTTTCACAGAGTTTCCTTGATTACATTAAGTTTCAGTTGCCACATTTCTGCCCCACGTGAAGATTTTCAGATGATTGTCCAGTAGTCTGGCCACATTGTTTCATCTCTTAAAACATAACCCAACTTATTTGATTTACCACAATTATTCCTTTACTTATAGACTTTGGTGAACAAAGTAACATTTCATGAGAAATCTACTGTGTCCTCTCTGTTTTTCTGCCTCCTCTCTGGTGTGCTAATGTATAATAAATGACCAATGAGCAGAGAGGAAGAAGAGAAAGGCATGGATAATCCTCAAAATCAGGTACTCTGTTTCTCATTAACAAACCTTTAGAATCATAAACCCTCTCATGACTGATTCCAAGCTGGGTTATAACCAATTCATTCAAAAGCAAAAAGAGGTGGAGTCAGTGGAGGAAATAAAAAGAAATAAATATATTTATTGAAGGCCTGTTAATTTCATTTAGTCTTTAAACAACTGTTATGAAATAAGTTTTCTTATTGCATTCTATAAATGAGGAAACTGAAATTTATGTAATGTATCCAAATTCATACAGTGAGTAAGTAGCAGACCTGGATTTCAAATCCAAATTTTTTTTTTTTTTTACTGTTAGGAAAACTGAAGTTTATTGAGGTAGAGTAATACGTTCAAAATTACACAGATTTAAGTGAGCGACACGGGAATGAGAGGTTTCTGCTACACTCAAAAGCCCATGCTCTTTTTTTTTCTTTTTTTTTTATTATTATTATACTTTAAGTTTTAGGGTACATGTGCACAATGTGCAGGTTAATTACATATGTATACATGTGCCATGCTGGTGTGCTGTACCCATTAACTCGCCATTTAGCATTAGGTATATCTCCTAATGCCATCCCTCCCCCCTCCCCCCACCCCACAACAGTCCCCAGAGTGTGATGTTCCCCTTCCTGTTTCCATGTGTTCTCATTGTTCAATTCCCATCTATCAGTGAGAACATGCAATGTTTGTTTTTTTGTCCTTGCGAGAGTTTACTGAGAATGATGATTTCCAATTTCATCCATGTCCCTACAAAGGACATGAACTCATCATTTTTTATGGCTGCATAGTATTCCATGGTGTATATGTGCCACATATTCTAATCCAGTCTATCATTGCTGGACATTTGGGTTGGTTCCAAGTCTTTGCTATTGTGAATACTGCCGCAATAAACATACGTGTGCATGTGTCTTTATAGCAGCATGATTTATAGTCCTTTGGGTATATACCCAGTAATGGGATGGCTGGGTCAAATGGTATTTCTAGTTCTAGATCCCTGAGGAATCGCCACACTGACTTCCACAATGGTTGTACTAGTTTACACCAACAGTGTAAAAGTGTTCCTATTTCTCCACATCCTCTCCAGCACCTGCTTTTTCCTGACTTTTTAATGATTGCCATTCTAACTGGTGTGAGATGGTATCTCATTGTGGTTTTGATTTGCATTTCTCTGATGGCCAGTGATGATGAGCATTTTTTCATGTGTCTTTTGGCTGCATAAATGTCTTCTTTTGAGAAGTGTCTGTTCATATCCTTCACCCACTTTTTGATGGGGTTGTTTTTTCTTTTCTTGTAAATTTCTTTGAGTTCATTGTAGATTCTGGATATTAGCCCTTTGTCAGATGAGTAGGTTGTGAAAATTTTCTCCCATTTTGTAGGTTGCCTGTTCACTCTGATGGTAGTTTCTTTTGCGGTGCAGAAGCTCTTTAGTTTAATTAGATCCCATTTGTCTATTTTGGCTTTTGTTGCCATTGCTTTTGGTGTTTTAGACATGAAGTCCTTGCCCATGCGTATGTCCTGAATGGTATTGCCTAGGTTTTCTTCTAGGGTTTTTATGGTTTTAGGTCTAACATTTAAGTCTTTAATCCACTTGAATTAATTTCTGTATAAGGTGTAAGGAAGGGATGCAGTTTCAGCTTTCTACATATGGCTAGCCAGTTTTCCCAGCACCATTTATTAAATAGTGAATCCTTTCCCCATTGCTTGTTTTTCTCAGGTTTGTCAAAGATCAGATAGCTGTAGATATGCGGCATTACTTCTGAGGGCTCTGTTCTGTTCCACTGATGTGTATCTCTGTTTTGGTACCAGTACCATGCTGTTTTGGTTACTGTAGCCTTGTAGTATAGTTTGAAGTCAGGTAGCGTGATGCCTCCACCTTTGTTCTTTTGGCTTAGGATTGACTTGGTGATGCGGGTTCTTTTTTGGTTCCATATGAACTTTACAGTAGTTTTTTCCAATTCTCTGAAGAAAGTCATTGGTAGCTCGATGGGGATAGCATTGAATCTATAAATTACCTTGGGCAGTATGGCCATCTTCACAATATTGATTCTTCCTACCCATGAGCATGGAATGTTCTTCCATTTGTTTGTATCCTCTTTTATTTCATTGAGCTGTGGTTTATAGTTCTCCTTGAAGAGGTCCTTCACGTCCCTTGTAAGTTGGATTCCTAAGTATTTTATTCTCTTTGAAGCAATTGTGAATGGGAGTTCACTCATGATTTGGCTCTCTGTTTGTCTGTTATTGGTGTATAAGAATACTTGTGATTTTTGTACATTGATTTTGTATCCTGAGACTTTGCTGAAGTTGCTTATCAGCTTAAGGAGATTTTGGGCTGAGACGATGGGGTTTTCTAGATATACAATCATGTCGTCTGCAAACAGGGACAATTTGATTTTCTCTTTTCCTAATTGAATACCCTTTATTTCCTTCTGCCTAATTGCCCTGGCCAGAACTTCCAACACTATGTTGAATAGGAGTGGTGAGAGAGGGCATCCCTGTCTTGTGCCAGTTTTCAAAGGGAATGCTTCCAGTTTTTGACCATTCTGTATGATATTGGCTGTGGGTTTGTCATAGATAGCTCTTATTATTTTGAGATACGTCCCATCAGTACCTAATTTATTGAGAGTTTTTAGCATGAAGGATTGTTGAATTTTGTCAAAGGCCTTTTCTGCATCTATTGAGATAATCATGTGGTTTTTGTCTTTGCTTCTGTTTATATGCTGGATTACATTTATTGATTTGCGTATATTGAACCAGCCTTGCATCCCAGGGATGAAGCCCACTTGATCATGGTGGATAAGCTTTTTGATGTGCTGCTGGATTCGGTTTGCCAGTATTTTATTGAGGATTTTTGTGTCAATGTTCATCAAGGATATTGGTCTAAAATTCTCTTTTTTGGTTGTGTCTCTGCCAGGCTTTGGTATCAGGATGATGCTGGCCTCATAAAATGAGTTAGGGAGGATTCCCTCTTTTTCTATTGATTGGAATAGTTTCAGAAGGAATGGTACCAGTTCCTCCTTGTACCTCTGGTAAAATTCGGCTGTGAATCCATCTGGTCCTGGACTCTTTTTGGTTGGTAAGCTATTGATTATTGCCACAATTTCAGCTCCTGTTATTGGTCTATTCAGAGATTCAACTTCTTCCTGGTTTAGTCTTCAAATCCCAAATTTTTATCTTCAGTTCCAAGTCTCTCTTTTCTGCATCAGGTAATCATCAGTTTGTCCTGTTTTTAAACTTGAAGTGCATCCTTGGGAATTCATGTTTAGGAGATGTGAAAAAGAGTAAAATAAAATTTTGCTCTGTAATATCTTAAGCCAAGCTGGCAATTTACTTTTAAAAATGTTCTCAAATGTTATTTGCCTCTGAGAATTATGAAAATAGAACTTAATGTATTTGTGATAGAAATAGGAAAGACTTTGAAAGAGCCAGGAAAAAATATCGTAGAAGTGCTCAGCACAAAACCTCATTTGATACAGTGATTGGTTTTGCTACCCTCTGGTAGAATTACCATGAAATTAGCTTGATACATGTTGGTTTTATTTTATTTCCAGTTTTTTCTTTCATTAATAATGAAATGGGAAAAGTTCCCTTATCCCCCTTGCAGGGTTTGCAATAGGGGTGTGGCTCGTTTCTTTGATGTCCCGCTGTCAAACCCCTAGGGGAAGCATGCAGACAGGCAGGTAGTGCGTAGCATTTTGGGGCTCCAATCCCATGGCAGCATCTAGGGTTGAGTGTTTACAGCTCCCAAAGCCCCAGTGGGCATGTGTTACAGTGTGCTCTTTCAGCTTTGCCATCTGCAGGCGGCTTGTGTTAATCAGCTCAGTTAGATGCTCTGCCTTATCGCAAAGACAGAGGGCTTTCTGTATCCCGGGTTCTTGCCCTGGTGTCCTGGAAAAATCAGATCACATGTGGGCTTGGAGGATGGGTGCAAGGTTTTACTGAGTGGTGGAGGTTGTCTCAGCAAGCCAGATGGGGAGCCAAAAGGGGATGGAGTGGGAAAGTGGTCTCCCCCTGGAGTCAGGCCGCCCTGTGGCTGGACTTTTCTCCAACTACACCAACTGAATTCCATGTGGTCTCCCCGTAGATGGCCTGCTGGTGTCTGTTGTTATGTTATTCTGCTTCTCTTATCATCCACCCATTTGTGTCTGTGTCTGTATCCGGCTTATAGGAGCACAGGATGGGGAGTGTGGTGGGCCATCCTAGGCACAGGCCTGAGGGTGGAGCCCTCACCAGTTACCCGGCCATTCCCTACCCTGCACTTCCCTGCCCCTCTTCCGTATCAATAGGAGACTGCTAGTTTTAGAGGGACCTACCTAAATTATAAGAAGTCATATTTCCTTGAGGGAAAGACCCAGATACTGGTGGTACCATTCAGCCATGCAGGAAGAACTGTAGTATAACTCTACAACTATGCCTTACTAGGGCCTTTGTAGTTTCAGTGCCTTTATCTTAAAGAATGTCATCGACCCCTCCTGTTTTTAGGCTACTCATATCTATAAAACAGCAATAAAGCTGTTGTATACCTTCTATATAATAGGGGGTAGTAATTTTTTTCAGGCAATGGAAAGTTATATGAAATGTATATCCATGATACATATCATCAGGAGGATGTTTACCTGAATATGATAAAAAATAGCTACTATTTATTGAGAGCTGATAATATGCCAGATACTTTGCATATATTATATTATTTAGTCCTCATAGACACCCTGGAAAATAATAATTATTATTCCTATTTTATACAAAAGGAAACTTATGTTTCAGAGAAGTCAAGAAACTTGTCCAAAGTCAGGTCATATAGCAGCAGAGCTGGGACTGATAAGGAGATATCTTTAACTTCTCCCCATCATCCTGCTTCCTCTTAGCAATTAGCTGAAGATTTTCAATTGTCTTTCTAATGAATAAGTATAATCCTGTTATTACTGCATGAAGTTAGAGGTCATGGGGCCACATGTACCATATTATGGTTTGAGAAGCTATTCTGAAAAACCACGGACATGTAAAATTATTATGTCTTAGGATCATGTATTTGATATTTATCATTTTTGAAACTGAAAAAGAATTAGATCTAGCATTCGTATACTGGTATAGAAAACAAGCTAGTTATCATACATGCCGTATTAAAGAGTAATAAACAAGAGAGTACCCTTCTTAGTCTAATATAATTTTTCAGATTGCCCAAATTGTAAAAACAATAAATTACTTCTTCAAAATAATAAAAATAAAAGAGATATTAAAATGGAACTTTGCCTTTCCAATAGCATCAATCTTTTTCAGATGTGAGTATTTAACATGCTTGCTTGCCCAGAGGCAATTAGCCCATTAGCCTTCAGACTAAGGAAATGTAAACTTGATCACCTTACTTGTTTTAGAATTGATAGAAATAATATTTTTTAATAACCTCTGGTTTTTAGGGATTTACTCCCAAAGATTATTTTTTAAAAATCACATTCAATGTAATTCTGTATATGTGCCTGGGACATTAATATTTAGAATCCTAATAGGGTTCAACATTATTATTCTGTGACTTGAAGTAAATTCATTGTCTACAAATATGTGTGTCTCATGTTTTTCTTCATCGTGTACTTACGTTTCTGTGTTTTAGAAGGATACTGTGATTTTTATAGCCAAACAAAAGAAAGATACAGTTAAAAACTAGTATTTTTCTCATTTATTTATTCTAGCATTCAGAAGACACTTACTGAACATTTAATGTGTGCTAGAGATAACAGTAAAGTTTAAGACTTGATCTTTAAGTAGTATATGATCTAGAAAATGAGAAAAGAATTATACACATAATTTTGCCAAAACATTAGTCCTCTTTCGTAAGATACTCTAAGAAGTAAAAATTGTTTTGACAGACATCATAAGGACATAGGTGTTGATAGAGAAACTCTGGCTTTATTTTGCTAAAAACATGTTACTATTCTCTTAGGTAGGGGTATTATAAAGTGTTAATCACAACTTTTGAGGAAATGGCAGCTCTAACTTTCTATATAGAAGGGGTCGAGGGGTGGCATTTTGGTTGGAAGAGGCTGTCAAGGGACTTCCCCTGAAGCTAGTTTGCATAAAAACTATACTGTTTGCATTTATTAGTAGTGCACTATCTTATGTTTATTTACACATCAGTAAAAATAGCAAAGGGTTCTAATGATACTTTTATGGTCAGGATATATAAAATGGAGAATACATTGCTTGTTGGTATTAAAGAATGGGAAGGACTGATGGAAATAATGGAGGGGGCAAAGGTAAAGGCATTGCTTTGGGCCACCTGTTGACACTACCACTCTTAGAGAAGATGATGGCCGAATTATAATCTGAGAGTAAAAATAGTGAAAAATCATTGTGATTCTGATTTTTTAAAAAAAATATTAAGGCCTATGTAATCAATATACTAAATTTTAAAACTTAAAGGTTACAAACATTATAGAATAGTGGTCAGGAAACTTTTTTATAAAGGGCCAGGGAATATATATTTTAGACTTTCAGGCCATACGGTCTCTATCACAGCTGCTCAACTGTTGTAGTATGAAAGCAGCCATCGAGAATACATAAATGAATGAGCCTGGCTCTGTTCCCAGTAAACTTTATTTACAAAAACAGATGGCTGGCAGGAGGTAGCCTACAGGCTGTAGTTTGCCCTTTCCTGTCCTGGAAGGTTATACTTTATTTGAGATGTACAAGATTTTGTTAAATGAATCTACCATATGTGATTCTGCCTAATTTGTCTTTTATCATTAAGAAACATTAAACACAAATGTGATGATTTCTTCAACTCTTACTCTCAAATCAGAAAACAGATTCAAATTAGCAGACAAATTGTGTTGCTATCACATATTTATTTTGTGTAGTGTGAACATAATGAATTAATTTGCATTTACATGTACACCACATGTATATCTAAAGTACTTTTATGGAATTTATCATTTTTTTTCCTTAACAAACACTTAAGAATCTTACCAGAAAATATTTTCAAGAGGAGTGAAATCTGTTCTTTATGTGCGCATGTTCACTAGAAACATTTTTCTGAACACTTTACATGTTTTTTGAAGTCTTGCTTTACAGATCAAAGCATTTCCACATTTTAAGTTTTAGTGACTTTTTATTTTATTATTTTGAAAAAGTTATCAGAGAATGTCATTAAACTTATATTTCCTATCAGGTTGAGATATTTTGAATTTGGACTCTATCTTCTGTTTATGAAATGTCTCTTTTTTCATTAATTGTACTAAGCAGCCCGATGAGGGGAGCAGCATTGCATTTTTGACCACAAATATATGAATGCTCTTCTTTTGACTGTAAGAAAAATTGTTGATTGAAATCTGGATTTTATTTTAACCACAAATATAGCCACCTTTGTGTTTTGTAGAAAACTTTTTGTTAGTATATAACCTTTTCATTTTCAGTTAAAAATGGAAAAATAGTGACAGCTGAGATACAAGGTTGTTATGCTCAGCACTTTTCTGATTAATGAGTTTTGGAATCTATGTTTTTCTGGTGTGTTGATAAAATCAATTTGCTGTCACTAAAATCAGAAAAGACCAAGATGATATAAATGCCTCCAAAAAATGCTAGGGGAATGGGATATAGTAGATTATAAGGGGGAAAATGAGTCTGTAGAGGCTTTAAGAATATAAATTGTAAAAAATTTTTATTCTGACTTTTAAGATCACCCACAACATATTCCTCACCTACCTTTACAGTTGTTATTCCTACACTTTCCAACTTACTCCCTATGATCTGGCCACTCAATATTCATTGAACATCACTCACTTATTTTGCCTTTGTTTCAAGCTGTTTCTGTCACTTCTAAAGACCTTCACATTCCCACCCTCATTGTCCACCAAGCATCAGCTTTCAAGATCCATCTTAAATTATCTGCTCAACCATGAAGTCTTTTCTAATCTCCATGCCCAGTTAGATTCTGTTTCTTCCTTCTTTAGCCTTTTCAGCACTTTTATCTACACTATTATGGTTCTTAGCATTCATTGTTTGATATCACAGTAACTTTTTTACTTGAACTATCCATACAGAAAACTCTTCTACAGCAGTGACCACATGCCTTATTTTTGTACGCTGACACTACGTGTATGTTGAACTATGATAAATTAAGAAATGAAAGGTAATTTTTAAAATTTATTTGCTACTCTCTGTATACTCAGAGGACATTAGTGTGGTTAATCTAAGTCTGAAAATGGGACAGATTCTTGTGAAGCAGTCAGAATAAGGAAGGACATTTCAATGGAAACAACAGCATGAGAATAAAACATGAAGGCATGAAATGTCCTGGAGCATTTGCAGAACTGTACTGTAAGCAGTTCATGATAGCTGGAGGGAGGTAAGGCACAATGAATCACAGCTCACCTGGATTCTACTAGTTGCCTGTAATGTCCCACCCAACTTCTTGAGTTCACAAATACTTTTTTTTCTGCAAGTCAATGCCAGTATCACTTCTGTACTTCACATCAAGTATCCTGTGTATTTTATACATGTTTCTATTACCACTTCTTGCCATTTTTTATTTGAATATGTCTTTTCCCTTCTGGACCTTAAGTCCTTTAAGCGCCATGATTCGTGAAGCAAAAGCTACATCATGAAGGGTAACTTCTGTTTACGAAATCGATGACAGATGAAGTTAAATCTGGAAGCTTCCCCTGATCTGTAGTTTTTAGTAAAGTTAAAACTTATTTATGCCATTGTTTGAGGCTGTTTTCAGGTTTTCAAGCCTAATACTTACTGGGTTCAAACCCGCACTCATCACCTTTCTTCTAAAATTCAATTCACCCCCTCCTCTTAGTATTTTCCGTAATTGGTACCACACTCTCCAGTTACCAGGTGATGAAAGCTCAGCATTTTTTCTTGTATTCCCTCTTTTCCTTTGTACTTACTTTCAGTGAGTTACTAAATCTTACAAATTCTACATCTGTAATGTTTTGCATCCATTCTTTACAACCTTAATCCACTGGCTTTTTTGAGACTGTCACTATTACACAAATATTGTTTGGATACCAATTGTTTGTCAGACATACTGTTAGGTGTTACAGATAAATAGTTAAAAAATTCTTGCTTTTTATGTGTTCGTGAGAGACAAGTAAAAGTCCATTATGATACAATATTTTATGGCTATAATAAAAGAGCACAGCAATTTTTTTGTGGGATAACCAGGGGAAGGCTTTGAAAAAGAGTCAGCTCTTGAGCAGGACCTTGAATAATGTGGAGGAGTTTTCCTAAAAATGTAAGAAGACCTTAGGCATCACTCTAGGTAACAGAACATGTACAGAGGCTGAGAATCATGAGAGAACCAATATATACTGAAGAACAATTAGTTTTATACCACTGGATCATACAGTAAAAGGGAGGAGGGAGAAAAGAAAGGATCTGAACAAGGAGTAGACAATGATGAAATAATGAGGAACCCTGTATATATGCCATCCACAGTCATTAACATTGTATCCTGTAGCGGTAAGGAGATCATTGAATTTATAGTAATATTTTGAAACAGTCATATTGCCAGTTAGAAATATCTTGCAGCTGCAAGATAAAAGATGAATTGGAGATAAAGGGAGACCAATAACAAAGTCATTGCAGTAATATTAAGGAGAAATGACAGCGAAATGCTTCAACTTGAGCAGCAATGAAGGGAAAGTTATAAAAGATATTTAGGAAATAGAGTAAAAGCTCCATAAACTCAAGGACTATATCTTATATACAGTACCTGGCACATAATATATATTCAATAAACATTTGTTCAAAGATTAATGATTTGGATCAACTCGATTTCAGTTCTCTTTTGAAATGCCCTAGACTTCCATCTCTGTATATATGTCCAAATTTTATCTATTCCTTAGAGGCCCAGCTCAAACACTACCTGTAGAGTATCTTCCCTAAATCTCCGAGCTGAAAATAAACTTTATCTCTTGTTAAATTTGATAAAATGTGGTCTTTTGTAATTTTTAACACTTTCTTCCTGTGTATTAGATATTTATATCTCTAGGCTCTTAGATTATAAATGTCTTAGGGAAGAATCCATGTTTCCCTTCCTATTTATGTTCCTCATACTGCCTAGCACAAGACTCTTTCACTTATCAGTTGTTCAATAAATATTTGTTGAATGAAAAAGTGACAATCATGTCTAACTATGATTTTGGAAACAAAATATCTTAGAATAATATAATAAAATGGGTAAGAGTAAGGACTGTGAGACCAGATTGCTTTCATAGTGTAGTAGAAGATACCAATATGTCATGATAACCGATACTGAAAAGATGAAAAATTGTCAAAAGTATGTCAGGAAAGAATGTTAAGCAAAAGTTTCAGAAAACCTCAAAAAGATTAAGTAATTGGCAGTTCTTTGTATTTTTTAATGTTGTACATCTCTTTTTGATGGGCTGTTAGATTCAGCTTGCCAGTATTTTGTTGAGGATTTTTTTAATGTATTTTTTTATTATACTTTAAGTTCTAGGGTACATGTGCTTGCATCGATGTTCATCAAAGATATTGGCTTGAAGATTTCTTTTTTTGTTGTATCTCTGCCAGGTTTTGGTATCAGGATGATACTGGCCTCATAGAATGAGTTAGGGAGGAGTCATTCAAAAACATAGTTTTTTGACTCCTTGGTGTTGCTAAGTTGTGTTGGTATACAGAAACACATGATGACATCGCTCTCCTTAAGGATCATCACATCTCAAAAAGTAAATATTTATAATGTAAGAAACAGGACAAGAATTAATGGTTTCTTTAGTTACCAAAAAGTTCATGGTAAATAATTTAGTTACTAAAGAGGATAAGGGTAATGAGAGCTTATAGTGGTTTAAAATAGTCAAGAAGCCTTCTTGAAAAAAGTTAAGACTTGATTTATCCCTTACAAAGTAAGAATAAGTTGATTGTTTTCATCTGTAGATATGCATGAGCCTTCATGGAGTAATTGATATCTTAACAGTACAGAAAGTGATGGATGCAGGGAAAAAAGGAATAAACTGTTTCAAAAATACCAATTTCAAAGAAACACAATGGCCTGAGGGGAAAACATAATGAAATAAATTCTTATAGCATACATGCATGGCTGCCAAATTCCATAAAACTTCTGTGGTGGAGAAAGTGTCGGGGGTTGAGGGGCTTCCATGTACTGCTGATAGAAATGAAATATCCTTAAAATTATTCTCATTTTAATAATATGAGAAAAAAATCACAAATAGTTATTAGCCTGGATTAGAATGTTATATTTTAGGAAGTAGTATAGTGTAAAGTCTTCTTAATGTGATACATGCCACTTGAAGTTCAATCAGTTACACTGATTTTTTTAAGTCAGCTTTTTAAAACAAATATTTTGTTGCCCATAACAGAATTATCAGAGGCTCTTTATTGTTAAAGTATCTGTTATTTTTTTCTCACTGGTATCAATAGATATACTGACAGGAGAAGTCCAACATGAAAATATGTGCAATAGTAACTTATTTTCATTAAGTTTCTAGTTAGAATAGCATAGATGAAACTGAAAGAATATGCATGTTCTGAATAAGGCAATTTGGTTGGTTTCCATTTCCCTTCTCCATGTCACCTATAACTAACCTGCATTTTTTCCACTGGACTGCAGACACTAGATTGTAAACGGGGGTTCACTTTTGTTTCCTGATTATCTAACACATTCCTGGCATATGGCAGAAATTTAGTGAATAAGTCTTGGATTGAAATACTTGTCAATCTGATAGCAACTAGGATCAGTTGAGTTCTTACATGTATTTGTCAAGACCACTGTGTGCTCATCTAGTTTTAGTAGGTAAATCTAAAACAGTACATAGGGGAATGGGGAAAAGGATGTTAAGGCATTGATTTAATTGCCAAAATAATTTGTAACCTATAAGGAAATTGGGACTAATACTTATTAAGCATCTGTTCATGCCAAGCGCTAATTATTTTATATTTAATATCTCATCTAATCCTAAGGTTTTGAAACTCAGAATTATCCCTTTTGTCCTGTGCAAAAAGCATGAAGTACACACTGACTGGATTTTTTTCTTTTTGTAGTCACTAATTTCCCATATTGGCTAGTCAGTGTATATATAGAACACAGAGCAGTTAAGAATTTCAACAGAATAGTAGTTCTGTTTCAGTTTGAATATTGAAAATTAAACAAACTGCCATATAAAAATGAGGTGCTTTTCATTAAATAGTTGTTACATAAGAAGGAGAAGGAACGAATGTGTTATTTTAGAGAGTGCATGGGTTTTGAGGTAAGATATATTTGAATTCTGATCCTGGATTTCCAATTCTACTTCCACTTAGGGTAAAATGCCTTTTAACCGTATTTATTGTCAGGGGTAGAAAATAAGAACTGCCTTGGTTGAAGCTGACACATAGAAAGTGCTTAAGAAATGGTGATGTTTGTATTTATTGTACTGCTGCTACTACTGCACAAAGAGAAGGATAACAAGGCAGTTACATTTCTCCTTTTCCCCAAGTTTCTCATGGAGATACCTTAGGATACTGTGTTGAGGGTCCCCAAGTCACTCCCAGGTTCAATTATTGACTAGTAGGACTCACATGACTCAGCATATGAATGAGTCTTACCCATGAGTAAGATTCATTACAGTGAAAGGATACAGAGCATCAGCAAAGGGAAAAGGCACATGGTATGAAGTCCAGAGGAAACCCGATGCAATGTCCCAGAGTCCTTTCCTGGTGGAGTCACACAGTATGTGCTTAATACCCTCAACTCAGAAGTGAGTTATAACATGTTAAATTATTGTCTACCAGGAAAGCTCATTACAGACTCAGTGTTCATGATTTTTATTGGGGGTTGATCACATAGCTACCCTCTGGCTATCATGTAGCAAAATTCCAAACTCTCAGAGGGAAAACAGGCATTTAGCATAAACTATATTGTTTGCACAAACAGTTGAGGCACAATGAACCACTCTTGCCAGTTTTGGAAATGCTGGGAACTGTCCCCAAATCCAAATTCCCCAGACACCAGCCAAGAGCCAGTCTTGTAAGCAGACCATTTTAAAGATGGCAAACTCAAGCCTGCCCTCTTAACTCTTTTTGCCCAGATGTGCAGATGAAATGTTCATAGGAGACATCATTTGAGGAATTATATCGTATCTTCCAAGTAACCAGTAATTTACCAAATAAGTCATAAAGAACTATATTAATATTCCTCTCAAGAACATTTCAGAGACTGAAAGATGTAGATAGTCACTTAAGTTGCCTATAGGAAGTCTGAAGGTGGGTCCCTTCATCTCACTCTTAAAATCCAGAACCGCCTGAAATTGGAAGCACCCTCCACTCACCCCACTCCAAGATCTAGCTTAGTATGTATCTAGTCGCTGCATAATTAGACCAACCTATCTGGCATCTGTGGCAGTAGTTAGCAGGTCAGTTGGTGATGGTCTTAAGGTCTCAGTCATCAGTATTCTCAAGGATGAGAATATAGGCTTGCTTTCTGCTCTGTATATTACAAGACTCCAGTACAAGAGAAAGGTCATACAAAACCACACTCAAGGTTTAACTGAAGAAGTCATATATAATTTTTTAATAAAATTGTTTCAACTTTTCAGTCAGTCAGGGCATCCTTAAGCTTCAGGATTTTCAGTACTATGTTGTTATGTATTATTATATTTAAGAATCTCTTCTCGGCCGGGCTCAGTGGCTCATACCTGTAATCCCAGCACTTTGGGAGGCCAGGAGGTGGGCGGATCACGAGGTCAGGAGATGGAGACCATCCTTGCTAACACAGTGAAACCCCATCTCTACTAAAAATACAAAAAATTAGCCGGGCATGGTGGCACATGCCTGTAGTCCCAGCTACTCAGGAGGCTGAGGCAGGAGAATTGCTTGAACCCGGGAGGCGGAGGTTGCAGTGAGCCGAGATTGTGCCTCTGCCCTCCAGCCTGGGCAACAGAGTGAAACTCCATCTCAAAAAAAAGAAAAAAAAAAAAAAAAGTCTCTTGTCTACACAGAGGAAGTGTCTGTCCTATCTGTGAAGTACTAATGAGAGATTTCGGCTATGATCTCATAAGATCAAATCCGAAAATATAATTCTGGAAAGAACAATTTAAAATATTTTTTAAAAAGATTTATTTACATTGTTAAAAGAAGCTGTATTTGAGAAACATAAAAAACATGACAGAACACTTCCTAGGCTCCTTTAATAAAATAGGCAATGATAACATACATATTTTTGCAAGCATAAACACTCAAATATTCTAGTGACAGTTGCATGGGTATATCAGTTATAAGCAGATGAACAATATTCATAAATAAATAGGTCAAAAAGTGAAATGTATAAAAACTTATGTCACCTGTGGTTGGTAATTGTCTATACCCAGCTTTGTAACTGCACCCATCTGAAATACTGTAATAGAGAACATAAGTCTTTTGATAAGATCAATACAAAAGCTGCAGTGAGTCACTACTACATATGCACATAGCCATATAATCTTTTCCAAAGAGCTGAGATCTGTAGAAATTTTATCGTTCACAAATGCAAATGTACAAAAAGGACATCTCTTCATTTACTGGGAAAGTTCAATGTTTTTACATATACACACAGTGCCTACACACACTGTCAGCATTGTGACAATGCACTTTCATGGACTCAAATTTGCAAAAAAATGCGTAAAATGAATTAGAACTTTCTAAAAGTCTTTTCATAATTTATACTTCCAGTTTGGAATGATATGAAGCTGAAATACATAGCACAGCAAGTTGGTGCTATGTGTGAAGGGGTAGAAGTCACACATTATTGCATGATTCGGAAGGACAGATTTCTTGGACTTTCAACCTGCCTTTTCACTTCTGTAATCTTTGAAACACCTGCTGCACTCGTATTTAAAGAGTAGTTGTTGTCTACACATTTTATAAACATATGTTGTCTATTCGAAAGCCTCATTGTTGCTCAACTGTTGCAATTAAGTGATTTTCTGCTTTCACAGTATCAGTAGTAATTAACTTTTAAACTTTTCTCTTTCACTATTAAGTAGCCTCATTCACTTAACTTATCACAGCTTTTTGGTGGGAGAACTATTTCACAGATCTCTTTCATTGTGTTGTAAGGAATACAGTATGAAAGAATGATACTCAGCTTTCCCATACCAAATTTGTGTTAGTCAGGATTCTTCAGAGGGACAGAACCATAAGGTTATATACAGATATATGAGAGAGGACTTACTAAGAGAATTGGCTCACATGATTATGGTGGCTGAGAATTATCACAATAGGCCGTCTGCAAACTGGAGACCCTGGGATGCCAGTAGTTTGGCTCTGTCCAAGTACAAAGGCCTCAGGACCATGAAAGCCAAAGTTGTAACTCAGTCTGAGGCTGAAAGCCACAGGACATAGAGGGTACTGGTGTAAGTCCTGGAGTCCAAAAGCTGGCATGCCCTGGAATTCTAACGTCCAAGGCAACAGAAGAAGTCTGTCCCAGCTCTCAGAGAGCAACCAATTTTTCTTCTGTATTGGTTCTCTCCAGGCCCTGAGAGATTGGATACTCCCTGCTAACATTGAGGGCAGATCTTCTCCACCTAGTAGTCCACTCAGGGTTACATTCTAATCTCCTCTGGAAACACCCTGATAGACACACCCAAAATAATGCTTTACCCAGTTCCTAGGTATTCCTTATACCAGTGAAATTGACACCTAAAATTAAGTCAAGTCTACCCCTCTCAATTTGGCACCCATAAGCATCTCCTCACACCATCTATAATTTCCAAATAAAGACAGTAACAAAGCAGTAGTTCCACCCTAATGTGATGTAACTAACATGATGCAATTATCCTGCATGCAACTGAAGACACACTAATCCCTTCTCCAGGTTTCAACTTTCAGGATTTCAACATTAGGGATTTTAATGTTGAGGATTTTGATTTTTGGAATTTTAGACTTTAGGAATTTTGAACTTTTGTGATTTTGATCTTTTGGATTTCAACATTCCAGATTATGACATTCAGGACTGTGTCTTTGGGGATTATGATTGGCACTAACTAGTGTAATGAGATTACTAATTTACCTAGCTTATTCTACAATGTAGCAAAGCCAAAATTCAAGAACTCCAAATAACCAATAATACTAAGTTGGAGGCACAGTATAAAGCCAAGGAAAGACCAATCACTTAGGCCAAAACCATATAGGATAGATACTCAAAACCAGCAGGAATAAGTAATACAAGAGGAAATCACAATACAAGAAAGAAATGAGAAATGTGGCCCTCTATCATTTCATTCTGACGAATGATGTCTTCACCATTCTCTGCAGCATATCTCAAAGAAGCTATCCTATACTTGAGCTCTAAAAATGTCATATGTGTCTATCAAATGGTATTTCAAAAAACTATAGTCTAACTAGCTGGCAGAGAACTTCAAAAAGATTATTGCCTAAAGAGAGAAGAAAGGCAGTCTCTTGAAAACATCTTTTTCCCTGTATGATCTCCACTTTTCCTTCTTTATTTTTTCATAACTTAAACAAGTAAAGACTTTAACATTCCTATGTTTAAGTACATTGTGGGAACTTCTGTAATTTCAATATATTAATTTAGAAACCAGCATCTAATTTATGCTGTGCAATCACTCTATATTTACTGAACACCTACTATGTGCCCAGTATGCTGCTAGACAATGAGATGAGCATTCAGATGAACATCACAATTAATGGAGCACAGCCCCTACACTCAAAGAGCCCACGTGAGTTTAGAAGATCAAGTAAGTTTAGAAGATTAGACAAGTTTTAGGATTAATGAAAAAGTAAAAGTAAGCTCTGAGTGGTCACAAAGTCTGCTTCCTGTAGATATGTCAGGAAATAGTTTCTTAGTGGTACTGAGGATTCAGTATGCTGGAAACACCTTCTTCACTATGAAATAATAAAAGGATTCCAATTTTTTTAAAAAATACATGTCTCATCCTTACCTGTTCAAAAGATTTTAAATAACCTCTAAATAACTGAATGCTTTTCTTATCTCTTATTGTTAAAATCATAGAGTTTTAGAGCTAAAAATATGAACAGAATTATCTAGCCCATCCTTTTTGTTTTTTGAATTAGGAAGGTGAAACCCAAATTGGTTCAAAGACTTGCTTCAGAATTGAAGATCTAAGCTGGAATTCATGTCTTTAAACTAATAATCCTCCATACCATGCTACTATTTTCTTCATTTGTAGTTAGAGTGATTTGAGGGGAAGGGAATATTGACAATGTGGGGAGGCATCGGATGGTAGATTTTCTTACTCTGACTTTATCTTTAGATATAATCTTCAGAAAACACAACACCTAGGAGGTCTACATGGAAGAAATATAGAACTAATTTAACAATTTACATGTGAAAATAATGTTCTGCATATACGCATATATTCTCTGAACATTCTCTGAACATTCCTGCTAGTTATTAGAGTCTTGGGAAGAGCTTGCAATTCAAATGTTTTGCAATACAAGTGTCATAGCAAGAGAATGCCTCTTATTTCTCATCCAAGTTACTTTCTTTGAAACTAATAACACCCTAAGTTCAACCAAGTTAGGTGGATGATATTCACATTATCACCTTTGATTTATTACCAAGAGACTCATTCAAAAGGGCAGGCTATGTGAACAACATTGCCAGGCAAATTTAGTGCAGGGAGTACAGCACAAGTTGCCTTTCTATTCTTGAATTTACCATAACATAAGTGTGAGAGTAAAAGCATCTGTTGAGTAGACATTCCAGGCATATTCTCTTGATCACTGCCAGACCTTCCTCGGGCAAAACTTTGTTCTAAACTTTTATTTTATTACTACATTTTTGATCCAAGAGTCAAATAGTTGTTAGGGAAATGTTAGAAGCTGAAATCCCTATTTGGATACTAAGCAGACCATTCAGTTTTATAAAACTTTATGTATCCAAATGTCTGAAGTGGAGGAACTGTGACTCCAAAGTAGACTATTGTCTAATCAGGAACCTCCATAATCATGAAGTGCTTGTCTTATATTCTAAATTTAATTGATAATATAAAACATTTTACATTATTTAGCATGCCTTGCATGTATTATACTCTCAAATATGTTTCTTGACTAAATAAATGGCTGAATTTGTTTAGCTTATGGGTGCCATATATCTTATGGCACTTTTTTAAAGTGTTAATGAATGCAGGGTTTGTATAAAATTGCTTTTTCTTCAATTCATCCCCAGTGTTTGTAGATAGTTTATCTTCAACTTTTGGAAACCTTAATAAGACATATTAGGCACAGTCTTAGTTTCAAAGACTGACTCAGTAAGTAGATAGCACAGGTGAGTAGTCATTATTTTTATTTACTTATACTACTACTTCATGCCAGAAAAGAAATTAAGAGGGCAGTATATATCCTATGTTCAGTAACAGATATGATTCAGTATAATCTCTGTGCTACATCATTTCCTCATCTGGTTTATTTGAACTCCTTAGGTACTAGATACTGATATAGTAAAATTCTGCAAGTACGTAATATAAGCACACTGCACATAATGAAACAGAAATAGACTTAAAGAAATTTTTTGGTAAACATTCCAAAAAAAACTTATAATAAGCTATAGCTTTTGCTGTCAAAGTGTCTTCAGTCTTTGGTGAGCTCTAAAAGTTTTCTTCTCCAGCCAATCATCAGGAAAAGATTTATTACTTAGTATGAAGGAAAAAGAGGGATGAGTATCTCACTCCAGATGCTGTCTCAGCAAATCTCCATTAGGTTGGATTTGGGATACATACAAATGCTATTTTCTTACACTTTGGACTTGGGATCCAATCTCCAGAAACCATATATATGTAATGAACAATTTTCTTCCTTATAGGAAGGCAGGATAAAACATTCTATGTTTCCTAAGGATAGCAACAGTTCTTACCCAGACATTGAAACTACAGTGAACATTAGGAGCCACACTGCTGGGTATGATAGTTGTTGTGTCCATCAAGCATAAGTGAACATTGGATAAATGTATAAATTCCATTTTTTCCATAACCACAGATTTTGGTTAAGAAGAGATTCTATCTTAGTTGTTTCCAACGTTCTCAAGAATGAGGATCATTTACAGTAGATACGCTTTTATGTATCTAGTCTACTCTGAGTGGCTGTATATAACCTTGGTGACACTTTTCAGTATTTCCATGGCCCTCAATGGATTGAGTTCCACAGTTAGAGAAAAACTTTGAGCACACATTGGATTTTCTAGAGGCAAACTGCTGAGATGGCATTTCACTACAGGGTATTTATTAGGAAGCAACAGTTGTAGAAAGAGGCAGGGAAGAAACAGGATTGGGTAGAGGAAGAAGTCAGTCTGTGACACAGACACTACTGAGTTTCAACCACCCCTGCAAGAAGCTCTAAATCGTTTATGACCCATCTGAGTAGTCCCATGCTAGGCTTAAGTAACTGGGCTTTTATAGTCTACTCCAAGCAGTCACTGTATGTGGACCAACCTGGGAAGGGCATATGTACGTTTGGTCAAGAAGGCTCTCTGGAACTAAGGCAAACCATGAAGCTACTGACAGCTTGGGCCACAAAGTTCTTCCTTGAAGGAGTACCTTGGCAGCATATCTTGGTGTTCACCACAGTCTACTCCTTGTTCTGCTTGGATCTACTTCTTCATATCCTTTCAGGGAGATGCTGTCCTAGGATTCTAGTGGATTCTCTTCCTGAGGGAAGCTTAGAAGAGGAATCAGTGGTACAAATGACAGCCCCTAGCACTGCAGCTGATTTTAAGACTTCAGTGATACTGATCTTCTCCCTCTTCTGATGATCAGGGTGAATTAACTGTTCCAAGATGGTGACTTATTTTTGTCTGCTGGTGTGTGGACACAGGGAAATTGAAGTGCTCAAGAGATTGCCATAGCTTATAGTTCAGTGAGACTCTCACTGTGTCACTTGGTGAAAATGTGTTCCGTTTGAGGACGAGGGCCTCCATGTCTGCAGAGCTCACATTTTGTGGGAATGGAAAGCACAGAGTCCTCCACTGGGACATTGAGAGTGATAGTAAGTGGAATTAATTCTGCTTCCACACTTTGGTTTCAGACCCATCCGTATTTCCTATTAGAGACCCGGTACCATATAAATGTCTTTGAGTCAGAGTATATACTTCATCCTATAGGATAGTGCCTCATCCTCATAAAGCATCACCTCCTAGCTGGCACTTTAGCTTGTACCTTTAGCAGGCCATTCCAATGCTCTCTCAAGTTGGAAAATTCTTGGTGTGATGTAATATGACAATTAGATCTCATGGTCATAGGCCCACTTCTGCACTGTGTTTGCATAAAATGAATCCCCTGCTCTGACATAATATTTTGGGGACCCCATATGGTAAATTAGACACTTTTTAAGCTACTAAATACTGGTACTAATTGAGGCCTCAGTGTGGGGAAGGCAACCCATTTTCAAAGCATGTATCATTTCTGCTAGAATAAATCTTTGGCCTTTCCAGAATGAACTTGCCTCCAACTAGCTGGTTGGGCTTCTCAAAGAATGGCACCATGTTGTGGGCTTAATGTGGTTCTCTGTTGTTGGCAGTTTGGATATTCAGTGGAAGCAATATTTATATTAGCCTTGTTGAATTGGACCCTATGATGTCAGACCCATGCATACCTTCCATCTCTTCTACCATGTCCATTCCATTCATATATTCATCATCCAGCACTGAAGTGACTGATGATCAAGGCTTGCTGATGTCAGCTTTCTGAGTCATTAAGTCTACCTGCAGATACTCTTTCATGTTTGACCCTCTGGTAAATATTGACATGTGATACAAAGATCTTCACACTTCGTGCCCACTCCAGTATGTCCTCCCATATTCCTGTTTCTCACATCTTCTTGGCCCCAGTCTTATAATATTCTTCCTTTTAGGTGCCTAATCAACCAGCCAGGTCACTCACAAATTTCCATTAGTCTGTACCTGTTCTAACCTCAAGCAACCTCTCTTTCTCACAAAGTGAATGATCTGGTACACTGCCTGAGATTTGCTCATTAGAAGATGTTCCCTGTTACTGCCTTTTAAGGCACTTCTGGGTGAAGCTGTAGCGCAGCTGCCATCCGTCTTCAGTTTGTACCTATGTAAGAAGCCTACTATCCATAAACCAAGTTTGGGCTTTCTCCTTCTGACAGCTGGTCATAAGGGATCCCCCAGAGAGCAAAGGTGTCAGCTAAAGAAGAGGTACTGGCTGGGAATATGAACTTCTTGCTTATGCAGTCTGCTTGTGCCTCTGTCTTGCTCATATTCCCTCTCAGACTGCACTGGAACTGGTTGGCCTTATGACTTGATGAATCTGATGGAACTCAGCTTATAGGAGATTCAGATGTGTAGTCATTTGGTATCCTGTGATTAGGTGCCCAGACTCTACTAAGGCTACCGACATGCTGGAATTCATTTTTCAAAATGTGTTTAAATCTCTGCTGCAGGTGGCACAGCCTTGATACAAAATCTCAGGAGCCTGCACTGTGATCTTCCCATCAAGGCTTATCATAGGCTTTGCATAATTTATTTTTCCACCATTGATGCCTCTAATACTGTAGGGTCTGCCAGGTCATGTGGCCCAAAGTACAGGACTGCTTGCCTCACAGCTTGGACCCACTGTAGGAGCTCGTGCAACCTCCTGGGGTCCTTGCCAGAGTGTTAATTCCTGTATCTTGGAAAGTGCTCCCAAATTAATAAACTTTTCCGTATCTAATTTTATGTTATTTATGTTATATTATGGTTCTCTTGATCAAATACCTGTGCAATCAGATCCACATATATGCCCGCTTCTCCTACCAGTACATACTGACAAGATCTTTTATCCCCTTGGGTTATAGTTCCTTCTGCCTATATCAGGTGCAGCAAGTTATGCTGTGATTTAACCCTAGTTATTGGCATAATGGCTAGAAGAGGAGGTGGTGGGAATCCTAACTAGGTTACGTTTTCTTACAGGGGAGAGGTTATGTTAGGGGAGAATGCTAAATTATAATAAGAAGTAGGCCACTTGTGTAAGCTGGTAGAGTTCAGAGACTAGCAGTTCAAAATCTTCAGGGACCTCTGCCCAGATACTGTTTTCACAAGTATCAGAGTCCCATTTCTTTTTCTAACCAAGACCCTGACTTTGGCATAACAGACTTGTCTTGGTTAGGAGTTGAACCTTCTCTGGAATTTGGTCACTTTGACTTTTAAATCCTGGCCTTTACTCAATCTTCTCTGCAATACCCCAGAAGGAGAGAAGAGACCAATCAAATGTTTGGACCATCAGAGTAGTCAGACACTGGGCCCAAATGGCCAGACTTTTATACCCCACCTTAATCAGGCTTTGGATATAGGCCTCTCTGCTAAGGCCTAAATCTTGAAGGAGCTTATTGCAGGGTTAATAAGGTATTTCATAAAAAGGGAATGTGGGTGGCTCACCTCTGTTTCCACCACTACTGCTCTAAGTTGTTCACTCATTCATTCAACATATGTTATCTTCTGTATCCCAGGCAGTAGGCATAAGGGATACAGTCTGATACTTGGAAAGTGCTCCCAAATTAATAAACTGTCAGTCAAGCCTTCAGATGACTGCAGTCTGATACTGTATCCCTTATGCCTACTGCCTGGGATACAGAAGATAATACAGACATCATCCCTGCTTTACAGAGCATATAAACCAATGAACTTAAAGTTACGTCTTCCTAAGTGGTACAGGATGAAGCACAGTGAGCTAAAGTAACTTGCTACAAGTCATGCTGTCAAATAAATACTTAGCTTACAGATTTCATTTGAAAATAGGAGTGAAGTGATCCAAAGGTTAGCTATTTGGAAACAGTGATGTATTTATAAATAAACAGAAAGTGTTCATTCATACTTGTCAAGTCATAGTATTACCCTCCAATGAAAAGGTCTGAAGAAACTATGGAAAAAAATAGACAGTATTCTGCTATTGACAGTTCACTTTGTTCCTATGCATAGTCAACTTTATGTTTTCTTTTTCCAAACCAACTCTCTAAATGTTATTGTTCGTAGCCTTTTCCTCTTTTTGTTCTACATACTCTCTTTGGTGACTCATCTAAGCATAAGAACTTTTAAATAAATGTTTAAAACATTTTTAGTTTCAAACAGGAAGTATTCTAATTTAAATCAGTCTTTAGTTAATAAATAGGATATAGTTACTTTAAAAAATATTAGGAGAGAGTTTTAAAGTTTTTATAGACCATTTTGCAAAATATACTATTTTGCCAAAAGTGAAATGTTTTCAATTATTATATGGTTGTCTGGATCTTGAAACACAGCATATTCTAGCTAAATGCTTGGTGTTTTTTTTTTAATTGTGTGTTAGATGTGGAATCAGTGTTTTGAAAGATTTTTAATGTAAATTCTTGGTATATATTGACAATAATTCTGGCTATGGCTCAATGACTGTTTTGTGTTTTTTTAAAATATCCAGCAGAAATGACTTGGGCTTTGTGGGCCATATGGTCTCTGTTGAAATTACTCAGTTCTGCCTGCATAATGTGGAAATAGTCACAGATAATAAGTAAACAAATGGGCAAGCCTGTGTTCCAATGAAACTATTTACAAAACAGGCAGCCAGCCGTCAGGGCCACAGATTGCTCACTCCTGTTTTATCTGCTATTCTATAGTAGTTCATCTGGCATTTTTGGCTATCTACTTTATAGTTTAGTTATTAGTGATGTCTAAATTGACTACTATAGTACCTTATTCATGATAGATACTCAATAACTAATGAAATAAGAAAAATGTTATGCATTTCATCTGTAGGAAAATGTACATTATTCCAACAACACTAATTTAGAGTGTTCATAAAGAAGTGTATAACTTAAAATTAGATGTAAGAAACTAAAGAAAACTATTGGGAGGAGTCAAAGTCTTAATAAAATATCAAACCAAGCCAAGAATAGAATTTAAATCATTGTGATTGTTTAAAAATATATCTACAAATTCTTTTCTATTCCTCCATCTGAAGTGTGCAGTCTACTTTGGCTCTTTTTGAATGCAGGATGGACTCAGTTATGCATTTCTAATGAGTAGGATATGGCAGAAGTCAATGTGCACTAGATCATAAAGGCACTGCAGCTTCTTCCTTTCTCACTCTCTTTCTTGCATCACTTAATCTGGGGGAAGCCAACTACTATGTCCTCAGGTCTACGGATTGAGGAAATAAGCTTTCTTGGAAATGGATTTTCTGGTCAGTCAAGCCTTCAGATGACTGCAGCCAATGCCAAATCTTGACTGCAACCTCATGAAAGATCCTCAGCCAGAACTACCCATTTAAGCCACCTTTGAATTTCTGACTCACAGAAACTGTGAGATAATACATGTTTATTATTTTAACCACTAACTTTTGGGGGTAATTTGTCTTGCAGCAGTAGACAACTAAAATAGTAATATATTAGATTTCAACATTTGTTTTAAAATGAAGAAGAATAAATAGAAAGGAACAAACCGGAAGTCACCCATGTCTCTGTTTTAAGGAGCTATAGTAGTAAATATAAATAAATAATGACCATTTCCACATGCACATAATTTGCCTTTGACAACTTTACAGTTGAAAATATAATTTTGCCCTTGATTCTCACTTGCATTTGTCTGATTCTCACTAGCATATATGATACTTGAGGTTTCATGGAAAAAAATGAGAGTAAGTCACAGCACCTTAGTCTGCCTTTCAGAAAGTACTTCTGTTAAGAGGGAAGAGGTTATATGGCACCTTTGCACAATACATGCCTTCCCTGGATGGAGCATTCCAAGTGTAGGAAAGCTATCTAGAAGTAGGAAGCTGGCTAGGAAATAGTCTTTGGGAGAAGATTAATCCTGCTAGCATCTTCTCTCTGTTACAGTGTGTTGGTTCCCAACCAATCATGATAGATTAGGCCATAATAATAGTGTGTTAAAAAAATTTATTCTGTGAAACGTTAAAAAAATTTATTCTGTGAAACAGAGCAAAAATGTAGGTTTTTAATGTAATTTATTTCTGTTCAGAAGGGTAGATTTTCTATTGCCGATGAACTTTATTTGGCTGACAGCAAAAATTAGATTCTGAATAGAGTAATTTTGCAACCACATCCTTTAGCAGTTTTCATGCCTCCTCATTTTTGCTGCCAACTTATTAAAATAATCGTCTAAACTATACAAGTTTTTTACATTTTCTCTTCACCTACACACATTCTTAACCCTTTGGCAAACATATCCAAACACACAAAAGCTACTGAAATTGTTCCTACAGGTTACCATCAACCTGGTGATTGCCAAATTCTATGAATTTGTCTTAATGTTCATCCTTCTTAAACCTTCCCACAGCACACAGATTTCTCTCTTCTTGAAACTTTTATTTTCTGTATCTTTCTTTGTGCATTCCTGGTTCTCCTCCTATTTGACTCTTTCTTTTTATTATTATTATAATTATTATTATTATATGTTAAGTTCTAGAGTACATGTGCACAATGTGCAGGTTTGTTACATAGGTATACATGCGCCATGTTGGTTTGCTACACCCATTAACTCGTCATTTACATTAGGTATTTCTCCTAATGCTATCCCTCCCCCTGCCCCTCACCCCATGACAGGCCCCCGTGTGTGATGTTCCCTGCCCTGTATCCAAGTGTTCTCATTGTTCAATTCTCACCTATGAGTGAGAACATGCACTGTTTGGTTTTCTGTCCTTGTGATAGTTGGCTCAAAATGATGGTTTCCAGCTTCATCCATGTCCCTGCAAAGGACATGAACTCATTCTTTTTATGGCTTCATAGTATTCCATGGTGTATATGTGCCACATTTTCTTAATCCAGTCTGTCATTGATGGACATTTGGGTTGGTTCCAAGTTTTGGCTATTGTGCCACAATAAACATACGTGTGCATGTGTCTTTATAGTAGCACGACTTATAATCCTTTGGGTATATACCCAGTAATGGGATTGCTGGGTCAAATGGTATTTCTAGTTCTAGATCCTTAAGGAATTGCCACACTGTCTTCCACAATGGTTGAACTAGTTTACACTCCCACCAGCAGCGTAAAAGCGTTCCTATTTCTCCACATCCTCTCCAGCATCTGTTGTTTCCTGACTTTTTAATGATCGCCATTCTAACTGGTGTGAGATGGTATCTCATTGTGGTTTTGATTTGCATTTCTCTGATGGCCAGTGACGATGAGCATTTTTTTCATGTGTCTTTTGGCTGCATAGATGTCTTCTTTTGAGAAGTGGCTGTTCATATCCTTTGCCCACTTTTTGATGGGGTTGTTTTTTTTTTTTTCTCGTAAATTTGTTTAAGTTCTTTGTAGATTCTGGATATTAGCCCTTTGTCAGATGGGTAGATTGCAAAAATTTTCTCCCATTCTGTAGGTTGCCTGTTCACTCTGATGGTAGTTACTTTTTCTGTGCAGAAGCTCTTTAGTTTAACTAGATCCCGTTTGTCTATTTTGGCTTTTGTTGCCTTTGCTTTTGGTGTTTTAGTCATGAAGTCCTTGCCCATGCCTATGGCCTGGATGGTAATGCCTAGGTTTTCTTCTAGGGTTTTTATGGTTTTAGGTCTAATATTTAGGTCTTTAATCCATCTTGAATTAATTTTTGTATAAGGTGTAAGGAAGGGATCCAGTTTCAGCTTTCTACATATGGCTAGCCAGTTTTCCCAGCACCATTTATTAAATAGGGAATCCTTTCCCCATTTCTTGTGCTTGTCAGGTTTGTCAAAAATTAGATGGTTGTAGATGTGTGGTGTTATTTCTGAGGCCTCTGTTCTGTTCCACTGGTCTATATCTCTGTTTTGGTACTAGTACCGTGCTGTTTTGGTTACTGTAGCCTGTAGTATAGTTTGAAGTCAGGTAGCGTGATGCCTCCAGCTGTGTTCTTTTTGCTTAGGATTGTCTTCACAATGTGGGCTCTTCTTTGGTTCCATATGAACTTTAAAGTAGTTTTTTCCAATTCTGTGAAGAAAGTCATTGGTAGCTTGATGGGGATGGCATTGAATCTATAAATTACCTTGGGCAGTATGGCCATTATCATGATATTGATTCTTCCTGTCCATGAGCATGGAATGTTCTTCCATTTGTTTGTGTCCTCTTTTATTTCGTTGTTCAGTGGTTTGTATTTCTCCTTGAAGAGGTCCTTCACATCCCTCGTAAATTGGATCCCTAGGTATTTTATTCTCTTTGAAGCAATTGTGAATGGGAGTTCACTGATGATTTAGCTCTCTGTTTGTCTGTTATTGGTGTATAGGAATGCTTATGATTTTTGCACATTGATTTTGTATCCTGATACTTTGCTGAAGTTGCTTATCAGCTTAAGGAGATTTGGGGCTGAGACGATGGAGTTTTCTAAGTATACAATCATGTCCTCTGCAAACAGGGACAATTTGACTTCCTCTTTTTCTAATGGAATACGCTTTATTTCTTTCTCTTGCCTGATTGCCCTGGCCAGAACTTCCAACACTATGCTGAATAAGAGTGGTGAGAGAGGGCATCCCTGTCTTGTGCCAGTTTTCAAAGGGAATGCTTCCAGTTTTTGCCCATTCAGTATGATATTGGCTGTGGGTTCATCATAAATAGCTCTTATTATTTTGAGATATGTTCCATCAATACCTAGTTTATTGAGAGTTTTTAGCATGAAGGGCTGTTGAGTTTTGTCAAAGGCCTTTTCTGCATCTATTGAGATAATCATGTGGTTTTTGTTGTTGGTTCTGTTTATGTGATGGATTACGTTTATTGATTTGTGTATGTTGAACCAGCCTTGCATCCCAGGGATGAAGCCAACTTGGTAATGGTGGATAAGATTTTTGCTGTGCTGCTGGATTCAGTTTGAAAGTACTTTATTGAGGATTTTTGCATCAATGTTCATCAGGGATATTTGTCTAAAATTCTCTTTTTTTGTTGTGTCTCTGCCAGGCTTTGGTAACAGGATGATGCTGGCCTCATAAAATAAGTTAAGGAGGAGTCCCTCTTTTTCTATTGCTTGGAATAGTTCCAGAAGGAATGGTATCAGCTCCTCTTTGTACCTCTGGTAGAATTTGGCTGTGAATCCATCTGGTCCTTGACTTTTTTGCTTGGTAGGCTATTAATTATTGCCTCAATTTCAGAACTTGTTATTGGCCTATTCACAGATTCAACTTCTTCCTGGTTTAGTCTTGGGAGGGTGTATGTGTCCAGGAATTTATCCATTTCTTCTAGATTTTCTAGTTTATTTGCCTAGAGGTGTTCATAGTATTCTCTGATGGTAGTTTGTATTTCTGTGGGATCTGTGGTGATATCTCTTTTGTCATTGTTTATTGCGTCTGTTTGATTCTTCTCTCTTTTCTTCTTTATTAGTCTTGCTAGTGGTCTATCAATTTTGTTGGTCATTTCAAAAAACCAGTTCCTGGATACACTGATTTTTTGAAAGGTTTTTGTGTCTCTATCTCCTTCTGTTCTGCTCTGATCTTAGTTATCTTGCCTTCTGCTAGCTTTTCAATTTGTTTGCCCTTGCTTCTATAGTTCTTTCAATTGTTATGTTAGGGTGTTAATTTTAGATCTTCCCTGCTTTCTCTTGTGGACATTTAGTGCTATAAATTTCCCTCTACACACTGCTTTGAATGTGTCCCAGAGATTCTGGTACATTGTGTCTTTGTTCTCATTGGTTTCAAAGAACATCTTTATTTCTGCTTTCATTTTGTTGTTTACCCAGTAGTCATTCAGGAGCCGGTTGTTCAGTTTCAGTTTCCGTGTAGTTGTGCAGTTTTGAGTGAGTTTCTTAATCCTGAGTTCTAATTTGATTGCACTATGGTCTGAGAGAGAGTTTATTGTGATTTCTGTTCTTTTACATTTGCTGAGGAGTGCTTTACTTCCAACTATGTGGTCAATTTTGGAATAAGTGTGATGTGTTGCTGAGAAGAATGTATATTCTGTTAATTTGGGGTGCAGAATCCTGTAGATGTCTATTAGATCCACTTGGTACAGAGCTGAGTTCAAGTCCTGGATATCCTTTTTAACCTTCTGTCTCGTTGATCTGTCTAATATTGACAGTGGGTTGTTAAAGTTTCCCATTATTATTGTGTGGGGGTCTAAGTCTGTTTGTAGGTCTCTAAGGACTTGCTTTATGAATCTGGGTGCTCTTGTATTGGTTGCATATATATTTGGGATAGTTAGCTCTTCTTGTGGAATTGATCCGTTTACCATTATGTAATGGCCTTCTTTGTCTCTTTTGATCTTTGTTGATTTAAAGTCTGTTTCATCAGAGACTAGGATTGCAACCCCTGCTTTTTTTTGTTTTCCATTTGCTTGGTAGATCTTCCTCCATCCCTTTATTTTGAGCCTATGTGTATCTCTGCATGTGAGATGGGTGTCCTGAATACAGCACACTGATGGGTCTTGACTCTTTATCCAATTTGCCAGTCTATGTCTTTTAATTGGGGCATTTAGCCCATTTACATTTAAGGTTAATATTGTTATGTGTGAATCTGATCCTGTCATTATGATGTTAGCTGGTTATTTTGCCCGTTAGTTGATGCAGTTTCTTCCTAGCATCGATGGTCTTTACAATTTGGCATGTTTTTTGCAGCAGCTGGTACCAGTTATTCCTTTCCATGTTTAGTGCTTCCTTCAGTTCTTGTAAGACAGGCCTGGTGGTGACAAAATCTCTCAGCATTTGCTTGTCTGTAAAGGATTTTATTTCTCCTTCACTTATGAAGCTTAGTTTGGCTGGATATGAAGTTCTGAGTTGAAAATTCTTTTCTTTAAGAATGTTGAATATTGGCCCCCACTCTCTTCTGGCTTGTAGAGTTTCTGCCAAGAGATCCACTCTTAGTCTGATGGGCTTCCCTTTGTGGTTAACCTGACCTTTCTCTCTGGCTGCCCTTAACATTTTTTCCGTCATTTCAACCTTGGTGAATCTGACAATTGTGTGTCTTGGAGTTGCTCTTCTCGAGAAGTATCTTTGTGGCGTTCTCTGTATTTCCTGAATTTGAATGTTGGCCTACCTTGCTAGGTTGGGGAAGTTCTCATGGATAATACCCTGAAGAGTGTTTTCCAACTTGGTTCCATTCTCCCCATCACCTTCAGGTATACCAATCAAATGTAGATTTGGTCTTTTCACATAGTCCCATATTTCTTGGAGCCTTTGTTCATTTCTTTTTATTATTTTTTCTCTAAACTTCTCCTCTCACTTTATTTCATTAATTTGATCTTCAATCACTGATACTCTTTCTTCCACTAGATCGAATCAGCTACTGAAGCTTGTGCATGCATCACGTAGTTCTCATGCCATGGTTTTCAGCTCCCTCAGGTCATTTAAGGTCTTCTCTACACTGTTTATTCTAGTTAGCCATTCATCTAATCATTTTTCAAGGTTTTTAGCTTCCTTGCGATGAGTTCCAACATCCTCCTTTAGCTCGGAGAAGTTTGTTATTACTGACCTTCTGAAGCCTACTTCTATCAGCTCATCAAAGTCATTCTCTGTCCAGCTTTGTTCAGTTGCTGCCGAGGAGCTGCGATCCTTTGGAGGGGAAGAGGCACTCTGTAGAATTTTTAGCTTTTCTGCTCTGGTTTCTCCCCATCTTTGTGGTTTTATCTACCTTTGGTCTTTGATGATGGTGACCTACAGGTGAGGTTTTTGTGTGGATGTCCTTTTTGTTGATGTTGATGCTGTTCCTTTCTGTTTGTTAGTTTTCTTTCTAAGAGTCAGGTCCCTCAGCTGCAAGTCTGCTGGAGTTTGCTGGAGGTCCACTCCAGACCATGTTTGCCTGGGTATCACCAGTGGAGGCTGCAGAACAGCAAATATTGCTGCCTGATCCTTCCTCTGGAAGCTTCATCCCAGAGGGGCACCTGCCTGTGTACTTGGCCACTTTGTTTACCTACTCAAGCCTCAGCAATGGCAGATGCCCCTCCCCCTGCCAGGCTGCTGCCTCACAGGTCGATCTCAGACTGCTGCTCTAGCAGTGAGCAAGGCTCCATGGGCATGGGACCCGCCAAGCCAGGCACAGGATATAATCTCCTGGTGTGCCATTTGCTAAGACTGTTGGAAAACTGCAGTATTTGGGCAGAAGTGTCCCGATTTTCCAGGTGTATTCTGTCACGGCTTCCCTTGGCTAGGAAAGGGAAATCCCCCGACCCCTTGCACTTCCCAGGTGAGGCAATGTCCCACCCTGCTTTGGCTCACCCTCCATGGGCTGCACCCACTGTCCAACCAGTCCCAGTGAGATGAACCAGGTACCTCAGTTGGAAATGCAGATCATGCTGAGAGCTGCAGATCAGAGCTGTTCCTGTTTGGCCATCTTGGAACACGACTATTTGACTCTCTCTTTTGTGAGTCTTTCTTTTGTTTTTGTTTTTGTTTTTTTTTTTTCTACCTCTTGCCTCCAATGAATCTTCATTAGATTCTCTTCTTGTTCCTGGTTTATCATCAGCGTACGTACTACATCATTCTTATTATTTCAACAATTGATTATTCTATGGAGACACAAATCAGTATTCCAAGATAGACTCTTTAAGAGCACAACTATCTGTTGGCTTACTTCGTCACTTTTCCTCTAACAGTGGCTTTTCTCCTGAGCTTACTGTTTTTTTAAATGATGATATTGTCCTCATACCAGTCATTACATTTAATCTGGACTATTATAATGATTTGTTTGTCCTATTTTCTATTTTTCCCATTTCTACACATTAAACACAGTGATATTAAATTACCACCCATTCAAGTCTAGATATGATTACATTCCTCCTTTACTGAAAACCAATAATGATTCTTCTACAAGCACACATTCTTCTGCAGATACCACAAACACAAATTTCTCAAGCCCTCTATAGTATATAACCAATGTATCTATCCCAGCCTATTCCCCTACACATATTCTGTATCCCAGACAATGTGGATTAACTTTGTGTTTGCAAATGTTTTATCATTTGCTCCCTCCCATCTTTAGCTCAAAACATTCCCTCTGCTTGGAATACACTTTCACCATTTCATCATGTCAACATGTAACCATACCTGAGATGCTGCCTTCTCTGTAAAGTCCTTTCTTATGTTTTCAACCAGATATAATCTCTTCTGCCTTTGTGTTAGATATTATTTTACTTCTTCTTCTATTAACTTTTAGAAAATATACATTTACCTTATTCCAATTTACTGGATTTTGAACTCCTTAGTATATTTCACTCATCTTTATATCCTCTCCAGCTAAATCTTAGCAGAGGATCTGTTACGTGAACAAATAAATATGCTTAATTTTATTTTCTTCACCTCATTTTACATTTATTGAAGAAATTGATTTGCAACTGTACTAAACTGGAAATTGATTCAGTGCACTTTCTGTGAGATTAACTTTCGAGTAAACTAATTGAGCTAGATTTCACAGTTTTTCAATTTTATGTTAATACGTAAATTCACTGTATTTTTAGGATAATACTAACTGCCATAATAAGTAAACCTAAATATTTTTTGTTGTTTTAACACAACAGAAAGTTATTTTTGCCCATGTTAATTATCTGGTGAAAGTGTTCCTAAGTAGCTCTCCCCTACAAGTTGATTAAGAAAACCAGGTGCTCTCTCTTGGTTTTTGTTGTTGTTTTTATTTTTTAAGAGACAGGGTCTCACTGTGTCACCCAGGCTGGAGTGCAGTGATGCAATCATAGCTCCACTGCAGCCTCCAACTCCTGGGCTCAAGCCTCCCGCCTCAGTCCTCTGAGTACCTGGGACTACAGACACAGGCCACCACACCTAGCTAATTTTTAATTTTTCTTTTTTTGTAGAGACAGGGTCTCACTTTGTTGCCCAGGCTGGTCTTGAACTCCTGGCTTCAAGCAATCCTCCTGCCTTAACCTCCCAAAGTGCTGGGATTACAGGCATGAGCCAACATGCCTGGCCCAGGCTCCCTCTTTCTTGTGGCTCCATCTATCTCTTAGGGTCATTAGCACTTGGGGTAAAAGTAGAGAAAACCACATGCTTCTCCTCTTAATAATTGCCATGTCATATCAGCTTAAAAGGGCATATTGCATCAGTCAGTTTAGGCTAAATTATGCTGGAGAAAGAAACAGCCTGAATATATTAGTGGTTTACAATAATAAAAGTTTATTTCTTACTTGCACTCTATACACTGTGGGTTGGCTGTGACTCTGTTACATGTTATCTGCATTTGGAGACTCAGGCTTAAGAAGCAGTGCCTGTGTGGAACATGTTTAGTCTCATGGCAAAAGGAAAAAAGAAACTGACTTAAAAAAAAAAAAAAGTGACACATGTCACTTTCTATTTATTTGAAGTTACATAGAGAAGAATGGCATTAATAAGATGCAGGGGTATATTCCTCCCATGGTGAGGGGCACTCCAAATTATATGGCCAAGTCTGACATCAGTAGCATAGGGAGGTATAATCCTTCCACAGAAAGGAGCAGTGAATATTTCGAACTGTGAAACAATCTACTATACCATTTTTTCTTTTCACATTTTAACATTTTAAAAATTGAGATATTTCTCATGATCAGTGGTAAATTACAATTGCTTGGGAGATTTTTTTTCTCTATTCAGAGATTTAAAAATATTGGTGTATCTTACAATCCATGATATGTTAGATTCCATGAAATTTGGCAGACCTCAGCTTTAAATGTCTTTGTCTAATTCATCTATTATTTCCAAGTGTGTAGACAGTTTCAAAGAGTAATATAGACTTAAAAACTGAATAGATTTAAAGCCTATATGTTCACATTCCCTACCACTGATATAAACCTTTGTTGGCATGCTTATTTTCAGTCTGTAGTAGAGACAGCCTAAAAACATTAGAAAAATGGAGTGAGAGAAATTTGCAAAGGGAGAAAAACAGACAAATCATCATAAGATAGACTAGAAAGCTTAGAAATAAGCCATGTATAAGATAAGAATGGCACCATAAACCAATGGGTGGGTAAGAAATAGTATTGAATATATAGTATTTGGAAAACTGGGTCCCTGTATGCAAAAAATTAAAACTGGATCCCTGTCTTATACCATATGAAAATTGAACTCCAGATGGATTAAAGAAACTTTTCTAGATAGAAAAGTTAACACCAATAGAAAAGAATGCCCATTATTTAATGACATAGAAATAAGGAAAGCTTTCTTAGACAAGATCCAGAAAATACAAATCATAAGGCAAAAACAAAACAAAACAAAACAAAAACACTGGATATGGCTACATAAAAATTAAGGACTTCTTGTCAATGAAAGATATCAAAAATAATTTCACAGGTGATTTATCACAAGAAGGAATTTAGAACATCTAAAACCAATAAGGTTCGGGCACAGTATCTCATGCCTGTAATCCCAGCACTTTGGAAGGCCAAGGCGGGCAGATCACCTGAGGTCAGGAGTTCAAGACCAGCTTGGCCAACATGGTGAAACCCCGTCTCTACTAGAAACTACAAAAAAATTAGCTGGGCGTCGTGGTGCACGCCTGTAGTCCCAGCTGCTCAGGAGGCTGAGGTGGGAGGCTGAGGTGGCAGGATCAAGCTGAACCTGGGAGGCAAAGGTTACAGTGAGCAGAGATCATGCCACTGCACTCCAGCCTGGGCGACAGAGCAAGACTCCATCTCAAATAAATAAATAAATAAATAAAACCAATAAGAAGTTTATACTTTAAATATATAAAAAATTCCTGAAAATCATCAAGAAAATATAGGAAATCTTAATGGGAAAAAATAAATTGAGCAAACACATGGATAAGAATTACACAGAAAAAGCCCAAAACATGAATAAATAAAATAAAATAAAACCAATAAGAAGTTTATACTTCAAATATATAAAAAATCCTGAAAATCATCAAGAAAATTTAGGAAATCTTAATGGGAAAAAATAAGTTGAGCAAAGGACATGGATAAGAATTAAGCAGAAATAGTCCAAAACGTGAACACATAAATGAAGTTCAGACTCAGAGAAACTAGTTATCAGAGAAATTCAAAATAAAAAAATAATGAGCCACTACTCTACATACAGACATTAGCCTTATCCTAAAGTTGTGTATATAATTCCCATGTGTCTTCTGCCAGTAAGAAATTAGATTATTGTATGCGTTTTAAAATTTTGCACAAAACACATAATGATGTATCCTTTTGAAAAGGATTTATGCTGTTTTCTCACTCAACATTATATTCCTAAAATGTTTATCCATGTTGATACATATAGATCTGGTCTATTAATTTTAGCTGGTGTTGAGGTTTGAGGTTTTCTGTTTATTTCTCAGTATTGGTCATTCAAGAGTTTTCTTTATTGTATGAATGCATTTTAGTTTATCTGTGTCCATACTGATAATGCCGATGATTCTACTTTTGTACTTAAATAATACAGCAATGAACGTCTTTCTATATGTCTCCTAGTACATACATGTGAAAGTAGAATTCCATGTGAACAACTAGAAGTGCTAAGTTGTAAGTTAGGGGCATCTTCAATTTTACTATATATGATAGATAAATGGTTCTCCAAAGTGATTGTACCAATTTATACTATTTCCTGCTGTGTATGTATGAGTTCTTCTTTCCTTACATTCTAGCCAACACTTGTGGTATTATCAGATTTGACATATGTTTTGGTTAGACTTTTTAAGGTACTGAAATAGTACGTTTTTCTTTTTATATATTTTGGAGACAGGGTCTTGCTCTGTCACTCAGGCTTACTGCAACCTTGACCTCCTGAGTCCAAGCAATCCTCACACCTCAGCTTCATGAGTAGCTGGGACTACAGGAACGTGTTGCCACACCCAGCTAATTGTATTATTATTATGTATAGATTATTTATAGAGATGTGATCTCCCTATGTTGCCTAGGCTGCAAGGAAACCATTTTTAATCTATGTTCTCCAACTTTAAGTTTTATTAAAGATATCCATGGGCATGGCTGGAACCCTGTGAACTATCTACTTTTTAGTGAGAACCTCTATCTTCCAATTATGCCCTTTTGACTGACTGCACCTTTTAATACTTACATGAAGTAAAAAACTCAGATGCCCTATTGGGACCAGGTAGATAGTATAAGTAAGTAAAATGGGCCATGTATAAGAGACAATAGGGAATAGCAAAGTAAAGAGTGCATCTGGATCTCAACAGTACAACAGTTACTTAGTTCTGTCCAATATTTGCCTTTGAGAATGTTTGTCTACATTTGCTAGGTCATCTGAAGCTAATAATTTTATAAATCTTTATATATAAAGTATTTATATGTAAAATCTCCAGATTTTTAAATGTTTTTACCTACTTCAGTTTAGTAAATGCTATAGGCTAAGCGGAATACATTTGTAGGTTATATTGTTCTGGCACACATGGGATAAGCTAAATGAGCCTACTGCATTCACTCTCCTAGATCATATGTCTTAGAAAAGGGATTTATCACTTTGGGAGGCCAAGGCGGGTGGATCACTTGAAGTCTGGAGTTTGAGACTAGCCTGGCCAACATGGTGAAACCCCATCTCTGCTAAAAACAAAAACAAAAAATTAGCCGGGCATGGTGCTCTGTGCCTGTAGTCCCAGCTACTCAGGAGGCCGAGGCAGGAGAATTGCATGAACCCAGGAGGCTGAAGCTGCAGTGAACCAAGATCATACCACTGCACTCCAGCCCAGGCGACACAGCGAGACTCTGTCTCAAAAAGAAAAATGATTTTTTCCGAATAGTTTGACTAGTCTGTGTTCAGTTTCTGTTATTTTGTTTACTGTCTCACAACAGATAGCTCTATTTCATTTTTCCTGCTCAGATTTGATTGACAGTATTAGTTAGGGTTTTCCAGAGAAACAGAACCAACAGGATATAGATACAGATAGATTGATTTATTATAAAGAATTGGCTCACATGATTGTGGGGGGCTAAAAAAAAAAATCCCACAGTCTTCCATCCACAAACAGGAGATCCTAGAAATCCAGTATAGTTCCAGTCCAAGTTCAAAGGCCTGAGAACCAGAAGAATTGACAGTGTAAGTTCTATCAGAGTCCACAGGCCTGAGACCTACAGCACTGATTATTTAAATTCTATTCCAAGTCCAAAGGCCTGAGAACTAGGAGTCAATGCTGTCCTAGTTCAAAGGCAGAAGAAGACTAATGTCCCAGCCTAAGCAGTCAGATGGAAAGAAAAGTTTCCTTTCTTTGCCTTTTTGTTTTATTCAGATCCTCAACAGATTGGACAGTGCCCACCCACATTGGGGAAGGCAATCTACTTTGGTCAATTTACCTATTTAAATGTTAATCTCACCTAGAAACAACATACACTCAGAAATAATGTTTAGCCAAATGTCTGAGCACTCGGTAACCCAGTGACCTTGACACATAAAATTAACCATGACAGCCCTCCCCATTGTCAAGTTGACTCCCAAATGCATCTCTTTAAACCATACTTAACCTTCAAATAAAGACAATAATAAGATCATAATTCTGCCTAACATGATATCATTATCCTGCATGTAACCAAAAACTCACTAACCTCTTTTCCAGAAGAGGATGTAAAGTCCTTGAGTGACGTTTACTCTTCTCCTTTATAACCTGTAACTTAAATACTATGATGTAAAATTAACCATACTTAGATACTGTTATAAGGTCAATACATCTTATGTTATATGATAAAGAAATGAGAGGCCAGGAGCAGTGGCTTACACCTGTAATCCCAATACTTTGGAAGGCTGAGGTGGGCAGATCACTTGAGGTCAAGAGTTCAAGACCAGCCTGCCCAAAATGGTGAAACCCTGTCTCTACTGAAAATACCAAATTTAATCAGGCATGGTGGTGCACGCCTGTGATCCCAGCCATTCAGGAGGCTGAGGCAGGAGAATCGCTTGAAGCCAGGAGGCAGAGTTGCTGTGAGCCAGGATCGCGCCATTGCACTCCAAGCTGGGTGACAGAGTGAGACTCCATCTCAAGAAAAAAAAAAAAAAGAAAGAAAAGAAAAAAAGAAATGAGAAGAAAAGAACCAAAGATATTTGCTGCACACACACACATTCATGACAAAATAACAATGAAATACTCATGACAATTATAGTCTTCATTTCTGTAACTGGTCACATGGCCATAGCTGGTATTTAAAACTGCCTTCTCCACTACCCATTCTTTATTCCGTTTGCCATCAGCAAGCACTTTAGCTAGTTGGGATCTGTACCTGGTGGGGTATTATGAACTGAATGTTTTTATCCTCTGCAAAATTCATATGTTGAAATTCTAATGACCAGTGTGAGGTATGAGGTGGTGTAGACCTTGGGAGATGATTAGGTCACAAGGGCTCTGCCATCTATGAACCAGGAAGCAGGCCCTCGCCAGATACTGAATCTACTGGTGCCTTGATCTTAGACTTCTAAGCCTCCAACACTGTGGGAAATAAATATTTGTTGTTAAAGTCACCCAGCCTGCGGTATTTTTGTTATAGTAGCCTGAATGGACTAAGACGTGAGGTGACCCAAACCTTCATTCCAGAAGAATTTGGGCCACTAGTAAGTAGTCCTGCCTGAACTGGGTTGTTGTAATTTTCCATTGACCTTAATCACAGAGCATGGTGATATTAAGAAGTACCCTAACGGATCTCCTGTATTTTATTCATACTCTTCCTTACCTCCATTGTGAAGTAGTAGTCTCATTTCCCTATGGGAGGCAGAATCAAGCAACATAGCCAACACAGTAACTCCCTTCTTTGTCTGTTGATTCAGGGGCATAAGAAGCCCAAAGTGGCCGGATGGCAGTCTTAACTTCTAGTTCAGTGGAATCATCGTTGTGTCTCCTGGTGGAAGCATTCCTCCTTCTGGAACTAAGACCTTTAGTCCAGCAGAGCATGAGCAGAAACAAAAAATTTTCTAGTGGATGACTAGGGGTAATAGTGAGTAGTACCACTCCCATTTCCACCCCTTGATTCCTGGCCCCCAAAATCCTAGTTATAGGAGAAACAGCACCATATGTTAGACACTGATTCAGAGCATATATAGCCTTCTGGAAAGCCTTGCCCCAACCCTGCAAAGTATTGTCACCTAGCTGGCCTTGTAACTGAGTCTTTAAAATGCCATTTCACCGTTTTATCAAACCAGCTGTCTCAGAATGGTGGAGAACACAGTGAGACCAGTGAATTCCATGCGCATGAACATTGATAATAGATTGTCTCAGAATGAAAGTGTTCAGTCTCTTACACTTAAAAACCACAGAAACAAATTATTAAATCACTTCCAACTAGATTTAAGCCATAATATTAGCATAGTGCCTAAAAGTATACATCAGGGCTGTCCAATAGACGTATAATGCAAGTCAAAATTATAAGCCACATATATAATTTTAAATTTTCTAGTAGCCACATTAAAAAAGACAAAAAGAAAGAGGTGAACTGATTTTAGTAATATTTCATTTACACCAATATATCAAATCATTATCATTTTAATATGTAATCGATGTAAGCAATCAGTTAGCTATTTTACATTCTTTCTGTGATAAGTCTTCAAAAGCTGGTGTCTTTTACATTTACAGTATGTGTCAATTTGCACTAACCACATTTCAAGTGCTCATGAGACACTTAAACTCATCCATACCATTTAACCTCCTCTGCATCAGCCAACTGTTTAATTCATCTGCCTCATCTGTCAAAGGGGAATCATGATAATACTACTATATCTGCTGGTTTGAAGACTAAATCAGGCACATAGAAAACACTTAATATATGTTATATATATGGGATCATTAGATAGATAGATAGAGATCTGTAAGGGTAAAATCATGCTTAATGCATTAGATAAACAACAAGTCATTTTTCATGAGTCAATGCTTTCTGTATGCTAATGTATACTATCATATGATAATCTATCTAAGCAAGGTCTTTGCATGGTAGCTATTGAAAAAAGTTTCATTTGTCTTTAAATAAAAGTAGAAAGTAACTGCTTATGATTTAAGACAGGAAAGAGATTATGTTCTTGTCAAGGTTGTTCTGTGTTATTCTTTTTGCTTTCTGTACTGTTTGAAGGAGAAATAATTGAGAATCCATAAAGACAAAGATGGAAAAACCCTGAGACGTGTTCACTCTGAAATGGTGTAACTGATTACCTTCTTTAACATCTTCTAGCAAATCAAATTCATTCCTTACTCAAGCTATTTACTCTACCTAGAATATTCTTCCTCCCTTCTTTGGCTGGCTGGCCTCTTATTATTATTCAGATTTCATATTAAATGTCAGGCCTCAGTCTTCCCTGACCATCTGTGCTAAAATAGGTCTTCTCTTTTATTCTCCTCTTCAGCAATATTATTGTTTCCTTTATGAGCTTATGTCAGAATTTATAATTGTTTAACTTTTAATTTAGTTGCTTTTGTCTCCCTGTTATGAGACCCTCCCTCAAGAGGGCAGGGTCTAGATTTGTCTTCCTCACTAATGAAATCTTAGCAACCATCACAGTGCCTGGCACAGAGTAGGCACCAAATATTTCTTGAGTGGATGAATGAATGATAGGCATGTTCTGTCCCCTTGTGTATTGAGAGGCTTTCAAAAAAGGTAGTTACAGAAATGATTTCTTAAGCTAATATATCCACATCAAACAGGTATGAAAACTTCAGGGCTTTTATAAAATCTAGTAGAATGTCAGTTCCACATGGACAGCAACAGTGGATTTGAAACTCATTGCCTCCCAGCGTAGTGCCTGTTATATTTTAGGCACTGATATATTTTTGTTGGCTGACTGAATAAGTTAATTCTGATATAAAGTCACAGACTGCATAGCTATACAAAGAGGAATTTTACTCCAAGATAACATTTAGGATAAGTTAGAAAGAAACATAGTGATTACAGGTGATTTAAGACCCCGGCACTACAATAGCAATACAATATGTGTGTATTTTCTGTTATTTTTTTTTCCTAAAAGGGACCTGTTGGCTTACCTGGAGAAGTTGGGATTACTGGAAGCATTGGTGAAAAGGTAATTTTTTAACAATTACTTTGTTTTATAGGAAGAAATCTAGGCTAAATTCAAAAGGCAGACTTTCATATGATCTTTTATGTTAATTAGAAATCACTGATAACTTTAGCACATTACCTATACTGAATATCTTAAATATATTGAAATGTAGCTAACAGCATGTAGGTTTCTAATTTTTAAAGGGCAGAGTACCCTTTTGATTATAAAGTTGTGATCTGAAGAGAAAAGATGGAACAGTCTAGATTTCTAACTAGAAAATATTATCTAAATTGACTTCATGAGAGCAAGCCTCCTATGAGAGGCTTGAAAGAAAGCAGTTTTTGAAAAAGAAGAAGAAGTTACCATTTTACCTTTCTCTCTCCCCATCTTGTGCTTGAGCTTGTTCCTATTTCCATTCTTACTATTTTCTTGAACTAAAATATCCTCTCTCCTTCCCTCTGTTTTTTCAAAACCAAACTGTTGGACTCCGCTGAATTCCCATCTCCTCTATGAAGTCCACAGACTCCTCTCATCCTTCCTAATTTCTTCACTTCTTGGACTTAGAATAGTACCACATAGTCTAAAATTTACTTACTCTCTGGTTGTTTCATCTCTGTTAATATCATGTCTGCAGTGTCTGCAGTTACTCAGGGTAGAATCTAAGTTAAGTTTTTTAAATATCTCTTCTAACTCTCATGTACTACATTCTCAATTACTTAAGTACTACATACTTAATATATACTTATTGATTTTTTACTAACAATGTAACAAAATATGAGTGCAGTTAAAAAATTTTGCTTTATAATTTTTTTCACTCAGTTATTTCTGTGCTGAGTTAAATCTTCTATACTAAAATGCTGATACTCTTGAGAATTTTAATGTGAATCAGTTTAGTCTTTGTAAGCTGCTATGACAGATTTGATTATCATGATCTTCCAGACTTATTTCTTATGGCACTTAATTGTGGTATGCAGACTATAAAATAAAATTTTCTTAAATGGTTACGCAGATTTGTTACATTTTAATATGCTTTGATACTTTCACTATTCTCATATTTTGTATGTCTCATAAAATGGTAAGCATTTCTTACAAAACTTTAACATATGATGTGTACTCACTTTTAAGTCTTGTTTATCCATAATTTCTATTTTCTTCATTTTAATAAGGCCTTTAATATTTTTCTCTGAAAAACATCTTAAGATAATTTTATTTTATTAAAAGTCTAACAATTTTAAGATAAAGTGCCAAATTTGTAAATTTAAAAATTATTGGAAATAAGAATGATGTATGCATGTAAGACATGATTCTGGCTGACAGTTTTTCTTTCTAGGCTTAGCTTAGTCATCACTAATTAATATGCCGTATGTTACTCTTTTTTCTTTGTTCTCTTAAAAGGGAGAACGTGGAAGTCCAGGCCCACTAGGTCCCCAGGGAGAAAAAGGTGTTATGGTAAGAGCTCAGTGATTTGAAAAATATGTTTCCAAAGAACGTAATAAAAGTAAGTCATTCCAGAGATGGAATTGCCTGGGCTGGAATTTAACTGAGTAAAAAATGTTAAATTTCCCATAGAATTTTATTTTTATATGGTTTATCTCCCAGAATGCTGTGTGATACTAAGGTACTCAAAAGCATGTAAATGAGATGCCTTAGTCAAATGATTCTAGTTTTAGGAGAGAAATTTGACCACCACAATTTGCTAAAAAAGATAAAGAAGAAAATTCAATTAGAATTCTACATACTCTGGTTTCTCTTCGGATCGTATAAATCTTTCACCTTTTAAAATTAGAGTTCTACTTATTCTTCTACAGCGTATAGTTGATATGACACATATCAGCATTGCCATTCTTCCATGAGTTTGTGGTCATGATGTAGTTTTTTGACATACGAGAGCTTAGAATCCAGAATTCATCTTATTCTCTTACATTTTTAATATAGGAAATAGCTGACAAATTTTATATTTGGGTTGCATCTTTTTAACTTACTAAATAGTTTTCTAAGTATGGCAGGAACTGGAATGAATAATTATTATCAATAAAAGGATATTCCGTACAGAAAATACCTTGTGATGGATCTGGTGGCACATAATACTGTCCACAAATTGATTTTAACTAACTTCTATATTATCAGAAAAGTCCTGTAAGTGTTTTGTTTTGTTTTGTTTTTTAAGCTATGCAATTTCCAGTTGCTGTCAGCTAGGAAATTTAGCATGCCTATAAGACTAATCAACTTCAAGAATCATTACCTCCTAAGGCATTTTCTGAATCAGTGTTAATACCATAAAGTGTGTGGTCCTTCTAAAGTTTGAAATGCTAGAATATTTGTACACATTTACATTACTTAATTAGAGAGCTCCTGGACCTCTCTGAAAAGGATATAGTTTCATAACCTATATAACACAACATATATCCGTGGATAAGATAACATGATCTTCAGAAAAATGAAATGAATGTTCTCTTATAAATAGGCTGTAGTATGTGATTCTGGCTAGCAATTTTCTTCTCTAGGCAAAAACCTTCTAATAAATGGATATATAGTTTCTACATAAATAAAACTACGTAAAATTTTTTTTTACTTCTATGGTCTATCTGCAGAACATTTCCTGTGGCCTTTCATATCTTGGTTACAAAAGAAACATTGTGTCAGATTATCCCTTTTTATTTTTGTTTATAATTCACTGGCTTGTCTTCAATTAAAATAATTTAAAGTAATGAATATTTTACTTCTTTTATATTTTCCTTAAATTATAGGGATATCCAGGTCCTCCTGGGGTTCCAGGACCTATCGGTCCATTGGGATTACCTGTAAGTACAGGAAAGACTTTATGATTCCTTCCAGAATGTTTATTTTAATTTAAACTCATAAATTGTTATGCTTTATTGTTGGTTTTTATTCAAAGTAAGTCATGTGTAAACTAGTGGAGACTGCTTCTCTCCCAACTATACAAAACACTCTTGAATTTGTCATGATATCTTGAACTGCCTCACCTCTACTTGGTATACAATCAATTTCAGTTCTGCAACCTAAACTAAAATGCTTTGAAGTTTCTTTTGAATAACCACATATAAGGAAACAGGATTATTAAGATTAGAAGTGAGACCAATTGGATAAATAAATCACAAGTGTAAGTTTCAACATATTTTTCTCAGAAATTTGTAAATATTATCACAACCACATAAAATTCATAAAAATATGTATTTATTAAACAAAAATTGTAGTATTGAAAATATTCCATTTGTTTACAAAAAGATAATGAAACGTTTCCCCTAAATTAATTTTGCTTATCAGAATCTGACAGCTATTGTGAACTTAAAATATGAACAAGATCGGCTTTTAGGATCCCCTGAGCAGAACGCTTCTTATCAGTGAAGACTTTTACTATTTGTGAAGCTTCTGTTTTAAAAATAAGCCCGATTTTCTAGTATATTTGCAAATATGTTGTTGGCTTTTAAAATTAGGAAGACTAGTCTCAAGAACAGTTACTAATATCTTTAGTCACATAAAATAATAAATAAATTTGAAATACTAAAGTTTACTTCATTTTTATCTACCTTGGGTTAATAGATAAGTAAATTTTGTTTTCCAGTTGAGTCTTAATTAAAGACTATAGCTATAAAAATAATTCATTATAATTGACTTAATAATAAATAGCAACTTAATCTCCATTGCAGCCTATTTTTATAGCATATTAATTTGGAATATTTTGTGGCATTTTTATAACAAAAAAACTAATTTTATGTGATGGGATTGTCATAAATATCTAGAATAATAGTAAAGAAATATTACCATAATAGCCATTGCTTTTTTGATGGGCCAGGCAGATTAGACCGGTCTATCTAGCTCAATGGATGTCTCCTTCCTCCATCACTCCATATGTGTTCCTTCTGAAAACAACTTGGTTAGTGAATATTAAAAGCTTCTCCAGTTTTTGTTCAGGGTGTAAACACCCAGATATTAAATTTGTCCAAATAGTAGAATATTTCAAAAGCAGAATATTGGTAGAGGGCAGTATGATTAAAGCATATTTTTAAGGTAGACTAATCAATTGTAAGAATGTCCTGGGAGAATGACATATGTTATAAGAAAGATTATGGCTATTATTCTGATAGTATTCTTGTGAATTCTACAGCTGATTTTTAAATTTACAACATATAGGGTCATGTGGGGGCAAGAGGACCACCTGGGAGTCAAGGTCCTAAAGGACAAAGAGTAAGTAATCTAAGGAAAAAAGTACATTAACCCGCCCAAAATTACTTCATAAATAGTGGAAAATGTGCAACAAAAATAGCATCATACTTTCTAGAATTCTGCTTAGATCTTGTCAGGTTTTTTCTATTTTCATTATATTAGATGAATGCCCTACGTTAATTGAAATACAACTCATAATCTTTTGTAGTTATAAAATCACACTTTTCCATTTTAATTTTTACGTGTATCACTAACTCACATAGAATTCTTGTTTCTTATTCCCAACCTCCAATTCCACTCTTTGAGAGAATGGTAAATGTGAAGATCTTTAAATGAATTATTTCTCTACAGACTTACATAGCAAGGAAAAATAACATCATGACAAAATAAAAGCAATAAGAAGTGGAACAAAGATACACAAGATGAATAAGAGCTTATTAATTGTAAATCAAAGTTATTATAATCATCATTGTCTAATAATTATGTATACAGAATTAAATAACAAATCTTCATCTCTTTAAGTTGTATCTTAAACATTAAATCATTTTTAAAGAAATAAGAGCCACTATTTATTGCATGCCTGTCACATGCCAGGCACTCTTTCATATATTATCTCAATGCTCAAAACCACCCAAGAGAGAAATATTATATCTTAGGTATTATAGTTGAGGGAACCAGGGCTCTCAAAGTTTAAGTATATGGCCTCTATAGACACACAGAGAAATGGCACCACCAGTATTCAAACCTTAGTGTGTCTGACTCCAAAGCCCATGCTATTCAATACCATATGGAATATCAGGGAGTATTTTTTAAATTAATTTGGATATGTGGGCTTTAAGGATTCTGTGTTATGCCTTGACCTTACTTTGATTTAAATTTTAGAGCTTATGAAGAAAATATTTTAAAATTCTAAAAATATCTTCTACCTAACCATGGTAAAAAAACAAACAAACAAAAACAAACAAAACAAACAAACAAAAAAAAACCTTGCAGTTTTCCAGTTGGCAAATGGGAGAAAATTGTTAATGAATTCCCAGTTTGAAGTAATGATTTTAAAGTCATGTCCTGTGTTTTCGGTGAAGCTTGAAGAAAGAGAGCAGATTTGCCTTTATTATTGTTTCTTTTCTGAAAAACTATTTTCCTTCCTGGGTTACAGATTTATACTCTATGGTCACATCTCTAATATATTAGCCCAAATGAGATTTAAAATAAAATAAAAAATGATGATAGATGATTTGTACCCAAACTGCCATTTAGTGGTTAGTACCCTGCCAGCATTCAATATTTAGTTAGGTCAAATGTGTTTATTCAACTTTGCATTAGTCATAATGGGAAAGTTCAACCAATTTGTGACAGATGAAAAAAAGAAGAAATACTTATTTGTTCCTTTTGTTAATTAAGTAATTTGAGTCCTTAGGCACAAGCTGTGTATCTAAGCACAGTCTTTTCCTAAACCACTTTGTGCTGTCTCATTAAGTCATGTGGAAAATTCGTTTGTTCTGCAGTTTTCTAACTTCACCGTGATCCTATTGCTGTTTCCTGATTTGTCACTTTGTCATCAATTCCTACCTCCCCAATGATCTATTTTCCTCACATCCTTCAAATACATTTTACTGATTATCTCCCAAAATGGCTCCTCATCATTTTTAAAATTTTTACCCAGTATCCAAACAAGGAAGATTTGTTTAGAAACAAGGGCTTTAAAAGAGGGAGAGAGAGAGAGAGAGCTTTCTTTACTGAACTACTGTTTTAGGTAAACAATGGACATTGGGCATACAAAAAACATACCGAAGACCAGAATATTCGAGAAAGAAAATAGTATTGGGAACTTCCCTTCTGGTAGCCACTGATATATTCCTATTTTTACTCTCTTCTCTCTTCAATCCATTCCCCACTAGGGCTGTAATCCCAATACTCTAGATCCATTCTTCCCAATGTTTTTCACTCACAAAAAATGAGAATATTGGTCCCGCCTACTGAGATAAATAAAAAGGGGACCTAGCTGCAGATTCCTGTGTCTAGCCTTTCCTTGCCACCCCAAAGGCTGAGGAGGGCACGATTTTCAGCATACCTATAATCTCTTTGTGGAAAATATGTGTCATAGTATGTTGGAGGGAAGCTCTGCCCTAAGTACATTTGCACAGAGACCACACAGAGAATTTTCATTATGGAACTGGTAGTTATACTCTCTTGCTGTTCTGACTGTGATTGATGCTGTTAACATATGGCCATATGACCATCATGAAGGGTAGGACTACTCCAAGGAGTCTGCTTCCTATCTGCTTCTCTCCTGCCCATCCATCCACCTTACAGTTATATAATATTTACCTATTCCCTGCAACCTGTCAAACATTATTAATACCATGGAGGATTCTAGACTTAATTATCTCTTACATCTAAACCGCATAGATTTTACAGTCTAATGGCTTTTGAAGTATCATGCAGTATTGAAATTTTTCCAAAGGACAGGAAAAACCCAAACAAATAATAACGTCCTACCATCTCAAGAAATAAGTAACCCTGCCTTTTATATAGCTGAAAAAGATAACAGGATTGATTAAAAATATCATTCTTATAGAGATTCTTAGAAGAGAAACATGGCATAAACTTTAAAGTATTATTATTTATCCTACGTACTCTAAGCTTTGTTTCTACCTGCATGTTTAGCTGAAGAATAATTAAATAAAATGAAATAATTTAACATACCAAAGCTAATTAGTATAATACACAAAATCATGTCCCTTGTGTAGACAATATAAGCTAGCAGATTCTCTAATTCAGTACCAGAAAGATAGTGGTTTAGCCTCTTGGGTCGCTAGAAATCAGCACAACATCAGCTGCACATTGAACTCTTCAGAACTAGGCAACTGATCCCTTGGTATTACTCCATTATACGCCTCTGTGTCCAGCTACCCAAACAGGAGAGATGACACAGAGCAAAGTTAACCTCATCTTTTTTCTTGATCATGAATTGGCAAGGATCATGAGACACGTTTAAGTTTGCACTCTTTCTCTAGAGGGGCAGTATAGAGGCATACAACTGAGCGTTTGTATTCAAACTATGCTGCTTAAGATTTAAATGGGAGGGAAAGATTAAAATAACTCTATTAAAAATATGTAATGTTTTAAGGTTTTCTATGGAGGAAGTAAAACTGATCTGCCTATAGAAATTCTGAAATTTGTCCCTTTCAAGGAAATGCTTACCATATAGGGGGAAGAAGTCCTCAATTTTCGCATTTAGATTCAAAGCTAGATTCAATACCTGAAGCACTCCAAATGATAAGGCAGAGCTCCTCTGTCGTTTCTTCTCCTGAAATAGTTTATAACAAGAATAGGATCAAAATATTTTTTTCCTTAAAATCACTGATAATGTTAGTTTTTGTTTAATAGAACGTTTTGTTTCAGCTGTGTAAATCAAGAGCCAGAAAAGACTGCTAGGCCTAATTAGTTAGGCACGTGAGTAATGTTAACATCATATGAAGTAGTGGTTCTGTAAATTGATCATTTATGAATTTAGTTATTGCCCATAATTCAAGCAGTATTTATTTTATGAACCATGCTTAGTTTATGTAGCTAAGCTATCAAATTTTTATTTCTGCTATGAGAACTTACTAATACAGCTCAGTGCAGCCAACTTTAATTTTCCTAAGAATGTAAATATTAGATTTTCTCTTTAGCCAGCATAGTTACTCCAAGAGAATATCCATGAGATATTTTTAAACGGTTATTTTAAAATATAACTATGCCAAATTTAGGTGCCTATTATAATGCTATTTGCCTAACTTTCTTACAGCCTGTCATAAAGCTTATTTTATCTTAGAAGTCAAAGCAGACATATACAGTAACCCATGGGATAACTTCTATAACCAATATCAGCGTGAAATTTAAAGATGTTGATAAAGCTAAGCTTTCAGTTAATTAGCTTACTCTTGCTTTAAACAGAGACAGCACCAAGCTTTCCTAGAGTTCTTCTGCCAACCTTAAACTCTTAACTAGCAACTTTAGGCTTTATTACCTTTAATTAATATAACTGCATTATTTACACCTTCAGGTTGTTTTTTAAACTAAATGTGGCTATCATCACTGTGGGCACAGAACTTCTCTTTCTTCATTCCCTGTGTTGTCTTGACTTATAAAATGAAATAATAAAGTGAAAGTATCTTTCTAAGTAAAGCGTTTTTTTTAAGGAAGTATTCTTTTTTATTGATACATATTTGTAGGTATTTATGGGCTGGGTGTGATATTTTGTTACATGCATAGAATGAATAGTGAGCAAGTCAGGGTATTTAGGGTATTTCATTCATTACCTTTAGCATTTATCATTTCTATGTATTGGGAACATTTCAAGTCCACTCTTCTGATTATTTTGAAATATACAATAAATTATTGCTAACTATAGTCACCCTACTCTGTTATTGAACAAAAGAACTTATTTCTATTTCATTGCATGTTTGTACCCACTAACCTCCCTTTATCTCCCTCTCCCATCCATACACCCTTCCCAGCCTTTGGTATCTATTGTCCTACTCTCTACCTCCATGAAATGAACTTTTTTAGCTCCCACATATGAGTGTGTAGGGCAGCCAGAGATCACCTCCAGCCCCCATTTTAGCCCTCAGTGGGCTCTTCAGCAGGATCTGGAAACCAGATTTACACAGGCAGATTAACAAGAGACAAGTTACAAATTATATTAGTTTTGTGTGTATATGGGGATCTTTACAAGAGAGTGAAGTCTGAACTGCCCCAAACAAGATGCTTTTATACTTCTTAGACAAAGAGTGATAAATTTGAGAAAAAGTGACAGGACAAAGAAAATCTAGCTAAAGTGGTAAACGTTTCTAGGGAAGTCACTAAGAGATATATTGGCGAGGGGGTGTAAAACAGGTGGAAGATATGAGTTACTTCATTAAAGTGTGTTTATTCAGGTCCATTGCAGCCTTCAATTGTAAGTCTCTGGTGATAAGGGCTATTTTCTCATACTGGTATGGAGAAGGTAGCCCTCCCAGAGGGATCTTTATTGCTTGCTGCATGCAGGAGGAGACAGATTAGCTCACCCTTTTGGAAACTACAATTTCTCCAGTGTTTTCATGACATATTTTGGGATGGTATGTCCTTCATTCCTTCAAGTGAGAACATGCGGTGTTTGTCTTTCTGTGCCTGGGTTATTTCACTTAATATAATGACCTCCAGTTCCATCCATGTTCCTACAAATTATTCCATTGTGTACATATACCACTTTATTTATCCATTTGTCCATTGAAGGACACTTAGTTGATTCCATATCTTTGCTATTGTGAATAGTGCTGCAATAAACATAGGTGCAAAAGTCCCTTTGATATGTGATTTATTTTCCTTTGGATAAATACCCAGTAGTGGGATTCCTGGATTGTATGGTAGTTCTTTTTTTTTTTTTTTTTTTGAGACAGAGTCTCATCCTGTTGCCTCACCCTGTTGCCCAGGCTGGAATGCAGTGGCATGATCTCGGCTCGCTGCAACCTGTGCCTCCCAGGTTCAAGCAATTCTCCTGTCTCAGACTCCTGAGTAGCTGGGATTACAGGCACCAGCCACCATGCCCAGCTAATTTTATATTTTTAGTAGAGACGGGGTTTCACCACGTTGGTCAGGCTGGTCTCAAACTCCTGACCTCAGGTGATCCCACCCGCCTTGGCCTCCCAAAGTGCTGGGATTACAGGCATGAGCCACCACACCCAGGTGGTGTGAAATCTCCATACTCTTTTTATGAGAAATCTCCACACTCTTTTCCATAGTGGCTATGGAATTAGTAATAATTCACATTCTCACCAACAGCATATAAGAGTTCCCTTTGCTGTGCATCCTGGCCAAAATCTATTGATTTTTGTCTTTTTAATAATAGTCATTCTTCCTGTGATATGATGATATCTTATTGTGGTTTTGATTTCCATTTTCCTGATAATTAGTGATGTTGAGCATTTTTTCATGTGTCTGTTGGCCATTTGTTTGTCTCTTAAGAAATGTCTGCTCACGTCCTTTCCCCAATTTTTAGTAGAATTATTTTTTTAACTACTGAGTTGTTTGAGTTCCTTGTGTATTCTGGATATATAGTTCCTTGTCAGATGAATAGTTTGCAAATATGTTCTCTCATTCAACAGGTTGTCTCTTCACACTGTTGATTGTTTCTTATATTGTATGGAAGCTTTTTCGTTTACCATAGTCCCATTTGTCTATTTTTGGTTTTGTTTCTTGTGCTTTTGAGGTTTTAACCCAAAAATTATTGCCCAGGCCAATGTCATGGAGCTTTTCCCCTGTTTTCTTCTAGAAGTTTTATAGTTCCGAGTCTTCATATTTAAGTCTTTAATCCATTTTGGGTTGATTTTTGTGTATGGTGATAAATAAGGGTTTAATTCTTCTGCATCTGGATATACAGTTTTCCTAACATCATTTATTGAAGAGGCCATCCATTCCCCATTGTGTGCTCTTGGCACCTTTGTCAAAAATCAGCTGGCTATAAATGTGTAGATTTATTTCTGGGCTCTCTTTTCTGTTCTATTCGTCTATGTGTCTGTTTTTATACTAGTACCATGCTGTTTTGGTAACTATTGTTTTGTAGTATATTTTATTTTATTTTATCTTTTAAAGATGGGGTGTCACTCTGTCACCCAGGCTGGAGTGCAGTGACGCGATTATATCACATTGCTGCCTCAAATTCCTGGGCTCACATGATCCCACTGCCTCAACCTCCCAAGTAGCTGGTTCTACAGGCACATTCCACCATGCCTGGCTAATTTGTAAATTTTTTGTAGAGACAGGGTCTTGCCATCTTACCCAGGCTGATCTTGAACTCCTGGGCTCAAGTGATCCTCCCTCCTTGGCTTCCCAAAATGTTGGATTACAGGTATGAGCCACCACACCCAGCCCAGTAGTGTACTTTAAAGTCATGTAGTGTGGCGCTTCCAGCTGTATTCTTTCTGCTTAAGATTACATTGGCTATTTAGGCTCTTTTTTGTGTTCCATATGAATCTTAGGATTTTTTTTCTATCTCTGTGAAAAATGACATTGGTATTTTGATAGGGATTGCATTGAATCTCTAGATTGCTTTGAGTAGTAAAAGTATTTTTTAAATGTAAAACATAAAATGAGTGGTTATCATTACTGTATGTATTCCTTAATTTTAGAGGGAGTTCCTTGATTTGCAATACCAGTCAGCACTTTACTTGTGAATGTTTAATATTCATTTTGTAAACTTCTAAATTTCAGGTCCTCTCTTCCAGCCTGAATTCACTTGCTGACAGGATTAACCTCATTTCTTTTTAACATTTGAAAAAATATTATAAACTTAATAAAGCACAGTTGTTCAGTCTTTGTACATTTAGACATCATGGGAGTCAGGCTACTCACCTAACATCTACAGACTTCAGTTTCTTCATCTTAAAAAGTGGGGTTTGGACTAGTTCAGCTATGGCAGTAGGTGATTTCTGTGCCCAAACAAGAAACTGGCAATTAATTATGAGACTTACTCCAGCTAGATGCAGCCTTTTCTACATGTATCTAGGCAGCCACTTAATCTGATTTTATCCAAGAAATGAAATGTATTTTCTATCTTTGGACCAAACAATCTTTTTAAATAAAATTCTAAATATACAACTGTGTGTCCAGGGGCCTTTTGAAGCTTAATGCTTATGGCTGCCACCACGTAAACTTAGAAGGACTTCTAACTTTCTAACTCTCTATCACTAGCCTTGGAGATATCTACTTCATTGGGCTTGATCATCTAGAGTCAAACTCCTTATCTTCCACCGCTCCTCCCTCTCCACCCTAAGCAAACCTACATTTCTAATTTGTTTTCTATTGATGCTGTTATCTTCTACCAATTACTCAGTAATAAAATATCAAAGAAATACATAGCAATCCTAGGTTGTAAAGGAGTTTTAAGGGCCCAATTTATTATCAGTGGACACATTTTCAATTTAGAACTTACTTGTTTTTTATAGTATTTTAGAATGTTGACCACTCATTCCTTTTCACACTCTTTCGGCCTTCTTCTTTTGTTACTCAAAAAAAATTAGCTGTGTTTCTTTCGGAGCAAAAAGAGAAGAATCAGACATTGCATTGAAGGTGCTAGAGAAAAAGAATCAATACAGACAGCTGAAATTTCAAGATCATCTTGAGGGTTGAGGGTGATTATTACAGCAAATTCCTGAGGGACCTTCATGCTTAAAACTTGAGTCATCCTTTGAACATTGTTCTTTTTTCATCTTCGGTTACTCAATTATTGAATATTCTAAGCATGACCCCTCATCAGAACTTTGCACTTGCTGTTTTTTCTGCTACAGTGATCTTCCCCGAATTATTTGTGTAGCTTGCAACCTTACCTCTTTTAGGTGTCTACCCACATGTCACTTTAGAGAGACTTTTCAGACCACCCTATCTGAAATAGTCCTCCCCACCTTGGATACTCTCTAGTTCTTTGTTTTTCTTCATTATACTTAACTACATATTTTCATTTTATAATTTAGTTTTACATACTTATTTGCTTGTTTATGAATTCAGGGATTTGTCTCTTCTCCCTACCATGTCCTCTGGACCTAAAACAATGCTGGCTTATAGTAGGCACTCAGTATACATCTGCTGAATGAATAACACATGTTAAAAAATACTGATCTATGAAATTAAGTCCATGCTTCTCAACTTGATCTTCAAGGTCTTGCGCAGTAAGACTATAGTTCAGTTTTTCAGTCCTTCATTGGAAAATAGAGCAGAAAGAAAGTTGGGAATAGATTATGGAGTACCTTGATTATAGACTTAGAAATTGTAGGGCCGGAGCTATGGCTTTATCAGGATCAGTGGAGCTACAGATCCTCCATGAAGTGTGTTCTGTCCAAATCCATGAATGTGCCTCAGAGGATCAAGGAATGCAGTTACCCTAAGAGTTCCCAAGAAGAGAGTCCTATTATAGTAAATAGCTTTTAATAATATAAAGCTAAACCAAAGCTTATCTCAGATGGGATACAGGAGAAGATTCTGAAGCCTAAAGGACTCCTTCAAATCTGTATGTTGTCCTGGGAGATTTGTATCACCGTTCTGTATAGAAATCCTCAGCATCAGTTTTCTGCCAAATTATTTATAAGTAAACTTCAGACCTTCACCTTATAAGTCCCAGTCTTCTTTTCCACACTTACATCTTAATATTTCTCAACATGTAATCAATAGCCTAACCAAACTACTTTTTTATTCTTTGAGTATCTGTTTTCATGCCTCTATATTTTTTTCACATACTATCCCTCATTGTATAGTTACTTCTATTTTGAATAAGTCTATGAGAACTTGACCTCCAGCTGCTAAAAATATCTTTATTTCCCATTACAAATGTGAAGTTTGTCTCCCTCTTTGAATTCTTGTTTTGGTCCTTGGCATGTCTTATCTCTCTATATATTATTGTCTTTTGTATATTTGTATAGTAGAGAAACGTTCTCTCAATTATAAATCACCACAACACCTAATATAATTCCTTTTCCACAGGTATTCAGTTAGAGTCTGTAGAATTCAATCAAGTCCCTGAACAAGGACTTTAAGATCTTCCAAAGAAAGTTATAATTTAATGGAAGACTATTCTGTCATTTTATTATAGAATGATTTTTGCAACGGCTTTTTTGCAACTAATTATTGAATGAACACTGAGAAGCTTTAAATTTACACAAATATTTTCAGTAGTATTTTCTCTACCTTTTCTGTGCCCCTGCCATCTCCCAGTAATTCCTGACAGGCAGTTGCATAGCAGGTACAATGCAGTCAGCACTCATTTTCTTTCTTTCTTTCTTTCTTTTTTTTTTTCATTCCAGCTAAACTTTATTTCTTTTTTTTTCTTCAATTTTTATTTTAAGTTCAGGGGTACATGTAGAGGAGGTGCAGGTTTGTTACATAGATAAACATGTGACATGGTGGTTTGCTGCGCAGATCATCCCATCACTTAGGTATAAAGCCCAGCATCCATTAGCTATTCTTCCTGATACACTCCCTCCCCGCAGGCCCCCTGACAGGCCCCAGTGTGTGTTGTTCCTCACCATGTGTCCACGTGTTCTCGTCATTCAGCTCCCACTTATAAGTGAGAAAATGCGATGTTTGGTTTTCTGTTCCTGCATTGCTATCATTTTCTAATAATGTGAAGAGAAGAGCACCATTTAAAAATATTAAACTTAAGGAGACTGTTTAGAGAAACAAATCCAGCCACTTTTAATTTAGAGTTGATTAAGAACAAATTCTGGCTGGCTGCTGAGTAAATTATAAAGTGAACAAAATACCCAAATAACACACCTATATTATAACCATCTCAACCACTGTGTTAGCTATGTTTGTGCTCATTTGACTTACTATTTGTCATTAAATCTTAAAAACATGGGCCGATTCTCCCATGCAGATAGGTTGAGCCATATACGCAGCTGTATTATTTTCTGTTGTCAGGGCATAAAATCAACATCTTGGCCGCACGCGGTGGGCGGTGGCTCACGCCTGTAATCCCAGCACTTTGGGAGGCCTAGGCGGGTGGATCACAAGGTCAGGAGATCAAGACCATCCTGGCTAATACAGTGAAACCCTGTCTCTACTAAAAATACAAAAAAATTAGCCAGGCGTGGTGGCGGGCGCCTGTAGTCCCAGCTACTCGGGGGGAGGCTGAGGCAGGAGAATGGAGTGAACCTGGGAGGCAGAGCTTGCAGTGAGCCGAGATCGCGCCACTGCACTCCAGCCTGGGCAACAGAGTGAGACTCCGTCTCAAAAAAAAAAAAAAAAAAAAAATCAACATCTTCATCTGTGAGGACACATAACAGTTAAGAAAAAAAAAAAGGAACATTTCAAATTAACAACAGGATATTTTTTTCACCTCTAGGGACCAAGAGGACCAGATGGTCTCTTAGGGGAACACGGTATACAAGGTGCCAAGGTAATCATTGATTTTTCTCATTTCATATGTAGTTAAATTTTATTGAGCCCGTATGTCCTACCGGTCTAAAAAACAATATATTTCCCTACAAAAGTATGGTTCTAAATTTTCTCTTTGTCTAAATATGAAATACATAAAGTTTTTACTACACACACAGAGATGTTTTCTTTTCAATATTGAACTATATACTTACTGTCTTTTTTGTATGTGAGTATATGCTAGCATATATAAGACCATAATTCACATTCTTACTAACTCACCTGGCTTTGATACTTTGTTAGGGTGAGAAAGGAGATCAAGGAAAAAGAGGGCCTCATGGTCTTATTGTAAGTAATAAAACATTTCACGTTAAATATGAACATTTTAAGTCTTTTTTGTTTTTCTTAGTATGATTAATCTTTTTGGAGGGGACTACTTGACTCAAGAATTTCCTTTCTCATGTAGGGTAAGACTGGAAACCCTGGAGAAAGAGGAGTTCAAGGGAAACCAGTAAGTAATTTAAAAAATCATGCTATGAACAATTTTTATCTGCATTTTTGGGGGAGAGGGGCTGCTCAAACAATGTTTGGGGGATTTTTTGACACATAAAAATTATATATATTTGCAGTATACAATGTGATATTTTGATATATGTATAAATTATGAACTGATTCCCTTTATCTGCTTTATTCTCTAATACAACTATCGTTTAGTATTCAGTATGTTGGACTAAAAGAATATAAGTTCTTTTTCTCCTTTAATCATTGGGTCATTGTTTTATTTGAGCAAGTTGCTTATCCATTCTGGGCCTGGGTTGTACCTATCCATAACTGGTGGTTATAACTGTTACTTTTACTTCACTCTAGTTATGATAAATTAGTTTTACTGTAAAACCCATTTCAAAATAAAATGGTGTGACATATAAATATAATGAGACACTAATAAAGCTAACATAATAACTAACTTTTTTCAGGCCTCTTGCCTGGTTTTCTTTTAACTCAACTTGAATTCCTTTTAGGCCTTTGGAGTATAGAGCTGTGTGTGTCTTCCTGCCTTCCTATGGCACTGCTTAAGAGTTGTTAATATTTTATAATACTAGTTATTTTCCTACCATCAAAAATCTTACCAGAATTATACATTTTTTTTCCCTGAGAGGCAACAAGTTCTATGGTTATCATCACTAAGTAAGAGGAAAAAAATGTTAAATAAAGATTTACCCACACATGCATACTTACACAGACACATAAGATAGTACATGTATATGAGCACATAAGCTTAAGTATATGAATATTTTTACTTTCATTCAGAATTTTAATTTTTAATGATGACATTTTGATTTGTTATATACACATATATGTATAATATAAAGTTATAAAAATAAATAATGTAAATAGATTGCAGCTCGGAAGACAGAAAAGGATAGAATAAAAATGTTTTAGCCGCTATAGTATTAATAATTGTCTAAGTAGTAAATGTCACTGCATTTGCTTGTTCCTGTTTGAAATCTGCTGCCCCCTGCCCGCTGTTTCCCACAATAACATTGTATTTAACAGTGATCCAACCTGAAATACCAGACACCTAAGACAGAAAATAAATGACTATGTCTAGGAAAGAACTTGTGTGTGGCATTGTGTTATTGATTAACGTTATCCTCAAAGAATATTACTTAAGTTTTAATATTCATCATCTGAGTTTCTATTATATTGATATAAATGGTGTTTGTATAGATTATGACTACTTTGATATACTTTATACAGTGCCGATACATTGCAGTGAGTGGAAAAGTTTGGAGGTCAAGTTCATCCCTCTCATTTAAAAAAAAATGAGGCCCAGAGAAGTAAAATTACTTATTCATTTTGTATTCATTGATGAGCTGAAAATAAGGGTAAAAATATAAGTCATTCATTGTTGACCTTCCCTAGAATTTTACCTTCATTTTCAGTCCATCAATGTATGCTTGTATAAACGCGATATTTCATGTTTGACTTTCTCAATTAAATAAAAGATACTAGAATCATTTTGTAATCTTACCCTGGTTTGTAACCTTACCTGGCAAACAGGTCTCTTAGACTCCTGGAAGAATTAAATTACCTTAGTGCATGACATGGTTGGACATTAAATATGAATTTATAATAGTTGTTGAGGTTTACTTAGCTCTATACCTACATTGTCTCCTTCTCCTTGATTGAATTGAGATCTTGGAGAAGCTGGGAAAAGTCCATTGAAAAAAGCCAAACAAGCCCCAAAGATTCACTTGATCCTTCAGCACAGTGTTAGTGTTTTTAGTCATTTATGCACTATCAACAAACAGGCAGTGCTGTATATTAGAAAGATAAATTCAAGGTCAGATTGATCTTTGGTCTAGTGTATGCTCCCAAAAACCATATAACCTTGTTTAAATTGGTTAGGGCTGAGCATGGTGGCTCATGCCTGTAATCCCAGCACTTTGGGAGGCAGAGGCAGAAGGATCTCTTGAGCCTGGGAGTTCGAGACCAGCTAGGGCAATGTGGTGAGACCCCCATCTCTAAAAATACATATCTTTTATTTTTAAAATGAATTTTAAAAAATGGTTGGGATAAGAGCTCTAAGACCCTCTCCATCTCTAAATTTTCATAATTTTAAGCCAGAAATTAAATGAAAACTGGCAACACATAGTGCTCTGGTAATCCAGATAACTAGTAAAAGTATATTTGTCTGTGGACCAGCACGGTTTCCTATACAATACTTGCCTCCCATACATCTGACCCAAAAGAAAATCAGGAAGAAAGACCACAATCCATTGTGTTATTAAGGTGTTAAGGCCTGGATCACTATTTTAGTTTCTCTAAATAATATAAAAACTATCACAACTCATATGTTACTGAGTTTTTTTTATCTAGGTATTCTATCAGTTTGTGAGATAGGGGTGTAAAAATTCTACAACTATAATTTTGTGTTTCTCTATTTCTCCCTTTAATTCTTTCTAATTTTGCTATGTATTTTTAAATTCTATTGTAAGTTTATTCACATTTATAATTATTATGTCTTCCTGATCAACTGATCCTTTTTTTGTTAAAAAATATTCTTCTTTATCTCTGGTAATACTTTTTACTCCTGGTAATACTATTTGTTGTGAAGTATATGTTATCTGATATTAATACTCATATAAAGTTTCTCCAGCTTTCTTATGCTTGCTGCTTACATGGCATATCTTGTTCCTTAATTTACTTTCAACCTACCTGTGTCTTGATATTTAAAGTGAATATCTTATAGTTGGACCTTGTGTTTTATTCATTCTGACAATTTCTGCCTTTTAATTTGAGCATTTGTTCAATTTTAATTTAATGTAATTATTGATATGTAATTGATGTGGTTAGATTTGGGTCTCCCATTTAATGATCTGTTTTTCTTTCTGTCCTTTTTGTTGTTATTGTTCAATGTCTTCTGTTGGTATTGAATAATTTTGAGAATTCTATTTTAATCTGTCTGTTGGATTTTTAGCTCTATTTCTTCTCATTATAATTTTCCATGGTTATTCTAGGTCAAGGGACAGCAAACTTTTTCTGTGAAGTGCCACAAAATAAGTATTTTATGTAAATACTTAACACAAGTATAAGAAACTTGCCAACAATATAGGTCCATTTACTAATACTTTTTTATGCTATAATTGTTTTATGTATTACATCTACATATATTTTAAACTACGCATTGCAAAGTTATAATTTTTGCTTCAACATAAATAAAATACTTTCATGATGTAAATGAAATACATACTTTAGAGATGTTTAATGGGGAAAAAATGTTTATCACTTACCCACATATTTGCCATTTCTGATGTTATTCATTCCTTTCTGAAGATTTGTGTTTCCAAATGGTGTCATTTTCCTGTAACCTATAGAACATCCTTTATATTTCTTGTAGTAAAGTCTGCTAGTACATATTTCTCTTAGTTTTTGTTTATAAAATGTCTTTATTTTTCCTTTACTTTTGAAGTATAGTTTCACCGGATATCAGATTTTAGGTTGACGGAGTCTTTTGGGGGATTTTTTTGTTTTCATTCAGCACTGTAAAGATAACTTGCCATTTTCTTTTGGCCGCCAGTATTTCTGATAAGTAGTCCACAGTTATTTATATATATATATATAATTAATCCCTTGCATATAATGTATCATTATATTTTATTGGAATCAATCATATTGGAAGTCATATATTGGTTTTGCCACTTACTAGCAGTCTTGACTTTGTACAAATTACTTAACTTCTCTGGGCTTCAGTTTCCCTATCTTTGATATAGGAAATCTTTCATAGTTATGACAAATGTATAACAAATGATATTAGAGCCTGGCACAGGCTCTAATAAATAACAACCAAAATAGTCATTATTATCCTCATGGTCATCATTATCATAGTTACTGGGTTGAAGTCATAGAGAAGGGAGTTCTAAAAAGCCTTAAAGATAATTTTTATTTTATTCCAGCTTGTGCTTTTCCTCTTTATCCCCAATAAAAATAGAGTCCACTTAAATTATTTCATAGCTTTGTAAAAGAGCTTTTATGCAGTATCAACAGCATTAAAAGTACATGATAAGCTTGATATTATGTCTAAACATACTTTACAAAGAAAATTGGGCAGACATTATTTAAAGTTCTGGAGTTTTCTGTATATTTCAGTTGGTCTACTAGGCACAGAGAGATTCCTTATAATGATCCTATCTCTTAATTAAGGAGCCTGGAGTAAATAGGCACCATATCATTTACATGACTGAAACAGGACCTCAACCAGATGGGAGTCCATAATTTTACGTATTTCCCTTTCCTTAGCCAGAGAAACTGAACATAGCATTAAAGATTATAACTTAGAAGATAGTGTGTTGCTAAGAACTTTGAATATCTTTACTTCTAATTTAATGTCATATTTTTATACCTTTTAGTTTTTAAGGTAAAATGGTATTTGTGATTAGCTGTATAGTTATCAGTTTTCCTGAGGTCAATAATGTAGAAGATGCAACTTATGGCTGGGTGCAGTGGCTCACGCCTGTAATCCCAGCATTTTGGGAGGCCAAGGCAGGTGGATCACGAGGTCAGGAGATCGAAACCATCCTGGTTAACACGGTGAAACTCTGTCTCTACTAAAAATACAAAAAAAAAAAAAAAAATTAGCTGGGCATGGTGGCAGGTGCCTGTAGTCCCAGCCACTCGGGAGGCTGAGGCAGGAGAATGGCGTGAACCCAGGATGTGGAGGTTGCAGTGAGCCAAGATCACGCTGCTGCACTCCAGCCTGGGTGACAGAATGAGACTCCATCTCAAAAAAAAAAAAAAAGATGCAACTTACAAAAGGGTCAACATGTTATGTATTGTCAGTGGTCATCAGTGCCTCACACACAGTAAATGCTCAATAAATCTTTGACTGAGTCAGAGAAGACTCAGAATTTGGTTTAGTGTTCTATCTACTTCATATCTGAGATGCTCTTTTATGGTACTACAAAGAATGTAAAGATGGGGAAAAAAGGAAGTTACAGGTCCAGTATGGTTATTTCCGGTTATCTAGGTTCCAAGACTCCTGTGCCTTGCCATGGTTTAAAGGCAAAAGTCATACTTATTAACACATCACAAGGATTATTATTTTTGGAAAAAAGAAACTTTATATGAATATTAAAACTGTAAAGAAATTCAGATTTAAAATAATTTTGTATAATTATTTGTCACAATATAGGAGTGAGAATTAAATAAAAATAGGGGTAGATATAAAGAACTCCTACAACTCAAGAAAAAAAAACAACCTGATGGAAAAATGAGCAAAGGACTTGAATAGACATTTCTCCAAAGAAGATATACAAATGGCCAGTAAGCACATGAAAAGATACTCAACATCACTAGTCATTAGGGAAATGAAAATCAAACCACCATGGGATACTATTTCACAAACATTAGAATGCTGTTCTGAAAAAAAAAAAAAAAAGAAAGAAAGAAAATTTGTGTGGCCAAGGATGTGGAGGAATTAGAACCCTTGTGCATTACTGGTACAAATATAAAATAGGGGGACTGCTGTGGAAAACAGTTTGGTGGTTTGTCAAGAAGTTAAACAGAGAATTACCATATGATCTATCAGTTCCACTTCTAGGTAGATACCCAAATAATTGAAAAAAGGGACCATACAGATACTTGCATACCCATGTTAATAGCCACATTATTCACAATAGCCAAAAGTTGGAAGTGATCCATGTTCTTTGATAGACGAATAGGTAAACAAAATGTGGGATATGCATACAGTGGACCCAATCTTAAAAAGCAGGAAGTTTTGACACATGCTACAACAGGGATGAACCTTGAAGACATTATGCTAAGTGAAATAAGCCAGTCACAGAAAGATAGATATTGTATGATCTCACTAATATGAGGTACTTAGGGTAGTCGAATTCATGGAGACAGAAAATAGAATGGTGGTTGCCAGGGAATAGAAAAAAAGCGGTGATGGGGAGCTAGTATTTAATGGGTACAGAGTTTCAGTTTGGGAAGATGAAAAAGTTCTGGTAATGGTTACACAACATTGTGAATGTACTTACTGCCACATAACTTTACATTTAAAAATGGTTAAAATAGTAAATTTTATGTTGTGTGTATCTTACCACAAAAGCAAAAAAAAAAAAAGAATAGCAATAGACAGAAAAGTTGGGTGGAAGGATCCATAGGAAAGCTAAGGTAAGGAAAGTGTCTAAAACATCTTCACACACCACTTTTCCTACAAGTATTGCCTTTATTTGTCCAGGGTTTACAGGGATTGCCTGGAAATACAGGTGACAGAGGACTGCCAGGAGAGCCAGTAAGTTTATCTTTATACTTTTCTAATTGTGTTTTTCTCATAATGTACATTTACATTTACATTATTGTTCTGTTGTGCTGTGACTGGTATGTTTTAGAAAGCAGCGTTTATCATAGACACCATAGACTAATCACACAGAATGAAAAATAATAGTTTATAGTGCCTTTCTGGTTTCATATAGTCAAATATGGTGCTGTTTTTCTGGAGCTGTTAAATCTGAGCGTATTTCTGTTTTCAACAAAGAAAACTCTGTTTTATTGAATCTCAGAAATTCTCTTTCTGAATGGCTTGCTGTTCTTATAATTATTACGTTGCCACACACGCACAATCACATTTATGAGGCAATTTCTATAATTAGACCATATAGAAAGAAGCCAAATTTTACATCTGATGGGCCAAAATGTGCAAACATGACAGAAATGCAGTTACATCAACAGTACAAAAGCTTGCATCAATACGAAAACTTATGAAATCGTTATGAAACCGTTTCATAAATATGATTCAATTATAGAGTTTCCATGGACGGTAAGTTGTGAAAAGGAAAGACCTGTCACACCTACTTTCTTACAATTTATTCTTTTTTGCCAATGAAGTCATTCTTCTGGTTAATAGTGTCAGATGTAATGTGCTATATAATGTGCTTCTAAGATGTACAAACAATATAGTCTTTCAAACAACTGCATTGATTTTATCATCAGTTGACACAAAGGTTTACAGGTGGCTTTTGTATAATTCATTTAGTTAGTAGCAAATGGAAAATTCTCACAGTAAAAGAGCTATTCTTACCTTAGCTTTTTCCTCATTTATATGCTTAATCTATGATATAAGCTCTCAAACAATAAGTAAAGATTTGACAGTATTTATAGTTATTGCCAAATAAAGAATCTTAGATATGTTGTTGATTTTTTAAGCTAAATCCTTCTTGGTTTTCTCCCTATTATGTATATCTTAACCTGCCATTTCAATTCTGATATTTATCTGACCTAAAATAATGCAACTCTCTTTAGCATTATTTACTTAAGTATATCCCCTAAAAAGTCTGTACCCTGCTTGAAATCAGAGACCATTTCTTTTATCTTTGTAATTCCCTTTCCTGGTATAATGTCTGGTATATATAAGTAAGTGCCAGATGGGGATAGAAATGAGGCAGGTGACAAAACACTCATAGCTTTATGAGGGCTATTGCCAACATTTTTAATTTTTATCCTTAGGACAAAGGATGTTATTAAAGGGCTGGGGCTAGCTTTATTATCAGATTATTTAGTTTATTATCTGATATCTATTTTGTAAACATCAGTCAAATTACAAAATGGAGGGAGCCAAGAATGGCTGGCTGTTGCAATAATCCAGATAAAAAATGGCAGCACCTTTTTTATGAGCAGGGAAAAGAAGTGGACAGACTAATTCAAAAGGAGATAAAACCAATAGGTAATAAAGACTCTGTATGTGAAGTATAATTCTTAAATTTCTGGCTTATTGTATTAAAGAGTTGATGATACTATTCACTGAAACAGAAAAAAAAACACGGAAAAGTAGGTTTGAGAATGGAAGATTATAAATTCAGTTTAACTGTTGAATTTGAGGTGTCTTTGAGAAACATGAAGTTGGCAGTTGGATTCAGAGTAGAGGAATGCACTGAAGTTAAAAAATGTTGGATTCATTGCCTATAGAAAGAGTATAGAAGTGAGAAAAGAAAAAGATGTAAGGCTGAGGCTTAAAGAACTACAACATTTACAAAACGCTGGCAGAAAAGTTGAAACTGCACAAGAAAGTGAGAGAATAAGAGGAAAATCAGACATGTAAGTTAGGAGTTTCAGCCATAAACATAACCCATCTTAAAATCTTCATGATAATATTAGATCCCCTTAGAAGTACGTAGGCATAAAGTAGGATAGGTAAACTACAGCCCTCAGTCCAGTTATGCTTCTGTAAATCAAATTTTATTGAAACACAGCTACGATTCCCTTACGTATGGATGGCTGCTTTCATACTCTAACAGCAAAGTTTAAAAGTTTTGACAGAGACCACATGACCCACAAGCCTAAAATACTTACTGTCTTGCCCTTGGAAAAAAAAAAAAGTTTGCTGACCCCTGATGTAGATTTTAATCACACATGTATAGAAAGAAAATGTCTAATCAATGCAAACCTTGTAACAAATAATGTCCCTTGGTTTATGTAGTGTTCAAACTGCACAACTGTACCCAATCGCCTTCAATAAGAGGAGAATGGTGGCATTTGTCCATTCTCTCTCTCTTTTATTATTTTGTTCATTTATTCTTCCATTTCAGAAGACAAGTTGAAAAAAAATCTCCTGACTTAAATAAATATAGTTAATATCTATTAATTATTGAAAATTGCCTTTAAAGAGAGAACAAGGGGAATGCTATACTCTAAAATTAACTCTTCATAAGCTTGCTTTATAATATCTCCCTGTAAATTTTAAAATATGATTTTCTAGCTACTCTTTCTTAGATACCAGAAGTCATTTCCACTTACCTCAAAAAATAGTTAATAGGATTCTTAAGTTAACTAAAAGTGTATAATAAAACTTCACTCAGTTCCTCATTAGATCACTTTTAAAGATAAAGTGGCAGCAGTCTTGGAAACAAAAGATAAGAGTACTCTATATCAGCATCTCAGTCAGACAAAGAGAGCAGCCAAAATAAAGTGGCAGATGAATTTCACTTACAAATATAATTGTAAAAACCTAAACAAAAAATTAAGTAAAATTTAACCATGTGTATAAAGAATTATCCACCTCAATGAAGTAAAAGGAAGAATTACAATCAAGGAAAAGTTCGTTATTAAGAAGTCTATTAATCTATCACAGATATAATGAAAAATACAAAAGCAAGTAGTCTAAAATTTAGCAACCATTTTTTTTTTTTTTTAAGACAAAGTCTCGCTCTGTCACCCAGGCTAGAGTACAGTGGCTCAATCTTGGCTCACTGCAACCTCCACCGCCCAATTTCAAGCGATTCTCCTGCCTCAGCCTCCCGAGTAGCTGGGACTACAGGTGCATGCCACCACGCCCGGCTAATTTTTTGTATTTTTAGTAGAGACAGGGTTTCACCGTGTTAGCCAGGATGATCTTGATCTCCTGACCTCGTGATCCACCCGCCTCTGCCTCCCAAAGTGCTGGGATTACAGGTGTGAGCCACCACATCCGGCCAACCATTTTTTATTCTTTAAAAATCATTGCGTGGGGGCCAAGCACGGTGGCTCACGCCTGTAATCCCAGCACTTTGGGAGGCCGAGGCAGATGGATCACTTGAGGTCTGGAGTTCAAGACCAGTCTGGCCAATATAGTGAAACCCCACCTCTACTAAAAATACAAAAGATTAGCCAGACGTGATGGTGCACACTTGTAGTCCCAGCTACTCGAGAGGCTGAGGCAGAATTGCTTTAACCCAGGAGGCAAAGGCTGCGGTGAGCCAAGATCGCACCACTGCACTCCAACCTGGGTGACAGAGTGAGACTCCATCTCAAAAAAAAAAAAAAAATTATTGTGTGTGGAACACAATTTGGCTTCTAGCTGAATCCAGTCTCCCCCCAAAAAAGATTTAAAAATCATAATGTGAAAGTTGTCAGAATCAAAATGGAGTCACTGATGTTAAGAAAATAAAAGAAAAACCTGACAAATAGAGCTGAAGGCCATAAAGACAGAGTTCTCATTCTTAGATGTCTGATAACACAAACTATCACAAAAAATTGCAAAAATCACAACCTTGCCCTACGGACATTTGCACCCATATACAAAAAATACTTCTGAAAAGACATCTGCCCAGCAACAGCCTGTCCAGCCTTGGACTGGTGTCACCATTGTTCCTGATATTTTTAGCCAAGGATAATCATTTCAAAACGATTATATAATCCTCATTTTTCCTTTAAAAACCATTACCTTCCTTTATCTCCCTGAATATGTACATAGCTTACTATGGCATGCATATTCCCATTGCAATGCTCTATTCCAAAATAAATACCTCATTTCTTTTAGAGAGTCTCTTTCTCTTTGTCATTTAAGTTGACAATAGTAAAGTGTTTTCTGGGTTGGGCACGGTGGCTCACACCTGTAAACCCAGCACTTTGGGAGGCCAAAGCAGGTGGATCACCTGAGGTCAGGAGTTCGAGATCAGCCTGGCCAACATTTAGTTTCTACTAAAAAAATATATGTATATATACAAAAATTAGCCAGCCTTGGTGGTGGGTGCCTGTAATCGCAGCTACTCAGGAAGCTGAGGTAGGAGAATTACTTGAACCTGGGAGGCGGAGGTTGCAGTGAGCCGAGATCGCACCACTGCACTCCAGCCTGGGTGACAGAACAAGACTCTGCCTCTAAATAAATAAATAAATAAATGTGTTTTCTGGTCTTAAATGTAAGGAACTTGGAAGTCATCACTCCCATCCTCAAAACAAGAAAAAAAGATGGACATACTGAAAATCAACAACTCTTCTTAGATCTATCAGAGAATTAAGGTTACAAGATAAACTACTGCCCCCAAAATGGAGAGACAGACAGGCAAACACATAGCCCACATCTGGACAGTAGGGACACTTTAAACTATTATTAGCAAATTACTGGAGACTCAGTGTAGACCAGCTTGAGTGTTAAAAAACTCAGAGAGGGCTCAGTCTTTGGGAGGCCCCTACATGTTCCTGAGTTTTACTTCCTCCCAGAGCCGTAACAGGTTCTCACTTTAAAGATAGAGAAAAATTCCCTCTGGCTTCCAGCAGAGGGAGAGGGATAGTAAGCATTGTGAAAAACACCTAGAATTCTCTGATCTCCTTAACAGTTCTTGCCCTCCAGGGAAATTATTTATCAGAGAATAAACTGGTGTTTTACCAAAGACTAACTGACCTTTGGGAAAGGAAAACCTAATTTCACCTCCCTCTAGCCTTCAGTTGGAGAAAGAGAAATATTCCACTCCAGCCCCCTCTGGCCTTTGATGTGGAAGAAGGGTAATATCCAATTCAGACTCACTAAAAGACTGAGACCTAATTGTAGAACAATAGAATGCCCTTCCTTCCCTCATAACTTACAATCAAATCAGTGGGGTTCCTGTGCAATAACAGATTATAGCTAAAGGAACTGTGCCACAAACCCTATTTAAAGAGTCCCTCGGAAAAGCTGAATAAAACAGGGGAGTAAAAAAACGATAACATTAGAGGACATTTTAGCCTCAGACACCATAGCTAAGGAACAAGAAGAAGGAATTGTTATAAAGTATTGGTACTACTCATGAAGTGGTATAGTGTTATTTGAAAATGGACTTGATCAATGGCCATAGCACCCTGAATGTTCTCAATCTCATCTGATCTTGGATGCTAAACAGGGTCAGGACTGGTTAGTACTGGGATTGGAGATGGCCTAGGAATACCAGGTGCTGTAGGGTTTTTAAAAAAAGAAAGAAAATGGGCTTGGGTTAATTGTAAATATGTATTGCAAACTCTAGAGTGTCCACTTTAAAAAGTTTTAAAAGTAGTATATTTTGTATGCTAAACCAGGAAAGAAAATGAAATCATATAAAATGCTTAATTAAAATGAGAGGCCAGACTGGGCACAGTGGCTTATGCCTATAATCCTAGCACTTTAGGAGGCTGAGGCAGGTAGATTGCTTGTGGTCAGGAGTTTGAGACCAGCCTGGACAACATGGTAAAACCCCGTCTCTACCAAAAAATGCAAAAATTAGCTGGACATGGTGGGACACTCCTGTAGTCCCAGCTACTCAGGAGGCTGAAGTGGGAGAATCGCTTGAACCTGGGAGGCAGAGTTTGCAGTGCACCGAGATCATGCCACTACACTCCAGCCTGGATGACAGAGTGAGACTCTATCTCAAGAAAGAAATAGACGTAAAAATTAAAATAAAATAAAATGAGAAGCCAAAAACGTTAAAAAGAAGAAGACCAAAGAAGAAGCAATAAAGAACAAAGACAAGAAATGAAAACTGACATAGTCCATAGTTGGTATATACTAACTCAATGATATCATAGTCACTTAAATGTCAATGGTTTAAGTATACCACTTAAGAGATAAGAGATTGCCAAAGTGAATAGGAAAGCAAGACCCAATTGTATGTTGTCTTCAAGAAATCCATTTGAAATATGAAGGAAAGTATACCATGATAATGCTATTCAAAGGAAAGCTGGAAATATTTATATTTCAGAGAAAGCAGACTTCAGAACAAGGAAAATTATCAGGGTAAAGAGAGACATGGTGCAATGATAGCAGGGTCATTTCTCCAAGCTGGGATAACAATACTTAATGCACCTGACAACGGAGCATCAAAATACATGAAGCAAATGCTGAGATAATTCTCCAGGAAAAATAGATGACTCTATTATTATAGTTGGAGACAATAACACCCCTCTATCAGTAATTGAGAGACCCAGCAGGCAGAAAATTAGTCGAGAGAGTTAGGACCGTAAGTCAACTAGATCTAATTTACATTTATAAAATATGTTAGTCAACAACAGTAGAATACACATTCTTCACAAACTGACATGGAACACTCACCAAGATAGACCAAATTCTGGGCCATAAAACACCTTAACAAATTTTTTTTTTTTTTTTTTTTTTTTTTTTTTTTGAGATGGAGTCTTGCTCTGTCGCCCAGGCTGGAGTGCAGTGGCTGATCTCGGCTCACTGCAAGCTCCGCCTCCCGGGTTCACGCCATTCTCCTGCCTCAGCCTCTTCAAGTAGCTGGGACTACAGGCGCCCGCTACCATGCCCGGCTAATTTTTTGTATTTTTAGTAGAGACGGGGTTTCACCGTGGTCTCGATCTCCTGACCTCGTGATCTGCCTGCCTCGGCCTCCCAAAGTGCTGGGATTACAAGCGTGAGCCACTGCGCCCGGCCAACAACAAATTTAAAAGACTAGACATCATACAATGTTTACTCTCACACCACAGTAACAGAAAATGGCTGGAAAATCCCAAAACATTTGGAGAGTAAATAATACACTTTTAATAACTTATTGGTCAAAGAAGAAGTTTCAGGAATAATTTAAAAATATTTTGAACTAAATGAAAATATAGTTCGTCAAAATTCGTGGGATGCAGTGCCTAGAGGGAAATTTATAGCACTGAATACGAGGAAAGAAGAAATACTTAAGATTAGTAATCTAAGCTTCCATCCTAGGAAACTATAAAAGAAAAGCAAATTAAATACAAAGTAAGCAGAAGAAAATAAGTAATAAAAATCAGCAGAAATCAGTGAAATTGAAAACAGGAAAACAATAGAGAACATCAATGCAACCAAAATTAATCAACCTCAGGCCAGGCTAACCAAGGGAAAAAAAAGAGAAAATACAAATTACTAATATCAGAAGTGAAATGTCAGAAGTGAAAGAGAGGCCATGACTACTGATCTTATTAACATTAAAATGACAATAAATGGGTATTATGAGCGATTCTGTTTTCACAAATTTTTTTTTTCTGTTTTGAGATGGAGTCTCGCTCTGGCACCCAGGCTGGAATGCAGTGATGTGATCTCAGCTCACTGCAACCTCCACCTCCTGGGTTCAAGCAATTCTCCTGCCTCAGACTCCTGAATAGCTGGGATTACAGGTGCGTACCAACACACCCGGCTAATTTTTTTTTTTTTTTTTTTGTATTTTTAGTAGAAATAGGGTTTCACCAGGTTGGTCAGGCTGGTCTCAAACTCCTGACCTCGTGATCGGCCTGCCTCAGTGGAATTTGTGGAAATCAATATTTCCACAAATTTGATAACTTAAATGAAATAGACCAATTCCTTAAAAGATGTATTTTACCAAAACTCATATAAACAGAAAAGGATAACCTGAATAGGTTTGATCTGATTTGATTTGATTTGATATCCATCAATATCTTCATCAACCTGTATTGATGAAGAAATAGAATCAATCACTAATAACCTTCTAAAACAGAAAGTACTGGTCCCAGGTTATCTCATTGGTGAATTCAACTAAACATTTAAAGAACAAATGATACCAGTTATGTACAAGCTGTTCCAGAAAATAGAAACAACAGAATATTTCCTAATTATGTGAGGCCACACACATGAGGCCATTATGTGAGCATTACCCTAAAAACAAAACCAGGCAAACACATCGCAAGAAAACTACAGACCAATATCATTCATGAACATAGATTTAAAATCCTCAACAAAATATTAGCAAATTGAATCAAACAATGTATAAACAGAATTATGCATCATAACCAAGTGGAATTTTTTCCAGGTATACAAGGCTGGTTTAACAGTAGAATGTCAGTTAATGTAATCCATCACCTCAACAGGCTAAATAAGAAAATATGATATGAAAAGATGCAGAAAAATAATTTGACAAAATCCAACAACGATTCATGATTAAAAAAAAAACTCTCAAACTTGGAATAAAGGGGCACTTCCTCGGCTTTTTGAAAAACATATTTTTTAAAAAACCTTATAGCCAACATTATACTTACTGGTGAGAAAACTAGATACTTTTCTTTTAAGAACAAGGGAATAAGGAAAACATGTTCCTCCTTTGTTAAATTTTAACTCCTATTCAGCATTGTCCTGGAAGTCCTAGCTAGTGCAATAAGAAAAGAAAAGAAAAAGTATACAAATTGGGAAAGAAGAAATAAAACTGTCTTTCTTTGTATATGGCATGGCTGTCTGTGTAAAAAATCTTCAAGAACTGATTTTTTAAACTCCCGAAACTAATAAGCAGTTATAATGAGATTGTAGCATAACAGGGTATAAGTTAATATACAAAAGTCAATTGCTTTTCTATATTAACAGCAAAGAGCAATTGGAATTTAAAATGAAAAACACAATACCGTTTACATTAGCACCAAAAAAGAGAGAAAGAAATAGGTATAACTCTAACAAAATATATACAAGATCTATATGAGGAAAAATTTTATCAAACAAATTAAAGATCTACATAAATGGAAGGATATTTCATGGTCATGGGTAGAAAGACTCAATATTGTTGAGATATTAGTTCTTCACAAATTGATCTATCAAGTCAATTCAATTCTAATCAAAATCCAAGCAAGTTACATTGTAGATATTAACAGATTCTAAAGTTCCTATGGAAAGGCAAAAGACGCAGAATAGCCAATACAATATTGAAGAACAAACTTGGAGAACTGACACTGACTTCAAGATTTACTGTAAAACTACAGTAATCAAGACAGTGCGATATTGGTGAAAGAATAGACAAGTATAATTGACCCTTGAACAACACGGGTTTGAACTGCAAAGGTCCTCTTATTTGTGGATTTTCTTTCACCTCCGCTACCCCTGAGACAGCAAGAACAACCCCTTCTCTTCTTCCACCTCCTCAGCCTACTCAGCATGGAGACAATGAGGATGAAGATCTTGGTGATGCTCTACTTCCACTTAAGAATACAGTATTCTTTATTGTAGCTTACTTTAAAACTACAGTATATAATACATATAACATATAAAATGTGTTAAACAGCTGCTTATGTTATTAGTAAGGCATCCAGTCAACAGTAGGCTATAAGTGGTTACATTTTGGAGGAGTCAAAAGTTGTACTCAGATTTTTAACTCTGCAGGAGGTTGGCACTATAACCCTTATGTTGTTTTAAGTGTCGACTGTAGATCATTGGAACAGAGTGGTAAGCCCAGAAATAGAACACAGTTATACTCTTTGTTCTACACAATATACACGATATATAGTCACAAATAAAGTCAAGTGATCTGTAACAAAGGAGCAAAGGCAATACAATGGATAGTCTTTTCAACAAATTATGCTGGAACAAATATCCCCATGCAAAACATGAATCTAGATGCATATCTTACGCCTTACACACACACACACACACACACCCTCAAAATGAATCATAGACTTAAACGTAAAAAACAAAACCATAAAACTCCTAAAATATAAACATAGAAGAAAATCTATGTGACCTGAGGTTTGTTGATGAGTTTTTAGCTATGTCACCAAAAGCACAACCCATGAAAGAAAAAATTGGTAAGTTGGACTTCATTAACATCTTTTTAAATCTGCCTTGAAAAAACACTGTTAAGAGAATGAAGAGACAGTCCACAGACTGGGAGAAAATATTTTCAAAACATGTATCTGATAAAAGACTTGTATCCAAAATATGGAAAAAACCATTTAAAACTCAACAATTTTCTTTAAAAACCAGTTAAAATGTTGGCAAAAATCTGAACAGACACCACACCAAAGAAGATAAAGAAATGGTATAGAAGGATGTAAAAATATGCTCAACATCATATGTCATTAGTAAATTGCAAATTAAAACAATAATGACACACCACTATACACCTGTTAGAATGGCTAAAATCTAAAACTTTGATAATGCCACAGGTTGGCAAGGATGTGGAGCAACAGGAGCTCTCATTCATTGCTGGTAAGAATGCAAAATGGTACAGCCACTTTGGAAGACAGTATGGCAGTTTTTTACGAAGCTAGGCATACTCTTACCATATGATCCAGTGATCACAATCCTAGTGTTTACCCAAATGAGTTGAAAACTTATGTCCACACAAAAACCTGTACAAGAATGTTTATAGCAGCTTTATTTATAGGTGCAAAAAATTTGAAGCAATCAATATGAACCAATATGTCTGCTATAATTGGACCGTGTTTCCCCAAAATTCGTATGTTGAAATCCCAGTTCCCAAGGTAATGGTATTATAGGGCAGGATCTTTGAGGTGCTGTGCCCTCATGACTGGGAGTAGTGTCTTTATAAAAGATGCACGAGAGAGCTAGCTCATTCCTTCTAACATGTGAGGACACAACTAGAAGGCACCATCTGTGAAGCAGAAAGTGGGCCTTCACCAGACACTGAATCTGCCAGCACCTTGATCTTGGACTTTCCAGCCTCCAGAACTGTGGGAAATAAATTTGTGTGGTTTATAAGCTATTAATTTATACTATTTTGTTATAGAATCCTGAGTGAACTAAAACAATGTCCAATGAATAAATGGATAAACAAACTGTGGTATACCCATACAATGGAATATTATTCAGCATTAAAAATAAATGAGCTATCAAGCCACAAAAATTTATAAAGGAACCTTAAATGCATACTGCTAAGTTAAAGAAGTCAGTATGAAAAGGTTACATGCTGTATGATTCCAACTATATGACACCCTTGAGTGGTAAAACCATACAGTCAGTAAAAAAAAGATCGTATATTTACTTCTTTAAGATGTAAATTTGTTTGTCACATATTTGCTAGGAATTTTAAGTAGATGAATGACCATCACATACATTAAATAAGATACCTTGTCAAAATGCTTAGCACAATATATGATACTTATGAGGTGCTTAATAAATGTTGAATGAATGAGTGAATTAAAGAATAAAAGAATGAATGCCACTCTTTTCTTTTTAATATAAGCATAGCTTAGTAAATTTATTTTAAAAACACACAGGAAGCTGGGCGCAGTGGCTCATGCCTGTAATCCCGACACTTTGGGAGGCTGAGGCAGGTGGATCACCTGAGGTCAGGAGTTCGTAACCAGCCTGGTCAACATAGTGAAATCCCATCTCTACTACAAATATGAAAATTAGCTGAGCATGTTGGCAATTGCCTGTAATCCCAGCAACTTGGCAGGCAGAGGCAGGAGAATCGCTTGAACCTGGGATGCGGAGGTTGCAGTGAGTGGAGACTACACCATTACACTCCAGCCTGGGCAACAAGAGTGAAACTCAGTCTCAAAAACAAAAACACACACACACATGTATCAACTAAAGATATAATTTTGTTTATACAGAGTAAAGTAATATGCTGATAAATGTATTATGTATTTACATAATTGTGTTATATAAATATGTTATATTATAAAACCCATATCCAGATGCATACGTTTACTGACATAGAGTAAACTTTTATTCTCATATCTTAAATTGTATTTTAATATAGGGACTGCGAGGACTGCAAGGTGATGTTGGACCTCCTGGAGAAATGGGCATGGAGGTAAATTTTTTGTGGCTAGTTCTTGTTCATAAATATTCTACTTTTTGTAGACTCTAAGGTAAAATTAATAATTAAATATATACTATGAGGAATAATTCTATAGTATTGTTTCATATTCAGAAAAAAGCCTAAAATTCCATTAAAAGCAGAGATGATTATTATTTGTCTAATTTTATACATATAAGGTTCTACTCTAATAATTACCTCATTGAAATGACAGAACAAAAAGTAGATAGAGCTTTCCCTTCACTGATTTAAAGTTGACTTGATAACTTTTCATCCTAAGATATTATATGCCCTGTATAGAAGAATACTGAGACATTACCCAATTTGGGATATATTTTGGAATTCTAAGCCAAATTTGTTAAAAATATCCAATTTTTTATTTCCATTGTTTGTAACTTTGGCACTAAATAAATCAAACAAATTCTTTTCTCCCTTGGCTGCTGTGAAACTGTTCTCTCTTGTTGCCACTTCACCTTCTCATTAGCCTTTCTCAGTCTTGACCTGAAGTTGCCATTTTACTTCCTTGGCTTAGTGATCATATTATCACAGTGACTTTAAGTACCAATATTACTTTGATAGCTCTCAACTTGGTAGCTGTATTTTATACCTCTCTCCTCATATTCAATTACTGATTTCCTGTTATCTTTTTAAACATCCACCTAGATATCCCACAGACATCTACAATTCAAAATATCTAAACCAAATCCATTACTGTCCCACTGTTCTTCCTCTGTTTAATTCCCATCTCAATGAAAGATATCCCTTATACCCAATAACCCAAAACTGAGAGTCATCCTAGACTCCTTCTTCTACCTAATCCTCTCTAATCAGTGACCATTTCCTTTTGAATAGGCCTGCCCCTGCCCATTCTCTCTTAAATCTACCCTTTCCTTTTTATCCCTATTGCCAGTGTAATAGTCCTTACACTCTCATGCCTTGTCTCCTCCAACTCCTATAATTCCATCTTCTACTTGTTGCCAGTTTATCTTTCTTATATCATTCGTTTCCTTTAAATGTTTCAAGAGCTCTCGTGACCTTTAGGATAAAATGCCAATTTCTTAACATGATAAGTAATGGTTTACATGATTTAATTTCTGCAGACCTGTTCACCTGTGTCCCCAATAAAACTCTTCTCCTCTCTAAAGGGAAGGGAGGGGCACACATAGCATGCTCACAAATAAGGTAAATATTTCTTGGAGACAAAAATAGTTGTAACATCAAGCAATAATAGGAACTTTAGGCCTGGAAATAGTCAGAGGTTGCAAGAACTTCTATGTTCTCAAAGTAAAGAAAACTGAAAGCTTCCCAACAAAAATGGACCCACCATGAAAGAAGGCTGGAAAAGAAGCTGTGTGTGTGTGTGTGTGTGTCTTTTATAATGTGAATAAATTTATCTCTTATTTGCATGATATTTCTATGAAACCAATAAGGAAAAGTGAATTTTTTAAGTAAATAGATTCCTGAAGGCACTACAGAAAGGGACAGGAAGAATAAATCCCTTTAGATGAGGTTTAAAGGATGAGAGAAAGTATTAGAAGAAATGGATCTTAAAAGTTCTAATTTTAGATGAAGTTGTCTTGACATTTGAACAATTAAAGGGTGTCAGAAAGTATCTGTTCTTATGCTATGAAGTTTATAAAAGGACAGCAATTATGCCCTTTTGGAAACAGGTATCTCACCCTTGAGTTCAGTGTTACTACCATCTTCTCATGAGATTGCTATTGCCTTTGTAATGTGTCAAATTATTCTCTTGTAGGGACCTCCAGGTATTGAGGGAGAGTCTGGTCTGCAAGGTGAACCAGGTGCAAAGGTAACCTTCTAAAAAATAAAGCAGAATCTCTAAACTTTCACCATGAACCCCCTACATTTGCTACCATTGAATCCCCTACATTTGCTACCATTGAATCCCCTACATTTGCCAACTTGAAAGCAGGTGGAAGCCCCCAGATAAAAACAGGGAATGTTTTGGAACTCCTATTCCTTAAGACAGCAGTCCCCAACCTATTTGGCTGGCACCAGGGACCAGTTTCATGGAAGACAGTTTTTCCACAGATGGAAGCAGAGCAGGGGATGGTTTCGGGATGAAACTGTCCTACCTCGGATCATCAAGCATTAGATTCTCATAAGGATTGAGCAACCCAGATCCCTCAAATGCACAGTTCACAATAGAGTTCGTGCTTCTATGAGAATCTGATGCTGCCACTGATCTGATAGGAGGTGGAGCTCAGACAGTAATGCTGGCTCACCAGCTGCTCACCTGCTGTTTTGCGGCGCATTTCCTAACAGGCCTTGGACAGGTACCCTATATGGCCCAGGCGCTGGGGAACCGTGCCTTATGGCGTGCCCTCCATAATTAGCCATGCAGTCTTAGTAGAAAACAGTTTAATCTTTCCCTTTGTTTCTTCAGGGAGATGTTGGACCTGCAGGCAGTGTTGGAGGAACTGGGGAACCAGGTTTACGGGTGAGTGCCCCCTTGAAACTCTTTCAATACACTAACCCACTTCTTTCAGAGACTCAAAACTTATTATTCTAAACACTCAAAAAATAGGATAATAAACCTTTCTGATACATTATATAAAATGTTTGGTTTTATTTCATAATTTCAAAAGCTGCATCCCAAACCTTCTCTCTATTCTAATTTAGTAGTATTTAGAGTCTTAACCTCATATGTTCTTTTCTCAAAATCAGGTATACTTTGTAGAACCCTTACCAAAAATGTGGAGTCACTGTGATTGTCACTAATGTTAGCATTAAGAAGAAATTCACAAATACCAGTGAACAACTCTCAGAATAGTTCCTGACCTAACAAGATTGAAATCTAATTTATAGATTTAATTTGCTCTAAAAAAAACCAAACCTATGATCATGCAAAGTTAACAAAATGCAAGGACATAATTGTAAATTGTTGCAATTAGATAGCTTTGAGAAGTTATGCTAATATAGACAGCCTTTATTTTGAGCTGTGGTAACGAGTTTTTTCCTAAGATGATAGTGCCCAAGATAATTTTAACAGACATTTATTCACTAAAAGGCAAAGTAGGGAGATATATTTTGTATCTGGCTTCTCCCTTTTTACTTTCCCTTTTTTGGGTGGGGTGGGGTGACTGGGAAAGATGGAGCAACTATAAATATGCATTAATTAATTTACTTTTAAATAATTTTAGTATCAAGAGAGCCAGTCCTACTTTAATAGCTTCATAAAGTGTGGCCCTACATTTCTGAAAGTTCCATATCTAAAAGACAACTAATTAATGTACCGGAGCCTTAATCTTTTTTTTTAATATACCTTAAGTTCTAGGGTACATGTGCCTAACGTGCAGGTTTGTTACATATGTATACATGTGCCATGTTGGTGTGCTGCACCCATTAACTTGTCATTTACATTAGATATATCTCCTAATGCTATCCCTCCCCTGTCCACTACCCCACAACAGTGTGTGATGTTCCCCTTCCTGTGTCCAAATCTTCTTATTGTTCAATTCCCACCTATGAGTGAGAACATGTGGTGTTTGGTTTTTTGTCCTTGTGATAATTTGCTGAGAATGATGGTTTCCAGCTTCATCCATGTCCCAACAAAGAACATGAACTCATCCTTTTTTATGGCTGCATAGTATTCCATGGTGTATATGTGCCACATTTTCTTAATCCAGTCTATCATTGATGGACATTTGGGTTGGTTCCAAGTCTTTTCTATCGTGAATAGTGCCACAGTAAACATACGAGTGCATGTGTCTTTATAGCAGCATGATTTATAATCCTTTGGGTATACACCCAGTAATGGGATGGCTGGGTCAAATGATATTTCTAGTTCTAGATCCTTGAACAATCGCCACACTGTCTTCCACAATGGTTGAACTAGTTTACAGTCCCACCAACAGTGTAAAAGTGTTCCTATTTCTCCACATCCTCCTCTCCAGCACTTGTTATTTCCTGACTTTTTAATGATTGTCATTCTAACTGGTGTGAGATGGTATCTCATTGTGGTTTTGATTTGCATTTCTCTGATGGCCAGTGATGATGAGCATTTTTTCACGTGTCTGTTGGCTGCATAATTGTCTTCTTTTGAGAAGTGTCTGTTCATGTCCTTCACCCACTTTTTGATGGGGTTGTTTGTTTTTTTCTTGTAAATTTGTTTGAATTCTTTGTAGATTCTGGATATTAGCCCTTTGTCAGATGAGTAGATTGCAAAAATTTTCTCCCATTCTGCAGGTTGCCTGTTCACTCCGATGGTAGTTTCTTTTGCTGTGTAGAAGCTCTTTAGTTTAATTACATCCCATTTGTCAATTTTGGCTTTTGTTGCTATTGCTTTTTGTGTTTTAGACATGAAGTCCTTGCCCATGCCTATGTCTTGAATGGTATTGCCTAGGTTTTCTTCTAGGGTTTTTATGGTTTTAAGTGTAACATTTAAGTCTTTAATCCATCTTGAATTAATTTTTGTATAAGGTGTAAGAAAGGGATCCATTTTCAGCTTTCTACATATGGCTAGCCAGTTTTCCCAGCACTATTTACTAAATAGGGAATCCTTTCCCCATTGCTTGTTTTTGTCAGGTTTGTCAAAGATCAGATGGTTGTAGACGTGTAGTATTATTTCTGAGGGCTCTGTTCTGTTCCATTGGTCTATATCTCTGTTTTGGTACCGGCTGTTTTGGTTACAGTAGCCTTGTGGTATAGTTTGAAGTCAGGTAGTGTGATGCCTCCAGCTTTGTTCTTTTGGCTTAGGATTGTCTTGGTAATGCATGCTCTTTTTTGGTTCCATATGAACTTTACAGTAGTTTTTTCCAATTCTGTGAAGAAAGTCATTGGTAGCTTGATGGGGATGGTATTGAATCTATAAATTACGTTGGGCAATATGGCCATTTTCACAATATTGATTCTTCCTATCCATGAGCATGGAATGTTCTTCCATTTGTTTGTGTCCTCTTTTTATTTCATTGAGCAGTGGTTTGTAGTTCTCCTTGAAGAGGTCCTTCACATCCCTTGTAAGCTGGATTCCTAGGTATTTTATTCTCTTTGAACTAATTGTGAATGGGAATTCACTCATGATTTGGCTCTCTGTTTGTCTGTTATTGGTGTATAAGGATGCTTGTGATTTTTGCACATTGATTTTGTATCCTGAGACTTTGCTGAAGTTACTTATCAGCTTAAGGAGATTTGGGGCTGAAACGATGGAGTTTTCTAAATATACAATCATGTCATCTGCAAACAGGGACAATTTGACTTCCTCTTTTCCTAATTGAATACCCTTTATTTCTTTCTCCTGCCTGATTGCCCTGGCCAGAACTTCCAACACCATGTTGAACAGGAGTGGTGAGAGAGGGCATCCCTGTCTTGTGCCGGTTTTCAAAGGGAATGCTTCCAGTTTTTGCCCATTCAGTATGATATTGGCTGTGGGTTTGTCATAAATAGCTCTCATTATTTTGAGATATGTACCATCAATACCTAATTTATTGAGAGTTTTTAGCATGAAGGGCTGTTGAATTTTGTCAAAGGCCTTTTCTGCATCTATTGATATAATCGTGTGGTTTTTATCTTTGGCTCTGTTTATATGCTAGATTACATTTATTGGTTCGCATATGTTGAACCAGCCTTGCATCCCAGGGATGAAGCCCACTTGATCATGGTGGATAAGCTTTTTGATGTGCTGCTGGATTCTGTTTGCCAGTATTTTATTGAGGATTTTTGCATTGAAGTTCATCAGGGATATTGGTCTAAAATTATCTTTTTTTGTTGTGTCTCTGCCAGGCTTTGGTATCAGGATGATGCTGGCCTCATAAAAAGAGTTAGGGAGGATTCCTCTTTTTCTATTGGTTGGAATAGTTTCAGAAGGACTGGTACCAGCTCCTCCTTGTACCTCTGGTAGAATTCGGCTGTGAATCCATCTGGTCCTGGACTTTTTTTAGTTGGTAGGCTATTAATTATTGCCTCAATTTAGAGCCTATTATTGGTCTATTCAGGGATTCAACTTCTTCGTGGCTTAGTCTTGGGAGGGTGTATGTGTCCAGAAATTTATCCATTTCTTCTAGATTTTCTAGTTTATATGTGTAGGGGTGTTTGTAGTATTCTCTGATGGTAGTTTGTATTTCTGTGGGATCAGTGGTGATATCCCCTTTATAATTTTTTATTGTGTCTATTTGATTCTTCTCTCTTTTCTTCTTTATTAGTCTTGTTAGCGGTCTATCAATTTTGTTGATCTTTTCAAAAAACCAGGTCCAGGATTCATTGATTTTTTGAAGGGTTTTTTGTGTCTCTATTTCCTTCAGTTCTGCTCTGATCTTAGTTATTTCTTGCCTTCTGCTAGCTTTTGAATGTGTTTGCTCTTGCTTCTCTAGTTCTTTTAATTGTGATGTTAGGGTGTTAATTTTAGATCTTTCCTGCTTTCTCTTGTGAGCATTTAGTGCTATAACTTTCCCTCTACATACTGCTTTAAATGTGTCCCAGAGATTCTGGTATGTTGTGTCTTTGTTCTCATTGGTTTCAAAGAACATCTTTATTTCTGCCTTCATTTCGTTATGTACCCAGTAGTCATTCAGGAGCAGGTTGTTCAGTTTCCATGTAGTTGAGTGGTTTTGAGTGAGTTTCTTAATCCTGAGTTCTAGTTTGATTGCAGTGTTGTCTGAGAGACAGTTTGTTATAATTTCTGTTCTTTTACACTTGCTGAGGAGTGCTTTACTTCCAACTATGTGGTCAATTTTGGAATAAGTGCGATGTGGTGCTGAGAAAAATGTATATTCTGTTGATTTGGGGTGGAGAGTTCTGTAGATGTCTATTAGGTCTGCTTGGTGCAGAGCTGAGTTCAATTCCTGGATATCCTTTTTAACTTTCTGTCTCATTGATCTGTCTAATGTTGACAATGGGGTGTTAAAGTCTCCCATTATTATTGTGTGGGAGTCTAAGTCTCTTTTTAGGTCTCTAAGGAGTTGCTTTATGAATCTGGGTGCTCCTGTATTGGGTACATGTATATTTAGGATAGTTAGCTCTTCTTGTTGAATTGATCCCTTTAACATTATGTAATGGCCCTCTTTTTCTCTTTTGATCTTTGTTGGTTTAAAGTCTTTTTATCAGTGACTAGGATTGCAACCCCTGCCTTTTTTTGTTTTCCATTTGCTTGATAGATCTTCCTCCATCCCTTTATTTTGAGCCTATGTGTGTCTCTGCACGTGAGATGGGTGTCCTGAATACAGCACACTGATGGGTCTTGACTCGTTATCCAATTTGCCAGTCTGTGTCTTTTCGTTGGAGCATTTAGCCCATTTACATCTAAGGTTAATATTGTTGTGTGTGAATATGATCCTGTCATTATGATGTTAGCTGGTTATTTTGCTCATTAGTTGATGCAGTTTCTTCCTAGCATTGATGGTCTTTACAATTTGGCATGCTTTTGCAGTTGCTGGTCCTGGTTGTTCCTTTCCATGTTTAGTGCTTCCTTCAGGAGCTCTTGTAGGGCAGGCCTGGTGGTGACAACATCTCTCAGCATTTGTTTGTCCGTAAAGGATTTTATTTCTCCTTCACTTATGAAACTTAGTTTGGCTGGATATGAAATTCTGGGTTGAAAATTCTTTTCTTTAGGAATGTTTAATGTTGGCTCCCACTCTCTTCTGGCTTGTAGAGTTTCTGCCAAGAGATCTGCTCTTAGTCTGATGGGCTTCCCTTTGTGGGTAACCCGACCTTTCTCTCTGGCTGCCCTTAACATTTTTTCCTTCATTTCAACCTTGGTGAATCTGACAATTACGTGTCTTGGAGTTGCTCTTCTCGAGGAGTATCTTTGTGGCGTTCTCTGTATTTCCTGAATTTGTATGTTGCAGAGCCTTAATCTTTACCTCTCTACTGAAAGGGAGAAAATATGGAAACTCTAAAAATCTGGTAGAGTGGTCATAACTGAATCAAGTTTTATTAACCCATGTAAATTCAATATAGCAAAGCACTATAACTTTATGAGATGCAGTATTTACATTTCTTGAACTCAGAAACACAAATCTAGCTATATAAAATTCTAGAGCTACCAAATGGATATATATTACTTTAATTATCTAAAATTTATTAATATTCTGGGATCATCTTATATTTGAATTTATGACACTCTGAATCATGAAATCATCTTCAGAGCTATTCAAGGCAAATTAAATCATTCTCATTTTACTGTCAAATCCTCTTTAGAAATAAAGTAGTAGAAATAAGTGAACACAAATTTGCTATTTTCCATATATGCTATGGGCTAAAATTAAAATAAGATAAATGATATAGCAAAAAAAAAAATCAATCATACCCCTTCTGCTACAAAATAGGGTGAACCAGGAGCTCCTGGAGAAGAAGGTCTCCACGGAAAAGATGGGTTAAAGGTAAATTATACTTTTAACATTATATATAAAATAGATGTTTTGTAAAATCTTTAAAATATTAGACATCATTGTTTTTGTGTGACAAAAACCTGTTTATTATTGGCATAATTATTTCACTATATTCCTTTATAGAAAATTTTTTTATTGCATTACAGGGAGTACCAGGAGGAAGGGGACTTCCTGGAGAGGTTGGAGAAAAAGGAGAGATGGGCTTACCAGGAATTATAGGGCCCTTGGGTAGATCAGGCCAAATGGGCCTTCCGGTAAGTACTGCTGGGTTCTCTTTCAAATATTAAGTGAATTCACTGCCTGTATGTGTACACATGCACACACCTACACACACTCTGACCTCATTGTATATCCAGTGGGTAATTGTATATGTGGAACTGTGGCTTGAGAGAAGGAAAAGTCAAGGACTGATTATCAGCCCTCCTAAGATCCAAAGAGGAAAGATACTTTTTTCATAAGCCATGTAACTTCTGTCATAAAGCATTTATAAAGGAATGTTTTATGTTGTCTCAAACTTAGTTTGATTAAATATTTTGGATCTTTATTCCTATAACTGACATTATTGTTGTAGAGTAATATCGCAGCTCCAGGATGAAACAAGAAATTCTTTGCAAGCATAATATGAGCTATCAGATCTGATCCTAAATTTTGTTATTACTTCAAGGGAAATTCTAAACATCATTTTGAACAAATTCTCTCACCTCAAGACAAGTGGAAGATGTGAATAAATAATAAGAAGAATGGCCAGGCCTGTAATCCTAGCACTTTGGGAAGCCGAAGTGGGTGGATCACCTGAGGTCAGGAGTTAGAGACCAGCCTGGCCAACATGGTGAAACCCCTCCTTCACTAAAGATACAAAAATTAGCTGGGCGCCATGGTGCATGCTTGTAATCCCAGCTACTCGGGAGGCTGAGGCAGGAGAATCGCTTGAACCCAGGAGGCAGAAGTTACAGTGAGCCAAGATCGTGTCACTGCACTCCAGCCTGGGAGACAGAGTGAGACTCCATCTCAAAAAGAGAGAGAGAGAAAGATCGAGAGAGAAAATAGCATCTTTTTTACTTAAATGCTTAGTTTATATTTATTATAGTCTTCCAGATACAGCCTATCTGGTCATTCTATTGTTTCATTTTACTGTTCCCTTTTTCTTGTCTCATATCTTTAAACATGGGTTCTCCTCAGAGTTATTGTCTTTACTTCTCTAAATGTTCATGCCTTTGGAGGTATTCTCCTATCTTGTGAGTCATCCCTTTTGACCCTACCAGAAAATGGTTTCTGTTTCTTCTGTACTCTGGCAGTTTTATTCTGCCTTTTAAAGATTGCAACATTTAAGCATGTGGGTCTCTTCCACAAGAGAAAACATAGCTCTTCAAACCAGATGCTCTGTCTTTACTCCTTCCCATAAACCACAGTACTTCTGTGCTCCAGTATTTCCACATGGGGGCTCAGTAAAGACTGAGGAACTAATTATGAGTAAACTGATCATGCAGGCAGACTGGAAGACAAAGTAGTGGCTTACAGTGTTTTATAATTTTCAGCTTTTTTTTCTGTCCTTCTCTTTTCCTCTGGTTTCTAACCTGCAGATCATTGAATGGACCCTGCCCCAATCAGCTCAATTAGGTTTGCAGGACTAAGAGGAAAGCTCTATCTGGAAGAAAACAACAAATATCATAAATGAAACACAAACTAGCTGTCTTACCATTCATTTTTATCAATGACTATAATTCCTTTAGCAGCAATTAAAATAATATTGTAACACATCTACCCCCAAATAATAGCATATTTCAAAATAACATTTGAAGAATGAAGATAAACCAGAAGTATCAGATTATTTTTGAGCACCGGCAAATGGCAACTTTTTTCTTTTCAGTTTTACAGTAGTGGTTAAGTACCCATTTCTTCTCTGTCCTGCCCCCAGACCTGGAGAACTGTGATGGATGTTCCAGCACAGCAAATACAAAGTACTTAGGAATCCCAAAAAATTATCTTATTTATTTATTTATTTATGAGATAGAGTCTCACTCTGTCACCCAGGCTGGAGTGCAATGGCATGATCTAGGCTCACTGCAACCTCCACCTCCTGGGTTCAAGAGATTCTCTTACCTCTGCCTCCAGAGTAGCTGGGACTACAGGCACGCACCACCATGCCAGGCTAATTTTTATATTTTTGGTAGAGACAGGGTTTTACCATGTGAGTCAGGCTGGTCTCAAACTCCTGACCTCAAGTGATCCACCAGCCTCGGCCTTCCAAAGTGCTGGGATTACAAGTGTAAGCCTCCACGCCCAGCCCCCAAAATTATCTTAAACATCATTAGTCCAAACATTAAACAATATAATTTCACTTATATACTGTCATAGAATCCTCCCAATAACCTATAGATGTTATTATTCCCTATTTTACAACTGGGAAAAAAACTTAGAAAAAGCTAAGAGATTTGTACAAGATAATATAGCAGATGGCACTGCTTTATTTATTTACTAAAGAATAATCACTAAAGAAATTATTAATAAAGAATCTTTTCTTTTAGACAGAGTCTCACTCTGTCACCCAGAAGTGCAGTGGCACGATCTTGGCTCACTGCAACCTCTGCCTCCCAGGTTCAAGCGTTTCTCCTGCCTCAGCCTCCCAAGTAGCTGGGAGTACAGGCACCCACCACCACGCCCACCTAATTTTTGTATTTTTAGTAGAAACAGGGTTTCACCATGTTGGCCAGGCTGGTCTCAAACTCCTAAACTCAAGTGATCCCCCTACTTTGGCCTCCCAAAGTGCTGGGATTATAGGCATGAGCCGCTACACCCAGCCATTAAAAAAATTTCTTTATTTTCTGGCTTTGTGTCTCTAAGCCTTGCTTACCCATGGGTTAACCAGCTTTGGCCCCATATTTTTCCTTTCTAGAGTTCCTAATAATTTTCATCTTTGTTAGAGGACTCATCCCTCTTCCATTAGTGTCAGGTCTGGACCCACAGAGAAGCCAAGTAACAAATGCCAAGAAAGTGTGATTATCTTCCTGATCATTCTTGTCAAATTTGTTTTTAGGTTAAAAAACCGCCAACAGTTATTCATACTTTAGTATGTATTTTTAAAAAATCAACTAGCATAGTTCTCTGGCAGAATCCTAAGAGTCTGTAGAGAGGGAAAAAACAGAATTAAGAAAAGGGAAAGTCTAAACATATACCATAGAATACCACAGCAAGGAATCCCAAAGAGGAATGATACAGTATGACAGCTGGTGACGAGTACAGCAGAGATGGAAAAGGGACTCAAAACAAGGCATGGAAAAATGATAAACACAGATTTCATCTGCTTCATAATTTTTCCCGGAAAAATCGTGCCTAGTACACATCTTTGGTGCCTTTTTTTAGTAACACCACATGTGTGTTTTTTTATTCTTTTTGTTGTTCTCCTTGGAATTTTAAATGGCTTTCAGCTTATAAACTCAATAAAAATACCATGGCATATTTTTTCAAAAGAATTTTGCAATCCAAGGAACTATTGCTTAATCAGACAGCCTAATGCTGGATTTATTTTTGCACTTTAAAAATTCTTCCTTAGACAGTGTCTCAAAGATGCTACCTTGGATTCCTACAAAATAAATAAGAAAGAGAGTGAGAGAAAGAAATAAAACTTTTTTTGTTTCAAGAAAAGAAAAGATCTCCTTACTTCCTAGAAGATTGAGGAATGAGATCTGGATTGAAAAATAAAGCAAGGGAAGCATCAGTAATGAATTCCAAATCCAGGAGTTAGATTTCTTTAAACAGAAAAAAAAAAAAAGTTGTATATTTTATGCTTGATTCTTGTGCTAAAATGTTCAGTTGCCTAAATGCATAACTCTGCATGAGAAAAGAATTGGGAAGCATCTGAAAAGAAACATCTGCCTGACTTACGGTCTGTTATCTATGCTAAAAAATCTACCACTGTGTTATCTAAGATCTGAACAGATTTGCAACTATAAACTCCAAAGTTGGATGTATTAAAATGAAATTGTCCTGTTTTATATGTTTAGGACAAAATTTGGTTGGATTTATTGAAATGTGGTTTTTACTATCTGTTTAAGGTGGTATGATACTAGGTAGCGGTAAATATCTTAAGGGAAGATAAAATGAAATAAAGTGACCTTCTCAAATAAGTTTTTTAAATAAGATCTTAAAAGTGAAGTCATAAAGATGAGAAGAATATCAATAGTTAGAAAAGAATGATAAGATATATGTGTTTCTTGTTTCTTTTTTTATAGCAAATGTTTATAATGTCTTTTTTTATATATATATATACTTTAAGTTTTAGGGTACATGTACACAACGTGCAGGTTTGTTGCATATGTATACATGTGCCATGTTGGTGTGCTGCACCCATTAACTCATCATTTACATTAGATATATCTCCTAATGCTATCCCTCCCCCCTCCCCCATCCCACGATAGTGTGTGATGTTCCCCTTCCTGTGTCCAAATGTTCTCATTGTTCAATTCCCACCTATGAGTGAGAACATGCGGTGTTTGGTTTTTTATCCTTGCGATAGTTTGCTGAGAATGATGGTTTCCAGCTTCATCCATGTCCCAACAAAGGACATGAACTCTTCCTTTTTTATGACTGCATAATATTCCATGGTGTATTTGTGCCACATTTTCTTAATCCAGTCTGTCACTGATGGACATTTGGGTTGGTTCCAAGTCTTTGCTATTGTGAATAGTGCTGCAATAAACCCACGTGTGCATGTATTTTTATAGCAGCTTGATTTATAATCCTTTAGGTGTATACCCAGTAATGGGATTGCTGGGTCAAATGGTATTTCTAGTTCTAGATCCTTGAGGAATCGCCACACTGATTTCCACAATTGTTGAACTAGTTTACAGTCCCACCAACAGTGTAAAAGTGTTCCTATTTCTCTACATCCTCCTCTCCAGCACTTGTTGTTTCCTGACTTTTTAATGATCACCATTCTAACTGGTGTGAGATGGTATCTCATTATGGTTTTGATTTGCATTTCTCTGATGGCCAGTGATGATGAGCATTTTTTCATGTGTCTGTTGGCTGCATAGATGTCTTCTTTTGAGAAGTGTCTGTTCATATCCTTTGCCCACTTGTTGATGGGGTTGTTTGTTTTTTTCTTGTAAGTTTGTTTGAGTTCTTTGTAGACTCTGGATATTAGCCTTTTGTCAGATGAGTAGATTGCAAAAATTTTCTCCCATTCTGTAAGTTGCCTGTTCACTCTGATGGTAGTTTCTTCTGCTATGCAGAAGCTCTTTAGTTTAATTAGATCCCATTTGTCAATTTTGGCTTTTGTTGCCATTGCTTTTTGTGTTTTAGACATGAAGTCCTTGCCCATGCCTATGTCCTGAATGGTATTGCCTAGGTTTTCTTCTAGGGTTTTTATGGTTTTAGGTCTAACATTTAAGTCTAGCATTCCCTTTGAAAACTGGCACAAGACAAGGATACCCTCTCTCACCACTCCTGTTCAACATAGTGTTGGAAGTTCTGGCCAGGGCAATCGGGCAGGAGAAAGAAATAAAGGGTATTCAATTAGGAAAAGAGGAAGTCAAATTGTCCCTGTTTGCAGATGACATGATTCTATATTTAGAAAACCCCATCGTCTCAGCTCAAAATCTCCTTAAGCTGATAAGCAACTTCAGCAAAGTCTCAGGATACAATATCAATGTGCAAAAATCATAAGCATTCTTATGTACCAATAACAGACAAACAGAGAGCTAAATCGTGAGTGAACTCCCATTCACAATTGCTTCAGAGAGAATAAAATACCTAGGAATCCAACTTACAAGGGATGTGAAGGACTTCTTCAAGGAGAACTACAAATCACTGCTCAACGAAATAAAAGAAGACACAAACAAATGGAAGAACATTCCATGCTCATGAATAGGAAGCATCAATATCATGAAAATGGCCATACTGCCCAAGGTAATTTATAGATTCAATGCCATCCCCATCAAGCTACCAATGGCTTTCTTCACAGAATTGTTTCTTGTTTCTAACATAGTTTCCTTAGAAACAATCAGTTGAGAATTTAGGGTCAGCATTAAGTGGCATTATGGAGTAAATGATTATCTAAATCTTTATCATCTGAATGGTTTTTGTGACTCTGGTGTTAGGCTTGTTTATTCTGAACAGTTTCATCATAAAGCCACACAAATAGCAAGCCCTGCACTGACCACTGTGTCCCTGATCTCCCACTAAAGAGCTGTACATTGTTGAGTGGTCATTCTTTGATTTATATGTTCACACATGACACAAAATAAAGGGGTTGGAGCTACGCAGAACTTCCCAAGATGGTTGTGTCAGGAGGGGTACTAAGTTAGCAGGGCCCCATTTTTTCTATTCCTGTATCAGTCAGGAATGGTCGTTGTATGTCTTTTTAACACAGATTTTTAACGTAGATTTTCTTTGGAAGTAAAGGTTCTAAGGCTTTAAAAAATTCATTATCTTAGATTTTCTAAACTTTTATTCAGCCTTACAGACTGTGATTCTATAAAATATTTGTGTTCATTTGTGAATTCCATGAAGTTTTTGAGTACCTTCTATAGGCCAAGAATTCTACTAAACATTAGGGATACAGTGGGGAACAAGACTACCAAGTTTCCTGATCCTCAAATGTTATAATCTAATGAAGAAGACTGACAGATTAAAAGATCACTGCAGATTGTGATAATGCAATAATGGAAATAAACATACTAATGAAAGAGAATAACTGACTATGGGTAGAAAAGCCAACTAGTTAAAGATAGATAACATATATCAGCTAGGGTAGTGAGAGAAGGCTTCTCTGAATAGGGGACAACTACATTGAGACATGGAGAATAAAAAGGAACCCATCAAGCAAAGAACTGTGGGAAGATCCTTCAAGATAGATGAAGCAGCAATGGCCGAGATATAGAGGTGAGAATGAGCTAAGTATTTTTAGAAAACTAAAAGGCTATTACAGCTGCAGCATAATAAACAGTGAAAAGTTGTTTGAGATGAGCTTGAAGAAATAGGTAGGAAGTAGATCATGAAGGACTTTTTAAGCTATGATAAGAAATTTGGGTTTTATTCAAAGTGTGGTTAGTGTTATTGGCTATCTCAAGAAATGAAACGAATTACAGGAAAAGAACAAAATAAATTTCATTTAGAAAAGCACATCATACGCCAAGACAATTCAGTGAGAGAAAGAATGGCCTTTTCACCAAATAGTGCTGGAACAACTGGATAACCACATGCACAAGAATAAAGTTGAACCCTTCCTTATACTACAGAAAAAATGAACTCAAAATGAGTCATAGACCTAAATGTAAGAGCTAAAACTGTAAAAGTCTTAAAAGAAAACATAGGAGTACATCTTCTAAGATAAATTGGACTTCATTAAAATTAAAAGATTTTTGGTTCATAGGACACAATCAAGAAAGTAAAAGATCAACCCACATAATAGGAGAAAATATTTGAAAATCATATATAAGGGACTTGTATCCAGAATATATTAACAATCTGATAATATAAGATAATTAACATAAATGAAAAATGGACAGACTTAAATATCTCCAAAGAAGATATACAAATGGCTAATAAGTGCATGAAAAGATGGTCAATATCATTACAAATATCAGGAAAATGTACATCAAAACCACAATGAGATACCACTTCATACCTATTAGGATGATTAGTATTAATGAGGATATAGAGAAATTGGAACCCTTATACATTGCTGATGAGATATAAAATCTGCAGTTTCTTTGTAAACCAGTTTGGCGGTTCTGCAAAATGTTAAACATGGACTTACCATATGACCCAGCAATTCCACTTCTAGGTATATATGTCCAAGACGATTGCATTTAAACAAAAACTTGTACACGAATTTTCACAGCACATGATTCATAAGAGCCAAAAAGTAGAAACAACCCAAATGGGCATCACCTGATGAATTAATAAATAACATGTGAAATATTGTTTGACAATAAAAAGGAATGGTGTACTACTACATGGTATAGCATGGATTAACCTCAAAAACATGCTAAATGAAAGAAGCAATTCACTAGAAACCACATATTGAATTGTTTTTTGTTTGTTTGTTTTTGTTTTTGAGACAGAGTCTTGCTCTGTCGCCCAGGCTGGAGTGCAGTGGCATGATCTTGGCTCACTGCAAGCTCCACCTGCCAGGTTCACGCCATTCTCCTGCCTCAGCCTCCAGAGTAGCTGGAACTACAGGTGCCCACCACCATGCCCGGCTAATTTTTTGTATTTTTAGTAGAGGGATTTCACTGTGTTAGCCAGGTTGGTCTCAATCTCCTGACCTCGTGATCCGCCCGCCTCTGCCTCCCAAATTGCTGGGATTACAGGCATGAGCCACTGCTCCCGGCCCACATATTGTACTTTTATATGAAATGTCCTCAATAGGCAAATCTATACATACAGAAAGTGGATTAGTGGTTGCCCAGGGCTAGAGGGGTTGGAAAGAAATGGGGAGTGACTTCTTATGATAATGAGATTTTGGGGGGGAGTGACAAAAATGTTCTAAAATTGATTTTCGTGATGGTTACACAACTATGAATATACTAAAAACCATCTAATTGTACACATTAAATGGGCACATAATTCATATACATGATACATGGATATCATGTGTGAATATATAGTATCATGTGACTATCACATATGTAAATGTTAATTATTCCTCAATAAATGTTTTAAAAAATAGATATGATGTGATACTTCTGAGACAAAATAGCTACTTTCACAAAGTCTAAAATAGGGAATCCCAACTGGTTCCTCTATTTTATTAGTAAGCAACACCAAGCTGACTATTCTCAATCAACATGACATAGATAAATGACATATATAAGTTGTATAAAATAGCATTTTTAAAGAGATGCGGTCTTGCTATGTTGCCCAGGCTGGACTTAAACTCCTGGACCCAAGGAATTCTCCTGCCTCAGCCTCCCAAATAGCTGGGACTATAGGCACACACCAAAAAAATAGCATTCTTCTTTCTTTAATTATTGAATAAATACATTTTAACATGCACATTGTAAAAAAAATTGCTATTTTTCCTGTATGCCCTGCAAACCTCTAGATACACAAATGGGTTGCAGTGGGCAATGTTAACTTTTAAAAGCCAACATTTTGGAGCAAAATATTACTTACACATTTCAGGAAAAGCACTAAAATAAACCAGCCTACTAGCAGTGGAAATTTACACTTCCTCCTAAAAATATATAACAACAACATATCCTTAAGAGAAAAATACTGAACAAATAACCAGGGGGGACCTTTCTGATTATAATAACAAGAAAATACAATATAGAATAATGCAACCCCTTTTCTCACATATAATGGGTTCTTTAAATATGTGCAGAAGTTTACTGTGCAAAAAATTCCTAATAGATTAATATGTTCTGTTCCCTAGAAGCTAAAAAATATTATGAAAATCTCTCACTGTACTTTGCCTTTTACTCACAAACCTTGGTTTTACTTTCAACATTTAATGCATGTTCTTTAAAATGTTATTTTCTTACAAGTAAATACCTAATAGACTACCTTACTGTCTGATTAGGGCTAATTATTTTCAATTTTGGGCATACATTTTGTCATTCATTTATTCGTTCATTAAATATTTATTAAGCCAGGCACAGTTATGAATGTTAATGTTACAGCAGTGAACAAAACAAACAAGGTTCATGCTGTCATGAAATTTATAGGAATTTATATTCTAGTGTGGGAAGACAATTTCAACATGAGTGATAATTCCGGTAGTGATAAGTGCTGTGAAGGAAATAAAGATCGAGTGCAGTGATTCATGCCTATAATCCCAGCATTTGGGAGGCTGAGACGGGAGGACCACTTGGGCTGTGGAGTTCAAGACCAGCCTGGGCAACATAAAGAAACCCCCATCTCTACCAAAAATTTTGTAAAATTTGCTGGGTGTGGTGGCTTACACCTGTGGTCCCAGCTACTTGGGGTGGGATGATCTGCTTGAGATTGCTGGAAGTTCAGGGCTGCAGTGAGCCATGATCATGTCACTGCACTCCAGCCTAGGTGACAGAGCAAGACCATCTGAAAAGAAAAGAAGGAAGGGGAAAGAAGGAAAGAAAGGAAGGGAAGGAGGGAGGGAGGGAAGAAGGAAGGAAGGAAGGAAGGAAGGAAGGAAGGAAGGAAGGAAGAAGGAAGGAAGGGAGAAAATAAGGAGAAAATATGTTATTGGGATGTGGAGTGACTAGGTAAAGGGGTTACCTATGTAGGGTGGTCACAGAAGTACTACCTGAGGCTGCATTGAGCCAGGCACCTAAGCATAGAGACAGCCACCTATGTGATTATCTGAGGAAAAGAGATTTCTAAATAGAGGGAATATCTAATGCAAAGGCCCTAAGGCAGAAGGGGTTTTAAAAAAAGAAAAGAAAAAAATGAAAAAGAGCCCTGTATCTAGATTATAGTTAATAATTGGAAAACATGATGTCAGAGAAATGGTAGGAGCCAGATCATAGGAAATTACAGACCATGATAAGAGGTTTGGTGATTATTCTCATTGCAATGGACAGTCATTTGGAAGATTTTGAACAGGGAGAAGGGTATGATTAAAATTGTTAGTGATTATTTGGGCTATTGTGAAGAAGTGAGCTATGGGGTTAAAAGTGGACCAAACCACTTATAAAGCTTTGGCAGTCGTCTAGATGAAAAATGATGGTGGGTTGGAATGAGAAAATACAGTGATAGTGAATAATGATCAGATTCAAGACATATTTTAGAGGCATAGCTGACTGAATTTGCTCCTGGTTTAGATGTTGAGAAGATGGGATAAAGTAATAAATAATAAGCCCTAGATTTTAGCCTGAGCAGCTGAGTGGATAATCATGCCATTAAATGTGTAACAGAGCAACAAATTTGTACTTACAGATGTGCAAATATGTAACTTCTTCATTTCTGGCTCATCTGGTTTTCCTCACAAGCTCCTACTTACTGATTAGTGGAATGCAGTGGGGTGGGGGATGGGGATGGCAGCAGGCAAAGAGAAAATTTAAAATCTGATTCAGTTGAATGCTTAAACTTAATCTAATCATATAAAGTAGTAGTTTCTTCAGGTGCTCAGACTATAAAGATGCTTAGTCTCTCAAGTGTATCAGTCCTTGACCTCTCTCTTTTACTCCTTTCCAACATTGAGTCTGTGTGTCTTGTGATTGCAAGGATAAGGATGCCTTGGATATTGATGCAGGTGTTATTCGTGCTAATTGGGACAGGGTAATCTTCCCTCACTGCCTACCCTGATGGTTTCTGCTGATGATGTTTACATCTAGTAATTTTCATTTTTTTCTTTGTCTTTTTTTTTTTAAGAGGGTTCCCTTGCTGAACTGGTCTCACATCAGGTCCCACTAATTTCTATAGATGTCTCTGAGGTCTGCTGTGGTCCTCATTCAGTACTAGCGAAGGAAACCTGCTCTTCAGCCTTTATTGTAGAGCTATATGTTCCTAGAGTAGTGATCACCCCGTCCCTGCCACAAACTTCCCAGCTGTTTCTGAGTTGCCATCTACATCGTATAGGAATCAAAGACTAGCTCAGGAAAATTTAACCATATGGTCTTCCTCATTTTGACTTTGTTGAGTAACCATATTAACAGGGCTACCCACCAGGTGATATCTACAGAAGATACCTTTCAAATTCCAAATGAGTAATTGGGAACAAAGATCTCTCTCTGACAAAACTCAGAAAAGGGAAAATATGTCTCTCTCTCCTCCTTTGCCTTCCCACATTCTCCTGGAGCCAAAACAAACAGACAAACAAAACCTCTATGCATCTCTTTACTTCCCCTATGTCATATCCTCATCCTTCTATCATCTAGTAAAAGCCTTATGGTAATACATGGAAAGTGTCTTCTCTATCACAGGACAGCTTTGTGTGCTAGGTGCTCCAGACTCAACTCATGAAATGTTAAAAGTTGGAAACAAGGAAAATAGGAAAATATTATTTTAAGGCATTCAGCCTTTGGGCATACAGACACCTGAGGCTGAACAGGCAAAGTCCTCATATTCAAAGAGGCAAGAAAGAAAACCATTTTACTAATTTTCAAATTTTGCCTTATTACAGTGGAGATGGGGAAGAGTAGGAGGAAAGCAGTTTAGGGTTACGAGGAGGGATTTAGAGACTTTGGTTTTGGACGTGTAAACTTTAAGATACCAAATAGAAATGCAAAGAACTATCATTAGGTAGGGTAATCAGAAGGTCAGTGATGGAGTGAGAATAGGTGATATAATTAGGGAATCATTAGAATACAGATTTCTCAAAACCATACCGTTAAATGGAAATTAATCAGTCTGCTCCTGAAAGACTTTTGGGTAAACAATGAAATTAAAGCAGAAATCAAGAAATTCTTTGAAACTAATGAAAACAATGATACAACATACAAGAATCTCTGGGATACAGTTAAAGCAGTGTTAAGAGGAAAGTTTATAGCACTAAATACCTACCTACGTTAAAAAGTTAGAAAAATATCTAATTAACAGCATAACATCACACCTAGAGGAACTAGAAAAACAGGAGCAAAACAAACCCAAAAGCTGAAATAACCAAAATCAGAGCTGAACTGAACAAAATGGAGATGAGAATAAAACATGCAAAAGGTCAACAAAACCAAAACTTCATTTATTGAAAGAATAAATAAGATTTATAGACCACTAGCTAGACTAATAAAGAAAAACAGGGAGATGATCCAAATAAACACATTCAGAAATGACAAAGGGGATGTTACCATGAATACCACGGAAATACAAAAAACCCTCAGAGACTATTATGAACACCTCTCTGCACACAAACCAGAAAACCTAGAAGAAATTCATAAATTCTTGGAAACATACAACCTCCCAAGATTGAACCAGGAAGAAACTGAAACCCTGAGCAGACCAATAATGAGTTCTGAAATTGAATCAGTGACTTTGAAACCTACCAACCAGAAAAAGCCCAGGACCAGATTGACAGCCGTATTCTACCAGAGATATAAAGAAGAGCTGGTACCAATCCTACTGAAACCATTCCAAAAAATTGAATAGGAGGGATTCCTCCCTTATTCATTGCATGAGGCCAGCATCATTCTGATATACAACAACAACAAAAGAAGACTTCAGGTCAATATCCCTGTTGAACATAGATGCAAGAATCGATAACAAAATACTAGCAAACTGAATTTAGCAGCACACCAAAAAAGCTAATCCATCATGATCAAGTAGGCTTTATTCGTGAGATGCAAGATTGGTTCAACATATGTAAATCAATAAATGTGATCCATCACATAAATATAACTAAAAACAAAAAACAGACGATCATCTCAATAGGTGCAGAAAAAGCTTTCAGTAAAATTCAACATGCCTTAATGTTAACCCTCAACAAACTTGACATTGAAAGTACATACCTCAAAATAATAACTGTCATCTATGACAAACCCACAGCCAACGTTATACCTAATAGGCAAAAGCTGGAAGCATTCCCCTTGAGAGATGGAACTCTCACCACTCCTACTTAATATAGTACTGGAACTCTCAGTCAGAGCAGTCAGACAAAAGAAAGAAATAAAAGGCATCCAAATAGGAAAAGAGGAAGTCAAACTCTTTTTGCAGATTATATGATTCTGTACCTAGAAAACCCCATAGTCTCTGTTCAAAGGCTCCTAGATCTGATAAACAACTTCAGCAAAGTTTCAGAATACAAAATAAATGTACAAAAATTAATAGCATTTCTATACACCAATAACATCCCAGCTGAGAAACAAATCAAGAATTTAATGCCACTCATAATAGCCACAAAAAGAATAAAATACCTAGGAATATTTGGGAGGCCGAGGCAGGTGGATCACGAGGTCAAGAGATCAAGACCATCCCGGCCAACATGGTGAAACCCCTTCTCTACTAAAAATACAAAAATTAGCTGAGCGTGGTGGTGCATACCTGTAGTCCCAGCTACTCAGGAGGCTGAGGCGGGAGAATCGCTTGAACCCAGGAGGTGAGGTTGCAGTGAGCTGTGATCACACCACTGCACTCCAGCCTGGTGACAGAGCAAGACTTCATCTCAAAAAAAAAAAAAAACCTAGGAATACAGTAACCAGGGAGGTGAAAGATCTCTACAATTAGAATTACAAGACACTGCTGAAAGAAATCAGAGACAACACAAACAAATGTAAAAACCTTCTATGCTCATGGATAGGAAGAATCAATATTGGTAAAATGGCCATACTTCTCAAAAGCAATTTAAAGACTCAATGCCAGTCCTATCAGATTACCAAGAAAATTTTTCACAGCATTAGCAAAAGCCATTCTAAAATTCTTATGGAACCAAAAAAGAGCCCAAATAGCCAAAGCAATCCTAAGCAAAAAGAATAGAGCTGGAGGCATCACACTACCTGACTTCAAACTACACTACAAGGCTATAGTAACTACACTACAAGGCTACAGTGACTAAAGCAACATTGTACTGGTACAAAAACAGTTACACAGACCAATGAAACAGGTTAGAGAACCCAGAAATAAAGTCATACAACTACAACTATCTGATCTTTGACAAAGCCGATAATAACAAGCAATGGGGAAAGTTTACCCTATTCAGTAGATGGTGCTGGGATAACTGGCTAGCTATATGCAGAAGATTGAAGCTGGACGCCTACCTTTTACCACATGCAAAAACCAATTTAAGATGGATTAAATACTTAAATGTAAAACCTAAAACTATAAAAACCTTAGAAGAGAACTTAGGGAATACTATTCTGGACATCAGCCCTTGCAAAGACTTCATGACAAAGATTCCAAAAGCAATTGCATCAAAAACAGAACTTGACAAATGAACCTAATTAAACTAAAGAGTTTCTGCACAGCAAAAGAAACTGTCAAAAGAGTAAACAGACAACCTAAGAACAGGAGACAATATTTGCAAATATTTGCATCCAACAGAGGTCTAATATCCAGAATCTATAAAGAACTTAAATCAATAAGCAAAAAACAAACCCATTAAAAATGGGTAAAGGACTTGAACATACACTTCTCAAAAAAAGACATACATTTGGCCATCAAGTATATGAAAAAATGCTCAATGTTGCTAATCATTAGGGAAATGCAAATCAAAACCACAATGAGATACCATCTCATACCAGTCAGAATGGCTGTTATTAAAAAGTCAAAAAATAACAGATGCTGGTGAAGTTGCAGAGAAAAGTGAACACTTATACACTGCTAGTGGGAATGTAAATTAGCTCAGCCACTGTGGAAAATAGTCTGGAGATTTCTCAAAGAACTTTAAAAGAACTACCATTCAACCCAGCAGTCCCATTACTGGTTATATACCCAAAGGAATATAAACTGTTCTACCATAAAGATGCATGCACATTTATCTTCAGCGCTGAACCATTCATAATAGCAAAGACATGGACTCAACCTAGATCTCCATCAACAGTGGACTGGATTAAAAAAAGTGGTATGTATACACCATGGAATCCTATGCAGCCATAGAAAAAGAACAAGATCATGTCCTTAACAGCAACATGGATGCAGCTGGAGGCCATTATCCTAAGCAAATTAATGTGGGAACAGAAAACCAAATACCATATGTTCTCCTTAAGTTGGGACTAAACCTTGAGTACACATGGACACAAAGAAAGGAACAATTAACATCAGTAGGTTAATTGTTAATTAACCTACTTGAGAGTGAAGGGTGGGAGGAGGGTGAGGACCGAAAAACTGCCTGTTGGGTATTATGCCGATTACCTAGGTGTCAAAATTATCTGTACACCAAATCCATGTGACACATAATTTACCCACATAACAAACCTGCACATGTACCCCTTGAACCTAAAATAAAAGTTACGCAGAAAAAAATAAAGCATAATACTGTGGTTACTGTGGCATGCGCCTGTACTTCCAGTAAATCGAGAGGCTGAGGTGAGTGGATTGCTTGATCCTAGGAGTCCAAGTCCCGCCTGGGCAACATAGCAAGACAATGTCTCTAAATAAATAAATAAAAGTAATATACAAAAATAGGTTCCATTCTTTTTCACCAGCAATGAGCAGTTAGATATTTTTAAATGCAATTTCCAACATAATTAGCCACAAAATTAAGTACCTAGCAATACATCTAAACAAAATATTTGTAAAAATCGTGTGGAAAATTTTTACAATTAAAGAAATTATAATCATTTATTAAAGAACTAAATAAATGGACAAGTATTTTATATTCATGATAGGAAAACTCAATATTATAAAATTATCAATCTTCTCCTAAATTAATCAATACACTTAATACAATTTCAATCAAAATCCCAATGGGATTTTTAATAAAACTTGATTGATAAAAAGTGATTTTAAAATTTGTGTGGATGGCCAGTGATGGTGAGCATTTTTTCATGTGTTTTTTGGCTGCATAAATGTCTTCTTTTGAGAAGTGTCTGTTCATGTCCTTCACCCACTTTTTGATGGGGTTGTTTGTTTTTTTCTTGTAAATTTGTTGGAGTTCATTGTAGATTCTGGATATTAGCCCTTTGTCAGATGAGTAGGTTGCGAAAATTTTCTCCCATTTTGTAGGTTGCCTGTTCACTCTGATGGTAGTTTCCTTTGCTGTGCAGAAGCTCTTTAGTTTAATTAGATCCCATTTGTCAATTTTGGCTTTTGTTGCCATTGCTTTTGGTGTTTTAGACATGAAGTCCTTGCCCATGCCTATGTCCTGAATGGTATTGCCTAGGTTTTCTTCTAGGGTTTTTATGGTTTTAGGTCTAACATTTAAGTCTTTAATCCATCTTGAATTGATTTTGTATAAGGTGTAAGGAAGGGATCCAGTTTCAGCTTTCTACATATGGCTAGCCAGTTTTCCCAGCACCATTTATTAAATAGGGAATCCTTTCCCCATTGCTTGTTTTTCTCAGGTTTGTCAAAGATCAGATAGTTTAGATATGCAGCATTATTTCTGAGGGCTCTGTTCTGTTCCATTGATCTATATCTCTGTTTTGGTACCAGTACCATGCTGTTTTGGTTACTGTAGCCTTGTAGTATAGTTTGAAGTCAGGTAGCGTGATGCCTCCAGCTTTGTTCTTTTGGCTTAGGATTGACTTGGCGATGCGGGCTCTTTTTTGGTTCCATATAAACCTTAAAGTAGTTTTTTCCAATTCTGTGAAGAAAGTCATTGGTAACTTGATGGGGATGGCATTGAATCTGTAAATTACCTTGGGAAGGATGGCCATTTTCATGATATTGATTCTTCCTACCCATGAGCATGGAATGTTCTTCCATTTGTTTGTATCCTCTTTTATTTCCTTGAGCAGTGGTTTGTAGTTCTCCTTGAAGAGGTCCTTCACATCCCTTGTAAGTTGGATTCCTAGGTATTTTATTCTCTTTGAAGCAATTGTGAATGGGAGTTCACTCATGATTTGGCTCTCTGTTTGTCTGTTATTGGTGTATAAGAATGCTTGTGATTTTTGTACATTGATTTTGTATCCTGAGACTTTGCTGAAGTTGCTTATCAGCTTAAGGAGATTTTGGGCTGAGACAGTGGGGTTTTCTAGATATACCATCATGTCATCTGCAAACAGGGACAATTTGACTTCCTCTTTTCCTAATTGAATACCCTTGATTTCCTTCTCTTGCCTAATTGCCCTGGCCAGAACTTCCAACACTATGTTGAATAGAAGTGGTGACTGGCCATCAGAGAAATGCAAATCAAAACCACAATGAGATACCATCTCACACCAGTTAGAATGGCAATCATTAAAAAGTCAGGAAACAACAGGTGCTGGAGAGGATGTGGAGAAATAGGAACACTTTTACACTGTTGGTGGGACTGTAAACTAGTTCAACCCTTGTGGAAGTCAGTGTGGGGATTCCTCAGGGATCTAGATCTAGAAATTCCATTTGACCCAGCCATCCCATTACTGGGTATATACCCAAAGGACTATAAATCATGCTGCTATAAAGACACATGCACACGTATGTTTATTGCGGCATTATTCACAATAGCAAAGACTTGGAACCAACCCAAATGTCCAACAATGATAGACTGGATTAAGAAAATGTGGCACATATACACCATGGAATACTATGCAGCCATAAAAAATGATGAGTTCACGTCCTTTGTAGGGACATGGATGAAATTGGAAATCATCATTCTCAGTAAACTATCGCAAGAACAAAAAACCAAACACTGCATATTCTCACTCATAGGTGGGAATTGAACAATGAGAACACATGGACACAGGAAGGGGAACATCACACTTCGGGGACTGTTGTGGGGTGGGGGGAGGGGGGAAGGATAGCATTGGGAGATATACCTAATGCTAGATGACGAGTTGGTGGGTGCAGCGCACCAGCATGGCACATGTATACATATGTAACTTACCTGCACGTTGTGCACATGTACCATAGAGCCTAAAGTATAATAATAATAATAATAAAAAGAAAAATAAAAAAAATAAAAAAATAAAATTTGTGTGGAAAACCAAAGGGTCAATATTAAGACAACTTTAAAGAATAAGTTGTGCAGAAGTGGGATGGTTGTGGAGGAGGTGGAAGAGAGAATCTGACCTATCTGATATAACTTATTATTGAAGCTAGAGTAATTAAGTTAGTGTCATACTCATTCACAAATAAACAAACGGACCAATGGAAATTGAAGATAATGTAGAATCAGATATAAGTATATTTTGAAACTTGATTTTTGATAAATTGATTATGCACTACAGATCTATAAGGAAATGAACTATTTAATAAGTGGTACCAGTACAATTGGTTATCCAAATGAAAAAAAAAACTCTCCCTCACACAAATGCGCATGTGCACGCACACACACAAACACACACCCTGCAAAATTAAATTCCAATTGATTAAAGGCTTAACTGTTAAAATTAAAATCTTAAAACTCTTGGGAGAACATTTAAGATAATATTTTATGACCTTATAAGGAAAAGGGAAGCAGTAAAGATTTCTTCAGACAAAGCACTAAAAGAAACAGAAAGAAAATATTAATGACTTTGACTGCATTAAAATTGCAAACTTGTGTTAGTCCAAAGTCATCATAAACAAAGTGAGAAAATAAGATACACGCTGGGAGAAGAGATTTGTGATATATGGAATGAAAAAAATATAAGTATATATAAAAACATATACATGTAACTCAATAAGACAGCCCAGTAGAATAACGGGCACAAGATAGGAACCAGAAATTCACATAGAGATATAGATGTCCGATAACTTTATGAGTAGCTATTCATTTTTCCATAATAACCAATAACATAAATTGAAATGATAACATCATTCTGCACCCGTTTTAAGTCTCATATGATCAAGCATTATAGGAAATATGGAGTAAGTGGAACTCTTAAACATTGCCATTGAGGATGTAAATTGGCAAAATACTTCAGAGAACAATTTGGCAATATCTGATATGCTTGAAGATGCATATATCCTACAACCCAGCAATTCAATTCCAGGGTACATACCCTATAAAAACTCTTGACATGAGCACATAGAGACAAGTACAGGGTGTTTATTCCAGCATTGTCTGTAATAGCAAAAGAAAGTCACCAAAACATTAACCAACGGGAAAAATACTTAAGTTGTGGTTTGATAATAACATGGAATCCTGTAGCATTTTTTTAAGTAAATGAATTAAAGACACAGTAATTTCAAAACAAAAATGTGTTAAAAAGAAGTTTCAGGAGAACACATAAAGTATGATACCGCTTTTTAAAAATTTTTAAAGATACAAAATACATATTGCTTGGGGATACAAATGGAGTAAAATTATTAAGAAATGTGTAGGAACAATAAAATTCAAGACAATGATTGCACCTGAGTAGGGAAAAAGGGTGATGAGTTTGGATAAGTATATGTTTAATGGGGGGCTTCAATTATATGTATATATATATATATGTAGATATATATATACACAGACACACATAGACATACACATATATTGGTTCTATTTCTTAAAGTAGATGGTAGGTAAATGGACTTTCATTGTACGTTTTAACATCTTTACATGTACTTAAATATTGTGTAATACACTTTTAATAAACAGCAGAAGTTAATAATGACTAGCATATTTTGAGCTCTTCATCATAAGTCTAGTCCTTTCTAAAGTTTACATGCATTCTTTTATTTGCTCTTAGTCTTTGAAGAGGTTCTTTTATACCTCTTTTATTTAACAGGAATCTGAGGCCTTTAGAAACTAAATAATCTACCTATGGCCGTATAGGTGTTAGGTGCCAGAGCCAGAATATGAAATGGGAGCAGTCTGACTTTTAAAAGCTCACACCTTTAATCTCTGTGAAGATTAATCAGCCTCTTTTTGAAAGGCCTCATTAACTTCAAAGAAGTCCTCAGGCTAGTGCAACTACCATTTCTACCTCTGGATGCAGCTATAACTACAGCAATAGAACACAACAGCTTTGGCCTCTAAATTCAGTGATTTTCTGAGGCTAGAAGAGCATTTGCTCAGGAGCATAGGGTATGAGTCATTTCCTTAGGTATCTGTTTATTCGTTCAACAAATATTTATCTAGAGCCTACATAGCACAGTGGTAAACCACAAGTTATTTCTTGCCTACATCATTTTTGCAATTTGCCAAGCTTTTGGGACACAAATTTGAGATTTCCATTTTCGTTTCCAGCGAATGCAGGGAATGTTGTGATTAATTATTAGCCATTTTAGAACTTGCAACCTGGCTTACTGTGGAACTCACTTAAGTCTAACCATTGTTTACCTGAAAATTCATATGGTGCCCCACTTTTACTTAAAAAAAAAAAGTGTATATTGAAAACTTTTAATCTGCTTTTAGCTACACAAAGGACAAATTGAAATGAAAATATTATTTTTAAGTTTTGTATGATTACCTCCTTTTTCTCTCTGTATTTCCTTCTTTTTTTTTTCACAGATCAACAAATATCTCTTTAACTCTTTCTACTCCAGTGAGATTTTGAGATTTTCCTTGACCACGTACTAGATACATTGAAATTTTCCTTGACCATGTACTAGATGTATTGTATACTCTGTACTTTCTTTTATATGTGTGTGGAGACTTCATTGGATAGGCAGAAGTCCTGTACTTTCCACAAGATTCTGAGCTCCCAGTAGCTGATAGAAATGCTGAGATGGATGCCTTTGGGTTTATACTTTTTTATTTTTGTTAAACATGTTTTACAGCCTGTGACATAGAAGGCATGGGTTAACTTTAATTACATTCTTTCTAATTAAAATGGGTATACTGAATCTATGATCCACCTAGAATAATGAACAGTGTAATTAAGACTCTCTTGGCCAGTTTGTGTGTGTGAACTTTATAGCTAATAACAGCTGCACCTCTAAGTCATTGTGACCTCTTTTTAAATGATAGAAACCTAATAATGTGAAAACTAACCCTCATTTTTACTTCTCGTCCAATCCAATCCAGTGATAATCTGATAGAAGTATTCAAATACTCCATCTCATCTTTTCTTTAACCATTTATTTCCTTTTTTATATTGAATATTTTAGGGACCTGAAGGAATTGCGGGAATTCCAGGGCAAAGAGGTCGTCCGGGAAAAAAGGTAATTTTTTACATCTTCTTATGCAGGTTTTCTTTCTTCTGATGTGCCCAGAGCTCCATAGACTGCTGTAATGTTTTTAATTTGGACTAGATAGTAAAGTAGTAAAGAATTATAAATGTTGCTTTAAAAGATACATTTATATAAATTAATATTTAATTTCAGTTAGGAGTACTTATTATCGTGATTATTTGAAGGCAAATTTTCCATTTTGCAGTTTGTAAAAAATCTTGGCTTTTCCTTCTTTCTCTTGTTTGCCAAAAATTATTTTAGTAGCCCATGGACAAGAAGAAAGATAAAAGGAAAATACTATACCATTTGTGCTTTTCAATGACAACTTTAGTAAAGTATTTGAGGGAAGAGAATGTAACTATAATTGTTTGTTGTCAATGTGTTTTTTTAAGTTGATTTTATTTTTTCCATATATGAAGAACTACAAATCAAGAATATTTTTATTTGCTTACTTTATATTTTACTAAAAAATTGGTTGTATTTATAAAATTTTAGTACATTGTAAAGAAAATGTATATTTATATAAATATGGAATCAATAATCTATTCAAATATTGATGAAACATAGAAATGGTTTTCCCATTGGACTATGACAGTTTAGAATTATTTATTATAATTAACTTCAAATCACACCATATTTTGATTTCCAGAATCCAATTCTAGCATTCCTGCTGATATATACCTAATCAGTCTTTCTCAGAATTTTTAGACAATAGATAGGGGTAATAAATAATGAAGAGAAATGAATGAGGTAACATTTAATTGCCATTCTTATCCATTAAAAATAATTCCAATATTGAAGTTTCTTTCCTCATATATAGTGTTATGTCTAAAATCAACATTCGTAGTGAGACAGTGCAAGTCTTTGTATAATAACAACCTGCACCCCTGGAAAAATAAAATAAAGCCTCTTAACTGTTATGAATCCCAAAAATTTCCTGTCCAACTGTGTTCACAGTAGTTTTTCTTTGTGTCTTCTTGTTTATCAATAATAGAACAGGTTGGTTCTCACTTAGGAAAATGAAGAATAACACAATGTTGTTTAAGAGCAGCTATATTTTGGTGCTAAAGAAAGGTCAGTTTGTTGGCCGGGCGCAGTGGCTCACACCTGTAATCTCAGCACTTTGGGAGGCCGAGGTGGGCGGATCGCTTGAAGTCAGGAGATCGAAACCAGCCTGGCCAACATGGTGAAACCCTGTCTCTACTAAAACTACAAAAATTAACTGGGCATGGTGATGGGCGCCTGTAATCCCAACTACTTGGGAGGCTGAGGCAGGAGAATCGCTTGAATCCGGGAGGCAGAGGTTGCAGTGAACTGAGATCGTGCCACTGCATTCCGGCCTAGGTGATACAGTGAGACTCAGTCTCAAAAAAAACAACAACAAAAAAGAAAGGTCAGTGTGTCTAATAGAAAGCAGAAGATAATTAGTTTTCTGAAAGATGTAAAGTGATGTAAAAATGTTACAGATTTTTCAAGGCATACTCCAAGCCAATGAGTGACGATCCTGAATGTACAGAACTGCACACTGGAGCTCTTTTTGTATTGAACAGACCTTGTTGCATTGAAATTCCCTATAGAAACAGACTTTCCAAAGAGCTTATGATTTGTTATAGCAACAATACGTACATGCATACTTACATACATATATAGCAAAATTCAAAAGTAAAAAACGGTTATTTGGATTCAACATGGGCACCAGATGCCCCCTGCTTGTTTGGTCAAAAAATTTTTTTTATCTTTTTCCAAAATTACTTTTATTTTTAAAATAACTTATGTAGTGATGGTATATTATTATTGTTAGTGGTGATCTGTAATACTGTTAACCAGATAATCCTCAGGAGCGATTCAGGAATATGATATAGTTAATTAATCTAAGTATAAATTTTTTTCTTGCTTTTCTCTCTTAATAATGTCATCCACAGGGTGATAAAGGACAAATAGGACCCACAGGAGAAGTTGGAAGCAGAGGTCCTCCTGGAAAAATTGGGAAAAGTGGTCCTAAGGGTGCCAGAGGAACTAGAGGTGCTGTGGTCAGTATTTGACTTGCTTCCAGAACTGAGTCACTGTGGATGGGAAACAAATGTACCCAGGCCCTTAAAGTTTCATCCCTTGATTAGCTTTACAGAGAAGGCAATAGTTCCATTGAAAATAATCTACCTCCATGGGATGTGGAGAATTGTAAGCATTCCACAGTACTTAAACGGCTTAGTGGTTTCTGGACATGAAAAAGGAAAGAGAAAAAAATGAAAATGGAAATAAAATATGAAATGAGGTTTTAAAAAATAAGATTATAACTCCTAACCAAACTAGGAAATTTTATATGGCCAGCACCTAAAATTGGAATTTAGTATCTGTATAAAACTATGCTGTCATGGTTGACAAATTGCTTTGAAAATTAGGTTTACTTGAAATGGATTTTCTTTCTCTGGTTGGAAACAAACCTGCTTTATCTGGATATTATTTTTCTAACCAATTGTGATAAATCTAACATCCAATTTTATCTTTAATCTTTCTCAGGAACTTTGCATGATGTTAGGAACAAGTATAGCATGATACTTATGAACTCATATGTTAGCAAAATTATATTGCGAATGTATTTAGACCTGTTCTGAAAGTCACAGCATGAAAGAGATGCAAAATATTTAAAAGATTATCTAATTGAGTCTTCTGTTTCATAAGCTTTCTTACAAAATGCATTCGTATTTCCATTTAGTGTAGTCTCCATTTAGATGTCACAAGTGCTAGACTTTTCACTAAGGCTTTTTAGAGATCATTGCATAATCCATTTGTTGTCTGAGGAAAGTTTGCCTCAGGCTCATTTTCGGTATTCCATTCCTTACTGTGATCTAGGCCTTTCTTACTTTCTTTTATTTAAATTACTAGCATTTCTCTGTCTTTGACCTGTATACAAGAACATTTTATAATGTTATTAATTTTAAAATTTGACATATTCCCAACCTACCTTCCCAAGAGGTTTCATCAAATTTACACTCCCACCATCAACATTTCGTATTACTTCTTTTGATGTTCGCCAATCTGATAAGTGAGATGTGTATTGCATTTTTTCTTTCTATTTACACTTTCCCAATTGCACTTTTTTCTTATGGAAGTTGCCTGTTCATATATACTACACATTAGATTGTTGCCTTTTTCTTATTGATTTGCAATCACTCCTTATATGCTTAAAATATTAATATATTTTTGTTAAATATGTTACAAAATATATTACAAATGCTTTTCTTTCTGCAATTTCTTTTAATTTTATATATCTTTTGCTGTATAGATCATTTTAATTTTTATATAGTCAAACTTGTCAGTCTTCTCCCTTTCAGTTTCTGTGTTTTATTTTATTAGAAATGCCTTCCCTACCTAAAGTATGTAAGAATATTCTTCCATATTCTTCTAATACTTTTATAACTTTATTTTTACCTTAACTCTTTAAGATGTATGGAGGTTTTTGGGTTTTTTGTGGGGTTTTTTTATATAAGGTGTAGAAGACTAAGTTTATTTTTTCCAAACTTACAGAAAGTTGTTCCAATTCTATTTATTGAGTGGTCAGTCTGTTTTCTGCTTTTCTGAAATGCTTCCCTTACCATAAACTGAATTCTCAAATATTCATTAGTCTGTTTTTATTCTACTTTATTCTCTGAATCTAGTAGTCTATTTTTGGGTCAATACCACACTATTTTACTTACTATAGTATTGTGATACCTTCTGTTAGGGCAAATCCTTCATCATTCATTTTACAAAAAAGTCTGGCTCTTGCTGTGATTTCCTCTTCCATGTGAACTTTCAATTTCCTTCAATGCTGAATCTTTCTATAAACACCATATGTCTTTTTATTTACTCATACCTGCTTACATATTCATCAATAAAATATTTCCCTTCTCTCTGTTCTTTAATCTTTCTTGTTATGTTTATTCTTAGTATTTTTGTTTTTTGTTTTGCTTTGCTTTTGAGTTTTATTTTCAGTGTTAATATAATCTTTTTTCTGTTACATCAACTTAGTGGTGCTGTTGGTGCTATTATATTTTGATCTTATATCCACTTTAATGAATGTCGATGATTCTGATAGGGATTCTTTAGGTAAATAATATTGCCTCCCCTTATTTGCTTCTCTGAATTACTACATTGATTAGAACTTCTATTATAGCAGTGAATAGAAGTCATGATGAAGAAAACCTTGTCTTCTGGGCCTGTCTTTAGTGAAAATGCTTCTAATGCTTATAATGTCAAGTGTTGTTTACAGTTGTTTTTTAGATATACCATTTATTTGTTTAAAGAAATTTCTTTTCATTCTTAAATGAGAGTTTTGACCAAGAGTAGATGTTGAATTTTATCAAATCCTTTTACAACATTTGTTTAGATAATCCCATAGTTGATGTTGAAATTTATCAAATCCCTTTACAGCATTTGTTTAGATAATCCCATGCTTTCTCTCCTTTGTTTGTAAATATAAGAAAATTCATTCGTAGATTTTCAAAAGTTGAATCAACCATGAGTTCCTAGGATAAATCTTACTTAGGTATAATTATATTATTATTTTAATGCAAACGGATTTCATTTTTTAACATTTTATTTAAGAGTTTTATTTTAGCTTATTGAATTTAGTTTAACTTAAAAGTTTTGCATTTGTATTTGTAAGCAAATTGGCCTATTTCTTCATTCCATCATTCTTCATTCCATCTTTTTTTAATGTGTACTACCATTAACTGGATTTAGGCATAAGTGTTAAGCAAGTCATATAAAATGGGTTGGTAAATTTTTCATGTTTTTCTGTGCTCTGTAACAGTATGGAACATAGATATTGTGTCTGTTCTCCGAAGGTTTTATAAAACTTGCTATTAAAACAATCTGAGCCAAATGTTATTTTATTAGCAGTAGATCTTTGGCTTTCTTTTCAAATTTTGTATCTTCTGGAATAAATTTTTGAAATTTTTCTTAAAAATTATCAATTTCAACTAGATTTTCATATTTAGTAAATGAAATTTGAAATTACTATTTTCTTATAATTAATTTTTTTTCTTGTGGTTATGTCCTTCTTGTTTCTAATGTTGTTTTATCATGTCTACTCTTTTCTGGGATCAGATTTGCCAAATATTTTGCTCTTTTATTAGTCAGTTGAAAGTGTCTACTTTGTTTTCCACTCAACTTTTTAAAATGGTTTTCTGATTCACTAATTTATGCTTTAATATTAATCTCTTCTTGAATTAAATGTCTGGCCCATTTATTTAATTTATTTAATAAATGCATTATGAAGCTACCTGTTCCCTTTTAAGTGCCACTTTGGCCATATTCCCATATTATTATGTTTGTGCTTTTACCATCATTTACTTATAAATAGCTTGCAATTTCAGATTTTATTTTCTCCTGAACAAGAGTTATCTTAAAGTATGTTTCTTTTTAAGTAGATTTTTAATTTTTATTGCTCATTTTTAATTACACTGCGTTATAGCCAGAGGATGTGTCCTATATGATTTCCGCTTTGAGGAAATTTACTAAAATTTTCTTTGAGGCCTACTATACTCAAGTTTTGTTCAAAAGATTCCTTTTTCTCTCTTCTTTTCCTTCTTTCTTTCTTTTCCTTTTTTGGGGCTAATAAACAGTGCTAAGTATTTCTGTTAAATCAAGTTGTTAGCTAAGCTACTTAAATCCTTATAGCTTTCTTACTTTTTTTTTCTTGCTATTTGAGTCATTGATTTCTGAAAACAAATTTTGAGATCTACTCATATTTTCTCCCCACCTATTTTTGGGAGGTTACATATTTTGCATATATATTTTAGATACATTAAGGTTCATTTTTTCTTTTATGAATTGCACATTTTATTTCTTGTTATATTGGCTCTAGATCACTTGGAGTCAGCAGCAGCCTTTAGCATTGCCTGCTTTTTGGGCAACAGTTTCCACACTCATTCACTTATCTTCTAGGCAAATGCTATCATCAGTTACTCAGCACAAGTAGAGCAGGAATACCTGACTCCTTTCCCCAGTTAGTCACCCGAACCTATCCTGCCCCTTCAATGTCTTGATTTCAGCATTTGAAATTTCCTTGAGACTACTTGCACGTCTGCAACAATCTTTTTCTTTGCATATTTTCAGCCGTAATTTTCTGTCTCAAATTACAAAATTTTGGTCCACTGATGTTTACTTATTTTCCAGTGTTGTTATTACAAATAAATACCTTTCTTTTCTCTCTCTCTTTTATGTTGGATGGGACTATTGAAACAAGCATATGTCATTCAGCCATCTTGAGCTAATGAATACTGAGTAATTACATTCTACTCTAGATTATTCACCTAGGTAATGGCTGAATTCTTATTGATGTTTTAAAATTAATTTTGTGCAATTTCTTTTTTAGACTGAAACTTGTTCTTACCTGAATGAGTCTAAATTTACTGCTCAATGGTTAATAGTTGCAATGTGGACATTTTTAGAGCTGGGACTTTAAAGAAATCATCAAATATAGTGAAGCAGTATGATTCAATGGGAAATACTATATAGGCAGAATCAAGAGACTTAGTTCTAGTATGATATTTGGCAAGTCACATACCTATTCTGTGCCTTAATTTTCTCATCTTCTGTTTGTTTTGAGACTCAAATAGGAGAGTCCATATGGAATCTTTTTGCTAATATGAAATATAGCACTTTTTCAGGTTTTTTTGTTTTTGTTTTTGTTTTTACTTTTTCAATTGTCTGAGCAATCTATTCAGTAGGCTAAGGGCATTTGCTGGTTAGTCTTTGACTTACATGGTTTCACCATCTATAAAATATTGATAATAAGAGTAATCATAGGGTAACTATTACATGTAAGTTGTCAACCATTTCCCTTTTAATAACTAACTTTGACCAGGACTAAAACCATATTCATCAAAGCATCTGAAACTAACAATGAGTATGGAGTTCTGGATCCCGTAGTGACAATGTCAAAAACTCTCAGGTTGCACTCTCTAATATTCAGTGATCCACATCTGGCACAAACTCTGACAGATGTAAACCACATTTCCAATAATTCGTTAAGGACCAGCAGGATTCTGACAACTGAAAGTATTTTTTTAATATGATTAAGGATGTTTATATCAGAAGTAAACCAAAAAGACATTTGTTGCAGAACTTTTTGTGTTTCAGAAAAAAAAATAGACAAAAGTTGGGGGGTTATTTTTTGCTTTCCTATTTCAAACTAGGTAAATTTCAACAATGAAAAATCTAAAGGTAACAATTTAAACAATAGGAGTACAAGTCTAATGATTTAAACAATTCTTTACTTTCTCTCTCTCACTAATATTTACTTTGTTTTTTAGGGACACTTAGGATTGATGGGACCTGATGGAGAACCAGGAATTCCAGGGTACAGGGTAAGTATTTATAATTGAAAAAATATATTCACATGAAAACATTTTTATTAAAGATGATATCCCATATATGCAAATTAAGATTAAATCTCTCTAATAAACCTTTGTAACATATTTAGGCCTCATTTTTCTAGACAGTGAATCCTATTTTTCCTTTCAGAATAATGCAATATCTAATATCTAGGTAGAGCATGTATAAATGTCTACTTGTCCTTTTGTAGGGCCATCAGGGTCAACCAGGACCCTCTGGATTGCCAGGACCTAAAGGAGAAAAGGTTTGTGTATATATTGGCTTTTTAATCTTAAAGTTAAACATTGAGTTCATGAATTATTCCTGAAAGACTGCATGGAAAAATTTTCAAGGAATAAAAGAAGCACTTTTAAAGTTGAAAATTTTACTAATTCTGGAAGAAAAAAATATCAAGGAGCTAAAATTTAAATAAATTATTAAAATATCTTCCATGGGTTGTTTCAAGACTGAGCTGAAATAATATATGTGAAAATATTTGTAGAGCTTTGTAAGAGTAAAAATAATTATTTAAAGAAATTGTAAGGCTCTAGATTAAATGATTAATTATAGTACATTTATATTAGAGTCTTTGGGGCAGGAGAGTCAGGATCAAGTGATCTTAACCGTTGCCCAGGTTGGACTCAAACCAAGCAAGCAATCCTCCCACCCCAGGCTCCTAAGTAGCAGGCAAGACAGGTGCGTACCACCGCACCTGGCTCATTTATATTAAAGATTAAAATTTTTTGATGATTTAGGAATAACTACAGCAGTATTCTTAATTTATGATATCATTGAAACCTGACACTTTAAGGAAATTCCTGAGCTGCTTCTTATATAATTAAAGGAGATTGATACCTCCAAGAAGAACCCTGTACAAATTACAACTCTGTATAAAATATCATAGGCTTAGTTTCTTACATCAAAGTTTTCCACTTAAAAAAAGATAACATCAAACTGCATTTTCTAATATACTTAAAAATAATAGGTTGTGTATTTTTGATGTTTATTTTATTTATTGAGTTTTGTTTATAAGTCATTATTTCATTTTAGGGCTACCCAGGAGAAGATAGCACAGTCCTAGGACCACCTGGGCCTCGAGGTGAACCAGTAGGTCTTTTTCTGAAATAATTCTGGTTATTCAAGATAAAATACAATTATATAATAGATTCACAACACCAATTAAATCTTTTCAAGGAGTTTTCTTTTGTTAGTTTTATAACATGGTCTGATAGGAGGGTGATATTTATGGTCACAAAATTTAAATGATATTAAAGTCTTTAATATGAAAAATATGCAGGTCATATTTTAGCATAATATATAGGGTTAATATAGTGACTTCCCAAATCTAACTTTCTGCATTGAAGGCATGATAACAACTTTTACAAAGATTGTCAGAAAACTTATACACTCTAGACATTTTAGGATACATATTTCTTTAATTATCACATTCAGATTTATTTCTAAATATTAAAAAAATCTTATCTATATACTTCTTATAGCAGTTTACACTCAATTGCCAATTGATTTCAAAATCCCTCTAACGAGTTATTAGAACCAATAACCTTTAAAGATTGCTGATCTATAGCCTTCTTATTAAACATTTTAAGGGTTAACTATAATCATGGTTTCTAGAAAGTAGCTACTATAGCTTTATCTGAATAACTGTCTCTGTGTTCATGTTTGACTAAAACAATGTCTAAAGACCATATGTAAATTAAATGGATTAAATGAAAATTTTTAGTTCATAGAAATAAATATTATATAATTGTCTATATTTTCCATTTCTCACATAGTATTATATAGAGTAAAACAATCCTAAGGCACAAGGATCAGAATATGTAGTCACTTCTGATATTTTGACCTGGCTCTTTGGAGATGGTTGAAAGTTATACTTTGTTTTAGAAACAGACAAGAAAGATTCTAATTTTTCTGATTAAATCAAGCCATCTCATATAGAGGCAATAGGCAATAGGTATCTAAAGGAATATGTAAGTTTCTTTATCAAATAATATTCTAGTCTCTCTAAACCACTAAGAGAGGGAAATATATGGAAATAATGTAAAAATCTTAAAGCAAATGGAAAAAACTTGTCAAAAGGAGTATAGTAGTGGTCGTTTTTCCCAGATTTAGGTATACCAGGATCAAAGAATGTCACCTAAAATGTAATAAATATATTGAAAGACTAGCATAACAATAGTAGTTTTATCCAGTAGACACAGGACAGGCATGAAACTTAAACCACAAAGATTCTAAATAGTTAAAGCAGAGTCAGAGATTACAGCGTTGACATTATGTCTCTTACCTTTGTCTACATAAGAGTAAATTAAAATTTGTCAATTAATGCTCTATAATAAATCCTATGCTTTTCCAGTTAATTTCAATTTAAGTTTTTGTTCAGATGGTAGGTCCTAGTGGGTGCTGATATTTCTATTTCATTTTATAGTAGATAATTTAATGATTTATTATATTAATGATTTTCTATTAGAAATGTTCAGGAAAAGTAAGTCTGAGTTTATTAGATAATTTTTGGCTTAAGGATTAAAATTAATAAGTATAATTTTTTAGGTTAATTTATGTCTTGAGAATTAAAAATTTCACAATAGACTTTTATTCTGAGACTGTGTCTCCCTCTGTTGCCCAGGCTGGAGTGCTGACTCACTGCAGCCTCAAACACCTGGGCTAAGTGATCCTCCCACCTCCCAAGTAGCTGGGAATGCAGGCTCGTGCCACCAGGGCCAGCTAATTTTTATTTATTATTTTTTAATTTTTTTTTAGAGACAGGGTCTCACTCTGTTGCCTAGGCTGGTCTCAAACCCTTGAGCTCAAGCGATCCTCCTATCTCAGCCTCCCAAAGTGCTGGGATTACAGGCATGAGCTATCACACCCAGCCAACAGTAGACTTTCTCATGAAGAATGGTAAAGTAGGATTTACTATTTAAATCCCTTTTAAAAGATCACTTAAATATAATCTTTTGTAATTAATGGAATTATGTACTGAACTGTCCTGCTTAAATCTTTTTCAATCATTTTAACATTTAGTAAAAAAGTAAGTTATTTAGGCATCATTTATAACATACTGTACTAATTGAAACATTTTGTTGTTTTGTTGTTGCTGTTGCTGTTGTTGTTGTTTGAGACAGGGTCTCACTCTGTTGCCCAGGCTGGAGAGCAGTGGTGCAAACATGACTCATTGCAGCCTCGACCTCCTGGGCTCAAGTGTTCCCCCTGCTTCAGCTCCCGAGTAGCTGGGACTATAGTCACATACCACCATGCCTGGCTAATTTTTAAATTATTTGTAGAGACAGGGTCTCACTTTATTGCCCAGGCTGGTCTCGAACTCCTGGGCTCAAGGGATCCTCCTGCCTCAGCCTCCCAAAGTGCTGGGACTACAGGTGTGAGCCACCACACTTGGTGAAAATATTCATATTTTTAATTGGGCTGCATTTTTCAATATTTTTCCTAGTAGAATCATTATGAGATTCTCTTTATATAATTCACTGGTTGGTGTATTTTGATGTTGTTCTTGGTATCATTGAAATTCAATATTTTGAAATTATTTAACGGAACTAAACAAATAATATATTTGGTTTTATATTTTTGACAAAAGAATAAACCACACTAATCTTATCACCTGCATTCGCATATAGTTTGATCCAGCTGTAAAACTGATTGTTTTGTGTGTGGTCTCTGTAGGGTCCAGTGGGGGAACAAGGAGAGAGAGGAGAGCCTGGAGCAGAGGGATATAAGGTAATTGCAAGTTATACCCCTTACTTCTGAATTTAAATATGGTTCTCTGTGTTTCTATTCCATTTCGAGTGAAAATAAGCATTATTGAGATAATTAGTAATGTCTTATGTTTTTAATCCTAGAAGAAACGTCTTTCTACTTTCTGTTCCTCCTTCTTAGAATCATCTTTGCCTTTTCTTCTGCTTTTTCTCATCATTCAGATCTCAACTGAAATGTTACCTCCTGAGAGGCCTTCTCTAACTGCCCTATCTAAAATAGATCTAGAACGATCACCCTGGACCATAATACTTGATTTCCTTCATGACATTTTATGCTATATTATTTTGTCTCCTTTTAAATATATTTGTTTCTTTGTTTATTGTTTGTCTTCCCCCACCAAAATGTAGGATCCATGAGAATAAAATTTTGTCTCTCATTTTCATCATTATACCCCCAATTTCTAGAACACAAAGTTCCTGGTATATAGTAGGAATTCAATAAAGAGGTGTCAAGTAGGTGGCTAAATACCTTTATATTCTCAAGGCTTAAGTCAATTCTTATCCTCTTCCATTCCTGAGAGGCATATTATATGACCAACTTAGCTAAAATTAGACTGTGCATAGAACGTATTCAGTGTCATTTTTTAGAATCACATTTGTTTTGAGGATGTTCTGTATTCCTGCCTTATATCTCTTCCCTCTCTATTTACATTGTCAATTGCTTTACAGAGTTAGAAGTTGTCTCCTAACTGTCTCCCTATAGTTCCTGTCTTATTCCTTTGCTCATAGCATTCTCTATTTGCCTATAATATTATGTAATCTTTGCTTACATAAATCCTTGATAATTTCACTCAAATTCCCTTTTCCCCTGACCCACTAACAGTAATCTTGCTCTCTCCTGTAGTCTTGTAATAATATTATTTATTTAAGTCATTCAACACAAACATTTTACCATCTTCTGTTGCTATTCTTTTTTTGCTAATTTTGCTAATTATTTTTAATGTGTAGGTGTCTTAGCTCCCCACTTTGCATATGTCTTCTTTCTTTCTTGTACAATGTCTAGTTCTAATCCCTGTACATAATAAGCTTTTAATAATGAGTTGATGGGTTAATTAAGCTGATACATCTCTGTCAAGATGAAATTTCTGTGGTCATGTCTGAAATGCAGATTTATATTACCCAAACTAAATGGACAAGATGATAGATAGATAACTATCATTAATAAGTTGATTTTTCTCAAGCCAGAGGAATCTGAAAAATTAACTTTCACTCCCTAAAATTCTCTTTGAAGCAGATGTTGAGAATAGTTCTAAATGTTTGTGAAATTGTTGCGATTACCATTTTTTTCTGTTTTCAACGAAACATTTTTAGCAGGTTATATGTGTTCTGTTTCCAATTTACATAACATTTGTATCTACAAGTGTTTCCTAATCCAAAGAATTGAGTGGATTTATCTGAAATTTACTTTTCTCTGAGTTGAGAAGCCAACCCAACTGCTTCCAGCATAATTTGAGAAGCCTCTTAAAGTTCCTCAGCTTTTTCTGTGCATGACTTCTTCACACAGTCTCGGGAAAACCAGGCTCTTGCAATATCCCATTTTGGCCTCTACCAACTACAGAATATTCAGTAGCTAAATCAGTATATTTACCAGCAAATGAGCAGTTAACTATTCGCTTGAAAGGGGACAAGAATTTCCTCACTTGGCTAGCCAAAGAAAAGCCCTGTCGGCGTTTTCTGGACAATCAGTCATTCACTTTTCCCTAGGTTCACTGTCTAATCTACTTCTCCTTCCCCTTCCTTGTATACCCCTGATTAAGTTTTCAACTGTAGATGTTGTATAAACTAGTTTGATCCATGTCTTCCTTTCTGTCTTATTTCTTCCTAAGTCCTTAGGCTTTAGGGATCATTTTATTTATTGATGATTCTATGCTAAACAGTTAGCCATCTTGTGCCAGACAACCATGCTACTTTTATTGCTTAGCTCAGAATCATGAAATACCCACCTTTCTCCCTTGCCAGGTTTTCTCCTAGCACAAGTTTGATTTGTACAGAGGAACCATGCTTTATTTAGAATTAGGTTATCTTATTATAGCTTCAGGTGATATTTTTAAATGTTTGCTTTTCTATACGGATATTGTATATGCTATGATTTCACTCTGCTAAACTGATGGTTAGCATTATCACCAAGCTTCTTTATTAGGATAAAACACATGTAACATAAAATTTACCATTTTAACCATTTTAAACTTTACATTTCAGTGACATTAAGTACATTCACATTGTTGTGGGCAAGGGAGGAAAAATATCTTTTCTTCTACCCTTCTGAATTCTTGGCTGGGGACCCTGTAACAAAAGGCAGATTAACAAGAGAAAAGCATACAGATTAATTTCATATAAGTTATACATAACACGGGAGCCTTCATAAAGAAATAAAGCTCCAAAGAAACAGTTTAACCTGAAAGCTTTTATGCTAGGTTTGATGAGGAAGTCTTAGAAGAATGTGATAGGCCAAAGTTATGGGTTAAGATTAATAAACTGGGGAAAACTTAACAAGGACTGTTCATTCAGATTATTCTCTGTGTCCCTTCGTTTTTGGAGATAAGGATGCTCCTTTCCTCCAGGTATAGGGAGGGCACCTCTCACATGTGTCTTATGACCTGCATCAAAGGAAGGTAAGAAAGTCCTTTCTGCACATGCCATTCCTCAGATTGCTTCAGCTTAAAATATTCAATATTCTGAGATGCCATATTTTGGGGTAGTGTGTCTTGAACACCATCATGTGCAACCATCACCATTGTCTAGTTCCAAACATTTTCAACACTTCCAAAAGGAAGCCCCATACCCATTAGGCAGTCACTCCCTGTTCCCCCAAGCCCCTGGAAACCATTTTCCTTTTTGTCTCTGGATTTGTATATTCTGGATATTTCATATAAATAGAATTATACAACATATAGCCTTTTGTGTCTGGCTTCTTTCACTTAGCACAATGTTTTAAAAGTTCATCCATCTTATAAAATATATCAATATTTTATTGTCTTTATGACTGAATAATCACCTGGCTTTTAAAAAACATGTTTATAGTCACAAACATCTTTGACCAAAGTCAGGGGTCCTGCTCATTATTATTAACCAATACTTAGTTGTACTGACACACTTTATGTGTTACGTATTATAATACTTCTAAAAACTGTGTCTCTGGGCCGGGTGCGGTGGCTCACACCTGTAACCCCAGCACTTTGGGAGGCCAAGGTGGGCAATTCACGAGGTCAGGAGATTGAGACCATCCTGCCCAACGTGGTGAAACCCCATCTCTACTAAAATACAAAAAATTATCTGGGTGTGGTGGCACATGCCTGTAGTCCCAGCTACTCGGGAAGCTTAGGCAGGAGAATCACTTGAACCCGGGAGGCAGAGGCAGAGGTTGCAGTGAGCCAAGATCGCACCACTGCACTCCTGGCAACAGAGCAAGACTCCATCCAAAAAAAAGAAAAAAATGTGTCTCTGGTCATTAAGCTTGTATTTGAGTGTCTGCCATGGGCCAGCAGAAGAGCTAGGGGCCATGGATATTACACTGGACATCCCAGGCACAATCTCTGCCCCCATGGACATCATATATATAAAAAACATGGAGAGTAAGAACACTTAATCAGTATAAAAATAGACATAGTGAATTTTAGCTATAAAATATGTACAGCTATTTCATGTTATTTCATAAAAGGAAAAACAATTATAGCTGTCATCCTGCAAACTAAAACTATACATCACATAGATCAAGATAAATTTATTTGACGCTTGAGAGCCAGAGGACATGGAGGGAATAAACGTATTATCCTGGCAGCAGCCACTTTTTAAAGGTATAAATGGAAACACTTTATTTAAAGGTATATATGGAAACATAAATAGCCAAGATTAACTCAAACTAAACTTTGGAGAGATGAAGTCCCAGAAATACTTTGACTAAATTATGTTGCTTCTCGAAGTTCTTTTTGCCGTGGGCGGGGGGGAGTTGGCAATGGTCATAGAATTTTTACATGCAGTGAAATAACTAAATCCCAACTTGGCCTTCACTCCTTAGCATCAGACATACATATCTAAATAGCTATTGGACATCATCACAGGCACCTCGAACTCAGTAAGTGCCAAACCATAGTACCTCATCCTTTCCAAATTTGATCTGATCTTCCTCTTGTTATGTCCTCAATTCAGTGAATAGTATCACCAGCCATTCAGATGTCTAAGCCAGTAGATGAATCCTCTCTCTCTCTCCCTCTGTCTCTCTCTCTCCCCCCGTCTCTTTCTCTTTCTTTCTCCCTCTCTCTGTCTGTCTCTCTCTCAATCTCTCTCTTGCACTCACTCACTCTATCTCTATGAATCTCTTTTTCTTCCCCATACCCCTACTCATCTCTCACAGTCAGCCACTTCTTTTGATTCTTAAATGTTTCTGGAATCTAGCTACTTTGTCCTACTTTAGTTCAGGCTCTCATCATTTTTTGCCAAAATTATTTCAATAGCTTCCCAACTAGACTCCCTGTCTCCAGTCATAGCCCTCTCAGATCCATTTTCTACCTAACATGTCTGTCAGATGCATCCCTTTATTTCCCATGCTATTGCCTCTGCCAGAATGTCCTCACTTTACTTCCTGGAACACTCATTCTTCAAGACTGAACTTATCACTTCCCTTATAAAATCTTCTGTAAGTTCCTTTGGCCATTCAACTCATCCCACCACTAATATTATCTGACAAATTCCATCACTTTCCATAACCTCTCCTGCATAATTTTGTAATAACATTTTCTATGGCACATTTAATTTTTACCATTACAGAAAAATGGTCATAGTCAATTTTTGGAGTGATAGACCAAAGTAATTGTAACAAAACTCTTAGAATGCAGGTTTGTCTTGGTGAGATTTACATTCATACTTCACAAAGCCAGGAGAGGCAGTTGGCTATTCTATGATCACTCTGAAAATATTTCTGTAGAACTACATACGGGGATGGTGGAAAAGCCATAATTTGGCATGATAGTTTGGAGTTTTGCAGTTTGCTCATATTCTCACTCTTGCTTTACCTCCAGCTTTTCACCAGCCACTTCTTTCCTGAATCCTGTTTGATAAGTGACCTTCAAGTAGTCATATTTACTTGTACCACACTCCATCTTGATTGACCAGATTCTGTTAATTGCTGGCTCTGCTCATGTTTTGCTAAGGGTCATGTGTGATCATGATTTTTCCATTAGTGTGGCCATGGGCTATACAGAAGCTCTCCAGACTAGCCTTTCTCTCTTGCCGCTGTTCACTTCCTTAAACAGGTTTCATTTTCTTTATCAGGAAGTTGAAACTTAAACCATAAACATTTGCCTCAGAATACAAACAAAGAAGCCTTCAACTGACTTTTCTGTAAGAATAAATATTGTTAGCCTATGTATGCAATCTCATCTTCTAGCCCAGGAGATGGGACTGATAACTCTTTCCTAAGGCATTCTTTCTGTAATGTATAGAAAATAGGAAGAAAGAAATCTGATTGAGTAGGAAAAGGGATAAAAGAGATTACACGCAGAATTCTTCCTGCATAACTCTCATCTGACACGCTTCTGGGTTGTTGCTAGTTTCTATTTACACACTTGAAAAGGGAAATGTGGTAGGTCAGCATTCCTTCTTAGGAGAACTAAGGTGATGACAGATTGCCAAATGTCAGAGTCATGTGGTGTTTCTTGGTATTATAGTAATACCTCCCAGTAACTGCTCCCAGTCTTCAGCCCAGTAAACCTACCATCCAAATAGTTGTGAACTTAGTTTGTAAAAATGGAGACCATAGTACACTTTCAGAGGAGGAAGAGATTGAAAAAGAAATGTATTCTCAAACTCTGTTCCTTTAGTTATTGACTATATTAGTTTCCCGAGGCTGCTATAACAAATTACCACAAAATGGGTGGCTTACAACAATAGATATGTAATTTTCTCAGTTCTAGAGACCAGAAATCCAAAATCAAGGGATCAACAGGGCCACGCTCCCTCTAGAGGCTCTAGGGCCACACTCTTGCCTCCTCCAGTTTCTGGTGGCTGTCAGCATTCCTATGACTGCATCTCTCCAATCTCTGCCTCTGTCTTCACCTGGCCTTCTCCTCTATTGTCTGTGTCAGTCTACCTCTGTGTCACTTATGCTCTTTAGTGGATTTAGGGCCCACATGGATAATCCAGGATAATCTTATCTTGAGATCCTTAACTTAGTGACATCTGCAAAGACCCTTTTTCCAAACAAGATCACATTCACGGGTTCTGGGGATTAGGACATAGACAAACATTTGGGAAGCCACCATTCAACCTGCTACATTAACTCACATTAAAAAAAAAAAAAAAAGAAAGAAAACCCTAACTTGTTTTCAGTCACCATAATATCCAACAGCTATTATGTTCTTTTCTATTTCCAAGAAGTATCATAATCTCTACGACATTTAAGTTGAGCTTTGCAACACTTTGCTACCATTTTAAGTGATAGTATCCTATTCTCTTAAGTCACATGTCTCCACTTACTCTAATAATGTAATCTTTTCTATTTCTAGGGCCATGTGGGTGTACCAGGACTAAGAGGTGCCACTGGACAACAAGGACCCCCAGTATGTTTTGAAAGCATTATTTCTAAAAATTAACATTAATGTAACTTATTTGGTCTCTGCTTCATATGTGATTTTTATTTTGGTTTCTACTAAAGGGCGAACCAGGTGACCAGGGTGAACAAGGACTAAAAGGAGAGAGAGGATCTGAAGTAAGTTGAAATTATTTAAGACAATTTGAGATTTATTTTAAGCAATTTTAGAAAGCAGGAGCACAAGGAGTTACTATTTATTGTAATTCAAATTATCATTTATCACTGTAGAATATGGATCACTATGGGCCTCTAAATAGGGTGTGTTTTTCAATAATTGTGCTAATACAAAATTATTGATTGAGTCATTTGTTTTGACTATTATCCAAATTTTTCTTTTCCAGAAGCCTATTCTAGCTTTGTGAAAATTGCCTCAGTTGTCTCAAATTAATAGTATGTTCTTGAGGTTTCAAACAGAAATACCAACAAACCTTAAAACTAGTATTATAAGGTAAAAAAACATATCAGTCAAACCTATATAATTGTTGTAGAAAGCATTAAAGAAAAAATTATTAAATGATAATTGTTAAAGCATGGTAGGGAAGACTTTGTTCATGACTATTACAATAGGTATAGCGACCACTGCAATGGGATTTTGCAATGGGGAAGAGAGATTGGACTCAACACCAAATACAGCATGGGCAAGTAGGAATTTATAACAAAGGAGCAGATTGAGTATGAGTGAATGGAAAATTACTTAAGAGGAAACACCAGGGGCCAGGGGAATTTTGGTTAAACTGACCTAACAAGAATTTTGCTGAAGACAGGCCAAGGTGATCAGACATCAACTGTGGGATAATCAGACATCAACTGGGGGATGGTAGAGGATGAGGAACCCAGTTAGATATCAAATATCAAGGGTGATCAGATATCAAGGGTGAAGGTTCTTGCTAAACCGACTTGGCAGGGTTCATTGCTAAAACTGGATTTTACAAGGAAGTACACAGAGGGCCTAGAAGGTTCAGGAGCCTGACTAAAGTTCGACCAAGCAAAGAATCATTGTCATAGGATAAGAGAGGAAAAAGTAGTTTGACTATGTGACACAGGCTCATAATTGGTTTGAAAGTTGTTTTTTCATAAGGCAAACCAAATATTTATCAAGCAAACTAAAAATCTGTTGGTTTACTGAATTTAGTCTTCTCTTTCCATGTGGCCAGATAGACACTGCCTCAACCTTAAATAGCAAGCAGCTTTGTCATTTGCACCTTCAATTCATTGCTGCCCTGTTTTTCAGGCATTCTGACTTCACATGCTATTGATTTCAAATTAAATTCTTAAGAAAATGCACTACACTGCTAATAATAAATAAGATGAGAATGGATAAAAAGTAATGAATTTGAGATTGTGTTTCTCCTGATTTGTTAAGCAGCCTTCACCCATATTTGTGTTTTCCACTTATGGGAGTAAGTAATAAAATGGGATTGAATCAGATATGTTAATAGGCATTCACTTACCTAGAACCCATTTTGTATAGTCTTGGCATCTATTCAGTAACTTTCTGTTAGGTTCCCCAATAAATAATATTAATAAATAAAAATATCATATCAAAGATAAGCCTAAACAAGAAAAAAAGCAGAGAAAGAAGATAGTTAAGTCATTCACTTAGAATTTTTAATACTCAAATTGGAAAAAGTCATAGAAAACATTGGGAACCTAGAATATTGCTACTGCTGTCATGCTACTTCCTTATATTTGCAATAAGTGCCTGAGAATGCAAGTTCTGTCCAACATTTGATCCTAAAATGTCTACTTTTTTACAATTAATACTTTCATATTTACAGGCTTTCTTTTTCCATCTTGAGAAATCTCAGGAGTAAGACATTTTCTGATGCTTATTAGTATATGTTAAAATTAGGCTAACGAATATCAAATACTTTTACTAGTCAACTGCCTCTCTAGCCTACATGGTCAACAATCCCTGCGTGTTGGAGCTAAAAGGTGCTAAGAAGCCATAGTTTAAATTCTGTATAATCCAGGCAAGCTAGTTCTTCCCTGCTTTGGGTAATGCTGGCATACAACCCAAGGGCACATTAAAAAGCCTCTTAGAATTTAAAATAGTATTAATTGCTACAAGAATAATGACTGACTGTGTATTATTCACTACGGACAACTTCAGTGGCCAGATGGGTCCTGTCCAATTGCTGTCATCTTGTTTTTGCAAAGCTTTAAATTTATTTTTTAGATTTGGAAATGGCCCTTTAAAATTATCTGGATAACCCTCTCAATTTTCAGATGAAGAAATTAAAATCCCAGAGAGATTATGAGTTACCTAAAATCACAGAACTAATTTGCAACAGAAACAACACTAGAAACTTTATTTCCTAGCTCCTGTTATTATGAAGAAGCCTATTACTTGTAATCTTTTAAAAATTAAGTAAAATATGATTAATTTAACCTAACCAACCAATTCATTCATTGGGCATAAGACTGTGGGCAGCTATAAAGAAAAATTTAGAGGAAGTCAAAACCAATTACAGAACCAACATTTTTTAAAAGACTTTTGTAATGCAAATGTGAGTGAACTGTCCTATAATGACTCTCAAAGACCAAGACTCAAGCCAAAATCTTTGTTCTCCCAAAACAAAATTCCAGATTTCAATGAATTGAAATTTCTTGGTGAAAAAAGAAAGAATAATTTTTGCTTAACTCTCTAAATCTATTTTTGCTTTATAAAGCTGCCTTCTTAAAGAGTGTTAGAACTAGTGAAGTATCTAGATAACTGTCCTTCAGCCTCATTTAAACAAGCAAACAAAAAACAAGAGTTTGTATTAACGTTGCATATTAAAAAATATTTCCCTTATCAAAAGAATTAGACTGCTTTCTCTAGTAGTCTGTGAACCAGCACAGTCCCAATGAACAGAAGCCTTTTAAAATGGATCTGATTTCAAATGGGCCACTATACATATTTTTCAGTGCTGGCCAGGCAAAAAGAAAGCACAATTTTATATGTACTGTAAATCTAATCCATTGACTGCCTTTAACCCCATTCACTCAAATATCCTACATTTGATTTAGAGTTTTCCCCACTCACTCTCTTCTCAAATTTGGAGTTACAGATGGTAGGGAAGGCAGGTGGAAAATAAGTTTAGTCTTCAGTCATCATCTGTTCACACTAGTGTCCCCTGAAATGCACATCGTCCCTTTTGGCCCACAGTTGCTATCGTCTCACCATATTGGCATCTACCTTGGCCCTCCTGCCAGAAGTACTTTGACCTATGCTGACATGTGCAGCTATTTGCTCATCTCAGGTACAAGACCTCCTCAGGCCTCTCAGGGCCATCTTCTTCTGTTCTTGGTCACATATAAATAACATTCTCTGCTCCCCACACCATACAGGGTACTTGGAGAACTCAGAAAGACATTCTTAATCCCACTGTCCTAGACATCTCATGCAGAGATTTTTACTCTATATACTTTATGTGGACTTCTCAATGAGGACTTTAGTCTCCCTAGGCATCATCTTTGTGCCCAGATCCCCAAACTTATCTGGGAGCATTAGTGTTTCTATCCACCCTAAGAAAGACTCAAGGGCAGGCCAGGCATGGTGGCTCATGCCTGTAATTCCAGCACTTTGGGAGGCCGAGGCAGGCAGATCACCTGAGGTCAGGAGTTCAAGACCAGCCTGGCCACCATGGTGAAACCCCGTCTCTACTAAAAATACAAAGATTAGCTGGGTGTGGTGGTGCATGCCTGTGATCCCAGCTACTTGGGAGGCTGAGGCAGGAGAATCACTTGAATCTGGCAGGTGGAGGTTGCCGTGAGCCTAGATCATGACACTGTACTCCAACCTGGGTGACAGAGTGAGACTCTGTCTCAAAAAAAAAAAAGGAAAGGGAAAGACTCAAGGGTGGGATGAGGGGCAAGGGGCTCTTTTCAGAGATTGCTGTCAGTGTCTAACAGTCCTGCTTCTCTTTTTCTTCTTCTTTTCCCTTTCCCCAACTTGAGGATCTTTATCCCCTTTCATGGGAAAAACTCTTTGTTACATTATTATTATTATTTTAAATCTGTTCTTTATAGCATAAATTTTATGACTTGAGTCCTTTATAACAAACCTTGGTTTTTAACTCAAAGATAGACTTTTAATATTTAAGAGTCAGGCTTTTGTGTTTAAAAAACGTGATTTTGAAACTGAAAACATATTTTTTTCAAACTGTTACCCCCACCATGAGTTTCATTGGACTATTCTGAAATTCAAAAGCCAAGGAAAAGTCTATTTTAAAAAAATTGAAAGTATAGAACAGGTATATCTCATTGCATAAAAAGAAATACTGTAAAGGAAAAAACACACTGATTAACATAATTGCATATTATGATTCATATGCTATTTAATAAGTATTATTCAAGATGACTGAAATCACAACTTTTTTCCACTATTTAAAATAGTCTTTGTTTATTTTGCTTTTTTATTGTGTTAGGAAAAACATATTTTACTTATAGGGATCATATGCTCTAGAAATGTGTATACTTTAATTAAACCCAGGTCACCAACTATCCCATTTTCTGGTTTCCTCATCTTTAGAAACATTTTGCATTAGTGACTTCTAAGACAAGTACAATAGTTTTCAAAGTTGGAAGTACAACCCATGATCCTTATATCTCCCCATTATCAAATCCTGCAAAAGTTGGATTTTTATCTCTTAGAGAAGATGCTCTTTTTCTCTGTGACAACATATACTACTTCTTCATAAAATGTTTAAGCTGGTTGTCAAAAAAAGTAACATCTTTTGAAGTTGTTTCTTTGTTATTGTTAAACTGAATCTTTAGCACAATTTGTCTTCAAAATTGAATGACTTAACATCCCATTTTAGTGGGATTATCCTGTTTGTGAGAACTTCTGATGATTTCTGAGAAATGTGTCTGGTAATGACATGATTCCTTTTCTTATTTGTGAACCAAGTCACTCTTTTCCACATTTTCTTATTTAAATACTTTTAGAATGTCATCAGAACAATGGCATGATTTGCAAGAGCAAAGTTCCTAACTATCCTGGCAGACCCATTACTGCTGAATCAATTATGATTTAAAATATCTCACACATGGAAAAACAAACAGTTCCGTGGGAAATAAATATCTTTTCCTTGAATCACAAGTATGCTTTTCTCTGTTCTTCCAGAGAAGCACATTTTAGGCTATCAGTTCATGTTCCTCTTACCACACTGTAAGTGCCTTGCAAGGAGGAACTTTGCCTTTGCCTTCCAAGCGCATGACGGAGTCCCTGATACATGATACTCAATAAATGTTTACTGAATTAAGTAAATATGTAGCATTTTCAAAAGGAGATCAAGGCCCTTCCTGAAAGTAGCGACATTTATTAAATAACCTATTCAGGTCCCTTTTAGAAGTACAATTTAAATTCTTAAATCATATAATTGACAGCTACAAGGAAATTACTAGATGATCTTGTCAAAGTTTCTCATTTTCAGATGAAGAAACTGACTCCCAGGAAAATTAAATGGCAATCCCAATGATATACAACTAGTTCGTGCTAGTTCTTGCTGCAGCATCCAGGTCTCAGTGTTCTTTTCTATGGCTTCAGTTTAAGCAAGTTTATTACAGTCAATTGACAACTGTGCTTTCCATCTTTAGGGTAATAAGGGGAAAAAAGGAGCTCCTGGTCCTTCTGGGAAACCTGGGATTCCTGTAAGTACAGGCCTCTTTCATCTTTCTTGCTTTTCTAAATGGAACTGGCAACTTTAGCAAGCAGAAAAGTTTGGGGTCAATTGTGTCATCATTTGGATAAATCAGATTGTCTTTAAAAAAAAATTAAACCCATGCTGGAACACAGAGGGAACAAAATATGACCATTAACTCAAAACCAAACTTGCTGTTTAAATATAAGTCCCTGCAGTTGAAGGATGCTATTTTCCTGGTTATGAAGCTCTCCCAGTGGACTCATGCTTCTGACAGTGAACCACTGAAAAACAGAGAACTTAGAATTTTAACAAAATGAATGGTGACAAAGGCCAGAGATCTTCAAGCATAATTAAAATGACATGAGCTAGATTTTAGAGGACTCAGCCTCTCATTCTCTAGACAAAAACTCTTAGGAAAAAAAATTTAATCTTTGCATCACAAAGATTAACTTTTACCTCACCATCAGTTTCCTCTCCTGGCCAGGCAGTTAAGTGTTGACTGGCTCTTTAGCAGAGACTTCTACTGGTGTCCCCTAGCCAAGGATTAGATGCCTGCTTTGGGTGACTTGCATTGGCTTGAAAAAAAATAGAGAAAATGAATGTAAATTATAAGCACATTCAGATCAGAGATCCTTGCATATGAAATTCAGTTGCCCAAGTGTAGAAACAAAATGTTCAGACCTTACTTGAGTCGTGTAATTATCTGATTCAAAGTGGCAGCTAAATAGCCATAATTTATTTCTTGGGAAAATAACACAATACAAGGTTTGGCAGATGGGAAATGATAGCCTCTATCCTAAGCTGACAGGTACATACAGCTGATCTTTTCTCCACGATTATATAAAATATTGGTTGACACAATGAGAAACACCAAAGAATTACATTAAGGCCCAAAAGTTACACAGTAAATTGCTGATCAGCTTGGCATTTTTGTTTGGGGAACTTTTAAAGGCTTTTAAACTTTTAAAGTTACCTGTTGAATCCAAATAGTAAATCATTAAGGAATCCAGGAAACAGGAAAATTTGTCCTAGAACAGAATAGAAAAATGCAAACTTCTCCAGCTCAATAAATAAAAAAGTATTTGTCATCTTAACATCTTTTCAGCATCTCTACAATCCAAATAATTTTTAATTATCAAGGGACTTCAAGGCCTACTTGGGCCAAAAGGCATACAAGGATACCATGGAGCAGATGGCATTTCAGGAAACCCTGGAAAAATTGGGCCACCCGGAAAACAGGGACTTCCTGTGAGTAGTACGGATATCTCTTTGCTCATTATTTCTTATGCATGTGTCTCCTTGCTAGACCATAGATATTTTGGCTATTTTAGCTTTGGCATTGGCTCGGATTAAGCCAATTCATTTCTCTAATAGCTATTATGCAGTTGTATTTAGGATTTCCAGGAACTGTCAATAGGTACATTCTCTTCAGTATTTTATATCTAATAACTCATAGTGTTAATAATTCATGCCATTTTAAAAATATAAAATCTGTTAAAGAAGAACTATAAAGAAGCAAAAACTTAAGGACTACACAACCTGGCTGTACTTTGAGTTCATCAAATGTTTTAAGCCACCTTTGGAACATTTAGGTCTTGGCAGTAACTCAAGGTAGGTTCTGTGAAAAATCATTTTCCCTTTACTTTTATAGCCTCAGTATTTTACAAGAATTGTGTGAATATTTTCTCTGTGTTCATCTAATTCATTCATTGCAATAATTCCATCAGCTGTCTCTCTTCTGATGTGTAATTCTTCATGCTATATATTAACTACATTTTAACTACCGGAAGAACTTTTGGTAGAATAGCGAATCCATGTCTATAGTGTCTACCCCTGTGAGGACAATCACAGCTAGCTCAAACTAATCCCCTAAGGAGCATTGCTGTGTTGGTAGCTCAGTGTTGGCCTCTACTTTTGTCAGGTTTGGCAGTCACCGGGGTGGTAGCCAAATCAGCCTTGGTGAGGAAAAGTCCACATTGTTGGATTTGTGCCCGTGGGCCCATTGAGCAACCACCATGATTGTTATGGGAAAAAAGTAATGCAATAATGTAGATTCACTCTTATTTTTATGCAGATTTCTATCTTACTTATTTGATCAGAAATTTAAAAATCACATTTTTGTCTTTGCTTAACCATTTTCCCACTTTCCTTCCGTAATGTCATCCTAATTGAGACATTTTTACCACAGGTTGTTTTTACTTTAAACATTAGACGAATTAACCACACACTTTTAAGAATACAGTAAAACTTACGCTTTTAAATTTCTGCTATTTGGATATGGTTACCTATTGATTTGTTGCTCTTTTCTTAGGTAATAAGTCAATTCTAATGTATATTCAAATCTAGTATGGTGCTATACCTAAACTTAAATACAAATTAATATTCTTTTTCACTACAGTGAGTTATCTCATTTGTTTAAAAAAAATGAAATGATAACTTAACCAATATAATTATGTCACTAATAAATATCTAGTCAGATTCTCTGAAAATATGAAGACTGTTAAGAAGTCTTAACATGGTTTCTATTTGTTTTGGAAGAAACATATCAGAGCCTCATGGCATCAGGTTACGGCCTACGAAACTTTAACAGCCAGGCCAAAGTTTTTAATTAAAATAAATATTGTATAGACTTTTGCTAGTAGTATCAGTCTGGTTAAAAGAGACTCATCTGAGATCCCAGTCTTAAAGGGAGCTCATGCACTGGGCCTCCATCTTCATGCTAATCTCCGGACTCACCATGTGATAGTCTTATAATGAGATTGTGAAATTTTAAAAATACAACAGTAAAACCCTTTGAATTGGTTTGAGAGTCTGTATTTTTGTGGATTAAGTTTTACTGGGAAATATTGTAGTGAATCTTTTCCTGTTGCTTTGAATAAGATTTCTGAGAATTCAAACAAGGAAAACCACATGTGAAAATACGTCATATTTGTTGCTGCTATACACAAGTATAATCATGGAGGTGGGGTGGATGGGCCCAATAGTTTATAAGGCTAAATAGTGAATTGTAAAAGTGCTAGTAGCAGCAAATGAATTTATTGAATAGTATATTAGTAGTAATTAACTTATTAATAGGACCAGGAAGTCATTTGTTCTCAGGCTAAAATACTACTAATCCAGATATTAGTTCACTATGTGGATAATAGAAACCAGTATCCTATATATGAGTTTAAGAACAATTTCAGATGTTCAGCTTATGAGATACTCGTCAGGACATTAGTGACATGTCAAAGTCATTAATTACTTTTTACTCAGGTCATTTACTGGTTCATTATGACAAATAACTTCTTTCTAGCAATATGTAATACCTAGAGATCCCTCAGGAAGGACAGAAAATTTCAAGGAATGAAAACATTGATATGGATTATAAAATTATGGACCATTTTCTCTTGAGATCAGATATTATGGAAATCCGAATTGCCTGCTTAAACATTTTGTCTATGCTTTCTGGACCTGCTAGGGCCCAGTTTCAATATATGCCATTTTTATTTAGGAAAATTGCAATGTGGCACTGATTATCTGTTGCTTGTTTCTAGCAAGAAAATAGATGTTTTCTAACAACTCTACATTTTTCTTCAATATTGAGGTAATATTTAAAGGATAGTAATTTAATGGCTAAGAGAAAGCCAATACAAAAAATACTGAGTTAACACAAATAAAATGTTGATTCCATTCAATGCCACTCTAAACCTTATTCCTAGAATCTGTCATGCTAGTTTTATTTGCTGTGTGAGCAAAGGCTCGTGCCTGAAATCGAAACACTGGCTCTATCTAGAATACACAAGAATGAAGGGGTCTTACGGCCAGATGATGAGGCTATTTGCATTCTATAACCCAATTAGGACTTTGGGATATCAGCCAAATCTGACTGGTTTTAAACAAAAATCTTCTCTGGCTAACCTAAGCAGAAAACAAATTATAAGATAGTGACTGGGTTGCTTACAGAATCAGCTGAAAAGCTCAAAATCCAGGGTCAGAAAACAGTCTGAAATTAAGGATTTCTTGCAACAGAACACCCCAAGCAAAGAGTAGTCTAGTTAGGGTGCCACCAATGATATTGGCACCAGTCAACATGGCCACCATTGGACTCTCAGTGCCAATGCTACTGCACTATGAATAATTTCTAAACTGTCATGCATCTTCATGCCACTTTTTCAAGATTCAAAGACCTGAATGAGATTTTCTAGTAATTTGACCTAAGTCATCTGCCAGAGTCCTGGATGCCAAAGGAGGCAAAAAAAAAGGTCTTTCAGCTTTGGCTTCTTTTTTTTTTTTTTTCTTTAAGGTTTTCCACTCCCTCTGTCTTTTACCTTAGGTACACAGTTGTTGGGATAATCATATTAATGAACTTATGGCATATTATCATCCTTCAGTTTTTGCATGGACCTACTCTTAGGCTGACTTCTTTTTATCCCCACTCTCATTCCCCTCCCCCTAAAATAGCCAGTATTTTATATGTTTTAATGTATATTCTTATCTGTATGCTCTTCCAAAAATATACTACAGGTTTTTATGCATATCTTTAATTATGGAAATGATATTAGACCATGCATCTTTTTTTTTCACTTAGCACTGGGATTTAAAGATACATTCATATTGCTATAGGTATATCAGCTCTCTCTCTTCTGATATATAATTCGTGCTGTGTATCAACTACATTTTAACTACCAGAAGAACTTTTGGTAGAATAGCAGATCTATGTCTAGAATAGGTATCTACCCCTGTGAGAACAATTGCAGCTATTATAGCTCCAACTCATCTCCCAGGGAGCATTGCCTTGTTGGGAGCTCAGTGTTGGCCTCTACTTTTGGCAGGTTTGGCAGTCACCAGGGGTGGTAGCCAGATCAACCTTGGTGAAGAAAAGTCCATATTGTTGGATTTGTGTTAGTGGGCCCATTGAACAACCACTATGATTAGTATGGAAAAATGTTGACTGATATCCACTAAAGGTCCATCTTGTTTACCTGATTATTGAGAGCCTACTCTATAGAGGATGCTGTCTGTTAAGTATCTACATGGAATATAATTAACTCTATGTTGATTCCATTTTGAGAAGTTCATCTAAATTTATCTTCCTCAGACCTTCTTATCATTAGCCTTTCAAACCCATTATTTCCAAGTGCCTGACCAGCTGGCCAAACTCTTAGCCAGTGCTCTCTGAATTAGTGTAGATCCATATCTCAAGCCATCTCTCCTTCTAACTATCTGTATTGCCTCAAGTTCTACCTACTGGAAAGAGTTTGCTTTACTAACGTCTTTCAAGCTCTAATGCAGCCTGAAGCTGTACACTTCTGGCTGATGTTGACAATCAATGCAGATCTATCCAAAAATCAGGCCTGAGGTTTTTCCTCCTCCATTAACCGGTAAAGGGAATTCTCTAGGAAAGCTGAAGGAGCAATGTCAAAGTAATGGGAACAGGTGTCATGGAAATCTGAATTGCTTGCTTACACATTTTATCTGTGCTTTCTAGACCTGCTAGGGCCCAGTTTCAATACATGCCATTTTGATTTAAGAATAGAATGCTGAGGTATACATTCAATTTTATGGTTCAGTGAATTTAATTATTACCCAGTTCATAATGGGCAAAACAGAGAACAGAGAGCATAGCCATTTGACATTCCAGGTTCAGTCATTCAGTTTCAATCAGAGCAAGCTCATAGCTGTATTCCAAATGGTAAATTGCATTTGACAGAGAGGGCATGGTCTGTCTCCAAAATCTTACAAATGTAAGCAGGGTTTCTCTTATGGGAGATTACCAAAGGGCTCATATGGCATCTCTACCAGCTACAGAGCCTTCTGATATAATTAGAGTTTCTCAGTCATGAGGTCCAAATATTAATAGCATTGTAACTTACATCCTGAATCTACTGCACAGCCTTTTCTTACTTCAGGGTCCACTCAAAACTGGCAACCTGGCAAAATACTTGAATAGACATTTCTCCAAAGAAGATTTACAAATGACCAGTAATCCCATGGAAGGATATATAACATCACTACCATTAGGGAAATGCAAATCAAAAGCAAAATGAGATATCACGTCACACATGTTAGGATGCTATTATAAAACAAACATAAGCAAACAAACAAAAACAGAAAATAACAAGTGTTAGCAAGATGGTGGAGAAAGTAGAACACAAGCACATTGCTGTTGGGAAGGTAAATGACACAATACTGTAAAAACCAGTATGGTAGTTCCTCAGAAAATTAAACATTGAATTTCCATATAATCCAGCAAGTCCACTTCTGGGTATATATGCAAAAGAACTGACAGCAGGAATGTAAAAGATTTTTTTAAATAAATTTTATTTTATAAATTTAAGATATACAATAAGAAGTTATGGGATACATATAGATAGTAAAAAGATTACTAGAGTGAAGCAAATTAACGTATTCATCATTAAAGGTATTTTTACACCAATGTTCATAGCAGCATTATGCATAATAGTTAGTAGAAACAACCCAAATGTCTATCAGCGATTGAATGAATAAACAAAATGTGACATTGGAATATTTTTGGAAGATATTGGAATAATTGACAGTGGAATATTTTTCAGCCTTAAAAAGGAGTGAAAGTCTGACACACTATAACCTGGATGAGACTTGAAGGACATTATGCTAAATGTAACAAACCAGACACAAAAGGATGAATATTGTGACCTCACTTATATGAAAGACCTATGATGCTGGCAAACCCCAAAACTGTGGCTCAGCCAGGGAGGGTTCTTGTCTTCCAGGAAGACAGGAAGTAATTCAGGAGGGAGATGACAGAGTAAAGTGAAGGCAAAGAGTATTAGGGAGTTCTTGCACTGCTATAAAGAAATACCTGAGACTGGGTGATTTATAAAGAACAGAGGTTTAATTGGCTTACAGTTCTTCAGGCTTTACAGGAAGCATGGTGCTGGTATCTATTCAGCTTTTAAGGAGGCTAGAAGGTGAAGTGGAGACAGACACATCACACGGTGAAAGCAGTAACAAGCAAGAGAGAGAAAGAGTGAGAGTGGAGGGGGTGTTGCCATGTACATTTAAATAACCACATCTTGTGAGAACTCACTATCATAAAGACAGCACTAAGCCATGAGGGATTCACCCCCATGATCCAAACAACTCCCCCAGCCCCCACCTCCTGCACTGGGGATTACAATTCAACATGAGATTTGGGCAGGGACAAATATCCAAACTATGTCACAAAGCAAGTTTATCAGAGCAACAGAGTATAGGAAAATGGCTGCTCCATAGATAGAGCAGGGCTACCCCATAGGAGAGTAGCCCTCATAGATTGCTGGCTAGCTATATTTATAGCTACTACTTAATTATATGCTAAATAAGGGGCAGGTTATTTGTGAATTTTCTAGAAAAGGGATGGGGCATTCCAGGAACAAAGGAAGGGTTCCCCTCCCCTCTTAAACCATATAGGGTAACTTCCAACCATTGCCATGACATTTTTAAACTGTCATGGTGCTGGTGGGAGTGTCTTTTAGCATGCTAATATATTATGCTTAGTGTATAATGAGCACTGAGGGCAACTAGAGGTCACTTTTTTCACTATTTTGGTTTTAGCTGTATTTGGTCAGTTTCTTTACTTCACCCTATTTTAACCAGATCCTGTTTTGATCAGCAGGGTCATAGCCAGTGCTTGGAAAACAAGTGATGCTGACCTCCTTCCTCACCTAGAATAATCAAATTCAGAGAGACAGAAAGTAGAATGGGGCTGCCAGGGTTTGGTGGAAGGGGATAATGGAGAGTTATTGTTTAATGGGTATAGAGTTTCAGTTAAAGAAGATAAAAATTCTGTAGATAAATGGTAGTGACAGTTGTACAATAATGTAAATGTACTAATGCCACTGAAATGCATACTTAAAAATGGTTAAAATGATTATATATATAATATTATATACTCTCTCTATATATATATATGTATCTCCACAATAAAAAAAAAACAAAAAACAGCAACCTTACAGGTTACTAAGAAAATGGATTGGAGCAGAACACCCAAATCTGATATAAGTTGACTCCAAAGTCCACAGAGGCTCACCAGAACTGTGCCCCTTTTATTGTGATGGTCAGTCAGTGCAAAGTACAACAATTTATCTCTACTTTGGAGGAGGTATCCTGATGTACCCCCAAACTATTATTCCTGGAACTTCACCCATGAAACTGCCTTTTCAAAATTATGACAGTTAGAGAAATCTGACATAATTGACTCCATCTTACTTCTGACCTACAAGTTGTCCTTGATCATTCCTGGGCAAAGGCCAAGCTAACTTTGGGAAGAATTTAGTTTATAGTTTAACTTGAAAGCAAGAATGACAATAGTCCCACCTTAAAATTAACCCCTTCCTTGCTCAAGGAATGAAAACTGCCTTGTAAGACTAATTAAAGCCCACAAGAATAGTATTATGGGAGAGACCTGAACTCTACTAACATGTAGGTTTAGTTTCTCTAATTCCTTGCTGCTCAGGAGTCATGTGGCCAAGATTACAAGATAGGTATAGTTTCTATAATCCCTACTGCTCAGGAGTTATATGGCCAGAGGTCACAAGATTTGTGACTTGCCCAGTTGCTTCTATAGATAACATCACTATTGTAGGACGTAAGATTGGGTTTTTTGAGATATCTTTCTGACTGACTCCACCAGACTCATGAATCATGACTCAGCTGATCCTGTGGCCCCATCCAGAGGAGACTCAGCACACAAGGACAGTTTTCCACACCCCTGTGATTTCATCCCCAACCAATCAGCAGCACTCATTCCCTAGCTGCCTGCCCACCAAATTGTCCATAAAAACCCTAGCCTTTAAGCCTTCAGGGAGACTGATTTGAATGATAACTCCAGTTCTCCCATGTGGGCCAGACTTGCATCAATTAAACTCTACTGCAATGCTGCAGTCTCAGTGAATTTATTTTTGTCTGTGCAACAGGCAGGGAGAACCCATCGGGTGATTACACCCATTTATCAAGCCCCTGAAATTTTAAATTCTATCCTCTGGTACACCTTTAGGGTGCTTGTTCTTTTCTACTCTCCAAGTCCAGTTTAGTGGACCTGAATGATATTTTGTGAGATATCCAGAATATAAATATATCTGCTCAATCTGTTTTATGACAGAGAAGCAAATTGAGTTGATGTAGCACTGAGGTAAGACAGGGAAGGGATACTGCTTTTCCTGCCACATGAAGGCAAGAAAACTGCTTCCAGTTATCTTTACTGATAAGAATGTGGTTAGGAAATATTTTTGCTAGGTCAGTAGCTGCTGTTGCCAGTGGCTATATTGTTTAGTAAAGATACCATATCAGAACCTGCAGCTGTAATTGGCATCATCCCCCAGCCCATTAAGTTTGTAATACACTACCAGTTTCTTCAGGTTTATCTGTTGTTTGCTCTAGCCAAACACATGAGTAAAACAGATATGGAATATAGTAGGAATCACTACCCCTGTATCTTTCAGGCCTTTATGGCAATAATATGTACAATTTTCCACAGGGATGGGAGTAATATGTACAGTTTTTCACAAGGATGTGTTATTACATTAGATTCATATTGGTGAGGAGGGGACAGGAAGGGATAGTTGTAGGAACATTCATTTGTGTCTTCCCATCTTACCATAGTAGTAGCCTTTATAGTTAGGAAGTTTCACTATGCTCTGAGATTGAAGGGGAGAAAATAAAAACTGAGCTCACGGTCTTTACTGGGCCCACTTGGAAAAGGAATTGGATCAAAACTCCATTTATCACTTGGCCCTCATAAGCTTCCACTCTGACCGCAGTGTTTATTTCCAGGGATTATCATCAGGTTATAACTAGTATCTTAACAGCTCTAGAAAGACTTGGAATTTGTCTTTTCCTAGTGTTCAGTCACCTAGTAAATGACCGTAGGTCTCTCTCAAGAATACTTAGGGGAGGAGTTGTAGTATACATCTCTGACCACATTGCAGTGTTTTTTCTCAAAGAGAACCTACCTCCTTCTCAATCAAGGGATTCTGACCTAGGAACTGGCTTGAGTCTGAGAACTGAGTGAGAGTACATGAATCCCGAGCACAGTGACTTAAGTAAGATTTATATCTATAAGACCTACAATTTTTCCACCTATATATTAATATATTCTAGTACACTATGATATATTCAATTCCTATGGCTCCTATGTTCAATTAACCATCACCACAGATCTGTGCAAAACAGTCTGATTCCACTCCATCATTGTAGCTTATTGTGATAATTGCTCCTACCTTTTCTCTGATAGCAAAGCACTATGACCTGGATTCTACCACTCAGGGATTCCAGTGTTCCCATTTATATCAGATAACCTATTTCCAATGATGTTTCTTAACTCTGTGGTAAAGAATGTTCTTTGAGCCCTTCCAGGAGCTGTGGTTAGAGGGTAGCTGATTCGATTGCAATAATAGAGTCATCCTCACATTTTCATCTTCCTGGGCCTTTGAACCCCTTTCTATAGTGAGGGAAGTTGTAGCATTTCAACTTCATTAACTATAGGCCACAGTTGAGTCCAGGCTTCAAATTGCCAATCTACTGGACTATTAATGGTGTTCCCAGGCACTTGAGTAGGGGCTGCCTCCACAAGCCAGGAAGGTTGAGCAGGATTAGAGGTTCAGAGTTCTTCGTCTTGCCCATGTCTGTTCAAATGTCCCCATTTCTTGTCTTAGGGTTCTTCTCTTTCTCCACCAGTGCTCTTATCTTAGCATAGAATCTGGCTAGTTGAAGATGAAGATGTATTAATATGCAAATTCTGCAAGCCTTACAGTGGGTTGGGTTCTCAGTCATATCTGCCTTGTGACTACAGGGGACTTCATTCCCGTTCATACCCCTTTGGTAAGGCACTGGCCAACAGCAAGAGTAAAGGAGCCTGCTGGGTCGTAGAGCAGGGTGGAGACTGGATCTCAAAAGGCAAACAGATAAAATCCAGCCAATTTATTTAACAGTTCTCATTTATGCATGAGTCAATATCAGCAGTCCATTCCAGTATTAGCAAACCACATTTGGTGAACAAATCAGCCTGTTTTTGTATGGCCCATGAGCTAAAAATGGTTTTTACATTTTTTTAGTGGTAGAAAATAGAAATAAGAAGAATGTTTTGTGAAAAACATATGAAATTTGAATTTTGGTATTCATAAATTAATTTATTGGAACACAGCCACAGTAATTTATTTACATATGGCTGCTTTTGCACTACAACAGCAGAACTGAATAGTTCACACAGAGACCATACGGCCTGCAAAGTCTAACAGAGTTACTGTCTGGCCCTTTTACAGAAAACATTGGCTGACCTCTGGTCTATTTGTATCATCACATTATTCTTATTACTATGACTCTGTGGTATGTTCTTATATGTAGTGGGCAAGTCCCCCTTATTTAAATTCTTTTCTTAAGGTTGATTAGCTAGTTACAGACTTTTATTCCTCCACATAATTTGAGATTCAGTTTGTTGAGTTTCTCTAAAAATAAAACAAAAGCTTGAATTGTTATTAGATTTGTCTTGAATTTATAGATTTAGTTGGAGAAAATTTGCATCTTATCATTTTAGTTATCTAATATAAAAGGAGGAAATATATATTTCTATCATTTTCCTTTTTTTTTTTTTTTTGAGACAGAGTCTCGCTCTGTCGCCCAAGCTGGAGTGCAGTGGCGCGATCTCGGCTCACTGCAAGCTCCGCCCCCCGGGTTCATGCCATTCTCCTGCTCCAGCCTCCAGAGTAGCTGGGACTACAGGCGTCCGCCACCACGCCCGGCTAATTTTTTTGTATTTTTAGTAGAGACGGGGTTTCACCATTTTCGCCAGGATGGTCTCGATCTCCTGACCTCGTGATTCGCCCACCTCGGCCTCCCAAAGTGCTGGGATTACAGGCGTGAGCCACCACGCCCGGCCTATTTCTATCATTTTCTAATAGAATTTCTTCATAATAGTCATAGCAAAATTCATACAATGCTTAGAACTTGCCCAGGTACCATAAGTGTTTTAATGTATTAACAAATTTAATCCTTACAACCCCATGAGGTAGGCATAATTATATTTCTTATTTTGTAGATGCAGAAATTGAGGCACTGAGAAATTAAGTAATTTCTACCGTCACATAACTACAAAGGCAGTCTAAAACTCCATATTTTTTGTCTTTATAAATCTGCAATATTGCCACTCAGTGAAGGCTTTGTATATTCTTATTTTTGTTCTATTTACTAGGTAGTTATTACTGATTTAAATACACACTACTGATTTGTATCAGTTATAGTCTAATATGGCTGAATTTTTTATTTCAAATAATTTGCTGTTGTGATTCTATTGGGCTTTTAGGTAGATAATATCATCTTCAAATAATGGCAGATTTATTTCCTTCCTTACATTATCTCTTTCCTTAGATTCATTTATTTTTCTTTCCATGAATTTCTTTCTTTCCGTTTCACTTTCCATGCAAGTGACCTTGAATATTATTTTAAACAATAGCAGCAATCGTAGAAATTCTTCTACTGCTCCAGATGTTACAGGGAATACATCTAAACTTTCTTCGTTAAGAATATTTGCCACCCAGGTGCAGTGGCTCATGCCTGTAATCCCCAGCTCTTTGGGAGACCAAGGCAAGAGGACCTCTTGAGGCCAGGAGTTCAACACCAACCTGGGCAATATAGCAAGACCCTGTCTCTACAAAAAATTTAAAAATTATCTGGGTGTTGTAGCATGTGCCTATAGCTACTCAAGAGATTGAAGAAGTAGGATTGCTTGAGCTGAGGAGTTAGAGGCTAAAGTGAAGTATGATCATGCCACTGCACTCCAGACTGGGTGACAAAACAAGATCCTAAAAAAAAAAAAAAAAGAGTATTTGCCATCTGAAATCTGTATTTCCTTTGCCCTATTGATATGGTTTGGCTCTGTGTTCCCACCCAAATCTCATCTTGTAGCTTCCATAATTCCCACATGTTGTGGGAGGGACCCAGTGGGAAATGATTGAATTATGGGAGTGGGTCTTTCCCATGCTGTTCTCATGATAGTGAATGGGTCTCATGAGATCTGATGGCTTTAAAAACGGGAGTTGCCCTGCACAAGCTCTCTTTTTGCCTGCTGCCATCCATGCAAGGTGTGACTTGCTCCTCCTTGCCTTCCACCATGATTGTGAGGCGTCCCCAGCCATGTGGAACTGTAATAAACCTCTTTCTTTTGTAAATTGCCCAGTCTCGGGTGTCTTTATCAGCAGCGTGAAAACGGACTAATGCACCTGTACTATCCTTTTGGGGTTTATTTCTTCTCCTTTCCTAATTTCCATTGGATGACTAAAGTTTCTTCTGCTAGCTTAAAAATTACTTCTTTTGTTGTTCCTCTTGTGCAGTTGTGCTGAACATAATAACCAAGTGTGTATTTATTTAAATCTATTGATTTGTTTAACATATCACTACCTGTATCTTCTCTCTAACAAAACACTTTCACATATTCTCATATCCCTTTGTTTTTATAGACCACTCCTCTCCTTCATCATTTTTGTATTTTGCCTCAATTTTTTACTTTTAGTCTTTATTCATTTACTTTCTCCTTTTATTTCTGTTATTTCTAGACTCCTTTTTAAATAATAAACTTAATTAAGCTATTTGATAACCATTACTTTCAATATTCTTTGCAGAATCTCCTGAATTTTTTCTACTATTATTTCAATGCTTTCTCCAAAAATTATTTTTAATGTAGGTCTTTGTGAGGCAAACATTCTGATGTCTTATATGCCCACAGATATATGTATTAGCCCCTCATATTTATATGACATATTCAATATTGTACTGGAAATTCTACTCAATTCAATGAGGTTGTAGCCAATTCAATGAGGTTCTAGCCAGTGTAATAACAAGAAATAAAATATGTCTAGATTGGAATAGAAGAAGTAAAACTGTCTTTATTTGCAGAAATCATGATTGTCTAGTAGAATATCCAAAATCTATAGAAAACTGAGTTTAGCAAAGTTGTAAGATATAAGATTAATATACAAAATTAATTGTATTTCTATGTACTAGCAATTAACAATCAGAAATGGAAAATTTTAAAGCAGTGTTATTTCAGTAGTATCAGAATGTGAAATACTAGGGATAATTCTCACCAAAAAGAAAACTGGAAACCTATATACTGAAAACTATAAAACATTGCTGAGGGAAATTACAGAAGTCCTAAATACATGGTGTATATACTATATCTCTGGATCATAAGACTCTATATTGTTGTTTTTGTTTTGTTTTGTTTTGTTTGTTTGTGTTTTTTTTTTTTTTTTTTTGAGATGGAGTCTTGCTCTGTCACCTAGGCTGGAGTGCAGTGTCATGATCTCAGCTCAGTGCAACCTCCACCTCCTGAGTTCAAGTGATTCTCCTGCCTCAGCCTCCTGAGTAGCTGGGATTACAGGTGCATGCCACCATATCTGACTAAAATTTTTAGTAGAGACGGGGTTTCACAATGGTGTCAAACTCCTGACCTGGTGATCCACCCACCTCAGCCTCCCAAAGTGCTGGGATTACAGGCATGAGCCACTGCACCCAGCCTCTATATTGTTAAGATGTCAATTATCTTATATATTGGTAGTATCTAAAAATGTTAAACATATTTCTAACATATAACCCAGCCATTCTATTCCTAGGCAAGAGAAATGAAAGCATATATCCACACAAAAACTTGCACATGAATGGCCATAGCAGCTTTCTTTGTAATAGCCCAAAACTAGGAATGAACCAAATGTCCATCAAAAAGTGAATGGCTAAATAAATTCTAGTACATGTGTACAATGAAATATTAGTCTCAGTGAAAGAGAATTATATACATGCTTCAACATGAATGAATCTCAAAGTATCTCAAAGTGGGGAAAAAAACAGACAAAAAAGGATACGTGCTGTTTGGTTCCACTTGTATAAAATTATAGAGATTTCAAAATAATATGTAATGATAAAAAGCTAATCAGGGGTTTTCAGGAGATAGGCGTGCGTGTGGGGAGGTGTGGAAAGGAGGGTTTACAAAGGAATACAAAAAACTTCTAGGGGTAGTGGATGTGTTATCTTGATAGTGGTGATGGTTTAATAGGTATATTTATTATGCCAGTTTATCAAATTATATACTTTGAAATTTACTTCATGTCAATTATACTCAGTGAAATAGGTATATAGAGATAAATATCTTATCTACATATATAAATTCATATGTTATATGAGTGGGGAGGAGGAGAGAGATGATACCAAAAGATAACTGGAGTTTGTAAATTGGGAATAATAATAATTGTAGGTGGAGAAAGCAGGAAAGAAACATTCTAGGCAGAGACAACAGCATATACAAAGTTAGGAAGAACTGGATGTGCTTAAAGAATCAAAAAAAGACCAGTATGGCTAAAGTTTGGTGAGCAAGGTGTGGAGTGATATGGTTTGATGCTGTTGAGGTATACAATGACCACATCATGGAGGCTATTAAAGGACATATTAAGGTAATTGAGCATTATCTAAAGAGAGTAGACCTTATTGAGGTTTCAGCTCAGGACAGACATTATCCAATTTTACATTTTTAATGGATTCCCTCTGGCTTCAGTATAGTAAATGGATTGGAAGGGGACAAGACAAGATGCAGAAGACTAATAAGACTACTTTTGCAGTACTCCAGGCTATAGGTGTTCATGGTTTGAACTAGACTGATGAAGTGTAAATGGAAAAAAGTGGATGGATTTAGGTACTATTTAGGAGGTGGCTTTAGTAGGACTTGATATTTGATTGGGAGACATGAAGGAGAGAGAGAGATATCAAGGGTAACTTCCAAATTTCTAACTTGCACAAGTTTCCAACTTAATACCTTGTGATGTCTGCCCGTCACTGAAAAAGCAAATACTATAGGAGGCCTAAATTTTGTGAGCAAGATTATGACATTCAAGTGGAGATATTAAGTTAGCAATTAAATATCCTCAGCTGGAGCTGAGAGAGGAGGTCAAATATAAATTTGTGAGTCATCAGCATATACATGTTTTAGTCAGAGTCCTGTTAGGAAGCAGATGGAATGCTCAATTGGAATTTCGAGGAAACTACCTACAGAAATGTAGAAAGGGTTAAAAAAGTCAACAAAGAGTGCTGGGAAACCCAGAGACTGTCAGCAGTAGGAAGCCATTACTCTCCTTAGACCTGAAATGGTAGAGGGAAGAAATGATGTTACTAGAATCAAGTTGAGATCAGGAACTGCTGGAAAGAGGCATCTGACAGAAGCTATAGTTGAGAATAACCCAACCACTTATGGAATGCCAAAGACAGAAGGAAATGGGAGAAATAAATATATTACCTTTCTCTCCTCTCACTTTTCAAAATCCTAGTGGTGCATCACATTGGCCAACCCCAACTGGAAACCAGAGGTCAAGAGAACCCCAGCGATGCAGTGCATTGAAAGTCAGATTCACAGGACAAGTTGCAAGATAGAGAAGGGGTGGTAAATGGATCTGGGGAGCAAATGAAAGAAAACAAACACAAATTTTGTTGAACAAACAGTGGGAAGGAGGTCCAGAACCAAGCTGTGAGGAACTCTAACATTTAAAAGTCAGATAAAGGAGGAAAAAGACTGAAAGGAGTGATTATAATAGGTAAGAAAAAAATGAATGTGGTATCATGGAGACTTAAGAAAGAATATTTCAAAAAGGAGAACGTCATCAATATATCTAATAATCTTGAGAAACTGTGTTGGACACTTGTTTTATTAATTTTGTTTTTTGTGGGGTTTTTTTGTTGATGTTGTAGATGCATTTTGTGTTTGTTTTGCTACTCAGCATCTTTATCCCATTTTTTTAATTTAAAAATCCCTCTTTTTGAGTTTTGGTGAAAGGCCACCTTTTACTACAGTAGCCAGAAGTTCCAAACTCTTACTTCCTTGTCACTTGAAACAAGGATGCATGCTCTGACCTAGGCCTGATCAATTAGTTATATTCATCTTCAAATGGGGATTTAGTGATACACAGAGGCAGGGACAGTGGAGAGTCTGTTCTGGTGGCAGTGGCAGTAACATCAACAGCTCCCAGTTTCCAGGGATGGCGGTTGCATTAGTAATAGTATTCAATGTCCAACAGCAGATGTAGTACACGCTGTAGTGTTCAAATTCTGGCTTCCTGACATCACTTTAATTCTGCTCATTTTCCAAACCTGATTCTCCAGGTTTATCTGTGATTATATGAGCTACCAAATGTGTTTTCAATGTCTGTTCTGCCTTTATTATCCAGTATTAGTTTCTGGTATTTGCAAGTAAGAACTCTGACTAATACATAGATCTAATAAAATGAAATCATGATCATGTATTTTAGTAAGTGGAGGTCATCAATAACTTTAGCAAAGAATCTTGTCAGGTTGGGGACAGGAATAGGATTGACGTTCTTGAGGAGAAAGAGTGGACAGTGAGAAAATCAGGATATTCAAACCACTCAGTGGAGAAGTTTGGTTCTGAAGGAGAAAATAGGGCAATGACCAGAGAATAAATTTAAAGTAGAAAGTTATTTTTAAATGTGAGAATCCTGACCACATTTAAATGCTCATCAGAAGGACCTAGTAAATATGGAGAGGTCGAAGACAGTCAAGGGAAGGGAAAATCTGAGTATGAATTAGACAACAAAACCTGCATATTCTAGCTCCTCTTCCTAAGTTACTCTAATTGGGAACCATTTTTTAAAAAAACAGATTCTGAGCCATAGAACAGATTCTGTCCCTTTATGTAGGACTGGTACAGAAAGCTCATTGCACTTTGAAAGAAACAAATGGATTACAGTAATGTTAAATACTATTGCAATATACCTCCTAGGGCCATGAAGTTGAATGGTAACTAATGTTGCCATTAGCAAGCAATTAACTACCAGATCATACGTCATCATCTGCTACTTTTTAGCATTTTCACAGAACAAGTTAGACAAATTTTACATGCATACTTAGAATATTAGGATGTCATAAGTGTTGAAATGTTTTGTATCCATCAAAATAAAAATAAAATAATTTTCTCTTGAGGATCCCTTTGTAACCCCAAGATTTGCACATGCAGTTGGTATTTATGTACACGGAAATCTTTTCTATAAATGTCTCTGCTCTCTGTGGAATATTTGATATGGAATTAGAATTATAGTGCTTTATAAGGATTCATTCTATTGTTCAGTGAAATAAGGTAGTAATGACTAACTGGGCATTAGGGAAAGTGATTTCTAAGAGAAGTATTTCTCAAACCTACCGTGGTAATAGAAAAACTACTTAAGAGGAAATAAGGCCATTTCTAAATACTAGCAAGTTCCTTGGAATATTTTCAACTGAGGATAAGGACATCTTTCCATTGGATTTTTTTTTTTTTTTTTTTTTTTTAGTCATGGCACCATGGTGTTCCTTGGCTTACCTTTAAAGACTGCTGGGTTTTTCCACTGAGAAAAATATTTATTCTGGGATTTTTAGCATTATGCAACTGCCTGATTTTCCTAAACAATGTTCTTTTCTTTTCTTTTCTTTCTTTCTTTCTTTCTGTCTTTCTTTCTTTCTTTCTTTTTTTAATGTGGCCAAGGAATTAAAGAATTCGTGGCATATTCACTCTACAGTTTCAATGCTTTTTCAAGATCATGTGACTGTAACTGAAGGACAGTATAGGGGAGGCTCACCGTTGCCTGTGTGAATTTCCTTCTGTGAAAATGAGTGTTTTGAGGCCAGTCAACTTAGCACATCTGTAGTAAATGAGTCTACCATGCTGTTTTCATCAAGTTCGACTTCTGTACAAGCATAGTACCTCAGTCATTTACGAAAAAGCAAAACAACTTTTCCTTGCAAAGATCATAAATCCATTTATCACCAAAAGTAATGCTTACCAGTCTTTTTATTTTTTTATTGCTATAACTAATAAAACTGGTCATTGGAAAGGAGGGAAGGAAAACTAACGACTTGACTAAGGACAAATCAAGGCCTTTCAATCTTGACTTTGCAGTTTGCCAGGTGAACACAAGCATAAGTGTTGTCTAAAATGAGTTTCTTGTCTTAAAGGAACATTGAAAATCCTGAATTTTCCATTTGTGGATTGTGTCCAATATAAGGAAGAAAAACACACTTCATCAGCACCTTTGTAGTAGGACCACCATCGAAGCTTCTATTAGGAAATCCAGCCACCCTGCCATCCATCTGGGCTGTGTGTTCTCATAGGCTAGTCACACGAAAGAAACTTTTCTTTCTAAGAAGATAACATTTTTTTCTTCACAGTATTTTGGAGAAAGAGACCTACCTTCTTTGTCCGGACCTACATTTAGCAAATCCTGTCATCTCATTATTAAAAGGTTGATTATTCAGTTATGGCTTATCCTGATTGGTACTTTTTCCCTCCCCCCGACCCCCCACCCCGCCGCTTGTGTTGGCCCATTTTCTACTCATTAGGAACTCTTCCAGAGCAACAAAGCTCAGTGTATTTGGCAGCGTATTGGCAACAAAATGAAATATCTGCTAAAGGAGTTAACTTTCTTAGTTGAATTTTCCATGACTCGTGATCAGATAAAGTGCATACTTTTTTTTTTTTTTTTTTTTTAATAGAGACAGGGTCTCTCTCTCTGTCACCCGGGCTGGAGTACAGTGGTGTGATCTTAGCTCACTGAAGCCTTGAACACCTGGGCTGAAGTGATCCTCCTACCTCAGACTCACAAGTAACTGGGACTACAGGCATGCACCACCACATTCCGTAGTTTATTGTTTTTTATTTTTGTAGAGATGAGGTCTCACCATCTTGCCTAGGCTAGCCTTGAACTCCTGAGCTCAAGCAATTATCCCACCTCGGCCTCCCAAAGTGCTGGGATTGCAGGCATGAGCCACCATGCTCGGCTGGTTTATACTCTTTATGGAATGGTGTTTCTTCATGGTCTAGCCTCTGTTGACATTTCCAGACATATATTCTACCTTGCTTCTGATGTGTGCTGTGCATTTCAGTCATAATCACAGCTAACAGTTATTAAACGCTTACTGTATCCCAGGCATTGTTCCAGGTGCTGATGTGTATTAAGTGATTTAACCCTCACAAAACTTCCATGAAGTAGAGACAGCTGTTATATCCAGTTTACAGAAAAGGAAGCTGAGACCGAGAGAGACTAAATAACTTCCACAGGTTCACACAGACAACAAGTAATCCAATCAGAATTCAAACCAGGCATCTTAGTTTCAGAGCTGTGCTTCTTCAAGTATGCCTATTTACTTAACCCCCAAAATTCTATTATTTCCCTCACTTTCTGGCCTTTGTGTACTTTATTTCCACTGCTTAGAAAGCTCTTCCATTTTTCCCTCTAACTTTATGGTGATCTTTTAGGACTTAACTGAACTATTACCTCCTTCACTCTCTTTTCTAGTCAGAGTTGAGCTTGTCTGCTCTGAACTTTTGGATGCTCAGTACACTGCCTCCATCAGAGCATGGATGTTGTCTTTCTTTCTCCCCAAAGAGTCTTGTAGAATCGCCTAGCACCATGTCAGGCCCGTAGGAGAAGATCAATAAACATTTGGGAATTGAATGTTCTTTTTCTTTTTTTTTTTTTGAGACGGAGTCTCGCTCTGTCGCCCAGGCCGGAGTGCAGTGGTTGTGATCTTAGCTCACTGCAACCTCCACCTCCCAGGTTCACGCCATTCTCCTGCGTCAGCCTCCCGAGTAGCTGGGACTACAGGTGCCCACCACCATGCCTGGCTAATTTTTTTTTTGTATTTTTAGTAGAGACGGGATTTCCCCGTGTTACCCAGAATGGTCTTGATCTCCTGACCTCGTGATCCACCCGCCTCAGCCTCCCAAAGTGCTGGGATTACAGGCGTGAGCCACCACGCCCGGCCAGGAATTGAATGTTCTTTGCATAGTTGTTAGAATCTTGGAGACCTGGGTTTAAAATCTAGATGCGATAGGTATTTGACATCTTAAGCGGTATTTATAAAATGAGTACAATAGTATTATACTTAATCCATATGGTTTTTATAAGAATCAAATGAAATATTGTATGTAAAATGCATAGTACACTACATGTATTTATTGGGTATCATCTTTTCATAATAATAAATATAAATGGTTAAGCTTACATGCATTCATTCAAAAAATATTTGTTTAGTGCCTACTAAGAGCCAGGAGTTAGGGAATATAGCAGTTAATAATGGGCAAAAAACTGCCCTCATGGAGTTTGATGTGTTCACAGGGTTGTGGGAGAATCAAATAAGCTAGTATGAGTAGATTATTTGTTATTTTTTAAATAAAAGGATAGACATTTATTTCTCTATAATGATGTGAACCCAGACATGTCTAAGAGTCAAAGTATAGATGAAACATCTTCTTTCAGTCCCTGTTAGTCCTGTGATTGGATGTCAAGACCTGGGTAAAGGAGATTTCATAAAATACCTTTATTTTGTAAAATATCATAGTGACATTTGCACTATATTTTAGGATTGATAAACCATCAGTTGTAAATAATTTCTGTGAAGTAAAACAATGTTGAAATACCTGTATTCATTAAGGTTGAGCAAGAGATTGTATACTCTTGATGTGAGTCAAACAGACCTGTCTTCACTACCTTACGACCTGCCTCAGCTGTACTCTCAGTTCCATAAGCTTTAATATGTTTAGAGATTCAAAACTAAAATTACCTCCTAACTTTAATATACAGCTCATTCATAAATCTTATTTCTAGCAATTGGCTACATTACTTATGATTGGCACGGCAGGAAAATGTTATGAATGCTACATTATTTATGTAAAATGTAGCCTTGCATATAATCACCTAATAATTACCATCCCACATATTTTTAAAAACCAATCCTTTGCCAGGAGGGATATATTTAGTAAACCAAATAAAACGAGAAATTCCTACTTAAACAGAAGTATTTTGAGTTGCTCAGAGTAAAGGAAGTAAAGTATTATTTATATAACTTCTGGGTTTGCTGGCTTAAGAAAAAAAAATAGTACTTACATTGCCTAATAATCTAGGATATTATATTTGTACTACAGAAAGTAAATTAATTTTAAATTAATTTTTCTTACTATCTTCTCACATAGTTAATAACTATATAAACATAATGCTATGTACACATAAGGTGCCTGGCAGAAGAGAAAGGAAAAAACTTTTTTTAGAAAAATGTTAAGGTAGTACTTTAAAGAAAAATATCAACCAATATGAAGTTCAGTGTCATTTTATCATTCTACTGTGAGAAACCAATAAAATTGAAATTCAAAATATTTGTAATTTCACTCAGCATAACTTTAAATATAATATTTTTCACTATTTTTAAAATGTAGATTTTTATCGTTGCCTGGATTTAACAAATTTTATTTTTTATTGCTTATTTTTTAATATATTTGTTTCAATCCTAATGAGAATATGACAGCTAAGCCAAGGAGCTGGGGGAATAACAGAGTGACACTTTGTTTGGTATGTTTCACTATTATATACACATAAGTCATCATCATTCCAAAATTTGTCTCTGTATCTTTTTTCTAAATGTGTGCATATAGCCCCATTTTCCTTCCCAGATCTTTCCATTCAGTTCTAAAATGAAGGCAGACTTGCACTAAAACAATTTCTTCCTTTTCCCAGAGGGAAGTCAAAGTGAAAAGCAATGCCTTCTTTCCTTAACTGACACTAGATCAAATAAAATAATACAAACCATAATGCTTTACATTTCTGACAAATGGAATGCACTCAATAAAAAGCAACTCTTGCAGTTGTGGTTGATGTTGTTGTTGTCATTACTGATCCAAGTACTTGTTTCTTTAGAGTCCAAAGGCTTAGGCAGCCATGGGTTTCAGTCCTGTCAAAACTGACAACACTTTCCTGCTAGGTTTAAAACTTATTTCGGTAGGGAGACTGGCTCCTATCTGAGAATAAAGGAAGTCTCTGGTCATGCGACACCATGTACTCTTATAATTATATTAAATTTTAATACACATGTAAACTGTTCGTTGATTTTTGGCATCTCTGACCGAAGTTAATAATAATTATAATTGTATTTACTTTTTAAAATTTACCCAGAATGATTTACCGTAGGCTGAATTGTTTTAGACAAATCATTTAGAAGACACTGGAAAGAATGCCTAGGGTTAGCATCTGTTTCTCTTGCAAACAAAATTAATCCGCCATCTGTGTAATAAGAAATGTTTGTTCTTTACTTGTATGAAACATTGTTTGGAACTTTGAACAGAACACTCTGCTATCATCCTTGAATTTCTCTCTAAGAAACCAACAAGCATAGTAAATGACTTGGACTATATTCATTCTACTGGGTTAAATATCTGATAGCACTGCAAGTAAAATGAAGTTGCTAGTTTACAGTTAACCCTAATGACAAGTTTTGTGCTCCTTATTATTCTCAGTCAAAAGTACGTCTTGACTTCAAGAGTGGTCAGTAGTTTCTGAATGTCCATTGTCATGTATCACCCGAAAGATACATTTTTTTATATTAGAAAATGAAGAACTTTAAAATTGCCTAGAATTATAAATAAAGTGAGGCAAAATGGTTCTATTTTAGAATTATGCAATTTTGAGGTATCTTAAAATCATCTAGGGTAATCAGTTCTAATGATGCATCTCCCTAAAATATCCATTACCTCTATAAAATATCTGGGGATAAGAGGCTCACAAACTTGCAAGACAACCTAATGCTTTTTAAAAAAATTCTCACAGTGATCTACATCTATAACTTAACTTTTCAATTAGTTTAACTCTGAAGTTACTTTGTTTTTTACATTATTTTTTTCGCTGCTTATATGCCCTTTCTTTCATCTTGTATATATGACTTTTTAAAATCTGCTCTCTCTTCGGGTTTCTTTAGGTCTTTATACTATTTTTGTTTTTATTAGGGAGGGTGCTATTCATCAGAATTTTGTTTTTAAAATTTGCCTTGCCTGTAAAGTCATATCCCCATTAGAGACCTGGTCATTGGTATAACACCTATGTCTTCTCTGAACATTTTTGAAAATTTAAATCCCAAAGTCTCAGATGACTATCATTTGTATTGATGATCTCTAAAATGGCACCATCTCATGACTCCAGGGTTCTCATCATTCATGTGCAAAGTACACTACTAGATAATCTATCCCATAGGTATGGAACAGAAAGGCTCACAGAAAATTAAAACAAATATAAAACACATAGAAGCCAGGGGAAAGAAACAGGATAAGATAATACACTTAGGATGAGGCACAAGCAACTTGGAAGAACCACATTACCTGAATCCTAAGTCCACAGCATGGATCTCTCGCTCTCGCTCTCTCTCTCCCCTCTTTCCTTCCCTCCTCTTCTCTCTCTCTCTCTTTTCTTCTCTCTCTTTCTCCCTTTCTCTTTTTTTCTCTCTTCCTCCCTTTCTCCTTCTGTAAGGATTTTGCCCTTGTAATTTGTTCCTTAAAATACTGAGCCCCACTAACGCAGATAAATGGTGAGAGATAGTTGGGACAAAAAAGACTTAAAGGTCAAGCTGAGGAACATGAACCTATATCCTATATGTACCTCCCTGTAAGCACCCAGGATTGGACATGAACCTTAGATACAAAATACATTATTTTAGTGAGTTTTGGAACGTGAAGAAGATCTACTTAGAAAGGATAATTTTTAAAAAATATACTTAATTATCCTTTACCATAAGCAAGAAAATAATAAAATATGTGATGACATAATTTGAAGAAAATGTTATTTGAAAAAAAAGGAAAAATGCTTTGGTACTAAATTCAAAATTGACTTTACTTTTTAAATACCATTCTCTCAACCAGACCTTCCACAGAAATGGCTTTAGTCTGTCTTGAGCCAAAACATCTCTCCCACCATATTTATAACTTTAAGGGTAATTCTTTATATTATGATCATGATCCAGTTTCTTCTCACTAATTTATTTTCTGATTACCACTAAAGGTAACTTCCCCTCCTCAGAACCTCTCAGGTATTTACATTACATCTCTCTTCTTTGGAATTTTTTTAAAACTTTTGCTGGCATTATAATTATTTATATAGTACATTCCATCACATTTCATTTTTTGTTTTTCTTTTTCTTATTTATGTATTTGTTTATTTTTGAGACAGGGTCTCACTCTGTTGCCCAGGAAGAGTGCAGTGGCATGATCATGGCTCACTGCATCCTCGAACTCTTGGGCTCAAGCGATTCTCTCACCTCAGCTTCCCAAGCAGCTAAGACTACAGATGCTCACAATACCATGCCCTGGTAACTACTTTTTTCCTTTCTTTCTTTTTTTTTTTTTTTTTTTTTAGAGATGGGGTGTCACTGTGTCACCCAGACTGGTCTCAAACTCCTGGGCTCAAGTAATCCTCCCACCTTAGCCTCTACCAAAGTGCTGGGGTTACAGGGATGAGCCACCACACCTGGTCTCATCTTTTTCATTTAATTTTAAGCTTCTTAAAAACAAGAACCATATATTATTTATATCTATATTTTTAAAGGGATTCCCATGGTAGCTTCCTTATGCATAGATGATATTCAATAAATATTTGTTGAATACATGGAGAAACTATTGAATAACCCAATTTAATATCCTAGGAATCAACTCAGAAAATAAGTTATTCCTAGAAGAGAAGTCAACAAACTTTTTCTGTAAATATGAAAACATATTTCTGTAAATATTCATATAAATATGAATAAATTTTAGTATTTGCAGGAAGCAAACTCAAGGGTATTACTTGCGAACTTATGTAAGAAGAGAGAAACTTTTCACAAAATGTTTATTCATGAAATTAAAAAATATAATTAAGTAAAAATTTTGTAATGCAAGACTAGTAATGAGAAAAATGTCATGCTTTGTATAGGATAACACTTAGCTTATTAAAATCTGCTTTCTCTGTGGGTTTCTTTAGGTTTTCAGCTGTTTCTATTTTATTGGGGAGGGTGCTATACATAAGAATTTTGTTTTTAAAGCTTGCCTTTCTTGTAAAGTGATCTTATTACAGTTCCCTATTGTCAGAATTTTCTGCACTTGTTAATGCTGTTATGTTGGCCTGTAATGAGACTTTGCATATTTCACATATTTCATCTTTGAAAATTTTTTTCACAGATGGGTACTGCCAAATGCTACAATTCATGAGCATATGATTTTAATTGAATATACTGATTGCTTGAAAACAATATCCAGAATTCTATTAGGTTCTCTTGATTTTGCCTTTTAGCATGTCATTTCCTTGTAGATTAATCATTTCCAATTGTAAGCTAGGTGGAAACTCCTCAAGTGCACAGTCAAATGGATTTTGAAATATGAAAATTTATTGCATCTAGGTCTAAGATATGCTATTGAAACTGTTTGAGTTCAGAAAATCTACCCACCATATGCTTTCCAAATTTATCCAATAATTCTTTTTTTGATCCATAGCTGTCTGTTTTATTGCATCTTAGCAGAATCCACAGAAGATTGTACTGATTTAGTGTTTTTTTAACTTCTTTGAAAATATTCTCACTTGCAGTTACCCCACAGACTATTTATACAATTCTTCCATCTCAGCATTGGCTCCTTCCCATACTCAGCATTGACTCCTTGAATGAGCAACTGAGCAGTATTGCTAATTTCTATTGACTCATCAAGAACCAACAGGCCGTGCTGGTAGGGAGAGAAGAAAAAAAGAAAGAACCTTGTTTTTTAATTGATTGTTGATGCTGTACCAGTGTCCTCAACATTTCAAGCAGCTATTCTTGCCAAAAAGCTAACAATCTTAAATAAGTGTATTTCTGCTATGTGATTTAATTAAGTCATCAATAAGGGATTTTCCTTATTGGGCTAACAAATGAAGTGAACACTCAGAAACTTACTTCAGTTGCAGCCTCATTTTCATTTTGTTGTGAAGAAATTCAGCTGTGGTAAAATACTTCATGTTACATTTTCCAATTTTTCTGACTGTTGCATTCCTGTGAGGTAGAAATATTATATTGTGTGCCTAGTCTGATGATGTTGATGTATACTGTATAATTTTTAAGCATAGCTATAGTAATATTACATAGTAAATACAAGGCTTTGCCATCTAATTTAATAAGAAAATTCATTTTCCATGGTGCCTTAAAAATACAATATTTGAAGTCCACTTTTCTCTTCTTTTCTTGTTTTGATATGCTAGCATGTGCACTGGTAATAAGTAAAATAAAGGGTCACAGTAATATATGTTCCACTTGAAACACTATATTATAACTGCGTCACTGCAATTTGTAGTACACCAAGCAATGGTGCAAAGCAATGGAAGTGCCATATAAGATCTCTACCAAGACACAAAATCCCTTCAAAAAATCAACGAATCCAGGAGTTGGTTTTTTGAAAAAAAAAAATAATGAAAGAGATCATTAGCTAGTCTAATAAAGAAGAAAAGATAGAAGAATCAAATAGACACATAAAAAATGATAAAGGAGATATCACCACTAACCCCACAAAAATATAAACAACCATCAGAGAATACTATAAACACCTCTATGCAAATAAACTGGACAATCAAGAAGAAATGTATACATTCGTTGACATATACACCCTCCCAAGACTGAACCAGTAAGAGTTGAATCCCTGAATAGACCAATAATGAGTTCTGAAATTGAGGCAGTAATAAATAGCCTACGAACCAAAAATAAACCCAGAACTAGATGGATTCATAGCTGAATTCTACCAGAGGTATATCAAGAGGGGCTGGTACCATCTCTTCTGAAACCATTTCAAACAATTGAAAAGAAGACACTCCTCCCTAACTCATTTTATGAGGCCAGCATCATCCTGATACCAAAACCTGCCAGAGATATAACAAAAAAAGAAAACTTAAGGCCAATATTCTTGCTGAACATCAATGCAAAATCCTCAATAATATACTGGCAAACCAAATCCAGCAGTACATCAAAAAGCTTATCCACCATGATCAAGTTGGCTTCACCCCCCGGGATGCAAGGCTGGTTCAACATACACAAATCAATAAATGTAATTCATCACGTAAACAGAACTAAAGACAAAAACCACATGATTATCTCAGTAGATGCAGAAAAGGCCTTCAATAAAATTCAACATCCCTTCATGTTAAAAACTCTCAATAAACTAAGTATTGACAGAACATACCTCAAAATAATAAGAGCCTTTTATGACAAACCCACAGCTGATATCATACTGAATGGGCAAAAGCTGGAGGCATTCCCCTTGAAAACTGGCACAAGGCAAGGATACCCCCTCTCATCACTCCTATTCAACATAGTATTGGAAGTTCTGTCCAGGGCAAACAGGCAAGAGAAAGGGTATTCAAATAGGAAAAGAGGAAGTCAAATTTTCTGTTTGCAGATGAATGATCCTATATCTAGAAAACCCCATCTTTTCAGCCCAAAAGCTTCTTAAGCTGAGAAGCAACTTCAGCAAATTCTCAGGATACAAAATCAATGTTCAGAAACCACAAGCATTCCCATACACCAACAGCAGACAAGCAGAGAACCAAATCATGAGTGAACTCCCATTCACAATTGCTACAAAGAGAATAAAATACCTAGGAATATAGCTAACAAGGGAAATAAAGGACCTCTTCAAGGAGTACTACAAAACACTGCTCAAGGAAATCAGAGAGGACACAAATGGAAAAACATTCCATGCTCGTGGATAGGAAGAATTAATATTGTGAAAATGACCATAGTGCCCAAAGTAATTTATAGATTCAATACTATTCCCATAAAACTACCACTGACATTCTTCACAGAATTAGAAACAACTATTTTTTAAAATTCATATGAAGCAAAAAAAGAGCCCGTATAGCCAAGACTATCTGAAGCAAAAAGGACAAAGCTGGAAGCATCACTCTGCCTGACTTCAAACTATACTACAAAGCTACAGTAACCAAAGCAGCATGATACTGATACAAAAACAGACACATAGACCAACGGACCAGAATAGAGAACTCAGAAACAAGACCACACACCTACAACCATCTGATCTTTGAAAAACCTGACAAAAACAAGCAATGTGGAAAAGATTCCCTCTTTAATAAATGGTGCTGGGGGAACTGGCTAGCCATAGGCGGAAAATTGAAACTGGACCCCTTCCTTACACCTTATACAAAGATTAACTCATGATGGATTAAAGACAAATGTAAAACCCAAAACTGTAAAAACCCTAGAAGAAAATCTAGGCAATACCATTCAGGACATAGGCTGGGCAAAGACTTCATGACGAAACATCAAAAGCAATTGCAACAAAAGCAAAAATTGACAAATGGGATCTAATTAAACTAAACAGCTTCTGCACAGCAAAAGAAACTATCATCAGAGCAAATAGACAACCCACAGAATGGGAGAAAATTTTTGCAATCTATCTATCTGACAAACGTCTAATATCCAGAATCTACAAGGAGCTTAAGCAAATTTACAAGAAAAAACAACCTCATTAAAAAGTGGGCAAAGGGTCGGGCGCAGTGGCTCAAGCCTATAATCCCAGCACTTTGGGAGGCCGAGACGGGCAGATCATGAGGTCAGGAGATCGAGACCATTCTGGCTAACATGGTGAAACCACATCTGTATTAAAAATACAAAAAAATTAGCTGGACGTAGTGGCAGGTGCCTGTAGTCCCAGCTACTCAGGAGGCTGAGTCAGGAGAATGGCATGAACCTGGGAGGCGGAGCTTGCAGTGAGCTGAGATTGCGCCACTGCACTCCAGCCTGGGTGACTGAGCGTGACTCTGTCTCCAAAAAACATAATAAAATAAAATTAAAACTAAAAAAATAAAAAGTGGGCAAAGGACATGAACAGACACTTCTCAAAAGAAGACATTCATGCAGCCAACAAACATATCAAAAAAAAGCTCAACATCATTGATTATTAGAGAAACGCAAATCAAAACCACAATGAGATACCATCTCATACCAGTCAGAATGGCAATTATTAAAAAGTCAAGAAACAACAGATACTTGCAGGGCTGCAGAGAAATAGGAACACTTTTACACTGTTGATGGGAATGTAAATTAGTCCAACCATTGTGGAAGACAGTGTGGTGATTCCTCGAAGACCTTGAAGAACAAAAGTCCAGGAATACCAGAAATACCGTTTTACCCAGCAATCCCATTACTGGGTATATACCCAAAGCAATATATATCATTCTATCATAAAGATACATGCACGCGTGTGTTCATTGCAGCACTATTCACAATAGCAAAGGCATGGAATCAACCCAAATGCCCATCAATGATAGACTGGATAAAGAAAATGTGGTACATATACAGCATGGAATACTATGCAGCCATAAAAAGGAATGAGATCATGTCCTTTGCAGGGATATAGATGGAGCTGGAAGCCATTATCTTCAGCAAACTAATGCAGAAACAGAAAATCAAACATCTCATGATCCTATAAGTGGGAGCTGAACAATGTGAACACATGGACACAGGGAGGGGAACAACACCCACTGGGGCCTGTTGGTGGAGATGGGACAGAGGGAGAGGGAGAGCATTAGGAAAAATAGCTAATGCATGCTGGGCTTAATACCTAGGTGATGGGTTGATAGCTGGAGCAAATCACCGTGGCACACGTTTACCTACATAACAAACCTGCACATCCTGCGCATATACCCTGAAACTTAAAATGAAATTTAAAAAAAACTCTGCCATAACTACTCAGCTCTGCTATTGTTGTGCAAATGCAGCCCTAAACAATATGTAAATGAATGAGCATGACTGTCCCGTAAAACTTTATATATACTGAAATTTTAATTTCATAGAATTTTTCCATGTCTTTAAGTATTATTCTTCTTTTCAATGTTTAAAAATGTAAAAACTGTTCTTAGTTCATGAGATCTACAAAAACAGGTGATGGACTGAATTTAGTTTGCAAAGTATAGTTTACCAACCTGATTTAGGATTTGGTTTTAAGGATATACTGTTTGCTTGCTTAACTTTATTTCCAGTTAAACAACTTTTAGCAAATTTTCTGGAATCATGTATGGTTGAAGAATAGAATTTTCTTCTTAAGGAGACTTTCAGCAGTTATTAGAGTTGCCATGTACACCAGAGTATAATACAAAAGTTAGAACACAGCAAATATACTTCACACCTAGGCTGTATAAGTAAGAAGGTACTGGTGGACTTTGTATTGCTTCAGTGTTTTCATTTTAAAAACCCAAGATCATTGCATAAATTATAGAAATTTCAAGTGAGTGGTGAGTGTTCCTAAAAAAGTATTTAAACATTTCATCTTTTGGGAAAGAAGCCCAGGATAACTCCTGGGCAGTATGTTAACAGAAGCCTTTCAGGACACAACTCTTCCTACATTTTATTGAGCCTCTAAACTGACTTTTTAGAAACTTTCCCAGTTTTCATTTCTTATCTGTGTTATTTAGGGCATCAGAGGCAGCCCAGGAAGAACAGGTCTTGCTGGGGCTCCAGGTCCTCCAGGAGTAAAGGGTTCATCAGGCTTGCCAGGAAGCCCAGGAATTCAAGGCCCAAAGGTACTTTAATATTTTGTTCCAATGGGTGAGAAGTATTGGCCATCCTTTCTGGCCCTGAGTTCAATGGCTAGATCACAGGATGGTAAGATTAATAGTTTTTAATAGAATTTGGCTAATAGTAAAAGCACATTAGGAAAAGAGAAAGTATGTGGCTTTGACATATCCATCTCCAATGATAGCCACAGTGCCTGTAATTTGGCATAACAGCTCTTTGACCCAGGACTAGTGATGCTTTAAAAAATGCTATATCTTTGACTCATTTTGGTTCTTTTTCCATCTCTGTCATCTGTCTTCTCCTCCAAAACAGGGAAATCTTATTTACTTCCACATAAATACTTTCTCAAATACAATTCCTATTCCTCTGACTCTGAACCTAACCAACCAATTAATTAATCTGATAACCGTACGGACTGTTTCTTAGAGTTAATGTGACAGTAACTAAGTCTTACATTGCATTTATTGTTTGGAGTCTGTCACATGTCAATAGACTTTCCAGACAAAACCTCTTTTAGAAATATCTCATACAGGATTGACCCAGACAACTTAGAAATTAGTCCAACATCTAAAGCTCTTTCATAAAAGCCTAAGACTAAGACATTGGTACCGTTACCATTATTACCTCTTAACCTGATTTTCACAGTTCCACTTCTAAAGAATTTTCAGATTTCTGATCCATGTGGGTAAACTGAAAATCATGACCCACCTGTTTACTGTTTACAATATTAGTCTTCTGTTAATGTTTGTACCATGAATATTCCTTTGTACTAAAATCCAAAGCAGCTAAGCAAATGCTAAAGCCAGGAAAAGAAGTAAAGATCCCTACCTTTTAGGCTTAAATTTGCAATAAGAAGGATCCATATTTGTCAAGCCCCAAAATGGTATAGCTTTGTCTCAAGCCAGAGATAATTTGTTAATCTTAAAGAATCTTCGGCCAAAGTCTACCAAGCATTATTTTTCATTAACCTATTTCTACAATCCACTTGATTCCTAAATTTACTTTTAGAAATGGTGTGAAAGATATTTCAACTCCCATTTCAAAAATAAAAATCAATGAAAAAAGACTTGACTTTTAGAAATTCAATAATGTTGATTAAGTATGTACTTAAAGTGACTTTTAGGGGATAAAGACAGTTCATATCAAAGGAATCTAGGGAGACAGATAATGGAAATTTTTTATTGATGGAATTAAAAAGATAATCATGGCTAAAATCAGGGTTTACACTTCAGGAGACTACTCTTTTTCTGGTATTAGATAGCTGAATCATCTCTGGATGGTAGGGAAAACACAGAAAAATGGTATCAATTCAAAATACAAGTTCTGGCCAGACACAGTGGCTCACACTTGTAATTCTACCACTTTGGGAGGCTAATGCAGGAGGATCACTTGAGGCTAGTAGTTCAAGACCAGCTGGGCAACATAGTGAGATCCTGTCTCTACAAAAAATAAAGAATTAGCTAGGTGCAATGATGTGTGCCTGTAGTCCCAGCTACTCAGGAGACTGAGTTGGGAGGATCGCTTGAGCCCAGGAGTTTAAGGCTACAGTTAGCCATGATCACACCACTGCACTATAGCCTGGGCAAGAGAACAAGACCCCATCTCTAATAAAAAATAAAATAAATAAATAAACAAAATATAAGTTCCATCACATATAAACACACCCACACATACCACACCCTCACTATCTCCTCTCAAGCCTTACCATCCTACTAGTTTTATAGGTTCTCCCTTCCCTCTTCTTTCCACATATCACCACAATCTCTGGAATTTCCTTTTCCCACTGCTACTCTTCTGGTACATTATAATTAAATACTACTTGTGTGGAAAATATTGGTGAACAAGATGAACATGCAAAATTTGATTTCCCCAGTGCCTTGTATTTATGAGATGGGCCTAAGGATGGGCCTGCATTTGGGTTTCATTCAAAAGCCAATATGTTTATATGTTCTGATGTAAAGATCACTTTTCTTTGTTCTACCCATAGGGTGAACAAGGGCTACCTGGTCAACCTGGAATTCAAGGTAAAAGAGGTCACCGAGGAGCACAAGGTGATCAAGGACCATGTGGAGAGCCTGGCCTGAAAGGGCAGCCTGTATGTACCACCTCAGAAATTCAGCAAGCACTTATTCTACAGAACAGGCTACCACTGTACAATAATTATTATCATGTCAATTCACTTTGCAGGGAGAATATGGTGTTCAAGGTTTGACAGGTTTCCAAGGATTCCCAGGCCCTAAAGTATGTTTACATACTTTCTTCTAGTCTTCTAGCTATCTAGAAATAAAAGAGCTGTTGAAATATCAATATAGTCTCTAACTTGAGCTTTTTTAAATCTGTAAAATTTCAGTTGGTACATATTTATATATTTGAGTTTCAAATATGTCTGTTTTTAAAATTATGTAACTATACATTTCCCAGAAATTTTAGTATATGATATGATTTTGTTTTCTTTCATCCCTTTTCCCAAGCAGTTTATTATGAAAATTTTCAAACATACAGCAATGTTGAGAAAATTTTACAGTAAATGCCTATACCCGTTACCTAAATTTTACCATTAACATTTTACCCTGCTGGCATTATCATGCTTATCCATCTATATATCCCTCTCTCCCATCATTGGTGTATTTCTAAGTAAATTGTAGGACTCAGTACACTTCTTTCTGAATACTTCAGCATGCACAACAGTATTATATTCCATTTTAAAAAGAGCAATTCTTGACAGGTTGATATAATTTTGTAAAATGTTCATATAGAGCTACAAATTTTATCTTTTTGTTTCTTATTGTACATCTAGGGTCCCGAAGGGGATGCTGGCATTGTCGGGATATCAGGTCCTAAAGGTCCTATTGGACACAGAGTAAGTGTAAAGTCATTCTGCCTACCAGAAATTGTGGTTCTTTGCTTACTGTAAGGCTTAAGAGCTCTGAATGTAATGTACTTCAAGTAAATAACTTAATGAAATGACTTTTAAGATAGAAACTCATAAGGGCACATTCAGAATTCAATCTTTTGCAGTTCATATATTAGTTTGAGCAAAATACCTCACAGACCCCTCGTACTTCCTAGTCTTACTTAAAAAAAAAAAAAATCATCAGAATTACTGTGAAGACTGGATAATGTATTTATTAACTCACACCAGGAACAAAAACATACAGCAATTTCACGTTATAAGCATTAATACAACCAGAGACCACCTCCATGCACCACCTGGAAGAAGCTTGTGTATGACCAGAGCTCTTCAGACCAGACTGAAAATGTTTCCCAATAGCTGTGTTTTCCCAGGTCAGGGGCAGGTATCCCAAGAGAGTGATGAGGAACCGCTTAAACAGTTGCAAAAAGCAGGGTCTGAAGAACTCCAATTAGCAATGAGTGCTTGTAATTGCAAATTGTAGAGAATATAAATAGGACAAATAAGCCACCAGTGGTTACTGATTATTGTTTTTAGTTTTTAGTTTTGTTTTATTTTAGTTTTTATTAATCAAAGCTTTCTAATTGATGAGATGTTCTGTAAAACTGAAAAGAAAAAAATTTAAAACTTGAAGTAATGGTTTGGCTATGGTAGTAGCATCTCTATGACTAATAGCAGCTGCAGGGGCAAGTGTAGAAAAAGCAGAGAGAGGAAGAAGGGAAGCAGTTCAGATGTAGGATAAAAGTATCTTAAATAATTATTAAATGAAAGTCAAACTTCTAAAATCCTATACCGCTTTCCTCTTACAATAAATTGTTTTCAATAATGCAAAAATGTTTTTTGTCCTTGCAATAGTTTGCTGAGAGTATGGTTTCCAGCTTCATCCATGTCCCTACAAAGGACATGAACTCATCATTTTTTATGGCTGCATAGTATTCCATGATGTATATGTGCCACATTTTCTTAATCCAGTCTATCATACATATGTAACTAACCTGCACGTTGTGCACATGTACCCTAAAACTTAAAGTATAATTTTAAAAATTGCAAAAAGGGCCAGATGCAGTGGCTCACACCTGTAATCCCAGCACTTTGGGAGGCCAAGGCGGGTGGATTGCTTGAGGTCAGGAATTTGAGACCAGCCTGATCGATATGGTAAAACCCCATCTCTAATAAAAATATAAAAAATTTAGCTGGGCATGCTGGCACAGGCCTGTAATCCCAGCTACTCGGAAGGCTGAGGCAGGAGACTCACTTGAACCCAGGAGGTGAAGGTTACAGTGAGCCGAGATGGCACCACTGCACTCCAGCCTGGGCGACAGCAAGACTCCATCTCAATTAAAACAATACTAATTCAAAAAATAATGCAAAGAGGAGTATTATCATGGTAATTGTTTAAAGACCTTTCTGAATATTTCTTCAGCTATAAATATATTAGTTATTTTCATGATTTCTGAAGAACCACGGAAGCTGAAGTTTGTAGGAAAAAACTAAAATGGGCATTTTGTATTCACTGAGAAATTATAGACTCTCTTCCTACTTTGGGAGGAATTGACCAGAAATCCAGCTTATTCAAGGTTATCTTGAATAACCAAATAACAGCTTAAAGTTTTAAAAGCACTTTTCATATTTAATTCTCACAATGGCCCTATGAAGTAGATGTTCTTATTCCTGTTTTACAGATGAAGAACTGAAGTTTAGTTGGTCACATATGCTGCTCTCTGGTTCCTTACTGTACTTTTTCTCTATTTCATGCTTCATGTTACCCAAACATCTGCTCTTTCAACATCTGCACAGAAATTTATTCAAAACCTAGTTCATCATTCTATTCTTTTTTATATAAAGTAGTTTTATTTGTTATATAATAACATACATGTACAATGCATCTTTGAAGTTATCACCACATAAAAATCATAATGCTAATTCATCAGTTTTTTAGAAATTATACAGATGTAACTCTCCTGATAGGAGACTTTAATAATATGCAGAATTGTGTCACATACCGTTAACAAAGATTATTATAATTTATGCTAATACTGTAAGATTTTATACTAAAAAGGATAATTGTGTAGACATGGCTCTTTTACCATTGTACAAGAGATTCTGTGGAGTTTTGTTTTTTTTTTTAATTATACTAACAGTGAGACTGTTTTTCTTTTATTTCAACAGGGAAACACTGGTCCACTTGGCAGAGAAGGTATAATAGGCCCAACAGGTAGAACTGTAAGTTTATCATATACAAGTCTTTTGTACTCTTTTTTTTTCTTTAATCCTATTTCTAGAATAATCTACAAAGAATTAGCCTGGGTATTTGAGAAGGAAATGGAAAAAAATAGATGTACATTTTCTTCTGGAAGATGATTCCTGAGAAGTTAGGGAACATATGTGTAATGAAGACAGTGTAACTAAGTAGGTAGGTGTTTATAATTGCAGTTGAGAAAAGAAAACAGAACTGAGTCAGGAAGGGGAGAGCGTTATAAACATAGAGATGAACTCCTGAGCAGTAAAAATAAATTTTTCTTCTGAAGGAAAGAACATAGGTAGCAAAAGATGTGCAGACATCCAACATTTGAGTTTTTGGAAGTACCCACTATAAAGGAAGGAAAGAATCATTAGAGAGAATAGCAAGTGTTTCAAGAAAGGAGTAGTCAACAGTAATCTTTGAGAGAATAAGTTGCAATAGAAGATAGAGTACAGGTTACAGTGATGAAGGAAGTAGAGGAAAATATTTAATAATAATGTTCCTTAAATTCTTACAACAAACTTTTGCAGTAGATACTATTTTCATTTAACAGATGAGGAGACAGATGAGGTTTGTGGAGGTTCATCTGGTCATTCAAGGTGATAGACCTGGTGAATTACATAGCTGGTGTTTCTTCAAGACCAGAGCTCTTTCCACTCCATTCAAGCTGTGTCTGGAGAGGAAATTGAGGTATTATATATGCCAGTGCTTTAAGAAATTTGGCTATGAAATAAAACATAAAAATGAGACAATGATTGGTCAAGTGATGTTGGGAAAGTTTTCCAGTATTGATAATAGTATAAACAAACAAGGAGCACAGTAGAAAGGGTCAAATTGAGACTTAGAGAGGAAAGATTCATTCTATCTAGGGAATTAATATTTTGAATTATTTGAAAGTTATTTATAGACACAGACAATTTAAAAACATAAAAATAGAATGCTTCAAGTGTTTAGTACCACTATTCTCTTTGATAAATTTAGAGAAGAAACCACCAAAGTTACTGGATATGTAAACAAAAGAAGTAAAACGTATAACTCAGTATTTCTGTAGACTTTCAACATTTGCCACTCGGAGCTATATAAGATTGTAAGTGGGAGAATTCTCATATTTCAGTGAGTGGTTCTTCAACAAGCTAAGGGACACATACTGTTCTGATTACAGAATTATTGTTCTTCTCTGTCAAAAATATGATGTATTAATTGGTCAAGGAAAATGTAATTTTAAAATTACTTAATTAAAATATCTTACTGTGTTTTGTTTATAGATAGTTCTTAAAGACCCTTATAATATTCAGCATATACATCAATTTTTCCATATTCAATTTTTTCCATTCTGAGAAGAAAAGTTCATTATGAAAGAATAAGCACTTGAGATTGGAGAAAACATTGGGAAAAAAAATACCGGTGAGGGGTGACAGGCTTGGAAATTTGTAAATGAAACTATATGGTAATACAAAGAAATAAACAGATCGGTGTAACAGACTAGAGCCCAGAATTTGATCTTAAGTATATATAGGAATTTACTTATAACAAAAATGGCATATAATTGAGGAAGCTTTGGCTGCAAATAATAGGAACCCTGAACCAAAGTACTTTTAGCAATAAGAAAATTTGTATCACATTATAGGAAGGGCTTCAGATTTGGTTAATTTGGTGACTCAATTATCTCATCCAAGACCAGGTTATTGTGTATCTCTTATATCTCTATGTCTCTACCCTGATATCCTGAATGTTGGCTTCATAATTAGGCTTATAGCAAGATGACTACAACTTCTCAAGAACTACATCCAGATATAATTATCCAAAGGAAAAAAAATGACATAAAGTACTATTGTGGCAAAAATAAGAATTTTTTAGAAGTCTCGGATTACATTTTTTTCATATCTAATTGGCTAGCATTCAGCCAGATGCTCACTCCTACGTCAGTGACAGGGAAGAGAGATGGAATTACTTTGAGTATCCTCCTGCTATAAGAAATTGGAACACAGCCTGGGCAACATAGTGAGACCCCCATCATATAAAAATAAATTAGCTGTGTGTGGTGGTACATGCCTACAGCCCTAGCTACTTGGGAGGCTAAGACGGGAGGATTGCTTGAGCCCAGGAGTTCCAGGCTACAGTGAGTTGATTGCAACCACTGCACTCCAGCCTGTGCAAACAGAGTGAGACCCCATCTCTTTAAAAAAGAAGAAAGAGAAATTGGAACCCCATTTGCCAAAATTATTTTACTCCTAGATGAACTTTTAACGACTTTAATGTAAAAAATAAAACAATAAAAATCTTAGAAGAGGCCAAGCGCAGTGGCTCATGCTTGTAATCCCAGCACTTTGGGAGGCCGAGGTGGGCAGATCACCTGAGGTCAGAAGTTCAAGACCAGCCTGGCCAACATGGTGAAACTTCATCTCTACTAAAAATACAAAATTAGCTGGGTGTGGCGGTACATGCCGGTAATCCCAGCTACCTGGGAGGCTGAGGCAGGAGAATCTCTTAAACCTGGGAGACAGAGGTTGCAGTGAGCCAAGATCATGCCGTTGCACTCTAGCCTGAGCAATAAGAGTGAAACTCCGTCTCAAAAAAAATAAATAAATAAAATTGAAGAATAATCTAGAAAACTAACATGTAGCTTAAGGATTGGGGAGACCTGTAAAAGAACAGAAAGTATATTTGAATACTTGAAAATTTTTTTTCATTTTGTATGGAAAAAAGATTCCATGAATAAAGTTTAAAAGTACTATTGATTGGGAAAAATATTTACAAAGCATACAATATATAACAGGTTAATATACAAAGAGCTCAGTTGGGCACAGTAGTTCACACCTGTATTACCAGCACTTTGGGAGGCTGAGGCTGGAAGATTGCTTGAGCACAGGAGTTTAGACCAGCCTTGGCAATATAGTGAGATCCCATCTCTACAAAAAAATTTAAAATGAGCCTGGCATAGTGGCAGATGCCTGTAGTCCCAGCTACTCAAGAGGCTGAGGTGGGAAGACCACTTGATCTGAGGAAGTTGAGGCTATAGGGAGCCATGATCGTGCCACTGCACTCCAGCCTGGGCAAAAAAAATTAAAAAATTAAAAATTGTCTACCTATCTGTTGATATGGATATGTGTATGTATCTAGAGATAGATAGATAAATAGATAGATAGATAGATAGATAGATAGATAGATAGATAGATAGATAGAGATAGAGACATACACACACATATACCAAGAGCTCTTATAGTTTGAAAAAGAGAGAAAGTTCAATAGAAAAATGAAAAGCATTCCATCAAAAAAGTAGCCAGTGGAGAAAAAAAGAACAAATCCAAAAGTTCAACTATTGTTTTATAATAAAAAGACACTCACCTAAATTTAAGTCAGAGAAATACAAATTAAAGTAAAATAAGATATTACATTTAACTTCTCAGAAGGGAATATAGGAGAAAACAGTACTCTCATTGATCACTGGTAAAAATGTGAATTACAGACTTTATGGAAAGATTTGTTAAATATAGGTACATATTCTTTAACAAAACAGTTCCACTTTGAGGAATTTATCCCATAGGTATAAAAGCACCCAATACACTAATGAAATTTTGCAAAGACTTTTTTTATAATACAGCTTGTATTGGAAAAAAAAATTGAAATTACATGAATACTCATTTCTAAAGGAATGATTGGGTAAGTTATAGGTTAGCCATTTCATGGAATATTATGCAATTATTTAAAAGAATTTATTATATCTAGTTTGGCTGACTCAGTTATTTCACGATGTATTGTTAAGTGAGATGCATAGACCAGTATATAATATGATTCCAATATTTTAAAACATGAGCAATATTTCTCATACATACCTAAATGTATTTGTCAATATTTGATTAGAAAAAGGTATGAAAACATACATACCAGGTTGTTAATACTGGGTAGGGTGTGGAAGAGGGTGTATATTTTTTTTTAAAGTGCTGTGTAGATATCTTAAAAATCAGAGTCCAGGCGCAGTGGCTCACTCCTGTAATCTCAGCACTTTGGGAGGCTGAGGCGGGTGGATCACGAGGTCAGGAGATTGAGATCATCCTGGCCAACATGGTGAAACCCCATCTCTACTGAAAATACAAAAATTATCTGGGCTTAGTGGTATGCTCCTGTAGTCCCAACTACTCAGGAGGCTGGGGCAGGAGAATCGCTTGAACCCAGGAGGTGGAGGTTGTAGTGAGCTGAGATCATGCCACTGCACTCCAGCCTGGTGACAGAGCGAGACTCCATCTCAAAAATAAATAAATAAATAAATAAGTTTTTTTAAGTTAATACCCTAGTTTAAAATGAATTGAGACAAGATGAGAAACACAGAAGTAATATAAATGGTGAATAAATGTTAAGATAGTATTCTTAGCTTGCAAATTAACAAAGAACATGGCATAGATCAGAAGAAATATACACTTCCATTTTTGCAGGTGTGTATGTAATTTCAAACTAACTTTCTGGAAGACAGTCTTTAACAAAAATTTTAGACTGTAAGGGTATCTCTCACAACACTGCTAACAATGACAAAAATTAGCAAAAAGTCTAATAATAGCAAATTTAAAATATTATCATAGTATATTAAATACTAGGTAAGATTATTAAATATTTTAATTATCTAAAAGAATGTATATTGACATGGAAGAGCATTCATATTATATTTATGAAGGTATAAATTCAAGTTACAGAGAAGATAAATAGTATTATCTCATTTTTTACATATATATACATATAAAATTTTCAAAAGGATGAACAGGAAAATATTAACACGTTTTAAAAGCAGTAGGTCCACCCAGCAACAGCAAACTACATTCGTTTCAAGTGCATATGGAACGTTCACCAAAATAGAAGATGTTATGGGCCATAAAACAAATTTTACTAAATGTAAAAGAACTGAGGTCATAGAAGATATATTCTCTTGCCAATGGAATTAAACTAGAAATCAATAACAGAAAGATAATAGGAAAATCTCCAAACACTTGAAAATTAAATCACATACTTCTAAATAATCCATGGATCAAAGAGCAAGTCTCCAAGAAAATTAGAAGATATTTTAAACTGCACGGAAACGTATACAACATATCAAAATTTACAAGAAAGAGAAGGGAAACCATCCCAGAAACAGGGTTTTCAAAAGTTAAGAAAAACAAATATTAGAAGAATTTAACCTGAATTTAGAATTTCCTTTTTAAATTGTTTTGTATATGATTGTCAGATAAGCTGTTTTGACTTAATTGAATGAATAAGTAGTTATCTCAGTCTCACCTTAAGGTTAGAACTAGGAATGGCAAAGCAGACAACATGATGAATCACTAAAGATTTTTTGTTTGCTTTGCTTTATTTAGGAAAAGAACACTAGAACTTATACAATTTAACAAAACAGGTCTTACTACATAGAAAAAGCAAAAATATAAATTGTCATGTTTCTACATATAATGACCTCAGCTACATTTAATACATAACTATCAATAACACTGAACTAACATCTTTTTTTTTTCTTTTAGGGACCCAGAGGTGAAAAGGGCTTTAGAGGTGAAACTGTAAGTTTAACTAAATTTGTGATTATAGTAACCCTGACACTAGGCTATAAGCTCCATGAAAGCAAGGACCCTGTTACAGTTATTCATTATTATGTCTCTGATACTTGTAGAATAAAAATAAAATTGCAGTTCTCGGGAAGTAGAATTAACCGATGTGGTAAAAGAGACTTAGACTCACACAATAATAATGGGAGACTTTAACACCCCACTGTCAATATTAGACAGATCAATGAGACAGAAAATTAACAAGGATATCCAGGACTTGAACTCAGCTCTGGACCAAGCGGACCTAGTAGACATCTGCAGAACTCTCCACCCCAAATCAACAGAATATGCATTCTTCTCAGCACCACATCGCACTTATTCTAAAATTGACCACATAATTGGAAGTGAAACACTCCTCAGCAAATGTAAAAGAACAGAAATCACAACAAACTGTCTCTCAGACAACACTGCAATCAAATTAGAACTCAGGGTTAAGAATCTCACTCAAAACTGCACAACTACATGGAAACAGAACAACCTGCTCCTGAATGACTACTGGGTAAATAATGAAATGAAGGCAGAAATAAAGATGTTCTTTGAAACCAGTGAGAACAAAGACACAACGTACCAGAATCTCTGGGATACATTTAAAGCAGTGTATAGAGGGAAATTTATAGCACTAAATGCCCACAAGAGAAAGCAGGAAAGATCTAAAATTGACACCCTAACATCACAATTAAAAGAACTAGAGAAGCAAGAGCAAACAAATTCAAAAGCTAGCAGAAGACAAGAAATAACTAAGATCAGAGCAGAACTGAAAGAGATAGAGACAAAAAAAACCCTTCAAAAAATCAAAGAATCCAGGAGCTGGTATTTTGAAGTGATCAACAAAATTGATAGACCGCTAGCAAGACTAATAAAGAAGAAAAGAGAGAAGAATCAAATATACGCAATAAAAAATGATAAAGGGTTATCACCAGCGATCCCACAGAAATACAAACCACTATCAGAGAATACTATAAGCACCTCTATGCAGATAAACTAGAAAATCTAAAAGAAATGGGTAAATTCCTGGACACATACACCCTCCCAAGACTAAACCAGGAAGAAGTTGAATCTCTGAATAGACCAATGACAAGCTCTGAAATTGAGGCAATAATTAATAGCCTACCAACCAAAAAAAAGTCCAGGACCAAACATATTCACAGCCGAATTCTAATAGAGGTACAAGGAGGAGCTGGTACCATTTCTTCTGAAACTATTCCGATCAATAGAAAACAAAGAAATCTTCCCTAACTCATTTTATGAGCCCAGCATCATCCTGATACTAAAGCCCGGCAGAGACACAACAAAAAAAGAGAATTTTAGGCAATATCCCTGATGAACATCAATGCAAAAATCCTCAATAAAATACTGGCAAACCAAATCCAGCAGTACATCAAAAAGCTTACCCACCACGATCAAGTCGCCTTCATCCCTGGGATGCAAGGCTCGTTCGACATACGCAAATCAATAAGCATAATCCGTCACATAGACAGAAACAATGACAAAAACCACATGATTATCTCAATAGATGCACAAAAGGCTTTCGACAAAATTCAACAGCCTTTCATGCCAAAACTCTCAATAAACTAGATATCAATGGAACATATCTCAACATAATAAGAGCTATTTATGACAAACCCACAGCCAATATCATACTGAATAGGCAAAAACTGGAAGCATTCCCTTTGAAAACTGCCACAAAACAAGGATACCCTCTCTCACCACTCCTAGTCAACATAGTGTTGGAAGTTCTGGCCAGGGAAATCAGGCAAGAGAAAGAAATAAAGGGTATTCAAATAGGAAGAGAGGAAGTCAAATTGTCTCCGTTAGCAGATGACATGATTATATATTTAGAAAACCCCATCGTCTCAGCCCCAAATCTCCTTAAGCTGATAAGCAACTTCAGCAAAGTCTCAGGATACAAAATCAATGTGCAAAAATCACAAGCACTCCTATACACCAATAACAGACAAACAGAGAGCCAAATCATGAGTGAACTCCCATTCACAATAGCTACTAAGAGAATAAAATACCTAGGAATCCAACTTACAAGGGAAGTGAAGGACCTCTTCAAGGAAAACTACAAACCACTACTCAAGGAAATAAGAGAGGACACAAACAAATGGAAAAACATTCCATGCTCATGAATAGGAAGAATCAATATTGTCAAAATGGTCATACTGCCTAAAGTAATTTATAGATTCAATGCCATCCCCATCAAGCTACCAATGACTTACTTCACAGAATTGGAAAAAACTACTTCAAACTTCGTTTGAAATCAAAAAAGAGCCCACATAGTCAAGACAATCCTGGGCAAAAAGAATAAAGCTGGAGTCATCACACTACCTGACTTCAAACTTTACTACAAGACTATAGTAACCAAAATAGCATGGTACTGTTACCAAAACAGATATATAGACCAATGGAACAGAACGGAGGCCTCAGAAATAACACCACACATCTACCACCATCTGATCTTTGACAAACCTGACACACACAAGCAATGGAGAAAAGATTCCCTATTTAATAAATGGTGTTGGGAAAACTGGCTTGCCATATGCAGAAAACTGGAATTGGACCCCTTCCTTACACCTTATACAAAAATCCACTCAAGATGGATCAAAGACTTAAACATAAGACCTAGGACCATAAAAATCCTAGAAGAAAACCTGGGCAATACCATTCAGGACATAGGCATGGGCAAAGACTTCATCTCTAAAACACCAAAAGCAATGACAACAAAAGCCAAAATTGACAAATGGGATCTAATTAAACTAAAGAGCTTCTGCACAGCAAAAGAAACTATCATCAGAGTGAATAGGCAACCTACAGAATGGTAGAAAATTTTTGCAGTCTATCCATCTGACAAAGGGCTAATATCCAGAATCTACAAAGAACTTAAACAAATTTATAAGAAAAAAGCAAACAACCGCATCAAAAAATGGGCAAAGGATATGAACAGACACTTCTCAAAAGAAGACATTTATGCAGCCAACAGACATATGAAAAAATGCTCATCATCACTGGCCATCAGAGAAATGCAAATCAAAACCACAATGAGATACCATCTCACACCAGTTAGAATGGCGATCATTAAAAAATCAGGCAACAACAGATGCTGGAGAGGTTGTGGAAAAATAGGAATGCTTTTACACTGTTGGTGGGAGTGTAAATTAGTTCAACCATTGTGAGAGACAGTGTGGCGATTCCTCAAGAATCTAGAACTAGAAATACCATTTGACCCAGCAATCCCATTACTGGGCATATACCCAAAGGATTATAAATCATTCTACGATAAAGACACATGCACACGTATGTTTATTGTGGCACTATTCACAATAGCAAAGACCTGGAACCAACCCAAATGTCCATCAGTAATAGACTGGATTAAGAAAATGTGGCACATATACACCATCAAATACTATGCAGCCATAAAAAAGGATGAGTTCATGTCCTTTGCAGGGACATGGATGAAGCTGGAAACCATCATTCTCAGCAAACTATCACAAGATCAGAAAACCAAACACCACATGTTCTCACTCATAATTGGGAGTTGAAAAATGAGAACACATGGACACAGGGAGGGGAACATCACACACCGGGGCCTGTCGGGAGTCAGAGGCTAGGGGAGGGATAACATTAGGAGAAATACCTAATGTAGGTGATGGGTTGATGGGTGCAGCAAACCACCATGGCACCTATATACCTAGGTAACAAACCTGCATGTTCTGCACATGTAACCCAGAACTAAAACCCTATGTGGCAGATTGCAGTGAAATCTGATAAACCCTAAACATGTTTAAGAACCCGCCAATCACTTCTTCCTGGATCACTGTGTGAAATGGATTATTTGCCTTGCCAGGTATCAGGAGATGGGATACGGGTTTTCTTCACTAGTGGCAGAACAAAGGGACTGCGAACTTGCTTTAGGCATATACCCACTATGTCCGGTCAGCACCAAAGAGATCTGCTATGCAGAGGCAAATCATTAGTTGCATATCAGCCAGTCAGAGACAATGATGAGAGGATGGGCAAAAGGTACACAGCACTTTTGTGACCAAAGTAGCTTATACTGGCACTACTTCCCTCATTTCTAGGATGCCAATTCTTCCACGCTAAAGATGTGTTGTAAAAGGGCCACTTCTCCAGCAGAGACCATGCTAAGCTTATTTTTTATTAAGTTTTTTATTGTATAGATTTAACATGATGTTATAGGATACATATAGATAGTAAAAAGGTTATTTATAAGCAAGTAATTTGATTATAAGTAATTTTTTAAGCAAATTAACATATTCATCTCACATGATTACCCATTTTTTTGTTTTTTTTATTGCAAGAGAAGCTAACATCTACTCACTTAGCATGTGATCCATGCCAAATTTATTAAAGCAGCACCATAAACAGAGGACAGACATGGAATAAAATGAGGGAGATTGAAACCAAGTACATAAGGCCCATGAGAATAAACTTAAATATAGCAGTAAAGTCTTGATTAGAAGGTAATGAGATTACATAGTGACAGCTGAGATTTTTTTTTCTCATCTTAGGGTATGCTTGAGACTCAGAATAATTAAGTTGCAGTTATATTAATTAGCTAAAAAAGAGAAATTATGTTATTTCAGATAGCCTAAGAATCACAAAAGGATATTTAAATCGATGTGTTCAATTTGTAGAAATGTGATCCTCACCTTTTCTCAGCAGATTTATTGTAACAGGAAGCAAGAGCATGTGTACACAGTGAAGCTATATTTCCAAGGAAGAGTGAAAGAGGGAAAGGAAAAGCAGAGAGACTTGGAATTAGCCCATGTTCCATATCAGCGTGGCTCTGCATGCCTCCCCAGTATCCTCTCCAAGTACTGTGGCTGGGACAGTTTCCATCAGGATTAGGAAGCCTGCAGTACCTATGGCAATGTCACAAGCATTTCACATGAAAAAAAAATTGAGTGGCTCTGTGATGGATTACAAATGCAATAGATTAGGACTGCCATCTTAGGTTGTAGTGATAGAAATATGGCATGCAGTATAAAGCAGGTAGTGGTACCAGTCATGCTATCCCCAAAGAAAACATGGACAACATTAAAGCACATTCAGAGAAGGGGAAGGATCTGGGGGAACCCATGTCCTCGTAGGACCAGTTGAAATATCTGGGATGGTTAGCCTCTACCAGATTCTGCAGCCTGATTACATCCCTCTCCTTGGTCTTTCTTCTCTCGTCGCACTTCCTGGCTTTTGCACCTGTTATTTCTCTACCATACCCTTTAGGTATGGTAGAGAGCTCCTGCTGATCTTGACATTTTGATTTAATGAACATTTCTCGGGGCAGGCATGCTAATGTTTTGACCCCACCCTACTCCCACCCCTGGACATAATACCTAGCACTCAGGACCTAGTACAATACCTGGCACGTGTTCTTCAGTTTTGTACTTAAATGTCCTCTTATCCTGACTAGCCTGTGTGAATAGCAGTGCCCCCACCTTCCTGAGACGCCTTATGTTCCTTCTACCTGAGTCTCTACCAACTGACATAGTACATGTTTATTTGTTTTTTGTTGTTGTTTATTATATTTTTCCTCACTAGAATGTAGCCTTGAAGACACAGACATTTTATCTGTTGATTTTTGTTTTAATGTGCCCCTCACACCTGGCAGTGCCTCTCTTATAGTTGGCATTCAATAAATATTTAATGAATTATTGGTAAATGAATTAGATAAAATTGAGGTGTTGGAACATAATAGTTGTCTTCAAATATTTGAAAGGGTATCTTATAAAAGAGAGGATAGATACAATATGAGTAACTCTAGAGGATAAAATTTAAAAGACTTATTTATTGAATTGTACTTTTGGTTTCTGTGCTCAGCTCCCTGAGAGAAAGTGAGCTCCATGAAGGCATGAGATATATTAGATACCACCTAGTACCTACCTACCATCGTTGTTACCACCTAGTCCCCAGTCTATTATAGCACCGGACACATAATTAACACAATAAATACTTAGTGACAAAGTTAATAGAATAATGAGGCTAATTTCAGCTCCATGTAATAATGAGCTGTCTAATATAATAATGAAAACTACACAAAAAGATCATTTTGCAAGGTACTAACTACCTTTCACCAAAGCCTACTGACCATCTCCCCAAGTTACTGGACTGGTATTCCTGCACTGAGTAGGGAATTAGAAGAGATACCTATAAAGTTCTTTCCAGATCTGAATATGTGTGATTCTACATAAAAGAAAAATAAATAAGCCCCCCACCACAAAAGAACTAACAAAGCCATAGAACATAAAGAGTTCTTTAGAGATTAATTCCCATCAGCTGTAAATCCTATTCTCAATCCATCTCTCATTCTTCCTCACTGGCATCCTTGTGCAGGTGATCATGATATCCCTCCTGCACTCCTGGTTTCTTGTCATTTCTTCCACTTTTCCCCCACTACAATCTATTCTCTACATGGCAAATAGAGTGATATTATTAAAGAATAAATCAAATTATATCATTCTCCTCTTTAAAAACCTCCCTATGACTTTTTCTTGCACTTAGAATAAAATCTAAGCTTCCTTGCCTTGATTTACAAGGCCCTACATGAACTGGTCCCTGTTTGCCTCTCCAGTGTCCTGATGTATCATTTTCCACCTGCCACCTACACTAACCTCCTTTCTATTTTTAGGAATATGCCTTTTTTTAACCTAGGAAATTCTTTCATATACTCTTCAAATGACTAATTTTATCTCAATATTCAGGTCTCTGCTCAAATTCCATCTTAAAGAAGTCTTCTCAGACCATTCTGTCTCATCATTTCCAGTCATTCTCTTTCACGGCATCTTGTTTTGTTTTCTTCATAATAGCACTCATTGCAATTGTTTCCTGTCCCCTCCACTAGAATGTAAACTTCATGAGAGTAGGGAACTTTGTGTGGTACACAGGTTATCAGTGTCTAGAACAGAACTTGCCATGTAATAGGTAGTAGTTGATAAATGAATAATATGCCCTAAAATTAAAAAGTGAAACACTATTTCCAGTTCTAGCCTGGTAAAGTAGCATTTCCTGAATTAACATGCTTTTTAGAGTTTTTAGTCTGTGGGTTATCATGCTTCTCTTCATAAATAAGGTGCAAACTTCCAGTACCCAAGGAAGATGGGAAATAGGCACAGTGGCATTTTGAGTAGGCAACTGAATATGCTGTTAAAAAAAAAAAAGAATTAACTGGCACATTACAATTATGAGTTTATTCTGTTTTATTGTTGAGTAACTGATAACTGATACTAAATACCTTTTTAATCACTTCTTTTCCTTTGATTCCATTATAATTTAAGGAGCTTTATAAAGTTAATCTTTTAATTCCTGGAGATCATTCTGCAATTATCATAATCCATAAAATGTGCCATTAAACCTTTTCTCCTTTGTTTTATGGAAAAGCTTGGTAACATTTCTTACACTTTCACTGGGAATTTTTCAGTACATTCTACCAGTTTGTTTTCTTTAAGGAGGCAGTTTAAATAATTGACTGGCTAAAGACGCCTAATTGGTTACTGTCTTTCAGAATGTAATACATTCGCGGAGGTCATTCTCAGAAAATGCTAGTAAATGGTGCATTTTTGGAATGGATTTTATTAGCTAAGACCTATTGTATTGAGACAAATAAGAGACTTAAGTCTTTGCACAAAGATCAGAATCACAACAATCTATCAAATTGGTTTATCAATCTTATTTTTTTTTTTTTTTTTTTTTTGAGACGGAGTCCCACTCTGTCGCCCAGGCTGAAGTGCAGTGGCGCAATCTCAGCTCACTGCAAGCTCCACCTCCCGAGTTCAAGCAATTCTCCTGCCTCAGCCTCCCGAGTAGCTGGGACTACAGGCGCCCATCACCACACCCAGCTAATTTTTTGTATTTTTAGTAGAGACGAGGTTTCACTGTGTTAGCCAGGATGGTCTTGATCTCCTGACCTCGTGATCTGCCTGCCTCGGCCTCCCAAAGTTCTGGGATTACAGGCGTGAGCCATCATGCTGGGCCTCAATCTTATTTTAAAATTTTCCATGGAGGAAAATTTATTAAACTATGAATTTATTAAACTGTGCTCTCCTTACCAAGTTTTATACCTAAATATAACCAAAAAAATGACCAAAGCATGATTCAGTGACTTTAAAAAATGCAAATAAGTTTACAGTTCATTATACAACACATGAAAAGTAACTCCTTTATTATAATTTGGGTTTCTTGATTAGAAAACTTCATGTCTTCTGTAATTTAACATTGTAAACTCTAGTATTGATCCCAAGTAGGTCCTTTCCACCACTGAAAGAGCTGATTCTGTATGGCCATTTATGAAAGAGTTATTTTTCTTTCTGTTCTATACTTGCTCCTGGTCTGCCTGCCTATGGACTGTTTTTAAAATGGGTCCCTAGATTCATATGTGTTTTCTTTTTCTTTTTTTTTTTTTTTTTGAGACAGAGTCTTGTTCTGTTGCCCCGGCTGGAGTGCAGTGGCATGATCTCAGCTCACTGCAACCTCCACCTTCTGGTTCAAGTGATTCACGTGCTTCAGCCTCCTGAGTAGCTGGGATTACAGGCGTCCAGCGCCACACCCAGCTAATTTTTTTTCTATTTTTTTTTGTAGAAACGAGATTTCACCATGTTGCCCAGGCCAGTCTTGAACTCCTGGCCTCAGATGATCTGCCCGCCTCAGCCTCCCAAAGTGCTGGGATTAGAGGCATGAGCCACCGCACCCAGCCCTATTTTTATATATATATTCTAAACAGAGCCAGAGTTTTATGGCATCCTAAGGAAACCTAGCAGATAGCATGTAGAATTCTCTACTCTTCCTCTACTTCAAAACTGTTGTGTTACTGGCAAATAAATCCTGAAAGTTTACAAAATTTCCTACTTTCTATGAGACCTGAAACACTTAAAACACAATTGAGTAAATTTTAGAGTAAGTAATGCAAAGAGGGCTGCTGGAAATAATGGGATACAGTTAGTAAAAATTTAACTTAAGTAAAATTTTAACTTATAGCAGAAATGATATCCTAGTGTCAGAGATCAGCAAATGATTTTTTTTTCTTTCTTGACCCTCTTGCTCTGTCACCCAGGCTGGCATGCAGTGGTGCAGCCATGGCTCACTGGAGCCTCGAACTCCTGGGCTCAAGCAATCCTCCCACCTCAGCCTCTCAAATAGCTGGGACTACAGGTGCATGTCATTGCACTTGGCTAATTTATTTATTTATTTATTTATTTATTTAATGATTTTTTTTTTTTTTTTTTTGGTAGAGACAGTGTCTTCCAGTGTTGCCCAGGCTGGCCTCAAACCCTGGCCCCAAGTGATTCTTCTGGCCTCTGCCTCCCAAAGCCCTGGAATTACAGGCATGACCTGAAAATAATTTTGACAAAATGTCACAACTGGAATCATATAACTTACAGCTATAGAAATAATAAAAAAAAACAGAGAACAATCTCAGCATGAATTTTTAGATTAGCTGCTTCATATTTATAATATACTATTTAATGAAATCGTAAAATATTGAAACATCCCATTGACATTTTCTCTAATATTATCTCTAAGTTAATATGTCTTCACAGTTCTTGATTAGCAGTTGTCTTATTTGCCTCCAATTTGAAAGCGAAAAGGATGGTTTCTGCATTAGAAGGAAAAACTAGGATATGGGAAGTAGGTCATAAATATTAACACAGTAAGCATTTAAAGCATATATATGTATGTATTTCTTTTTAAAATTCATAAATAGTATAAATCATTCATTAAAAAATATCAAACTTTTTAAATTCAAGAACACTTACCATTACATTTGTACAGACTTTAAATTTTAAATTCCTAATCTGTATGCTTGTGTACACCTTCTTTATCCAGATATAAAACATGAGGTAGGTCATGCAGAAGCACATGCCTGTGGTGCCAGCTACTCAGGGATGCTAAGGCAGAAGAATTGCTTGAGCCCAGGAGTTCAAAGCCAGCTTGGGTAGCATAGCAAGACTCCTGTCTTTAAAGAAAATTTAAAAATTAAAAAAACACACATCAGGAAGAAAATCGATAAAAGTCTTGAAAATCATAATTCTAAAGTGAACCTTGGAGATTATCCTCACTAGACCTATTATATTACAATTTAGATATCTGAGGTCCAAATGTGCAGCAGTTCACTTAAGACCATATAGCAAATTAAGTTACAAAGACAAAACCAGAGCCCAGATTCCCAATTCCTATGTGATTGTGTTTTTCTGTAAATTATAGTGCCTCTCAGAAAAAGAGGGTTAGGAGGTCTTGGTAAGGAATATGTGTGTGTGTGTGTGTGTGTGTGTGTGTGTGTATGTATCCTCCACCTAGATCAAGAGTAGCCCAGCTATCACCTGCATGACAACTTGAAAAGTTTATGTTCTTATTTGCAGTCACACCCTATGACTTGTGATGCTCACTCATTCCATTCTAATTACATTACTATCTAGTTAATCTTATTTAATATTACTAAATTCTCCTTTCAAACCAATGAATCTCAACCAGGAGCCATTTGTCCCCCTACCACCCTAGGAGACAATTGGGGGAAAAGAATGAGATGTTAGTGGCATCTAGTGGGTAGAAGCTAGGGATGCTGCTAAACATCCTACAATGGAAGCTCTCAGTTTATAAATGAGAAAAGGAAGCTCTGTGCAACTGAGCCAGCCTAAAATAAAGATCATGAAGCTGAATCAAGATTGCATTTCCATAAGGGAAATGACATAAAGGAAATGACATTAGGAAATGAAATAAAAGAATTTACAAAAAGGAAGACTAACATACTCAAGTTTAAGGATATGCACTTACACGTATTTTTAAAGTATACTGATAAAATATGTTACTTTTGGAGGATCATATGTAAATTCTGGGATAAAGTGGAAAGAGAATCTTGTGTTCATAGGCAGTGTTTTTACTATAGCCAAGTAACCACCATAACCATTCAGAGTAATTTAGTTCCCCTTTAGAAAATTAACATAGACGGCCAGGCACAGTGGCTCATGCCTGTAATCCTAGCACTTTGGGAGGCCAACGCAGGTGGATCACTTGAGGCCAGGAGTTTGAGACCAGCCTGGCCAACATGGTGAAACCCCAGGTCTACTAAAAATACAAAAAAATTAGCCAGGAGTGGTGGCGCATGCCTGTAGTCCCAGCTACTCGGAAGGCTGAGGCCGGAGAATCACTTGAACCTGGGAGGCGGAGATTGCAGTGAGCGGAGATCGCACCACTGCACTCCAGCCTGGGAAACAGAGCGAGACTACATCTAAAAAAAAAAAAAAAAGAAAGTAAAAGAAAATTAACAGAGACAATCATAGTGTTGTTATAAACTACTTTACTTATTTAATTTTATTTTTTGGAGGCATAGTCTCACTCTGTCACCCAGGCTGGAGTGCAGTGGCGTGATCTCGGTTCACTCCAACCTCTGCCTCCTGGGTTCAAGCAATTCTCATGCCTCAGCCTCCTGAGTAGCTAGGACTACAGGAGCGCACCACCATACCCGGCTAATTTTTTTGTATTTTAGTAGAGATGGGGTTTCACTGTGTTGCCCAGGCACTCAGGCAATCCGCTGGCCTTGACCTCCCAAAGTACTGGAATTACAGGTGTGAGCCACCGTGCCTGGCCTATAAACAGCTTTATATAGAATAGACAGTGAATCACTTCACCTTAATGGTGTATTAGCTAGAGTAATAAAAAAGAACTAATAAAATGTTATATTGTTGGAATCATATTTTTTTAACTTGGCTACTTTCCCTATTCTATGTGGTTACATTGGGGTTGCCCTGCCCTATCCTGGTGGGTTTGAAGTATTTTGTTTGATCATATTTGTGGTCTGACTTGTTCTGAATAATAAGCTGAAATGAACTTTATAAAATCAGCAGTAGAAATTGTTTCTTATTTTTCTATGATAAATTCCTCTTTTGAAGTCAAAGGTAAGATATGTATTTTGTACTGAACCATCAGTGATATTTTCCAAATGTCAAAAACTTGCTAAGTGGAATGGACTATTGCAACTATTTATTATTTTTACATTGTTGATCCAAAATGGAGAAGCGGACATAACCAATTTCACTTTGAGCTTCTGTATATTTAAAAGGCTATCTCCAATGTGTCATTTCTGTCAGCTACCCTGCAGCTTCTGGGATATATGCATTGGTTGATAATTAAATGAATGGATGATGTTAAAATTAACTAGTATTAACTAGTATTAATTTTAACTAGTATTAACTAGTATTAAAATTAACTGGTATTAATTTTAACATCATTCATTTATTTAATTTTGTACAAGTTTTATACATTCTCTGCTTAAACTTGTAATCATAAACCAGATAAACTGAGACATGTCTAGCAGGCACAGTGTTGGAGTACTCTGATCTTTTCAAGTTACTACGTATTGTTTGTTCTAGCTATCACAGTATATTTAGGATTAACAGCTTTGGCAATACAAGATGCTTAATTCTAAGTCAAGCATGGTGTCAACATTATCCAAAACTTAGCTGAAGATAAGTGTTGCTTTGCCCTCTTTTAACCATAATTGGAGTAGACTCAATATAGTCTTAACATTTAGCTGAACATCTAAGTTACTTTTGAACAGATATACAGGGCCTTTGAGCATTTTTAACAGTAGTTACTATTGCTTCGCTTTGAAAAATGTCAACATAACTTTTGACATTTTGCTATATACCTTTTAACTTTTCTAATTTCTAAATTAATACTAATTAATTTTAACATCATTCATTCATTTAATTATCAATAAAAATGGAGAAGTATTATTTTGGAGAGATTTTCAGGTGAACTCAACAGGAGTTGGTAACCAGTTTACAGGTAGATGAAGGAAATTAAGGTGTCTAAGAACACTGAAGTTTCTATATTTGATGATTAGGTGGATGGTAGTTAGAAATAACAGGAAAAACATCTTTAGACAATACTAACATTTTAAAATGTTACATTTATAATAGTTTATTAAAATGAGTAAATTCAGTTTCTAATAATATCAATAAACAGGAAAATAAATATCCAGCTTGTTTATGAATATGGATGATTGCTAAGTACCACAGCATATAACTTTAGAATACTAAAACAATTTTAAATTGTATGATTTGCCTGGCATGAAAGGCGATGACAGAGGTTGAATATTAGTTCTCTCGCTTATACCCAACCAAAAGTATAATATATATGTCTTGTGTTTTTCTCCATTTCTTCCAGGGTCCTCAAGGACCAAGAGGTCAACCAGGGCCTCCAGTGAGTTGGTTTTCATTTATATCTGTTTACCATTGATGCTTATATGTTTGCCTGGTTTAAGATGTCTACTAAATAAATGTATATTTTTTTTAATTTGCTGTGTTCTAGGGTCCACCTGGAGCACCAGGCCCAAGAGTAAGTTTGCTTGGTTTGATTTTGTTTTGTTTTATCTTAGTATGTCATATTAACTTTTTAAATCTTCTGTTAATTCTCTATTAAAAGGTGTCCCTTTTGCATACCTCTGTTCTTTTTTGCTAACCTGATACAGGGCTGGCCCAGCTACACAAACATGAAATCCAAGCCTCAGATTTCTTATTTATAAAATGGAGATGGTATCTCCTGCTTTCTTGGGTGGTTTCAAGTGTTGAGTAAGAAGTAAAGCACGCAGCACATTGTATAATACATAATAAGTACTTGAAAAACTAATTATCTACATTTCTTCCTAATTCTACATCTTCACTCTCCTTTTTTAAATGTTCTCTTTTTGCCAGCCAGGATTATCCACTTCTTTGATTTACGTGAATCTTTCTCAGTTGCTGGTAACTCTGGAAGCCATCAGACTTCTCTTATGTTTGCTTATTATCTAATTACTATAATCCAAAACTTGCTACCCTTATCTCTGAGGCAATGTTTATGTTGCTTCTGCTATTCTCATGCCCTCTGATATTCTAAGCTTGATTTTCCTTATGCTTTGTATCCACTCTCATATTCTGCAGTCTTTTTGTCTTCCTGCTCCCTGTGAAAGGTCTGTCTCCATCTGCAACCTCACCCACACCCCACTCCTCCAGCCTCCTGGTCAAATGCAGTGGTCCTTGGTCACATTTTCTGCCTAACGCGGATCTATTGTTGGCTACACCATCCCAAACAATGGTCAGTCCTATGCCATTTAAGCCTTCTTATTTCACATGCTGCTCTGATGTCATTTAGATCTCTGCTAGTTCTAGGTGGTGGTTTCCTGTGGTCTACTCTCAGCAGATCAGGAACTCTTCATTTCCCTCAGCTTTTCATTGGGGCAAGGAATAACTTCCAAGCAAAGTGCCACAAGGAAGACTATCCCCTTGAAAACAAGAGACCCATTTATCTGTGATTTTAAAAAATCACTTCCCCTTTCTGGCCTTCTGACTAACGTGGAGGGAAACTCTCCCTGTGTGAACATCAATAAGAATGTCTTTCAGCCGGGCATGGTGGCTTGTACCTGTAATCCCAGCACTTTGGGAGGCCGAAGTGGGTGTATTACCTGAGGTCAGGAGTTTGAGACCAGCCTGGCCAACATGGCAAAACCCCAGGCATGGGGCATATGCCTGTAATCCCAGCTACTCAGGAGGCTGAGGCAGGAGAATCACCTGAGCCCGGGAGGCAGAGGTTGCAGTGAGCCAAGATCATGCCACTGCACTCCAGCCTGGCAGAGCAAGACTCTGTCTCAAAAAAAAAAAAACAATGTCTTCTCCAAGTCTTCAAATCACTTTCCACTTGTTTATTCTTCCTTTCCTCCTGGATCCCCACAATACATGGATTACAAGTACCCTCATTAATTGCCTTCCCAAATTATAATGACTTTGATATATCATAGCTCCCTTCTCAAGAAAGAACAAGTTCAAGTTCTAAAGGATCATACGTCATTGGCAAATTAAAGAAATGTTTAGTGAAAATTTTCACATTTAAGTGCCAAACTGTGTGACACATATCCCTGTCTCACTTGGAAAATATATGTGTTCCTACACAGCCAAAATAGAGTAAGACTGAGAGGTTTTTGCTCAGAGCAAAATGTGGATTAAAATATGCATATACTTTGAGAAATTAATCAGGAAGATTAAGTAAGAAAATACATGTGTTGAATACATTATAACTACTCAATAAATGCTAGTTTCTTTGTTTCCTTCTTTTCTCCCTTTTCCTCCTTTCTGTATTCTTTCTTGGCTAATATGAAAACAGATTTCCATATATAGTGCTGTTTTTCTGGAACTTGCAGAGTCCGTTGTAGGAAAATAACATTGAGGATAAGATTTCTAGAGCAGACGTCTAAATGACAATAAGACACCTACACGTTCTTTCTAAAGTCAGCCTCCATGAAACTTTTCTTAATTCCATTCCCTCATCACACTACAAGATAGAACTTATCACTTCCCCTTCTTTGTTCATACTCATTTATTTTCATGTTTGTCTTTTCTATTATATTGTGAACCCTCTGAAGATAGAGACTACTTTTTAAATTTTCCTTCCATTTAAGCTCTTAATAAATGTTGAGTGCATGCTTGCATGAATACAAAAAAGGCAACATCTCAGGAAATTTTAGTGGGAATCTTCTAAACTAGATTTCACTTGGAGAGAAACAATGTCTATAAAAGAACAGACTCATAGAACTAGAGGTCCTCTCAGTAATTATTAAGCAGTTATTTCAAACTTTGAGTTGGGATTCATTGGTCAGCGGATCATAAGACCAATTTAGTGAGTCTCATTCAGGATTATTTTTAGAGCAAATGAAATAGAATAGAAAAAAAATTTGGGGAGGGACTGCTTAATAGATATGGAGTTTCTTTTTGGGTGATAAAAATGCTCTGAAATTCGACCATGGTAGTGGTTGAACAACGTTGTGAATCTACTAAAGACAACTGAATTGTATAATTTTAAATGACTAAAATAGTGAATTTTATGTTATATAAATTTTACCTCAATTTAAAAAAAATCAGTACATCATTATCAGTAAGAATAAATATGGTTTTACAGAACTTTTTAAGGTTAAATATATGTATGTTTGTGTGAATTTTGTCATGATGTAAAAATGTATTTCTTACTGTGGGTCAAGATAAGTATGAAAACTTCTAATCCAGTCCATCCACATCTTTATAAGACCTATGAAACTAAAGTAACTTGCTCAGTTCTCTAAAGTGGAATAGCTAAAAGGAAATGTTTCAGGAAAAGGAATATGTATTGATGGTGAATTTGAATGTGAGGATAGGGTAATGACCAGACCTCAGTGTGAATGGTAAGGTATTTAGAAATGAACACAGAAGTATACCATATGATATCAAAGTTAACCAGAAATGATTAGTAGAATAAAGGGAAGAACAGGGTGTCTATATGTGTCTGTGTTTGGTGTATATGATGGAAATAACAATCGTTAAAAATCATTAAATGAGAGAAAGAATTCCCAACTGATGTATTCCAATTAATGGGTCAACTGTAGAACCTGGATTGGTGAATTAAGAAGTGGCAGCTGCTATTATATTCTGGTTCCCTAGAATCAGCAAAAACTTCCGTCGTAAAGAGGGTGTGACCTGAAATGAGTTCCTACTTGGTCAGCATTTTCACCATCCAGTGATCTTGAAACTTCAGACATATGAAAAAATAACACTTCTCTTCAAAATACTGAAGTGCCTAGACTAGACCTGCTCTTCACTCGAATGATTTGGAGAGAATTATGAAGATTACATTCTCCCAAAGTATAATGAATCCTGCTGTCTAATTCCCCTCATTATTTCACACTCACTAGTCACAACATATAATCAATCTTTATTCTCTGTTTTCTGTTTTACATGGATGTTTTTGTAAATATTGAGTGATTTTGATGTAAGAATATGTTCTTTCTAACTAGAGTGCCTGGAAGAAGTTATTTTTCCTTTTTTGATCCCCTCACTGCACCTAATGAGAGATTTATACTTCGATGTAGGCACTTAGATGTGACTGAATGACTTCCCAGGCAAATCCTCTTAATACAATTTCTCTGACCCTGCTTTTCTTAAAGTCTGCCTGTAGGGAAAAAGTCAATAAATTCAACAAATTGATTGACTGCTATGTGCCAGTCATGAGCTAGGCTTTGTGAATACCTTGGAGATTCTAGGAATATGGAGATTGTCAAGAAAATTTTTGAGTGGCCAAGTGTTATGAAATTTCTTTTCTTTGTAATACCTGTTGGGAAAAAAATGCCTTTTTATTGAGTTGTCGCCTGCACTGATGGTGTTTAAAATTGCTGGTACCTTAGCATGACTAAAGCATCAAACTCTACACTACTAATCTACTAATAGTCATTGTATTATTTACTGCCACACACAGAAAATCATAGTGATGCCAATTAAGAATATCCTGTGATTTATTCATCTTGCCCTCTGTTGGTGAGCATTTTTTTTTCAGTTTTTTTAATTACACATAGTACAAATGTCCTGTCCATATACATATCATTTTGTAGAATATCTAGGGGACAAATTGCCAGAAGTAGGATAGTTTGGTCTAAGGGATAATGAGTATATTTACTTGTTATTTTTAATGTTGGCAAGATATACATAACAAAATTTTGCCGTTTTAACTGTTTTTAAATGTAGAGTTCAGTGGTATTAAGTACATTCACATTGTTGTGCAACCATTATTATCCATGCCTAGAACTTTTTTTGTCTTCCAAAACTGAAACTCTGTACCCATTAAGTAATAATTCTCAATTCCTCCCTTTCCCCAGCCTCAGCAACCACCGTTCTACTTTCTGTCTCTATGAATTTGACTACTCTAGGTACTTCATATAAGTTAAGTCATACAATATTTGTCTTTTTGTGACTGGCTTATTTCACTTAACGTAATATCTTCAGGGTTCATCTCTGTTGTAAGCGTATATTAGAATTTTATTTCTTTTCAAAGCTGAATAATAGTCCATTTAATACATATACCAGATTTTGTTTATGCAAATTGACACTTATGTTGCTTCTACCTTTTGGCTATTGTGAATAATGCTGCTATAAACATTGCTGTACAAATATCTGTTGGAGTCTTCACTTTCAATTCATTTGGGTATATACCTAGAAATGAAACTGTTGTATCATGCAGTAATTCTATGTCTAATTTTTGAGAAACTGCCGTACTGTTTTCCATAGCTGCCGCACACTTTACATTACCACCAGCAGTGCACAAGGTTCCAGTTTCTCCACATCCTCACTAACACTTGTTATTTTCTGGTTTATTTTTTCTATAACAGCCATCCTAATGGTTGTGAAGCGGTATCTCATTGTGGTTTTCACATGCATTTTCCTAACAATTTGTGGTGTTGAGCATATTTTCATGTGTTTATTAGACATTTGTATTTTTTTTTTTTTTGAGACAGACTCTTGCTGTGTTGCCTGAGCTGGAGTGCAGTGGTGCGATCTCGGCTCACTGCAACCTCTGCCTCCCAGATTCAAGTGATTCTCCTGCCTCAGCCTCCCTAGTAGCTGGGATTACAGGTGCCCTCCACCACGCCTGGCTAATTTTGTATTTTTAGTAGAGCTGGGGTTTCACCATGTTGGCCAGGCTGGTCTCGAACTCCCGAACTCAAGTGATCTGCCCACCTCGGCCTCCCAAAGTACTGGGATTACAGGCGTGAGCCACTGTGCCCAGCCTCTTCTTTAGAGAAATGTCTATTCAAGTTCTTTGCCCATTTTTTGAATTGGGTTGCTTTTTTTTTTTGGTTTTTAGTAAGTTGTAGAAGCTCTTTAAATATTCTAGATATTAATCCTTTACCAGAAAGACAATTTGCAGTTATTTTTTTCCATCCCTTGAGTTGCCTTTTCACTCTCTTTATAGTGTCCTTTGATGCACAGAAGTTTTTTTTTTCTGATATAGTCTAATTTATCTACTTTCTTCTCTTGTTGATGGTGCTCTTGGTATCATTCCAAGAAATCATTGCAAAATCAAATGTTATCAAGCTTTTCCTATTTGCTTCTAATAATTTTATAGTTTTACCTCTTATGTTCAAGTCTTTGATTCATTTTGAGTTCATGGTATAACTCATGATGTAAGTTTTTTTGTACTTGATGTAAGTTAAGGGTCTAACTTCATTCTATCCCATGTGGATATTTCATTTTTCCAGCACTGTTTGTTGAAAAGACCGTCCTTTCTTCATTGAATGGTCTTAGCACTCTTGTTGAAAATAATTTGATCATAAATGAGAAGGTTTATTTCTGGACTCTATTATATTTCATTGGTCTTTATGTCTGTCTTTATGATGGTACCAACTGTTTTGATTACAGCAGCTTTATAATAAGTTTTGAAATCAGGAAACATGATGCCTCTAACAACTTCTTTTTTCAAAATTATTTTGGCTACTTGGGGTCTATACTATATGTTATATTTACTATATTGTAACTTCTACTACTGCTCTTTATTTCTTCAGGTGGATTCAAGTTTCTGCCTAGTATTCTTTACTTTAGGCCTGAATGACTCCCTATAATATTTTTCTAGGGAAGGTATGTTAGTGATAAATTGTCTCAGTTTTTATTTAACTGGGAATATATTAATATTTCCTTCATTTTTAAAGGAGAATTTTACTGGAAATAGAATTCTTGGCTGACAGTCTTTTCTTTTGCACCCTGAATATATTAGCCTACTGCCTGCTCACCTTTATGGTTTTTTATGGGAAATTAGCTGTTAATCTGGTTGGAGATCTCTTGGACATGATGAGCTTCCTCTCTGCTTTCAGAATTCTCTCTTTGTCTACAGCATTAGATAGTTTGATTATGATGTGTCTGGGAAAGTTTGTGGAACTTCTTGGATGTGTAGGTTAATATTTTTGCATCAGATTTGTGATGTTTTCAGCCATTATCTCTTTATATATTCTTTGTGCCCCCTTTTCTCTCTCCTTCCCTTCTGAGACTCTCATCATGCATGTGTTGGTAAGCTTGACAGTGTCCTACAGATCTCTTAAGTCTCGTTCACTTTTCTTCATTATTTTTTCCCACTCCTCAAACAGGATAATCTGAATAAACCTGTCTTCAAGTTAACTGGTGCTTACTTCTGCCTATGGAAATCTACTGTAGAGCCTATCTAGTAAATTTTTATTTCAGCTATTGTACTTTTTAACTTCAAAATTTCTATTTGGTTCTTTTTTCTATAATTTATGTGCTTTTATTATATTCTCTACTTAGTAAGACATCTTTCTCATACTGTCCTTTAGTTCTAAAGACATGGTTTTATTTCATTTTTTAACTTGCCTAAGAGAGAATTCTGAAAGGCTGTTATTCCACCACTTTTGCTGTCTCCTAGATTTCTTATCTTCTTTAAATATCTTTTTAATATTTCGTATGATGAAATGGAAGAACATATAAAGTACATATAGTGCACACTGTAGTGATTGCTTCAAAAGCACTGTGCAGCTATTTGAGTTGCAAACTCAACTAGCCAGTTTTATCATAGAGTACCATTTTTTATTGACAGACTACCAGCATTATTAAGACATGAGTAGTTCACAGATATTTTCTTGAAAATGAATGAAGTTAGCCTGCCATTTCAAGGAAAACAACTGACAGAATTTGATGCCAGTGATAAATTTCAAGCTTTCAAGCAAAAATAAAAATTAGGGAAAACATGTATTTATCACTGAGAATTTGACAGATTCCCAGTACTTATGTTTTCCTGATAAGTAACATTATGTTTTCCTGATGATGTTAACAAATGTAATTTTTGACATTAAGGAATGAGCTGTATCTGTGTTTGGAAGACCTGCATAATTCCATAAATCAGTATTTTCAGAATGATCAATATATTATGTTAATAAAATCATGTATAAGCAAAAGACCTATGAAAGTATAAAACAGACCAATAGATTTTAGTATAAAAGTACAAAACGTTCATTGAGGTGGGTTCAGTTTTCCCACAGAAACTAACCTTTAAGAAACTACCACTTATCAAGTTTTGGTATAAGGTATAATATGAAAGAAGAAAATCCATAATTATTTGAAAAACATGACTTAAATACTTTTCTTTTTTCCTACTACATATCTCTATTAGGCTAGATTTTCTTCACAACCAATTGAATACAAAAACAAATATGAGAATTTAGCTGTAATCTATTAATCCAGACATTACAGAAATGCTCAAAAGTGTAAATCCGGGTCACCCTTCTCATTGATGTTTTTGTTTTGGAAAATATAGTTAATTTTTATAAAAATATTTATATTAACATATAATGGGTTTGTTGATATTTTAAAGCAATTGACACATGAATAGTTTTAAAATTTATTTTGGTTTCTACTATAGTCAATATCAAAAGTTGGCCGGGCACGGTGGCTCATACCTGTAATCCCAGGACTTTGGGAGGCCAAGGCGGGTGGATCACCTGAGGTCAGGAGTTTGAGACCAGCCTGGCCAACATGGTGAAACTCCATCTCTACCAAAAATACAAAAATTAGCTGGATGTGTTGTCACAAGCCTGTAGTCACAGCTACTTGGGAGGCTGAGAGGCAGGAGAATCGCTTGAACCTGGGAAGTGGAGGTTGCAGTGAGCCAAGATCGCACCACTGCACTTCAGCCTGGGTGACAGAGCGAGACTCTGTCTCAGATTAAAAAAAAAAAAAAAAAAAAGTTATAATTCACATAAACAAAAAATTTGTAAGGCCTCTAATAATAAAGGAATCCTTTATTAAAAGTGCAAAAGGATTCTGATTCTGAAGAGTTTGAGAACCACTATGCTAGGTTTTCTAATTAAAACCCTTAATCACCAGCAGGGGACCAAGTGAACAACATAAAGGTGGCTATGGTTTAGTACTTAATTCAGTTTCCCATATTTAGTGCCAATATTTGTGTATGACCCATATCCAAAATCTGCTCATTCACACAAGCAGGATGGTCATAATTATTTAATCTGCAGAGAATATTTTAGGTTTACCCTCTTTGCTACTTGAATAGTCCATGCTCCTTCTGTCTCATGGCCTTTGTGCCAGGTTGCTGCTTCTGCCTGGAAAGCTCTCCTACCCCTTCTCCTAACAATTCTTATTTATTCTTTGGATATCAGTTCAAATTTTACTACCTCAGGGAAGCCTTCCCTGACCTATTCCTTCCAGCCTCTTACATTTTCCAGATTTTATTAATTTCTCTAATTTCTCTCATAGTTTCGTGCACTTTTCTTTCATAGCATGTATCTCAATTGGTAATTAGGATTTTTGAGATGATTTAATTATTGCCTATCTCCTCTCTAAATTTAAGTTCCATAAGGGCAAGTTTCTTTTTTGTTTACCATTTTATCCTCAATATATATCACAGTGTTTGGCAGTATATATATGCAGAATGAGTCAATTATTTTCCAATATGAAAAACACATGCTGAAGCAAGGGAGAGTATATTTTATTGATTATTCCATCATTTTAAATAGTTTTTCAAACTACCAACCATGAGCTATGAGAGATCTGTTGAATACAGTTTCTATTATGCAGCTTTCAAGTAAAAAGATGTCTTCGCAGTACAATGACTGAAAGAAATTAAATTGCTTGTTTCACTTACACAGATGCCATTTCCCAGAACCTTCTCCCAACTCATGCTTCATTGTTCTAAGATAATTTTTTTAAAAGAATTACAAAAAAAAAGACTTTTACTAACGGTTATGCTCAGTCTTTTTCTAAAAATATATTTTATTAAATGCAAGAGGAGATTGATTTCATTCTGTATTATTTCTTTTGGGACTCATGGTACATTTTCCAACTTCAGAAATTATTTTTAAAACCACAGAAGTATCACATTAAATTAATGTGGTGACTACCTCAGGACAGTAGTATTTTATTCTATTCCTTCCAAGAATGTAACTGTTAAAAATTACTACAGTTATTTATTCTTCACTTTACAATTTATTAACTGAGAGGATCATATTTTATTCTCTTCCATTTGAGGAACTTTGTGTGTGTGTTTTCAGGCAACAGAAACAGTTTTTCATCTGAGGACTCTAGACTCTGGTCCTATTTTAATTAGGAGACCTTTGAGATTTGGATGAAGGTGGCATATTGTCCTTTCAGATAGCCAGGCAATATTTGCAAAATCTGTCTAACCATAAGAGTTACAGAACCCCTTCAGATAATAAGTCTGGTATACTTTAACAGCAGTGCTTTCAGAATTTACAGCCTTAATTTAGGGCACTCAGTGTTGATCTTATTGCTAATCTCAAATGGTTTTGTTTTACACAGAAGCAAATGGATATCAATGCTGCTATTCAAGCCTTGATTGAATCAAATACTGCCCTACAGATGGAGGTAACATATCTGGTTTTATTTATATTGGCACTGTCTCTCAATATACCAATTAAACAGAGAAAATTTTTGGAGGCCAAAATGTGACATTATCTCAAAGATTGTATTTAAAACATATTGAAAATGTGAAACCATTCTCAAGAACAAAGTAAGTGATTTTGGTATAATTAAACAGAAATACATGCGTAGGATGTTTTGTAAGGAAAACATTTAAATAAAAAATGTAGTACTGTTATTTGTAAGGAATTTGGTACTATCCAAGAAAGTAGTTAAATGAGGTTAGCCATGTTTCTTAAAATGAGATATATATATTATCACTACTCTTTTATTTTATTTAAACTCTAATGATTCAATGTGTAATTTAAAAAAACATAATACGGTAGACATAGCAATTCTTATGTTAGCTTGAAAACTAAACTTGCAAATGTGAATTTAACCTCTTTAAAAGATTAAGGTTATTAAAGCATACACATATGCCTATGCTTAAATATAAACTGTTCTTTACATTCTACTCCCAACTTACTACATATAATGGAAACACATTCTTCTCCTGCCTTGGCCCATGTTGGTCCTCAGGAGTTTTTTGCTTATATAATTCTTATGATGACTTGGCAGAGCTACCAGAATACTGAAGTGACTTTAATTGACCACAGTGAGGAGATATTCAAAACCCTGAACTACCTTAGCAATTTATTGCACAGCATCAAGAATCCTCTTGGCACACGAGATAACCCAGCACGAATCTGCAAAGATTTACTTAACTGTGAACAAAAAGTATCAGATGGTAAGTTCTTGGTTACCTCAAACTCTGATATCGAATTTCATTTCATCATTTCAGTGTGTTTGAGATTTGTAATGTGTTCACTCCAAATCATAGTTAGTTTGATAAAATCCTGGCAGAAGCCATTTTAATGTCATCAAGAATAAAATTCTCTATGAGGGAGACATGCTTCTGATGTCATCCACCCCTAGCTATATCATTTGCTTGCATTTTGTACTTGGAATACAGCATATTCATATAAAAAATTAAGATAGGTAGGCCTGACGTTTGCATTAACAGACAGTAGCATTCATCAGAACTTGGTAAGTCAGGACTACCAAAGTTAACAACATAAATAAATATATTATAGAATCTCCTTACCGTACTCCCTAAAAGTCTGGGTTTTTTTTTTAATACAAAATGGAATTTAAATGTCCCCTTCTGGAATTGATGACCATGAAGATGGGAGCGGTTTGTCATTCTTGGAAGTGTCTAATCTCAACACAGATGCCCCAATTTCATTAGCCAGAGGTGCAAAAATGAATTTAGATTAGAACAATCAAGGAAATTGTTTTAAATCTTTTAAATCAAGAGGAGTAAGTCATCAGTTAAACAGGGGAAACCTTGTCTGCTACAAACTCTAGTTTTAACACAATGGCATATTTGAAAAAAAAATGTATGATTTGAAAAGTGCTGATGTGAAAAATGCTGATTTGAAAAAGCTATGTTATGTTATTCTGTGGTCATTTTAATTTTGTTTGTACATACACATCTCACATACATGCACTCACACACACACAAACACGCACATACACACATGGCCAAAACATCTGCTTCCGTTCTAGAACTTCAATGAAAACATTCATTTTGTTTACATTAATAAAACACTTAACTTCTAAAGATATTTTCTGCCCTAGATTAATATAAAAACTAAAATAATACTTACAATTGTAGTTGCCTATAATAATTCTCAGCTTGATTCTTTCCCACATTTGAGGGCATAAAAATGTAATTCTGTAGAATTGAAAGGATTCTTACAAAGATGTTGTAAGACATACAAAATTAGTATGAAATGTAATTCAAAGTCTACCTTCCTCATAAGAGAAATAGCTACATGGTGTGGATTGTGCAGTGTTCAAAATATCTTTACGCCCCCCAAATACTTTCATCACTAGGATATCATAAGTGCTATAAGGAAAAACAAAACTGCAGAGAAGGGAGATTTGATAGGAAGTGGAGCACAAGATACAATTTTTAAATAGAATGATCAGATAAGGCATCTATGAGAATGTGACACTTGGGTAATATCAGAAGGAGGTAAGAGAGCAAGCCACAAGAAATCTAGAGAAAGAGCTTTCCAGGCACAAAGAATAAATGCAAAAGCCCTGAGTCTTTGAGTATAGCTAGCATGTTTTAGAATTAGCAAGAAAGCCAGTATGAATGGAAGAGAGTGCATATGGGGGAGAATGATAGGAAATTAAATTAGAAAGATATCAAAAAGTCAGATTATACAAGACCCTCTAGACTACTCAGAAGTCTCTAGCTTGTACTCTTAATAAGATGGGAAGCCACTGGAAATTGCTGAGCAAAGAAGTGACATAATTTGGCTCAGATTTTTAAAATATTACTCTAGCTAATATGTTGCAAATACAATGAGGAAGACAGGGGTAGAGGTAGGGAAACCACTGAGAAGGATATTGACATAATCCAGGAGAGATGATGGTTGGTTGGACTAGAGTTGGTTGCAGGGGGAGTGGTAAAAAATGGTTAGATTCTTGAATATGCTTTATGCTTAGCGTTCCATTATTGGAACGCTAAGCATGTGGGAGTTATTTATTTCCTACTGCTTAAGGTCATCACCAAGGTCTGATTGCAAAAATTCAAAAAAAATACGACCTCAGGAATAAATGGGTTAAGGTAGAGCCAGCAGTTTTTGTTGATAGATTGGATGTGGGCTATGAGAGAACTAGAATGGTAAAGGATGACTCTAAGGGTTTTTTTTTTTTTCTATAAAAGTGTGGGATGTTGTTAACAGGAGACGCAATTTTGGAGAAAAGATCAGGAGTAAAATTTTGGATATATTTACTTTGAGATGTCTCTTAGACATTCAAGTAAGAATGTCAAGTAGGTAGTTGACTACTCAAGTTCAAGGTCAAGAAGGAGATCCTAAGTAAGGGTAAAAATTATGAAATCATTTACATTTAATTGGTATTTAATGCCTTGAGACTGCTTAAGACTACATAGATAGTAAGTAAAGGAAGAAATGAGGTCTAGGCCGGGCGCAGTGGCTCATGCCCGTAATCCCAGCACTTTGGGAGGCCGAGGTGGGCAGATCATGAGGTCAAGAGATTGAGACCATCCTGGCTAACACGGTGAAACCCCATCTCTACTAAAAATACAGAAAAATTAGCCGGGTGTGGTGGCACGCACCTGTAGTCCCAGCTACTCAGGAGGCTAAGGCAGGAGAATCACTTGACCCAGGAGGCCGAGATTGCAGTGAGCTGAGATCACACCACTATACTCCAGCCTGGCCACAGAGTGAGACTCCGTCTCAAAAAAAAAAAGAAAAAAGAAATGAGGTCTAAAAACTGGATCCTAGGGTTCTCTAATGTTTAAAGATCAGGAAGGTGAGGGCAAACTAGCAAACAAAACTAAGAAGCAGCTATCACTGAGATAAGAGGAAAACTGGATGTGGTGTCCTGAAAAATCAAGAAAAGAAAATGTTTGCCAGAGGAGGAGGGAGGGAAGGGATTAACTGGGTCCATGTTAAGTAAAGCAAAGACTGAGAAAGACTACTGAATTTAGCAATGCAGACATCACTGGGGACCTTCATCAAGAGCAGTTTAGAGGAATGGTAGTAGTTGAAACCTTATCAGATTTTAAGAGAAAAGGATAATGCTAGGAACTTTTCGTTCCCAGTAACGAAGCACGTAATTCATATTACCTAGCTAAATTAATTTTTTAAGTTAAAAGTATAAAATAAATAACAAACAGCAATGAACTTTCAAGCTGAGACTTTAAAGGAGATAGCAGAAAGTGAACCCAACATTTGGAGCTACTTTTGCCCCCGGTATGTTGAGAAGCTTGGTGGCTTCAGGAGGTAGGGGTCAAAAGTTAGAATCTGTAGTCCACCAAAGGTGAGGACTTAGGCTTTCAAAGGCCTGCATTCTGGTAGTAAGGATAAACTGGAAGAAAACGAACATTCATACAGACTGTAGCTTTGCTTCACATCATCTGGATAGCTCAGAAAATCCGAAACTTTGAACTTGTATTAAAATGGTTCCAAACTGCTGGAACCCCCACATACTGTCAGAAACAAACAAAAATCTTCTATAAAAGATAACATTATCCTAGAACTCAAACTATTTCCACAAATAATTTCAAAAATGCAGTGCCCAGCACACAATCAACGACAACCAAACGCACAAGTTGACACAACACCATGAATGAGAACTAGTAGAAACAGCAGACAACGAAAGCAGACTCAAAAGAGAGAAGAAAAGAAGTAGAATTTAAATCTGCAAGTATAATGAACAAGAAAGTCTTCTTTCTTTCTTTTCTTTTCTTTTTTTTTTTTTTTTTTTGAGGCAGAGTTTCACCCCTGTGCCTAGGCTAGAGTGCAGTGGCTCGATCTCGGCTCACTGCAACCTCCGCCTTCCAGGTTCAAGCAATTCTCCTGCCTCAGCCTCCCAAGTAGCTGGGATTACAGGCGCCCGCCACCATGCCCAGCTAATTTTTTTTTTTTTTTTTTTTTTGTATTTTTAGAAGAGACAGGGTTTCACTGTCTCGGCCAGGCTGGTCTCAAACTGCTGACCACGTGATCTGCCCGCCTCAGCCTCCCAAAGTGCTGGGATTACAGGCATGAGCCACCGTGCCCAGCCTTAAGATAAGTCTTCTATAGGAACACAGTTTATTCACTATAATAAGAGAGAAGGCAGGCCAGGTGCAATGGCTCACGCCTGTAATCCCAGCACTTTGGGAGACCGAGGTGGACAGATCACTTCAGGCCAACATTTTTTTCAGATCAGTTTCAGACCAGCCAGGCCAACATGGTGAAACTTCATCTCTACTAAAAATACAAAAATTAGCCAGCCATGATGGAATGTGCCTGTGGTCCCAGCTACCCAGGAGGCTAAGGTGGGAGGATCTCCTGAGCCTGCAGGGGGTGGAGGTTGCAGTGAGCCAAGATCATGCCACTGCACTCCAGCCTGGGCAACAGAGCGAGAGAGAAATTCCTATTTCAAAAAGAGAGAGAGAGAAGGTAGAATATATGTGTACAAGCACGGACATGTGGGTAGATATGATAGTGGCAGTTTATATAAGTTACATAAATTTTCTTCAGATTCCTTCAGTTGTCTCATTGAAATTGGAAGGTTATCAGTTGAGGATAAGAACGAATGAATAGTTGTAAGATAGTTAACTATCTTAGTGATAGAGGGAATAAACTCTGGAAACACCATATTACTGTATAGCAGCTTTACAGACACATTTGAATTTGAAGGATGCCCATCACAACAGTTGTGTTTTTCTCCTACCACTTTTTTCTGTGCAGGTATAGGCACAGGTTAGGGAGCAACTTATGTAGGATTGGGGATTTATAAGACAAGTAGAGTGAAATGAGGCAGGGCAAGGGTGTAAGGAAGTTTATAAGGACATTACTATAGTAAAGGACTGTGGATTTTTAAGCTGGGTAAGAAGGGGCAATGAAAAAGTGATAGTAGGTCCTGATGAAAGTGAAGAATTATTGGAGTTAGGACACTAGAGGGAGTGAACTGGAAAGGGAAGAGAAATGAAATTATGGAGGAGATGCAGTTGTTGGTAATAACAAAAGCTAGGATATGGCCTTGAAAGTTAATGGTTAAAGTAAGGTACGAGGGTAGGGGGAGGGTACAAGATCATTGGTGGAAAAGTAAGAGGGTTGGGGAGGATACAGTTCAAGGAACTGAAGGCCAACATGTTGAAAGCATCATTTATGTGGCTTTAAAATCACCAAGAATTAGGTCATAAGTAGATTTTCTGAAAGCGATAAAAAGCTAAAATTGTCATAGAAAAATAGTAAATGATTACACCAGGAGGGACTAATGAATGATATAATGTGATTATAGTAATTTCAATATGGAGTGTTTTCAGGGAGAAAGTGCAAAGAATGGTCTGGAAGTAGCAACGAAGAGCAAGAAAGATGCCTTCCCACCTTCAGGCACAACACTGTAGAGGCTACAAGAGAAGCAGTGTCCTCAGGGAAGAGCTAGTTTTGAGTCAGAACATTTAGGCTCACAAAAGATATATTATGGTATAGGACTTTATCTCTAGCTTGGCATACCTTGAAAGAAATTATGGAGCCCCTACCCAAATAGAATATAACACCTGAATTCAAAGCATTTCACCCCATATAACAATAAAAATTTGCTTGATGGTAAACGTTTTATAAAGAATTTTTTATTATTAGCTCATAAGTAGTAGGATAGTATTTCTTGGAAGACAAGAGAAGGTGAAAGAAGATATATGTTTACTCCATTAGGTAAGACTGGAAGCCCTCATCAGATTCTGATGAAAAATTCAGCTGTACTTTCTAAAAACTTTATGAAATATTCAAAATTCTGAAGATAAGGGACTAGGAATGGTGGACCTCCTTCACCCCTTTCTTCTGTATTTCAATATATCAGTGGTTCTCCAAATGTGATCCCTGGACCAGAATTAGATACTGTTAGAAATGCAGATTCTTAAGCCCCGCCCCAGACTTAATAAATCAGCAACTCTCAAGGGTAGGGCCCAGCTATGTGTGTTTTAGTGATGGTTTGATGCACACTAAAGTTTGAACACTGCTGCAGCTGAGGACCATTTCTACCCTTTGAGCTACCAGTTAAGCAAGTAAGCATTTTGAGGGATTAGTAGAATAGTAGAGGGGAGAATATTTGAGGATGTTTTGGAAGCTAGAGGAAGCTCAGGATGAGCTAGAGGAATCTTTGCTATGGAATAAAAGTGGAATGAACAAGGACTTCTGCCTACTGTAGAAAAAATGACATTTAACAAAAACCATTGAATTTTCTTGCCTTTTTAATGCAGGAAAACAGGGCTGCCTTATTCAAAAATTCTTGTCCTTTGTATTTGGAATAAGAAGCTATTTTAATACTCTCAGTCTATTAGTCTGGAATTAAGATGCTAGGCCATTGCTTTTTAGTCTAAGTATTTTCTGTAGTCTGAGTTTAGGCCCAGTTTTATTCTCTTGGGCACTCAGTGGAGCAAAGACTGGTAGAATTTCACTAGCTATAGGGACCTCAGTTTTTCCCACTGAGTGATAGTGGGAAAATCTGAAAGAGTACAAAAATGATAAACATTTAATTGTATGATTTTTTTGTGAAAACAAAAATGTTTTCATATTTTTATTTTACTTATCAGTATTATACATAAAGATATATTTTTCCTTCAAGAGATGGAAGTTGTTTCTATTATAAAACAAAATGTTCGTTTGAAACACTGTAATGATGTATAACAGAAATATACACATATACTTCATTAAGTTCAACTTTTCTAATAACTGTAACTAAACAATTCACTTTTAGTTGCTGAGCACATCTTATCTGTAGAATGAAGCAATCAATTCAGCTATTCTATCATTTTGATTAAAATTATGAAACACTCTGAAATTGATAGTTATGTGAAAAATACAACATTTTTAGTATCAATTTTACATAATGAAGCATTCATTCATTCACTAAATGCAAATATATAATCTTCTAAGTTTTTAACAGGTGAAACTGTGATAATACGTATTTAAAGTACCATGACAATTTATAAGGATGTGGCCAGGCACAGTGGCTCACGCCTGTAATCCCAACACTTTGGGAGGTGGAGGTGGGCAGATCACTTGAGGTCAGGAGTTCAAGGCCAGCCTGACCAACATGGTGAAACCCCATCTCTACTGAAAATACAAAAATTAGCCGGGTGTGGTGGCACATTCCTGTAATCCCAGCTACTCAGGAGGTTGAGGCATGAGAATCACTTGAACCCGGGAGGCAGAGGTTACAGTGAGCCAAGATCGCACCACTGCACTCCAGCCTGGGCGACAGAGTGAGACTCTCTCTCAAAAAAAAAAAAAAAAAAAAAAGAAGAAATTATAAGAATTACGGCATTTAATAACTTTAACTTTATGTTTTACTATAAATTATTAGGAAAATACTGGATTGACCCAAATCTCGGCTGTCCTTCAGATGCCATTGAGGTTTTCTGCAATTTCAGTGCTGGTGGCCAGACATGCTTACCTCCTGTTTCTGTAACAAAGGTACGTCACTGAATTTTAGAACACATGTCGTTATATTGCACAGTATCAGTGAAAAATTATGTTTAAAATTCTATCATTTTAAATAATTATGAATTTTAAGAATGAAGGCAAAGATTATTCTCTATTATGTATGAGAAATAAATATGTTATTTTTAAAAACTAGTTAATCACAGTAAATCTTGACATTTTGATTGTGTCTTTTTATTATTTGGCTTAGTTTGCCTTACCCTACTGATCATGTTTTTTAAATTCCTTTTAAAATTGTGCAACATATGCTATGTTTTTATGCATACACACACATTAGAAATTTCTTAAAACAGCTATAGTGTTTGTAACCAGTAATCAGTTACCTGAAGTTTTGCTGAAAATTATATTATAATCATTAAAAAAGAATTTGCCACAAAATCTTGCTATTTATGGTTATTAGGCACATAATAACCTTTCTTAAACATCCACAGAATACTACTAAAAACTTCTTTCATGAATAATTCTATAAATCAAATGTTTAGAACGAATGCATGTTAGTTTGTTAAACTAACATATATTATAACACTGGGAGTTATAACAAATATTTATAAAACCTAAATCCTAGCTGTACCTATAACATATATTGAAACCAAAACTATGTTTCTTTCTTTTTCTGATTAAACCAGCTTGATATATGATCAAGAATTTGTCATTGACAAAGAACTGATACATGTGCCTATTGTGTGTTTTGTTCATCATAAAAAGACAGCAGATAAAATTCAGTCTCTTTAGCTGCTTCTTATTGAACCACCCTCTCCTCCTAAAACACCTCTCTTCATTAACCAGGGCATTCCATCAATTTATCTTAATAGGCATTCACCATTATCACTCCTGAAATAGAAGAGGGAAGGATTCTTCCATTCCTAGGGAATCATGAACCTCTAATAAAGAGCAGCCTGATAGTCCTACTTCCAAAATATCTACATCATCATCCTCATTCCAATGGAAGTTGGCATAGGATTATCATAGAAGGAAAGATGGGGCTGTGTGAACTGTGCAGAGGAAATAGGAGCAGTGGGGAAGCGGCACTCTAGTTATTTCCATGACCAAATCACTTCTCTCATTTCTTTGATTCGTAAACTCAACCCAAGGAAGACCAGAGAAGTACTGGGATGAACAGTAGACTTGGAATCAGGGACCGGGGTTCTAGTCTCTATTCTATCAACCCAGGGAATAAAACTGTGATCCACCAGAGGGCCTGCTCTGTGCCAGGAACAATGCTAGGTAAATTACATTTGTCATTTTTAATCCTCATAACAACCATGCCAGATTGGTGTTATACCCCAATTTACTGACAAGAAAATTAAGGCTCAGAAAGCTTAAACATTGTTTGCAAGTTTCTGACTCTAATCTGTAAAATGAAGGAATTGAATTACTTAAATTCTAACGTTCCTTATTATCTTTCCATGTGTATGCCCTTCTTTTGCCTTTCTCTCATTTTGTTTTTTCTTTCTGCTTTTCTTTTTGTTGTTGTTGTTTTTCTTCTACATTACCTCATAACTGATATTTTTCTAACTTTATGCTTGGAAATCAGTACAAATTCCTCAGTAGGAACTATTTTGGTTCACTTACATTATGACCATATCCCTGCTTGAATAATGCTAAAATAATAATCATCATGTCTAGAGCTATAGGAAAATCCGCCTTCCTGTTCAAGCCTGGGAAATGTGCAGTCAGTCTTCTTAAGTCTGATATTGTCCTGTATATTAACTAATATATATATATATATTAGTTAATACTTGTTTATGCATTCATTCATTCATTCAATAAATATTTATTGACGATTCACTGTGTGAATGAAACTACATTAAGGGCTGGTAACACAAAGAATAGGATTCTGTCCTTGTCCGTTAAGGCTCTCAAAGTTAAAATTACTCCACCAAATTATTGTTACAGCTTCTAACTCATCTTTGGAAACTCTCACAAAAAAAATTTGAAGGCAGAGACAGAATCTCGGATTTTTATTAAAAAAAGTATTAAAGCATTAACCAAAAGCAAATTGTTACTTTATATACTGTGAAAATTATCTTTGTTTTATTGATATTATATGTAGTAGCCTGATGGTATGCTGGAGCCAATTCATACAGGCTCAGGAAAGCCAATTGTTAACATTTCTTCCCATTGCCATGTTCAGTGACCTCACCTTGGTAGTCTGAATTCAGCCATGCCTGTAATCCCAGCACTTTGGGAGTGCTTCTACCATAGGAGTCAGGAAATACTATAAATCATGGTTTTTCCTCCAAGAAGCAGTGGTTAAACATTTACCAGTACACCACTGACTGGCACTTCAGTTCCAAGGAAAGGAGCTTTCTGGAGGCTGCCTTTGAAGGACTTTTCCTCAGGTTTTCCTGAACTGTTAAGTTTCTCAATTGCCACATTATAACCTGCATATTGTTTCTATGACATTAGTTGGAGTTTGGAGTTGGGAAAGTCCAGATGAACTTCCTTCATTTGCTGAGTTCGGAAGCCACCCATATCATCAGCATTCACTGTCTAAACACCCCAAGGTGGACAAGCACACAAACAAGTGGCCCAGGATTGCCTATTGGTTTCAAGGGATGGAATGGCCAGATTTTTAAAGTAAACACTCTACTTGAACCTAAAGTGCTTTCAGATGACTGCAAGGTAAGGAAATGGCACTTTTAGAATTGTTCAATATAACTAACTTAAAATTGATAAAACCATAAAATGAGGATAATTAGAGTAAGACTTTAATTACAAACTGCAGATACAGAAGGGTAGTAAGTTTTAATGTGCCTGACTTGTAACTGCATTTTTTAGAATCAATCATTTGTTTATATCATACCTTATCAACTTGTGTCATACCAATTGGTCTTAGATTTTTACATGCAAAACAGGTGTTAAGATGTAAATTTAATTTTTATTCCCTACATGAAATAATTATACCAGGATGGATGGATGGATAGATAGACAGATAGATGAATGATAAATAGATAGTGTATTTGGATAAATATTTTCATGTGTTTTCACTGCTGTAATTCTACATCTCATTATTGCATAAAAGGCAAGTTATAGAGGCAAGTAAGTTTTATTTCATTCTGTCTATCCCTGTACCTGATACCAAATATGGGTATAATTACATATTGACTGGCCCCACCAGTAAGTATTTGAATTGTAGCCTATTTTTTTTCCATTAAAATTAAATAAGGGGGCCAGGCATGGTGGCTCATGCCTGTAATCCCAGCACTTTGGGAGGCCGAGGCAGTCAGATCACTTGAAGTCAAGAATTCAAGACCAGCCTGGCCAACATGGTGAAACCCTGTCTCTTTTAAAAATCCAAAAATTAGCTGGGCATGGTGGCAGGTACCTGTGATCCCAGCTACCTGGGAGACTGAGGCAGGAGAATCACTTGAACCCAGGAGGCGGAGGTTGCAGTAAGCCAAGATCGCACCACTGCATTCCAGCCTTGGCGACAGAGTAAGACTCTGTCTCAAAAAAAAAAAAAAAATTAAATTAAATTAAATTAAATTAAATTAAATAATGGGGCTAGGCACTGTGGGGCACATCTGTAATCCCAGCACTTAGGGAGGCTGAGGCAGGTGGTTCACTTGAGGCCAGGAGTTTGAGACCAGTCTGGCCAACATGGAGAAACTCCGTCTCTACTAAAAATACAAAAATTAACCAGGCATGCTGGCACACACCAATAATCCCAGCTACTCAGGAGGCTGAGCCACAAGAATTGCTTGAACCTGGGAGGCAGAGGCTGCAGTGAGCCAAGATTGTGCCACTGCACTCCAGCCTGGGCAACAGAGCAAAACTCTATCTCAAAAAAAAAAAAAAAAAATTAAATAACAGATATTATGAAAAATCTATAATTTTAAAACACTATTTGTTAGAGCAGGTGTTGGCAAACTATGTTCAACAGACCAAGTCGGGCCCACTCCATGTTTTTGTGAATAAATTTTTATTGGAACACAGCCATCCTTAATTCATTTACTTATTATCTATGGCTGTTATGGCACTACAATGGCAGAGTTGAGTAGATATGACAGAGACTGCAGGGCCCACAAAATGTAAAATATTTACTATCTGGCCCTTTAGAGAAGAGTTTGCTGACCCCTCTTTTAGAGAATGGAGTTGTCCACTTTATGTATATATCATTAATTATTTTAAGTGGCTTCATTTCCTGTCCTTGTGTACTATGAAGCCCATGATTTAGTATCTCAACATTTCCAAAGTACTCTACTTTTTCATAACATTTTATTTCCAGGAGAATAGTGCTTGAAAAATCATAAGCAAATAGAAGTATATATATCTTATTATCTATATTTGAAGAGATTAGTATCATCAACAAATTTATTTAACTTGTACAGTAGGGCCCAGAAACATTCAGTAACTCACTAGTACCTCTGAGACACAATTCAAACTTATCAACTCCATTGAGTGCTTACAACAACCAGACCCCAGCCTGCTTTTCTAGATTGGGCTTTCACTGGCTGTCTGTTGTAAACTATGGTCAAACTCATCTGTTACAATAATAATAGGGACAATAATATCAACAGCCCCTATTACTATTTATTGGGAGTTTTATTATATGTTAAGTGACCATGCATTACATTAATTATTTTATTCATAATAAAAGCTTTCTGAAGAATATACTATTGGTCCTATTTTATAGGTATGAAAGTAAAGGCACAGAGAACTTGCTCAAGGTTATTTTGAGCAAAGTAATGCAGCCAATTAGCATAATTAAAAATAAACTAGCAAGTAAGTAAAATTAGCATAAGTAAAATACAAATTAAAGTAAAAATTAAATAAATAAAAATTAAAGTAATGCAGCTAATTAGATAATTGCAGTCATACAGCTAATTAGAGGAGGAACAAGAAATCAATCCCAGGCATGGCTGGGCACAGTGGCTCATGCCTGTAATCCCAGCACTTTGGGAGGCCAAGGCAGGCAGATAACAAGGTCAGGAGATCGAGACCATCCTGGCTAACACATTGAAACCCCATCTCTACTAAAAATACAAAAAATTAGCCAGGCATGGTGGCAGACACCTGTAGTCCCAGCTACTCGCGAGGCTGAGGCAGGAGAATGGCGTGAACCTGGGAGGCGGAGCTTGCAGTGAGCCGAGATTGCGCCACTGCACTCCAGCTGGGCGACAGAGCGAGACTCCCTCTCAAAAACAAAAAAAAAAGAAAGAAAAGAAAAGAAATCAATCCCAGGCATGGAGAACTTCAAAGCCCAGGCCTTACTGTACTGCTAGTGACTTTTGACTGAAACTTCATTTAATCCTTGCAAGCCTGTGAGGTGGGTGTTTATTATTCCCATTTTATATGTGGGGAAAGTGAGAGTACCAGAATTTCTATCAAAATCTGTCCCAGCTCAAATCCGTGAATGTAAACGCCATGCTAAGCTAATTTTCACAGCCACTTTCTACTTGCCCATCTGTTTTTTAGTTTTTTGTGGTTGTTGTTATGTGTGTGTATATGTATGGGTGTTCAGCTTAAGCCATTCATTTTCTCTGAAATGCCTTTCTATACCTCACTAATCAAGTGGAAATTTTAGGCATACTTTAAAGCCCATCTATATTCCAAATTTTTTCATGAAGCTTTCCCTGAGTACTCTAGTTAGAAATAAGGAATTTACTCACTATCTACATTTTTTACATTGTACTTTCTATAGATGGTGTTTTGTTGTGGTTATTTATGTTTTTACTCTCTTCAATTAGATTTATAAGCCGTTAGCATTTAGAAGCCAGAACTATTGTATTCATCTTTGTATTTCACAAGCACTGTAAGAATACTAAGGGTTACATCTTATTCAACTATGCTAAATATACTTAGTATTCGATAAATATTGCTTAAAAGACTTAATGAATGAATCTAACAGTGCCTCACACACAGAATTTTAGGTCTTGTTATCATACCAAGCTTATGACTTTAGACAAGTAGCTTATTTTCAATGAGCTTCAATTGCCTTAACTTTAAAATAAAATTTATAGCTTAAATAATCTCTAAAGTTCCTTCAAAATTTAAAATTTATATCATGATAATTCTATGAATAAGTGAATTAGCTCCTAAATAACAGCTCCACAAAACTCATCAATTGTTTTTCTCTATTGTGTCTGGTTGAATCTTAATCACAGGATATTTTATGATATGTTTTTGTTCCGTAGAATTTATTAGACACAAAAGAGAAGAAAGAGGGAAACTGTATAAATAGAGAGCTACAGAATGGGGGAGAAAAAAGAAACCTAAAAGATGATTGCACATAATTATAATTTTAACTATTTCTGATTGAGGTGATTCTGTTTATTTTCTACCTAAAATACAGAGGTTGAAATAGCTCATTCCCTTTTATCAAAAAAAAAAAATCCATCCTGAGGTATCAGTCCCAAATAAAGGAATACAGAACAGATGGTTATTACTCATATTAGGAGTATTGCAGCCTTTTAATTCATATCTGGTCCAATAATTCACAGATAGTTGAAGTAGAAGCCTGGCCTTAGCCTCTGGAAGTGAAAAATTAGAACAGACAGTGCCATTCTAGAGAAAGGAATAAGCCCAGGTTTTCAACTAATAATAGTAATTTTACCATTTATTGAGCATTGTTCTAGGCACTTTCTATTCGTTATCTCTAATCCTTAAAACAAGTTCACATTATCTGTGAAAGGCATTGTCTACTGAAAGTGACTGCTAATGAAATGCATATGAAAGCATTTTGTTCTTATTTTACAGATTCAAGATGGCAGCTGGCATAAGGCAACATTTCTTTTTCACACCCAGGAAGCTAATCAACTTCCAGTGATTGAAGTACAAAAACTTCCTCATCTCAAAACTGAACGAAAGTATTACATTGAAAGCAGTTCTGTATGCTTTCTGTAAAGTCTCTGAATTAGTTCCGAATTTCAGGCTGTTGGCCAGGTAATTGCTGAAGAGGGAGAAATAAGACAGACAGATACTGTCATTATGAAATGCATGTAATAAAGCATTGGCTAAATCTTAAAGAATCTCAGGAAGAACAGACTTCCTCCTAAGAAGGAGAAAAGGCATTTTTAAAGGACTATGATTGATAAAGTATTTAATTCTTTTAAAAATTATATTGATCTCAGCTTTCTTAAGAGAATTCCCTAGAACTAAAAATTTATAAATATGGAATTCTTCAGGGTATCTTATATTTTTGACTGAGTGCGTAGTACCCATTAGACAGCTGGAGATGCAGAGCACTATGGAGCAATACTGGCTAATGCTTCGAAATGTGCACTGCTTCTGTCTAAAAATTACAAGCCACAGTCTAATATGTCTTATTTTCTAAAACACTAAGCTGTATTCAGGTCCCCGATGGACATATACATCTTAGCCGGTGATACACTACCTCTTACGTGTTGCCTCTTTGTGTTGCTTGGTGCTCTTTCGAAAACAAGGTGCTTATGGCTTTCATAGACTATTTCCTTTTTCATCTTTGTCATTCTTTAAAAGTATATGTACTGGTTACATCAAAATATGTTTTGGTTGTTAGTACTTATTTTAATTTGTTTGGTCACACACTTAATAACACGTAAAACTATTTATGTGAAGTCCTTGTTTTATTTTAAAATTCTCTTTGTGTATTTGGAATCAAAGCCAGCACATTGTAACCTGTGCTTGTATGCAAAAGAATTAGATTTCTTTGTTTTTGTTTTATTTTTTAAATTGTTGTAAAAATTATTATAGGCCAGCTACATCTAGTAGTAGGTTTGGGGTGGAGATTGGGGGTTGTGCCATACTGTTTTTAAAGTTCATGATCATCTGGAATGATACTTAGTGTATATATGTTTTGTAAAGTGTTAATTCAGCAAATTTTTTGAAATTGCTGCTGTTTTAAATTATAAAAACTTTATATTTCTGCTTTGTAGAAATTATACGTTTTGTAGTATTCATTGATTTTCTTTCACTGCACTTAAATTTAGTGTTAGTACTTTAAAATTTTTAATTTACCAGTCTTTAAAGCAACATCCAGAAAAAATAAGTCTTTTCCCATTTAAAATAGGCTCAGCCAGTTCAACGTCTCCTTGTTATCAGAGAAATGTTAGTTCAATATTGAAAGAAAAATATTATACCTCTTGGTATCTAGAAAAGCTTGGTCATCCATTATAAATATATCTTTAGCCACAGCAAACCACACTTAACCTATCTGTAATAAAAATGTGCTTTAAATAATTTTGGGTGGTATTTGTTTTTCCTCTTTTGTTACAATATGCTTTTATTATTTATGATAGCCCCTCTGGCATAGCCTTTCTGTGTTATGTATATTTATATTGTTAAGAAGTATCTTTTATATACCTGCAAAAGGATTATAGGACCTATTTCCATGACAAAAATAAACTCTTACATATATGATCAAATGACTTTCAACAAGTGCGCCAATGCCATTCAATGGAGAAAGGACAGTCTTTTCAACAAATGGTTCTGGGAAAACTGGATATCCACATGTAAAAGAATGATGTTGAACCCTTACCTTATATTACATACAAAAAGTAACTCAAAATGGGAGCAAATATCTAAACAAAAGAGCTAAAACTATAAAACTCTTAGGAGAACACAGAAAATCCTTCATGACACTGGATTTGGCAATGATTTCTTGGAATGACAACGAAAGCACAGTCAACAAGAGAAAAAAATAGACAAATTGGACTCTCTCAATATTAAAAATTCTCTGTGCATCAAAGAACACTACCAAGAAAATGAAGAAGCAGCCCAAGGAATATGATAAAATATTTGCAACTCATATATCTGATAAGGGATTAATACCCAGAATATATAAAGAACTCCAGTGACTCAACAATAGAAGAACTAGCAACCCGGTTTAAAGAATGGGCAAAGGACTTGAATAAACATTTCCCCAAAGATATAGAAATGGCCAATGAATAAAAAGATGCTGGCTGGGCACAGTGGTTCATGCCTGTAATCCCAACACTTTGGGAGGCTGAGGTGGGAGGATTGCTTGAGTCCAGGAGTTCAAGACTAGCCTGGGAAACGTAGTGAGACACGATCTCTACAAAAATTTTCTAAAAATTAGCCAGGCATGGTGGCACACATGTGTAGTCCTGGCTATTTAGGAGGCTGAAGCAGGAGCATCACTGGAGCCCAAGAAGTTGAAGTTGTGGTGAGCCATGATCACACGACTGCATTCTAGCCTGGGTGACAGAGTGAGACCCTGTCTCAAAAAAAAAAAAAAAAAAAAAAAAAGGAAACAGAAGAGAAAATGCCCCAAATCAATAGTCGTTGGGTAAATGCAAATCAGAACCACCAGGAGGTACCAATTCGGTGGTATAATGCAAAAATATATTGGTCTTTATCTCTGGTTCCTGGCACAGGGCTCCTAAGACTCTTGGAATTTTCTAAGTGAAAGGAGTGTCTTTTGTTATTTATAATGAACCCTTTTCAATCACACCTGAGTTTATGTTCATAAGGTTTTTTAGAGTGGGGCCCCTAAAGAGCCTCAGGATGGAGCTGGTCCCCAGAAAGACCAAGTAATTAGAGGGTTGAGACTTTCAGTCCCACCTACTGACCCCTGGGAAGAGGGGAGGGCAGGCCCTGGAGATAGAGCCCTGTAAAATCTCTTGAACAGTGAGATTTAGAGAGTTTTCTGTTTGGTGAACACATTAACTTTCTGGGAAGGTGATATGCCCAGTAGGGCATGGAAGCTCTGCACTACACTCCCCATACTCTGCCCTGTGGATCTCTTCCAGCGGGCTGTTCCTAAGTTATAATAAACTAGTAAACATAAGTAAAGTGTTTCCCTGAGTTCTGTAAGCCATTCTAGCAAACTGTTGAACATGAGGAGGGGCGTCATGGGAACCTACCATTTGTAGTTGGTTGGTCAGAATTGCGGATGGCCTGGGACTTGCAATTGGCATCTGAAGTGGGTACTGAACCCATTTATCTGTGGAATGTGATGCTAATTTCAGGCAGTGTCAGAATTGACTTGAATTGTTGGACATCCAAATTGGTGTCTGAAGAATTGGAGAACTGGTTGTTAGTTTTGGAAAACACCCCAGAACTTTACACCCATTAGGATGGCTATTTTAAGAATAAAAGGAAAATAACAAGTGTTCTCAAAGATGTGGAAAATTGAAAGCCTTATGCACAGCTGGCGGGAATGTAAAATGGTACAACCATTGCACAGAATAGTTTGGTGGTTACTTAAAAAAGTAAATAAATTTTTAAAAAGTTGTGTGTGTGTGTGTATCTATGTATATGTATATATCTATGTATATGTATATATAGCTTTATACATATATAAAGCTAAATGTAGAATTACCATATCATCCAGCACTTCTCCTACATCTAGGTATATACCCAAAAAAATTGAAAGCAGGGATTCAAATAAATATTTGTATATCAATGTTTATGGGAAGCATCATTACAATAGCCAAAAGGGATAAACAACCGAAATGTTGATAAGCAGATGAATAGATAAACAAAATGTGGTATATACATACAATAGAATGTTATTCAGCCTTTGAAAGGAATGAAATTCTGTTATATGTTACAACATGGATGAACCTTGAAAATATTATGCTAAGTGAAATAAGCCAGACACAAAAGGACAAATAGTATATGATTCCACTTATATGAGGTACCAAGAATAGACAAATTCATACAGACGAAAAGTAGAATAGAGGTTACCAGAGGCCAGAGGAGGTGGGAATGAGGTGGAACCATCCTTTTTTTAATGAGTGCAGAGTTTCTGTTTGGAATGACAATGTTTTGGAGATAGATAGTGATGATGGTTGCATAACAATGTTAATGTACTTATTGCTACTGAATAATACACGTTAAAATGATTAAAACAGTCAATTTTACATTATGCATATTTTACCCCAATTTTTAAAAATAGGGCTTTGGCAAAGATGTCTGTTTTTTCATTTGAAAAAGATAAAAATGTTTTTAAAAGGAGCACAAAGGTTGAGTGTAAACTAAAGAAACCATATCCTATAATCTAGTTTCAGTCTACATGCTATACGTTCTGTTCCAAAAAGTAATAATAACTTAGTTTGGACTTACATGATTTTTCCAGAGATCATTTAAGAAACATATAGAGGACAGAAATGCCTTGCTTTATGTTTTAAGTGTATTCCTGAAATATCAAATTTAAAGCAAATTTCAATCAACTTAATCATAGGCAGTATAGTAGTTAGGAGTGCTCTGAGGATTCACTGTGTGATTTGGGGTGTATCATTGTAGGTTCATTGTCTCAGTTTCTTCGCTGTAAAATAGTGATAATAAAAATACTTATTTGGTTGTTGAGTGGATTCGAAAATGGAGAAATGCTTAAAACAGTGTCTGGCACAAAGTAATCACCATAAACATTAGTCGCTGCTATTTATTGCCATCATCATCATCATCATTAAAGATTTAATAGTTCCATGATCATTATCACCAAAGAAGTTTGTGCTAAATCCCTTAATAAAATTATTCATCTGCTTTAAAGCCATGCTATCCCCATATTTTGTTGTATATAAATTATTTATATATTATAATTATTAATTAATTATTAAATATAAAGACTTTCTAAAAATCAAGTGCAACAGATAATATATACAATTAAGAAAGCTGTTTTGCTTTTCTCCCCATTTTTATGTATTAATGTAAAAGTTACAGTGGTTTGGCTGGGCACGGTGGCTCACGCCTATAATCCCAGCACTTTGGGAGGCAGAGGCGGGCAGATCACCTGAGAACGGTTGTTCGAGACCAGCCTGACCAACATGGAGAAACCCCGTCTCTACTAAAAATACAAAAAATTAGCTGGGCATGGTGGCACATGCCTGTAATCCCAGCTACTCAGGAGGCTGAGGCAGGAGAATCGCTTGAACCCAGGAGGCAGAGGTTGCGGTGAGCCAAGATTGCACCATTGCACTCCAGCCTGGATGAAAAGAGTGAAACTCCATCTCAAAAAAAAAATTATAGTGGTTATTACAAAGTAAATATCATGGACATTTTCTGTAATATGAAACCATAGCAAAAGGAATATTGTACTTAGAGGCAGAAAACATGAATCAAGTTTCAACTCTCCCATTTATTGGTTTGCAGTACTTGGATAAATCACTAATTCTCTGTTACTATCTGTATTGGAATAGAGAGAGAGTAGGTAGGTATATAGAGTTTTGTGTGTGTGTTTTTTTTGGTCTATATTGGCAAGTTTTTTTTTGGTCTGCTTGTCCTGTCAATTACATGAGAGAAGGGTGTTAAAATCTCCAACCATGACTGTGGGTTTGCCTGTTTCTCCTTTTGTTTCTCACTTTTTCTCGCTTACACATGTAATTAGTTGCATTCAAATTCACAGTTGGTATATCCTGTAGTGTTCTGGCCAATGTTTAACACCCAGCTCACTAAGAGGAAAGAAAGAGATAATCCCTAATTTGTTAGCATTTGCCCATTTCTATGGTGTACCATGGCTGATTTCAAGCTACAAATAGATTACAGAACATGAAGATAGGAAGAGATAACACGTTGGGTCTAACAAGCTAGTCCAAGTTGGCTTTAGCCCACCATTGGTATGTCATCCTCTTAGAATGATTACTCTATCATTATGAAATATCCCTTTTCTGCTTATTAACTTAATGTTTGCTTTTTCTATTGTTAGTATAATTATACAAGCTTTCTTTTGGTTAGTGTCTGCATGGCATATATTTGTCCATCCTTTTATTTTTAACCTTTTTGCATCCGTTCCTTTACTGTGTTTCCTGTAAGCAGCATGTAGTTGTATTTTTATTTTTAATCCACGTTGGCAACTTTAGACTTAATTAGAGTATTTGGTCTGTTTACATTTAATGTAATTACTGTTACATTTACATTTAAACCTGTTCTCTTACTATTGTGTATTTATCTCATCTCTAATTTGTTTCCTCTTTCCTCCTTTCTTGCCCTCCTTTTGAGTGGTAAAATATTTTTATTCTATATTTCCTCTTTTAGCTACTAGCCATATTTTTATTTTCTTTTAGTGGCTGCCCTAGAGACTACAGTGGTCACCTTCATATCCTTGACTTGTAGAGACTATATAAATTAGTACTTTTCATGGTGGCTCATGCCCGTAATCCCAGCACTTTGGGAGGTTGAGGCAGGTGGATCCTTTGCGGTCAGGATTTCAAGACTAGCCTGGCCAATGTGGGGAAACCCTGTCTCTACTAAAAATACAAAAAAAAAAAATTAGCCGGGTGTGGTGGTACATGCCTGCAATCCCAGCTACTTGGGAGGCTGAGGAAGGAGAATTGCTTGAACCCAGGAGGTGGAGGTTACAGTGAGCCAAGATCACACCACTGCACTCCAGACCGAGTGATGGAGTGATATTCCATCTCAAAAAAAAAAATTAGTATTTTTCCACTTTTCAGACAATGCAAGCCCAGATCATGCCACTGCACTGCAGCCCAGGTGACAGAGTGAGACTGTCTCAAAAATCAATCAATAAATAAATAGTGTTTTTCCACTTTTCAGATAATACAATAATATTACTACACTTTAATTCCATTTATTGCTTCCTGACATTTTGTGGCATTACTCTCTGTATTTTTATTATACATATATTTAAAACCCTAAATATTTTAAACTGACTATTCATTTAGTTTTTTCTGCCTATTTATCCTTTTCTATGCTTTCTTTTTTGTTGTTTTTTAAAACATTTTTATTGATATATAACAGTTGTACATATTTTGGGGATACATGTGTTATTTGGGGGATACATATAACATTTTGATACATGTATACAATGTGTAATGATCACATTAAGGTAATAAGAACATCCATCACCTCAAACATTTATTTTTCCTTTGTGTTAGAAGCTACTATTTTTAGTTGTTTGAGGAACCTCTATACTGTTTTCCATAATGGCTGTCCTACTTTACATTCCCACCAACAATGTATGAGTATTCCCCTTTCTCCTCATCTCCTTGCCAACATTTTTTTTATAATAACCATTCTAAATGAGATAAAATGATGTCTCATTGTACTTTTGATTTGCATTTCCCTGATGATTAGTGATGTTGAGAATTTTTTAATATACCTGTTGGTCATTTGTGTATCTTTAGAGAAATATCTATTCAGGTCTTGTGCTGATTTTTTAATAGGATCATTGGTTTCTTTGCTATTGAGTTGTTCAAGTGCCTTAAATATTCTGGTTATTAGTCCCTTGTTGGATTGATCATTTTCAAATACTTTCTCTCATTCTGTGGGATATCTCTCCTCACTTTTTGTTGATTGTTTCCTTTGCTGCACAGAAACTTTTAGGCTTGATGTAATCACATCTGTGTATTTTTAAATTGTGTTATTTGTTTTTGTTTGTTTGTTTTTGCTATTGAGTTGTTCAAATCCCCTAAATATTCTGGTTATTAGTCCCTTCTTGGATGGATAATTTTCAAATATTTTCTCCCATTCTGTGAGTTGCCTCTTCACTTTTTGTTCATTGTTTTCTTTGCTGCACAGAAGCTTTTAGGCTTGATGTAATCCTATCTGTGTACTTTTGCTTTGTTACCTTTGCTTTTGAGGTCTTACTCAAAAAATCTATGCTTTTCTTTCCTTCATTACCATGCTTTCATCTGGGATAATTTGCCTTCTGCTAGAGAACCTCCTTAAATATTTCTTTTCATGTGAATCTGCTGGTAAAAAATTACCTTCAATTTTTTGTCTGAAAATGATTTCCTTTGTCTATGGGATATTTTTACTGGGTATAGAATTGCAGATTGTCATTTGTTTTCTTTTAAAGATATTATTCTATTGTTTTCTAATTTCCATAATTTCTGTTTAAATATCAGCTTAAAGTTTTATTTATTTATTTATTTATTTATTTATTTATTTATTTTCTTTTTGAGACAATCTCACTCTGTCATCCAGACTGGAGTGCAGTGGAGCAATCTCGGCTCACCGCAACCTCTGCCTCCTGGGTTCAAGTGATTCTCCTGCCTCAGCCTCCTGGGCTCAAGTGATTCTCCTGCCTCCGCCTCCCAAGTAGCTGGGATTACAGGTGGCCACCACCACACGTGGCTAATTTTTGTAATTTTAGTAGAGACGGGATTTTACCATATTGGCCAGGCTGGTCTCGAACTCCTGACCTTAGGTGATCTGCCCACCTCAGCCTCCCAAAGTGCTGGGATTACAGGCATGAGCCACCATGCCTGGCCAAAGTTTTTTTCTCATTTGAAGAGATTTTGTCTTTTTCTTTGCTTTTAAGTGTTTTTTGTTGTTGTTTTTGTTTTTGGTCCTTGGTTTTGAATAGTTTTACTATGATGTACTTAGGGTAGATTTCTGTGTAATTATTTGCTTGGGATTCAAAGTGCTTGTTTAACATGTGACTTGATCTCTCTTGTAAACTTTGGACAATTTTTGCTGAGGGTTTCATCAAATATTACTGCTATTGGTTAAGTTATTATTTGCTTCTAGGACTTTACACATTCATAACTGAAATATATTTACTTTGTCTCATATATCTCTTATGCTCGTCTGTATACTTTTCATCTTTTTTATCTTTATGCTTCAGTTTATGTTTTTTTTTTTTTTACTGACTTAACTTTCAGTTCACTGACCCTATTTTTGCTATATCTAATGTGCTGTTAAACTCACCTTTGAGTTATTAATATTAGAAATGGTAATTTTTCTTTTTCTTTTTTTCCTTTTTGGAGACAGAGTCTTGCGCTGTCACCCAGGCTGGAGTGCAGTGGCACAATCTCAGCTCACAACAAACTGTGCCTCCCAGATTCAAGTGATTCTCCAGCCTCAGCCTCTGGAGTAGCTGGGATTACAGGCATGTGCCACCACACCTGGCTAATTTTTGTATTTTTTAGTAGAGACGGGGCTTTGCCATGTTGACCAGGCAGGTCTTGAACCCCTGACCTCAGGTGATCCATCCTCCTCAGCCTCCCAAAGTGCTGGGATTAGAGGCGTGAGCCAGCATGCATGGCCAGAAATTGTAATTTTTTCAATTGTAATGTTTTCATGTCATCTTTTACGGAAATCTTCCATCCTATTTATCACTTATTGAGCATAATGATCACAATTGACTTAAAGTCCATATTTGATTATTCCAACATCTAAATGCCCTAAAGATCTACTTATATTGTCTATTTTTTCCTTTTAGTTTCCAGTCACTTGATTTTGTCTTCTGGTATATTTAATAATTTTTTTGTTAAGTGTAAGATATGCACAAAAAATTGCAGAAACTCTGAATGACAATAACTCCTTCCCAAGAGGATTTAATTTCCTTTTGGCAGGCAGTTGGATGCAATCAGTGATTGAGATAGTTCAAGACTGGACTTCAGGCCTTCAGAGAGCTGCCCTATTTCTAGTTTTATGGTGTAGCCCTTCAGGTGTCTCAACTGAATGCCTCGGGTGGTTACAAAGATCTTATCCTCCCTTGTTGCCCCTGAACACCGAGTTTCATTTTCACCTTTTTCTCCACTTCCCCACCTCACTAGTCTTGAAAACTTCCAAAAGCTCTTGGATACTGTTTTTATGTCCAGCAATTTCTCCCAGGGAAAAAGTGCTGGAGAAGGTCCAGTTTACCTCAGTGTACTTCCTTCTTCATTACTAATCCTCTAGCCCTGGCTGCTTTGGATGATCATTGATGCTGTCAAACATTTATTTTTTATATTTATTCAGATTTTATAATTGTTCTTAGCAGCATGTTTGCTCTGGTATGAGCAGTTCCATCATAACTCCTTATCTATAAAAAGGGAGAGTAATTCCTGCTATTTATTCCATTTTTTAGTGGTCGCTGTAGGGATTACAATAGTTCTAATTTAGTACAATCTTGTAGAGCTCATACTGAATTACTTCAAAAAAATAGCATACTTGAACCTTCTATACTTGGAATAGTATGCTTCTACTTAATCCCTTCATCCTTGTGCTATTGTTGTCATATATAGTACATATGAATCCAACAATATGAGGTTATAGTTTTTGCTTTAAACATGTATATATTTTTGAATTATGAGAAGGAAATTTAAAATATATAAATATATTTTTTTCTGTAGGCCCAAGTTACCATCTGGTGTCATTCCCCTTCATCTGAAGAATTTCCCTTATCATTTCTTATAATGTAGATCAGTTGATGATTAATTTTCTCTGTTTTTGTCTTTATTTCACTTTTCTTTTTTTTTTTTTTTTTTTTTTGATAAGGTCTCACTCTGTCACCCAGGCTGGACTGCAGTGTCACATCTCGGCTCAATGCAGCCTCCGTTTCCAGAGTTCAAGTGATTCTCCAGCCTCAGCCTCCCAAGTAGCTGCGACTACAGGCACCAGCTACCAATGCCTGGCTATTTTTTGTAGAGATGGGATTTCACAATGTTGCCCAGGCTGGTCTCAAGCTCCTGAGGTGAAAGCAATCCTCCTGCCTCGGCATCCCTAAGTGCTGGGATTATAGGCGTGAGCCACCACACCCAGCCTTCACCTTTATTTTTGAAAGATATTTTCTCTAGGCGTAGAATTCTTGGCTGCATTTTTTTTTTTCAGTATTTTGGATATATCAGTCCAATGTCTTCTGGACTCCAATGTTTGTTATTATAATTTAGTCATTATTTGTTCTCCATTTGTAATACATCATTTTTCTCTTGCTTCTTTCAAGATATCTTTTTATCTTTCTTTGGCTTTCAGCAATTTATCTATGAATACCTCTGTACTTATATTTATCCTACTTGGGGCTTATTGAGCTCAGGTCTAAAATACTCTATATCATCTCAGTGCAACATTTTTCATGTATAATGTCTTGTATTATATTGATTCTCATACAGTAACAGCACAAATATTCAAATCACAACACTTATACACATAGAGTGAGGTAACCATCAGTCAAAAGTAAAATCTTTAAATTCACAAATTACACTGTAAACATATTTTCCCACGGACAAAATAGTTTGGCTCATTAAAGCCTAAAAGGTAGAACAAGTTAATTTAAAAATTATATCAAGTATTCTTTATATACAGGCAGAGTTGCCATGAAGCTAATAAATGTAAGCTTTAAGTCCCTGAAATGGCCTTCAAAATGTGTTCACATGGGCCTCTATGTTTGTAAAGTTTACAAAAATACAAGAATTTTTGGTTCTTTTTAACATAGAAGAGCATAAATTGAATGAGTTTCAGGCTTTGCAAAACCTAGATCTTCCCCTGCTTTTCACCTTGCATGAAACACAAATGTAGTTCTTTTCATGGGAAGCAAAAAGGAGTTTTTTGCGTGCTCGATGATTTTGTAATAAAGAGGAGGATCGCTTCTAGGGGCACAGAAACAACCTGAGCAGTAGAAACATGGTGTTTGGCAGGAGGCACTTTGGCAGATCTCATGTCCTGACCAAAAGAGTTTGGCCCTCCTACGCAAGACTGGCAGGTTTTATAGTTTCAAAAATAAGTGTAAGCTAAGCCTTCAATGTATGTCCTGTTGGGTGTAATTTTTTCCTCATTATCTATATATTAATTGGCTATGTGAGCTATGATGAAGTTGTTGTCACCTAAGCCTGGGTACACAATTATGCAATCTGTGTGCTTTGGATTCAGAGTCCTAGCATTGTTTAAAGCCAAGTTAGAAAAATGATACCTCTTTGGAGAAGAGCAACTGATGGGGAATCTGAGCTGTCATCTTGGCTGTGCCTAGCAGTAGAATTTTAGAACTGCATACAAGTACAAAAAATAATCTCAGTAACAATCCATTAAAAATAATTGCATTTTGTTAGGTATCTAGTTCAGAAAAATTTACAGTTCAAATGCAAGAAAACTTTTCACTTCTTTTTTTTTTTTTGAGATAGAGTCTGGCTCTGTCACCCAGGCTGGAGTGCAGTGGTGCAATCTCAGCTCACTGCAACCTCCACCTCCCGGGTTCAAGTGATTCTCCTGCCTCAGTCTCCTGAGTAGCTGGGATTACAGACACCTGCCACAGCACCCAGCTAATTTTTGTATTTTTAGCAGAGATGGGTTTTCACCACATTGGCCAGGCTGGTCTCAAACTCCTGAGCTCAGGTGATCTGCCCACCTCTCCTCCCCAAAGTGCTGGGATTACAGGCGTAAGCCACAGCGCCCGGCCAATTTTTCACTTCTTGAAGCAAATAGTTGAAACCCAGTTTCATGAAAAGGGCATTCCTCATGAAGGCATAAGGATCTTCCTCAACTACTAGGAAATAAAAACTTTATTTAAACTTTATATTACATTTAATTTTTTCACTTGAGCATTTTCAGTGCATAAAAGAGGTTCTTATTTAACTAATAATGCAAATTCCAAGATACTGTATAAAACATTCACAGTTAAAATAACTTTTGTTCCCAAATGTTTTCCACATAATTCAATATACTCCAAAAAATACTATGTATTTTTTTCAAGTCTTCATACAATGACAAAACAACTTTGTAGAAATCTTTAAATTAGTAGACATTAGCAAGTTTTTGGTTTGATAGTTGGAAGCGAGAAATTAAAACAATCGGAATTTCTTTAGCTTGGTTTTTATAGCCAAATACTATTCTGGCTGGTAAAACTTGCTCCTTTTAGGCCTTGTGTTAAAGAGAAATAATAATAATAAATTGAAATTTAAAAAAAATTCTAAAATCTTTTTAGAAATAAATTTCACATACATCTCTGCAGCAAATACTATGCTTTCTGTATCAGGTCCTGAATTTCTGTAGTAGTAATTACCCAATTATTGGATCCTTCTAGAGGAACATCAGTTATGATTGAACCACCTAAATGTATGATGTATTTGTTTGATTCAAATAATGCTTTGCCAGTAATCAATCCAGGCAATTCTTTGGAAATAGTTATTTGTGTGGTCATAATAGGTCCATCCAAATCATGGTATAAGTCACTATCCCCTGTTAAGAATAATCATACCCAGAACCAATCTGTGGTTTCTTCCCTCATCACTTACTTCTGTGCCCCAACCTTAGAACCCAAGCTCAGGAAATGAATCTGGCTCTTTATCACCTGCAGGATGAAGAAGTGCAAGCTTCTCTGGAAGGCCTACAAAGCCTTGGTGACCTGATTTTTGATTACCTGTCAACATTTTCTCTTTCCTTTCTTATCAAAGTCAGCACTGTCCCACCATATTTAAGTATCTGTCCTAGTCTGTTCTCTGTTGCTATAACAAAATACCACAGACTCAGTAATTTTTAAAGAGAAGAAATTTATTTCTCACAGTTCTGGAGGCTGGAAAGTCCAGAGCATGGTGCAAGTGTCTAGTGAGGGTTATCCCATGCCAGAAGGTGAAAGCAATGATACAAGAGGCAACCTGGGCTGGATTTGTTTTACAAAAACTCAGTCACATGATAACTAACCCACTTTCATGCTAAGATTAATGAATTCATGAATGCTCTACCCTCTTAAACCAATCACCTCTTATTAGGCCCCTCCTCTCAACACTGTTGGGTTAGGGATTAAGTTTCCAGCACATGGACTTTTGGGGTACACATTCAAACCACAGGACTCTCTGATGTGCCCTAAACGTATTCTACTTTCTCGTTCCCATCTGGAAAGCTCTCCTGCCCTGTCCTCCTGGCCAACTCCCATTCATTCTTCAAGCTCCTCAGAAAAACTTTCCCAACTTTCCCCACACAGGAATGCATGCTACTTACATTTAAGATCACATTCAGTATTCTAATTACTTGCTTCAGTGTTTCATTTTTGCTATTTTCATGTTTATCTCCCTTCACTGAACTGTGAGCTCCTTGTAGGCAAATGGTAGATTTTAATACTTGTAATCACACAGCACAGCACAGCACATTGTGTGATGCATAATAGGTGCTGAAGTCCTTCATGTTTTTACATTTTATTGTCGTGTATCAGACACTGTACTCTGAGTTGTTGAGAAAAAAATGCAGGGTCCCTGTAAGCTTACTGTCTGGGGGAGAAACTGATGTTAATAAAGTGATAATAAAAGTAAATACATAATTATAACTTGAAATAAGTTCTCTAAACACACACACACACACACACACACACACACACACACACACACACACACAAACCATGATCTAGGTTGAGCATAGGGGAGGAAGAGAGGTCAAAAATGCTTCCCTAAGGAAGTAGTGCTTGACTTGCCATCTGAAGAACGAGTAATTAAGAGATAGAACTGGAGAGAAAATATAGGCCAGAATATGAGGGATCTTCACAAGACCATAATAAGGATTTAGTTCTTTATCTTAAAAGCAAAAATTAGGCATTGAACATTTTTAAGGACATGACTGACATTATCAGACTTTGATTTGTAACAATGTTCACACTGTATTTTGGAGAATTAACTGAAAAGAAAAATAATTATTGACTAAGTTAACATATTAATAAGTTAAATAATATGCTAGTTCTTGACTATGTTAATCTCAACTAATTGAAATTTGAATTTTAATACACTTCTGTTATAACGCTGTCTAACTGAAATATAATATGAGCTACATATGTAACTTCAAATTTTTTAATAGCCACATTAAAAAACATAAGAGTTCAGGCACAGTGGCTCAGGCTACCCAGCACTTTGGGAGGCTGAGGCGGGCAGATCACTTGAGGCCAGGAGTTCAAGACCAGCTTGGCCAACATGGCAAAACCCCATCTCTACCAAAAATACAAAACTGAGCCAGGTGTGGTAGTGCATGCCTGTAATCCCAGCCACTCGGGAGGCTGAGGCACAAGAATCGCTTGAACCTGGGAGGTGGAGGTTGCAGTGATCCAAGATGGCACCACTGCACTCCAGCTTGAGTGACAGAGCGAGACTCTGTCTCAAAAAAATAAATAAATAAAATAAAAAGAAACAAGTGAAATTAGTCTTAACAATATACATAACTTAATATATCCAAAATAATATAACTTCAACATGTAATCAGTATAAAGGTATTATTGAGATGGTTTACATTCTTTTTTTAAATACACTAAATCTTTGAAATCCAGTGTGTATTTTACGCTTACAGCACATCTCAATTTAGATAACCACATTTCAAGTGCTCAGTAGTCACTGTGGCTAATGGCTACCATATTGCAAAGTACAGTTTTAATAACTTCGCCCAATGGTTCCCAAAGCTGTTTATACATCAAAAGTACCACCCAGATACACTTGTTAAAAATATAAATTTCCCAGCAACTCTCTCCATTTTGTTAAATACCTCTAGGGAGAAATCCAGAGATCTGTTTCTGATTAAGTACACCAGGTGATGCTGATGCAACAGTCCATGGACAAGCATATGCAGTTTCTGCATTGCCTCAAAGTTGTGAATATAATGAAACATTTAGGCATCCTGGAAAAATTTGAGTAGTGTGTTGCTGGAAGTCAGGGACCCCAAATGGAGGGACCGGCTGAAGCCACGGCAGAATAACATAAATTGTGAAGATTTCATGGACATTTATTAGTTCCCCAAATTAATACTTTTATAATTTCCTATGCCTGTCTTTACTTTAATCTCTTAATCCCATCATCTCCATAAGCTGAGGATGTACGTCGCCTCAGGACCCTGTGATGATTGCGTTACCTGTACAAATTGTTTGTAAAACACGTGTGTTTGAACAATATGAAATCTGTGCATCCTAAAAGAACAGGATAACAGTGATTTTCAGGGAACAAGGGAGATAACCATAAGGTCTGACTGCCTGCAGGGCCGGGCAGAACAGAGTCGTATTTCTCTTCTTGCGAAAGCAAATAGGAGAAATATCGCTGAATTATTTTTCTCAGCAAGGAACAGCCCTGGCAAAAGAATGCATTCCCAGGGGGAGGCCTCTAAAATGGCTGCACTGGGAGTGTCTGTCTTATGCAATTGAAGATAAGGGATAAAATACGCCCTGGTCTCCTGCAGCGCCCTCAGGCTTGCTGATTAGGAAATTCTGGCCTGATGAATTCTAGTCAGAAGGGTTGTCTACTCTCAAACCCTGTTTCCTGTTAAGGTGTTTATCAATGACAATGCGTGCACAGTGGGACATGAAACCTCATCAGCAATTCTAATTTCGCTCTGGCCTTGTGATCTTGCTCTGCCCCCATTTGCCTTGTGATATTTTATGGCCTTTTGAAGCATGTGATCTCTGTGACCCACACCCTATTCCTACACTCCCTCCCCTTTGAAAATCGCTAATAAAAACTTGCTGGTTTTGCGGCTCGGGGGCATCACGGAACCTGCTGACAGGTGATGCCACCCCCGGAGACCCAGCTGTAAAATTTCTCTTTTGCACTCTTTCTCTTTATTTCTCAGACCTGCCAACACTTAGAGAAAATAGAAAAGAACCTACATTGAAATACTGGGGGCTAGTTCCCCTGATAGCAGTGTCATGGGAAGCCCAGAAGAAAGGATATTTGGGACATCCCTCAAATAATTTCACAAATTCTTTACCATACAGTATTGCTAAATAAAAAGTTCAATCTGGTAACTTCCAGTTTCTGAAAAGATAGCAAACTAACAAAGCCGTTGTCTCCTGGAGTCTCCAAATCCATTCCTGAAGATGCCACATATATGGGGGGGGAGGGTGATAAATAATGAGCCTAACTAGGAAACTCTGAAAACCCTTAGGAGCTGAAAGCGAGTTGGGTCAATTGTGGTGGAGAAAGGAAAGCCTGGAGGGACAAAGAGGGACACTAATGGAGGTAGAGGGTGGAATGAAAGGATAGAATCTCTGATTGTTCCCTTTTCTACCCTACATTAGCTTGGGTGGATCATGGCCCACCTCAACTCAAGTTGGTTATAAAAACACAAAGTTAGCACAGCAAGTGTCCAAGGAGGCAGCAGAACACCAGGAAAGCTGATAACTGTGTATACCAGTTGGTTTAGAACAGTTGTCTTCTTCCCTCCACCCAAAAGTCTAGATGATTACCACAGAAGACAGCAGCTCTTGGAAATGGGATGGCAATGTGGGAGTACTGGAAGTTAACCTGAGAGGCGTATGCTCTTCATAGGAGGGCAGACCGGGGCTAGTGGAGCCCAGATTGTAACACCAGAGGCTTTCTACCACGATGCTCATCCACTCTTCTGCTTACCCTCCACACTCAAAAGAATAACCAGAAGAGTTACAGTCCAAATCCTATGCTTCTGATCCTACCTTTCAAGTATGAATTACAACTATGCTTGCTAATACTCTCAAAGGAATAGGAGCTCACCAGAGAAAATATTATAAAATCTGGACTGTAATTCTAAAAGATTTTTTTAAGCTGGATAATTTATCCTGGAGGGACAGAATTAATGGACAAAAAACTGAAGATTTTTAAATGAGTCAAAAGTCAGGCATGGTGGCTCACGCCTGTAATCCCAGCACTTTGGGAGGCCAAGGTGGGTGGATCGCCTGAGGTCAGGAGTTCAAGACCAGCCTGGCTAATATGGCAAAACCCTGTCTCTACTAAAAATACAAAAATTATCTGGGTATGGTGGTGGGCACCTGTAATCCCAGCTACTGGGGAGGCTGAGGCAGGAGAATCACTTGAACCTGGGAGGCGGAGGTTGCAGTGAGCCAAGATCGCACCATTGCCCTCCAGACTGGACAACCAGAGTGAGACTCCATCTCAAAAAAATAAATAAAATGAGTTAAAGGAATACCTTCAGAGAGATAAAGAGGAATATTAGAAATATGAAGCTATAATAAGCTAGAGACAATGGTTATGAAAAACATAGTGATTGAAATGAGCTTAGTGGATAGGTTGACTAACAGATTGCATACCATCAAATACCAAAATAGTAAGGTAGAAATTACTTGGGGAACTCTCCCAGAAAGTATCTGGAAGCAGTAAAGAGATGGGAAACATAAAAGTTAAAAGGTATGCAGAAAACTCTGATAACAAAACCTAACAACATTACAAGAAAAAAGAACTACAGATAAATAAACATCCTTCATAGACGTAGATGAAAACTCCTAAACAAAATATAAGTTAATTGAATCCAATTATATAGAGATATTATAAAACATTTGAGTTTATTAAGGTTGCAGGATATGAAATCAAAATACAAAAATCAATTGTATTTCTGCAACCTAGCAATGCAAAATCCAAAATGAAATTAAATGAGTAATTTCATTCAAAAGTCACATCAAGGCCAGGTGTGGTGGCTAATGCCTGTAATCCCAGCACTTTGAGAAGCTGAGGTGGGCGGATCCCTTGAGCCCAGGAGTTTGAGACCACCCTGGGCAACATGGCAAAACCCCATCTCTACAAAAAATACCAAAAAAAATTTAGCTGGGCATGGTGGCATGCGCCTGTGGCCCCAGCTACGTGGGAGGTTGACGTGGGAGAATAGCTTGAACCCAGGAGGTCGAGGCTGCAGTGAGCCATGATTGTGCCACTGCACTCCAGCCTGGGTGACAGAGGGAGACCCTGTGTCAATTAAAAAAAAAAAAAAACAACCACATCAAGAATAAAATGCTTAGGAATAAATTTAGCAAAAGATGTGTAAAAACTTGTATACTGAATACTACAAAGCATTGTTGAGTGAAGTTAAAGACAATCTAAATAAATGGATGGCATTCCGTTTTCATGGATAAGACACAATGTTGTTAAGATGACAATCCTCCCTTCACTTATCTATATATTCCACACAATCCCTATAAAAATCCCACAAGTTCTTTTGTAGAAATTGACAAGCTGGCACTAAATATGCAGAGATGCAAACAACCAAGAATAGCCAACACAATTTTCAAAAGAAAAGAAAGTTGGACTTACTATAAAGTTATAAAAGAGTGTGGTATTTGTGTAAGGATAGACATATAGATCGATGAAACAGAATATAAGGTCCAGAAATAAATCCTTATCTTTGTGGTCAATTGATTTTTTTAAATATCAAGGCAATTCAAGGAAAAAGAATAGGCTTCAACAAATGGTGCTTGGACAATAAGATATCCATATGTAAAAAAAAAGAAACTTAAACCATTACCTTGTCCACCTTATGGATGATATCCTTAGTTCTGCCACATGTGGGTTCCACCAACCGTGGATCAAATTTCCATAGTTGGTGGAACCTACAGATGTGGAACCGTGGATGCAGATGGCAGATTTAGGACTTGAGCATTTTCAGATCTGTGGTGGTCCTGGAACCAATCCCCCACAGAAACAGAGGGATGACTCTAGATACAAAAGCCAACTCAAAATGGATCACAGACCTAAATGTAAAAGCTAAAACTATAAAACTTCTAGAAAATATAGGAGAAATATCTCTTTGCAAACTGGGCTAGGCAAAAAGTTATTAGTGTGACACAAAAAGCACCATTCATTTAAAAATTGAGAGGCTGGGTGCAGTGGCTCACGCCTGTAATCCCAGCACTTTGGGAGGTGGGTGGATTACCTGAGGTCAGGAGTTCGAGACCAGCCTGGCAACATGGTGAAACTCCGTCTCTAATAAAAATACAAAAATAATTAGTCAGGTGTGGTGGGACCTGCCTGTAGTCCCAGCTACTCGGGAGGCTGAGGCAGGAGAATCACTTGAACCCAGAAGGCGGAGGTTGCAGTGAGCAGAGATCCCGCCATCGCACTCTAGCCTGGGTGACAAGAGCGAGACTCCGTCACAAAAAATAAAAATAAAAATTGATAAACTGGATTTAATTGAAGTGTAAAATTTTTGCTCTTTTAAAGACACAACTAAGAAAAAGAAGAGCCACAAACTGGGAGAAAATATTTGCAAACCATACAAGGAATTGGTATTAATTATGCATTGCTTTGTATCAATTATCCAGAAATTTGGCAGTTTAAAACAAGAAACATTTATCCCCTCCCACAATTTCTGAGTGTCCGGAATCTGGGTTCAGCTGTTGGCCGGAGCCGCTGTCATGTAAAGCTGAACTAAGACTAGAGAATCTTCCTCCAAACGCACTCATATGCTATTGACAGGCTGAAATTCCTTGCTGATTGTTGGCCAGTGCATTCGTTTGCCAAGGCCGCTATAATGAACTAGCACAGACTGAGTGACTTAAATTTATTTTCTCACAGTTCTAGACGCTAGAACTCCAAAATAAGTTGTCACCAGTCTTGTTTTTTTCTGAGGCCTCTCTCGCTGGCATGCAGGTGGCCACCTCACTGTATCATCGTATAGTCTTTTCTCTCTGCAGGCATCCCTCGTGTCTCTTTTTGTGTCCAAATTTCCTCTTCTCATAAAGATATCAGTCAGATTGGATTAGGGCCCACCCTAATGGTCTCATTTTAAGGAAATCACCTTTAAAGGTCCTATCTCCAAATATACTCACAGTCTGAGGTACTGGGTGTTACGGATCTAACAAACGAATTTGAGGGGACACAATTCAGCCTGTAAGAGCCAGTAACTTCGGCCCACTACCACATGGGCCTCTTGGTACTCACAACCTGGCAGCTTGCTTCCCCCAGAGTGAATGATCTAGGAAGGAGAACAAAAGAGCAAGAGCCTAAGGCAGAAACCACAGCCTTGCTCCAAACCTAATCTTAGAGGTAACCTATTACTTCTGCTGTATGCTATCAGTGACACAGACCAATCCTGGGATGATGCAGGAGCAGTCTACACATTGGTCTGAACACTGTGAGGGTGGAGGATCACTGGGGAACATACTGGTGCCTGTCTACCACAAACCTATATCCATAATATATGAAGAACTACTACAATTTGATAGTAAAAGACGTCAATTAAAAATGGGCAAAAGATCTGAATAAACATTTCATTAAAGAAAATATCCAAGTGGCCAGTTGGCACATGAAAAGATGTTCAACATCATCAGTCATTAAAGAAATGTGAATTAAATTTGCAACGACATACCCCTACACATCTATAATCAAATAACTGATAATACTAAGAATTGGCAGGGATGTAGAGAAACAGGAACCCTCAGCCAGTAGGAATGTAAAATGGTATAGCTACTTTGGAAAACAGTTTGGGCATTTCTTTAAAAATTATCATAAATTTATATGGCCCAGCAATTCCACTCCTAGTTGTTTACTTACGGGAAATGTAAACATGTCCACACAAAGACTTGCATATGAATGTGGAAGCAGAATTATTCGTAATAGCCCAAACTGGAAACAAGCCAAATGCCCACCAACTGGTTCATGCATGAAAAACGTGCCACGTTCATACAATGCAATGTTATTCAGCAATACCGGGCATTAGGCACTTTCGCCTAATATATTTATGATGTTCTCTGAGAGAATCCTGCAGAATGCTGGGAATGGGGAATAGCCTGACGCAGGCTGTTACTTAGAAAGAATGGAAAGAAAAATTAATGCCCTGTTTCCTACTTGAAACCCATCATGATTCCCAGTTATACACTGAGTTTGTGTCTGTCACTGACAGTTGATTCCCATGCATGATCTCATATAATCTTCGCAATGACACTGGGAGATTTATATTAATAATACCATGCTCCCTAGTTTATAGCTTCAAGAAACTAAAGCTTGCAAAGGCGTAACATCAGGTGTGTCCTTTTTCATACAGGATTGGATTTAATGGTTAACACAGACTAGGGTGGGTTTTCCCATTTCCAGAGTGTAAGGGTTTCGCTTCTCTCCCTCTGCCGGTCTCCTCCACTGTTTACACCCAGTAGGGCGTGGAGGGTGGCCTAGGGTGTGGCCCAGGAGGCTTCCCTAAGGGAAGGGGGTGGTGGAAACCAGGCGGTTTGAAACCCATCAGGATTCTCAGTTATATATCGAGTTTGTGTCCGTCACTGCTAGTTGATTCCCATGCATGATCTCATATAATCTTCGCAATGACACTGGGAGATTTATATTAATAATACCATGGTCCCTAGTTTATAGCTTTAAGGAACTAAAGCTTGGAAAGGCCTAACATCAGGTGTGTCCTCCATTTTCATACAAGATTGGATTTAATGGTTAACACAGATTAGGGTGGGTTTTCCCACTTCCAGAGTGTAAGGGTTTCGCTTCTCTCCCTCTGCCGGTCTCCTCCACTCTTTACACCCACCAGGGCGTGGAGGGTGGCCTAGGGAGTGGCCCAGGAGGCTTCCCTAAGGGAAGAGGGTGGTGGAAACCAGGCGGGAGACGAGAACCCCAGCGGGCAAGTCACACAGTTACGCTTGTTCGCCCAGAGAATCCGGCAGGGCCTCCGCAGAGCCGTAAAGAACTCTACAAGTCGTGAAGGGGCGAGGCGCAAAAGCGTAGCTTTACGGCGATTCGAGCAGTCGCGTCAAGCAGGCTATTCCGGGTTTGTGGCTACTTGGCTCTACACGTGGGCCGCCGTAGGTATTTCGACCGGTAATTTCTCCTACTGGTGTGCAGCAGCCACATTGAAGGATAGAGTGGCAGCAGAGGCCAAGGATCGTGAGTTGATGGAGTTTGCTGCTGAATATGAAGGGAAGTCTGGGGGAGGTCTCCACAGCGTAGCTGAGGGGGTGCGGCTAAGTCCAGAGCCTGGCAGGGAGGGAGTAAGGGATTTAGCAGGGGCGGAGGAGTTCGGCGGCGGAGAGGAGGGGAAAGGGCTGACAGGGGTGAAGGAGATAGGGGATGGAGAGGAAGGAAGTAGACAAAGGCCAGAGGAAATACCGATGGACCTAACGGTAGTGAAGCAGGAAATTATAGACTGGCCAGGTACAGAAGGCAGGTTGGCTGGCCAGTGGGTAGAACAGGAGGTGGAGGATAGGCCTGAGGTGAAGGATGAGAACGCAGGCGTATTGGAGGTGAAGCAGGAGACGGATAGTAGTTTAGTGGTAAAAGAAGCGAAGGTGGGTGACCCAGAGGTAAAGGAAGAGGTAATGGAATCGTCAGAAGTGAAGGAAGAGAAGGATAACTTGGAGATAAAACAGGAGGAGAAGTTTGTTGGTCAATGCATAAAAGAGGAATTGATGCATGGAGAGTGTGTAAAAGAAGAGAAGGATTTCCTGAAGAAAGAAATCGTGGATGATACAAAGGTGAAAGAAGAGCCTCCGATAAATCACCCGGTGGGCTGCAAGCGGAAACTGGCCATGTCAAGGTAGGGCATGGGGAATTCCATTTAGGGGAATAAAGCTGTGGAGTCCTCATGTCTAGAGTGAAGGAAACCACACTATCAGGAGAAGGTGGAATAGTAATGAAAAATGAGCACAAGTTTGGGTTTCTGGAGTGAGACGGCGTTCGCGGGGGTGGGTTGGGAAGTGGAGGGTGTTGTACATGACAACACAACAAATTCAGTGAAAATATATGAAACTGGTAGTGTCCAATGGGTAATAGTCAAGTTAGGAAAGTGAAAATTCTGGGGACCAAAAGATCAGTTGGAACTGAATCTGGCTTGACTTAATACGCTCTTTACTCGGTATTCGTTTGAGAGAGAATAGAGATGAGAAAGCCTAATAAAACCAACAATGACAAAGTAGATTAAGTTAAAATTAGGCAAAAATACACTTGACCTCAATTATCAAGCTTCTTCATGGGTGCTGTGAATATTTATTGCTTTTTATTTAATTTCCTTAGTGTGTGGATCATGTGACAAAGGAAATAAGAGTAGTCAGATTCTTGGGACTATTCCTTGGGCTAAATAGAAGTAACTGTAGTTTGGTTGTCAGTATCCCAGGAGCATAGAAGAGCAGTTGAGGACAGATGATGGGTTACATGGCATTTCTAGATTATTTCGATGCTCGTTCTAGATTAGGTGTGGAGTTCAGGAAAAAACATGCTGCTACTACTCTCTAAATTTCACTTGGCCTTATATTCTTTTTCTGGTGTGTGCTTTAAAAATATCTAAACATAGCTCATGAATTGGACTTCTAGATACACACACATACAGTCATTACCACATTTCCAGGAATCACAAGTTAAAATATCAGTGAATAGTCTCATTCCCTGATTATAGTAGAAAAAGAAGTCAAAAGCGAGATGGGTTTTAAAAATTTTAATACATTTTCCTGAGTTACATATCACTAACAACATTGGAAATGTAGTTGTTTTGGGAAGGTTTCATAGAGAAGAATTTTCAAATGATGTTCAACAGCTATCAAATATTTTATCAGAGTTACTTGTCACTGAGTTTATAAATTGATTGGGAATTCTAAGTTTATAAATAAATAATATTTGATAATTTAATGTTACATGTGGGCTTTTGTAGGTGTGAAACTTGTGGTACAGAAGAAGCAAAGTACAGATGTCCACGTTGTATGCGATATTCCTGCAGGTATACATGTAACTTCCTACCTTTTAACCTGTATCTGTACCTTTCTTACCCTAAAATATAAAAGTACTTCCCCTTTGTCTTTTCAGTTTGCCCTGTGTAAAGAAACACAAAGCAGAACTGACATGTAATGGAGTTCGAGATAAAACTGCATACATTTCAATACAACAGTTTACTGAAATGAATCTCCTAAGTGGTAAGCCACTTTATGCATAGCAAATTGAGGCTTCCTGGCCATTGGTGTATGTCATTTGTTTATTCTTCTGTTTTGAAATTTTTAGATTATCGATTTTTGGAAGATGTGGCAAGAACAGCGGACCATATTTCTAGAGATGCTTTTTTGAAAAGACCAATAAGCAATAAACATGTAAGATTTTCTCCTAATTTCTCCCAGTTAAAAGTCCTTCAAATCAATTAGATTCTTTTTTTTTTTTTTTAACTTACCAAATATATTAAGTGGCTACCATGATGTAGAGCTATTCTGATTACTTAAGGATATGGCTGTGACCCAAACAAAGTCTGTCCCCTCGTGGAGTTGTATTTAGTGAGAGATAGGAGATGAGTAGAGGAACAAATGTAATTTCAGATAGAGTTAAGTTCATATAGAAAATAAAGAAGGCTCAAGAGATTAAAGAGAGAATGAAAATGGTCTTTGTTGGGGAGAGATTGTCAGGGTACTATTTTCGATACAGTGGTCAGGAGAAGCTTCTCTAAGAGATGATATGTAAGCAGTGATCTGAGTGCTGAGAAAGAGGCTGTCATGTGAACATTTGGAGGCAGATTATTCCAGGTAGGGACAAAAGTAAAAGGAAAGACCTGAGTCAGAAACAAGGATGTCTGGTTTGAGGAATTAAAAGATTGGCAAGGTAACTGAAGCATAGTGAGTGAGGAGGAGAGTATTGAAAATGAAGTTAGAGAAACTGGTGAGGAGTTGGGTGCAGTGGCTCATGCCTGTAATCCAAATACTTTGGGAGGCTGAGGCCAGAGCATTGCTTGAGCTCAGGAGTTCAAGACCAGCCTGGGCAACATGGTGAAAACCCATATCTATAAAAAAATACAAAAATTAGCCAGGCGTGGTGGCGTGCCCCTGTAGTCCCAGCAACTTGAGAAGCTGAGGTGGGAGGATCACCTGAGCCCAGGAAGGTCAAGGCTGCGGTGAGCCATGATTGCGCCACTACTCTGCAGCCTGGGCAACAGAGTGAGACTCTGTCTCAAAAGAGAAAAGAAAAGAAACTGGTGAGGGTTTCTAATTCTAAGTGCAAATGGAAACCATGGAAGGGTTTTGAACATAAATTTGCCTTTTGAAAAACCACTCTTGTGCTTTGTGAACTTTAGGGGGGCAAGAATGGAAGATTGGAAGCAGGGAGACCAATTATGCAGCTCTTCCTATGATCCTTGTGAGATAATAGTGGCTTGGGTATACTGTTTGAATTACTGGGAAGGGATTAGATTCTGATTTTGAAGGAAGAGCTAACAAGACTTGCTATTCTAATACACTTAATTTTCATACTCTTGCATTCCTTTTTTAATTCCTTAAATACTATGCAAAATTAAAGCTTAAATATTTGGAATATTTGGCAACTGGTGTTGTAGAAATTCGTTTCTGGTGTGATTAAATCGTATCCTGGAATTGTGTTCATTTTAGTATTGGAGTTGCAGAATTTTAATACCTTTTAAACACCTTATTTTATTGGTATTATTGGTACAGACATAATTACATTACACATATCTGAAAGAAAATTATTCATATAGCAACTCTTATTTTTCCTCAAACTTAATTAGGCATAATTAAAATTCTACTTGAAGATAAATTACCTTACAATTTTTTTTTAAATTGTGAAATATAGCAAGTATATTTTCTAAAAATCAGAAAATGGAAATACACAGTATAATGAATAATTAATTATAAAATGAATATTCATGTAACTACCACCCCAGTCTAGAATTAGAACATTACTGGCTTCCCAGAAGTTCCATGCCACCCTTTTATGCCCTTCCCTGATCTTTTCTCATTTCTTAATATTTTTTTCTATCTTAGGACTATACCACAATTTGTTTATGCATTTTTTTAATGGATTTTGGATTTTCTGTAAGAATAAAAAACAGTTTAGAAACAATGCCACTACTTTTGTCTATAAATTATAGTATGTGTGTGAACATGTGTTTCTAGGGTTTATACCTGGGAATAGAATTGCTTTGTTGTGTAGTATGCATATCTTCAGTTTACCTAGATGTTACCAAAACATTTTCCAAAGTGATTATACTAGTTTACACTCTCACCAATAGTGTATGAATGTACCTATTGTCATATTCTCGCCAATACTTAGTTTGATAAGACTTTAAAAATTTTTGTCAATCTGTTGGCTGTGTAATTTTACTGTGGTTTTAAATGTGCAGTTCTTTAATTCCTGATGAGATTGAACCACCAAATACTTTATTGGCCATTTGGATTTCCTCTTTTATGCAGTGCCTGTTCAAGTCTTTTGCTCATCTTTTCATTGGTCAGCTTTATTTTTCTTACTGGTTTGTGAGAATTCTTGGTATTTCTTGGATGCTAGTGCAAGTTGGTTGTATGTTATAAATACCTTCTTCTAGTCTCTGTCTTGTCTTTTCATTTTATAGTGTCTTGTGGTGAATGGATGTTCTTAGTTTTAATGTAGTCAAATTTATCATTTGTTTCCTTTATAGTTAATTGGTTTATATCTTTATAAAGAAATCCATCTCTACCTTGAAGTTAGGAAGTTATTCTTTTATAGTTATTGCCTAAAAGCTTTATACTGTTGTGTTTTACACTTATGTCTTTAACTGGAATTGATTTCTGGTATCATGTACAGAGGAGTTCCCATTTAATTTTTCATATAGATAATCCACTTTTCCCAGCACCATTTATTGGAAAGTTCATCCTTTCCCTCCTGCTCTGTAGGACCACCTTTGTCATATATCAACATCCCTATATGCTTGGGTCATTTTGTGGCCTTGTCTTTTCCATTCTGTTGGCCTACTGGTATATCCTACACCGATACTATGCTCTCTGAATTATTGTGGTTTTTTACTGAAACTTGTTATCTGATTAAGTCCTCCCACTTCCTTTTTTCTAGAGTATGGCTATTCAGTGCTGTTTTCAAGACAAAATAATTGCAAATCTAAGCAAGGGATGGCCCATAGCCATAACTGCTAATGGATTTTTTTTTCTTTTTTCCTCTGTTTCAGTGTAACCACACAAGTTTCCTAGCTTGCTCTAAAAGTAGAGATTGTTTCTGGTTCACCCTTATCCTGAAGGTATATTAGGAGGGTTGGTCACTGCTATTATAATTATTTATAATTATCACTACCATTACTGAAACTAAAGTCCTCTAAATTATAAAATTACATGTAATTTCTTAAAACAGTTTCCTGCTTAGCCGGTGATAGCTGACCCATCCTTTCCCTTGGCTTATGACTTGATTCTGACTGTTTACATTGCAAATTCTAGATCCCTATTCACTTAACAAAAAACTTGCATTTATATTTTGCCTTTTCTTTGAGTAATCTTTCTTCTTCCTTGACTTAATAAAAATCTGGTATTACTTCCTTCATAAGTCTGGAATTGCCCAGTTCAGCTTAATCAACCCAGGTGGTCAATGTAATAACACACGTCAGAGCCAGAATGTTCTCATATCCCATTTTGTGCTTCCCACAACAGTCGTTAGTTTAAGCTAGGCCTTGTACTAGGCAATGCCATGGCTCTTCCCTTGAGTGAGCTGTCTAGTAATAAAATCAGTGATATATATACAGCTAACTGGTAAAACCATCGGTAAAAGAAATCAAGAATTGTGTAGGTAGCCCCCATGATTGCCAAATGACCTGTGTTCTTGTTTGTTTTAATCTCCATTAAATTCTTCTTTGGCTCATAGAACATATGGTTAAAAACACAAGCTCTGGAATTAGACAGACCAGGGTTTGAATACAGGTTCTATCTCTCTGGGATAGCTGTATGATGTTGGGATCTCACTAATTTTTATTGCTAAAATGGAGATGATAATACCTATTCTCATAGTATCATGGTGAAGATTACATGAGATTACTGCTTAGAGCTGTTGTAACACTTAGGTTCTCAGTAAATCTTAACTATTATTGAACATTGTTTTACTCACTTTTTAAATTTAAGGAATTTAAAAATTAATTTGTCTGTTTGGTTTTTGTTGTTAGATGTACTTTATGAAAAATCGTGCCCGGAGGCAAGGTATTAACTTAAAACTTCTACCCAATGGATTCACCAAGAGGAAGGAGAATTCAACCTTTTTTGATAAGAAGTAAGTTTCTAACTTTTTAGTATATCAGGTGTTCTGATTTGATCAGGATCATTCTTTAAGGTTTGGTTGCTATAGAGCATTGCTACCCCAGGTGTGGTTCTGTAAACTGTTATTGGTCCATGACAAGATAACTGTAGTAATTGTAGGTCATGTAACTCTAATAAAAATTTGGGTTTGCAGTGTGTGCGTGTGTGTGTGTGTGTGTGTGTGTGTGTGTGTGTGTCTTCATATCGTTTGAGAAGCTTCTCAAACATTAATGTGCATACCAGTCACCTAGGCATCTTGTTAAGTATGCTTGTTGTGATTTTTCAGTAGGCCTGGGTTGGAGTTTGATATTGGGCATTTCTAACAAGCTCCTCAGTGACGCTGATTGTTTGAGAAACATATTTTGAGTAGCAGCGCCCTGGGGCACTCTCATACATTAGAAATAAACTGTTTCTTTGAGACCTAAGGTACCAAGAAAGTATTTCAGGGGCTTCCAGGACAAAACGAGTAAAAACAGGACCCCTGTACTGTTTTAATCAAGGCAGCTCTGCTTTTATTTTCTTTCTCCACTGGGTTTCCAAATAAGATTTTATTTAAAAGCTGTCAGTGGAGAAGAAGGGGACTTTGAGCTCTTGAGTACAGATAGTATAACAGAGATTAGTTTGCTGCTGTCTGAAAATGTTGGGTTGAAAAGGCCCCAAGAGTACAGAGGAGAACAGGATCCCAAAGTTCTTTAAGTAGCCAACTAAATTATCAGATAATACCTTTCGGAAGTCAAGATTTTGGATTTAGAATTTTTAAAAACTTGAGGGAGTCCCTCCCTTTTCAGCCTCTTAGTAACTGTGGGGCCTTGAACAAATCACCTTCCTTTCTCTGGGCCTCAGGTGTATGATGTGGGGAGTTGACCCGGGTAAACTCTACGGTGCCTTTCCAGTTGTGCTCTTCCAAAAATTGAAAAGACAAAGCCATCAGAATTATCATTATTCTAGTGGAGCTTCTATCTTTTCAAAGCTGTTAACATAATTAGAAGATGATGTTTTCCATTTATTTTATATGTTATAAGACATAAATATTTGTAAAAATGGTTTTTCGTTTTTCCTGGTTGTCTTCCAAAAGTAAAGTAATGCTGAAGCAGGTGGATCCCTTGAGGCCAGGAGTTTGAGACCAGCCTGGGCAACATGGTGAAACCTCGTCTCTACTAAAAATACAAAAATTAGCTGGGTGCAGTGGCACCCACCTGTGATCCCAGCTACTCAGGAGGCTGGAGTGGGAGCATCCCTTGAGCACAGGAGGCGGAGGTTGCAGTGAGCCAAGGTTGCACCACTGCACTCCAGTCTGGGTGACAGAATGAGACCCTGTCTCAAAAAAAAAAGTAAAGTAATGTCTTGAATTTATCAAATGTGAGATGATTCTTTTGTGTGTTTTGAAACTGACATATTTAGAAATTGACATAATTTGAAGTTTATGGTAACTGGTTAGAAGTTTATGGTAACTGGTTAGTGCTTTCTCAAATACAAAATGTGTTCCTGTTTTATGAAAGAAACTATTCAGAATGATTGTAATCAGAGATTAGTTCTCAATAATGAAAAGCAGATGGCCTCAAGTATAACATTTTTGTGTCTGTAGATACATGAATGTATGCGGGAAGTTTTTACCAAGAATATTACACTCAGTATATTTTCCAGGTTTAGTATATATTTGGTTGTTTTGAAACTCCCCGGGTCTCTGAAATGGCAAATCAGATTCTTCTTGCATAAGTCTTTTGCTCATAAATTCATAGAGATTTGCGATCAGTTTTCTTACATTTTTAGTGTTTCCCGGGAGGAGATTAGCAGCATAGTATGTAATAATAGGCTTTAGAGTCCGTTTCTTAGTCTTTTACCATCTGCAAAATGGAGCTCATGATAGCTATCTTGTAGAGTTGTGGACTTTTAGTGTATTAATTCACATAGGCAGTAACTGGCATGTGGGAAGGAATCAGTTTATAGTAGCTATTGTAAAAATAATACATCTGTATAATTAAAAAGCTTAAAGGAAAAATATCAGCCATAATTCCACTATCTAGAGTTGACCACTAATAAAATTTCTTAACATTTCCTTCTAATCATGTTTTCTCCTTTTTTCATCTAATAAAGTAAAACATAATATAAAATACTTAAAACTATATAAAGTGACATGACTCTGCTCAAGTTAAACATTAATTTTTTATGAATAAATGCACATCCTTTTTTCCTGCAGCTAGATTTTCCATTTAGCAATACATTGTGAACCTCTTTTCTTCTTAATGCAAATCTGCCTCATTATTTTTAAGTAGGGTATTCCACCTTTGACTATATCTTGTTTCATTTAATTATTCCCATTTTCATGAACATTTATTTTATGTTTTGTTTTTAATTATTATAAATAGGTATTAAACAGCCTTGAACAAATTGTTTTGTGTGCTTACCTGACTTTTTTTTGTAGGATCAATTCCTAGAAAGCAGAATTACTGGATTAGAGAGTACAATGTATTTAAACTTTTGAGAAAAACTCTACATTGTCTCCATAAAACATTACCACTTTGTACTTTCATCAAGAAAGTATGAGTGCCTATTTTAGTTATACCTTAACTTTTGTTGAATATTACCAAACTTTTTTGTGGGCAGCTTTATTAGAGAGGTTGAGCTCTTGGATTTTTAATTTCTTGTTAAGACATTGCCAGATGTCCACTGCAGGAGGCAGAATCACCCCTGTTTGAAAACCACTGATTTACATAAATACAGAAGATGTACTTATTGAATGTATAGTTGTAATCTTTTCTTGGTCTAGATAATTAATATAATGTAGACAGAATCAGGATTCTGGTGTCTTATACTTCACCTTTAAGAGAAAAAAATAGACGTTTAAGAGTTACTTTGAGATATTTTTATCTTATCAGCTGTTCACATGAAAATGAGCAAGGTTTTAGATGATTGCAATGGTATTTGCTGGAAAGAGGGAAGAAGGGGAAATGAAATTTTTTCAAAGAATTCTGTTCAGCTCCCGTGCCCCCAGTATTCTAAGAGACTAGTTTTCAATACTTTTTTCTATTAACTTTCAAAAGTTGGTTATAGCTTTGACTCTGATAAATGTAAATTTTCATGTTGTCTCTACTATTTGATTATACATTAGGTGACCTTGGGCAAAATCTGACTTACCAGGTTATTGAGAGGATTAAATGAAATTTTAATAATAACTAAAGTAGTACCTGGCACATACTAAATAATATACAGTGACAATGAAAATTTACATTCCCTTCACTGAAATCCTTAGGAATATGCCACATTTACTGTATATTCCATTCACCCCTCATAGGTCTGGGATAGCACTGTGTAATTAAACAGTACTATTTGTGCAGTGAAACCTATAAATGTTTACCTTATAATGGGTAAATAATGACTATAGACTGACTCAGGCTTTGCTGCTGAAGGAGTTAAAAATCTTTCAGTTTTGGAGATTTTGGAATTGTTGATATGAGAAGTTGGTCTTGTACTAAGATTATTAATACTCCCTAGGTATTAAATTGATTGCTTGTTTAAGCAACTTGAGCTGCAATATAGTCAAAATCTCAAGTTGATATTGCTTAAAATTTAAATGTTTTAACTTTTGAGGAATCTGAATGAAGAATCTTTTGTACTGTTTTTGTAACTTTTCTATAAAGTCTACATTTATTTTTTTAAAAAAAGTTTTAAATGTAAAAGCCCGCATATATAGTGTGATGAATGTGCCATTGTACCTGAATTACTCTGTAGACCTATCAGAAGGTGATTGTAGCAGCTGACTGGAATAGGTTCATTCTAATCCAGACACCCTTTATGGCAGGCATTTTCGCTGACTCCTAAAATTATATGTGAAATTATGTGATGTGTGAATTTTTCTAAGAATAAGTACTGCAATTTTCACTGAATAGTCAAAGTGAGGTGAAGTCTGTGAAGTCAAAAATGTATGCAATGAGGATGAATTTTAGAGGACTATTTTAGAGGAATTTGCAGGAGTATCACAGTGGATAGCTGTAATCGATAAAGTTAAGTTCAAGGAGGCCTATATAAGTTGAGCCAAAGCAAGGTTGACATTCTCTGTTAAAAATAGAGAAGCTTGATAAGGAAATGTTGGCTCTCCTGCTTATTTTGGAGTAGATCCCAAGCTACTTTAAAATAGTGGCTTTTTCAGAGGTAATTCCTTTACCTCATCTCTTTGTAGGGTCTATAGCTTTATGTTCACTTTCACCCAGTACTAATCAAATCTGTTGAAAGAAATATGAAAGACCTATATGAAGAAAATGTAAATTCTCCTGAATGACTTAAAAGATTTGAATAAATGGAAAAAAGTGCCATATTCTTAAAAAGCTCAATATTGTTTCTTAAGTGATCTTTTAAGTCTGATGCAATCCTAATCAGAATATCAATGGGATTTTGTTTGTTGTTATTTATTTATTAATAAGACAGTTCATAAATAACTGAAGTTTATTTTGAAGAATAACATGGCAGAGGTGCCTGGAAAAATCTGAAAAAAGAATGGTGAGGCTGGACTCATTAAAATTTATGAAATTATAGTAGTTTTATGGTGTTGGCCTAGAAATCTGTAACTAGATCATAGAAAATAAGTAGTATATTTGGTTTGCTGGTATATGATCAAGGTAACATTTCAAATTAGTACAAATAATTACTTATTCAATAAATAGAGTTGAAACAGCTTGCCATTTGAGAGGAAATGCTGAATCTTTTACTAAATAACATCCAGGTGGATCAAAATCTTAAAATGAAATAAAAATACTGGAATATTTTCATAATCTTGAAGAGAAGAAACATCCCATCCAGAAGCCAAAAGGAAAATAATAACTAAATTTACATGGCAAAAAAGACCATAATAAAGTCAAAAGACTGGACCAAAAAAGTCTGTAACATATATGACACAGAGTGCTTATGCATTATTAAGAAAAAAAGACTAGTAACTAATTAGGAAAGAGGCAGAGGATAAGAATAGATGGTCGGCCCGGCACGGTGGCTCACACCTGTAATCCCAGCACTCTGGGAGGCCGAGGCAGGTGGATCATGAGGTCAGGAAATCGAGACCATCCTGGCTAACACAGTGAAACCCCGTCTCTACTAAAAAAAAAAAAATACAAAAAATTAGCTGGGCGTGGTGGTGGGCGCCTGTAGTCCCAGCTACTCGGGAGACTGAGGCAGGAGAATGGCGTGAACCCAGGAGGCGGAGCTTGCAGTGAGCCGAGATCGCGCCACTGCACTCCAGCACTCCAGCCTGGGAGACAGAGCCAGACTCTGTCTCCAAAAAAAAAAGAATAGATGGTCATAGAAGGATATATGTACATAGATTAGATAGTATTTGACTGATAAACATTATAATAATATCTAATATAATGAAAGTATGGATTAACCAGGCCGTTTTCCTCTTCCATTGTTGATAGTTAAATCGGTACAGTCATTTTAGAAGGCAATTTGGTAATGTTTCTCAGAATGTTATATATTTTGTTGTATAAAATGTATATTACATCTTAAAATGTTATAAATAAGTACTCAAGGAATTTAGCCTACAAAGGTATTTGTAGATGATCTACAGTCAGGAGATATATGTACACATATATCTATTGCAGTATTGTTTTTAGTAGTGTAAAAACTGGCACCAACCTAAAGTATCCTTCAGTATGGACTGAGTTAAGTAAATGATGGCACCTTCATACCATGGAATTCCATGCAGCCATTAAGCAAAAACAATTAGACGTAGAAGTATTGTCATGGAATACTATCCATGACATGTTCAGTGAAAAAAAAGAATTGGAGTTTAAAACAGTTGTCTGAAAGATTAGGAAGCTCACTTTAAATTGGTGGTTCTAAAGCAAGACACCATCTCCACAGAAAATTTAAAAATTAGCTAGGTGTGATGGTGAATGCCATGATTGCATCGTTACATTCCAGCCTGGGCGACAGAGTGAGACCCTGTCTCTAAAAAAAAAAAAAAATGCAGTTAATAAATTAGCGATTATTTGGATCTGAATCCCTTTGGGAATCAGCTTAAATATATGAGTTCTATTTGGTATATACTTTGTGTCTGTTAGATAAGAAAAACTTCACAGATGAACCATGCTGTTTTTTATTTGTTTTGAGACAGAATCTCACTCTGTCGCCCAGGCTGGAGTACAGTGGCACGATCTCAGCTCACTGCAATCTCTGCCTCCCGGGTTCATACCATTCTCCTACCTCAGCCTCCTGAGTAGCTGGGACTACAGGCACATGCCGCCACACCTGGCTAATTTTTTGTATTTTTAGTAGAGACAGGGTTTCACCCTGTTAGCCAGGATGGTCTGGATCTCCTGACCTTGTGATCCGCCTGCCTCGGCCTCCCAAAGTGTTGGGATTAAAGGCGTGAGCCACCGCGCCCGGCCTGAACCATGTTGTTTTGTCCCTTCTGGTAGTAGAGTTTGGACTGAAGCTGTTAATGTTGATTAAGGGCATGCTAAGAAATAGCTCTTAGAATCTTGCTGAACTTTCTTTAAGGGCATTACATGTTACTCTAACCAGTGGTCTCCATGTGTATAACCATGGGAGAAATGTCTCTTTGATCTCTGTTTCTTTTAATCAATTGTTTGTTTTTTTCTGAAGCTGAACAAAATATAGTGGCTTCAAATGCCAGCTCTGATGTTTACTAGTTTTGTGGCTTTAACTCTATATCTCATTTTCCTCATCAGTAAAATGGACAAAAGTATAATCTACCCACATATATACCAGTATTTTTGTTCCTTTTTAAACATTTTTTCAGACCTTCTTTTTAGGATCATTTTGTTCTCCTTTTTAAGATTTCTTTAGTGCTGGTCTTATAAAAATATGCTTTTTCAGTTTTTGTCTTAAAATATCTTTATTTCATCTTCTTTTTGGAGACAGGGTCTCCATCTGTCACCCAGGCTGGAGTGCAGTGGTGCAATCTCAGTCTTCTCACTGCAACCTCCATCTTCTGGGTTCAAGCAATTCTCTTGCCTCAGCCTCCCCAGTAGCTGGGACTGTAGGTGCCTGCCACCATGCCAGCTAATTTTTTTGTGTTTTAGTAGAGAGGAAGTTTCGCCATGTTGCCCAGTGTGGTCTTGATCTCCTGAGCTCAGGCAGTCCACTCACCTCAGCCTCCCAAAGTGCTGGGATTACAGATGTGCGCCACCGTGCCCATCTTATTTTCATTTTTTAATGGAAATACAATACATACCTAAAAAGCACACAAATCATTAATGTACCAAGATCAAAAACATTACCAGCACCCCAGAAGTCTTTACTGCCCCCTATGGGAATACCTACCACCTCCTCCCAAGTTTCCTATTTCCCCTAACTTTGAATTTTATAGATTAGTTTTACCTATTTAAAGTTTTTTCCAATATTTTATTATGAAAAATTTGAGGCCAGGCGTGGTGGCTCACGCCTGTAAACCCAGCACTTTGAGAGGCCAAGGCGGGCGGATCACGAGGTCAGGAGATCGAGACCATCCTGGCTAACATGGTGAAACCCCGTCTCTACTAAAAATACAAAAAATTAGCCAGGCGTGGTGGCGGACGCCTGTAGTCCCAGCTACTCGGGAGGCTGAGGCAGGAGAATGGTGTGAACCCGGGAGGCGGAGCTTGCAGTGAGCCGAGATCGTGCCACTGCACTCCAACCTGGGTGACAGAGCAAGACTCCATCTCAAAAAAAAAAAAAAAAAAAGAAAGAAAGAAAAATTTGAAACGTAAAACAAAGTTGAAACTTTTGCAGTGAATGCTTTTATACCCATCACCTAAATTCTGTCATCAATATTTTACAATAATTGCTTTATCAGATATTTATCCATCCATTAACCATTTTATATTTGGTGCATTTCAGACTAAATGCAGGCATCCCTCTACTGGGCCCTGAATACTTAAGCTCATTAACTGGAGTTCCGTAGTTTGCATTTTTGTCTGTCGATGTAAAATTTACATGTAATGAAATGCAGAAATCTTAAGTATATACATTTGCTGAGTTTTTACAAATACAGGCACCTGTATAATCCAGTCCCTGTGAATAAATAGAACATTACCATTACCCCAGAAAGGTTTTTCTTGTCATTTCCTCTCTTCCTTAGAGACAGCCTGTCCTTTTTTCCCCCTGTACATTTCTTTTGCCTGTTTTAAAATTTCATATATAGTCAGACAGCTTGCTCTTACTTTTGTTTTTTGTTTATCTGTTTTTTACTTTTTAAAAAATAGAGTCAGCGTCTTGCTATGTTGCCCAGGCTAGTCTTGAACTCCTGGCCTCAAGCAGTCCTCCCACCTCGGCTTCCCAAAGTGCTGGGATTACAGGCATGAGCCCCCATGCCCAGCCCCTTTTGAATGATAGTTTAGCTTCATATGAAATATCTTAAGTTGACATTTATTTTAGAACTCAGTTAACTTATATATTCCATTGACTTCTCACTTCTTTTGCCACTATTGAGAACACTGTTGTTTTATACATAGTCTTCCTTCTTTTCTCTTCTGATTGCTTTGAAAATATTCAATATTGTCTTTGGAGTTCTGCAGTTTCTATGATGTGTGTTGCAGTGTGATTTCTTTTTATTCCTTGAGATTTGTTCTGCTGTCTAAATATGACAATTCTGGAAAAGTAATAAGTTATCTTAATTTCTTTGTCTTTACTACGTTCCAAGTAACTTATTCAGCTATATTGTCCAAGTCACTTTCTCTCCACAGTTGTCTAATTAATCATATTTTTAGCCTATGCACTGTTTGTTTTTTAGTTTATTTTTCCCTGGAACCTCTGTTTCTTTCCCAAATCTTTCTCATCTTTTAGACAGAATTGTATTCCTTACTCACTCACGTTGTAAGCTTCCTTTTTTTCTTCAGTAATTTAGAACACTTCTCATCTGTGTAAATAATCCCAGTATCTGAAGTTGTGTAAGTCTGGTACTGCTGTCTGCTTGGACTCTTTTGTGTGAACTAACCACCCATTTCCTCAGATATGGACCCAATTTTTGACCTTCTTATCCCCACATTTGTCTCCAAATGATATTGGCCCTCAGTTCTAAACAATCCAGTTCTTCTGCTTACCATTCTTCTACCACTAACAGCTTAGAACTGAAAGTCCTTAACTTTTCAATTTATTCTTTTGACCTAGGGTTCTTTAGCTCTGTGTTTGTGTGTCTTTTACTTACAGTATGAAGATAATAGAGGTGTGCCTATTACTAAACAACTTAATATTTAAGAGCTTCAATCTGTTTTAGAAGCGAGCCACTAGGTGTCCCTCTTGTAAAGAAATAACAAACCTTTTATGAATTCAAAAAATTACTTTTTGTTCTTTGGATAAAATTACATCATGCTTATTATATTGCAGTAATGTACCTATTTACCCCTGTATTAATGTCAGTAGCACTTTTTTCCTTAAACAGTTATGTGGTAATGTACTTCTAAAAGCACAGGACTTTTTTTTTTTTTAACACGGTATCCTATAAATATAAGTAGTATAGGTTTGTACTTTGCTGCAAATTGGCTTTAGAAAAGAGTAAAGGAAAATGAAATGATGGGTTTAGCAGTTGTGGTCATGAGGAGACAAGTGGATTTTGCTGTGAGCTTTGGGGGATTATATAATAGGTGCCCAGTACAGACTTGTCAACTGATTGAAATGTTTAGCTCTGTGGTTTCTCTGCCATAATAGCTTTGATTTGGTTTGCTGGAAGAATTTCAGAACAACAGCAAGGATTTAGAAAAATAGTGTGGAAGAATAGAATCCTAATGGTTCCCCATTTGGGCCTTTACTTACTGCAGCCATGCAGACGGTGGTAAGGGAGTTCTTGTGACACAGCATCACAGAGGGTGTAACTTTCCACAGCAATAATTAGCCAGCATTCACAGAAATATAAAGCCAAACGCTTGATCATCTTGAGGTTCCCGAACTGATTCAGTTAAGGAAGGCTTTTCCCAGTCACCAAGTCCATCCTTTGTGATATGCCTCTAAAATGTGTCCCTTTCTTACTTCCTCCTTGACCGCAGCATTTATCAGCTGTAGTGCCCTATGCAGGCCCTTCTTATCTCACTCTGGACTGTTGAGGAACCCCATCTGCCTCCCGGGTTCAAGCGATTCTCCTGCCTCAGCCTCCTGAGAAGCTGGGATTATAGGTGCACACCACCAAACTTGGCTAATTTTTGTATTTTTACTAGAGGCAAGGTTTCACCGTGTTGGCCAGGCTGGTCTTGAACTCCTGACCTCAGGTAATCCACCCGCTTTGGCCTCCCAGAGTACTGGGATTACAGGCATGAGCCACCATACCCGGCGTTGAGACAGAGACTTACTCTGTCACCCAGGCTGGAGTTAGTGGCGTGATCTTAGCACTCTGCAATCTCCGCCTCCTGGGTTCAAATGATTCTTGTGCGTCCGCCTCTCAGGGAGCTGAGACTACAGGCTTGCACCACCACGCTCTGCTAATTTATGTATTTTTAGTAGAGCTGGGGTTTCACCGTGTTGGCCAGGCTCCTGACCTCAGGTGATCCGCCTGACTGTGCCTCCCAAAGTGCTGGGATTACAGGCATGAGCCAGCGTACCCAGCCTATCTGTTAGATACACCTCTCTAAAACTTGTTCTCACCATAATGGTCAGCTACTTAGAATCCTTTAAGCTTCTGTGCCCACAAAAGTCATTAGCTCAGAGATATCTCAATTGGCCATAGGCAGCATTGCCAGTAGATGAAATTTATCATCTCATTTTTGAGTCTTGTACTGTCTGTACCCCATTCCATAGCCTGAGGTTAACTCCTTCTTATCCCCCTCTCATTTGAAGTTGCTACTTCCCAGGCAGTTGGAAATATAATTCATTTCAAGTATTCCTCATTAAACAAAACAGAGTAAGTCGCCTTCGTTGTATTTGCTTTTTGAAGGAGGAATAACAATATAGTTAATATTTCTTGAATGTTTATTTTTTATTAAACATAACAAATTTAATTTAATCTTTGTAAGGAAGTTTTCTTGGCAAGTTACTTATTTCCCTGTGCCTATTGCCTTATCTGTAAGATGGAGACAGTAATAGTACCAGTTTTATGACTAGGGGTTTTCAGTTTAGAGTGCATGCCAGAATTAACTGTGAGGCAATTTCAAAATGCAGAACAGATACCTGGGCTTGACCAGCAGAACTTGCTAATTTATAGAGCCTTAGGACATCTGTACTTCTTGTTTTTGTTTTTTGAGACGGAGTCTCGGTCTGTCACCCAGGCTGGAGTGCAGTGGCGCGATCTCGGCTCACTGCAGCCTCCGCCTCCTGGGTTCAAGTGATTCTTCTGCCTCAGCCTCCCGAGTAGCTGGGATTACAGGCAAGCCCCACCACGCCTGGCTAATTTTTGTATTTTTAGTAGAGATGGGGTTTCACCGTGTTGGCCAGGCTGGTCTCGAACTCCTGACCTCAAGTGATCCGCTCGCCTCGGCCTCCCAAAGTGCTGGGATTACAGGTGTGAGCTACCGCGCCCAGCCAAGGACATCTTTACTTCTAAAAAGTACAAGATGATTCTGATGTTTACCTCTACCTGAAAACCACTGATCTGTGTGCCTATAAGTCACTGACCTTATTCTCAATTAGTTCAGTCAGTGGGCAGACAAGACTGCAAACTTTTAAAACATAGTGTAGTTAGTGTTGTGATGGAGTACTCATGGGGTGTGGTAGCACAGAGGAGGGCTCCCTGCCCCAGCCTTTTGAGGGAAGTGTTACTCACTGAGAGCAGGGAACAGGAAAGACTTCCTAGAGAAGATAGAATTTGAGCGTGTTTTTAAAGGATGAGAAATAGTTTTTATTTCTAGGTTTTTATCTAGACAGAGGGAAAGATGGTTCTGGTGGTGAGAATATCAGATGCAAAGGCGTAGTGCAGCAAAGTTAGCACAATGTAAGTAGTTTGGTGTGCCTAAAAACCAGTGGGGGTTTGGTGAGCGATAGGAGATGAGGCTGGAGAGAGGCCCACTCTGCCATGCCAGGGAGTTTAGGTAGAGTCATACTTTGAGCAGGAAATCTTCCTGTTCGTACGAGTGATCCGTATCTGAATGTGGATCTCTATAGTCTCTCTCCACCTTATTTCCTAATGTATTCAACTAAATGTTCCCAGGCTGGTCACCATTCTAAATCCTAGAATGTCTTTTTCTTCCATATTTTCTAGCCATCTGTGAGAGTACACATGATAGCTCATCTTCTCCATTATGTCTCTTTTACCTAGGTTCCTATAGTACATATTTTCTCTGCAGTTAATATGAAACAGATGCTAGCATTTGGTGCTGGTATTCATTTTTGGTATGCATATATCTGGTCTCCTTTCTACTTTCTAGTGTTTCTTAGTAGGGGCTCTATTGGCATTTTTGAATGGGACAGTTTTTTTGTTTTGTGGGACTTTCCCATACATTATAGGAATTTCCCATTCTTTGCCCCCTACCTACTAAATCCCTCAAGTGCTCCCTAGTCTTGGAACAACCAAAACTGCCTAGCCATTTCCAATTGTCCCCATACTCCCAGCCACTCCCAGTTGAGAACTGCTTAAGTACTCAAGTATTCATCAGTTATTGGAAGTAAAAAGGTTCTTTTTCATTTCATTTCAGTCTTCACCTGCTATATCCATTTTCTTAATATACTTTCTACTAAAGCCAATACCACATAGTTAACCTGTTTCCTATTATTTTCATGCAGTAGTGGTACTAATTTTTAAAAGGGAAAAAATATATAACTATTACTTTCCAAAGTATTTACATAATGATGTGAGACATAAAATTATGGTTTTCATTCTCCCAAATTCTAGTCATTTAATCTATACCAAGTAACTAAACAGATTCTTTGTATTCATGCTTCCAAAAAACACTTATCGTGGTACTAATCCTAATAAAATAGATTATTTTTATAAGGAATTATTCCATTTATTTTTGAGAGACTTCAGATTTTCATCTTGGAATACATTTTAAAAGATTAAATGCCTGTGAATGAAGGATTATGTAGATATTTTATAGATTTTGTATTTTTCTTGAAGAGTTCAAAATTTGTTAGATTTTCTTTCAGCTTTAAATCAAGATTTTATAGCTGACAGTAGAACAAATTTTTTTCCTGAAATTTCATCAGGTATTATTTGCTGCTTCCAGATGTCATACCACTTGACAATGTTAGTGTCTCTTCTTTTTCTATTGCTTATAAATGAAAGAGAAACATAGCAGAAATGTTTGTATCAATCCCTTGTATCAGTTAGGATGCTTTATATTTGCCTGAAATAGAATACCCAGTTTAAACAGATTTGAGCTATATACAAAGGACATTTTGACTCTCATAACTGAATGTTCAGAGGTAGATGGACTTCAATTACAACAACTTGGTTATATCATCAAGGACCCATTTTTTTTTTCTGATTCTTTATTGTATCCTTTATGGTGTCCATGTAATCCTCATAGTCATAGGCTATTGCTGGTAACAGTTTGGGTTATAGTAAATATCCAGACAGAGTGCTTCTCTCCCAACATTACTAAACAGAAAACCTGAACTTCACCATGATTAGGCTGCCTACATAATCTGCCCAGTCTGGAGCCACTGTGTCCAGGAAAGTATGTTGATTTTCTTAAGTCATAATGTACACCCCTAGAGGGTAGGCATAGAGTTCATTCATTAAGGTATGGTTATGGATTACGAAGGATGGTGGTGAGAGGTAGGGAATGATTGTGAAGTAGATAGTCAAAATGTCTACTATACCTCTTAAAAATGATTTTAAAATATGGAGGCAGATATTTAAAATAAAAAGTAACTGAGATACACTTGAATTCGCAGTACAGAAAAATACATAGTTTATTTTTGAACTTTCAATTCTAGAAAGCTCATAATAATATAGCAGATCAGAGTATGGACTCTAGAGTTAAGAGGAAGCACTGCCTGGGCTCAAATCCCAGCAGCTGTGCTACTTTCCAGCTGAATAATGACCTTGGAGGAGTGACTTTCTTCTCTCTACCTTAGTGTTTTCATCTGTAAAATGAAATAATAATATTTTACCTCATAGAATTATAAGGATTAAAGGAGGTAATACATACATTTAGAACCATGCCTGACATTAAAAGCTTTTAAAACAAACTATTGTTATTTACTGTTGCTACTTGCTGTGCTCTCTGGTAAAACAGTTTACCGGTAGTTTTTTATAACCTGTAGACATTTCTTTTTTTTTTTTTTGAGACGGAGTCTCACTTTGTCACCAGGCTGGAGTACAATGGCGCGATCTCGGCTCACTGCAACCTCTGCCTCTGGGGTTCAAGCAGTTCTCCTGCCTCAGCCTCCCGAGTAGCTGGGACTACAGGCACACACCACCATACCCAGCTAATTTTTGTATTTTTGGTAGAGATGGGGTTTCACCATGTTGGCCAGGATGGAACCTGTAGACATTTCTAATGTAATTAGTGATACAGTATTCTGAAAACAGACATGTGGAATGTCTAGCTTTAGCTTACCTCATGGAGTTACCTGTGTTTAAAAATCAGAAGTAAAAATTTTAAGCATATTTGAACTGACATGATATGTCAATGTGATTCTCAAAAGTAGTTGGAAATACTTCTCTTAATAACTGTAAACAAGGGCTAAAAAGTTAATGTCCTGAATATACTATGGAAACACTTATTAGGAGAGTTAAGTAGTAGGAAGATGAATCTCCCTGTAAGCCCTTCAATTCACTGTTCTTTAAAACCTTTGTTAATGGTGCATTAATTACAAGATAGAATCCATACTGCTTAGCAGAGCATTCAGGGCCCTTTATAATCTGGTATTAATGTGTCTAGTTTCATCTCTAGCCACTAAACACTAAGTTTAATGTGAATAGAGTTTGCTTATGAAATCACGGCAAAATACTCTGTTTAAAGACACTGTCGGTATTTGATAATAACAGTAACATTTTTGAGTACTGTGTTCTAAACTGTTTTTTTTTTTTTTTTTTTTTTTTTTTTTTTGAGGTAGTCTTCTCACTCTTGTCACCCAGGGTAGAGTGCCGTGGCACAATCTCGGTTCACTACAGCCTCCACCTCCTGGATTCAAGTGATTCTTCTGCCTCAGCCTCCTGAGTAGCTAGGACTACAGTTGCACACCACCAATCCTGGCAGTTTTTAGTAGAGATGGGGTTTCACTATGTTGTCCAGGCTTGTCTTGAACTCCTGACCTCAAGTGATCCACCCATCTCGGCCTCCCAAAGTGCTGGGATTACAAGAATGAGCCACCATGCCTGGCCTCTAAACTCTTGATATATTATTTATTCATTTAATTGTGATAAAAATAGCGTTGTTATCCCTGTTTTACTATGAGAAGCCTAAGGTACAGAGAGATTGTCTGTTGCTGAAGAACATGTTAAGAAATAAATTATTAAAATGAGATTCAAATGCAAAGTCCACTTAACCTCTCCCCCATCCTACCTCTGGACCTTATAGTATATTGAGCCTTCTTGCTATGTACAGTGTAAATAAAGAACAGGAAGCTTTCATATGAAAATTGTGAAATGGAGGGAAAAATGCAGTGCCCAACATTGGTGATTGACTTGCTGCCCTAAAAAGAAGTCCGTGTTGAACTCATCTCCTTGTTGGTCTCTTTGTCCTTAATGTCTAATGAGCTCTCGTTAGTGTTCTTTGGGTATATGTTGGTTAATCAGTGTTGGAATGGGATGAGAATTGGTGATTTAAAAAAAAAAGAACAGAAATATTCAAGCTTCTTTAAACTTTGTATTAGAAATCTTCATTCTTTGAGTTTAGCCTCCATTTGTAACTCTTAGTTATGGCATATTTCATAGGAAGATAGCCTTGAGGCCATCAAAATGATTAGATAGGTAACCCTAGTTCTGGTTCAGTACTAGTTTCTAAGATAAAAAAGAGAAATATATATATATTTTTTCTCAAAGGGGGCAAAAGAGAATTCTTAAATGAATACTTCTAATAGTGAAATATTTTTAAGTTTAAAAAGAATGTTAAGGTTGGGTGCAGTGGCTCAGGCCTGTAATCCCAGCACTTTGGGAGGCCGAGGTGGGCGGATCATGAGGTCAGGAGATTGAGACCATTCCTGGCTAACATGGTGAAACCCCGTCTCTACTAAAAATACAAAAAATTAGTCGGGCATGGTGGCAGGCACCTGTAGTCCCAAATACTAGAGAGGCTGAGACAGGAAAATGGTGTGAACCCGGGAGGTGGAGCTTGCAGTGAGCTGAGATCACGCCACTGCACTCCAGCCTGGGCGACAGAGCGAGACTCCGTCTCAAGGAAAAAAAGGAAAAAAAAAAAAAAGAATGTTAAAATTATTCCTGTCCTTTCTATCACTACTGTCCTGTATGCGCCCCATGAATGCATCTTTGACTTTACTGATTATGAAAAGTAACAAATCAGCCAGGTACGGTGGCTCACACTTGTAATCTCAACACTTTGGGAGGCTAAGGTAGGAGGGTCACTTGAGCTCAGGAGTTGGAGACCAGCCTGGGAAACATAGCAAGAGCTTGTCTCTACTAAAATTCAAAAATACAGCCAGCTGTGGTAGCTACTCGCAGGGGCTGAGGCGAAAGGATCACTTGAGCCCAGAAAGTCAGGGCTGCAGTGAGCCCTATTTTGCCACTGCACTCCAGCCCAGGTGACAGAGTGAGACCTTATCTCAAAAAAGGAAAAAAAGCCCACAAATCATTATGTGGAAGATTTATTTAATAATACAGACATATTCGTGGGTAAAAATTAAGTCAAGTCCTTTTATAATGTCAAGAAATAATCATAGCTAAAAGTTTGGGGTATGGCCTTCATACTTGCCAATATATGTATAAACCTGTGTTTTAAATATAAAGGCTATCATTCAACATGCACATTTTTCTACATCAGTACATAAAGTTCTGCCTCATCTTTTATGACTACTTAAAATTCATTATGTAGATCTACCATGATTTATTTCATCAACTTTCTGATGATGTACGTTTAGGTTGTTTCTAATTTTTTTCTATTATATAAAGTGGTGCAGTGGACATTTTATATATATATCATTACTTGACCAATTATTTCCTTGGGATACATTTCCAGGAATAAAACTATTGAGGCAAAAATATACACTTTTTCAATTACAAATTTTTATTTATAGCTTTTATGAAATTGAACTACCAGAAGCTTGCACCAATTTATATTCCTGTCAGCAATGAAGTTGCCACACTTTTGCCACACTTCCTTAGTATTTCTAATTTAAAAAACATTTCTACAAACCTGAAAAGTAAAAATATTTTATTTATATATACATTTCTTTGGTTATTAATGAATTTGAACATCTTATTGTGACATTAGAGCAGTGCCATTTAAAAGGAGCTAATGACTTTTGATTTGCATCTTTTTCCTTGGGATTGTGGTAGTATTCCCCATACGAAAATTTGCAATTTGAAGTTATGAAGTCAAAAGAATAATTTAGATTATGGTTATAGAACCTCTTTCCTTAAATGTGTGTGTTCATCCACATACTTTCTTGAAACCGGGAGAGAATGATCCCTTTTCTTTCTATTTTTGTTAACAAATGGGCCACGGAGAGACTGATCCTTAACAGTTTCTAGTAAGCAAGTGTTGGTAAATAAGTGCGCTGTATTAACTCACTGAAAATGAGTATAAAATATTTATTTTCCTCATTTAATACAAGTGCCATCTAAGTATTTTTCAACTTTTTTTTAATTATTGCCTCCCAAGGAGCTTTCTGCCATGATATTTTGATACCGTAGATACACTGTATATCTGTTGCATACAGTAGCCCTTTGTAGGGCCACAAACGTTAAAATAGCAAAGTTTTGTTGGCCCTTCAGAGAACCAGTTTTTGCCCTCTTTGGGGCCATGCTGCCCTCATTGAGAATGCATGTGTGTATTGATATTTAGGGGAGGAGAGGGAAACAGCTTTGCTATGCATGAATAGTTACTTGGGTTTCACAGGACTCAGAAGAGGTTAGTGTTTCTGTTGCTTTGTCAGATTGTCCAGAAGGGAACATAAGGATTAAGTTGCCACAATTACTCCACCAGTCTTATCACCCAACTCTAAACATGGTATCTTGGAGTCCCTAAGTTACCTAGAATATACTAGGTATAGTAATACCATTTTTGAGAACGTTGATATGCCAAGGGTATAGTGACATTATTGTAGTTGAAGGCATTTTGTTGAATTTAGGGAACAGTAGCCCTAATTACTCCTAATGCATTAGGAGTAATTGTAAATGTTCAAACCGTTATCCTTGTGGTTCTCAAACAGTGATGATTCTGCCTCCAGGGGACATTGGCCATTTCTGGGAGCATTTTTGGTGGCCACAACTGGGTGGTGCATGAGTGTTCCTAGTGGAACACTCATCTAGAGGGTGGAGTCCTAGGATGCTACTAAACGTCCTGCAGTGCAAAGGACCAAGTCCTTTGCAAAGAATTATCTAGTCCAAAATATCAGCACTGCTGAGATTGAGAAACCCTGCTCTGTCTTAGTGATTGTACTTCTTGGAATCTAGCTTTAGAAAATAATCCAAGTAATGTTGCTAGGATTTTGATGTATGTATATATTTTTAAGTGGGACATATATTTGTATATATAATTATAAAAAGTGAGAAACAAGCTTAATTCTTTCAGTCTTAAGAAGAACACATGTCAGGACTTACAGTAATTTCAGCAATACTGAAGAATTGGAAACCATTTTAGAGAAAATTAACTCACCCATTTCAGCAATTTTTTTGTTTTTTCTTCTGAGACGGAATCTTGCTCTGTTGCCCAGGCTGGAATGCAGTGGCTCAATCTCAGCTCACTGCAACCTCCGCCTCCTGGGTTCAAGCAATGTGATTCTCCTGCCTCAGCCTCCCGAGTAGCTGGGACTACAGGCACATGCCACCACACCTGGCTAATTTTTTGTGTTTTTAGTAGAGACGGGGTTTCACCATGTTAGCCATGGTCTCGATCTCCTGACCTCATGGTCTGCCCACCCCGGCCTCCCAAAGGGCTGGGATTAGAGGCGTGAGCCACCTTGCCTGGCCTAGCAATTTTTTTTTTTTTTTTTTTTTTGGAAACAGGGTCTCATTCTGTCACCCAGGCTGAAGTGCAGTGACACAGTCGCAGTTCACTGCAACCTTAATCTCCTAGGCTCAGGTGATTCTCCCACTTCAACCTCCAGAGTAGCTGGGACTATAGGCGTACGCCACCATGCCTGGCTCATTTTTGTATTTTTTGTAGAGATGGGGTATCACCATGTTGCCCAGGCTGATCTCGAACTCCTGGGCTCAAATGATGCGCGCACCTTGGCCTCCCAAAGTGCTGGGATTATACAGGCTTTAGCCACTGCGCCTAGACCCAGCAGTTCTTTATACAACACCCTTCAACTTCTGTTTGCCCACCTTGGGTTAAAGTACAGTATAGAGAATCATGTACTGTTATCAATAGCCCTTTATTTCTTAGAAGAAATAAAAGTACCTCAAAAATACGGCAATTTGTAAATGAGTTAAATCTGAATATGGGTGCATTGAGTGTTCTTTACATTATTCTGTTTTTCTTTGTTTTTGAAATATTGGAAGATCACATTTTAAAAGTTAGTGTACTTTTCAAATTTGTTCATGTGTGAGCTGAGGCCAAATATAGAAATATTTTTATCAATAATTTGGCAATGTATAGCAATGAATGACTTTGTTATAAGTAGAGCTAGTTAACTACAACAAATAAAATGATTTCCGAGGGCTTTTCTCTCTGTCTTTGGAATGTTAAGTGCTTTCTGAACATATTCAGGGTGTACTAAATATTAAAAGGCGAATGGTTTTTGAAATTACTCAAGCAATAATTGGGGTGATTGAGTATGGTTTACAATTCCATAAGATGGCAAGTTGGTAATCCTTTTTTTCCCTAAGTTAACCTGAAAAAACATACATTTAGGAAGAAACTATATTATGCATTAAGATGAACAAAATCAGGCCGGGCGCGGTGGCTCATGCCTGTAATCCCAGCACTTTGGGAGGCCGAGGCAGGTGGATCACGAGTTCAGGAGATCGAGACCATCCTGGCGAACGCAGTGAAACCCTGTGTCTACTAAAAATACCAAAAAAAAAAAAAAAAAAAAATTAGCCGGGCGTGGTGGCGAGCACCTGTAGTCCCAGCTATTCGGGAGGCTGAGGCAGGAGAATGGTGTGAATCCAGGAGGCAGAGCTTGCAGTGAACCGAGATTGTGCCACTGCACTCTAGCCTGGGCAACAGAGCGAAACTCCATCTCAAAAAAAAAAAAAAAAGATGAACAAAATCAGTTTATTTCTGATTTAAAAAAAAGTCTCTCAGCCTTGTGATAATGCTATTATGGTATACCTATTTCACAGATAATGAATATTGCAACATGTTTTATTTTGGAAGAATTATTTATTTAAAACTAGTAACTGTTGCTTTTGCATTCAAATTTTTAAATGTTTTTTCCTCTGAGATTTTAGACATCTGTCCTTTAGATTAGTAAAGGGTACTTTTCAACTTTGTTCTCAATAAAATTATGGTTATTGTCTTGTGACAGAAATTTTACTAAATCATATAAATGTTTGGTGAAAGATAGATTGTATTAAAAGAAAATTATTTTAGATTTTGAGGTCCTACTGCTATGGGATAGATTTTAAGGAGATGCTGGTAGTCATTAACTTGCTCTAATGGATTGTTAGAAATTTCTTCTAAGTAAGGAAAACATTGTGTAAAATCATCATGTAGTGAAGACATTTAAATTTCTGTAATGGATTCAATATTTTGAGCATTAGAATTTTTAAAAAAGGAATCATGTCAATGTCTCTAAATTTAGATATATTAAATATAGTCATTTTTCTAAAATCAGGCATTTAGTGAGTTATTGCTGTTGATCCTATGTCAAACCAAAGTTTAGACCTGAAAGCAAAAAGACTGTAGCTCAAAGTGCGTTCTGCTTAGCAACCAGCTTGTTGTCTACTGTTTTGCTACTGAATGCACGTACTCATGCCTCAGAAGTGTATCTCCAGCCAGCTGGACTCAACCGGACAATACTTCATTCACCTAATTTCCAGACTAGTCAAGCAAAGACATCAGCTCATTGTATTTAGTCATGAGGAAATTTATTTGTAAACTTCAAATAGTAACACACTGCTCTCAAAAGCCCCTGAACTATGAGAAATTGCTTTCTGATTCAGAAATGTGAAGTCCTTGGAATTTAGAACTGCTTCCCTTTTTTTTCTTTCTTAATAACCCTTGCAAGAGAAATTAGCTCTTAATAGAAAATATACGTTAAAGTCTAAGAATAATTTTAGAATTATCTTAAAGTGAAAATTTAGAAAGTTCAATTTGCATCCAGACTTTTATTATCTACCTTGATTCTCACATGATTATTTTCTCTCTTAGAAAACAACAGTTTTGTTGGCATGTGAAGCTCCAGTTTCCTCAAAGTCAAGCTGAGTACATAGAAAAAAGGTATCACTGCTATCTTTCAATCACTGATTTGTTTTAATTTGAAGGCTGTGTATTTAAAATAAACTGTTAACTTAATGTCAGTAGTAGAATGGATAACTAAATTGTGGTATATTTATACAATGAAATGCTAAACATCACTAAAAATGAATGAACTACAGCTATGCACATCAACATGGATGAATCTCAGAAATAATGTAAGAAAAGCAAGTTAAGGAAGAATGTAGAGAACATGATTGTAAATATGGGGGAAAAAAGCCAGAAAAATAAATAGTGTACTTTTAGGAATACCTACAAAGGTGATAGAACTAACTCTAAGGGAAATTATTAACATAGAAATCCTGATGGTGGTTTCTTTAGCAGCAAAGCAAGTATTGAGGAGAGGGATCCAAGGAGAATTAGATGGCTGAAAGTTTCCTATTTCTTAAGCTGGGTGGTTGTTAAGGAAGTGAAAAATGACCCAAAATTCTACCATGCAAAGATTACTACTATTAATATTATAGTGTATCACTCAGAAAATACATTATTTTAGATGTATATATGTGTACTCATTGGAATTAATTTGCATAAAGTTTTTTGTGTTACTGTTTCATATTAAAACTTATTCTTTTCTTTTTCTTTTTTTTTTGGAGGGGAGTGGGGGCAGGATCTTGCTCTGTTGCCCACACTGGAGTGCAGTGGTGCGGGCCTCCGCTCACTGCAGCTTCAACCTCCTGGGCTCAGGTGATCCTCCTACCTCAGCCTCCAAGTAGGTGGGACTAAAGGCTCAGGCCATCACGCCCAGCTAATCTTGTTTATTTTTGTAGAGGCAAGGCCTCACTGTGTTGCCCAGGATGGTCTCAAACTCCTGGCCTCAAGCAATCCTCCCATCTCTGCCTCCCAAAATGTTGGAATTACAAGTATGAGCCACCGCATCCAGCCTATAAACATTTTCAAGTGTCATTTAAACATTTTAATGTTGGCCAGATGCGGCACCTCACACCTATAATCCCAGCACTTTGGGAGGTCGAGGCGGATGGATTGCCTTTGGCCAGGAGTTCGAGACCAGCTTGGCCAACATGGTGAAACCCCGTCTCTACTAAAAATACAAAAATTAGCTGGGGGAAGTGGCGCACCCCTGTAATCACAGCTACTTGGGAGGCTGAGGCATGAGAATAGCTTAAATGCGGGAGGCGGAGGTCGCAGTGAGCCAAGATCATGCCACTGCACTCCAGCCTGGGCGACAGAGCAAGACTCTGTCTCAAAAAAAAAAAAAAAAAATTAAAAAACAAACAAACAAAACATTTTAATGTTTGTGAACTATTTCATTCCTTGATTTAGGAAAATTTTAAAGTTGCTCTTTAAGTAGTATATTTAGCATATTCCTACATTATACATAAATATCCTCTCTTTGTAGTTGTCAAAGGGATTTTAGTGAAGAACTTTGTTATTTGGAGTTGCATACAAGGAAAGGACTTATTTTACAGATAGGGGTATGTAGCCAACAGTATATATGAATATGTATAAATGGTTGAGGAAAGTTACTGTTTTAAAACAGTGTCTTAATTTTGTTTGTACAGCTTTATATATAAGTTTAAAACAGTGTGCATATATGGAGGAAAGTTGGAAAACTTAAAATGTTTTGTTTCCAAGGAAATTAGTATCAATTTTTTAACTTGGTCTTATAAATTAGAATGAATAAATTTGAACATGCACTGAAATCTGAAAACTTTTTTCAGATTTATTATTTCTACTAGTTTCAAATATATTTTACCCTGACCTTGTCTTTTCATGTTTGAGTACAGGTGTGTGTTAAAAGAGGCTTCATATTTTTATAATTGATTTATACAGAATTTCTCAAAATGTTGTTTTTTAAGACCTTGTTAAGTGTGTCCAAGAACTCTTTTTGAGCTTTTTCCTAAGTAACTTTTGCTTAAAAGGATATTTTATTTTGCCAAGACTAATATAAAAGGTCTTTGTTCAGTTATTTAAACCAAAAAAGCCACAATATTTAATAATTCAAAATTAACACCTTTAGTAGAAAATTATAAATACTAATATAGCTTGTTTTTTTTTTCTTTGTTGTAAAGAGTACCAGATGATAAAACTATTAATGAAATCCTAAAACCTTACATTGATCCTGAAAAGTCTGATCCTGTAATTCGTCAAAGGTATGCTTCAAAAATATTGTAACTTTCTGAAATAATTAAAAATGTTGATGTACTTATTAGGGTCATCCATGACTATTAGAATGTGATGTGTAGTGCAATTTACTTTCTATCACATTTTCTTGGTGTTTACTGAAGGTCTGTCAGTAGAAATAGCTGACATTCATTGTTTCCTATGTTCCAGACACTCTTCAAAGCAGACAGTAATAAATGTGTTAATTCATTTAATCCTCACAATAACTCTGAAAAGTAGATTATTATTATACCCATTTTACAGATGGAGAAACTGAGCCTTGAAGTGGTTAAGTAATATCCTATAGCTAGTAAACAGGGAAGCTAGGATTCACACCCAGGCAGTCTGGAGTCAAAGTCTTTACTCTTAACCCTTAAACTAAACTACCTTTGAGGTTGAACGAAAAACTCTGAAAATGAAAAGTTTCCAAGTAACTTAAAGACAGGAAATCCTGTTTCAGCCAAGTCTTCATAGAACTAAGTAAAGTACACTCTGCCTCCTGTCCAGAAATACAGTGTGGACAAAAGTGGTTAACATAACATAGTGGAAAGATTCAGTCATGGATATCTGGGTTAAAATAGCTGTTTCTGTCCCTTATTAGCTGTGTGATTAAGAGCAAGTTACTTAATTTCCAGGCCTTGTTTTTTCTCATCAGTGAAATAAGAATGATAACACTTCCTAGATAGGGTTGTTACAAAGCTTAAAAGAAATAGCATATATAAAATTCCTAGTACAGGACCTAGCATATAGTAGGCACTGCTCAAAACGGAGATTGTTATTAGAGTGTGAGTTATTAGTGCTCCTGGGCAGAAACCCAGTTGACTTTATTTTCACCAGATGGTACTTGCTTGGGATATGAACGAGTGCTTGGTTTGGTTCCAGAATAACCTGGTATTTAAAATTTAGACTGGGTGGATTCTAAAATGTCTAATCCAGTTCTAGTTGAATCTCATTCTTTTACTTTTGATAAAAGGTCATGCCCAGACTGAACCAGACCCGTGTCACATATCAAGCAGTCTTTAAAATAGCTATGATAGTTGAGTTTCTTTCCTTATAACTGGTAACCTAGTTGTTATCATTAGTCATATATTTGCCAGTAAGACAAAATGTCACTGAATAGGATACATTTTTGTAAAATTATATAGCCAGATTAATTTATTGAAACAGATGTTTTAAAATTTAAGATGTTTAATTGAACAGAGGAAAAAAAAATTTTCTTTTCAGGTTTCTGGTTAGAAAACATCTTTATCTCCTTTTCTATGCTTAAATAGATGAACTTTTAAGTATTATTAGGTACAAATGCTTAGTCTCCATAAGACTATCTTGAAATATATTAAAAATCAGCTTTTCCTTCAATATGATGTTTTTATTTCAGGTTGAAAGCCTACATTCGCTCTCAGACTGGGGTTCAGATTTTAATGAAGATTGAATATATGCAGCAAAATTTAGTAAGGTAAAATTGCTCCCCTCCCCATTTCTTTAAATATTTTTTAGTTCTGTAATATAATTAAGTAGCTTGATTAGCTCAAGTTATTAAACTAATTATCTAGCTATGAACATGACTTTTACTTTTCAGCTTTTGAATCAGAATTCAAAATAATCAGACTTATAGGATAAATTGGGTTGAAAAATCACCGTGGTTAGAATATTTTATTTTCTGTCAACTGATATAGGGGAAATAGAATATTTTAAAATATAAGCATTCTTTTATTTGTTCTATTGTTACTTCACTGAGCTTTACAGATATTGCATTCTTTACAAATTGAAGGTTTGTGGCAACTCTGCATTGAGCAAGTCTATCTGCACCATTTTTCCAACAGCACATGTTCAGTTCGAGTCTATGTGTCACAGTTTGGTAATTCTTGCAATATTTCAAACTTTTTCATTAGCACTATATCTGTTATGGTGATCTGTGATACACTAGTAACACTTTAATGTTACTACTGTAATTGCTTTGGGTGCACCACAATATAAGGTGGCAGCCTTAAATGTATGTGTTCTGACTGCTCTACCAACCACTCATTCACCCATCTCTCTCACTCTCCTCAGGCCTCCCTATTCCTTGAGACACAATAATATTGAAATTAGGCCAATTAATAACCACACAATGGCCTGTGAGTGTTCAAGTGAAAGGAAGAGTCATATCTCTCACTTTAAATCAAAAGCGGAATGATTAAGCTTAGTGAGGAAGGCATGTTGAAAGCCAAGATAGGCTGAAAGCTAGGCCTCTCCTGCTAGTTAGTGAAGTCGTGATTGCAAAGGAAAAATTCTTGAAGGAAATTAAAAGTGCTACTCCGGTGAACACAAGAATGATAAAAAAGTAAAACAGTCTTTTTTTTTTTTTTTGAGACGGAGTTTCACTCTTGTCCAAGCTGGAGTGCAATGGGGTGATCTCGGTTCACCGCAACCTCCGCCTCCCGGGTTCAAGCGATTCTTCTGCCTCAGTCTCTTGAGTAGCTGGGATTACAGGCATGCGCCACCACACCCGGCTAATTTTGTATTTTTAGTAGAGACGGGGTTTCTCCATGTTGGTCAGGCTGGTCTCAAACTCCCGACCTCAGGTGATCCGTCTGCCTCAGCCTCCCAAAGTGCTGGGATTACAGGCGTGAGCCACCGCGCCTGGCCAGTAAAACAGTCTTATTGCTGATAGGGAGAAAGTTTTAGTGGTCTGGATAGAAGATCAAACCAGCCCGAACATTCCCTTAAGCCAAAGCCTAATCCAGAGCTAGGCCCTAACTCTCAACTCTATGAAGGCTGAGAGAGGTGAGGGAGCTGCAGAAGAAAAGTTTGAAGCTAGCAGAGGTTGGTTCATGGGGTTTAAGGAAAGAAGCCATCTCTATAACCTGTGGGTTATGTGTGGGGTGAAGCAGCAAATGGTGATGTAGAAGCCACAGCAGGTTATCCAGAAGATCTGGCTAAGATAACTGATGAAGGTGGCTACACTAAACAGATTTTTCAGTGTAGACAAAATAGCCTTGTATTGAAAGAAGATGGCATGTAGGACTTAGCTAGAGAGGGGAAGTAAATGCCTGCCATAAAAGCTTCAAGGGATGGACTGACCCTCTTGTTAGGGGCTAATGCAGCTGGGGACTTAAAGTTGAAGCCAGTGATCATTTACCATTCCAGAGATCCTAGGGCCCTTAAGAATTATGCTAAATCTATTCTGCCTGTGCTCTGAAATGGAACAACAAAGCCTGGATGACAGCACATCTGTTTATGGCATGGTTTACTGAATATTTTAAGTCTACTGGCTCAGAAAAAAAAGTTTGTTTTCAAAATATTGCTGCTTATTGACAACTTCGATCCTCTTTGGGACTCTAAAGAAGGAAAGTTGTAACATTAGAGTGAGGACCTTAAAGGAAAATGAAGCACAGAAGAGTTGAATGCCTAGAGCTAGGTCATGTGAGTTTCATTTAAGCATACTTCTTTGACGTATTTTTTGTTTAGATTTATCCCATTTGGCTCGTTGTTAAAATAAGTCTTAATGTTTTGACTTGTAGCTTTCTGAGTTGTGGTCTCTGGGTATCCTGATTCCTTTCTATGCAATGGCATGAGAGCAGTTTCCTTAACTGCTCCCTTGTGGGACATAACATCTTACGGGCATTACTGCAGCTCTTCTCAAAAACCCTGGTATGCTAGGACAAGCTGAGATTTCCATCCACTTTTTTCTCTTCATGGACTTACAGTACACATTCCAGCTTAAAAAATAACTGTTCTCTGGGCCCAAGCAGTGTGTCCTATACTATAAACTTTAAAATACTCAGTATCCCCTGTTTATCTTTTTTATTACCAAGAATTCTGATTTCCTTGAATTTTGGAAGAAGAGGCTATTTTGTCAGAGTCAAGTTTGACTGGCTTAGGTGAGTGGACACATTGGCCCTCAGAGGTATTCTCTTAGTAGGCTTGTGAGACTAAAGCCATGGTCTCATGGCTTAAAACATGAGTAACATTTAAATGAACTAATTAGATAAAATATGGCACATGGCAAGAAAGGAACTGAATTTAGAAGATGAAACAGATAATAAAAGAATTATGTAATGATTGACTAGAGGTAAATTCCAAGGAAACAATGTAAATTATTTTGTTTAAACATGAATTACATGGAACTGACTTTAGGATTTTACTAAACAAAACTGACCTTTTTAATCCCCAAAGTGAAGGGAATAGTAGATTAATAAAGTAAAAAGTAAGTGGTGTTGACTATAAGGAATACCTAGAATAGACTGATTTGATACTAAACCTGAGCCTAGCTGGGTGCCTGTGGCTCATGCCTGTAATCCCAGCACTTTGGGAGGCTGAGGCAGGCAGATTGCTTGAGCTCAGGAGTTTGAGGCAAGGCTGAGCAACATAGCAGGACCTCGTCTCTGAAAAAAAAAAAGAAAAAGATAAACCTGAGCCAGTCTGAGGAACATGAAAGTACTTTCACTCTACCTTATCTGTGGAGAAAGCTCATCTTCCAAATTCTCCCATTTTTGCTATTGACTCGAAGTAAGTAATGTATGAAAATACTACCAAAGCAAAGGAAGGGGGAAAAGGTTATGTCCCAGGTCCAATTTAAAAATTGCCATTCTGTTTAGCCTTGAGTAGCGATGGCATCATTTGACAGCAATAATAATGTCAGAAATTCCTGTTGAGGTAGCTTTCATCTTGAAGGTGGACCTAAATTGGCATAGGACATCTTTATATTTCTGATTATTAGGTCAGTTACAAAGCATAGTTATGCTAATTTCTAAAGAACCTCAATTTTATAAGTATTTTGTAGTCATAAGTAATGAAGTTAGATAGTATAGAGATATATTTAGGCATAAATTTTTATTTTTTATCAGATTTTTAAAACATAATGTTCTCTGTATAACATACTCATGAATGGACTAAGATGAGCATTTACATTTGATTGTTACATCCTTAAAGAAAAGTACATTACAGTTACATCCTTAAAGGAAAGTACATTCAGAGAACATCTAAGGAAAATTATTATAGGTTATAAATGTTAAGCTCTAATTTAAGATAAGCATTCTAAATAGAACCATTTTATTATTTCCTGAAAAGTGCTTAGAAATCAGAAACATGTAGTTTCTTTGTGGCTGTTTAATTCTACATTTACAGTGTTACAGTAACTTCAGAGTAAAGTCTTTTTACCAAATACTTGATGTTGCCAGTTTCCATTAGTTTTATTTTCCATTCTTGGAAGGTATATAGTAATTGTCTCATGATATAGATATACCTGGTCAGCTAGAGCATGCTTAAGTTTTTTCCAGGTTTTAGCTTTGCCATACATGGCTTATTTTTTAAATTGCGATCATAGAATTTATGTCTAATCTAAGGAATTCACTACTGATCTGTTTGGGAGTTTTCTTTCCAGAATACATAGGGTCTGAATTTATCTCTTAGAAAAGCTATTATAGCTTTTTAAATAAATTCATTTATTCATTCAGCAAACAGTGAGTACGCCAAAGTCCAGATACCGTTCTAGACATTGAGGCTGTGGCAGTAAAGAAGAGTGTTCTGCCCCTGTGGAGAAGATTATTCATTAAGATGCTTGTGTTAGTAAAGCCATTCTTGCCCTTTGCCACATTATTTCTTACCAGCTTTCTATTCTCAGAAAGTAAATGAGTGGTTTTGGACTAGAAAAGCCTACGTTGCTAAATGTCAGGCACTATCAGAGGGCAGCTGTTGTATTACTGCCCACTTAAGTTACTACTGACTGAAGAATTTATAAAACAACCAACTTTGTCTATTGAAGTACAGTTTTCCAAATCTATTAAATTTTAAGCCTAGATTTTACTTTTATGGAACTATTTACCAGAAAGAAATTTAGATACATTTTGTTTTTTACGTTTACTTTGCTGCTTTGGTACTTGTAAATCTTCGTGGTTTTTTGTGTGTGTGTGTGTGATTTAAGCAGTTATAGGATGATTCTTTCCAAATTTATTCAAAAAAACCATTAAGTACATTTAATCTTCTAGGCATATAAATAAAAATTGGAGTTTATACAAGAATGAATAAAATACAGTTCTGTTGTAGTAGAGAAAACAGACACACTGTATATATCATAAGAAACCTATGTCTAAGTCTTAAAAGTGATGTGGAAGGTAGCAGGTATCCTCATGTCATCAGAAGGCTTTGTTGTGGAAGTGATGTTTGATTTTTATTAAAGGTGAATGGCCTATGACTAGGGGAGGGTACAGAGGGCCTTAAGAAGTGCAAGGGCGTGGTTATGTCGTAAACAAGGCAAGTAAGTGATTTGAGGAGGTTGGAGTGTATAGATGTATGTAGAGCAGTATTTTTTAAACTTTTTTTAAAAAGTTAAGGTTGAAGAGTTAGTTCAAGACCCAATACGAACGCTGTTTGGATCTTGTCTCATTGGCAGTAGAAAACTGTAAAAATCTAGCAAAAAAAAAAAAAAAAAAACAGTAAGACTTCGTGATCAAGTTGGCTATAGGGAGCGATAAATAGGAATCAAAGGTGACTACGGTTTCTGGCATGATTGCTGTTTACAGAGAGATGAAAGTAAGGTCTGGAGAGGCTAAGAGCATGTTGAGTTTCATGTAGGGGTGGCATCATTTTCAGGAACACTACTTTCAAAAAGAATGACCTTACTCTACTAATTATTAGGATATCTTCAGAGTGAAATTGTATACTAGTAAAAAATAGTAATATTATCCTTCCAGAATACATAATTTGTGGAGTAGACCTTACTTTACTTTATGAGGTTCTAGACTAGACTTTTTAGACCAAAAGTTTCACCATTACAAATAGTACATTTATTATAGTAAATAAAAGTTTATTGTAACTGCTTCCTAAGGCTAACCCAAATCATGAGAACTTCCAGAATAACCTTTTTGCTCTTATGCAAAAATGTACATCAGAGATTTGCTGTAAAGTCAAAATTGTGTTTTTAATTTGATGCATACCTTGGAAAGTTACTAAGCCTGTTTTCCCATCTAAAAGTGGGAATCAGAACAGAAATGATACTGCATCGTTGTAAAGATTAATTTGAGTTAATACTTGTCAGCTACTTAATACAGTGCCTGGCACCCAGAAAATCACTCCTGTGTATTATTCAAGTATTTTGAGTTTTAACTAGAACATCATGCTGAAATGACTCAATGAACGTAAGAGGTGTTTAAATTCCACATGTCTGGTAGTAGTTAACTGTATCATATATTACTTTTTTTGTTTATTTGTTTAACAGCTTCTTTTAACCAAATTCATTTTGAAAAAAAAAAAAAAATTTTTTTAAGAGACAGGGTCTTACTCTGTTGCCCAGGCTGGAATGCAGTAGCACAAGCATAGCCTCACTGCAGCCTTGAACTCCTGAGCTCAAGAAATCTTCCTGCTTCAGCCTCCTGCATAGCTGAGGCTCTAGGCATGCATGAGCCATATAATTTCTTATACTTCTGGGATATACTTCAAATGTAATATTAGCTATACATTCCCAACAGGCCACTCACCACTAAACACAAGGGAGCAGATAACCAGTTGTGTTTGTTAACATTTCTTTTGACATAATTGGATATTGGAAGAATATGAGATTTCAGGAACTAAAGATATTGTCACCTTATTTCTGTAGAAATTACTCCCAAATCTAGATATAGTTTTAACCTTTCTCCCAACCTCCAAATCTTGGTTTCCAGCTATCTTCATTTACACATCTCATTAAATCTTAAGCTCAACATGTCTGGATTTCATTACACTGCATCTATTTCTTCCTGATGTGTGTGTTTCGAATTTAACGGACTGACTGTTCCTGGCATCGAGTAAGCAGTCAACAAATGTTGGTACGCATTTTCTGTTACTGGCACTGTTGTTCTAGTAAGCCAGGCATAAGACCTTGCAGCTCAGCATCTTCAACTACTTCTTGACTTCTACCTTGCCACCTTACCTTGCATAATTGACATCCACAATGAGTCTTCCATTTGTCCTTTCTTCTCCATTCCTTTTATGTAGACTATTAGTTACCAGTGTCTGCAACAGAGTTCATTTCCTTCCCCCAAACTGGATATAATTTCCGTATCTTTAGAACCTTAAAAGTGTTTTGCATTTCTCATTGGTTTCTATAAATTTGACTGATTTTATCCCAATAAAACTTAAATCACATGATGATTAACTCTCTTTTGAAGACAGTGGTTGCCGTAGGCATCTTCATTTTATATTTCCTGCAGAGTTGTGTTAGTGACTTTTCCACAGTAAGTGTTCAGTCTTAATTTTTTAATAAGTGTGCTAATTCATTAAAATATATATTGTATATATATATATGCCTGCTGTATGCTAGGTATTGATGCCACGTTAATACCCTTAAGCAGGGCTTGGGCAACGTTTCCTATAAATGGCCAGATAGTAAATATTTTCCAGCTTTGTGGGCCATTTAGTCATAATTAATCAATTCTGCCATTGTAGCACGTGAGTAACTATAGACCACTTAAATGAATGGACGTGACTAGAATATGGTCCAGTAAAACTTTATTTACAAAAACAGATAGTGGGCTGGATTTGGCCTCCTGGCTGTAGTTTGCCGATCCCTGCTCTAAAGGGTTTTTTAATTGGTTTACATGATATCTGTATATCATGTAAACAGTTGGGGGGCTTCAATTCTCAACACGTGAAATGAGAGAGAGAGAAGATTGTAACAAGGGCCTAGTATAATTTAAAAGTTACTTCAGAAAGTGTAGTACCTGCTCAGGGTCAGGCTTTTTGATACGTGAACCTGACCTAAAGTATCAGTTAAGATTGATCAGGTCTGTATTTTTCATTTATTCAGTTAATTTTCATTGAGCCCCTTCCATGTGCTAGCCCAGTGCTAATACCTAGGGATATATAGACATCTACAAGACTAGCCCTCAAAGAGCTCATAGTCTAGGTGGGAAGAATGATATGTGATAAATACCCCAAAAGATAGATACTTAAAATACAAGGCATAAAAGGTGCCCAGTGGAGGGCATGGGCATCTTTGCATGGACACTCCAGACTTAATCATTTCTTGATGGAAAGACAAACCATTGCCTTCACTTTGCTTCCAGAATTTTTCTTGTAAAGCCAAGAATTTAGATTTAAACCCAAGCCCGGTTAAAGTATTACCTAAGCTTTGATTTCATGGATATCACAAAAATTTTTACTGTTCATGAGCATATTATCTTGTTGTACTTGCACAGAGCCTATTAGTTGTTTCCTCCTGTGCTGGTTTTAGTTAATAATTTTGGAATGCTTTTTGTTTGAAAAGCAACCAGCAAAAGTATGAGCTATTTCTCTTGGATGATTTTATTTCCATGCTGAGAGGATGTTTTTAAATTTTAAAAACTAAGGCTATTTTACCTTCCTTGGAACTTTATTGATCTTTAATCTAAAATATTTTAAAATCATTTTCAGTGAAGTGAAGAGGTAAAATGCTTTTTCCTATCTCCTTTTCGAGAAATTGATTTTACCTGTGTAAAGGCCTCAGGTGAGGCCCACCTGACCTCTTTTGGCTTGCACCCACTCACTAGCAAGAAAAGACCCCCTTTCACTACTGGCCAGTTATTCTTCCTTCCTGTAAACCTCTCCCCAGTGGAACGTGTAACCAGTATTTCTTTTCAGAACAATGCTTCTCAGATTTCAGTATCCATCATAATCGTCTAGGGCAGTTGTTGAAAATGTTGATTTCCAAACCACTCTCTTAGGGTTCTGGTTTAGTAAATCTTACATAGGACCCAGAAACCTACATTTTTTCTTTAACAATCTCTGCCTCCCAAGGGTGACTGTGATATAAGTTTTTCCTGGGACCACACTTTGAGAAACACTGGCCAGGTTGGTAAACTCCTTGAGGACATTTTTGGTTCCCACACAATGTCTAACATGTGACATAAGTTTTTGGTAGATATATTCAGTTGAGTTGTTGAAGTTGTATAAAGAAGCATGTCAATTTATATTAGAATGGATTTTTTTTTTATCACATTTTACCTCCTTAAAGATTAGTCTGTGCTCTTTGCCTAATTGAACTAGAAATGGAAAATTAGATGACTTTGTTTTAGACTTATGGTGAATAATTGAAAAATATACTTTGAAGATACTCTAAATAGGAAATTTGTAAGATGTGTGTTAAAAGTTAGAACTTAAAAATTATTTTGAGAATAGTGCAGAATTAAGTATATACTGGAGAACACTGAAGGAATTCCAGAATTTCTAAGAACAGTGTTAACTATTTTCAGATGTCTTTTCTTATGTAAACAGCCAGAGACATTTCTGCCTAAGATCCCCTGAAAATAACTGTGTTGAAGAATTTGTGAAGAATAGGAGCTTGTTCTCTAGATAGGATTACGTAAACTTCCTCTTGTTTTCCTTTTGAAATTTGATTCTGTTAATGGATACCAAGTTGATAAATGGGGGAAAATCATTTAATCTAAGAATCAATAGTGAACAACCATGCCTTTAATAGAAGATGCCATCATCAGTGCTTGTCCATCATGTTGAGATGTTTTTCAAAAATAATTTGTTTGTAATATATTTGTGATGTTTTGATCAATTTGATGTTAATAATAGTTAAAATTATTCAGTTCAGAAGAAATTTTATTATTTAAAACGTAAAGGTCATAGGTAATGAAATTAAATTTTACTTTACATGACATTTTTGTTGCAGAGAAGGTCAAGTATAAACATACTACTTGGTATAAAATTCTGCAGGAGAATCGGAATGGAAAAACAAAGTCAGAGAACAAGTAAGATTTCTAACTTGGAAAGCAGAGCATATATATACATATATATATATATATTTTTTTTTTTTTTTTTTGAGAGAGAGAGAGTGAGTGAGTGAGTCTCACTCTGTTGCCCAGGCTAGAGTGCAGTCACGCAATCTCAGCTCATTGCAACCTCTGGCTTTTGGATTCAAGCAATTCTCGTGCCTCAGCCTCCCAAGTAGCTGGGATCACAGGCACACACTACCACACCTGGCTAATTTTTGTATTTTTGTAGAGAGACAGGGTTTTGCCATATTGGCCAGGCTGGTCTCAAACTCCTGGCCTCAAGTGATCTGCCTGCCTCGGCCTCCCAAAGTGCTGGGATTACAGGTGTGAGCCACCACACGTGGCCATTATTCTTTTTTTTTTTTAATGGATGATATTGGTGTTAAATTACCGTGATATTTACAGTCTAGTGAATTTACTTAAGGGTGATATATTTCATTTTAAATCATCAATATTCACAATACACCATAAATTATGTTCTTTGCATCTACTTAAACTTGTAGGATGTCAATTTAAGAATGTACAAAAGTATCATTGTTTTTCACAATTATTTTAGGTTATGTTTAAGCAAAACAATGTGAAGACCCTAAATAAGTTTTCTCAAACACACACAAGAATTGTTTCCTGCAAGAGTGATTTAAAATCAAGGTTAAATCTGGGGGCTAATAGGTATCTTTATGGAATATAGTAAGTATGAATGACAAACTTTTATTGAGTGCCTTACTACTATTTAGGTACTCTGGTAAGCACTTTATACATATTGTAATTATATTATAATTAAATGGATAACCCGTCTACAGCTGTATAACCACTAAATGGTAGAACCTAGATCCAAACCTAGGTCTGCCTGCACTCAAAGCCTTAGTATGTTCTTTGCAATATGGTACATGCCTCTCAGCACCATAAATAATCATAATGCATGTTCTCAGATTATGTGAAACCCAACCACAGTTCTTTGTTATACCTTTTTGGGATTGTTGTTTATTTATCAAAGTAATCATGGTCAGGATGAGTATGTGTTCAGAATGGCATTAACTTTCGACCACATTTTGGATATAGATTCTAAAAGAAAGCGAGAATAAAACAAAGAACAAAGGAAGCATCATTTAAGGATTATAGCAATTCTATATTCTATTACAGAACAAAGGAATCATCATTTAAGGATTAGAAATTGTTAGAGTTAACCTGAAGAATGTCCACATGCAGAAAGGGAATATGTCGAGTGGTTTGCTAAACTTTTTTATCATCTCAAAGATGATACTCTTCCAGTATCATCTTCATATGGGCTTCGTATGTGGTATTCTTGTTAAAGCAGTTTTATGATAAGAATTGTTAACTTAGCTTTAAGAAAGCTGAAGCTCAGCTAGTTGGCACAGTTCAGTGAGTGTTTACCGGACAGATATAAACTCAACTATTGAGGTCTCAGTAGCCTTGAGCCTGAGAACGTTAGTTTGAGAGGCTGTATTTGAAGTGATCCAAAGTGATGTGATGGTCAAATTCTTGGCAGATTGCAAGCCTACAATTTCTATAGTGATAATCTCACTTCAAATATATTCTATTTTGATTCTTGGTTAAGGAAATTATGTGAAATATAAAATGTGAGTTTTCTCTAAAAACAAGTGATATTTTAACATAATGTTAATCTACTAAACTTACCCATCCTAGTTACGTTATAGAATATTTTGTGGCCAATTTAAATGTTAGGCACCAAAACTGTGAATTCTATGTGTATTCCGATACCCATTCTCTGCTCAGTACTTTAAATATATCCGCTCTCTACCCAGTTCCGTAGACCTAGCTCTCTCCTCCTATCTTTACCTTACACATATACTTTCTTCCTGGAAAGTCTTTGTCCTTTCACCTCTAGTAAATTCCTTATAGTACACCATTGTATTCCCAGTGCCAAGAACAGTGTCTGGAACATGGTAGACTCTCAGTAAATATTTGTTGAATGAGGAATGAATGAACAAGCACACAGTTGAGTGAAAGAAATCACAAAATTGGCTTTATAGTCCCAACTCTGCATTTTCTTGAGAGACCCTGAGTAAGATACTTAACTTCTCAGGGCTTCAGTATACTTAACTGGAAGACAAAAAAGACTGTGTTGTAAGTTCCTGCCAACTCTAAAATAATACCATTCTATAATGTAGTTAATTCATGGACTGTTGAACCTCTAAGCAAAAGTTTCTCTGAGGAACCTAATCATATTTTGCAAGGTAATATACATCCTAATAAAGACTGAAGATGTAAGAGTCTATACTGATGAGACACTTGCATTCAGTTTTAGCTTCAGAGGAAATGTATGTTTTGTTAGCAAGATTAAGACTAAAGATTGAGATTTAAAATCCCTACATTAATTAGAGGGGAAAAAAGTGCATGGAGGAGAAAGAATTTTAAGAAACAAATAATTAGCAATACTGTATTGTATACTTGAAATTTGCTAAGAGGGTACATTTTAAGTGTTCTTATCACAAGAAAAAAGAAAAAAATGTCATGTAAGGTGATGGATATGTTAATTAGCTTGATTATGATATCATTTCACAACATATACATACATCAGAATATCAAGTTGAGGCCGGCACAGTGGCTCACACCTGTTGTAATCCCAGCACTTTGGGAGGCTGAGGCAGGAGGATCATTTGAGTCCAGGAGTTTGAGACCAGCCTGGGCAACATAGGGAGACCCTGTCTCTACAAAAAAAAAATAAAAATCAAATTGTATACCTTAGATATATATAATTCCTATTTGTCAATTATACCTCAATAAAATTGAGCAAAAAAAGAACACGAACCAATTAAGGAGAGGTGTTAGCTAGGGTTAGGAACTGAAGTACCTAGATAGTGAAGGCCCTGTGCAGCCTGCAAGAACAAAGAACATTTGGATGTTGGTACTGAACAAGAGAGGTTTGGGAGGCTGAGGCAGGCAGATCACCTGAGGTCAGGAGTTCGAGACCAGCCTGGCCAACATAGTGAAACCTGTCTCTACTAAACATACAAACATTAGCCGGATGTGGCAGCATACACCTGTAGTCCCAGCTACTCAAGAGGCTGAGGCAGGAGAATCACTTGAACCCGGGAGGCAGAGATTGCAGTGAGCTGAGATCACACCACTGGACTCCAGCCTGGGCAACAGAGCGAGACTCTGTCTCAAAACAAAACAAAACAACAACAGAACAAGAGAGAATATTTACTGAGGATCTACTTAGCTTTACTTTTTTTTTTTTTTAACTTTTAGGTTCAGGGGTACATGTACAGATTTGTAATATAGGTAAAATCATGTCACAGGGGTTTGTTGTACAGATTATTTCGTCACGCAGGTACTAAGCCTAGTACCCAGTATTCTTTCTGCTCCTTTCCCTCCTCCCACCCTCCACCTTCACCTAGTTCCTAGTTCTTTGTGTCCATGAGTTCTCATCATTTAGCTCCCACTTATAAGTGAGAACGTGTGGCATTTGGTTTTCTGTCCTGCGTTAGTTTGCTAAGGATAATGCATCAAGATTCGGGAGAATGGCAAGCCCCAATCCAAGGAAACTAAGAATCACAATAAAACAGTACAGGAGCTGACAGACAAAATAGCCAATGTAAAAATGAACCTAACAGATCTGACAAAGCTGAAAAATACACTTCAAGAATTTCACAGTGCAATCACTAGTATTAACAGCAGACTAGACCAAGCTGAGGAAAGAATCTCAGAAATTGAAGATGGGTTCTCTGAAATAAAGCAGACAAAAATAAAGAAAAATGAATGAAAGGAATGAACAAAACCTCTGAGAAATATGGGATTATGTAAAGAGGCCAAATCTACGAATCATTGGCATCCCTGAAGGGGACGGGGAGAAAGCAAACAACTTGGAAAACACATTTTAAGATATCGTCCATGAAAGCTTCCCCATCCTTGCTAGATAGGTCAACAGTCAAATTCAGGAAATACATAGACCCCCTGCAATATTCTCCACAAGAAGATCATCCCTAAGACACATAATCATCAGATTTTCCAAGGTCGAAATGAAAGAAAGAATGAAATGAAAAGCAGCTAGAGAGAAGGGGCAGGTCACCTACAGAGTGGCTACAGAGATGGGTCACCTCCATCAGGCTAACAGCAGAAACCCTTTACAAGCCAGAGAGTTTGGGGGCCTATATTCAACATCGTTTAAGAAAAAAATCTTCAACCAGGAATTTCATTTCCAGCTAAACTAAGTTTCTTAAGCAAAGGAGAAATAAGATTCTTTTCAGATAAGTGAATGTTGAGGGAGTTTGTTACCACCAGACCTGCCTTACAAGAGATCTTGAAAAGAATACTAACTATAGAAAGGAAAAACCATTACTAGCCAGTGTTGCTTTACATTTCTATTATGATACTTGTGCCAATGAATGCAACAGCTGTTTATTTGTCTGCCTCCCCCCATAAAGTGTAAAGTTTATTTCTATGAACTTCCATTACCTAGCAGACTACCTGTGCATAGTAGACACTAAGTAAATATTTGAGGAATCAATTGAAGAATAAATGCCAGGCTAATGCTTATAACATTTTCACATGCATTAATTCTAATAAAGTATGTACTATGTCTTCTCTACTTTACCTGATTAGGAATCTTAGGCTCTGAAAAATTGACTTACCCAAAGAAACTAAGTTTGTACAGTTTATAAGGCTAAGATTTGGACTCAGACCTGTTTGTCAAGAGTTCAGTTCGTGCTTTTTCTACTAACTAGCCTCTGTCCCTGTTATAAATCATAAATATAATTCCTGATAAGTATGTCATTTCCTTGCTAGGAGTGCCAAATTACTTTTGAAGTATAAAATCTTATTACTGACGCTAGCTTAGCAAGTTACACTTTGGAAACATTTTTACCTGTTATAGTCCTTACAAACTAACCCATGAGTAGGTATCTTTCCTACCACTATATTGATGAGCAAAACTGAGTCTCCTTGTGGAGTCATAGCTCATAAGGACCAGTGATAAGACTGGAACTCAAGCCTTGTGGATTTAAAAGTAATTGAATTTACCAGTGAAAATCAGAAAAGATTTCAAAGAAATAATATCTAGAACAAGTCAGAGCCTTGTTAGCCCCTCTTTAAAACAGATTTTAAAATATATAGTTGGCTATTTTACTTAACCACATCCGTAGTTTAAATATCATGGTTAGAATAGGATAATTTACCAAATGCAGTTCTGAACTGGTGAGCTTTCTGAATTAAGGCATATGTCTGCTACACAATTCATGATCTACTCTCCATGTCAAGCAGGTATCGTCCTCATTTACGTGGATATATAAAAATCCCAAAACAAAGTGCATCAGACCACTAATTTAACTACTGTGATTTTTAAAATACGAAAACTAAGAGAGATTGGGTGAGAAAAAGATTAACTTTGGCAAAATCCTTTTCTATATGACTTGAACATTATGAGTTGCAAAAATTGTTACACAGAAGTATTATTTGGAGAAATTTTAAATAATACCTTTTAAAGTTTAAATAAAAGAAGAATTAAAACTGTTTTTTGGAATAATTTAGTTGAACTTTTAATCTAGAAACCTAGATTGAGAAATAAATACAACTGTGAAAAAAAATATAGGTTAAGTATCAAAAATTGTAGAAATTTAGAGCTGAAGGGATCTTGGCGATCACCTAATTCAATGATCTTATTTTAGTGGAAAAATACTGTGGCCTAGGGCCTGCTACTAGATTGCTAAATTTGGAGAAATTCCAACTTAGTTTTGGTATTTTTTAGCAGGTGGAAGGGGCGATGATCCATTAGAGTGTCAATGATCAGATGGGACATAAAGTGGTTTGTGATTTCCTTTCTTTAAAAACTTGTCTTTTGGGGTTATGAGGAGTTTTTTTTAAAAAGCACGCTAATTTGCTAATAAAGTACAGAGAAAGAAGTTCAAGAGCTTGGCCTGTTTCTTTGAAAGTTAGTGACAGAGTCAAGATTAAAAGCACACCCTTGATTATCATGACAACTTTTATTTATATAATGTCACTGTAACACCTGTTTGGCCCACTGAGCCATTCTGCCCTCATAATGCCCCCATGAGGCTGCCCAGAGCAGGGTCAGCCAGTGAGCCTGTGAGGGTGAGCAAGTGAAATAACAAGAGGAAATGTCTAAGAAGGGTCCCAGAGGGCAAGAGAAAAGACAAATGGTAGTATCTTAATTCCTCCAAACCTAAGTAGTTTGTCTTATGGTAGCAGAGACATTATACTAATGGAAATACCAGAGTTTGTGAAAATTTCAAAAAGATAAAGCTGTCCCTTAGGATTCAGTAGCTTAATGGCTTGCAAAGGAGCTAAACCTAAATGTTTTAGGCAGTGCAAAGCTGGGCTCTTAAAACTTGGTTCAAGATAATGGAAACAGAAACATTCAAAGTACCTTTATCTTCTTGGAAGTAAATGTGACAATAAAATAATGATTTGAAGGTCATACAGAAAGTTGTAAGGCTACATTTAAAATGCAAAATGCACATAAAGGCAGTATGTTCACTGCTAATGGAATCCAGTGACTTTGTCCTGAACTAAAGTTTCTATAGGAAAGTGTTGTTATTTTTGGTAAATAAAAATATAAAACAAACACATTGTGCTTAGGGCTTAAATAAATGAGTGAGCAGTTTCTGTGTTTTATCATTTAGCCCTCACAGTAACTCTCTGAAGTGATACTGTCATTATCCCCATTTTCAAGCATGGAAACAGGATTAAATAACTTAAGTAACTTGTCCAAGATCACAGACCAGTGAATGATGGAGCCAGAACTTTAACTCAGCGTTAACCTCCAAACCCAAACAACCAATAAAAGTTATTGCTTCATTTAACTGAATTCCAAGTCCATAAAATGTTAACCCCATATGTGTCTGATAGGCTTTCTTTATGAACAGTTTACAAAATTTACTTTTAAATTACTGATAAATATTAATGGTAGATTAAGAGTAACCACTTATAGTAGAAAAATCTAAGAAATTCAGAATTTCAGCTAAAAGATTATTTAGTGAAATCTGAACGCTTCATTTAACAGGTTGGAAAGCTGTGGCCCAGAAGCTTACTGACACTCAATAGCGTATTGCTGATTAGAAGTTTGCAACATTTTAGGCTAAAAACTAAATAAAATCCACTGATTCTAATCAAAACCACACAACATACCAGATTTTCATTGCATAAAATATTTTTAAAATAATTTATTAGTTGACAGGCCTCTTATAAATCTTTGCATGCTTAGTGCTTTGTAAGTGCCTGCTTAGCATGTAAAACAGGAACCAAGTTTTTTTAAGTATAATCATTACAGTTTCAGGATCCAAATAAGTGTAATCATTACAGTTTTAGGATCCAAAGCATGTTTAACTTGTTGCGTAGTAATTTTTATGTACCTCTGAACATTCATCTGCTAGGAACATATTTTATATCAGCAATAATTTTAGGCTCTGATTCCCATGTGGCCTTCGAAGAACTCTTTTTGTTGCCTCTTGGTTTCAGCTTTGGAAATCTAGAGAAACCCAATTAAGATTTAATATTACAAAAAGAAATAAGATACCTAAAACATTAAATATGCACTGAAAATTAAATACCAAAAACTGAAACAAGTAAAAAACATTCCCTTATTTGAAAAATGCCTTTCATTAGAAGCCTTATGATTTAGCTAAAGTGCACAGAAGATAAGTTATTGCAAGTGCTTGTAGGATGCCACTTGAAAAGTTCCTGTTTGAGAGTCCAGGTCTTATTTCCTCCCAAGAAAAATTTAGTTATCACCATTTTATATTTTACTTTGTAAGTTAATCTTATACTTAGGTATCTGATACAATCTCATTTTTCTTTTTTATATAATTGCTACTAACTTTGAAAAAAAAACTGCTTATTTCAAAGAGAAATAATGTTTAAAAGATGTGAAGCATTTAATCCTTGAATGCTGGAAACACTTTTAAAGTATTGTAAGTGTATCTGTATTACATTACACACAGGGAAAAGAATGTATGAATTCTGTGATCTATGGGCACTAAGGTGGCTGGTTTAGAAAAACAGTATTTTGCATTTCAAGTTTCTTTTCAACATAAAGAATATTCTGCAATTTTAAAATGAATAATTCCAGGCTGGGGTGTGTGGTCAGGGAAGCATAAGTAAAGTTTTGGTTTTACAGTTGTTCTCTAACTTTAGTAAGCTTGGCTCTGCATTTTGTTAAGCACTTTTATATTTTTCCTGATTTGAAAACGATTGCGTGAGACAAACTCAGAACATGGAGAAATCACTACATCACATTTCTTAATAAGTGTCCTGCATGTCTTAGTCAGCTATGATTATGGTGCAGATAATTTTTTACTAATTAAGAAATACCAAAGTTTGTGAATGATTTACTCTTAAAATTACAGCAAATTTAAATGTATCCCAATGATAACCTCACTCTTGATCACTTGTGTTCCAGTGTGCTTTTTTGAGCAGGAGATAAAAGGATGGAGTTACAGCCATTAGGCTGGATCTTATGAGATATGTGTTTTGCATGTGAATATCACCTGTCATTGGTAGAGATGAATAAAAATGCTGGAGAACTTCTGCACTAGACTGGTTGACATGTTCTCAACTTTTTCTTCTTTGACATGAAATGACATTAACATGCCAACATATTCTCATATGTACCCGCTAGTGAGCTAGATAGAATCCCACCCCTTTCACTCCCACCCCAGAAAGCAAGCAAGAATGAATGTTCTAGGGATGCATTTTCAGTCACCTCAAACTTATTTTTTTAAAGTAATGATTTGAGAATTTCATACTTTAATGACCATTAGCATCTAATTACCTGTGACACATTTGGCAGCTATGTCATGATAAACTCTGTATTTCTTAAATTTTACATGGCAATATAAATTTCTGGAAACCAGTTATAATTAGAATAATTGACTTTTTTTACAAAAGCCAATTTTGTAACCAGTTATTTTATTGCCATGTTACTAGAAATTGTCATAAGGTGATTGGTTGTCTTTAAGGCTCAAAATAAATATATTTGAGGAATTCGAATAGTTAGCTCATCATTCTTTTATTCAAGAAAAATAACATCAATATTATTATTTTTTTTTTTTGAGGCAGAGTTTCACTCTTCTTGCCCAGGCTGGAGTGCAATGGCGCGATCTCAGCTTACTGCAACCTCCGCCTCCTGGATTCAAGCGATTCTCCCACCTCAGCCTCCCGAGTAGCTGTGATTACAGGCATGCACCACCACGGCCAGCTAATTTTGTATTTTTAGTAGAGATGGGGTTTCTCCATGTTGGTCAGGCTGATCTCAAACTCCCAACCTCAGGTAATCCACCCACCTTGACCTCCCAAAGTGCTGGGATTACAGGTGTGAGCCACTGTGCCCAGCCAACATAAATATTATATAAAAGTCTTTAACTATTTCTTGGTATGAAAATTGGTAACTTGTAGGCTGGTCGTGGTGGCTCACGCCTGTAATCCCAGCACTTTGGGAGGCCAAGGCAGGCAGATTACGAGGTCAGGAGATCGAGACCATCCTAGCTAACACTGTGAAACCCCATCTCTACTAAAAATACAAAAAAAATTAGCCGGGCATGGTGGCACGCACCTATAGTCCCAGCTACTCGGGAGGCTGAGGCAGGAGAATCGCTTGAACTTGGGAGATGGAAGTTGCAGTGAGCCAAGATTGTGCCACTGCACTCCAGCCTGGGCAACAAAGCAAGACTCCATATCAAAAAAAGAAAAAGAAAATTGGTAACTTGTTCTAGAGCTTTCCTAATGTCAGAATATTTGATTTTTTTAATTTAGTTTTAGAACCTCTATAATAATAGCTCTTGTACCTGCCTTTCTTAGAAGGTATTAAACTTACTGTGCTATAAGGAAGTAACTACTGAATTGTCATCACCTTTAAAAAATTTTTAATGTAAAATACTCTCATATATTTATCTATTAGTAATTTTGAATATTAAGAGTGTTTCCTGGTTTTTTGTTTTTGTTTTTTATTAATAAGATATTATGAGCTAGATCCTTATAAAAGTCTCCTAGACAATTTGAGGAACAAAGTGATCATTGAGTATCCAACATTACATGTGGTATTGAAAGGATCCAATAATGACATGAAAGTTCTTCGCCAAGGTAAGTGTAAATTTGTTTCTGTAATGCTTAGAATAGCTTTAGAGAAACCAAAGCAAAATATGTCCACCCTTATTTCTTTATATGTGTTTTCCCACTATATTTACACACTTACAGGATCTACTCTATAGCTACAGTTAATGTGAAGAACCAGGTAAATGCGATGCTGCTACTCTTCTGTTTCTAAGAGCGTATAATCTTATAAAACCAATTTTAAGTGAATAAATCAAATTGAATGGCTATAAAAGGACTTTTTTTTAGCATGGGGTTCTATGTATTTTTTGTCTTTTTTTAAGCTAATAGTCTTTAAGTAACTGTCCATGATCACATACATTTACTCCATAGTTAAGACTTCAGACATTTCTAAAATGAGGGATTATAAAACATTTTTAGTTGACAATGAAAATGTTGAATGGTTAAAAAAAAAAAAAAGCCTAGTATATAGAAGGAGAAAATGTTGCAAGGAACATTATATTTAAAAATTTGGCAGCATTTAGAATAAGCTAATGCCATTGCCTTTACCCTTTGTCTCCTTTTCTAAACCCACTGGTTTTATTTTCTCTGATTTTGTTTCTCTGATTTTGTGATATAGGGAAGTACTAGAACTGGAAAAAAATGTACAGAAAAGTTTAGTACATAAAATGACTCATCTATATTTGTAACTGCTGATTAAAGTAAACTAACTGTGTTTCTGAATGCAAGATTTTAGAGGATGAGTAAAATTTAGTGACTACCTTTAAGTGAGGAAGATTACCCACCTTAATCCAAAACTATTACATAGCACTTTCAACGAAAAGAATTACAGATACAGGCCAGGTTTTGTTGTAACAAACTCCAGAGGAGCATAGAATCTTTGTCTTGGATTGATACTATTTTTTAAGTAGTATTTGAAATGGGTAGTTTAAGTTTTATTGTTATACCAGCATTACAGGCTGTAAGATGCAGTGACCTATATTGTAAGGTATTCTCTGTTGTGCATAGTGTTTTTTCTTTGCAAAAATTAATAGAAAAAAATGTTTTTCAAAGTGGCCAAAATTCTATCAGTGCTACAACTTGAAACCAGATTTTAGTTAGCAAACACGATGTTTCTAATAATAAATTATGGGCCTCTAAATCTTATTTTTATTCTTGACATTAATATTTTTCACACTTTGAGAATATTTTTTTCTCAGAATAAATTAGGAATTTTAGTTTTAAATGGCCAGTTTCACTTTGTTTAAGCTTTGTATTATGTTGCTTTTTTCTTAATAAATTCACACAGTGCTCTCTCAAATGTTGGTTTTGGGAAAAGTTGTTTAGTAATGTAGATTAGTAGCTAGGGCAAACACCTTCTGTATAAATAAACAGCACACACAGCTCTCCTTTCACCTTGTTTAGGAATGTACATTCAAGTAAGGCTTCCTGTAATGAAGCAATAAGAAAAGACTACTTGACTAGCGTACTGGGAGCCTTATTGAGTAAAATTTGCTATTTTTCTGGTGGATATATGATGTTTGACTTATTTACAGGAACACAAATGACTCATGCTTTTAGTACAGAGGATTATTTAGAACTGTGTTAGCAAAGAACTAAAAGTATCTGACAGGATTTTAAAACCATACCAGTTTTGCCACATCATAAGTACACACACCTTATAAGTAATGCCCAGGTCTTCCTGTACATGCGTTTCTTTCTGTAAGTACTTCAAGGTGTCTGTTTCTTTATACATTCTCACAGCATCAGATATTTTGCAGGGTGATCCCTTGATGAGGGAAGGGGATTATGTAAGAAGAGGGCATTTTCTTTGGAAAGCCTTGAAATTCCTTCCCTCTCTGGAGGTAAAAAAGTTGGATTTTGATCCTGAGTTCATAGTACAAGTTGTCTGTTTCCTAATTTGGGGGTACATGTGTTTCTGGTCTGGGATTCAGTAGTTCCCACACCTGATGGTTGTTCTAATATTTGTTATGATTGTAGATTGCCATAATTTTTGAGTCTGCCTATATTAATCAGCAGTAGCCAAGATTTTGTTTGTTGCTTTTCAGTAATGGAAAAGGTTAACTGGAAAAGATAGAGCTATTTAGATACTCCACTAGATCGGAGATGCTAAGTGCTGATTACCTACCTTGTATCAATCCAGTGAGAAGTGCTCAGAATGGTGTAACTTGCTTCACAGGCTGTTGTTAAGACTAGCAGATTTAGATGAGGGAGAAAAGCATGCTGCATTTCAATCTAAGGAAAGAACCCTATTCAAAGAAGAAAACTGGGCACCTTCAATAGGCAAAGAAAGGGGAAAATGTCCCCATACTGCTACAAATTTTTATTAATTTAGAAATGTCAGCAAAATAAACTTTTTGATGTTCTAGTATAACTCAGGATTAGAAAATGCCTCAGTCTTTAGAGAAGGACTCCAACCCAAAATTGATTACTGGAATTAGTGAAAATAGCTGGCATAGCAGCTACTCATATATCAGTCTCTTATTGGGCCAGTAAATCTTTCATCCATTCTCCCTCGCTCACCTTTCCTCATTCTTCCTTACTTCTCTTTTCTTTCTTTTCCTTTTGCAGGGAGAGAGAGGAGGATTTTTGGCACTGGAACACACATGTAAAACTTATTATACAATAGATGCTAAAATAGAGTTTGCCTGAAGTACAGAGACAGCCAGAGAAGGAAAAAAACTTATAATATGGAGGCACTGGATGGACTGCTAAAGTTCATAAAATTTCACAAAGATTGGGGTGATATCTTGGATGGAACTTATTTCAGTGCCTTACTCTTAGAAAGGGTTCAGTAAACACTATTGTGGTTGCTGGTACAATCTGAAGTCTAGGTACAACAGCAAACCCCAGGGAACTTGTCAGTTGGAATATGAGGCAGTCCAGGTGTGTGCTTCTAGCATCAGCTTTTATAAGCTGTGGGCCCTTGAGCATTTGCTCTGCCTCTCTGAGCTTTATTTTTCTTATCTACTCAATGGAGATAACAGCTATAAGCCTCAAAATAACCTATATTTTACCATGACAATTTTTAAAGAGTTACTACCTATTATTTCCTTTTAGCTTCACAAGACCATGAAATAGAACACTTACTCCGGTTCCCATTTTGCAGATTTAGGGAAAAAACACTAAAAGGCAGAATGATTTGCAGTTACATTGATTCAGCAAACATACTCTAAATTGTGAGGATAGATACAGAGAAGAAAGGTCGAGTTTCTGTCCTCCAGGAACTCTCAGTTTAGTGAGTGAGTCATAGTTAGTCTTGCTTGCTCTAAGCAAGACAGGGGTGTCAGAAGAGCCCCATTTCTATTCTTTTTCCTGTGAAAGGAAGGAGATGGCGATTAGCTAGTCTTCTGTCACTCCACATTCACTCAACATATACTGACCCTCAATTAAGTTTAAAAAAAAATCATGGAAAAAATTTATTCCAGCCACAAGTGGCCGGCCAGGATAATAGTGATCTATTCAGTGGCATGAATATGGATCATAACCACATTGTGAAGTGACCATTCCCAAGTCTTCCACAGAGTCGGGAAGGATGTTACCTCACAAAATATAATTGCCACTTTCAGACATCGTTTCTCTATTTATTGTGGCCAGAATTGTATATCCTAGCTGCCTGGGACATGACGCGGTTTGTGTGTCCCTCTGAGCAGTGCTTTTGCTGTACATCAGAAGGAGGGAGAGAAGAGGGACAGAGCAAGCTAAACAGAAAAGTATAAACACTTGACTGTATGTTCACTTATTTTTTTCTAGTGAAGAGTGAATCTACCAAGAACCTTGGCAATGAAAATTGAGCATTTTTTCTGGAAGAAGAAAGTGAAAACTTCCAGACAACGGTGGCAGACTCTGCATTGATGGGCTGTTGGCTGATTGGGGTATTGTCAATGGGTGATTGGAATTTTTTCTTTGTGTGAAAAATAAGCTTAACTCTTTTAAAAAATGTATTTTATAGCCTCTTGAATTAATTGACTTGTAAGACCCGTTTATTCATATTAAGAGCTCTCCTTTGCACTTGATCAGCATAGTACTTATTAGGCCCTGGCTTTTTAATATGCTTAATTGCTTAATTCCATAAACTGAAAACTTTTTTTTTCTTTTTTCTTTCTTTCTTTCTTTCTTTTTTTTTTTTTTTTTTTTTTTTGAGATGGGATCTTGGAGTACAAGTGGTATGAGCATAGCTTCCTCAAATTCCTGGGCTCGAATGGTCCTCTCACTGCAGCCTCCCAACAGGCTTGTACCACCACACTCAGCTAATTTTTTTGTTGTTGTTGTTTTTGGTAGAGACAGGGTTGCGCTCTTTTGCCCAGGCTGGTCTCAAATTCGTGGCCTCAAGCAATCCTTCCACCTCGGACTCCAAAGCATTGGGATTACAGGCATCAGCCACCACACCTGGCCTTGAAAACTTTTTTATTTGTTAATTTCATGCGTGACCAAACCCAAGGATCACCCATGTCAACCACAAAGTTGGCATTCCCTTTAGTAGAACCTCACTAAACAGAAAGGCTGTACAACGCACTGTCTAACAACAAGAGAACTAATCTTCTATCAGTTGCCCTTTCTTCTTTGGAGTTTATGTAACTTACCCTTGTGAGACAAGTTTTCTACTTGAGAAACTCCTAGTACGATGTCTTGTACTAGAAGCCTGGATAAATACTATTAACTACTATTTCTTATATTCACTTCAGAAAATCAGTGGCTCCACATTGTTTGAGCCATTAGTGATAACAAATTTGGATCTACTTATTCAAGTCTTATGAATTCTGTGCCTTTCATCACATTCCTAGTCCACTCTCATTACTGCAGAAGGGTGTTGTGATGACCAGTTTTATACTGTGTTTTGATATGTCTAGCAATAACTTAAAGAAAAAAAAACTGGGAAATCTTCAACATGTTATTGGAACATATATGTATGTATTAATGTATATACATGGCTTAACTTATACGTTATGGCAGCTCTGTATACAGTTTGATCTCACGTACTGAAAAAAAATTCTTAATTTTATTGGAGTTTATACCACTGTGAAACTGCAATATGACTGTAAGAGAGTAAAAAGATTGTTACATCTGTATTGTATGTGTGTACTTAATGGTTAAAAAGCAATGATAAAACTGGACATTAATGAAATTGATTTTTAGTTACAGTTGGAATAAGTTTTTTACCAAAAAGAAACCAGAGACGTTAGTTAAGGAGACTTAAAAAGATTTGAAATATGAAAAGATAATGAGAAGATGAGCAGAAGATAAATTTGCGGGACACAAGTATAACTTGGGGTAGAAATTGGAGAAGAGAATCAAAAAACAATAATGCCAGAAAGACCCTTGGTATAAAAGTACTAATGGAATGTGATTCATAGAAAGTTCATAGAAAGTGAGTCCTTGCAACTTGAGAAACATACATATATATTTATAATCTCTAAAGCAACATCAGGAATCTTCTAATATATGATAAAGAATTTGTGTAGAATTATGTTGTTCACAGTATTATTGGAGAGACAAATAAGATTTCAAGGAATTCATTTATAATCAAAAGTGAAATGTGTCTTCTTGAAACCAGCAAGAAATAGATGAATTGAGTGAAACGTGTTGTTATTAGGAAAAGTGGGATAAAGTATACAAAAAGAACATGCGATCTGAATATGATCTGAATATCAAGGTGGATAGGAATTTTTTGACAGTGAAATCTGTTATGATGTAGTCTCATTTCCAAGAAAAGTCTTGAGTTCCATCCCCCCTTCTGAATTTAAATTGAAAACTGGACAAAAAACAAACTATCCTGTAGTTTCCACTACTCAAGAGGAAAAAAAGAAATCTACATTATCTAATGCATCTTTGCCATCTTTATTTTCTAGAATTCTATTAGACTTTTCAATTATAGGCTATTAGGAAAGAATATAACTCTTAGAATTCCCCTAAATATAATTATCAACTCATTTGATTAATATGCACATTTATTCCCATAAGATTTACAATACGCATGTGTTTTAGTGAATTACCAATGGCTTGGAGAGAATGAAATTGGAATAATTAACTGAAAACCCTAGATGTTTGTAGCATTGAGACCCAATATCTTTTTGGAGGCCCTCTCCATGTTAGCCTATTGACAAATTCTGGTGTGTAAACAAACTCCTTGACCCATGTTAAGTTCAGCATCCTGCATTTTGTTCATGAATCACATTTTAAAAGGAGAAAAGCTCCACTTGGTTTTCTTTATTTTTTTAAACAGTGATTTCAAAGAGAAGATAGGCCTTTCATAATTGCTAATTATACATATAGGATTAATAGTCATAAATTATAGTAAATAAAACTTGTACCTTTTCCTTTTATAAATATGAATTGGCTAGGCACAGTGGCTCACGCCTGTAACCCCAGCACTTTGGGAGGCTGAGGCGGGCGGATCACAAGGTCAGGTGTTTGAGACTAGCCTGGCCAACATGGCAAAACCCTGTGTCTACTAAAAATACAAAAATTAGCCAGGCGTGGTGGCAGGCACCTGTAATTCCAGCTACTCAGGAAGCTGGGGCACGAGAATCACTTGAACCCTGGTGGCAGAGTTTGCAGTGAGCTGAGATTGTCCCACTGCACTCCTGGGCACTGCCTGGGTGACAGAATGAGACTCTGCCTCAAAAAAAAAAAAAAAAAAAAGTTATTAAAAATAGATATATAAGATTCCAAAATGTAGTTGATCCAGTTTGTTTCCCTGTAGCAAGTAGTGGGATTTGGGTTTCATGACATATAATAAAATGTTAATCACATAACTATAATGCCAACAATTTTCTTTATACATTTTTGTTTAATTAGGTTGACATATACTTTGTGTTATACCTTATTTCATGTTACTAAATTTTACATAAAGATGCTGGTCTATTTTTATTTAATCATATATTGTTATGGTTTGAATATAGTTTGTTCCTACCAAAACTTCATGTTGAAATTAGATTCCCCATGTGCTAGTGTTGGGAGGCAGAGCCTAATGGAAGGTGTTTGGGTCATGGGGGCAGATAGATCCCACATGAATAAACTAATGCCCTCCTACTGGGGTGAGTGAGTTCTCATTCTTGCTGTCATGGGAATGGATTAGTTCTCACAAGCAAGGGTTACTAAAGGGTCTGCCTTCTTGATTTTCTCCTTTTTGCCTCCTCTCTTCCCATGTGATCTGTTTGCACATGCCTACTCCCCTTTCACTTTGTACCAAGAGTGGAAGCAACATGAGACCCTCACCGGATACAGCTGCCCAATCTTGAGCCTTCCAGCCACCAGAATCATGAGCCAAATAAAACTCTTTTTAAAAATAAGTTACCCAGTCTTAGATATTCTGTTATAGCAACACAAAATGGACTAAGCTGTACTCGCATTAAAATGTGTTGTTTATTTGCAAGTGACAAAAACTCAAATAGTGTCAGCATGAAGGGCAGTTCATTGGCTTATATACAGGGAAGTCCAGGCAGTGACTGGGTCCTGGGTCCAAACGTCGAAAGCAGTCATCTTGCCATCCTACACACTTGGCTCTGATTATTTTCTTTTTTATGGATTGGTTTTCTTTTCAGATTTTCCCTTTGGGAATATTCTGTATGGGATGAGGAGCAGTGAGGTGAGAGGATGGTGGATAACAGCAATTGACATTTTCAGCTTACCTTAGCATAACAAGGCTGAAAGCTTTTATAAAGCAAGCTATGTAAAATTTTGGAGAAGTACTTTTATTTTGCCCAGATTGGATCACATCCGTTCCTGAGCTAATCAAGAGAGGAATTCACCCAAAGGAGGGGGAAATTTTTAGAAGAAAGCCAGAATGTAGGGAGCAGGTGAGGAAAGGTAGTTACTGGGAAAACGAAAGTAACACATTCATTGCACCCTATTTGAATTTGAGTAGCAAGAAGTTTCTGATTTGTACTAACAGAAGGAGTAAAGTTCAGATTTAATCTCTAAGTCTTCATTGTTTTTAACTAGAGATTTTAATTTCTGCTTGTTATTGCTGCTTTGAGTTGCCATTATAGGTTTTTGGATTTTTTTTTAATGCCATCCATTTTTATTTGACATGTTGTTGCTAGTTTGAGCAGATGCACATAGCATATGTTTCCATTACCAATTTGGAAATTTTTCCCAGTGGCATCAGCATTTGAGAAATACTGATTTTGAAATTAGAGTACTAGGGGAAAATGCTTCAAAAATGAAGACTACTTAAATAAAAATTGGCTTTAAATAAACCTTTGGGGATCTGTACTTGACTAAAAAGTATTTTCTTTAAACTTTGGTCTTTGAAAACTAAAGTGTGTGTGCATGTGTTCATTAAAATGACCTATAACATGAACATTTTCCATACTGGAGTGTGATGTACTGTACTCATTTTGAACTTTAGAACCAAATGCATCCTTTAGCATTTGATGAGCTACTATATAATTCTATTTCCAGTTTTATTTTCTTGCCAAATAAAGTACCAAAGCTCAGCCTGACATTTGGTAACCCCTGACTTGGTCCCAACCTAATTTTACAGCTTGCTTACTCTCTCACTCACTCTCCTTTTCAAACTGCTTCAGTCACTTAAAACGTCAAGGACCCATTTCATTCTGCATGTGGGTATACAGTTTTCCCAGCATCATTTATTGAAGAGATTATTTTTTCCTCATTATGTCTTGGTAGCCTTGTCAAAGATAGTTGCGTGGGTTTATTTCTGGGATCTAATCTGTTCCTTTGGTCTATGTGTCTTTTTATGGAGAACAATGCTGTTTTGATTACTATAGCTTTGTAATATATTTTGAAGTTGGATGATGTGATGCCTTCAGCTTGTTCTTTTTGCTTTGGTCACTCAAGCTCCTTGGTGGTTCCATCAAATTTTAGAATCATCTTTTTCTATTTCTGTGAAAAAAAAAAAAAGGCATTGGAATTTTTATTAGGATTACATTGGATCTGTGGATTACTTTGGGTAGTATGGAAATTTTAACAAAATTCTTTCAATTCATGAACATGGTACATCTTTCCATTTATTTGTATCTTCAGCCTCTTGCATCGATGGCTTGCAGGTTTCAGTAAACAGATTTTTCACTTCCTTGGTTAAATTTATTTCTAAGTATTCTATTGTTTTTGATATTTCTTTTTCAAACAGTTTATTGTTAGCATGTAGAAACACAACTGATTTTTTTTGCCAGGCACAGTGGCTTACACCTGTAATCCCAGCACTTTGGGGGGCCGAGGCAGGTGGATCACAAGGTGAGGAGATCGAGACCATCCTGGCTAACGTGGTGAAACCCTGTCTCTACTAAAAATACAAAAAATTTGCCAGGCGTGGTAGCAGGCGCCTGTAGTTCCAGCTACTCGGGAGGCTGAGGCAGGAGAATGGCGTGAACCTGGGAGGCGGAGCTTGCAGTGAGCCTAGATCGTGCCACTGCACTCCAGCCTGGGTGACAGAGTGAGACTCTGTCTCAAAAAAAAAAAAAAAAAAGAAACACAACTGATTTTTGTATATTGATTTTGTGTCTTGAAACTGTATTGAATGTATTAGTTCTAACAGTTTCTGGTGGAGTCTTTTGGGTTTTCCATATCATGTCATCTGCAAACATACTATTTTGCTTCTTCCTTACTGATTTGAATTCCTTTTATTTTTCTTGACTAATTGCTAAGGCTAGGACTTCCAGTACTATGTTGAATAGAACTGGTGAGAGTGGGGACCCTTGTCCTGTTCCTGATCTTAGCAAAAAAAGATTTCAGCTTTTCACTGTTGAGTATGGTGTTAGCTATAGCCTTAACACATATGGCCTTTATTATGTTAAGATACATTCCTTTCATACCTAATTTGTTGAGAGTCTTTATCATGAAAGGATGTTGAATTTTGTCACATGCTTTTTCTGCATCTGTTGAGATGATCATATGATTTTTATCCTTCATTCTGTTAATGTGGTGTATCACATTTGCATGTGGCACCATCTTTGTATCCCAGGGATAAGTTGCACTTAGTCATGGTATATGATCCTTTCAGTGTTCTGTTAAATTCAGTTTGCTAGTATTTTGTTGAGAATTTTTGTATCTAAGTTCAACAGGGATATTGGCCTTTGATTTTTTTTGTTTCAGTGTTCTTACCTAGCTTTGCTATCAGGGTAATACTCTTCTCATAAAATAAGATACAAAAATAAGAATTTTTGTGTCTAGGTTCAACAGGGATATTGGCCTTTAATTTTTTCTTTTAGTGTTTTTATCTAGCTTTGCTATCAGGGTAATACTTTTCTCATAAGATAAGTTTGGAAGTGTTTTCCTCTTCAATTTTTTGGATGGATTTGAGAAGAATTGGTATGAATTATTCTTTAATTATTCGGTAGAATTCAATGAAGTCATCTGGTCCTTGGCTTTTCTTTGTTGGAAAGTTTTATTACTGGGTCAGTCTCCTTACCTGCATTGGTCTGTTTCTGTTTTCCATTTCATGATTCAGTCTTGTTAGGTTATATGTTTCTAGAAATTTATCCATTTCTTCTAAGTTATGCAATTTGTTGGTGTATAATTGTTCATAGTATTTTCTTATGATTCTTTGTATTTCTCTGGTATTAGTTGTAGTATCTCTCCTTTCATTTATGATTTTATTTATTTGAGTCCTCTTTTTTCCTTGGTTAGTCTTGCTAAAGAGTTTGTCAGTTTCATTTATCTTATTTAAAAAACTGTAGGTTTTTTTTTCTCTTTTGCTATTTTATTTATTTCTGCTGTAATCTTTATTATTTCCTTCCATCTGCTAACTTTGGGCTTATTTTGTTCTTTTTCTAGCTCCTCGAGATTTAAAGTTAGGTTGTTTGAAGTTTTTTGTTTTTGTTTTTGTTTTTTTGGTTTGTTTGTTTTTTTATCCTGTTAGCCATGAGGTGTTCTCATCTTATTCTTAATGTGGGTATTTATCATTATAAACTTTCTGCTTAGAACTTATTTTGCCACATCCCATACGTTTTGGTATGTAGTATTTCCATTTTTGTTTTTGTGAAGTTTTTTATTTTCCTTTTGATTTTTTCTTTGATCTGTTGTTTGCCTCAGGAGTGTGTTGATTTTCACATATTTGTGAATTTTCCAATTTTTCCTCCTGTTACTGATTTCTACTTTTATATCATTATGGTTGAAAAAGATATTCGATATGATTCTAGTCTTTTTGAATTTGTTAAGACTTGTGGCCTAACATATCTGTTCTGGAGACTGTTTCATATGCACTTAAGAAGAATGTGTATTTTGCTGCCATTAGATGGAATGTTCTGTATGTCTGTTATACAGGTCCTTTGGGTCTATAATGTTGTCCAAGTCTGCTGTTTTCTTATTGATTATCTGGATGATCTCTCTGTTATCGAGGCAAGGTGGGCTGCTAAAGTACCCTATTATTCTATTGCTCTTTATTTCTCTTCATTCTGTTAATATTTGCTTTATATATTTAGGTCTTCTGATGTCCTGTGTTTAAAATTGTTATATTTTCTGGCCAGGCACGGTGGCTCATGCCTGTAATCTCAGCACTTTGGGAGACCTGGGTGGGCAGTTCACTTGAGGTCAGGAGTTCATGACCAGCCAGGCCAACATGGTGAAATCCCGTCTCTAGCAGAAATACAAAAATTAGGCCAGGTGCAGTGGCTCACGCCTGTAATCCCAGCACTTTGGCAGGCCGAAGCAGGTAGATCGCCTGAGATCAGCCTGGCCAACATAGTGAAACCCTGTCTCTACTAAAAATACAAAAAATTAGCTGGGCGTGGTGGTGGGTGCCTGTAATCCCAGCTACTTGGAGGCTGAGACAGGAGAATCACTTAAACTCAGGAGGCGGAGGTTGCAATGAGCCAAGATTGCACCACTGCACTCCAGCCTAGGCAACAAGAACGAAACTCCATCTCAAAAGAAAAAAAAAAAAAAAATTACAAAAATTAGCTGAGCATAGTGGCACATGCTTGTAATCCCAGCTACTTGGGAGGCTGAGGCATGAGAATCTCTTGAACCCAGGAAGCAGAGGTTGCAATGAGCCAAGATTGCACCAGTGCATTCCAGCCTAGGCAACAGAGTAAGACTCTGTCTCAAAAATATAAAATATAAAAAATAAAATAAAATTGTTCTATTTTCTTCCTGTCAACCCCTTTAATCACTATATAATGACCTTCATTTTTCTCTTGATAATTTTTGAGCTAAAGCCTATTTTGTCTGATACAAGTATAACCATCCCTACTCTCTTTGGTTACCATTTCCAAGAAATGTCTTTCCATCCCTTCACTTTTGGTCTATGTGTTTCTTTAAAGTGAGTCTCTTGTAAGCAGCATGTGGTTGGATCTTGTTTTCTTATCATTCAACCATTCTGTCTTTTGATTGGAGAATTTAACCCATGTATGTTTAAAGTAATTATTGATAGGTAAGAACTTAATATTGCCATTTTAATTGTTTTCTTACTGTTGTGTAACTCCTTTGTTCATTGCTTTCTCTCTTGCTGTCTTTGTGACTTGATGATTTTTGTGGTGGTATGCTTTGATTCCTTTCTCTTAATCTTTTTTGCATCTACTACACAATTTTTTCTTTGTGATTACCATGAAGTTTACATAAAACATCTTATGGTTATAACAAACTATTATAAGCCTATAATAACTTCAATTGCATACCAAAAAAATCTGTACTTATACTCACCATCCCCCCTTCCACATTTTAGGTTACTGGTGTTACAATTTACATTTTTAAAATATTGTATATCTGTTAACAAATTATTGTAGTTACAGTTATTTTAATATGTTTATCTTTTAACTTTATACTGAGATGAAAGTGATTTACACGTCACATCAAATTTACCAATATTAGAAAATTCTAAATTTGACTATATATTACCTTTACTGGTGGATTTTATAGATTCATGTTTTTACATTGCTAGTGTCCATCCTTTCATTTCAGCTTGAAGAACTTTCTTTCGCATTTCATGTAAGGCAGGTCTAGTGCTAACCAACTCCCTTAGCTTTTGTTTGTGTGGGAAAATCTTTCTTTTTCATTTCTGAGGTACAGCTTTGCTAAGTATTCTTGGTTGGCATTTGTATTTTAATATTTTGAATATGTCCCACTCTCTTTTGACCTGCCACGTTTGTGCTGAGAAATCTGTTTATAGTCTTATGAGGGCTTTCTTGTATGTGATGAGTTACTTCGCAGTTTTGAAAATGTTTTGTGTTTGGCTTTTGGCAATTATGTGTCTCTAAGTAGGCCTTTTGAGGTTCAACCTATTTGGGGACTTTTGAGATTCATGAATCTGGAAGTTCAATTCTCTCCCAAAATTTGGGGAGTTTTCAGTCATTATTTCTTTAAATAGACTTTCTGTTCCATTCTCTCTTCTTCTTCTGGAACCTCTGTAATGCATGCATTATTTTGCTTGATGGTGTTTGATTAAGTCCCTTATCCTTTCTTCACTCTTTTTCATTTTTTTCTTTTTTCTCCTGTGACTGGATAATTTCAAATAACCTGTTTTCAGGTTAACTGACTCTTCTACTTGATCAGGTCTACTAGTGAAGCTCTCTATTGAATTTCTCACTTCAGTCATTGTATTCTTCACCTCTAGGATTTCTGTTAGGTTTTTAAAAATTATTATTTATATTTCTTTATTGAATTTTGTTCTTGTGTTGCTTTCCTACTTTTATTTAATAGTTTATCTGTGTTTTCTTATAGTTCACTGAACTTTAAGAGGATTATTCTTAGTTCTTTGTCAGTTTGTAGATCTCCATTTTTTTAGAGTCAGTTGTTAGAGCTTTATTAGTTTCCTTTGGTAGTATCATGTTTCCTTCATCCTTCATGATCCTTGTATCTTTTTATTGAAGTCTGTGTGTCGGATGTAGTGGTCACCTCATCCAGCCTTCATAGGTTTGCTTCATCAGAGAAAGACCTACACCAGTCACCCCAGCTTGGGGTTTTGGATGGGCCAGCTGGTAGCATCTGCAGGTAAAATGGCACTTACTGCTGCAGTGTCTAGTCAGCCAAGGCCACTGCCCATGCTTTGAGGCCAGGTAGGGCTGCTGACTGGGCCCCACAATTGCCTGTTCTTGTGTGGGATCACAGGCTGTGCTCCCTGGACAGGTGGTGCTGCTAGCTGGGCTCTTATGATTGGGTGGGGCTGTGGGCTATGCTTCACAGTTGGGTAAGAACACAGGCTGGGTTCCATAATTAGGTGGGGCCACATGCTGTACCCTGCAGTTGGGCATGGGCACCAGCTGGGTTCCCCACCTAGCTGGGCAGGATGATTGGATGTGTTCCTGGTAGGGCAAGGTTGCTGGCTAGGCTCCCTGGCTAAGCAGGGCCCACTTCTTTCTCACCTCATGGGAAGCACCCTGGAATGCTGGGAAAGCTGAATGTCGGCCTTCGGATCTTTTTCACACTGGAGAAACTGTAGGCATATGGGTTCCCTCTCTGTGGTGATGTGCCAGCCTGGGAGAGGGGCAGTGTTGTCAAAGTAAAATTACTCCTCTTATTCTTCTAATGCTCTGTTTTCTTGATTTTTGTACTCCAGGAAGGTGCTTCATCTTCACCCTCAGGTTCTGGGATTTTCATAAAGGCAATCTTGTCTGAATAGTTACTAATCAGGATTTTGGCATGGGAGACTAGAGCCAGGGACCTCCATTCTGCCGTCTTGCTGATGTTATCCGGTGCTGCAGTTCTCAATGAAGTGTTCCACCACTGTCTCTTGAGATTTTATTCAAAGTTATTGACATCCATTTAGCAAGTCCTGATGCTGGTGTTTCCTTGGTCAGATGGTATTAATAGAAGCGTTTAGGTCAGCCATCAGGACAAGGTTTGTGGACTGAAATTTTGAAGAGTTGGAGTTGTCCAGTTGCGCCACCAGAAATAGCCACCAGTTCTCCACATAGGCCCAAGCAATGTCAACTATGTCATAACTGTGGACTGACCAACAGCAATTTTAAGACTCCAAAGATTTTAAAGATGTTAAATTGGGAGCTCTAGAGTCAACTAGGTACAATACCATCATACCCATTTTATATGGGTAAAGAAACAGGTCCAAAATGATTAAAGTATGTGTTCAAGGTCACATGGAAAGTAATCAGTAAGCCAGGATTTAAGCCTAGGTAAATTGGGCTGCAGGGGTCATAAAGAAATACCTAATAAGGAGATACCTGAGACTGGGTAATTTATAAAGAAAAGAGGTGTAATTAGCTCACAGTTCCACAGCCTGTACAGGAAGCATGATGCTGACATCTGCTTGGCCTCTGGGTAGGCCTCAGGAAACTTTCAATCATGGCAGAAGGCGAAAGGGAAGCAGGCTTATCTTGCGTGGCCAGAGCAGGAGCAAGGGGTGCTGGGGGTGGGGGTGCTGCACGCTTTTAAACAACCAGATCTTATGAGATTCACTGTCATGAGAACAGCCCCAAGAGATGGCACTAAACCATTCATGAAAGACCACTCCCATGATCCAGTCACCTACCACTAAGCCCCACCTCCATCATTAGGATTACATCTCGACATGAGATTTGGTAGGGAGACGGATCCAAACCATATCAAGACCTTAATCATTAGGCTGCATGGCCTCACGGATGGGCTCTATCCCAGTCATTAGGCCATCCTGAATTCATATTGTTTTTGTGATAATTTGAGTGGATGCCATAGTTTACTGCCATTTAAAATTGAAATAATTATTTTAATATTCTAACTTTTTGTAAAAGGGTGGTTTCTTCATAATTTGTGAAGTTGCTTTTCTTAGAGGCTTTTCTCTTCAGTGGTGGACAGCAGGCTATTTGTCTTAGCATGTTTAGCTCCTGTCTTGAATCCTTTATGCATTTTACATACTTTGCTGGTTTGGGCATAACAGCTTCAATCACTTACTTCAATTAGTTTGAAACCAACTGGTAATGCCAACACGAGTGTCTTTCAGTGGGTTCCAGGATATTAGTATCAAGTTTGTTTCATTGTCCATTGTGCACTGCTGAATTGAGTACTCCTCAAAGCTGTTGCAGCAGACCTCAGGTAACATAGCTATCCAGGATTACCTGGTGAAGGGGGCCCACATGGAAAGGACATGAGGATGCAAAGACCACTGTTAATGACTATCACGTTGACATTATATTGAGCTGCAGTAGGAACATGTGTTTGGCATGCTGGTGAATTCACCTGTAGTTGTTGGGCAGGACAAATTTAGGGAGTCTAGCTCGGAGGGGGTGAGTTACGATAACCACATGAGAAGTATAATTTCTTATTGGAAATAAGACCTGTTGGAAATCTTGGGCATACCCTCATAAATGGAAATGGAGTGGTTGGAGAACATCCATGAAAACACCAAAGCAGACAAATGAAAGGCCTTGAAAAATATGAGCCTTAAGTTCATGGGATAGAAGCAAGTGTTCATGCTCTGAACTGTACAACAAAGGAGAAGTAAACTGGGCCATGTAATTGTTTAAAAAGGAAGTTGCCTGTCTCCCTCAGGTAGTACAGAGACTATCAAGTAATGGTTTCATTTTTTATTTCAGAAAATTTTACTTGTCCCAAGTTTCTGCTAAGCACTCTGGGTTATTTTTACTGTGAGAAGAGATTGTCACACACCACCTCTTGGTATCATGATTTCTTTTGGCTTCTTCAACAGTTGATTCTAGTTAAAGTCCATATGGTATGAATCTGTGGTGCAAAGACAGTCCCTAAAGCCCAATAACTTCTGATTTTTCCTAGAGCCCTGTGGTCCTACACTTGACTGTGCCGTTCTGTGTTCCTAAAGAAAAACAGTAGAGGCTAATCTCTGTGTCTTGAAGTATTGGTGGTTGGTTAACCAGATGCTGTGATGCTGTGCTTTTAGGGCTTTTGCCAACAAAAAAGAGACAGCAACTTTTTCCATGTTCCTGACAGATTGGAAGGTGTTTTTCAAATTCTCTGCTTCAGATCTTTCCCTGGAAAGGTTGGTCAGTTGTTCAGCCAACATCCTTGGCCTCTGTAGCTAATGCAGTTTGGAAGCCTGTAAATAGTTTCTGCCACTTTTGGACCCTCACAAACAAAACTTCCAAGCACTGGAAATGGAAAGCTTGAGGTGATGAGGAAAGCCAAGTGAGAGTGGGCATCCGTCTTTCAGATGATGGACTCTGTAAGAAGGAAGCTACTGTTTGCGGCTGACCTGTGTGTGGACCAAAGGGAGAGAACGATCCAGATGTTCTTTCTCACTTTTCTAAGTGGCAAGGAGAGCATCTGTAAGGATTGGTTTGATGTTTTATTTTTTAAGCTATCAAATTCTCCTTTCCCCTGACCAATATATATGTTCCTGATGAATGTGATGGAAAACAAGTTAATTCTTAGCTACTTTAGCCCATCAAAAAGTACTTTATTTAAAATCCTATAACTTAGCTCACCCAAAAATACTTTATAATATTCTGTACTCTCTTACAATTTAATTTTTATTTCTCCAGAGAATAGTAATGAATCTATAAAGCTTAGGCCAAGTGATGGTACAAAGTCTAACTTACATTAAAGTATATGGTAAAAATCTCTTGTTTGCTACCCAACATGCATCCCCCTTGTTTCTGGTAACAATACCTTGAGTTCCCCCAGGCTGTTCTCAGCCATTTGCTTTGGGTGGGATTGAGCCCACCCTAGCTCCTGGATGGGTTTTCATCAGCTAAACTGATCAGAGTATGCCATTCCTGTGATCATATGTTTGGCTCAAAACTGCAGGTGACCTAAGCTGGTGCAATCTGTGGGAACCATAAAAACATAGTGAACAGGCATAGACTCTACTCTGCTATAAAGATGTAAGGCTAAAAGTGGGTTAGCTTGTTTTTACTACTGTGAGGAGAGCCAGCCTAAGACTGGTGACAATTCAGAGGAAGCTGATTGGGTCCAGATTAAGCCAAGCCATCTATCCCTATGGAGTGTTCACTTACATTAATACATTTCTTTTTTGTTGTTGTTAAGTTAGGGCAAGTTGGGGTTTTTTGTGAACTATATCAGACCTTGACATCAGGAAATAAAGTGTTGCAAGTGGCAGTCTCTGGATTATAGAAATGGCTAAATCAAGATAGTAAAGAGAACCTATGTATCTTAGACTAGAACATTAGTAAGAACACTTTCTGGAAGTTGCACCCAGCATTTCTCTTTACATCCCATTTGTAGAACTTGGCCTTGTGGCCACACTTACTTGCAAGGGAATGGAAGGAACTCTATTCTGCATAGCAATGTGCCTAACTAAAAAATGTGGATCTTCTTACTAAGGGGGAGTATTAAATGCTTATTGTAGGACAAGTAATAGTCTTTACCACAGTTGGCCATTGGCAGTTGTTATTTTGTAGCAGTATAATGGTTGGTTATTCTACTGTCTAATGTATATTAGTGCCTTCAACCCATATGCCTCCTAGGCTGCAACACTAAGGGACTTGGACAAAACATTCAAACCGTAGGAACATATTGGTTACAGTATGAAGCCTTTGTAAATCTTGCAAGAGACTGGTTTACTTTGAAACTGAAGCCTTTAAAATCCAAAAAAGAATGAAATCGAGTTTGCTACGAGAAGCACTTTCTTCCTGTATCCTACAATCCAAGTTGACTGAGAGCAGTGATCTGAATCTTTGACTGGATGGAAAAGCCATATTCCTTCCTAAAGTTAAGTTAATTTGAGTAAAAGAGGGAGAAGAGAGAAGTGCAGTAAGGCAAGATGGGCCCCTGGGATAAGTGTGATTTCCCCCAGGTCTCTTCTATAATCCTCTTGTTATACCCTTCTACCCTGTCAAATGGGACATCCATGCCCCTTGAAAAGATGCAGCTGGCGTGTAGCCTTCCAGCAAAGGGAAAGCAGCTGTTCCTCCCCTCTCCAGCTTTTTGTTTTGTATTGACCTGAAACAGAGGCCACTATGGAGCCATTAATTAATAGCCATCTGAAACCTGTATTGTAGATAATAATTTTAAAATAAAATCAAGTAGATCTCTAACTTTTATTACCAGCCCATCAAATTGACCAGTGTTGGTTGGGGTTCTCCAGAAAAACAGAACCAATAAGATTTATATATATGGAGAGAAAGAGATTGATTATAAGGAATTGGCTCATACAATTATGGAGGCTACCACGTCCCAAGATGAGGGTTTATTGGCAAGCTGGAGACCCTTGAGAGCTGATGTTTCTGTTCAAAGACTGTCAGGAAGGAAGAATCCTCTCACTTGAGAAGATGGTCTGCATTTTTATTCTATATGGATCTTGAACAGTTTGAATGAGGCCCACCTATGTTAGGGAAGGCAATCTGCTTCACTCAGTCTTTCAATTTAAATCCTAATATCTTCCAAAAGTACTCTCACAGAAATCCCAGAATAATGCTTGACCAAATACTTGGGCACCTTGTGGCCTAGTCAAGTTGATACATAAAATTAACCATCACAACCAGAAATGTATAGATGGGAGCCAACTAAAATCATGAGGGATTTCTGTCACAGAGAAACCCTCAACTCTGAAAATGATACTCCATGATTGCCCAACCCCTAAATCAGTCCTCAGAGTCCTAGCCCCCATCATACATATACCTCCATTTACACCAACAAGCAGTGGGCTGCTGAAGCTGTGCAGCCCTCTGAAGAGGCTGTCACACAGAAATAATAGTAGACAAGGGAGGTCCTCTAGGAGAGTGAAAGCAAGACAGCCCCAGTTCTTCATGTCACTGCAAAACGCAAGTCTTGGCCATTTATGTCCACAAAGACTGTAGTATGTACAAGGACTGATGGCCACTGGATGTTTCACATTCTTCTCTTTGCAATTAGGAATTTTTATTGCAATTCTGTCTTCTCTCTCTCATTATATATAGGGTGTGGTTAAAATTATTTACCCACATATCACTGAACCACAAAGAATCACTTGACATGATTTACACATCAACATAGAAATACTGGACTTGGATCTAGCTTCAGTAACCAGATGAGATTTCATATTATTTCCCTTTGGGGAAGGAATGTGACTGTTGTATGTGTGGAAGTTACAGACTGATGTTAGGCAGCCAAAGGCTAGACTGTTGTTCACCACTGCCTGCTCCTTCTATCTGGTATTCAAAATTTCTTTTGAGAACCACTTCCACTCATTCTCAACTATATTGTTTGGTTGGATTGATACCCCCCTTTCCATTCTGTCTTCTTAGCCACAGTAATGGATTCAGGGATGGAAATGTAAATCCATACCAAAGAGAGCTTTAGATTTTTGCTAGAAATGCTAGAACTCAACCTTTTCTTCATTGGGCTTACTTATATGGAGGGACGTGAGCTTTAGAACTACTGTAATTATTTTTGGTGCCACAGGGAGAGCTAGCCTGAAAATCAACCTAGAAGCAGAGCTGAGAGATGGATCCTAATAACAACATTTTCCTCTTATTTTGTAGTCATTCTGGAATGCTCTTCTCTCATTTGCAACAACAACAAAGTTTCCCACGTGATATAGATGATGTGAGGAAATTCAAATGAGCACCTCTTTTAAGTGGTCTTTTCATGTTTTCCAAAGTCCTGTCTTCTATAATTGAAATCTGCAGAACCACAGGATCTGTAGACTCTTAGAACCAAAAGAACCATAAAGATCAACTAGTCAGGGCCTCGCAATGTGCCTCGGGGATAGGCAAATTGATTTTTAGGTGCTTCATGAACACTTTTTATTTTAATAAATATTATTATTATGAGTCCTAGAAGAATATAACTAGTATTTCACATCAAACCTGTGAAGTCACAGGTTTTGACTTTTATTGAAAGGATCAAACCTGTGAAGTCGCAGGTAATGTTTTTATTGAAAAGAATATTAAAGCTTAAAGAGATAAATGGCTTTTTTAGGGATTGTCCAGTTGGTGAATGAAGGGTGAGGATATTAAATATGGAATCTTATAACTGGAAGGGACCCTAGAGATCATGAAGTCACCTCCCCACCCTTCCACGACTTCAGTGTCACAATTCTCTCCAAAGTATCTCTCTCAAGTGGTTATCCAGCCTCTACTTCAATACCCGCAATGATGGGAAACTTATCATTTGAGGCAGTACATTCCATTTTGGCAGTTCTGATAGTTAGAAAAGTTTCCCCTTATACTGAGCTCCTTGAAATTTCTTTTCATTTGTTTCTAGTTCTTCCCGCTGAAGCCACTCCTCACCTTCAAATGTGTCAGGACAGTTACTCTACCCTCTCCACCTCTCCCTACAGAAACACACACACATGCACACAGACATATAGTCTATTTTCATGGACTGGGGTTTTTTTTTGTTTGGTTGGTTTTTGTTGTTGTTGTTGTTGTTTGTTGTTGTTTTGAGACAATGTCTCACTCTGTCGCCCAAGCTGGAGTGCAGTGGCATGATCTTGGCTCACTGCAACCTCTGCCCCCCAGGTTCAAGCGATTCCCCTGCCTGAGCCTCCCAAGAAGCTGGAACTACAGGTGTGCACCACCACACCCAGCTAATTTTTGTATTTTTAGTAGAGAAGGGGTTTCACTATGTTGGCCAGGCTGGTCTCGAACTCCTGATCTTGTGATCTGCCTACCTTGGCCTCCCAAAGTGCTGGGATTACAGGCGTGAGCCACCGCGCCCGGCCTGGACTGTGGTTTTTAATCACTTCATGTTCTTATCATTCTTTTTTAATGTAATATTCAAATGTCCTTGTACCATTTAAAGCTTTGTGTCTGGAACAGAACTTATTATATTTGAAAGTTAGAATTAAGCTGGCGCTATCCACCATTTGTCCTGGACCTTATGTTTCCATTAAAGCAGCCTGAGATCACCACATCCCATGGTTGACCGTTGAGTGGCAGCATCCATCTTTTTTTACCATCATTCCATAGTTAGCTGGCTGATTATTGAACTTCAGTTCACAATTCCTAATTTATTCTTAATCCTTTTTATTTCATCATTCCAGTCTGTTGAGATTTTGGGGGGGATCTTGTTTCTATCAGCCAATTTATTAAATCTGAGAATGGTAGAGCGTGAGGGCTTCTCTAGAAATATAGCTAAAGTAACTTCAGGACACATAAAAATGTAGAAAATGAATGAAGCAGTAACCTTATGGAATCTAGTACGCAAGAGATTGATATAGATTGAAAATATTAGTGAGCTTAATATGGATCAAGGAGAGATTAAAAGATATTTAGGAAATTATTCAACTTTTAAATACAGTGTCCTAACCTTGTCCTGACAACACCACTGAGTATCCTCACTGACATACCTCAGAACAGAAACTGCGCAAACCAACACATGCAAAGTCATAACGGACACTCTAGCCTTCATAGGCAAGGTGGCCTTGCCCGATCTGGTTATGGTCAGGCAAGAGGTCTTTTTTTTTTAATTAAATACTTATTTTTTAACATGCAGGAAAACACCTGGCTTCATGCTCCATGAAATATGTAGCTTCAGTTGAATTCCCTTTTTTAAGAAGAATTTTTAGATCCGGTACTTTGTTTTCTTTATCGATGAAAGAGCAATCAATGCCTAGATATCTATCTATGAGCCCAAACTATAATGACTCTCAAAGACTCCCAGATTTATACCTTCTGGTGACCCCATGATTTACAGTAACTCATCCACTCCTGCCATTCCATGGGCTTTCACTGCTGCTTTATTGAAACAGGAGTACTGACAGAAACTTTATACACTTGGAAGTTTTTAGGCTATTTAATTAGTCACTCACTTCTAGATCTTCAAAGGGCTTGTATGTGTGTGTGTTTGCTTGTGTGTGTGTTTTCTTGTTAGTCACACTGGCTGTTGTTGGGTTGTTTTTTTGTTTTTTTTTTCCCCATTTGCACAAGGTCACATTCAGAGCTCTTCCTCCCTTGGAGAGGTTGCACATTCGTCACTTTATCTGCCTCCCATTTCCTCCAGTTGGGATCACACAGCCCTTCCTGAGGTATTACCATTTTTCCATTTCTTCTTTGCTCCCTCCTTTCTTTTAATAACTCTGGGAGACAGGGAGGTACCTTTTAAAGTTAATTTCCTCCAAAGCTTTCAAAGCAAAGGCATCTCCCAGCCCAGACACCACCACCCCTCTCCACCCCTCAGTGAGGGCGCACACCCCTCCTCACAGCCTTAGTCACTCTGGGCTGTGCCCGCCACCTAGGACTCACCAGGCCCCAGCTCTGTCAGGCACAGTGAGTTGCTGTGTCCTGTGGCTCTTAGGTCTGGGGTGGGAACTCTAGATGAGAAGAATCTCCTCATTTATCTCCTTAGTGCCTTCCTCTCCCTTTTCACTTCCTAACTGTGCTCCCCTGCTTTCTGCTTCTCTCTGGTACTTTCAGGACTCATGGGCTGGCCGCCTGCCTGTACCAGGGATGGCATTTCCTCTTCAAAGGCCTGTGGCTGCAGCCACCCAGCTCTACCAAGCACACAAACCTTTGGAATTGCTGTGGCTTTGCTGCCTGCCTACTTGGAAAGCAAGAGCTGTTTTTTAAACACCCCTTTGGTTTCTTGGGGCAAAGCTTTTCTCAATCCTATTTTATTTATGCGAACATGATCTGTGGCTTTTGAATGTTTGCTTTTGAATGTTTGTGTTAACAGACTAAGCTGAAAGCGTTTCCTCTCACCGGAGAGAGGGCCCTGCACAGCTGGGGGCCAGGCTGCTCAGCTCAGGAAAAAGCTGTCCCAAGAGGAACAAGTCGCCAGCCAAGGAAGTCTGGAATCTCAGAGAGGAATTCATTGAGGCCTTTATGGGCAGCAGCGGTCAGAACTAGGATCATAGACTGGGCCATGAAGCTCAGTAATTTATTTGATTAATAGGAAGGACTAGACCGGAGACACCTAGATTTTTGCAAATATATTTTTCAAATTGTGCATATATTTACTGAAACTGTGGTTTTCAACAGCTTGGATGTCTAATCTTTCACCCCATATTCCCAGCCTTCTAAAGCACTCCTGGCAGTATTAAGAACTGGCCAGGCGTGGTGGCTCACACCTGTATCCCAGCACTTTGGGAGGCCGAGGCGAGTGGATCACGAGGTCAGGAGTTCAAGACCAGCCTAGCCAACATAGTGAAACCCCGTTTCTACTAAAAACACAAAAAATAATTAGCCGGGCATGGTGGCAGACACCTGTAATCCCAGCTACTTGGGAGGCTGAGGCAGGAGAATCTCTTGAACCCCGGAGGCAGAGGTTGCAGTGAGCTGAGATCACACCACTGCACTCCAGCCTGGGTGACACAGCGAGACTCTATCCCAAAAAAAAAAAAAAAAAAGAAAAGAAAACTTTCAGAACTTGGTTGATCCTTGAATCATTTGTCTGTAGGTGACCTGTCATCTGAAAGTGCGGCAGAGTTTTTCAGCAGCCTATTAATGTGCTTCTGGTATATGTCTTTCCTCGTCTTCTTTCTCCCTGGTACCTAGGGCACTTCAGATGGAAACAGAAACAAAGACTCAAAGTACAATCTTTCCATATCCAATGACTGGATAATTTAGCCCTAGGATAAGGAAGACAGCCAGGAGAGGGGCAAGTGGGACCAGAGAGGACTGGGTGGAGGGAGTGGGGTCCTTAAATCTGCCATGAGAACTAAGGAATAGAGTAGAAGGGACTCAGTCAGAGCTGGGCTGTCTTTAAAGGTAAGCTCCACCTTACTACCATCACCACCCCATACCCTGTGCAGTCCTGGGTCCAGTGGCCCTGCATATCTCTAAGCCCTTGAAATAAAGGTGGGCAACTTACCTGGACAATTTATGTGAGGATATGGGTATGATGAGGAATACCTCTGCCTCCAAATAAGATGGAACTAATTAGAGCTAGTTGGGAATCTTTCTACAAGCTGGGCCAAATGATGGATCCACCAGGAAGGTTGTCTCAGTTATTAACCTTCTTAAATGTAGGGACTGGTTGTTGTTGAAGACTATAAAAAGCTGCAATAGAAGAGAAAAATTAATGTAGTGGTCCGTGGAATACAGAAGTCACAGTTTTTGAGGCAAAATATTCCGGAGTTTCTTCATTTAAAATATGTAAGTCCAGTGTTGATATCCCCTTCTGTTCAATCTGTACTCCCCTTGGGCAGTGTCTTCTAACTCCTTGGCCTTGTAGCCACATGCTGGATCTCTCTCCTGAGCTTCGGATTTAGACACTCTAATCCATACTTGACATGAGAATTGCACATGTGCTCAGACTGACCCAAAGGTAATTCATCCTTTACTCTGCTTGCCCTCTAGCCAAGGCCTCCTGGGTTACCCATCATAGTCACCATTTACTTGGTCACTCATGCCAGAAAAATCAGTTATCTTTGACTCTTTTCTTTCCTATACTACCACCACTCCCCCTACCCCACCCCATTCATTTTACCTCAGAAATATCTCTTCATTCTGACCACATCTCTTTATCTCCTTGGCCACCAAACTAGTCCAGGCTAGTTGAAAAAATCTTTTTTTTTTCATCTAGCTACTACACTGGTCCTCTGACTGGCCTCTTGGCCTGGTTCATTTCTCCTTGCAGTACATTCTCTATATAACAGTTTGCATAATGCGTCTAAAATATGATCTGATCATGTTTCTTGCCTGCCCAAAAGCTTTGAGTGGTTTCCTATTGCTTTTCAGATAAGATCTAAAGTCCAGCTCCAGCCTTGCTTGCTCCTTCCAGCCTCACCAGGGCAGATATGTCTTTCCACTTCACTGCTGTTTCCTCAGCACCTAGAGCAATGTCTAGCACAGGGTTGCCCTCCATAAATAGTGGTTGCATAGAAGAATCAGTGAATACATGAAACACAGGATTTCTATGCATTTGAGGAGAATTAAGGAGAATGGAGAATGAGTGAAAGTCAATATGAAAACCTCTCAGTTCTTGTTCTAAGACTAAAATGTTTTGATTCCAGGACTGGCAGAGTTCAATATACTTGAGCAAGCATTATACAAACTGTAAGGAATGGGACGGTCTCCATTATTCTGCCCCATGGGCTCGTATTCTGGGTGTGGGCAGCATGTTGCCTGTGAGGTTGTCTACAGTGACTATGGGCACTGACAGGTTTACAAGGTAAAGAGAAGAAAAGGCAATTGGTAAGTTTAGTGTAGGGATAATTTGTTTTGTTTTGTTTTGTTTTTTCTGACCAGCATCCATTTCACGTCCTAACAATACCCCAATTTCCTTTTAAAGGAAGATCTCTTTCCCATTGGATTTAGTCTTTGGGGGCTGTCATTAAAAGCCTTCCTTCCCTTGAGGCCCACATTAGGCCAATCAAATGCTTTCCCCCTAGAATTAAACTCTTGAGCACAGAGACCAAGAAACTTAAAACATTTGCTGTGTGGAGGTGACCTACCAGCCATACCATGCCTGCTATGAGACTGCGGCAGTGGTTCCTGGTGACCAGTCACCCATTAATTAGCACAACAATGGACTCCGAATAGTCTCCTAATAAATTTCTTTTTCCATAGTTTGGTCACAGTTCTTTCTGTTACTTGCAACTCCTGGTGTGATAAATTTGGTACAAAATCAACAGAATATAGTTCTGGCCAACACATACCAGGGCCTGTATGGAGGTGGGGAGTCAGGGGAGTCAGAGGACGGGTCAATAGGTGCAGCAAACCACAATGGCACTCATATACCTATGTAACAAACCTGCATGTTCTGCGCATGTATCCTAGGTTTGTTTTTTGTGTTTTTTTAAGAAGAAATAAAGGAAACAAAAGTAAAAAAAGAATATAGTTCTGGCATCTTTCAATACTTTTGGCCAAAAACTATTATGAATCCCAGAATAAACATCAGATGTAATTTGACTTTGGGAGTTCAATTATGACTGATTTTGCTAATATGGAGATACATAACATTCCAATGTGAATCTTCTTAGAAATTAGTAGTTCAAAATATCACTATTTGGATTGGTCATTTATATCTAAAAGAAATAAACCAAAAACCACACTTTCAGCTCTTTTATTGTAGCCATAGTAAAAGGAGAGACTGAAAATGAGCTCAATCTTACTACTGATCAGGTAACTATAAATCAAAATAAGTAGCATGCTCTTGCCAATCAGTTCTGTCAAAATTAAAAACACTGACAGTGTCTACTGTTGGTGAGAATGTGAACAAAGGACACTCTTTGTTGGTAGAACGGTAATTGGTTAATCTTTCTGGAAGGCAATGTGGCAGTGCCTATCAAAATTCAACATGTATACTCTTTAACTCAGCTGTTCTACTGTTAGAAATAAGAGCCAAAGGACACAGGCATAAGAATCTGATGCAGTATTAATTTATACTATCAAAATATTAGAAACAATGTAAATGCTACTTACTAGGCTGAATACATTAATGTATATTTTTACTATGATTTCATGATTCACTCTGCAGCCATTAAAAAGAGTTTGGTTGGTCTGTATATAAGTAGAATCCACAATATATTAGTTACAAAAAGCAAGTTACAGAATAATGTGAGTAGAAAAATTCTTTTTTAAAAAACAAAGCTATACACAGACTTTTTATGGTATGTGTATGTGTAAATATGTCTAAATGTGCATAGGAAAGATCCAGAAGGATTCATACTGAACAAGTGCCAGTGGTTACTCGTGAGGAATGGGAGAGGAGCAATGGAATGGAAGAATAGAAGGAAAGAAAAGGAAGCTTGATTTTATATTTTATGTATTTTGATATTATTTGAATTGTTATTGCCTTTATATTACTGCTGTAGTTTTATTTTTTTAATTATTTTTGTAATTGTAAAAAAATAAATAAATAAATAATGAAGACTATGAAAATGTAAATAAATGATCAGAAAGTAGGCAAAGTAACCTTTCCAGAGATCAGAGGTGGTTTTTAACCCACTCATCTAGACAAGAGTTTGGCTATTCCCCATGGGTAAAAGCTGACAGACCAGCCATGCCCAAGACACAGCTGAGTTTCTGTAAGAGGTAACCACCCAGGCAGGCCAAAGGAGCTTGTCCTGGAAGGCTTCCCTGGCCCACATGGAAATCAACCCATACAGGAGTTAGAATTACGCATTTGATTGTTTTTGTTGGCTCTGCACATCTTACCTTGAATGCCTCCTCCTTTTGTCCATGAATATTTAATTTGCTGTCCTGTCACAGCTGAATCCAGATTCCTCTCTGTCTAATGAACTTAATAATTGTGCCGTGGGTGTCTACAGACAGTAATCAGAGCCTCTTTGGTTCATTGAAACGTCATACCACCACCAAGTTCCTGCTTTTCATGCTGCCTTGTTTGGACAGAAAGTCGACTTATTTATTTATTTATATTCTACTTTGTTTCAAAACACATGATATGTCCAATACACTATTTTTTAAGAAAAGAAAATGGGGATAAGAGAAAAATAGGGTATAGAAATAAGATTAAGCCAGTAGTGAGGTTAACACACAAGATATATGCTACCTAAAGTTTTATGTACTTAGTACATTAAGGATAGTCCACAAATTTGGTTCTGAGTTTCCTAGTGACCAATGCAAAGTGCATTATTAGGTACAAGTGTAAAGTAACATTCTTAGTTTTTTGGGTTTTGTGTTTTGTTTTTGAGACAGACTCTCACTTCGTCACCCAGGCTGGAGTACAGTGGCGTGATCTTGGCTCACTGCAACCTCCACCTCCCAAGTTCAAGTGATTCTTGTGCCTCAGCCTCCCAGGTAACGGGAACTACTACTATTGCTACTAATTTTTTGTATTTTTAGTAGAGACAGGGTTTCACCATGTTGGCCAGGCTGGTCTCGAACTCCTGGACTCAAGTGATCCACCCACAGCCTCCTAAAGTAGGAATTACAGTCGTGAACAACCATGCCTGGCCACATTCTTGGTTTTCTTGAGGAATGAAAGGAGAGAAATTGCAGTGGGTCTGAATATATATATTCAGCTGAGAAAACAACAACAACAACAACTATCCTCCTGTAATCTAATGGGCTTGAGAGCTGAATCCTGACTAATATCAGGTGTCAGACAACTTTCCAATACATTCCGAAGACAGTAGTTTCCTTCTTTCACATGAACTCCCTTGAGCCACTTGGTCTCCTGTGGACTGTTGTTCATCTCTCCAGAGGGGCGCTTGTCCCTTCTCAAAGCCATAAGCCCAGGGAAGAATGCTAGTTTGTTCAAGTTATTTTTGATTCTTTTGGAACTTCCTAAAACTCCTGTCATGTGGTTCCAAGTTTAACCATAGTCATTTTGGACATGATTTTGTTTCCACAATGATGTATGTCAGCAACCACAGAGTGAGCTTCTTGTATTTTTACATCAATCTGATACCCTTTGTTTATTTGTTCCTCAGGTTTCACTTTCACTTATGTAATGGGTTATGGCATTTTTTGGTCATTACCTCATCTGGGATCTCCTTTTTCTTTGTACCTCCTGATGCGTCATCTTCTTGACTCTACTCCCTTGGATCTCTTGGATACAATGCCCTCAGCTGGTGGGTGGGAATGGGTGGGAGCCAGATTGCATGAGGACTCCTCCACCCTTCCCCACAGAAGAGCTGCCTGGGTTTGTCACCAAGTCATTTTCTGTACTCATTCTTTTGGCATCCCTTAGAAAGCACATTGGCTTAAAACTACATCAGCTACCAAAAGCATCAGGGTTAGGCAGGCCTGGAAGAACCTAGGCTCCACTTCTAAGTTGAGCAGGGGTACAGGCAGTGTTTCTTGAACTCAAGAGCTACACTGGCTGTTTTCCCAGAGAATCTGTAGCTGGAAGTGCTCAGTCCCCTACACATACCCCTGTTCAAGCCTATGACACAGGTAGATCTTGAAGGAAACACATGTCTCAAAATATGAGCATTCCTTGGTTTAGGGCTCATTTTCCTGAGGTCATCCATATTCTCATATACAGCTGTCTACTTGAACATCTAATGGGCATCTTGAGCTTAACATGTCCAGAACAGGACTCCTATTTCATGTTCCCATCCCACCCCTACCCAAGCGTTACTCTTCTATTCTTCATCTTGGAAAATGGCACCACTGTTTGCCCAGCTGCTCAATCCAGAAAACAGGAATGATACTTGATCCCTCCTTCCCTTTTCTTCATCTTTTCTGTTGTCTCCATCAAATACAATGTTTCTATTTTCAAAACATATCTAAATCCATACATTTCTCTCCATACTCATGGCTATCACTCTAGCCCAAGCTGCTGTTGTCTCTTGCATGGACAACTGAAGTTACTAACTAGGCTCCCTGCTTCCATTCTTGCCCCCACTACATTCTATTTCCAGAGTAGCCAGGGTGACAGAGCACATCACTCCTGTGCCTGAAACTCTCCAATGTCTTCCTGTTGCTCTCAAATTTATTTAAAAAAAAAAAAAAAAATCCCATTTTTCTTGCCTACCTCTCAAACCACATCTTATACCTCTCCCCAGCCACATCTTATATCACTCTCCATGTCACTCACTCAGCCCAGACCCATTGACATCTTTTTCTCAAAAACACCAAGTGATTTCTCACTCAGGGCCTTGGTATGTGCTGTATCTTCACTTGGAATACTTTCACTTCACTTCTTACTGAGGTCTCACTTCTTCAGTGAAATCCTATTCCCAATATTGCTATTAAGTAGCCCTTTTATTTCCTTCATAGCTCTTCTTATAATTCAAAAGTATCTCATTTTAATTTGTTGATTTGTTTATTATTTGTCATTTTTGTCCAGAACACAAACTCAAAGAAGAACTTTGTTTTGTTCACCTCTGTATTTCTACTGAATATTTTTTAAAATGAATAAATATATGAAGTAAAGGACAAGCAAATGCTAGAGGACTTGTGTCAATCCAACTCAAAGAACATTTATTAGGCATCTAACAGGCACTTGCCAGGTGCTCTAGTTTCAAAGTTCAAACTAATCAGCTTCTTATCCTTAATTCTGGAAACATTATCTCTAAATATTGCCTTTTTCACATTGGGTTTTTTCTTCCTGTCCCCCTAACATCTCATGTTTCTCATTTATTTGTGCCCCTGCCCTTTTGCTGGGTAATTTCTTCACATTTATCTTCCAGTTCCTTAATTCTCTTTACTTGTGTCTTCTCTACTTACACTCATTCACTGTGTTTCTAACTTTGATGATTGTATATTTTGATTTCTGTAAGTAGTATTTGGTTCTTTCTTCATTCTCCTTGGTCTTTTTATATGTTATTTATTCCTGTTCCATATTCGTCTTTCTCTTATATTTCTTTTAAATTTAAAACAATTTATATAGAATAACTGTTATGTAAAGTCTAATTCTGTTCATTGTGGTTTCTGCTGGCTCTCACTCATGGTAGCTTGTTTCCTAGTGTGGTTTGTAATTTCAGATTGTGATCTCATGTTCAGTGGGGCTTTGTTTGTTACACTCCTATGAGGCCTGTGTGGCTGTCCCTCCAGGGGACAGCCTGCCAGGTACCCTGGGGTGGTATCAACCTGAGGCCAATTTAAACTAATTTTTTCAACTGAGACTTCCAAGATCATGTAGGTAGTATAAATTCAAACCCCGAACCTGTGGTTAGGGAGGTGTATCTGTGATTTTAACATCTTATGAGCCCAGGCTGAGGCCAACATATTTCCCTATTTTTCTTTATTGCAGATAAGCAGGTTTCCTTTTTTCTTTTCTCTTTTTTTTTTTTTTTTTTTTTCCTAGTCTACCCTTTCACTGAGTACATATTTCTTTGTGAGTCTCACTTTTATGCAGGGGTCTCAGTTCCAACTCTCCATTTTTTGAAGGTACTAAGCCTTGTCTCCTGTTCTCCATAATGTCCTTTAAACTGAGCCTCAAAGTTAATAAAATAGACTTTCCAGAGCAGCAGTAGCTTTAGTGCCTGTTTACCGTGCTGTATTCCAATCCCTCGTGTGTGTTTGTATGTGTGTGTGTGTGTGTGTGTGTGTCCCCTTGGGGGTTTCTCCAATTTACATGAGAGTTGACTAGGCATTTGATAGTATATTTTATCTATAATATCCAGGCATTTTGTCTGCCTTATAGCTAGAAACACAATACTTCCTTCCTTCTATGAGCATGTGATATCATTCTGGGAGACATTCATCTAATCGCCTACCTTTATTATTTTTTCTGTGCTAAGCAGTAATAATCAGGTACACATATGAACATGATGAGAAGCATGCCTATAGTGATGTGAAGATACAGAGGTAAAAGAGACTAATTTCGGTAGGAGATCTGGGAAGAATTTGCAGATAAAAAGGAATTGGAGCTGGATAGTAATAATAATATCTTAACTTTTATCTAGTGCTTACTGTGGACCAGCCACTGTGGCAAATACGTCAACATATATGGTCACCTTATCCTTACAACAAAGCATACAATTGGTACTATTCTTATCTTCCTGATTTTATAACTGAGGTGCAGAAAATTTGAGCAATTTCCTCAGAGTATACAGAAAGTAATTGGCAGTGCCTGGATACAAATTCAGTTTGAGCCCTGATCCAAGGCTTTTTAGCTATTATGCCATGCTGTGCTCGAACAGAGAGGCATTGGGGGAGGGCAGTGTATCGAAACATTCTATCCAAACATTGAAGAAGATAATGACTACCTCCTAAAATGTTGTGAGGATTATTGTGAGATAATATAAGGAAAAGCAGATAGCACAGTGCATACTACATGATAGGCACTCAATAAATGCCTGCTTTCTTTCCTCTTTAACTTTTTACCACCAACTCATCCATAAATTCCTTTAGGGATGGGGCCATGCTATATATGAAGACATGCCTCATCTCCCACAGAACCTAGTCTTGATTCGTGATTGATATTTTGACTGATTCATTGATTAAATTAATATGTTAATTAGATTGTGGTTTTGGGACTTAGGTTTGTGTTGCAGTGTACTTCTTAAAGTACTTTTATATTGATTAGCTCAATTTATCAGCACATCAGTCCTTAGAGGGAGGTAGGTCAGATTCCTGGCTTTAGTGATAAATGTGAATTCTACTGAGGTAGGAATAGATCAGTGCTAGGAAAAGAGTGAGTGTGAACTACGTGCAACTGGATAGAAAGAACAAGAGGAGAAGCCCCCAAACGTGGGAGTCTGGGAAGTCTCAAGGAGGTAGTGGCAGAAGACCAGGCTTTTGTTCTGACTGATCTCTTCAGTTCCAACCCTGTCATCAGCCAACTGAGAGAACTTGGAAAAAGTCATCAGTTTCTCTGAGTCTTAGCTGCCTCATCATTCAGGCATCACTTCTTGCTTGGATGTGGGTCTCCATGTCCATCACACTTTATCATCAGTTTTCCACATTAGACTATGACCTCCCTGAGAGCAAACATTCTGTATTTACTTGTTGTAACTCCAGCATTTAGCACATGCTTGAGTTATAGAAGGAGCACAATATCTATTGCATAAATTATGAATGAATAATTTGGATAAAAAGAGAAAAGAGAGCCAGGCGTGATGGCTCACGCCTGTAATCCCAGCACTTTGGGAGGCCGAGGTGGGTAGATCACGAGGTCAGGAGATCGAGACCATCCTGGCTAACATGGTGAAACCCCGTCTCTACTAAAAATACAAAAAAAATTAGCCAGGTGTGGTGGCAGGTGCCTGTAGTCCCAGCTACTCAGGAAGCTGAGGCAGGAGAATGGTGTGAACCTGGGAGGCGGATCTTGCAGTGAGCTGAGATAGCGCCACTGCACTCCAGCCTGGGTGACTGAGCAAGACTCTGTCTCAAAAAAAAAAAAAAAAAAAAAAAGAGAAAAGAGGAGAAGAGAAACAAGGTCAATGTCATAGATGCAGACCTAAGGTACCATGAGAGGAAGCAAATAGGAAACAAGCTGAGCCAGAGAGATGGTCCTGCCCATAATGGGGCATTTAATGAGCTGGATACTATCATGTCTGATTATGAACTTAAAGAGTCACGGGCTTCCCCAGTGACTTTAATAGCAGCCTGTCCTTTCTATTTGTTTAGCCCAACTTCATTTTTGGAGATAGCACAAAAGTGAATTTTAGCCCTGGCTTTACCCAAAAGGCCACATATTCCAGATAGTTGAGAAGGCTGAATTAGTGGGGTATGTATTAGTGAGATTTTACACTGTTGAGGTGTTGCAGGGTACTTTGTGAACATGGCCATACATAATCAGTATTCATCTGCACAATAAGCCTCCGTTCCTTTGGGATCCCTTTTTTCTCGCTCTTCAAGGTCCTTGTTCAAAGGCCAGCTTCTATACTTGCTTGTAAAATTCTGGGCTCACGTCCAGGGGCAGCTTGCCCTTCCTCCCCTCTATAACTTCCCTTTTTTTTTTTCCTTGCCCAGGGTCCATTTCAGCAGAACTTCATGGACCAAGAAGCCACAAGCAACTGGGAAACAGTCCTTTCTTTTGTTTGGAGCTTAACAATATGGGGTTAGGCCCAAGGAACTATTGATCAGCAAATCAACCCAAAACTTACAAGATGTCTCTTACCTACCATTACAAGGGGATGCTGTAGTTCTTTCCACTCGTTAGATGACTTAGATTAAAATTTTCAGGTCCTGGGTACAGGTAGTCTTTGGGACCAACAAGAAAGGGATCTAAGTACACATCCCAGGAGGGAGCCTGCTAGCAGCTGTAGCTCATCTCACTTCTGAAGTGTGTCCTCACCCAACTGTGAAAATGACCTAATTGTGTACAGACAACAGCAATTGTACAGGGAAAATAATACAGTAATGCAAATATCCAAACCAAATTGGAAAAGCAAAGCAAGAAGAAGCCAGAAAACATTAGATCATTCGAATTGCAACCTGGCCAAGACAACATCTGGGCGTGCATCCTCTGTCCTGCTTTTGTTCACATACCATCTCTAATGCCTCTCTGCATTTCTAGAATAAACCCTTTGGGTGACTGCACTCTAAGGAATAAGGTTTCTTTCAGTGTTCCTTCAGAAGCGGCAGGGACTTCCCCACTAGAATATTTCAGTAGAATACTTCCCCAGTAGAATACTTCAGTAGGCTTCCAGGGCAAAAAGGGCCTTTCTCACTCTGAAGGGGTGGGTGGAAGAGTGGTGTACCTTTAGCAGCATATGTATTTTAATTGTGTGACCAAGGCAGATCATGCTTATTCTGTGCTTATTTTCCTTCCTCACTGGGTCATTTCCACTTTAGTTCTGAAAACAGAAAACAATTGACTGAAGAGCCTTCCTGACTGAGCCTTGGATCTCGCTGTGGGTTTGGACAAAGAGATAGGGGTGTTTCCACTCTTCTCCCTCTACCTATCCTAAAGCTGTGCAAATCGGCCTTTGAGTCTGAGGAATAATGCGATCTCTCCTGGCACAATCTTATTTCTGTTTCTCTACTGAGCAGCCCCCTTTCCCTTCTATGGGGAAATCACTCCTGGACGGGCTCTAGAGTCAGAAGTGGGATCTAGACAGGATAGGTGACCTCTTCAAGCTTTGGATCCCTCACGTGGTAAGCAAGAATAAATTTATTATTAATAGTATCATATTAATATTAATATTATGATTATATAATAATATAATAATCCTGCCTTTGGGGTTTGTGAGGAGGCAGTGTTATAGAGAGCTGCTCAGAGCACCTGGCACCGAGTGAGTACTACTGAAATGGTAGGTTTTCTTATCACCACTTGGCTGTCCAACCTTCTACCCACCACCTCAGTGGGCCATCAGATACCTCAGCACAATTTCAGCGAGGAAGCAGCCAAGGAGCATTTCTGGTGATAATAAGTTTCACTGGATTCATGACGGTGAAACAAAGAATGACATTTCCCCAGTGAAATTCCTCCTCACCTTCAGCTGGTGAGGGCTGGACCTTTTACTATAGGATCAGGGGCAAGCCCCTGCACAATCCCAGTTGCCTAGTTGCTTGAGAATTTCTTCATGTCAGTGGATCTCCATTTGTCAGGAATATGAAGCCTTTAAAAGCAGGGGCTCTGGGAAGAGGGAGAATCAGAGGGGAGAACCAGGGACCACAGACAGACAAACCCACCTTCCTGCATCAGCCAGGGAAGGGAATGCCTCCCAAGCTAGCCCGTCGGGAAGCTGCACCCAGGGACTGCCCGGGAAGGAAGCATAACACCGACTTCAGATAAGTGATCCTGGGCAGAGATAGTTCCACAGTGCCCTTGGGGCGAGGAGCCACGGGAAGTAGAGTGAAACAAAATCTTTAAAATGTGCTGGATTCTAATCCCTGCACTCTCCCTTCCCATCCTGTGGGCGTGGGCCAGGTACTGGCCTTCGTTAGGCTGGAGGGTTGCATTTGTAAAATGTGTCTGACAGCAATACCGCCTCGGAGGGTCGCCGGGAGGGTAACCTGGGGCGGGCATGCCCCGCGGCCGGGCGTGCCCAGGAGGCCCGCGGCGATGGCAGGGGTGGGACTTACCAGCGTCCCCTCGCTGGAGCTGCCGGGCCGAGAGGGGCACCCCATGCCCCGGCAGCCACACGCCGTCGGTCCTGAGGGACGGGTCGCGCCTGTCCTCTCGCGGGGACCGACCTGACCCGAGCCGCCCTCAGGTTCCACAAAGCTGGGGCACGGCCCCCGGGTCTCGGCGTGCGTCAAGCGCCAGCGGCGAGACTCCCGGGCTGGGGCTGGCGCTCGCGCGTCAGGTCGTGGCCATTGTCTTGCAGGCGGCCCGCGCCAGGCTGGCGGCGCAGCGGTCACCGAATTGGGGCCCTGCTTAATCGCAAATGGTGCAACCCAGTTTTTGATGTTCTAAACTATTACCATACAAACAAGAGAAAAGAATAAAAAGATTTAGAGAAAGGAAAGGAAAAGAACCCAAGTTTATATCTGTTATTTGTTGCCATGGGATCTAGATCAGCTGTATACATATGCAGCTCCTTTTTATTTAAAACAAAACAACAAAACAAAACAAAAAAACCTTTCAAGCTATGTACTGCAGTGGACAAAGATTATACCGTGTTTGTGTTGCAATGTTGCTATGGAAATGCATATGGTGGAAATTTGCAGAGAAGTCGAAGGAAGTCATATGTATGCATGACAAACATGAAGTTCGAGAGTGCCTGAGTGCCTCTCAGCCTGGCTGGGTGTGCCTGCGCCCTAAGGAGGGAGGCAAGGGTGTTAGAGTCAAAAAGTGGAGGATTTAATTCAGTTGTGCCACCCAGTAGCTGGATGGCCTTGGGCAAGTTACTGGGCCACGGCTCACCTTTACTCTTCTCTGAAACAGGGAATGACAACCCCTACTGTGCATCATTGTTGTCAAGATGGAAACAAGATGGCAGGTCTTGAGCACTGTACACAGTAAGTGCTTAATAAATGTTTCTGGAGTGATGGCAGCAGTCCCAATTATGCACCAAGAATTTAGGGTCATTCATCGAATGGTCTAAAAATGTTCAGAAAGGTCCTTCAGAAAGGTACTCTGGCCTAACCAGAGGACAACACTCTGCCAAGATTTGGCTGCAGTTTGGGCTTTGAGACTTGGAGCACTGTGGGGAAGCTGAGTGTGTTCAGTGCTGGCCAGACTTGGTTGTGTAGACAGTTGTCATCACACTGGACCATACAGAAAAGTACAGACTCTCAGTTGTCAAGGGAACTGCAGGTGATCCAATCCAAACAATGGGAATGCGGAGTCAATGAGATGAAGTTGCATGGCAAGTTGGTAATATATGTCAGATGCAGCACTGTGGCCTCTCAGCTTCAGGCTCCGTGATCCTCCCACTCCATGTGGCTGGCAGTGGGCTAGCCTTCCCGTGCTCCAGCACCTTTAGGAGAACAGAAGATCATGTTTAAAGTGCTTACACTCCAGATGAATACTTTTGGAAGACTGGATAATTATTATAATTGTAACATTTTAATTTTCAAATTAATTTGTGAAGTCAACCAGGGAAGTACTCTGCACACACCTTTGTGCATTTTGGCTTGCATTTCGAAAGATCTACAGACCTGTTGGAATGCTGTCTGTGCACCCCACCCCCCAGCCCCAATATACCCACTAGAGGTTGGCAAAACACACTCTGAGAGCTTGTGGCCACCTTAATCAAGTTGCTAGATCTATCTGCACCCCATTTTTTGATCTGGAAAATGAAGATGTCAGACTAGGTGACTTATGAGGTCCTTCTAGCTCTAACTGGCTGTGACTGTACTGTCATTCATCTATCTTGAATAGAATACAAAAGATCTTTTTCAGTGTTCTAGACCATCTGTGTTCTAACCTACATTAGGAAACAATGAGGGAAAAAGTCTGCATCCTCCCTCAACAGGACATTCTAGTTTCTCTTAGTTCCTTGATGGGCCTTCAGAAATAAGCATAGAAACTATTCCAGTTCACCCGTGCTTTTCCTGGGCATGCCTTCCCTCCTTGCCCCAGCCTGGAGACTTCACAATAGGGCCAACTGTTCCTCACCTGCGAGGGCATATGTATTCCTGATTGAATGGGCTTCTGTCTTTGCTTCTGCTTTTTCTCCACCTTCACTGTTACTCAAGCCACTCTTTTTTTTTTTCTTTAAACCAACTCACTTTTTAAATTTTTATTTATTTATTTTTTTATTATTATACTTTAGGTTTTAGGATACATGTGCACAATGTACAGATCAGTTACATATGTATACATGTGCCATGCTGGTGTGCTGCACCCATTAACTCGCCATTTAGCATTAGGTGTATCTCCTAATGCTATCCCTGCCCCCTCCCCCCTTCCCCCACCCCACAACAGTCCCCAGAGTGTGATAAAAACTAATAGAGAGTGAAAAGGCAGGGTGGAGGGACCCAAGCAATTTTGTTTTTAAACTTTCTTTCTTTTTTTTTTGAGACTGTGTTTTGCTCTTGTTGCCCAAGCTGGAGTGCAATGGTGCGATCTCAGCTCACCGCAACCTCTGCCTTCTGGGTTCAAGTGATTCTTCTGCCTCAGTCTCCCGAGTAGCTGGGATTACAGGCATGTGCCACCACGCCCAGCTAATTTTGTATTTTTAGTAGAGACAGGGTTTCTCCATGTTGGTCAGGCTGGTCTCAAACTCCCAGCCTCAGTTGATCCACCCGCCTTGTCCTCTCAAAGTGCTGGGATTACAGGCCTGAGCCACCGCACACAGCCTAAACTTTCTTTTTAAACTATAAGCCACATAACTTTGTCATCATTCTTTGTATACCTCAATGGAAGTTGTTTGGTTATTTTCCTGGCAAAATGGTCAAGGTGTGTGTTTAGATGGGAAATATATCTGTAAATCAACTCTATCTTTCTCTCTCCATATGTATATGTGTATGCTAAAGTCTTAAATTTGGAAAAATATATCTGCCATAAATGGCCATGGTACCAGTCACCTCATTAGTGCAATAGATATTGCCTCTCACATTTAAGACATTAGTATGTTTACTTGGCAAATGATATTAATTATGTATCTAATGATAGGATTACTAATGACTTTCAAAGACCATAACTTTTCCCCTTTCTTCTGCCCGCCAATTATTTTGATTTGGATTACACATTGGTAGAGATGTAGGAATACAACTTAGCTCAGTGTGGCTCTACTCCCAGCTCTGTCATTAACCAGCTATGTGACCTTAGACAGCCCTTTCTGGACCTTTTCCTCATTTGAAAAGCAAAGGACAGCCTTGGGCCATCTCTCAGATGCCTTCTGCACTAGCCATCTTGGGTTCTGCCACCCTTCAGCCTGAAGAGGTTGTCTGCTGCCAGCTACTGTTGACTCTTGGAACTTCTGTTCACAAGAGGCTTGTCCTTGGGCTCTAACCAACTCTCAAAGTCTTTTGCACTCAAAATCTTTTGCACTGTAAACTTCATCTCAGGAATGAAGACTGAGGCTTTTGCTCAGTCTTGGTTTCAAAACCCGAGTCAGGAAGAACCTTCCATTTAAAGGCTAATTCAAGAGCTCTAGCCCTTCCCAGGGTAGGCAGGTCATATTTCCGGGGTGTTTGCTCTGTCAGCTGATGTTTGCTTATCTCCTGTTCACTCATTCGAGGTTAACATTCCATTGCTTTGCCTTCTTCAGATTCCTGCCAGTTCAGCTTGTGTGCCCCAGTGAAAGCTTTCTCTATGAGTATTTCTCATCTCTGCTTTCTTTTTGGAGAAGTTTCCAGGAAGGAATGTGATATAATTGCATGCAATACAGCTGAACAGTGTGTAGTTATCCAGGAGTAGCCTCCACAGGTTCCTGGGCCAGAGAAACAGCAGCCCCTGGTGACAGGGGCTTTCTATCCCTGCCTTGCTGGGAGAGTATGTGAACTCCCCTGCACCCTCTCCTCTTGGCTGCAGTGGGTATAAAACGCCTTTCAATAGATGCCAGATTGAAAAATCACTAAAAAGTAACATGTCTTATTCAGCATTCTACTACTCATCAGAGAAAATTGTTATAAAGCATTTAAATGGGAAATTCTTTCTGGACTTGGTAAGGTTTGTTTTCAACTTGCCCCACAAGCTCTTACTTTTCTTTTCCTATGCTTATTCTTCCTACCTTTTCTTGCCTGCTACAAGAAAGGTGAAAGCCAGAGGACGATTTTTTTTTTAAATATTATCTTGGGTTTTCTGTAACTTTTTTGCTGCTAGAATAACCGAATGAGATCATGACCAATTTGAAGGGATGTCTGGCAGCCACTATAATTATCTGTTACAGGTTGGCAGGTAAATAGAGAAGTGGTCTTTTAGGGTCCATGTGAGGAAAACGCCCATGTGGGGAGAACAGATGCAGTGGGCCAAAGAACAGTATTATTCTGGTAAAACAGAGCCTGTGGTGCCATGAGACACATCATTTGCCTCCCCCCTCTCCTGCTGGACCCAGCGCAGGCAGCATGTGGTGTTGGGAAAGGCCCTTCTGGAAGGGTGAACCACAGGAATGCAGCCCTGCATGTTGGCCGATGAGCCAATCAGAGCACTGACGATTGGCCCCACACGGATGTACAGATTGGTTCTGCTATGTAACAGCTCATATCTGGAAATAGATATTCCTGTCTGTGCCAGGCTAGGGATGGGGTGAGCCTGGGGACTCATGTGAAGGTCTGAGATTTCAAATTCATAAGCAGGCCACCAGGTTGGACAGCGTGTGCAACTTCGCTCTGTTGGTATTTTGTTCCTGCCCCATGTGTTATGACTTCTTTCCCAAACTGATATTTTCTCCTGAATCTTAGGGCACAAGAAAGCAAACAAACAGACGGAATACATTAGCCACATCTTTTTTCCTAGACCCTTTGCTGATATTGGTTAAAGCTGCTTTGCTCTTTACTTGGAAGCAGTTTTGACTCTACTTTTAAAGTAACATTTGCCAAGAGAATGCAAACCAGTGCTTTGTCATGATTCCTCATGTTTGGGGAATTTGAGATTTGAGTTCTGGGCTGAGTGGATGAGGCCTCAAAAAGCATGTCTTATTGAGCTGTGGCCACAGAGACACTGATCAGAATGGGAAGGCTGTGCTCCTTCCCCCCTCCTCACTCTGATGTAACTTTCTACACAAACCTCAGCTCGGGGCTGCTGGTTTTCATCATTCGATACATCTGGAGATGAATTTTGGATACATATGGACTCTTTAAGGCATTTACAAAGCACTTTATAGAAATTCAAAGGTTGTGAGGGCAAGATTGAGAGAAGGTGGGTATGACATGTAAGACCTCAGGCCAGCTGGACTCATCCACAGCTGCAAGGGCCTTCACTTATCCAAAGATGTTGTTAAGGATCAACTGAAGGTCAATAACATGGGTGAATCTCATAGGCGTAAGGATGAGTGAAATGTGCCAGACATAAGAGTGTATGCAGCAGGATTATTTTCATAAAAACTACATGAACAGGGCTTGGTGCAGTGTCTCACACCTGTAATGCCAGCAGTTTGGGAGGCCAAGGCAGAAGGATCACTTAAACCCAGGAGTCCCAGGAGTTGGAGGTTATAGTGAGATGAGATTGTGCCACTACAGCCTGGGCAACAGAGCAAGATCCTGTCTCTAAAAAACAAACAAACAGACAAACACACTACCACAACAACAACAAAACTACAGGAATATGCAAAACTAATCTATTCTGTTAAGTCAGGAGAGTAGTTACCATTGGTGACGGTGAGTAACATCTGGAATAAAAAATGAGAGACTTTTGGGAAACTAGTAATGCTGGTAATGTTTCTTCTTCAGGGTACTGTTTATAGGGGTATGTTCAGTTTGTGAAAATGTATCCAGCTGTTCGCTTTCTGTATGTATATTTCAAGAAAAACATAATTTATGTTTTGTACTTTAAATTATGTTTCTGTTGAAACATACATACAAAGTGAATATACTATAAGTGTACAGCTGGATACATTATGTAAATTATGTTTACTGAGGGGCAGTTCTATGTACATTGACATGTAACTATCTCCAAGGTATAGAGTTAAATGGGAAATGCAAGAAACAGAACAGTATGTATAGTATGCTATACATATATTATACATATATGACTCATACAAATAATGTAATTGTACATGCATAGAACATCTTTGGAAGGACACTAGGAAGAGTGGTTGCCCCTGGGGTACCTAGAGACAGAGGTAGGAGGAGAACTTGCTTTTCTATTCTATGCCTTTTGAATTTTGTATCATGTGCTCAAATATTTTACTCAATAAAATTATTCATTATATATTAATTAATAAGGAAGACATGCTAAGTGCAACAAACCCATCACCAATCCCAAAAGCACAAATACTATATTATTCTACTTCCATGAGGGACCTACAGTGCTCAAATTTATAAAGACAGGAAATAAGATAGTGATTGCCAGGGGCTGGAGGGAGGGGAGCATGGAGAGTTAATGTTTAATGCGTACCGAGTTTCAGTTTGGGATGATGAGAAAGTTCTGGAGATGGATGGTGGCGATGGTTGCACAACAATGTGAATATACTTGATGCCACTAAGCTGTACACTTAAAAATTATTTAAAAAGATAAATTTTATGTTGAGTATATTTTGCCACAAAATATTTTAATATGTGAATTAAGGCTAAACAGCCATTTTACGATTAGTGTAAATTTATGTATTGGCTCTACCACTTGCAAGCTGTGTTTTAACCTCCCCATGTCTCCATTTCTTTGTTTCCTTATCTGGCAAGTCGGGTAGTATTAGTACCACCTTAAGGGGCTGTTGTAAGAATTAAATGAAAGAATACATGTAAAATGCTTAGAATAGTCCTTGGAACATAAGTGCTTAAGAAATATTATCATTATTGTTTTTTATTATATGTTGTGAAGTAGAAAAGCAAATTACAGAATTCTCTCTGTAATACCATCCCCTTTATACTTTGTGGGGAGAATACATGCATATGTGTGCATGCGCACGTACCTAATGTACTTACTCATGCATCCATCATGTGTTGATCAAATACTGTGTGCTGGACATTGGGCAGACACTGGTGGTGTCAGGGTGGAGAATGGTGATGGTGGTGGGGTTATTTAAATAGAGAAGTCACAGGAGACCTCGCTGAGTAGTTGACAATTCCGAGAAGGTTGTAGCAGCCATGAGGGAGCCATGCAAAGAGGAGAAGGGCTTCCCAGACAAAGGCGGTATCATGATGCGAGATGCCAAGTTGGAAGGCCTCTTGTGGGTGAGTAAAAAAGAGGATTGTCAGAGGAGGTTGGAATACACATAGGCAATTCTAGAAAGATGGAGAAGAAACTGTTAATAGTGGTTTCCGCAGGGAAGTGGTATTCAGGGAGGTGTGGGAAGGAGGATGTGGAGTGGAGAAAAGGAATTTTACTTTTTACCTTATTCCCTTCTTTACGGTTTGAATCATGTACCATAAGGATGTATTTTGTCATTAGAAAAAAAGGCTGGTTAATAAAAAATTGAGGAACCTTAATGATTAATAGTGAGGAATCTAATAGCCTTTCCTCCTTTCAAGAGTCACCTCATCTCAACTCTCCAGTTACTTTTCATGAAGCGAGAGTGTAATGTCATTTATATCTACTCATTGGTCTGAAAGTAGGGCAGAGGTTACCTTCGCCTATCTATTCAGTAATCTTTTTCTTTGAGTCAGTAATGGCTTCTTCTAATTCCCTTCTGTGAAACTCCTGAACCATCTCTTCCACTAGGACTATTTTTACTCTTTTTTTAAGGGCTTTCAAATTCATTTAAGATCCTTACTTTGTGGTCACTGCAATAACAGACATACGCAGAAGCAGCTACTCAGCCTTTCCAGTTGGAGTAGAATGGGGACAAGGAATGACCAAGAGAGACTGAGGTCAAGGGAAGAACTAAAGCACTGCCCCTCAAAATGTATTCTGGAAGCTCCATTGGGCTGGGTGTTTTACTTCTCTGGATCTCCGCTGGGGTCCCCAGAGCCTTGCTAAAGTTAGGGTTTCTCTGTAGAGTGTTCTGAAAAGCAGAGAAAGCTTTTCCTTGTCCAAATGGAATCCCAGCAGTGGTTAAGATTGCTTAGACTCATACCCATGAATCAAGGCAATGGATGATGTCTTCTAGGACAGATGTCAAAACCAGCTCTGGGGCAAGGTGCGGTGTGAGCGGGGAGAGGGTAGGCTAGATGTCTCCTAGCATTTTCAATCCTCTAAACTAAGCTGCAGTCAGAAAGGAGGAAAATAGAGCATCTGATCTGTCTGTGGCCTGCCTCACTGAGAATTTCATTGCCTACACGGCAGCAGGAGAAATAAGGTGAATAACACCAATTTGAAACCCCATGCTGAGCTATGTGTGTGCCCATCCCGTACTCCAAATATCTCTCCTGCATCCCCTTTGTTAATTCCCTGGACATTTTTATAACTGTTTCCAACCGGAAGAAGTGCATGAATTGAAACTTTGGCATCAGGCCAGATGTGCCACTGGGGTTTCTTCTCTCCCAAGCTGCCCCTCCTGCTGTGTGTGTGTGATGTCTAAAGGCCTCCCCATCTGGACACTCACACACGGCATTGGACATTTTCCTTTCAGGTTTATCCCACGCAGTCCTATTCCAGGAAGGCCTCCTCTTCCCCACACCACTTAGTGTGTAGACAACTCACTCTGCCAACAATAAGCAATAGTATGAACTAGTATTTATTGAGCACTTATTATGTGTCAGGCTGTATTCTAACTACTTTATGTGGATTAACTCACTCCCCATCCAGTTCTCTGAAGAAGGTGTGGTTATTGTCTCTGTTTACAGATGAGGAAACTTAGGCACGGAGTGGATGCTTTCATGGCATTTCTCTTCTGCCAGCGGTCTCTGCTCTGTGAGCGAGCCAGCCAGTCTCTGCGTTTAGCCAGCCCCTGCCACAGGGGTCTGGCTCTTAGTGAATGATTGCTCCTGGATCTCCCAAACTCTTCATATACTTTCACATCCTGAACAAAAAAATGCGTCCCAAGATTCCTCCTGCCAGCTCCATCTGTGAAGCTTGTGGGCTGGTTTTTGAATAAGAATGACTAAAGGGGGAAGAGGTTTTATGAACTTCAGACTGTGAACTCAAGAAAGAGAGTGAGTCAGGCCTCCACATTCCTGAAATACTTTCAGGAGGCTCAGTGACCTCAGACAATAAGAACCTGAGGCAGAATGTCCTTGGGAGGCCCCCCACCAGGAAGAACGTGAGGGCAGATGCTCTGCTGTGCTGCTTTCTGTGGGTTCCATGCGCAGTGTGTGGGTTGAAGGAAACCACTAGCCAGAGGCCCAGGCCTACCGAGAGCGCCGCCTTGGTTTTGCCCAGGCTGACTCCTCTCCCTGGAATGCTTGACCCCAAACGCTTGTGCGCTTGTCATCCCAGACTCAGCTCATGTGTCACCTCCTCTGTCTGCTACAGGTAGAAGAGGCTTTGTGGTTGGGACACCACAGGGAATTGTGCTTGCTTCTCTTGCTCCTAAACTCCCTAGAAAAACATTGCTTTCAACATGTGTGCCCAATACATTCTTCATACCTACTGAGGTTGGCAACAGCTCCGAGGTTGAGGAGTGAGCCCTGTGCCCGGGTGGCAGATGTGGGTGCTAGTTCCATCTTGGGCCTGGACCATGTAACCTCCCACACTTCAAACTCTTCCTGATTAAAATGATATGTTTTGATCTACCTCTCCCACAGATGGTGACCTTCTGAGGTACAGAGACTTTTAACCCAGGCACTATTTTCAGAGTGGAGCAGGCACATAGCTATTCAATAAGTTTAAATAATTACAAATCTTTCTCCCCAGCTTCTATCTCTGTCCATCTCTTTCCTCACCAAGCTTAAACCCATGATTGGTATGAGGTGCAACCATCCACAAAGGGAAAGTATCACCCGCTAATTTTTTTTAAAAGTGCTTTCTTGTGTTTCTCAAGTGTGCGTGCGTATGTGCATACATGCATGACTGTGTGTGTGTGTGTGTGTGTGTGTGTGAATGGAGCAAACAAGAGGCTGCACTAGGCTGAGCTCACCACAGGGGTGAATTGTAAAGAATGACTCTCACCCAAGATGAACATGTTACCTCAGGAATTCCTCCATGATCTTTGAGCAGGGAAAGAGTGAAAGGGTGTAGCTGGGGCCCATTCTATGGATTGAAAAGCTGAGAGAGCACATTCACTCAAGCAAATCCTCCAATAGCTGCACCACTTTCCAACAGAAACAAGGGAAGGGTGGCTGAAGAAGTAAAACTAACTAGGCTGTGGGTTACTGCCTTAAAGGCCAAGATGTAAAGCCATAGAGAAAAGTGCTTTCAATTGTAGGCTCGTGAAAGCTACTGAGATTGGTGACTGCACCAGTGCCAAGGAAAAAGCCCTGCCTGGGGGTGGCAGGTGTGGGTTCTAGTACCATCTAGTGCCATCTCTGGTACTAAGGAAGTTGGTGGGCTTGGCCGTGTCATGTAACCTCCCGTGTCACTTCATGTGGATAGTGAAGATGTTGGGTTGATGACGGGTTTAACTGAGGTTTTGTCACTCCTGCTCACCTCCCCTGCTCTCCTGTGTCATCCACACAAATGTTGTTTCTCCATTGGCCAATCTGGGACTTGTCCTTGCCTCCACTTTCACCCTCCAAGAGAGGAAGGAGGGAATGTGGGTAAATGCAGGTGCACATGGCACACATTCCATCAGGCAAATGGGAGTTGAGTGACATAAAGAGTTGGAAGTCCACTTTCAGGCTAGACAGGGAGGTCCTCTTCCTCCACCCCATCTTTACCTCTATTCTTGCCCACAAGCCCAATCCCTGCAGCCCTGCCCAGGGGTGGTCTTTCCCTCATTCTGGCTGAGCAGTGGAAGCTGCCTGGGGAAGCTCAGTCCTGCCATCCCAACCAGAGCTGCCCTGGTTCACTTTGCTGCACCTGTCAGACCTCCCAGGTAGTTAATGATCTCCCCCTGGGCAGAAGAGCCCTTTAATAATTTACCAGAGTAGATAAAGAAAAAAGCATAGTTCTCTACTTGGAGGCCAATTACACTGGCAATCCAGACAGTATAGATGGAGTTAAGACTAACTTCAAGTTCAAACTCAATTTTTTTTTGTATGGGAACCCTGCCTTATAGCTATTTATATGAAGTCTTATCAGAACCTTCATCCAGATATTTAAACATCCCAGCCCTACTGTATGATCAGCACTTTCAGGCTCCTTCACTAGTCAGGAGAACTCACTATATAAAGCAAAAGAAACCAAAATGCCTTAGAACAAAATGAAATTTAAACACTTAAAGAACTCCAGAGAAAGAAAAGTGATTTTGCATTGTCTAACTGTTTGAGTTCCTTATTAGAATTTGAAAAACACTCTTCTGCAGGGAATTATATGTTTCCTTGAGTCAAAAGTAGACTCAGAGCCAGTATGGTACAGTAGGAAAAAACACCTCCTTTGGAATTAAAGAGACCTAGGTTGAAATCTTGCCTTCAGCTAAGATTGAGACTAAGAAACTTATTGAGGCTCTGTGAATCTCATTTTTCTTATCTCTTCAGTGGGAGCAATAATTCTGTCCTTGGGATTTTTATATAAATTTTAAACATGCAAAGAACAACCTAGGATACTGTAGACAGTAAATGATGTATCATTGTCATCACTGTCATCATGGAGCCCACATCCTGAAAAATTTGAATTTTTATAAAGATATGAGCAAAAAACTTCCCTCTCAAAAGTGTAATGATGACATCTAATAAAGATAAATGTGGTAGACTGTGACATTGGCAGTCCCCAGTGAACTACCTCCCAGTGTCCATGGCTTTATATAGTTCCCTTCCACCTTGATGCTGGGCTTGATCATGTGACTTGTTTTGACCAACAAGGTGTTAGTAAGTTTGGAGCAATCAGAGGCTTAATAGGTTCTTGTACATCGAGGCTTGTCTTCTTGTGACACTCCCTCTTAGAAGACAGCCCCTTGGCTGTAAAGTAACTCAGGGTAGAATACTGAGTGATGAAAAGCCACAAGAAGAGAGACCCCAGAGGATGAGGGGTCATTTGGAACATTCCAGCCCCAGCCAAGCTCCCACCTGCGTGAGTGACCGCATGAGTAACTTCCCAGCTGAACTTCATCAACCAACAAAATTGTGACAATTATAAATTGTTGTTGTTTTAAGCCACCCAATTTTGGAAGGGTTTGTTACATAAATGTCAGGTCCTAAATTTACATTAAGGAAAGTCAACACTACAAGTAGAACTGACAGATTCTCCTTATAGAAGGTCACATGAAATAGACCATGAGATTGCAGTTAACCATAAACATTGACATACTGCTAAGAAACTACATGCAAGCTTACCGTACTTACATTAAACAAATGTACTTGTTGGTTGACCATATAGTTATTGAGTGCCTGCTGGCTCCTAGGTTTTGTGCTGGGAACTAGTAACACCGAGAAAGTTAAAACAATTCTCCTATACTGTGTTGTCTCTTGGATTCTGAAATTTACATCTGCCATTTAATTCAGCTTGGGGATTGGGGGTTGGGGGTGTGAGGACCAAGAGACCAAGAAAGTAAGTGCTCATGGTTCAGTAGGGAGGGTGGATTTGTAAACAGAAGTCCACTTCAGGATCCTACAGGAACTAATAGACTTGCTGCAGTTGGCACTCAGGGAAGACCTGGAGGGTTCTGTTACCCTATCAATATCTCATTTTTAGAGTGACCTTAACAGACTGAGGTGTATTTGGAAGCAAGCAACCAGGGAAATGAAAGTCCTGAAGACAGATCATGTGAGGAATAATTGTAGCTGCTGTGTTTATCCTAGAAAGAAATAAAAGGTTGAGAGTGCACGTGGGGAAGAAGCACATAATTTAGAGGTCTTAAATATGGCAATATGAAAGAGGATTAAATTCATTCTGAGGAATGTTGGAAGGAAAAACCTAAACAGTTACTTACTGAAAGCTATAAGGAGATGGATGTTAAGCTAATAGTCAGAAGAGTGGCTAACACTTCTGGAGTATGAGCTGTGGAAAGAGGCAGAGTGGGCACCAACTCCATCAGTGACAGAGGCCTGGACCACCTCTGGCCAAGGAGGTGGGAAAGGGGTCTGGCAGTCGGTGGAGCCAGGGACCTCCAAGTCACTTCCAAGTGTAAGGTCTCACAGTTCACCCCGTGAATTATAGCATCCTTATCCCGACTAAATAGTGTTAAGAAGTAAAACAGGTGGCCCCTGCCTGCGAATCGTGAGTGGGAGAATTGTCCACAGATGATGACTGGACTCAGCTCTAGCCCTAAGGAGTTAGCCCAGGAGATTACGGATTAAGGAGTTAGCCCTGATATCTGAACCCAGGAGACTGAGCTCAGAGATTAGGGATATGATGACTGAAGCCTCAGAGAGACACATGGGCACTGCCTGTAATGTCTCTCACCACTTTGAAGGGGTCTTGAGAGCTTGTGTATTCCAGGGATTATCATACCCTGGGGGCAGATGCAGAGGAACAGGCCAGGCACATATGGACATCCAGGTTTCTCAAGCATATGACAATTTAGGAAAGACCAGGAAAGGGGACTAAGCAAGTATCAGGACATCATTGGTCATTTCTAAGTGGGTATCACAGCCCTGTGCTGGGACCATGCTCAGTGCTCCTAATTGGCCCTCTCCTGCTTCTCTCGCCTTCTAGCCTGCAAAACTACAGGAGCAAAGATCTTTTCAGGGGCCCCATTTCCTGTCAGTGGGTGCTGCAGCACCAGCAGCACCAGGACAAGAGAGAGGAGTGCAGGCTCAGAGGTTTGTGGGAAACAGGAGATCTGGGAGATCAAGTTTAGGTTTCCCTGGAGACCTTGCAATTATGGGCCCAGGCAAGGGAAGGCTTCAGCCTCCCTGTAACTGACTCAGGGTAGGAGTAAAGGGGGAGGCTGCAGAGCGCCCTCTGTCTGACCATTCCCTGGTTTCTGTGGTCTCACATACCTGTGCCTTTGCACATGTTGCCTCACTATCTGGTGACTCTTTGCCCTTTCCTTTTCTCCCAACACCCAACTTCCAGATTCTACCCCAGGTAAAACCTTCCCCAACTCTCTCAGGAAGGAACAGCCTCCGACCTGCATGGTATCATGCAGCAGAGCTTACTGTAACTGGACTGTGAGTTTCTCAAGGCCAGAGGCTGAGTCTTGGGCATCTCTACAGTCCCCAAAAGAGTTCGTACAGAACCTGGGATGCCTCAGTTGCTCAGTACACAGGGGTTGAATGTGTGAAGCACATTCCTTGCCCCTGCACACATGTGGCACGCCCACTGATGCCCTGTTGTGTGCAGCATGCATCTCTCTGTGGTCCATCTCTCGAAAGTTGGAATGAAACTGGTCAGAAGTAACTTTATTCTAAAATAAAGTGAAATAAAGCAACACGTGGTTTCCATTTGCTACTTTCACAGCAGGGAAGCCCTGGCACCTGGGGAAGAGGTTTAGTCTAACTGGGGCCTGAGCAGAGCAGGAACCCTCAAGGGAGAGAGGCAAAAACCCTTCAAGCCACTGACCCAGCACAAAGACTCTACTGTGGGGAAACCCAATATAAGGGTGTGCCTTGTTCTAAGGGAACAGGATACACAAAAATCCAAAGTTATAAAACAGATAAATCAGGGAGTGGTTATTGACGTTACCAGAGAACTCACCAGAAGGTTCCCTAAAATAGCCAGCTCCCACAGTCCACTTAAACTGTGATTTTACTTTCAGGAGTTTGATATTACACACCGGTTTTCAGGAGAAACATAAATAGGTTCCTGGGGAGCCCGGCATTGCAGTGTGTCTGGCCAGCAGCTGGTTGACCAGGCCTTAAGGTGAGCGGCCTCGAGCTGCTCCAAGTGCTGGAGAAGCTGTGGTTCGGAAGCTCCCTCCCCGCCTGCTCCAGGGCACACCAGACTCAGCGAGTCTGGCTGTTTCCAATGTTAGGCCCAATAGGAAGAACAAGGCCCAATCGGGACCTTCCTGCCTCTACTTGAATGGGCTGGTTGATTACTCAGTGCACTTTTCTGTTGAGAGAACATAGGATTTATATTAACTATTCACTTTTCTTTCATTCATTTGAGTGTTTTACAGTGTATTTTCTATGTATGGCACTGTGCTAGGCACAGCAAAGTACAGAAAATTACAAGTATGTTCCCTGCCCTCTACGAACTCACAGTCTAGTTGGAGAGGAAAGCCTTTCAATTTTGTTGATTCTAGAAAGTACTTTTCAAAAAATCCTTTAACAGTTCTGCAATCAGAATCCATCTTACTGCAGATGGCATGCCATAGTCTAGTTGGCTGGTTTTTCTTAGTGGTGTGTAAAATGATAGCATATCTTGGAATTGTCAGGGTCTTACGCAGATTAAACAGGGTATATGAAAATGCTAAATACACTTGTCCCTTGGTATCTGTGGGGGATTGGTTCCAGGACCTCCATGGATACCAAAACCCATAGATGAGATGCTCAAATAACTTATATAAAATGGCATACTATTTGCATATAACCTATGCACATCCTCCTTTATACTTTAAATCACCTCTAGATTACTTATAAATACCTAATACAATCTACATGCTATGTACATCGTTGTTATACTGTATTGTTTAGGGAAAAATGACCAAAAAAGGTCTGAACTTGTTCAGCACAGACACTACCATCAACTTTTTTTTTTCTGGATGTTTTTTATTCATGGGTGGTTGAATCCACGGATGCAGAATGTAGGGATATGGAGGGCTGACTATAATGGTTTAATGACACAGGACTCCAAGTGGGATTTGATGTCCTCTTTGTGAATACACCTCATGGATTTGCCTTTCAGAGAATATGTGTCATAAGCTTAAATTAAGTTATCCAGGGAAGCTGGGATGGAGAGGCCTCACCCATTCTCCAATCGGGGAGCACAAAATGGTGGTAGCCCAACCCTGGTTCCCTTCCATATGGGCCATGGGAAAACCAGAGTGAGGCAGCAGGAACAGGTCTAGGTGGCAGCTCTTCAGCTATGACATGACAAGATTTGTGCTGATTCTCTGACTCCTAGATGGCAAGTCCTCATTCATTTGTGCCTCCCAGTGCTTAACCTGTAACAGAAATATAAAAGACATTTCTGTGTGTATATGAGCATAGATATAGACATACAGATATATAAATATGGATATAGATATAGATAGATATTATATTAGTCTGTTTTCACACTGCTATACAGAACTACCTGAGACTGGGTAATTTATGAAGAAAGAGGTTTAGTTGACTCATAGTTCCACAGGCTGTACAGGAAGCATGGCTGGGGAGGCCTCAGGAAACTTACAATCATGGCAGAAGGGCAAAGGGGAAGCAAGCACATCTTCACATGGTGGCAGGAGAGAGAGAGCAAAGGAAGAATTGCTACACACTTTCAAACAACCAGATCTCAGGATAACTCACAAGAACAGCAAGGGAGAAATCCGCCCCCATGACCTAATTGCTTCCCACCAGGTCTCTCTGCCAACATTGGGGATTGCAATTCGACATGAGATTTGGGTGTGGACACAGAGCCAAACCATATCCGATATGTAGATGTATGTCAAATGAATGAATTTCTGTGATTGAGGCCAAAAGTTTATTATAAAAAGGGTGCAATATGACTGCTAATCTTAGCTTCTTGGCCAAAATTCAGAAAAATTCCTTACAATCTGTCTAATGTTACAGGGGATTTCTTCCTTTTCTTTTTTCGGCTTCACCATTCCTCACCCAAAAAAGCAGTGGCTCTTGTTGCTGGTGCTGAACTGTGGCCATGTTCTATTTATTTAAATGGCTGTGTTTACACAGCATGCCAAGGGACCTGGCTTCAAACTTATGAGAGCAGAAGGAGAATGTACAGCTTCTAGGCAGACACTGAGAGCAACCACAGGAATTAAATACATTCTTAGGAGCATATGCAAACACCTGAAATGGTTTAGACCAAGTGTATTGACATAATAATATAATCCAAATTCTTTAATTCAGTTATCATTATTAATATGGCACATAGAGACTATGAATTGCTTTATCATTCTTGCCCATACAGAATGTTAAGACACTTGCTGTTTATACCTTTTTTGACATTCACTTTGTTTGCAAGTGTAGCTGTAATAGTTCTTTTGCACCTGGGGAATAGGTGAGGTTTAAGGAGCCAGAATGGAGCTGCTTCTATGGCACTTTGTTTACCTATCACATTGCTGCAGGCTTTAAAATCCTGGACAAGAGAGCTGTGCACAGCTAGTGGTAAGTAGGAACACTACTCCAGGAGGAACCGGAAGCTGTTAAGGAGCTGGCCTCCTGCGGGAATCTGACCTGTGGCACAAACGCAAGAGCATCAGGTGGCAGTAACCAAGTCATCCAGGCTTCCTCTCTCTGGTTGTTTTGCCTTTGCTGTTGGGTCCAAGGAGTCAACTGGGGCTGCCCTGGGTGACTCACCAGTGGGTCAGGCCCAGGCTGGGTCCTGTCGGCCTGAGACCAACCTGTCATAGCAGTCTGCTCTCTTGTCCCAGATGATGTGGTGTCCTGTCTGCACTCAGCTGTGTCCAGCTTGTTTCTGATGGTGCCAGTGCTAATTCATCCTCTGCCGGCTGGCAGCTCTTATTACCGTGGAGATGGGGGATTTCCAAAGATACCTCCCATGGAAGGGACAGGCCTGTCCCCATCACCGGGGCACATCTCCCATCTCTTATAGGTCCCTGTTTTTGCTTTTTCTCTTATTAGCCATAAAAAACAAGATGCAAAATGGCTGTTACTACTCAGGTCTTGCATGAGGCTATAAATTTGCTGACTTTGAGAGTACCCCAAGGCTTCCAACACGGTGGTGTTTTCCACTTCTGGAGTTAACCCCAAATAGTAAACTCTTATTCATCCTTCCAGACCCACTTCGAATGTTTTGTCTTCTGTGAAGCTTTCTCTGACTACCCTCTATGCTCTCATATTACTGGGTTCTCTCGCACTGTTACAGTGTACCAGGATTATTTTTATACATGGATATTTCTGCTAGGTGTGACATCCTTGAGGCTCGGACGATGTCTTATTATTTCTTTGTTTGGCCACCTCGTCTGGCTGGCCCGTGGCCTGTCATGCACTACACACTCAGCAAATGATAAGTAAATGAATGAAAGAATTATACTCCTGCCAAATATTTGTTTGTTTGTTCATTCATTCACATCTCAGAAAATACTTTCTTCTCCTTTGTTTTATTATTGTTGTATTATTTATGAAGTCAATGGGCAAAAAAAGACCCAAGTATATCAGTTGGGATAGTTTTGGCTGCAAGTAACAGCTTAACAAAAAAAATTTAAACAGTGGGGAGATTATTATCCACCAAACAAGAGGTCTGGATGGCAGCTGGGTCCAGGGCCAGGTAATCCAGCAGCTCAAGGATCTCTTTAGGGACCCCGAGGCTTTTCCCTTGCTGCTCCACTATCTCCAGTGTGTCAGTCATATCTCCTTCCTGGCTCAGGAAAGGTGATATTCAGCAAAGAAGAAGGAATTTCTTCTACTGATCTCTTTTTATTATCAAGGATTTCCTTTCTCAGAAGTTTCTCTCCTCACAGAAGATTTCTCCTTCAGCATCATTGATCCATAATGAGTTACAACCCATAGGGAAACCAACAACATCAGAACTCAAACATTAAAGAGAACATCTTAAATGGCCAAGTCTCTTCTTAAATGAAAGAGGTCAACTCAAGACATGGGCTCTTTTCCAAGAACGAACTAATTTGGAGGATAAGAGAGACCTGTCTGAAAGTTTGCCCTAGGAGCCCAGAATGTAAACTCCCACTGTGGATGAGCTCCTTTATTTTAACCAGCAAATGCTCTTAACAGAAGAGCTGAGTTTTCACTACTCGGATCAATCTCCGTTTGCTGGAGAAAGGTGTTACCTCTGTTATGGGAAGTTGGTGGTGCTGATTCGCCTCTAGGAAATCCGTGGGCGGAAATCTTCCCAGGAGCCCAGTTGACACCAAGAACCTGTCTCCTAGACGGACCTCCCTGTGACCCAAGTGCCTTCCTGTGCCCCAAATGCCTTTGTCAGGGAGACAGTCAGAGAATAAATCCTCTGGGGTCTACCTTTTACTTCATAAGTGGCTAACTAACTATAACTACTTGGGCAAGTCTTCTATCTCTCGGAGTTCATTGAATGCCTCTGCAAATATAAGTATTATTTATTTGGTAGCACTGGAAATAAGGACTTTGAGTCAATTAAAAAAATTTTAGAGCCAACCCCCTGGCTATCTGCAGCAATGCCCCTGGGAAGTCTCTTTGGTTACCATAAAAATAGATGGTTAAATTCAGCAGACGTTCAGGATGCAGTGTATATCTTTGATTAACTTATCCGGTGTCAGTTGGAAAATATGACGTGTTATTATAAATGGAATAGGTACACTTCCCCACAAAAATACACAGACTGGAATGGTAGAAGGAAGCGGGGCTGGGCGGTGGGGCATGTTTACAGCAGCATGGTGATTTGAGATGGTCTCTATTCTTTCCTGAATTTATAACAGCATTTCCATGCCTAAAATTATTCTTCTAAGTACTTCCACAGTAAAAGGGGTGGTCCAGGTTGTGCTTTCTTTAGAAAGAATCTGAATTTTTAAAGAAATCTCTTCCTGCCCTTTAACTCCCCTGACCATGTGTGTGCATGTGCACGCATGGGCACACACACACACACACACACACCTGTTCTCCATCAATCTCTCTCTCTCTTTTTTTTTTTTTTTTTGAGGCAGAGTCTTGCTCTGTCACCTAGACTGGAGTGCAGTGCGACCTCTGCTCACTGCAACCTTCGCCTCTCAGATTCAAGGGATTCTCCTGCCTCAGCCTCCCGAATAGCTGAGATTACAGGTGCCCGCCACCACCCCCAGTTAATTTTTTTGTATTTTTAGTAGATGAGGTTTCACCATGTTGCCCAGGCTGTTTTTGAACTCCTGACCTCAAGTGATCCACCCCCCTCAGCCTCCCAAAGTGCTAGGATTACAGGCGTGAGCCACCACGCCCAGCCTGTTCTCCATCAGTCTCTATGCTAGTGAACTGCAGAGCACCCTCTCAGGAGAGCGCTGCAACTCAGCTCCCACCATGTAGAAATTGCTCATATGTATAAATTTTTCAAAGGAAGCCAGATATTTTACTTTAAAAAAAAAACCTCCCAGTTTTCAAACATTGGCGACAAGCCAGTTTGTGTGTGTGTGTGTGTGTGTGTGTGTGCATGTGTGTGTCAGAGTCTCACTCTGTCACCCAAGCTGGAGTATACTAGTATGAATCTGTTTCAATACAGCCTCCACCTTCTGGGCTCAAGTCATTCTCCTGCCTCAGCCTCCCATGTAGCTGGGACCACAGGCATCCACCACAGTGCCTGGCTATTTTTTTAATTTTTTTTATAGAGACAGAGTCTCACTTTGTTGCCCAGGCTGCTCTTGAACTCCTGGGCTCAAGAGATCCTCCTGCCTTGGCCTCCTAAAGTGCTAGGATTACAGGCATGAGCCACTATACCCAGCCCAATCCAGTTTTATAAATGCCATGTATGCTGAACAAAACATGTCTATTTGTCAGATTCTAGTGGGACTACTAGCCTTGGACCTCTGCCCTGCGGCAATGTAGAAAAAACTTGCTCTCTCTTTTCCAAAAGAGATCTGGAGGTGCTGTAAGATAGCTCTCAAATTCCTTTCAATCTATTCTTACTTGGTACTCACTCATTGACAAAACTTCAGGGAGTTTAAAATCTGGTGGGGAAACAGTTAAACAGACAATCACAGTGGGGCGATATCATTGCTACAATGGAGATTTGTATGAAAGGACAGAGAAAGGTTCACTAATTGTGCAAGTGCTGGGCTGTGGCCTGCCGTGTCCATGCAGATTTGGAGAGGGCCCTTCTCTAGAGCTCTTAGGAGGCTCTCCCTGCAGTCTTCCACCCCATAGCCATCCTGACTGAGAGGTGGCTAGATCCTGCTGTTCTGCATGAAGCTTGAGGTCAGTGGCCCAGGAGCCTTTTTGAGGTATCCCCTGAATCTAGTTAATGCAAAATATATGCTGGAGCCCTTCCCCACACTTCTGTGGGCTCAATGACAAGGCTGGGGAACGCTAGGTATGATTCAGCAAAACTTCTGCTTTTCTGACTGCTCAAATTTACTCTAGTTTAGAGAATGGGCAAGAATTTCTGCCTCTGAAAATATTCCACTAAATGGGTACTTTGATGGTTAATTTTATATGTCAACTTGACTAGGCTATGGTGCCCATTTGTTTGGCCAAACACCAGTCTAGATATTGTTGTGATAGTATTTTTCACATGTAATTAACATTTGAATCAGTAGACTTTGAATAAAGCAAAGCATCCTGCCATAGTAGGGTGGCCATCATGTATTCAGTTGAAGGCATTAAGAGCAAAGACTGAGGTTTTACAAAGAAGAAAGAATCTGACTTCAAGATTACACCATAGAAACCATGCCTGAGTTTCCAGTCCACCTGGCCTGATCTGCAGATTTAACTCCAACCTGAATTCCAGCCTGCTGGCTTACCCCAAGGATTTTGGACTTGCCAGCCCCCACAACTGCATAAGCCAATTCCTTAAAATCTCTCTCTTCTGTTTCTCCAGAGAACCCTGATACAAGTACACTTTTCATGATATTTCTAAACCCAAAGCAAAAACACAAACTATTTCAAATACAAATGGCCTTTCAGACTCCAAACCCAGGTGGCACAGCTGTCTTTGATTTCTCTTTATGGCTGAAATGGGGAAAGTATCACTGGTTATTTCAGAAATTTTCAACCTGTTAACCAAGGCTTTTGAATAGTTTCCAATCTATTTATCTTTAAAAAACAGCTGAAGTGACAACTCCTCCAGGAAGCTCTCTTTGATCCCAGAACCAGGAAGTTGGTAACTCTCCTCCAGCCTCCTCTGTGCTCATTAGACTTGTTACAGCCTATTTTTGGCTATGTAGTATAGACTGCTAGGTGTCCCCCAATACCTGTTCTCCCTTCTGTAGTAGCAGGATCTCTAATTTTCACCTAAGTACATAGCAACCTAGAGTAAAAACTACATTTCCTACTCTTCCCTGCAGCTAAGCGAGGCCATGTGCCATAAGGCAAACTAGGGAACAGAGGCTGTGCATGGTGAAGCAACAAAATAGCAGAGGCTATTTTGGCCTCAAACAATCCTCCTGCCTCAGCCTCCCAAATTGTTGGGATTACAGTCATGAGCCACCATGCCCACCTCTTAAGCCATTATGATTTGGATTTTCTGTTACTTGTAGCTGAACCTAATCTTAACTCAATTTTGCTTACACATATGCCTCCCTTACCACAAAGTAAAGGAACTGTGCTTCTTTAACTACTGCATAGCACTATGCCTGGAATATAGAGGTACCAGATAAGTGTCTAGTGACTGGATGTACGAATGCAAGAAAAAAATGAAAGAATGGTTAGCAGTTGGCTAGAAAAAAGTCCAAGGTGAAGTAGAAGGAAGACATTGTGCCTGTGAGTGGGTGCCTTCTAATTTAGCTTCAGCATAAGACAACATTTGTTCTATAAATTAGTGAGCATCTACTTTATGCTAGTGAGCATCTACTTTATGCTGGTCACAGTGTAAAGCAATTTTTCTTTTCTTTTCTTTTCTTTTTTTTTTTTTTTTTGAGACAGAGTCTTGCTCTGTCACCAGGCTGGAGTGCAGTGGTGCGATCTCGGCTCACTGCAACCTCCACCTGCTGGGTTCAAGTGATTCTCGTGCCTCAGCCTCCCAAGTAGCTGGGATTACAGGCATGCGCCACCATACTCAGCTAATTTTTGTATTTTTAGTAGAGACGGGGTTTCACCATGTTGTCCAGGGAAACTTCTGCTCCCATTCTTGAAGGAAGAGATGTAATAAATAAACAAGAAAATACCAGATAGTGCTAAGTGCTACAAGGAACATAAAACTTTTTAAATTTATTTTCAATTTTTGTGGGTACATGGAAGGTATATATATTTATGGATTACATGAGATATTTTGATACAGGCATGCAATGCATAATAATCACATCAGGGTAAATTAAGTATTCATTACCTCAAGCATTTATCCTTTGTGTTACAAATAATCCAATTATACTGTTAGTTATTTTAAAATGTATAATTAAATTATTTTTTACTGTAGTCACCCTGTTGTGCTGGCAAATACTAGGTCTTATTTGTTCTATCTTTTTGTACCTGTTAACCATCCCCACTTCCTCCTCAACCCTCCAATACCCTTTCCAAACTCTAGTAACCATCCTTCTACTCTCTATCTCCATGAGTTCAATTGCTTTAAATTTTAGCTTCCAGAAATAAGCAAGAACATGCAAAGTTTGACTTCCTGTGCCTGGCTTATTTTGCTTAACATAATAACCTTCAGTTCCATCCATGTTGTTGCAAATGACAGAATCTCATTCTTTCTTATGACTGAATAGAACTTCATTGTGTGTATGTACCACTTTTTCCTTGATACATTCATCTGTTGATGGACACTTAGGTTGCTTCCAAATCTTGGCTATTGTGAACAGTGCTGTAATAAACATGGAAATGAATATATGATTTCCTTTCTTTGGGGTATAAGTATTTATTAGGTCCATTTGGTCTGTAGTGGAGAAAGTCCAATGTTTCTTTGTTGATTCTGTCTCTGGGAGATCTGTTCAATGCTGAAAGTGGAGTGTTGAAGTCTCTAACTTTTATTGTATTAAGATCTATTTCATTCTTTTTTTGTTTGTTTTGTTTTTGTTTTTTGTTTGTTTTTTGCAGAATATCAGGTATTTTATTGTCATCAAGTAATCAGTGAGAGAGTTCAAGTTGGAGTGAGATCATCATGTATTTTCATTCTTTAGCCCTAATAATATTGGCTTTATATATCTGGGTGGTCCAGTGTTGGGTGCATATATGTTGACAATTGTTATAATATATTCTCTTGCTGAATTGACCCCTTTGTTATTATTGAATGACCTTCTTTGTCTCTTCTTACAGTTTTTGTCTTGAAATCTATTTTGTCTGATATAAGTATAGGTATTCTTTTTTGGTTTACATTGGCATCAAATAACTTTTTCCATTCCTTTATTTTCAGTCTACTTGTGTCTTTATAGGTGAAGTGTGTTTCTTGTAGGCAACAGCTCCTTGGATCTTGGTTTTTTAATTCATTTAGTCATTTTATGTCTTTTTATTGAATAATTTAGTCCATTTATATTCCCTGTTATTACTGATAAGTAAGCACTTACTCTTGCTATTTTGTAATTTGTTTTTTGGTTGTTTTGTCATCTTCTATTCCTTCTTTCCTTTTAGTGAAGATAATTTTGTCTGATGGTATGATTTAATTTCTTGCTTCTTATTTTATGTGTATCTGTTATATGTTTTTTGACCTCCAATTACCATGTCTGCAAATACTATCCTATAACCCATTATTTTAAGCTGATAACAACTTAGCACTGCTTATATAAACAAACAAGCAAAAATAAAACTAATAAAAACGCTACACTTCAACTTCAAGGCTTTTTGTTGTTTCCATTTATATTTTATTGTACTGTGTCTTGAAAAGTTGTTGTAGTTATTATTATTTATTTATTTATTTATTTATTTGAGATGGAATCTCGCTCTGTTACCCAGGCTGCAGTGCAGTGGTGTGATCTCGGCTCACTGCAACCTTCACCTCCCAGATTCAAGCAATTCTCCTGTCTCAGCCTCTTGAGTACCTGGGGCTACAGGCATGAGCAATCCCGCCTGGCTAATTTTTGTATTTTTAGTAGAGACAGGGTGTCACCATGTTGGTCAGGCTGGTCTTGAACTCCTGACCTCAGATGATCCACCTGTCTCAGCCTCCCAAAGTGCTGGGATTACAGGCATGAGCCATCATGCCTGGCCTAGTTATTATTTTTGATTGGTTCATCTTTTATTCTTTCTACTTAACATAAGAGTAGTTTACATACCACAGTTAAACTGCTATAATAGTCTGTGTTTTTCCGTGTACTTACTATTCTCAGTGAGTTTTGTACCTTCAGATGGTGTCTTATTACTCGTTAACATTTTTCTTTCTGATTGAAGTACTCCCTTTAACATTTCTTGTAGGATAGGTCTATTGTTGATGAAATCCCTCAGCTTTTATTTGTCTGGGAAAGTCTTAATTTTTCCTTCATGTTTGAAGACTATTTTCACCAGATATACTATTCTATGGTAAAAGTTTTTTCTCTTCAGCCCTTGAAATATGTCATGCCACTCTCTCCTGACCTGTAAGGTTTGCACTGAAAAGTCTGTTGCCCAGCATATTGGAACTCCATTTTATGTTATTTGTTTCTTTTCTCTTGCTGCCTTTAGGATTCTTTCTTTATCCTTGATGTTTGGGAGTTTGATTCTTAAACGCCTTGAGGTAATCTTTGGGTTAAATCTGCTTGTCGTTCTATAACCTTCTTGTACTTGAATATTGATCTCTTTCTCTAGGATTAGGAAGTTCTCTGTTATTATCCCTTTGAGTAAACTTTCTAGCCTATCTCTTTCTTTACTTCCTCTTTAAGGCTGACAACTCTGAGGTTTGCCCTTTTGATGCTATTTTCTAGATCTTGAAGGCATGCTCCATTCTTTTTTATTCTTTTTTCTTTGTCTTCTCTGACTGTGTATTTTCAAATAGCATATTGCATTAGCCCATTTTCATGCTGCTGATGAAGACATACCCGAGACTGGGCAATTTGCAAAAGAAAGAGGTTTAATGGACTTACAGTTCCACATGGCTGGGGAGGCCTCAATCATGGTGGAAGGTGAAAGTCATGTCTCACATGGTGGCAGACAAGAGAAGAGAGTTTGTGCAGGGAAACTCCCATTTTTAAAACCATTAGATCTCATGAAACTTACTATCACAAGAACAGCTTGGGAAAGACTCACCCCCTGATTCAATTAACTCCCACCAAGTCCCTCCCACAACACATGGGAATTATGGGAGCTACAAGATGAGATTTGGGTGGGGACACAGACCCAAACCATATCACATATCTTCAAACTCACTAATTCTTTCTTCTGCTTGATCAATTCTGCTATTAAGAGACTCTGACACATTCTTTAGTATACCAATTGCATTTTTTAACTCCAGAATTTCTGCTTGATTCTTTTTAATTATTTCAATCTCTTTGCTAAATTTACCTAATAGAATTCTGAATTTCTTTTTTGTATTATTTTGAATTTCCTCAAAACAGCTATTTTGAATTTTCTGTCTGAAAGGTCACATATCTCCGTTTCTCCAGCATTGGTCCCTGGTGACTTATTTAGTTTGTTTGGTGAGGTCATATTTTCCTGGATGGTCTTGATGCTTGTGGATGTTCAGCTTTGTCTGAGCATTGAAGAGTTGGGTATTTGTTGTACTCTTCACAGTCTATGCTTGTTTGCACCTATCCTTCTTGGGAAGGTTTTCCAGGTATTCAAAAGGACTTGGGTGTTGTGATCTAAGCCATATCTGTATTAGGGGGCACCCCAAACCCAAGAATGCTGTGGTTCTTGCAGGCTTACAGAGGTACCACCTTGTTGGTATTGGATAAGATCCAGATAATTCTCTGGGTTACTAGGCAGAGACTTTCGTTATCTTCCCTTACTTTCTCCCAAACAAATGGAGTCTCTCTCTGTGTGTGCTGAGCCACCTGGGGCTGGGGGGGTAGGGTGACACAAACACCCCTGCAGCCACCACCTCTGGAGCTGTGCCAGGTCAGACTTGAAGACAGCACAGCACTGGGTCTCACCCAAGGCCCCCTGTAACCACTACCTAGTACCATCTGTGTTGACTCAAAGCCCTGGGGCTCTACGATCAGCAGGTGGTAAAGCAGCCAGGTTTGTGTCTTTCCCTTCAGGGCAGCAAGTTCCCCCAGGCCCTGGGAAGGTCCAGAGATGCCATCCAGGATCTAGGGACTCGAGTCAACAACCTTAGAAGTCTATCTGGTGCTTTACACTACCGTGCCTAAGCTAGCACTCAAACCATGAGACACAGTCCTTCCCACTCTTCCATCCCCTTTTCAGAGGAAGAGGAGCCTCACCCTGTAGCCACCACCACCACGGACCCAAGAGGAGTACTGCCAGACTACCACTGATATTCTTCTTAAGCCTAAGGGCTCTTCAGTCAGCTAGTGGTGCATGGTGCCAGGCCTGGGATTCACCTTTCAGGCCAGTGGGCTCTTCTCTGGCCCAGGGCAGGTCCAGAAGTGCCATTCAAGACCCAGGGCCTGGAACTGGGGACCCAAGACCCCTCTTGGTATTATACTCCACTGTGGCTGAGCTGGTACCTGTGATGCAATACAAGGTTCCCTTTGCTTTTTCGTCTGCTTTTCTCAAGCAGAAGCAGTCTCTCATCATAGTCACAATAGCTGGAAATATGCTGAGTCTCACCTGAAGTCATCACATCTCAAAGTCTCATCCAAGGCCCACAGCATACTATCTGGGTATCACTGCTGGTTATTCAGGGCCCAGGGACTCTTTAGTCAGCAGGTAACAGGTCTTGCCAGTTCCGAGTCCTTACCTTGAAGGTAGCAGGTTCCCTTCTGGCCCAACATGTGTCTAGAAATGTGGTTGGCAAGCTAGGACTTGGAATGGGGGCCTCACAACTGTGACCTGTGCCCTATCCCACTGTGGCTGAGCTGGTATCCAAGATGCAAGACAAAGTCCTCCTTATTCTTCCCTCTCTTCTCCTCAAGTGGGAGGTAGGGGTATCTTTTGGAGCCACAGGCTGTGCTGCCTGGGTTTGGGAGAAGGGTGATGCAAGCTCTCCCTTAGCTGCCCCAACTGGTATCTCAGTAAGTCACATGTCCTTAAAATCCACCTGCTCTGAGCCCAGCTCAGTGCCAGGACTTGCAGTCCTTACAGCCGAGACTGCCTTTTAAGTTTATTTACGTCCCCAAGGCACTTCAGCCCATGGTGGTAAGGCTTGCCAGAACTCAGGCTCTTACCACTGGGATGGGTGATTCTCCTCTGGCTAGGGCAGGGCTGAATGTTACCTCCATAGGTGGGCATCTCTGCTGTGACAGGGCAGCACTGCGTTCCAGGCAGTCTCCCAGTTGCTGTACTCTCCCTCTCCCAAGAGCACAGATTCTCTGCACCATGTGGCTGCTGCCAGAGAATGGGGGAGGGGTGGTGGCAGTGATTCAAGACTGTCTTTCCTACCCTCTTCAGTGCCTCTTTCAATGATATAAAGTTAGAAACTGGTACTGAGTGCTCACCTGAATTCTGGTTCTTGTAAAGGTTCTTTTTTGTGTAGGTAGTTGTTAAATTTGGTGTTCCTGTAGGGGAGATGATTGTTGGGGATTTTTATTCCACCTTTTTGTTCTGCCCCTTAAAAAACTTCTTGGTGTAAGGAACTATTAATAATTTAGACTGGGTGGTGAGGAAAGGTTGCTAAGAAGGTAACATTTGTGCTGAGACCTACATGCCAAGAAGAAGCCTAGGTCAGGGGAAGGGGCATTTGAGGCAGAGGAACGCTAGTGCAAAGGCCCTGCAGGAGAACTTGCTTGGCTTTTTCAAAGAAGAAGAAAAGGCAAGTGGAAGTACAGTGAATGAGGGTGAATGGTAAGAAGTAGGCAGGGTCCAGGACCTGGGTGCCAAGTAAGAAGCTAAATCTCTACTTTGACAGCAGTGGGACACCATTGGAGCCTTTAACCCAAGGATCCATATAGTCTAATTTACAATTTTTTCTTTTTTTTTCTTTTTTCTTTTTTTTTTGAGACAGAGTCTCGCTCTGTCGCCCAGGCTGGAGTGCAGTGGTGCGATCTTGGCTCACTGCAAGCTCCGCCTCCCGGGTTCACGCCATTCTCCTGCCTCAGCCTCCTGAGTAGCTGGGACTACAGGCGCCCGCCACCACGCCTGGCTAATTTTTTGTATTTTCAGCAGAGACGGGGTTTCACCGTGTTAGCCAGGATGGTCTCGATCTCCTGACCTTGTGATCCACCTGCCTCGGCCTCCCAAAGTGCTGGGATTACAGGCATGAGCCACCGCACCCGGCCAATTTACATTTTTAAACAGTCAGTTTAAAAATATAAAAGGGTGAGAATGGAAACCAATGATATTTTGGTTATCTATTGCTTTGTAACAAACAAACCCAAAACTTATTTCTTTAAAATTACCATATTGGTTTGCCCACTATTTTGTGGGTCAGGAACTATGGGAAGGACTCAGCTGGGCAGCTCATCTCTGGTTCACAAGACATCAGCTGGGGTGGCTGAGGCTGGAGGATTCACTTCCAAGATAGTTTCTTCATGGACAGGTATAATGCTCAAGTGCTCCTGGTCCTTTCTCTTTCTCCACATGGCAACTCATTCTCTAAGGCCTATCCATGTGGCTTCAGCTTCTCACAGTCTGCTGGTCTCAGAGTAGTTGTACTTCTTATATGGAAGCTCATTTCTAAGAGAAAGGATGGAGGAATTCCTAGCCAGTACTGCACGTGGAACTGGTACCACATTGCATTGCTTCCTCCACATTCACAGGTCAAGAGCTCACCCAGATCCAAGAGGGTGGAGAAATAGACCCCACCTATTAATGGGGGAGCAACAGAGGCACATTGCAGAAGGGCACATGGAGTGGGAGATATTGTTGCAGCCACCTTTGGAAAATACAATATGCTATAAATGAGGAGGCCATTCTGGTAATTCAGACAAGGGATGATGGTGGTCTCATCTAGAGGTTTGCTCTGGAGATGAGAAAGGGGTAGATTCAGAATATATGAACAGAATATATGGAAACAGCAAAGCAGTAACAAATGCATCTGAGTATTTATTAATTGTAGTTTATAAGATTACATGGATGAATATTGCCCACCACCAATGAAGTAAGTCACAGATATATCTAATCTATTTGTAGGACAAATGGGTCATTGTCATGTTTCAGAATATGCTTTGTTTTAAAGCATCACTTGTTTAGGGCAGGGAGTTAATGAGGTCTGGATAGGGCTATACAGTGAGGTTAAAGTACGGACCTGTAGACTCTGAGATCCAGGGATTGCTGTGTCCTCTAACCAAGGGTGCTTTAAAAAGTAGAGGGAGGGGGGTGTCTAGCCACAGTACATTTTCAGACGTTTCATGGAAACAAGTGCATTTGATGACAGAAAGTCTTAAGCAGTTTTCAGTTCACACATGTGGTTACTTGAGGAGACAAAGGTTTTAAGGTATGAGAGCCAATGTACTGAAGTGGGTGTATGAGAAAGGGTTTTTGGGGTGACAAAAATGCTGAAAGCTATTTTCCTACTTTAACATGAGGGAGTGAAACAGAAACTTGCCCAGAGTCACCTAGTGAATTCATGGCAGAGCTGGTGCTAAAAGACATGATTCCATGGGATTCTTCCTACTGTAACACCTGCCATTCTGCCCAGAGCATAGCTTTGCTCTGTACTGTGGTCATACTGAACCACTGCTATTGCTCAACTGACTTTCAAATAGTGCCAGAAGGCTGCCAGAAGACGTTGTGGACAAACCAAGTCTGTTCCCTCTGTTGGAAAACATAACTCTAAAATATGCTTTGCTAATTTTGACTCAGTTGCATCTCTTTGTGGAGCAGACAACACATATGTTCATATGAAAAAATAGTCCTAGTGAGACTACTTGCTGTGCTGCTAAATGTCCCATAGAGTATTTCTTAAAATTCGTGGAATGCCTAAGATTCTGAGATCACTCTCTCAGTTCTAAAATCTCTACCAAAAAACAGCTCAAGACCACCAGGATCTTTTGGATTGAAAAGCAAGAACAACCCAAGGTCTTTACTGTGCCTGGGAAGGTACATATATATTATAATGAATATTTCTATATGTAACTTCTATTTCATATATGCAGATGCATAATTTTTGGTTTGTTTTCTCATATTTAAAGTGGACAGAGCTCCATTCTGGATGTAGGTAAAACTTACATGTTCTAAATATCATAATTTTATTCTCCACTACTTTTAATTTCTTCAGTTTTTTCTATAGCTAAATAAAAGACATAATTTGCTTGTATTCATCTTCTTTATTAATTGAACACACTTATTGTAAATGGAATTGGCACTTTCAATCACCCTCATTGTATTTACTAGGATGAGATTAATAACCCAAAGTTTCAGTGTTTTCCCATACTAGGTTCTGTTTCAGATTTGAGCTTATTTGGACAAATACTACTTCCCTGCACACTGAAAGGATCTATAAAATATTGCTCCTTGATCTCTGCATAAGAAGCAATTTGTTGGACTCCAGTGTTGGAGGGCAATACTTCAGGGTTGATGCTTGGGAATGTGTAAATCTTGCCTATGGATTTAGATGTCTGTTAACAAGATTGCACCACAAAAACCTCACACCTTTATTATGTTTCACATGTTACATTGCACTGACAAGTTTAACTGCATCCACGACTGGGCCACGTGGTGTTTAAATTCTCAAATACCTTAACATCTGAATGCCTCAGGCAAGAAAACTGACTATTCAGAAGGCACAAGCTGTAATATTTCAGGCAAGTCAAAATCAGAAGTGAAGGCTTTTGGCCACAGATTTTACTAGTGCATTTATATTAACCTTTATGCATTTCCATAAGGCTTTAAAACCATTGCTTAGGCAGTATTTTTCTGTGGGTCTTCATTAAAGTATGGATATTATTTAATCTACTTGGAAAAATCCCTTCAGGATCCCAGGAGCTGTCCCCCTCCATTCCTTTTAAAAGCACTTTCTCTTCTGCCTAAAAACTCAAGTACTCTCTTAACTAAGTGCGGACTGAAATATTTCACTATGGATTTGAACAGGAGCCAACAATGATGATGAAAGGAAAACTTCTCCCTATAAAAGGTTTATTGTCAGCACTTTCTAAAGATGAAGATGCTTCTGAAACAGGCTACCGACATTTTCACAAACATTGACACAGCCTTCTCAACCTCTCCTAGACCTATGATTTGGGTCCCTTTCTTTTAGGAATGCTCTGGACCTTTGACCTTCTGAATAGCCAACTCTATATAACTGCTCCCTCCCCCATCAATATAACATATATTATAAAAAGGAAAGGGGGATGGGGTAGCTTGGCTCTCGCGCTATTGGAAAAGTACTTGAAATTCCTTGCATTCCTTTGCATTTAACAGCATGTTTACCTAATCACCAGCTTATTAGGATTAACACAAGTCATGCTTCAAGCTCATTTAGTGAAAACAAACTGACTCCTATAGACTCAGATTTTTCCTGATAACAGCCAAGGGTAAATTTCTAAGTAGTTCTCCTAATTTTTAGGAACGGTATTGGGAAAATATAAAGTTATAAACAAGCAAGTCTTTAGAATACATGAATTATATTCAGTCTTGCCCATGGATCTGGATGTGGGCAGCCTGAATTATGAACTACCCCTTTTCATTAAAGGGTTTCTCTACTCTACTAAAGTGACATGCCCACTAACCTGGTCATTAAAATAATAAATTATTATAGCCATCTCACAGAGTGATGGAGACTCTTAGGCTTTACATTCTGATGAACATAAAGCGCTGTTTTCTTAAATCACAAATTTAGCTTCAGCATCTTTCTTGTGCTTCATACAATGTCATGTTCAATACATGTTTTTTAAACATTACTTTATATGCAAAGACTTTTCTCTACTGAAGGTATAAAAGCAATCATTATCTTATTTTAATAGCTTAATTCACTGCTGTATCCCAATAAGTCCTGTTTGAATAATTGAGTACGTGAGCTAGGTGGTTCCTAATGACTTTGGAGCACCTCTAAAAATACTGAATGGCATACACTCAGATATTAGGTAAATATTTCTTTATTAAATGGTTAATTCCATAAATAAAATCTTTTCACTGAATATAAAATTAAAATCATTTACAAATTATTCCAGTATTACATTTCCCCTCCCTCCCCAAAAGCTACATTTTGATAAATAAAACATTCAGTCTTAAAACACCTGATTTCTGTTTGCATTTTAGAGTGCAGATAGCTGCCTCTCACAGACACTCATGGAGTGTCCCCCTTCAGGAAGGGATGGAATGCCCTCCCATTTACTTTTGTCAAAGGATGAATAAAAGCTTTAAACTGTCCAACTAATCTTATTATCTCTTTTACGACTGTAGAACCCCAAAAGGAAAAAAGCCTAGAGAAAATATGCTTAGCAAATAATTTACAAACAGAAAACAGAAAGTCATCAACACCACAAGCTCCAAAATGAAGCAGTAACATGTGCTCCAATACTATGAAGCAAAGTATTCTCCAATCGTGGCTGCATTAGTGTCCATCTGCACCAGCACCCTTGGCAGTTTCGAAATACCTTAATGCTCCTCAAGAATGAGCAAGGCTTCCTTTCTACAATGAGTCCCATCACCCACACCGCCCCCACCCATTTTCTCCATGATTCTGATTCTGACACTCTTCTCCCTTGTTTGTCTAGGTGTGCCCTGGAAACCCAGGTAGCATTTAGTCCCTAAATTTGTGAATGTCATTGAACAGCCTGTAGAAGGGAAACGCTGCTTCATTGGCATGCGGGCAGTTGTAGTTGCATTTGCAGGACTGGATCATCATGACGTTCTTGGAAAATGTCTCCCCATCTTCGCAGCGGAACCGCATCTTCACAGTCCTGGTCAGCTGGGGCGTGCAGCATCGGCCGTCCACGCAGGAACCGCAGTACTTGGGCCGGTATTTCTTCACACTCAAACATCCAGCGTAAGTAAACCTGACTGGTTTGGGAGATTTTTTGGTCTTGCTGCATTTCTTGCCCTTCTGTAAGAGAGAGAGAAGGAAAGTTAGGGGTGATATTTCTCTTTCTTCAAAAAGATGTTCACGTCCCACCCACCTGCCAGGCAACAGTCTACACGTCCCTGAAGGAACTTACTTTCAGGCTGCTGTACACTGGCTGTCCACAAGGCCGCACCTCACAAATCCGGGTTTCTTTCACAAGGCGGCACTCAGGGTTGTCATTGGTAACTCGTGTGGAGATACCAGTTCCACAGGTCTTTGAGCACTGGGACCATGAAGTTGTTTGAACAATACATTTCTGGCCTTGTAAAGGGTTGTATAGGATGCGAGGCTCCATTCCAAAAACTAGAGACAAATAAGAGGGAAGACTTCTCAGAGGCATACCGACACAAACAGGCTCAAGTACTCATTTCTACAAAGATTTAGACCAGAAATGCATCTCAGTACAGTGTCTGAAGTGCTCAGTCTCCACTTACCAGGGAGCCGCTTCAGTGAGCTGCCTTTTCCAACTGCAATCAATTCATTGTTTCTCGTCAACTCCACCTCGGAGGCATCGAATCCCAGCTCCTTGCCAAGGAGGCCGTCCTGGTCCTCCATGGGGTCCTTGATACTATCCTCGTCACAGACCCACTCCTCGCAGCACTGCCCGGTAACTTTGACCAGCCGAGGGTTGGGACAGCCCAAGTTGGGGAGAGATAGTTCTTGGGGACACAGAGGAATGCAGCCCACGGCGCCATCAATACATGTGCACTGATGTTTACAGTTGGGCTGGAAACTTTCCCCGTTTTGGTAGATTCTGGAGTTATATTCACAGGGTCTGCCCTCCGACTGAGCTGCAAAGATCACCAAAAGAGAAAGGTAGAAGGGGATAAGTTAAGATTCCAAACCACCGCCTGAAACTCATACATATTTTCTGCTGTTAAATTCAATTTATGGTAAAGTTCCCTACAATTCCCCGGAGACTCCAGACCAGAACAATAAGTTAGTCAGGAATCACTTTTCCGTATGCGCTTTCGTTGGGCCCAGACACACTGAATTGCATTCCAGACTGCTGAAATCATGTGCCTTTCTGCCAAGCTACCAACAACAAAGCATCACCATACATGGTCTCAAAATTACTAAACTTCTGGACTATGGGGACTAGTATTTTTTTTAAAGGGGCCAAACCACAAGCATCTTACCTCTGCAGATCCCCTTCAGAGCGGTGGAGCTGGCGCCGAAGTTGCATTCCAGCCCCTTGGTGTGGTCGCAGGGCTGCGTTTTGCTGCAGTCCTCGTTGAGCTGCTTGGCGCAGACCTTACAGCAGCCGCAGCCGTCCCGGACCAGCCCGACTCCCGGCGCGCACTTGGGCGCCTCCAGAGGGCAGTGGCAGGCAGCGGGGCAGGTGGAGAGCGCCTGGAAGGGGGAGAAGATACGCATGAGACTCGGCGCGGTTCGCAGGAGGGGCGCAGCGGCTGCCTCAGGAAGGGACGGGGGTCTCCGACCCTGTCGACGGGGAGCCTCTGATCTCGTCCAGCCCGGCCACCTCGGAAGGCTGCTCCCACCAAGAGGTCCCGACACGTCTTCGGGGGGAGGGGGAGAGTGCTTAAAGAAACGGCAACCCACAAACGATCGCGAACTTATTTTAACTTTTCCTGCCGTGGGCAATCTGGGACCAGGGGAAGGGGCTGGAGAGCGGACGGGGAATCGGTGGCAAAAGGAGAGTCCAACTCACCAGCCTGGTCAAGTGGAGAAGGGTGACGACTAAGGCGAGCGCCCTGGCGATGCGGGAGCTCATTGTGGCGCGCAGGAGTAGCCCGGGGCGAGCGCGGCGACGGAGACGCCAACAAGCTGGTGCGCAGCGGACAGGCCGTGTGCAGCGGGGTCGGGGTGGCGGCGCGGTGGGCCCTGTGGGCAGGGAGGCGAGGGCTGGGCGGCTGGCGGGCGTCTTTCGCTGAAGGTCCGGGCGGAGAAGGCGCGGAGGGCGCGGGCGCTGCTCGGGGGCGCTCTCGCTCGCGGTCTGCCCAGGCGCCCCGGAGCCCGCCTTTTATACGGGCCGGCGGAGGCGCCGCGTGTTGCAGTGACGTCGGCTCTGTCTGCGCGTTCCAGAATTCTCAAACATCTCAGGAATGCTGGTTGGCGCGGGCTGCTGCCAAGCGCCTCCCCTGGCTCCATTGCACCTTTGTGTGTGTGTGTGTGTGTGTGTGTGTGTGTGTGTGTGTATGTGTGTGTGTGTGTGTGTGTCCCAGTGTGTGTCCCAGACCGGTCAAGAAAACAGTTCGTTTTTTCCACCTTAAATTACGACTTATGTTGGGAAGGGTTCTTTGGGGCGTGATGGTGGTGATAGTGGTTGGAGGGTCGTGAGGGGCGAGGGGGGCCATTTCAGAACTTTGCCTGGACTGGGTGGGTGGGAGGACCTGAGAGGGAAGAACAAAAGTCGTTTTGTTTGGTGATGCGAGTTGACCGGGCAGCCACTGAAGCCCTCACCCGGGAAGGCAGTGAGCTGTTTGCTTGTTTACAGCGAAGGTGAGAGGCAAGTTATCTGTTGAAAGAGTAGAACGGGGAAGAGGAGTGTGTCTCTGAGCCAGGAATATTTGTGGACTTCAAAGAGGCGTGTTCGGAACAAGTCCCAAAGCTTTGGCATGATGTTTATTAGCAAAGTTCAGTGAACTGCAAATTAATACCCACAGTGGCATTTATGAATGAAAAGGCGGGGGGGCGGGGGGAAACTTCTCCATCGTCTGGCAAATTCCCAGGCAGAGGTCTCCCCCACTCCTCCAGCCCTTCCCTCTTTTGGGTATGTTGTACTTGTTTGTTTTTGGAGGTTCCCACTTTAGTTCCAGCCCACTGCCTGGGTTGGAAGTCCGAGAGGAAACGAATGCGGGGAGTTCTCCGGGAGGCTGACTTATACTTCCTCACGGATGCAGGAGACGGGGTAAGCCCTTCCGCCTCCCTCCGCGGGCAGGAGGCTATGCTAACCAAGCAGCCAGCCAGAAGTGCAGGGGACCACCGTGGAGTGCTTTGGCCTGAAATCGTCACCTGCAAAGACCGCAAGGCCAAACCAGATTCCAGGACCATTGTGCCCTATGAATAAAAAAGCAGACTTCTTCAAGCTGGACGTTTTGTGGGGTTTTTAACTCCTTTCCTAGGGACCACTGGAAGCCTCCCATTTTAAATGAATTGCAATGCCCTTCTCTCCAAGTAAAGAAAAGAGATTTAGGATGTAATATTTTGCCGTAAAAATGTCAGCAGATTTTAAGATCCTGTTCTACCTGCAACACACTCAATAGAAGACCCCACCACAAGACAATTTACTTGAACATCGCCAATACCATTAGTGTGATTGATAAACTTTCCCTGCAAGTTTCAAAAACTTCTTGCATAATTTTAATAAAAATTATCATGTGAGACTCATATGCTCTAGGATAACTACTTATCCTTTTTAATGTTTAGGGCTGTTCAGACTTCATAATTTAGCAGTCTTGCTTGAAAAGTCCCTTAGTGCTAATGCTGACTTTCCTGATAAGCACAATGAGAAGCTGTCAGGATGAAAACACACTCCAGTGGAGAGAAATCTTGCAGGAAGGAGTTCAGTTTCATTCATTCCAAAGTGCCCTTTCATAAACGGAAGCAGCATTTGCTAGAGGGAGTGGGATCTCTAAAGCTCTGTTGGAGGGTTAGGGGTGGGAGACTTTTCAAGACAATGGATTGTCAGGTGTTATACAAATACAATGAGGAAAGTGTGGGCCCAACACGTACACAGGTTAATACATCAATTATTATTTACAAAACACTTTTTCTTGCCTTATCATTTCATTATTGTTTCCTTCTTAATGAAGTGACTGGGGGGCGGGGGGGGGGAGGAGGGGTGTAGGGACAGTACGGGTTGAACAGAGGGAGATGGTAGAGAAAGAATGGAGAGGAGGGTTCCTGGCTTCTGTTGTGGCGTCTTTTCTATTTGACTTCATGGTTGTAAGTATTTCCAGATGGTGAATCAGACACCAGACGTAACAATATTTCCATATTTGGGTATAGCAGTAGCCTGCGTTTTTAACATTTTTCTGCCTCTGTTATCCAACCACAAAGCATTCTTGACAGCTTCAAATGTTGTTAAATATAGATTTAACTTCTCTTCCCAGAGCAGGAAATTCTTTGGAATTCCTTGTTTTTCACGCAATCTGTCTATCATGATTTAAAATAAAAGCACAGTGGATCATCCAACTGGCCGTATATACCTTAATTGGAGGTTGGGGATGGGGGACGGCAGAGATCCAGTCTGCCGCACTGCGTTCAAACACACGCCATTCCAGAGATTCCTTTAAAATCACATTAAAGTTTTTTTAACAAGGATGTGTGGGTTTGTTTCTGGACTTCAACTGGGGAATCTTGAGGATGAGTTTGCCCCAGAGGAGAAATTTAGAGAACCTTACCGTCAGCTGCCCGTTTAAAGCAGAGGGTGTGTTGTGGGATGGGGGTGGGAAGCTGGAGCAACAGGGCCAGGAGGTGTGGGAGCGGGAGACACTAGAGTAACCTATGTGCACAGCCTCTCCATATACCATGTGCTGGTGCGCCTGCTAGTAATCGACGACATTAGGCAAGAGAAACAGCGGCTCCTCAAGTCCTGCCCAAAGACCGTCCAGAAACCCCAGCCTCCGGTCGCCTTCTCGCCGCCTCCGCTGGGAGCCGCAGATCAGTCCAAGTTGACGGACAGGAGGCGAAATGTGCAAATGTTTATGGGTAAGTGTTGCTTCGGGTGTTAATTCTGTATGGCTCTTTTGCTAGTTTCTCCTTCACCCACCCCATACGGGTGCCCCAGGAGGAAATAACGGACTGCCTTGTTTCCTTGGGCTGCCTTGGGTTGCAATCCACGGAGAAGGGGCTATTTGTCTTCTGCAGCTCCTGGCTTCGGGCTGAGCGATGGGGACGTCTCTCACCCGCTGCTGCCAGGGAATTTTAGGTTACCTAATGAAGGGCTCACTGTCTGGCGGCAACCGAGAATAATAACGGTAAATCTGGCGACTCCGGTTTCCTAGCCCTAGGAAGGCTCTCAGACTAGCGTGCATCAGAGTCGCCTGGAGGACTAGTTAATGAATGGTTCCTGGGTCCCACCCCAGAGTTTCTGATTGTTACATTTCTAACAAGCCCCCAGGTGATGGTGATGCTGCTGGTCCGGAGATCACACCCTGAGAACCACTGCCCTGGACGACCGGAGTGCCTGTAGTAAGGGGGTGTGTGTGTGTCTTCATAGATCCTCGCCTGCACACCCAATCTCACATCTCCACTCTTCAAAGTCACCTTAATGAACAGAACTTAATGGTGTCTGCAAAAGAGCGGCTTTAAGGTGGCGCCCCCGTACCATCCCATTTCTCTCCTCTACCATTTCCCCGTCCCCATCCCCTTGGCTTGACAGCCAGGAGAGCCCCAGGAAGCCAGGATCCTGGTGGCTACAGCAGGAACTGGGTGGCCGACGCGCGGAGAGGGCGGTCGGCCCCGGGACCCCTGCGGAGGGAGCGGAGAGGGTCCGCACGGCAGGAGGGCGCGGGACCCGAGGCATCCGGACGCGCGACCCGAGGCATCCGGACGCGCCTGCCCGGCTGCTACCGCCGCCCCCTGCCGGCCACCCCGCCGGCGCGCCCACAGTCACCGCGGTTGCCAAGACTCGAGGTTTCCGGCGGCGCGCGGCGCAGGACGTTTCCAGCCCCGGCCCATATTTGGTGAAAGTCTTTCAAGACTCCGTCATCTAGCTTCGGGGGGCGGTGGCGGTGGCGGCGGCGGCGGCTGTCCTGCCACCGGGCCTGGCAGCCTTGCGGCCGCCGCGTTCCTGAAAAGTGCGCCGCGGCCGCCAGCGCCCAGGCCTCCCTCCGCGCAGGACCCCGGAGCGTTGCGGGCGGCGGGGTAGACCCGGGCAGTTCGGCCCCAGTCCTCACCCCTCTGAGGGCCGAAGTCTGCTCTGCGCTGCGTGGGAGGCTGGCGCCGAGGGCGCCGCGGCCCAATTGTGTCACTTTTCCCGTCCGCCCCCCTGTTGACTGGTCTTCTCAGCGGGGCAACGAGTTGCCGTGCTGTGCCAGACGTAGAGGGTGCGTCCGGCCAAGGGTGTGGGGCTCTGTGTGTATGTGTGTGTGTGGGCGGGGAGATGTTCGGAGGATGGCGTTTGCGAGGACACCAAGCGCACCCGAGAGCGGGACGTGGAGCCAACTCTGGGGAAAAGCCCCGAAGGGCCTGGATTCCATTATCCCCAGAAGGGACACATGGTAAAGCTGGCTCTCGGTTTCTCCTGGCCTCCCACGACCCCTTCCCCTCTTCCTCCTCGAGAAGTTCCGCGTGTGGGGAGCCCTGGATAGGAAGTCCTGGCTCTGCCATCAGTAGCCTGTGGCCTTGGGGACGCTGCTCATCCTCTCGGGACCTTGACTGCTTCTCAGTAAATTGGGAAAGGAGGCAGCAAGTAGTAAAGCCAGAGCAGCTCCTTTCAGGGCCAAATCTCATGTCATCCCCTCTAATAATGACAGAAATTAACACATTATATAGGGTTCACATAGGTTGGGCATCACTTTAAATGCCTTGTATATATTGATTCGTTTAATTCTCAAGATGCCCCATTGAAGCAGGTTATCTTGGTAACACCATTTTCTTTTTTTTTCTTTTTTTTAAATTTTATTTATTTATTTATTTTTATTATACTTTAAGTTTTAGGGTACATGTACACAACGTGCAGGTTTGTTACATATGTATACATGTGCCATGTTAGTGTGCTGCACCCATTAACTCGTCATTTAACATTAGGTATATCTCCTAATGCTATCCCTCCCCTCTCCCCCGACCCCACAACAGGCCCCGGTGTGTGATGTTCCCCTTCCTGAGTAACACCATTTTCTATCTAAATGAAGAAATGGAGGCATGGAAGGTAAGTGACTAGCCAAAGGTCACTCACCTAGCCGGCAGCGAAACTGGATTTGGGCCCAGATAATAAGGTCTCACACTTAATTACTGTGCTATACTGCCTACTCTCCATCTCTTACCTCAGACATTCAGGCCCATCCTCTTCTCCTGGAAATTTACCTTTATTTAACTCTATCACAGCTTACCCAAATAGTCTAGCTGAAATGCATCAGATATAAAAAATAGTTGATAAATTACCTGAAGCTGTGCTAACCCCTGAGAATTGCCTAATGTACTGGCTCTTAGGAAGGAGGGAGAAAAGGAGTGTTGTATTTTAACAGAAAAGGTCTTAATGCAGATACATTTACAGAGTGGTCTTTAAGCGCCTTGGCAGGCTGGTGGGGAAGATAATTAGGACCTCTGGGGTTCTTTTGACACCTCATAAGCCACATTGTTCAGGCAATCCCTATTTCTGGAATAAGGCTTGGCCTGGTAGGAATTGAATTTGTCATTGAGATGAAGGTTTCAGCATCACTTACTTCATGGTTCATCAGTCTGGGTGTTCATTGTGGACCCAGTCTGTTTTTGTTGTTAGTTTTTTGTTTTGTTTTGTTTGTTTGTTTTGTAATGTGGTCTAGTTCTGTCACCCAGGCTAGAGTTCAGTGGCATGATCTAGGCTCACCATAGCCTTGACCTCCTAGGCTCAAGCCATCCACCCACCTTAGCCTCCTGAGTAGCTGGGACTACAGGCTCACGCCACCACACCCAGCTAATTTTTGTAGAGATGGGGTCTCCCCATGTTGCTCAGGCTGGTTTTAAACTCCTGGGCTCAAGTGATCTGCCCATCTCAGCCTCCCCAAGTGCTGAGATGGCAGGTGTGAGCCACTGCACCAGGCTCCCCATCTGTTTTTAACCCGTTTTCTCCCCAACTGTGTTATAATTAATTACATATAGATAGATAGATAGATAGATAGATAGATAGATAGGTAAATAGAGATGGGTTTTCACCACGTTGGCCAGGCTGGTCTCGAATTTCTGGCCTCAAGTGATCCACCCGCCTCGGCTTCCCAAAGTGCTGGGATTACAGGCATGAGCCATAGCGCCTGGACTAATTACCCATATATTTGAGGACAGTGTATTTACCCTTCCCTGAATCCCAGATTTATTCAGAGCTTGTGATGTGTCATGGCATAGTGCTAGGTACTGGTGACATGAAAAAGAGGATTTTAATATTGAACGTCCCCCACAGGACTGTAAGGCATATTGCAGAAGTGGGTACATAAATGCTGTGTGGATACTTCACTGCCTGAGAGGAGTTAGGGGGAACAACTAATCTGGGGCTGAAAGGATGAACAGGAGTTTGATAGCAGGGCAGGACATTTGAGAGGAAGGGAACAGGGCCTTGACTGGGCATAACAATCAGTCTGATGCACTGGACCATAGGATTCCTTCTGAAAACTGGCAAGAGATGTCAGTTGGGACCATTTGCGAATGGCCTTGCTGTCATGGCATTGGAACTTTGCAGAGTGAGCCATGTGAGCTTTTTGCCTAGGTTTCCTTGTCTATAAGATAACAGGATTCTCCCAGCTCAGAGGACGCACACTCAAGTGCCTGCAGGATTCAGCCAGGTAACACCATGCCATGACTCAGGATTAGTGCTGGCTGATATTTGGCCTCGGCCTTGGGAACCATGGGGACACTGGGACCATCTACGAGAGGATGAATGGTTACTAGGTGAAAATGTAAGTTCACTGTTTGCCTATTTTCTCATTTTAAAAAGAGATACTAGAGATCTGAATTTTTATGTGAAGTCTTCAAATTTTTAAAATGTTGGCAATTAATTACAATGTTAAAATGCCATCTAGGCTAATCCTTGGAAAATCCAAGAAGACAATGTCTGTGGGTGCCAGTTGTGATCTCCAGACTGAATATCTCTAAGAATCTGTCCTGCTCCAGCATTCTGTAACTCCCAGCCACCTGTGAAATTGTAGGGAACAGCACCCTGGGCTCCATTTAATTGTCAAGTTGTCTAGACTTTATTTTGTTTAAGAATCAGGGCTGCTACTTACCTCTTGGTTGTAGGAATTTATAACCTATTAACAAAATTGGAATTAGCTTTTTACAAATTTTCTACTTCATCCACTCTCCAGCCACTACTCTATCTCCCTCCTTCCTGTCCCCCTGAATTGATGTTGTAAGCAGCTGGCATCGCCTTGGCAATATGATAGGAAACACTTTTTTAGGGCATCCGTATCCCATGGGAACTCTTATCTGTTTATTTTCTCCGCTTGGCATCTATCCGCAGGAAGCCAGCATTCCTAACTCCCTTACCTTACAGAACTTCTTGTTTTGTGATAACACAGAAACATTTTATTGGAAAGGACTGGAAGGCATCTCTCCCACCACACCCTGCAATCTGTCTTCTAGAGATGATTGAGCAATATGAAATATAATAATTATAAGTCATTATCAAATGGCTTGGCTCCAGATTGAGAGAATCAGCAATTAACCTCTGCCTTTCGTGTTTTATTTCTGGAGATACCTGTCTCTTAACCAACCACTAACATCACACATAGCACATCCAGAATTTAGAAAGGATTTGCTCTGGGCACAGTAGACGAGCACACAGATTCTACAGAGAGATTGAAGTGATTTATTTGTGACAAACTTTTGCAAGTCTTGGGGATTGAGTGTAAGGGAGTATTCAAGCAGTTGGACTTACTGTGTGAAAGAAAACATAAGACATTTACTGCTCAGCCTGATGCCTGGCACATAGTAAGTACTTAATAAATTACAATTATTCCTACTGCCAAGCACCACCATTATCTTTACCTTCACTACAATTAACATAGAATGAGCTAGTCTTATTCTCTAGAGAATACTTTCTATTCTTTAGAACTCTAGTTATAAAATCAATAAAATTCTTTGGTATATGGTATATAGATGATATGATTAAAAGGATCCATCCAGCTGGGTATTCTGGCTGCACTGAGACACCAGTGACTGTCCAAAAAACCACTCAAATAGGCTTACCTTTCATGGCACTGGGACTTTGCCTACAGGCAGTGGTGAGCCATGTGAGGTTTTGCTTTGGTTTCCTCATCTATGAGATGATAGGATTGCACCAGCTCAGGAGTGGTGTACTCAAGTGCCCCAGGAATCAGAGAGGTAAAAAATGCCATGCCTGAGCGTTAGTGCTGGCTGACACTTGGCCTTAGCACTTGGGAGACATAGGGATAGTTGGAAGCATCTATGGGGCCTGGGCTTTGCCTCCCATTGGCTAAATGGTTAGTATACACAATCTCATCTGATCTTTATAAACAACTCTGTAGGGTATTTTATTTCCATTAAAAAGATGAGAAAATTGAAGCTTTGCTAGATGTCGGTAATTGGTACAAGGGGGCAGGGTTGTTAAGGTAGAGCAGAATACCTGTTTCAAAGACCATTCCTTTCAGGGAGAGCATGGTATTTGTCTTTCATGAAATCTGCCTTAAAGTTCAGGAAGTTGCCTGCAACTTCTTGACTTCCCCTTAACAACTGACTGTGAATCTGTCACTTAAATATTGTTCTAAATGTGTCTTTAGCTTGTGTTTTCAGTAATTGTGGCCCACAGTTTCTTAATGAGAGTCTGGTAATAAACAAGTTAAACAATGAAAAAGGGTTCTCTCCTTAGGGCGCCCTTGCCTGAGCTTGTTTCTACTTCCTCTGGGAGGAAAAAAGAAAGAGATGTGTCAGAACAGAGGTGGAACTTCTCAGAGATTGAGAGATCCGTCTACTGTAACTTAGTCATCACCATCAATTTTGTTACCTGAGGCAGGCAGAGCTGCCACCTCCCACAGCCTGTGGTTATCCTTACAACAGAGTTACTAAGCACGGAGCCCTCCAGGCCCCTGCCAAGCACACCCTGCGTGTGCCTTACACAAGGTGTCCCTGAGCATTGAATGTTTGGTGGGGTGGGGGTTGCCCAAGATTATGGCAATAAGGAAAAAACATAGTGCCAGGTGCTTCTCTGAAATCATTTACCCCTTCCTTTGTAGTTAGGTTTTGGCTTTCAAAAGACAAAAAAAAAAAAAAAAAAGCTTATAAACAGTTCATTCTAAAAGGACAAAGGCAATATGTATTGTATGCTTAAAATTTCCAAGGCTCTGGAAAATGTCTTTGGGAGAATTAGAAAGTGTAGACTATATGCTAAAGCATTGCAGACCCAGAAGATAGATGATTCAGTTCATTCTAATTAACATGACATGTATGGCATGCTGCATGCTAGGCAGCAATGCAAAGAGGAATAATATACGGACTTTGCTTCATGACTCTAGCTGCCTAGGGGAGATGCAAATGTTTAAATAGATAATACAATACTGTGGATTAAAGCTCTAAAAGCAGTGCAGCTTTGGGTGTACAGACAAGGGATGTCCAACTCTGAGTCTCACCCTTTAAAGATGTGAGGTCTTGTTAGTGTGTATGTTTTTGTGGATGAGAGGGATTGGGCACAGTTATTCCCTAACATACACGTTCCCTTTGAAGCTGGGGACTGCAAGGAATGTGCACATTCCTGAGAGATTAGAAAACATCTAAAAGTGAGAACTTTCAGGTGAGCCTCTTAAAATGCATTGATTACAGATGGGACCAACACTTTGGGTGCTATTGAAAATTCTTATCATTATGGATCCTTCTTTCAGAAGGGGAAAGAGAAGGGAAGTGACATTTACAGGGCACTGTCATGGGCCAAACGCTTTACAGGTTCATGTTCAGGAGAGCCCTCTGAGATGAGCTTTTTGACATCTTTCTAAGCTTAGGGAATGAAGGCTCAGAGAAGTTAAGCAACTTGTCCAGGATCAGACAGTTAGAATGTGACCAAACAAGGATTCTAATCCAGGCCTGTCTGACTCCAAGTTCCGTCCTCTTTCTACATTTCTGCTACACAGTCCTGATTCCTTGAGTTTTCACTTCCTTTATGTGTGTTTGCCATTTTTCTCTTTTTTTTTATTGTTACCACCACTTCGCCTTTATAGAGCCCGCCCTTTACACTTTCCTTATCACTTTCAGATGCACTGATTTGAAGTCTTTGAGCCACTGATGACTCTTTAGCTTTTAAAAGGAGGTACAGATTAAAGTGAATGGGATCATTGCCATCACGTGAACATTCCTGTCACCATCGGTTTGATCAGAGAACAGGCATGGTGATAGCCTGCACTTATCTTTGCTTCTTTGCTAGGCACTGGGTAGAATGATTTAGACATATGGAATCTCTGTTTTCCAGGGACAGATGACAGATTCCAGAGGAAATGGTGCAGTATAATTAAAAATAACTAAGGAAGTATGATTTTCTTATTTTGTGTTTGAAAAATGGATGGGAGTTGCCACGGGCAGTCTGAGGCTGCACTAGAGTACTATGCTGTAACCTGGAAGACTGCTTTGAGAAGGAAGTTAGATGACTTTATGAAGAAGGTGTTAGATAAGTGCACTGAGGTGTGTGTGTGTGTGTGTGTGACAGTGTGTGTGTTGGAGAGGGGAGGTTAAGGATCAAAGGTATGGAATAAGCAAGGGAGAGAAGGCTCAGAAACAAAAATAGAAAATATCAGGCATCAGGAGAAGAAAGGCTGAACTCTTTGTAGAGGCTTTGAGGCTACGTGGTAGCAAGAAAGAATGCAGGGGTCAGAGGGTACACTTGCTGTAGTGCAACTCAGGTTAACCACCTAATCTCACCGGGCCTCAGTCTCGTGGGTGGTAAAACAGAAATAATAATATCGCACAGAATTATTGGGAGGATTGAATGAAGTCTTGTTTCAGCTCTCCAGAAACTGAGATGTGCCCTACAAATGTTTGTGATCAGCGTCAGCTTGGTTTAAATCTGAAGCTCCTGGAGAGCCTTTGGGAGGGGAGGGTCACATTCTGTGGTAAATAAAGAAAGTCAGCAGTCACTGTGAGCATGGGGTATAGTGAGTGATAAGGAAGAACTGACTTAGCAAGACTAGGTTGTGGAAATCAAGAGAGCTGAAGAGCAACCATGAATTAGGACATTCTCATGGATTCATTTCTTGTTATCACCACTAATCCAGACTCCCTCCACCTTTCTTTCCTCTGGGCTTCCTGCACTTTCATTGCTCTGCTATTTTGAACAGAGGAGAAGTCCTTGAGTCCCAGTTCAGGAAAAGCAACTAGAAAGGGCCAGCGTGCATAGCTGGGCCATCCTGCAAATGCTTTTTCCAAGAGCTGCAACCCTGAAAGCTGGGGCCAGAGAAGGAAGTGGAGGACGAAGATGGGGTTGGAAACAAACTCAGGGAAAACTTCTGAAGTGACAGAAAGTGAGAATTGAGACAATTTCTGCCTGAAATCACCTCTCCAGCTATTAGTCATTAACCCACCTGGAACCAAATGCAGTTAATTTAGCACCATGTTGGAAAGCTTAGAACATGAACCACATCCTAGGGCCAGGTTTTGATCCTTTGTAAAGGCTTCTCTTTTGGAACACAATTTGGTGTCAGTACATAGGAACTAACAAGTGTGCTGAGTTGTGAGTCATCAGCAGTCTGCTTTCTTCCAGAACATCATGGGAAAAGGATGGGCAGACTGCTTCAGATAAAACCTGGACCCACTCAAACTCTTACTGTAGACTGGAAACAAAACAAATCGACTTTAAAAAGAATGTTTTAAAAATCTAATTGAACTCAGAAAGGAGACATAAGTCTCTGTTCTTTGGTTTCAATGTGGATCTGAAGTCTTGTTTTTACTGTTCAGTCTTCAGGCAATCGCATCAGGTGTTATTTAAAACTCAGTAGATTCTTGGGGAGTTCACACAGGCCTTTTAAAGCACATTTGTGAAATGATTGTACCATACTAGGGTTTGGGGATACAAAGATGACAGATGTGGTCCGTGACTTTGAGGACGACACAGTCCAGAGGAGAGCTTGCGTAAACAGTGTGTATACAATGAGTGACTTCATAAAGGTACGGTATACATGAGCTGCTTTAGGAGCCCTGCCTGAACACTGCCCCACACTGGGGTGAAGTCTTCTTGTCACACTGGATGGTACTGCTCTTGAGACTTCCAGAGCTTCCTCCATAAAGCTTGGAAGGGCAAGTTGTGTTTTTCTCTGCTTGGATATAATTTATTATGCTTTGGACATAGTGTTAGCAAAGACTTGAGGATCCTTTAATAAGGATCCTTTAATTATGAACTCTCATTCATAAGGAGTTGCATATTTTTATTTTAAATGTCTTTGCACTTCCCTTTGGTAAGCAATCTAGGCTTCCTAATGTGCATAGCCTTTTGGGTAAACGTGTGCCTTCTGGTGCTCTAATGATAGCTAGTGGATGTGTGAATTATGTTCTTGGCCTTACTTGAAATGATGCAAGGTTTCTGTTGTATAGTGTTAAAGGTGAGCCTGATTATTTGAAACCCTTCCCTAGGCAGTGGGCACAGTGGATAAGAAGGGAGAGCATATTGGGTAAAATGACAGTGTTGCAGGATTCCATTACATTTAGTGGCATTTTGGGATATTGTTTTATTTGATTCCTCTGTTGTTCATGATGTGCCATCTGTCTTTATTTCCTTTCCTTTGTTTGCTTTGGGTTTAATTTTCTCTTATTTGTCTAGTTTCTTAATATGGAAGCTGAGGTCACTGGTTGAAAACATTTTCTCTCTATTATAAGCACTTAATGCTATAAATTTCCCTCTACTCCTGCTTCAGCTGCATCTCACATATTTTGACATGTTATGTTTTTATTTTTAATCTGTTTAAAAGAGTTTCTAATTTCCTTTTTGATTTTTTTTTTGACTCAGGTTATTTAGAAGTGTGTTATTTAGGATATTTGGATATTTTCCAGGTATGATTCTGTTATTTATTTCTAGCTTCATTTTATTGTGGTCAGAAAATAAACTGTGTTTGACTTGAATTCTTTTATACTTCTTGAGACTGGTTTTATGGCCCAGAATATAGTCCATCTTGAAAAGAATCTCTAGTCTGCTATTGTGGGTGGAGTGATCCATACATGTCAGTTAGGCAAAATTGTTTGATAGTGTTGATTTTTTTGTCTACCTATTCTTTGGATAATTGAGAGAGGAATATTGAAATCTCCAACTACAATTATGAATATGTCTATTTTTCTTTTTAGTTCTGTTAGGCTTTGCTTGATGTATTTTGAACTTCTGTTGTTAGATGGATAAACATTTAGAATTGCTATATCATCTGGATAAATTGACTCATCTGTGATTATGAAATGACTCTTTCATTTCATAATTAGTCTGTTTTCACGCTGCTAATAAAGACATACCTGATACTGGGCAATTTACAAAAGAAAGAAGTTTATTGGACTTGCAGTCCCACATGGCTGAAGAGGCCTCACAATCACAGTGGAAGGCAAAAAGGAGCAAGTCACATCTTACATGGATGGCACCAAGCAAAAAGAGAGCTTGTGCAGAGAAACTCCCATTTTTAAAACCATTGGATCTTGTGAGACCCATCACTATCACGAGAATAGCATGGGAAATACCCACCCCCATGATTCAATCATCTACCACCAGGTCCCTCCCACAACACATGGGAATTATGGAAGCTACAAGATGAGATTTGGGTGGGGACACAGAGCCAAACCATATCATTGATGGTTAATTTTATGCATTAAATTGGACTGGGCTACAGGGTCCCAGATGTTTGGTTGAACATTCTGAGTGTGTCTGTGCGGGTGTTTTTGGATGAGGTTAGCGTTTGAATCAGTAGACTGAGTAAAGCAGATGGCACTCTCTGATGTGGGTGGGCCTCATCCAATCAGCTGAAGGCCTGAATAGAACAATAAGACTGACTCTTCTGTATGAGATAATTCTTCCTGCCCGATTACCTTTGAGCTGAGATGTGAGGTTTCTTCTGCCTTCAGTCTCAATGTGACACATTGATTCTTCATGGGTTTCAAGCCTGCTGGCCTTCAGGCTGGAACTACACCATCAACTCTCCTAGGTCTCCCAGCATGCCAACTACAGATCTTGGGACTTGTCAGCCTCCATACTCACATGAGCCAATTCCTTATAATAAATCTCTCTCTACTTCTACACATACACACACGTACACACATGTACACACACACACACACACATATATACATACATACATTTTTCTGGTTCTGTTTCTTTTGGAGAACCATAACTAATCTAATACAATTTCTTTATCCCTAGTAATATTCTTTGTTCTGAAATCTAATCCCTATTCTAGTTTTCTTTTGATTAGTATTTATATGCTATTTGAAAAATCCTTTTGCTTTTAACCTACTTGTGTCTTTATATTTAAATTAGGTTTCTTATAGTTTGGGTTTTGCCTTCTTATTCAATGTGACATTCTCTACTACTTTATTTTTCTTTCTTCTTTTTTTTTTTTTTTTTTTTGAGATGGGGTCTCGCTCTGTCACCCAGGCTGGAGTGCAGTGGTGCAATCTTGGCTCACTGCAACCGTCACCTCCCAGGCTCAAGCCATCCTCCCACATCAGTCTCCTGAGTAGCTGGGACTACAGGTGTGCACCACCACACCCAGATAATTTTTTGTAGAAATGAGCTCTCACTATATTGCCCAGGCTGAACTCCTGGGCCGGAGCAATCCACCCATCTTGACCTCCCAAAGTGCTAGGATTACAGGCATGTGCCACCTCACATGGCCCATTCTCTACTTTTTAATACTGTCTACCTTTTCTTCCTTTTGGGGATTGAATTGTTTTATTATTCTGTTGTATTTCCTTTTTTATTGGCTTATGAACTATAACTCTTTGTTGTTGGTTTGTTTTTTGGTTTTTTTTTTTGAGACAGAGTTTTGCTCTTGTTGCCCAGGCTGGAGTGCAATGGTGTGATCTCGTTTCACTGCAACCTCCGCCTACTGGGTTCAAGTGATTCTCCTGTCTCAGCCTCCCGAGTAGCTGGGATAACAGGCGCGTGCCACCACACCCAGCTAATTTTTGTATTTTTAGTAGTGACAGGGTTTTGCCATGTTGGCCAGCCTGGTCTCGAACTCTTGACCTCAGGTGATCCACCCACCTTGGCCTCCCAAAGTGCTGGGATTACAGGCGTGAGCCACCTCACCCAGCCAATACTTTGGCCTTAAACATCCAATTATCTTTAGAAAGATATACAAAATGAGACAAAAGTCTTTTATATTTACCATTTCTGGTGCTCCTTATTCCTTTGTTTAGGTATTATTTTTGCTTCTGCCTGAAGCACTTCTTTTAATGTTTCTTGTGCAGGTGTGCTGGCAATGGATTCTTTTAGCTTTTGCATATCTGAAAAACTTTTTTTTAATTTTCTTTTTTTCAACTTTTTATTTTGAAATAATATAGGCTCATAGGAAGTCGCAAAAATAGTTCATAGAGTCAATCTCATGAGCCCTTCACCCAGCTTCCTCCAAGAGTGGCATCTTATCACTAGTACAATATCAAACCAGGAAACTGACATGAGAGCAATACTAATAACTAGACTACAGACTTTAATAAGGTTTTAACCAGTTGTTTTATGCACTGATTTGTATATTCACCTTAATTTTTAGAAGATATTTTTACTGGATATTAGACTTCTAGGTTGGCAGTATTTTCTTTCATTGCATTATAGCCCTGCTGCTTCTGGCTTATGTTGTTTCTGATGAGAAATCAGCTGACATTCGAAAATTTGTTCTTCTCTGTGCATTTTTTTTTTAATGGAGTCTTGTTCCATCGCCTAGGCTGGAGTACAGTGGCACGATCTCAGCTCACTGCAAACTCTGCCTCCTGGGTACAACTGATTCTCCTGTCTCAGCCTCCTGAGTAGCTGGGACTACAAGTGTGTGCCACCACACTCAACTAATTTTTTTTTTTTGTATTTTCAGTAGAAATGGGGTTTCACCATGTTGGCCAGGCTGGTCTCAAACTACTGACCTCGTGATCCACCTGTCTTGGCCTCCCAAAGTGCTGGAATTACAGGCATGAGCCACTGCACCTGGCCACAATGTATCTTTTCTTTGGCTGCTTTTAAGAATTTCTCCTTTTTTTTTTCTGGACATAGTCTTGCTTTGTCGCCCAGGGTGGAGTGCAGTGGCACGATCTCGGCTCACTGCAACCTCTGCCTCCTGGGTGATTCTCATGCCTCAGCCTCCTGAGTAGCTGGGATTACAGGCACCCGCCACCATGCCTGGCTAATTTGTTTGTATTTTTAGTAGAGAGGGGTTTCACCATGTTGACCAGGCTGGTTTCAAACTCCTAACCTCAAGTGATCTGCCTTCTTGGGCCTCCCAAAGTGCTAGGATTACAGGCATGAACCACTGCATCTGGCTTTATTACCATTTTTAAGCAATTTGTGATGTGCCTTGGTGTAGTTTTCTTCATGTTTCTTGCACTTGGTGTTCTTGGATCTGTGAGTTTAAATTTTTCATGAAATTTAAACAAAAATTTCAGCTATTATTTTTTCAAATGTGTTTTGGTCTCACCACTACCTTTCTCTGCACTTCAAAGACTCCAATTACATATGTATTAGGTCATTCAAAGTTTTCACCAACTCACTGGAACTCTCTTTGTTTTTTACTTTTAGTCTTTTTCCCTGTTTTCACTATGGAAAATTTCTAATGCTATATCTCAAGTTCATTAATCTTTTATGGGAGGTATATAATCTGCTGTTAATCACATTTATTATATATATTTTTTTATCTCAGACATTGTAGTTTTGTTTTGTTTTGTTTTGTTTTGTTTTTTGAGATGGAGTCTTGCTCTGTTGCCAGGCTGGAGCTCAATGGTGCGATCTCAGCTCACTGCAACCTCCGCCTCCCGGGTTCAAGCGGTTCCCCTGCCTCAGCCTCCCGAGTAGCTGGGACTACAGGTGCACACCACCATGCCCAGCTAATTTTTGGTATTTTAGTAGAGATGGAGTTTCACCATGTTGACCAGGATGGTTTCGATCTCCTGACCTTTTGATCTGCCCAACTTGGCCTCCCAAAGTGCTGGGATTACAGGCGTGAGCCATCACGCCCAGCCCTAGACATTGTAGTTTTAACTCTAGAAGCTTGACTTCGATCTTTTAAAATATCTTCCATGTTGCTACTTAGCATGCTTAATCTTTCCTTAACCTTTTTCAGTATATGGAATATAGTTAATAACTCTTATCTCTTTACCTACTAATTCTATCATGTGTGTCATTTCTGAGTCTGTTTACATTGATTAATTTTTCTCCTAATTTTAGATCATATTTTTCTGCTTATTTGCATGCTAGTAAGTTTTGAGTGGATGTCATACATTGTGAATTCTACCTTGTCGGGTGTTAGATATTATATTCCTTAAAATATTCTTGAATTTTGTTCTGGAACACAGTTACTTGGAAACTGTTTAATGCTTTCAAGTCTTACTTTTAAGTTTTGTAGAGACCAAAGTGGCATTTAATTTAGGGCTGATTTGTCCCCAGGACTGAGGCAAAACCTTTCTGAATATCCCACTTGCTGCCCCATAATTTGTGAAGTTTTCCACTCTGGCTGCTGAGAACACAAAATATTCCCAGCTCTTTGTATGTTGCAAGAATTGTTTCTTCTGCTCCTTTTAGGCAGTTCTTTCCCCAGCCTGGGATAATTTCTTCATCTGAATGTACTGAACAGAACTTAGTTGAAGACATAAGGGGTGCCCTTTTCAGATCTCTGGAGCTCTCTTTGTGTAGCTCTTTCCTGTCCAGCACTCTGCCCATTATCTCTAGACATAATGGCTTCACCAAAAAACTAGCTCTCATCAACCCAGGGAGACTGCTAGACTGCCTGGGTTCCGACTGCCTGGGTTCCCCCTGCCTGTGCTACAGCTTAGATCTTCTTTTCAAGCAGTAAGCTGGGGTAATTGTAGGTTTTGTCTTGTTTCCCCACTCTAAGCAATCACTATGCTGTGCAATTTGGTGTCCTATGTCTGAAAAATGTTGTTTTATATAATTTGTCCAGTTTTATTATTTGTTTCAGGCAGGAAAATCATTGTTCCTCCATTTTGGCTTGAAAGTAGAAGTCCTGCCATTGGAATTTTGCTGAAGAAACTGTATTAATTCCTGAGGGCTGCCATACCAAAGTACTGTAAACTGGGTGGCTTAAAACAACAGAAATTTATTCTTTCACAGTTCTGGAGGCTGAGAGTCTGAAATCAAGGTGTTAGCAGGGCCATGCTACCTTCAATGGTTATAGAAAATAATTATTTCTTCTAGCTTCTGGTGGCTTCCAGCAGTTCTCAGTGTTCCTTGGTTTGTGTGTGTGTCACTCCAATATCTGCTTCCATCTTTCCGTGGCCTTCTCTTCCATGTGCCTGTGTCTCTGTGATCAAATTTCCTCTTTTTATGGAAGGGCGCCAGTCATTGGATTAGGTCCATCCCGATTCAGTATGACCTCATCTTAACTTTGTTACATCTGTAAACAGCCTATTTCCAAACAAGGCCACAATCCCAGGTACTAGGCCTTAGGATTTCAACCTGTCTTTTTGGAGGACACAACTCAACCCATAACAGAAACTTTTATTCTTCTTTTTGATTAAATCATATTTTAAAGGGAACAAACGTGACTGGTCTTTGTGGTAAACTATTAAAAATGCCCTGCATTATTAGTTTATCTTTAAATATCCTCAATTATTTATGATAGTCATAATAATTTCTAAATCAACTTCATATCTATCTTTTCTTAAATATGATTTAATACAGTGAGATTATTGCATTAAAATTTCTCATGTTTTCTGTTTTTTTTTTTAATAAAGCCATTGTATATTTTTTGGCCTTTTGTTCTACCTTGGATTATTAGGGATTAGAAGGGGTTCAAACTTAAAATTGTAGTAATTAGCTGCTATGATGCTATCTTAAAAGTAGCTTCTTACATAAGAATAAAAATGCGTAGTCAATTATGGCTTCATTATTTGGAGGGATTAGAAGCAACTGTGTCAAACAGGGTGACCCTTGATGGCATTTGCAAATTCTCCTTAGAAAGAAGCTGCAAAAGGAATCATTCACCTACTAATCCAACATCCAATAAAGTTTAGTTCCATGAGCTAATATCATCAATGGCAGAAGCACGATCAAAATTAGAACAGTAGCCGTAGAAGTATACGTTCTAAGTTGACCTTCCTTTGGGTGACAAGAGTTTAGTAATGCCCATGGATTCACTGGCTTTCTGTAGTGGCAGGCAGTTCTCTGGTCTCCATCATTACACCTAACATGTTGTACTATTTTAATTGTGACTTTAATTTTAATTTTAAACATGACTTTAATTTTAAATGTGACTTTCTCCCCAATAAGAACCTTGAGAGAATGTCTTGGTACTTAACATAATATAATACACTAGATTCTTCATATCTGTGCAAGAGATCACAGTAGGATATGAGGGAGAAGAGAACACATGAGTAAATGAGGCCCAGAGACATTTAGCATCATGTCTGTGGCCACACAACTAGTTAGTGATAGGGTAGAACTAAAGTAGCTCTTCTATTAGGTTGGTGCAATTACTTTTGCACCAACCTAATAGTTCCCAAGTAGTTTTTTCTTTTTACAACATCTGTATTTTTTATTTCTTTGGATCTCAGTTCTCTAGCCATAGTATAGTAATTTTTATAAATTATAGTTAACACTCTTATAGTACTTGCTATTTTCCTGGTATGTTTTTAAATGCTTTCAATATATTAATTCATTTGATCCTCCTAATAACTCTTTGAGGTAGGCACTATTTTCCCTACATTACAGGAAACTACAATACAAAGGTATTAAGTAACATGCTCACAGTCGTATGTCTGGTAAATAGTCAAGCTGAGGTTGGAACCCAGATAGTCAGATACTAAAGTCTATATGTAAACCACTAGGATACATTCCCTGAATGGAATGACATTATCTTTTTGTTAAAGTCGTATGAGGAAAAGTAAACAAATATTTAATGATGTAGAATAACATAATATAGATTTTATTACACAAAGAACATACGTTTTTAAAAATTTCAGTTAATTTTGTGTTAAAGATGCTCATTAATTTGTTTACTTTCCATAAAAAAATGTAGAATCAATAGGAAAAAAACCTTAATGTTTATACATTAATATTAATTACAGACACATTAAAGATTCTCATTAGATAACATACACTTTTTCAAAATAGGTTGCCAGTTTCTTATAAGCAATAATCAGTTCAGTCAGAATTGATACTTAGTTTCTCCAAAGGATTTAAGCCTTATTCTTTTTATTATTTTCTATATAGTTCCAATGTAAAAATCATTCTAATGCTACTTATTTTTTTAATTGATTGCTTTGGGGTTTGCAATGTGCATTGTTAAACTTACTGGTCTTTCTTCAAATAGTATTAGACTACTTCATATATAATGTAAGAACCTTACAATAATATATTTTCATTTTCCCCCAAGAGTCTTTGTGCTATTGCATCATACATTGTACTTCTATATATGTTACACACTCCATATTTCAATGTAAATATTTTTTCTTCAATTATATTTTAAAGAAAGTGTTTCATATTTACTCACATGTTTATCATTTCTGACATTCATTATTCCTTTGTATAGATCCAAATTTCTCTCATATGATTTTTCTTTTACTAGAGGAACTTCTTTGAACATTTCTTATAGTTCAGGTCTGCCAACAGTAAGTTCTGTTTGCTTTTATTTTGCTAAAACAGTTTTTATTTTGCCTTCATTTAGGCAGAATATTATTGCTGGGTTTGGAATTGTAGATTGACAGGCTTTCCCCTCCCCTGCCTCTTTTAGCATGTTAAAGATGTTGTTCCATTGTCTTTTTGCTTACATGTTTCTGACAAAAAGTCTGCTGTTTATTTCATCTTGATTACTCTGTAGGTAATTAGTCTTTTTTTCTCTGGCTGCTTTTGGTATTTTCTCCTTATCACTGGTTTTCAATGATTTGTCTTGGTGTCATTCATTTTTATCCTGCATGGGATTTAATTAGATTCCTGGATCTGTGGGTTTATTCTTTTTATCAAATTGGGAAAATTTCTCACCATAATTTATACTTGTTCTGTCCTCCTACTTCTCTCCATGTGGACAAGTTTGCATGTGTCAGACTGCTTGCTATTATTCCACAAGACAAAAAGCTCTGTTAATTTTTTTTTCAGTCTTTTTCTGTGTGCTTCATTTTGGATATATTCTAATTTGCTATGCCCTCATGTTCACTGATCTTTTCTTCTGCAGAGTCATATCTGCTTCTACACTCATCCAGTGAAATCTTTATTTTATATGTTATACTCTTCATCCCTAGAAGTTCTATTTCATTCTTTAAAAAAAGATTTTCACTTCTCATCACATTATGTTTTACTTTAAATACTAGTACATAGCTATAATAGTTGTTTTAATGGTATTACCTTCTAATTTCATTATCTCCATCATTTCTAAGTTTGCTTCTATTGATCGATTTTTTTTCCTCTTTTGGATCACATTTTCTTGCTTCTTGATATGTCCAGTAATTTTTAACTGAAAGCTGAGTATTATGGCTATTATGTTGTTGAGTTGGGGATTTGTTGTCATTCTTTAAATAGTATTGAGCTTTGTCTTGGGGAGTAAATTACATGTAGATCAGTTTGACCCATTTGAGGCCTATTTTAATATATTTCTAGGGCAGGTCTAGAATAACTTTCACTCAAGAGATAGTTCAGTCCTCCTACTAAGGTGTGACTCTACTGGTGTCTCTACTGAATGACCTAGGATGACACTGAGGGCTCTCTACTAGTCAAAGTGAAAAGTCAGGTGTGCAATTTCAAATGCAATGGTCAGAAATGACTTCACTGAGAAAGTGATGGCTTGCACATTAATACCTTTCTTATACCTTTCATTACTGAGTCAGGGGTATGAATTCTTTAATAATGATATATAATGTCAAACTGTTTTCCAGTTTATACTTCCACTACCAGTTTAGAAAAGTGCCTGCTTCATAATAACCTTGTTAGTGTTGAATTTAATAAATTATAGTATTTCCTTTGGGAGGAATTATGCAGCCATTAAGAAGCATGATTTTTGAAGACTATTTAATGACTTGAGAAAAGGCTTTCAAACCAATGTTAATTAGACAAAAGCAGAGCAAAAAATTCTATGTACATCAAGATCCCATTTTTACATAAAGATAATATGTATTCTTTGGTAATAGCATTTATCTCCAGATGATGAGATTATGAATGATTTTCATATTCTTATTTTATTTTAGTATAACTTATATACTACTTTTTGCATTATTACTTTTAAAACTTTTATTTTAAAAACATGAGGCACCTGATAAATGAGTATATAGAAAAGAAAGAGGCTTTACTCAGAACATGAAAATACCTGAGGGCGATAAAATCAAAAAACATAGAGACCCATCACAAACTAGAACTGGAGTCACTTTTTTGTTTCTGTATTCATTTTGTGACAATGGAGTTGTCTGGGCCATCAAAAAGAGTGTCCTGATAGGCATCCCACCCAATGGAACTTGCAAAAGTTGTATAACTGGTCAATTTATATCCATGGAACAGAAACAACTATATGTCTTAAATTGACTTTGGTTTTTGTTTGTTTGTTTTGTGACAGAGTCTTGCTCCGTCGCTCAGGCTGGAGTGCAGTAGTGCGATCTTGGCTCACTGCAACCTCTGCCTCCTGTGTTCACCCAGTTCTCCTGTCTCAGCCTCCCAAGTAGCTGGGACTACAGGTGCCCGCCACCAGGCCCAGCTAATTTTTGTATTTTAAGTAGAGACGAGGTTTCACCATGTTGGCCAGTCTCGAACTCCTGAACTCAAGTGACCCACCTGCCTTGGCCTCCTAAAGTGCTGGGATTACAGGCATGAGCCACTGCACGCAACCAGATTGACATTTTTTTTTTACTGGTTTGGACCAAGTGCATTTTCTTTGGCTCCTATTTTACATCTTAACACTGAATGTATTCGTTTGCTAGGGCTGCCATAACAGAGTCTCACAGATTGGGTGGCTTAAACAACACAAACTAGTTTTCTCGTGATTCTGGAGGCTAGAAGTCTGAGATCAAGGTATCAGCAGAGTTGGTTTCTTCTGAGGCCTCTCTTCTTGGCTTGCAGATGACCACCTTCTGTTTGTGTCTTCAGATACTCTTCCTGCTACTCATGTCTGTGTCCAAATTTCCTCTTCCTATAAGAATGCCAGTCATGTTGGAATAGGGCCCTCTGAATGATCTCACTTAACCTAATTACCTCTTTAAAGACCCTATCTCCAAATACAATCACATTCTGAGATACTGGGGGTTAGGACTCTAATATATGAATTTGGGGGCGGGGAGACACAATTTAGCCCATAACACTAAGTTCAGTTCTTCTCTTTAAATTTTTCATGCATGTTACAGTGAAAAAAAGCTAATTTCTTTACTTTCCAAGCATAGGTTTTGAATCCAAAAGTGTCTGTTGTTGAATTTTGGCTCTCTCACTTAAGAGCTGTCCAACTTTGAACAAGGTATCTGGCCATTCTACACTTCAGTATCCTCATCTCTCAAATGGGGATGGCACAAGCACATATCTTATAACATTGTTGTAAGCATTCAATTATTTAATTGATGCAGAACTCAAGAATAGTGCATGTCACATAGCCATACACTAAGTGCTCAATAAAGATTAGCTGTTACTGTTATATCAAATTATCTCATCTGAGTAGCTATTTAACACTGTACTTAATACGAGAGATATAGTGGTAAATGCAAAAGATAGTTCCTGTCTTCACTGAAGAGAGATTTTCCCCTGAATCTAGATGTTGGTCTTATTTCTGGTGAGGAAGCTTTTATTCTTTTCTTTTCTTTTTTATTTTTTTGAGAAAGAGTCTTGCTCTGTCACCCAGGCTGGAGTACAGTGATATGATCTCGGCTCACTGCAGCCTCTGCCTCCTCGGTTCAAGTGATTCTCCTGTCTCAGCCTCCTGATTAGCTGGGATTACAGGTGCCCACCACTATGCCCGGCTAATTTTTGTGTTTTTAGTAGAGACGGGATTTCACCATGTTGGCCAGGCTGTTCTAGAACTCCTGACCTCAGGTAATCAGCCTGCCTCGGCCTCCCAAAGTGCTTGGATTACAGGCAGGAGCCACTATGCCCAGCCATTTTTATTCTACTTTAAAAAATTCTGTATAGAAATACTTTTCTAAGGGATACTGAACAGTCAAAGCATGTTTGATCTCTTTGACTTTCCTTCATTGAAAGCATTGATTCTTGTTATACGTGGTTTGTAGATTTAGGGAGATGTAAACTCTGAAAGAAACTTGAAAGTAATAAATCCTATATCTCCTTTATGATTATGTCTCCTTTCTTTCTACCCCTTAAACAACACACACACACACCCCTTTAGCTGTGCTGGACACATTATCTAATTCCACATGCCCAAATTCTGCATCTAGATAATGTTGTCTTGTGACAGTGTGGTATCTACCTCATTAAGCAGTCCTTCTAGAATGCTTTGATGACTAAAAATACAGATGACGTGTCCTTCATACAGCCGCTTTCTCACCCGCATGTAGGAACATGTGTTTTGGGTACATTTTCAAGCAAGGACTTGTGGTGATCTACCTCATACATTAATCCTAGCTGTAGTAATACTTTGGGAAAGGAATATGATCCCAAAATAACCACCAGGAGAAGAGAAGCATGTCATGAAAGGTCATGGCAATGGGGCAGAGGGTGTTGGACAGGAGTGTTCTAAAAATAGAGAGTAAGAGATCAAAGAACCAGCAGTAACAAGGAACATTTTTTGGCTTTGGTTCCCAGGAGAAGGAGGAGAAGGAGGAAGGGGAAAGGAGAAGGAGGATGAGGAGGAGGGGGAGGAGGAGGAGGAGGCGGTGGCGGCGGCAGCGGCCGCACTCCCCAGCCTGCTCATGCCTTCTGTTCTACCCGCCACTCATACCTGTATTGTGGAAATGTAGGGTAGGGAGGATGGTTAGCACATTTTCCTGTCCTGGGTGCTGACTGCCTTTAAATTATTTTGATGGAAAGTGTATTTATATAATGTTTAAAAACATGTCAAAATAAGAAGCATGGAGAATTTTACCTTACTGCCATATTGCTGCTATTGCAAGGAAGACCTAAACATTTTGGATCAAGAATCCTTAATTTCAGCTTTCTTCTGGACCAGACCTTTAGGTTTTACCAATTCAAATTGACTTTTTGTCGTCTTCCTAAACTATACTTGATGATTAATTGTGAATGTTTGCAGAGCCAAGCACTGAGTGTTTGTGCATTCATGAGAAGTTGAGTCGATCAGCCACTCTGTGTATTCTGTGGGCATGGGTGTGGGCATCTCTGGCTTCAAGTGAAGAAATTTATATCTTAGATATGCTGTTCAATCCTTCCCCTGCAAATATAGCTTTGACAATAATGAGGCGGGTAGATGAGGACATGTTAAAAGCACAGGCCTCTTGAAGGAATTTTTGGCAGATGATTGTGTGTATGTGTTTGTGTTCATGTATGAATACAATATAGTAATTCCATATAGTAGGGAATTTAAAAATCTGGGTTGAATCCCATAACCTTCCTAAGGTCAATTTACTCAATAGTGAACTAAACTTATTGACACTTGGCTGACAGACAATAAATGTATGGAAGTGCTTGCCAACTATACAATGCTGTACAAATGTTCCTTAAATCCTGTGGTTGTCAGAGAACCAGTCTATATGTTCAAGCCAAATCCAGTGTCTCCTATTCAAGGAGGTTTCTTTCTTTTTGTTCATTCCAAAACTATTTACTGTGCCACTCCAGTGTGCAAGGCACTATGCCAGGCACCAAGAAGCATTTAAAGATGAATCATACCCAGATCCTGCCCTCAAAGAACTTAGGATATAAGGAGGCAGATAAACTACTGAAAAATGCTCTGCTTGGTTTCTCTAATTTAGCTTCAAATGATGTCATAACTGAGCATAATATGACATTTAAAAAGGGACTTAGCACTCCCTCTTAAATATTTAAATAACAATGTACATGTTAATTAGTATGCATTTGCCTGTTAATAGACTTATTAACATGTATGCTAGTAGTCAAGAATACTGAGAAATGTCTGTGCAGGGAAAAGTGTCTTGATTCAGGACAGGCAATGTGAGGTACTGTAGTGATTAGCAATGACTGACAGTGCACTAATCACAGCCCTTGTTGAGCAATCAGTCTTCATTAGGTTCCCCAAACCAAAACTGACCTAAAAACAATTGATTCTTTCTGGCTTTAAAGCCAATTTCTCCATTTGTTTTGATTTGAGGCTTTTTAACACTGAATCTGTGTGTGAAAGGCCTTTTGTTTAATATTTTAGTTGCAGTGCAGTTAATAAATCCTTGACTTTATTATAAAAGTAGAGACAAAGTTAAGACTTCTCCAGGAGATTGAGAAATCTTAATATTTACATGAGGGAAATATACACAGTTATAATCCTGAAAATTATGCAATTTCCAGTCATTTAAAAATCACCACAAAATATTATTCTTGTAAAAATCAACTTAAAGCACATTCTCAGTCAGAATTCTGGCTTTAAAAATATTCATTGAATAAGAATACTAGAGGTCTTTGGAAAGTATGGGACATGATACTGATCTCTTCTCCCAGTAAAAGAAAGCTGCTTTAGAGATTAAAAAAAAAAAAAAAAAAAAATCTTACAATTTCCTTTTTAGGAAAACTACGAGGGCCTGTACATTGGTCTTGAGCTGGCCTCTCTTTCAGGCATGACTAGATCTAAATCACTATGAGAGATCTTAAAGATGGTCATTAGGAAAAAGAAGCTATTGTGAACTCAGAAAAGAGGAATGTTCCATTTAGTGCTCAGAAGAATGGTTGAAAACTAGTGGAGGACATGTGGGTGCTAACATTTAACAAATGAGTTCCATGGAATGCTGCAAAGTGAGATGTAACATTGTGTGAGCAGCAAGTGTAATCTTCAAGCCAAGATGTCCAGGGCAGGCACAGAGGCCTGGGCTTCCTTGTGAACCAAGACAGACAACTCCCAGCGAGAATCCCCAGAAAGTCCCTCCATGGAGAGTCTGGCAGACTAGCTCCAACTCTCCAGCCTTTGAGCTCTCTCACTACAACGTTTCAGAAGGAAGGAGAGTCCAGATCACATATCCAGTTATGTGGCACCTGTGACCCCTTAGTGGCCCATTGCCTCACGGTAAACACTACCACCAATATTGCTGACAATCCCCAGATGCAGTGGATTCATACAACAAATATCAGACCTCTAGACTGTACTGTCTATCAGAAATGAAGAATCTGTTCATGCCTCTGACCTCCAATTTGTGCTTCTGCAAAGTGCAGTGAGCATCTGCAGGCCTGTGCCTGTCTGCCTGCTGTCTATGGTTAGGTCAGCAATGGTGCCCTTTGCTGGTAACCAACCTCTGGGCCTCCAGTTTCTTCTGGCCTCATCTTCATAGTTAGGACCCACGTCACTCCCTGTTTCTCACCAAGCAACTACATGATTTCTAGAGATCCCAAAAGTTTTAATCATGAATTGAACAGTGATTTTGACTCTTTCAGAAGACTGGTTAGCTTTAGGAATAAAAAGCAGGGTCAAAAATTCACTCCCTGGCTTTTCCAGTATTTACTGCTGTGTAATAAACTACCCCCAAACTTAGTAACTTAAAACATGGGTTTTGTGGATCAGCAGTTTGGCGAGCCTCCTCTGAGTGATTCTACTGTTCCTCCTGGAAATGACTAAGGTCACTTAGTGGTACCCAGCTGCCAGCTTGGCTGGCTGAGAGGTTCTAAGGTGACTTTACTCACACATCTGGTACCTTGGTAGGGGTGGCTGGAAGTGTGAGCTCACCTGGGACTATCTATTGGAATACATAATGTGGCACCTTAGTCTCAGGGTGGTTAGATATCTTACATGGCAGCTGCCTCCCCTCAGAGCAAGAATTTCAAGAGAACAAGGAGGAAGCCCTCTTTTTTTCTCATCTAGCCTCGAAAGTCCTGCTGCATTCTGTTGGTTTCAAGCAGTCATAAGGCCATCCCAGATTCAAGATGAGGGAAGTTAGGCTCCATTTCTTGATGCGAGGCTACCTATAGAAGAGCTTAGGAAATTTTGTTGAGGTCATCTTTGGAAAACATAATCTACTTTGGCCTTCAACCTTGTCTTACTTGCTTACTGTTCAACTGACTCTGAATACCTGATTCTTGTCCAAGAGTCAGTTATTTTGTCTACTGAAAAGCAAGCTTCTTCCTCCCTTCTGGTCTCCCTTCTTTCCTTTCCACCTAATTAAGAGGCCTGCTTCTAAGAAGCTTCCCACAGGCCATCTAAAAGACAAGGCAGAGTTCATGGGTCTTAGCTGGAACCAGCAAGATGATATGGGTCAGAGGAAGGTATAATCATGATGAGAAGAATTAAGGGAGCTTCCTTGAGGAAGCGGCCATTATGCTGGACTTCGATGGACAAGTAGAATTTGATACATTGAGAATAGGGGAGAAAGGCATGTCATTCCTACATGAGCAAAGGCACAGCAATGTAGAAATGAAAGGTATATTGTGCGAGGAAAAGCTAAGAGTACTAAAAAATTGGGGATTAAGATTCTATAGGCGTTGAGAAACCAGGTTTTTAAGTTGTGTTTTAAGATGAAGCTCTGATAGCAATGTGGAAGATGCACTGGAGAAGTGAGATCATAGAGAAAAAAAGATGACCGGAGTATGTAGGGGGCTAGTGTATCCAGGTGAATGGAAAGGAGAGGGCTTTCTTTCTTTTCTGGTCTATAAGAGAAACAGTAGCCATGACTTTTTCCAGAGATAATGGCTGAAACCAGTACTATTCATCACTAGATTTGGGCCTTCTTTCAGCAAAGATTTGTCCAGTTGTATTTGGATTGGATATTGGGTAGGACCAGTTATCCACTTGGGATTTCATCCCACCTCTCGCACCCCTTTCCCAGTGAATCTATGCCTCAGCCTCCCTGGAAACCTTCAATTTCCCAAGTCCACTTCAAACTCTTGCACTAGCTAAGAGGGCCCAGACCCTCAGCTGTTTCTTCCGCAATCCTCTAAACTCTCTTTGTTGCCACCCCATAGCCATTCCCTGAGCATGCCACGCTCTATTTCACTGCCACGTTTGCATATGATCATCTCTTTACCTTCCTAGCCATCAGTTAACACCCAACTGAAATGTCACCTCTGTGAAGCATGATGCATAGGCTACTGCCTTCTGATCTCCCAAGATGTTCTCTCTTCTATTGTAACATCTGTCCCATTTTAGCATCATGTGTATTTCATGTTTATTTTTGTGGATTAGACTGAGCCCCTTGAAGGAGCAGAATGCTCCTTATCATCTTTGTATCACTAATGTCTCTCATAGGCCCTGGCATGGAGTAGGTGATCAGTAAATGTTACATGAAGGAGTGAAAGTTGAAACTTCACTTAACTCATATTTGTCTGTGTTTCTGATCTAGAAATCCTAACACTCTGAGTGAGCAAGGGGTTGGTTCCATTCTGTGCAAACAGTGGTGGTTAAGTGTGCTCAGAAGAAGCTGGATTTCTGTTGACATGCAGTTACTGAAGTAATCTGGGAAATTAGCCAGTGAAAACCAGCAGATCCCAGAGTAGTAGAGCTCTGTTCACAAAACCTTGTTTATTTCTAACAAACCGTTTCCCAGAGGTATCATGAGCAGCCCAATTTCCATGTGTCTCACACCCCAGCAACTATTAAAACCAGCAATTCCCTGCCTGGTTTCAGAGTGCAGAGCTGCACCATGTAGTCCCCTGGATTGTCAGTAACATTCTCTTTTCTGAAAGCCTGACATTCGTGAGTAGTTTAGGTCATTGTCAACTTCTGTGGTCACCTTTTAAAAGCTAAGGTCATACATTCATAAAATCTTTCCTGACATTGTGTGGATAATAGCAGGTAACTCAGCTTATACATAGACTAAGCCCTGAAGAATGCTCTGTGGGCAGAGCTCAGCTTACTTGAGAGAACTTTGTTTGCACAAGATTTCAGAACTTGGGTAGAGATGTTTTCCTTTTTACCAAGAACTCTGCCATGAACAGCTTTATGTAATCAAGTCAGTGCTAGCAAGTTGTTGCTGCTTTCAAATGGCTAGAGCAGATAGATGACACTTCTGCCTTCTTAAGCCTCAAGTTAATACATATGTGCTCAGGGAGAGCCTCTAAATTGTGTGTGTGTGTGTGTTTTTATTATTACTTACTTGGGTTATTCACCGGGCTTGTTAAACAATGGTCTGTTTAGTTACAAAATGTTAGTTACAAAATGTTAGTTACAAAATGTTAGTTACAAAATGTTACAAAGATGTAACATTTTGCATCTTCCTGACTAAAATGTTTGACTTAATTTTACCCCCAACACCCATGCTGCCTCTCTCACTTAATTTCAGTTTCAGATGTTTTCACCTCTAAGGAGACACATTTATGAAAATGACAATTTTTAAAACATACCGATTATGGGCAATTCGTCACAACACCAAATAATTCTCCCCTATAGCTATCCTTTAAGGATGGAGCTCCCTATTTTGTTTAAGAATCACCAAGAACTTGGAGCAGAGTAGTTCATGAGGTGGGGTGAAGGGAGAGGGGCCTTTGGAGTGGGCACACTTGGCAGCCTCATGCTACTGCTGTTCCATTGACCAGAACCTCTCCGGGCCTCAGCTTTTCTTTGGATGAAACCCTCATCACAGATTTGGTATAAATTGAATAATGTAGCCCTTAGAAGAGTCTCAGCAAAGATTAATTTCTGTCCTTGTTTCCTAGACAGGTCAGTAGGTCTTGGGAGGGGCGAAAGGTGCAGAAACTTTAAACTAAAGAGTTGGGAAACAGTGGTAGTTGGGCATATCTAAAATTAGAATATGTAAATATGTAAATAGAATCCAACTGACGGTAATTTGACTTGCAATTTCTCGGGAACACATCTACTATACCAGACATGCTGAGGATTTTATGACTCTGTAGCTACATTTAGTTACCATTTTAAAGAGCCCCTTGGCAGTATAGATTCTCTAGCATCATAGAATATTCTATTATAGAAATTAAAGGTCTGGAAGAGCTCTGGGTTCCAGTGAATGGATCCCCAGTCAAAGTGTCAATGATATAAAACTTGTCCACTTATATTTACAAATGATTACTTAATCACTCTTCCAATGTGGGGAGAATAAACTCATTCTACTGAAATTTAATTTATATGATTGAATGAGAAATAAGAGATTAACTCACATAAATTAATGCTGAATATTTTCGGAATATCTTCTTCTCTTAAAGCTCAAAGACACTCTCTGTTCTCTTAACTCCTTTCTTCATCACTGATTGAAGTTTTAAAAACGTTTGTAATTTAAAAAGGTAAAGCACAAAGACCATAAATATTTGGCAGGATATCCAAGATCCAGGCTTACAGAAAGCAAGAGAAAATATAACAGCCCTTGATGATGGAAGCAGAGATGAACCAGGTGCCTTCTGTGTCCACTGCGTGGTCTACATCTCACACAAGAGTGGTATGGTCCCTGAGCAGCAGCATTAGCATTCCCTGGGAACTGTGAGTAATGTCAATTCCCAGGCCTCTTTCCAGATCTATTGAATGAGAAACTGTGGGAGAGGGGTTCAGCAACTCTTGTTTAAACAAGCACTCCAGGTGGTTCTGAGAATGGTAAAGTTTGAGAATCTTTAGTCTAGAAGGAATTTTGAAGAATAGAAGGGTATAACATTTAGAGTGGTGTAGTGTAATAAAAATTTTATTCCGTGCTGAAAGAGAGACAAAAATACTTAGCAGTCTGTACAGTGCTTAGATAATATGGCTTTTGACTAAAAACCTTCATGAAAACCCATACTTTCATACAGAGTGACAGTTTTAGGAAGAATCTCAAAAGTTCACTTTTCGTAGCCTGCCACATAATACAAAAATGTTTCAACTGCCCAATTTGAGTTCTAGCCTAAGTCTTTTATGTGGAACCAGTTCCATGAAATATTTAAAATATTTATGTAGAACAGGAGTTCGATGCCCAAATATTTTCCGGGTACCCCAGGCTATGCAAAATGAAAAAGGTTTTCTTGCTAAGTCTTATAATAAGGGGACCTGTTTCATTTTGTATGATCCAGTGCTCTGGAGGACCTCTCAGAGCTTACACTATGTGAATGTAATTATGAATCTCCAAAAGAGGATATTCACTTTTGTGTATGGCTCTTTTAGTTTATGGTGTTCCTCAAACTTCTGTGAAGCATCTCTTAAGACCAGAATTCTGCAGAATCCATTTTGGGAAATGCAAATCTAAATTATAGAATGATAGAATTTCTGGCTTGGAGCTATTCCTAGGGATCAACCAGTTGAATCCCTTACTTCTGAGCACCTGGCTTGCTGAAAGTCAAAGTGAATTATTCTGAAGCTACTCTTTATCTATAGTTTGTGTTGTTATTAACCCTTGCAGATATGAGAATCTTCTTTAAACATAAAATTTTATGGATAAATATCCCACCCCTTACACATGTGTACATGGATGAAAATAGGTAAAATGTTTTACACTGGTTAATTAAAAAGTGACCTAATGCTGGGTAATTATAGTACAAGCTTTGCAGTCAGATGGCAGCTCCATTATTTATACCAGTAAAAATAAAGGGTGAGTTAGTTAAACTCTTCAAATATCAGTTTCTTATCCCTAAAATGTGGATGACAATTATACCTACCTCCTGGGTGCTAATGAGAGTTAAACAAAATTATCTCTATAAATGTTCAATAATGTTAGCCACTGTTTTTATTGCTTGATTAAAATATACATAATGAACAAAAGTTACAACAAAATTCATAATGCTTTTAAATAATTTGTATTTTATTAAGTCACATTAAATATATTTCACCACATGGATTTGAAAAAAGGTATTGCATAGAAGTGTAAGACATTATTCATTCTACAGTGTTTGGTATGCAAATCAATTTGCAGATACTTAGCAATAACAGCTATATTTGGGGTTTACAGACTATAGGTTAAGAACCAATGGCCTGTGTCAACTTATTTTATCTACAAATAGACTTTCTATTTTTAAAACATTCACTTCAGGAGAGAGCCCTCAGCCTTCTTTGTTCCGTTATTCCTGTGTTTAAACTCCCTTGCAGTTAATTTTTTATAGGTCTCTCGGGGCATGTTCAAAATCCATTTCCTCTGGTCTTGTCTTCTGCAGACCTGGATGGCCAGTCAGCATCTTCCTCACAGGAATATTTTATTCAGAGTAAAAGCTCTTCCTAAAGAAACCTCCCTATCAATCAATTGCTATCAATCACTCTTGTGCCCAGTATTTGAGCAGACATCTTTAGATAGACAGAAGTGTTAAACCACTTTTGTCACTTCAAGGAACTTATAATGTAGTTGATGGAATGCAGTCATAGAGAGTATTCCAAAGCTATCCTGATGGTACTGGTTGAAAATGCACTTGATGTTCGGCAAAGGACAAAATCAATGTGGGAGAGTATTTGTGAAGCCCTGTGAAGGCAAAAGCATGTTTAGTGCAAAAACACTAAATAAGGAATCAGGACTAAGGTTCTAATTTACGTTTCCAGACTTTGAAACAAACTCACTGTGTGACCCTGGGATAGTCTCAACTTCTCTAGATCTTAGTTTTCTTATCTGTAAAATGGATGATTGAATTAGGTTCTGCCTGGTGCCAACCTCTGGTAGAAAACCTTTATCTACAATGTGCATTCTCCTGTTGAATGTTTACACAGCCCTCTGACATAGGTACTATTAGTAGCCCCATTTTTGAAATGAGGACATTGAGGCTCAGTGAGGTTGCTAACCTGCTAACACATAGCTAGTGAGTGGTGGTTCCGGTACTCCTACCCGGGTGTTCTCCACTCTGGCCTCTTTCGCTCTTAACCACAAGGCCAAATTTCTCCTCTGAGAGGATGGGAAAAGGTTTGAGCTGGACTTTTTGAGATGGATGAGGACAGAGATTGAGTTACACTGTGGGTCTAACTCAATCCCCAGAGTACAGGCTAATTTATAGTGCAGCTCCCTCCCTGAATCCCAGAAAGCCTGTAATATGAAGTTATTTCTGTCCCCAAACACCAGTATCATTATAGAGGTCAGCTGAACATGAGGTTAGTTTATTGCTTATTCATTAACATTTTCTTCTTTGTTTATTTATTTCTTCTTTTTTTAATCCTTCAGTAGTTTTTTTAGTTGCTTTTTTCTAAGTTCTCCTTAATTTCTCAAATAAAGCTCTGCCTATTGTCATGTATACAGAAAGACCATTTTCTCCCCACCTCTTACAAATCATAAGCCTATAAGTAATTACCAGTTTAATATCATATTTAGATTTTTAATAAAAGAGTGACTGTATTTACTTCCATTTGCTTCTGTTCTAGTAAGGATTTAGAGCTCTTCTGTGTGTGACTTTTATCTCTAGTTAGTGTTGTTTGCCTTCTGTTCTTGCATGATCTGCCTTGAATCTGACAGTTTAGAGATGGAGGAGCCAACAATAATGTCTTAGTTCATTTTGTGCTGCTGTAACAATACCACAAGCTGGGGAATTTATAATGAACAGAAATTTACTAGCTCACAGTTCTGAAGGCTGAGAATTTCAATATCAATACTGAACTCACATCTGGCCAGTGACTTTTTGCTGTATCATCCCATGGTAGAAGGTGAGAGGGCTAGAGAGATGAAAGGAGGCCATGCTTGTCCTTTTATAAGGAACCCACTCCCAAGATAACTCCTGAGAAAACGGCATTAATCCATTCATGAGGGCAGAGCTGCCATGGCCTAATCACCTCTTAAAGGTCCCACCTCTTAATACTTCCGCAATGGCAATTAAGTTTCCAACACATGTTTTTTTTGGAGACACAGTCAAATCATAGCAAATAGTAGTCATAGACTTGTACTCAGCATTTACTTTGTTTTAGATATTATTCAAGGTGTGTTATGTTCAATCTTCACAATCACCCCAGAAGTTTGGGACTATTGTTGCTCCCATTTTACAAGCAAGAACATTGATACAAATAAGAAAGTTGAGATGCCAGTGCTTTATCCAAAGTCACATAGTCAGTCATTTGGCAGAATCCAAGTCAAACTCAGGGAGTTTGGCACCAAAATCTAAACCTACACACTTGAGATTAGACTTTTGCCTCCTCAGAAGGAAAGAAGTAGGCAATACATGGGAAGATCAGTTTCTTCTTCTGCCCGCTCCTCCCTCTCCATCTCCTCCTCCTCCCACCTTCTCCACCATTTCTGCCTCTTCTTCTCCTTTAGAACGAACTGATTTAAATGGAATTTATTTGACTAACATAAGAAGATTAATTATTTAGGCTAGGAGAAAATTAGGAGGAGGGGAAGGAAATTAAGAAAGGGAACATTTTGGATATATATTTGCCTCTCATATACACCTCTTTCCAAATGGAGAGCTGTTTCCTGAACAGTTTTCCTAGTGAAAGAGGTCATTCACAGCTAGGGAAAGCAGGCCCCACTGCTGCCAGGATGGGCCTGCCACTGCAATTGCAAAATTAATAGCTTATTGCCATTTCTATCATGTTTTAATAGTTGAAAGAATAAGAATTGATCCTTATCTTTAAAAAAGCAAGAAAGGCTTCAGGAAATTACTCCCTTCATCTTATCACCTCTGCTGTGCCTTGTTGTCTTGATACAATCATGTGTCTGATATTTTCTTTTCCTCTGCTAATAGCAGGGCTTTAAATTATTAAAGGAGAGGAATGTCGACCCTCTGCTTTGCTGCTTCTCCCTCTCTGCTTTGAGAGTTGGTTGACTCTTTCAGCTTCTTTCCCTCTGCCTTAGAAAGGCTCATTTTCTGTTGGGAGTCACATCTTGGCTCTGCTTCGTGTCTGTGAGTATGGAGGGCAGAGTCTGGGCTGCTGAATGAAGCTGAGGAATGTCTGAGAGGCAGGGGAAGGGGGTTGTTGACTTTACTCAAAATATTTCTTGAAAATATCTCATATAATGTTAGATTTTGCAGCTCCCCTAGCTCTTCTCCAACCCCCCACTTTTAAATAAACATGTAGATTTATAATTGTTTACAGAGGAGTTAGAAAATGAACCCCACTGTTGCTATCTTCACAGGCATCTGTGCGGGTGTGACAGGGTGAATAGGCCCTTTGGGAATTTTAAGGGGACTCCTCTAGAGCCAAATTCCTCAACCAGGGCAAACTTCCATCAGCTGTGTAAATAGTGTGGCAATGTGTGGAGGCCACGGGCAGTTTCCTGATAGTCAGCTACTGTGCCCAGGTAGTTAAAAGGAGTCGTGTTCCATACTGAGGCTTGCAGGATGTGAGTTGGGTCTTATAGTCCCTGATGAGTAGGTGGGTAGAAATTTCCTCTCCACTTTATTTAGTACTGAGGAAGGCAGTCTGATTAAGATAGGTAGGGCTGGCTGGATGAAACCACACCTAAGAGAAGCCTTCTGGGTGTCTGAGTGAAGAGAAAAACTGTGACTGTAAACTGAGGACAGAGTTAGGCATTCACTGTGAAGAGAAAAACTGTGACTGTAAACTGAGGACAGAGTTAGGCATTCACTGGCAGGCATTCTTCCCAGCTCAAGAAATTCCTGGGGATGGGAATAGACATTGTGCTCTGGGAGTTTTTATTTAGCTGTTCTTTAAAATATAGAGTTAAATGCAATTCAATTCATGTATCTAGTGCCTTTAACTATTCCCCACAACATCTGAAAGAAGTTGGAAACCCTGGAAAGGCTTCCTGTCTGTCAAGCAATGCCACGTGCATGCGCCTAGTTTTTTGCAGCTGCATTAACCTCAGCTCTTCCCTGTATGGAGATCTGGATGCTTGCCCCAGCTCCTGAATCTAAAGTTGTTTTGTTTTTCATTTGCTTATTCTGCAGTGTTCATCACTCTGACATCCAATTTGTTTGTTTAGCTTAAATGAATAAGGATAGAGACAAAACAACTAGGTACAGGCAGTTTTCTATGTATATCAGTGCATAATGCATTCTTGAAAATATGAACAAACCTACAAGAACAGAATAATTGTAAATGGAATTCTAGTACCAATGAACCAAAAATACTATAAAATCCCTAAATACATCATGTTTTTAGAGGTAGTCTTTAATCATATATTTCCAGCATCGTGTTTGTTCTTTAATGCTTTCCTTTCACCACTAGACCCATGAAATACTGGCTGACATCCAGCCATCATCCAATTGAGGCAAAAGTTTATCTGTTTTTGGCTTGCCTGCTGTTTTCCAAGTTCATATTAATTGTATTAAGTTTATGAAACTAACCCTTCTCATCAACAGTATCAGAATTTATTTTCAGCCCTGCTTTGATAGAGGTATATGGATAAAACCCATCAAATTATTCTAATAATTACTTAAACAAGTATTCTAGTACAAAGATGGTGCCATGCTGCCCAGACAGAATAGCTATACCTGCCATTGTCCAGTTTTATCATGACCAATTTAAGTGCTTATGTTTCTCCTTTCTTTAAGTGTTCTCCTTTCTTTAACCTGTCTAAACCATTGCAGAAATTACCAGATATCAAAATTGCATGCTGTTGTGGAAATGTTTCCTTGAAGTGATCAACTTTTGTCATTGGTCCAGAGCCACAGGAATTGATGAAAAACAGGGTTGGAGGCAGTTGCTTGTTTCCTGTGTGCACTGTGAGCAAGTCTGCCTCTTACCAGTCTAGGTGAAGCCTGCCACGCAGGTGGATCCCAGCATTCCCCGCGCATGTTGTACAGCAGTTGTTGTTCTCTTCAAAACAACAAAATGTTTGGAATTTTAAAAATTTCAATGTGTTGAACATGTATATAGATAGTTGTGACTGAGAATTTAACTAACAGTAATTCTTGAGATGAGGGAGGAAATAGAAACCAGTGGAAGAGTTGAATCATTTTTGTCTTTTGTTATATCTCCTGGCTCCTTGTGAACATAACCTGGGGATTCATAATATTGGACTTCATCTACATGTTAATATCATATTTAAAAAGATCTGAGAAGCAGTATAATAGAATCATTAAAAGCATTGACTTTGAAGGAAAACAGACTTTGGATTCCACTTTCTGGCTATGTGATCTTGGGCGAGTTACTTCACCTTACTGAACCTCAGTCTCCTCATTCATGAAACTGAGATAATGATGTCCATCTCTCCAGGTCATTATAAAAAGGAAACATAATATTATGCAAATTTTTGTGAAATCACCCAGTGTTAGCCAACCAACATAGGTTTGTTTCAAAGATTTCCTTGATGTAGTTTAAAAACCTGTGTTTCTCCTTTTCATCTTTGACATTATTGTCCAATAACAATACTAACCATAGTGGAAAGAGAATGGAAAATGGCAGGAGGTCATATGTATGAAAGTGTATTTGTGTTGGACAAGGTGGATCTGAACATTGATGCCATCACTTTCTCCCTGTTTGTGGGTAGCTTTTTGTAAGTCAATACATTGGTTGAGGGTCTGAATAGACAGAAGGCTCTTTCCTTAAAAAGACTGGAAAACCATCCAAGTAGCTCTTGAACCCTCAAATTTTGTCACCCTTTATGGTGTTGGGAAATTTTTAGAAATTGAGATATGAGGTGATACAAACCTCGTTTTCTTGTGACAGAAATTCCTAGCCAGATATCTGGAAATAGGAGAAGTTGGAGAAGAGGTTTGAGGGGCTAGAGAATACTGATTTCCTTAGAATCTAATCAGTAACAGGCTGAGGAAACATTTTAAAATCACATAGATTCTATGCATGTCCAAGCTGCCGCCTTTCAGGAATATTCACTCTTGGTGTCTTTTCAAAGATCATGACACAACAGCAGTTTGTCAGACTCTTCTATGAATGGCCCCGTACTTGAAAACACCAGCTTCTTATAGGCATTCCCATGTTGTATTATAGACAGTGTTCAGGCCCTGAAGTAAGAAAATCTGGATTAAAATCCAACCTCTGCCATTTATTAGCTATATGACCTTAGGCGAAAGGATTTTTCAATAATTCTCAGCCTCAGTTTATTCATTTGCAAAGTTTACATATTAATATCCACATCAAGAAGTTGTTTTGAGGACTAAATGAGAAAACATATGTTTTAGTCCATTCAGGCTGCTATAACAAAAATATCATAGACTGTGTGCTATTAACAACATACATTTATTTCTCACAGTCCTGAAAGCTGGGAAGTCCAAGATCAAGATGCCAGAAGATTCAATATGTGGTGATGCCCTGCTTCCTGGCTCATAGATGGCCGTCTTCTCACTTTGTCCTCACGTGACTGAAGGAGCAAAGGAGCTCTCTGAGGTCTCTTTTACCAGGACCCTAATCTGATTTATGAGGGTTCCAACTTCATGATCTAATCACCTCCCAAAGGTCCCACCTCCATATACCATCACACTGGGAATTAGGTTTCAACAAATGAATTACAATATTCAGTCTGTAGCAAAGTGTTTAAAAATTTCTGTGAACTCTACCACCCAAATGAAGGGTTTTAGCGATAGATCACCACAGGATTTTGCTATAACCTATAAAACATAAACAAACACATGAACAAGCAAAAACCCAACACAGCATCATTTACTAATGTCTGAAGTTGCAATACCTGAGAAATACTTTGTAAAAAAAATAACAGTTTCCTATGAAATACTAGGGCCAGGGCCAAGACATATTTAGGATTCTAGCAACTCCTTCTCTTCCAGGCAGTAGCAAGAACAAAATGACAAAACAATTTCCATTTTAGCACACAGGACATTTCTTCCATTTGTTGTTTAGAAGGATTTTATATTTTTTAAAGCAAGGTGTGCTTAGCCTAAGTGCTTACAGAGAATCCTTCAAAAAAGTTTCGGTTCTAAAGAAATATAAAGGCTATCACTTAGAAAAGTGCTACCATGCAGGCCCATCAGTTGTGACTGGATCATGGCAGGAGAATGAACGTCTCTTGAAATATGACATCTCAATTCTTGGCTGAGTAGTGGTGACATGCTTGGTGACTTGACAATAACTGGTATTCATTTGGTCATAATGAATAATAGAGAAAAATCATTCAAAGTGTTCTGATTAGTCATCCAAATGATAGATATAGATACAGATATAGATACAGATATACTTTTTTTTTTTTTTTTTTTTTTTTGAGATACAGAGTCTCACTCTTTCACCCAGGCTGGAGTGCAGTGGCACAATCTTGGCTCACTGCAACTTCTGCCTCCCAGGCTCAAGCAATTCTCCTGCGTCAGCCTCCCAAGTAGCTGGGATTACAGACACGCGCCACCACACCCAGCTAATTTTTGTATTTTTTAAGTAGAGACAGGGTTTCACCATGTTGGCCAGGCTGGTCTTGAACTCCTGACCTCAAGTGATCCACCCACCTCGGCCTCCCAAAGTGCTGGGATTACATGCATGAGCCACTGCACCTGGCCAAATGATGAATATTTTTAAAGAGCCTGTTATATGCAAGAAGTTGCTGGGCTTTATGGTGGGGTTAGGAGGAAAGCATTGGAGGTAGTTGTACAAAGATGTGTGAATTACAGTCTAGGTCTTGAAGAAGTATACTCTAATGGAGAGAAAGCATATACGTAACCCTAGCACAAGATACAAAGAGTAGTTTCATACAAGAGTGCAAAATGTACGGTAGTTCAGAGGAATAAGAGGTCATTTTAATTTGGGGAATCAGGAAAGAGTTAACAAAAGAGTGGGTGTTGTGCTGGGCTTCGAAACCTGGTTGTCTTTGGGCATGTAGAGTAAGGAGGAATTCATAGTCCAGGCACAGCAGAAATCAACGCCAAGGCCCAGGGCTGGGTAAATGTAAGGAACATAAAGAGGAAGATAGGGAAATAAGACTCAAAGGTATAACTCCAGGTCAAAGGAAAAGGGAATATAGTATATTGGAAAGATCGTTGACTTAGTTTAAAATGGGGATGATACTCTATTTACTAGTTTCTAAGATTCACATTTTTTTTTCTCATTTTAGTGTTTTTTAAATCAAGAAAAATCTTAATGTTTATTTAATGTAATAATTTTTTATTAAAAAGGTTATTGAATCAATGGAATATTCATAATTGATAGAAATATTTTAATATTTCATAGTTATAAAATTGATTTCATTTTCAAGGACATAGTATAATATCTACTTTATAAACTTTTTGGAGAAATAAGTAAAATTATATATGTAAAGCACTCGTCACATAGTGGGCTCAATAAAGTTATTATTTTTATAGAAAGAGAGTTGAATTAAGTTTGACAGGCAATGGAGAACTATTGAAGGATTTCAAAAAGAAGAAAGGCAAATCAAACTGGGTCATTAAAATCACCTGCCAGTAATATAAAGAATTGATTGAGGGATGGAACCTATCTGGGACACTATTATAATAGTCTGGAAAAGAGTTAATGAGGGGTAATTGAGGGGGAGAACTTATGAAAGTGAATGGCCCAGCTTTCCCTTAGGGGTGCTGTTGACAGGGCCTGCCAACTGATACGGTACAGAAAAGGGAGAAGTGGATATGATTGAGAGAACTGTGCTATTAACAGAAGTCAAAGGTACGGGAGAAGAAACAAATGTGGAAGGAAATGGATATGTTTGATCTGGGAAACACTGAATCCAATTCCAGATGGAGATTATCCAGGAGGCATTTAGAAATCTGTAACTTTGGCAGGGCGCGGTGGCTCCCACCTGTAATCCACTTTGGGAGGCCGAGACAGGCAGATCACCTGAGCTCAGGAGTTTGAGGCCAGCCTGGCCAACACGGTGAGACCCCATCTCTACTAAAAATACAGGAATTAGCTGAGCGTGGTGGCGGGAGCCTGTAATCCCAGCTACATGGGAGGCTGAGGCAGGATAATCGCTTGAACCCTGGAGGTGGAGGTTGCAGTGAGCCAAGACTGGGCCGTTGCACTCCAGCCTGGGTGACGAGCAAAACTCTGTTTCAAAAAAAAAAAAGAAAAGAAAAGAAAGTAAAAGAAATCTGTAACTTCATTCTAAGAAAGAGATGGAACTAAACATGGAGTTTTAGAGTCATTTTCATTAGATGGTAATTGAAACCTTGGCTGCAGATAAGATTTTTAAAGGAAGGGAATAATGGGGGAAAAGACAAGAGGTTGAAGAATGGAAACTCTAGAGGAAAACAACATGCTGTAGATAACTCATTGAAAAGAAGTGGGGAGACCAGAAAAAGAAGGATTTGAACGTTTGGAACGTTTCTCCAAAGAGAAAAGAAAAGCTGGCCAACAGTGCAGAGTATAATTGATCCCGCAGGCACACATTTGTGAGCATAAACACAAATTGGTAGGAACAGAAATCTATTTCTTTACACACCTGAGTTGCCCTTGACTCTCTCTTGGCATTTGGCTGCCATCTTTTTGCTGCTTTCACTTCTTTCCTTTCTCAGCAATTTCAGAGCCTTTTCATTTTGACCTGCATTTCTGTGGTTGATTTAGTAGCTTTGAGTTGTTCTTTTTTTGTTTCCCTCTCTTGCCTGTGTACTTGTGGGAAAATGCACAGCACAGGCGATCTGAGGAAGCCCCTTAGGGTAATCCAACACTGATGCTTAAGAATGCTTAAGAATGTCAGTGAAAGAAATGAAACGGAGCCCACCTGGGCAAATCATTGAGGTAGGCCCCCGGGTGTTCCCTTTTTAGGGCAATCCAACACTAATAATAATGATACCATATGGTTTAGGATCTGAGTACAGACTTAGCCTGATTTACCTTACAGTTTCTTGGAAAAGGTGCTGCCACCTCTCACATAGAACTTTCCCAGTCCTCAGCTTTTGGTACTATCCTGATGTTTCTCTTTTCATGTTATTTTATGCAGTAATTATTTCTTTCCATACCATACCATTCAGGGTCCTTGAATGAGCTCATGTCCACTAAAACCAGCTTAAATTTTGAGAAAGTTCCTGCATAACTTATGTTGAATGCATTATATACTTGCAGACAGTGGTAGTCTTGTATTTGTCGTAATCACATTTTCATGTGATAATGTATTATACATCAATAGCCTGTTGGCAGTGCATTTAGTTCTAGTGTGGGAAACGTGTAGGAACAGATCAGGTATGGTTTTTATTTTCCTGCTGATGGGGATTGTGATGTCTACATTCAGTACACCCTGAATGCCTGACTCTGTTAATGTGTCAGTTTTAAGTGTAAAAGCAGAATTGGCTTTTCCAAAGACAAAGAGAACACTTATCTGCTTAGTGGGTTTTTTTGTTTTTTGGTTTTTTGTTTCTGTTTTTATAATGGTTTTAATAACTTTTAAAGTGCACTTATTAACTAAATAAATTAATACTTTTAAATGAGAACAATTAAAATATGCCAGGGTCCTAAAGATTATAATTTACTGAGTCTGGGTCAAAACTTGGGCATCTTATTTTCAAGAAACTTCCCTAATTCTCTAATGTACTTTAAAGTTTAATGATTACTGTTTGTTTGAAATTAGTTAGAAAACTTAGTATAAGTAGGGAACTTATTGCTATTACTAATAACTATTGCACATAGTTATTCCTACTCTGCAATAGAACACCAGAACTTATTATTCCTGTCTAATTGTAATTTTGTGACTGTTGACCAATCTCCCCTCCCCGGTGTCTGATAACCACTGTTCTACTCTCTGCTTCTGTGATAGCAACCTTGTTTTTTTTTCAGATTCCACATGTGAGTGAGATCACACAGTATTTATTTTTCTGTGTCTGGTTTATTTCACTTAATATGATGTCCTTCAGGTTCATTCATGTTGTTGCATATTACAGGATTATTTTATTATTATTATTATTATTTTTGAGACAGGTCCTCGCTCTGTCACCTAGGCTGGAGTGCAGTGGTGCAATCTCAGCTCGCTGCAACCTCCATCTCCCAGGCTCAAGTGATCCTCCCACCTCAACCTCCTGAGTAACTGGGACTACAGGTACATGTCACCATGCCCAGCTAATTTTTTGTATTTTTTGTAGAGATGAGGTTTTGCCAGGTTGGTCACGAACTCCTGAGCTCAAGCAATATGCCCACCTCAGCCTCCCAAAGTGTTGAGATTACAGGCATGAGCCACTGCACTCGGCTATTCTTGTTTATGACTGAATAGTATTCCATTGTGTATATATATATATATATATATATCACATTTTCTTTATCCATTCATCTGTTGTTTGACATAGGTTGATTTCATAACTTGACTATTGTAAATAGTGTTGCCATAAACACGGGAGTACAGATATCTCTTCATCATAACTGATTTTATTTCCTTTGAATAATACCCAGTAGTGGGATTTCTGGATCATATGGTAGTTTTATTTTTAATTTTCAGAGGAACTTCCATATTTTTTTCCTATAATGACTACTAGTTTAGGATCCCACCAAGTGTGTAAATGTTCCCTTTTCTCCACATCCTCATCAACACTGTTTTCTTTCGTCTTTCTGATAATAGCCATTTTAACTGGAATGAGTCGTATCTCATTGTGTGTGTGTTTTTTTTGTTTGTTTGTTTGTTTTGCTTTGTTTGTTTGTTTTGAGAAGGAGTCTCACTCTGTTGCCAGGCTGGAGTGCAGTGACGTGATCTCGGCTCACTGCAACCTTCGCCTCCCAGGTTCAAGCGATTCTCCTACCTCAGCCTCCCAAGTAGCTGGGATTACAGGCATGTGCCCCCACACCCAGCTAATTTTTAGTAGAGATGGGGTTTCACCATGTTGGCCAGGATGGTCTCGATCTCCTGACCTCGTGATCCACCCACCTCCGCCTCCCAAAGTGCTGGGATTACAGGCGTGAGCCACGGCGCCCAGCGGGCCTTTTAATTTTTATTATTTTTTTATTTTTATTTGAGACAGAGTTTTACTTTGTCACCCAGTCTGGAGTACAGTGATGCAATCTCAGTTCACTGCAACCTCTGCCTCCTGGGTTCAAGCAATTCTCATCCCTCAGCCTTCCAAGTAGCTGGGATTACAGGCACGCACCACCATGCCTAGCTAAGGTTTCACCATGTTGCCCAGGCTGGTCTCGGACTCCTGAGCTCAGGTGATCCGCCCAACTTAGCCTCCCAAAGTGATGGGATTACAAGCACAAACCACCGCACCCGGCCTCGTTGTGGTTTTGATTTGGACTTCCCTGATGATTACTGATGCTGAGCATTTCTTCATTCACCTGTTGTCCATTTGTATGTCTTCTTTCGAGAAATGTGTATTAATGCCTTTTGCCCATCTTAAAAATTGGATTATTTGGACTTTTTTGCTGTTGAGCTAAGTTCTTATATATCTGAATATTAACATCTTGCCAGATGTGGAGTTTGCAAACATTTTCTTCCCTTCTATAGGTAGTGTCTTTACTTTGTTAATAATTTCCTTTGCTGTGCTTTACTTTTTAGTTTGATGTAATCCCATTTTCTACTTTTGCTTTTGTTGCCTGGAGAAATGCTTTAAAAGATGGGCAGATTTTTCTGAAAATTTGCAGAAGAATGGAGAACTTTCAGAAAACTGAAAAAGAGCCAACATCATATCTAAATATTTTTGAAGGAATAGAAGAGATCCAGGCAACTGCGGGCTATGTGTTTAATTTCCATTGCTGAAAACTATATACAGCACTGGGGATAGTCTCATAACGTTGGTTTGTTAAGTGAGCAGCTGTTCTCCAGTCATACTTAGGCAGAGCAAAGGGAAATGGGCTGAAACTAGAACGTGCGGGATTTAGGTTAGAATGTTAAGAGTTTTATGACTGGGAGGAATATTGGAACAACTTCCTAAGAAACATTGTGCAACTTCTTTCTCTAGAGATCTTTAAAAATACGATAGATTTTCATGTCTGGTTTAAATCTGGTGCTGCCCAAAGGTGAAAGAAAGCCAAAGTGTTTTATTTTATGCCCCACATATATTTTGAAGAACTTTTAACATCGATTTTCTCATTTCAAATGTTGTAAACCAAGGATTTTAATTATGTAATGGTATCACTAATTGTTAAAATATCCTTTCACCTTAAGTGAATTTTGCTTTACAAAGCAGTGTATATTCCTTTGCCTTAAGACTTTCATCTCATTTCCACGGGAAAAAAAAGAATTACTAAGCACGTCCACTCCCACACCACCTCCTTTTCTTCTTTTTCTTTGGTACACTGTGTTTTTGGTCACATGTATACACAACAAAGTTCAAATAAGTAGTCACAGGAACCTTTACTGGGAGGCTTTGGCAAATCAAATATATGCTATATAATATATAATAATTATACGTGGAGAAAAGAGGCAGAGGGCCCAGAAGCCCTTGGCAGCTGTGCTGTCTGGTTAGAAAAGGAAGCAAGTTACAGAGTTTGGACATTCAGTTCTGAGATGTTATTCCTGAGTCAACAGGATTTTAATTATGTATGTGGCCTAGAAGAGACATTTATGCAAGAGGAACACATTGTTGCTGAACGTGTTTGTGATTTTACTCATGGTTCAGAATTGGAAAGAAGCTGAAAGTAATTTCTGAAGGTACATAACTGAATTGAAGGAACATAGAATAATGACACCTCTCCTAGTGACAGAAAAATAACTAATATCTTGGCTTCTCATTTCAACTTCCTCACTCAACACCCTCTCTTTTCTTTTATAGTTATATTTTTCAAAAAAAATGTGTGTGTATCTATATATATATTTTTTTTCACACAACACTCAGACAGTTCAAATCACACTATTTAGGCAGAAATAAGGGATGTGTTAAATATTACTTCATCTTTAAACATCTTTTTCTCCTATCCTCATGTTGAGGTCACTTCAAGTTAGAGTTCTTGTTTATAAGTTCTTGATGTCTTTGTGTATATTTTAGGGTAGTTTTTGCAGGAAGCTAAAAATTTACTGCACTGACGTGAGATGCTACCTGAGACATGGAAAGGCTATTCTGAATTGTGGCAGATAACTTCTGTCTTATGGATAGATTAGGGGAGATTACGGAGCCTGTAGAATGCAAAGAATTGAGCTTTTCTAAGAGTAAGATTTTCTTCCTGTGACTCCTTTCATTGATTTATTCACTGATTGATTGACTGATTCATTCACTCATTCAATATTTACTAAGCACCTACAATGTGTCAGTTCTAGTATTAATGCCTCAGCAGACCTATGATTGCCCGCGTTTTGTTTTAACTTACCTTTGTTTAATTTACCTTCTCCACTGCCATCCAAATATGCAGCCATAATGACATTTTCTGCTTTTAATAGCTAACAGTTATTGAACACTTACCAGACATTGTCCTAAGGGCTTTTTGCACATTGTCTTATTTAATTTTCACAGCAAGCAGCCTTATGAGGTAGGTCTTATTAGCAAGCTCATTTAAATAGGAAGGAGCCAAGTAGGGCAGAATAGGTATCTTGCACTAGGTCACATATCTAATTAATGAGCCCATGCTGTGGGACTCTAAGGCTTTGTTCTTGTACAGCCTCCCAGGATTATTTATTCTGTTTTTTTTTTAAGTTTTTCTTCAGGTGCAAATTCTCGAGTTCACCTCTATGCCTCATTAAATTATCATTTTTACCTTCTGTTTTCGTCTCTTTTACCTCCTTGAAAATCCATCTGCACTTGTTTTTCTAAGAAAACAGTAAACTCATTAAAGCTCTGGTTACTTTAGATTTTACAATACTTTCTTGGCTGGGTGTGGTGGCTCATGCTTGTAATCACACTTGAGGAGGCCAGGGTGGGAGGATAGTTGGAGGCCACCCTGGACAATATAGTGAGACCCCATCTCAATTGAGAAAAGAAAAGAAGAGAAAAAAAATACTTTCTTAATGCAATTTTGATTTTCTCTTAAAGCCTTTTAATATAACCAAATCAATGTAGCAATTTGTAAAGGTTAATGTAAAATAAATTATTTTAGAATATAAAGAGATTTTCTCTCTAATGTCTACATGGTGAAAATTAATACTTGGTGTCTTGAGTAGCTTAAAAATATTTAAGACCCTGTGGTGAAGGGACAAAAAATGCAGAATGTACCTAAGTGAGTTTTCTCCAGTTTAGTAAAAGATTATAAAACCAAGTCTTCAGCAAACCTAGAAATGACAACTATGATTTTATAAGTATGAGTACAAGAATCATGTTTCTTTAATGCTAGTTATACCTTCCAAAAAAACTTCCTTTTAAGATGAGCCAGATCTGCCAAACCAGCGTATCATCTTGGAGCAATTAAAGGTTTTAGGGTTTCCCCTCTAGAATCTTATTTCCAGTTGACAGATTTTGAAGCTTCCCCAAGGATGCCCATTTGGTAGATGTCATACACTTTCTAATGAAGGGTTGCAAAAAGCAAATGATCACTTTGTTAAAACCTGGGGGCTCATATTTGGCTTTGCTCTGTGAACCCCAGAGTTAGCATCTAAAGTGGCAGAAGACACTTAAAAGAGGGATTCTCCCCTTCGTATGCTGCTCTACCATTTGCTGGATAGCTGTATGGTCTTGGGCAAGTTACTTAAAATCCTAGTGCCTTCTATAAGATGGGAGTAACAACAGCATCCAACTCATAAGTTGCTGTGAAATAAGATAATCTAGGTAAAGCACATGGCAGAGTGCCTGGTGCATAATAAACATGCAATAAATGTTAGATTTTATTTGTCCCAAACGTGGTGAAACTGAAGGTGACTTGTGTTGAACTCAATTCTTTTAGAAAACCTTCATAGAATTTGATATTCACATTGTAATTCATAGCTTTATAATACTAGAGACTTCTATGTTTTTTGGTTACTCAAAGCACAAAAGATTGTTTTTCTTTATAGGGATGTTAGAGGAAAAATTCACTTTATATTCTGAAATAATTTTCTTTACATTAACCTTTACAAATGTGTTATATTGATTTGGTCACATTATAAGGCATTTAGAGAGAATCAAGAGTGCAGATGGACAGGTTTTGACACGTAGCCTCTGCAACCAGGAGACAGGCAGAAAACAGACTATGGGGTCTCTAAGACAGCAGGTAGAATAAAAAGGCATGGACTCTGGATTGGGAGCTGGAGGTGCCTGGATCAATGGGAGGAAGTTGGTTTGGTGATTCCCAAACTGCATTCTTCAAAATTGTTAACTGTGGTAATAGGCATGCCCTACAAATAATGATTACCTAGTCAAATAGGCTTGGAAAGTCCTGGTTTAAACATGGTTAACTGCCTTAATTTATTGTAGAACCATTCACTATTCAGTAGTAGTCTGAATTCCAGCCCTGCCTTTTTCTAGCTGTGTGCGACTTTAAGCAGATTGGGTAATTTCTTCAGCCTCTGTTTCCCCAGTTGAAAATGGGAATACTAATAGCACCTATGTTGTTTTGTTATGAGCCAATTGAGTTAGAATTTGGTGCCTGGTTCACAGTAAGCGTTATTCACGTATCGGCCTTTATTAATGTGGTGGAGGAAGCATAGGAACTGGTATCATTTAATCTCTCTATGGACTTTGGGTCACAAACTTGACATCTTAGAGGCACTAATAATTGTCTGTACAATAGGGAAAAAAAATACCCACTTCCCTGGCTCATTGTGAGGAATGTAATACACATGAGAGATATTCGAAATGTGAAGACACAGTGCAGTGTGAAAAGCACATGGTAAATGTATAATAAACCGTAGGTCTTGTTATTCCCCAAATTATCCCCACTATTATTCACTAAAATCCATGAACACTGGGCTGATAGCAGTGTGAGATATGCACAAACTGAATACTGTGTCCATAGAATGCAACCTGTGTATTGACACGTGGAGTATCCTGAGAGTCTACCCTTTTTACATTATGAGGAAACAGCAAGAAAGAGTAGAAATGGACCTCTGTCAAGGGCCTCTATGTCTCAGATGGGGTTCAATGTGTAGTATGTTTAGGCCTAAGAAGTCAGGATTGAGAGGGGTAGAGGCACTTGGATCATGGGGCAGAAGTAGGTCCTGGTAGTCCCAAACTGTTAACTGTGAGAGTAGGCATTATCTTCAAATAAGGTTTCACTAGTCAAATAAATTTAGAATGCCCTGGATTAAATATCATTAAATGACTTTCTTTATTGTATATACACTCAGATTCTTTGATACGCTAATATATACTTCAATTCACTTTTTTTTTTTTTTTCTAAGACAGAGTCTCACTCTGTCACCCAGGCTGGAGTGCAAAGGCATGATCTCGGCTCACTGCAACCTCTGCCTCCCAGGTTCAAGTGATTCTCCTGCCTCAGCCTCCCAAGTAGCTGGGATTACAGACATGTGCCACCATGCCCAGCTAATTTTTTGTTTCTTTTTTTAGTAGAGACAGGGTTTCACCATGTTGGCCAGGCTGGTCTTGAACTCCTGACCTCAGGTGATCGGACCGCCTCAGCCTCCCAAAGTGCCAAGATTACAGGTGTGAGCCACCACGCCCAGCCTTTAATTCTCATTTTGAAACTCTAGGAAAAGGATGTGGTTTGCAGCATTTCCCAAATGAATCCTATTCTTTTTTCCTCATAAAATGGCTTAGAATGCACGTTATGAAGAACTGACCAAGGGCAATTGTGTATCCTTCATGTTTGCTTTCGTCCTTTGTTCTCCCAAAAGCCTGCTAATGGCCTGCTTTATGATTCGGACTTTTTATTATCAGCAGGATTCAGCCTTGACTTGTTTCTAGTGATGAGGCAGCACATTTCAACCTGTAACATTTTGAACTGTATGAAATTGCTGATATTTGAACATTTTTGACCTACTAAAATGACAATTTCATATGGTTCAAACTAGTACTTAGGACAGTGACTGCAAGTGCCATTTGCATCCACCTGGTTCAGGTACTCCTTCCGAATACCTGAAGGAGGATGATTAGTATGTGGGGACTGGATTATCCCAGTTTGTACCTCCATTGAGCAAATATTTATGGAAAGCTTACTATATACTTTGGACCATGCTGTCCATAGCAATTTACCTGTAAAATATTACCTCCCTCCCACACATTTTATCAGTGAAATACTTGTTGCAAAAGGTTTGGAGGAAGATAAGCCAAAAAATGACATCTGAATATTTTTTTCAGAACCTGAGTACCACCAGCTCTGCTATTTCTGGGTTTTCCAAATGCCTGGGTCAGCAGTTTCCAACTCCTCCGAGATGCCCAGGGTCCTTCCCACGGAGCTGTAGCTGTCGTCAGACACTGGTGGGAGGGCCTGGGAAGTAAGCTCCCTGAAGAGTACTTGGCACCTGCTTCACACTGGGCCAGGTGTAAGGAGAAAGCTGACTCTGGGATGGGTCTACTAGTTAAAGCAGTGATTAATTTAACATTCATTTACTTATCTATTCCTTCCCTCAACACATTGTTATGGAGTGACCAGAAAATGTGCCCAGTAACTGTGCTAGGGTAGGGACGCAACATTGGACAGGATAGCACCCTGCCTCGCCTCTGCCACCCACAATCTACCACAGGAGGCAGAAGTCAGCAGGCACTTACAACTGAGTATGGTGGGCAATTCAGGCGAGGCAATATGAAGAAAGCCAGGTGGGAATGGGAGTGGAACGGCGTATTGAGAATCGTGTACTCAGAATTCCCTGCTCTTGGTTGGGGAGAAGTTTGTGCAGTGTTTCTACCCCACCTGCCACTGAGGAGGGGGCCAGTCCAAAAAGGAGATTCTCAAAGGGTCATTCTTATTAGAACAGTCTGTTTTGCTGTCCAGGGAATCTATATTGTCATATGTGGAGTTTTGAAATATATATTTCTCAGTCTCAATTTGTAAACTCTGCAGGCAGCATCAAGGAAAGGTATGGATAGGCCCCTATTTTAATCCAGCTCAATATACAAAAATTTATACTTATAAACCATACGTGTTAAGTTGGAATACATGGGACCTACTCGGTTCTGACCAGTCCATCAGTTTTAATTAATGAGTGAAGGACCTCTGAATTAGAGTCAGGATTCACATTACAGAATGATTCTTCATTTTCACAGATGTAATCACCACAAAGTTTCTTTAAATAATTACCCTTTTTTTGGTAATTAATATCTGACCCTATCTTAAAAGTTAAATTTACACCTTAAATTTTAAGGAACCATCGAGTGTCCAGAGCCTGAATCTGCATTCATCCTCCTGCTGCATATGGCCTTCTTAGAATAGTCTCAAGTGAGCTTGCTCTAAAACCAGACTTTTAATTCTGTGCTCTGTTGCCCAGGCTGGAGTCCAGTGGTGCAATCTCGGCTCACTGCCACCTCCCTCTCCGGGGTTCAAGCGATTCTCCTGCCTCGGCCTCCTGAGTAGCTGGGATTACAGGTGTGTGCCACCATGCCCGGCTAATTTTTGTATTTTGAGTAGAGACGGGGTTTCACCATGTTGGTCAAGCTAGTCTCAAACTCCTGACCTCATGATCCGCCCGCCTCAGCCTCCCAAAGTGCTGAGATTACAGGTATGAGCCTCGTTATCTTTTCTTTAAAAAAAATTGGATGGGGTATAGGAAGCTTAAAGGAAGGAAGTAGCTTAATTTTTAAGTTTGAAAAGTTACAAAAAATGTTCTTTAAAAAGCAAAAAAGGGATTGCGTATCTATCTTCCTCTTTAAAAAGTTAATATTCTTCAGAATATGATAATATAACAAGTTATCATAACTAATGTAAGTAAAAAATAGAGACCTTTTATTTCCTTGAATCATTTAAAATCATACCCATATTATTGCCCTATAATATTTCATTTACTTTAATACAATTATGAAATTTTGTAAAGGGCTTGGTAAAGCAGTATTTTCCAAACTCCGGGTCATGACCCATTGGTGAGCCTGGAAATTAATATAAATTGTATACAAATGAGGTAATAGAATGGAATAGAAATACCAGAATGCATCACACTTGGTAAAGGTAGATTTTGTTTTGTGAAATTTTGTTTTAGTTTTATATACATTTACACACATATACATGCATATACACATATATAGTCACAAATATTTATATGTGTATACAAATAACATATAAACATATACGTGTGAGTGTACTAACTCACGGTGGAATGCAGACAAAAAATTTAAGAAATCCTAAAATGAAGAGTTTCAAAATAGAGGTAAAATGTAAATAACCATATTACACAATAAATATGATTTTAAACACTAAATAACATTTGTTAAAACAATGCCTTCAGCTTTAACAAATTTACAAATTTGTTTAATAAACAAAAGAGGCATGGAGGCAAAATGTACTCCCATATGTGTATACGTACATGCATACAGACATCTACCCATAAATAGAATTTTTAAAACCTTCAAATATATTTAAAACCTTTAAAATGTAATTCACAATAGAACTTCTGATTCCATGAATAGCATTTGTTAATAATATAAAGTAAAAGACGCAATTATGCTGATATTTTCACAGTGTTCATTCATTCATCTACTCTAAGCTAAAGACCAATATGAAAAAAAAATTGCAGGGAGTTGCTTCTTTATTTTAAAGTTTATAACCTATTTATATAGTACCTACCCTCTCATTACCCTGGGATGAGAGTAGATGGTCTGTGTGATGCACAGAATCCAGAAGGAAATTCTGAAACTGCATCTAATGGTTGCAAAGAGACAGTCCTATCCTTCATTTTAATGATTTCTTCCTCCGTCTCTCTCTGATCTGAACCAGTCTTGCCTAACATTATAATACTGCTTTTCCCATTCTTCATTAGGAACCATAAAGGCTTCTTGCAAACTCTCAAGGCTAAACACATTCCAGACATTCCTTTACACAACGTTCCTGAAAAGGTTGGTTTCTTAGGATCCTGCAGCAACACTGCCTGCATGGTTCAGAGACCAGACCACTGCACAAGCCTTTCACTGGCAGACAGCCAATGGTGCTGCCTCTCCTCTCCTCTGAAAGACTTGCTTTACTCACCCAGAGTCCATCAAACTCGCTTTTCAAGGGGTAGATGAGGACAGCAGGATCCTCAGTAAAGAAGAATCACCTAGTGAGGCAGAGTTTCCAGCAGCACAGTGAAGCTACACATAGGTTGTATATCTTGGTATGATGTGTATTTGCTTTGGAAAGAGGCATTTAAACAAAGTTCTCCTTAGCAAAATCTTGCCTCCACCACCACCAATCCAGGAGTCTCAAAATTACTTTTAATGAATTCAAGAAATAGAAATTCTACCCTGGAACACTTATTAGCTGCCTTTCTTATATAAATAATTACAGGACACACCATTTTCTTCCTTTTTCGTATTAACATTTCCGATTCTGCCTCTCTTTTCTCCGTCCCTCCTTCTCTTCTCACTTTGTGTCACATACACTTCATCTGAAATTCTCTAATTCTCTTTTTAGACCAGGGAAAATAGATATCAAACATTCCAGGGCCAGAGGTTTTCAAGAAAGACAAGACAAAAGCCACAGAACTTCTTTCACATATGACTGAATCCCTTCACACTCTTTCTGGCCTATGGGATACTCGTTGCTAACCGAGAGGTTTAATTTGCCTAGAATTCTTTTTACCCCCTTCTTCCCAACTCAGCCCCTCCTCTTGGTATCCACATTCCTTGATAAATACAGCCAAACCCAGCGTCTTTCTCAGAATCACAAAACCCTAGTGCAAGATCTCACAATTCTCACTCCATGAAATATGAGTTCCTGGTCGAGTGTTAAAGACTGTGATCACACACCTAGATCTGGGTGCTCTGACCAGTGGAGTTTGTCATAGGGCCCTATTCTTTCTCAGTGATCCATGAGACACTGAACAAATTAGAGGTGCTCTATATTCAGCATGTGACTGACTGCCAATGAAATGAAATGAAAGAGCTCAGGGGTACATCACAGAATGAGGAGATGATTCAGAAGCTAAGGGATCATTTGTCACTGCAAACGTATAGTATTAGAGAGAGAAGAAAGCTATTAGCTTCAGGAATAAGCCTTTTTCTCTCCTCATCTCTCTTTCCATGTGCTGGGGCTCACTGAAAGTGTTGCTGAAATGAGAGAAAGATGGGCAGCACTTTTTCCTATAGCACATACAGGACACTTATATTTCCATGTCCTTTGTCACCATATCTGTTAGTAATTTCTCTGGATCCATTTAACCAGACAGCCTTCTGACTTCAAAATCTGTGGCAGAATTTTCAAATGGCCATTCTGAAACAGAGGAGCTCACCTAGACAAATCCTGTAAGACACAGTCACCTGAAAATAACCCTAGTGAATTATTGGGAGTAGGAAATGAAGCAGAGATAGCAAGTTTCCACTGACTTTTTAAAGAATCACTATGAAGTGTTTACAAGGATACTGCAGATGACTAAAATTAGTTTATTCTGCACAGCATTATCCACTGCTGACTCAAGATGGTGATACAAGCAGTGTTAAGCTGTGAGCTCACCTGGAAGCTCATTCTCTAAAATTACTCTCTTGCAGGGATAGACCCCTAGTTCACATTGGTGAATGGAAGATGGGTTATAAATAGCAACTTGTTACGCCATCACTCAGAAGCTATGTGTCCTGCTAGTCTCCAGTTTTGTTTCTTGCAGATGTAAGAGCCTCCTGATCAGCCTATTGTCTCTCAGTGTTCAAGGGTATGCAGTGTGTGTGTGTGTGAATATCATTCTTTCAGTTGTACAATATAATAATTAGAAAACTTAGAAGTTAAGTGATGTGGTAAAGATCATACAGCAATTCCCTGACACTTAAAACTGAGTTTTTGTTCCTATAATCTTCAAAGACTTAAATGTACTGAACCTTTGCTGTTTCTCCTATGAGCCAGAAGACATGTCCTATCAACTGAGTTAAGTGTCAACAGTCAGCTTGCTAGAAACATGTTCAGATATGTGTAGGGAGAGAAGAATATGTAGATACATATGCTGTACGAGTGGGTTCCTATGAAAGAACGGTTTTCTTTATATTTAAGGGCAAGTTTATTAGAATTAAGCTGTATCCACACTCTACTCCAAGTTATTATTTTGGTTGCTTCACTTAAATAGTCAATTCAATAAAGAAAAAAAAGTCAGCATCGCCAGCATTTCTACATCAGCCCATAGCCTGTGATGTTCTCTCTTGGTGGCCGATTTTGCATTTGTTTTCATACCTAATACAGATTTTCTATAGCATTCATTTCAAGACACAAACAGATATTCTTTAATGTGTGCCAGTCAGTCATTTTGGTTCTAAATAATTCTGTTTCTCCATAGGTGCCCATTCTTTGCCGCTGACAACTTTCCTCCATCTGCTTAATCCATTTTCTGGCTTATTAAGTACTGGGATGATTTCTTCAGTGACAGAAGAAACTATGCATCACTGATTTCCTATTTTTGAAGCCCTGGCATTTTTCTTGTTGGGACACTGCGTGCTTCATTTCTAATTAGGCTTTTCTTCTTACTCATATTTGGCTTTGCTTTATCAATACATTACGCAACCAGTAACTGGAAACAGGATCCCAGAGAGTGCCGCAAGCAAGCTTCCCAGTGACCTAGGGGAAAGAAGGAGTATTAAGGGGTGAGATGGAATTGGAGTTGCAGGCAAGATGATTATCAGGCTTGATGATGTAATGGGAAGTTGTTCATTTTAAAGCAACAGCTGGATTCTTTCTCAGGTTGATAGTAGTTCTGTTTTGTAGCCAGATGAGTCTTCAGCAGAAACAATCCCATTTTATCAGATACAGTATTTCCTTTAAGATAGGCTTTATACCAAACATCTTTAGAGAAAGCCATTGGGCCTATTCTGTTGTACAACCAGGGTTAAGCAAAATGCTCCAGAAGTAGTGTTTCTTTAAGGTCCTATTCAAATGCCTCCACTTCCATGAAGTTTTTCCAGATCACCCCAGCTGAGAGCCATCTCTGCATCCTCTCAACTCCCACAGCACCCTGGGATAGTCCAAGTAAGGCACTTAGCATGGAGCCTGTGTAAAGAAGTGTTCATTGTTATTGTCCCTACCTCTTTGTAGTACGTATCATCTTCCTCCTTGTGTCTCCATTGTATACACACCACTTATCTCCCCCATTAACCTGTAAGCTACTGAAGGGTCTGATGCATCGTTTTTTTTTTTTTTGTTTCCCAGCAGTGACTTGCTGGGAAAAAAAAAAGTACTTGGTAAATGTGTGTCGAATGAATAATAGATGGTCGGCCTTCTCAGGTATCTGTGCATCCTCATGCCTGACATCAGTAGACACTCAATAAGTGTGGGGATAATGAATGTTCAATGAATGGACATAGGCAAAAAATTCGATTGCTAACTCTTTTGAAAGGCTGCCAAAGTTCAGCCTTTGTGTTCATAGAGTTAACTTTCCTAATATCCTTAATGTTAATGCCAAAGACAACCAACAATAGCAGCTTTACTCCTGAACCCAGTTCCTGTAAATGACATGCTTGTTATTTAAATGACTAGGCAACTAGTTTCACTGACACTTCCCACATAAGGAGTAAAATTATTATGGCTGATACTTTTTGGGCATTTGCTTTATGCCAGGCTCTGTTCTGTGCTCTTTCACGCACTCACTCACTTAATTCTTGCTGCAATCTATTTTAAAGATGAGGCTCTGAAGTACAAGAAGGTTAAATTCCTTGCTCCAGGCCAGGCTCTTGCTGAATACCACATTGTAGCCAGAGCTGGGCTGGAGTTGCAGACAAGTTATGGTTTGATGGCACCATTTCTCCATGTTTCATACAAAATGCTAAAATAAGCAAATACCAGAATTGGTCCAACCAAGATGCTAATGCATAGAGACTTAAATATCTGTCTCAAATATACTTGAGCTCTCAACAGTTCTCTGTACTGTATGTGCCCCAGAGAAGGCTGCAGAAGCTGTTACTTGGTTGTGAGCACAGAAAACAGTCACCTAGAGACTCAGACTCACTTCTGTTTGTAAATATCTGCTCTGCTGCATCAGTAGGCGTCACCTTGCCTCATCTACTTCCACTTTCCGTTTCATACTCTGATCTCTTCCAGGTATTCCCTCAGCTTTGAATTTTCCACTTTCCTACCCTCCTTCAACTGCGTGAGCCCTACAGGCCATTCAAGAAGCAACTTAAATGGCCTCTGACCATCTCAGACAGGTGTTGGTATCCCTGCAACTCCTCATGCATCCCACCCTCAACAGCTCTTAGTGTTTTATTTTGTAATTGTTGGTTTAATTGTCTCTACTGCTAGACTACAGTCTCATCAAGGATAGGGACCCTCTCTTATTCATGGGTATCCTGAGAGCCCAGCACAATTCTGGGCACATAGAAAGTGTCTCATAATGTTTGCTGAATGAATAAATGACAGTGTTGTTTGCATGTCCATACCACTCTGAAAGTATTACATAAACCAACTTCAGGGACTGTGCACCTCCACATTTAGATGCCCAAGATTTGGCAGGAAGGACACAGCCAAGAATAACTGGTTAGAGATGTTGTTTGTCTGTCCCTATATATCAGAGAGAAAATATCCCACTGTTATCCAATATAAGACCATAAAAATGAATAGTCTTTGACAAGGAAAAAAAAAGTAAGCCTGAAAAATGTGTGGCTGGAAAAAAAATGTTTCAAACAGCATTTTATTTTTCCCCTCTGTGGACTTGTATAAATTATGTGTGAGGCAAATATGTGATAGAGAGATGCAGTGGTAATTACTTGTTCTCAAATGTTTGGTTAACTATGCCTCTTAATCCTACATACAGTAGCTTAGCACAGAATTAAATTTGCCCCTTAGGCAGAATTAGCATTTGGAATTTCTTATTTCTGTAGTTTAAATGTTTTTATCCCAATATTTGTACTTTTCCATTTAGAATAAATAAATGTACTGAGTGTGTGTGGAGAAATATAAATAGCATGGAATTTTTATGATTCAACTCATTGTTCTTATTGGTTTGTGGTCAATTTTTATGGGTACCAATTTTTTAAAAATTACTCACCCATAATTAGTTACAGGAACATAGAAAGAATCGCTAGACCATTCTTTCTTCCAATGAATGTAATATCATCTTATTGCCAATAATTAAAGTCTTTAATTTTATGAGGGAAAAAATAACTTCCTTCAGGCTTTACTCTCAAAATGCAGATATTTCATGATACAGTGTTATATGAAATAATTAGGAAGAAAGGTTTTTCTTTGCTGCCACATATAGTAGGAATGGGAAAAAATTGTTGCTCTGATTAACTGGGAAGTCTACTCCGTGTGAGCGGTAGTACTAATTTACTAATTCATCCATTAACATCTGCTGTGTGCCTAAAATGTGCCACAAACTGCTATTTACTGCAGATGTAAGAAGAGCTAAGACTTGGCCTCTGTCCTTAAGGAGCTTACAACAAAATGGGAGACGTTTGTCTAAACAATTGCAATGAAACAAGACAATTCTTAAATGGAAGTCTATACAAAGCACAGCAAGCCTGTAGGAGAAGGACGTGAGCCGGATGGGGTGGGGGTGAGCACTGAGGATTATGGATTCACAGAGAGAGCATCTGAGCCGAGACCTGCGGGAGGAGAAGGAATTTGCCAGGCAGCACAGCTGGTGACTCAGCGACGGGGGAAGGCATCTAGATACAGGAGCGAGTCTATGGAGTCTTTGGGGTTTTATTATTAGTAGCAAATGGCCTGTGACCCACCTCACAACTCACAGAAACACAACAGTGAGGCAATCCGTGGTAAGGCTCTCTTAGGAAGGTTTTCAGCATAGCAGGGATCTTTCAGATTGGCCATTAAAGACAGTGTGAGTTCACTCTGACGGCCGTATGGTGGAGACAGCATCTAGAAGCTGCCACAGTGTTGGGGAAAAATGGGATGAGCCCAGATCTGAAACAACACTGGTAAGAATCAGGGTGTGGAGGGCAATAATGAGGCCAAAGCTGTGGGACCCGGTGATGAACCAGGCAGGTCACAGGTGCCTTGGGCTGTAAGCCACGAGATCTGGACGGACTCAAGTTTTCAATCAGTGGTTGTGGCTGTCTGCATCACCCAAAATAGAACATAGGTTGAGTCTCGCACTCAAACTAACTTGAAGGCAGAATGATGAATAGCCAGACACTAAAGTATTGTGATGACATGAAGTGGGATATTTTCAAAATAGATGATCCTTTCTGGGGGAGGATATTTGTCTGTGTCGATCTATTAAATAACTGTATCTGGCCCTGGAGAGGTAACTTAAGACTTTCAGCAGGGAAGGAGCTGAGGCTGACTCACAGCTCTCCATCGGCATTTCCCATTTTTCTTTCAAAGCAGTTCATAAATACCTTCTTTATGCTTTACATTTTTGCTGTGGAGCCCGCAAATGTATAAGGAAGAAGTTAATTAGCATGGTTAATCTAAATCTGTGACATTAGACCTGTTCACCTGGTAGCCCACCTCTTCTATTTAATTGCACATTGACATATTCCTGTGTTTATGCCCATAAAATTCCTGTATCTGCTTTCACAGCTCTTCAGAATTTCGGAAGGAAATCTGTTCCAATCACACTGAACTCCTATTGTCCCCTGCATTTGGTAACGAGGTCCCTTCTTTGTGCCTCGGCACAGTCCATTTTCCTATCTGAATTGTTCCCTCTTAGAAATCCATGAACTTCTTCATATTCTGGCTCAAAATTAAACTTCTCTGAGAAATTTAGTCACTATTCCAATTGCTTCTTTGTTTTTCAACATTTCTGAACTGTATTAACTTTGCATATAAGTGTCTACTTAAGTCTTCTTAAACATTTCGTGTACATATTTTGGGCATTTTCAAACAGTATCATCCTTAACCTAGTGCAACTGTTCAATAGATGACAAGCGTAACCAATGGACAAGTAGTAGAAATACATTTCCCTATCTTCCCTAGTTCCACGTCTACCTTTAAAAGTTTAGAACTTTTTCTAGAACCCAAAATATATATGCCATTAGGTCAGCATCTCTATTTCTGACTTCTAAGTACAGTTCTTTGAACAAATATTCAAAATATTTTATATGCACAGAAAAGTACAGGATGTAACACAGCAGAATTTAAAAAGGTAAATATCTTGTACCATGTTTCAGATATTTTATTTTTATGAAAAAGATTAGGAGCTAAGCTATGAGGATGCACAGGCATAAGAATGATACAGTGGACTTTGGGGATTCAAGGGGAAGAGTGGGAGGGGAGTGAAGGATATAAGACTACACATTGGGTACTGCTTGGGTGATGGGTGCACCAAAACTTCCAAAATCACCACTAAAGAACTTATTCACGTCCAATAAATAAATAAATAAATAAATAAATAAATAAAGGGAAAAAAAGAAATGAAACATTACAAATATAGTTGATATCCTTTTTGTAGCCTTCCCCCATGCCATTTCCCTCCTTTTATTCCTAGAGGCAACCACAAGCCTGAAATTGATGCATTTATTTCCTTTCTCTGTTCCTATAATTTTACTAAATATGTATCTTTCTGTGATCAATATATTAATTAATGTTTGTGTTTTAAAATTTTACCCAAGTGATATCTTTACACATATGGATTTTGTTATTTTCTCCAACTTCAGAATCTCTGTATTTTGATAAGTAGATGTGATCTTTTATATTTATTGTGATTACTGATAAGTTTAAGATTGTTTTTAGCATTTTTCTTAGAATTTTTTATTTATTGAAATTTTTCATGCTTTTCTTCTTTTTTGTCCTTGTAAGCAATCATTTTAAAATTCCTTTTTGTTTCCACACTGGTTTGGAAAATAAACATTCTATTTGTCTTTTTAGTGGGGCTGCCACTTTAAATATGAAAATAAAACTTATACACTATTTTTAAAACTCCAAGTCTGTATTTATCTTCTCAGTCTCAATCTGTTGATAATTCATCCATTTTTTCCCTAAGCCAATACAATGATCCTTGGCCGGGCACGGTGGCTCACACCATGGCGGGCGGATCACGAGGTCAGGAGATCGAGACCATCCTGGCTAACACGGTGAAACCCCATCTCTACTAAAAATACAAACAAAAATTACCCCGGCGTGGTGGCGGGCACCTGTAGTCCCAGCTACTGGGGAGGCTGAGGCAGGAGAATGGCGTGAACCTGGGAGGTGGAGCTTGCAGTGAGCCAAGATCGTGCCACTGCACTCCAGCCTGGGTGACATAGCGAGACTCCATCTCACAAAAAAAAAAAAAAAAAAGATGATCCATCTTTCCTCGTTTTTTCTTGTTTTATAGAAAAATGGTTATGCTATATGCACTCTTCCATAACTTACTTTGCAGTTATAACTTTTGAATATCCTTCTATATCAGTAACACAGTTCTATCTCATTCTTTCTAATGGCTACATAGCAATAATGATGATAGCTAACATTTTCTGAATAATTGCTATGTGCTAAGAACTTTGTCTCATCTAAAAGTCACAACAATTATATGTCAAAAGAAGCCCATTTTAGAGATGAGGGATCTGAGGCTTAGAGAGGAGTGGCAGATAGAATAATGGTCCCCGAAGATGTCTATGTCCAAATCCCTGGAACCTGTGAGTATGTTATCTTACATGGCAAAAGGGACTTTGCAGATGTGATTAATAGTAAGAACCTAAAAATGGAGAGACCATGCTGGACTATCTAGGTGGACCCAATCTAATCACTTGAGTTCTTAAAGGTGGAGCCTTTTCCAGCTGGGTTAGAGAGAGATGTGATAGTAGAAGCAGGGTGAGAGAGACAGCAGCCTGAAAAGGATTCACCACCCTGTCGCTGTTTTTGAGAGGTCGACATTTATGTGCAGGGACAAGCAAGAGGCCGCTAGGAGCTAAGGGCAGCCCTCAGCTAATAGCCAGCAAGGAAAGAGAGATCTCAGTCTTACAACCACATAGAACTGAATTCTGCCAACACCTGAACGAGCAGGGAAAGGGATTTTCTCTTAGACTGTACAGGAAGGAGTGCAACCCTGCCCACCCACTGATTTTAGTTCATACCAGACTTCTGACCTGTTGAACTGTAAAATAATAAGTCTGTGTTGTTTAATGCCTATAAAATTGTGGTGATTTGTTAAGGCAGCAATGGAAATGAATACAAGCAGCCACAACTAATAAGTTGTAGTGAAATGGGAGCTCAGGTAGTCTGATTCCAAGGTGCATATATATAGCTAAATCAGAGTTTATTTAGCCAGTCCATTATTGGTGGGCATTAGGTGGCTTTCAATTTATAGTATTTCAGACAATGGGACAGATTTCCTCACAGCTCTCTCTTTATACACTTCAGAATTTAGAATTTCTATAGAGAAATTCCTAAAAATGAAATTATTAGGTCAAAGGATATGCACTTTAAACATTTTTTAAATAAATACTGTCAAATCGCCTTACAAAGGGTTCCCAATGCAGTTCATAGACAAGAACTGAAATCAGTAGAAATAAAATTAACAAAGAGTATTAATGGCTCTGACTCATTGGTGACCAATTCAGAAAAGCAAAGAACTGAAATGACCACAAAACTGAAAGTCCCTTTCTCCTTCAATTTAGATGGAAAGCCTACAGATGTCTGTTCTGAAAGAATCCCTCTGGCTCTGTTTTCTTTATGTACTGTGTAATTCATTACTTTGTGCTTTTACTTCTGGGTCTTGCTCTTTGGCCCTTGAAGCAATAAAGACTGACAAAATTAATAGTTTTTAAGTATCACTTGTGCCACACATCTGTTCTAAAAATGCTATATTTCTTCAACGGAGGCTAGAGTTTCCCATGTGCACAATTAGATACTTTATGAATAGCATCTCATTAATTTGAACGATAGGCTGTCCAACAGGGCCCTGGAACCCAACTGTTGAAAGAAATCACTGATTTTAAGAAATTAACGTAGCAGCCAGCTCAAACATGAGGGCCCAGTGAGTAGCCAGCATTTTATGGGAGTCACTGATGAAGGCTCCCATCAGGATGTAATGGCCAGTTTCTCATGTGACCCTACATCAGAAGAAACCTCTTCACGTTAGCAAAGCCCAGGCTCTGAAAGACAAGCAGTGTTTCTTGTTGGAAATAATTTTATTTTCTTTGGGCATCTTACCTTCATTTTTTAGATATAGAAATTGGTTTCTTTCTTTTCTTTTTTTTTTTTTTTTTGTGTGGTGATAAAAATGTGTATTTAGAATTAGCCAGCTAGGCTCAGTTTAGATGATCTCAATTTTATTGGCAACATCCAAAGCATCATAGTTTGGAACCTGTTGAGCATATGTTGCCTTCCCTCCATTAGGCCTGCTCAGAGTGTTGACGTTGGTCATGTCAACATCAAAGCTTCTTCATAGCCTGTTTGACCTGGTGCTTGTTGGCTTTGCCATCCACAGTGAACACAATGGGTTGTTGTTGTCCATCTTCATGGCCGACTCAGTAGTCGGGGGAACTTGATTGTGGCATACAGCTCAAGCTTGTTTCTCCGAGGGCGCTATTCTGTCTTTGTTTCTCCTGGGGGTTTGGGCTGCCATTGGGAGCCTTAGTGTCTTAGGACTGTGGAAGGTGGGTGATGTGTAGATATTTATTAGTGGCTGTGATGCCTTTCAGCACTGTCTACTTGGCCTTCAAAACCTTTGCTTTAGCTTCTGCTTTGGAAGGGGAAAGGACTTCCTTTGCTTTAGGGACTATCTTGAGGAAAAAGCTAGAAAGTGGCTTCTTTTACTGCTGGCTTGCACCAATATTTTGGTGAGCTTGCAGATCTGATAGCATCCTTTCTTTTTTCCCACGCTCTTTCCTTTGTTTCAGAACTTCCTTTTATTCTACTGCCTTGGAAATTTTTGTTTTCTCCTTCAGCTGTGATGTTAAATAATTAGAGTTGTGAAACCCTTTGACTCAATTATTAGGCTTGTTTTTTGTCCTTGCACTCAACTGCTTGATCCTAGCACATTGCAGTAAACATCCTCTTGGTTGTGAATTGGAAAGATGTCAAGTTAAAGAGGTTTGTCTGTTGTTCCTTTATTTTTGCTTCATTTTACCTAAGAAACAAGAATGGAAGTTTGAATTCTGATAAATTTTAGAGCGTTATGATGAATAATAACACCTCCTATTTATTGAACACTTACTATGTACCTAACACTATTAATTTTTCAAAATGCTTTAACTTATTTAGGTCCTCAGGGCTGTTCTGTGGTAGGTGCTACTGTTATCCTGATTTCACTGTTGAGGAATTTGAAGTTTTAAGAAATTAGACAACCTGCTCAAGGCTGTATAGTAGTAGAATGATAAAGCTGAGATGCAAACACAGGCTTGTTTGGCCAGTCTGCACTCTTAACCACTGTACTATAACGTTCCTTGGCATTTCTTTTTTTTTTTTAATTATTATTATTATTATTATACTTTAGGTTTTATGGTACATGTGCGCAATGTGCAGGTAAGTTACATATGTATACATGTGCCATGCTGGTGCGCTGCACCCACTAACTCGTCATCTAGCATTAGGTATATCTCCCAATGCTATCCTTCCCCCCTCCCCCCACCCCACAACAGTCTCCGAAGTGTGATGTTCCCCTTCCTGTGTCCATGTGTTCTCATTGTTCAATTCCCACCTACGAGTGAGAATATGTGGTGTTTGGTTTTTTGTTCTTGTGATAGTTTACTGAGAATGATGATTTCCAATTTCATCCATGTCCCTACAAAGGACATGAACTCATCATTTTTTATGGCTGCATAGTATTCCATGGTGTATATGTGCCACATTTTCTTAATCCAGTCTATCATTGTTGGACATTTGGGTTGGTTCCAAGTCTTTGCTATTGTGAATAATGCCGCAATAAACATACGTGTGCATGTGTCTTTATAGCAGCATGATTTATAGTCCTTTGGGTATATACCCAGTAATGGGATGGCTGGGTCAAATGGAATTTCTAGTTCTAGATCCCTGAGGAATCGCCACACTGACTTCCACAAGGGTTGAACTAGTTTACAGTCCCACCAACAGTGTAAAAGTGTTCCTATTTCTCCACATCCTCTCCAGCACCTGTTATTTCCTGACTTTTTAATGATTGCCATTCTAACTGGTGTGAGATGGTATCTCATTGTGGTTTTGATTTGCATTTCTCTGATGGCCAGTGATGGTGAGCATTTTTTCATGTGTTTTTTGGCTGCATAAATGTCTTCTTTTGAGAAGTGTCTGTTCATGTCCTTCGCCCACTTTTTGATGGGGTTGTTTGTTTTATTCTTGTAAATTTGTTGGAGTTCATTGTAGATTCTGGATATTAGCCCTTTGTCAGATGAGTAGGTTGCGAAAATTTTCTCCCATTTTGTAGGTTGCCTGTTCACTCTGATGGTAGTTTCTTTTGCTGTGCAGAAGCTCTTTAGTTTAATTAGATCCCATTTGTCAATTTTGGCTTTTGTGGCCATTGCTTTTGGTGTTTTAGACATGAAGTCCTTGCCCATGCCTATGTCCAGAATGGTAATGCCTAGGTTTTCTTCTAGGGTTTTTATGGTTTTAGGTCTAACATTTAAGTCTTTAATCCATCTTGAATTGATTTTTGTAAAAGGTGTAAGGAAGGGATCCAGTTTCAGCTTTCTACATATGGCTAGCCAGTTTTCCCAGCACCATTTATTAAATAGGGAATCCTTTCCCCATTTCTTGTTTTTCTCAGGTTTGTCAAAGATCAGATAGTTGTAGATATGCGGCATTATTTCTGATGGCTCTGTTCTGTTCCATTGATCTATATCTCTGTTTTGGTACCAGTACCATGCTGTTTTGGTTACTGTAGCCTTGTAGTATAGTTTGAAGTCAGGTAGTGTGATGCCGCCAGCTTTGTTCTTTTGGCTTAGGATTGACTTGGCGATGCGGGCTCTTTTTTGGTTCCATATGAACATTAAAGTAGTTTTTTCCAATTCTGTGAAGAAAGTCATTGGTAGCTTGATGGGGATGGCATTGAATCTGTAAATTACCTTGGGCAGTATGGCCATTTTCACGATATTGATTCTTCCTACCCCTGAGCATGGAATATTCTTCCATTTGTTTGTATCCTCTTTTATTTCCTTGAGCAGTGGTTTGTAGTTCTCCTTGAAGAGGTCCTTCACATCCCTTGTAAGTTGGATTCCTAGGTATTTTATTCTCTTTGAAGCAATTGTGAATGGGAGTTCACTCACGATTTGGCTCTCTGTTTGTCTGTTATTGATGTATAAGAATGCTTGTGATTTTTGTACATTGATTTTGTATCCTGAGACTTTGCTGAAGTTGCTTATCAGCTTAAGGAGATTTTCGGCTGAGACAATGGGGTTTTCTAGATATACAATCATGTCATCTCCAAACAGGGACAATTTGACTTCTTCTTTTCCTAATTGAATACCCTTTATTTCCTTCTCCTGCCTAATTGCCCTGGCCAGAACTTCCAACACTATGTTGAATAGATGTGGTGAGAGAGGGCATCCCTGTCTTGTGGCAGTTTTCAAAGGGAATGCTTCCAGTTTTTGCCCATTCAGTATGATATTGGTTGTGGGTTTGTCATAGATAGCTCTTATTATTTTGAGATACATCCCATCAATACCTAATTGATTGAGAGTTTTTAGGATGAAGGGTTGTTGAATTTTGTCAAAGGCCTTTTCTGCATCTATTGAGATAATCATGTGGTTTTTGTCTTTGGTTCTGTTTATATGCTGGATTACATTTATTGATTTGCGTATATTGAACCAGCCTTGCATCCCAGGGATGAAGCCCACTTGATCATGGTGGATAAGCTTTTTGATGTGCTGCTGGATTCTCTTTGCCAGTATTTTATTGAGGATTTTTGCATCAATGTTCATCAAGGATATTGGTCTAAAATTCTCTTTTTTTGTTGTGTCTCTGCCAGGCTTTGGTATCAGGATGATGCTGGCCTCATAAAATGAGTTAGGGAGGATTCCCTCTTTTTCTATTGATTGGAATAGTTTCAGAAAGAATGGTACCAGCTCCTCCTTGTACCTCTGATAGAATTCGGCTGTTAACCCATCTGGTCCTGGACTTTTTTTGGTTGGTAAGCTATTGATTATTGCCACAATTTCAGCTCCTGTTATTGGTCTATTCAGAGATTCAACTTCTTCCTGGTTTAGTCTTGGGAGGGTGTATGTGTTGAGGAATTTATCCATTTTTTCTAGATTTTCTAGTTTATTTGCGTAGAGGTGTTTGTAGTATTCTCTGATGGTAGTTTGTATTTCTGTGAGATCGGTGGTGATATCCCCTTTGTCATTTTTTATTGCATCTATTTGATTCTTCTCTCTTTTTTTCTTTATTAATCTTGCTAGCGGTCTATCAATTTTGTTGATCCTTTCAAAAAACCAGCTCCTGGATTCATTAATTTTTTGAAGCGTTTTTTGTGTCTCTATTTCCTTCAGTTCTGCTCTGATTTTAGTTATTTCTTGCCTTCTGCTAGCTTTTGAATGTGTTTGCTCTTGCTTTTCTAGTTCTTTTAATTGTGATGTTAGGGTGTCAATTTTGGATCTTTCCTGCTTTCCCTTGTGGGCATTTAGTGCTATAAATTTCCCTCTACACACTGCTTTGAATGCATCCCAGAGATTCTGGTATGTTGTGTCTTGGTTCTCGTTGGTTTCAAAGAACATCTCTATTTCTGCCTTCATTTCGTTATGTACCCAGTAGTCATTCAGGAGCAGGTTGTTCAGTTTCCATGTAGATGAGCGGTTTTGAGTGAGATTCTTAATCCTGAGTTCTAGCTTGATTGCACTGTGATCTGAGAGATAGTTTGTTATAATTTCTGTTCTTTTACGTTTATTGAGGAGAGCTTTACTTCCAAGTATGTGGTCAATTTTGGAATAGGTGTGGTGTGGTGCTGAAAAAAATGTATATTCTGTTGATTTGGGGTGGAGAGTTCTGTAGATGTCTGTTAGGTTCACTTGGTGCAGAGCTGAGTTCAATTCCTGGGTATCCTTGTTGACTTTCTGTCTCGTTGATCTGTCTAATGTTGACAGTGGGGTGTTAAAGTCTCCCATTATTAATGTGTGGGAGTCTAAGTCTCTTTCTAGGTCACTCAGGACTTGCTTTATGAATCTGGGTGCTCCTGTATTAGGTGCATATATATTTAGGATACTTAGCTCTTCTTGTTGAATTAATCCCTTTACCATTATGTAATGGCCTTCTTTGTCTCTTTTGATCTTTGTTGGTTTAAAGTCTGTTTTATCAGAGACTAGGATTGCAACCCCTGCCTTTTTCTGTTTTCCATTTGCTTGGTAGATCTTCCTCCATCCTTTTATTTTGAGCCTATGTGTGTCTCTGCACGTGAGATGGGTTTCCTGAATACAGCACACTGATGGGTCTTGAGTCTTTATCCAATTTGCCAGTCTGTGTCTTTTAATTGGAGCATTTAGTCCATTTACATTTAAAGTTAATATTGTTATGTGTGAATTTGATCCTGTCATTATGATGTTAGCTGGTTATTTTGCTCGTTAGTTGATGCAGTCTCTTCCTAGTCTCGATGGTCTTTACATTTTGGCATGGTTTTGCAGTGGCTGGTACTGGTTGTGCCTTTCCATGTTTAGCGCTTCCTTCAGGAGCTCTTTTAGGGCAGGCCTGGTGGTGACAAAATCTCTCAGCATTTGCTTCTCTGTAAAGTATTTTATTTCTCCTTCACTTATGAAGCTTAGTTTGACTGGATATGAAATTCTGGGTTGAAAATTCTTTTCTTTAAGAATGTTGAATATTGGCCCCCACTCTCTTCTGGCTTGTAGGGTTTGTGCCGAGAGATCCACTGTTAGTCTGATGGGCTTCCCTTTGATGGTAACCCGACCTTTCTCTCTGGCTGCCCTTAACATTTTTTCCTTCATTTCAACTTTGGTGAATCTGACAATTATGTGTCTTGAAGTTGCTCTTCTCGAGGAGTATCTTTGTGGCGTTCTCTGTATTTCCTGAATCTGAATGTTGGCCTGCCTTGCTAGATTGGGGAAGTTCTCCTGGATAATATCCTGCAGAGTGTTTTCCAACTTGTTTCCATTCTCCCCGTCACTTTCAGGTACACCAATCAGACGTAGATTTGGTCTTTTCACATAGTCCCACATTTCTTGGAGGCTTTGCTCATTTCTTCTTATTCTTTTTTCTCTAAACTTCCCTTCTCGCTTCATTTCATTCATTTCATCTTCCAGGGCTGATACCCTTTCTTCCATTTGATCGCATCGGCTCCTGAGGCTTCTGCATTCTTCACGTAGTTCTCGAGCCTTGGTTTTCAGCTCCATCAGCTCCTTTAAGCACTTCTCTGTATTGGTTATTCTAGTTATACATTCTTCTAAATTTTTTTCAAAGTTTTCAACTTCTTTGCCTTTGGTTTGAATATCCTCCCGTAGCTCGGAGTAATTTGATCGTCTGAAACCTTCTTCTCTCAGCTCATCAAAGTCATTCTCCGTCCAGCTTTGTTCCGTTGCTGGTGAGGAACTGCGTTCCTTTGGAGGAGGAGAGGTACTCTGGTTTTTAGAGTTTCCAGTTTTTCTGCTCTGTTTTTTCCCCATCTTTGTGGTTTTATCTACTTTTGGTCTTTGATGATGGTGATGTACAGATGGGTTTTTGGTGTGGATGTCCTTTCTGTTAGTTTTCCTTCTAACAGACAGGACCCTCAGCTGCAGGTCTGTTGGAGTACCTGGCCGGCCGTGTGAGGTGTCAGTCTGCCCCTGCTGGGGGGTGCCTCCCAGTTAGGCTGCTCGGGGGTCAGGGGTCAGGGACCCACTTGAGGAGGCAGTCAGCCCGTTCTCAGATCTCCAGCTGCGTGCTGGGAGAACCACTGCTCTCCTCAAAGCTGTCAGACAGGGACATTTAAGTCTGCAGAGGTTACTGCTGTCTTTTTGTTTGCCTGTGCCCTGCCCCCAGAGGTAGAGCCTACAGAGGCAGGCAGGCCTCCTTGAGCTGTGGTGGGCTCCACCCAGTTCAAGCTTCCAGGCTGCTTTGTTTACCTAAGCGAGCCTGGGCAATGGCGGGCGCCCCTCCCCCGGCCTCGCTGCCGACTTGCTGTTTGATCTCAGACTGCTATGCTAGCAATCAGGGAGACTCCGTGGGCGTAGGACCCTCTGAGCCAGGTGCGGGCTATACTCTCCTGGGGCACCGTTTCCTAAGCCCGTCGGAAAAGCACAGTATTCGGGTGGGAGTGGCCTGATTTTCCAGGTGCCGTCTGTCACCCCTGGAAAGGGAACTCCCTGACCCCTTGCGCTTCTCGAGTGAGGCAATGCCTCGCCCCTGCTTTGGCTGGCGCACGGTGCACTCACCCACCGACCTGCGCCCACTGTCTGGCACTCCCTAGTGAGATGAACATGGTACCTCAGATGGAAATGCAGAAATCACCCGTCTTCTGCGTCGCTCACGCTGGGAGCTGTAGACCGGAGCTGTTCCTATTCGGCCATCTTTTCCTTGGCATTTCAAGTTATTTGTAAGCAATGCTTCCAGGAACATTTTTTAACCAGAAAAAACTAAACACAGCACTACTTAGTTGTGTAGAAGCAGAAAGAACACTGGGATATGAGTCAGAAGATGGAGCCCTAGCTGTGTGCCTAACTAGCCATGCAATTCCCTGAACCAATCACTTCACTAGCCCCAGCCCTGTGCTTTTCTCATCTGTAAAAGTGCCAAACTTCTAGCATCCTGAACAAAACTTGATTTCCTCTTCTTTAGTTTTTCCTGTGCTAAGGTAGATGAAACCCACCATTCCCATATCATTTATGACAACTAAGGCTGATATCAGATGAGGCCATTGGCACAGGGCTACTTGTTCAGAAAAAAGAGGGAAAATGCAATGATTAAATGCCACCCACCCCAGGCAGAAAGCAAACTAAGCATAATGACTCAAATCCAAAGCCTAGAAAATCTTGGTGGAAACAGGGTGGATATATTCTTCTGTCTTCAATTTTCTCTGTATGTATTTATTGTTGACCATAGAAATGTGGATAAACATGTGGCTCACCATTAATCATCATCTCCAACTTGCTAAAGCTATTGTGGAGTAATAATGCCACTGAACTTTGTCCAGCTAGAAATGAGACCCAGCCATAGAGAAGACTTCCTGAGTTTCTCAAGCATGTATCTGTTCTATCACATAGCTTTTTTCTATCCCATGTGTTATGGGCTGAACTGTATTCTCCCCAGCAAATTCATATGTTGAAATTCTAACCCCCAGTACCTCAGAATGTGACTGTTTGGGTATAGGGCATTTAAGGAGGTAGTTAAGGTAGAATGAGGCCATACAGGTGGTCCCTAATTCACTACGACTGTTGCGCTTAGAAGAAAAGAGGATTAGGACACAAACAACACAGAAACCAAAGGGCGACCGTATGAGGACACAGCACTAAGGTAGACATCCACAAGTCAAGAAGAAAGATCTCAGAAGAAAACCATCCTGTTGACATCACCTTGATCTTAGCCTTCTAGTCTCTAGAACCGTGCAAAAACACATTTCTGATGTTTAAACTACCCAGCCTGTGGTATTTTGTAATGGCAGCCCTAGCAAACTCATCCACTATGTTTTAAATCCAGGTTTTTTTTTAAGTTTCTCTTTTTTTTCAGAACTTTCTAACCTTAATTTTAAATTTGTTTTTCTTTCCTCCTTTGCTTGAGCTGGATTTCTACACCCTAAGAAGTCATACTCAGGTTTCTAACTTCATCCACATACTGGAGTACAAAGATTCCACAAATTTTAACAGTATTCAAAGAGTGCTCAGTCTTTGAGCTGAGTCTTGAATGGTACTTTGGATATAACTTACATTTTATACCTCTGTAAATTCCTTTTCTTATTGCTCACCTGTGTCAGTTCTCAAATAGATTATTTAATTTTATAACAAAGCAACAAATAAAACAAAGCACTGAACTATGTATAACTGACTTCTCATCCCCTACCCCTGCCCTATGAATTTTTCTCTTTTTCTTACTCCTTACCTTGGGTAAAATGGCAGCAGCAACACCATGAACCCAAGTTCAGGTTCTCAAACTGGGAACTTAGGGACTCATTCTTCATTCTTTCTTTGTCCTTGCCTCTTACGTTTAACTCATTATTCAAAGTCTGTTCATGCTTCTTTTAAAATGTCTAATAAAAACACTTGTAATTTTTTTTTTTTTTAAGAGACAAGGTTTCACCATGTTGGCCAGGCTGGTCTTGAAGTCCTGACCTCAAGTGATCTGCCCGCCTCGGCCTCCCGAAGTGCTGGGATTACAGGTGTGAGCCACCATGCCCAGCCAACACTTGTAATTTTAAACTATATTAAATTTGAATTGGCAATATCAATATGGACTCATGAATTAAAAACATATATGTGTGTGTGTATTCTAGCTCTGTACACTGAAAGAACATAGAAGCAATGATATTCCTCTAGCAATGAGCAATACCTAGAACCCAGATCTTGGTTTCTACTCATCTTCGTTTACTGAAACTATCTTTGGAGAAATAGCTGATTCTAGATGTTGAGCATGGAAACTACAAGGTAAGTTTAGGACATTTTGATATACCAAGGAAGTGCTCAGTGATTTATGGGAGCATGATACAAGGACACAGGGGCTAGTGTGAAAGGGCTCCCACTAGCCAAAGTTTGGACAGTTTGAACATGGCTATATTGATTGCAAAACGCTGAATACATAAAAATTCATTAGTCCATAGTAATACCCAAAAAAGTGAAAGAAAAGGAAAAAAAACTAATTTGCCATCATTGGAAGTGATCATTCAATAAATCCTTACTCTGACATTGATAGTAAAAGGGAAAGAACTAAACATTTACCTTGCCTTTTTTTTTTTAAATACTTTAAGTTCTGGGGTACATGTGCACAACGTGCAGGTTTCATACATAGGTATACATGTGCCACGTTGGTTTGCTGCACCCATCAATTCATCATTTACATTAGGTATTTCTCCTAATGCTATCCCCCAGCCCCCCAGCCCCTGACAGGCCCCAGTGTGTGATGTTCCCCGCCCTGTGTCCAAGTGATCTCATTGTTCAATTCCCACCTATGAGTGAGAACATGCAGTGTCTGGTTTTCTGTCCTTGTGATAGTTTGCTCAGAATGATGGTTTCCAGTTTCATCCATGTCCCTGCAAAGGACATGAACTCATGCTTTTTATGGCTGCATAGTATTTCATGGTGTATATGTGCCACATTTTCTTAATCCAGTCTATCACTGATGGACATTTGGGTTGGTTCCAAGTCTTTGCTATTGTGAATAGTGCCACGATAAACATACGTGTGCATGTGTCTTTATAGTAGCATGCTTTATAATCCTTTGGGTATATACCCAGTAATGGGATTGCTGGGTCAAATGGTAATTCTAATTCTAGATCCTTGAGGAATCACCACACTGTCTTCCACAATGGTTGGACTACTTTACACTCCCACCAACACTGTAAAAGCATTCCTGTTTCTCCACATCCTCTCCAGCATCTGTTGTTTCCTGACTTTTTAATGATTGCCATTCTAACTGGTGTGAGATGGTATCTCATTGTGGTTTTGATTTGCTTTTCTCTGATGACCAGTGATGATGAGCATTTTTTCATGTGTCTGTTGGCTGCATAGATGTCTTCTTTTGAGAAGTGTCTGTTCATATCCTTTGCCCACTTTTTGATGGGGTTGTTTGTTTTTTTTCTTGTAAATTTGTTTGAGTTCATTGTAGATTCTGGATATTAGCCCTTTGTCAGATGAGTAGATTGCAAACTTTGTCTCCCCACTCTCTAGGTTGCCTGTTCACTCTGATGGTAGTTTTTTTTGTCGTGCGGAAGCTCTTTAGTTTAATTAGATCCCATTTGTCCATTTTGGCTTTTGTTGCCATTGCTTTTGGTGTTTTAGACATGAAGTCTTTGCCCATGCCTATGTCCTGAATGGTAATGCCTAGGTTTTCTTCTAGGGTTTTTATGGTTTTAGGTCTAACATTTAAGTCTTTAATCCATCTTGAGTTAATTTTTGTATAAGGTGTAAGGAAGGGATCCGGTTTCAGCTTTCTTCATATGGCTAGCCAGTTTCCCCAGCACCATTTATTAAATAGGGAATCCTTTCCCCATTTCTTGTTTTTGTCAGGTTTGTTAAAGATCAGATTGTTGTAGATGTATGGTGTTATTTCTGAGGCTTCTGTTCTGTTCCATTGGTCTATATCTCTGTTTTGGTACCAGTATCATACTGTTATGGTTACTGTAGCCTTGTAGTATAGTTTGAAGTCAGGTAGCATGATGCCTCCAGCTTTGTTCTTTCTGCTTAGGATTGTCTTGGCAGTGTAGGCTCTTTTTTGGTTCCATATGAACTTTAAATTAGATTTTTCCAGTTCTGTGAAGAAAGTCATTGGTAGCTTGATGGGGATGGCATTGAATCTATAAATTACCTTGGGCAGTATGGCCATTTTCACAATATTGATTCTTCCTATCCATGATCATGGAATACTCTTCCATTTGTTTGTGTCCTCTTTTATTTAGTTGAGCAGTGGTTTGTAGTTCTCCTTGAAGAGGTCTTTCACGTCCCTTGTAAGTTGGATTCCTAGGTATTTTATTCTCTTTGAAGCAGTTGTGAATGGGAGTTCACTCATGATTTGGCTCTCTGTTTGTCTGCTGGTGGTGTATAGGAATGCTTGTGATTTTTGCACATTGATTTTGTATCCTGAGACTTTGCTGAAGTTGCTTATCAGCTTAAGGAGATTTTCGGCTGAGACAATGGGGTTTTCTAAATATACAATCATGTCATCTGCAAACAGGGACAATTTGACTTCCTCTTTTCCTAATTGAATACCCTTTATTTCTTTCTCTTGCCTGATTGCCCTGGCCAGAACTTCCAACACTATGTTGAATAGGAGTGATGAGAGAGGGCATCCCTGTCTTGTGGCAGTTTTCAAAGGGAATGCTTCCAGTTTTTGCCCATTCAGTATGATATTGGTTGTGGGTTTGTCATAGATAGCTCTTACTATTTTGAGATACATCCCATCAATACCTAGTTTATTGAGAGTTTTTAGCATGAAGGGCTATTGAATTTTGTCAAAGGCCTTTTCTGCATCTGTTGAGATAATCGTGTGGTTTTTGTCTTTGGTTCTGTTTATGTGATGGATTATGTTTATTGATTTGTGTGTGTTGAACCAGCCTTGCATCCCAGGGATGAAGCTGACTTGATCGTGGTGGATAAGCTTTTTGATGTGCTGCAGGATTCAGTTTGCCAGTATTTTATTGAGGATTTTCGCATTGATATTCACCAGAGATATTGGTCTAAAATTCTCTTTTTTTGTTGTGTCTCTGCCAGGCTTTGGTATCAGGATGATGTTGGCCTCATAAAATGAGTTAGGGACAATTACCTCTTTTTCTATTGATTGGAATAGTTTCAGAAGGAATGGTACTAGCTCCTCTTTGTACCTCTGGTAGAATTCAGCTGTGAATCCATCTGGTCCTGGACTTTCTTTGGTTGGTAGGCTATTAATTATTGCCTCAATTTCAGAGCCTGTTATTGGTCTATTCAGAGATTCAACTTCTTCCTGGTTTAGTCTTGGGAGGGTGTATGTGTCCAGGAATTTATCCATTTCTTCTAGATTTTCTAGTTTATTTGCGTAGAGGTGTTTATAGTATTTTCTGATGGTAGTTTATATTTCTGTAGGATCGGTGGTGATATCCCCTTTATGATTTTTTATGCATCTATTTGATTCTTTATTTTCTTATTTATTAGTCTTGCTAGTGGTCTATCAATTTTGTTGATCTTTTAAAAAAACCAACTCCTGGATTCATTGATTTTTTGAAGGGTTTTTTGTATCTCTATCTCTTTCAGTTCTACTCTGATCTTAGTTATTTCTTGCCTTTGCTAGCTTTTGAATGTGTTTGCTCTTGCTTCTCTAGTTCTTTTAATTGTGATGTTAGGGTGTCGATTTTAGATCTTTTGTGCTTTCTCTTGTGGACATTTAGTGCTATAAATTTCCCTTTACACACTGCTTTAAATGTGTCCCAGAGATTCTGGTACATTGTGTCTTTGTTCTCATTGGTTTCAAAGAACATCTTTATTTCTGCCTTCATTTCATTATTTACCCGGTAGTCATTCAGAAGCAAGTTGTTCAGTTTCCAGGTAGTTGTGCAGTTTCGAGTGAGTTTCTTAATCCTGAGTTCTAATTTGATTGCATTGTGGTCTGAGAGACAGTTTGTTGTGATTTCTGTTCTATTTGCTGAGGAGTGCTTTACTTCCAACTATGTGCTCAATTTTGGAGTAAGTGTGATATGGTGCTGAGAAGAATGTATATTCTGTTGATTTGGGGTGGAGAGTTCTTCTGTAGATGTCTATTGGGTCTGCTCGTTGCAGAGCTGAGTTCAGATCCTGGATGTCCTTGTTAACCTTCTGTCTCGTTGATCTGTCTAATATTGCCAGTGGGGTGTTAAAGTCTCCCATTATTGTTGTGTGGGAATCTAAGTCACTTTTTAGGTCTCTAAGGACTTGCTTTATGAATCTGGGTCCTCCTGCATTGGGTGCATATATATTTAGGATAGTTAACTCTTCTTGTGGAATTGATCCCTTTACCATTATGTAATGGCCTTCTTTGTCTCTTTTGATCTTTGTTGGTTTAAAGTCTGTTTTATCAGTGACTAGGATTGCAACCCCTGCTTTTTTTTGCTTTCCATTTGCTTCATAGATCTTCCTCCATCCCTTTATTTCGAGCCTATGTGCATCTTTGCAGGTGAGATGGGTCTCCTGAATACAGCACACTGATGGGTCTTGACTCTTTATCCAGTTTGCCAGTCTGTATCTTTTAATTGGGGCATTTAGCCCATTTACATTTAAAGTTAATATTGTTATGTGTGAATTTGATCCTGTCATTATGATGTTCGCTGGTTATTTTGCCCATTAATTGATGTAGTTTCTTCATAGCATCGATGGTCTTTACAAATTGGCATGTTTTTGCAGTGGCTGGTTCCAGTTGTTTCTTTCCATGTTTAGTGCTTCCTTCAGGAGCTCTTGTAAAGCAGGCCTGGTTGTGACAAATTCTCTCAGCATTTGCTTGTCTGTAAAGTATTTTATTTCTCCTTCACTTATGAAGCTTAGTTTGACTGGATGTGAAATTCTGGGATGAAAATTCTTTTCTTTAAGAATGTTGAATATTGACCCCCACTCTCTTCTGGCTTGTGGGGTTTCTGCTGAGTGATCTGCTGTTAGTCTGATGGGATTCCCTTTGTGGGTAACTTGACCTTTCTCTCTGGCTGCCCTTAACACTTTTTCCTTCATTTCAACCTTGGTAAATCTGACAATTATGTGTCTTGGGGTTGCTCTTCTCGAGGAGTATCTTTGTGGTGTTTTCTCTATTTCCTGAATTTGAATGTTGACCTGCCTTGCTAGATTGGGGAAGTTCTCTTGGTTAATACCTTGAAGAATGTTTTCCAACTTGGTTCCATTCTCCCCATCACTTGCAGGTACACCAGTCAAACATAGATTTGGTCTTTCCCCATAGTCCCATATTTCTTGGAGGCTTTGTTTGTTTCTTTTTACTCTTTTTTCTCTAACCTTGTCTTCTCACTTTATTTCATTAATTTGACTTGCAATCACTGATACCCTTTCTTCCACTTGATCGAATTGGCTATTGAAGGTTGTGCATATGTCACAAAGTTCTCGTGCCATGGTTTTCAGCTCCATCAGGGCATTTAAGGTCTTCTCTACACTGTTTATTCTAGTTAGCCATTCGTCTAATCTTTTTTCAAGGTTTTTAGCTTCCTTGTGATGGGTTCGAACATCCTCCTTTAGCTCAGAGAAGTTTGTTATTACTGGCTTTCTGAAGCCTACTTCTGTCAACTCATCAAAGTCATTCTTCATCCAGCTTTGTTCCACTGCTGGCAGGGAGCTGCAGTCCTTTGCAGGAGAATAGGTGCTCTGATTTTTAGAATTTTCTGTTCTGGTTTTTCCCCATCTTTGTGGTTTTATCTGCCTTTGGTGTTTGATGTTGGTGACCTACAGATGGGGTTTTCATGTAGATAACCTTTTTGTTGATGTTGATGCTATTCCTTTCTGTTTGTTAGTTTCCCTTCTAAGAGTCAGGTCTCTCAGCTGCAGGTCTGTTGGAGTTTGCTGGAGTTCCACTCCAGACCCTGTTTGCCTGGGTATCACCAGCGTAGGCTGCAGAACAGCGAATATTGCAGAACAGCAAATATTGCTGCATGATCCTTCCTCTGGAAGCTTCATCCCAGAGGGGCACCCGCCTATATGAGGTGTTAGTCAGCCCCTACTGGGAGATGTCTCCCAGTTAGGATACACGGGGGTCAGGGACCCACTTGAGGAGTCAGTCTTTCTGTTCTCAGAGCTCAAATACCTGGCTGGGAGAACCACTGCTCTCTTCAGAGCTGTCAGACAGGGATGTTTAAGTCTGCAGAAGTTGTCTGCTGCCTTTTGTTCAGCTATGCCCTGCCCGCAGAGGTGGAGTCTAGAGGCAGTAGGTCTTGTTGAGCTGCGGTGGGCTCTTCCCAGTTCGAGCTTCTTGGTCACTTTGTTTACCTACTCAAGCCTCAGCAATGGCGGACACCCCTCCACCAGCCAGGCTGCCGCCTCACAGATTGATCTCAGACTGCTGCCCTAGCAATGAGCAAGGCTCTGTGGGTGTGGGACCTGCTGAACCAGGCAGGGGAGAGAATCACCTTGTCTGCCGGTTGCTAAGACCTTGGGAAAAGCTCAGTATTTGAGCAGAAGTGTCCTGTTTTACCAGGTACAGTCTATCAGGGCTTCCCTTGGCTAGGAAATGGAAATCTCCCGGCCCCTTGCACTTCTCAGGTGAGGTGACACCCTGCCCTGCTTCATCTTGCCTTCCATGGGCTGCACCCACTGTCCAACCCAGTCCCAATGAGATGAACCAGGTACTGCAGTTGGAAATGCGGAAATCACCCGTCTTTGGCGTCAATCACACTGGAAGCTGCAGACCAAGTGGCCTATTTGGCCATCCTGGCCTATCTTACCTTGCCTTTTTAAAAGGAATTTTATATCATCTACTTGATGAGGGAAAACTTATCTTTAGAGAAGAATGCCAATGAAGGAGTGATAATATTTGAAATTTACTAGTTTGCAACTCCCAATGAAATAATTGATTCAGGCAAGGATCTTTAATTGTAAAAGATTATTGCAGAACAGGTTATTTACACAGTTACAAAGCATCACAGAACATGTCACTTCCTAATTGTGGAAAGTACAAAGGAGAAGATCTGGCAGTCACCACTTTAACCAAGTGATCAACCTTAGAATCACTAATGTGGGACAAATTTGCATTATGTTCCTCCTGATGGGGTACAGATGAAATTCATGAAATCATTTATTAAGTATTCTTGCCAAAAGGGCTTAACCTGAATCTAAGTAAGCTTTTAGGCAGGCCTAAACTCAAATAAATAGGAGTTACAGGGAATCAAAGAAAAATCAAATTACAAAGAAACCTGCAGAAGAATCTGAATTTGAGATATTCTACAACTATTTTTTTTTATTCCTTCAAAAGTCATTTTCATGTAGGGAGAAGGACTGGGGGAGCTGTCCCAGGTTAAAAGAGACTAAAAGGCCATAATGACCAAATACGAAAACCTCAAAGGACTCTTAGCTTGATAAAAACAGCTAAAACTTTTAGAAACATTTAGGGGAAACATGAATATGAGCATATATTAAATAACATGGGTATTATATGATATTAAGGAACTAATATTAATTTTATTAGAAATGATAATGACAATGTGGTTATGTATAAGAAAATTCTTATTTTTAGGAGATGCCATTTATTTATTTATTTATTTATTTATTTATTGTGAAGCAAGGTCTCACTTTTTCACCCAGGCTGGAGTACAGTGGCACAAACACGGCTCACTCCAGCCTCAACCTCCTGGGCTTAAGCAATCCTTCTATCTCAGCCTCCCAAGTAGCTGGGATTACAGGTGCATGTCAGCACACCTGGCTAATTTTTGTATTTTCTGTAGAGACAGGGTTTCACCATGTTGCCTAGACTGGTCTCAAGCTCCTGGGCTGAAGCAATCTGCCTGTATCGGCCTTCCAAGGTGCTGGGATTACAGGCATGAGCCACTGCGTCTGTCCTATAGAAGATGTATATTTAGGTGTTAATGTTTAGGTGTGAGGTGTAATGATTTCAACAACTTTCAAAATATATATACACACACATACATATATATATTTGTGTGTGTATGGAAAGATAAATCAAATATGGCAAAATAGTAACAATTGTTGAATCTACGTTGAAAAGATTGTAGAGATATTTATTTTACTGTTCTTTCCAATTTTCTAGATGTTTCATGTTAAACAATTTAGAAAAGAATTTATGCCTCTACCCCCTCTTCTTTTGTGCCTCTGGCACTCCTTTCTATCCCCGTGGTCATTCTCTAACTACCGCTCTTCATCGCCTCTTACCTGAACCTTTGTGGTGGCCTCCTATGTTTCTGTCTTCAGTCTAAATGCCTCCAAGCCATCTATCCGAGGCAGCTTCCTAAAAATCAGTTGTCACCATTTCTCTACCTTGCTTCACTCTATCAGTAGTCATTCCCTTCCTCATCACCCACATGGTAAAGTCTGAATAAGCTTAGCAAGCAAGGCCATTCACACTTTTGCTTCAAGCTACACTGACATCACATCCTTGTTCAAGGTGTTCTCCTACCGCCTCATAGCCTAAGCTCTACCTGGGTCACAAACTCAAATGCCCGCATAGAGGGCTGGGAATAAAGTAGTTTAGGGTGTGGGTCTAGGGTGGACTGGGAATCAGGAGCCCTGTCTGAAGGGGGCAGCTATTACTTGGGACCAGGTGAGTGTTGCTGTGAGAGGATGTGGGCCAAGTGTTGTGAAATCTTTGTTTCCATTAAGTCAGAAAAAAGATTTGTATACTAATACTGCCCTATTTTAAATGCTAATATGTTATTTATTTTTTTAAAAAAACTGCTGCAGAATGAAAAAATTGTGAACTGCAGAGTGTGATTCTGTGATAACCCATGGGACTGAATGCTCACTCTTTCACACTGACCTCTTTGTCATTCTTCCTTCTCTCTCCATGGTGGGAAGACTTTCTGCATCCTTTTCCTGGTGAAATCTGGTGAACACTTCAAAACCCATCAGGCAAGACCATTCATGTTGCCCTGTCAGGCCCAGGCAGACTGAGGGGCTCTCTCTTTAGTGCACTCCAGCCATTCATTTGTACAACCTTCCTTCTAGAACTTGTCATGGAATTACATATCTGGTTGTTTGTCTTCTGCCACTGGATTCTGAATCCTCATGATTAATAGCCACATTTTATACATCTTTGTCTCCCCTGAGCTGCTCACAGTGTCTGGTGTAAAGTCAGCATTCAATGAACATCTGTTGGTTAAGTTGCAGGCTGTTAAAGGTAATGCTATAGAAGAATTTAGGACATGGCTTCTATGACATCCAGTTTAAAATGTATTAAAAATGTCTATAAATCAATTAAAGAAAATTTTCTATTATTATAATATTCCAAGTAAGGTTCTCTTTTGAGATCATTTGTCTATTGTAGGAAGTCAGGTAAATAAGTTTAGTTTTAAAAAACAAAAATTTCTCAAATCAGGATTCTTTCTGATCCTTTAATCTCAGATAATGATAATAGAGTATTGTTTCAAGGATTCCCCTTCTAGCACAATCTTGGTCAAGATCAGGCCAAGGATATAGACAGGTTCAGTAAACCACAAGTGCTCTAAACCTGCTTGAACCTATGTAAGAACTGAGCAGTGGGGTGTGCACTGAATCAAATCACCTTCTCTCTTTGGGACGTCAATTCCTATCAGTACTGTATGCACCTGATTCTCTTATTCTTGTCTCTTTCATGCCTTTCTTTAATGAAACACTTTTTCCCTCCTAGCAGGCCTTCCAAAATTCAGCTCAAAACTTACTTCTTCCTAGAAGTGTCTGCTATCACCTGCCTTGATTGTTCCTCTGTATTATATTCTCCATTTATCTGTGTTTCTTTTTTGTTAGGTATGGCCTACTCTGGTGTAAGACATATAATAAGAATAATTATGATATTTAGAAAAAGATAATACGGTAATAATAATATTTGGCTTTGGGAGGCCAAGGCAGGTGGATCACCTGAGGTCAGGAGACCAGCTTGACCAACATGGTGCAACTCTGTCTGAACTAAAAATAAAAAAAATCAGCTGGGCATGGTGGTGTGTGCCTATAATCTCAGCTACTCGGGAGGCTGAGGCAGGAGAATCACTTTAATCCAGGAGACGGAGGCTGCAGTGAGCCGAGATCACACCATTGCACTCCAGCCTGGGCAACAAGAGTGAAATTCTGCCTCAAAAAAAAAAAAAAAAAGAAAAGAAAAAGAATCATTGAGGGCCATTGTTAAAAGAAATAGCTTACCAGACCCCTCCCTGGAAATTCTGATTCAGTGGGTCTGGCATGGGGTAGGGAATGAGGATAGGTATTTGTATTTTTAACAAGTGCCACAGGTAGTTCTTATTATCAGGCACCCCTGGAAGACACTGCCATCATCCTTATAAGCTTGGGTTTGGAAGCAGACTAGTCAGGGTTTGAGGATGGGTTCTCATGCTTTTTAGCGTATGTAACAGTGGGCAAGTCACCACGTCCTAAGCTGTGATTTTTTCATCTAGAAGATGGGGATGATAATCACTGTCTCAGTGTTGTTCTGGGGACTAAATGACTCATTTAGAGCATGAGCACTTAGAATGTCTAAAACATTCTAAGTGCTCAGCAAATATGTAACAATCATATTCATATTTTGCTTGTAGTTTGCTTGGTTATGTTACTGTGATTCAAAATCTGAATGATGGTTTTCTTGGTTCTTCTGTAGCACTATGGTGATTCAGAAGAGTGACCCAGGAGATTTTATCACAGCCAAAGACTATTGTTGAGAGCCTGCTCATCTCTGCCAACTTTTTATTGCCTCAATAAGTTATCACCCTTTGTTCTCTTTAATTTTACCTGTCATCTCCTTTGAATTACAGAAAGGTCTTTGAGGCCAATGACCCTGTCATCTAGTTTTGTTATACAGTAGATCCAGTATCCTGTACAGTGGGCTATCAACAGAGGGCATGATCTAATAAAACACACATTTATTTCATGGAGTTATAGAGCCATCATCTCTTATTTAGGTTATGACAGCTCCTAATGGGTCTTGGAGTCTTGAGGTCTTATGCTCTTGCTTCCCTACAATGCAGGCTACACTGCAGCCAAAGCGATCTTTGAGCAATATCATCACAGCCTGCCAGTCCTGTTTGAAACCTTCCAATGCTTTCCCTGTATTTATAATAAAATCCAAACTCTTTACTGTGGACTTGTAAGCCCAACCTGATCTGGGCTAGTCTGTCTGTCTGACCGCATCCCCTGTAATTCACCTCCTGGATCATTACATTCCAGCAATACTGAAGTTCTCCCTCCCTAGACTGCTCTTTCCCCCATCATCACCTGCCACTTAGCCCAGATGTCACCTCAGAGATCTTCCCTCACCTCCCTATCTCATGTTTTCCTGCCACTATTTCCTATCCCATCTTCCTGCTTTATTTTCTTCTCATCACTTACCACTGTCCAATATTGTACTTATCAGTAGGTGATGTTAGCTTGTGTGTTTATTGGAAGCTCCATGATAGCAAGCATCCTGTCTATCTTGTATTCCAAGTACTGGGAACAGAATCTGGTACCTTCATGGGCTTAGTAGATAGATAGATAGATAGATAGATAGATAGATAGATAGATAGACAGACAGACAGACAGACAGATAGATAGATAGATAGATAGATAGATAGATAGATAAATGAACTTTAAAGAACATCAGCCAGGTGCAGTGGCTCATGCCTGTATTCTCAGCACTTTGGGAGGCCGAGGTGGGTGGATCACCTGAGGTCAGGAGTTCGAGACCAGCCTAGCTAACATGGTGAAAACCTGTTTCTACTAAAAATACAAAATATTAGCCTGGTGGCGCATACCTGTAATCTCAGCAACTCAGGAGACTGAGGCAGGAGCATCACTTGAACCCAGGAGGTGGAGGTTGCAGTGAGCTGAGACTGCACCATTGCACTCCAGCTTGGGCAACAAGCGTGAAACTCCATTTCAAACAAATGAACAAACCAAAAGATAAAGAACATCTATATAGTCTAATATATTTCAACTTTTTTAAAGCAAGGAACTCTTATCAAACAAAATGTTTGTTTTTAAATTATTAATTTGGTTGTTGTTTTTTTTTTTTAACTTCTTTCTTGACAATTAATAGGATTCCATACACATAAAAAGTTCTTAGCAAACACTTAACAATTTACTGAGTCCTTGTTCAATGAGATCCACCACCAGGGGGACATCAATCCACTGACTGGTAGCTATGGATAGTGAGAAAATCTGGCTGAAGGTGAAGCAGATCTGACCCCAGGAGACAAAGGCAGGCAGAGGCACCGAGTGTTCTGGTAGTGTGACTCCTCCAGGGCTTCCCCATGGCTCTGCAGACAGAGGTGGTAGGAGGCAGGAGAGGCAGGGCTATCTCTGGAGAACCCAGAAGAGAAGCAGCAAAAGAGGACTCTTTAATGCAGGCCAGGCTGCAGTGAGAAACTGCCTGGCCTGGAGCAGCCCAGTGCTCCAATGGCAGTGATGGTGGCGGCGGGGATAGGTGGAAGCAGCAGTGCTGGTGGTGCCACAAGAAAAACTTCTTAGGGAGGTACTAACAAGGGAAGCAGCCTCTCACCAGGCTCAAGCCAGAGGAACCTGAGAAGGGGGCAGTGATGGCAGTGACAAGCAAGGGGCAGCAAGGAGGTCCTCAAAAGTGTCACATTTTCCCAGGAGAAAGGAAAGGATTCAAAGAACTGAAATTCCAGCAGTTGAGCATGTGTGATCTCAGTCAGAGCCATTGGCTTTGTTGTCATTTGGTTGTGTTTACTTTTCAGTATGATTCTCAAGAATTAAGCAAGATAACATGTGCAAAGCATCTAGCAGAGTGTGTGGGGTGTAGTCAGCAAATGTTGTTTCCTCTCATTGTTGGGCAACCACCAGTAGCACCATATCAGAATTAAAGCTGAATAGAGGAATACTGTGTTAAGCTCTGCGGAAGAAACAATGATAAATTAGACATTGTCCATGTCTTCAAAGAGTTTACAATGTGGAAGTGACATGATCATTCGAAAGGCAGAGAGTGCAAAGTGCTGTCTGAAGCAGTGCCAATAAAGTGTTAAGTATGTTCATATATATTCATATATACTTATACCTGGCATAAATTCCAGCATAGGGGACTGGATAAGCTTTATGGAGAAACTTTGGGTCTTAAAGAATGGATATAATTTAGGCATGGGAAGCATGGTTAAAGGATAAAGAGGAGGAGAAGATAGCGAAGGAATAATAAGAAATTTAGGAGGAAAATCAAGATTAGAGTAGTAAAAATAAGGGAGAATTTCAAACAGGAGATGATGAGCAAAAGTATCCAGTGTGAAGGACTTCTGCTTCTGGCTTTGATGAAGTTACTAGTACCAGCCCTCTTGCCATAAATAGCTGTAAAACTGGACAAAATATATGAAGCAACTGTTTTCAGACATTGGAATTCACCCAGTGTTGAACTTTGATCCCTGGGAAAAGGGAAACACATGAGATGAAACTCTTGGTCACCTTGTCTTTTTTCCTGGAGGCATAGCAAAATGGAGCCCAAGTTGATAATGGTTGCTTTACTGTTCTGAGGAGGCAGAGATCACAGTTCAGGGCTATTGAGGTGGTTGGAATTTGTAGGTCAGGGTAATGAAGAGAAAGCTGCACAGAGAAACAGGTCCAGAAATCTGCATATGGGTACTATAAAGTCTTTGGACAAATGCTAAGCTTCTCACTTTCTGGGTGAGACTCTACAAAGTCTGGTGGCAAATAGCTACTGGGGAGCTGTAAGCTGGATGGAGATTCCAGAAGGTGCACAAAACTGGAGATGTAGATGTTCTGAGTGGAGATGTTCTCAGTGATTCCCTGGGGTTTTCAGTGAAGAACCCAGAAAGGCCAGGCAGTAGGAGGAGGGCTACTCTAGCCCTGGACTCAAGGCTATACTAAGTTCATCCATATAAAGTTTAAAAACAGCTTTGTAAAAATCAAGCTTCTCCACTAGTAAATTAACATAACAAAACTTAACACTCTTTAAATCCAGACCTGATAATGTAGTGTTTAATGTCTAGCATACAATTCAAAAATTACTAGATATGTGAAGAGGCATGACCACAACAGATTTTTTTAAGTCAATAGAAACATTCTCAGAGATAGCAGATACATTAAAATTAGCAAGCAAAGGCTTTAAAACAACTCTTATAAATATGTTTAAAATTTTAAAGAAAATATGGACTCCAGTAAATAGAAATTCTCACTAGAAAAATGGAAAGTATAAAAGAAAACCAGCTAGAAATTCTAGAACTGAAAAATGTAATACCTAAAATGAAAAAAAATCCCTAAATGAGCTTAACAGCAAAATAGATGCCATAGAAGAAAAAAAAATAGTGACATTGAAGACAGGGCAATATAAACGATCTCAGCTGAAGCACATAGAGGAAAAAGCACTGAAAAAAATGAACAGAGCCTCACTGACTTGTGGAATAGTATGAGGTGGCCTAACATCTGTGAAACTTGAGTTCCAGAAAAAGATGAAAGAGAAATTGGGGCAGAAAATATATTTGAAGAAGTGATAACTGAAAAAATTCCCAATTTGGTGAAAAATATTAACCCATAAACTAAGAATCTGAATAAACCCCAAAACAAAGAAAACCACTCCTGGATACATTATAACCAAGTTTATGAAAGCCAAGGATCAAAGAAAAAAGTCTTAATAGCAGTATGAGGAAAAGACTCATTCTGCGCAAGACCCAGGGGAACAATAATGCTGATTTATCAATAAACCAAAAGAGAATTGAATAACACCTTTAAGGTGCTAAAAGAAATAAAACCTGTCAACCTGGAATGAGAAACCTAGTGAAAGATAAAGATCCCTTAAAAAAATGAAAGAAAGAAAAGAAGAGAAAATGGGAAGGGAAGGGAAGAAGGGAGAGAGAAAGGAAAAGAAGGAAGGAAGGAAGGAAGGAAAAAAGGAAGGAAGGAAGAAAGAGAGAAAGAAAGAAAAAAAGAAAAAAGAAAGAAAAAGAAAGAAAAGAAAAGAAAGAAAGAGGAAGAAGAGAAGGAAGGAAAGAAAAAAGAAAAGAGAGAGAAAGAAAGGGGAAGGGGAAGATGAAAAACAATGCCAAGCAAAAACCAAATGTATCAATGGTACACATAAACTGTAAGAAATATTAAAGGAAGTTCTTCAGGCTAAAGGAAATGATACCAGATAGAAACTCAGATCAACATAAAAAAATGACTAGTGCTAGAAGTGGTAAATATGTGGGTAAATAGAAATTACTTTTTTCCTTGCCTATTATTGAATGAGTAAAACTTAATTATAAAGCTGAGTTTTTGGTACACATTGCAATAGTCTGGGAATCAGGAAATCTGGGATCTGGTCCACTTCTGTAACCTTAGGTAAGTGGCTTAATCAATACTTGATATTCCACTCTAATTGGTAACAATTCAAGAAGTTCCTTTTTTTTTTTTGAGATGGAATCTCACTGTTGCTGGAGTGCAGTGGTGCGATCTTGGCTCACTGCAACCTCGGCTCACTGCAACCTCCGCCTCCCGGGTTCAAGCAGTTCTCCTGCCTCGGCCTCCCAAGTAGGTGGGATTACAGGCATGCACCGCCACGCCCAGCTAATTTTTTTGTAATTTTAGTAGACATGGAGTTTCAACATATTGGCCAGGCTGGTCTCGAACTCCTGACCTTGTGATCCGCCTGCCTTGGCCTCTCAAAGTGCTGGGATTACAGGCGTGAGCCACCACACCCGGCCTCAAGAAGTTTCTTTTTATCATTGCTAAATACCTCAAAAGGGCTATCTACTTATTATTTCTTAAATTTAATGTATATATGAATTACCTAGGGATCTTGTTAAATTCAAGATACATTAATAAAGTTATTGTGGTATAGTAAAAAGACAGACAAGTATATCAATGAAATTAAAAATATATATATTCTTTTTTATCCCTTTTACTTCTAACTTGTTTATACTTATGCTTTATACATAAAGCATCTCTCTTATAAACTCTATAGCATTAGTTCTTGTTTTTTTATTCAGTTTGATAATCTCTGCCTGTTAATTGGAGTGTTTTGTTCGATTTTGAGGTTACAGCTACTATTTTGCTATTTATTTTCTCCCATCTATTTGTTTTGTTTTGTCTCTTGTTGTTGTTCCTTTCTTTCTCCTTTTCTTCCTTCTTTTGAATTTGTTGAGAATTTTTTTAATTATTTTTATTTTTTTGAGACAGGGTCTCACTTTGTCGCCCAGGCTGGAAGGCAGTGGCGCGATCTCTGCTCACTGCAACCTCCACCTCCTGGGTTCAAGCGATTCTCCCACTGCAGCTTCCCAAGTAACTGGGACTACAGGCGTACGCCACTACCTCCGGCTAATTTTTGTATTTTTTCGGTAGAGGCAGGGTTTCACCACGTTGTCCAGGCTAGTCTCAAACTCCTGACCTCAAGTGATCTGCCCACCTCAGCCTCTCAAAGTGCTGGGATTATAGGCATGAGCCACCACACAGGGCTCGAAAATGTTTTAATATTTCATTTTATTTTCTCTATTGGCTTGAAAACTATATGTTGTTGTTTTATTTTGGGTGATCTAGGGACTGAAATGTGTATCCTTAGCTTAGCAGAATCTACTATGATTTCACATCACTACATGTGTAGTATAAAAAACCTACAAAAGCAAATTTTCTGTTTTCCAATATGTTCTTTGCACTATTGTCATACTTCTACATAAGTTAACAGCTCCACGATAAGTTTTATTATTTTTGCTTTAAATAATCAATTGTCTTTAAAAGAAATGAAATAAAGGTTGATATTAGAGCAATTCTGGAAAACTTCCTAGGTTTACTCTGATTACTGTATTTTCCAAATGTCGTATGTGAAGTCCTTTACAGGCCCTACCTGCTGGGTTGGATGAAGCAATCCTTGAGGGAAGTCACTGCTATAGTCCTGTTGGCTATCCCTCAGAATCTCTTCAAAATTCACCTTGGAGAAGGAGAAGAGAAGGATGCTTAGAGAGCAAGGGAAATACTGGCAAGGAGATGGGGAGAATGAAACCACTTTAAGACTGTATTTTAAAGGCTCGTTAAGCTTCACTTTTAATGAAGTATAATTTGAAGAGATATATTTCCTTTTGGAAGGCAAGTTTTAAGACACTAGGGGGTTAGTTCACCCAGAGAGATGCTGGTAATTATATTTGAATTGTCAGTAATTCTAGTTCCATCACGAGAAAGCAAAATGCAAGTAGTAAAGGATGACTCTTTACTTGAAATCTTAGGGGGAAGAAAGAACTTTGCTTCTCTCAAGGTCATCTGGTGTTTAAAGAAAATGTGTCATTGATGATTTAATATATAACATGAGAAATTGCATTAGTATAATTATGTTACATTTTATAATCTTATTTTTTATGTAGAGAACAGATTGCCTTAAATCTGCAAGTATCATATTTGAGTTAAAATTGCATTCAACATACCATAAATATGTACTTCCTAATCATTTAAATGTTTGCAATCATTGTGTATCTCAGTTAAAATATATGTTCACATTATACTTTAAATTTATATTTCCTTTGGACATTATTGTATTTTGCAAGAACAGCAAGATTATCTAAAAATTTTCTGTAATGATAATGGAAACCAAGTTAACATCTGAATCATGTTCAATGTGAAAAAGAGAGTTGGGGCCAATTTAACAGTTAGTACCCTTTCTTGGCAGACAATGATAGAGCACTGCTGTAAAAAGGACTGCTGTCTTTTCTTTTTAAATCTGCATAGTGTTACTAAGTACCATAGTCCCTCGCCTTTGGAAATACCGTGGGTTTTTGGGTCACCAGCTGTGTATTATAATACCAATACAGAGTACAACTCAGCCATTTTTTGCATTCTTAGTGCTATTTGTAGCTGTTTCTTTACCTCATGAGCTGTATGACACCTTTTATTTAAATAAGTCTTTATGTTTGTGATCACTGTGCATCAGGTTATTGGGCCTGTGGCTGGCCTTCCAGTTGTTCATCAGTCTGAGCTCACAAGAAGCAGACACAATTGTCAGTCATTGTGCTGTTCTGTTAGGTTAAGTCATCCTGGTGGTATCCAAAACATTTCTGGTATAAGAATTATTTTTTTTCTGTTTTGAATTAATGAAGCAGAAACACAAACTGTGAACATTGTCTGTAAATAGCCTTTATTCCTTTATGCAGAATGTCCTCAATGTTAAGGCCTGCAAGAAGATAGTATGTGTTATATTAGCTTTATAATATTAGCGTTCATGCAGAATGATGGCAGGAAAACCAGCTAGGTTTTATTTCTTACTGGTTATTATTGGTTGATGAATTCCTGTGAAGGTTTATGGTATTAGGTTAAATTATATGAAATTGCTATTTGTGTAGACAATTTCACATGACTCAACCAAACAGGAAACAAAGCATCTTCAGTTCTAGGATACAAGATATAATTCAATTAATTTGCCATACATCATTGTGAGTCTGCTACAAATATCTTAATACATATAACTTAAAAATTGGAACTAGAAAGGAAAGATTTGTTTTCCTCTTATTCTTACTTTGTTTTTACTCTGTGTCATTGCTCTCTTGCTTTCAAGGAAGATACTGACTCTATATACAGAACATCTCCTGACATTTGCCATTCTGTAGGTCTTGAGGGATAAACAAGTAAGAACACAAATATCATTACTCAGTTGTGAGTTAAAGTCATCTTTCTATTATTCTAACAATAACTTAAACTTGCAGCTCTTCCTTAGTGAATTTTCATGAATTCTCTTCTCTCTAGAGAAGACTATTTCATCACAGAAATATATTAGAGGTTTTAAAATGCCTTTCCCCTCTCTCTTCTTCCATATTTCTCCATTTGCAGTTTCATCTGGGTGGAAAAGGAGCTCTGGTAACTTTGGCCAAGACTTTTCAGTAGGAAATGCTTCAAAATACAAAGCAAGAGCTATTTTCAAGAAAGACCTTCTAAATTTATATTAGGTAAGTTAAATTTTAGATGTCCTCCTTTACAGCTAGAAGTAAACACATTTTATTTAATTGTATTAATCAAAATGTACTTGCATTCAAGTGTTCTTATATGTTAATACTCCTGGATAGATTTAAATTACATTGACAGAAAACATCCATTTCCTCACATTTTCAAATACCAGACAAGTAGCAGAACCCGGTCTTTAGCATGGTTGTATTTTAAAAAAATGTAATCCAGCCAAGGCTGATCTTGTTTTTCCTTTATTCTTTAAGCCAGAAGCAATTACTTTTCATTTCAGGATTAAGCGTCTGTAACGTTGCCACTCGTCGCTGAGGCTCCTGGTTTCGGCATGTCTCCTTGGTTCCCAGCCAGCTCTGGGTGTTCAGGTAGCAGCTGTGGCTGGGAGTGTCTCTCCAGCCCACATTCCTTGGCCATGAATTTTGCAGCCCTGTTTATCTGATGAAGACCTCCCAGTAGTGAATTGCTCATGACATTGTCACACAGACCTTAATGAATGATATGGAAAGATACTGAATATTTTTCCTCCCAGAATGCCAACCAATCTTCAGTGTCCCAGCCCCTTCACTCCAGCTGATCATGGCAAAGGCTTGGTACTGAGATCTTTTGTCTTACAAAAGAGAATGTGGTTTTGTCTTACAAAAACCACATTCTCACTGGATGCCTACAAGTCCTCTCTATGGGACTGCTACCCAAGCCTGTTTAGAGAATTTTCAACAATTACATCTGCCCATTTGCTGAGTCTCACTTCTCTGCACTAATTGTTGACTTCAATTTATATTTTTAAGGTACAAATGCTATGACCAACTTCAGTGTATGAAGACCTCTCTTCCTTCTCTTCAAACCCATGACTTTGCTTGGAATAACAGGGATGGCTTTATGGCATGGCTTTCTCATTATTTCATGTGTCTTCATTTTGCTTTCCCAAGCCAGATTGTAAATTCCTTGAGAGAGGAGACCCTGAAAACTAGAAATACCTATACAGACAGATAGACAGTAAAAAAAAAAAAAAAAAGAAAAAAAAATTGGACAGAAAGGCATCTGTTGCTCTAAGTAATTCAGAAAATTTGCCTTAACACGTTCAGAAGAGATCTTTGGCTATAATATACAACTCCTCTCCTTTCCCCTGCCTGCCCTCTGCTGGAACTGCTAATGAGCAGTAAGATGGCAAAAGTAGAACATGGTATGGGAAATGTGAGAAAACAGGGGCTAGTCTGACTAGAAGGTGAGTTGAGTAACTGTGATTTGTGAGTCCACAATGGGGATCTTTGAAGTCTTTCATGATGTGCCTTTGTATGACTAGCAACCTCCTCACAAGACTCTATGGTTCACTGTGCACAAAGATATGATTCTGCCTGCCTGCCTGAGATGGACCAAGTGACCTTCTGTGTTCTCTTCCTCCTCTGTGCTTGTTTCATCTGCAGAACCATCTGATGGATGGCAGACAGCTGAACCAGGTACTGCCCCTTCCCAAATGCAAATGCCCTCCCCATTCACCATTCCCTAGAGCGTTCACCACCTTCATCTATGAAAGGCATTTACTAGGGTCTAGCAAGACTGCCAATTTGGTAATGCAAAGCAGGAGATAAGTGTGAAACTCTAGACTGGTTTTCTGTTTCAAAGGGCAGCAGGATGTGACAGCTGCTGAGGCAGCCCTTTGCCCTTGGAGAGGAGAAGCAGGAGTGTGATCACTAGGTGACCTCTCCCTCCTGCTGTCTCCTGGGTGGTAGGGACAGTCTCTCTCCCAACTCTACTCTTGGTCAGGTGGCTACATATTATGAAAAAGAGGAGGAAAAACATGTTTTTGCTTTTAAAATTATTATTAAGAGAGAGTACTCTTTGGGGAAGCAGAATCCATTAGCTGAATTCATTTCGGTATCTATGGTTAATTAAGTTAGGCAGCCTTAATGCAATTTTATCATGTAGCCTTTAAGAGCTGTTCTGGTAAATGCCCATCCTATAAATACTAGCACTACTTTATATGTGTGATATCCTTTTTGGAAGGGCAAATCTGAATTATTATCCAGATATTAATCTGCACACAACCCCATCCAGACAATGCAAAGATGCTTCCTCATATTCTGGACATTGTTCAATACATTCAGAAGGGGGAAAAAACTGCTCAGATATGACCTTCTACATTTGAAGTCAGTGGATAAGTCAGCCTGTTGGCATCCCAAGACATACTTTTGAACATCGATTTCACCTTACTACTGACCAAGTAATTGATTTCTGCATTTCATTCTGTAAATTAAACACTAGACTTTGAATTACTAGAAATATACAGTTAGCCAATAAACCTTTCTTATGAAATGACAGTATTTTAATTTATTAGATGCGTTAGCATGTATTCATGCCTAAGATTTCATCAATCAATTTTCCATTTTAAAAAGCTGTCTCTGGAAGCAACAGTGGAGAGATGCTGAGTTCCAAAAGCAATGTTGTGAAAGGCAGCAGGTCTAGCATTCCAGGCACATGCTTAACTAAATTCTAGTCAATAACCTTGTGGCTCCAAGTATAAACCCACATTTTTTAAAGTATCTACCTTCTGAACTGACTCTTTTGGAATGTCAGAATTTTAAAAAGAAAATATTTAAATTTCTCTATTTAAGAGGTGTGCTATGTTTGTTCAATATTGGAGCAACCTCTGATATTATTTTAAAATATTTATTTTGCCACTTTGACAGCCTTCTACACTGCCCTTGGGTTTTAATTTTGTTTACAGTACTAAATTTCAATAGTTGGCTTCAGATTAAATGAATATTAGTATGTTGTGGTGATTTTATTAATTAGTTGCTTTTGAAAAATTTTTTAAGCTGAAAGTCACTCCAAAATAGAAGCTGTAAGAATTACTACCACCAAGTTAACTTTAAGTCATTTATTCATTTCATTCAGTCAACAAAAATATATTTGACACATAGGACTTGACTGACTTATCCCTAAGCAAGGTAGGCATAGCACCTGGGGCCCACGATACTTTTAGAGGCCTATAAAAACAGTCTTTTAAAATCAGAAGAAAAATTTTTTTTTATTTTAAAATCAGAAGAAAAAGATAAAATTTTAGGTCAAAGAAAGTATATATAATATTAATATATTCATTTTCATACCAGCATGATCATAAAATGTAATTTTAAATATTTTTTAATGAAGGAAGGGGCCCATGAAGGCAGAAGTTTCCAGGACCCATAAAGTGATAATGCAACCCTTCATGACATATGCCAAGTTTTATTTATGCTAGATTCTAGGGGTAAGAAGATATGTAGGGCACAGTTTCTGTACCCAAAGCACTCATAGTCTAATGAAGAAAATGGACATAAAACAGACAGTTCATAATGTGGTTGGTTCCCCTGAAATTGTTCGAAAGAGTAATTACAAGCTGAAAAACATAAGGGTTTTACTACAAAATGTCACTTAACACATAGACTTGGCCTTATGTTTCTTTCAGTTAAACTTATACAAAAATTAGGTTTATATATATCTTAATGCTACATAGACAGTGTAAGTATATATGTTTGTTCATTTTAAACATTACTGATATTGCCATTCAGATCTGTAAGTCAGAATGTTCATTATTTTATAAATACTGTCCATCAACAGGACCACAAAGGGAATTCCACGTGCTGATATCAATGGTCCAATGAGGAAAATGAGAAGTGAGATCTAGTTCTCCCTAGCTTAGCAATGCTTACCTATGTCCTTTCGAGTTTTACTGAGATTTCAGAAATGGAACAGAATCCTGGCTGCACTTTCCTTCTTCATAAAATTTCACATTTATATGAGATTCAACATTTATTTTTTTCTATTACTGTTTCTAATGCCACAATTTGGGTAGTCACAATGTTCCTCTTAAGTCTTCCTTGTTAATATTTGAGTCCATTTTTGCATTTTTTGATTGTTAATTAGAGAATGATTTCTAAACATTTTCTATTTTTAGAGCAATTTTACCTGCATTATCTTATTACACACACAAAACCTTTTTGAATAAGTAGGACATCATAGGACATTCAAAAGAACACAGACTCAGACAAGCCTGGGTATGAATCTGAATTCTTCCAGTCAAGCTGTATTACTTTGGTCACTTCATTTAATCTCATTTGCATCTCAGCTTCCTCATCCACAAAATAAGGTTCATTATGCATGTCTCATAAAGTTGCCGTAAGAATTAGGATAATGTATGTTAAGTGTTAGACCAGCACTTGAAATTTAGTAGATACTAAATAAGTAGCTGCTATTATTATTTGCCATATTTTATAAATTAGGAAACTGAAACACAGACATATTCCTCATGCTAGTATAGGGGGTTAGGGCACCTAGTTATTACAGGCAAACTGCAGACTTTGTTTTGAACAAGGCTTATTGAGAATGAGGGTATAGAGTACAAAGTACAGAAGGAAAAGATACAGAAAAAACACTGACATCAAGCCAACCAGATAACCAATATATGTTTATTGGGCACCTTGTAAGTATAAGACATTCTGTGTAGAAGTTGGGCTGCTTTGCAAATGACAGAATTCCAACTTGATCACACAAAAAAGAGAATTTGCTGGCTGATGTCACCCAAACACAGAATGTGGACAGCTGGTCCTATGGATGTCTGGACTCAGTGGCAAGTACACTTTTAGGGCTTATACTCTCTGTTTCTGATGTATGTTTCCAGTTCTCTTTGCAGATGAGCTTTCTCCATGCCATGGGGAACATGAATCCTAGCAACTATGATCTCTCATCTCATCCTAACAGCAGTTCTACCAGCAAAGAAAGAGGATTTCTTTGTCTTTGTCTGCAGTTTGAAAACAATCCTAAGAATCACTTGCATTGAATCAGTTTAGGTCACATACTCTTCCCTAAGCCAATCACCAAGCCAGGAAGATGGAGTAATATAATTGGCCCAATTAAGAGCACACGACATATTAGGAGCTCTAGACCAGCCTGGCTAACGTAGTGAAACCTCATCTCTACAGAAATACAAAAAAAGCTAGCTGGGCATGATGGTACACACTTGTAGTCCCAGCTACTTGGGAGGCTGAGGTGGGAGGATCGCTTGAGCCTGGGAGGCAGAAGTTACAGTGAGTGGAGATCACACCACTGCACTTCAGCCTAGGCAACAGAGCAAGACTGTCTCAAAAAAAAAAAAAAAAGAGTACATGTTACTGTTGTCATTAGAATAGAGGGAAGTGTATTGGGCAAGCAAAAATCATAACCTTTACCTTCAATGAGTTATAATAGATAAATTAATATTTTAATGGTAGAGTTGGCTCAAGCAGCCAAGAGGCCAGAATCTCAGAATGTCTGGCTGAGATGCCATGAGCCCTGAGCAGACATGTCACATGGACTGCTCAGCCAGGAAAGGAGGTCTGTCATAATTTTGTCCCCCACTTGTGTTATCTCATAGACTACAGACTTAAATTTATTTCTTAATATGCATACTATTTAAAGAAGGAAGTTATAAACATTTGGGCATTATCTTAGAGAAAGCAGAACTTTCTAAAGAGAGTGACTAAAGGCTGGACCACAGACTAACATCCCTGTTGGTTGAAAAATTGCAGGCTGTCTTGTCCTGTTGGAAAGCATTATTTTTACAGATTGCTTAATGCTCTTCCTTCCTGTAGCATGGGCTTGGGGGAGTGACACTCAAAGCAGACTTATAAATTGGATTGTATAGTGAATGAACTTTGCTTAATGGCTTTGCTGGGTTTATTTAAGACATTGAACTGTTTGCCCTTGTCTCCAGTGGTTCAATGACCACTCATCATTACATTAGTGGGAGAACTATATTATACTGTGTTAGAGATATGGAGAGCTTGTGACTGGGTGAAGAGTCAGTGTTTTGACTTTTTATGCCAACATCATTATTTTCCCACTGGTTTCACATTTCTCCTGCCAGTTCAGCCCTCAATTCAAGGTTACCTTGATTACTTTCAGGTCTTTTAGTCATGAATCTTTCTAAACTATTTTTACCTCAAATTATTCCTATGTTTTCATGAACTCACTTTTTCTTCTTTTCTGTCTCAAAATTAGAGGTATTTCTAGTCTTTTCCAGCACTAAATACTTCCCTCTTCCACCTCCTTAGAAAACTAACTTCATTCATTCTTTCATCTTCTATTTGCATTTTTAACTATCTCTCTTCATTGCTTCTTTCTCCACTTATCCACCACAAGCCAACTCTTGAAACAGTATCAAATGAGATCATGTTTGGGAAAGTGCTCTGTTACTCTGAAGTGGAATATAAATATGGAATAATATCATAATCCTGTCTTTCTTCTTCCCTCCATGATCATTTCAAAAAACCATCAATATAAAATATTTTTTAATTTTACTATATCACTGTTCAACTCATTACCTAATGTCTTAAAATCTGATTCTGTCTCCTAAAATACTATGTTGGGGGTTCATAACTTTATCTTCCAGTATTTGACACAGTTAACTACATCCTCCTTCCTTGGTTTTTGTAACCTCATTACCTTGGTTTGCCTCCTCTCCCTTTACCCATTCCTCTTTCCTTCAAGGTCCATCTTTTCCCTTCTACCTCTAAATGTGAGTGGTCTCTATCATTCTGTCCTTCCTTCTCTCCCTCTCTCTCTGATTCTCATAAATCCTCCTTGAAACCACCAACACATTCTTTTCTTCAACCTCTGTTAATTGCCTGCTGATAATTTTAACCTAGATGTCCCACTGGCCCCCAAAGAAAATGTATAGTAAAATAAACTCTTACCCCACTCCAAATATCTTCCATCTTATCTCAGCCAACAGTGTTACTCTTTTACCGAGTCACCTAGGCTTGAAACCCTAATTCCAGGATTGATTTTTTCCTCCTCCTTATCCCTGAATCTAATTTCAGCCATATTTTACAGACATTTACTCTGTCTCTGCCTTCTCTTCCTTGAGGCAGTGATAGTTCAGGCTGCTGGAATAGCACACACCCTGTTACTTTTGCTTTCAGTAGGGTTGTCCAAACGTATTTTATGGTCATACTCTTTTTCCCTTCTTTGTTCCTTAGTTCTTTCCCTTTTCTGGTCTGAATAACAATTTTAACTTTATTCACAAAGACCACTAAATCTTCTATGCTAACATTTTCTCAGAACTTCCACTAAACATGTTTAGAATGGCTAGAATGGCCTGTATAACATGCCTGGTAAGTAACAGCTGGGTGCAAGTTGACTACTGTTTATAAGTAGTGACATGACAAAAATACATTTCATAGCTGTATGTCTTTATTAATTTGCATTTTCAAATACAGTCAGCATCTTCATATTAGCAAAGTCAACCGTATTTGATTCAGAATGCTGAAATTTTGAGGATCTAAAGACGTGCTAATGAATATACACTGAACATGTTGCCTGAGTTTTAATACTTTTTCACCAGTCATCAGAATATAATTGCAGTTTATGTCTAACCTCATCAGAAACATCACCTTTCAGTCTCTAGGACTCTAGCTCTCTAACTTTGTTTCTGCAGATCCTATTAGCAAAAAAATGATTAAGGACAGCTTCAGTTTTCCCAGTTTTGACATTAAGGGTATTTGATGCCACAGTAGTATACTGTGCAACTGTAAAAAAGAATAGGGAAGCTCTTTATGTGTCTATATGGAAAGATCTGTATTAAGAAATGAATGTTCATGTCTCCCTCAAAATTCATGTGTTTAAGTCCTAACCCTCAATATGATGATGATATTCGGAGATGAGGCCTTTGGGATGTAATTGGGGTTAGATGAGGTTATGAGGGTGGGACTCTCATGATGTGATTAGTGCCTTTATAAGAATAGATGCCAGAAAGCTTGCTGGTTCTCTATCTGCCATGTTAGGACACAGCGAGAAGAAAGCCATCTGAAAACCAGGAAGAGAGCCCTCACCAGAATCTGACCATGCTGGTGCCCTGATCTTGGACTTTCAGCCTCCAGAACTGTAAGAAAATTAATTTCCATTGTTTAAGCCACCCAATCTATAGTATTTTGTTATGGATGTCTGAGCTGACTAATACAATCTCCAATATTTATTATTATTATTATTGTTATTATTATTATTATTATTATTTTGAGACAGAGTCTTGTTCTGTCACCCAGGCTGGAGTCCTGTGGTGCAATCTCAGCTCACTGCAACCTCTGCTTCCGGGTTCAAGTGATTTGCCTGCCTCAGCCTCCTGAGTAGCTGGGATTACAGGTGTGCACCACCACACCTGACTAATTTGTTGTATTTTTAGTAGAGACGGGGTTTCACCATGTTGGTCAGGCTGGTCTCAAACTCCTGACCTCCAGTGATCTGCTTGCCTCAGCTTCCCAAAGTGCTGGGATCATAGGTGTAAGCCACCACATCTAGCCTCCAAGATTTATTTTTAAGTGGAGGAGAAAAGAGTGCCAATGTGTACTGCAATGGGAGTAAAAAAAAGAAGAGAAAATATACTTGTACTGGCTTGCATATATATTTTTTAAATCTTGGGAAGTGTAAATGAGAAACTGAAAATGTTGGTTACCTGTTTTGTGAGGATAGGCAGATAGAGAATAGGGGAGGAAAGGAGACATTGCTGTATATCTTTTTATACTTTCTGATGCTTGAACTATGTGAATGTGCTACCAGTTCAAGGAATTAAATAAATAAAATTTACTTTTTTAAAGTAATAAAACAAAAACATTTAATAACAAAAACATTTCATTTGGAAAAATAAGATTATATTCAAAGAAGAAAAATACTGATTATGTTGAAAGAAGATGGCTGACTAGCAGAATAACTAAAGCAGAAGTTTACATTTGATGCAGGCACAATTTGAACAAGATGAAAGAATAGGAGCAGATGTATTAAACAGCTTTCCCAGTCAGATCTTTAATAACTCCCATGATAGTGTAGGCAGTTCTTATTGTTACTGCCCTTTTCTTGGATCTGCATTGGCTACTGCCAGCAGAGCTGGAAGTGCCCACATGACGTGTATTCAATTGAAAGGTGACAACCACAAGTTCTCAAGTACTCTCAATAATGCTCAGATAGTGCCTGAGAGTAACACCTTCTCCTTCAACTTCCCTTGGTTGGAGGTCCTAAGTACAAGGAGAGCAACTACTGAGAAAAGGATCCAGTCATCCATTTGAAGAAGGTTACTGTCTCTTCCAAGTACACAAATGTAACTTTTCTCACAACCTACTTTGGCCAATTAAACATCCAATTGTTTTATGGACACTATATCATACTGCCCCAGAGCATTGTCCTTATGTAGTTCTGATGTTTTTATTTCTGTTTAATATCTATCAAAGAATTCTTCTCTATTAGTTTCAGGGTAAAATCCAAAATTCAAAATATGATATTCAAAGACTCTGGTCATCAGGCTTCAGCCTATCTCTCTACCCATATCTGCTCATTTTGAGCTGTTTTGCCATGACCCCAAAGTGTTTTTCTTACTCTACCTCCATGCCTTTTTAAATGCCATTTTCATTGCCTGGACTACCCTTCTATTTCTTCCTTTTGATGATGCTTTTCCAAATTAAAGTGAGTGTTCTTTTTCTAATATCACCCTGTATTTATTGCACACCATTGAGATTCTCTATGTGCTTGTCCTTTCTATCAGACTTGAGAAGTTCAGGGGCCATAGCATATTCATTTTGCATCTCCAATGCTGGCATCCAGTAAGCATTTGATGGTTGAATGAATGAATAAATGTGTAGTCTAGCTGAAGTTTTAAAGACAGAACATTGTAGTACCATATAATAAAATCCTAACCAAGGCTTAGGAAAAGTGCCTTGCAGGAGGATTCTAACTCTGCATTTCGAGAGTGTAATTCAGCCTCAGATTGATTTGTAAGAGCTGAATTCTGTCAGGACAATTCTCCCTGAGCCTTTTGATTTTTTGGAAGGCTTTCAATTTTGCAGATTTGTGTGTGTGGTTTGAAAACTCTGGTGAGCATTCCCATACTAAGGTAGCTCTTTGATGATCTCCTCTGTTTAAGAGCATTTTACTTCTCATATTCTAAAGCATAGATGACAGCTTGCAATCCAGTGGATTTTCATCCTTATCTCCTGAAAACCACATTCCTTAGGCATTGTGGTACTAAGTTCCATATCTATGAAAATCACCCTACAGAAGTGAGTCTTCAGCTCAAACCTCAGATCCACATTTGCTTGCAAGAGAGCAAGAGTGACAGCAGGACAAACTCAACTACTTTGTAGTTAGATGTCTTTCTCATGTGTCTTTCTCAAAGATTTTCTTTTAAAGTGTGAAATTTCCAGAAAAATCTAACAGTTTCTAGCCAAAATAGTTCACTTCCCAAGTTAAAGGGGTTGATTTTGGTGGGCTTCAGTTGTGTCAATAGGCCACTAATGAGGCAGACTTCAGAGATAAGCCCATCTTTTGTTAATTCAGTTCACTCTGAACAAAACAGACAAAATAAATGCTTGAACCCCACCTATTTAGACATGCTTGCATAAACATGGCTTCATAATGGTTTGCTTTCAGAGTCCATTGACTTTAATCGTCCTACAGATGCTGTTTAAATGCATCCATTGATATATTTAATGTGTTAGTGCTCATTTTCTATAGTAATGAGCATAGTCACAAGCCTGAGTTCAGTATACATTTGAGCAAAATCCTGGCACTAATCGCAATATAAATAGCACATTTGATCTTACTGACATGTGGCTGAAGGCAAAACGTAAATCCAACAAAATTTGCAGGACTTTAGTTCTGATGCCATTTCTTGTAAAGTTTGGGGATAAAAATGATAGGAATCCTGGAATATTTTTCCCATGCTAGGATTTTAGTTATTCTGCAGTTACCAAATCTGCAAAATTTCTGGATTTGTCCTCCTCCAGGAAACACTGTCTTAATTAAATAATTAATTAAGCTTATTTAAAAGCCAGTGGTTCTCCTGTGGTTTGCTTCCATAATTGCCTCTTTACTCATTAAAAAAAAACTACCTAAGCTAACTCTTTTATTTGTTCTTAATACGATGCTTTACCTAGTTCATGCAATTGTTTATCATATGGCTTATGTGTCTCTCTGTGTTGTCATTGTCATTATCAGTAGAAAATTGTTAGGTCCCAGAAGGCAGGACCTGAGTATCCTTATTTTCTGTGGCACCCACACAGCATTATATGATATTAAACAGGTAATAATTATTTGAGTGTGATGAAGACGGGACTCTATAGCATGCTGATGTAATGTGAGTTTAACATCAAAAAATAAAGTTACTGAAGCTCTGGTATGCTATTCATAGCACACAGTAACCTGTATCAGTTACTAAGAAGGGTTTAGTATTATGTGAAAGCAGTTGATGAAATGTTCAAAATAGCCAACTTCCAATGACTCAGAGTACATGTGTCCCTTAAATTGCTCACCTGCTTTTGCTCTAGAGCTGTTTCAGCCTTTATGTTTCCAGAAAGAGGCTGAAAAGTCATACAGAAGGTCAAATCAGCCAACTTCTATGTTTTGGTGGTTCTGGTGATAGGGTTACTGAGAGAGATGGTGATAATGATTGTTAAACCATTGTTTTTAGGGATTAATGTGGAATTTACATTTACAGTTTGCATCATTAAATCGACATGCATTATCAAATGCACTGTTTGTAGAACTGTGGAGAAATTCCTTTTTCTATCAAAAGCTCTACATGGTTAGTCTGACTGTAGATCTTGTATCCACATGCTAGTCTTGATGGACTAGCAGAGCTCAGAGGACCAAGCCTTAAACACAGAGCACAGTTTCCTAGAAGTAAAGAATTTAACCTTTGTTCTAGTCCTTCCATCAGCCTCATCAGCAGGAAAACTGTCAAGGTTGATTTCAAATCAATCATCCTTGGCAGCATTTTTCCCCCTAAAACCGCTTATCTGTCACTTTATGGAAATTGCCACTTGCCCTCAGTGGTATGCAATATGAGCTCAGACATTACACATAATTCATTATACCACAAAGTTGAAAAAATATATATAATACATATAAATATATTATATATTAAACATAAATAAATAGGTAGATAAATAAAATTTATCCTGAACCAGCTATCTATCAATAAACTCAGCAGTTTTACAGTTAAGTTCTGAAACCACAGCCTTCTGGTCACTTGCCACTAGTATTCTTCCAAGAGAGATTAAGAAATGTTTGGCCTAGAGGCAACCTTTAAAATGTACTGAGAAGTGCATTTTTGCCAGCTCTATTAATATTACTTCTACCTAGATGGCCCACATATTTCTTGATATTCTTTAAATGTTTGCAAACTGGGTTTATAACATTTCCTCCTCCTTCAAAACAACCCCAGCCCCTTAGGCACTGTGTCTTTAAGACATAGCATTAGAGGATTTTCACTCCTGGAGTGTGTATCTACTATCAAATATGATCATATGTTCTATTCTGAATTGAAATTAGCTTTATGACTTCTATAATCAGAGCGAGTGTTGGGCTTAATGAGTTGAGACTAGATAACAGAAGATGCATCTTTCACAGGCTGTAGCACTGAGTCCCCACTTTTCTCATACAGGTCCACGATCCATGGTCTGCAATTCAGAAATCCAAAGGGCTCTGAAAAGCAAAAGTTTTAGTAACAAAATTTGGTGGCCAAAATTGATGTGAAGCTTTATAGTCCCCATTCATCTCACTTAATGGAAATATTAGTACATTTGATTATGGGTTGCTGCCCAGGACCCACTGGGGGTGTTACATAAACAGATATACTCACCACATTATCTTCCTAAAATCCAAAAAATGTCACATCTAGCATCAAATATTTTGGGTAAGAAATCGTTAACTGTACCTTTCCTTAAAATGCTAAAGATTTTTTACTGGGGAGAGCGAGCCAATCAGGTTTTGAAGTTTACGAAAGGCAAATCTGTAGATGAGGGTCTTGATGAGGGCAGAAGTTTAGGGTAGGTCCTAAGACTTTACAATGTAACATCCTCTCTGGTTCTTTTCTGTGTTCCTAGTTTTGTACAGATTTATTTTTGAGTGTTGGTCAAAATAAGGGGACAAAATAAGGGGAATGTTATTTTTTAAGAGAATTCTTTTTTTTCTTTTTTTTTGAGACAGTCTTGCTCTATTGCCCAGGCTGGAATGCAGTGGTACGATCTTGGCTCACTGTAATCTCTGCCTCCCAGGTTCAAGCGGTTTTCCTGCCTAAGCCTTCCGAGTAGCTGGGACTATAGGCATGTGCTACCATGCCCAGTTTTTTAGTAGAGACGGGGTTTGACCATGTTGGCCAGGCTGGCCTCGAACTCCTGACCTCAGGTGATCTGCCTGCCTCGGCCTCCCAAAGTGTTGGGATTACAGGCGTGAGCCACCATGCCTGGCCAAAAATTCATTTTTATTGTTGTCCCCTTCTTCCTTTTCTTTGAAAGTCCTCATCCTAAGAAATTTATATATTTTACATTAAATCATTTCCTATTGATTTTTGTTGTGATTTTCAAAGGTGGATTCCCACAGATAAAATCTTAGCTATTGCCCAAGACATAGTAAAGCGTCACATGTATGAATTTTTATAATTGGAAGAAAATTCTGCCTTTGTGAGTGCACGTGTCCATCCACATTTCATCCCTCCATCCCTCAAAACCCTAGTGAGGGGCATTAAAGAATGGTTGATGTATATGCAATGTCTGTTAAGCATGCACTATGTATTTCATCCTCATTTATTGGGTCTGGGATTGAAGTTTTTAGCCAGCCATGGACCTAACCTACTTTTTGAAACAAAATTCACTGTTTTGTTACAGGCAAAATTCTGGTGTGGTGTGAATGCTGTGGCTCAGTCCGAATATGTTTCTTTCTGTAATTTTATCATTATTACATGATTGCAATACCAGTTTTGTTTTTTAATTGGAAAGCAACATTTTCTACTGTTGAAAGACATTTTTTGACAAATTGATCCTTCCTAGTATTGAGTACTAAGTTGAGGACTGCATCTTCTTGTTTTTTACATTATAGAGAATAAAATACTATTGATTTGAAAAATACATATCACTTGGTATCTCTGTCTTGGTTGCAGTGGTGATACAGAATTGGTTTCATTAACTCCTACATGGTTGGTAATCACTGATCAAGAAAGTGGGAAAACAAAACTTTAAAACCTCAATCCTCAGTAGGAAATAGGTTACATTAGGTCAATTTATAGGTAATCTATGCATGTGCTAACGGGGTTGGAAAGAACCTTACGGAGCATATTACCTGATAAACTTGAGTGGAGTGGGTTTGGGAGAACAAACTAACAGGATTATTGTGTCTCCTAGTTGGTACATGGGAGAAACTGATGTACCCCCTTCAGAACCTTAACTGTTAGTAACAGTGGCAGTAACAACACAAACCAGTGAGCAGAGATACAGCTCTTAGGCCAAGCTGGCCAGACTGTATGGCTGCAGGAAGTCACTGACCAGTGACAGTGCTCAGCCAGACCAAGATGAGGAGAGAAGACTCAATAAGCTTTCTGGAGGCTAAGGTGTTCCTGTGGTGGGAAAGTGTGCCCCCAGCCTTCATGGATGAGTTATAGGTCTTAAAGTTAGTCTCCTCTTGCTGGGATTTCACACTCATTAAATAACCTGATAATAACCTGGTTTTCCATGTAACTGCCTCTAGGAAGAAAAGTACTGTTCATGATAACATAGGTATTTCAGTCTGCATGGTAAAAGTTCTATATCTTACTACAAAATAAAATACTAGCTGGTTTATAATGTGTAAAAAAGATTTTTGAGAAATCATTGGGGGAGAAATCATATTAAGTGATATCATCCATATGGGTAGTTGTTCTCATAACATCTTGTATGTAACTGTAACACTTATAATGTATTAATAATTTGTTTTCAATCTTTTAATTTGGACTAGACATAACTCTTTCAGAGAGAAATTGTCTTTAGGCTGGGTAGGTGGCTCACATCTGTAGTCCCAACACTGTGGGAGGCTGAGGCAGGCAGATCACCTGAGGCCAGGAGTTCGAGACCAGCCTGGTCAACATGGTGAAATCCCATCTGTACTAAAAATACAAAAAGTAGCTGGGTGTGGTGGCACACACCTGTCATCTCAGCTACTTGGGAGGCTGGAGCAGGAGAATCACTTCAACCTGGGAGGTGGAGGCTGCAGTGAGCTGAGATTGCACCACTGCCCTCCAGCCTGGGCAATAAAGCAAGACTCCATCTCAAAAAAAAAAACACCAAAAACCCAAAGAAATGATTTTTATTATTTTATAAAGTATATGCTTCTTAAAGAAAAATTGGAAAATACATAAAATTTTAAAGAAAACAAAAATCACCTATAATCCCATTTCTTAAAGATAACAAAAGTTACTATTATATTTTATTCAGCATTTTCTCCTATATATGTCATTAAAGTAAAACTGTTATCATATTAAAACATTATTTTCAAAACCATTATTTTTAATGACTACAGAATATCCCACAGGTGTGGATATACCTTGATTTATTTAACTACTCTTTTATTATAGGGCTTTCCAATTGTTTCTGATTTTAAATTTTAATTTAATTAATTAATTAATTTATTTATTTATTTATTTTGAGACAGAGTCTTGCTCTATCACCCAGGTTGGAGTGCTGTGGCACGATCTTGGGTCACCATAACCTCCATCACCCCAGTTCAAGTGATTCTCGTGCCTTAGTCCCCTGAGGAGCTGGGATTACAAGTGCTCGCCACCACACCCGGCTACTTTTTGTATTTTTAGTAGAGATGGGGTTTCACCACGTTCGTCAGTCTGCTCTCAGCCTCCTGTCCTCAGGTGATCTGCCAGCTTCGGCCTTCCAAAGTGCTGGGATTATAGGTGTGAGCCACCGCACCTGCCTGTTCCTGATTTTTAAAATGATGAATAGAGAAACCATTTCTTAGTCAGAGCGTTAGCCACAGTATCTAGCACACTTAGTCACTTAATATAAAAGTATTGAATTGAAAAGTTATTTTCATCTGAGATCCTATCCTGAATAGGTTTATTAGGTTTTATTAGAAGCTTAAGAGGAATCTGACAAAATGAACTCCAGAGCACATATATTTTGGTGTGGAAGGGAGAAGTTTAAGCCTGTGCTCAGAGAGGCAACCCAGGGATAGGGAACTGCTAACAGTGTGTGGGGTGGAGCAGGGGCATATAGAAGAATTTCTAAGGTGAATGTTGACTCTGTCACAGTTTTACCTACTGACAGAAGTGTTGAACCATCCACAGTGGGTTACTTCTCCCGCTCTTCTGAAGAAGGAGCTGTTTTGTCACTTGTTCTGTTTCTCTTTTAATTGCTCATAGTTGTTCCTATGAGAGCAGATATGTGCTCTTTGAATTTAATGGAACGTCTGCTTCAGAAAAACGTGACAAGGAAATATTATCTTCTTAGATTTCAGTATGTGTAAGCTGGGCATAGTCGTTTATAAAAATTCCCAAATCAGAATTTTGTGACCTCTTCTAGAACATGTGATTAGCCTGGCCCAACTTGACTCTCTCCCAAGCAAGGCCAAACAGATGGAAGCTGGAAGCACCATTTTTACCCTAAAGGCATCAAGACAAGGCCCAGCAAACTGAACTAGCAATATCTAATTGTCTGGTGTTCTGATGATGCTCACATTGACCCCACATCCAGAGTGCCTGTTACCATAACATCTGGAACTGTTATAACACTGCCTATTTTGATATGTGGCCAAAATCACTCTACTTTCAGACTGTGTGAACACTGTTGTAATACTCAATAAGCAATTAGTGGTGCAAACCCCGATTGTGGTAATATTAGTGCCTAATTTGTTTAATTTAATTAAGCATTTAATTTCCTTCTGGTGTCTTTATAAAAGAAAAACAGAAGGGAGGAAAAATAATATCAGATTATTAACTACTTTAAGCTTTTCACCTGCTGCCTCTTGGGCTATAGCAAATCATTAATCTTTTAAAAGCAAAATGCAAAATAAAGCAAAATAAAAATTAAATGTAAACTTTCAAAAGGCAATAAAAATATAATTTCTTTTAAAGCATGTATTAGTTTCATCATATTTCTAGAATATTGTAAAGTAATATACAATTATATAGAATACAGCATTATACAGTAATGTAATATGCTTTAGACTATCCCCCATAATATTAACCACCCATTCTTTATTAATTGATATTCATTAGTCTTGTCTGACAAGGCCAAACCTATTCCCTGATCTCCAACTTACCCGTCAATGACCACTTCTGATGAGCATCTGAACACTATTGCAATAAGGCAGACAATATTATAAAATTCAAGAAACATTAAGTCACAATAGGAAGGATACAACTGAAAGGATAATGATATGGTTTGGTTGTTTCCCCACCCGAATATCATCTTGAATTGTAGTTCCCATAATCCCCGAGAAGAACCCAATGGGAAGTTATTGAATTATGGGGGTGGGTTTTTCCCATTCTGTTAGTGAATAAGTCTCATGAGATCTGATGGTTTCATAAATGGGAGTTCCCCTGCACAAGCTCTCTTGCCTGCCATCATGTAAGATATAACTTTGCTCCTCCTTCACCTTCCGCCATGATTGTGAGGCCTCCTCAGCCATGTGGAACTGTGAGTCTATTAAACTTCTTTCCTGTATAAACTACCCTGTCTCAGGTATATCTTCATTAGCAACGTGAGAGCAGACTAATAGAGATAATTCCTAAAATTAATTAAGATGTCAGAAAGCGTTCTTGGTAAAAAGCAAGGTAGAGTGGAAACTTCTCTTTTCTTTTTAAAGATATATCCTATGATATGGTCTTTAGTGGAAACCCATGTTTTCTATAAAAGTGAAACTGATTTTTCTATATAATATTCTTGCCCATTTCTCTCCAAAATGGTTTATCTGTCAGCATTCTCACAGAAGAAAAATTTGCTTTCCAAGGCAATTTCCTTTCCCTTTTTTCCCTATATTTTTGAAAAATCCTTTCTTTAAAGGCTTTTCTAATTTTTTTTTAGAAAGAAAGTTGGAGAAACTGAGATTAGGAGATTTTGAGTTGGCAGATGGCATAGATCATTAATTTTTTGCAATTATGGTTAATATATTAAAATAACAAATACTGGATAGATAATAGAAGCCCATATACTAGGGAATAAAAGCATAAAATTTCCTGTACAATAAATTATAGACAATCTGTACAGCATTTTTTTATTGATGCATATGCTAATTTGATGGTTGAGATGTTTAAATAAATAAATTCCTTGAAAAATTTAGTAAGTAGCTACATATGTGACCTGTATGAACACAAATTACCATTTTCTTCTAGCTTTCACATCAAAATTTCACATCATAATATACTATATATATTTCTATATATAGTAGAGATAGTATATACATATACTATCTCTGCTATATATAGTATAGCAGAGATAGTAGTGTGAGTCATATATCATCTCTAAAGAGCAGGATAATCTTGGCGTGAGTTAATCTTGATTTACATTTTAACTCCACTCTATAATAACCACCAGGATGTGTTATATTTTCGGTAGATAATGTTTTCTTCGGGTGGTTTTCAATGCTGACTTCTCTGAATCTGCATGGTTCTCACGTAAGATGTCATGAGGTTGTAGGGGACACTCTTCTAGTTGTAAAGGCTGTAGAAAAGGCCTGAGGGCAGATGCATATTATTGACAGGCCCCCCCGTCACTGGGGACGCACGTATTTGTGGAGCCCTTACCTGTGTCAGGGCTCTCAGCCAGGAGCTGACCCTCAGCTTTAAAACAAGGTTAACAATATCACTGATATTCCAGCTGTAGCACATAGATTTTTCTCTTCCTTCCTCCAACATGTTAAATTCCCTCCCACCTTGTGTCTTTGCTCATATGCTCGGCTCAGTTTGGTAATTTCTCTCCACTCCTAATTAATACCTACTCATCTTTCAATTCGCAGCTCAGAAGTGACCTCTCCAGGGAAGTCTTCCTTTATTCACCCAGACATATGGGATTTACATTATTATACACGCTCATGGTACCCAGTCCTTTTCCTTTATAGCACTTAGTTTGTGAGTATTTAGTGATGGTTTGATTCATAGCTGTCTCTCTGCTAGACAGTATTAGCACCTACTACTAGTCAGTGACTAGTGCTAGTTGTGTAAATAAATCTGCATTATGGACCCTGTTTTTAATTCAGAAAAAAGTTAGCAAAACTTCAGAAAATGAAAGAAATTTTTCTGAAAATATTATCGAAATACTATCTTGGAAGAATAACAGAACTTGATACTAAGAGTGTGACTGGTTAATGATACACACTCCTTCCGTCGAGAGAAAGTGTCTGTTCCCCTTCCTTTGATGGGCAGGCCCGTGACTGCTTTGACCAGTACAGGATAGCAGAAATCATGCCATGCTAGCTATGTGCATAGCCCCTAAAGAGCATGGCAGCTTCCACTTCTCACCTGCAGGAAGCCAACCACTAAGAAATGAGACTATTCTGGGACCACCATCCTGTGAGAATCCTGAGCCACATGAAGCAGCTCTGGAAGAAGGGACCTATGTGGAGGGGGTGAGCTGGGGGTCAGGCTGAACAACACTGAGGCACCAGAGATGTGAGTGACAAAGTCAGCTGGAAAGTGGTTCCCAGCTTCAGCTGCCCCAATGGACTCCATGTGGATCAGAGACACAAGCCTTTCCCCAATTCCTAATCCACAAATCATGGTCCAAACAAAATGACTGTTTTAAGCCACTAGGTTTCAGGGTAGTTTTTTGTGCATCAACAATAACTGAAACAAAGAGTAAGAAAAGTAAATGCGTGAGAAGAAGGAGCTGAGGAAAGATAATTCAGAGGAGAAAGTAGGTGAAGGGCAAAATAAAGAAGCGTGTAACAACTATCTTGAGGATGGACATGGTGGCTCACACCTGTAATCCCAGCACTTTGGGAGGTTGAGGCAGACAGATCACTTGAGTTCACAAGTTTGAGACCAGCCTGGGCAATATGGCGAAACCTTGTCTCTATAAAAACACAAAAACAAAACCAAAAATTACCCGGGTGTGGTGGCATGCACCTCTAGTCCCAGCTACTCAGGAGACTAAGGTGGAAGAATCGCTTGAGCCCGGGAGGTGGAGGTTGCAGTGAGTGGAGATTGTGCCATTGCACTCCAGCCTGGGTTACAGAGTGAGACCATGTCTCAAAAAAACCAAAACCAAAAACAAACAAACAAAACCCAACCACCTCAGAGGTAAGAGTTCAGGTAATAGGGACAGTGAGGCTTTCTCCATAAAACCACTAGAAGTTTGGAACCTCTACCCCCACCCCACCCCAACCATTTTTGCATGATGCAGGTCCCGATGTATGGAACCCCTCTATAATTTTATAATGGTGCTGGCAAGAAAAAGAAAGTGTGGGGAAATAATCTGACAGTGTTTACATGATCTATGTTTCTAAGAGTTATGCCTATACATTGTGAAACATATTGAATTAAGTAACCTGAATTATTTAAAATGTAGGAAATTCTTACCAAAATTTAATATAAGAAGGTTCCCATTCAGCAGGGGAAGTTGGGCAACAATTTTATTGTAATGGAATTTGACACTAGAATGGGTAAATGAAGCTTTCCCCAACCAATAATGGAATAGGAAAGAGGAAAGGGAGTAACCTTTGTTGAAAGTCAACTATTGCTATGCTTTGCATATTTTCTTCTTTTTCCCTCCTCCTCCCCCTTCTCCTCCTCCATCATCATGGAAGTGGCTAATATTTGTTGAGCACTTGCTATATCTACATGCTGCAAAGCTTTACATGGATCATCTCATTAATCTTCATTACATCATAATATATGTGTAATCTTTGTTTTACAAATGAAAAAAACTGAAGCTCTGTATGTGAAGGTAATTGACCAGGATTGTACAGATAGTAAGTAGTGGAGCCAGCATTTGAGCAAAGGGTTCCTTTGAACAAAGGGCTCCCTCAGCAGAAGGGAGAGGAACATATTTCATATGTTAAGTTAATTTAATTTAGTCCTCATAATAACTATGTAAGATTGATATTACTATCCTCATTTTTCAAATGAGGGTCTTAGGCTCAGAAAGGTCAAGCAAGTTGTACAAGATCACACAGCTGTGACAAAGCCAGGGTTCAAACCCTGACCATGAACTCTCCATTCTCCCATAGCAATTTATAAGCATTGGGAGCAACAGAATCATAGATTCTTAAAGCTGGAAGGGGCCTAGTATAATTTTCTTATTTTATAGGAACTGAAACCCATTCTTATGAAAGTGGGCTGATGAGAGTGGGGAGAAAGGAATGCCGTCTATTGCTTTAATTCAGCCATTCCCTACACACCTGAATTGAGGATCCAGTAATAACAAGATGTGCCTGTCTGCCAAGAGCTCCTTGGATTAGCAAGTAAAACGGTGCTTTGTCATAGGAGTCAAAACAGGGATACAGATGCATCTCATCCAACCTGGGGACCCAGGGAAGTCTTCTTGAATGGAGTGATGCCTTCAATGAGTCTAAAGAGGATTAGGAATTACCCAAGCAGAGATGGGGCCACACACATTCCAGGAAATAGGAAACCATGCACAGAAGCCCAAGTAAGAGAGAACAGGGATGAGATCAGAATGAGGATGGCAAGTAGGCAGAGGCCACATCATGGGGGTGGGGTGTTGGGTGGGCCATGGTAAAACATGTGGACTTCATTCTGAGGATACTGGGAAGCTACTGGAGGATTTAGACAAGAGAGTGGCAGTTAGATTTGCAGTTCAGAAAGACCACCTTGGATAAGATGGCTGTTGCAGCAATCCAGGAAACCAATAATTATTTTCTGGACTAAGTGGTAGCAGAGTGGATGAAGAGACATGGGTGGAATTGAATCATTTTAAGGGGATTGATTGGTCAAAACATGGTGATTGATTAAATGTGGAGGTAAAGGAGAACGTGAGGCAAAGGATAACACTCAGATTACTGGCTTAAGCATCTACCAGTATGAATGGAATAGGGATTGGAAGGAGCAATCCTGGGCAGGATATGATGAGCTGTGCTTTGGGATGTCAACTTTGGAGTGCCTGTCGAGCAGCCAAATAGGGATGTCTTTTAGGCAGTTCTGAAGCTGGGCAGGAAAAGTCCAGAAATGAAAGTTTGAGCCATGTTGGCACTGGGGTGTATTTGAAGTCATGGGCCTAGATTCGCTCATCCAAAGCAGGAAGCATGTAAAGTTGGAAGAAAAGAGATGGAGGCTAGAGAACTCTGGGAAATACCAACATTTAAAGGAAAGAATGAGGAAAAGCAGTGGAGTAGAAGCAGAGGGAGAGAGACAGACTGGCAGAAGAAAAGAAGTCATGAGAGAGAAGCATCACTGAAGCAAAGGATTCTTTGGACATGTGTATACCAATTCTATGTTAAAACCATTGTGCATTAATACCACAAAAGCAAATACAGTGATTCCCTGGCATTGCGAAACTGGCATTTCTCTGTGCTTCATAAGAAATTGAAGCAACTTCATTTCACAAGGAAATGAAGGGGGTTATCAGAGCCCTGTGCATGTGCATGTGTGTGTGTACACATACATATACATATATAACAATTTTAATTGTAGAGAAATGTTTTTCTTTTCTTCTACATTTAGATTTCCTAGAATTTGAAAGGTCTTTCCCCTCAAACTATTTCTTCCCCATAAATATATATTGAATATCAAATGGTCATAAACATACTTCTGCAAAAATAATGTTGCAAAAATCTCTGAAAACTGAAAAAATAGCTAATATAAAAGTTTGGGGAACTACCATTTGACCCAGCAATCTCCTTCTACCCAAAGGAAAAGAAATCGTTCTACCAAAGAGACACTGTCACTCGTATATTTATCACAGCACTATTCACAAGAGCAAAGTAATGGAATCAACCTAGGTGCCCATCAGTGATGTACTGGATAAAGAAAATGTGGTACATATACACTATGGAATATTACACAGCCATAAAAATAATGAAATCATTTCCTTTGCAACAACATGGATGCAGCTGGAGGTCATTATCCTAAGTGAATTAAAGCAGAAACAGAAAATCAAATACTGCAATACTGTTCTCACTTAAAATTGAGAGCTAAACAATGAATACATATGGACATAAAGATGAAAACAACAGAAACTGCGGACTCCAAAAAGAGGCAGGAGGGGAGGCAGGAAGGGCTGAAAAACTTGCTATTGGGTACTGTGTTCATTATTTGGATGATGAGTTCAATAGAAGCCCAAACCTCAGCATTATGCAACATATCCATGTCACAAACCTGCACATGTACCCGCTGAATCTAAAAAAAAAGTTTGGAGCAACACTTAACCTCTCTCTGCTTATTACCATAATACATCACAAACTTGTTAAAACTCAACATATTTATATAGTACTTTGAACTTTACAGGATATTTTGATTATCTCATTAGCCCCTAATGTGGTTGTAATGAGGCAAATGACTCTGGCATCTGTGGGTTATTACACTGTGCTAGGAGAAAGTAATAAGCAGCATAAAAGTGGTGTGGGGACCAAGGGCCCTTTGAAGTTTCACTGAAAAATCAACTCTCAAAGGGAAGATTAATAAGAGAAAAGGCATATAAATTTATTTAGCATGTACACATGGGAGCCTTCAGAATGAAGACCCAAAGACACAGGAGAAATTGACTTATTTTATGCTTAGGTTTAACAAAGTATGGACAGCTGTGTAGAAATACGATTGGACCAAAAGGGTATGATCTAATGCTAATGAACTGAGCAAGGAAGCCCAGCCAGGTCTGTCTGCTTAGATTCTTCTTCACCTCTCTGAGCAGCATTCCTTCCTTCTGGGGATGGGACAGGACCTTCTCTGGAATGGGGGTCTTATGATCTACAAACAAGGTACGTCAGATAATTTCTTTATGGTCTGTTTTCACAGAAATAGGGCAGAAGGAAAGTTGGAGTAATATTTTTAGGTTTTATGTCTGGCTTTGGGGAAAAAGGCATTTTGGTTTCTATGACCCGCCTTGGGGAAGAGGGATTCTAGTTTCTGAGGCTAGCCTCAGTGGGGCATGGGACTGAGAGACAGGAGGGCAGGAGAAGCTCAGAGAACAAACCTACACCTCTGAGCCTGCTTCTGAGGCCTTCATTTTGGGGCATTGTTTTCTGAGCCCCAACAGAGGAACACAGAAAGAGCTACAGAAATTCAGAAAAGGGATGTGTTACTTGCACAGGAGGAGGTGGGGACCACAGAAGGTTGAGCTTTGAAGTGCAGAAAGCACTGAGTGCTTGCAGTGTCCCTATCACTGTCGTGGGCACTTTATGTTATCTCATTTGAAGGACTTGGGTATTTTAAGTGGTGAAAATAGGCATTTTATACAGAGGCAGATGGATACTCCATAATGAATACAATGCCTGGCACAAGAGCACAATAACTGTTCATATTAGTGGCTATCACAATTGAGTACTTACTGTGTCCTAGAAGCAATGCTCAGATCCTTTGTATATGCTGTCACATTTCAGCCTCAAAACTCTGAAAACAAGGTATTATAACTCCCACTTTACACATCAATTCAAGACAATGTGTGTGCACATATATACACATATATGTATATAATAATGAGTTATAAGTGAGAGCCCTGATAAAAAACAAATGGCATACTTAAAGAATTCTGAAGAGCATGTTTAATAAAAGGAATGTTTTTAAGAGGTGTAGGCAGGTAAAGAGAACCAGTGAGGAACCCAAGGACTAGCAAAAACGAGAAGCCAATACTACCCCTAGATGGAATAATGGAAGGCAACAGAATTATCAGAACCCAGCCGAGAGCTGGAACCATGGAAGAGGGGCTGCAAGCAGAAGCTACGATTGTAGAAGGATGGAGCTGTTGCTACAACCATGAAAAAGCAGGAAGGGAGCCAGAGAAATAAATACCCCAATCTCTCTCCCCTCTTGTCCTCCAATCTCCTGTAAGTATATCCCATTCACCAAAACCAACAAAAATGGGATCGCAGGTGATGAAGTCCATGAAGATCAGTCCTCCACAGCTTCAAGCAAGACAGAAAATGGTGAAACATGGGTCTTGGGTACACTAAGGTGGTACAGCCAGAATGTTGGAGGGCCGGGAATCAAATTCAGGCTAGTCTGAATCTAAAACCCATGCCTTATCCACTGCTTTTATGTATTCCTCTACCATACATACTGCAGATGCTTAGTAAATGTTTCTTTAATGAACAAAACCCCAGATGAAAGTTGGAGAAACTGAGATTAGGAGTCTGTGTGTCTTGACTTTAGGAACCAGAGTCCTGGTTACCGTGGAACCATCTCTGGGTCTGTAACTCACTGCCTGCCCATTCAACCAAACACCACTCACTCCTTGGATATAACAGGCAATCTGCAGCAATGGGTTTCTTTCACAGTAAACATTTATGTGACAATTATGTTAAAACACTCAGGACTTAGTGTCAAATTGCAGATTTATGGTACTTACTTTATCCAATATTTCTAGCACTTAGGTTGGACAAGGACATCCTTGAGCCCTCCTTCTCGTTGAGAATTCCCACCCTGATATGGTTTGGTTGTATCCCCACCCAAATCTCACCTTGAATTGTAGCTCCCATTAATTCCCACATGTTGTGGGAGGGACCCAGTGGGAGATAACTGAATCATGTGGGGCGGTTTCCCTCATATTGTTCTCGTGGTACTGAATAAGTCTTACAAGCTCTGAGGGTTTTATAAGGGGAAACCCCTTTCACTTGATTCTCATTTTCTCTCTTGCCTTGTGGCCATGTAAGACGTGCATTTTTGCCTTCCACCATGATTGTAAGGCCTCCCCAGTCACATGGAACTGTGAGTCCATAAAATCTCTTTTTCTTTATAAATTACCCAGTCTCGGGTATGTCTTTATCTGCAATGTGAAAACAGACTAATACACACCCCCATCTCAAAACACCTGTCTCCTATGAAAGTAAATCTTGTATCTGCTAAAATGGAGTAAGAAAAGAACAAGACAGGAATGCCTGTTTTAATCTTCAGATACTTGCTATCTAAAATTGACTTCAAATAAGGCAAGATACCAGCAATATTATCAATGGAAAAGAAAACTTGCCCCTGTGTTAATCAACATCCAACCAGAACAGAAATAGCTTTAAGTATGTCAAACAGAAGGAATTTAAAGGAAATTGCTTATAAAGGTCTTGAAATATCTAGAAGAGGAAAAGGAACAATTTGACCATAAGCCATAATTATCATTCATAATTACATCCCCAGTTCCTAGCACAATACCTGGCATATAGCAAGGGTTCAATAAATATTTATTGAATCTATGATTACACTTGTGGGTGACATTTGGTCTGTCAACCTAGGAAGGCCACAAGTTTTGCTGGAAAGCATACCTTCAAGCAGCTATATGACTCTGGTAATTCAGTGAATGTGTACGTGTGGTTTGGCCTTCGATAGGAAATCATATGCAAAGCCTTCTGTCCAAAACCTCTCAATGGATAATATTTACTGAGCATCTATTAGGCTCTAGTTACGATTCTATGCAATTTTTAAGCACTTTGCAATATTAACATTTATAAAACTCTATGATAATGTGTTCATTAGTCCTCATTTATAGATGACAATGAAACTGAGGTAAAGAGTTTTTAAGTAACATGTCTAAAATCATAAAACAAGGAAATAGTGGAGCCAAGCTTTCATTACACAGTCTGGCTCTAGAAGCTATGCTCTTAATTTCCACATCATATGCCTCCCCACAGCTGATGTGATGAAGGCTTAGCCCACTTTTCCGCCTTTGTTTTCCATTTTCCCCACTGTTCTCTGGAGGCAGACACCAGCTAGCTGTTTCCCCAACCTCGTGTTTTCTTTTCTTCCTGGGCCTACAGCAGACTGTATTTTCCAGCCCTTGCTCATGGTTATTGTAGCTGGGTGGCAGAATTTTAGCCAGAAGAATGGAAGCAGAGGTGATATGCATCCCTTCTAGGCCTGACCCATTAAGCCTTTCACATGTGGTGGCTGTATGTTCTTTCTTGTTCTTTCAGTTTGAGGAAGGTGAGTGATATGGTTTGACTGTGTCCCCACCCAAATCTCATCTTGAACTGTAGCTCCCATAATTCCCATGTATTGTAGGAGGGACCAGGTGGGAGGTAATTGAATCATGGTAACGAGTCTTTCCTGTACTGTTCTCGTGGTGGTGAATAAGTCTCATGAGATCTGATGGTTTGATAAAGGAGAGTTCCCAGCCAGGCGCGGTGGCTCACGCCTGTAATCCCAGCACTTTGGGAGGCCGAGGCGGGTGGATCACAAGATCAGGAGATCGAGACCTTCCTGGCTAACACAGTGAAACCCCGTCTCTACTAAAAATACAAAAATTAGCCGGGTGTGGTGGCGGGTGCCTGTAGTGCCAGCTACTCGGGAGGGTGAGGCAGGAGAATGGCATGAACCCGGGAGGGGGAGCTTGCAGTGAGCCGAGATCGCGCCACTGCACTCCAGCCTGGGCAACAGAGCGAGACTCTGTCTCAAAAAAAAAAAAAAAAAAAAAAGGAGAGTTCCCCTACACAAGCTGTCTTGTCTGCCGCCATGTAAGACATCCCTTTGCTCTTCTTTCGTCTTCTGCCATAATTATGAGGCCTCCCCAGCTATGTGGAATTATAAGTCCATTAAACCTCTTTCCTTTATAAATTACCCAGGCTTGGGTGTGTCTTTATTAACAGCATGAGAACTGACTAATACAGTGAGCATGGAAAACTTGGATGCCACATGTACAAGAGTTGGAGCCACAAAGTAGAAGAAGGATGGATCCCTGAATATTGCTTGGAAAAAACAGTTGAGAACCAATCAGGAACATCTGTGCTAGACTTTAAGTGAACAAGAGATAAGCTTCTATCAACTTTGTGCCATTATATGTGTTGGAGTTGTTTTGTTACAGCAGCTATAGAGATGTAAATAGATCTACCTACTGTCCTTTGAAAATGCCTTTCCCTTAGAATTCTCATTCTCTCCTTCAGTTACTCACATCCAAAAATTATTCAAGGCCTAAACCAAGTCCAATCACCTTCAAGCAGCTTTCTTCCACTTCCACCCATCATAGAGATCTCTCTTTCCCTCACCCTCCTGTAGCACTTTGTTATCTATACCTCTCATGTGTACTTACCCCAGCTCCAATTCTGGATGTCTTGTTTTCCTAGTGAGATTGTGAGCTCTTCAAGGTAAGGATCATGTCTTTGTGCTTCCTTCTTTTGTGACTCTGAAGTGCATAACATGGTGATGTGCCTTGGGAATTTTCAATAAATATTCATGGGAAAAATGAACATATCAATGTATTAAGCTCAATAAAGTCCATTTTCCTAAAAACAGTTCTTCACTGATGAAGTGTGAAAGCATGTAAACTATAATCTACTGGATTTGGTATTTTTATTATTCTTTTTTACTAATATATACATTCTAACACTTTTTGACCACTGCTTAGAGAAGAGAGAAGGCATGCTTATCAAATTTCAGATGGCACAAATTAGAAATAATAAGTAAGGCACGAGATAACAGAATCAAAACTAGACAAGTTAGAAATAAGTAAATAACATTTAACAGGGATAACTACAAAATTAGATTTTAAAAGAACAGCTACCCAATTTCAGTATGGAAAGACATGGCTAACATCAGGTTTTAATTGGCTGCTAGATTGACATGAGCCCAGAGTGGTACACAGAGCCCTGTTCATAGTTAGACTCAGGGCACTGAGTGGTAGGTGAAATATTCAGGCTCCAACAAGGCACAAGCATGAATGAAGATTGCTAGATGGTGGCCAGCTAGAGACAGATGGAGGCTCAATGTCTAGTAAAGTCTGCAGTAAAGAGCAGAATGAAGTCCTATACTTTATTTAACCTGGGAGCTAAATAAATAAACAATATATAATAAGAATAAATAGGCTGGGTGCAGTGGCTCACGCCTGTAATCCCAGCACTTTGGGAGGCTGAGGCAGGCAGATCACCTGAGTTGAGGAGTTCGAGACTAGCCTGACCAACATGGAGAAACTCCATCTCTACTAAAAATACAAAATTAGCCAGGCGTGGTGGCACATGCCTGTAATCCCAGCTACTCAGGAGGTCGAGGCAGCAGAATCACTTGAACCTGGGTTGCAGAGGTTGCGGTGAGCTGAGATCGCGCCATTGCACTCCAGCCTGGGAAACAAGAGCGAAACTCCATCTCAAAAAAAAAAAAAAAAAAAAAAAAAAAAAAAAAAAAAAAAAAGAATAAAGAATGAACTAATTTAAAAATAAATAAATTTTATATTTAACCAGGGCAAGCTTAAGGTGAAAGATCAACTTTCACCTGTAACTTTGATGGGAATCCTCCATCTGAGGACACCATTAAGTGATTTCTGACGCTAAACTGGGGCTAATGGGGCTGCCTGGATCCCCCAAGCATTTTGCTTTAGGAGAACTACCTAGTAGGTCTTAAAGGTTTGTTATTTTACTTTTGGTCCCACTTCCCAGTGTCAGTGTCAGAGCTGTCCTTGAGACTCCTCAAATTTGGGCAGGGCGTGGTAGCTCACGCCTGTAATCCCAGCACTTTGGGAGGTGGAGGCGGGTGGATCACCTGAGGTCAGCAGTTCGAGACCAGCCTAGCCAACATGGTGAAACCCTGTCTCCGCTAAAAATACAAATTAGCCGTGAGTGATAGCGTGCACCTGTAGTCCCAGCTACTCAGGAGGCTGAGGCAGGAGAATTGCTTGAACTGGGGAGGCAGCAGTTGAAGTGAGCCAAGATCGCGCCACTACACTCCAGCCTGGGCAACAAAAGTGAAACTCCATCCAAACAAAACAAAACAAAACAACAACAAAAAACAAAAAAACTCCTCAAATGTGAAGCTGAGAATTTTGAAGCTCATTTATAAATTCACACCACCCTTGTGGGAGGGGAGAGAAGGCAGATCACATCTCTGGGCTCAATTGGGGCAACCATTCTAGGATGCTCAGAGAGACCTGCTCCTAGAAATCCAGCTTCCTAAAAGCTGGGATCAGAGTTCTGGCAAGAAGGCTGTAGCCTGGGCCTTGGCCCTAGACCACCAAAAAAGTGAATACAGGCTTAGGCAGTGTTCATAGAGGCCCAGCATCTGGAACAAGGGTGCTGCTGTAGTCTGTGCTGGTCAGACCACACAGGAAGAATTGTTTATTTTCCGGATACTATGATTTTAAAAGGATACAAGCAAATTGGTGTGTATCAAAAGGAAGCTGACCAGAATGTTGTAGGGACTTGGAAACCAAATCACTAGTTACTTTTCAGTGGTTTGGGCTCCAGGACTGGAGGGGGGTTAGGGTGTGGGGTAGAGGATGGTGTTAGGCAGCATAGATAATTAGAACTGTTTTCAGATATGCAAATGCTGTTTTGTGAAAACACACACACACGCGAACACACACAAAACAAAAAAAACTTGTACTTTAGGTAAGGCCAGAAAACAGAACTGGGACCCGTGGGATTTAAGCTCAACATGAAGAATCTATAAACCATTATAGCTCTTCAAAAGTGGGCTAGACTTTGTAAGTAAGCAAGGTTTAAACTGTTCAGGTAAAGACCAGGAAGCCCTCCAGCTGCTCTGTCCAGACCGAGGCCGTCTCTCCAAGTCCGCGCTGGGGACGATGGGAGGTGTGCACCTGCGACAGAACACAGGTACCGCCAGGTCCGGGTAGGGATGGCTTTTCGCCGAGGTCCCCCGCCTGCGCATACTTCTTGCCCTCGCTGCTTCCCCGGCCGCCTCACCCTGCCCCCACTCCTAGCCCGGCGCTCGCCGCTACAACTCCCGCCTGGGCTGGCGCGAGACCCGCGAGCGCCGGAGTGGGCGCGCGGGTTGCGCGCGGGCCGGCGCCCGGAGCTCTGGGCATGCTCAGTCGCGCGGGCAGGGCTCCGGGCGCGAGCTGGGCTCCTTCTGCACCACATTCAGCGACTGCCAAGAGGAGCCGCCGGGCGCTCGCAGGCTCAGCGCGCGCTGCCCGCGGCAGGACCCGGCCGCCTCCGCCGCCGCCGCCGCCGCCCCTGCCCCTAAGCCTCCCGAAGCCATGGCCGGGCTCGGCCACCCCGCCGCCTTCGGCCGGGCCACCCACGCCGTGGTGCGGGCGCTGCCCGAGTCGCTCGGCCAACACGCGCTGAGAAGCGCCAAGGGCGAGGAGGTGGACGTCGCCCGCGCGGAACGGCAGCACCAGCTCTACGTGGGCGTGCTGGGCAGCAAGCTGGGGCTGCAGGTGGTGGAGCTGCCGGCCGACGAGAGCCTTCCGGACTGCGTCTTCGTGGAGGACGTGGTCGTGGTGTGCGAGGAGACGGCCCTCATCACCCGACCCGGGGCGCCGAGCCGGAGGAAGGAGGTAACTGCCCGACCGGCGATTCGAGGGGCGCGGCCGGGGCACGCGCCAGGCCCTCCCCCGCCGCCGGCAGCCGTGTTGCCTTGGGAGTCGCGCCATTGGCCCCCGGGCTAGTTCACAACTTCCCGTCGGGGTGTGTGTGTGTGTGTGTGTCAGAGAGTCAGAGAGAAGTTCATTGTTCACACCTCCCGGCTGCCGGCAGCCTTCTGGAGGATCCGATTCAGTGTGGTTGTACGGTCTCGGGCAGGTGGGTGGGCGGGGGAGTCCGTCTCACGGGCATTTTTATTTGTGAAAATTAAACGGCAGCGACGAAAATGCAACTCTGAGTGTTTCCCAGGGAGCGGGGGTCGCGAGGGGTGCCGCTCCGGGAGGGCGGGTGGAGGCTGGACGTCCCTCCAGGGGGCAGCGCCAGTCGTGACACCGAAGCCCCTAAGTCCTGCCTGGCGCTCGGAGCAGGTCAAGCTGGATGAATTAACGGGGTGTCGGTGCCCACAGACCTGGGGCTTCTCAAGTTAGTTTTCAGTGGTGGCGAGTGAGTCCCAAAGAACGGGACTAGTAAGTGAATGAATGGAAGGAAAGTGGTGTGTTGGTGAGCTGTGCTACATGTGTGCATGAATGGACTAGGTTTGAAAAGCTGTACTCTGTGCGGTGTTGGGTGTGTGTGCTAGCGAGCGTGTTTAATTAGAGATGGTTGTTTCACAAATTCCATAATTTTTATTCTCTATATTTTTAAACTCACAGCAATTAAGAGAGCTTTTCTGTTCTCAAGGGTTGTAACTACTTTGAAATACTGCAGCTTGTGAAATGGCTGATTGCTTTAAGTGCAATGTGGGTTAGTGGGGAGAGACAGAGTGAGATTGGATTTTAAAATGCCATCTGGCCTGGGATTCTTCTCATTGCCAGTTAAGAGCCCAGGCTCAAGACTCCGTTGCTATTGGCATCCAGTGGCATTGCAAGAAGCTAGTGGTTTCTTTCATTTCTGGAGATTTAAGAATTTTTTTTCTATTTTGTCTGTATTCACTTCACATTGGAAATGCCTCATAGAGCTTATGATAAAATATGCTTATTCCTCACCTGCTCCACTACTTGGTTGATGGAATCCTACATGGTCTGAGAAAATAAGCATATTCTACTAATTTCTCACTGAGATAATCAGCTTTTATTCCACCCTCCATTAACAGAAAACCAAAAGAGTAACAGATCTCTGCTAGCCCTTTGATGTCTTTGCCACACCTCTCCATCTTTGAGTCTGTGAGATGTCCCACTCTTAAACTGATAAGCAATGTAATCCCATTTGAATACTTTCTAATGTGTTCTAGGCCAAATGGCAGAGCTATGGTTTGAACTTAAAAGAGCAAAATCGATTTCAAAATCCTTTCAAAATGACACTCTTTTGATGAGAGTAGTCCAATTTCTTCTCAAGAGACTGTCACCATATTTATTCACCCATTTCATTTTATTCCTATAATAAAAGCTTCCAAGCTTTGGCCTCCCTGATACCTAAGTGAGCAGTGATCTTTTTCCCCTGCCCAGATTTTGAAGCATACATTTTAAATTGATTTAATTCTGATATCAGCCTGGTGGCACACTGCCAGAAGTCACATGGTATAGTGGATAAAAACATTACACTGAATCTCAGCTCTACCACTTTCTAATTCTGTGACCTTTAGGGAGTGTCTCTTGCCTCAGTTTTCTCATCTATATGGTGGACATAATAATACCTATTTCACAAAGTTGTTGTAATAAATGTATTAATCTACCTGAAATTCATAGGACAGGACATTTGATGAATGTTGGCTATTATTATTCACTTAACAATGGGTCATGGAAGATTTACTTCTTTAATAAGAAGTCAGCTATACACTGATGTAGTTAGTGACATTTCTCTACTATGTGATACTGCCTCTGGGTTTGGGTCTCCTGCTGGTGCCTGCCTTTGCATTGCACATGATCTGGGTCACCAGGGTAACAGGCCTCCTAGGCAGGGAGAGGAATATGGGCAGTCAATGTTGGATGGGATGCTTCTGGAGGGCAGAGTCATGTAGGGCAATGCTTGTAGAAATCTCTCACAGTACCAGCTCACCGCCTTGGTAGGTGTTAATGCTTGTTGAGTGAGTGAATGAATGAATGAATGAATGAAATGCTAATACAAGAAGGTAGTTACTTCAAGACCCTCTTTGGATTGCTGTATATTTTTTTCATGTGATGTCTGCATTCCCAACTGTGAAAATCCACAGTAGTCAAGGAATTATTTTAAAATTATCGTCACTGATCTCTGCCTCTAGTCTTGTCATTTTCCATTCCATTCCCACACTGTAGCCAAGCTGGTCTTTTAAAAACTCAGATCTGATCCTGTCCCTTCTCTGACTAAAATTCTCAAGAGGCCCCCACTGAGCTTAGATAAACCCATTGAGCTGGGCTGTGCTTGCCTTTCCAGCTTCAGCTTCACCTCTGATCCCACCCCAAGCACCCCCTGACCCATGGATCAAGCGAGGTTCTTTCACTGAAGCTCACCAGACTATTGCTTTTATTTTGTCTGGGTACTCTTCCTCTTTCCTGTCTTCGCTTTTACCTGTCTTAAGTTCTCAGCTTACTGTTATCACTAATATTAGTAGCTAATATTTATTGGGTACTTGCCACTTGCCATACACCATACCAGATTTATGATGTGCATTTCATTAATACTCACATCAACTCTTTGAACTCAATACTATCGTAATTCCTATTTTAAAGTTGGTGAAACTGAGGCCTGGAGAGATTAAATAAATTGGCCAGGGTTATAGAGTGTAACCTGTAAAACCAGGATTTGAACTCGGGTTTAGAGAACTCCAAAGCTCTAGTCCCACTTAGACATCACTTTTCCAAGCATGGAATTGGTTCTCCTTTTATGAGCTCCTAAAACTCTATAAATTTCCTTTTATATTTATCATACCACATGATAATTGCCTGTTTACCGTTCTGTATCTCCCACTATTATGTAACCTGTCAGGGCTAGGATCATGTCTGTATTGGTCAACATTTTGTCACCAAGGCCTTGCATACAATAGGCATGTAGCAAATATTTTGTTGAACAAGTGTTCTCATTATTTTAGATTAACCTTAATTCTCCCTCCTTATGACATATTTGGTGTTTCACAAGCATTCCCAATCAGTAAGGTCCCAAAAGTTCTATTATGTATGTAGGTGGTTTATAGCTGTTTCTTCTTCTCACTTTCCCTGTCCCTGTCTGTTTCTATTGTTATTGTTGTTTTGTTTGTTTTTATAAAAATCTTGAGAAATTCCTTCTTAATCAAAACATCGTGTTTCATTTAATGACTTTTCTTCCTTGGAATTCAAGAACGTATTCCTGTGAAAGCCCAGTGTTTGCCTGAATGGGGCCTCAAAGATTAATAAAACACAGGCCCTGTGTGCAGGAAGCCTAACTTTTAGTGAAGGAAACTGTATATACAGAAAGTCAGTAAATAATGTTAATTGTCTAATAATGTTGTTTCTTTAGATTTTGAGTATTTTTTATGTTTAATACTTTAAAGAAAAATCAGCTGTTAGAGGCCTGTCAAATTTTACATGACTCCAACTTACTTTTTAGGGAAAAAATGCAACTTCTCTATTTGTTTGTTTTTAGAGACAGGGTCTCACTCTGTCACCTAGGCTGAAGTGCAGTGGCATGATCATAGCTCACTGCAGCCTTGAACTTCTGGGCTCAAGCAGTCCTCCTGCTTCAGCCTCCCAAAGGGCTGGGATTACAGGCATGAGCCACTGTGCCCGGCCAAAAGTCAGTGTTTAAATGTCAAATAATGTAAACAATCTAAAAGATGATGTAGGAGAAATAACAGGGTGTGAGGATTGAATTTTTTTAATTAAAACTTTTATGTAGATAATTAATGCCTACAGTGCCAAAATCAAAAGGTACAAAATGATATACAGTGAAAGTGGGTGTTGCCCTTCTACTCCCACTCTTGCACCTGCCTAACCAGTTCTCCTCCTTAGAGGCAACTACTAATGCCAATTTCTTGAGTTTCTGTCCAAAGGTTCTTAGTACCTAATGAATGATTAACTGACAAAACTTAACTTAAGCAAAATTGCAAAATATATCCTATGCCCTTTTGCCCCTTTACTTTTTTTTTAAATTTATTTGTCATTTACCCTGTTGACTAGGATTGCTCCTTTTTAACGGCTATTTTATCCTTTCCCAGGTACCAAGTGTTAGTATGTGGGGTAATTTTGTCTTGGAGAAAACCACACAAATGCATTCTTACAAAGTGATAATAGCTTTAATTATTGTTTCCTTGAGCTTTTGCATTTACAGGGGCCTCTTCAGGAAGAAGTCAATGCTTAGCACCAGGTAATAAATCCCAAAAGTGGAATTAGGCATCAAATGGGGGAATGGGGACATAAATGGAAGGGATGGGGAATATAATTTGGATAGAGGTTCCTCTTTTATTAGGGTACTTAGTAGGACCTATATATTTTCGTTCTGGGTTTATTCTCTGGTTAGGAAAAAGCCTAAATATGTTCATCCTGGAGGCAAGTGAACATCAAGATAATGTCTAATAGCCATAGCTGACGAATGCCAAGTTTTTGAATGTGTGTGAATCCTAAAAGGTGGTATTATTAACCCTATTCAAAAGATAAGGAAGCTGAGGCTCAGGTAACTGAGGTTAAGTGACTTGTCCAAAGTCATACACAGTAATAAGTTGCAGAAATGAGGTTTTTATGAAAATCTAAAGGTCATTTTTTGCATGAAGTGCTTGTTGCCAGTTGTGGTTAATCCTAACATAACATTAAATCTAGGTAGAATAACTACTTAAATCCTATTTTACACATTAATGATATGCAATCTAACTCGAACACTAAGTGAATCATTTTACTTCCCTTCTCTCGTAAATGAGAATACGTTGTTTTCACTTTAGTTTAAAAATAACAATTCAGTCATTTATATAACCCCCTAAATGGCCTAGGCACAGTTTGTGCGTAATTGTATCTTATTTACCAGCATAGTAGATGATTGCGTTTTTAAATGCATACATTTCCTCAAACTTCTGTTTAGTTTCAAGTGAGAAAACTGCCCCAAACCATAATTAGAAATTATTCTGACACCAAGATGGAAAGTGAATGTGCTGGAGGCTCTTCACATGGCAGCAGATTAATAGTTCTTGATAAATCATCACCTCCAACTAGTTAGAACAACTGCTCCTCTTCAGGATTTTTTTTTATTGTTTTGACTCTTCCACATGGCCTTGGCAGTAACGTTTGGAAATTGATGTGTCCCAGAGACTGGGATGCATCCAATAATGTAGTCTCTTCCTGTACAGTTGATCTTGAAAGCCTTGAAAATAAGGAACAAAATGAGTAGGGAGTGACTTCTGTTAGATACTATTAGCTGAAAATGAGCTTTCTGCAGAGATTCTTAGACTCATTAGCGAACCATTATAAGACTAAGAAGGCAGGGCTAGATCCCTTGTAATTCAGATATGCTGGAAAATTGCCTTTGCATGTATTTGAATTCTTATTAAGCTCAGATTTCTTCAAAATTAGTTTTTATTATAATAATGGTAGGTGTCCATCCATTAATATAAACCACAAAAGCAGAAAAATCTACTTAAGACTTTTGAACAAACAGATTTACCTTCCACTGCCTTTGTGTCATAAGTAAATTGTTCATGGCATCTTATGATTCTCAATATAAATTTGGAGGTGCATGTTTTAAAAATGAGTGCTAGTTATTAATTTTATGGGCTTTTGCTATTAAAATCTGTAACCATTTCAGAAAGCCTAATTTTTTGACTAGAGATCTGGATATATGTAGTGTTCCTTCCTTCTTATCAAGGGAGTACCATAATTAAAGAGAAAATGACTAAAACCTTAATAAGAGAGAAAAAAGTTTCATTTATATCTTACACAGAACACAGTGCAGTATTTATTTCAGATTGTCCATAAATATTTACTTACATAACTGAATCCTCTGAAGTTCCATCAAAAAATATTCACCTGACCTTTGAAGTTAGCTTCCATTACTTCCCCTAAACTGATATTAGATATTAAATCTGTCAGACATCTCAGGCTCATTTCATAAGCAGGCGCTTTTCATCTGAATGGACAAGCAGGCATAATCTCAAGCAACAAATCCCATTTTAAAATGTGTGTGTGGTGCCTATAGTCCCAGCTACTCAGGAGGCTGAGGCAGGAGAATCTCTTGAACCCGGGAGGTGGAGGTTGCAGTGAGAAGAGATAGTGCCACTGCACTCCAGCCTAGCAACAGAGCAAGACTCTGTCTAAAAAAAAAAAAAAAAAGTGTGCGTAATGCCATCCTAGTTCACTTTGTCATTGTCAAGTAATTTAATAATGTACATCATTTTCCTGAAGCTGATGCTGCTGAAGGAGCAGTAGCATCACATAGAAAGGAATAAATCACCAGACTTTAGACTTTTGTTGCTAAATGTTTAGATTATCCAAGCAACTATGACAAGAGGAATCAGCACGAAAAAGTACAAAGAAAAGTACAAACTAATACAGGGTTGGTTTAATTTTGTCCAACAAATCAGTGTGGACAAGAACCCGACTTAGTTTAGGTTAGCAAATTAAAAGGACTATATCATTTAAGCTGCTTTTGCAGCTGGATGGGCTTATAGGTGTTATCATTCCAGTGAAGATACATACATCAGCATTTTCCTCTATTTGAATATGTGTAAGTAAACCTTTGCCTTTATTAAAAGACGTTTTGGGCTGTGTGTGGTGTCTCACGCTGGTAATCCCAGGACTTTGGGAGGCCAAGGTGGGCGGATCATGAGGTCAGGAGTTCAAAACCAGCCTGGCCAACATGGTGAAACCCCATCTGTACTAAAAATACAAAAATTAGCCGGGCGTGGTGGCAGGCGCCTGTAGTCCCAGCTACTCGGGAGGCTGAGGTAGGACACTCACTTGAAACCAGAAGGCAGAGGTTGCAGTGAGCCGAGATCACGCCACAGCACTCCAGCCTGGGCAACAAGAGCGAAACTCCATCTCCATCCTTTTGCCTTGATTCTTTTGTCATTATTTTGCTTAAGAAATATTAAAGTTTTCCAGTTTTTGTGTGGCATTAATTATGAGTGCCATGATTGCATGAAAAATGACTGCTTTTGATAGTAAAGGGATAATAGTTTTGTTACTCATATCTGTTAGTATATTCAATAACTGTCTATTATGTCCAGGCCGAATGTTTGGTGCTGGGGAGATACAGATGAATTAGACACTTGCACTGCCCCTGAGGATCTCACAGTCCAGAGAGGGAGGCAGATCAGTGACAGAAACTTGCAGAACACGGGGGCAGATTTTATGACAGAACTCGGCCCAGTGCCATGGAAGCTCAAGGAGATGTGTCTCACCCACACCAAAGCTTCCCAGAAGGAGCGATTATTGAGTGAGAATTAACTAGGGGAAGGCAGAGAAGAGCAACCTTCCAGATACAGAGAACAGGATGAGATAACATGGGGGTAATAGTCCAGTGAAGATTAATTTTATTAATGTTGAAAAGATGTAGAATTGAGAAAAACCCACCCGTGCCCTCTCAGATCTTTTGAAATTTCAGATCCAATTCCAAGTTCACCAAAAGAAACACGTACAGAACTGTATTTCTTTGTTTTGGGTCTAGAGGGATTTGGCCACTTTGCACACCTCATTTCTAAGTGTACTTCCCTCTTACTCTTATCCACGTGCTCCATAATGTTCTGGAACCCCTTCTAGGATTCCTGACTAGCACAGTTTGGGAACAATGTAGCCCACTCTGGAGTTGACTAAAGTCTACTTTAAGTCTGAAACTTAAACATTTCCTGAGCTTGCCATTTAGATTCTGGTAAGGCACTTTTTTGGCGGTGGAGGGTGGGGGGTCCTGTAAGTTATCAGTATATTCTTTGCTGGGGGATTTTCCCCCTTGACCCATAATTTGTTACATGAGGGTGTATCAGGAAAACCTGTCATCTTGTAGTAAGTAGTTATATACAGATGCTCCTCAACTTATAATGGAATTACATCCGGATAAATGTATCTTAAGTTGGCAATATCATAAATTGAAAATACACTTAATACCTGTAACCTACTGCACGTTGTAGCTCAGGCTACACTACCTTAAACATGCTCAGAACATTTACATTAGCCTATAGTTAGACAAAATCATCTAACACAAAGCCTACTTTAAAATAAAGTATTGGATATCTCATGTAATTTATTGAATACTGTACTGAAAGTGAAAAACAGAATGGTTGTATGAGTACTCAAAGTATGGTTTCTACTGAATTCATATCACTTTTGCACCATTGTAAAGTCAAAAAATGGAAAGTTGAACCATCATAAATCAGGTACCATCTATACATTACCCATGTCAATGACAAATAAGAAAAAACTAATTTCTATTTGCTGTTGAAATGTATTTTTATTCACAAATCTCTCCATCTTGACAGTAGTCACCATTGAATCTCAAGTGCAGCGTAAACTGAGAATGCATCTATAATTATGGGTTGAATTTTGCGTGAGCTACAGGAGGCAGCCAGGTGGGGATACCTACTGTCCTGGGGGCAGGAGACACTGGTTTTGATTTTTGCAGTGATATTAAGATCAAATAGCTGAGGGATTTTTTTTTTTTTCTTTTTGGAGCCCAGGTTGTAGGGGAGAGAAAGTGTAGAGTGGGAAAGAGATAAGAAGATGAGGGAAAGTGGATGGGGAGCTGATGATAACTTACATTTGTGAAATGGAATTGGAGTTTGATAAATAAAAAATACTGGATTTTATTCAACCGAAGACATTATACTTGTTCTGCTTAATTAACTAATCATATGAACTCATGCCTTGTTAATGATAATTCATTATGAGATGCAGTTGAAATTGCTAAATCTGTTTCAAAAGCTCTGCTTACTCAACCATTTATAGCACATTTGACAAGTAATTTTTTCTATAGAAGGCTTTAAATAAAAACCATTGAAATAGTGTAAGATCCTAGACCCACATACTGCCTGCCATCACACATCACTTTCCTCAGTGTCTGTCAGTTGATGTTTTTGTGTGGTGAATGTGAACCAGTGGCCTGAAGAAATGGAGAGTAAATGGTGATGAGGTATGTGCTGTAAGTTGTGTTTTCTGTTATAACTAAGTCTTGACTTACCCATGGTAATTCTTTCCTATAAACCTTCCATATATGTGTGCTGGTTTCTATTCCTGATGCTGAACTGTTAGTTTTCTAATATTTAACTTTTGGCTTCCAAAACTACATGAAGTTATTTTTCTAAAGAAAGACAAAAAAAAAAAAGATACCTACTTAAAAGTAGCCTTCCTATAATTAGCTGTGTACACATGTTAGCCAAATAAGGTATAGATGTAGTCATTTTTAGCCTGAAATGATTGAAAAAGGTGAAATTAATGAATTAATCTTGGTGCAGTTTCAAAATAGTAATAGAAGAAAAACATAGCCATTTTATTCTTTTAATTATTTTTTGAGTCATAAGGGAACCATCATTTCAGGAAGAAAGATTATTATTACTACAGTTTGGCTTTAGGTCATATTTTAGGCCATTTATGATGTAATCATATTTTCCAGCTCTAGAGTTTTGTGTGAAGAGATTTAGATCTAGTACTTTATTTTGAAATACCCAAACCATTTTTTAAATCTTGTTTTTGGAATTTTCTAACTTTCTGCATGCCATCCTTGTTCTCTATCAGGGACCCTGGCTTTCCAGCTCCCTTTTCTCTGAAAAATACAGAGTTGGGATGTTGAAGGGTCCTAGTCAAAAGGTTACTGATTTCTTCATTTTTGTCTTTTGTTACTCTCAAACTAAACATCATTAAGGCTTCGGCCTCCCTAATCTCTGAGTCTTCCCAAGTCACCCCAAAGGTAGAAACAGTCCAATTATGACTAGAGCACAGCTTCAAGACAAGGTTTTTGTACCATTTTTACCCCAGTTGCTGCTCTCTACCCACTAGTGGGTCATGAAATCAGTTTAGTGGGTCATGACCAGATCTTTCATTTTTATTGTAATAGAATCAGTAGAAAATGTCAGTGTATACTGCAACATAGCATCATAAGGGTAAGTATTGTTTCGTAAAACTTGTTTCATTTTTACACACTGTGTTTGTGTATACTGATTAGGTAAATACATTTCTTACACTAGGTCATGGTAAAAAATAAATGTGAAAAATCCACCGCATCCCCTTTCAACTGGATTGCACCATTCAGCCTCTTTATAGAAATTCTGCAGGGCCATTCCCGTTGGCCAGTTGGGTCCTGGGAATCGTGGCCAAAATCTCAGCATTACTTTCTATCAAGTCAAGTTTTATTTCCTCTCACTTGTGTTGACTCTTTACAGTGATGGTTTCCTGACTGTTTGGACCCCTGCCCATTCAGCAAACTAGTGTTGAGCCCATAGTTCTGTGTGGTCTGGTAGGTGTGATCGGAGAACATGAAGAGGGGGGAGATTGTCAACTTCACCATTTGCTAGAAGCTGATTCTACCTTTCCTTCTTTGGTGACAAATTTTAACCTGGTTAAGGGAAGTTTATGTTAAGACAGGAGAGCATAGTTTTCCTTCTGAACTTGCATCTTTTGCATTATTCAGAGGCAGGGAGGGGGAAATTTGGTGGTAGTAGCATTCCCTGAATCCCTTGCCAGGGGTTGTACCCGGTAGGAAGCAGTAGCATCCAGGTGGGGGCTGAGACCTACACAGACACTGGGAGGCATCAGGATCCAACATCAGGATTTGACCACAGACACTCTTGGGATAGGGACCGAAACTCAGCACACTTACTTTAACCCCAGCATGTGTTCAAATACAGAATGTGCTAAAATGTGATTATAATGTTCATGTCATTCTCAGATCACTGGCTAAAGGCCTAAAAGAGATCTTGGAAATAACTAGTTTCACTCTCTTTCCTTCACACTTATACAACACTAGATAAGTGGAAATCCTGCCTTATGTAAGAATCCAAAGAAAATTTAGTTTTCTCCACCAAGTAATCCATTTCAGCAATATTTGTTGGTAATGGTGCCTATTAAGTATGAGACATTTGGACTGGCATAGAAATTGGGGTTCATTCTGACAAAGTATATATGGATGTTTAGTAATGGGTCAATCTGTGATTGCAGGGAAATGGAGCACCCAGTTTTCAGTGGTGATCCCTTTCTTCTAGCTGAGCAGCCTAGTACTAAGAGTGGAATGTATTCCCTTATACATGCTCTTCTGTGCCCCCAAAAATGAGTGCTTTGAAGATTCTGATGAGAGACATTAATGATAGAGGCAAACAGTGTGTGGCTGTGACTGGAGAAATTGTGTGTTTGTAGGAAAAGGGCTTGGAATTGTGAGACTTGGAGCTGTAATTACATGAGAAAAAATGGGGAGTGCAGTTGTCATGTCCATGTCTGCATTTTTCTTTGTGAGCACTGAGCTGGATAACTGAAGCCTCTGAGTGGTTTGCAGGAAAGCAGGATTAATACTGCTTCTAAACTGTCCAGTCCTCAGAAGGAAGTTTCTTGGTGAGTGGATGGGGTAATAGGGATTTAAGTTAGAACATTTTCTTGAAAGTAAGTGCCAAAAAACACACAAGGTATAGCTTGTTGGCCTCAATACAGCTGAGGGCTCAATTATGATTCAGAACACGCTCCCTGAAACACTCGCCTTCCCTGAGGTCAACCTAATGACTGGAAATTCTGCAAATGTAACAGCTACTATCACTTGGCCTGTTTTTATAGCATACACACACACACACACAAGGTTTGGATAAAATCAGTTTTCTAACAGTGCTCTCCTTGTGAATGCTTGGTGGTATTGTGGATTATCAAAAATGTTTACAGGGATTCTTGAGTTACATTATTTCAGTGGTCATTTAGCCAGGAGAAAGTTTTTGTTGTTGTTGGTTTGCTTTAATGAATTGTGCCTTTTTTATTGGGCTTTTTCAGCCTGTGATCACCTCCATGCAGGTCGTCTTCATTTCACCATTGGGATGGGCTTTTATGGTGCAATCTGTGGAGGAGAAAGCATATATGCAGTTCCTAGAACTTCCCTACCCTTCTTTACCTTCCTTTTTTAGGGGAGTTCCTATAACACTACGAGTTTGTTCTTATACTCTAGGTCTAGATGGTGATTTTCAAATTTTAAATTCAACTCATAAGTGGATCGTAAAGTTACTCTAGTAGGTCACTCCAGTTTTTTTTTGTTTGTAAAGGAACTGAAATAGAATAGAAAATATCAGAGTGTATTCACAACCCGTAATATAGCCAGGTAATCTTTCATGTAACCTTTGTTTCATTTATACACGTACACACATCTGCATGTTCCCTCTTATGCTGTAGGTTGCAACATAAAGTGTACTTCTTACTGTGGGTCATTGTCAAGAGGCTTTATTTACTTTATTTATTTATTTATGTCGTTGTTGTTGTCAAGAGGTTTTAAATCTACTTATCTAGGAGACCAAAAAATACCTTAAATAAATGCTGTCATTTTAGCTTTTGTTGCCATTCTTTGTGGTTTGCAGCAACAGAATTTTGGCATGTGTCAAAGGCACTTGACTTCCATTGAGCAAATGGGCTGTTTGATCTCAGGGCACTGGGTTTTTCATTACCTAGTAGGAAGGTAAAGCCACTCATCCAAAGGCAGCAAAATGCAGGGGATGGAGAGGAAGAGAAGGAAAACAAACAGTGTAGGTGGAAAGTCTCAGGCTCTTCCCAGTAAACAGGCATTTTCAAATATCAAAGACTCCCCTGCATTAATGCTACAGAGTATTTATGTACACTTTGAAGTGATACACTCATTTGTAAACCAAATTATAATGTTGTGATATTATAGACCAGGATGGCAGGTGTTCAGAAAGCATACCACTTATTAAAATGGCCATATTAAAGCCTAGTACATTTTCTGTTCTATTGACTCCAGTCTCATTTCTACTGTTTCTGCTTTCCTCTGCTCCTCACTGAACTGCCCACCTGCTCCCAGACCCACAATCACTCGAGATATCAAATCAGCACAAGATTCAGTCTTCATCACCCCTCTAGCATGCATACCTCTCACTCAACCCAGGTATCTAGAGACACATGCTTCTAAGCTGACTCAGGAGGCAGACTTGCTTGACTCCTGGGGTCCTTTTGAGACGGGGCGTTCTCTTCCTTTCCATGTGCCCTGAGGACTAGCAAGGGACAGCTATAAATTCAAATTGTGGTTCCAGTGCTTATTAGCTGTGTGGCCTTGAGCAAGTACAGCATCACTTTCATCATCTGTAGTGTTGAGGTGGTTTTGACTACGCTATAGCGTTGTTATGGTGAATACATGCAATAATACAGGTAAGGTACTGTGCAGTACCATGCACAGAGTAGCTCTTCCATCAGTGATCAGTCCCTCTTCTTTCTGCCTTTATATGCTTTTTGTCTTTCTAAAGGGCTGTTATTCAAGCCCCTAAGGATTCAGGCTGTGCTCTTCTCTTGCTATCTTCTCTTCCTGGAAACTGGAGACCTCCATCCATTGGGCTGTGGCCAGACCGCCTGTGGCCTGCCCAGACTGAGATTCTGTCCAGCAGTTGGCATTCATTGCTCTTGTATTTTGGACCCCTATGCTGACTCCACCTGAAACATGCCAGGAGGTTGGTAAGACCATTAGAGATATGCACTTGATCCTTAGCTGGTGGCTGGGCCGGTCACCCAGCGCCTGTGCCACTCTACAGGCAGGTCTCGTGTGGGCACTGGCCTCCTCTCCAGCTCATGGTTTTAGGAGTAGGTCATCAGACTCAACTGAGTCAAAAGGTACTACCCTTTCTATAATTTCTCTTCATCCTCTGATCTTCTAAGTGAATGAATACTTAGAGATATTTCTGCCATTAAGCTTATCATCTGGTCTTGAACTAGTCATATATTAGCATTTGAATTCACATTTTAAGTATCTTTACACATTCGATATATTTTCCATTTTAAGTACTTAAAAAAATTCCTCTTACATTGCAGGTGAAATTCCACCTGGAATTGAGTCTCAGTTCCACTTCTCAGTTATATCATCTCGGGCAACTCAAGTTTCAGTTTCCTATAAAATATCTTTATGCCTTCTTCCCAAGGATGCTGAAGATCAAAGTTTTCTGAATGCTGTGATGCTCTATACAACAGTGATTACGGTGGCAATGTTATGATGAGTGATGGATTGTACGTATGGTAATAGTAACATTATTATTTATGGACTGGCGATAACTAGCCTATTCTTGATGATATATCGGATTGACTAGATTTGACCAATATCCTTTGCACAATAACTGTGACACCAAGCTGTGACAACCTTAGAGAGAGGTCCTGATAGAAAGAGACTACTCTTAGAAAGCTTCAGTCACCTCTAAAGACCCAGACCTGCCACTTGCTAGCAAGGTGAACTTGGCCAAAAAAACTTTTGATACAGTTTTGTCACCTGTAAGAAAGGGTGACACTACTTTTATTTATTCAACAGGCAATTGTTGTTTAGTGCCTACTACATGCAAAACATAAAGTAAACAAATATGATGCCTGCCCTCATGGAGCCTGTAGTTTAATTGGAGAGATAAGCATGAAATAAATAATCGCAAATATATGTGTAATTAAAAATACCAGTAAGTGTCCTAAAGGAAAAACGCAACTTGTCTCATAAAGTTGTAAAATGTCAATAAGAGACCTTACTTGCAAAAGACCTGAGTATCAGCTTTTAGATGAGACCAGTGTTACCTGTGTTGCAGAGGAATTAGTGGATTACCCATGCTGTTGCTCCTGTTTGTACACCTCTGATTTTATTCTTAGGAATATTCCCTCTCTCTGCTGGAAGGGACAAGAATCCTGCCCCTGTACTCCAGCACCATGGGCACCTGCTTCTGGCCAGCTCTGACTTCTGGACCCTGTGGTCTACCTCTCTCTCCAGTACAAGCACACCTCTTCTCCACCTCCCAGCTTCATCTGCCACCTGTTCCTGCTGCCATGCTTTCCAGAGATCCAGCCCCACTGCTTGGACTTTCACCCACCACACATGCATCTCCGTTGTGCTTCATGTAGTTTTCAGGTTCAGAGACCCCTTCCAGTGTTACCCACCTTCTCCCAGCTAATCCTTTCACCCGCAATAAACAACAGCAGTATCGTTTATCATGTATTTACTGGGTGCCAGCACTTTAAATCCATCATTCTCTCTAGCTGTCTTGGCCCCCTTCCAAGCCCTGGAAGCCGTCTGGCTATTAGAAGAAATAAAGTGTCCCTTGTTCAATAAGTCTGTCGGTCAGCCTCATCATTCTGCTGATGGCCCTACCCCACCATGACCCTTATTCATTTCATATGCTCAGGTAGTGCCTTGGTTCCATTAACTGGGTTTACATCTTGACCCCTTTTGTTGGTTTCCTGCCTAGATTCCCTGCAAAAGACCCCAAGGCTGACCTCTAGTCCTCATATGAGAGAATCTCTCAAACATACTGCTATGTCCTCTTGGTGCCATGTTCTGCCAGCCTTCTCATACGTCTGCATTGGGCCAGACACCAGCCTGCCTTATGCTGGGTTGTGCCCTCAGCCTAGCCCATTCTGTGGGGGCCCCTGATGCCAGCTGCCATTCTGAGTCTTCTTTCTTTTGCCCAGAGTTGGAACCATCCCTGGTCACTGGCCTTGTGCTAGTGGGCCATTTTACTGACTGGACTCAGAACCAATGTGTGCTTTTATATTTTAAAGTATTTACTAGATTTAGCCTCTTAGGAAGTTTGAGGTACGATAACTTGACTGAGGCACACCCTTAATTTTCTGTCTCTTTCCCCTTCTCCTGTAGTAACTAGCTATATAGCTTATCAATTAAATGCTACTTTTCTGTCTCAGTTTAACAAACTTGTTCTTGGAATGCTCACTAAACTGAATTTAGTCCAATTTTGTAAAATTTGGAAAATTCTTTGCTGGCAGAAAAGAAATTTCACTGTGTTTAATTAAACAGATTAAAATGTGATTTTCTCAATTGTCAAAACTGTTTTTGATAGATTTCCTGTGTTTCGTGGGGTTTTTTAATAAAAGAAAAATTATTCATATTATTGTAATTCCATATTGTGCAGAATAGGAACAAAGGAAGTGATGCAGATCCTTTGGCAGAAAGGTCATTTGAGTCACTGGAGTGTCCTGAACCATAGGGGAATTAGAGCTTCTATTGATGGGATGCAGAGCACATTTCTTCAGATTAAGACACCACTCATTTATGTGGATGTTTTTCATCTGAATATTTGTGCCAAAGGAGAACAACAGAGGGATACTCACTTGTAAACAAAGGGGAGGTGGTGCAAGGAGGAAATGAATACTTCATAGAACTCTAAAATAAACCAACCAGATTTTCAGAACCTCTCACTCTTAATAATTCCTGCCATTCTTTATGTCTTAGAACAGAGATGATTGAGAGAATTAAAGAGTAGGCTTAGTAATGGTGAAAACACAAATTCTGATTGGTAATCCAGGATAACAACTTCAAAGTAATAGACCTTGGTGTTCTAACATAGGGGTGTCCGATCTTTCAGCTTCCCTGGGCCACATTGGAAGAAGAAGAATTGTCTTGGGCCACACATAAAATACACTAACACAATAGCTGATGAGCTTAAAAAAAATCACAAAAAAATCTCCTAATGTTTTAAGAAACTTTACAAATTTGTGTTGGGCCACATTCAAAGCCGTCCTAGGCCACATGTGGCCCGTGGGCCATGGGTTGAACAAGCTTGTTCTAACAAGAAAGGATGATGAAGATACTGGCTCCTGACTACAATGGGTGGATATTTACTGCTGAACAGACAGCACTGTACAAGGTCTCGAAGGCCTCCATGTCATCCTTGGGTTAATTAAAATAAGGGATGAATTTAGGGATGCAGCCGGCTCCTCTTTCTGATGATTCAGTGTGAAGGAAGAGGGTAGTTTTGCAGAGAAGAAATCCTTCCAGTGTTTCTGTCAAGGATTAGCCTGTTGATGAGGAAATTCAGACATCAAAGGTCAGTGTAGCTTTTGGTTAACATTTTGCATAATTCAGACTGACTAAACCTACAATTCCTGGTAACTCCACTTGAATCTTTGGCAAGCCTTGGAAGTAAACTGGAGCTACCTCCAGGCTCAGACTAGCAGTCATATTACTAGGTCAATGATTTTACATTCTACTCAGATTCCTTTAGGTTCCAAATAACTGAAACATATTCCTGCAAGGAGGAGGAGGAAGATTGTAAGGATAGACTCAAATCGAAACCACAGAATCATTAGGGACATGAAGTCTCTCTTTCTCCTCATGCCATCTCTTCTCACTGTCCACTTGCTTCATTCGATTCTCTGGTTTATCTTAAGCTTCCTTGTGGCCCACCCGAGTTTACTTCATATTCCTGTAACTTAGCTGCTGTGGCATTCTGACTCAGATTTCCAGTTTCTCAACTTAAAATGTTTAAATGGAGAGAGCCTCATGGGCCCATACTAATTTTTTGATGCAGGCAACCAAGTGATAGATAGCTGGCCAGCCTATAAATAGACTGAATTCAGTTCAGGTGCCCAGCTCTGGTTCAACCAGATGTAGCTTCAGAGGCCAAGATCAGAGTGGGTTTGCTTAGAGCAGCAGGCAGATTTTTGCATATAAATAGGCAGGCAGTGATTGGTGTCTCCTGTGTAGCTGACTTCCTCATGCTAATAAGTGAATCCAAACACTGACCTGTCATGAAAGAAAGTGCCTTGTGTGGGGAAGCCACATTCTGATCTTTTATTCCATTGAGTTTTAAAATTCAATGATGACCACCTTTCTTTCTTCCTGTTGAAAGGTGGTCTGCCCTATATCCTTTCAGTGAGACACACGTCTCTCCTATCCTAGGTGAAATTTAAATGTAATGTAAAATGCTATTGCTGCAGGAAGAGTGGACATCAGGAAGAAAAGGGGCAAATAGGAAGAGAGAAGGAGAAGAAGAAAGGAGGAAGAACTAACTGGAAATGAAATCCTCAGTTTCTACCCAGAAACTTGATACATCTCCATGACACTAAGCCATATGCTAGAGGATTGGGGGAGGGGCGGCAGGAGAATTGAGGGAGAGGGAGAGGAAGGGAGGTGGGATTGAAACAAGGGGGCAAATAACAGGAAGGAAAGGATTTTGGATATTAGGCCTCAGAAGGTAGAAATTCCACCTTGATGTCTTTGGCGTGATGTTGCCAAAGGATAGGACTTGGAATGGACATGATCAAGTGGGCCAGGTGGGTTTTCCATTTTCCCTTTTCCTGAAAGCCCACCAGTAGACAATTGATATGGTTAGGCCTTATATCCCTACCCAAATGTCATCTTAAATTGTAATCCTCTTAATCCCCACATGGCAAGGGAGAGACCAGGTAGAGGTAAGTGAATCACGGGGGCGGTTTTCCCCATGCTGTTCTCATGATAGTCAGTGAGTTCTCATGAGATCTGATGGTTTATAAGGGGCTCTTCCCCCTTTGCTCGGCACTTTTCCTGCCTTCTTGTGAAGAAGTTGCCTGGCTTCCCTTTCACCTTCTGCCATGATGGTAAGTTTCCTGAGGCCTCCCTAGCCATGTTGAGCAGTGAGTCAATTAAACCTCTTGCTTTTATAAATTACCCAATCTCAGACAATTCATAGCAGTATGAAAGCAGACTAATACAACAAGTCCAAGAGCAATTGCTGGGGCAGTACAGCTCACAGCATGAATGTCTCAACTTCTGACCTGCCACAGTCAGACATGCACCAGAAAATAAGTGTCTGGCTGTTCCTGATGTCCTTACTGGACTGTAATATTTTGAATTTGCCATTCTAACAAGTGGTCAGAATTGCAGATGGCATTTAACTATTGGGATCACTTCATTTGGCTTTAAAATGTAACATGAAGTCAGGTGTGATGGCTTATGTCTATAATCCCAGTATTTTGGGAGGCCAAGGAGGGAGAATAGCTTGAGGCCAGGTGATTGAGACCAGCCTAGGCAATATGAAGAGAACCTGTCTCTTAAAAAAAAATTATCTGGGCATTGTGGTACACACCTGTGGTCCCAGTTATTCCAGAGGCTGAGGCAGGATGATTGGGCTCAGGAGGTCAAGGCTTCAATGAGCCATGTTTGCACCACTGCACTCCAGCCTGGGCAACAGAGCAAGACCCTGTCTCAAAAATAAATAAGTAGGTAAGTAAATTAATTCAATGTAACGTGATATTTTCATTGTCCTTTAGGAAGGACAGAAGGACCTCATTATTCTTTCACATATCTTCACTTGCTTTTTACATTAACCATCTGTCCTAAATTGATGCCATATAGGCTGGCCTGCAGATTAACATTTGTCAAGATTTCTAAATATTTGATCTTAAGGCACTGTCTAGTATTGCACAAATCACTAATCTTTTATGCTTTTTTCTTGATAATTAAAAAAGAGTATGCTTAAAACTTCTGAATTCATCCTCGTAACCTAGTTCAGATGCCCCTCCTCCTCGAAGCACCCCACATTCCTAGAGCTATCATGTCCCCCTGTGATGCTTAATACTGAGTGTCAACTTGCTTGGATTGAAGGATACAAAGTATTGATCCTGGGTGTTTCTATGAGGGTGTTGTCAAAGGAGATTAACATTTAAGTCAGTGGGCTGGGGAAGACAGATTCACCCTTAATCTGGGTAGGCACAGTCTAATCAGCTGCCAGCATGGCTAAAATATAAGCAGGCTGAAAAATGTGAAAAGAGAGACTGGCCTAGCCTCCCAGCCTACATCTTTCTCCTGTGCGCGATGCTTCCTGCCCTAGAACATTGGACTCCCAAGTTCTTCAGTTTTGGAACTTGGACAGGATCTCCTTGCTCCTCAGCCTACCGATGGCCTATTGTGGGACCTTGTGATTGTATGAGTTAATACTTAATAAACTCCTTTTTATTTATATATCTATTCCATTAGTTCTGTTCCTCTAGAGAACGCTGACTAATCCCCCTACTTTGGTCAGCACATAGCGCTCCATATTGTCCTCACTTATTTGCATGGTTACTCACACATCTATGAACTCCTTTCCCACAGCACCTGTGACCTTTTCACTTCTGAGCCTCCAGCACAGAGCACAGTGAGGAGCACACAGTAGGCGCTCAGTGAATGTCTTGAATTGAGTAGACTATATTCAATACAGTTTAGCACTCACAGTATTCTCAGGACCTACCCTGTGAGGCCACATTGTAGGTGGAACTTTGACACAGGACTTGAGGTCAGGATGCCTGTTCTTAAGAGTATGTGGCTTTGCCTGGGAGAGACACAACAAAAAAAGAGCATTTTAGACCAATATCCCGGATGAACATCAGCGCAAAAGCCTCAATAAAATACTGGCAAACCGAATCCAGCAGCACATCAAAAAAGCTTATCCACCATGATCAAGTGGGCTTCATCGCTGGGATGTAAGGCTGGTTCAACAAATGCAAATCAATAAATGTAATCCATCCTGTAAACAGAACCAAAGACAAAAACCACATGATTATCTCAATAGATGCACAAAAGGCCTTCGACAAAATTCAACAGCCCTTTATGCTAAAAACTCTCAATCAATTAGGTATTGATGGGATGTATCTCAAAATAATAAGAGGTATTTATGACAAAACCACAGACAATATCATACTGAATGGGCAAAAATTGGAAGCATTCCCTTTGAAAACTGGCACAAGGCAGGGATGCTCTCTCTCACTACTCCTATTCAACATAGTGTTGGAAGTTCTGGCCAGGACAATCAGGCAGGAGAAAGAAATAAAGGGTATTCAATTAGGAAAAGAGGAAGTCAAATTGTCCCTGTTTGCAGATGACATGATTGTATATTTAGAAAACCCCGTCGTCTCAGCCCAAAATCTCCTTAAGCTGATAGGCAACTTCAGCAAAGTCTCAGGATACAAAATCAATGTGCAAAAATCACAAGCATTCCTATACACCAATAACAGACAAGAGAGCCAAATCATGAGTGAACTCCCATTCACAATTGCTTCAAGGAGAATAAAATACCTAAGAATCCAACTTACAAGGGATGTGAAGGACCTCTTCAAGGAGAACTACAAACCACTGCACAATGAAATAAAAGAGGACACAAACAAATGGAAGAACATTCCATGCTCATAGATAGGAAGAATCAATATTGTGAAAATGGCTATACTGCCCAAGGTAATTTATCGATTCAATGCCATCCCCATCAAGCTACCAATGACTTTCTTCACAGAATTGGAAAAAACTACTTTAAAGTTCATATGGAACCAAAAAAGAGCCCACATTGCCAAGACAGTCCTAAGCCAAAAGAACAAAGCTGGAGGCATCATGCTACCTGACTTCAAACTATACTACAAGGCTACAGTAACCAAAACAGCATGGTACTGGTACCAAAACAGAGATATAGACCAATGGAACAGAGCCCTCAGAAATAATACCACACATCTACAACCATCTGATCTTTGACAAACCTGACAAAAACAAGAAATGGAGAAAGGATTCCGTATTTAACAAATGGTGCTGGGAAAACTGACGAGCCATATGTAGAAAGCTGAAACTGGATCCCTACCTTACACCTCATACAAAAATTAATTCAAGATGGACTAAAGACTTAAATGTTAGACCTAAAACCATAAAAATCCTAGAAAAAAACCTAGACAATGCCATTCAGGACATAGGCATAGGCAAGGACTTCATGTCTAAAACACCAAAAGCAATGGCAGCAAAAGCCAAAATTGACAAATGGGATCTAATTAAACTAAAGAGCTTCTGCATGACAAAAGAAACTACCGTCGGAGTGAACAGGCAACCTACAGAATGGGAGAAAATTTTTGCAATCTACCCATCTGACAAAGGGCTAATATCCAGAATCTACAAAGAACTTAAACAAATTTACAAGAAAAAAATCAACCCCATCAAAAAGTGGGCAAAGGATATGAACAGATTCTTCTCAAAAGAAGACATTTATGCAGCCAACAGACACATGAAAAAATGCTTATCATCACTGGCCATCAGAGAAATGCAAATCAAAACCACAGTGAGATACCATCTCACACCAGTTAGAATGGCAGTCATTAAAAAGTCAGGAAACAACAGGTGCTGGAGAGGATATGGAGAAATAGGAACACTTTTACACTGTTGGTGGGACTGTAAACTAGTTCAACCATTGTGGAAGACAGTGTGGCGATTCCTCAAGGATCTAGAACTAGAAATACCATTTGACCCAGCCATCCCATTACTGGGTGTATACCCAAAGGATTATAAATCATGCTGCTATAAAGACATGTGCACACTTATGTTTATTGCAGCACTATTCACAATAGCAAAGACTTAGAACCAACCCAGATGTGCATCAATGATAGACTGGATTAAGAAAATGTGGCACATATACACCATGGAATACTATGCAGCCATAAAAAAGGATGAGTTCATGTCCTTTGTAGGGACATGGATGAAGCTGGAAACCATCATTCTCAGGAAACTATCACAAGGACAGAAAACCAAACACCGCATGTTCTCACTCATAGGTGGGAACTGAACAATGAGAACACTTGGACACAGGATGGAGAACAGCACACACCGGGGCCTGTCGTGGGGTGGCGGGAGGAGGGAGGGATAGCATTAGGAGATATACCTAATGTAAATGATGAGTTAATGGGTGCAGCACACCAACATGGCACATGTATACATATGTAACAAACCTGCACGTTGTGCACATGTACCCTAGAACTTAAAGCATAATAAAAAAAAAAAAGAGTATGTGGCTTTGGTCACCATCTTCCTGGGCCTAGTTTTCTCATAGATGAAATATGGGTAATGATTCCTACCACTCAAGACTTTCACGGCGATGAAATGAAAAAATATATATGAAAAGTTTTTATAATGTTAAAGTGCAGTTTATAAGGAAGATATTGTCAAAACCATTCTTTTGGAATTTCTGAAACTAATCTTCTTTAGATGTGATATAAGACAGATCTTTCTTCTGCTGAATCCTGCTCTATGGCAAACATAAAGTTGAAAGGTATAATGTTGTGAGAATAATAAATATGAAACATTGGTGTAGTGCCTAGCACATAGTAGTCACTCGCTGATAGCTGTCATTACTATTATTACTACTGCTATTATTAGGATAAAGTAGTGTTTATTCAGCTGGCTTGGAGGAAAGCAGTTGGGTGATCTGAGAGGGGTAACAAATTTTCAATCCTTGTGTAGTCTGCCACTTTCTATCCCTGAACAAGCAACTGATTTCTTTTTTTTTTTTTTTTGAGATGGGGTGTTACTCTGTCACCAGGCTGGAGTGCAGTGGCATGATCTCTGCTCACTGCAACCTCCACCTCCTGGGTTCAGGTGATTCTCCTACCTCAGCCTCCCGAGTAGCTGAGACTACAGGCGCATGCCACCACGCCCGGCTAAGTTTTTGTATTTTAGTAGAGACGGGGTTTCACCATGTTAGCCAGGATGGTCTCGATCTCCTGACCTCGTGACCTGCCTGCCTCGGCCTCCCGAAGTGCTGGGATTACAGGCGTGAGCCACCGCACCCAGCCAGCAACTGATTTCTTACCTCCTTTCTCAATACTGTATGTAATCTTTCCTTCCTTGTGTGCTGTGAGGATGACTTTGAGCTCAGAGAAGTGCTGTAAAAATCCAGGTGAGTGTTGCTATCCTGTTGAGCATGTGCTTTAATTCTCTTATTATCTGCATCTGTCAGACATGGAGCCTTCACCGAGGATAGTGAGGCTCTCAAAATTTCAGCATTTATCTGCAGGGCTGACATGCCACTTTATTTAGAAGTTGGGGTGGAGATGGAAACTTTCCAAGTACTTGATGCCATTGAGCCTTGTTAATTTCTGAGTTTTGTACTTGCCCTCTTTCTTTCTTTTTAACCATTCTTAATTTTCCAATCCTGCTTTTTGTTGGCTTCAAATGTGCTCACCAGAATCCTGCCAGCTTTAGTTGGAAGAAATATATTTCCGAGCTTAGTTGGACATCAGTTTTTTTTGGGCCCTGCCCAGATTTTTGACAGAGAAGGTAGTATTAAGGGGGTTGATGGTGTCTAGACAGTAAAATCAGAAACTTTGTAATTTATGTTGTATTACAGACATCCACTTCCCGGATTGGAAAAAGGAAACTGACTTTTATCTAAGGAAGTTACATTAAAAACCAAAGCCCCTGGGTATTTCTGACCCATGAAAAGTTGAAGCTTGAGTAATTTTACATAACATTCTCCAGCCCCTTCAAAGACTGGAATTATTGAGAGTAGTCCTGTATAGGGCCAGGGATGAAAAATAAACTTCCAAGTCTCAGAAGATAATTCATAGAACCATATAGCAGTCTTTCCCAGCTACTCACCTCTGGTTAGACCCCTGTGAACTCACAATGCAAGTGGGTCTTGCACATCAGTTTCAGAGGGATTTTGGAAAGTTGAAGAGGAGAGAGGCTAATAGCAAAAGAGCATGGAGGTGTTTGGAATTCCAAAGAAGATTGAAGATCTGACTCAGGGCTTCCCCCACTAAAAAAATCAGACTTTTCCTTAAGGGAAAAAGCATGTTGTTGATTTGGAAAAAGTATAACAAAAATTAAAAGTACCTTAATTATGCAATGATATTTTGTGTTTCTTTTTATGCTGTTTAATGCTCATAAATATCAGATATATCCTCAATATTCATTATTGTGGAAAATAATAGAAAAAAATCTTAATAAGCTAGGCAAAATTTATGTAAAACTAAAGGCTTTTAAAGCCCATGTCAGCTTTTGTTTTGTTTTGACCCGGATCATCATCCAGGCTCCCAAGTAGAATTCTGAGTTCCTTTCAGAGAAGTATGAACTTCTTTATGTAGAACTATGACATATCATATCAAAGGCTACTATCTGAACTGTTTTAGAACACATGTATTTAAAATGCTGTAGTCTTATTAGCATTATGAATTAATTCTTTGCTTTTCTATCAGTCTTAAAAATTTTAAATATCTTAAAGTAGGAAAATTAGTAAAAACTCCATTCATTACAGAAAAATTGTCTTGTTATTCTTAGAAGATGCTAGGTCACTCTCCCTGAGTTAAATTTCACTTTGACAGTTTCCAGCTGATTGTGCCTGGGTCCTAATAGACACACAATAAGTGTTAGCTGAACTGTATGTTGAATTCTTTCTAAATTTTACATCGAAAGCACTTTTCAATGTGTAGTAACTAGATGATTAAAATTTGTCTTGAAGAGCAGATAGTTTCAGAAAACAGATATAAGAAACAAGAGTGTCATGTATAGTGTATTGACTACTAAATACTGATGATACGTATAATGTGCAGAAATCTCTGTAGCAGCCAGGGATGTAATGGAAGCCTTTTCCACGGCTTTGCAGCTCCCTGGCAGAGAGCTGAGAGATCAGAACTGTGTCAGACACTTGGGAAGCTGCAGTCCTATGACATTTACTCGCATGTTACTCAGTTTAGGATGTTTAAGTTGTTGGCTTCCCAGGGTGATATTTGATGTTTTTCTTTAGCTTCCACAGTTCTAGCAGAATGCAGAAAAGGTAAAGGGTACAGTGGGAAATTCCTGATTAATTGGCGAATTGTCTGTACAGAAGGATGCTTGGTAATCAGCCTAAGCTGGAGCATTCGTATTCCACCCCTGCTAATTATGGCAGAATGCAAAGATAGTAAAACTGCAGAAATAACAATGACTGATTATAATAGTCACCATTAATTAAGCATTTTTATCAGCTCACTTAATCTTTCCAACTCTATGAATTTGATATTATCACAGTTTTCAAATGAGCTAGTTGGAGTTCAAAGAAGTTAAATACCATGACTAAGATCACAGACTTAGTGAAGACGAGTTATTTCAAATCAGATTTGGTCTGTTTTGAGTTCAATACCCATCCTTTTAATTACCATACTGTTATAAAGCTTTTTATTCACCTTCACTACTAGTTTCTCATAAGAAGTTATATTTTGGCTTACCCTAGTCTGCTCAACAAAAGTATCTAGGTATCAGTATATCATACCTAAAAATCTAAGAGCCCTTTAAAAATAGATCTTCCTCCAGGATCATCTTGATCCCTGTTCTAGTTATTTAATGCTGCACAACGAATTATTCCAAAACGTAGTGGCTTAAAGCAATGGCAGCATTTAATTTGCTCATGAATTTGCAATTTAAGCGGGACTTGGTGGTATAACATGTCTCTGCTTTGCTTGGTGTCAGCTGGGGTTGCTCAAAGAGGACTAGAATACAGTTGACCCTTGAACAGCATGGGGGTCAGGGCATCAACTTTCACACAGTCAGAAGTCTGCAGTCGTTTCCTGTCATTAGGCTCATCTTCCAAAAAGTGGAAGAACTACAGAATGTTCTCAGATGGCAAATAGATTTTAAACCTCTACATTCTTGAGCAAATTTCACCCTTAAATAGAAATTCAGCCAATTATTTTAATCTCATAAAGAGCCATTTTAAGGAGCCCTAAAATTTTTTTCTTCTAGTTTTTATTTTAGGTCAGGGGGTACATGTTCAGGTTTGTTACGTGGGTAAATTGCATGTTGCTGTGGTTTGGTGTACAAATGAGTTCATCACCCAGGTACTGAGCATAAAGTTAGTTTTTTGATCCTCATCCTCCTCCCCCGACCCTCCACCCTCTAGTAAGCCCCAGTGTCACGACAGTTGCCCTTTTTGCATCCCTGTGCACACAGTGTTTAGCTCCCACATATAAGTGAGAAGATGCTGGTATTTGGTTTTCTGTTTCTGCATTGATTCACTTAGGATAATGGCCTCCAGCTGCATCCATGTTGCTGCAAAGGACATGATTTCATTCTTTTTTATGGCTGCATAGTAGTACATAGTGTATATGTACCACATTTTCTTTGTCCAGTCCACCATTGATGGGCATTTGGGTTGATTCCATGTCTTTGCTATTGTGAGAAGTTCCAAATTGCCATCTGTTAGATTTGTTGTGAGAAATAAGGAGTTAATGAGAACAAATTACATGAAACAAATAGAAGTCCTAACATTAATGGTTAATCTGTATTTAGTGGTAAACTATGCTTATGTGTTTATTAAAATTTTATAACTTTACATTGAACATTTAAGAGATTAAATACATTGGCACAAAAAAACTGCATATAACTTTTGACTCCCCCAAAACAACTACAAATAGCCTACTGTTGCCTGGAAGCCTTACCGATAACATAAAGTGCATTAACACATATTTTGTATTGTATGTCTTATCTATTTTAATCTTATAATAAAGTAAGTTAGAGAAAGAAAATGTTATTAAGCAAATCATAAGGAAAATATATTTACTATTCATTAAGTGGAAGTGGATTATCATAAAGATCTTATCCGTGTCTTCAGATTGGGTAGGCTGAGGAGGAGAAGGAAGAGGAGGGGTCGATCTTGCTGTCTTAGAGGTGGCAGAGGCAGAAGAAGATCTGCATATAAATGGACCCCCCTCAGTTCAAACCCATGTTGTTCAAGGGTCAACTATAATTATTTAAATATCTGGCAGTTGATACTGGGAAGACTTGGATAACTAACTAGAGGCTGGCACAGCAAGGCTCCGCAGGCCTCTCTCTTCATCACTGTGTGGACGTGCCATGTGGTCTGTCCAGTATGGCGGAATCAGAGTTGCCAGGCTTCCTCCATGTCCATGTTGGCTCAGGTTGCCCAATGTGTGTGGAGGGGCTGGCGGCAGGCAGCGAGAGAGGGAGAACCAGGTGGAAGCTGCATTGTCTTTTTTAAGCTAGCCTCCAAGTCACTCAGCATCACTTCCATCACATTTTTTTTTGGTTAGAAGTGAGCCACTAAAACTGGCCCATATTCAAGGGAAAGGAAATTAGTCTTTATTTTTTGTGGGAAGAATGTCTAAGAATTTGTGAACTTGTTTTAAAACCATGGAGGCACCTGTGAAGCTTGCTTGAGTAGTGTCTCCCATGACACCTGTTTCAACTTAAAGTGATAGGGTTGGCCCTGGACAGAAATGTGCAAGAACTGAGAGTTGTCAAAAATGTCTACCGCTTCACAACTGTGACCCTCACCTCCTTTCAGGGCCTCCCTTCCCACCAGTAATGGCCTGTGTGGCCATAGAACTGCTCTCTTCTCCCACTTCACACCTCTTCTCACCCCCACCGTAATACTCATCTGACTGATTAGTTAGCCCAGGATACTGAAGCCCAGAGATAAGCTGAGCACCATTACCAGCACAGCCAGCAGAGCTCCTGCAGCATCAGCAACACTTTGTGCCTGAGCCAGCTCTGACTGAGGTTCATGGTGTCCCAGATTGCTATAGCATATATGTTTTCACATCAGTAGTACATGCGCTTTCTCATCTCATCTAACACATTCGTATTAATGATATGCAACAGCTTTCCCTGGGGTTTTGGCCAAAAGCTTTATTGTCCATTTTAGTATATTTTATGCCCATGTTCTCTTTGTCTTGTTAATGTGAATTCACATATAGCTTTAAAATATGATAAATATTAATCAATGGTCAATACAAAAGCATAAAAGTATTTCTATTAAAAATCATCACAAGTTTCTTCCAGAGGTTAAAAATAAAAGAAAAAAAATTTTTTTTTAATTATCACAAGAATATTAGCCACCATGCCTGGCCTAATATTCTGTTAAGGAGACCTTTTTTTCACCTTTATTTTTAGTATTGTTCTTGAATTTATGGCCAATGCAATAAAATATAAAACAGATATAAGTGGCGGGCGCAGTGGCTCAAGCCTGCAATTCCAGCACTTTGGGAGGCCGATGCGGGCAGATCACTTGAGGTCAGGAGTTCGAGACCAGTCTGGACAACATAGTGAAACTCCATCTCTACCAAAAAAAAAAAAAAAAATTAGCTGGGCACTGTGGCACACGCCAGTAGTCCCAGCTACTCAGGAGGCTGAGGCATGAGAATCGCTTGAATCCAGGAGGCAGAGGTTGCAGTGAGACGAGATTGTGCCACTGTATTCCAACCTGGGCAACAGAGAGGGAGAAAGAGAGACTGTCTTAAAAAAATAAAAAAGATATAAGTGGTCCAGCACAATCATATGTCCCTTTTATTTCACTTACTCTTCTGTTCTAGGCTCACTCCCATTTAGCCACTGCCCAGAAACACTCCTTCCTTTGAAGTTTGCACTAGTTGTTCTGTCTGCCTCAAACGCTCCTTATATATATATATATATGGCCCTCTCACTTTCTTCAAGCCTTTGCTTAGGGAGGCCTACGCAGACCACTTTATTATTTAAAATTGCACAACTCTCCACCTCCTGCATTTCTGTTCCCCTTACTCTTCACTACTTTTCCATAGGACTTACTACCTTCTCATATACTACATTTACTTGTTGTACTTATTTATTTTTTATCCCCCACTAGCATGTAAGCTCCACTAGGATGGGGATTTTGTATGTATTGCTCACCCATTTATTTTCATTATTTAGTAGTATGCCCAACATATAGTAGATGGTCAATGAATATTTAGTGAATGAAAGAATAACTGTTGGAAAGGAAGAGAACAAAATCATGTTATTTGCTTTATTAAATCACTTAATTAGAACCTCAAGGCAATCAAATAGAATAATATTGAAACTAATGGGCAGGCTAGTCCAAACGTACTGAGTTTTCTCAGTTGATTACAGTCAGTTACAGATCGAACTCTTTGTTCTACCCTTCCCCTGCCTTCTCACTGTTGTACTTGACTAGTCTTTAATAATACAACAACTAATGGGCAAATTAAGTGGAAAAATCCATTTTTATTTTATATAGCATCAATAATCTGTTAGTAAATATATTTTTTAAATCTTATGCAAATATAAAATGCCTTGGAAAAATTTTTTATTAAAACACTTATAGGAACAACACAAGGAAAATAGTAAAACTTAGAGACATAGAACAAGATAAAAGGGTATGTAATCTGGGTAATCATTACTTATCATTATATATTGTCAAGATTTCTATTTTTTCTAAATTTATATATTTAATACTCTTTAATATTATATAATTATTAATTTCAGTATCCTATATTTAATATTGTTCCAATCAAATTCTAAAAGGATTTTTTGCCTGGGAAGTAAGTTAAAGTTTGCCTAGATTCAAGAATAAGTAGATGAAAATAGCCAAGAGCATTTTGAAGAAGAAGGGATAGTGTTTGGTCAGAGAATGTCACTTATTGTAACATTAAAACAGAATATTAGGCCAGGCATGGTGGCTAATGCCTGTAATCCCGCCACTTTGGGAGGCTAAGGCAGGAGGATCGCTTGAGCTCAGGAGTTCAAGACCAGCCTGGGCAGCATAGCAAAACCCTGACTCTACTAAAAATATAAAACTTAGCTGGGCATGGTGGCACATGCCTGTAGTCCCAGCTACCCTGGAGGCTGAGGACGGAGACTTGCTTGAACCTGGGAGGCAGAGGTTGCAGTGAGCCAAGATCATGCCACTGCACTCCAGCCTGGGTGACGGAGAGAGACACCCTGTCTCAAAAAAAAAAAAAACACACACAATATGATACTTTAATAATTAAAGTGGTACTAGTGTAAGAATAGACATAAAAATTAGAGAAATGTCATAGTCTTGGAACAGACTCAAGTATACATAAAAATCTGGTAAGGAGACATCACAAGTCAATGGGGCTAGGCAACTGATTAATCATTTTTAAAAATTGGGGCATCATATGACACATCAAAATTCAAGATGGATCAAAATGTTAAATGTAATAACTAAAATATAATAACTATAAAGTAATAAACAATAAAACAATGAGAAACAGGTGATTTTAAGATGTGCTGTTAGGATGGGGGTGAGGGAAACAGTGTAAGTAGAACAAGGAAATCACAATAGGAAAAATCAATCACTTTGATTACATTTTACATCCTGATATGGTATCTTAAATGTATTTTAATTTTTAATAAATACTGTACAAAAAATGTTAAATTATTTTCTTTGAATCCTACATTTGATCTAAGTAACATAAATAATTACCTGAAGATTTAAGTGTGTTTCTTTTCTACAAAATCAAATATCAAGAACATTTAACATACGTAGATTTTGAATGAGCTAAATCAGAAATAATACAATATTTTATTTGTATCTTAAGTTTAAAGTTTCCTTAGTATTACTCTTCATAATTAACATAGCTTAGGCTACAAATAACATAACTAGATTATGTTGCATGGCTGTTAGCTTGTTGTTGACGTTGTTTTTATGAAAGAACACGAATATTTTAATGATGTCCTTATGAAGGAATAGTACAAAATACAAAAGCTTGAGATTTTGAAAAAATTGCTCAATTTTTTTTCCAGCTGAAGAATTTAGTACAAGTTTTATGCATGTTGTTTGCCTAGTTGTTGAATTGACAATAATACCTGTGAAATTCCTTACAATTTAGTATATTAATTAGCCTTCCTCAGAAAATCCTGAGGATGTTCCCAGACTGTGTGCTGCTTGTACGTTATTGCAGTTGTCATTGTTGTTTTGCATTAAGGACGGGAATCTCTACAGATGGCAACCAAATACTTGATGCATTTTCCAGAAATCACTGAAGAGAAGTAGATTTCATGTGCGAAGGTGGAGAAGAAAGCCCTGTCTCCTCGCCCCTGCCAAGCTCAAATCCCTGCTGCTCCTCTGCTGCCCTCTTCCTAGGTCTGCCAGCCTGAGTCCCTTGCCAGGTCCTGGGTGTTTTACCTCCTAATTACAACTCTGCTTGGCACCTCAGCCTTTCTTTCCATGAAAAATCACTAGTGGCACATAGAGGACCTTAAAAACAAAAACAACAAAAAAAGATTGAATTATATATGTATGTATGTATATGTATGCATGTATGTATACATATATATATATGTATAGTCTGGCCAAAAAACAGTTTTGTTATATGGATTGGTATCACACAGTGTAAATATCATGGTCATAGAGTAGATTCCACCATCTGTAGTCATCTTCTCTGAACTAATATATTTAAGCCAAAACTAAAATGGAGAATTATAAGGTCTAGAGTATTGTTTTGTTTATTTTGTTTTGTGGGAGTTAGTCCAGGTCTTGATCAGTTCATGCCCCTAATTTGCTTTCACCATGCTATGCCTTCAAGATGCTGAAATACCAGAATTAAAACTGAAAAGTTCCTGTTGATTTTTAGATGCCTTAAATATTAAACATTTAAATTAACTAATGGAAGGTGAAGTAGATAAACCAAATCATCAAGTAAACTGAGATTCATTTCTGTTTCGTTCTGCAGTATGTCTGTGATATTTTCCTGGGAAAATTCATATTCTTAATTATCTTTGGTTTACAATATTAAAATAACTGCATTTCCTGAGTACAATTCAATTGTGCCATTAAGGGATGTGGTGTTCTTTCATCATTCCAGGCAGGATGGAATCTACTGAAAAAAGCTGACCATTCCAGGAAAGGTGGAATGTACTGGAAATTGGTCAGAAACAATACACACAAAAATAAAATAGGCTTGATGATATTTAGAAGCATGCATAATGACAGAATTTGCATTATCTCTGTTCTAGTGTTGCTTAGACATCTCAGAATCATAGCTTTGGGAGGGATAGGTGGAAGTTGTCTCATTGATTTATCACTAGCTAGCTGAGGGCCTGCTTAACCATGTACCTGTTAGCCTGTGGAAAGAGAAAAATGGGAGATGAAGAGGCCACACTTTCAAGGAGTTCCAGTGTGGTGATGTTCAATCTTGCTATCTTGAGCCTTTATTCATTTCTTCATGCTCTAGGACTGCCAAACAGGAGGTCACAGTCTAGGGAGAGGTGCAGAAGGACATGGACCTAAAGAGGGAGTACATTCTACATAGCCGTTTTACAACTTTCTAACTCCACAAAGTTACCACATGTTTCCTGAGGTTCTTTTAGAAATCCCTTTTATTGTATTTAGGAGTTAACAGAATATTTAACTGTAAAGCTCATCATGTTTGTGTTAACATAGATTGTACTCATTGGGGATGTTAGCATAGATCAGGTGCCTGAGGTTGTGGGAAATTATCATGCTCTGAGATCCTGCCTCTTGTATTAATTTCAAAGCAACTTCATGTGTGAGAAATGGCGGGACACTTTAAGATCATTCACCTCACCTAGCTTGACCCTTCTGCCTATCTTATGAAGCTGTTAATAAATATATGTAAGGAATATTGCTTGTATCTCCAAGCATTAGCATTGTCAGGATGGAGGTGCTGATTACTGAGTAACAGATCAAGAGGCTCCTAATTGGGTCAAATGCATTACTGCACAAGGGAAGGCATGTGGAAGTGTTTCTAACACTATCGTAGAGCTTTCTGAGAGGAAGGAAAGAAGGGAGGGAAGGAGGGAGGGAGAGAGGAGGGGGTAGAGGTGGGGAAGGAAGGAAGAAGGAAAGAAGGAGAGAGAGACGATAGGTTTTCTGGTTATTAGACAAAGGAGGAGGATTCTAGCTTAAGGAATAGCCTAGTCCCCTTCAGTCCCTGAAACTTTTGTTTTCTCACTGTCAGACAAAGAAGGTGAAGCATTTGTCAGGTGCCCTGCACAGGTGTCCTAGCTATCCTTAGCAGGACTAAAATGCCTCCTATCAGTTTCAGGCCAATACCCCTGATGAACATCAATGCTAAAATCTTCAATAAAATACTGGCAAACCGAATCCAGCAGTACATCAAAAAGCTTACCACCACAATCAAGTCGGCTTCATCCCGGGGATGCAAGGCTGGTTCAGCATACACAAATCAATAAACATAATCCATCACATAAACAGAACCAGTGACAAAAACCACATGATTATCTCAATACATGCAGAAAAGGCCTTGGATAAAATTCAACACCCCTTCATGCTAAAAACTCTCGATAAACTAGGTATTGATGGAACATACCTCAAAATAATAAGAGCTATTTATGACAGACCCACAGCCAATATCACACTGAATGGGTAAAAGCTGGAAGCATTCCGTTTGAAAATCGGCAGAGGACAAGGATGCCCTCTGTCACCACTTCTATTCAACATAGTATTGGTAGTTCTGGCCAGGGAAATCAGGCAAGAGAAAGAAATAAAGGGTATTCAAATAGGAAGAGAGGAAGTCAAATTGTCTCTATTTGCAGATGACATGATTGTATATTTAGAAAACCCCATCATCTCAGCCCAAAATCTCCCTAAGCTGATAAGCAACTTCAGCAAAGTCTCAGGATACAAAATCAACATGCAAAAATCACAAGCACTCCTATACACCAATAATAGAGAGCTAAATCATGAGTGAATTCCCATTCACAATTGCTACAAAGAGAATAAAATACTTAGGAATCCCAGCTTACAAGGGATGTGAAGAACCTCTTCAAGGAGAACTACAAACCACTGCTCAAGGAAATAAGAGAGGACACAAACAAATGGAAAAACATTCCATGATCACGAATAGGAAGAATCAATATCGTCAAAATGGCCATACTGCCCAAAGTAATTTATAGGTTCAATGCTATCTGCATCAAGCTACCACTGACTTTCTTCACAGAATTAGAAAAAACTACTTTAAATTTCATATGGAACCAAAACAGAGCCCATACAGCCAAGACAATTCTAAGCAAAAAGAACAAAGCTGGAGCATCACACTACCTGACTTCAAACTATACTACAAGGCTACAGTAACCAAAACAGCATGGTACTGGTACCAAAACAGAGATATAGACCAATGGAACAGAACAGAGGCCTCAGAAATAACACCACACATCTGCAACCATCTGATCTTTGACAAACCTGACAAAAACAAGCAATGAGGAAAGGATTCCCTATTTAATAAATGGTGTTGGGAAAACTGGTTGGCCATATGCAGAAAACTGAAATTGGATCCCTTCCTTACACCTTATACAAAAATTAACTCAAGATAGATTAAAGATTTAAACGTGAGACCTAAAACCATAAAAACCCTAAAAGAAAACCTAGGCAGTACCATTCAGGACATAGGCATGGGCAAAGACTTCATGTCTAAAACACCAAAAGCAATGACAACAAAAGCCAAAATTGACAGATGAGATATATTTAAACTAAAGAGCTCTGCACAGCAAAAGAAACTCCCATCGAAGTGAACAGGCAACCTACAGCATGGGAGAAAATTTTTGCAATCTATCCATCTGACAAAGGGCTGATATCCAGAATCTACAAGGAACTTAAACAGATTTACAGGAAAAAAACAACCCCATCAAAAAGTGGGTAAAAGATATGAACAGACAGTTCTTAAAATAAGACATTTATGTGGCCAACACACATATGAAAAATTCATCACTGGTCATTAGAGAAATGCAAATCAAAACCACAGTGAGATACTATCTCACGCCAGTTAGAATGGTGATCATTAAAAAGTCAAGAAACAACAGTGCTGGAGAGGATGTGGAGAAATAGGAACACTTTTACACTGTTGGTGGGAGTGTACATTAGTTCAACCATTGTGGAAGACAGTGTGGTGATTCCTCAAGGATCTAGAACCAGAAATACCATTTGACCCAGCAATCCCATTACTGGGTATATACCCAAAGGATTATAAATCATTCTACTATAAAGACACATGCATATGTATGTTTATTGCAGTGCTATTCACAATAGCAAAGACTTGGAACCAACCCAAATGCCCATGAATGATAGACTGGATAAAGAAAATGTGGCACATATACACCATGGAATACTATGCAACCATAAGAAAGGATGAGTTCATGTCCTTTGCAGGTACATGGATGAAGCTGGAAACCCTCATTCTCAGCAAACTAACACAGGAACAGAAAACCATACACTGCATGTTCTCATTCATAAGTGGGAGTTGAACAATGAGAACACATGGACACAGGGAGGGGAACATCACACACAGGGGCCTGTTGGGGGGTGGGAGGCTAGGGGAGGGATAGCATTAGGAGAAATACCTAATGTAGATGATGGGTTGATGGCTGCAGCAAACCACCATGCATGTGTATACCTATGTAACAAACCTGCACATTCTGTACATGTATCCCAGAACTTAAAGTATATAATAAAAAAATAAAAAATAAATAAATAAAAAGCCTCCTATCCCTACAGCCGTCCCCAGTTTCCTAGCCTTCCAGTCTATAGCTCTAGACTTCCAACAGTTGCCACCTTGGCTTGTTTCACTTCCTTATGTTGCTCCCTCTAGCCATATGGCCACAGATTCTTACCTTTTATCATACATATTCAATAGAAGAAGGCTGCACCAGAAAATTTTAATCCAGCAGGGTTCTGATCCTCTAGCTAAAATGCTTGATCTTCCTGAATAAAGCACAGCATTCTTTGTCTTCCAAGCAAGCAGGAGTAAACAGGCATGCTGCTGGCTATTTATGTTGTCTGGAGTTACTTCTCTTGAGTCTTTGCTGCAGGAAGTTGATGAGGAACAAGACCATTTCCACTGCCTTCTCAGATATCAGTTCTCTGACCTTGGCAACAACCTTACCCTTGTTAAGTAGTGTTTGTCTCTGATATGGTTTGGCTGTGTCCCCACCCAAATCTCATCTTGAATTTGTAGCTCCCATAATTCCCATGTGTCATGGGAGGGACCAGGTGGGAGGTAATTGAATCATGGGGGCGAATCTTTCCCGTGCTGTTCTCATGATAATGAATAAGTCTTATGAGATCTGATGGTTTAGGGCAGTTCCCCTACACACACACTCTTGCCTGCCACCATGTCAGACATGACTTTGTTCTTTCTTTGCCTTCTGCCATGATTTTGAGGCCTCCCCAGCCATGTGGAACTGTGAGTCCATTAAACCTCTTTCCTTTGTAAATTATCCAGTCTCAAGTATGTCTTTATTAGCAGCTTGAGAGCAGACTAATGCAGTCTCCAATCAAACCTCTACACATACAATAATATCCTTCTTCTGAGTCTTGGTTCTGAGAAGTCTGAAAAAGCAGATGGATAACTGGAAGGATCTTGGGTCACACAAACTACTTGGGTTCTTATTTAGATAAACCACTTCATGGCAGTTAGCTGTGACTCAGCTGATTAACACCACAGCTTCCTCTTGCCTTCTATAACCAATAAGACTGGGATGTGGGTGCCATGAATGTAAGGGTTGGGTCTCCCTATCTTGGATTATACTTCTCTCACCTGTGTTCAGCCACACTATTAGAGGAGACATTTGACACCTGACAGACTGGAGCCTTTCCTATCCCCTCCCTCACCTGTGATATTTGCGGAGCTAGTTCATTAGGAAACACATACGTATTTATGAGGTGAGAGGAGTACAAAAAGGAAAAAAAATGTGTGCTCAAATATCAGGGGCTCCTAATGCAAGTTTTTCTATCCCTCTTTCTTTCTCTCTTTCTTTGTTACATCGTTAGAGAGAAACAAAATATTTACGCTGTGTTTGTTTGTTTTCCCAGAGCAATTGACAACAGACAGTCATGTAAACATACCCAGTTTAATGATCATGTAAGAAGATGATGACTATTTCAGTCTGTCCCTTTGAGCTGGCTCTGCATGGACTGGCAAGACACAAGCATTTTGTACTTGCTATTTCTAGATAAAGATCTCACTGCTGTAAAAGTCTTGCTTGAATCCAAGTTACCATATGAACCAGTTGGAATAAAAATCCTAAACAAAGTTCCTTAACTAACTTCTTCCTTCTGAGCAGGCTTTTTGACAGTTAGAGATCTGATGTTTGCATTAAAAAATTTCAGGAAATGAACAGATTTTCAGACATGCTGTAGTACAGAATGCCCTCTTCTCCAGTTTGTTTTCCATTGTCTCTTCCACTTTTTTTTTTTTTTTAGCTCACTAGGAAAAAAAACAAAAACAAAAACAGAGCCCCAAGCATGATGAGTTCTTAACACATTGTGGAACTTAGTAGCGTTTAAATGAGAATCAGAGACCTGTATTCTCTTTTATATGTGAAGGCACCTAATGTGTGCTTGTCTTGGTTTAAAGGTGAAATGGAAATTGACACTAACTATGATCCTGTGGAAGTCACTTAACTTTTCTGAGACTTATTTGCCTTCGTATAAAATAAGGAAATTGAACTAACATCATCCTTAAGATAATGAGGTTTAGAAGTTTTAGCCCAAGTGGGTAGTCAAGGAAAATGTAATTTTTTTTTTCCTTTTTTTTTAAGAATCAGAGTCTCACTCTGTTGCCCAGGCTGGAATGCAGTGGCACATTGTGGCTCACTGCAGCCTCAAACTCCTGGGGTCAAGCAATGCTCCCGCCTCAGCCTCCCAAGTAGCTAGGACTACAGGTGCACACCACCATGCCTAACTAAGTTTTTTAAAACTTTCTGTAGAGATGGGGTCTCACTATGGTGCCCAGGCTGGTCTCGAACTCTTGGACTCAAGCCATCCTCCCACCTCGACCTCCCAAACTGTTGGAATTACAGGCATGAGCCTCCACACTGGGCTTGTTTTTCAACTCCTTTGAGATGTCAGGTAATTTATTGATAGGCAATATTAAATTAGCAGAAGTTGTTTGAGTAGCTTGTTACCTACTTATAATAGGTTAGTGTCTTGGGTCTCAAGTATTTCAGAACTGCTCAAATAGTAGCTATGCAATTGCTTAGGCCATAAATTAATTCAATTAACGTGTATTGAAGGACTTCTGAGTACAAGGACTTAAGCCAAGGCACTTGCTACATAATGACATATTTAGTCTGTGTAGCACTTGATAGTTTACAAAGCACTTTCATTTAAATTGTTTCATTTGATTTTTATACCAACACCGTAGAGGGGGAAATCACCATTTTATAGGTAAGGAAATTGAGGCCTAGTGATACTACATTAACATTATTATTTTATAACTTAAATCTATTATTTCTAAGTTCCAAGGAAACAAGGAATGGGAAAACATAAAGGAAAACTTTTTATGAAAATTAAATATTTGATTATGGTGATGATGGCTTTTACTGAGCTCTCACTGTGTGACACTGTTCTAAGTGTTACGTACGTATTCATCAATTTAATTCTTGCAACAATCCTATGAGAGAGGCACTGAAATTATCCCTATTAGTAATGAACATAATGTGAGGTCCACCAGGACAGGATATTTTAAAATCTGTTTTGTAAATTTATATCCCCAGTAGCTAGACTAGTGCTTATCACAAAATGAATACTTCATAAATATTATTTTAGTGAATCTGTTTTTCAAAGAGAGAAACTGAGGCCCAGGATAATTAAGTAACTGTCCTTAACCAAAGTCACTCAGCTAATACAAGGTGGGTACAAGATTTGAACTCAGACAGCTTATTCCAGAATTCTTTTAAGACCACAAGCTATCCTTGTTTTAAAAATGAAACAAAATAACCTACCAGCCAAAACTAAATATGTGTGTTTTGGAGGGAAATTTTAAACTACCTTAGAAAAATGTAATAACTTCTCTTATCCTCGGATTTAAGTTGTTGCAAAGAAACATTTACTTGATGTAAAACTTCAGGCTGGAGATATAATCGTTATGTATTGATGGTGATCAGACTTGGAAAACAGTTGTTAAGTGTTCTGGTGTTTCTGCTTAAGAATGCGTTCTCTAAGTGTGTTTGATATTTTATGTTTGTGTTGGCAAAAGTATTCCTTATAGATAAGGAAAGTCTAGCTCTGATTTATCCATCAAAGAAATATAAATGTCTGAGAGATGGCATGGCTAGCTATAGAAGCAGGGAGTGGGTGTTGTGGGGAAAGGAATACAAATTTGGATCAATAAAAAAAAATACTTGAAGAAAACTGAGTAAAATTACTAGCTTGCAGAGATGGACAAGTGAAAATCTAGAAAGAAAAATAAAAAAAGAAGTGATGGGTTGTCTCTGAAAAGTGCAAGTCTAAAACTACAGTCCTGAAGTGAGATTTTGGTTTCAACATGAAAGAATTGCAATGTGAAATGTAATGCCTAACTTCAGCTGGTAGTTAATGTGACATGACAGCTCACATGAAAATGAACTGCAAATAAATGCTTAATTTTAAAAGATACTGTATGATCTCAATAATTGAAATATTGAAGGCTTCTTAACAGAGCATAAGTAAATGTTTCAATAAAAAAAGGGATACTCTTTTCTATAGACAGCCAACGACAATAGACTGGATGACTGTGATCATTCTCATTGTTGTTTATATAACTAATTCTTATCTCTTCCTATGTGTTTATATTTGCTTCTTTTTTTACACTGATACATTAGAAAGGAAAGCCAAAGGTCATTTTCTCTTTATTGTATAACTTTTTTCTGATTATAGAACTAATAAATATATACTCATTGGAGAGAATTTGGAAAATTTAAAAAAATTAAATTTAATAACACAGCACTTAGAAATTTCACTAAGGTGGTATATATGCCTATGATAAATCCTTAGGGAACTCAGGAAAATTGACTGGTGTTTTTCTAATTATATAGCCCTGTGAACTAAAAAGGAAGGAGATAATGGTATCTATTTTTACATTTGAGAAAATGGAGATTCTGGCTAAGGGGGAAAAATAGTTTTTTAAAAAGCATGCTCACCAGACTATCTCTATATCTGCAAAGATCTTCTTTTCTGTGTTTATATAGTGTGTGGACAGATATCACCTTAGTTCATATTTGTGCTGAAAAATATAGGTATTTGAAGATAATCAGGTTGCATAATTCATTCTGTATGTTAGTCTCACATTCCCTATACTGTCTTGATCTCAGTGCAATTAATAACTTGAAAAGAGAAGAATACCAGGCTCAAATTTACTTTATTGCTAAATTATACCAAAGACTTAAGAAATAACACCAATTCTCCTTAATCTCTTCCAGAAAACAGAAGCAGAGAGAGCACTTCCTAACTCATTCTGTGTGGCCAGTATTATCTTAATACTAAAGCCAGATAAAGATATTACAAGAAAGGCCTATAGGCCAATAGTTCTCACGGACATAGATACAAAATCCTCAATGAAATATTAGGAAATTGAATCTAATAATATATAAAAAATTTATACACAATGAACAAGTGACATTTATGCCAGGTATGCAAGGCTGATTCAGCATTTGAAAACCAATGTAATCCACCACATCAACAGGCTAAAGAAGAAAAGATATATGATGATATTAATGTATGGAGAAAAACACATTTGACAGAATCTAACACCCATTCATGATAAAAAATCGCAACACATACTTAAGGGTGACAAACTCAATGCTTGCCCTCTAATATTGGGAACAAAGCAAGGATTTCCTCTCTTACCACTGCTATTCAAAACTGTACAGAAAGTCCTAGCTAGTGTAATAAGAAAAGAAAAGTAAATAAAAGGAGCACAGGCTGAGAAGAAAGAAATTAAGCTATTTTTTGCATGATTGTCTCCATAAGAAAATCCCAAAGAATTGACAAAAAAGAAAACACAACTTCTAGAACTAATAAGGAAGTATAGCAAGATCTTGGGTACAATGTTAATATACAAAAGTTTATTGCTTTCTTACATACCAGCAATGAACAATTGGAATTTAAAATTTAAAAACAATACATTTACAGTAGCACCAAAAAAGCAAGAAGGGAGGGAGGGAGGAAGCAAGGGGGGAAAAGGAAGGGAAGGAGGAAAAATGCCTACATATAAATCTGACAAAATAAGTACAAGATGTATGTGGAAAACCATAAAACTTGGATGAAAGAAATCCAGTTCCTTGTTCATGAATTGGAAGACTCAATATTGTTAAGATGTTAATTATTCTCTTCTTTACCTATAGATTTGATTTATTCCCAATTAAAATTCTAGCAAGCCATCCTGTAGATAATGGCAAACTGATTCTAAAGCATATATAGAAAGGTGAGAAACCTAGAATAGCTAACATAATACTGAAGAAGAATGAGTGGGAAGACTCACACTACTTGATCTCAAGATTTCCTATAAAGTCACAGTAATCAGTACAGTGTATATTGGTGATAGAATAGGCACATAGATCAATGAAACAGAATAGAGAGCCCAGAAATAGACCCACACAAGTATAGGCAATTTATCTTTCACAAGGATTAAAAGCCATTTCTCTTAATCTGCTCAGCCTGCCATAACAAAATGCCATAGATTGGGTGGCTTAAACAACAGAAATTTTTATTTTCTCATAGGTCTGGAGGCTGGACGTCTTGAGATTAGGGTGGCAGCATGGTTGGATTCTCTCTTCCTAGCTTTCAGACAGCTGCCTTCTTGCTGCGCGCTCATATGGCCTTTCCTTGCTTTGTGCACATAGACAGAGAGAACAAGCAAGCCCTTTGGAGTCTCTTCACTAATCTCATCATGAGGGCCCCACCCTCATTACCTCATCTAACCTTAATTATCTCCCAAAGACCCTATTTCTAAATATCACCACACTGGGGTTAGGGCATCAACATTTTAGGGGGACTCAATTCAGTCCATAGCACCACTCAGTGGCAAAAGGATCTTTTCAACAATTGTTGCTGGAACAATAGGATGTCCATAAGAAAAAAGTGAATCTAGGCACAGACCTTATACCTTTCATAAGTATTAATGCAAAATGGATCATACACCAAAACGTAAAATGCAAAACTATAAAATTTCTTGAAGAAAACAGGATAAAATATAGGTGGCCTTGGGTTTGGCAATAAATTTTTATATACAACACCAAAAGTATGATTTATGACAGAAAAATTTTATAATCTACACTTTATTAAAATTAAAAACTTCTGCTCTATGAAAGAAACTGTTAAATTAATAAAAGACAAGCCACAGGCTGGGAGAAAATATTTGCAAAACACGTATCTGATAAAGGACTTGTATCCAAAATATACGAAGAACTCTTAAAACTCAGCAATAAGAAAACAAGCTAATTAAAAAGTAGGAAAAAGGCCTGAACGGACTCTTCACCAAAGAAGATATGCAGATGGAAAAAAAGTTGAAAAGATGCTTAACATAATTTTTTGTTAAGGAGTTGCAAATTAAAATGAGATATCATTGCCCACCTATTCAAATGGCTAAAATTTAAAAAAACTGGAAATCGCTTGGCAAGCATACGGAACAATAGGTACTCTTTTTATTGCTAGTAAGAACAGCCATTTTGGTAGTTTCTTTCAAAGCTAAACATGATCTTACCATACAATCCAGCAATCATGCTCCTAAGTATTTACCCAAATGCATTGAAAAAGCATGTCCACACAAAAACCTGCATGTGAATGTTTATAGCAGCTTTATTCATAATCACCAAAAACTGAAAGTAACCAAGATGTCCTTCTATATGTGAATGGATAAACAAACTGTGGTACATGCATGTAAAGGAATATTTTTCATCATAAGAAATGAGTAATCTTTAAAAGACACAGATGAATCTTAAATGCATATTGCTAAGTGAAAGCAGCCAATCCAAAAAGGCTGCTTACTGTATGATTCCAATTATATGACATCTAGAAAAGACAAAACTTTAGCAATAGTGAAAAGATCAGGGGCTCAGGGAGAGAGAAAGAGGGTTAAACAGGTAAAGCACAGGGGATTTTGTGGGCAGCAAAACTATTCTGTATGATACTATAATTACAGATATGTAATTTGTCAAAACCCATTAACTCCACAGCACAAAGAATAAACCTCAATGTATGCAAACTTTAAAAAAAAATCATTCAGGAGGTTGGGAGTCCCAGAATGGAAAGCAGAATATGATAAAACCAATCTAACTGTGTTACAATGTGTGAAGCAACCTCAGTGAAGGGGGTGGGGGAGAAAGCTGCTGACCTCAGTAACTTTGGAAATGAGTGGAATCTGTAAGATTAAAAACAAAAGATACAACACAAAAAGAATGTACAGTATTCTCATTGATAAAGTTATTTCTTTTGTGATATGGTTTGGATCTGTGTCCCCATTCAAGTCTCATGTTGAATTATAATCCCCAATGTTGGAGGTGGGGCCTGATGGGAGGTGATTGGATCATGGGGTCAATTTTCCCATGAATGGTTTAGCACCATCTCCTTGGTGCTGTCCTCACAATAGTGAGTGAGTTCTCACAAGATATGGTTGTTTAAAAGTGTATAGCACCTCCCCCTCCCTCTCTTTTGCTCCCTTTCTCTTGTGAAGCACCTGTTCCTGCTTCACCTTCTGCCACGATTGGAAGCTTCCCAAGGCCTCCCTAGAAGCAGATGCTACTGTGCTTTCTGTACAGCCTGCAGAACCCTGAGCCAATTAAACCTCTCTTCTTTATAAATTACCCAGTCTCAGATGTTTCTTTATAGCAATGTGGGAATGGCCTAACACAGAAAATCAGTACTGAGGAGTGGGACATTGCTATAAAGACACCTGAAAATGTGGAATTAGGTAACAGGCAGAGGTTGGAAGAGTGTGGAAGGCTGAGAAGAAGACAGGAAGATAAGGGAAAGTTTGGAACTTCTTAGAGACTGGTTAAATGGCTGTGACCAAAATGCTGACAGTGATATGCACAGTGAAGTCCAGGCTACCAAGGTCTCAGATGGAAATGAGCTTATTGGGAACTGGAGTAAAGGTCACTTTTGTTATACCTTAGCAAAGACCTTGGCTGCATCGTGTCCATGCCCTAGGGATCTATGGAAGTTTGAACTTTAGAGTGATGACCTAGGGTATCTATCTGGAAGAAGAAATTTCTAAGCAGTAAAGTGCTCCAGATGTGCCCTGGTTGCTTCTAACAGCCTATGCTCATATGCAGGAGCAAATAAATGACTTAAAGCTGGAACTTATATTTAAAAGGGAAGCAGAGTGTAAGAGTTTGGAAAATTTGCAACCTGGCCATGTGGCTGCTGAGCAACCACTTGCTAGAGAAATTTGCATAACTAAAAATAAGGCAAGTGCTGTAGCCAAGACAGTGAGGAAAAGTCCTCAAAGGCGTTTCAGAGACCTTCATGGCAGCCCCTCCCATCACAGGCCCTGAGGCCTAGGAGGGAAGAATGGTTTCCTGGGACAGGCCCAGGGAGTGTGCTGCCCTGCACAGCCTCAGGACACTGCTCCCTGCATCCCAGTCGAACCCCAGCTCTAGCCACAGCTCAGAAGAGCCCAGGTCGAACCCCAGCTCAGACCACAGCTCCAGAGGGTTGATAGTTTGCAACCTTGATAAAATGTGATGAAAATGGCACTTCACCCCTGTGATTCTCTCCAAAAAATGATAAACCCAGACTAATCGTTATTAAAAAAAAATCAGGGAAATGCAACTTGAGGGACATTCTACAAAAATAAAATAAAATAAAATCTGATCAACTCTCCTGAAAACTCTCAAGGTCTTAAAAAATAAGTCTGAAAAATTGTTATAGCCAAGAGAAGCCTAGGGAGGCATGAGGACTCAAATGCAATGTTGTATCCTAGATGGGATCCCAATACAGGAAAAGGACATTAGGTGAACCAATATATGGTAACAAATGTATCATACTAATGTAAGAAGGCAATAATAGGGGAAAGCATTTGCAGGTCCATATAGGAACTTTTTGTACTAGTTTCACAATTTTTCTTTAAATCTAAAACTGTCCCAAAGAGGAAGTTTATTTTTAAAATACGTTACCCAGACTTTCTTTTTTATTTTTTTAAGATGGAGTTTCGCTCTTGTCGTCCAGGCTGGAATGCAATGGTGCAATCTTGGCTCACTGCAACCTCTGTCTCCCGGTTTCAAGTGATTCTCCTGTCTCAGCCTCCCGAATAGCTGGGGTTACAGGCGCATGCCACCGTGCCTGGCTAATTTTTTGTGTTTTTAGTAGAGACAGGGCTTCATCATATTGGTCAGGCTGGTCTCGAACTCCTGACCTCAGGTGATCTGCCCACCTCGGCCTCCCAAAGTGCTGCGATTACAGACGTGAGCCACCACTTCTGGCCACATTGCCCAAACTTTCTTATTGCTGCTGTTTGAAGGAGCACTTCGTCGTACAATTCCAGGAGACACCATTCATATAATGGTCTCTCCTGGAGTTGTTCAAGGCTGTATCACTTTTACAATTTTAATGGCTTTTTCCTAGGAAAAGCAATCACATCTGTCATGCATCAACTTGTTTTTCCTGTAAAACTTAGCATAAATTGATTACAGATCCTACTTAACTGATTTGTCCAGCTAGAAAAGGCTGGGCAGAACCAGTCTTTTATAGGCAAAGGCATGGAAGGCTGTTTCTCTCTTGTAATGCAGACATCAACCCAACTACGATATGAGCAGAGGGCATAGAGGGAGCCAAGTTGGAGAGATATGACTGGCTTCTCCTGTCCTGACCTATAACCTGTACTCCACTCCTTTATCCACCACTAACATTGATTATGGGATAGGACCCATAGCATGGCAAGGTAGCGTTCCTGTTGCACCAGGAACCAATTCAAATGGACGGGAAAGCAGGGATATGGGTACTGTGTTAAAAGGAGAAGTGACAGCATTCCTGAACACTGAAAAGGACATTTCCAACATCCGAAGAGATGCTACATTTTCCAGCTTGCTAGAGAGAAAGGCTGAAAGATAAAAACTTTTGTTGACTTCCTCTGCAAACGAGCATTTAACTGAAAAATGTAAATGAAATTTTAAATACTGATGAAATGTGATGCCTTCTCCTGGTATTTGGTCCATAAATTATGTTGCACCAGAGTTTAGATCATAAAGTTCGCCCATTTCAGACCAAATTAATGGTCTTTTACTTTCTGTTCCTATAAATTATAAACCCCAGATGTGTCAAATTATGTAATAAACAAATAAAAAGAAATTTGTTTTTTAAGGAATTTCATAAATTTATTGTTTTACCGAGTTTTATTGGTCTCATTTTAGTGGAACAAAAAACAAATTAACCTTTCATGTTTTCACTTGTTACACTGTAGAGAGACCCTGAATTGTTGGGACGAAAAAGGGAAATGCTTTTCTTGGACCAATTTTTTGATTGGTCCACTTGCTGAGATAAGGCTCCTGCTGATTCAAATGTATGTTTTTCTGTTTGGTCTTGGATCTTATCTGCCTGCAGCAGCACCAAGCTTAATAGCAAATGAGGTTCAAAAAGATGAAGCAGCTATTTCAGCCTCTTATCCTAATGTTTTCAAAGAGCTCTGTAGATTTGGTCATTATGCCCATCCTAATCAAACTGTCTGAAAGCTTATCTTCTGCCACCATTTCCTATAGACTCTCCGCAAAGCAACTATGATTTGTAATCCTTAGTAGAATGGTATGTGGTATGTAAATATATGTAATAATTATATTTCTAAAACAGTCTTTGAGACCATCTTTTAGAGGATCTCAGCTTGACAATGAATTGCCTATTTTTAGTTTTCAAATCAGGGTATTTTTCAATTATCTTGCAGTTGATTTTCTAAATTCACTCTTCAATTCATGAGAGAAATGACTTTTATAGGGCAAATAAATACATACTATTTGGGCATTAGAGAGGACAGAGATTATTCTTTTTGTATTGAATAATTTTGCAGGAAGCTGCTGCTGATTACAAGGAGAGTTATATGTATTGAGATTGATAAAGAGAAATATTTTTCAGGCTTTTAGATTTCCCTAGAAGGAGATAGGATTTACATTCCAACTTTGATTTTCTTCAAAGGGATCCTATTTGCTTAAGTTCTCAGAAAATATGACTGGACTTCTCAGTCGACTGAGCTGTAAGAGTGGTGAAGAACCTGCCCTCAGGAAGGGACCTGTCAACATTTAGAGGGCGTGGGGGTGGTGATATTGGGGATGGAGACTGGCATGATGGAAGGGATGAGGCCTAGAACACAAGCATATCGAACCCACTTGCCTCTCTGTGAATGGGGCTCTTGCACACAGCCGGGCCTGGCTTCCCTCCCCGCTGTTCCCACTCGCCCAGCACAGTAGACTGATCCAGCCCTTCCAGGAGGTGTCTGTCCTTCACCAGCGCCAACTCCTGGCTGCACGCTGTGCTCCACAGAGCCTTCCAGCCCAACCAGCTTGGCTGTTGGGGTCTCAGATTTCATCTCAAGGTGCCAGCAGAGTCCCTTCACTAAAATAATATTTTTCCACCTGATAATTTGATCATTTTACAGTTGGTGGGTTTCATCCACGAAAAATGGTCTTCTAAACAGTAAAATCTAATGTTGTCTTCATGATGTTATATGTAGGACCACTACCCGGTAAAAGCCACTGAGAGAACCTTGGTTAGAAAAACACTAGTTCATCCAGGTGCAGTAGTGGCTCATGCTTGTAATCCCACCTGTTTGGGAGGCCAATGCAGACAGATTGCTTGAGCCTGGGAGTTTGAGACCAGCCTGGGCAACGTGGCGAAACCCCGTCTCTACAAAAAAAAAAACAAAAATTAGCTGGATGTAGTGGTGTGCACCTGCAGTCACAGCTACTCAAAAGACTGAGATGAGAGGATTGCTTGAGCCCACGGGGCAAAGGTTACAGTGAGCCATGATCATGTAGCTACACTCCAGCCTGGGCAACAGAGCAAGCCCCTGTTTCAAAAAAAGAAAAAAAGAAAAGAAAGCACCAGTTCGGTTGTCTGATCTACTCCAGGTCTGACCACACTATTCTAAATTGTTTCTTCTTTTCCAGAAACTAGAGACAACTGTTTTTAAAATAAATATCTTTGGGAATATTATGAACTTTATGAACATTTCCCTGCAGATAATCAAACTAGTCAAATACTGTTTGTAGGCTGAGCATGGTGGCTCATGCCTGTAATCCCAAAACTTTGGGAGGCCAAGGTGGCTGGATCACCTGAGGTCAGAAGTTTGAGACCAGCCTGGCCAACATGTTGAAACCGTCTCTACTAAAAATACAAAATTTAGCCGGTGTCGTGGTGGATGCCTGTGGTCCCAGCTACTCAGGAGGCTGAGGCAGGAGAATCACTTGAACCTGGGAGTGAGACTCCGTCTCAAAAAAAACCCAAAAAAACAAAAACCAAATACTATATATAGAAGGAAACCAAAATCACAGTCACACGAAGACTGTGATAAGACTTTGTTAGAGTGAAAGATTCAAAAAATTTATATTCTTTTTTCATACCTCAAAGTAAATTATATGCAAATATGTCCTAACATAAGCAAACTCAAAACTAAAAGTATGAACATCAGTATTAATAAATTAAGGGGTTATTTTATTTGCTTTTCTTTCTTTAATATTATTTGCTTTTCTAAAGCTTTCATGATACAATTTGTATAAGTAGATAATTCCTATGGTGGGATTCAGGAAGAATTTGATTCATTTTAAAATGTAGCTGACATATACTTTTTTAATTATTGAAAAGTATACATTCAGAATAGTGTTTTAAAACAACTGAAAAGTTTAAAGAAAATAAAATGAATACCTGTATACTTATTACACAGATTAAAAAAATCAAAATTTAGAAGGCATCTGTGAACCTCTCCTCAATCACAATCCTCCCCACAGAGGTAACTACTCGTCTGAATTTTATGTCAGCCTATTCCCTTGTTTTTCTTCATAATTTCATTACTTGTCTATTTCCCCCCCAAATAATATAGTGTTTCATTTTTTCTGTTTTTGAACTTTGCATAAATAGGATCACACTTTATATGTTTTTGTGTGACTTCTTTTACTTAACATTACTGTATGATGTATTTCAGTGTATGAATATATTCAATTTTTTCTGCTGATTTATATTTGGATTGTTTCTTGCTGTTAATATTATGAGCAACCCTGCAATTAATAAACTGAAATATATCTCCTAGGTTACACGTGCTAGAAATTCTCTCAGATATCTAGGAGTAGAGCTGGCTTGTAAAGTGTACAAGATTTTAAGCTATAGTAAGTACTGCTGAAATAGTTTTCAAGCATTTATGTTCTCACAGGCAACGGGTAAAAGTGCCGCTTGGCCAGGTGCAGTGGTTCACACCTGTAATCCCAACACTTTGGGAGGCTGAGGTGGGTGGATCACGAGGTCAGGAGTTTGAGACCATTCTGGCCAACATAGTGAAACCCTGTCTCTACTAAAATTACAAAAAATTAGCCGGGTGTGGTGTCAGGCGCCTGTAATCCTAGCTACTCAGGAGGCTGAGGCAGGAGAATCACGTGAACTTGGGAGGCAGAGATTGCAGTGAGCTGAGATGGCACCATTGCACTCCAGCCTGGGTGACAGTGCGAGACTCCATCTCAAAAAAAAAAAGTGCCCCTTGTACCACATTCTCTCCAACACTTGAAATATTTGATTTTCGTTAAAGTCACAGGGGCCTTCCAAATTTTGATTTTAAAATTTTCCTTCTATTTTTTAAAAAACAAAACCGTTGTGGTTTTCATTTTTCTTTCCCTGATTACCAATGAGCTTGGGTATCTTTTCATATGTTTATGGGCCATTTGTGTTTTTGTTCATTCATCAAATGTTGTTTGAGTACATCCCATGTGCCAGGCAGTCTTTGAGTCTCTCCTCCACTTTCAAAGAACAATAAAATAGAAGGAATAACCCAGAAACAACTCCACACATATATACAGGGCCATAACTCACGACAAAGAGAGCATTGTAGGTTAGTGGGTAAAGGAGAATCTCTCTCCTCCATTTCTTAGAAAGTGGAGGAGAAACACTGTACCTGTCGATCAATTGCCCATTTTTCTATTGAGTTGTTTCTCTTTTTCAGAGGAATTCTTTATATGTTCTGGAAACATCCTTTGTTGATTGTATGTGTTGCAAAGATTGTCTCCAAGTTTGTGGCTTGCCTTTTTACTCTGTGGTACTTTTTGATGATGAACCAGAGCTCTTAATTTTAATGTGGTCAGATCCTTTCCTTATACTGTCTTCTAAAAGCTTTAGCATTTTGCCTTTCATGTTTAAGACCTTACTTCCATTTGGAATGTGTTCTTATATATTGTGTGAGGATGGGATCCAATTTCCTTCTTTTTCTTGTTACCCACACCCTATAGGAGAGCTAACTCTCCTGGCACCATTATTGAATGGTCTGTCCTTTTCCTGCTGATCTACAATGCTCTCTTTGTTGTGAGCTATAGCCCTATATATGTGTGGATCTGTTTCTGGGTTCTAATCCTTCTATTTTATTGTTCTATTTGTCTCTCTCTATGCCAGTTCTACCATACCACTGTATTAATTACTCATCACAAGAAGAAAAGGATAACAATTATTTTGAAAGTTAAATGTACAGTGCCTGACCTGATACATGTTAAGCATACAATAAATGTCATCTGTTATTATTTTAGTAGGGAACACATTTTCATATGTTGTTTTAAACAATATCTAAAATCTGTAGAGAATTAGTCAACATTCAATAGATATAACCACTTCTGTTTTTGCATTTGATATGAGTTACTGTAGCTACCCAAAGACTTAAGAAATCCATATATTCAGTTACTGTTTTTGTCTTCTTCTGAAGTATGTTGGAAAAGATGAAAGATGAACTCTGTAATTTCTTTACTCATCCTCACTCTGCAGTCTCTTAGAAAGGTTAAATGAAGGAGGCTTGACTTTGATTGTTTTTCGGATTTGAATTTTGGAAAAGAAAATGATGCTGGAAGAATAAAGCAGCATATTTAGGAAAGATTTTCAGTGATAAATATCTGGAGTATCCTGTTTTCTATACCTTGCTTCTATGCCATATTTAACTTATTATAAACCACCTGAGGATCTTTGTTAAATAAACCCATTTATTTGATGAAGGAGAAGGAAGTCCCACATTTTAACTGTTACTGAAAGAAATGTTCTTTGTCCTGTTGGTCTTGGACTTCCACAAAATACTTGATTCCAGATGTTAAATTGTTTTTTCAGAAGCCTTGTTAAAGGGCCAGAGCATTAGATTTTTGAAGGCATTTCCAAACTCCAGCTGATTATCACAACACACAGGAATCCAAACTTTCAAAGCTTAGCTTTGGCTCTGAAGTGTATCAGCAGCTGCAAAAAATATGTGCTAAGGCACAGGTTCGTAGGACTGGGATCCAGTGTCCTTAAATGGTAAAACTTTAAGTAAATTTCCTTTACTTTCCACTTATCATAGATGCAGTTCAGTTGTTTAAAGTGCACTAAATTTCCTTGATTCCATCAAAAGTAGTAAGAACTTGATAATGGTAATAGTCATGTAGCAGCCTGGTGTGTAGGTATTCACAGTAATGGATTTATTTTACGTTTTTCTCTGGCTATCTATTTCTAGAATAAATTAACAAAGTAACCCTTCCTCAAAAAAATTTATTTTTTGAGAGAAGGTCTTGCTCTGTCACCCAGGCTGGAGTACAGTGGCACGATCACAGCTCACTGATACCTCGACCTGCTAGGCTCAATCAATCCTCCCACCTCAGTCTCCCAAGTAGATGGGTCTAAAGGTGTGGACCACCATGGCCAGCTAATTTTTTAGTTTTCTGTAGAGACAAGGTCTTGCCATGTTACTCAGGCTGGTCTCGAACTCCTGGGCTCAAGCGATGTGCCTGTCTTGGCCTCTGTAAGTGCTGGGGTTACAGGTGCTAGCCACTGTGCCTGGCCCTCAAAATATTTTATACATGCCATTTGCACTGTTCTTTAGACCAGTTCTCATCATTCTCTAGGGAACTACCTTGATGCTTTTCCAAGGATGAGGGGTACAAATGTCCTCTCAACAGATGCCTTCAACATGATGAAGCCAAAAAGAGGTGGGATTAGGGGGAAATAAAGGGGAACTTTTGGGCCATACTACACTGATTGGTAGTAAAGAAGAGGGGAAGATGTTCTCAGTGAAAGAAATAACCGAGCAAAGGCTTGGAGCCAGTAATGACCAAGAGACTTCAGTCACAGGAAGATCGTCTTGCCTTGAGTGAAGGGGTCATTGTGGTTTGCCATGAGGGAGTAGCTAGAAGAGGCAAATGAACAATTGTTAGAAGACCCTGAAAGATGAAATTCAGTGTGTTCCAACAGTAGACTGATTATTTCTGTGTTCATTTGTGTCACTTAACAAATAGCGTTAGAGCGTCTAGCATGATGTAGTAGACTCCGACTCAAGAAATTCCTGTAGTCACATGGAGTTGAATTATAAAGACAGTTTATAGTAAACAAGAGACTATCGCAGGCCTTAAAACAAAACCTTTCACATGTTTTAAGTTAATTTTTTAAAAAAATATTCTTTTCTCTGCCATTGGCACTATGTCTGGAATTTGGTACATGTAGGAATTTTAAAAATCAGTCCAATGCCTCTCTTAAATTCCACAAGTACATTCTGTATCAGTGGGATAATTTAGATGGAAGTTCTAATGATATCAGTGGAGAAAATTCCTGCAGGCCTTGGTAGATTAGAGGTTCTGCTTTTATTCCTTTCTATACCCTCTTCCAGCTATTGATTGACCTCCACAGTGCTGAGGCTGAGGTGTCGGCTGACCTTTCTCTGGTTTCTCAAGATTCCTCTCTTTCAGAGCAGAAGCCAGCATGACCAGAATACTTCTAAGGAATCTGCAGCAGCAGCAGTCCCTATAGGGAGCCTCAGAATCATAGTGAAACACAGCGTTTACCTTCAAATGGCTCAGCAGTTGCCATCATGGCAGCTATCAGGAACTGCAGATGTCTCTTTCACAGTCTTTATATTTAGGACCCAATAGAATTAATTGTCTGTTGTCCTGATCTGTATCTAGACAGATGTATACAGGACAGCCATTTTGCTAAGAGCTGGGGAGTCTAGAAATGAAAGACACAGTCCCTGCCCCCAGATGAGCTCATGTAGTTTGGTGTAGAAGACAGAAGGACAGCACAGCATGGTAGTGAACACAGCATCAGTCCCCTCATCAGGGTCAAAATTTACTTTGTCAAGCAAGTGAGCATCCTACTTAAGGCAGGCCTGTTACCTTTCTAATTGTTTCTCTAGTTATGTGAATTCCTGTGTTTGACCTACTTGACCTTAACACTTGTCGTTTGTTTTTTAAATATTACTCTAAGCTACTTACTGCAATTGTTCCAAATGTTTAATTTATTAATTCCAGGCAATTCATAACAATTTATTGCTATTTCTTAGACTCCTGCCTCACTGTCAACTGTTATTGGTCTGTTTCATGGATGACAGTGGTTAAATGTTTTCATATGCACTGCAGTGTTTTTTGTGATGCTGTGATAACTTGTGGGCTAGACTAAGATGGCTGGTCTGGATCCCTGCCAAGACACTCAGTCAGTGGACCTGTGAAGAATATGCTTGGGTAGAGTTGGGTCTCAAGATATCATCTCAGCACCATGGATGAACAATGCTATCTACAACAGCCTACGACCTCTATGATGGTTGACTCTACCCTTTTATACTGTCTCCCTCCCTCTTTCCCACACCTGCCATCAGAATGCCTGCTTCTTATAGGTTCATATTCCACCAGAAGCAAGGGGATATTTCTCATTGGCTTGTATGCTTTGGCATTCTAGCAGGGAAGCAAAGAATTATTTATGAGACAAACTTAAGTAAAATTGAGAATCAAAATATTCTTAGGACTAGGTCAAGCCAACTACTACGAAGTCATCTTTAAAAATTTATTCAAATTATGTGTTTTAAACTCAATTATACTCAGTACCTGAACCCCAGAATATTCAATGTTAATCTCATTTCCTTTTTTTTTTTTTTTTTTTTTTTGTTTGTTTTTTGAGGCGGAGCTTCGCTCTTATTGCAGGCTGGAGTGCAATGGTGCCATCTCGGCTCACCACAACCTCCACCTCCCAGGTTCAAGTGATTCTTCTGCCTCAGCCTCCCGAATAGCTGGGATTACAGGCATGTGCCACCATGCCCAGCTAATTTTGTATTTTTAGTAGAGATGGGGTTTCTTCATGTTGGTCAGGCTGGTCTCAAACTCCTGAACTCAGGTGATCCACCCACCTCAGCCTCCCAAAGTGATGGCATTACAGGCATGAGCCACCATGCCTGGCCTCATTTCGTTTTTCTCAAAAAGAGATAAACATTATTACATTTTAAGGAAATTTCTGTAAATCTATTTTTTTCCCCTTGAGAAAAGGTCTCACTCTGTTGCTAAAGCTGGAGTATAGGGGCATGATCACAGCTCACTGCAGTCTCCACCTCCCGGGCTCAGGCGATTATCCCACCTCGGCCTCCCGTGTTGCTGAGACTACAGGTGCTTGCCAGTGTGCCTGGCTAATTTTTGTATTTTTTGTAGAGATGGGGTTGTGCCATGTTGCCCAGGCTGGTCTTGAACTCCTGGGCTCAAGTGATCCTCCTGCCTCAGCCTCCCAAAGTGCTGGGATTACAGGCCTGAGCCACTGTGCTCAGCTAATCTATAATTTCATAATCTCTGTTGATATATACATAAGGAGAATTGTTATGATTACAATTGGCTTTGGATCTTCCCAATTAACTTGCAGTCCAACAACTCAAGTAGGGCTGAGGACTAGTATAGCAATGAGTTATGACTGATAACTTAAGATTTGACAAAAACTTTAGCATAGGTGCTTCACAATTGATTTTTAACTAATATGTACAATTTCTTATAAATAAAGTTGAAAACTTACATATGCATTACAAATAATGCTGAAACACCATGAAATGCTATTATAGAGGTGAATGCAACCTGCTTTGGGAGCACAGAAGAAGTAAATCCCTGCTGTGGAAGTCAGGTAGCCCTTCACCAAAGAGGCAATGTTGAAGCCGGTCTAGAGCAACAAGCAGGAGATCCAGGTGGAAAAAGGTAAAGGACGTTTTAGGCAGTATGTGAAAAAGCATAGAAGTGTGACATAGAATCTCCACAGACCAGTAGGAAGTTTGATGTGACTAGAACTTAAAGTAACAGGAGAAAAATTGGGAAGTTAGACTGTGAATGTCAGGTTGAGATGATTACACTTTGTCCTGTATTGTCATTTAAGGGAAAATAATGAAGGTGTTTCATTTGGGCAGTGACATGATCAGATCTTTCTCTTTGGGAATATCTCTGCTGTGGATTAGCAGTTCAAGACACTAGACTCAAGAAAACCACGTAGGGGTTCCTGCAGTAGTTCACACCAGAAATGTGGAAAGTCTAGACCAGGGGTGTCCAATCTTTTGGCTTCCCTGGGCCATATTGGAAGAAGAAAAATTGTCTTGGGCCACACATATAATGCACCAAGACTAACAGTAGCTGGTAAGCTAAAAAAATCATCAAAAAAATCTCATAATGTTTTAAGAAAGTTTATGAATTTGTGTTCGTCTGCATTCAAAGCCATCCTGGGCTGCATGTGGCATGCAGATTGTGGGTTGGACAAGTTTGGTCTAGACTATCAGTTACTGTGGAAATGGAAAGGAGGGGTGAAGTTGGAAGGTCTTTAAGAGTGAAGACTGTTACCCCCATGAGGGCAGGAACCATGTGTGTTCTATTCAGCTTTGACCCATAAAGCTCTCTACTCCTCTGCTCCAAGTGACAAGGCCCCTTTCTGGCAAGATCCCCATTATATTCGTCTTACTACTTGGATTTTAGCATCCAATGTAACAACCCCATTCATTGCCTCTGGTGCTATTGGATACATATAATTGTCAAGAGTGAAGTAAGTTAAAAAAAATAGGCTAAATTTCTTCACTCATTTGTGCTTTTCCATATGCTGTTTTGTTCTATATGACCATCTAGGTTATGCTGGAAGAACAGCTGTATTTTTAGTGGATGTGTATAACTTGCCCCATTTCAGAAAGTAAGCTAACACTGTGACATACTTTTTAGCAGTTTTAAAAATGAAATGGATTCAAATGTACAGGTATGAAAAGATTTCCAAGAAGTACTTTTTTTGTAAAGTAAGTTGTAGAACAATATGTGATAATATATTAAAAAGGGAAAACATGTAAATCAAAATGATATACTTTTATTATTCATTTAATCATGGAAATGCTCCACAAAACAATATGAAAAGGAGTACTTCAAATTGATAAACATGGTTACCTCTGGTGGAGCAGAGAATTGTTCAGTTAATCCTGAATATTTTACCACAAAAAGATAAAAAAAAAAAAAAAGAGGGAGAAGGAGAAAAAGGTAAGGGGAAAGATGAGGAAGAAGAAGTAAAGCAGACAAAAGCACAGTTCTTTCAAGGCAGAACGTTTCTTGCTCTATGCTTACGTTTGTGAAGGGCAAAGGAAACTAGGAAGTATATCTTTGTTCACCACTGGGAAACAAGGATTTGGTTTCATGGATTATTTTTATTATAGCTGCTGAACTTGTGAGTGATAAAGTAGTGCAATGTGTCTAATACTCAATTTTAAACTAGAATATCCATTTGTAAACCCGGGCCTGCACTTGATTTGAATACCTATGAACGCAAGCCAACAATTTAAAATTCCACATGCGTGGTCTTCCAGTTCTAAAGCAGGAGAAATAATACTTGCCCCTAAAAAGGATGTTGAGGAGACAAATGACAGATGTAACCAAAAGAGCCGAGCTCTTTTGAAATTTATATAAATATAAGCTAGGATGTCCTGGTATATATAATCTTTACATATATGCATAAACTTAGAGACACGGGGTATCTGTTACATAATGTTTACCAATTTTAAATGCACAAATTATTGTTTAGGGTAATGTTTCATAACCCTTGGGTCAATATTACCAAAAACCAACAATCAGTTCTTTCAGTTTGGGATTTCAAAAAGCCTCCTTTCAGATTTAAATTGAATAGGAAACCATTATTTTTCGTGCTTAAAAACACGGTGGTGTCCCCTTAGAAACCTCCAATTAGTAGCAGCCATTGTCTAATTAGGTGAAAATAATAATCTATCGATTGTTATAAAAGCAAGATATAATAATTCAAGTGTGTTTCCAGATGCCAGTGAATTGCTGGAAAGCTGCAAATTTAACTTTCCGCTCTGATAGAGTTTTAAAAGAGGTCAGGGTACATTTTACCATAGTGTCTAGCAATGTGAGTTTATTCAGACCTTTTGGCAGACATTCCTGCACACTCAAGCTAAATCAATGAATCATCCATTGTTGGCCAGCTCCGCTCTCAGTTGCTAAGAGATTTTTTCAAGCATACTGAGGCTTTATTCTACATGGTCTGTAAAAAGGGCAAACTATATTAAATTTAAAAATGTCTCATCTTTCCTAAATTATTAATTAAAACTTTACCCAGAACTTTAATACTGGGGCAATGGGAAAGTCTGTGTGCAGCTGGAGGCCTTTCTACTTGGGAAAATACGTGAGAAAACTTCCTGCTCATAACTTCAGAAATATGTGTGTGGAGGAAATGGAAACATTTAAAAAGTGGACACATGAAAAACAAAAACTCAAGGAGGAAGGTCTAAACTCTCTTAAAGAAATATAATGTGTTTTTGTTCTTATATATTTCAAATAAAAGAGGTTTCCTTTAAATTTTATTAAATATACTCTAATTTTCCTTGTTTCTCTTTGAGTCATAAAGACCCTTGTAATTTAGCATTTTATTTTAAAGCTTTAATATAATAGTTTTTTAATATAAAAATTTAAAACTACCATGAAATAAAGGAATGTAATTTTTTCAGCTTGCCCTTTATGAATGTTTATAGTATATTCTGTTCTCTATATGTAATAACAGTGCTTCGTATACTCAAAAACTAAAGGAGTAGATTTTTACGTGTTCTCACCACAAATAAATGATCAGTATACGAGGTAAGCCATATGCCTGATTCAGCCATTCCACAATGTATACATATTTCAAAGCATAATGCTGTATGCCATAAACATACACAATTTTTGTTAATTAAAAAATTAATTTTTTAAAAACATATATTATGTTCTATATGTATCCTTCTTGACTATTTCAAGTTTTAAAACATAATAGTTGCTTCATTTCTTTTCTCTTTGGACTTGATGATTTCACATTATAGAGAATCTCATAATTTATCATAGAGGTTACTATTTCATTTTGCTGAGAGGACGGGGATAATTTGGACTACAAATTTAAAAAGAGAAAGAAACCAAGTATAATGTATTTTAAAAAAATATTTTTAAGTTTATTGGATCCAGATGTATTGATGAGGAAAGCTTCACTTCTGCATTTCTTAGTTTCTCAAGATAAAATTCTATTTCATAACTCTCTATGAGGACTGTATCAAATATTCTAAAAGGAGCTTTTGAGATAGAACGTGGCTTTTGGAATTGGACAGGCCTGGTTTCTCCATGTTCTAGACAGTGTGGCCTTGAACAAATTACTCCTCATCTTTGGGCTCCAACTTTCACGTTTATAAAGTAAACATAATAATGCACACCACCATGGGTGGTTATGGAATTCAAATGAGGAAACATGGTAGGTAGTCCTGGCACATAGTGGGTCCTGGATAAACGTCAGTTCTTAGCTTCTTTAAAACTGTTGGAAGCTAATATCCGTGTGCTCTTAAATACAACCAAACCTCTTTAAGTTGGCAACATAAGTGTTTGGTTTTACTTCTAATTTCAAAAGAAATGTATTCGAGTGAGTGGCTGAGAGCATTCATTACATGAGGGCAGCTTGGAATAAGAGAACGGGATAGTCTTGCACCTTGGCCTTCTTTCTTGCAGAGAAACAAAACATTTGTGATTCTTGAGTTCTTGTCTCCCCTCTCTGTCTGAGGCTCTCTCTTTTTCATAGAGGACTCCACCTTCTCTCAAGACTTGTATTCCAACATGCTATCTCCAGTTTACTATTCACTGCTATAAAGTAGGGCTTTTTTTTTTTTTAGGGCATTTTTTAGATCCAGCCAAGGACCAAGTCTTTCCCAGCCAAATGCGGAGCAGGGAATGGACCATACCTTGGTACCACCCCTGCTCCTGTTGATCCAGAACATGACTTTTTAAGACTTTAAGCTTACAGAAAAAATAAGGTGTGACCTCCATTTACATGCTTAAGCGTCCTGACACCTGTGTTTATTTAAAGGAACCATCTCCGTGTCTGTACTCACAACCTGATGATGCACGCCGTCTATAGAACTACATACAGTGTTTTTTACAGGAAGTTTTTTAATAGCAGGGAAAAACAAGATCTTTTCCTCAGATACTTGGCTGTTTCCCTCTGTAATCTTAGGTATATTTTAAACCCTATTTCTTTTAGGTAATATTTGTTATATTAGATGTTGGAGGCTAATATCAGCTAATAAATAGACCCATGTGGCCTATTTATTGAATTAAACTGAAGAGAATTGCTAGCGTGTCTGCTGTTAGGATACAGTAGTATGAAGTGGCAGCTACATAAAACTGATTACTCTGGTGGCCTCTACATGAAAGGAGAAGGAGGCCTCGTACAACTCAACAGTGATATCAGCAAAATAACATGTCTGTCCTTGTCAAGAGAGAAAACAGGGTTGAAAATGACAGAATGAAGATGTAATACTCAAGCTTTCTAGGGTGGATTGTAGAGTCTGGCAAAAATGAAGCAAAACAAAACCCAAAGGAAAGAAGTTTAGATTTAATGCCTAAAGAAACGGCATTCCCTCACAGAAAGTCCACATGAACTGACTTAAGTTGCAGTGATGGGTCAGTGAGAACAGTACATATATAGCAACTCCTGTGGCCTTCTGTTAGAGCTTCACGTTGCAATTGTAATTTTTATATAACTCAACTTGAGAAAGAGAGAGAAAGACAGAGAATTTCCCTCACTTTCTGAATCATGGCTCAGAAGTGTGTTATAAAACACCAAGAACGGAAAAGCTATTACGTGGAATATAAAGAAATACTTGAGTCTACAATATCATTGAACTCTTGGATTCAGTTTCAGCAGACATGCTCTGTATTCCCACAAGAGTCTGGAAAATGAACTCCTATTTTTTTTTCTGTCTGGAGCTGCAGTTAGTGTTATTATTTGCTCCATGGCTCAATCCGGGTCAGACTGTTCTTCAGTAACACAGGTGGATGTTAAAACAGGGAATCTGTTGAAAAGATTGCGGAGGAACTGCTTCCCAAAAGCAGTTCTGGATGGCAATTTGATGGCAGTCAGCTATGGTAAGGACAAATGAAGCTTAGCAGTACCTTCTAGAATGTGGTCTTTCAGGCTTTGTCAACTGCAATCTTACAGGCAGAAGTTTCATGTATAATGGGTCAATATGAACTGGTGGCATCTTCTGAGAAGTGGATTCTAGAAATGGAGGTCATTAAATGCTCAATACTTGCGAATTGTAATGTTGATCTGCATTTTTCTGTTTAGCTTTATTTGTGAAATATAATATGTAGTTCTTAAAGAAAAATTCCATAAGCCTTTTTTTCTTTCATATGGGCTTAAAAATATTTTAGAAACTTGTTAAAAACTAGTTATAGAAATATTCATTATCCTACTAAAAGTGGCAGGAGGAATATAGTTATGATTTAAGATATAGAAATCGTTTTGTACTAATGTGTTTTATTGTCAGCAATTACATTGTTAAAATGTAACAAGTAAATTTTGCCAAGAGTACAATAAGTATCCATTTGTAAGTAAGCACACAGGGAAAACAATATTTTAAATGTTCTACCCATTGAATTATTTTTCTAGTAAACAACTTGACATAAAATAGACTGAAACATCCATTTATTTTAACAACTATGTTAAATTACAGATTAATGGTCCAAAATAAAATTTGAACTGATTTAATACATAATTCAGTTTTGGGGGAAAATAGATCTTTCTCCAACTGAGAATAGACTATATATTTTTTCTTTTGTGAATAACTTATTTTACCCTTAATAAGTTTAGGACTTGCCTGAACCACAGCCAGCCTTAAGAATCCTTTGTTCAGAAATGTTCAGCATTATATTGACTAAGGAGCAACTTGGGGGTTGAAAAATAGATCACTATTTCAGTTTCTGACTTTAGACTGTTTTTAAAGTAAAGTGCTGAGAGTTCCAATTGAAAAATTGCAAATGCTCCAGGACACTGTGCCTGGAAATAAGATTCCTGAAAAGTAGAGCCTAGGGATGTTTAGGCAACCCTTACAGAAACAAGCCTTCAAGTACATTTTAAGTACAATGTGTCTCACACGTTTTGAATGATTCTTTTCAGATTTTTTTTTTTTGGATATAACTATTCTGTTTTACTTTACATACATATATATACATACACATATATGTATATGTAGATATGTGTACGTGCGTGTGTGTGCGCATATATATACACATATATATTCACATATATATATTCATATATATATATATGTATATGTATATATGTGGTAAATCTAGGAGTTTACATATCCAAGGGAAAATGTCCCTCAAACTTGCGATTGTTACTCACCAGATGAAACATTAGCGGTCCCTAAGGGACAGTCCCAGTCCACAGCCAATACACACAGATCCCTTCTTATCACTTGGAACAGACACTCCTCCATGGGTACATACCCAGCATTCTTAAGAAAACAGGTATCTGTTGAGGTTAAACTAATATTTTTGGAGCAAAAAATGAGAATTGTCAGAAGATTTTTATTTTTTTGAGACGGAGTCTCGCTCTGTCACCCAGGCTGGAGTGCAGTGGCGCTATCTCGGCTCACTGCAAGCTCCGCCTCCCAGGTTCACGCCATTCTCCTGCCTCAGCCTCCCGAGTAGCTGGGACTACAGGTGCCCACCACCGTGCCTGGCTAATTTTTTGTATTTTTAGTAGAAACGGGGTTTCATCATGTTGGCCAGGATCGTCTCGATCTCCTGACCTCGTGATCCACTGCCTCGGCCTCCCAAAGTGCTGGGATTACAGGTGTGAGCCACCGCGTCCAGCCAGAAGATTTTTATTAATTGTGTTTTCTAGAAGTGTAATCTTAGTTCAGCTATATTTACCAGAAAAATATACAAAGCACTTTTATATCTTAGTATTTGTAACTGAAATTATACATTTCTGAAGAAAATATTAAATCTGAGATAAAAACAGCATGGTAAATTAATTTGTACTGAAAATATTTTTGAAAATATTTTGTCTATAAAAATAGTTTGACAAGTAGCCTTATTTGCTATAGTTGAAAGACTCTGCCTGAAGAAAAGCATTCACACTTAGACCCTGGCTAGAAGAAAGAAATTGGAGGTAGATTTTTAAAAAGACTGTGCTTTCAGGTCTGGGCACAGTGGCTCACACCTGTAATCCCAGCACTTTCAGAGGCCAAGGCAGGAGGATCACTGAAGCTAAGAGTTCAAGATAAGCCTGGGCTACATAGTGAGACCCTGTCTCTATCAAAAAAAAAAAAAACACAAAAAACAATTAAAAGTATTAGCTGGGAGTGGTGAGACCTATAGTCTTAGCCATTTGAGGGGCTGAGGCAGGAGGATTGCTTGAGCCCAAGAGTTTGAGGCTGTAGTGAGCTGTGATTGCAGCATTGCACTCTAGCCTGGGTGACATAGCAAGACCCTGTCTCTAAAAAAATTAATTAAAGTAAAATAAAATACATTGCCTTCAGAACACATTAAAAAGGAACAAGATGCAAAATAGTTTTGAAAATGTTTTCTTTCAAGTAAGATAGTAATTGTGCTTCTTTTTAAAACAAAATTACGTATAACTGAAAATCTAATTCTACAGTTCAATAATAGGAATTTTAAAAGAGCTCAAAGGCTGCTTCTTAGTCAGGTGCAGTGGCTCATGCCTATAATCCCAGCACTTTGGGAGGCCAAGGTGGGTGGATCACTTGAGTGCAGGAGTTTGAGACCAGCCTGGACAACGTGGTGAAACCCCATCTCTACAAAAAAATTGTTAAAAATTAGCTGGGCATGGTAGTGTGCACCTGTAGTCCCAGCTACTTGGGAGGCTGAGATGGGAGGATTGCTTGGGCCCAGGAGATCAAGGTGACAGTGAACCTTGGTCATGCAACTGTACTCCAGCACAGGCAATAGAGTGAAACCTTCTCACAAAAAAAAAAAAAAAAAGAAAAGAAAAAGAAAAAAGAAAAGCTGCGTCTCTTAAAATCCAAGGTAAAATTATATTTCATCCTCATTACAACTCTTTTTCCTAAAAGTAAATATAAACCATGCTATTCTGTATGTGCTATTTGGACTATCTTTATCTGATGTATTTGGTCATTCTCTACTGCTCCAAGGAAGTGAATAAATCCAGGTAAAAAGAAGATACCAATAATGAAAGATTTCACTTTTCATGAATGTTTTCATAGTAGGCCCTCTTCATTTTAGAACTGTAACCTGTTGGAAGAAAGGATCGATTCCTGTAATTTTATTGCTAGACTGTTTGAAGGCAGTGTATTGTGAAAGCTACATTTGAGCAGCGCCAAGATCACCTTTTAATGATGAGAGATAGTGTTAGTCTGCTGTACTCAAAAGTGTTTACTCTTTAGCCCAATGTTCTGGTATTACATAAAGCTTTAGAAACCCTGGACATTTGCCTACAATGTCTTTGAAGAAGGCAGTCACACTGTGGGCATGGATCATATCTCTCTGCTTACATTTTTATGGTTTTCATTTATGTACCATTGTACTGCAGAAGGGATAGAAGGCAGCTTGGAAGGATATATATAATAAAGGTAGAACCAATCAAAAGATGGATATAGGAATAAGATAAAATGATTACCATTAGGTGGCCAGGAACACAATATATGATCTACACACTGTTACAGATGGGTCACAAATTCCACTGAAAGCTTTCTAACCACCAGCATAAAGAAGTGAATCTGGTAGGTATTTTAGTCTATGAGGGCCTAAAGATACAGGCAGGTCAGATTCTGAGAAGTGAAAATGTGATTACTGCTAAGCTCAGAGAAAAATTTCTTCCTGGGGATCCCATGTGGACAGTGTGTAATGATATAAATAGCATCATCTACCACATTTTTACCAGTAGGTACAGTTCAGTTAATTCAATATTATAGAAAGTAAACTCTCTAATTAGATGTACATTTTAGAATTTCTGCAAGAGTAGGCCAGGCACAGTGGCTCACGTCGTAATCCCAGCACATTGGGAAGCCCAGATAGGCAGATCACCTGAGATCAGGAAGTCAAGACCAGCTTGGCCAACATGGCAAAACCCTGTCTCTACTAAAAATACAAAAAACAACAAAAAAACAGCTGGGCATGGTGGCACACACCTGTAATCCCAGCTACTTGGGAGATTGTGGCAGGAGAATTGCTGGAACTCAGGAGGTGGAGGTTGCAGTGAGTCGAGATTGCACCACTGTACTTCCAGCCTGGGCAACAGATTGAGACTCCATCTCAAAAAAAAAGAAAAGAAAAGAATTTCTGCAAGAGTAGACTATGTGTCCTTCAGGCAGTCCTCCCTGATTGTTTTTGATAAATAATGCCAGTGAGCTCAAGATTTTTTTGCTGAACAATTGGCTGGGATGCAGCAAAACAAGGCCAAGATTCTCCAAAGAAAAAAATATTTGAGTCCACTTGGGCATTTCAAGAACAAAATTACAATAGATTTCGTTTTAAAGATCATGGTTGGCTTTATTGCAATTCTAGAATCAGGCAACATTTTATGCCATAAAATACAATAAATTTGCCAGTGAGTTGAACAGAACGGGTTGGTTTTATAGACAGAAAGGGCTAAGGAAAGCAAAAATGAAGAACAAAAAACAGATTGATTATTTCAAAGTTACTTTCCTTGAAAGGCAGGGACAGGGAGGCAGAAAAATAGAAAGATTGGTTAGCATCAGGTTACTTTTGAGGATTAAAACAGAGGGAATTAATATCCTACTGATTGAAGATTGAAATTGGCCTATTTGGGAAATTGGCTGCTATCTCTCTCTCCTGCTTTCTTGGAATGTTATATAACAACTTAGTTTCAGTTTGCTGTTATGGAACTTCAGCATGGATAACTCCATTTTGATTTTTAGTCAAATCTGTTGGGGCCTAATGCAGGGGCTGTGGGGCCTAGTGCAGAAGCTTAGTCCAAAACAATGGCCTCCTATATTTTTTATTTAACAATTTTCCCCTTTCAGTCATGCTTTCACCTGGGTGAGTGCATGACCAAAACTAAGGGCATTAGTGCTACTCTTATCATCATGTTGGGTTTCTGGTCTCTACAAGTCATTCATAGGTTATGGTGTACTCATCATCATGCATTTCTTTGAGTTTTTGTCATTCCAGCAGAAAAGAGACGCTTTGGTGTTTGATGAATGGCTGTGTGCAACCTTTAAAACTTTCTGAGAGGATATAGTGTACCAGAGAAAGTACTATTATGAGTATCAAAAGGATAATGCCAGGAGTTTGGAGTATGCTCCTTTATCTAGGATCCCCATAAACTAAACCAACTGAAATTAAATAGATCAAAGAATGAGCCAGGCCGGATACTCATTATATCTATGGGTAACAAGAAGTATTAGCCATTGCACAGATTTCTCCCTATTCAGTTAGTCAGTAGCAATTCTATCATATAGCATTCCAGGAATGGGTTAAATTAAAGCAGACAGTACTAACTCTATAAAAGAGATCACTAGTACAATTTGAACAAACAGTTCCATTAGGGATGTTGCTGAAGTTACCCACTAGATGGACTAAAGGATCTCAGGTTTTTTAAAGATTCAGATTTGACAGAACAAATTCAACATGCTGTCAGATTACTCACAAAAACTAAGGATTGTGAAACTTTAACCATAGCCTTATTCTGCCAAGTGAAAGAAGTAGGCATAAGCAAGGAAAAATTAAGAGGGGTAAGAATATCATAAGAAGTCTTCGTCTGATGGCCTTGGGAAAAGCTGTCCATGGCATGCAGTTAGCAAATTCTTATCCTGGTTTGCAGTTTGAATGTCCCTGGTTGTGGCGTTAGATATTCTGGTGAACTCTCTGTATGGCACACACATCACACATGAGACTTGTCCCTTGAAATTTATATCAAGTTGTCCAGCTTAGCACTTTTGCTCTTAGTTGAAGAGTTGAAGCTAGATACTGGAGGTAGTACACTAAAAGAATACAGGATCCAGTCCAGTCTAGGGAAAAAGTGAACAAGGCTACAATCTACTAAAAGGTGTACTATAGTTTTTCTTTTGCAACATAATTTTTCTGTCTATAATCACCCCCATTTCTACCAAAGATAATCGGAGTAAGACTAATTTGTTTGCAAAATAAGTTTCGTCTCATTAAACTTCTCCTGATTATTTTATATATAAGTACAGCAAGAATAACCACACAGTTCTTTTTAAATTTGATTTGCTGGAAATTTTGACAAAGAATCTCAGATTAGACTTTTAAAAACCTCTCATCACTAGGAAGCCAAACAAAGGCTGACATCAGACTTCGTCTATGGTTATCTAGTGTCTTATGGTTCCTAGGCCTGCCAGGAAGTGACAGCTTTTTACTCACTCACTGTAATGCTGTGTGTAAGTCCATTTTGTGTTGCTATAAAGGAATATGTGAGACTGGGTAATTTATGGAAAAAAAAAAAAAGAGGTTTATTTGGCTTACAGCTCTGCAGGCTGTATAAAAAGCATGGCACCAGCATCTCCTCAACTTCCGGTGAGGGCCTCAGAAAGCTTTTACTTATGGTAGGAGGCTAGGGGAGTCAGTAGAGTCACATAGCGAGAGAGGCCTCCCACCAGGCCCCACCTTCAACACTGGGGATCAGATTTCAGCGTGAGATTTAGAGGGGATAAACATCCAAACTGTATCACACTGGGAATCCTTGAAGCGAGGCATTCTATTAATTCTCAAATATTACATTTCAGTCAAAGCCTTGGTAATTAAACCAGTGTTTCCAATTGTATTGTGTAATACAGAGAGCAAATTCTTATTGAGCTTGTGAAAATAATCATATTAAGGAGAAAGATGGAATGTTTCAATTTTTGTTTATAAAAGTATACTCTACCAAACTGTTGTGAGCTGGAGGTAGCTTTAAAAAATCGTTTTCTTCAATCTGGAAAATAAAACATTAAGAGAACCAGCAATGTTTTAAATAAAAAAGCAATAAAAACCCATACTTTTTCCTTATCAGTTTTCCAGTCTAATGTAATTAATTCTTGCTCTGTTTGATCTTAGTTGATAGTTTCACTAATCTACCAGTTTCTTTCTTAGAGTTCTACAAATTCTTACCCAATCCAGTGCTATCTCAAAGTTATCACAAACCTGTACTTGTCAGAATTTTTTCCATTCTTTCCATGAACTTCTTTGAAGATTATGGTTCTTGCAAAAAGCTTTCAGAACGGCATCAGAATAAAGCAATTAACTGAGGACAATAAGACTTAAAATAGCCATCATTGAAAACCTGATGAGAGTCCGTAATGATGCAGCTGACAAAGAAATTGTGTTATTTCTGTGGCATACAACATTTTAACATAATAACCAAAATTATGATTGATTTCTAGAAATTTAATGCAATTTGAAAAAACTTTTTTTTGTTTGTTTGTTTTAAGACAGGGTCTCACACTGTCACCCAGCCTGGAGTGTAGTGATGTGATCAGGGCTCACTGCAGCCTCTGCCTCCTGGGCTCAGGCGATCCTCCCACCTCTCAGCCTCCCAAGTAGCTAGGACTACACCTGTGTGCCACCATGCCTGGCTACTCTTTGTATTTCTTGTAGCAATAGGGTTTTACCATGTTGCCCAGGGTGGTGTTGAACTCCCGGACTCAAGCAAGCTGCCCACTTCAGCCTCCCAAAGTGCAGGAATTGCAGGTGTGAGCCACCACACCTGGCCTGAATAAATATTTTAATATCATATCTATACAAATGTAAGGAAAAGACAGTTAAACGTTATTTCTTATTGACAATATTTCCTATATAATTTAACATATCAAATAAACCTAATTGGTTTAATATCTCTCTTTTGGACTTCCAGGTGGCTGTGGTTTGGATGTTTGTCCCCCAAATCTCATGTTGAAATTTGATCCCCAATGCTGGAGGTGGGGCTTAATGGGAGGTGTTTGGGTCATGGAGATGGATCCCTCATGAATGGCTTGATGTCTTCTTTGCGATGAGTGAGTTTCCATTCTATTAGTTCCTGTGAGAGCTGGTTGTTTAAAAGAGCCTGTCACCTCCCCACTCCTCTCTTGCTCCCTCTATGGCCATGTGATCTCTGTACTGTGACTCCCTTTTGCTTTCTGCCAGAAGTGGAAGCTTCCTGAGGCTTTTGTCAGATGCCCAGTCTTCCAGCCAGCAAAACTGTGAGTCAAGTAAACCTCTTTTCTTCATAAGTTATCCAGCCTTAGGTATTCCTTTATAGCAACTCTAAAGGGACTAAGACAAGGAGACTTAGAATTTCATTTTGGGAAGTTTGTCAAAAAAATTCAAACACTTGATCAAAAAATAGGATCACATTTTTGATGAAGTGTTTGAATATAATACTTATTTAGCCACAGTGATAATTAAAATACTTCAAAAGAAGTTACATGGCTGTAGAAAATCTTAACTCTTATAATAAAGAGGAGACTCAGTTTTCCTAAGTAATTAATGACCTAAGAAAGAAAACATGAAGCACAGAAATTATTTTGACAAAACACAGAATCTTTCTTTTCTAGGCCACATACCTAAAAAGTCTCACAATTTTTTAGTAAGAAAAGATCAGTACACATCAAGAAAACCTTGTTTTAAAATTTTAAAAATAAAGCTTAATTTTTAGAAAAACCTAAAAACAATTCTTTTTTAATTTTAGCCAACTTGATCACACTCAAAATTCCTTTCATAAGATTCATCGTCCATAAATCTTCTAAAACTTGCAAAGACCTCCTGCAGCTTGCTCAAACCTTCAGTTTTGTCCCATGCATTCCATGCATTCTTCTTTTTCCTTTTTTTTTTTTTTTTGAGATGGAGTCTCACTCTTGTTGCCTAGGCTGGAGTGCAATGGTGCAATCTCAGCTCACCGCAATCTCTGCCTCCCGGGTTCAAGCGATTCTCCTCCTTCAGCCTTCTGAGTAGCTGGGATTACAGGCATGCACCACCATGCCCAGCTAATTTTGTATTTTTAGTAGAGACAGGGTTTCTCCATGTTGGTCAGGCTGGTCTTGAACTCCCTCCCTCAGGTGATCCGCCCACCTTGGCCTCCCAAAGTGCTGGGACTACAGGCATGAGCCACTGCGCCCGAGCTCTTCGTTTTCATATTGAAACAACCAGTCATTCTACCTTAGGGCAAAAATTTACTTTTCTTTTTCCCTTATCTTTCTGACCACACAGAATTGTCATTCAAAAAAATGAGTCTGTTTTCAGCTTTCTTTACCAAAAATATATTCTCAGACTTACAACTTTTTTGTATCTCTTTTTCCTACTTAATAGTTCCTTCCTGCCTTGTTTCCATTTTCTTCATAAATCTATATTGTGAAAAGCCTTTAACCTTTGAATTAGCTGAAATTACTCTTTTCTACAAAAATATATTCTCATGACTTTTTATAAATTTTTTCACCCAAAACACATTTTACTTTCTCTTGGTATACTTTGCATATAGAATTACATATATTAATTAGAATTTTTAACTTTTAGTAACCTTAATTTCTAGTGAAACCTAGGAAGTAAGCAATTTTGAACTATCATATACCAACATTTTATAACAACACAAGATGACAAAGTATCTATACTTTAATCATGTTTAGCAATTAATGGGTCAGTATTCTAACTTACTTGGAAATGACCGACATTTCAGGAATGTTACTTAATCATATGACTTTAAGATTATGTTACTTTAAGATTTTTGAAACTATGAAGAGTTTATTTAAAACCTTTAACTCATTTACTTTCACCTAATTTACTTGTTCTTAAAAATTATGCTTCAATTGGTCGTTAAACAAAGCTAGCCATTATCTCAAGTTATTTCCTTGTTAACTGTTTTTACAGTATGCCAATGTTAGTTGCTACATAAACAAGAGCCCTAAAGTTAAATATGAGGTTATTTTGTTGGTCAGAAGACACAGCTGTTTTATTGAACTAGCCTTATTTACCAAAGATTTACCTGTCGCATGAACTGAAAGGTATTTGAGTTAGTCTCTTAGGCTATGTTCTTTTGCTATAACAAAATACCAAAGACTTGGTAATTTGTAAAGAAAAGTGGTTTATTTAGCTCATGATTCTAGAGGCTGGAAAGTCCAAGACAGGGCAGCCCATCTGGTCAGCTTCTGGTGAGTGTCTCATGTTGCATCATAACATGGTGGAGAAACAGAAGGGAAAGCAGGCATGGAAAGGGGATAAAACACAGGCGTGACCTCACCTTATAACAACCTGTTTTCCTTTGAGAACTAATCCCGTCTTGTGGAATTAACCCAGTCTCATGAGAAAGACATTAATCTATGTGATTGACCTAATCATCTCTTAAAGGCTTTACCTCCCCACACTGTTATATTGGCAGTTAAATTTCAACATGAATTTTGGTGCAGACGCACAGCAAACCATAGCATTTAGTGCACTTTTTCTGATGAAATATTATATTTTGTCACTTACTTTTTCTTTAAACCAATTAATTAAAGCTTTTTCATATATTTTGGTAGCAAAATATCACGTACATATAACACATGTAGACATACAGACACACAGCCAGAAGCAGATCTTAGAGCTTTTATAAGATTCTCTATTTGCCAGTTTTTCAATAGTTTCTCTTTCTTCTTTAAATTATCAATCCCTGATTACCTGTTCTGCTGTTTTAAATTATTGTTAGCTAGGCAACCCTAAATTTGTACTTCCAAAGGCATGACTCTTAGGTGAGACAATGTAGAAAATTTACATCTCAAAGCACACAACTTAGATCTAAACACCATTATTTGCTGAGACAAGGGCAAAGATTAAGACCCCATAAGACAAGATGGGCAGGAAAAGTACTGTAAACACAGTTAAGGTTTGTTGTGTGAATTTTAAGCATGTCTTTCTCACTGGAAAAATTTCTAATGGTTTTAGGTGCAAAGAAAGAGAAGCCCTTAGAAATGGAGATTTTCTTTATAGATGTAAATTTCTTTTACAAGGAGTTTTTAAATAGCCAGCTAAATGTTAGAAAGTTGTATTTTAGAGACCAATTTAGTACAATAGGTGGTCATTTTAGATTGTTTATTAATTGGATCACTGTCTTCAGGGTAGAGCCCTCTAATGAATAGGACAAAGAAGGCATTTTCTTTGCCTGGACTCATGGATAGAACTGGATTTGATATTCCTCACAACTGAAATTTTCTTTTTTATTTTGAGGGAGAGACTGTCCCCACAAGTGGGGTTTAAACTGTATGACTTATGCCTCAGTCTCCTGATCTGTACACTAGAGGTAATAATATCTCCTTCAGAGGGGTATTTTAAGAAGTAAAGATGATACATAGTGTATAGAACAATGCTATAAGTATTAGTTGTTGATGTTGTTATTGCTATTAAGGAGTGTCTTGTGCAAAATAAATATTTTGTTTGAGGGAATAAAACAATTAAAAGAATGGGCAACTGAATTATTGTTATAGAGCAAAATGACCTAAGAGAGACCAAATACTAGGAATCAGCCATGTATGTCAGATGCTTAGAGTGTCCATGTCAAAGACCTTTGGAAACTGCAGGACTTTTATTCTTACATCAGTCCGCATGAAGTCAGGATCTGTGAAGGGTCTGAGATTTTACTCCCTTTCCTTGTAGTTGCATCGTAGTTGACCCATCTCAAAATGGGAAATGTCAGGCCTGAGAGTCATCAGGGGCTCATTTTCTTTCTTTTTTTTTTTTTAGACAGAGTCTTGCTCTGTTGCCAGGCTGGAGTGCAGTGGCGCGATCTCGGCTCACTGCAACCTCTGATTCCCTGGTTCAACTCATTCTGCCTCAGCCTCCTGAGTAGCTGGGATTACAGGCACATGCCACCATGTGCAGCTAATTTTTGTATTTTTAGTAGAGACGGGGTTTCACTGTGTTGGCCAGACTGGTCTCGAACTCCTGACCTCGTGATCCACCCACCTCAGCCTCCCAAAGCACTGGGATTACAGGTGTGAGCCATCGCACCCAGCCCAGGGGTTCATTTTCTAACAAAAGCTCAGCAGCACTTATGTTATGAGTTGAACTGATACCCTCTCAGAATTCATATGTTGAAGTCCTAACCCCTAGTACCTCAGAATGTGATCTTATCTGGAGATAGAGTCTTTACAGTGGTAATCAAATTAAAATGAGATAATTAGAGTAGGCCTTAATTCAGTATAACTGTGGCTTTATAAGAAGAGGAAATTTGGACATATAGACATGCATACCAAGATAATACAATGTGAATATGAAGACAGCTATCTATAAGCCAAGGAATGAGGCCTAGAACAGATGCTTTCCTCATAGCCTTAGCAAGGAACCAACCCTGCAGATACCTTGATTTCAAGTTGCTAGGCTCCAGAACTGAGACAATACATTTTTGTTGCTTAAGCCAAAAACAAAAACAAAAATGGAGTTTAATGTAGAATCTCAGAAATCACCACTAAAGAACTTATTCATGTAACCACACACCACCTGTTCCCGAAAACCTGTTGAAAAAAAAATTTTTTTTAATAAATAGATAAAGTACAAATCACAGTTCTGGTGTCTACCTACAGGATAACAACTGGAGCTTCCCCCAAAGGCCTGTCAATCCTGGTGGTCAATGTGGAGATTATCAGAGGGTAGACAGCCTGTTTATAATGTTTTCCCTGGAAATATTTGGGGCAGTCTCTTTTCCAATGTCCTACTTGTTTGCACCAATACCAACAGTTTTTTGGAAACTGTTTTTTCAGTCATTTATTAAAGAAGTGCCCCAGAGCAGGCCAAAAGGCCAGCCTAGGTTGTTGGTTGCCATCCAACTGAAACACTTTGGTAATGGCTTTCAAAAAGTTATTTGCATTTTTTCCCTGCTTTCCATAATGGACCAGGCAGGGCTTGTCAGGTAATACCATTCTGCATCTTTCACCTATTTTGGGGCTTCTCTAATTCTCACCAATATGTGTATTAGTTGGTTGAGATCAGATATCCTGGGGTTATAAGTTTCAGTGAAGACCCTAAATTTTTCCTACATTTTTCTTTCTTTCTTTCTTTCTTTATTTATTTATTTATTTATTTATTTATTTATTTAGAGATGGGGTCTCACTCTGTCGCCCAGGCTGGAGTGCAGTGACATGATCGTAACTCACTGCAGCCTCAAACTCCTGGGCTGAAATGATCCTCCCACCTAAGCCTCCCAAGTAGCTGGGGTTATAGGCATGTGCCACTACACCTGGCTTCTCTTCAGAAAATATTTGGAGGTCTTCTGTAGGTTTAGGAACTTTTTAAACTATGGCCCTTGGCTCTGTTTTTGTCCAAAGAGTATAAGTCACTCAGGGATTATTTTCTGAATTTGGGGTGGTTTTTCTTATAAGGAAACCATGTAATTGTGTTTTCAGAAAAGGAAGGCATTTAAGACAGAGTTAGTAGACTGACTATTCAGGCAAAGACAGAGGGGAGCAGAATAAGTCATGTTAATGTTACTGTCCTTGGTATGGACAATATCTCACATTTGTAACTTTTTATTAGCTCTTTGCAATGAATTTTTTTAAAAAGCAATTTTAGAATCCTGTTGTTTGCTTGAGGCTTCTGAATGCCAATTAGAATAACAATCCCATTCTCTCTGCCTAATTATAGAAACTTGGGATTCAAGTACACTTATATGAATGGTCTTGTTCATCTGGAACATTCTACATAGTGGCCATTGTAATTCTATATTATCTGTAGTAAGATTTGATATTTGCAGCTTCCTGAGCCATAATTCTGTACGTGAAAAAGGCAGACATACTGGAAGGCAGAGTTGTCAGATGTTTAGAAATTAGGGAATCCCATTTTTATGTTGGATTTTGGGTCTCTCAGAGCTAGGATGGCTTTGGCTCTAAGATCTCAGTGCTCAAGAAGAGAACAAATAAAGAGGCCCCTGCAGTAATAACTTACTGTGACTACCGTCTAAGAAGCTGGCACTGTGGTATGGGGGTGGGTGTGGCACCCCCATGCCGTCTTTGGGTACATTACATCCCAGCACATCCATGTGTTCACCAACCCCAAAGCTTATCAAATCTTATTATTCAGAAGTTTTTATGGAGTCTAATCTCCAGTCTTTCCCCCTCCCCTTTCCTGGAGGTCAGTAGGTGACATGGTTTGGCTGTGTCCCTACCCAAATCTCATCTTGTAGTTCCTATAATCCCCACATACGCTGTAGAATGTCTTGGGACAGGTGTGTGGAGTAGAGGATGGTGCAGTTGGGTTTTAAATCAGATTCACTCTAATTGCAGATCAGGCTGTGTTCAGTTCTAACTAGAAGGTAGGAGACCTTGCCAGTTCTCCAATTTGGCCATTACCAAGGGACCCTGGATAAAGCTGATATATGATCCCTATTTGTCATTTGTCTCTTCCTAATTAGCCATAAGGTAGAGAAGAGGTGGGAGGTGGTGATTGACACCCCTAACCACCAGCAAATAGGGTGAGGACACTGAGGCAGGACTGGGCTTGACTTAACATAGAAAGATATATGACCACATATTCCTTTCTATCTTTTGACTTCAAATATAAAAACGACTAGAGTTTATTTTCCTATGGTAAGTAGTAAAAAAGATGCTTCTGTTTTTCGTTAGAAGTTAAGAGGTCTTCTAGAATCGTCAACTTTGATTACACATTCTTTTGCTCTTATCACTGAATTATATTAGCATAACTGTAACAGAAATCGTTGATATTTTACTAATGGTGAGCCCACTGTCTGAAATTCCCTCCCTAACACTTTTTGCTTCCACTGTCTTTTAGGGGGCTAATTCCAACTCCAGCTAGAACATGAGTTCCCTGTGGTCAAGGAGTTAATCTTCCTTGTGTCATATTCATTCATCCCTTGCTCATTTATTCATTCCATAAAACTTGTTAACATCTCCTGTTTGGTAGGCACTGTGCCAGGCCCTGTACATTACATGGTTATATAGTCATCAACATCAGAGTAGAGACTCTAGCCTCACAGAGCTCACAATCTCTTATGAAGCCCATCATGATGAGAGTATTTCAACTAAGTAAGTAAAGCATTGAGCACAGGGTCTGAGACAGCATCAGCCACTCAACACACATCTGTTCAGTGAATGGATAACTCAGCAGTGCTGGAAGTAGCACAGAGTTGGTATTCTGAGACTTTTGTATGGGATTGTCTAGACTCCCAGACTAAAATTTAATAGTTAGTAAATAATATTTATTGAACATTTACTGAGTAGGTCACCATGCTAAGAGCTTTGTAAACATCATTTTATTCATCACAACAATGCTTTGAGATAAAAACAACTTTTTATTTTTTCCAGTTTGTTTTTGTTTGTTTGTTTTTTTGTTTTGAAACAGGATCTCACTCTGTTGCCCAGGCTGGAGTGCATTTAATTTTCATTTTTAGTAGAGACAGGGTCTCACTTTATTGTCCAGGCTGGTCTTGAACTCCTGGGCTCAAGGTATCCTCCTGCCTCAGCCTCCCAAAGTGCTGGGATTACAGGTGTGAGCCACCACACCTGGCCTAAAAACAACTGTTAATGATCATTTTATGGGTGAGGAAACTGAGGCTCAGAGTGTAGTATCTTTCCCAATCAACTAGCAACTATCAGAAAAAGGATTTGAACCAAGTTGTTTAATTTCAAAACCTGTGAATGTAATCATTTTGCTACATAGCCTCTTAGGGGTCGTCTATTTGAATTCCTTTAAGTGAATCCTGGGCCAGTGGAACTTTAAACAGACTGTCAGTCAGGATGCCAAATACTCCACACTGAAAGTAGATAGAAATAGCTTCATCAGGAGCACAGTGAAGGTGACACTTTCTCCTTTGTGACATTTTTCAGAGAGCCATTGGTTGTCCTAGAGTATTACTATCTACTAGGATTTACTGGGTGCTACATCCAGATAAGCCAAAGAGGAGATGGCTCTGAGTTGTTAAAATGATATTTTCATGATTTTTTCATGTAACATGTCATTTTATACTTTATTAAGTATTCTAATGATTCTGGACAATACATTTTGAAATGGAACTCAGAAAAATGAGGCAAATTTAGTTGTTGTTTCCCTTTATGATTCCAATTGCATTTTTTCATGGGTCACTGTGAACAAGGCTTACAATTATTTTTATATAATGACTTTTTCATTCACATTATTTCTGTAATCTCATTATTTCTGTAATGTAGTTTAATGACAATTACTGTCTATTTATATGACTTGTATTTCTAAGACCGGTGTTCAAGAGAAAGTTTATTTTTTCTTAACAATAGTAGTAATGGTACATAACTAAGATTGAGGGATCACTTTGTGTCAGGCTTTTCATTAAGGCTGTTTACATGTATTATTTCATTTAATCATCATATCAACCCTATGAGATAGTCACGATTGTGATCTCCAATTTACAGACAAGGAACCAAAAATTGTAGAAGTTGAGTGATATAGTTTGGATATTTGTCTCTCCAGATCTCATGTTGAAATTTGATGCCCAGTGTTGGAGGTGAAGCCTAGTGGAAGGTGTTTGGGTCATGGGGGCAGATCTTTCATGAAAGGCTTGGTGCCATTCTCAGAGTAATGAGTGAGTTCTCACTCTATTAGTTCCCCTGGAACTGACTGTTAAAAAGAACTTGGCACCTCCCCAAGTTCCCTTGCTGTCTCTCTCTCACCGTGTGATGTCTGCACACAATGACTCCTCTTTACCTTCTGCCATGAGTGGAAGCAGCCTGAGGCCCTTGTCAGAAGTAGATGCTGGTGCAACGCTTCTTGTACAGCCTGCAGAACTGTGAGCCAAATAAACCTTTTTTCTTTATAAATTACCCAGCCTCCAGTATCCTTTATAGCACCATAGACAGAAAATTGGTACTGAGGAGTGGAGCATTGCAATAAAAATACCTGAAAATGGGGAAGCAGCCTTAGAACTGGATAATGGACAGAGTTTGGAAGAGTTTGGAGGGCTCAAAAGACAAAAAGACAAGGGAAAGTTTGGAACTTCTTAGAGACTGGCTAATTGGTTGTGACCATATTCCTGATAGAAATATGGATAGTGAAGGCCCAGCTGACAAGGTCTCAAATGGAAGTGAGGAACTTACTAGGAACTGGAGCAAAGGTCACTTTTGTTATGCCTTAACAAAGATCTTGGCAGCATTGTATCTATGTCCTAGGGATTTGTGGAAGGCTGAATTTAATAGTGATGACAATGAAGGTTATCTGGTAGAAGAAATTTCTAAGCAGCAAAGCACTCAAGAAGTGGTGTAGCTGCTTCTAACAGCCTATAATCAGATATGGGAGCAAAGAATGAGCTTAAGTTGGAATTTATATTTAAAAGGGAAACAGGGCAGAAAATTTTGGAAAGTTCTCAGCCTGCCCATGTAGTAGGAAGGAAAGAGCACTTTTAGGTGAAATCCAAGGATGTGGCTGATCTATTGCTTGCTAGAGAGATTAACATGGATAAAAAGGAGCCAGGTGCTAATAGTCAAGACAATGGGAAAAAGATCCTGAAGGTGTTTCAGAAACCTTCAAGACCACCTTTCCCATCACAGACCCAGAGACCTAGGAGGTCAGAGTGGTTTCGGGGGGAATGGCCCAGGGCACCACTGCCCTACACCACCTCAGGACACTACCCCCCAGTCCCTGCTGCTTTTAGCTCCGGCCAGTTATTTCTCCAATTGTCTGTCTGGAGGGTATAAGCCTTAATAAGCCTTGGTAATTTCCACATGGTGTTAAGTCTTCAGGCATGCAGAATGCAAGGGTGATGGAGGCTTGGCAGCTTCCACCTAGATTTCAGAGGATATATCAGAAAGCTTGAGTGCCCAGGCAGAAGCTTGCTGCAGGGTGGAGCCCCCACAGAGAACCTCTATTAGGACAGTGTGGCAGGGAAATGGAGGGTAAAAGCCCCCTACACAGAGTCCCCACTGGGATATTGCTTAATGAAGCTGTGGGAATGGGGCTGCCATCCTCAAGATCCCAGAATTGTAGACCCACCAGCAGCATGTACCCTCCGCTTGGAAAAGCTGCAGGCATTGGACTCCAACTCATGAGATCAGCCATGTGTGCTGCCCAGCAAAGCTGTGGGGACAGCACTGCCTAAGGCCTTAGGAGCCCACCCCTTGCACCAGCGTGCTCTGGATGTGGGACATAGAGTCAAGGATTGTTTTGGAGCTTTAAGGTTTAACGTCTGCCCTACTGAGTTTTGGACTTGCATGGAGCTTGTTACCCCATTCTTTTGTCCAATTCCTCCCTTTTGGAATCGGACTGTTAACCCAGTGCCTATACAAACATTGTATCTTGGAAATAAATAATTTGTCTTTGATGTTACAGGCTCCCAGCTGTAAGTAACTTCCCCTGAGTCTCAGATGAGACTTTGGACTTTGGACTTCTGAGTTGATGCTGGAACAAGCTAAAATTTTAGGTGACTGTTGGGATAGAATGATTGCATTTTGCAATACGAAAAGGACATGAGATTTGGGGAACCAGGGAAAGGATTACATACTTTGGATATCATGTTGAAATTTTATTCCCAATGTTAAGAGGTGGGCTTAGTGGGAAGTGTTTGTGTCATGGGGGTAGATCCCTCATGCTTGGTGCCATCCTCCTGGTAATGAGTGAGTTCTCACTCTATTAGTTCCTATAAGAACTGCTTGTTAAAAAGAGCCTGGCATCTTCCTTCCCTTTCTCTTCTCCTTCATCTCTCTCACCATGTGATCTCTGCTCATACCTGCTCCCATTGGCTTCCACCATGAGTAGAAGTGATTTGAAGCCCTTCCCAGATGCATATGCTTGCATCATTCTTCTTGTACAACCTGTAGAACCTTGAGCCACATACACATCTTTTCTTTATAAATTAGCCAGCTTCAGGTATTCCTTTATAACAATGCAAATGCACTAAGGCATGGAGTAATAGCCCAAGGTCACACAACTAGTAAGTAAGTGGTAGATCCTATATTCAAAATGAGGCCTCATTTGTTCCAATATCCATGAGCTCAACTGCTCTCCTATACCATCTTCCTGCCAGGCCGCTCTAACTGCAGAGTAAACTTGCATCAGATAAGAGGTTATGCCTTGATTAAGGCCTTGTGGTCCAAACTTATGGGTTTCCCAGTGGGCAAAATTATTTGAGGAAAAGGTTTCACATTTTCCAACTTTATAATATTGTTTTGAAATATGTGTTAAAATGAGGTTGCTTTCTTAAAAGCAAACTGTTAAAGAATACAGTCAGTAAGCTGTAATTTAGTATGTATTTTACTAATGCTTTATTTATTTCTAAGATGATCCTGGTCTTCTTCACCAGCCTTCAGTGGATTGTTTTTCTCCAAGCCATTCTGAATTTGTTTTTGATTCACGTTAGAAAAGCTCCCTGGCTATAGCTATGTTTCTGTGTTTCCAACTGCTTTGCTCTGTGCCAGTGGCTTTGAGTTCTTCAGCAAAGGTACTCTGGCAGACCAAGTCTGTCTTACTCAGAAGCTTAAATAGATATTGCAGAGGAGAAGAGGAAAAGAATCAGCAGTGATTATTACTTGTACTTCTGAGACTCTGTTAATTGTAATGTCATGGTTAAATTTGCTTATTAACCACTTTGATTCAGACTCATCTTCCAAATAGTCCAGAGACAGATTGCTATACAGTTATAAAAGGTCTCCTTAATTAGCTTCCAAGTTCCATTAGAGTTAAGGTTGTATCAGAGCTTAGCATTTTAAGTAACATGTAAGTAAATCCTAAAGAAGTTTTATCACACTCACTGTCTGCTCCCTTTCATGCCAACGTCACCAAGATCATCAAGAATCACTAAATTTGTTCTTAGAGAAGCAATTTCTAGACCTCCGTTCTCTTCATTTGTTAAGGGGAGAAATGTTGTTCCTCATTGTTTAAACGAGAAAAAATTGTCATTTGAGTTATGGGACATTATATAATGTCACAGAGGTGGTCAGGAAAGAAAAGTAACAATGTTTAGGTGTATAGTCTTGAAGCTTTGACTTCCATCATGAAAGATTAGCTGCTACAGGAATTTTCCTTTTGCTGTAAGTAATTAGAAAACTGGACCAACTACGTGAAACAGCTTTTCAGACAGTGCACACAGGAAGTGTAGGATTGATCCCTGAGGGAAGGAAAACAAATGAATTGAGATTACAATTTTCCCAGCTTATTGTCTGGAGGCAGTTTTCAGGCCACAGAGGTGGAGGAGGGGATGCAGAACAGAACCTACTGGTCTTATCAAATTGAGGGGACGAAAATCAGAGTTTGGGAGAACTAAAATGGTAGAATTTGCAGGGCAGAGTACTGGAGATGAGGGGCTGCTCAAATACAGCATTCCAGAGATATGCAGGATTGGTACTTGAGTCTTTGGCTAGGTATGTATTTGTCTGTGCATGCATAAGAGGAACTACCCAAAGCTAGAGAAAGAACCAGCAGAAAATAAGCCAGACAATTCCCAGAACTCATGCAGAAATGAGCTTATATTCCTAAAAGCCAGAAAGGAGAGACCTCACAATACATAGGGCTTTGAGTAGAGCCTCAGAAGAGTCTTGCCTTAGCAGTGAGGGGAAATCACTACTTAATACCAGAAACTTTACACATCATAATCAAATACAGGCATACCTCAAAGATAATACAGGTTCCATTCAGATTATTACAATAAAAGCAAATACCACAATAAAGGGAGTCACAATTTTTTTTGCTTCCCAGTCCATATAAAAGTTATGTTTACATTTTAATGTAGTCTATTAATTGTGGAATGGCATCATGTCTTAAAAATATATATGTATCTCAGTTAAAGAATATTTTATGGCTAAAAAATGCTGACAATCATCTGAGCCTTTAGCAAGTCATAATCTTTTTCTTGGGGAGGGTCTTGCCTCAATGTCGATGGCTGCCGACCTATCAGGGTTGTGGTTGTTGAAGGTTGAGGTGACCGGCAATTTTAAAAAATAAGACAACAGTGAAGTTTGCTCTGTTGATTGACTCTTCCTTTGATGAAACATTTCTCTGTAACATGCAATGCTGTTTGATAGCATTTTACTCACAGTAGATCTTCTTTCATAATTGTAGTCCTCTCAAACTACCATTGCTCTATCAATCAACCAAGTTTCTGGACTATTCTAAATATTTTATTATCATTTCAACAATGTTTCACAGCATCTTCACCAGGAGCAGTTTCCATCTTGAGAAACCACTTTCTTTGCCCATCCATAAGAAGCAACTCCTCATCCATTCAAGTTTTTATCATGAGATTGCAGCAATTCAGTCATATCTTCAGGCTGCACTTCTAATTCTAGTTCTCTTGCTGTTTCTACCACATCTGCAGTTACTTTCTCTACTGAAGTCTTAAACCATTCAAAGTTGGAATCAACTTCTTCCAAACTTATGTTAATGTTGATACTTTGACCTCCTCCCATGAATCACAAATGTTTTTAATGACATCTAGAATGATGAATCCTTTCTAAAAGGTTTTCAACTTATTTTGCCCAGATTCATCACAGAAATCACTGTTTTGGCAGCAATAGCCCTATGAAATGTATTTCTTCAACAATAAGACTTGAAAGTTGAAATTACTCTTTGATTTATGGGTGGCAGAATGAATCTTGTGTTAGCAGGCGTAAAAACAGCATTAATCCCCTTGAACATTTCTATCAGAACTCTTGGGTGACCAGGTGCATTGTCAATGAGCAGTAATATTTTGAAAGCAATCTTTTTTTCTGAGCAGTAGGTCTCAACAGTGGGCTTAAAATATTCAGCAAACCATGCTATAAACAGGTGTGCTGTTATGCAAGTTTTGTTGTTCCATTTTTAGAGCACAGTCAGAGTCGATTTAGCATTATTCTTAACAGCCCAAGGATTTTCAGAATGGTAAATGAGCATTGGCTTTAATTTAAGGTAACCAGCTCCATTAACCTCTAACAAGAGGGTCAGCCTGTGTTTTGAAGCTTTGAAGCCAGGATTAACTTCTCCTTAACAGCTAGGGAAGTCCTAGATGACATTTTCTTCCAATATAAGTCTATTGGATTTAATTTGAAAACTTGTTTAGTATAACATCTTCATCAACCATATTCATAACATACAATGCTGTGTGTTAGCTGTAATAGATCTTCTGAATAACTTGTTGCAGCTTCTACATCAGCACTTGCTGCTTCACCTTGTACTTTTATGTTATAAAGATGGCTTCTTTCCTCATAAGCCAGCCTCTGCTACCTTTAAACTTTCAGCCTCTGCTACCTTTAAACTTCCAGTCTCTGCTACCTTTAAACTTCTGCAGCTTCCTCACCTCACCTCTTCTCAGATCTCATAGAATTTAAGAGAGTTGGGGCCTTGCTCTGGATTAGGCTTTGGCTTAAGAGAATATTGGGGCTGGTTTGATCTTCCATCCAGACCACTAAAACTTTCTCCATATCATCAATAAGGCTGTTTTACTTTCTTATTAGTCGTGTGTTCACTAGAGTGGCACTTTTAATGTCCTTCAATCAACAACTTCCTTTACAATCACAACTTGGCTAACTGGCATGAGAGGCCTAGCTTTTGGCCTGTGTTAGCTTTTAACATGCCTTCCTCACTAAGCTTCATAATTTCTACCTTCTGATTTAAAGTGAGAAATGTACAATTCCTCCTTTCACTTGAACACCTGGAGGCCATGGTAGGATATTAATTGGCCTAATTTCAATATTGCTATGTCTCTGGGAATAGGTAGACCCCCAGGAGAGGGAGTGACAGGGAAACAAACCAGTCAGTGGAGTAGTCAGAACACACACACATTTATTGATTAAGTTTGCTGTCTTATGTGGACATGGTAAGTTTGAAATACTGCAGGAATTAACAAAAATGTGGCACAGAGATACAAGCAAGCACATGCTGTTGAAAGAATGGCATCAATAGACTTGCTTGATGCAGGTTTGCCACAAACTTTCAATTTGTAAAAAAACAGTGTCTGCAAATCACAATAAAGCAAAGTGCAATAAAACAAGGTATGCTTGTAACTGAAAACCAGTAGTGAAGAGATAATCTGAAAAGCAGTCAGAGGAAAAATACTCATTGTGTATAAAGGAACAAAGACTAGTATGACAGTGGAATTCCCATTAGAAACAATGCAGGCGTAAAGGCATAAGAATGATATAATGGACTTCGGGACTCTGGGGGAAGGGTGGGAGGGGGGTGAAGGATAAAAGACTACACATTGGGTAACGTGTATACTTCTCGGTGACAGGTGCACCAAAATCTCAGAAATAACCACTGAAGAACTTATCCATATAACCAAAAATCACCTGTTCCCCCAAAACTATTGAAATAAGGAAAAGAAACAATGCAGGCTGAAAACATTGTAATGACAATCTTTGTATGTGCAAAAAAACAAAAAACAAAAAACATTTGCCAACCTAGAATTCTGTATCCAAAGAATATATCTTTTTTTTTTTTTTTTTTTTTTGAGATGGAGTTTTGCTCTTGTCACGCAGGCTGCAGTGCAGTGATCTCGGCTCACTGCAACCTCCACCTCCCAGGTTCAAGCAGTTCTCCTGTCTCACCCAAGTAGCTGGGATTACAGGCGCCCGCCACCACGCCCGGCTAATTTTTGTATTTTTTAGTAGAGATGAGGTTTCACCATGTTGGCCAGGCTGGTCCTGAACTCCTGACCTCAGGTAATCCACCTGTCTTGGCCTCCCAAAGTGCTGGGATTACAGGTGAGAGCCACCACGCCCAGCCAAAATATATCTTTCAGGTCTATAGTTTCTTCTCTGAAACCCAGAGCGCCAGATGTGTTTCAAAATTTATAATTTTTTATATTTTGAAAGTAAATGCAGTATGTCAACCATATTTCATAACACACACACATAAGTCTAAGATAGCACCCTTTAATCAACCACATTAATATATGTGCAGCAAAACCTAGGAATGTTCATTCTAGATGAGATAAAGTCTAAAACTTTCATATCAAATCAGGTTTTGCTAGCAAATTAGTTCAGGCACTAAATTAAAAAAGAATACCCTTGGTTTTCAGAACTTTGGGCTTTCAGAATTGTAAATAAGAGGCCTTGTGCTAGTCAGTTTTCTGCATGTTATGCCTGCCTTACCTCTGATCCTTACCAATCCTTACCTTGTTTGTTATCACAAATAATATGTGACTACAGAAGGCAGCATGGATCATGTAACCAGAGGCCAGTGGGAGTATGACCATTTCAGCTATGCCAGTGCCAGGGACCAAGAATCTGAGACTATGTTGGGATGATTGTACATCCTGGAAGATGCCAGCACAAAATGCTGGGTAAATGCTCATTGTGAATGTCACCTAGGAAGAAAGCAGTGGAGAGGAGGGGATGGACCTGAATTTAACTGAGTTGGAACTTAAAATAATTGAGAAATTCCTGGACTTGACTGTGTTTACCCGGATTATCTAGTTATAAGAAAATGAAGTTACATTTTTACATAACAGAATTTATAAGTTTTTAAATTATCTACTAAACATTACTTAATGTTATATGGCCTGGTTCATCATCTGTTAAATAGGGAAAATAATACCAACTTTACACAATTGTATAAGGCTTCAAGGAGAAGATTGAGAAAGAAAAAGAAAACTTCATACACTTAAAAGAAAAATGTAACAGAGAATGTTAGGTAAGCTTGGGTTTTTAATCCAACGAGCTCTCTGTTGTTTTGGCAGAATTACTCTGGCTCCAGTGTGTGAGATGAATTTGGCAGAATTACTCTGGCTCCAGTGTGTGAGATGAAGGGACAGCTGTTAGAAGGAGACCAGTTAGGAGGCTTTGCAATCATTCAGGCAACAGGGAATGAGGCCTTTTGTTAGGAAATTGCCGTGTACATGGGTTCAAGATCCTTTCCAGTGGTAGAAACATGGAAAAGAGTGAGGAACTCAGAAGAAGTCAAAGATGACCTAAGATTCCAAGGTTGGTGATTAAAGAGGACAGTGATGACATTAACTGAGTTGGAAAGTAAGGATGCCAGCAGGTTTGGGGAATAGATAACTTCAGTTTAGAGTACAGTGAATATAGGGTCAACAAATGCCTTGGAAAAGAAGAGAACAGTGAACAGTAGTATAATGGTGAAGAGTGGTGTGTGGTGTGGCTCTGGAGGCTGACTCTTTCACAAGTTACATAAGTGTTCCGTGCCTCAGTTTCCTTTCTGTAGAATAGTGGTTCAAATATTACATAATTCATGGACTTGTTATGAAGCTTAAATATTAGGTCATCCAAGAAGAGAGCATAGTAGGGCACCATTATTGACTATAGCTATTTCAACCATTTAGTGGGAGGCCGATGCTGTGGATGTGATGGAAAGAGCACTGCTCCTTGCCCTGGGAGACAGAAGACACAGCTCTGAAATATAATTAGCTGGTGGCTTTTTACAAGAGGTTCAGTTGGGCCTCAGTTTGTTCATCTGTGAAAACAAGGGACTGGATAATTCTCTATAAGGCCACTTACATCCCTTAATATTATACGGTTCCCTTGAGGTTAAAAACAAAATTTGCTATAGATAAACCATAATGGAAATAATGTATTCACTTGTAATGGAGAAATAGATTAAGTGCTATTTTAGTATCTATGTGCCTAGCCTAAGACATATTTTTGCATTTAAAGCACATTAGGAAATTTAGAAATGGTAAAGGTAAAAAGCTTTTTGAAATTTGCCTTTGGAAATATTTTTAATTTAGAATTTTAGCTGTGCCTCATTATCTCTACCTATCACTATAAATTTTCTGTAGAGTTTCAGATAAATGTACTGTGTCTTCTCTGACTTTTCCTGTTATACTTGCTTAGTGATGTCACAAAACAGCTGTCTGGATGCTTACTTTATTTGCAAGAATAGAATAGGGCATTTCGTTTGCTAGGATTTCCACTTGTTAAAAAGAATCCCAGAGGGCCAGCCATGGTGGCTTATCCCTATAATCCCAGCACATTGGGAGGCCGAGGTGGGTAGATCACTTGAGCTCAGAAATTCTAGACCAGCCTGGGCAACATGGTGAAAACCTGTCTCTACAAAAAATACAAAAATTAGCTGGATGTGGTGGCACATGCTTGTGGTCCCAGCTACTAGGGAGGCTGAGATGGGAGGATCTCTTGAATCCCAGAGGTCAAGGCTGCGGTGTGCTGTGATTGTGCCATTGCACTCCAGCCTGGGTGGCAAAGCAAGACCCTGTCTCAAAAAAACAATAAAAATAAAAATTAAAAATCCCAGGTTCCATACAGAGGGTACTCATTTACTATTACTTTTTCTGCCTTCTATAGCAGAGCACAATCCTCTTTCCGTTACGTTACTAGAAATTTTTATTAATGAAGACATGCTAAGCACATAACCAAAGCTAAGATTTTCATTTTGGCATATTTAGGGAGAAACTATGAGGAGGAGGAGATACAAAATGGCCTCATCATAATAGCTTACACCTGCTCTATCACTTTACCTTTAATAGGGGTGATTCCATTCACCCTCATTAACTTAGCCCTTTTTGGTTTTCCAAATTTGATACCATTTGTATTGAACAGAATAATCTTTTACTTATGTCCCTCATAAAATGGCAATATGCAAAATATGATTGAAATAAGGAATGAAGTCCAATAAGTCACTTATAAAAATTAGTCTAATTACTTTATTACCTCATATTCATGCTGAAAACTTTATTCATATGACATGTTTTATGCTCACATTATATATACATTTGCCAAGTGTTCAGCTGTCAGAAATTAGAGATCAAATACAAAAATTTTGTTACAGTTTGTACTATATATTTTCCAGTTCTTTAGGTGGGCAGCCTTCAAATATTAATGAAGAAGAAGAGAGGTTATCAATTTGGTTGGGAAGCCAAATCTTCAGTCATCAAATAGATTACTCAAAAGTTTTACTGAATGTGTGTGTGTGTCTGCTTGTATGGGGGTGGGGGGATGAGGGGGAGAAGGAAAGAGAAAGATGTTTTTCTTCCTAAAAGAATCTATGAAGGAAAATCTGGCAGACATTGTAAATCACTTTGATTTTTACATTTTCCTTATAAATACCAATTGAAAAACACCTAGACCCTTAACTTTGAATTGTATGGAAACCTCTAAAAATGTACCTGCCTGCCTAATATCCCAAAGGGCCATGGTCCTCACTCTTGTTTTTCAGTGCCAGGCCACATTTATTCTGTGGCCTTTGGGTTTGGTTAGATGGCAGATGGCTCCTCATTTGATGCCATGAAATGATGAAATCCCAGCCAATATGAAAACTTGAAATGAAGTCTGTTAATTTGTGCTTGGAGTCTAGAAGACAATTTAAATATATATGTATATATAATTAATAATGTATTAATGATTCTAAAACTTTAAAAGTAGAAACAGCTTTCTATTCATAGTCTTAACATTGGCTTTTCATATCAAAACCATTTTTAGTTTATCAGGAATCTTGTTAAACTGTAAACAAGGGGACTTGGGTTCTAATCCTGCCTCTGCCTCTGTGGCAGGGGAGAGTCATGCCAACCTAGTGGGGGTTGCTCACCTGAGCTGTATGACCACAAACGTCTCTTGTGAGTTTTACATTTCATGATTCTGTGAACTAAATATCCTGTGCTAGTTTCTTTTCATTTAATTCTCCAGTCCAGAAATTTACCACACATATCTGCATGTAGCTTTGACATACATTAGGTGATCAGTTAATATCTGGTAAAGTAACAATGTGTTTTGCTACTGCAGATGGATTGTAAAATTACTGTAATTTTGCAGCTTTTTATATTGGGGCTATTACTCATTTGTGTTGAATCATATTATTGTTGCTTTAACATTTACTTACTCTTGGTGGCTTTGTGCATCATTTAGAGTTGGTTTTTATGCGTTCTCACTAAGGTATTTCAGCAGGGAAGCTGCAGGAAAAAAAAAACACACACACACTTTATTTTGCCTAATCTTGGGAACTCTAAAAAAACAGACACAAATATTTTCATAATCATAAGGTAATCCAGGGAGTGAATTTCACTTTTCTCCAGCTTGATTTTGCTAAAAAAAGAGACCATTCTGGATACACAGGCAGCTTATCCCAAGCCAGTTACCCTGTGAAAAGAAAAGCTTCTCCAACTCTGCTCGCTGGAAAACTGCCTGGATGGAGGCAAGCATTTAGTACCCTGAATTTGGAGAGACCTAGACTTTCTTCTAAAGCTCTAAGATGGATATAGAATTTAAAAATTATAAGAAAATAACTTTGTTGTTTGATGAAAGAATTTTAAAGTTAAGACATCTGTTTCCTTTATTTGTTTTCCATTACATATTTTCAGTTAATATCTAAATGGGGGATAAACTGCTCATCAGGCAGGTAGTGTAAATAGTGCACTAGTTATTTTTAAATGCCTAATTCCATACAGTATCTATTCAGCTTTACATATTTTCAGTAGTTAACACCCTAATAGGAGTGGCTTAATAAGCCATTTACAATAGAGGCAGTTAATTAGTTATGCTATTAAAAAGCAAACTTTAAAGCATTTAATCCATTGTACATTATTGTTTGCTTTGAGAGGCAAACTTAAGATTTATAAGGTTCCAGTTTGAACCCCAGAATAAATGAAGGTAAGAGAAGCCAAAACTTCCCTGGTGTTGAGGAAAAACCTTTGCTTTCTCACTTCCTATGAATAGCAGTATTGTCCACCACCATTAGTACAGGGGCACCAGGGCCTTGCCATTCCATGCTTGGGCTTGTTTTTATTTTTAAGGAATGTTGGAAAATTGTGGAAATGAATGTTTTTTCTTCCCTTTTTTTCCTTAATACCTCATGGATCCTGACCTTTTTCTTTAAACTGGTTTAATATGTGTTTCCCTTAAGGTTGGTCATTGACCCAAAAAAAAGTTTGAGTTTCTTTTTCCATGATCTCCTCTAAAGAATTCTGTTAATAGCATACTAAACTGGATTACAAACTTACTGAATAAGTGCTTTGAATTCTGGGCAACCTTGGAATAAAGGGCACAGAAAGAGTAATACTGCATAGAATGAAACTGGGCAAGTTGGTATAAAGGAAAGGAATGCAACTGTATGGCTGATGTGATCAACATCGTCTAGTAGGTTTATTAGCAATTTAATGGAATATGGCTATTCAAGCACAATAATGGCTTCAGTTGAAATGTCTGTTCTGCTCTTTTTCCCATACACTTTGGAATGAGTAGAATGTGACAGTTGAGCTTTCAACAAGCTTCATGAATTTTAAATCCTTTTTAGTTATAAAATGGGGTACATGGCATGTAGTCAGTGTGGACAAGGAGCTGGCAGCCTCATCTAGTCTTATGGAATATCAGGTGTCTTCAAGATAATGAGGGCTCGAGTTGACCAGGTGCATTCTGGGTTTGCTCTGTATATCCACAGAGAACAGAGGGACCTCTCTCTGTGCAACATCCAATGATTATTTTGCAGTTGTAAGGTTACTTTCTCAACATTTGCTGCAAGACCTAAAAACTTGATATCATCACAGAAGAAAACCCGTACTGATGTCTCAGAACAACTTCTTTTTGGCAGCTAAATATTTTTAATTTGTTCTATCTCTGGTTGATTCATGCATATTTAGAGAAGAAATACTCTGTGAATTGTGATGTAGCTTTTTATCCTCAAATTTTAACACCTATCCTAATTGATCCTGGAGTATTTCTTTAAATATTTAAATGTTTTATAAAGTTCTCAAATTCTATTACCACTATAAAAGTCTGTATCTCTGCTTTGGGTTAGGTCTTGAAGTACTCTAAAATTCAATACAAGGAGCTTTACTTATTTTATTTGCAGTTACCTAACAACAAAAGACTGTTTTCAGAAGATAATTTTTTTCAGAAAATCTAATTTAAAGCAATCTCAATTTAAATAGTATGAATTTATTTTTAAATTGGTTTATAATAGTACCCTGTGTTTTATTTAACTATGTTTGTGCTTATAGTATAATTTTATAACAGTATGAGCAAAAAAAAAATTCTCATAAAAATAATAGGAATGTGTTGAAGTTTGTGTGATAGATTATTAACAGTAAGTGTTATCTATGCATGGGTGCTGGGATTACAAAGATTTTTAATGGTTCTATTTGACTTATCTATACTTTCTAATTTCTCTACCTTAAATTTGTGGGATGGGATATGTTACCTTTTTTACTTCAAGTCCAGAGAGAGTGGGCTTTAAATAAACCTCTCAGAGAGATTAAATATATTTTTGCAGTTTGGAAACACCAAGGATAGGTGTCTAGGAGATACAGAGGATTAGCAGCTGGTGACTAACAGATTAGGTAGGAAGCCAAGAAAGTACTACTGTGTTGGTCATAGCTGCACTGCCAGAGTTTGTAAACAAAGGATGTGCAAGTGTTTGCATGGACTAGAAATGGGTCATGTAGGAGAAAAAGTTGGTCTGGGGCTGTTTCGAGTTCAGTCTAAAATAATAGCCCAGGGAAGTATGGGGACTCCAACAGTGAGAGCCTGGATAGAGCAGACCACAGATGAACCAGGGGTGGATAACCCAAGCCAAAAAGACTCCGGTAATACAGCTTCCAGTGGTCCAGTCTCCCCTATCTAGAGTCACGTTAGTATTTGGATGTTTAGAATAATGGAAAGTATGCACTGACAAGCTGTGCCCCCTGCCTTGTGAACCAGAATGAGCAATGGTTACTGGAATTATAGGTAGTAGGTGAAGTTTTAAATATTCAGGCTTTGGGGTCCCAAGTATCTCTTAACTTCTTCCACCAGCGTCACATCAACCATTTTCCGCCAACCAACCACAGCTCTTTGCATTTTTGCACATTTCCTTTAAGTCTTAAGAGGTATACTTAACAGGCATACTTTAAAAAAAATTGTTGCGATCTTAGTTTTTTGTGTCTTTTAACTGCTAAATTTACCCACATTCTTTTTGTTCTTAGAGCTGTCTCTTAGTTTCTCCCTGGGTATTTATAAGGATACCGTATTAGTCTATTTTCACACTGCTATAAAGATACTACCCAAGACTGGGTAATTTATACAGGAAAGAGATTTATTTGACTCACAGTTCCGCATGGCTGGGGAGGTCTCAGGCAATTTGAAATCATGGCAGAAAGCTAAGGAGAAGCAAGTATCTTCTTCACAAGGTAACAGGAAAGAGAGTGTGTGAAGGAGGAACTGTCAAACACTTATAAAACCATCAGATCTCATGAGAACTCACTCATTGTCACAAGAACAGCATGGGGGAAACCACCCCCATGACCCAATCATCTCCCTCCCTCAATGCTTGGAGATAACAGGTCCCTCCTTTGATACGTGGGACATGGAGATTACAATTTGAGATGAGATTTGGTTGGGAACATAGAGCCAAACCATATCAGATACTCTTTAGTTCACTGCACAGATTCTAAATGACATTGAGCACTGAAGTATGTTACATTGTGCCCTGAAGACCTGAAAGAGTTAATCTACTTTTCAAAGTTCCTGTGGTACTATCCAGGAGGAAATGAAGCAACAAGAAAAATCTAGCTAACTATATAACGTCAGTAAGAAATACTTTACTTATATATTTGCATAATACTGAAATGCATTTAGTTTTGACAGCATAAACAGAACTGTGTTCACTAGGGACTTATTTCAAGATTTGAATATCAACTTATGTAATATTAAATTTAGTTAAGATACATCAGAAAAATTTTACAAACCATACCCACTATTAAACTAAGTGGTTTTTTGCCAACAGATTGTGTGCTTTGTTCGACTGTAAGCTTTGTACATTTCATAACAAGCACATTCCTGTTCTGAAATGGAATGCACCTGATCTATAATAAATCTGCTTGAGAGACAATGGATCCTAGCCAGCTCTGCCTTGGTTCAAGGAAAAAGACAATAAATAGGGGGCAGTGACATTTATGAGAATCTAATTTCATTATACTCTGCGTCATAGGAAGAGGATCTAGATGGTGTTGAGGTTATTGTACTTTGAGTATTACTCAAAACCAGATATGAAGTACCTGCTGTGTTATATTCCTAATGGTTATTCCTCCAATGAGTGTTTTACTTAAAAATTAGTTAATATTTAGTGATAAATTAGAAGTAAAAAATAACTTTTTTAAAAGGAGAAAAAAACTATAATGGCAAGAAAAATATGGCTTACCATATTTTTCAAAGTAATTTAGGAAAGGCAAAACTCATTAGCTAGATGATAATTAGTTTTCCTTGGTAGAATATTGACTAGAATGTTTCTATTAGGAAAATACTGTTGAACTGTTCCAGTCTTTTCCAGCTGAGGATGCCCAGATTTGATAATAGTGAAGAAAAATTCTTCACTATTTTTTAACACAATGTTAGAACATGGACAGTTATCAAAACCAAGGACAATTTCTTGAAACTAGCCATTTTGTACAACTATGGTTGGAAATGAGCCTTTACTTAATATTTATAAGCATCCAAATACTCAGCTGGTGTTTTTTCACTAACATATTTTAAACAAGTTCCAAGAGAAGCAAATGTATGAACATATGACAAAGGGTGAATATTTACAAAATAATTTGCCATGCTTCAGCCTGGAATCAGAAGGCAGCTTCTCGGAATTAATTACTATGCACTCTGCTTATCCTGACTAGAGCCTTTCACAACCATCTCTAATGAAGGCTTTAATAACACACAAAAAAGTTAAGGACTAGGAAGGAAAAAAAAAAGCAGCAAAATTCCCCCCCAAAAATCATCGCAGTGTTCCAAAAACCATCTTGGATAGCATGCTCAAACCCGGGGCAATGTAGAACAGTCAAAAAGCACCAACTTGTACCAGCTGTTGAGAAAGCTCCACAATTGGTGAAAAATTAGCAAATACAATATTTTAAAAAGAAATGCAGCCTTACTTACGCAGCAATCATTGAGGATATACTAATGAAGTGTTTCTCAGTTCAGATATTTAGGGGACCTACTTGAATAAGTGAATACGAATGTGTTTTAATTAGCACAGCAAACGTTCATTTAGTCCTATGGTGCTATACAGTGTGAATGTATTTTGGACTGACTGATCTGAAATGTGTTTGAAAGTTGTTCTTGCTATATAGCCTTGCCTACATTATTGATTTGCTTAATGCACTTCACCTTGTCTCCAATTCAAGTGATTATAATTTCAAAATTGATTTCTGAAATAATAAAATCTTATGCTACTGGTATGGCTGTTTTTTGTTGTTGTTTGAGACAGAGTATTACTATGTTGCCCAGGCTGGAATGCAGTGGCTATTCACAGGTGTGAACATAGTGCACTGCAGCCTCAAACTCCTGGCCTCAAAGGATCCCCCTACCTTAACCTCCCAAGTAGTGAGGCTTCAGACATGTGCCACTGTGCCCAGCTTTACTGCTATGTTTTATAGCATCTACAAAACTGAATTTAACAAGAAAATGTACAGGCAAGTGGCAAGAAGTAGCACTTGATGACTTCACTACCTGTTACCTCTGGAAAGTTCATTACAATCCATTTATTTGTTTCCAGACCTTTTATCTAGATGGTATTGGTGCAATTAGCTCTTCCTGCCAAAGGGGGATTTTTGCATCCATTGCTGCAAACAGCTATGAAACTTTGCAGCAGTAATGAATGAGCAATGTCTCCTGGAGTCTTTTTGTTAGAATCGTACTGTTAATATTAATGGACAAGGCAAGTTTCCTCACATCACTTCCTGCAGATCATGGTTTGAGTTAGTTCTTCTAATATCTCTTAGATTTAAGTACCTTTTTGTATCATTGACTCCCAATTTTTATTTCTGGTTCTGACTACTCCCCTTGATCTCTCCATCTGAATATCTAGAAGTCATTTCAAACTCAGTATGGCCGCACAGTTCTTGAATTTTTTCTCTCCAGCCTTGCTCCTCTCCCCGGAATTTTTCATATTAGAAATCAGTACACCTATCCACTCAATTGCTCAAGACAAAAATCTAAAAGTCACCCTGGGCCCTTCCTTTCCTTCACCCCCACATCCAATCCACCAACTTCTGTCAACCCTCCAAAACACATTCCAAATTCAGCACTTTCTTTGTCTCCACTATCACTACACTTGTGCTCACCACCATTTTCTTTCACTTGGACTACTGCAGTTGCATTTTAACTAAGTTCCCTGTCTCCATTTGTGCCTTCCAATCCATTTCCCACAAAGCAACTATCCAGAATTCGTAAATTAAATTATATCACTTCCTTCCTGCAAACTCTCCAGTGACTTCCAATAATACTTAAAATTCCAATTCTTTATGTGAGTTTACCAAGTTCAGTTAACCCCATCCGGCAACCCCAGCTTTATCTGGTAACATGCCATATGAGTTTGGTAGTACCACTGACTGGACATCTTAAATAACAGAGATATATTTTCTCACAATGCTGGAGGCTAGCAGTCTGATATCAAGGTATTGGAAGGGTTGGTTTCTTCTGAGGCCTCTGCCTGGCTTGCAGATGGCCACCTGTCTTCACATGGCCTTTCATCTATGTCTCTGTATCCTAATCTGCTCTTCTTATAAGAACACCAGTCATAATGGATTAGGACCCATCCTAATGACCTCATTTTAACCTGATTATCTCTCTAAAGACCTTATCTCTAAAGGCAGTCACATTCTTAAGTCCTGGGAGTTTTCAACATATGAATCTTGAGGAGACACATAGCCCATAACACTTGACCTCTTCATTTTAGCACTGTGTTAGCTGTCTTCCTGTTCCTTGAACAAGTTAAGCTTGTTCCTACCTTAGGGCCTTTGCACTGGCTCTTGTTGGAACATTCTTCCTATGGGCAATAGAGTTGGTCCTTTTGGTCACTCAGATATCAGCACAAATGTCACACTTTCAGAAAGGCTGTTCCTGACCTTCCAAACTACAGTAACTACCCTAGCCATTTTATATCACATCTCCTGAATTAAATAACTGCATAGCACTTACCACTAATATTTTTAATGTTTATTATTTATTGCCTATCTCTCCATATCCTTACCAGAATATACACAGGGCTCTTCTCTCTTTGCTGATGTATTCTCGGAACCTAGAATAGTGCCAAGTATATTGAAAATGCTGAATAAATGTTTGTTGAATGACTAAGCAGATGAACAGAATTACTGGAGATGAGTGGTGGTTAGTGATTATTGGGACAAATAGGCCAACGGTAGTTTTCTCACCTGCGGGTTTTTAGAAATAAAGATGAATCTGCCCACCCTTGAAATGTTGTAAGAATTGTTTAAAAGAGGTCACACAGGTTGTATGGCTCTTGCCGTGGCTATGCCTTGTCTAAACAAGGTGGATATTTTTGCCTTATACTTGTTTATAACATTTCCAGAAATTCTGTCTGACTTACAAAGTTGTTCAGCTGTTCATTCAGTAAACATATACAGAGAGTCAACTAGGGGCCAGAACTTGTTAATAGAATGCCCCAAGCCTGAGCAGCATAAGGCGACCCCATCTCTACAAAAAAAAAAAAAAAATTGGTCATTGGGCACACACCTGTAGTCCTAGCTATTCAGGAGGCTGAGGTGGGAGGATTGCTTGAGCCAGGGAGGTTGAGGCTGCAGTGAGCCATGATGGCACCACTGCACTCCAGCCTGGAGGACAGAGTGAGACCCTATCTCAAAAAAAAAAAGAATCCCCTGGGAGCCATGGGAGCACACAGAAGGAATCTCTGACCCAGCCAGGACCTACATTTGGGCTGGGAGCAGGGATATGCTGGAAGGCTTTTAAGGCAACTTAATGCCTACAATGTATAAATTGTATACTGAACATACAAAATATTTCCCATACATTAATCTGTCTGTGTCTGGCAGCATGCGATTCCTCTGAATTCACAGAAAATTATGGACACTTCAAGTACTATTTCTGGTGCTTATTTTGGATCATGTGCACAGCAAATTTTTATGCTTCTCAACATTCAGGAAAATTAGTTTAAAATTTTATAAACTTGTCAGTTCCCTGGTTTTTAGCCTACTAAATTTTGCAGGTCTTTTGGCAGCTGACACTTATTTTCATTCGGTATTTGGTGATAAATCATATTTTTATTTGCCCCCTGCAGACAGAATGTCAGTGGCTTTTAAGTTCTCAATACATGTATTGTGTCATTATCGTCAACAAAGAATTGGACTGCTTGAATTAGTACATTATATATCAAGAGAGCTGACAAGACCAGCAGAGCTCCTGCCTTGTTTTTCATTTAGAAATCTAAATGTCACTTCCAGCCTTCTTCCAGGAAACTGTCTTGTAGTGACATCATTATGGAGGGACCTTTGAACCTCTGAAACTTTCTCAGTGTATCTTCTCCAGATAATGAAAAGGGTCTTTCCCAGTTTTGCCCAGAGTGCTTTTTATTTTTCCTGGCTCCGTGGGTTTGCCTTCCACATTTCTGTCTAATCTTCCTAGATGCTATATGCCCTTTGGATCTGAGCACTGGTTCGGAGATGAAGAGTGTTGAAACATTAATTCCAGCTCTGATATACAGAGCTGCAACAATTGTGCTTTATAAACTAACATAATCCTGGGATGCTTTTAGTTAGACAATCTACTGTCTTCTATAGGCAGGATGGTCTTAGTGTTGTAAGTGGTTATAAATAGCATGGTTCATTCCTATAAAAAGAAAAAAATCCTCCATTAATAGTTGTTTCTGTGTCAGAATTTAACAAGTTTAGTAAAGTGGCCTGTTATTACTGACTCTTTGGATACTACTTGTCAATTTTGTTGTATACCTAAATGAGTTACTTTTAGTTGCAGCTAACAGAAAACTCAAATTGGTTAATAAAATGAAAAATCTCATATATTAAGAACTCCAGGGCTCTAGGGTTGGATTTGGCAGCTCAAAATGTCATCAAAGACTCAAATTGCTTCCCTCTCTCTGCCCTGCCATATTTGATGATGGATGTGTTCTCACCAGTTCCAGATACAACATCTATACAGGACAATGTCCAAGGGAAGAAGAGGAATTATGTTTCTTTCTATGGCTCCAGGAACCTCTCAACAGACACCCCCTCACTGGCCAATATTGGGTCACTTGCACTAGACCCTGGCATAAGAGACAGAACTGCCATGCCTGATTTAGACTGGGAGGTACCTTAAGGAATATGGTGATAATTAAATGACATAATCCATGCAAAATCACTTAGCACAATGCTTGGCACTTAGAAAGAGCTTAATAAATTGTATTTATTATTAATGATAGTGTTATGAGTGGTTAAAAGGTTAGTTCCTCAAACCTTGTTGATACTGATTGTGTGTTGAGGAGATAAAGATAACAGGGATCACCTGGGGAAGCCCATCTACTCAAATCCTCAGAGCGCATAGCAGGACCCTACTCATAGGAAGGGAATGGGGATAGGTAACTAGAACAGGACTTCAGGGAAAAGAACCAAAGCAGCACCCAGGTATATGGTCAGGAGTAGGACAAAGCAGAAAGAATGACTTGACCCTGTGTCTCAGAGCATTGGCCTGGAGCTTGTTAGATCCTTCTTTTTCAGGTTAAGATCGATCATGGGAATAAATGAGTTATTTTTAGGTGCAGCTAACAGAAAACTCAACTCAGATTGGTTAGGGAAATGAAAAATCTCATATATCAAGAACTCCAGGGCTCTAGGGTTGGATTTAACAGCTCAGTCCGACTTAGGGAATGAACCCAAAGTTGATGAAATCTACTATACTGCATGTGAATATAAATAAGAAAATACACAAAGGTTGTCAAATAAGCAGAGCCTGACATCTCTCTTACAGGAAAAGCATTGTAGATTCTCTGAGTCATATACTTATCTCACTACTGGCAAGTAATTAGCATCCTTGGAGAAACTGTGTGATGGGTTCTTCCAAAAAAATAAAACATAAGTATCATAAGTTATTGTTGAGTTGACACTCACACTCTTTGTTTCCTATTGCATTGGAATCTTCTGTTTGCCTCTGAGGACTCCCATCTTTCTGGAGTTTTTTTAATCCACTTTTGGGTTTGCCCTATCTTGTCTGCATTCATATATCCAGCCTCTTGCCTCTCATTGGATTTGGTTAAACACCAGAATACTTTACTCCATCTGGGGTATTTTCAGTAAATTCTATGGGAGGGAAATAGGATTACAGTTAGAGTCACATTTATGAATGCCAAAATTTTTTCTGAGACTGCAACTTTTAGAAGTCTAGAGCTGGAAATGGCCTCATTTTTAAGCTTTGTGGCCTCCGTTTACCAATATGGAAACCAAAATGCTAAATATCTTGGTTAATTTTTAGCAGTTTCCACTAGAAATAAACCCATGTGTTTGGAAATCCAAGAAATCAATGGGAAAAAATGAAATGGGTATGTAACAGTCTGTGGGAAATGTTTCAAGAGATCTTATTCATGTAAAAATTATAACAAAAGTTCAATGAGAGGGAAAATGAGCTAAGTGGTTATAAAACTTTAACACGTGTTGACCATTTGATAAAATCATGAGTTCTCTGAATAATCACAGGGTTAACATTTATTTGACTTTGATAACTTTTAAAGATTTTCGTGATTAAATAATTTCCAGTTCTGTTGACCATTTTTGTAGGACTAAGGCTCCCATACGATTTGTTGGTTGTTTGTTTTTACCAGCTATCAGCTGAGAATTGCTCTCAGTTCCCAGAGGCCACCCTGTAGGCCCTCTTCAGGCAATTCACAACATGGATGTTTACATTCTTCAAAACAGAAGATCAGAATATCTCTCTGACTTCTTTGTCTCTAACCTTGAAACCTACTTTTAAGGGTTCTCCTTAGGTCAAGCCCACCCAGGGTAATTTCCCTTTGATTAACTCAAGTCATCTAAGTAGATACTTTACACCTGCAAAATTTCTTTACTTGTGCTATGTAAAGTAACCAATCACAGATATGATATCTTCATCATATTTACAGGTCCTACTCACACTCAAAGGGGGGATAGATTTATACAGGACATGTACATCAGGGGGCAGCAATCATGGGCACCGTTTTAGAATTCCACCTACTATACTTCCTAGTGTGGTAGAAACCCTTCTCATCTCTCTAAATTCGTCGCTTTTGTTTGGAGTGTATATAATGTCTTGGTTTGGAGTGTGTCTGCATATCCACATGCTTTGGTAACCTCACTATTTAAAATACACTGTTGACTATCTAAAGATTTTTACACAAATAACTCCTCCTCATACTCTGATGAGAAAGTAGTGGCTCCCAAAATTTATTAGCCTTACTTTGTGTATGCTTAGAAAGGCAAAATTTAGACTGTTTAGAAACCAAATGCAAGTTCAGACTGCTGCAATTTGTAGCCTCTATCCTTCCATTTCTCCAGAATGTCTGAGTCCACATTTTTGTTCAATAAATAAATAATAGTGAACATAATCTGTTTTGGAGAGTACTGTAGCTCCTCACAGTCACTCGATTTCATTGTAGATACCTAAATTTGTTTGTTAGTAATAATATTGTATAGGAAAGAATAACACAAACTTCAGAGCAAAGCTAAGTTGAAATCTCAGCTCTCTGCTTACTTGCTATGAGACTTTGATCAAATTTACTTACTCTGCCCCAGTTTTCTCATCTGTAAAACAAATCATTCTTGTACTTGCTTCATCAGGTTGTAAAAGTTAAATAAGGTTAATATGAGTTCATAGTAGAGTGCCTGGCACATAGGAAGACTATACAAATGTTTGCTGTTACCATTGCTAACTAAATTCCTTCTGAGAGCTTTGTCCTAAAATTAGAATATAGAAGAGGATTCCAATATGTTTTTGTTTAGAAATTTTTAAGACCGGATCATTGAGTATACAAAACGTCTGTTCGATCCTTTTTTGTTGGTAGTTTTGGCTAGTTTTAGTAGTCGACACATACAGCCAGGCGCGGTGGCTCATGCCTGTAATCCCAGCACTTTGGGAGGCTGAGACAGGCGGAACACCTAAGGTCAGGAGTTCGAGACCAGCCCGGCCAACATGGCGAAACCCCGTCTCTACTAAAAATACAAAATTAGCCGGATGTGGTGGCACAAGCCTGTAATCCAAGCTATTCGGGAGGCTGAGGCAGGACAATCGCTTGAACCTGGGAAGCAAAGGTTGCAGTGAGCCAAGATCATGCCGTTGCACTCCAGCCTGGGCAAAAAGAGTGAAACTCTGTCTCAAAAAAAAAGAAAGTAATCAGCACATATGGAAAAATTTAGGAATGAACCACTGAACAAACCTAAGGCATCTCCAAATCAAAGGGTAGTAATGAATATGCAGGTTTTTCTTGGTGAAACAGGTTGGTGTGGTTTATATATTCTGTTCATATTACTTAGTGTTCTTAATCACTCTATAACTTAACATCTTAAGGCCCTAATATACAGAAATTTCATTTATCTCTGATATGAAGAGATCATGGAATACAAAGTCACCTTGGCACAGGATCTTATAATACCCAGTGGACTTAAATGTACAGAATTGGAAGGCAGAAGGCATGGGCTCCAATTCTGATATGGGCTGCACTCTATGATGAGACCTCAGGAGAATCATAATCACACAGTGAAGTGAAAATGAGGATGGGCTCCGGAGGCTTGACTTGGCAAGTCAGTCAACCTCCCTTAGCCTCAGTTTACTCATATATAAAATGGGTATACTAATATCTACCCTTTCTACTTTTTGGAGTTATTGTGAGCATCACAACAAATATTCCATTTTATTGTCACTATATATTCAGAAGGTATATCTGTCCCACTAGATTAATTTCACAGGGGCAAGCAAGGGCTGTGGCTTAAAAAAAAGAATTGTAGCCTGATTTGAAAAAAAAAAAAAAAAAAGTTGACATCCACCAAATATTTGTTGAACTGAGATGTTATTCACATGACAAAATATATGTGAAAGTGTGATACAACATTAAGCAATGTCATAAAATTAGCCAAGTATACTAGCAAGTGGCCACAGTGACCAAAGATGTGCTGATTAACAAAGAAGATTAAAGTAGCATAAAGAAATAAAATGTGGCCTTTTGAATATGACCTCAGACAATATAGTGATTTTGATGCATCAGCAAGTTCCAAGCCATCTGTGCCTTGATGTGCCAAGACAGCTTCTTGAGCAGCTTCCTCAGCATTATCTACATGTCACACTCAACATTAAAAGGCAAAACAAAATCAGCAAAAAGTTGGGAAATGAAACCATCTCACTACCAACAAAGCTATGTTGCTGCTGTTCAACTCTCTGGAGCTAGACAAGTGTAGGGATAGAATGATTCTATAATTTTAAAGCTCCTGTAATGTGATGAGTTACAAAGAAACCAGGAAAACTTAAGCAGGCATTGAAAACATAGTAGTGATATTGGTGATAGCACAGCTTCTAGCACATGGCAGAACTGTGGTTGACTGAGACATGTCAACCACAGACAGGCCAACTTTGAGGGTCACGTTTATTTCATAGTATCTAGCAGCAGAAACAGCTGAAGGAAAGCAGCTTGGCTAACAGATTGGTGCATATTCTTTAAGGAGCCATAGCTCAGAACTGTTCACCAGGCCCCACAAGCACATTCACAACATTTAGAACGAAGATGTGAAACATTCAAAAGGAGCATTACTGAAAATAAACAGCAAAAGTCAATTTTGGAAAGGATCAACTGGAAAATATTGCCCTGAAATAAAGAGTATTAAACTAACAGTGCTATAACAAGTTATTATGAATATAGCTTCCTAGTAAAACTATATAAGGCTTTATTTTTCTTTTGTTTTATATTAGGGAGAGTTTTGGGGTTTTGGGGAGTTTTTTTAGTATTTTAGGTTTGAGGGAGATTTTGCAAGAACAAAAGGAAAACTGAACTTAAAAGATGTTTTATTTAATACAGAAAATTGTATTTTTTATCTTTTACTTGTTTTTGAAAGGTAGCCAAAATCCAAACAAAGGACTGAGTTAATTTAGGGCAAAATAATAATATCATCAACTACTAGTTTTGAGCACAATATGCCAGGCACTGAGCTAGGTGTTTTACATGTATTATCTTATTTGTTACTCACATAATCCCTGTTAGAGAGAAAGCACTATTCCCATTTGCAGGTCAAGAAACTGAGACTCAGCGAGGTGAATTTATCCAAGTCACATTGCTAATAAGTGATAAAGACTTTATTCTAATCCCTGGTTCTTGCCACTCACCATGAAGGTCTAAAGGGAGTGAAAAGAGAAGACAGGATAATGATGAAAACATGATAGGACAGAAATGAGAGCCATCAAAGAAGGAAAGAAGAGAGTAGAAAAGGGAAAGGTAAAGAGGGAGACCAGGCATTAAGAAAGAGAAAGAATTCTTTAGACTGATTGGGTCCCTTAGAGTGGTAATGTTCTCAGTGACTGTGATCATTCCATATCATCTTAGCTGATGCTCTTTTGAGTCCTGTGGAACATCCTACCAGACAGGCCCACTTCCCACCTTATGTAGTACTTTCCAAGGGCTATTTCAAAGCAGAGGTTACACAAGAAATTTGCCACATGTCTTGACAGCTTCCAGGAGCTGGAAGGAAATCAGATTTGGATTATTTAAATTTAAATTTAAATGTATCCTCAATGTATGTGCTCTAACTGTATACTGGCTTTGCAAAAAAAAAAAATCTATAATTTCAATTCACAGGAAAGCAGATGGGATCTGTCATGGAGGGATAAAACACAAGAAACATGTCCAAATATAAGAAAAAACAACAGCTTTTTTCTTGTGCACCAATTTTATAGTACAAGTATCTGTCACTGTGTATACACAAGCTGTTATTCATTAAAAAAAAATATTTATTCAGCAAATACTGTGTGACTTGTATGTATTTAATGACCAGAGGGAGCCTAAAAAGTTGATACTATAATGAATAAATACCCACTTTAAAGGTGAGAAAACTGAGGCTCAGAATATTAAATAACCTGAGGACACTGGCTAATAAGTAGCAGAACCCAATAAGCAGCAGAGGTGATCTGTAGCAGCTGTGACCAGAGAAGAAATCTATGCTGTGATAAATAGTACAAGGAGAAAAATGGGGCAAAAAATGCAAGTATAACATTGTTTTAAAATGAAATGCAAAGTGCACGTAGCATGAAAAGGGAGGGAAGAAAGGTCTTGTAAATCTTTTGAGTAAAGAATGAAAATTACTGTATATACTTTATACTCTAAGGCTTAAATTAAGTTGGTTGTTTTTCTAATTTTCCCTTTTTATTTCTAATTTTGTGGGCTAAAATGACCCATTCAGCTCAGCCGTTGGAATTAATACTGTTTGTCCTGATGGTTTCTCTGAGTAATGCTAAGTTCCACACTGCAGGGTTACTGTCTCAATGAAAGGTGGGTGTGTTATTTGGTCATTTTTTTTCCTCTTGGAAGTTAATTGAGTCAACATTAACCATGGCCATGTAACCACAGAATGGGCAGTTTCTTAAAGGCTCATGGTTTGGATCTTTTCCTGCAAAAACTCCCACTTCTATAGTTATATTTAGTGTTCTAACTGCCTGAATAGCTGGCTTGCTATGGACCCATGTGTCAGGCCTGTTTGCAGCTGAGTTTGTCTGCTTCAGCGGAACCTCAGTGCCAAGAGTGTGTGGTTCCCAATGGACAGCCTGCCGAGTTCAGCCTCTCACTTCTTCTCCAGAAATCTCCCTCGGGTTAGCATTGCCGATTTGATGCCATATGGCCCTGCAGTTCTCAAAACTGTTTACTTGATGTTTACAATTTTTTTTAAATCTTGTCCATGTGCTTAACTCTGAAAGTAATGTAGTATCATCAACATGTGTGGTATGGACCTATCCTGATGACTGTTTGTATAGATGTGATTGAATTTTTTTAAGTACTGCGCCTGCACAAAAGCTAGTTTTTTTTTAATGTCAGTGCAGCTGTTCTTGCTTAAAAAGAAAAGAAAACCACAAACATTTTATCCTCTAAAACTTTTAAATTTTCAAAGACATAGGACATTTAAAGAGATGTAATGTTTCTGAAACTGGTATATAGTAGACTCCCTACTTCTATTCTCCTCTAACTTTTAAGAATTAAATACAGTTCCTGAGTTGAGATGTTGCATAGTTACATACAAACTTTTCAAACCAACATTTATGTTATTGCTCAACTCCTCCTAATCTTTGAAATGTTGAGTTATAATAGAAGCAGTAGCATTAGTAATAGAAACAAAAAGTAACTGTACATCTGTTCTCATGATCTCTTCCTAAGCTCAGTGAATTTTCCATGGACAAAGAGGCAGAGATGTCAAAAGGAAACAGTTGTGTTTTCCTGGGTTCATAGTAGCCCAACAAGTCATGGTAAATATTGTGTTTGCTCCTTATTTTATGCTGTAGCAACAATTCCACTTCCTATTACATAGGAAAACCTATTCTGCTGTTAAAAGAGGTCACTGAATGTATTTACTACAACATTAAAACCATTTTGTCCATGGAAATATTTTTTATTGTTCTGAGTCACTCTGGTTTGTGGAATTTTTACATGAGTTCCAGGACAAGGATGAGATGATATATTTATTTTACTTTGTATCCTCTTTAAATGTTTTTTGAATGCATGAATGTCAGGCTTGTTGTCAAAGTATTTCCATATTTTTATTACTTTAGAAGTAACTCTGCTCTATTTGTGTCTCTTAAACTCTTCACTGACAATTCACACTGTGTACTCAGCATGTTGTATTTTGGCAGAACTACCTGCTTTGCCCAGTGTGATGTGATCTCTTGTTCCCTTGTCCCCTATTCAAGTTATCTCATTGTGTGTCTTTACTATCCTAAAGGTTTTGCAGACCTTTGAAAATATTTAAATTGTTTTGTTGAGCTACTGGAAGGATTTGAATTAAATTGTGAGCTTCAATTTGTTATGCTTCACATTCATTTCTTATATTAAAGTAAGCCTCAATAGAAGTGTTCCTTAATTCAACCCAGAATATCTCTGTGCTTTAGACATGCCCTGGAATCATAGAAATTCCTGAAATTTATTTTCAGATATTCATTGGTTTGATTGTAATTGTTGAACTTGTTAATCACCTCTAAGGAGCTAGGTTTTAAGCGATGGGTAATCATATTAACTGTTTGAATATAACTAACACAGTTTAGATTTACAGAGAAGCAAAGGATGTTTTGACATTTTAGAAAATATTTGAATAGAAAACAGTGATTGTCCTATGGGTTGAGATTTCAAGTTACGAGTTATTGATATTCCTTCCATGTATTATACTGTGTGTGTGCAATTCTGACTAAATGACTGACATAAGATTTAAAATGGAATCTTCTATTTCTTGGCAAGGGTAGGATAATTGGGTGCTTTGCCTCCCACCTTCCTTTACTCATGTGCCTAACTAGTCAGCCTCCAACAGTGCCCTAACTGGTTAGTCTCCAATAGTGTGCTAACTGGTCAGACTCCAGCAATATCCTAACTAGTCAACCTCTAACAAATGCCCTAACTTGTCAGCCTCCAATGGTGCATTAACTGGTTGTACTCCAACAGTGTCTTAACTAGTCAGCCTCCAACTACTCAGCCTTTCTACAGAAAAAATGACACTATATTGACTCAGTCTTACACTAGAAAGGAACAAAATAAACAATTTTTAACAGATCATTTCTTCTCTTACAAATGATCATGACTGGTCATACATTATATATTCACAAGGATGAGTGTGTATATGAGTGTGGATGTGTGTGAGTGTGTGCATGAGAGCATGATTTAGTGTTTAGATGTTTGGGATGGTTTTTTCTTGTTAGGAAATTGTAGCATATTAATCTGAATCATTTTATTTTCAAACAGGTTGACATGATGAAAGAAGCATTAGAAAAACTTCAGCTCAATATAGTAGAGATGAAAGATGAAAATGCAACTTTAGATGGCGGAGACGTTTTATTCACAGGTATAGTTGTATTTATTTTTTCTATCCAAGAATATTTTTAATACTTGGCTTGTATTTACTTGTTTTATTATAGTTTTTTGTGTTTTTGAGACAGAGACTCACTGTCACCTAGGCCGGAGTGCAGTGGCACCATCTTGGCTCGCTGCAACCTCCGCCTCCTGGGTTCAAGTGATTCTCCTGCCTCAGCCTCCTGAGTAGTTGGGATTACAGATGTGTGCCACCATGCCCAGCTAATTTTTGTATTTCAGTAGAGATGGGATTTCACTATGTTGGTCAGGCTGGTCTCAAACTCCTGACCTCAGGTGATCCGCACACCTCAGCCTCCCAAAATACTGGGATTACTGTCATAAGTCACCGTGCCCGGCCTATTGTAGTAGTTTTAATTACCAAAGTAATAGATGCTAAATGGAGGGAAATTGGAAAATACAGAAAAACACAATAAGAAAAAAATGACCTTCTATTCAAATATAATCACTTTAGTATTTAGTATATATGTCCTTTTAGTACTTCGTATATATATATATTTGCATATTTTTACAAGAACATTATTGGTATGTACATCACCACTTTGTATCTTGCTTCTACTTTATTCTTCTACAACATGAATTTATAAGTTGCATAGTTTTCCATTGTGTTACTGTATGTCTGGTTTGTATTTAAAGGATTCTTAAGATTAGTGTCATTTACAGATAATTTTCTTTCCAGATGGCAAGGTGGATTTAAATAATTTCTATGCAAATCGACTTGGCTTAATGCCAGATGGATAATAGCAGAACTCAACAAAATATGAACAGCTAATATTATTATTGATCTAACTGGAGTCAGTTTTTACAATGTGTAATGTGGCTACTAAAGAAACAGTAATTTTAGCATTTAACCTTTTCAACTCATTTATCATATAATTAGTGTTGTATAAAATCATGTGTAAAATCTGGGTCCCCAAATTCATTCTGGTTATACTGATGAGCAAGATAATCAATAGTAATTTTAATTTATAGTGAGAGTTTATTTTCCCAGACATGTCAGAGAATACATTTCACCAATGTAGCCCTGACAGCAAAGGCTGGTCCTCAGGGACTTGGGAATGTGGCCCCAAGTGGCCCACTGAAAGCGTGAAGCTTCTTGGAAGTCTAATATTTTGGCTGATGTTAATTTTATGTTGAATCTCATATATATGTATAGTCAAGATATAGCCATTTTTGTTTTAATATCAAAATAATGTTTTGCATTACCTACTTTGGACATAATTAATGTTCCTGAAGAAGGAATAGTGTTTATTCTGTGACGTTTAAGTAGTTCTTTGCTAAGTGTCACATACTGTCGCTATGGGTGGGGCCACCACGTTGCCAGCTCTGGGGGCGCCATTCTTGTTAGGGATTGTGTGAATAGTATGCCCTGGAGTTGTGTACTGCACCTGTGCTGCCACTGTCACATGCAGTGGTCCGTCTCTGGGGTTTGGTTTGCATGCCCATTGAACCCTAAGAACACAGAACAAGGAGTCAAGAAGGCCTACGCTGCATTCTTAGCTCTGGGTGTGCCCAAGCAGACTCAGGCATTCTTTGAATCTGCCTAGTAAGTTCCCCTTAGAATATTCTTTGTGTCTCCCATTGATGGCACTTTCATTCTTTTTGACAGTACAGAACAACAGTCTGTTTCTCTAACAAAAAATAGACTTTTGTGAAGAGTTAGATGTGTAAATCATACTTCCTTACAATATAACTCTTTTTTATCAGAACATAGCCATGCAATGAATAACTTATTGTAAGCAGGTACTGTTAACTTTTGAAATATGGCTTAACCAAGCTATGTTCACAACCATTTATTTTAGCAGCTGAGCCAGAAAGACCCCCTAAAATCTCCTCAGTGTGAAAGTGCAACTTACACTAGGAGTCTCTTCTTTTGGTCAAAGGTCTTTCCCTAGCATCTCAAGCCTAGTAGTTTTGACCTATCTTCAAAGTAGGTACTAAGCATTTAGGCTTGCCTTTGATACTACCTGTAGACTTTTTTTATTTGTTATATTCAATACTTAAGTTAATGTGTTAATAGTTACTTTGTTCAAAACTGAGATGATGTTGGGATATCTTTACCTCCTTGGCACTCCATTCACACCTAATGTGTGTCCCTGCCTTCTGTTTTCTGCTTGTCACTTTTCTTCATCTCTTTTATTTTATTGTGGTTAAACACACATAACATTTGCAATTTTAACCATTATTAAGTGTACAATTCAAGTGACATTAATTACATTCATAATGTTATACAACTATTACCACTCAATTTTTGGATTAGGAAGAGTTAGATAAGAAATAAGGTCTGTAACATTTTCTATGTGCTCTATGTCCTCTTTTCTCTGTAATTCAAAGCCTCATTAATAATTTATCAGGAAATGGACAGAAGGAAAGCTGCTTTCCAAATCCTGTTCCTGCTGGGAAATCTGTCAGTCAGGCAAGCAGCTACTGGCAAAAATTGTTTCAATCCCATTTCTCTTAAATAGACAGCAACTTACCTCTACTTTTATTTATTTTTATGAAATATAGAGTACATTAAAAAAGAGTTATAAAATGTTTATGTACAGCTTAAAGATCAATAATAAAATGAACACCTGGGTGTCTACCTCCTGACTTAAGAAATAGAACATTGCCAGGACCATAGACACCCCTGTGGGGTCCCCAGTCACAACCAGCCTCTCCCCCGGCCTCAAGTAACCACTGTCTTGAATTTTGTGTTAATTATTGCTTTGTTGTTCTTTGAGTTTTGCCTCCATGCATGTATTCCTAAAGTGTATGTTGTTTTAGTTTTGTTTGTCTTGTAGTTTTATAAAGCTACAAGATACCTTTATTAGAGTCACATCATGTGAACTCTTAGGTGATTTTTCTACTTTTGATCTAAGTTGATGTGTGTAGCTGTAGTTCATTTTCAATGTTGTGTAGTTCTCTGTGATAAGAATACACAATGATGTATGTATTAATTTTACTACTGATGTGTTTTTGGATGTTTTCCAGTTTTTGTGGATTATCTTCTGTGTTTCTATGTACATTCTTGTGTGTGTCTCCTGGGAACATATACAAGAGTTTCTCTAAATAAACACTTGGAAATGAATTTCAGGTGATAGAGTAAACTCTTTTTTGTGTCACTGAAATGATTATATGGTTTTCTTTAATCTGTTGATGTAGTTAATTTCATTAATTCATTTTCTGATATTTGACCAGTCTTGCAACCCCGGCATGAAATCAAATTTGATCATGATGTATTCTCTTTTTAACACAGTGTTGAATTTAGTTCGATAGTATTTTGTTATGACTATTATTTTTGTGGCCTATAATTTATATTTCTTGTTATCCCTGTCTGGTTTTGATAAAAGAGTTACATTAGCCTCATAGAATGTATTAGGGAATATTTCCTCTTTTTCTATTCTCTGAAATCAGTACTATTTGAATTATATATTCCTTAAACTTTGGAAACAGGCTCTTGTGCCTTCTTTATGGAGAAATTTAAAACTGATTTAGTTGATTAATGATTATGTGACAATTTAGATTTTCCTGAGTCAGTTTTGATGCGTTCCATTTTCTAAGATTTTATCTATTTTAAGTTTTCAATATGTTGGGTATAAAGTTATTTATATTTTCTAATATCTGTTTAAGCTTCACAGCAACTATAGCTATACTATCTTTTCATTGGTAATGTTAATTTATGCCTTCTTTCTTTGTTTGCCAGAGGTTTGTTAATTTTATTAATCTTTCCTAAGGACCAACTATTGGCTTGGTTGAACTCTTTCTCTTGAATGTTTCTTTTCTGTTTCTGTATTTCCTTCCTTCACATTTCTTTCTTTTTACTCTGTTCTCTTTTTTTCTACATCTCAAGTTGGAATTTTATCTCATTAATTTTAGCCTTTCATCTTCTCTAATGTAAGCTTTTAAGGCTATGTAACTTGGCCTCCAAGTACTACTTTAGCAGACTCCTTATTTTGATATGGATATTTCTGTTATCATTTAGTTTTTTAAAATGTTTTCTAATTTCCACTGTGATTTAATCTTTGATTCATTCAAAGGTAATGATTTTTTTTTTAAAAACTTATTGGTTATTATTGCAAGTTGGTGGAACACTAACTCATAACTCTAATAATTTATATGTAAAAGAAAAACTCAAGCATTTAGCTTTTCTTTCCTTTATGAATTTTATTTCAAGTAGACCAAACACTTGAGGAGAGATTTTCTTTTTAGGGTTGCAGCCAGTAAATGCAGATTCCTGATAAAAATAATGGATCTGTGCAATGATCAACAAATGATATTAAAACTGCTATATGAAAGCTTGACAGGAAACTTTATAATGAGGGAATCAGGCTGATGCCACTTGAACCCACAGTAGTCCTATTAAAAAATATATGAATGAGCATCTAATTAACCATCTATATGAAACTGCCTGCTTACTGAAAATACAAAGGATAAAGGAAAAAATTTAAATGCTAAGTTATAAGAGGAAGCAACCAGTCAAAGCAAGAATGTAGGACAGTCAGTAGGAAAAATGGCCTGGTTTCTCCTATAAATGACTGAGACAGGAAGGGGAAAAACAAAAATGTAAATTGGCATAGAAGAAAATGACACAAAAGACATCAAAAAAATTTAGATGTCCATTTCAGTATTTTAGTTGTTTCCATCAGGAAGATTATTTAGGAGATCTCATCCAACGTACTGCCAGAGACAGAAGTCCAACCTACTTTGAAGAGATAAGCAGCATCCTTCTCTTTGTACTTTCCCATCACATCTTAGCCTTTTTTTTCTTTTTTTCAATCAGCCCGCATCACGCTCTGAACACCTAAGTCTTTTAAAATGGAAATGGTATGCATGCCACCCTATAAATTTGTTATATACATAAATGTGGAAATATTCATCCTCCCTTTGTTTCTTGGAAAAGAATTCCACATGAAATGTGAGAAAACATATTCAGAGAGAAATCAGTATTTTTTTGCCTCAGAGTATTATGTTTTTCTTAAAAGATTTTCTTAAAAGTTATAAATAAATTAATTTATAAACCTATTTTTATCTTGAAAGAATTGAGGAAACTTGGTATTTTTTCATTGTAGCTGACTATTTAATAAAGTGCACAATACTTTTTTCAAGTAAAATACCTCTCCTTGAGTTAAATTTTGATCTTTATATAGTGAGTTTTCTTAAAGGACAACACAATCATACCATTACCCAAAAAACTGTCAGTGTGCCACAAAAGATTCCTTTGTCTGCCAACAACATAAGCCCTTGGATGTTGTCATAACATCACCTGATCTATGTCATTTGCCCCTTTAATAAGGACATTATAAAGATTAAAGTTATAATATTTATAAAATCTATCAAGCACTTCCTTCTGCATGGCTACTCTTCTTATACTTTACCATAATACTCTGAGGCAAAAAGATACTAATTTCTCTTTGACTATCTTTTCCACATATTATGTGGAATTTCAATAAATAAAGGGAAGATGAGAATTCCCACATTTATGTATTGCCTAACTCCATACTATAATTATTTGCCTATAACTAAGAGACCATTTTTATCTAGTGTTTTGCCTTCTGAGTAGAAAAACTGCTGAATTTCAGAAAAGTCAAATAAGAAGGAAGTTTCATCCTGCAGAAATTTTGTACTTTGTACATAGGTATCTTTTGATATTTTGATTTCAAATATATGGATGTGTAGTTTCAAAGACACGGCTCTCAAGAGGTTGGACCTGAAGACCAGTCAGCACTGAACTCACTTTCCCCAGATTGTTTCCTCAGGCCTCACGTGATCATTTTATAAGAAAAGAATCCGAATTTATCAACAATGTCTAGTACTGTTCTTTTAGTGAAAAAAAAAAAGGTAGTATAATAAATTCTCACTTAACAATGTTGATAGGTTTGTGGAAACTGTGACTTTTAAGCGAAGTGACATATAACAAAACCATTTTTACCGTAGGCTAATATAAACAAGAGTTAAGTTCCTCTGGCATATTTCTAGTCACAAAAATATCACCCAGCTTCTAAATCAAAACCCAAAACACTTATAATATTAAGCATTGAAATAAATGTCAGCCATATGCACATTTTTTTTAATTAATAAAAACAAGATAATTGCCCAATTTTTGGCCAATTACTGAGTGACAGCAGTTGTAGTGGTGGTGGGTTAAATCAGGGAATAAATGTTTGCAAAGCTAAAACTGTAAGGAGCCCCGCCTCCCACCATACAGCTCAAAACAATCACAAATACGGTGGGCTCATTGAGCACTTTCCTACAACATCGTTTATTGTTGTACATTTGTATGATTATTGGATACTTTATTACAATCATTTGTATCCATTCATTTTCTAACGCACTTCTTCCAGTTCAGGGTCATCGAGGGTGGCTGGAGGGTATCCTGGAAGCTCAGGGTGCAAGGCGGCAACCCGCCCTGGACAGGATACCGTCCCATCACAGCACACTCACCCCCACACACCCACACTTGCTCAGACTGGGACCCTGTAAACATGAAAATTCACCTGCTGTGCATAGCTCTGGGATGTGGGAGGAAACCCATGCAGGCCTAGAGAGAATGTACAAACTCCCTACAGACCATGGCCCCAGCTCAGAATCGATTTTTTCTTTTTCCTCATCAAAGTTGAGCAAAATGATATTATTTGAGGAACTGTTTTACTGTTAAATTGTCATTGCTATTACTTAATTTCTGATCAGAGATTATCAATGTGTTTATTATTGCCTAAATAAAAATTTCATTCCTATTGTGGTAAAATATACATAAAATTTACCATTTTAATCATTTTTAAGTGTACAGTTGAGAGGCATGAACATTTACAGTGTTAGGCAACCATCACCACCAGGCATCTCCAGAACTTTTTCATCTTCCCAAACTGAAACTTCCTATCCATTAAACAATAACTCCCCATTTACCCTTCCCCATGGCTCCTGGAAACCACCATCCTGCTTTCTGCCCTTTTGAATTTGAAAACCTTTATTCTTAAGGGCAGTAGTTTGAAATCATTTTTTGTAGTCTCTTTAGTGAAGCTGTCCTCTGTGGTAAGAGAGAACTGTGTGATGCTTTAAGGTTATTATTTATAGATAAAAGAAATGATGTACAGTCACTGGTGCCACCCACTCACTGTGTTCCATGACATCTATTATAGGCAGAGAATTTTTTGTGGGCCTTTCCAAAAGGACAAATCAACGAGGTGCTGAAATCTTGGCTGATACTTTTAAGGTAGGTAAAAGGTAGTTTATGCCTGGCACAAAGTAATTACTTAATAAATAATCATAGAACCATTGAATCAATGTCATGAGTAATGGTGTTTACGCTTCACTGGCTTTGTACAATAATTCGTAATATTTGTACATTTACTAGAAGTTTTAGAAGCTATAAAATTCAAATTCCTCAATAATTCAGCTTCACTGGGCTACCACAAGAACAACAAAGTTAGCATGGGCATCTTCTGTCTTCCCCCAGTGTATAATTATACAACCACCTGGCAGATGTTCCTGGAACAATCAACAACTTAAAAAAAAAATCTGGAAGGCCGGGCGTGATGGCTCACACCTGTAATCCCAGCACTTTGGGAGGCCAAGGCAGGAGGATTGCGTGAGCCCAGGAGTTCCAAATGAGCCTGGGCAACATGGTGAGACCCTGTCTCTAAAAAAAAAAAAAAAAAACCTGGAAACCCAATTGACTCTGTTATGAAATACAGATTTTTTTAGATTGAAATCAGGGGTCACCTGTGCTTGAGTGCCTTCTGTGTGCTGGAAACTGTGCTAGGTGTTGCACATACATCCTCTTAAGGTCCCTTTACTCTATTGATTATTAATAGATTGGCTCTCTACACTGCATAGGAAGGGATATAACTCTCAAGATGCTCCGTTCCCCATGAGGATGTGAGTCTCCAGCTGAGCCACTGTTTACACAGGGTATTCAAATACACCCTCCCAGAGTAGCCCACTCCATAGATCAAATAGCCAGCAAAGATGTTGCAGCAATCACACATCTGGTGACTCTGCTGTCTTCTTAGAAGCAGTCTTCGTTTAACTAGCAATATCCAAACCTGTGGGTCCCAGTTTTTCTTCCAAATATTCAAGGTCCCTGTCAGCCTTCAAGGAGTAGGTGTATTTCAGGGAGGTTTTTAATCAGTTTTAGAATTATTCTACAATACTAAACTGCTTGTTTTTCTATTGTCCACGTAGGACTATGCAGTCTCCACAGTGCCGGTGGCAGATGGGTTGCATTTGAAGAGTTTCTGCAGCATGGCTGGGCCTAACCTGATCGCAATTGGGTCTAGTGAATCTGCGCAGAAGGCCCTTAAGGTAAATACAAAACTGTGCTCCTTCTAAATGTAGTGGGGATGCCTGCCACAGGGTTTTTCACATTCTCTCTGCTGGGGGAGTAACAAGCAGGGTTGGCAGGGAGAGAACAGGCAGGTATTTGAGCTTCTGTGATGTGCACTATTGTGACCTCACATTCATTAGAAGCCAGGAACGCCTAAGTGTAGGAAGAACTCTTCACTGGTGAACTGTTTTTAGTTACACACCAGATTTCCTAAAAAAGGCCATGATTCAAAATAATAAACACCAAACTCATCAACATTATCCCTCAGGGGAAAGGAGGGCATGCCACCAGCTAGAGCTCCTTGTAATGTTTTCTCACTTAAGTTGGAGAGTTGGTACACAGGGTTTGTTATATTATTCTTATCCTTTTGTTGCATCTGGACTATTTCATAATAATCTTTTAGAAAGCCATGATTCAGAAGTACCTAAAAAGCTTAACTTCTTCATTTGCATTTGGAATAATAACATTTTAAGACCGGAAATTTCCTCATTTTATAGATAGTAGACTTGCCAGAAGAAAATTAGACTTGCCCAGGTCACACAGCTAAATCAAGAGTGGAAGTCATTGATAAAGTAGATCACCTTCTGTTGTTACAGTGCAGTGCTTTCCCTTTCCTTCTCTGTAACTTCAACCCCATGAGATGATCTGGACACCCAATAAGGATAAAGACTGTGTCTGTTTTGCTCATCATTATGCTCCTTTGCACTTGGCCCACAGTGGGCCCTTCGTAAATGTCTGATGAAGGGATGAATAAATGAATGAGAGAGGTGGTATTATCTCCATTTTGCAGATGAGAAAACTAGATCAAGTGACTCACCCCAAGTCATAGTGCTAATACTAAATGGTGGGTCAGGACTGCAGCCCCTTCCTCTTAGCTGGTCCTGCACACCAGCATGCATGACTTATTAAAGGGCCAAAGCCAGAAGTTCCTCTTAGTCACAGACAGCAAATCTGTGGGCCCTGAGGCTCTTTCAGGTCTTTTCTCTTCTACCTCAGTGCCAAGTGTGGTGGTTTGGCTGGGAAGCAATCGTTTCCTTGAGCTAAATTTCCCCTCTGTATTATCTGCCACTCTTTCAGCTAGCTCACCTGGCCTTTCTTCCACCTCTTCCCAAACTGTATCTTTGATTCTGTTTCTAAGGCTTTTATTAATTGTTGCTGAACAATCTGTCTCAGAATTTGATTTGTATCATGGTGGCTTTTGTTCATTTACTTTAGAGAATGTCTTTTGTTCTGCTCGATCTGGAAATTCCTGTCAACTTCTTGCATATAAAAAAAGCTGGTGTCTTGAAAGAAAACATTTGATAAATGGTGTCACTCAGGAGGTCTAGGAAGATTATTTTTCTCCTTAGGGACTGTGGTATCTATCTATCTGTGGTAGCTAGGCTGGTCTGCATATGTCTGAGATCGATTATAAGATGAGAGGGTTTAAGCTGGTCTATACCATGCATTTGTGTGTATTAGCAGAAAGAACAACTTCTGGGTGGATCAGCTAGAAAAAGTGGCCCCTTCTGCCATTTTGGGTAGACTAGGTCCCTAACTCAAATCGTTTGGTCCCTACCTCAATAGGTCTGTAACTCAAATAGTCTAGAGAGACTAACACATAACAAAATAAAAGGTAATCAAATATGACTAATTAGTACTACATTATATGATATAGGCCCTAACTGCTCTTCAAAGTTCAGAGGAAAAGGGGGCGTTCCCTGAGGCCTAGATATTCAGAGAAAGCTTTGTAGAGAAAATGAGACTAGATGTGAGTCTTGAAGGATGGATGGCATTTGACAGGGTAGAATTCAATGAGAGAAAATTACAGGTAGGGACATGGCATAAGCAAAGACTGAGCAAAGCACATTCATGAGATGTGAGCAAACCAGCTCAACTCGTAAAGGAGTTTCTAGTGGATTTCCAGGGGTACAGGTGGAAGGGGCAGGTGAGATCTGAAGAAGTAGGAACTTAACACTGAGGAAGACAAGATTATCACTGTGAGGGAGCAATCTGGGTACCAGCAGGTCTTTGAGGAGAAAGCCCTGTAGTGTTTCAGAGATGTTGGACCAACATTGGAAAAGGAAGACCCTGTAGTCAGAAAAGAGGACCGCTGATGACCTAGGAAAAAAAAACCCAAGCCCTAAGTCCTATTGCATGACTTGGCAAGTCACCCCTATTTCTCTCTTCATCTTTCCCTTCCCGTGGTCAAATTCTCTCAGACCACATCTGTTAAGGGCATCCTATGAAGACTTTATAGTCCTCCTCCCTGTAGAGTTCATTCGAGTTAGTGTTAATAATGATGTTCCTTTTCTACTTGTCAGAACCTATAAATAATCCTCACTAGCTAGAAAGGCATTCGTTGGAGATGGCATTTTCCATCAGCAAATGTACTGCCTAAACCACAGGCCTGTGGATTTGGTGAATGCCCACCTGCCATGTTTCTAGCATCAAAAATGTCATGTTACCTTGTAGTGAAAATAAGAGGACAAACTCATCTGGGGAATAATGAGCTCTCCTAAGGAAATAGTCACAGGTTCGAAATGGGTTGGTGAAACTCAGGTTTGCATGAACTCAGCTGCTTTATTTATTTGAGAGCAGTTTGGTTTCTATATTACAACCATCAATAAAATTAATAATGGGGCAATTTTTTTTCTTTTTTTATTATACTTTAAGTTCTAGGGTACATGTGCACAGTGTGTAGGTTTGTTATATATGTATACATGTGCCATGTTGGTATGCTGCACCTATTAACTCGTCATTTACATTAGGTATATCTCCCAATGCTATCCCTCCCCCCTCCCCCATCCCACGACAGGCCCCGGTGTATGATGTTCCCCATCCTGTGTCCAAGTGTTCTCATTGTTCAATTCCCACCTATGAGTGAGAACATGCTGAGTTTGGTTTTTTGTTCTTGTGATAGTTTGCTGAGAATGATGGTTTCCAGCTTCAACCATGTCCCTACAAAGGACAAGAACTCATCCTTTTTTATGGCTGCATAGTATTCCATGGTGTATATGTGCCACATTTTCTTAATCCAGTCTATCATTGATGGACATTTGGGTTGGTTCCAAGTCTTTGCTATCGTGAATAGTGCCACAGTAAACATACGTGTGCATGTGTCTTTATAGCAGCATGATTTATAATCCTTTGGGTATATACCCAGTAATGGGATGGCTGGGTCAAATGGTATTTCTAGTTCTAGATCCTTGAGGAATCTCCACACTGTCTTCCACAATGGTTGAATTAGTTGACAGTCCCACCAACAGTGTAAAAGTGTTCCTATTTCTCCACATCCTCTCCAGCACCTGTTGTTTCCTGACTTTTTCATGATTGCCATTCTAACTGGTGTGAGATGGTATCTCATTGTGGCTTTGATTTGCATTTTTCTGATGGCCAGTGATGATGAGCATTTTTTCACGTGTCTGTTGGCTGCATAGATGTCTTCTTTTGAGAAGTGTCTGTTCATATCCTTTGCCCACTTTTTGATGGGGTTGTTTGTTTTTTTCCTTGTAAGTTTGTTTGAGTTCTTTGTAGATTCTGGATATTAACCCTTTGTCAGATGAGTAGATGGCAAAAATTTTCTCCCATTCTGTAGGTTGCCTGTTCACTCCAATGATAGTTTGTTTTGCTGTGCAGAAGCTCTTTAGTTTAATTAGATCTAATGGGGCAATTACTAATTGCTAACTACTAACATAGAAATATAAATACTCCATGTTATTATAGACAGGCAGGAAGACAGATGAATAGAGACAAATATATCACTTACAAGTGATAAAAGTGTGATTGGTTTTGTTTTTCCCATTTTACAGTTCAAAATACTGAGACCTGATGAAATAATCATTTTGAGTGGGATCTTACAGTTCCAGAAACAGGTTTCCTGGGCCCTGATTCCCCTGGCCCCAGTTGCCCACCCCACTCCATACTGAATCTTCTTTTTTAATTAGAAAACCTTTTCTAATTATTTTGCCATAGATTGATTCTAGCCGAGCTTGTCTGCTCCTTCCATGTCTCTCCACCTACCTACTGACTTTCCATTTTTTATTGGTATCCAGGATCTGAGCAGTCTCAGGAAAGGTGTGAGTTTGGTACCAGATATTTATTTTTTCCCTTGTAAACCTTGGTGTCTCAGTTCTTTCCTCTGTAGAGAAGTCCCTGGCCACTTGGGCATCTCTTTAAAGGGCATATTACTTAAACAGAGGTGAATTGTGCCTTCCTGTGCTACACACTGAAAGCTTGATTACTTCTCACCTCTGTCACTGCTCTCTGAGTACTTGGTTCCTTCAGAATCTACTTCTTACATGTTTAGGTAAAGCTGAGAGCCCCAAGGGTTTCTGGGTAGTTTTATTGCATTTGAAATACTTTGTAATGGGTTGCAATCTACTCTTGGTTAATGAAGTAGATTCTTATGGAGATCATCATCTTGCCAGTTGAGATTATAGTAGACTTAATAGTGTGTGCATTGTATATTTAAATGAAATCATCCATCTAGGAAGAGTTTATAGGAAGAATTTAGCAATTCTCAGCTAAAAAGCCCAGAACACGTAAATTCATTCATTCATTCATTTAAGATGGAGTCTCACTCTGTTGCCCAAGCTGGAGAGCAGTGGCTTGATCTTGGCTCACTGCAATCTCCGCCTCCCACTTTCAAGAGATTCTCCTGCCTCAGCCTCCTGAGTAACTGGGATTATAGGCACCTGCCACCACGTCCAGCTAATTTTTGTATTTTTAGTAGAGATGGGGTTTCACCATGTTGGCCAGGCTGGTCTCGAACTCCTGACCTCAAGTGATCTGCCTGCCTCGGCCTCCCAAAGTGCTGGGATTACAGGCGTGAGCCACCTCGCCTGGCCATCAGAACACATTTAATACAGGGTACCAATCTAGGGAAAGAAGAAAGGAAGACATTATTACTGCATTTTACCATCCATATGGCAAAGGTACTAGAAGTTAGGTTGGTTTGAACAAATGCTAGATATTTAATAGCAAGTCTGATCCTAGAAATACTATTATTTAAGCCAAATTAGTTTTTAGAGCGACCTGCATTTCCTATAGTTTTTCTCCCAACTTTGCATCTCACCTTCATACCCCTGTACCTGTAAAAAAAATAATGTAAGACAAATTAATTAGCGCACAGGCATTAGACCTGTTCGTACTCTTCCAGAAGGAATGTTTACCTTCTCTAAAAAGATGAGTACTCCAGTTACTCCAAAGCTGGAAATGCTGCTCAAAAACATAATTTGAACAAAAGAAGCCAACCCCCCAAAGAATAAATATTCTATTCTTTCATGCACATAGTTAAACAAGAGGCAAAGCTACTCTCTACTGTTACCTGTCAGAATAATAGTTATTTTAAGAAGAAGGGAGGCAGTCATGGTCCAGAGGGCCACTTTATGTGTTATACTTTATATATTACACTTTGTATGTTATACTTTAATTTTTTAAAGTTTAGGAAAAATATATATGTTACATTGTTGGAAGTAGGCTATGATTGACTTACAGAAATAATTCTCCAATAACTAAGTGTGCCTAACTCCTAACCCCCTGCTTTACCATTCTACATGATGCCTGTCTTTTCCACAGACTACCCTGTTTTTAATTTTTTTAATTAAGGGGGAAAAAGACATAAGAAAGAGTAAATCTATACCACATCTCACCTTGTTCTTTTTCTAGATCCATCCCTGAAATTGCCTTCTTTTCCAAAAACCTGGATTAATTACATGCTATCGTCACAGGAGGACAGATAGTAATATCTGCCTCAGGAGGGACTCACAGTAATTCTCAGTAATGATTTTTAACTCGACCTCATTGGTAGCATTCACTCTTCCAGTCAATTGGAGAAAAAAAAATTTTCTTAAGGAAGGAAAGATGAAGGGAGGGAGAGAAGGATGAAGGGAAGGAAGGGAGGGAGGGAGGTCAGGGGAGGTGGTACCTTTAGCTAAAACTTTCCTGAAACTATTCAGAGGAGGAAGCTGCTGACCCCCACCTGGGAGGGACTGCAGCACTGACCGGCTGGGGGACTGTGCCATCTGCTGGCCGGGCAGCAGGAGGCGCATCCTCACCTTCCTAACCCCGTGCGAGAGGAGTTTTTTGTTGTTTTATCTTGTTTTGTTTTTGTTTTCATTTTTTTCATATATTACATTTGTGTATGTTTATGGGATACACTATAGTTTTCTTTGGTGGACTTTTTTTAAAATTAGTAATTCTGTTCTTTTGTATCACAATAAATTATTACCTAAAAATACTTTTAATAAAAATACTACAAGGACATGGTAAGAAAAGAATTATGAGATCACCACTCCATTTTTTGTGCCTTTGTCATGTAAATGGAGCTTAAATACAGTATGCGGTTTTTCAATAGACTTGTAATTTTAAATTAAAATGCTCACAATGCATCTCAATGGAAATGTCTTTTAGGTTTCTTATCTACTTCCTGAAATAACTAACTGAATTTCTAAGATTCCTTGAATGAAGACAAGAGCTGCTTTGTACCTCATTTAAATTGCATAGCACACAGCCTGTTTTTCTTTTGAATGACTAACTATATAATAGAGATCACTCAGACTGTATTTCCTCTTGTTTTGACTCAGCTGCAGCATTGCTTTTATGTCCAAAAATGTCCATGTTATTTTATAGATGGTCATATAAAAAATGAAGATGGAAAAACCCTTAATGTGTTTGGATTTTATATGTTTTTTATTGCCTGGAATTTCCTTTAATGACAACTAGCAAAACCCAAAAGACAGAATGAGAACTAACTCATATCAACAGAGTGATTGAAATGGAAAAAATAAAGACTTTGCATTTTTAGTTATTGTTGTCACAGGGAATTATAGTGTGTAGCCACAAGATTTTCCACTTTGAGTCTCTGCTATGAAAGGCATACTGACAATCCCATTGTAGGTTTAATTTTGTCTTATTATCTGGCTGTTGTATTCACCAGCTCCACAAAACAATGATTTTTTAAATCTGCCATGCGTGTATTAAGAAATTAAAACACAAAACCAAATAGCCTCTGAATTTGTAACAACTGTTTATGCTCCTTTTCCTGGTAGAAGTTGCCTCATCTGACAATATTCCCAGAGCTGTATGCCAACAAGGCTAGGGTGGCCAAAATAAAATGTTTTGGCATAATAAGCCAATAAATAATTTGAAGCTATGACACCAAAACAGCCATGCTGAATTTTAGCATTAGTCCCAAGGCAGGAAGAAGTCAAAATTGGCCAAGTAGGAGAAAGGGAATAATGTGCTTTTTTTTCCTTTTGGGCTTTCAAGAAAATGTCAAAGGGAAAAAGGAAGAAATTATATTTAAAAGTGCTGTTCATCCTGTCCAGTATATACTAGACCATCAAAAAGTATTAAACTGACTCTATAGGATATTGTAGGGGTAATCATCTGTTGGATGGTTGGCCACATAGCCTTATAAGGGACCTTTCAATCCAAGACTCTAACTTGTGAAAGAAAAAGTCTGTAAGTGACCTTAAATTAGTGGTTCCTAGTGAGAGAGTGGTTTAAAGTCATCTGAGTAGCTTTCTGAAAACATACTACCCTGGGTTTATCTCAGAAAATTCTGATGGTCTGGAATGGAACCCAGGCATCTGCATTTTTTAAAAGCTCTGCAGGTGATTCTAATGCACAGGCCAAGTTGAGAGCCACTGCTTTCAAGGATACCTGCAACTTCCAAAAGTGCCTAGCTTAGAATCCAGAATAATGTGCACCTGAAGAAGCCAACTTTTTTGTCATATAGGTGCAAAATAACATATCCCGATTACATTAGCAGTAAAAGTAAAGAAAGTATTCAAATTAAAGCCATAGAAAACTAGAAACTTCTTAGGTTTTTCCTGCCCAGAATTAAACATTGTATAAACTTGAAATATAATACCTAACTGGGTAATAATTTGGATGCCATGATTTAATCCATTTGACATGCTAAAATTCCTCATTAAAATATTCCAAGTTACCAAAATCACTAATGTTATCATTTTCTGAGAACAGAAAGCTTGCATTTGACTCATATTTCCATACCTCCTCCTCCAACACACACACACACACACACACACACACACACACACACTCATAGAAAAACCTAACAACAGGACCTGATCTTACTGTGTGAAGATATATGCTAAAAAGGGGGAAAGTTAAACTTCACACTGTTACTGATATTAGAGAATACCTTACTTTTTAAAATAATCATATTTTGATTCTACTAAAGAAGCATAATTGCCTACAGGGCCAAAATGCCCATGAGGACAAAGCAGAGAACTTAGAATCCATTTCATGGATTGCCATTCTGGCTCTGCCTCCAGCTCTCCCTATGTGACCCCTATCTCCTATACTTGTTCTCTTCTTGAAAAAACAAAGTTGAGTCAGCCTCAGTAGGAATCGAGAATGTTGTTCCTTCCCATTGGAAATTTTATAACAGCGAGTCAAGGTGAAATACCGTGTCTTAAACCTAGGATGGAGCAAACAACTACTTGGCAAAAAGTAGCAACCATGTAATTATAAAGCACTAGCGGTAAGGATTACTTCAGAGTGGGCTCACTGTAGAATCTTAATGTGATATTGTCCTTTCAGTGCCTGTAAGTGATGGAACATCTGGGTTTTGTTTTTGTTTTTGTTTTTGAGACGGAGTCTCGCTCTGTCACCCAGGCTGGAGGGCAGTGGTGTGATCTCGGCTCACTGCAAGCTCCACCTCCCGGGTTCACACCATTCTCCTGCCTCAGCCTCCCGAGTAGCTGGGACTACAGGCGCCCGCCACCTCCCCGGCTGATTTTTTGTATTTTTAGTAGAGACGGGGTTTTACCGTGTTAGCCAGGATGGTCTTAATCTCCTGACCTCGTGATCCACCGCCTCGGCCTCCCAAAGTGCTGGGATTACAGGCGTAAGCCACCTTGCCTGGCCGGAACATCTTTCTATCTGTTTGTGCTTAGCAATGTTTTTATGCCTGTTTGAGGAAAACCACAGAAAGACTCCAACTTCATTCCATTTTCTTAGAAGCAGCTTCAATTACATATATAACTAACTACTCAGCTGGATATCTAACAAACATGATTTTCTAATTCATACATAAAACTCTGATAGGAAAAGCAGCTAAGATTTTCAAAACCTCTTATTACTGTCTCTTCTGCAAAAAGACTTTTAAACCAGCAATTGAAAAGACATCACAGTGGTACGATTTACTGAGCAGCAACTATTAAGATATGAAAGATACTATCCCAAGCACAGGGATACTGAGTCGGATGAGAAATGATCTCTGCCCTCAAGGCTGCTCCCATTTAGCTGGAGAAACAAGAGAGAACATTAAAAGATAAAAACTGTCACCGTGCAGCACAACATAAGTGGCTAATAAATGGTTCAGGGTCCTAGGAAACGTGGTAGGAGTTCTGGAGAGGGAGTGATCAACCAGAAGCAGGACTCAAAGTCTGAGTGCACCTGAATGAACGTAAGGCATAGCTGGCACAGAAGAGTGGTGGTTATTACAAACAGGACAGCCTGGGGAAGTATCAGTAGTACCGTCAAGAGACAATGGCTGGAATGGGGGCTGGATGCAGGGAAACAGAGAGAGAGAAGGTGAAAGATACAAGTTGGGGCTGCTTCAAATTATCTTGGCCAATGAAATCGGGGTTTTCTTATCTGTGGGCTGTGGGGGACAACACAGATTTTTTTTAGCAGAGGAGTAGAAGCTGAAGGTGTTTTTTCAGAAAGATCTGTCTGGCACTGTTCCCATAATGATTTAACAGGAATAAGGATTAGGAGTAATAAAACTAGCTGATGCTATTTCACAGCACAGTCTATGAATAAATGAGTGGAGGATCTGGACTAGGAAAGTAGCTGTGAAAGTGGAAAGGGCAGTGCGGAAAGTGAGGCCCACTTAGAGAAGTAACAGAACATCGTGACTGATGGACTTTAAAGGGAGAAAACGGGACCAGATCAACACTTTGGAAGATAATTGCAGAACTCCTGTTCTGTGCCCCTGGGGACAATGATGAACAAAATGACTTCAGAAATAACTACCACAATGGCGTGCCTTTGGTAGAATTTTTGGAAAAGAGTTCAAACTCTCCCTGTCACCATGAATTCAGCTCTCCTCATCCACAAAGGAACAAACCATCAAAAATTGGTGGGCAAATGTTGCTGGATTTCACTGACCTAGATTCACATTTTAGGAATGGAGCAGTACTCAGATATGACAGCAGCTCTGGTAGGCATCCGATGCCTAAGCTTGTAAGACATTAATGGGGTTGGCTTCCATTTCAGTTTCCATTGGCAGCAGTGGAATCAGTGCTCACTCAAGTCTGGAGTCTCTGTCCTTTACCCTTTTCCATTTTTTTTCATCTGTTACTCTCTCTCAAGGCCCACCAAAAAAATCATCTTAAAAACGTTTGCATGCCTTCCATCTCTAGCAGTGTCAGATTGTTTCTTGGCTGAATTGATTTGGCAAAAGATTAAAAAAAAAAAAGGATGATTTCTGTCTCATGGGCTGAGATCGTACATCACAGCATGACCTATGTGATACTCTCAGCCATGCCAACACCAGTACCTTTGGTGTTGAAGGGATTAGGAAACGTGTCAGTTGAGCTGGAAGGAGGAGGGTTTTGAGTTTTGGGTTACTGTTTCTCTGTGGAAATCACATGTATTAAATGCTGTAGGTGTTGATAAGTATCCTATTGCTTGGCTGAAGGTTAATAAAGCATAGGGTGAAACATAGACCCTAAATTAGAAGTGACATTTTGACCGTTAATTATTCTGCAGCCTCTAGGGAAAACTTCCCCACTACATGACACAATACTAGAATTTGGATCATCCTTAGAAATACTGACATGCAAAAGAAACACATTAAATTTTCTACAACCCTCCTGCAAAACCATCCCACTACCATTGCCCTGCTCTTAATCACCTACTATTTTTCCTTGTTTTCATCTTTCAAAATGTTGTATTTGTCCAATAATCTTTAAGAATATTTCTAAATCTCATTTTCTCAGTTATGGTTCTGTTGCTGCTGTTGGGTCCCCATATTACTCATCACACTGTCTGCAAATGTTAAAGGTAGCTTTGGAGATAGATTACAGCAGCCATTCCCTTTATCTCTTCCCAAAGTGGGACCAAGTTTAAACCTGTGACCACATACTCAGAGGTGACTCACCATTATAGGATTCCAAAAACAACAACGAAAAACAATTAGGAGCTAAATGAAAAGCGCTGAATCTATTACAGTTTTTGTATGTTTCCTAATCACTTATTTCTTTTTTATCCACACCCTGGCAAATGATAAGAACTCAATAAAGTTCAGCTACTACTAGTCATATTATCAATAGCAGCAACAATATGTGTTAGGTGTGAACATCATATATATATATATATATATATATATATATATATATATATACATATATATATTTTTTTTTTTTTTGAGACGGAGTCTTGCTCTGTTGCCCAGGCTGAGTACAATGGCACGATCTTAGCTCACTGCAATCTCCGCCTCCTGGGTTCAAGCAATTCTCCTTCTTCAGCCTCCTGAGTAGCTGGGATTACAGGCATATGCAACCATGCCCAGCTAATTTTTGTTTTTGTTTTTTTAGTAGAGATGGGGTTTACCATGTTGGCCAGGCTGGTCTTGAACTCCTGACCTCAAATGATCCCCCACCTCTGCCTCCCAAAGTGCTGCAATTACAGGCATGAGCCACCACACCCAGCCAGATCATATTAATTTGAATAGTATAAGTTAGTGGTCCTCAAACTTTAATGTACCCAAGAATCACACACAGTACACATTTAAAATGTACATCCCATTCCTGGGGTTCACCGCTGGAAATTCTGATTCAGCAAGACTGGGAACCATGGTGTGATTCTGATGCAGGTAATCCATACGCTGTGAGAACACTGGCTGTGTCTGGAGTTCACCAGATGTCAGTTCCTACATGAGGGCAGGGAGAGAAAATCTATTCCTAAAGTAAATTGTTATGTCCTTGAACAGAAAATGTCACCTAAAATCATTCAGAATAATATCATATTGAGTAAAATACCTGGCACTTTAGAGAAATAGCTCTCATATGAAGGAAAATCAGGCATAACTCCCCTAGATTACTGAAATACAAGTGCTTATGAAATGCTAACTTTTCTCTAAAATGCTGTCTTTTTAGAAAGAAATGCCTACAGAATGAAAGATTTTCATTTATCACATTTTCCATATAGTGCCTTTCTCTCTGTTGATAACGTATGTATATTAAAATACAATGAATCTGCAGTGAGTTTTTATTATGCTCATTCTCATTAGGCACACAGTCCCTCAGAAATAGAGAAAAGTCTGCCTTCCTTCCCAGCTAAGAAGTCCTGTGGTATGATACTAAATACATGATACTAAATTCTACAAGAAGGAATAGTGGCAGGAGGAAGGAAACCCAGATCTCTGTTTGGGGGAGAAGTTTGTCTCGTCCCATCCCTGAAGCTTGTTAGAGAGAATTTGAGAAAGGTCTCTGGAGAGCAACCAAAGCTGATGAAAGTTGGCAGTTCAGTGACTGGTGTGGATTGCACAGAAGGATAATGCAAAAGTGTGGACTGGCAGCTCTTTTCTCTTCATTGAAGGCAGAGCTCTGAGTGAGTGTGTCTTTTAAAGGAAATTGCATCAGGAGACTTTAGGAGGGTTTTCAGAGTTATTAAAATGGATAGACTATGAAGGAAAGGGGACTTTAACTTTTTGAAAAAATTAATTTTATTGGCCGGGTGCGGTGGCTCATGCCAGGACTTTGGGAGGCCAAGGCGGGTGGATCACGAGGTCAGGAGTTTGAGACCAGCCTGGCCAATATGGTGAAACCCCATCTTTACTAAAAATACAAAAATTAGCTGGTCATGGTGGTGTGTGCCTGTAGTCCCAGCTACTTGGGAGGCTGAGGCAGGAGAATTGCTTGAACCCAGGAGGCAGAAGTTGCAGTGAGCCAAGATGGCACCACTGCACTCCAGCCTGGGTGACAGAGTGAGACTACATCTCGGAAAAAAAAAAAATAGTTTTATTGCAACATAATTTCTTTACAATAAAATTACAATTTTAAATGGATAATTCAATGAGTTTTGACAAGTGTATGCAGTTAAGTCCAATAGAGCTTTAACTTTTCATATTTGAATCTTTTACAAGATGCACTTGTAATAGTGTGATAATTTAAAAACATGTTTTTAGAAGAACTGTTTGACATTGTATAATCACACCTCACCTCATAAAAGCAGCTTACAAAGATACATAAGTACAGCAAAATAGCATAACTAAAAATAGAAGGGAAAGATGATATAAAACAAGAAACAAGAATAAGGATTTTAATTGGAGCTGAGTTAGAGAATACACACCATCTATTGATCATATGGTTTTTGTCCTTCATTCTGTTGATGCAATATATCATGTTTATTAATTTATGTATGTTGAACCATCCTTGCATCCTTGCACCTTTGGGATAAATCCCACTTGATCATGGTGTAATATCTTTTTGATTTGCTGTTGGATTTGGTTTGCTAGTATTTTGTTGAGGAGTTTTGTGTCTATATTCATCAGGGATATTGGCCTGTAGTTTTCTTTTTTTGTTGTGTCCTTGTCTAGTTTTGGTATCAAGGTAATCCTGGCCTCATAAAATGAGTTAGGAAGAATTCCCTCCTCTTATTTGGATCTATTCTCGTTTCTTCTTGGTTAGTCTAGCAGTTTATCAATTTTGTTTATTTTTTCAAAAAAACAACTTTTAGTTTCATTGATCCTTTGTATTATTTTTTAACTCTCTATTTCATTTCATTCTGTTTTGATCTTTATTATTTCTTTCCTTCTACTAGTTTTGTGTTTGGTTCTTGCTTTTCTAGTTCCTTGAGGAGCAACATTAGGTTGCTTTTTCTGAAATCTTTCTACTTTTTTAATGTTGGCATTTGTTGGTATAAACTTCCCTTGTAACAATGCTTTTTCTGTATCCCACAGGTTTTGGTAAGTTGTGTTTCCATTTTCACTTGTTTCTGGAATTTTTCTTTCTTTCTTTCTTAATTTCTTCATTGACCCCGTAGTCATTCAGGAGCATGTTGTTTAATTTCCATGTATTTGTAGTTTTCAACATTTCTCTTATTGCTGATTTCTTGTTTTATTCCATTATGGTCTATGAAGAGAATTGTTATGATTTTGATTTTTTAATATTTGTGGATACTTGTTTGGGGCCTAATTTTGATTTTTTAACATTTGTCGATACTTGTTTGGGGCCTAATATGTATCCTGAAGAATGTTCTTGATGGCTGATAAGAAGAATGTGTATTCTGCAGCTATTGGATGAAATGTTCCATAGATTTTTGGTACATTTGGTCTAAAGTGCAGTTTAAATCTAACTTTCTTTGTTCACTTTCTGTCTTTTGCTGAGAGTGGAGTGTTGAAGTCCCTAGCTATTATTGTATTGGAGTCTGTCTCTCCCTTTAGATCTAATGACATTTGTTTTTTATTTTATTTTTGAGACAGGGTCTCGCTTTGTCACCCAGGCTGGAGTACAGTGATACAATCTTGGCGCACTGCAACCTCTGCCTCCCAGGCTTAAGCCATCCTCCCACCTCAGCCTTCCAAGCAGCTGAGACTACAGGCATGCACCACCATTCTCAGCTCATTTTTGTATTTTTTGTAGAGATGGGGTTTCACCATGTTGCCTAGGCTGGTCTTGAACTACTGAGCTCAAGTGATCCACCCACCTCAGCCTCCCAAAGTGCTGGCTGGGATTACAGATGTGAGCCACCATGCCCAGCCAACATTCGCTTTTTATATCTGGGTGCTTCAGTGTTGGGTGCATATATATTTAGAACTGTTATATTCTCTTGCTTAATTGATCCATTTGTCATTACATAATAACCTTCTTTGTTTCTTTTTACTGTTTTTCATTAAAAATCTGTTTTATCTGATATAAATATATCTACTCCTGCTTGCTTTTGGTTTGTTTGTGTGGAATATTTTTTCTGTCCCTTTACTTTCAGCCCATGTTTGTCTTTTTATAGGTGAAGTGAGTTTCACTAGGCAGCATATAGTTAGGTCATGGGTTTTACAAAAATATTTTTTAATAACCCTCATTACTTTGGATAGGTCACGGGTTTTTTAATCCACTCAGCCACTTCATATCTTTAAGTTAAAAATTTAAGCCATTTACATTCAAGGTTATTATTGATATTTGAGGACTTATTCCTGTTATTTAATGGTTTTCTGGATGTTTTATATATCCTTTGTTCTTTTCTTTCACTCTTACTGTTTATCATTGTGGTTTGGTGGTTTTCTGTAGTGGTAACATCTGAATCCTTTCTCTTCCTCATTCGTGTGTTTGCTCTGCCAATAAGTTTTATACTTTTGTGTGTTTTCATGATGGAAGGTATTGTTCTTTCACTTCCAGGAATAGGACTTTCTCAAGCATTTGTTGGAGGGCTGGTCTCTTGGTGATGAATTCCCTCAGTTTTTGGTTGTTTGGGAAACTCTGAATTTGTCCTTCATTTATGAAGGATAATTTTACTGGATGGATATAGTACCCTTAATTGGCAGTTTTTTTCATTCAGCACTTTGAATATATCATCCCATTTTCTTCTAGACTGTACAGATTAGAAATGTGCTGTTAGTCTGATGGAGACTTCTTTGTATCTAGATGCTATAGTAATCCATTCTCACATTGCTATAAAGAACTACCTGAGAGTAGGTAGTTTATAAAGAAAAGAGGTTTAATTGACTCACAATTCTGCAGGTTGTACAAGAGGCATGGCTGGGAGGCCTCAGGAAACATAATCATGGTGGAAGGGTAAGGAAGCACCTTCTTCACATGGTGGAGCAAGAGGAAAAGAGAGTGAAGGGGGAAATGCCCACACTTTTAAGCCATCAGATCTTGTGAGAAATCACTATCATGAGAACAGTAAGGGGGAAATCTGCCCCCATGACCAATCATCTCCCTCCAGGTCCCTCCCCCAACATTGGGAATTACAATTCAACATGAGATTTGGGTGGGGACACAGAGCCAAACCATATCAGATGTTTTTCTCTTGCTGTTTTTAGAATTATTTGTCTTTGACTTTTTACACTGTATTAGTCCATTTTCATACTGCTTTAAATAACTGTCTAAGACTGGGTAATTTATAAAGGAAAGAGGTTTAATTGACTTACAGTCCTGCAAGGCTGGGGAGGCCTCAGGAAACTTAGAATCACGGTGGAAGGCAAAGGGGAAGCAAAGCACCTTCTTCACAAGGCAGCAGGAAGGAGAATGAATGCAGGAGGAACTACCAAACACTTATCAAACCATCAGATCTCATGAGAACTCACTCACTATCATGAGAACAGCATGTGGGGAACCGTCCCCGTGATCCAATTACTTCCCCCTGGTCTCTCCCTAGACACCTGGGGGTTATGGAGATTATAATTCACGATGAGAATTGGGTGGGGACATATCAGACTGTTTGACTATAATATGCTGGGGAAAAGATTTTTTGGGGTTGTATCTATTTGGGAATCTTTGAGCTTCCTGTTTCTAAATCTCTTGCTAGACTTAGGAAGTTTTAAGGTATTATTTTGTTAAATTGTTTTTCTATGCCATTAAACTTCTCTCACCCTTGGGAACACCCAAAATTCAAATATTTTGTTGCTTTATGGTGGCCCATAGGTCACACTGGCTTTCTTCTTTCTTATTTTTTTTTCTTCTTTTTAAAGTTCTGAAATTCTTCTTGATTTAGTATCCTGTTGAAGTTCTCATTGCATTTTTTATTTCATTCATTGAATTCTTCAGTTTCAGGATTTCTCTTTGGTTCTTTTTTATATGTCTATCTCCTTGGTAAATTTCTCATTCATATCCTGAGTTGTTTTTTAAATTTCTTTTTATTGTTTATCTGTGTTCTCTTGTATATCATGGAACTTCCTTAATGTTGTTATTTTGAATTCTTTTTCAGGCACTTCATAAATTTAGTTTTTATTGGAATCTGTTTCTGGAGAATTATTATGTTCCTTTGGAAGTGTCATATTTCCTTGCTTTTTCGTATTTCTGTGTCCTTTCATTGATATCTGTGCATCTGGTGTAACAGTCACTTCCTCCAATTTTTTAGATTGGCTTTCATAGGGGAAGACATTTTCCTGTAGATGGATCTATGGTGTTGGTTGGTTAGGGCACTTTTGCTTTTATTCTGGGCATATATAGTGGTGTAGTCTCCATAGGATTTCTTTGGCTATATACCATCAGTGGTGTCTATGATTTCCTCAGTGGCATAGGCTGCAGTTGTTAGTGGAGGTTATGCTGAGGTTTTCCTGGGGATAGGACGCCAGGTGGGCCAGTCCTCAGGCCCTGCTGTTGGCAGCGGCAGACCAAGCATGCCTGTTCTTGGGTCCCAGGGTGGCATATGTGGGCGCCAGTGTTAGCAAGTCCAGACGGGCTGATTTTGGGGCCTCCAGGCAGCTTTCTTGGGTGCTGGTTATGGCAGCAGTGTGCCAGATGACTGGATGAGTCCTCAGGCTCCCCATGGGCACTCACTGATATTAGCAGTGGCTGCAATGGGCTGGGCAGCCCAGTCCCCAATCCTCCAGGTAGTGCATGCAGAAGATTGCCAGCAGTGGTGGTGGTGGCAGGCTGGGCAGGCCTATTCTCAGGTCCCGGGAGGATTGCCCAGATGCCAGCTGTGGTAGTCAAGGTGAGGCAGTCCCCCAGCCTCCAGACAGCATGCTTGGGTTTCAGCAGCAGGTTTTCTGGACCTTTGTTAGGCACCCTGATGGCATGCATGTGCACCTGGGTCAACCAATGGGGAGGGGCAATCCTTAGGCCCCCAGGCAATGTGCTTGGGCATTGAGGGAGGACAGGGGTGGTGCCAGGCCAGACAGGCCTATTCTCAGGCCCCACATGGGGCCCTTGGACCCAGGCTGTGGTGAACAAGGCTGAGCAATTTCCAAGCCCCAGACGGTATGCTCAGGTGGCTATGGCAATGGTGGCAGCCTGACCTCAGGACACATGCTAGTGTGAAGTAGCCCTTCTACTGTGGGAGCAGGGTTTTCTCTCATTGACAGTGGCCCCAGGAAGTCAGGTTTCATGCTCTGGGAAACACGTGCTTCAGCTCCCTTTGTCCCAGGATCACCCTCCCCAGTGTGCAGTACAATGTGTGGGCTAGAGTTCTGGAGACCCTGCCACTCTACTGTGTCCAGCCTGCATTGCACCCTCCAGCGCTCTGTTAGTGGGGCTCCAAGGATGTGAAGATACAGGGGTTGCTGGGTCCCAGGGCACAATGCAGTCTGGTGGGAAATGGGCTCTCTAACTGGCTCTTTATCTGTCCAGGACTAAGTGGGTACATGGGACCCGAGTGGGCTCCCTCTCTGGAGCAATGCTGCCACACGGACCCTGGGAATACCAATTTCAGGGTCCTTGGGGTTTGAGAGACTCTTACGACTAGGATTTCGGGAGTCAGCATGGGAACATGGACCACTGGGAATCTCTCACTTACCCTTTCCTCTCACTAGGGACCCTCTCTGGGCTCCCAGCTGATTCCAGCCAGGCTGTCTACCTTGCCTTCCTCTCCTTCAGTATCTCAGGTGTTTTCTGTCACTTCTCTGCTGAATTCCAGCATTCTCTCTTAGATGTCTATTCAAAGTATGATTATCTACTTGCTATTTTGGCTCTTCTTTGCTGGGGAAACAGGTGTCCAGTGCCTCTAGTCAGTCATCTTAAAGCCCCTCTCAGGCAGTGTTCATTTTGAACTAGTCTGTGGAAAGACTATAAAACATGAAAATATGCTATCAGTTTTAGAATGTTATCCATAGCTATATTGGCTCAGCCTTAAAAAGACCTCCAGGGCTTGATGCTGGTATGTTGTCAGGCTCTCGATACACTCTTGATGGATGGATAAATCAATAAATGATTTTAGATATGCAGTAGCAATGAAGAGTGTACTTGGGCATCATATATTGTATCAATAGACTCTATAGTCAGTTGTTTTTAATATTGATTTAGCTTTGATATGTTAAGATGGGTGCATTATGTTATATATATACATATATATGAATATATATATATGAATATAAAGATCAATTATGAGTGACCCAAAAATGTGCTTTGAATATTCCCTAAACATCTCTGACTACCTTTTATATACCTTTGCTTCAGAGTTTGACCAATAAGTTCTAAATTGTTCCATGAAACAACATAGCCCAGGATTTTTTAAAACATAATTACCGTTATACAAAGAAAGTATGAGTAAGAAGCAAGAGAATGGAGTGGGCTTTCAGTCGTTTGGATGAGAAAATTCCCAGAAATGTTGGGAACTGCCGGAAATGCCTGGTTGTTAATGCAGCTTGCCATGCAGATTCTCTTGGGCTGAAAGCCAGACAATTCCCACTCTATTTTGTGACAGCTCCACCCTGGGGAGCAAGGCCAATTCCTCCAACCAGCAGCTGCATAACAGACCATGACAGTGTGGCCACAATGATTCTCAGAGCTATTTCCTCCCTACAGCTGCGTGCCTTCTTCGTTAAGGAGTTGCCTGTGATAAAAGTGAGGTTGACTGTCTTTTTACTGCTAGCATACTCTTCATGTGCTTGTCCTGCCTTAAATGAGATTTTCATCTCCTGAAGGCATCTCTTTCCTTTTCCCACCTCACACTGCCATTGTGCTGAGCCTGAAGGGGGCATACCATAAAAGATTGTTGAACAGAGCTGACCACCAATTGATCTAATCCCAATAATAATCACTCAAATTAGTTTCCATAAAGTGGAATCATTCCTTTGGCAAAATTCAGAAAGGGCATTCAGAACGGCAACTTGGCTTCTCAGATCTTTCCCCCAAATCCTGTAGAACTCATTTGTATCATTCAGAGTTGAGTCTGGGGCCTCTCAGGATATCGAGTAATCTGTTCTTAGCGAAAGGAATTTATGGTGACGTGTGGAGGGTTTAGGTGTGTCTCCTTTCCATTCTGGCTTGAGACACAGTGAGAAGCAGGAAGTACAGTCCCTGGGGTTGGAAAAACACTACATACAGCACTAGAGCAGTACCACCTCCTCCATGCTTTTTTAGGAAAAAAATGTTGGAACACAGAACTAAACGGCCCAACAGCTACATTCTCGGGATATTTGAAATGGTGCTCATCTTTTAACAAAGCCTCTGTGCATCCACAAAGGGGAAACAGAACCTGTTCCTTGGCCTCACTGTTGCTCAGTCCTCAGGAGACTGAGCTCTTTAAGGTGATGCCCTACCAGGCAGGATGTGTGAACACATCCTCACAGTGCCCATTAGGGTGTAAAAAGGGAAAGATATTCAAGAGCGACACAGCCTTCCTGCATCTTTCTCTGCATGTTCCCTACTGAATGGCCAGCACCCTGTCTTGTGTACATACATGAGTCTCCTGAACCCAGCTACAAATAAATGGTAAGCTTATTCAGACAATAACAACATACAAGAGAAAGGAAAATAATTACTCTGACAGGAAAGGAGAGATCTGTTCTTTGTCCCAAAAGACAAAATCTCTTTGTGTTTATAATAAGCACCTTTAGCATTTTCAAGGGGGAAAAGCATATTTCTTGTTTGTTATCTGCAGTTACCACTTCATACATCCCTTTCATTTAGAAAGGCTACACCTGACATAACTTTTGTAATTTTTTTCAGTTAAGCAGAACTACTCACTGCTCCAAATGGGGCCTGTTCATTATTAAAAGTCATTTCTTTGGGCATATTCTTAAACCTGTCTTAAAATGATAACCGTGGAGTCTTGATAAATTAATTTAAAAGCTTCTGCTAAGGTAGCTTTGTTGGGGTTTTGTTAAGACATTTATTTTAAGAGTAACTCTCAGTAGAATTTATCAGTGAATTACTTCATATATTCTCAGCATTAAATTATTTCCCCACTAAAGATATAATTCCTTTCCTCCCAGTAATGAAGAATTGAAACTGTCCTCAAATAATTCTAAATTAGATACTGGCCTTTATGTTAGTAAGTATAGGAATGTCCCCACCAGAAGCTTTAAATGATAAAAATAAGGCTCAGAAAAGGAAGAAGCATTAAAGAGTGAAGAGTGATTAGAATTTCAAATACATGCCAGTAACTGAAGAACAATTCAAATAGGAACCAAGTAGGGGAGAGGATTGTTCACTCAAGGAGGTGAGGTTGGGGGATAGGGCAGAGCATGGAAACAGCTGAAGTCAACTGGACAGGCCCTGTCACTCCAGTGACACGTGGTACTTTCTGAGATGGGCACAACCTTGGAGATTTTAGTTTGTTTCCTCACTGGTAAACAAGAAGTCAGCACTGATAACAATCCCTGAGAACACTTCCTCTGGAATGTATGACATTCCATGCTTCTGCTTTGTAGTCACCACCGGACATGCATGAGTCACGCTGAAAGGTGGGGAATTTGCCCAGACCGCTAGATCCAGTGAATAAAGTCAGGCCTAGGAGATGTAGTCTTGCCATGCTGCTTTCTCTTTCAACTCATCTGGTACTAAGAGACATGGGTGATTTATTTGTCTGTGGATAAAGAGTACAATGAAGCATCTGCAGACCACAAATTAAACTGGAAAACCAACTGGCAGTTATCTGGTGATGATGAGTGGTGGGAGCACTTAGCCTGAATGTGTGGGCCAAAATATGCCACACACAGTTCTCCCAATTGCTTAGAAAAGTAAGTCAATGGGAGTAATAGATTTTCTAGATTTTGTTTTGTTTGTGTCTAGGTTGACCAGGTAGCAGTGGTTGTGTATACATGTTGTAAGGATCTCTCTGAGGTCCTCAAACCACTGGGGTCCTACTTAGTAAACCTCTGGCTCAGAGAACTGCCTCCCCAGTTGTCTGGAAGAAATTCTGAACTTCTTGGGTAAACTAGGTCCAATTCGTGTGACAGGATGACTGTCCAGTTCTGACTGCAAACATGAGCAGACTGGCCATCTTGTTCTACCCTCAACAGCACATAATAAGCAGAGATTTAGACATAGTGGAATCCCATTCCCTGCACCTGGAAAAAAGCACATTTGTGAGACTGATCAAAAGCTATTGTCTAGAAGCTTCACAAATCCTAACTGCCACCTTGCGTATCGAGGCAGCCCTACTCTACTATGAAGAAGTCAATCTGCCCATTGGGTTTATGGACTATTTTACTAAATTGGGGTCACAACCTGACAGAGGCTTATGTGTTCAGTTTGATATACACAAAAGTTTTTCTTTTCTTTCTTTCTGTGAATGTCCTTAGGTGCCACGTACTCTGTAGGTAATTCCAGGTCCACCCCCCTGTTGTCTTACTTTGTCATCCAGAGTCATTTGAGTTAGGACCATAGAGTATAGTGCCCTTCTGTATGGCTTTGAAAAACAGACAAACCTTGGCCTCGTTGATTTTAGCCATGTTTTTTCACATTAAAAATAATGAATTGTATTTCTATTTCCAGACATAGACCATACCTTGTTTCTCTGAGGGAATCCAATTGTTTACCCATGTGATTGACCACAGTTCATCACAGTGCCCTCCTGAGGTTCTCCATAGCTTTTAAAAAGGTGAAAGGAATGAAGAAATGAACCAGTTAGTGCGAACATATTTTGGTCACCTGCTATATGTCAAGTGACTTGCAAGAAACAAAGAGGGAAGTGAACTGACTTTTATTACACATTTAATATCTGCTAGAAGCTTGTGCTAAGCATTTTATGTACATTATCTGTTTTGGGTTTTTTAAAAATAATCTTCAGAGTTACCCTGTGGAGGATAGGTATAGCATTCCCATCCCATTTTACTGCTGAGGGAATTGAGGCTCACAGGGCATACGTGACTTTCCCAAAGTCACACAATTAGTGTGTGGCTGAGCAAGGCTTCAGACCCAGACCTTTCTGACTCTGAAGCCCATGCTCTGTCCACCTCATTATGCCTGGATCTGCATTCAAGGAGGTAGCAATCTGGTTGAAGAGAGCGAAACTGCACAAAAACTCATAGTAAAATTTGTCCTTATTCCAAAAAGCTTGGGAACTTTGTAGCAATTATCTCTCTAGGGGATCTAGGTAGAAGGGATGCTAAGCCTGCAACACTACTAGATTACATGTTAACGTAGGCCTTAGAAAGAAGGAAGCTGAAGAAGTAATTGTGAGAATATGGTGGGTCTAGTCTTTTGTGGTTTTTAAGACTAAGGATTAGACTCTAAGACAGATTATCTGTGGCTCAGGCTGGAGTGCAGTGGCACTATCTCGGCTCGTGGCAACCTCTATGATCTTCCCACCTCAGCCTCCTGAGGAGGTGACTACAGGTGTGTGCCACCACACCCAGCTAATTTTTTTGTAGAGACAGGGTTTCGCCATGTTGCCCAGGCTGGTCTCAAACTCCTGGGCTCAGGCGGTCTTCATCTGTTCCCTCGCACACAATAATAAATGGAAGCTGCTATTATTGTGTTTTGAAAGCAGCCAAAAAGAAAATCTGCATAAGAAGAACTAAATTGCAATTTGTAACAAAAGAGCTACTTGGGTCTATTTTTTCATTCTCTCAAGCTTCTCATATTATTTCTGGGCATATCCATTTTATAAAGGGCTAAATTGAATATGTTGTTAATTTTCTTAGAAAAATTAATCTTTAGGAGTGTCTTTAACTTAATTGCCCACATGTTGGATTAGATCTAAGGTTTCTAATCAGGGCTGTAAAGAAAGACCCACTCCATAGGTGATCCCCTCTATGGGCCTATCCCTTCAAGAACAATTTAAATTCAAAAGTGCAAGAGAGCTGTCCAGTTAAGTCCTTTACCTATACCAGACTTTAGCAGGTCATAACAGGATTACATACAAGAGAAGAATTAATGGTACTGCCAGAGAATAAATAATAAGTATCAAGTGAATGTGAAAAAGTAGGTGTTATGTAGTTTGTAGTTGGTAGTTTGCTGCTACAGAAGTTGAGAAAGAGCAAAGTGAGATGATTAAGAAACATTTTGAGTTGCACAGATCTGGGTTTGAATCTACCTATATGACCTAAAGCAAGTTATTTGACCTCTCTCAGTGCAGTTTCTTCATCTGTAAAATATAATTTTGAGATTAGATAATAAATGTAAAATGTTTGGCATGGTGTCCTGCTAGTTCTTATTGTAATATAATTATCTATTTTTCTGTCAGTTTCCTCCACTAAACTGTAATCTTGGAAAACTGGGTCTGTGTCCTGTTCATCTGTATGTCTCAGCCTTTCATACAGTGCTTAAGCTCATCCCCATTCCTGATGTTTCCTTCCAAGTGAAGGGTATTCCATTATGGGATTGCTCTTGGCCTCTCTCCACCCTTGACATATTCCACACTAGAAGTGAATGATTTACCTGACTGGTGAGTCAGGAAGGGCTTACTGTGTGCCACTCTTAGGAATGAATTTTCTACAGGAAGCATGCTGTCTCTCTTCTGCTTTTCATACCATAAATCTTACTATCCAGTGCCCCCATGACTGAGTGGGCATGCCTGCCTAGTAATATGAAGCACATTTCCATACAAACACTGAAAAGTAAAAGTAGATGGGACCATAAAGGTAGATTAGAACCAGATTGTGGAAAAGATCATATTATACCTTCCTAGCATGACATTTCAGCAGATTCCTTAAAACTGTATGGATATTGATAAAGAGTAGAAAGAGTCTACATGACTAAACCCCAAATAATATTTGTTTTTGTGGGATTTTTTTAAATTTGGATATTCTTGTTGTTAGGGGGAGGAGTGTTGTTTTTTGAGAGTTTTGATTATGTTGAGGAAGTAAGGATGAGGTATCAAAATTTTAAATTTTGTGCAGAGTTCATTTTTGTGTTGTTTTTAAAGTTATTTTATGCTAGGATACTAATAAGTTCATCATTTGAAGAATAGACCTGCCAAGTAGGTTTTTTTTTTTTTCTCTCCAGTTGTGGTCCAGGGAACCTCTGCCTCAAAATTATCTGTAGGGCTTCAAAATGCAAAATTCCTATGCCTCACCCAAAATTTGCCAAACCAGCTTTCCCTAAGGGTGAGGCCTGGGAATATGATTTTCTCATTCTCCCCAGGTGGCTTTTATGCTCATTGTATTAAGGCCAGCACCTGCCAATGAACAGGTGAATTCAGTTTAAAAGTATATGGAAGAGCAAAGTGTGTGTGTGTGTGTTACACACACATGTGTGGTGTTACTGATTAATCAGATTCACATTATTGACTATTCTGATTACTGGTATGGCCCTTCTTTCCTATAGAGGAGGCAGCCCTGCTTAGCCAAAGACCAAAGATATCAAAACCCCTGCTGGGCCTTACATGTGGCCATTTTGCATCTTACTGATAGGTCTTACGAACAAAGACTAGAAAAATAATAGACAGTTTTAAAACCTTAAAAGAAAAGAGAGACAAACACATACTTTTGAAGAACAACAAAAACCCTTGCGATTCTTCCAGAGACTCATAGCTTAATCAAGTTTTCCTTGTCTGGTTCTAAGTGACTGGAGGTAATAGATGGGAATTTGAACAGAGGAACAGCCTAAAGTGTCAGTTCCAAGCTTGTATCCTACCACACTGCCTTCCTTCTGTTTGAAAATGTGGGGAGATACTCTTCTTAGGCCTGCTTTGTTTCTCTTTATAGATCATGCAACAGATGAGTGACCACCGCTACGACAAACTCACTGTGCCTGATGACATAGCAGCAAACTGTATATATCTAAATATCCCCAGCAAAGGGCACGTCTTACTGCACCGAACCCCGGAAGAGTATCCAGAAAGTGCAAAGGTAAAACAATATCCCTTCTGGCTACTGCAGCTGGGTCGGCCTCCCTGGGGATTTTTTCATAATGGAGTGACCAATAGGAGCCTCCTTTTCCTGTATACATATCAAACAATTAAGAAAAGAAAGGATAATACAATTTAGGGCACAAGGAAAATGTGTTTCACTTTTCTCATTCGTGTCATTGCTCACTAATGCATGCATAGTAATTGAGATGATCATGCCGGGTATTCAAAGCTTTTCAAATAAATACTCAGATTTTCAAATAAGTACTCACCCAAGTCTATGCCCCAGCTCTGATTAAATGTACTTTCCCACCCTCAGATACTCATTAAGCATGAAGACCTACAATTAGATGGTCAACGGTATCATTGTTTTCTGACAGATCTGAGCTGCCCCTCAGAAAAGGGCAGCTTTTCTTTTTATTTTTTTATTTATTATTGTTATTATTATTATTATTATTTTTGAGACAGGGTCTCACTCTGTTACCCAGGCTGGAGTGCTGTGGCACGATCTTGGCTCACTGCAACCCCACCTCCCGGGCTCCAGAGATCCTCCCACCTCAGCCTCCTGAGTAGCTGGGACTACATGCATACACCACCACAACCTGGCTAATTTTTATATTTTAATAGAGATGGGGTTTCGTTATATTGCCCAGGCTGGTATCAAATTCTTGAGCTCAAGCAGTCTGCCTGTCTGGGCCTCCTAAAGTGCTGGGATGACAGGCATGAGCCACCATGCCCAGTCCTTTTTTTTTTTTTTTTTTTTTTGAGACAGGATCTTGCTCTGTTGCCCAGGCTGGAGTGCAGTGGCATAATCATGGCTTACTGCAGCCTCAAATTCCCGGGCTGAACAATCCTCCTACTTCAGCCTCCCGAGTAGCTGGGACTACAAGCATGCACCATTATACCTGGCTAATTTTTTATTTTTTGTAGAGACGGGGGTCTCCCTACGTTGCCCGAGCTAGTCTCAAACTCCTGGGCTTAAAGGATCCTCCCACCTCAGCCTCCCAAAGTGCATAGGCATGAGCCACCACACCTGGCCATTTGTTTCTTTAGGTAGAGGAGTATGAATGACCCAGAGTGGTGGGTGTTCATTGTCAGGGCTGCAGAAAGAAGAAACTGCCCGTACTAGGTAGCAAAAAGCTCTTCACTGAAAAGATACAGCAGGTAGTAATATGGTACACTCGAAATCAGCCAACTGGTCGCTCTAGGAGTCTCTGTGTTTGTGTTCCAATAAGGGAGCTCTCTCTGGATCTGGAATGCTTTTCCTGGTCTAAGAAAATCTCCCTTGTTTTTCAGCGTACTCTGCCAGTCTCATCTATATACTTTAGTAATTTCGATTTTACCCTACCAAGCAAACATAACAGTGCTCGTCCATAGATTCTTCAAGTGTCCATATCTTCTAGGCACTCAGCATCTCATCTCTGCCCGGAGGAACAAGATATTTATACTATGCATTACAGAAGAGGCTTTAGTAATCATTGATCTTTTTTTTTTGTCTTAAGCTTTGCAAATATTAGAAAATATTTTATACTACCTTTTAAATATGCAATATTATATAATTACTAGGTTCACTCTCTAATCACAGCCTCTTTCTGAGCAGATAAAAAGAAAAGGGTGAGGGAATACATAGATAATTTTTTCTATTTCCATGGCTGAAAGTGTGAACCTGAGGAAAATAGAGGACTCCTGACCCAGGACTGGGGCTTACCCAGCTCTTAGATGAGTAATGGATCTCATACTTTAATGCACATCAGGGTTGCTAAAAATGCAAGTTCCTGGACCCCCACCCTAGAATCTGCAATATCAACAAGTACCCAGTCACAGAGCTCACTTTGAGAAATACAGGTCTGAATCATTCATCCCTCTTCAGCCACATTGATCATCTGACCAGCAGATGATTATTCACTGCCCCCCGATTCAGCCATGTGTCTCTCAAAAATAACAATAGTATTAATAATATCCCTGTTTACTGAGGGCTTCCCCGGTGCCAGGCAGGGTGCCAGGCATCCCAGGTGTATTATCTTATTCAGTCCTTGTAACAGCCCTATGGGGGCAACATTACTATTCCAATATTACAGAGAAGTAAACCGAGGCTCAGAGGGAATGTCACTTCACTGAAATAATTCTTTAAGTAGTAGGTTGACAGAACTGGGTTTGGGACCCTACTCTGGCTCCAACACTCTTACTTAACCACTGTGCTGAATTTTAAGAAACACAGTGCTTCCTAAAGAAGCACAGGAGATTGTTATTAGGCAGTACACTTTCAAGTGATTCTGTTTTTAAAAATATGCTTTGTTTGATCGTCACAGAAAAATCTATGAACTGTTAATTGAAGTTTTGACATATGCTTTCTATTAGTGTCAAAAGATGCTAATAAAATTCATACCTGTAATTTAAAAGCAGTTTAACCTGAAATACTTAAGTTATATCTTGTCAAATTTTTCCAGTGGTGTTGGTAAGAAAATAAACCTGAAGTACAGTTGAGAGGGTTTTAAAGCGTGAAGAGAAGGCCTAGTGTGGTGGCTTATGCCTGTAATACCAGCACTTTGGAAGGCCAAGGCAGGGTGATCACTTGAGCCCAGGAACCCAAGACCAGCTCTGGCAACATAGTGAGACCCTGTCTCCACAGAAAATAAAAAATAAAAATTAGCCAGGCATAGTGGTGTGTATCTGTTGTTTGTCCCAGGTACTTAGGAGGCTGAGGTGGGAGGATCACTTGAGCCTGGGAAGTCGAGGCTGCAGTGAGCCATGGTCGTGCCACTGTACACCAACCTGGACGACAGAGCAAGACCTTGTCTCCAAAAATATATAAATAAATAAAAATAAAGTGTGAAGAGAAAGTAATATTCAGACTGACACATGGCCACCAACTTCCACGTACCACTTAATCTAGCAATGACAACGGCAGAGTAAAGGCATCTCTAGCAAAACCACATTTCTGACACATCTTTGGCCTTGAGGTTAAAGCACAGAGCTAGTGGTTAACCAGTTCCCACCAGCTCTATGGGGATGACTGTGGGCATGTGTGTGGTTGAGACTGCATGTGTGTCTTGGGATTAAATGAATGAAAAGCCTAGATGTACAAATCAAATTGATTCTCCACTTCTGAGGATGGTAAAACATAATCCTTCTTTTCTTCCTTTTCCTTGATTCCCACTGTAGGTTTATGAGAAACTGAAGGACCATATGCTGATCCCCGTGAGCATGTCTGAACTGGAAAAGGTGGATGGGCTGCTCACCTGCTGCTCAGTTTTAATTAACAAGAAAGTAGACTCCTGAGCTGCAGAGTTCCCCCTGGTAGCCGGCAAGACCGCGCAGGCAAGGCCGATGACTCTGTGCCCACTCCTGTTGTTTTCCTTGACAATCTACTGTGCCACTGTGCTACTAACTCTTGTTTACAAAATTTGATTCTAAGTTGAATTGCTTCATTCAACACCCCCACCCTCCCTCCCCTCGCGGTGGTACCTAAGCTGTGGATTTGCTAAATGAATTAAGCAACCTAGAAGATACAGAGCTAATGAATTATCAAAATGTGATTAATCCTAGTAAGGAAACACTCATTTAGTGTTTGTATTTTTGGTGTGAAAATTATTTAGTTGCCAGTGTATTCTGAAGAATGTCTTCTTGATCAGTCAGATAAGCTTGCTTTTTTTTTTCATGAATCATGTTTGGTTCCTGTGAAAGTCCCTGGTCCAGGGATCCTCCTCCTTTCTCTTTTACTTCTGAATTCTGAAATTCAGTTAGTTACTTTTGCCTTTCGCTCTTCTATCACAGCCACCTTGACCTTGGGTAAAACCCAAGGTCTTTCCTTCTGGCTACCTTCCTGCAGGTCCACCCTGTCTGCCATTGGTCTCCTCTGCCTCTGACTACATCTGCCACCAACAACCCTCCCCTCACCCCTGCCAGGGGCAGACAGGCTTCTCAGCAGAACTGTGACTGAAATCAGAGCTGCTGTCTGGGGCAGTGTTAACTACGCAGAGGCACATCCTGACAGGGTTTGCCCCAGAGATCTAAATTCCAGAAGTAGGGCACCACACCTAGGAAGGTAAATCCAGTATCAGAAGGTTGCTAAAAGATTAAAGATCAAGAAGCTTGGAAACATCCCATGGGTACAATGTCTTAGAAAGTCTTTAAGTCACATACCATGAATTTTTGCTTCATTACTGACCATATATGACCTTGGAGGAACTCTTTTTTTTTTTTTCCTTCAACTCATTTCTGTTTCCACCTACCCTGACTCACCTATTTCCAGTCTTCTACCCCTTGTAGTTATCCTGGGCCAGCAAAGTCATTTCTTTCAAAAGAGACATCATGTCTGAAAATGATTACTGGTAGTCTAATATGAGCCAGAGTAAACAGCTCCTCATGGTCAATGAACATGTTTAGGAAGCGATCACCTTGATGCTTGAACCCAACCCCAGACAGTGGACAATTCTACTTTGAAATATCCATGAATATTTACTGTGGAATCCAATTTAAATTTCTTTCTTCTCTAGCCTTTAAATTACACAACTTTCAACTGACACGGGTCTCTTACAAAGAACAATGCAGCACTGAAGGAAGAGATGATTCCTTTACTCAAACCTGCAGGAATCAGCCTATTAACAGGCAGGGGAAACGGTACTTTCCAATGAATGGTAACTGATCCAGGCACGTTATCACACTTCCTAGTCATCTCCACATTTCCTGTATTGCCTGTGGCTTGTTGTTTGAGATTAAGAATCAAAGAGATTAAGAAATATCACTTCAAGTCTTGCTCTGCTCACCTCTATGTTTGCAGTCAAATTATTCCTTATGTTGGTGACCTAAAGAGAATTACTTTCATTCATTTCATTTCCCCCGTAGCAGATGGAAGTGAGAAAATGAAAACATCCTTAACCACTATCTTTCCCTTTTATTTGATTATTTTATGTCAGAAATTTGCAAAAGTTTTTTTCTCCTCCTTCTCCTCCTTGTTGCTTAACTTTTTAATTCATGCCATATGTAGATATCCAATTATGTGCATCCTGTGAATAAACCACGTCTTGGTCACTGTCATATTTTGAACCGTCTCATCAGAGATGAATAATATCTTTTTACCAGAGAGAGAATGAATGTTAGCCACATGCCCGAGTTAACAAGATAAAATGTTCTCAAGGTTGCCCTTTTGGGTTAAATCTGGCCCTTCCTTGGCAAAAGCAAAAATTCTCCCTGTGAGAGCTCAACATCTCAAATACAACCACAGGAAAAATGGCCCAATCTGCCAGTTTAGGCTTACCAGCATATAATTTTTAATATCTTTACTTCTATCATCCCAAATCAAAGAACTCTTCTCTATTATGTTTAATCAATTGCAAGCAAATAGATTTTTCTTTGTAACAATTTGTTCTGCAGAAGGCTGTTTTTCACTTTTCCTTTCTTTTGCTTCTTTCTGTCTTTCCTTCTCTTTGTCTGGAGAAATCACTTAGACTCTGTGTGCCTCTTCTACATTGCATTCTGCTCTGCTACGTTACCTGCTAGGCTGGCTTCTTTGGACTCCCTATGGGATTGATGATGTGAAAACCTAAATTACTTGCAGCATAGTATTACTTCTTTGATGTTCTCATTAGCGTAATGTTATTTTTGAAAAGGAAAGATACTATCACATAAGTTTTTCCTCTTGTCCGTTGTGATATACACCAATGGATAAACTAACAGAAACTGGTTTTTGACATTAAAAGACATGAGAAATTATATTTAACTAAGTAAAAGTTAAGTCAGAATTACTTGGGTGATGTGATTCAATTTAGTTAAAGGATGATATAGAGAAAATACATTATTTAGCATTATTTCTTCAGCTATAATGAATTGCTATAGAAATCAGGCAGATCTTTCTAATGTGTATTGATTGGTCTTTTCAGCTACTCTGAACAGATTACTAAGGCCATCTCCTCATCTCTAAGGGAGAAAAATAGTCTGTAGATGAATAATGTAAGGTAAAGAGTTGCATGTCAGTCTTTGTAATTATTTACTCTTTAACTTTCTCCAGAACTCAGACATGATTTCAACATGGTGTTAGATTTGTGCATTTTATTTTCCTGACCACCTCATTCCAGCCAATGTATGGTTATCCACTCTGTGTGCCAAAACCAATCATGCCTTTCACGGCCCTTTAGTTCAGAGAAGTTCTGCACTGATTTTTAGTCTCTTGCTGTCTCAATCTTACATGTATACCAATCACGATGGAATAAAGTGTGAGTTGTACTGTGATCAACAGTGTATGTCTCTTTTCTTTGCAACAGAAACTGTCATGGGGAATGAAGTCATCATTTCTTTGCTGTCAGTCATGGGATATTTTCTCTCTTGTCTTTTAGGCTATGAACTTAGAAAAATACCGTACCTGTAAATCAATTGCCATCAAAGCTTGGGTTAAAATAATATTTGAAGTGATACTTCATACTTCAGGCACTTAAAAAGTGTACATATTATGCACACTAGGTCAGGAGAGCTTGAGTTCCCCTGTGCCTCTCCTCAAACGGCATCCCTTCATCCCTTTCACTGTTATCCATATTCAGCACATAGTCAGTTATGTGGTTCAGTTATGGAGGCAGGTGAATGATTTTTTTATTTGCTCATTCATACAAGAGTTTGTTTTTGTTTTATAGTAAGCATCTTTTAGGAAATTTGAAGGTTTTTTTTAAATGAGGCTTTTTCAACAAGTTTTTTCAGTCTGTATTGTTTTCTTTCAATGATTGTAAATAACTGCTTACTGTTAAAATCCAAGCAACACAAAAAACTATAAAAGTAAATTTAAAAACTACCCCACAATTTTATCACCCAGAGATAACTATTATTAACATTTCAGAGAATATTCACAGATCTGTAAATGGATAGTATAAATATGCAATAATTTTACATAATCATGCTGTTCTGTAGTCTGCTTCCTTCAACTTAGCAATATTGTTGGCCGCTTTCCATCTCAACAAATGTAGATCTACATCATCAGTTTTAACAGCCCTGAATATTCTACAACACGGTTATTCAAGCAGCTCATTCTAAATTATACATAGTGTTACGTCACAGATAGTCAATATGCCCACATTGCTATTAGCCAGGGGTCTTCAGTCTATCAGAAAGGCGCCGCTTCTAAGCTTTCACCCAGCCCCAGAGCTAGTTCATGTGGCATATTTTTATCATAACTGAATGGTCTGTGTGAATGCTCATCAGATGCAAAGACCAGTTCTAAAATTCCTTGGGGATGTCATTGATTTACTCACACCTTCTCAGTTGATGTTGCATTGATTATCTCTCCATTATTTAGATTGTCACTGGCAGTGATGCTAAAAAAATGCCAAATGCCACCTTACAAACCTGCTGTGGGTCCCAGTCGGAAATGGAGCCCTCCACCTCAGTGCCAGATATACTGCTCCTCCCAGAGGAGAAAGGGAGATACTTCTTAAAGGAAGAGTTGGCAGGGGTTCCCTGACTGACCTTCCTCCCCACCTCTGAAAGAATAAGGGGAGAGGAAACAGAAAAATACCCTCCGTGGCAAACTACAGATTCTGGAAGTGGGAATTTTGCTGACTGAAGAATGCTGGTCATCAACGATTTTAGGCAAGTGAGCACATATTTAACAAGTGCCCATACTCTGCCAGGCTCTGGAGTACAGCTCCTGTGTTTCAAGAGCTGATGGTTTGGGAGAGGCAGGGAAGGATGACTACACAATTACCCAAATGTATTATGATACAGCAGAATGTACGAACTACAGAAGAACAATGCCGTGTCTGTTCCCAAGTCAGGGAGACCAGACATAGGAATTGGGGTTTAATCTGGGCTTGGAAGGACAGCTCTGGCTTCAATAGGTTGAGATGGGACTACAGGCTGTCTAGGCTGAGGGAGCCGCAGAAGCAAAGGCATGGAGGTGGGAGAGCATCGTGTTCACTTCAGAAGCAAGTATTTGAGCCCCTGTTATGTGCCAGTTAACTCTGCTAGGCCCTGAGGATACAGTGGTGACAGTCCCTACCCTCCTGGAATGTACATGCAACAGGGAAGACTGACATTGAACAAGTTAGGGCAAGGGGAATGAACATTATTAAAGGAGAATGGGGTGCTTAGAGCAGGCCATAGGGGCAAGCAAGCGGATTTATTTGGCTGAAACACAGGGTAAGTATAAGAGCATGGTGAGACAACATTGGTTGGAACATTGAGGGCCTTGCCTGCTGAGTTAGGATATGTGGACTGAATTTGGCAGTCTGCCAGGATCCCCTGAAGACTTTTCAGTCAAGAAGTGATATTATTGGAGCTTGATCTGGCAGCATTATATAGGATGACTGGGAACTGAGAAAGACTGGTGTTTCGCCAAGCTTAATTTCTCCAAGTTTAATTTGTTATTTAAATATCTCTTCTTACCACCAAAATGGAGCCTGAAAGCCTGGCAATTAAGTCTCTTTATATTTTCTTTCCTGAAGAACAGATTAATAACACCTTCCCCTCCCAACTCCGAAGGGACATTTTCAAGGCAAATGCGATAAAGGAACTGAAGGGTTCTTTGGATGAAAGAGATAATGTAAATATCATTATCATCATCATTATCCTTATTAACTCCGATCACAGCAAGCTTAGATCCCATCAAAATGTCATCTTCTATTTGAAACATCAATCACCTACTCCAGAAATAACTCTGGATTTTCATCATGGATGCCTCTAAGCTGGCCTGACAGCTTCCGTGGTGAATTCACAGGTTTCCCTGGTAGCTGACATGGCTGTGCCACAGACACACTTGCATTAGGAAACTGTTGGCTAATCGGAATGTTCCCTGTCTCCCTTCCCCCTCCAAACCCTCATTTCTAAGTTAGTGAAAGCTAGGCCGCTTATAGCACAGGATAACTGGGGTTATCAGGCTTTTAGAAGGACGGGTAAGTGCCAAATATATTACTGTCACTATAAATAAATAAAAGATTCCAACAAGTATGAACTTGGTAAAATACTGCCTGAGCTGGCGTGTGACATGAATGCCTAAAAGCAATGATGGGTCTCTAGGTCTTGGGAGGCCCCCTCTATTTATAAATGGAAAGTTTAGTCATTTGGCTATGAATACTGAGAAAGAGCTTGAGTGAATTAACACAGGCCTAAGGAGGTAGCTTGCTGCCCCAACTTTATTGAAGTCTAATTGACAAATAAAAATGGTATATATTTAAGGTGTGCAACTTGATGCTTAGAAAGACATTGTGAAATAATCACAATCAAGTCAATTAACATAGCCATCACCTAACAGTTATCACTTTCTTTTTTTTTCTTTTTTTTGGTGATAACAAATATTTAAAATCTTTCCTTTTAGCAAATTTCAAGTATGCAATAGAGTATTGTTAACTATAGTCACATTGCAATACATTTGATCTCCAGCATTTATCTATCTTGAAAACTGAAACTTTCTGCCCTTTGGCATCTCCCCATTTCTCACTTTAAAAGCACTTTAAACGCAGGAACTTTAAGTTCCTGCTCATGGACAAGAAAGCTTATTTATTAGCTAGGGCTTTGAGGTAAGAACTCAGAGGATGACCATTCAAAATTAAACTAGGATCCTATATGCTATAGGTTGAATGTGCCTCTATCCCACCAGGGTACAAAGACTGCATATTTCACATTGATGCAGGAAAAGCTCAGGAACCAAACAAGTTCTGATTTCAAGCAACAGTCTAGCTGTGTAAAAGGAGCTAGTGGAATAAATACTGATTCACAGGGCCACAGAGGCTTAAAATTCCAGGGAAGGATGTGAGCAGTCATCATTTTGTTTACAGGGGACCCAGATGAGGGTATGAGGTCCCCTAGAGTTAATGCTAAGACAGTAACATGGGGTTTGCTTCTTTCCAGGCTTGATAATAATTGGGAGAGACAGAAGGAATGTTGTTAGCAGGGCGAGATATAATAGTGTCAAGGAGTCTGTTAGGAAATAGAATTCATTCCCACTTGGTTCAAATAAAGAGAAGACCTTAATGAAGGTCTGTTTCAGAAGTATGGGTGTTAAGGGTAAAAACAAGGGGTGGTAAGACACCCGGAAGACCGATGTCAGCAGCACTCCTAGGCCCAGCAGGACAAGGACAGAAAATTGTGCTGCAAAATATAGGACAGAGAAGGCAGGGCCACAGACCCAGCCAGAGAGCAGAGAAGAAGTACCTTAACCTCTTTCTCTCCTCACTCTGATCTGCTGGTGCTCCCCATTGGCTGAACACAACCGCAAGATGCAGTTGGGGGCTAAGGGGATGCCTCCAGCCTAGGAGGTCAGCCTTCTAGGGCTGAGAACTGGCAGAGAAGGGCAGAGGATGGATCTGGAGAGTCAGAGGATATCAGCACAAGGCCACAGTGAAAATGAGCTCTTAGCCTATCAGACAGTGGCCATCACCAACTCTGTAAATTTACAACTCTCTGCAAATTTAAATAATTTATTATTTAAGTTATCATTTAATAACTCTTGGCAGATTCCTTAGGCACATGCCAGTTCTGTGGTCTGGTCCTCCCTCCCTCAATATCAGAAAATAATTGGAGCAGAATCAACACCAGAACATGAGTATGCACGGCCTGAGGGTGAAAGAACGTTGCATTCCAGACCCATGAGTCCTAGACCTCTTTAGTAAGCACTGTGTTATTTCTAAAATTAGAGCAGTCTCTTGGGCACCTGGTATCCCAAAACAGCTAGTTGCCTTTTTGTAGCATGCCCATGACCTTCTGGTAACATAAAGTTGTTTAGGATCCTGAAGTACCTCTTTTCTGTTTCCTTTTGTTTGTACATCCTGCTCATCTTGGCAGGCACAGCTGTTTTGGTTTTACTTGGTCATATTGCTTATGGGGATAATAGTCAGTCTAAACTAATAGTAGTGAATTCCCCTTTCCTGGGGTGTTCAAGTAGCGTTTGAAGGACCATGTGCAGGAGTGGTCCTTCTATCCAATAACATCTGATATACTTAACATCCATACCAAGGTATTCCTTTCCCACCCTGGAATCTTTTAGTAGGCCTTTGTACTATATTCTGATTCTGGGTGACTTTCATTTCCCCTCTACCCCTAGTCTCCCAAATAGATGAACATTGCCCTCATCTAGTGTTTTAGTTCATTTTCTGTGGCTATAACAGAATACCACACACTGGGTAAATGATAAACAATAGAAGTTTATTTGGCTCATGGTTCTGGAGCTGGGAAGTCCTAGAGCATGGCACCAGCATCTAACAAGGTTCATCCCATGGTGGAAGGTGGAAGCAAGTGCACAAGACAGAGGCACTAGGGATCAGGCTCACCTTATAACTACCCACTCCCATGATAACTAACCCACTCCCATGACAATGATATTAATGCATTTGTGAAGGCACCACCCTCATGACCCAATCACTTCTTCTTAGGCCTCACTTCCAAACACTGTTGTTTTAATGATTAAGTTTCCAATGCTTGAACCTTTGGGGAACACATTCAAATCACAGCATCTACTAAATGACAGTAGTAAGGGTTACAGCTTCAATATGGTAGCATGAGGAGCTCTATGGATTCACTCCCAAGTGAAACTGGCAATTCCTCAAGGATCTAGAACTAGAAATACCATTTGACCCAGCAATCCCATTTCTGGGTATATACCCAAAGAATTATAAATCATTCTACTATAAAGACACATGCACACGTATGTTTATTGTGGCACTATTCACAATAGCAAAGACTTGGAACCAACCCAAATGCCCATCAATGATAGACTAGATAAAGAAAATGTGGCACATACACACCATGGAATACTATGCAGCCATAAAAAGGATGAATTCATGTCCTTTGCAGGGACATGGATGAAGCTGGAAACCATCATTCTCAACAAACTAACACAAAAACAGAAAACCAAACACCACATGTTCTCACACATAAGTGGAAGTTCAACAATGAAAACACATGGACACAGGGAGGGGAACATCACATACCAGGGCCTGTTGGATCGGGGGGTGGGGGGAAGGACAGCATTAGGAGAAAGACCTAATGTAGATGACAGGTTGATGGGTGCAGCAAACCACCATGGCATGCGTATACCTATGTAACAAACCTTCACATTCTGCACATGTACCCCAGAACTTAAAGTATAATAATAAAAATAAATAAATAAATATTTAAAGTCTCTGGAAATGGTCATAAATGTACATAGCAAATGAAGAAACATTTATTCAAGAAAATCTATTAAAACTTGGTAAGATCAGTGAATCAGTGATATTTGACCCAAGACCCACACCCTTCCTCCCCGCTCACAGCTCAGTGAGGCAGAAGCTCCACACCTTAGGGTAGAGCGAAGAACACAAGGCTCCTTTTCCCCACAGATCCTAATTGAAAGTCAGTCTTCCTGGGGAGAGACAGGATGTCAGCATTGCTTATCCTGCCATTCCCACTCATGACCTAATGCTGAGACTAAGTTCTGGGTGGGTGTTGCCAGGAGGGTCTCTTTTCTTCCTCCAAGCCCGAACTCTCAGGGAACAGAGGCTCCACTCTGAGAGCATGGTACCAATATGATACAGGGAGCCTGAATGTCTTTGCCTTGGCTCATGGTGCAGGAGTTCTAACCCAGAGAAGCAAACCAAAAAGACCTGAGTCTGTTGCCTCCTCTCTACCTGGCACTGAGAAACAAAAACAAGGTTGTCATTCAGAGAGAAGTGAACCACATTTTCCCTGCCCTCAACTCTGCAGAGGATGGCTCAGAGATTTTCCCCAGGGGGACAATCAGGCTGTGGAAGGAAGAGCTCTGAATCCCTCCCTAGAGAACTGACTTCATTTGCAACAGAGTGTGAAGTTCAAGTCTAAGTGTGCTCTCAAAAACAGTTGTGGTTGTGGTGAAAGGCAATTGAGAGGAAATTGGTAGATTCCTTGTAGGTAAAGGCTAAGTTGTAGGCATCCAGATCAGAGAGGAAGAGGTAAAACTATCTCTATTTAACATGCTTGTCTATATGGAAAATCCTAAGAAATCCACTAAAAATATATTAAAATTAATAAATGAGGCTGGGCACGGTGGCTTACACCTGTAATCCCAGCACTTTGGGAGGCCGAGGTGAGCGGATCGTCTGAGATCAGGTTTCGAGACCAGCCTGGGCAACATGACGAAACCCCATCCCTACTAAAAATACAAAAAATTAGCCTGGCATGATGGCGCATGCCTGTGGTCCAAGCTATTTGGGGGGCTGAGGTGGGAGGATGGCTTGAGCCCAGGAGGCAGAGGTTGCAGTGAGCCGAGATCAAACCACTGCATTCCAATCTGGGTGAGAGAGTGAGACCCCATCTCAAAAAAAAAAAAAAAAAAAAAAAAAAAAAAAAAAAAAAAAGAATTCAGCAAAATTTTAGGATAAAAGATCAATATATTAAAAATTGTGTTTCTACACATTTGCAGTGAACAAATCCAAAAATAAGATTAAGAAAACAATTCCATTTATAATTGCATCCGAAAGAATAAAACACTTAGCAATAAATTTAGTAAAAGTCCAAAACTTATTCTCCGATAATTACAAAACATTGTTGAAAGAAGTTAAATACCTAAATAGAAAAACTGCTTATGTTCATGTATTAGAAGACTTAATATTGTTAGGATGACAACACTCCTCAAGTTGATAAACAGATTAAATGCAAGCCCAATTAGAATCCCAGCTGGCTTCTTTGTAGAAACTTACAGGCTGATTCTAAATTTCACATGGAATTACAAGGGGCCTCAAATAGCCAAAACAATATTGAAAAGAAGAATAAGCTTGGGGGACTCGCACATCCCAATTTCAAAACTTTAAAAGCAACAGTAATCAAGACAATGCAGTACTGGTGTAAAGATAAACATACAGATGAATGGAATAGAATTGAAAGTCCAGAAATAAGTCCATGTCTCTGTGGTCAACTGATTTGCAACAAGGGTACCACGACTATTCAGAGGGGAAAGGACAGTCATCTCAACTGCTGCTGGGACAACTGGATACCCACATATCCAGCAAAAGAATGAATGAAGTTGGATCCTTTCTTCACACCATATACAAAAAGTAACTCAAAATGAATCAAAGACCTAAATATAAGAGCTAAAATATAAAACTCAGAAGAAAACTTAGTGATAAATTTTCATAACCTCAGAATTGACAATTACGTATGACACCAAAAGCACAAGCAACAAAAGAAAAACTAAATTGAACAACATCAAAATTTAAAACTTGTGCTTCAAAAGACACTATCAAGAAAGGGAAAGACAGGCAAGGTAGTGCACACCTGTAGTCTCAGCTTCTCGGGAGGGTGAGGCAGGAGGATCCCTTGAGCCCAGGAGTTCGAGGCCACAGTAAGCTATGATCTCACCATTGCACTCCAGCCTGGGTAACAAAGTGAGACCCCATCTCTTAAAAAACAAAAAACTGAAAAGATAACCCACTGAACCAGAGAAAACATTTGCAAATTATATATCTGATAAGGGACTTCTATCTAAAATACATAAAGAACTCTTACAGCTTGATAATAGAAAAGACAGTTTGAAAATAGGCAAAGGATCAGAGACATTTCTCCAAAGAAGATATACAAATGGCCAACAGCCACATGAAAAAGATGTTTGACATCATCAGTTATCAGGGATGTGCACATCAAAATCACAATGAGATATCACGTCATACCCACTAGAATAGCTAGAATCAAAGTCAGGTAATAGCAAACATTGGTAAGGAGGTGGAGAAATCATACCCTCCTGATGAGAATGTCAAATGCAGCCACTGTGGAAAACACTCTGGCAGTTCCTCAAACACCTACACATTGAGTTACCATATGATTCAGCAATTCCACTCCCTGGAATATATCTAAGAGAAATGAAAGCATATGCCCCCACCAAGGCTTGTACATGAATGTTTACAGCAATTATTTAAAATAACCAAAGGGTGCAAACAACCCGTGTATACCAACTAATGAATGGATAAATGAAATAGATGCCAACTGATAAACAGATGAACAAAAATACCCATACAACGGGATATTATTCAGGTGTAAAAAGGAATGAAGTACTGAACATGCTTCAACATGAATAAACCTTGAAAACATTATGCTAAGTGAAAGAAGCCAGTCACAAAAGACCACATATTATATGAAATGTCCAGGATAAGTAAATCTGTAGAAACAGAAAATAGAATAGTGATTGCTTTGGAGGGGAGGGTGCAAGGAGGGAGGAGAGGGAGGATAAGGGAGTGATAACTAAGGGTAGAGGGTTCTTTCTGTGGTGATGAAAATTGATGTGGTGATGGTTGCATATATCTGTGAACATGCATAAAATCATTGAATTGCACATTTTAAATGGGTAAAGTGTTTGGTATATGAATTATATCTCAATAAAGCTGGTTTTTAAAATGACAGCAATAATTCTCTTTGTCCTCTTCATATCTCAAAGGGTGGTTGGGAACATCAAATGAGAGGATTTATATAAAAGTACTTGGTACTCTATGCAGTGCTATACAAATGTAGCCTATTATAGTATTGAATGGGATTAATCAGCTTTTCACCAGCACCTGTCAGTACAAAACTCCGAAGCTGCCATTCCTAAAACTACCTTCGCCCCCAATTAGAATTCCTTTTCTTTAGTGGTTAAAACTCATTGACAGAGCCCAACCCTTGAAATAGTGCTGCATAATAATTGCTTATGGAATGCTTCTTACCTTCATAGCCTTTAGAAAAAAAGAAAATAACGTTTCTTTTATATGTTTTCCTAAGACTCAACTCAAGTGTGTGTAATTACCACACATACCAAGCTCCTCATTATGTCAGCCGTGGAGCCCACGTGGCCATTATAATAATTTGCTAACTGGCAATTGTTCCTTTCCTCTCACAGTCCCAATCCCAGCCTTACATTTTGGCCATTGCTCTGTCCTTCTGAACTGGGGTGAATAGCAGTGTGAAGCCAAAGGGGATGAGAATGAAATATGCTCCAAGTGGCAAGTTTGAGAGTAGTATAGACAGAAGCTGGTCCTTGGCCAGGTGAGCATATGAGTGCAACACCAACGCGGCATTTACACCTAGGACAAGGAGGGGCGGAACAAGTCCCCTATGCAAAACTGAGGCCCAGAGAGACTCAGTCACCAGGAAAAGTCACACCGCTAGTGGGTGTGGTACTAGGGCTCAAACTCTGTGTTTGGCAGCATTACTCTACACCGCCCATTGAAAAACAGGTGCCCTACGAAAGTTTCAAAATTACTGCACATTAAAGTATTTTCAAAATGTGTAAAATGTTTCCTACCTCTGCTTTTCCATATGAATGCCGATCCGACAGTGCATGTTGCCCCTTTTCCGCAGAGGCATCCTTTGATTTAGCCTCAAAAACAAAGGAAATCCGAATATCCATGTTTGCCGACCTTAGCTTTTGCAGAAAAATTGTGGAGTAACAGCGCCCTCAGGTGGTCACTAGCGTTTTCTCAGCCGGCCTTTGAGCGCGGAGAAGTGAGGCTAAGAATGCCGCCGCTGCCCCCTAGTGGGCTTTGGAAGCCTGGGACCTCCTTACTGAGTAAAGGGCGTCTTCCCAGGACCCGCCTGCCTATGGGCCCGCGGAGTCACCTGGGAGACCCATTCCCAGTCCTGGCCTATGCAGATCCTGAGGCGTGGCCTCTCCCACCTTAGCTGAAACCAATTAGCTGAAACCAAAATTGGAATCAAAGCCTTTGGTAGGGGGTGTTTTAAGATCCACACACGCTGGGACCTGGGAGGGCCTGAAGGCTTCGTGGCCAGAAACCCCTGCTGCCACCTATCTCTGGGCCCAAGCCTACGTTTCCTCCCCTGGAGCAGCGGCTCTTTAGCTAAGGGATTGTTCCCTTTGGGGGAAAAAAAAAAAAAAAAAAAATCACCAAGCTCTAGGGTTGAGGTATGGGTAGCAACACTCTAATTAGTTATTTATAACTTAGCGAGATATACTTTCATCTGACCCTTACCCGGTAGCAGGTGTTTCAGGCGAAAAGAAAGAATCTAAGAATAATGAGAGCCTGCAGTAGGCATGGAAGGTAAGGGGAGAGAAAGGGAGAAGAAAGGGAGGAAGGGCAATGGGGAGGGGAGGACAAGGGAAGGGAAGCAAAGGGAAGGGAAGCAAGGGGAAGGGAGGGGAGAGGAGGGAAGGGGAAGGGAGGGGAGAGGAGGGAAGGGGAAGGGAGGGGAAGGGAGGGGAGAGGAGGGAAGGGAGGGGAGAGGAGGGAAGGGGAAGGGAGGGGAGAGGAGGGAAGGGGAAGGGAGGGGAGAAGGGGGAAGGGAGGGGAGAGGGGGGAAGGGAGGGGAGAGGAGGGAAGGGGAAGGGAGGGGAGAGGAGGCAAGGGGAAGGGAGGGGAGAGGAGGCAAGGGGAAGGGAGGGGAGAGGAGGGAAGGGGAAAGGAGGGGAGAGGAGGGAAGGGGAAGGGAGAGGAGAGGAGGGAAGGGAGGGGAGAGGAGGGAAGGGGAAGGGAGGGGAGAGGAGGGAAGGGGAAGGGAGGGGAGAGGAGGGAAGGGGAAGGGAGGGGAGAGGAGGGAAGGGGAAGGGAGGGGAGAGGAGGGAAAGGGAAGGGAGGGGAGAGGAGGGAAGGAGAAAGGAAGGGAGGGAAGCACAGGACAGAGGAGGAGAGAGGAGAGGGGTGGGGAGGAGGCCAGCTAGACCCTTCTGCAGTCTCACTCAGTCCTCATTGCCCTAGTCTAGGCTTCAAATGCGTAAAGAATTTGCAAGTGCACTCTTGTTCAATTCGCAAGACATTTCAGGGCTCCCACGGACTACCACCATTGCTTAGTGTATTACTCTGAGTTCTCCAGAGAAACAGAACCAGAACCAATAGAAAAAATATGTATCTCATATATATGAATTGCTACATATGCAATATATATGACTTACTATAAGGAATTGGCTCATGGGATTATAGAGGCTGACAAGTCCCAGATCTGCCATCAACACACTGCAGATCCAGGAGAGATGATGGTGTAAGTTCCAGTTCAAATCTGAATGCAGAGGAAGACCAATGTCTCAGCCCAAAGGCAGCCAGGCAGAGAAAGGAAATCCATCCTTACTCAGCCTCTCAGTCTATTCAGGCCTTCAACAGACAATAAAGTCCACTCACACTGGGAGTGGGAGGGCTCTGTTTTCCTCAGTCCACTCATTCACAGGTGATCTTAACCAGAAACACCCTCACAGACACACACAGAAATCACCTTAATCAAATATCTGGGCACCCCGTGGCCCAGTCAAGTGCACACATGCAATTACCCTCCCATTTGGCAGTAGCAGCACCTGTCGGCCACGCTGCCTTCTGGTTGCTTGTGCCAGGCTGCTCACCCACTAGACAGTAGAGGCTGAGGGCAGAAACAGCCTTTTCTAGCACAAGATCCCGGTATCTAGCACAAGAACTAACACAGGAAATGGTAAGTGCTCAGGATGTTTTAAAAGTGAAAAAATGGACAAATGAACAAATGCACATACCTGGGTCTGATATAAAGAAAATATAGGCCAGGCACAGTGGCTCATGCCTGTAATCTCAGTACTTTGGGAGGCCAAGGCAGGTGGATCACTTGAGGTCAGGAGTTTGAGACCAGCCCGGCAACATGGCGTAACCCTGTCTCTACTAAAAATGCAAAAAGTAGCCGGCCATGGTGGTGCACACTTGTAATCTCAGTTAGTTGGGAGGCTGAAGCAGGAGGATCACTTGAATCCGGGAGGTGGAGGTTGCAGTGAGACGAGATTGCGCCAAGCCATATAGTAGTTGTCTCATTATACATCTATGTCCTTTATAGAGGACAGTGAGCTCCTTGAGTTAGGGGCCAAGTAGGTCACTGCATCCCCAGTGCTAAGTATGATGTTTGACACATAGTTGGTGCTCAGTAAATATTTGGTGACGCAGGGATGAATAGACCCGTCAGTGAGGGAGAGAATGAAGCCAGCCAGCTGTCTCCCCAGAGATGGAGCGGGCTCAGATTCTCATTTGGAGCTGAGAGTTACTCTTACCTGTGGTCAGGATCAGAGACAGGCTTTTACAAACTGGTATCCTGATATTCTCTTCAAACAGATTTGAGAAACCTTTGTAAAATTCCAACCTTGCTGCCTGTCACCACAGTTATCCAGAAACTGTCAAAACCAATAGGACTCCTTGGGGGAAAAGCCAGGAAGGCTGTACAATTACTGCTGTCTGTCAGGAGACTATGACAACACCTTGGCCCTTCCAGGGGAGGATGAAAGTTCTGATTTCTTCCTACTGGAGGTAAAAACAAGAAAAAAAGAAAGTTCTGATTAGGTGGACTCTGTCACACCTAGCAAGCCTGCTGGGCTGACTGGAGAGCTGCCCTAATGCTGGGAGACAGGTTTCCAGAACAATCTGGAGGAGAGTGAAGAGATCCGACTCGACTTTATTGTACTTACCTACTAAAAAGTCTCTGCTGCTCAGAGAATGCAAGAAAGAGAAATCTACCTTTTGGGTTTCTGTGCCTCAGTTTTGCTTGTAAAAATATTAACAATGGGCCAGGCGCGGTAGCTCATGCCTGTAATTCCAGCACTTTGGGAGGCTGAGGCGGGCAGATAATATGGTCAGAAGAGCAAGACCATCCTGGCCAGCATGGTGAAACCCCGTCTCTACTAAAATACAAAAAATTAGCCAGGCGTGGTGGTGCGTGCCTGTAGTCCCAGCTACTTGAGAGGCTGAGGTAGGGGAATCGCTTGAACCCTGGAGGCAGATGTTGCAGTAAGCCAAGATGGCGCCACTGCACTCCAGCCTGGGCGACACAGCGAGATTTTGTCTCAAAAAAATAAAATAAAATAAAATAAAATAACGAAGGCCCCAGGGAGAATCACAGGTGAGTGAAGAGAAGCTGTTAGGTAGGTACAGAGCTTTCACAGAAGCTTAGGGAGCACAGCAAGCCCCAGCTCCTCAGGTGGGAGGGAAAAGCAAACCTCTGGTTAGCCAAGTTTTCTGCCAGCTCACAGAGACTGTACTGGGTAGCAATGAAGATATGGGACCTAGAATCAGAGCTGCTCTCAAATCCTGGCTCTGTCATTTACTTGCTTGGCCCATTACTGTGGTAGCACCAAAGGGAAGCTTGGAGGGATGTTAAACAGCTGTGACCTCCATGAGTTCCCAAGCTGTCCCAAGTGATGATAATAATCATCATCGTGATGGACAGTTCTCACACTTACGTAAAGTATAAATATAACCATATGAGAATTTTTTGGTATTTTTTATCACAATCTAAGTTAATATGTGTGCTTTTCATGCAAACACAGCATCAAGGCAATTCCCTGAGCAATGCCCCCACCACCCCATCACCACCATAAACCCCTCCTCTATGTGAATTCTGGAGCCAACACTGGCAAATCTCCATTCCTCTCTAAACCTTGGTTTTCTTCTCTGTTACAACAATAAAGGCTAATGTAGTTATTGAGTACTTTCTGTTTGCCAGGCAATGAGCCAGATGTTTTTATGTGAATTATCCCATTTAATCTTTACAACAACAATATGAAGTAGGTCCTTACCATTCTGTGCTTCAGTTTCTAAAAAGATAGAGACAATAATACCTACCTCCTGGGATTGGAGTGGGGGCTAAAAACAGAAGATGCATGTGGGATATCTGGCCCTGGTGGTGCTCAATGGTACAGTTCTAACAGTTGTAATGATTACAATGATGTTGGGGAGGCTGCAGGTGAGGAAGTGAAGCAGGAAGAGGAAGAAGATGAGGAAGATGAAATCATGGTTCCCGGTGGGCAGAGATGCCAGCTTATACTTAGACCCTCCCTCAAGTGCTCATCCACAGATGCTGTCCCTCCTGACCACGAGACCTGAAGTGTCTCAGCAGTGTCACCATGCGTGGTTTTATTCATCCACACTCAGCTGAAGTAAAGAGGGGGCCTGCACAGATCTCTAGAGTAAGTGGGTCTGGCCTTGATGTCCCTGGCCTTGGCTGTCAACATCTTATTTCTCTTTTGGTGACAGCCCCTCCCCTCAGAAGGGCCCCTCCCTAAGCAAGTTACTTACAAGGAGTTAGAGGGAGAGGGAAAAAAAGGAACAATCCAAAGTAGCCCAGGTCTAGGACTCCAGAGAGAGCCACTAGGTCAGGGAACATGGGAATGAGGTATGAGGTCTGAAGGCCAATAATGTAAGGACACAACAGTCTGGGCCATGTGAAAAGGGGCTAAAGGAGTGTGTGATCGAAATTGGTCATTATCCAGCTATATCCACTCTCCCCTTCTTCCTTTTAGTAATAGGTTCTTGAAATTTTACCATGCACTTGGCCACTCAGCTGAAGACTACATTTCCCAGCCTCCCTTAAAGCTAATTTATAGTCACAGGAGTAAGTTCTAGCCAATGAGATGTGAATGGAAATTACATGAACAGTTTACAGGACACATCCTTAAAACAGAAGCCACATGCCCTTCCTCTCATTTCCTACCTCCCAATATGCAGAAACCCAGACCTGGTCCTGGTAAAGCAGCTTCAGCCAGGAAGACAAAGGCAATCCCATGGGGTTGGCGAAACCACAAGGAACCAGGCTTCCCAGTTCCCCTCACCCTGGGATGCTCACATATCTTGAAGTTTTTTCTTCAGGATTTTATAAACATCGATATTGTTTGCTCTTTGCATTAAAGCAGCATAACACGTGCTCATTTCCAATTGTCCAAAATGAGTCTAAAATCCAGGTCCAAGAATGAGAATACTCTGGCTAGAATCCCAGACAGCATGTTACCAAATCCAGAGAAATCTTGAGGGCTTCTCTGAGTGGACATGGGACTGGTTTTCAGGGTTTCAGGGGAAAAAAACATAAAATTCTGAGGCTCAGAATGCAATTTCTGGGCTGAGGTGCAAGGGGAGGTGAGCCACTCCCATGAGAAAGGGCAGAGAAACCCTCCCTCATCCCTCCCCTGATTGCTGGGATCAAGTTCAGGCCAATGCAGAGGATTGGCCTGAACTTCATCCGGCCGAAGATCCAGTGTGCAACCATGGGACAGCTCATTCCTGGGAAAAACAAGACCCAGCTTTCTCACCATCGTATCCTGGCTTGCTCACCATCACGTGGCCTGGCACACAGAAGGAGCTCAATAAATATTGATTTGAATATTGACTGAATGAATAATAAGAATTGTACATTTTGAGGTCTTCAAAACAACAACAGTTCTGGCAGCAAACACCAAGAGTTAGACACCCTAAAGGAAAGACAAGGGTTGGCCCTGCTTGGCCAGTTTCTTCATGGAACATCCCTCTGAAAACCCAGGGACTGCAAAGGCTCTTTAAAAAACAGATCTCTCTCTCTCTCTCTTTCTCTCTCTCTCTCTCTCCTCTCTCTCTCTCTCTCTCTCTCTCTCTCTCTCGGCATCCCTGGGCCACTTCCCAAACTGTAGCAAACAAGGAGTTTGAGTACTTCAAAAAGCCCATGGATTTGGAAAAACCGATTTAGGAAGACTGACTAAATGGAACTGCCTTCCTTCACCACTCATTCATTCACTCAACAAAACTTTATTGAGAAAAGATTATAGTCTCTCTCCCCATCCTGAATGAGCTTATGTACTGTCCCAGGCTTTTCTCACAATCACAGCCTCGGCCTACCTCCTAGCCTCCACCTCAAAGAGTGGGTAAGCCATGGGGAGCACAGCCAGGATGCAACAGCTAGGAGCTACTTGAAGATGGAAGCAGAGACACAGTAATACCACAATCCAGGGTTGGAATGAAAATGGACTTCCCCCTGCCAGAATTGTCCTCAGCTACAAACCAACCTTGCCCCTTAGGCCTCCACTCCCCTCCTTCCCATCTGCTGAAGGATGAGTGGGGCTGCCCTTACTCTGAGGTGGCACAATTCAGAGTCCAGGCTGCTGCAAACCCCTGCACATACTGCTGGCTGGAAAGTGGATGCAGAGTTCAGATCAGAAGGCTTTCCTTGTTGGAGCCTGGACACAGGTGCTCATACTACCCACTGCCATTTGGAGTGCAGTGGTTGTTGTCTCCCAAACCCTCCTTGACCTTGGGCAGATCGGAACCGGGCAGTGAGTGACCTGGGGACCCGGGAAGGGGAAAGACTGGAAGGCAGGGGAGCCAGCCCTGTGCCTGGGGGTTGGGAGAGGAGAGATAGAAGGGGTAGGAATGGGAAGTAAAATACCTAGGAAACTCTGCCTATTAGGGAACTGGGTCTGAAAGCTTTTTATCAGAAAACCAGTGTGTATGACAATGATGACGGTGACCACGAGCATGATGTGGGGCCATGCGTGGTATCAGGAGAAAGTGATCATGATCCATCCCTCAGGACAGCCAGCAATGAGGAAAGATGAACTAAAACCCTCACTGGTTGTTTAAAGAAAATACAGATTTAGTTCTTGCTGGAGGAGCGGCTTATTTGTGGTTGACCTTATATTTGCAAAAACCAGGATGCATATTAAAAGAACACATCAGGCTTTTGTAAAAAAATTTTATTTTGAACTTGTCTGAGATTTGCAGAAGAGTTGCAAAAATAGTACAAAGAGTTATCTATACCCCTCAACATGTTCCACTAATGATAACATCTTACATGACCATAGGATAATGATCAAGAATGAGAAGCTAACATTGATACAGTATTATTGACTACACCACAGGCCTTATTTGAATTCCACCACTTTTTCTGCTAATGTCCTTTTTCTGTTCCAGAATCCTAATCAGGACCCCACATTACATTTAGTTGACATGTCTTCTCATCCACTCCAGTCTGGAACAGTTCCTCAGTCTTTCATGAACTTGACACCCTCGAACAGTACTGGTCAATTCTTTTGTAGCTTGTCTCCTCATTTTGTAGAATGTTTTCTTATGATTGGAATCATGTTATGCATTTTTGGCAAGAATATCACAAAATTGATATTGTGTTCTTCTCATCACATCAAAGTTTTCATAATGTTGATGTGTCATTACTGGAGATGTTTACATTTATCACTTGGTTAAGCTGGTGTCTGCTGAGTTCTCCACTGTAAACCTAACTATCTTTCCATTTGTAGTTAGTAAGTAGTTTGGGTGCAATATTTAGATTTTTAACAATCCATTATTTTCTATTGATCATCCCTCTTAACCTCTGCAAGTGTCTGATTCTCCAGTGTAGTATTCTGGTTAGCTTGAGTAGGTCACAGCCCCTTGACCCCAGATTGTCTTGAGGTCAATGGTTTTAGCAATGCCCAATAAATATTCAATGGGTATAGGTGGAAAGTTCCACATGAGACATAACCATAAATGCAACATGCAAGCCTTGTCTGGATCTTGGTTCAAACAAACCAATTATAAAAAGACATATATAGCAAATTTTAATATAGATAGGATATTGAATGATGCTAAGAAATTACTGTTATTTGTGTTAGTGTGATCATGGCATTATGATTATATTAAAAATATCTTTTTCTCATAGAAATATATAGTGAAGTATTTATAGTAAAAGTGATATGATAACAGGGATTTGTTTAAAATAATCCAGAAAAAAACATGTGGAGAGACACATGATGTGAGAGTGGCAAATGCTGATCACTACAGAGGCAAATAATTGGCACATGGGGTTCCGTTATATTTTTCTAGTTCTGTGTAATTTTTTAATTCCCAAGGTAAAAAGTAGAGGTTTAGATACATTAAAAAGTGATTTATCTCAGTTAATCTGCCTCAGAAAATACCACACTCATATATTAGTGTAATTTTATTCTGCATTCTATGAAAACTGGACACTTCCCATACTACAACAAAAGTAAAAAATGATCCCATTCTCAGGATCTGGGTGATTGCTTGCTTTGGGTTCCCAGCCCGGATGACACTCCCCTCTTGGTGGCTTTTTCTCAGGGGCACACTTTCATCCTTGTCTTCAGTAAGTATTCACCTTTCTTGCTGCTAACTTCTTTCTTTTTTACCTTTTTCTTTTTTTATATAGAGAGATAAGGTCTTGCTGTGTCACCCAGGCTGGAGTGCAGTGGCTCGATTACAGCTCCCTGCAGTCTCAATCTCCTGGGCTCAAGTGATCTTCCCACCTCAGCCTTCTGACTAGCTGAGACTAGAGGCACGTGCCACCACACCCAGTGAATTTTTTTTCTGTATAGACAGTATCCTCCTACGTTGCTCAGGCTGGTCTCGAACTCCTGGCCTCAAGGAATCCTCTCACCTCAGCCTCCCAAATTGCTGGGATTGCAGGCGTGAGCCATTGCGACCATCCACCAACTCCTTTAATTCATCTTAATGTTTGTCTTGTTCCTTCTAGAGATTTCAGAGGCCATTTGACCCCAGAGTTGGATTGGGTAGGAAAGTTAGCCTCTTTGAGGCTCAAATTCTTTATTTATAAAATGAGGCTAGTATAGACCTACCACACGGGTCATGAAGAGAACTGCAGAGGATAACATGCGTGCTCCTATTCCGTGCAGGTGTGGTACACTGGGGGTGCTCAAGAAATAGAACTTTTCTTCCACTGTGGTCATGCCTGCCCCAGAAAACCCTAGGAAAGGCCCCAGTTCTGGCACAGCAAGACACTTAGGACCCAAAACCTGGACATGAGACCTGGACAATGTGACTTTGCTGAGTGGCAGAATTGTTGCCTCACTCGGTAGCATAAGTTGTTTTGGAATTTGATGTAGTTAGAGATATAAAAGGCAATAATCTGACAATTCTATGCTCTTTCTGACCTGGCAGGTATCTCTGAGACCACCGTAGATGATTGTGCAGTACATATACTTGTGATATACAGCTGCACATGATGGTCCCAGACATCTGCCCCCACAGATGTAACTCACTTCCTGCCTTCCTCTCTCTATCCCCCTCTATTCCTTCCCACCCTTTTTCCTCTTTTCATCCTTTCATATAAATGGAAATCATAGTAACACTCTGAGGTTGTGACGTAGGTCAAAGTAGATGTGTCTAAAAGTGCTTTAACTCTAAAATGCTATATAGAAAGTTATGCTTTATTGTTTCATTTTTCAGAACAAGAACTATTAAATATGTGTTAGATACCATCAGTTAAAGTGCTGGGTTGGTTTATTTGGGGGGTTTTGGTTCTGGTTGCTGTGCGCATTCCAGTCCCTAAGGCAATCAGCGGTATTTTGAGAACCTAGCTGGCATCCCTGCATGACTGGGATAGAGACATGACTCTCCCGAGCGGTGACCCTCCTCCTGGAGCATGCTACCTAGATCTGCACAGGTGAGTAGTGGCTCAACTACAAATTAACACCTGGCACTCAGTGTGTCTGCCCTTGTAATTTTTGATGTGGGGATTGTATCAGAAACCATACGTGTTTCCTTTGTCCTAACATACAAGACTTGTCTCTCCAGATTGGCAGGTACACAGGCCTCTGGCTGAACCTCAATTTCAACAACTCTGGAAGACCCTTTGAGGTGCTCCCCAGGACCCTGTTGGAGTCTCAGTAATAGGGTTTCACTTCCCACCCTGATTTCTGAACCTATTGAGGAATAAGATAAAAGGCCAAGTGGTTAGAGGCCAAAATATCACATTCACCATTGATAAAGTTTAGGTTGGAAGGCCCAGCTTGTATCTCTTGGCAAATGGAACCTGAGTTTTAGGTGCAACCCTTTCATGGGAGTGCTGGGCCAGGGAAAGCTTCTACCCTGGCCAGAGCCTGCCTGGAGGAGCTGAGCAGAGCCTGTGCTCACAGCAGATGAGTGCTCCTAGGAGGAGGACATAAGGTTTTGAGCCACGCTCCCAGTTTTTCCTCCCAAATTCACCAGGTACAGAAGGAACTCTGACAGGGACCAGTGCTAGCCAAGAACTGTTCCTTTCCCACAAAGTCCTCTCAGGGCAAAATGTTTATAGAGTGACAAGTTCCCTCAAGAGGAACATCTGGTCACCCTCTAATCTATGCTATTCTGACAGAATAACTAAAACACGCTCTTCCATGCCCTGTCTGATGTTTACCACAAACCAAAGCTATGCGCTGGCATTCACACCTCCCACCACTGCAGTCACTTCTTCCATTTACCTAGCATCCAGCACCCACTCACCACCCGCTCTAGTCTGACGGCCCACAGGGTATTGTGGCTTGAGCCTAGCATTTCCTTTTCAACTGCTTAAGGGATGCAACCTGCTTCTCTTTTGTTCTTACACAGACGCATTCTGTTGGCAGCTTCCGTATCTTTGGACCTCAGTGTCATTAAGTATCACATGGCCTCACAACAATAAACGGAAAGCCTAATCCTCATGTGTGTGTTTTTAAAAGTCCATTCCATTTAAATGAGTCATACCATTAAGTCAACACACAGTTTCGCTTTAAACCCTAAGTCACTTACATAAATCCCCAGGGGTTCACTGTGACCCTGTGTAAGGCTTCTTCCTTTTCTGTAAACTTTCGTTCTTGGATTACACATTTCCAGGGATGACTGCCAACTCCTCCTTTTGCCTTCAGTCCTCTGAGAGTGTGTGTGCGTGTGTGTGTGTGTATTTTATGTCTGCATCCTGGTCCTGCAAATAAAAGCCACCTTTCCTGTTTTCTCAGCGATTTGAATCAATTCCAGTTTTCCATTTTCCCATTAGTGTTTGGTGTGTGTGCTTTGCTGGATTGGTCAAAGAAGCTCCCCACTCTGCAGAATTTTTGAAGGCTCCTAAGGTACAGAGCATTACACTGGAAAGAAATGGAGCTTTTTGATTCTTCAGAGACTCAGCCTTCTCCTTTGAGGACCCAGCTGCTGGTCAGGTGTTTAGGAGAACCCGGCAGGCAGTCTACGCTTCCATGGTCTTCCCAATAACACTTTGTGCTTCCTTCTACTAAGTACAACCATCTATATTTTAATGACTTGTTTCTCTTTCTCCTTCCCTGCTCTGTGAATTTCTCCAAGGCAAAAACTCTGTCCTAGCCAGTTATGATGGCTCACGCCTATAATCCGAGCTACTCAAGAGGCCAATCACTTGAGGCCAGGCGTTCAAAACCAGCCTTGGCAACATAGTGGAGCCCTCATCTCAAAAAAAGAAAAGAGAAAAAAAGGCCTGTGTTCTATTCTTCTTTTGATCCATTTCAGTTAGCTCCTGACTCTTAGTGCCAGCTCAGTTAATATTTGAGAAAAGGTAAAGGAAAAGAAAGAAGCAAGGGAGGGCAGAAGGGAGAGAGGTCCCAGCACCCTTGAATATGCTGGCACTCCCTCTAGAAAGCTGCTCCTACATGTTTCCCTGTGGCTGGCTCCTCCTCTCTCTCTCATTCCTGTGTCCATTCAGCATCACCCCCTCAGAATGTCCTTTCCTGACATCCTTCTTAAAGGAGCCACCACACAGTCACTCTCCATTTTACTTTCCTGTTTTATTTACTTCATAGCTGTTTGTGATCTGAAATTATTTAACTGTATGTTTATTTATTGCCTGACTCTCTCCACTATGAAGTAAGCTCCATGAAGTACAATAGCTTTAGGATCTTAAATAGTGCCTAGCACATGATAAGTGCCTAACAAGAGTCAATTGAGGCTGGGCGCAGTGACTCACTCCTGTAATCCCAGCACTTTGGGAGACCAAGGCCAGTGGATCACCTGAGGACAGGAGTTCGAGACGAGCCTGACCAACATCGTGAAACCCCATCTCTACTAAAAACACAAAATTAGCCGGGCATGGTGTTGGGTGCCTGTAATCCCAGCTACTTGGGAGGCTGAGGAGGGAGAATCACTTGAATCCAGGAGGCAGAGGTTGCAGTGAGCTGAGATCATGCCATTGCACTGCAGCCTAGGCAACAAGAGTGAAACTAAGTCTCCAAAAAAAAAAAGGCCGGGCATGATGGCTTACGCCTGTAATCCCAGCACTTTGGGAGGCTGAGACAGGTGGATCACCTGAGGTCGGGAGTTCGAGACCAGCCTGATCAACATGGAGAAACCCTGTCTCTACTAAAAATATAAAATTAGCTGGGCATGGTGGTACATGCCTGTAATCCCAGCTACTCGGGAGGCTGAGGCAGGAGAATTGCTTGAACCCAGGAGGTGGAGGTTGCGGTGAGCTGAAATCACACCACTGCACTCCAGCCTGGGCAACAAGAGTGAAACTCCATCTCAAAAAAAAAAAAAAAAAAAGAGAGTCCATTGAATGAATAAACAGAGAAACTGAGAAAGGTAGGCAGGCTCTCCTCTCCCTTTTGCCCACTTGAATTGACACCTTAAAATGTAGACCACCACAGACAAAAAAGAAGCTGTTCTTCTGTCCTTTGCTGATCTGTCCACCTGGCCCTTTAACACGGACTGCAGGGCCTAAAAGACATCTTTACTGGGAGAACAGTTCAAGATGCAAAAGAACACCGTCAGGAATGTGGTGATGCTCAGGTGCAGAGCCCTTCTAGAAATGGTTCCAGCCATACCACCTGTGTTCATTGTACAGACTGACCTTCTGGAAGGATGGCAGGGAACACAGGTTTCACAGACACCCACAGGTATTTAAGCAGAGGTGAGGGCTACTGTTGATATGTCATGGCACCTGGAAACGTGGCACTACAAGACCTCAGGAGAGAGCCAGACTTGGCCAGCCAGGGGCCAGGGGCTGCCACACTGCTGCTCTGCCAGCTGCACTCTCCTCATCTCTCCTCTGTGCATCCATTTCCTGCTCTCTCACTGCAGACCTGTGCACAGGAGCCAAACATGCTGCTCAAGAACCTCAGAGGCCCATTTCCCAATTCCGCAGGGGAAAACCTGGTGAGTCCAGCTTGGGTACAGTGTCTACATCTTGTCCACTTAACTATGAAGGGAAGAGGGTCACACTGTATAGGTGTGGCAGCTGGTACAGGGTTCAGAAAAAGGGGTATGTAGTTGGGGATCACCCCAAAAACATTTACCATCTTTACCTTAGTCAACAGATGGTGTGGTCAGACTCCAATATCTGAGAAGCAGTTTATTGTCATTGCCCTTTAAATGTCCAGATGTTTTCCATTTGTCTTTTCTGTCATTAGCCCACAATCACCTGGCAGTGGAAGCATAAAATATAAGAGGCTGCCCTCTGAAATATTTGCTGGGTCACTAAGGGCATTAAGCACTTGTTTCCAGTGTTAGGGAAGCTAAAACAGAGGTCGTGGGTCAATGACAGAGCAATGTTTTAATGTCTACACTGGCCTAAGGAAGCCAAATGCTGCAGAAATCCTGTGGGCAGCTTTCCATCTTCCTCTTTCATCAATGTCAGGGCCTGAGAAAACGCTTGGAATGTATCCACTTAAGTCCAACCACTTCAACAAAACAAGATAGAGTATATTCTGAATGCAACCCAAACACACCTCTCTGTGGGTAATTATGAAGCCAGCTCAAGCAGCCTTATGCCTCCTGCGATGACTATTTCTGACTCATTCCATTGGTTTTCTGGCTTTATAGCCCAGGTGTATTGTGTTATAAGGTGACACTAGGTGAGATCATATCCTGTTTTTTTTAATACTTGGTAATTTTCAACCGAATTTATGTTTAAGAAACTGTTCCTTTGGGAGGCCAAGGCGGGTGGATCATGAGGTCAGGAGATGGAGACCATCCTGGCTAACATGGTGAAACCCCGTCTCTACTAAAAATACAAAAAATTAGCCGGGCGTGGTGGTGGGCGCCTGTAGTCCCAGCTACTGGGGAGGCTGAGGCAGGAAAATGGCGTGAACCCGGGAGGTGGAGCTTGCAGTGAGCTGAGATCATGCCACTGCACTCCAGCCTGGGTGACAGAGCCTGACTCTGTCTCAAAAAAAAAAAAAGAAACTGTTCCTCTGTTGAGGGAATCTTGTTGATGGACTGGAAGAGAGATGGGAGGAAGACGGGCATAAAATAATGTGGCTTCAGAGAGATGTGGCTCTGCACATTAAAGTAAGAAATTGGTTTAACTATGGACAGAGACACATTTCCAAAGATGATGTCTCCTTTGGAGACATATTCCTACCCGAAGAATATGAGAATATGTAACCCAGTGTGTCCACCACTGTCTTGACTTATTGAGAGGTTTGGGGCCAGTTCTGTCTGGTCTCATCTTGCCCGGGTACTCTTCCATGAAGACCCTCTAGGAGACCAAGTCTTCAATCCTGGGGCTTCTAAGTAACCTGGACCGTTGGAAGCAGGGACTTTTCACATGGTTTGTGAGGGGCAGAGGGCTGAACAAAGCCCTAGGGAACAGGTGGTTGTCTTTGGGCCTTGCTAGTCATCACTGTGACTGCAGGCCATGAGCAATGTTCACCACAGGCAAATGGGACATCTAATCTAGGTCCTCAAGACCAGTGGGGGTCTCCAGGAGTGTGGAGCTGATGGGCTACAGTCCATAGAGGACAACTATCTCTCCTTCTGCCCTTGGGGTCCTTACCATCTCCCTATCCCCCAGCCTGTGGACTCCTTAGTCTGGAGAGCAAAGCTTTCTTTGCAATTTTGCAGTTATGCAGCAGGCTGTTTCTGTCTTATACCTGCACTGGTGACTTTTGAACTTAAACACTATAAATTTGGCTAATTCTCTGCTTCAAGAGCGACATCCTTCCCCTAAAGCAATGATAACTCATATCTAGTTTTCTGGGCTGGGAGGAAGATCATTAGAGCGCAAGTGAAGAAAATCAGAGAGCACAAAGCTGGAAGAGGTGTGCAGGCTGCGGGGTGGGTAAGAACACAGAGTGAATTATTTAAAACATTAACCTACTTCATGTATAGGATCAGGTATTGCGCCTGTATATAAGCCTTGTTATTGTGGAGTTGTGTGCTCTCGTTCACATGATTTCTTGCTGGGCTACAGGACAGACACGTGGACCTCACATGGAGAAGAAAGCAGGAAAAGTAGCTGGACTTGGCTTGGTTCAGCAGAGTCTGGGCTGAACTGTGGACGTCCTGCTGCAGAGTTGAGTGGGGAACCTGGATCTCGGGATATGTACCAGGGTGGGACAATTCTGAGGCATGTTCTATACCAGCTCTGTCCAATAGGAATATGCTGAGAGTCACATATGTAATTTCACATTTTCTAGTAGCCACAGTTTTAAAAAGCAAAATGAAACAGGTGAAATTAATTTTAATATTAATACATTTGTTGAACCTTGTCTACCTAAAATATTGTATCAATGTGGTAATATAAAAAATAATCAATAAGATGTTTTACATTTTATATATATATATACTGTTAGAAATCCAATGTGTATTTTACATTTGGAGCACAACTCAATTCTTACTAGCTACATTTCAAATGCTCAGGGGTCACTAGTGGCTAGTGGCTAGTGGCTACCATATTATAGGTCAGCGAAGCTCTATACTATTTCTCACAGGTTCCCAGTGGGATTGAGCCCCAGTTGCCCACAGTGGTAATCTTCTGATCGATGTCCCCTATCTAGATTTCCTTTCCTTCCCTGAATGCCTCCATTCCCTTGCCAATGCTTCCTGGGATCATCCTTCAAGTGAACTACTTGCTGTCCACTCCTTCCCTCCAAGTCAGCTTCTGGGAAATCCAACCTAAGATATGATTGTTCTAAGCCCATAAGCACTAAGGATAGCCACATCTTCTGTTAGTTAACTTCTTCTCACTGTTGAACTTTCTATTATTTTTACGGAGTAAACACTTGCTAAAAGTCACAGCAGGGTGTATTCTGCTGACAACCTAGGGGAAGGGTCTTCCCATTCTGGGGCCTGAATAGCAAAGAAGAGAACAATGTCCACTTCCCTCAGGCCAAAGTGGTGGGAGCAGTAGCAGCACTCAAGGAGATAGCTGTGCTTAGCAGCGGGGTGACCTCTCAAGTGTCACCAACAGCAATGTGCCTGGGCATCAAGGAGCCTGGGGCAGCATAACACAAAGGACTCATCTTGCTTTCACTTAAGATGGCCCTGGGGACCCTCGGATAGGCCAGAGGACAGTTTCCAATCACCAGACCAAGAGGAGGAAGTACCAGCTACCACAATTTTATATTTAAAAGGAAATTTAAATTTTTGTAGGTATAGATGGTGAGGTCAGGACACCCTGGTCACAAGTGAATTAATTCTCTTTTTCGTTTTGTTTTGTTTTTTGAGACAGAGTCTCGCTCTGTTGCCTAGGCTGGAGTGCAGTGGTGCAATCTCCACTCACGGCAATCTTTGCATCCTGGGTTCAAGTGAGTCTCGTGCCTCAGCCTCCCGAGTAGCTGGGACTACAGGTGCACACCACCATACCTGGCTAATTTTTTTGTATTTTTTTGTTGAGACAGAGTTTCACCATGTTGGCCAGGCTGGTCTCGAACTCCTGGCCTCAAGCAATCCATCCACCCACCTCGACCTCCCAAAGTGCTGGGATTACAGGCGTGAGCCACTCTGCCCAGCCACAAGTGAATTAATTCTCAATCTGCTGTTTCAGTCAGGAAGACTTCAGAGAATCCTCTGTCCATGCCTCTGAGAACAACAAAGAAAAACAATGACCAGATGAGATGCAGATCAGCTCTGGCACTGTTCATAAATTCTCCTAGAAGAAGTGCTTTCCAAGGAGTGGGAACATGACTTATAGTGATGCCAAACAACACCTGACACATAACACAGCCCTGTGGGGGTGTGGAGCAAAGAAGAAAGAGCAGTTTCACATCAGCAAGCACTAAAATATTTCTAGAAGAAACCTGACCCCAAAATGTCTACGTCTACATATATTAACAAAATATTCTGTGATTTATTTATCCCATGAAACTGGAAATTTCCTTCCTGCTCATTTGTACTTTGTCTCCATTTCTCTTATGCAAAATGGAATACCCTTTTGAGAATCTAGATGATTATGGCCGGGCACATTTTCACTGGAGCCAACATCTCACCAAATAAAGGCCAATATATTTCAACCTCCATCAGCCAACATAATAAATGAACAAAATATTATACAGAAAATGAGTCTAACCTTGTAGCCTTATTTCCTTACCCCCCAAAACCATATGCCTCATCATCTTTTCCAAAAAGTGAATTTAAAATAACAATAATAATAACATTTCATTTTGGCTTCCTTCCACAACACACTCTACTGAAATTACTCTCTAAAGTCACCAGCTACTCCCTATGCTAATACCAGGGGTCTTCTCTCAGTTCTCTTCCTACTTCAATTTTCTGCAGCATGCAACATATTGAACAACCTTTTTTTTGTTCACTCCATTGCAATAAATATTTATTAGTACCTACTATAAGCCAAGCAGTGTTGTAAATATCTTCAGTATATTAGAAAATAAAACAAAGACCTCTGCCCTTCTGGAGCTTACACTGTAGCATAAGAAGACATCATAAACCATAACCCTAAGGAAATGATAGCGTATGTTAGAAGGTGGAGACCAAACTGCCCTTTTGGTGTAGAAAGGAATGTCTTGGACTTTGGAGGCAGGAGAGCATGAGTCAGAGACTGGAGATGACAGAAAGCTGTGGGGTGATATGAGATTTTCTCCAAAAATATCCTCAGTCTGTGGCTTCCTAAGCATCACAAAATGCCAATGTGACTAGATGTCTTATAGAAAACAGAGTTGGGGCGTTGCTTCCCGGCTGGCTCTGGCAAGTTCTGTGGGTTCCCTCAAATCCACCTCTCCGCGCTCTCTCACTTCCGCCACTGCAGAGTTCAGGTCCTGAGTTCTGCCTGGATGACCACCTCAGCTTTCAAGCTGCAGTCCTTTCTGGAGCCCCACTCTTAAACTATCATCCACTTCACTCCCCATAGTGCTGCCTGGTGGATTGATTGTCCCCTAAAATACAAATCAAATCCTGGCACTAGCTTTTTCCTGAAGTAGACATCCTAAATTGGCAATATGCTTTCCAAAGAGTCCCTGATAATATACACACTGAGAGACACACACTCATCTGCTGAGAGAAGCATACCTAGAAAAAGCACAATGGAATCCATTTTTGTCATGAAACCAGAGCAAAATGCTACTCCTATTAAAGAGGGTTGACATGCTTTTCATTGCTTTAGGAATTACCCATAGTTGAAATAAACAGCAAAGATTCTAAGGAACTATAGGTCATTGACAGAGGTAAACTAATTTTAACAGCAATCCAGATAATCACGAGTGGTTGGTTTGGGGGCTTTAGAGCTGTCACCAAGCAGTTTAAAGCACAGGAAGCAAGCTCACTGCCTGGAAGTTGAGCTGCAAATTAATCCCTAAATTTAGCATCTTGATATGGGTGAAAGCAAACTAGGTACACGATTGCCCAATCAGAAACACAGAATCAACTCACTTAGCAATAGCGAGTTATGTTTCTGCTCTGAAGGTAGGTCAGCAGTGTACAGGCATTGCTCAGAGGAAACTCACCCAGGGAAGCAGTCTGGGGCTGGGTTTCCTCAAGGAAGCATGGTTGAAGGAAGAAACTGCAGTGTAGCTGAAATAAATCAAGGTTATCATCAAGAAGATGGTGCTGACAAGTTTCAGATCTGAAGGATGAATTAATAATGATACTGTCTCAAGAATAGTGAAATCGTGATCATTGCTCACATCTCCTGCCTGCATGGTATATGCAGAAACTAAGCACTCTCCAGCCTTTACATGAATCAATGAAATAAGATGTTGCTATTTCTTTTTCTTTAAATGTCAGTGTTTCCCAATATTCCACCTTTACCCCTCTTCTCCTATTTAAGCTTTTTCCTGGGTGGATGAGGAACCTGGGGCATGGAGCATTTAGGTAACTTGCTTGAATCCAAACAGTGAGTAACAGGACTACAGGGAGTGACTCAAGCCCAAGTAAAGTAAGGCTGAAAACCAGTGAATGAGGCGTGAGTCAGAAACCACAAAGACGGAGGTCAGGATGGAGGATGGGGCAAGGAACGGGTTGGTGCAGGTGGATTAGAATTAAGGCAAGGAGGAACTACAGAACACTGAATTTTCCTTTGGCTGTTTCCTGCTGTATCCCAGAAGTAAGAATGGTTGTTGAAAGGAACTATGAAAGTGATAGAAAAAGTATGCTGACATAAAAAGGGGTTAAGAATGACCTCCAATTGAGGCCGGGCACGGTGGTTCACACCTGTAATCCCAGGACTTTGGGAGGCCGAGGGGGGCGGATCACCTGAGGTCTGGAGTTAGAGACCAGTCTGGCTGACATGGCGAAACCCTGTCTCTACCAAAAATACAAAAAAATTAGTCAGGCATGGTGGTGGGCGCCTGTAATCCCAGCTGCTTGGGAGGCTGAAGCAGGAGAATCGCTTGAACCCGGGAGGCAGAGGTTGCAGTGAACCAAGATCGCACCATTGCACTCCAGCCTGGGTGACAAGAACAAAACTCCATCTCAAAAAAAAAAAAAAAAAAAAAAAAAAAAGAATGACTTCTCATTCAGTCACTCATTCAACATGTATTTACTGAACACCTACCATATGTCAGGCTCTGTTCTAGGAGCAGCACTGAAAAAGCAGATAAAATACTGGCCTCACTGGAGTTCCTGGAGTTACACCCTAGTTGAATAATAATAGATTAAATATTAAACAATAAAAATAATAGATTGCATATGCCCTGTTGTCTTAGGCAGCCCTTTCCAAGGCAAAACCCCAGTAAAACCAGATTAGGAAATTAGAGGAAGAATAAAGGACAAAAATAACAACTTCTGACCCTTCAGGCCAAGCTCTTCCCCTGTCTAGCAGAGATGCCCAAGATACAAGTGGCTCTGGCAGTGTGAATACAGAGGCTTAGAGCTGGACACACTCAAAATCACTAGGCCAAGCCAAGCACCATGGCTCATGCCTATAATCCCAGCACTTTGGAAGGCCAAGGCAGACGGATCACCAGCCAAGGCAACAAAGTGAGACCCCCATCTCTAAAAAAAATCAAAAAATTACCTGGGCATGGTGGTGTGTACCTATGGTCCCAGCTACATGGGAGGCTAAGGCAGGAGAATCACTGGAGCCCAGGAGGTCAAGGCTGCAGTGAGCCTTATTCACGCCACTGCACTCCAGCCTGGGTGATGGAGTGAGACCTTGTCCCAAAGAAAAATAAAAATCACTAGACAAATCACATCACCTTCTGGTTTTTGAAGGGTTTTTTAAGAGACAGAGTCTTGCCCTGTTGCCCAGGCAGGAGTGCAGTGGCACAATCATAATCATGGTAGCCTTTAACTCCTGGGCTCAAGGAACCTTCCCGCTTCAGCCTCCCAAGTAGCTAGGACCACAGGTGCAGACAGGGTCTCATTATGTTGCCTCGGCTGGTCTCAAACTCCTGGCCTCAAGTGATTCTCCTGCCTTGGCCTCCCAAAGCACTGGGATTACAGGCATGAGCCACCATGCCCAGCCACCTTCTCATTTTTTAATTAACTTCTATGACTCCCTCACCAAAAAAAAAAAAAAAAAAAAAAACACATACACACACATATAGATATAGTTTGGGTTGTGCTTGCTTGAATACCTTGCAGGAAAGAAAACATTGCTTCCCAATGCAGCTCACTCTAGAGAAGTTTAGGTTCTGTTTTGTTTTGTTTACCTTATATTGACTCTGACATTAAAATTTTTTTATAACCTAGGTGATAGGTCAATAGGTGCAGCAAACCACCATGGCACATGTTTACCTATGTGACAAACCTACACATCTGGCACATGTATCCTGGAACTTAAAATAAAATAAAATTAATTTTTTAAAAATCATTTAAAAAATCATTTTATATTTTCAGTTTGGGGTTATCCACAAATTAATAAAAATACTTTCTGGATAAGTGGCTTTCAAACAATGCTCTATAAAGCCCTTGGTGCTTTGAGGAAGGACTCAGAAGTAGTGGGGCAGGGTAGGTGGGCAAGACAGAAAACTTCTACAGACCTGGTAGATAGGGCCTTGAGTTTAGTTTCCACACAGAATTTTATTGGAAGAAAGGGTTGGACAGTTAGAAAAACATTTGAAAACCCCTGTTCCAGATATTCATCCCACAAGTCATTATTATAAATGTTGAATCGAATAGAGTTGAGAGCAGAGCATTAAGATACATTTCCCTGCATACTGATGGCAATCACTGTGTCTCGGGTAGGGCAGGAAAGCCAGTTGTGAACCAATCTCATTGTTCCACATGGACCCCCAAGGCTTAAGAAAGACCCTGTAAATGTCTCCCTGAAGCTGTCAGAGTGTGCCTTTCTGAGTTTCACCATTTGTCGGGATCACTGCTTTTCAGCCCTGGATCTGCATTAGAATCAACTGGGAAGTTTTAAAACTACCACTGCTCCTCAAGAAATTAAATATCGTTACCACACGACCCAGACATTTCACTCCTAGGTATATACCCAAGAGAAATGAAGACCCAAGTTCAAATGTCTGAAGGCCACATCCCTATATACCAGCTGGCAAATACTGGGGGAGGGACTAGATGTCCCAATTTGCACATGAATTTTTATAATATTATTCATAACAGCCATATAGCTATATGAATAGCATTATTCATAATGGCCAAAAATATGTGGAAATAATCCAAATCTCTCTCAACTGATGATTGCATAAACAAAATGTGACATATTTATACAATGGAATATTATTCAGCCATAAAAAGAAATGAAGTACTGATTTGTGCTACAGCATGGATGAACCTTGAAAACATTGTTAAGTGAAAGAAGCCAGACACGAAAGGCCATATATTGTATCATTCCATGTATATTAAATGTTCAGTATGGCAAATCTATAGCAATAGAAAGTAGACTAACAGTTGTCTAGGGCTAAGAAAGATGAGAGGATTAGGGGTGGTGGCTACAGATACAACTATCTTTTTGAAGTGATGAAATATGCTGAAATTGATTGTGGTGATGGTTGTAGAACTCTGTGAATATATTTAAAACCACTGAATTGTATACTTTAAATTGTATATGTATAAACGTATACTTAAATTGTATGGTATGTATATTATATCTCAATAAAACTGTTACTACAAAGATAATAACTACCACTGCTTTCGCTTCCACAGAATTTTTGTTAGGTAAAATATTTTATTAAAGAACAATTTAAATATATATAAAACAAGTGTTATGGTTTGAATGGGTAGCTTCAAAATTCAGGTGTTGCCAATATGACAGTATTAAGAGGTAGGGCTTTTAAAAGGTGATTAGGCCATGAGGGCCCCTCCCTTAGGAATAGAATTGGTGCTTTTATAAAATGGCTTCATGTGACGAATTCATTCCTCTTGCTCTTTTTCTACCTTCCACCATATGAAAACTTAGCATTTCTCCTCTCTGAAGAATGCAGCAATAAGGCATCATCTTGGAAGCAGAGCGCAGCCCTCACCAGACACCAAATGCTGGTGCTTTGATCTTGGACTTTCAGCCTCCAGAACTGCTTGAAGAAATTTTCTCTGACCCCACACCCTTGGGGCTAGTCTGGAATACAGGCCTTTCCTTCATATTTCCAAGACATAGCTCTGTTTGCTTCTGTGATTTTTGAGAGTGAAGGCACCTTTTCTTATTCATATTCCATTCTTGGTCTTTCTATATACAGTGTCCCCTTAGCAGCAAATACCTCCTTTAAATGGAGGAAATTCTCTAGCACATACGTTAAAACCATGGCTTCTCCCTAGTGAGAGGGCTGGGCTTTGGAAAGCAATAGAGACGATGGTGGAAGTAACAGCTCAGTACTTATAGCTAGCAGGCACACATCCTCCTCCCTTCACTTTGGATTTTTCCAAAGAATTTTTTTAATTGATCTAGGTGGGACTTGGATGTCCATTCCCAAGTGATTCTATTAAATAGCCTAGACTGAGAACCACTGACTCCAGTCATGGGAATGGGAAGGGAAATGACTGATTTTGAGGGATGTCACCCTCAAAGAATATTAAAGGAGTAGCTCTTGAAAGCCTAGATGTTCCCACTCTAGGCTTTCAAGAGCTACTCCTTTAATATTCTTTTCTGAGGCTGGGCACAGTGGCTCATGCCTGTAATCCCAGCACTTTCGGGGACCAAGGCAGGTGGATCACTTGAGCCCAGGAGTTCAAGACTAGCCTGGGCAATATGGTGAAACCCCATCTCTACAAAAAATACAAAAATTAGCTGGGCATGGTGGTGCATGCCTGTAGTCCCAGCACTTTGGGAGGCTGAGGCAGGAGGATCACTTCAGCCCAGGAGGTTGAGGCTGCAGTGAGCTGATGTCATGGGATCCTGTGGGTGTCACTTCACCAGCCGGAAACCTGTGTGGCCGGTGGCGCTTTTGCCTGAGTTTTTACTTGGGCCCGCTGGGCTTGTTCCACCCAATCAGCCTGGCAGGCTGTGCTCAGCTTGCGCTACTGGCCTGAATCTCATGCCTGACAAGGGAGAGCCAGGCACAGAGCAGCAAGGGGTGTGTGAGTGAGCAAGCATGGTGCCCGGCCACTGAGCACAGCCAGGCACACTGGCTGTGGTGGGGCAGGCAGCTCCAAGCACCAGCATAGGCGCCAGCTCCCTGTGAGGCTGTGGCTGGACCAGGTGGACGGCAAGCAGCTTCCATGGCTGGCACTGAGGAACGCGGTGGAACTCGGAAGCTTGAAGATGCCAGGAACCACAGAGCCCCAGAGAGGGTGTCACAGCCCTGGCCTGGGGAGGTCCTAGGTCTGGGCTCCCAGAAGGGCTGCAGCTCTTCTCTCCTTGTTGCCCACAATGTGGTGAGCAAGGGGCGTATTTTAGACCCATTTGTGTTATAGCTCTTTTAGCCCAGGCATTCAGTGCATCCCGAGTTCTTGTCCTGTGTCTAGGAAGAATGAGGTACACAGACAAGTGGAGGGTGAGCAAGTCAAAGAGGAGCTTGATTGAGTGACAGAACAGCTTAGAGGAAACCACAGTGGGTAGCTCCTCTCCACAGGCAGGTTGTCCCAACAGTGTTCAGCTCTCAGCAGAGGAGACCCTAGAGTGGGCAGCTCCTCTCTGCAGCTGGTAGTCCCAACTTATGCCCAGCTCTCAGCAGACAGGAGATCCTGGAGCACGTAGCTCCTCTCCAAAGGCAGGTCATCTGGTCACCAAAGTCTGGCTGAGTCCAGTGGTTTTTATGGGCTTCAGAGGGGAGGGTACATGCTGATTGGTTCACAGGTGGGAATGGGTGGGCCTGAAAATAGCACCATAAGTTCCCATTCTGGCCCATCAGCCCCACCACCAGGCTTTAGGCCATCCCTGGCTTGAAGGTGAGGCTTCACCAAGGACCTGCCCCTTTCTGCCCAGGGGCTTGTCTGCCTCCTGCCACTGCCCAAGCTATTTGTGTTGAGGGGCTCCCGCAGGCCCATGCCGAGCCACCCTCAGTGCTCCCTCAGCCTCCCTCCTGTGCTCGTCAGTGCCCAAAGCCTGGAGGGGAGCCAAGGCAGCAGGGGGCTGGCATGTCAGTGCTGCTCTGAGCATGCATACACCTGGCTGGGTTGCAACAGGGCCTGGGCTTGGCCTCAACTTTGCTCCAAAATCAGAGTGGGCACCGGGAGTGGGGAGAGACCAGGCAATAGGAGCAGGTACTTCTGAGCCTGCAGGGGCAGGGGGGCTTCCCTGGCCCCCAAGAGATGCCTGGGTCCACAGCCATGGCTGGATGGCTGCAGCTGTGTCTGAGGGCTGGGCTCCTGCCTGATTCTGGCCCCCAAGAGCACAGGGATGTCCAGGTCTGGAGCTGTGCCTGGGTAGCTGCGGCTGTACCTGGGGAGCTCAAGGCTCCTGCCCTGCCAACTTGGAAGTGGGCAGGGCTTCCACAGTTCCTGGCTCCTCCCAACCCTGTAGAGCTCGCAGCCCTGGCCATGCCTCCCCCACTGCAGCCAGTGTCATGATAGCAGCCACTCCAGAAGGGCCACCCATGCCATCACCAAGATTGCAACACTGCACTCCAGCCTGGGCAACAGAGCAAGACCCTGTCTCAAAAAAAAAAAAAAGTTATTTTCTGGAATTATGCTTGCCATCAAACCCCACCTGGAGTTTGCAAATATCATCTTCCTCTTTCTGAGACTTGCATTAGTTAACATTGCCGGTCTTCAGCTACTCTCATTGTTGCACAGTGCCCTTCATGGATCCTAAGCTGGAGCAGATACACCCATTTGTGAGGCTCAGGATATAATGATTCAGAGAATGCTCAAGCATCCTAGCTTCTCTGAATCATTATGTCCTGAAGCACTTAGCTCAGTCTACAGCTAGTAATTAAGAACACTGGCCTTATTATCAAGGCTGAACTGGAATCCCGGTTCTGCTACTTGGTGGGAGAACGGTCTTGAGCAAATCATGTTTCTAAGCCTCGGATTTCTCATCTCTAAAGTGAGGATAATAAAGCCTCCCTGTAAGGACTGTTATAGGCATTAAATTCCCACCACAGATGTAAAGTGCTTGGCTCAGAGTGAATGTGAAATAAACTGCTAGTGATTATTTCTTCCCAGGGAGTTGTAAGACTGGGAGATCTAGCCCCTCCTCCAATATCCCCCTGCTGGTATATAGGTATGCAACCTCCAAACATTCAGGACTCATAGCAGGTGCCTGCCTGCACTCTTCAAACCAGTCCTCTAGGGGGAAGGCAAAGGAAATGATCCCTTATCTCTGATTCCCTCATCAGCCCCAGCAATGTCCTAGTCTTGGGGTGCACTAGCAAATATTGTCAGAGCATTTTCTCAGGTCCATGCCCACCACCCTACACTTTCCTGGTCTTTCCTTCCTAAGCCGAGAGCCATTCCTAGAGACAGGACCCCCAGGAGTCTTCACAAAGTCCCTGTGCTGAAACATCTGAATTTCACCACATAGTATCTTGTCATTAAAACCTAAGAGTGTCTGTCTCAGAATTGGCCACTTTTTTCTTCCAACCATTTACAGAAAATGTATAATCCACAATTTATAATTCCACAACCACCTGGAATAGTGTTTGTTGCTCAATACACATCTGACATCTGACAGGAAGTATGGAATAAATAATCAAGAAGCAGTTAAAGCTCCTCCTGTTAAAAATCCTCCCACCCAGCTTAAATACTGGGTTAACTCCTCTTTCATGTTGTTTTATCATTCACAATGGTTTCCTCTTCCTTACCTCTGAATTCTTATTATCACTATCTTTATTGCATACTTACTAATTGATCCAAGATCCTACAGCTAATAATTGGCAAATCTAGAATTCAGCTGTACTGACTTGAATAGCATCTCCCCAAAATTCACATCTACTGGAACTTGGAATGTGAACTTATTTCAAAATAGTTTCTTTGGCTGGCATGGTGGCTTATGCCTGTAATCCCAGCAATTTGGGAGGCTGAGGCAGGAGGATCATTTGAGCCCAGGAGTTGGAAACCAGCCTGGTCAACATAACAAGACACTGTCTCTACAAAAGTAAAAATTAAAAAAAAAAAAAATACCTGAGCGTGGTGGCACAAGACTGTATTCTCAGCTACTTGGGAGGCTAAGGAGGAGAACTGCTTGAGCCCAGGAATTTGAGGCTGTCATGAGCCATGACTGTGCCATTGTACTCCAGCCTGGGTGACAAAGAAAGACCCTGTCTCAAAAGAAGAAAAAAATGTGTCTTTACAGATGTAATCAAGTTAAGATAAGGTCATACTGAATTACAGTGGGCCCTAAATCCAGTGACTGGTGTCCTTAAAAAGAAGGAAATGTGGACACAGAAACACAGAAGGAGACCCAGAGAGGAAGGTCATGTGAAGATGGAGGCTGGGGTGGGGGTGATGCTGCCACAAGCTGAGTAATGCCAAGGATTGCCAGAAGCCACCAGAACCAAGGAAGAGGCAATAAAAGAATCCTCCCTCGAGGCTTCAGAGACAGCATGGCACTGCCAATTTTGGACTTCTAGCCTCCAGAACTGTGAGAGAATAAATATCTGTTAAGCCACCTTGTTTTTGGTAATTTGGTATGATGGCCCTAGGAAACTAATACACTGTCTGTCAGATATCAGACATCCTCATTCTTAATGATATCTCATCTGTATCATGATGTTATGCAGCCTTATGATTGTAGCACCTAAACCGTATTCCTCATGGCACATTTCTCAGGTGCCTTCTATTTCACAGTAGGAGGCAAATGGAGCACCTGGAAGTTGAGGGGGTATGGAGGCTGTGTTAAGGGATGAGGAAGAAGTAGGATTATTGCAAGGTAGTGGATGGGTGGGGCTGTTTTCTTGAAACTATGCCCAAACTTCATTGTTAGCCAGATCCTGTGATTTAGCAGAAAGAGGAAAATTAGTTTACTAATGAAAGAGTTATGATGCATTAGAAAGCAAGAAGGACTGGGAGTTGCAAAGCCTGCCACAAACAAGCTCTGTGATTAAGCACGTGGTACTCAGATGTGGCTTTTTAAGCTAGGCAATTCATCTTGGGAACACTGACACATAGTCTGAAAAGCAAAATATTACTCTTTCAGCTATAAAAAAAAACTCCCGGAACCCTCATTCAGTCCCACCCAATCCCTGATCCTTATTCTGTAACTCCCAATTCTAACACAGAGCAGACACTTAACTTTTTAGTTGACTAAATAAACAAGGGAATGAATACTGAGGATAGAAAAGGGTTGGAGGTGTCAGAAATGAGATGATGGTCAAGAAAAGAGAAAGACTCAGATGTATAGTAAGGGCATGGAAGAATGTTCAAGAATCAAAGATGTCTGCCACTAACATTTGGTAATCAAAAGCCATAACAAGCAAATGTGGCAATATATCACTATCTGTTCAATCTTGGTAGTGAGCGTAGGGTGTTTGTAATATTCTTTATAGTTTGGTGGGTTTAAAATGTTTCCTTTAAAAAAGAACAACAGTGCAGTAGCAACCTCAAAATGGCCAGATCAAAATGAGTGCATTAAATTGGCAGCATTCAATTCACTTGCTTTGATGGGTGAATCCTCTCCTTCATCGGCAGAACTGATTTGACTGTGGTAAAAACAGTTCATTCCCACACACAGATAGATCAATACAGCCCTTTTGGAGAGCACCCATATATACGAAAAGCCATAAAATATTCATTTCCTTGGGCTTTTTACTCCTGGTTCTGGGAATTTATGCAAAGGCAATGATAATTTGAAAGGAAAAAGGATGAAAATACGTAAATTCTATGACAATTTTTTAATAACAATGAACACTTGGGAAGGATTTAAGTTGTCAGTGGGGAGTGCTCACCACTGCCCCCACCCTGGTCAAACCATCCTAAGCTGTGCCTGGATGGCTGTGTGTAAGGAACATGGCTGTGCTTTGGTCAAGGATAGGATGAGGTAAACATCCACAGGGACTCAGTGAGTTTAGAGTGCAGGCATATAACTCCACTTGTTATCACAGCTATGTAGCCATAACATGGGAAGGCCATCCCTTGGCTCTAAGCCACTATTGTCTGTAAAAGGCATAACTGCCCTGTTGACACTGTGCAGGCGTGCTGGCACCCAGAGAGAGAGAGAGAGAGCCAGAGTTGTCCGTCTTGGAGACTGACAGTGGGGAGCCAGGACACAGCTTGGCTTGCTCATGCCCAGAGAGAGGAAGAGTTAAGCTGCTGACCTCGAAGGCAAGGGAGAGTCGGCCACGCAGCTGTGTGGGGGAACCGCCAGACTAAGCACCTGAGACAGGGCAGACAGTGTAGAGAGCTAGTGTAAGAAAGCTGTTGATGAGAGCTGCTGCTGAGTAAAATCATCTTTCACCTGCCTACGGTCCCCTGAGTGTTCTTTCTGCTCATCCACCCACTCCCCTTGGACCTCAGCATGGGCTGGAACCTGACCCCAAGCATGACATTTGGCTCAGTCGTGAACCTGACATTGTGGTAGCCTCCACGTAGTCTCTGCTTCTGCCCTTGCCCCTGCCATCTACTCTCCACTTAGCAGCCAGAGTGATCCTTTCAAAATGAAATCAAACTGCTTCCTTGCTTCATTTCAAAATGCTCCCACCACCCTCACTGCTCCACCCTGGTCTGAACCACAACCTCCTGGGGCCTGGATATAGCAATAGCTCCCTAAATGGTTTTCCCTCTTCCATCTTCTTTCCCCTTAGCACAGAAGTGAAAGTGCTTCTTTTCAAATCACAAATCAGATCATGTCACTCTGCTCAGAACCTTCCAGTGGCTTCCCGTCTGACTCAGCACACCCATATGACTCAACACACAAGGAGTTCATTTCCTTCCAGTTACACTGAGTATTTTTGTTGGTTGCTGGCTGTACTCATAATGCTCTCTCCTTATATCCACACGGTTCACTCCCTCCCTTCCTTTAAGCATAAATCAAATTCCTTATCTTGGTATTGACAAGCCAAGAACAGACTCCTCCAAAGTGAGCAGTGAGGTCATGACCACCCTAGTTTAAATTTTACCAATCCATACAGCCTCATCCTACTTCCCTGTTTTATTTTTTCCTCTTAGCATTTATCATCTTCTAATAAATTAAATAACTTAGATATAGCCAGGCATGGGGGATCACGCCTGTAATCCCAGCACTTTGGGGGGCTGAGGTAGGCAGATCACCTGAGGTCAGGAGTTCGAAACCAACGTGGCCAACGTGGTGAAACCTTGTCTCTACTAAAAGTACAAAAATTAGCTGGGCGTGGTGGCGTGTGCCTGTAGTCCCAGCTACTCAGGAGGCTGAAGCAGGAGAATCACTCGAACCTGGGAGGCAGAGGTTGCAGTAAGCTGAGATGGTGCCATTGCACTCCAGCCTGGGCAACAGAGTGAGACTCCATCTCGAAAAAATAAATTAATTAATTATTTTTTAAAAATAACTTAGATATAACCGGGTGTGGTGGCATGCACCTGTAATCCCAGCTACTGGGGAAGCTGAGGCAGAAGAATCACTTGAATCTCGGAGGAGGAGGTTGCAGTGAGCAGAGATCGTGCCACTGCACTCCAGCCTGCGTGACAGAGCGAGATTCTGTCTCCAAATAAATAAATAAATAAACTTAGATAAAAGTTTTCAAGTGCCTACCTCGTCTGCCCCAAACACACATAAGCTAGAATATAAATTCCATGAGGAAAGGGATTTTTATTGGTTTTGTTCACAGCTGTTTTCTTAGCACCTAGAACAGTGTCTGGCACATAGTGGACATTCAAAAAACATTTGTTAAATGAAAGGATGAATGGGTAAGTAAATCGGAAGTAGATGATGAAAAATTAAGCAATTAGAAAAAAACTGTCCTTGTATAATGTGTCAACATGGAAACAGGACATAATGTAAACATCAGAATCCCTGTGCTGTGATTCTGGTTTTTGTGGCTCTGGTTACATTGTTTTTTGTGTGTGTGTTTTTTTTTGCTTTCCCGTTTCTTAAACATTGGCGTTCCCAAGTTTCTCCTTGGTCCTCCTGTCATTGTTATCTACTCTCGTAGCTTCAAATACCATCTAGTTTATACTTTATTTAGCATGTTGTCCAAGCGACCATCTTGGGCCCAGGGCTCTACCTGTAGCTTTTCATCCACACTTCTCAGGTTGCTTCTTACACAGCGCCATAGTAGTTACAATATGGTCTGGGGATAGTCGTCTCCATCAGTCTCCCCCTATAAAATGGAGGACTCATAGTACAAGTGGCCTAGAACATATTAGTAAGGACTCAATAAATGTTTGAGTAGGATGAGCTGGGGGGCTCATGCCTGTAGTCCCTGCACTTTGGGAAGCCGAGGCGGGTGGATGGCTTGAGCCCAGAGTTTGAGACCAGCCTGGGCAACATGGCGAAACTCCATCTCTATGAAAAATGCAAAAAAATTAGCTGGACTCCCAGCTACTTGGTGGCTGAAGTGGAAGGATCGCTGGAGCCCTGGAGGTGGAAGCTGCATTGAGCCGAGATCGCACCACTGCACTCCAGCCTGTGCGACAGAATGAGATCCTGTCTCAATAAATAAATAAATAATCAGTTGAGTGCATACTGTGTGCCAACTACCTTTAAGAACTTTACATATGATCCCAGCAGCCCTAAAAGGTAAGCATATCTATCTCCATTACACAGATTAACTGAGGAAAAACTATGTTTATAATGAACAGTGACCAAAAAGTATGCAAACGTTAAATTAGGTGTTAAAGTGGTGGGATTGTAGGTGGTTTCTTTTTTTCTTTCAAAAATTTCTTTAGTATTGTAGTTAGGCTGTTTGTGTGTATGCATGTGTATGTGTGTATGAGTGCGTTCGTGTGTGACCAAAACAGTAACTGGCAAACATAGCAACAGGAAACTGTAGGGCAGGGTCTGGGAAAAGGGGAGGAACCCAAGGTACTGACAAGCCCAGACCGGACTCCCCCGAAGTGAGCAGGCAGCAAAGGCTGAGAGTGCCAGCTGCCTGGGCACTGACGGACCCCACTCACGGAAACGACGCCTCATGAGGAAGCTAACCCGGGACACTTACCAACTACCTGCGCAGGCGTGGCTTGAGGAAACGCCCGCTGTGGGCGGAGCCACCCGAAAGGCTCTGGTAGGGGACGGGAACTGGATCGGCCCGCGGGCTGGCGTCGATAGGCTGCCGCAGAGACAGGGCGGGCTCTGCCAAGGGACGCGCCTCGCCGGGGGGCGGTGCCTGCGCCTGAGCCTCTACCAGAGGGAAGGAACGCTGCTCCGAGCTCCGCGTCGCGTTGCGTAGATTTGCGACGCCGTCGACCTCAGAGGCGGGGCCGGAAGCGCTACAGTTTGACCCCCGAGTCCCTCGGTTCCCGAAGGGGCGGCCGTCTTTCTCCCGACCCGCTCCGCCTCCTCTCCTTCTTCCCCATTACCCGGAGGCCGAAGCCCCCAGCCAGGGCGGGGCGGCGCAGCCTGAGCTCCAGGACCCGGAAGAAGCGCCATCTCCCGCCTCCACCATGGAGCCCACCGCACCGTCCCTCACCGAGGAGGACCTCACTGAAGTGAAGAAGGACGTGAGTAACGCAGCTGTGCCCAGGGCGGGCGGGGGCGGGCTGCAGCCCAGCGGGAGAGGGAAGCGGAAGCCTGGAGTCCGAGGACAAGGAGGATCCTCCAGGTCGGAGGAGCGGAAAGTCCTAGCACAGGAGGACTGTGGCGAGCCCTGCATCCGAGGGACCTTGGTGGCAGTGATCCTCCAGTGATCTGTCAATCCAGGTGTTACATCGCTAATCGCAGAGCTCGGGCTTTGTTGCCCAGTGGAGTTTTGATTCTTGCCCACTCCTCACCCATCTCCTCATGCTTTTCCCCCAGCTGGGTTCTTGGAGATGCTTCGTTAGGGACCGGCGGCTCAGATTCATCCTTGAGTCAGGCTGCTTAGGCTGCTCACTCAGCCTAGAGCGAAGGCTGTACCAGGTGAAGGATCCCAAGCAGTGGACCAAAAATGTGAAGCTCTTTTGCATAGGGGGCTTGAGGAAGCTCAACAGCTGAAAGCACAACCTGGAATTCCCCTAGTAAGCAAACGCCCACATATTTAAATTGGGGTTGGGGGAGTGAATACACGTAGCTGAGAATTAATGTACAGGTAAACGTCGAAAATATTCAGTAGTTAAATTATGCTCTTCTCGGATGGTGCAGAACCACATAAACCTTCATATTTATTTGTAACGAATGGCTTTGCTGAGCTATGACATTCTTTTTCCTTTGCGTTACTTGTTTTGTCAGATGAGACCTATATGAGTATCACTAAAATACTTTATCTGAAGTCAAATGAAAAACAGAAACTCAACATGAAACGTGTTCTTATTGAACACTGCAGTACTTTTACAAAGTCATTTTGATGAACTGGACAGGATGGCAACTTTTTCAGTGTTCATCCACTTCAAATCCCTTCCTCTTCCCTGTAAGGTTTATTACACTGTACTCACAATTGGTGTGACTCACCAGCAGAAGGAAACTGGATATGACTGGGAGTTGTGCTTAGTTTCCTCATTCAACAGAGATTTATGGAGCACTTGCTATATGGAAAGCACTGGCCTTGGGTCTGGAAGGATACAAAAAAATGAAGATCAGTTTCCTGCTTTACATTCTAGTTGAGATAAGAATGGAACATAAATAACTACTGTAAAATAAATGTTGTCTTATTCATGGTGAGTGCCAGTAAAACCTTGAACTTCCAAGAGCTAGGCCTCCTATGTTCCAGATGCTGTGTCACTCAGTTTACAATGTTCCCACTTAACCTTCACAACAACCTCTAAAGAAGATAATTGCCATTCCCATTTTACAGCTAATAAAACAGGAACTGAGAAATTACAAGTGGAAGGAAATAAGATCTGTATACAAGTACAGATGTGAAGAGTGGCTTCCAGGTCTTTGTTTTTCTCTGTCAATTCATTGATATTATCTATCTTCAGGATTTCATTTTACACCTATATCAGAAATACATAACCTTGAGGAAACCATGGATGGGTTTCAAAAGGTCTATGAAAAAAACTATGTGCATGCTTTTTTCTTAGAGATTTTTTTCATATTTTCAAAATGTCTTCTGATCTTAGAAAGTTTTAAAATTATCCACATATTTGGACTTCTCTCTCCACTCTAGGTCCTTATTTCCAAATGTCTACTGGAAATCTACTTTTATATCCTACAGATTGCTCACCTTGTCAAAAAATTGAACTTTTACTATCCTTTTCCCAAAGTTGCTTGCTGTTGCTGCTGTATTGCCTTTCTTGATGAATGGTATGCTACTACCCTTTGTCTTGGGACCTCCCACTTCTTTAGTGTCTCCCCCTCCTCCTATCTAGTTATTTGCCTCATTGTGTTGGTTGGATTTAGTACAGTTTAATAAATATGGATTACATGCTACTGTGAGGCTGATACTGTGGTTGGTTCTAACAGTTCAAAAATTAAAAATGAAAACACAATCCTAACTTGAAAAGAGCTCAATTTCTTGAGGGGGATTGTTTTAAATCACAAAATAAGTGCAGTGAGTTTTGCATTCATCTGAAACATTAACTACTTGGTGCCCTAGTAAGTGCAGGATATACAGTGTTGGCTAAAACATACCTCGTAGCTGCCTGCTTCAAACAGAGATGTTACAGTTTAAAACAAATAAATTTTGTTTTCATTATTGCAATTACTATGAAGGAATCAAACAGTGCTAAGACAATAATAGCAGAAATCGACTTGAGATAGGATGGTCAGGAGGGGTTACATTTAAACTGATTCCTGAAAGACTTGACAGAACTGAGGGAAGAGCATTCTGGGCAGAATAGAATTTGTCAAGGACCTAAAACAGGCAAGACCCTGGTGACTTGGGGAAATCGGAGGAAGGCAGAGGGTAATCTGAAGTGAAGTTAGGAAGGTGGGCTAGAGCCATTTTCATGAAGAGCCTTTTAGTAAAGTGTTTGGGGTTTTTCCCCCCAAGTATAGTAGGGACTTGTTGAAGAATTGTATTGTTTAAAGAAGCCTGTTTCATGGACTGAGGAGAACAAGAATAAGAACAGGGAAGCCAGTGAGCAGGCTTTTGGAATCTATAGAGATGAATGAGGATGGTGATTTGGATCAGGGTGAAGGCAGTGGAGATGGATGGAGCAGGAGAATTCCAGATGCAATTTTTGAAATAGAAATGATATGACCTGGTGATGGATTGAACGTGGGAGTTGAGGAAGAGGATGTAATCAGATTAGTACATGGAAATGTCACATCAGCAATTACATCTGCAAAGTCAAAGATCAGAAGAGAGATCTGAGCTAGAAATGTAAGTGTGGGATTGAATGATTTTACCTAGAAAGCTGCGAGCTAGAAGAGAAAAATGGTTTAAAACCCTTTAAAGAGAAGAGTTTTATTTTTTTTTTTTTTTTTTTTTTTTTATTTTTTTTTTTTTTCATTGTGAATACTTTATGGAAACATTGGAAATACATAGAGTATAATGTGAAGTTAAAAATTACCAAATACAAATTGCATGTATCTTACAGTTACAGTGTTGTAAAATATATATCTGTGAGGCAAATGAGAAGAGAAAGAAAAATATTAACGTGATCTATTATTGTGGTAGAATAATAGATGAATTCTTTCTTTTTTTTTTTTTTTTTTTTTTTTTTTTTAGATTCTAGAATGGGTTAGACTGGTTTATTCCAGGTCCCTTTATTTTTTTTATTATTATTATTATTATTATTATTATTATTATTATCATACTTTAGGCTCTATGGTACATGTGCGCAACGTGCAGGTAAGTTACATATGTATACATGTGCCATGCTGGTGCGCTGCACCCACCAACTCGTCATCTAGCATTAGGTATATCTCCCAATGCTATCCCTCCCCCCTCCCCCCACCCCACAACAGTCCCCGAAGTGTGATGTTCCCCTTCCTGTGTCCATGTGTTCTCATTGTTCAATTCTCACCTATGAGTGAGAAATATGCGGTGTTTGGTTTTTTGTTCTTGCGATAGTTTACTGAGAATGATGATTTCCAATTTCATCCATGTCCCTACAAAGGACGTGAACTCATCATTTTTTATGGCTGCATAGTATTCCATGGTGTATATGTGCCACATTTTCTTAATCCAGTCTATCATTGTTGGACATTTGGGTTGGTTCCAAGTCTTTGCTATTGTGAATAATGCCGCAATAAACATACGTGTGCATGTGTCTTTATAGCAGCATGATTTATAGTCCTTTGGGTATATACCCAGTAATGGGATGGCTGGGTCAAATGGAATTTCTAGTTCTAGATCCCTGAGGAATCGCCACACTGACTTCCACAAGGGTTGAACTAGTTTACAGTCCCACCAACAGTGTAAAAGTGTTCCTATTTCTCCACATCCTCTCCAGCACCTGTTGTTTCCTGACTTTTTAATGATTGCCATTCTAACTGGTGTGAGATGGTATCTCATTGTGGTTTTGATTTGCATTTCTAAAGAGAAGAGTTTTAAAAAGTGAATTGTTAGCTTGAAAGTAGGGTAGCAACAACAACAAAAAATGATTGAAAAGTTGTATCCACAGAGATGGGAAGAAAACCAGGAGAGCGTGGTATTCATGTAACAATTTTCTTGTTTCAGGGAGGGAGTAGTCAACTGTGTTTATGCAGCTGAAAAATAAAATGAAGACTGAAAAGATTTGGCAATAAGGGGGTCATTGGTGACTTCGAGAAGAATACTGGGGCAGGATGGAAATGTCTGGGAATGAATTGGGAGATGAGGTGAAAGAAGTGGAGTCCTGGTGTATAGAAAGGTGAAATGTATACACAAGGTGCTACAAGGACAGAGGAGGGGGTGCCTAACTCATTCTGGGGAGTTAGATAAACCTTTCCAAAGAAGATGACCACTGACCTAAATCTTAAAGGACGAATAGGGGCTTTAGGGTCTGATGAAGAAAAGAAGACAAAAAATACATAAGGAAATGTAGAGAGACAGTTTTAGGTAGAGCATAAATTTTCAGGACAAAGGTAGTGATAGATTAAGCTGGAGAGGTAGGAGCCATATTATCAATGAACCTTGTCTTCCATAATTAGTTATTATTGAGTACTTACTGTGTACAGAGACTATGTGTGGCCTTCATATATGGTATTCCCATTTAGTCCTCCTTGATGTCCTGTGAGTTAAGTTTTTAATCCTTATTTTATCAGTAACATACCTGAAGCTTGGAGTGGTGAAGTAACTTGGGCCAGCTCTCACAAGGGTGAGTACTAGATTCAAGATTTGCACTGAGGTTGGTCCAACTTTAGAGCCATGCCCTTAACTTCTTTACTCTTCTGCCATGTAAAGGAACTTTATCCTTTAAGACAGGGCAGAACATTGTTTTAAAATTTTTTTTAAATTAACAAAATTTCAATATTAGAATTTGCTGGGCACAGTGGCCCACACCTATAATCCCAACAACTCAGGAGGATAAGGTGGGAGGATCACTTAAGTCCAGGAGTTCAAGACCAGCCTAGGTAATGTAGCAAAGATCTCTTCTCTACAAAAATAAAAAATTAAAAATTAGCCGGGCATGGTGGCTCACACCTGTAGTCCTAGCTACTCAAGAGGCTAAGATGGGGATCACTTGAGTCTAGGGATTCCAGGCTGCAGTGAGCTATGATCAAGCCACTGCACTCCAGCCTAGGCAACAGAGTGAGGTCCTTAATAAAAATTTAGTAAAATTCATATAATACTCCAGATTTCCATTTTCTCCTGAAGGAGAAATGTTGAGGAGGGGGAAGGAAGTAGTAAGTACAGCTAGCTTTCTATTGTTAATAGTCCATGCCAGATGTGATAAGGACCAGGTCCTGGACATAGTTATTTGCTCACTCTGTGCTTTTCCAGTATTTGACCTATAATATTTTTTTTCTGGGCCCTATCACATTGTTTTATAATTATTGCCTGTGATATGTATTCCCAGCTAGACCATGAGCCCTTTGCATGTAGGATTCAAATCTTGTTCATCTTTGTATACTCAGTGCTCAGCACTTGGCATATTAGGAATTTAGATTTGTAAAATACTTGTCATGAGAATAAACAAGTAAATGTGGAACTTCATAGACCAAGAACCACAGGAACCCTTCACCTAGCCTACTTTCCTGCTATCATATACTAGGGTGCTTGAAGACGTTCCATTACCTTTGTCATTATTACTAACATATATTGATCACTTACTATGTACCAAGCACTTTTCATATCTTTATTCCTCATATAACAGTCAGCTGAGGAAACAAGCACAGAGGAGTTAATTACTTGCCCAAGATCATATATCTAGTAAATAGAGGAGCTAAAATACAGTCACCGGTATCAAATTATTAATGCCATTTATTGAGATCAACATGGATTTTCTACTAATTAAGCTCTCAGGCACTTCTCAAGTCTAGGTTTGCTTTTTTGTGGTGTCCTTTTTCTTTATTTCTTTCATTTTTCCAACACTCACTATTCCCCACACATCTTTCCATCTCCCTTCCACCAAGACTGATTCACTGAGTTAGAGGGTAGTCTTTCCAGCTGACCCCAAAGACAGATATATTACGGGCTCTTTCAGTTTAGGGTTTTGTTTTTTGTTTTTAACAGTTTTACTCTAAGAAAATGGAGTAATTAATAACAAACATGAGAAAGTTACAGACTGTGAGACCTCTCACTAAGTTATTGGTCCTGACTAATTCTGCATTCCTTGCTAACTGATAGCTAAAATGTACAGTAGTCTTTGCCCTCATCTTTACTCCCGAAGATGGCCCTCAACAGACCTCCCTGTTTCCAAAGACCCAGGCCCTCTAGATTCAGCTGGTCCCTCTTCACAACAGCCTGGTCTTGGTTTTTAGGTTTGAAGGTGAGATAAAAGCAGTGAGGAATGTCTAGGACCTACTTGAGTCTACTTGGACCTTCATCTTAATTAGCATGCATTTTAGAAGGCCTGAGCCTCCTGACTTTAGAACATTGTCTCACACCAGTTAAGACTGCCAACTAATAGTCACGTATGTGATTTTTTTAGGTGTTACAAAATAACATTGAACCATATTTTATGTCTTTTAGGCCTTAGAAAATTTACGTGTATACCTGTGTGAGAAAATCATAGCTGAGAGACATTTTGATCATCTACGTGCAAAAAAAATACTCAGTAGAGAAGACACTGAAGAAATTTCTTGTCGAACATCAAGTAGAAAAAGGGCTGGAAAATTGTTAGACTACTTACAGGAAAACCCAAAAGGTCTAGACACCCTTGTTGAATCTATTCGGCGAGAAAAAACACAGAACTTCCTGATACAGAAGATTACAGATGAAGTGCTGAAACTTAGAAATATAAAACTAGAACATCTGAAAGGTAAGATATCTTAATTATCTAAGAGCTAATTTAAATGTAATAATGCTTTTAAAAAATGCAGAGCAGGCCAGGTGCCTGCACTTTAGGAGGCCAAGGCAGGAGGATTGCTTGAGGTCAGGAGTTTGAGACCAGCCTGGGCAACATAGCGAGACTTTGTCTCTACAAAAAATTAAAAAATTAGCCAGGCATGATGGTGCATACCTGTGTTTCCAGCTACTCAGGAGGCTGAGGTGGGAGGATCACTTGAGCCTGGGACATTGAGGCTATAGTGAGCCATGATTGTGCTACTGCACTCCAGTCTGGGCAACAGAGCAAGACCCTGTCTCAAAAAACAAAACAAAAAAACCAGAAACGATCATTTTGCTTTAAAAAAGTTTAAACTTCAAAATTATATTCAATTTGTACTTATTTTACCTTATATGACACTATTACATTGAAAAAGTGGAATATCTCTCAATATCCTGTATTTGTATTCATTTAATACCATTTATAGAAAACTATTATGAAATCCCTACATACATAAGGATTTGTTTCTAAAGTCAGTAGAATGTAAAATTAATCTATTCAAGTGTAAGCTCTGAAAATACTATACATCACACATAAAGAACAGTATTTAGGCAAAGTATTTTGAAAGTCCAACTCTGCTAGTTTTTCTTGTGATCACCAGTTGATCACGAGATGAAGTAATTGGCATATGTTTATAGGAATCACGTTGCATAAAATATTCATGACTTTAGTCTGGCAAGATGTGAAAGCATGGAAACAGATTAAGAGAATAGCAGATTCACCTGTCCCATTTCACTCTCACTCCAGAATATACACTCACTGATTGGAATATTGTGTGGAATTACCTACACAATTTAAATCCCCAACCCCTCCTGCCTCTGTTCCTCACTGTCTCTCTCCAGAGCACATAAACGTGCATGTGATGTTCTACAGCTCTTCTAGGCATTAGGGATACAGAAAATAATAATTTAGGGCTCTGGCCTTAAGGAACTCATAGTCTATAAGTGTCCCCTTGCTGGGACACATTACAAGTTTTCCCTTTTGAGCCGTATCTAAGAAAGTAGTTTGTATAGCATGGAATAGACAGGCTGACTGTATTGTGAGGTTGAAAAACTAGTGGAAGAAGTGACATGTAAGTGTCCTTTATAGACTATGCAGGTTTTACCTAAAAATTGTCAACTCAGGGTTTCTGTGCCTGTAGGTTGAATATTTGCTAAGCCTAACAGAAGGGTAAATTGTATTTGTGTTTATTCTTTCAATCCTCTGGATAATGGTTAACTATACCCTTTGCATATCATAAAATTCTTTGATGGTATCTAAGTTGTTTTCTGCTGTAGCAATACCTGAGACTGGGTAACTTTTAAAGAAAAGAAATGTATTCATTTCTTACAGTTCTGGAGGCTGGTTAAGTCCAAGACCATGGTGCCAGCATCTGGCAAGGGTCATCCATGGTGGAAGGGCAGAAGATGGAAGAGCGAGGGAGGGCAAGAGTGTAAAAGGGAAGAAAAAGGAGTTGAACTCCCAAAATAACTAACCCATTCCCGTGATAATGGCATTAGTCCAGGGCAGAGCCCTCATGACCCTGTTGCCTCCCAAAGGCCTCAGCTCCTAACACTGCTGCAGTGGCAACCAAGTTTCCAACATGTGAACTTTTGGCAGATACATTCGTACCGTAGCTGATGGGAACAACCACTGTCGTTTGAGTAAACGATGAGGTTGAGAAACAGGACATTATCTATTGAATTGTGGTTCTCACTTTCCCACAAAGTAGTCCTGGAATGTTGGACATGACTTAACTGTCCTGTGCTTTTTTTTTTTTTTTTTTTTTTTTTTGAGACGGAGTCTTGCTCTTGTCACCCAGGCTGGAGTGCAGTGGCACAATCTCAGCTCACTGCAACCTCTGCCTCCCAGGTTCAAGCGATTCTCCTACTTCAGCCTCCTGAGTAGCTGGGATTACAGGCACCTGCCGCCACGCCTGGCTAATTTTTGTATTTTTAGTAGAGACGGGGTTTCGCCGTGTTGGCCAGGCTGATCTCGAGCTCCTGACCTCATGATCTGCCCACCTCGGCCTCCCAAAGTGCTGGGATTACAGGCGTGAGCCACCACGCCCCACCCTTTTTTCTCATCTTTAATAATAAGAGACTATCCTAGGTGACCTCTAAAATTCCTTTTAGTTCTCATATCCTATTATTCAAGAATTAGCCATTGCCATTGATCAACAGATAGAATTTTAGCATCTGCCCTGTTTACATTTTGTTTTTATTAGCTAATATTTTTTGTACCAGAATACTAAAGAATATTTATTGTGAAAGCTATTTCTTATTTTATAAAAAATTTTAGGTGGTTAAGTTTATATGTACACTGTACCTTAAATGAGAATTAACAGCATGTCGTTTAACTTCCATGAGACTATTTTGTTATATAGAAAATGCAAATAATAGTATACTTCATTGTTGTTGAGAAAAGCAAATTAGATTTGAAATAGATTATGACAGAAATTACAAGTTGCTATTTAAATTTTGATTGTGGGGTAACTAGCTTGTAATCTTTAACAAGTCACAAGATGGACAGTGACTCCATTTTTTTTTAGTTGCTTTTTCATTTACATCTGAATAATTTTATTGTAGGACTAAAATGTAGCAGCTGTGAACCTTTTCCAGATGGAGCCACGAACAACCTCTCCAGATCAAATTCAGATGAGAGTAATTTCTCTGAAAAACTGAGGGCATCCACTGTCATGTACCATCCAGAAGGAGAATCCAGCACAACACCCTTTTTTTCTACTAATTCTTCTCTGAATTTGCCTGTTCTAGAAGTAGGCAGAACTGAAAATACCATCTTCTCTTCAACTACACTTCCCAGACCTGGGGACCCAGGGGCTCCTCCTTTGCCACCAGACCTACAGTTAGAAGAAGAAGGAACTTGTGGAAACTCTAGTGAGATGTTTCTTCCCTTAAGATCACGTACTGTTTCACGACAATGACACTTTATTGCCTTTTAATTTTTAATGATGACAAAAAAAGTTTTAAACAATATGACTCTTTATAAAACGGCTGTAATGATTTGTTTACATTTGATACATGTCTTTTAAAATGCAATGTAAGCATACTTTGTAAATAGGATTTTTAGAATTAAAAATGCATACTTTTAGGATAGCTAACTGTAAATCATGTTGATCATGTACTTTTTAGTAATTTCTTTTTTTCCTTTTCTTTTTAAGGTCTTTCAGTATTTTTAAAAATATTTTCTATTTTAAGACTGATTTTAATAGGGAATATATCTCTATTTGAGAATAGACCCTTACTGGGAAGAATGTTTTTTCCTCAGTGCATTTGTGCTAGAAATTTTCAGAGTCTAATAGTCTTTGCCAGTCATTCAGCAGCAAATTTTCAGCATTAAGCTGTTCCTGTTCAGTAGTAAAACCAATCACTGATGGGAAAACTGCCAATATAGAAAAATAAAAATAAAAAATATCTTTTCCACTCCATTGTCTTATAGGCACTTAAACAGCCTCTTTTTGATACTGGAGGAACACTTGATGGGGTGTGAGCCACCTAAGATCTCAGTTTGCCAAAAATCATTTCTAATTAACCTTACTAATTATACTACTTTGTTAGGATTTTCACATTCTTGGCTTAATCATTTTCATTCCTAAAGAAAAATATCTTGGCCTAAACCTCAGTTATTACATGTAATTTGATGAGGTATTTTTTCCCTTTTTTTTTTTTTGCAACAGAGTCTTGCTCTATTGCCCAGGCTGGAGTGCAGTGGCGCATTCTGAGCTCACTGCAACTTCTGCCTCCCATGCTCACATGATCCTCCCACTTCAGCCTCTCAAGTAATATAGCTGGGACTACAAGTGTGTGCCACCATGCCTCACTACTTTTTGTATTTTTTTTGCCATGTTGGCCAGGCTGGTCTTGAACTCCTGGACTCAAGCAATCTACCCAGCGTGGCCTCCCGAAGTGCTGGGATTACAGACATGAGCCACCTCACCTAGCCTGATGAGATTTTTAAAAAATATTTTCTCTGTACTTTTCATTCTCTTTTAATGAGGACCAATGTACAGTTGAAATAACTAGAACAAATTGTTTTTGGTGTGTGTGACAATTCTGTTTTTAATGCTATTTGAATAAGTGGGCCATTAGCCAGATTTGTCTTTTTGTTGTAAAACAAAATTTGACTAATTTTACATGTTTATAAATTCTATGCTCTCACTGTTTTTATTTAAATTACAATTTTATCTGTTTCCTGACATCTGTCTCCTATATGTTTCTATTATTATTGCAAAAACATAGAAATGGAAATTTTGCTATTAACAATAAAATTTTTTTAAAGTAGTGCTATTTTGGAGTTCCAAATTTTCAATAGGAAGTATCTAAAACTTTTTTTAATACATGGCAATATCTATAGAAAACATTACTTCAGGTTGTGAGATTGAGTTGCATTTCTGGATGGACTGATGAATTTATCCGTCATGAAGAAGATTGGCATATTAGCTTTAAAAATTTTTGAAGATTGGATTTTTTTTAGTATAAGCATTTTCTAAAGATTCTAGAGAAATGTTTCACCTCCAATGCATAGCAAAAATAGTGGTGTTAGAAAGAAAATAGGTTACATTTAAGGAAGGTGCTTTAAAAAGCAGAAGCAGACTTTAAAATTCAATTTGTGGACACCTTTTTAAAAATTGAATCAAAGATTATAATTCAGATATACAATAACACCTATATATAGATTAGTTTTAACACTGAGTTTTCTTTGAGACTGTTTTCTAACTACATAGACAATAAAATTAAGGTTTGCATAAAGCTAGGTTTGTGGGTTTTTGACTTCTACAAAGTCATTTTTTTTCCTTTTAGCCCTGAAAACTAGCCATTGCCAAAAGTGTGTAATTTAGGATGAATGACAGGATGCAATTTGTTAACTAAGTTCATTAATGCAGCAGTGAAAAAGTTACTTTTCAGAGATACCATATTGTAATACAAAAACACGTTAGTTCATTTTTATGTATATGTATATATTTTTAATACTTTATCTTTGGAGCAGTTGTAGGTTTATAAAAAAGCAGAAAATACAGAGTGTTTCCAAATATCCCCTTCTCCCTCAGTTTCCCATATTATCTTGCACTGATGTGGCACATTTGTTATAATTGAGTCAATCTTTTTTGTTTGTTTTGTTTGTTTGTTTGGGGTTTTTTTGTTTTTTGTTTTTTGTCTTTTGAGACGGAGTCTCACTCCATCACCCAGGCTGGAGTGCAGTGGCACAATCTCAGCTCACTGCAAGCTCCGCCTTCCAGGTTCATGCCATTCTCCTGCCTCAGCCTCCCGAATAGCTGGGACTACAGGCGCCTGCCACCACGCCCAGCTAATTTTTTGTATTTTTAGTGGAGATGGGGTTTCACTGTGTCAGCCAGGATGGTCTCGATCTCCTAACCTAGTGATCTGCCCACCTCAACCTCCCAAAGTGCTGGGATTACAGGCAGGAGCCACCACGCCCGGCCAATTTTTTTTTTTTTTTTTTTTTTTTTTGAGATGGAGTCTGGCTCTGTCACCCAGGCTGGAGTGCAGTGGTGCAATGTCAGCTCACCGCAACCTCCACCTCCCAGGTTCAAGCGATTCTCCTGCCTCAGCCTCCAAAGTAGCTGGGATTATAGGTGTGTGCCCCGACGCCTGGCTAATTTTTGTATTTTTAGTGGAGACAGGGTTTCATCATGTTGGCCAGGCTGGTCTTGAACTCCTGACCTCAGGTGATCCACCTGCCTCAGCCTCCCAAAGTGCTAGGATTACAGGTGTGTGCCACCACGCCCAGCCTGATGAGTGAATCTTGATACTATTATTAATCCAAAGTCCATTGTTCACATTAGGGTTCACTCTTTGTGTTATACAGTCCTGTGGGTTTTGACAAATGTGTAATGTCATGTATCTGCCATTATGCAGAATAATTTCACTGCCTTCAAAAGCTCATGTGCTGTACCTATTCATAACTGCCTCCCTCTCATCTCACTCCCAACCCTGGCAACCACTGATCTTTCTATTGTCTCTGTAGTTTCATCTTTCCCAGAATGTTATACAGTTGGAATCATAGTATGTAGCTTTTTTCAGACTGGCTTCTTTCTCTTATCAATATGCATCAAAATTCTTCCAGGTCTTTTCATGATGAGTTCACTTTGTTTACTTTTAAAAACTTGCCAAGTTCACTAGTGAGAGGGGGAGAAAGAGTAGAGCAAGGAGTTCTGTCTGTGACTGAACAATCAATTGAGATAATTCACTACTTTCAGGGGAGCGAGAGTTCACTTTTGAAGAGGTGATTCGTCTTTAGTCAGCATATCACTCATTGTGTGCAATGTCAAACACTGGTAAAATAGGGGCAGGCCAGGATAATGGCAGTTTTTTGTTTATTTGTCTTCAGAAATAGTTTTTTATTTTAAATCCAATTTATCACATTTTTTCTCATGGCTAGTGATTTTTGTCTCTTGTTTAAGAAATTTTTCCCATCTCAACATCCTGATGATATTCTATGCTTTCTTCTAGAAGTTGTTTTAGTTCCTCATTTAGCTCTATGATCCATTTCAAAGTAATTTTTGTGTATGGTATGAGGTAGAAATCAAGTCTTACAGCTACCATCTTTTTACCTAAGCAATGTAAAAAGGAGGTGGAAGTTTCACACTCTAGTCTTATATTGTATCACTGGATAAATATGTCCACTGTTGACTTTGGAGAAAAAGCAAACCAAGAAGCAAACTGATCTACAGTTTTTAAATGTAATCTTATGAGGGCTTTCTGAAAGGAGAGCTGAATTTAAGGACAGATAATACAGAAAAAACTTGAGTGCTGCTGCTAAAATCTTCCTACTGAATTTGCCATACTATTTAATTACCAGAAATAGTTTTTTATTGCAATGGCTCCCAAATTTTGCTGTCCATTTTAGAATCAACTGGGGAGCGCTTAAAGATCCCAATCTCCAGGCTGCACCCCATACCCAATAAATCACAATGTTTGGTTGTAGAAGCCAGGCATCAGATTTCCAGGTGATTTTCAGTGGGCAACAAAATTTGGAATCCACAGCCTTACTAGATGCCAAATGATGAGTTTAGTGTTTCCGCATGTGTGATCTTGTTTCTTGTTTTTTAATCCTAATAGCCCTGCAAGGAAGGTTTTATTGTCACTTTTTTTTTTTACAGATGAGAAACAAATTCAAAATAAAGTCAATGATTTAAAATCACACAGCTCTTTAGGATTAAAATCCAGGGCTGTTTGACTCTTAAGCCTGTGTTCTCATACAACTCACGTTTTCATTGCGGGAGAGAGTCCAAAAATGAAGAAAACTAAGATAATTCTAGTTACCATGGAGACAAAATAAGGCATGAGTTAAAAAGTAACTTGGAAGATACTTGATAGTATTATTGTAGAAGGCTTCTCAGAGCAGGTGAGGCTTTGAGCAGAGACCTAACTCATAAAAAAGGAGCCAGCCATGGGAAGTTCTAGAGGGAAGAGTTCCAGGCAGAAGTAACATTGAGGTCAGAAGCCCTGAGGTGGGAATGAATTAGTGGGAGAACCTGGAAACATGAACACCTTATTAGCAATGAGCTCACCTAGCATCCAGACCTTGGCTTCTAAATACCCATTCTCCATTAAAAGGAAACAAACTTCCTTGGAAATGGCTAATTCTAAGGCAAAGTATAACATGAGCCTGAAACAGCTTGTTCCGGGAAGCAGACATGTGATCAAAGAATCTTGGGGAGGACATGTCCAAAGGACACAAAAGCCTGCTTGAAGGGGCTCCCATTGGCCAAATCAGAGACAATTTCAACATCAAAATAAATAATAATCGATTATAACTCATTTGATAAGAAACCATAAGTCAATGCTAATATAAATAAATGAACAGGCTAGGCATGGTGGCTCACGCATGTAATCCCAACGCTTTGGGAGGCCAAGGTGGGCAGATCACTTGAGCCCAGGAGTTGGAGACAAGCTTGGCCAAAATGGGGAAACCCTGTCTCTACTAAAAATACAAAAATTAGCCAGGCGTGGTGGCAGGTGCCTTAATCTCAGCTACTCAAGAGGCTGAGGCACAAGAATCATTTGACCTGGGAAGTGGAGGTTGCAGTGAGCTGAGATGACTCCAGCTGAGTGATGGAGCGAGACTCTGTCTCAAGCAAAATGAATAAATAAACAAATAATTTGAAGGAGAATGTGATGTTGACATGGTCTTTAAATACCTCCCTACAAAAATACTTATTTACAAAGGAGGATAAAAGTAACTACAGTGGAGAAGCCTCGCAGATATAACCTTAAACAAGAAATCAAAGGTAAAATCATCAGTGCCACGACAAACTGAAATCATGTGCCTTCTGATAGAAGGCAATGAGAAGACCATAATACCACTTTCATAATATTCTTGCCAAAGATTCATAACCTGACTCAAATCATTAGGAAACACGAGACAAGAGGAATTGTTGGCAGCTATCTTTGTAGACAATCTGCTACAAAAATGCTAAGTTTGAGGAGCTTATGAGACATCAAAGTAGGAAATTGCATACAGGAGTTTGGTGTTCAGGAAGACTTTTGGACCAGTTACGTAAATATGGGAGTTATTAGCATAAACTAATATTTAAAACCTTGGAACTTAGTGAGTTTGCCTTGAAATGGAGGGTAGACAAAAAAGAGAGGAAGGCTCAGAACTGAGCGTGAGGTGCTTCTGCATCTAGAGGTGATACAGAGAAGACAACAGAGAAAACTGAAAAGGGCCCTGTGAAATAGGAAGAGAATTAAAGTGTATGATGTGGGCGGCAAGCCACCCAGGCGCCAAGGCAAGAGACAGAGGACACGAGCTGTTCCAGTATAATAAAATATAAAACAAGAATAGTTATACCAGATATAGATCTTAGATATGATTATATATGAATATCATTAATCATTAGTTTGTAGCAATTACTTTTTATTCCAATATTATAATAATCCTTGCACTATAATCATAGCCTAGGAAAAACCAGGCCATACAGAAATAGGAGCTGAGGGGACATAGTGAGGTGTGACCAGAAGACAAGAGTGCGAGCCTTCTGTTATGCCTGGACAGGGCCACCAGAGGGCTCCTTGGTCTAGCGGTAACGTCAGTGTCTGGGAAGACGCCCGTTGCCAGGCGGACTGTGGTCCAGCGGTAGCGTAAGTGTCAAGGGAAAACGCCTGCTACTTAGCAGACCGGGAAAGGGGGTCTCCCTTCCCCGGAGGAGTTTAGAGAAGACTCTGCTCCTCCACCTCTTGTGGAGGGCCTGACATCAGTCAGGCTCGCCCGCAGTTAGCCGGAGGCCTAACCATCTCCCTGTGATGCTGTGCTTCAGTGGTCACACTCCTAGTCCGCCTTCATGTTCCATCCTGTACACCTGGCTCTGCCTTCTGGATAGCAGTAGTAAATTAGTGAAAGTACTAATAGTCCCTGATATGCAGAAATAATGGCGTAAGCTGTCTTTCTCTCTGTCTCCTCTCCCTCTCTGCCTCAGCTGCCAGGCAGGGAAGGGCCCCCTGTCCAGTGGACACGTGACCCACGTGACCTTACCTATCATTGGAGGTGACTCACATTCTTTACCCTGCCCCTTCTGCCTTGTATCCAATAAATAACAGTGCAGCCAGACATTCGGGGCCACTACCAGTCTCCGCGCATTGGTGTTAGTGGTCTCCCGGGCCCAGCTGCCTTTTCTCTTATCTCTTTGTCTTGTGTCTTTATTTTTACACTCTCTCGTTGCCACACACAGGGAGAGACCCACCGACCCTGTGGGGCTGGTCCCTACAGTATGATCTAGTGAAATGCAAGAGAAAAGCATTTCAAGAAGGCACCTATCTTGTTGAAAGGTCAAGTAAGAAGTGGTCTTTGGACCAAGTCTCACAGAGACCACTCATGGTTTGATAACAAGAACTCATGTTGCTCAAACTGAGTACCTCAATCTCTGAGGCATTCAACAGTCAGCCCGTTTTAAAAGTCACTCAGAGTGTCAGTTTTACTTGGTAATGTCTAAATATTTTTGTCTATTAAAAGAGCTTTATTAAACACAACCATGCAAAATTTCCATATATTTTCAAGATCTTGTATTAAGAAAAATAAATATGTATGCCCATGGGACTTTGGGTCACAATGTATCAGCTCAGCTTCTGGAGGAACGAGACCGAGGTCACTCGTGGGCAATTAACTGTGTCTATATGGCCAAGCCCCAATAAAAACTCTGGACAACAAGGCTCAGGTGAGTTTCTCTGGATGGCAGTATTCCATGCATACTGTCACATGTCTCTGCCACGAGAAGTTCATACTGTTCACAATTCCACTAGGAGAGGACAACTGGAAGCTTTGATTGTGGATCTCTGCACCGTGTGCCTCTTCCCTTGGCTGTTTGTTTTTTTCCCCCCGCCTTTATTCTTTGGCTGTAATAAACTGTAACCATGAGTATAATGGCTTGCAGTGAGTTCTGTGAGTCCTTCTAGTAAATTATCAAACCAACCTGAGGGTAGCCTGAACTTCGCAAAACCTGAAATTGGTGTTAAGAGTGAGGATGGTTTTGGGGACTCCCAAACTTTGCACTTTGAGACCATCATTCTTCTCTGCCCAGCATAGGAACCTGGATGGGAAAACTTGAGAAACACTTATCTAGACCCACACCATCATAAATTATTATAATCCAGAAATATTTATTAACCATCTGCTCTGTGACAAGCACTGCGCTGGGTACTAGGAATCTAAAAATGAGCAAAGCACAGTCCAGCTCCTCCCCTCAAGGAGCTCATAGACATCGTACCACAGGAAAGAGGGAGTGAACAAGATAGTTATATAACTCTGCCCTGGAGCCTACTTCCAGGGAGGAATGGCAAGTTATGTGTGAGTGTGAGTATCATCTAAACGAGCAGGCATCCTTAAGTGAAATCTAAATACACTGATAACAACTTCATTTGGGTGTCATTCCCATTTAGTTCACCAGGAGTCAAAGATTTCTAGTTTCCCTGAATACTAGGCATATGGTTACACCATTTACCAAAAGAAGGAACAAAAATGCAAAGAAAAATTATATGAAAAGACAGGTTACAGTTCCAACAGGTGAGTGTTTGAGGCCCCAGAAGGATACCATATGGAAAATGTAAGATCCAGGTGGTGGTCGGGTCTAGAGTTTGGGTGGAAAGATTGGGATTACACACCCAGATTTGGGAATCATAGCATAAAGTAGTTAATGCGGTGGAAAGGGATGGGCTGACTTGCAACTTTGTAATGCCCTTTAAAATGTTAGAAGCATCACGGAAAGATAGTACAATATGTTGGGAAACACCAACATTTAAGGGCCATATGGAGCAAAGCAGGCGGAGAAGAGGCTGACAATGAGAAGCCAGAGAGTTTGGACTACCCGAGTAGTAGGGTATGATCCAAGAGGAGTTTTATCAAAGCTATTCAGAGCGCACTTGAATGAGGTCAAGCAGGAAATGATTTGGTTCTTGGCTTGGGAAGTCCACCACCCCTAGAGGGCTTCCACGACAACCTAGGGAAATACACTGAGAGTAATTTTTTTTTGGAAGACGAGATGCAGTGGATCAGGAAAAAATCCTACCCTCTCTGGGCAAGGGCTAAAGTGGAGTGACAGCGAAAAGACAAAATTCTTAGCTCTTCTATGCCTTTAGTAAATGCTATCGAATGCGGGAAGTTTGGCTGGGATCCCTGGCTCAGTACTTCGTCTCTTCTCAGAGCTCCTCAGAAATGAGCAAAAGCAGCCCCTGCCCCTGGATTGGGAACGTGCCGAGCCCGCCTCCAGCCTCAGCCCCTCCGCGGGGGAGCAGGAGCGTGGCGCAACCGCCAGGGGGCGCAAACGGCGGGCTTATTTATAAGACTTGGGGCGGGGCCACGCGCGGGGCGGGCCCTGGAGTGGCTTCCGGTTTCTGGCTTCCGGCGGAGGGCTGGGTAGTAGCTCGCAGCCGTCATGGCAGCGGAGGAGAAGGACCCTCTGAGCTATTTCGCGGCATACGGGAGCAGCAGCTCAGGCTCCTCGGACGAGGAGGATAACATCGAGCCGGAGGAGACAAGTCGCAGAACCCCGGATCCGGCGAAGTCGTCGGGCGGCTGTAGGAACAAGGCGGAGAAGCGGCTCCCGGGACCCGACGAGCTGTTTAGGAGCGTGACTCGCCCGGCCTTTCTCTACAATCCGCTCAACAAGCAGATAGACTGGGAGAGGCACGTCGTCAAGGCGCCTGAGGAGGTGAGGTCCCCGACCCCGTTTCCCGGTCTCGGCCCCGGCCTGCGCCCCCTTCCTCCTGAGCCCCCTGCTGGGGACCTGCTGTCCGTTCCCCTACACGCAGTCACCCCCGCGGGATGCCGCACCACCCCCTCCCACCTCAAGCCCTGGGAAACCTGGCCCCCTCCCCCAGCCTGGTGGGTGTCAGACCGGACCCGCAGCCCCGCCCCTTGTGAGGAGACCCAAACCTCCGCGCTCGGTGCCCCGACCCCGCGCGGCGAGGACTAACAGTGGTGACTCCCCCGCCCCCCCCGCTGCAGCTTCTCCCTGAGACCCCTTCCCTTTGACGCCGAAGTGCCTGCGGTGCTGCCTCCAAGACAGTGTCTGCTGCAGCTTCCTGAAGGGGTCAGCCTTGGCGTAGTATCTCTGAGACTGGATTCTTCTTTGGTAACTAAAAGTTATTAGCTTTATTCGTATAGGGAACCCTTTGGCTTTTCACTTAACAGTATTGTGATTTTGATGGAAAAATGTGTCTTTCAACCTTAAAGAAAAAAAGTCACCCTGAACGATAAGCGAACGGCAGGGAGTTGCATGTGCCCACGTCCATTGTAGGAACCTCGGTTCGTCACAGTGCTTCTTAATGTGCTTGCTTAACAGCCTCCAAAGGAATTCAAAATATGGAAGTCAAATTATGTACCACCTCCTGAGACCTACACCACTGAGAAGAAGCCTCCGCCCCCAGAGCTTGACATGGCAATAAAATGGTCTAACATATATGAGGACAATGGTGATGATGCTCCACAGAATGCTAAGAAAGCTAGGCTTCTACCAGAAGGGGAGGAGACGTTGGAATCAGGTAAGGAAAGTCAGAATCCGGTAGTGATCTATTTTGATACCCGTGATGGACTTAAAAAGAATGAGATATTTAATGAATGAAAATTAAATCTAGCGAATTGGCAAACTAATTTGATGGTCTTTGGATACTTATTGCTCTGCTTTTGAGAAAGATCATATATATTTGGCTTTAACATGAAGTCTCTGATAGCTCAGCTAGTAGTAGTTGCTGTATCTTAGTGAAAGATCATAAATTATTCAGGCTTTAAAGTAAAATATCTGATATCTCATCCAGTAGTCTGATTTATGATGCCTTATTATTAGAACAACACAAATCAATTCATGGATTCTTGTGACTGTAGCTACAAAGTACTGAAGGCTTAATTTTCTTTTTCTTTTCTTTTTTTTTTTGAGACAGCATTTCGCTCTTGTTGCCCAGGCTGGAGTGCAATGACGCCATCTCGGCTCACTGCAACCTCCACCTCCCAGGTTCAAGCGATTATCCTGCCTCAGCTTCCAAGTAGCTGGGATTACAGGCGCTTGCCACCACGCCGGGCTTTTTTTTTTTTTTTTTTTTTTTGTAGAGGTGGAGTTTCACCATGTTGGTCAGGCTGGTCTTGAACTCCTGACCTCAGGTGATCCACCTGCCTCGGCCTCCCAAAGTGTTGCGATTACAGGTGTGAGCCACCGTGCCCGGCCAAAGGCTTCATTTTCTATTAAAGCAGTTGTGCTTCAGAGCTAAAATTAGTATGACAAAACGAATTTAACTGAGCATTACTACATAGTAATAGGAAGATAATGACGGAGTTGTTTTACTTTAGTTCGTAATAGCATAATTTCATCTCTTACTTGGACTATCACAGTAATCTTTGCCTATACACTCTTATCCAATCTGTACCATCCTTCACTGCAGTTAGTGTTGAGTTTCTAAAAGTCGTATCTGATTATATAACTTGACTGCTTAAAACCCTTCAACGGGATAGAGTCAAGGCCTTCTATTGATAGGCCCTTTCTCCCTGTCCACAGTCGTTTTTAATGGCCCCTTTCTAGCACTTGAAGATCTTGAAATCCAGAACTGAATTGTATGGTTCCCTGCCTTTCAGTATACGTTGCACCTTATTCTGGAGTGTTCTTTCTTATCTCTGGCTAGTAAACTAATTCATCCTTCAAAATCCAAATCAAAAGAAGAAATCTCAGGTATCACCTCTAATAATTATTTGCTCCTCTGTACCTTGTTTATGCTAATGCTGTTGATTGCCCTCATCACTTGTATGTGACTTTTTAAAAAGTCTGTCTGCTTTATGATGAGTTCCTCAAACAGCAGGATTTGAAGTGTTTATGTTTGTATCGAGTACATTGTAAGTATTCAGTAATTGTTGAATTGAACTAATGTTTTGGACCATTGTTTTTAAGAAAGAGTATGCCATTTTTGTTAAACAGATTTCTGATCTTCCCACAATACAAGGGCTACTTAGCCGGTTTTTAACAGTCATGCAGGGAGTGATGTTTTGTTTTAGGAGAAAGGAGAACTGACTGGCAGGAGTTCTTTAATTTTGATTCTACCTAGCTTTTCCATTACTTTTGCTGACTCCAATATGTATTAGAAGTCACTAATGAAGGAGCATCTTCAGTAAGTAGCATCTTTTTGCAGACCTTAAATGATGTAAACATTTATAATACCTCATATTGTACAATCTTTTTGTTTTGTTTTCTTTTTTTTTTTTTTTTTTGAGACGGAGTCTCGCTTGGTCGCCCAGGCTGGAGCGCAGTTGCGCCATCTCGGCTCACTGCAAGCTCCGCCTCCCGGGTTCACGCCATTCTCTCGCCTCAGCCTCCCGAGTAGCTGGGACTACAGGCGTCCCACGCCCGGCTAATTTTTTTGTATTTTTAGTAGAGACGGGGTTTCACCGTGTTAGCCAGGATGGTCTGGATCTCCTGACCTCGTGATCTGCCCGCCTTGGCCTCCCAAAGTGCTGGGATTACAGGCGTGAGCCACCGCACCCGGCCAGTCCTTTTCATAATTAGTAAAAATATATTTGCTTAAATAATCTTTAATTATTACAACACCTTGTGAAATGAGATAGAGAAATGTGGAAATGATAGCTTACATAACTTGTCCAAGGTCACAAACTAGAAAATGCCAAATTCTAAAATAGGCACTTTCACACAGTTTTCTAATTTATTACTCCCAGCAACCTGATACAGAAGTGCTACATGACTCATTATTACTGTTTTACAGATGATAAAACAATCTGAGATTAGGGAATTTACCCAAATTCATTCACGCAGCTAAAGAAGAGGCAGAGTAGTAGGCATTCAAATCCAGACCTTTAAATAGAAATTATGCCTTATTAAACTGGGATTTGGTCTCCTGATGAATAGGCATTTCTCAACAGTGAGATATAGCTGTTCTTCTGTAGGGAGAATGGTAGTAAGGATACTAGGGTTGATACTCAAACTAGATTTCCATAGGCTGGTGCTCTCACATCTTTGTCATTATATGGAAAAAAACAGGATTATACACCAGGGCAAGCAAGCAAGCAAGCAAGAATTATCTTTTTTCTAGCTTAGCTTTTGAGTTAAGTTAGAAGGAGTTCCAAATATGTGGCAAGTAACACTGCTGTTCACATAGATAATTTCTGTCTTTTTGATCACATGATGGTCCTTTCCTTTATTGGAAAACAAATACAGGCAAAATCAAATAACAGAGAAAGACCCACTTTTTAGAAGTGATTTTTGCCATTTCAGATTCCTATATCATAAACCCACTGTAAAATCAATTTATGTCATAATTTTTTAGCCTTTTTCATTCATAAAATATATATCAGAAACTCTACACTCTTATCCAAATTTTAGATTAGCAAATTACTTTTTTATTTTGCTTCCCCATTCTGCCCTTTGGCCTTTTATTGCCGGTTAACGTCTTCCAGTTACTTTAGAGGAAGAGCTGGGAAAGGTTCAGAACTCATCATTGGGTCTTGCTGCTTATGAGCACTTCGGGTTTTTTTTTTTGAGCTGGAGTCCCGCTCTGTTGCCCAGGCTGGAGTGCAATGGTGCGATCTCGGCTCACTGCAACCTCCGCCTCCCGGGTTCAAGCAATTCTCCTGCCTCAGCCTGCCAAGTAGCTGGGACTACAGGCACACATCACCACGCCCAGCTAATTTTTGTATTTTTAGTGGAGATGGGGTTTCACCATGTTGGCCAGGGTGGTCTCGATCTCCTGACCTCGTGATCCGCCCTCTTCAGCCTCCCAAAGTGCTGGGATTACAGGCGTGAGCCACCGCACCCTGCCATTTCTGGTTTTAGTGGTTGTAAAATGTAGGTAAGCAAAGCTTAGTTATTAGTTGTAGCTTTATTGACATGTATAATAATTAATTGTAAAAGCATAATTAATATAGTGATTTTTAGTTTACACTTTTTAGAATTTAGAAAGTGTGTATATTGATAAGTTAAACTTACTTGAGTGATTTGAGTTCCATAATAAAAAAAATTGTTTTCTTACCAGTACATCTATACTATATGAGACCGAGTAAAAAAGCTCAGTAAAGTTGATAAATGAACATTGCTCAGATTTTTTCCCCTACTCTAGTTTATAAGCAGTGCCTTGTCATGACACTAGATGGCATAGCACTTCTGCTGAAATCACTGATAGCCAGTTATTTTTTAACTTCAGTAGTTTGTGGTTTTGTTATTGAGTTAATTTGCTTGTAATAAGTGGCAAATTAAAAGCAAAAATATCTCAGTATCATCTTCTAAATGTATGTTAATGCATAGTGAATATTATAGTAAACTTAGTACTTTCCATTTTTATATTATCACTACTGAAAATCTCAAAAGAGGAGCTTAGTGATAATTAACTCCAGTTAAAAAGCAAAAGGTGCCGGGTGCGGTGGCTCACGCCTGTAATCCCAGCACTTTGGGAGGCCAAGGTGGGTGGATCACGAGGTCAGGAGATCGAGACCGTCCTGGCTAACACCGTGAAACCCCGTCTTTACTAAAAATACAAAAAATTAGTTGGGTGTGATGGCAGGTGCCTGTAGTCCCAGCTACTTGGGAGGCTGAGGCAGGAGAATGGCGTGAACCCGGGAGGTGGAGCTTCCAGTGAGCTGAGATGGCGCCACTGCCCTCCAGCCTGGACAACAGAGCAAGACTCCATCTCAAAAAAAAAAAAAAAAAGAAAAGGTTTGGCTTGTTTGGGTGGTATACCATGTTATTTGGTTTGTAGAGCCAGTATTTTTGTGTGAACATGATGAACTACTGATTAAAACTTTGATTTGTAAATTCCTGGGGTGAGTTGATCTGAATTGTATTTTATTCCACTGCCTACATAAATCCATAGTGCTCTGTGAAGCATGTGAGTAACATCACCGTGCTGTGCTTGAAGGGGAGTGAAGATGAATGGTATTGATTGTTATCTGCATCAATAAATGAGATATTCTGATTATGGTACAGTTAGCAGAAGGGAATTGAAGGCTTAAGATTTTAATATTTCCTTCAAGGAATTTATGATTTGATGTCAGTAGTTCCCCACATTTTTTTTAATATGAAGGCTCCTTTCAATATCAAGATATTTTATAGATCTCCACATGATAACCTGTTGAACTTTTTGAGTATCTGTTGATCAAGAAAATAAAGTCAAAAGCTACAATTAATTAGTAATGTGTTCAAAATAAATTTGTATTTTATAAATCTAACATCTTTTCCATGTTACTCTGTCTATATGGAGTTCTTAATACCACACATTTGCTTAGGGAGATGGAATTAGCAACTAGTCTGTGCTACCCTGTATTTTTTTTTTTAACCATGTAGTTGGAGTTTTTAAAATAGAATAAAAGAGTTCACGTCTTCAGGTTTGACAACATTTTTATGAATTGGAAATTTTCTGTGGCTACAGATACTATTAACATTTTGGAAAGGTGTAAAGAACATTGTTTTAATCTAAGGCTCTTCTCTAACCTCCCTCCCCTCTCCAAATTCTCCATAATATGAAGTAGGAAGATACGTATTTTTCTGTTGCCATTAGAATGTTCTGGCCATCCTAGGAATGGGGACGGGGAAGGCGGGGGTGGGATTAGAACTTACTAGAATAAAATTCCAAATAGAGGTTTGGGGAAACCTACTTGTGAGTGCTTTTTAACCTCAAAATAAGGATTTGGGGTGGGTGGAGAAGGTGATGGGGAAGAAGAAGAAGTTTTTGGAGGAGAGAAAGCAGATTGAAAGGAATCTGCTTTTATTTAAGCTGATAGCCACTTAAATAATGTCATCGTTAGATTGATACCTACTTTTTGTAGAAAGAAAACAATATGCTCCATTCTTACAAAGCATTGATTGTATTTGAATATACACAATGTAAATACTATCATGCAGTGGTGTCCAAGGGAGAGAATACAGTCATGAGTTCTTAGTTTCTGTTATTGGTTGGGCCAATAAAGCGCCTTCGTCATCCTTCTTTTCTGCTTATCACTAGAGACAGAAACTAAAAACCATGGCTTCAGGCTGCTAAAAGCCTAAAACAAAACAGAACAACAACAACAAATAAGGCAGGTTGGACAAGCTTGCTGAGTATTTGGGAGCCTTTTTCAAAAGTCTGATTTGGGGGAAGTAAAGTCGCTTATTTTAAGCTACCTTAATATAGCACCTAAAGAGTCACTTGGTGAATTTTGTATGGCTGCAATTGAAAAAAAAAAAATTGCTCACTTTCACTTGCATTTAAAAATCAGAGCTCTAAAAGTTAATTCTTGTTTTTTATTGGGAAACTGAGAGAAACATTAGTTGATGAGGGTAATAATTTTGGTATAAAGCCAGTGAAATTTTAATGCTTAACATGTTTGGTTTTTTAAAATTACTGATTGAAACTCTTCCTTTTCTATTTAAAGATGATGAAAAAGATGAGCATACTTCTAAAAAGCGCAAAGTAGAGCCAGGAGAACCAGCAAAGAAGAAAAAGTAGAAACAAATGACCAGAATTTCTGTACTGCTAAACTTGTTGAAATGTTTCTTTGGACAGATTAAGTTGATATTGTGGGTTATTATGCCACATCTCCATGAAAGTGCATACATTAATGAACTAATAAGTATTGCCTCAAGAAATTTCCACTATAAAATTCTTTTTTTATTTAAAACATGTATGTATTTAAAACTCAACTGGTGACTTGTGATTGTGAAATTGATAACACTTGGATGCATTCTTGCTCTCACAGAATTGGTGACATGCTTTGAGTTTTGTCACATGTTGACATGCCAATGTTCTATAAACCTTTTATAAAGGAATATATTTTTAAAGTAAATATATTGTAATGTACTGTGAACTTGTAGGGTGCTTTTCAACAGTCTTTGTACAGTGTAAATAGATCATGGAAATAAAATTACTTATTCAATATTACTATTACTGTATAACATTAACATTTGAATGTTTGTCTGTGACAAGTACCCTATTTGTCGTGTGACATTTTAAGTTGTAATAAGAAGTATTACCATTTTAAGTTGTAATAAGAAGTATTACCATTTAAAGAGTGCCTCCTGTGTTCCAGGTGCTTTGTGCATATATTTTCTCTGATCCTTAAACAACCTAGCAAGGTATTATTAGTATTCTCATTTTATAATAAAGAGTGCTTGAGTAGCTTGTCTAATGTTACACAGCTAGTGAGTGATTCATTTGGAATTTAACTTGGAACACTTGAACTTCAAAATCATCACATTAAACCACCTGTCCACCAGTCAAAATTTAGTCATCTTTCAAGAATGACATCAGTTGTCATCTCTTCCAGGTACTTTTCTGTTGTACCTGGATATCTGTTAGTGGAGATCTTTTCCTCTCCTGATTGTATGAGTGTACTTGTCATCTGTGCTTTATGGTTATTCATTAATTTCTTTATTAAATTGTAAGTTTACAGGACATTCAGTTAAATTTGAATTTCAGATAAATAATGTTTTAGTATATTTAATATTCAGGACATATACAAAAAGTGTGTTTATCTGAAATTCAAATTTAACTGAACATCTTTTATCTGGTAACCCTAACTTCTACATGTTTTCTCTACCCAGCTTCTATTTTAATGCTTTGCGTATAGTAATAATAAAATGAACAAGAAGTAGTTGGGAAGGTGTGATCTTTGAGTTCCAAAATGCAGTTATTTGTAGCATTTTGAACAATAAAAAGGTTACACTCTGCATCAATCTTTCCATGAATCTCAAGCCCTTAAGAGATAAGAATTACAGAACAGTGCACATTCAGTGTATAAGAACAAGACAGCCAAGCATGGTGGCTTATGCTTGTAATCCCAGCACTTTGGGAGGCCGAGGTGGGAGGATAGCTTGAGGCCAAGAGTTGGAGACCAGCCTAGACAACATGACAAGACCCCCATCTCTACAAAAAATAATTTAGAAAGAAAAAGACATAATCTGAGTATTTTTTTTAATCTGTTTTTCCACATTGTGGAAGATAAAATTTGAACAACTATGTGAGATTTGTTTACTTAGGCATGTGTATCAAGTAGATTAAAATTTATAAAAGTCATTAAGAGTGATTGCATCAGCCATGGTGCTTTGTGGAGTGAAGGTCCATAACAGCATGATGGCTTCCAGTATATCTCGAGTTTAGAAAAACCAATTCTATAGCTGCCCATCCTCTAGGTTTGCAAATATATGAATCCCAAAATTGAAGTAATTGCTAAAGCAAGAATATGTTTTTTTAAGATTGTAGTCTTTGTAATGAATTTGGAAATCTGTGGTATCATATACTAAGGAGTGGCATCAAGTGATAAAGCAAGACCATAGTATGACATGACACCAAATACAACCAAATCAAGTTATATTTGTGAAGTTGTGATTCCCAAGCTCTGGAGAAATCTAAAATTTGGATGCATGTGTTGGTGGAGCAAATATCTCAGAAGTTACTGAAATATTGCAAGGTTCTTAAGTTAGCATGAAAGCAAACTTTTTTCTCTCTTTCCTGGGAGATGTGCAGAGTATGTTTTATGAGGAGGAAGACAGGACTTAGGAGGGAAGAGTCTAAATATTTTGGAGGAAGTCTGACTCAGCCATTTGTATCTCCTGGTTGGAAAATGGACTGTCATATCACTCTACATTCATCATCACATTAGAGAATAGATTATTTTCCCCTTTAGAGATGTCCTGGGAACGTGTTTGCACAAGTGTCCATGTGGGTACAGAGGTGAAGTTTGGTTGAGCTAGTGGAAACCTAGTGGGGAAAACTCTTAAAAATCCATATACGTAAGAAAAATCATCTGTCCAAGTATCTTTCATTTTAGAGAATCGAGTTACTTGATACTTCTGGTCGTTTCCTCTACTTTAAGGAAGTTAAGCCTGGGCAACATGTTGAGATCCTGATCTGGTTTGGCTGTGTCCCCAACCAAATCTCACTTGAATTGTAATTCCCACAATTCCCACGTGTCATGGGTGGTGACTGAATTATGGGGGTAGGTCTGTTCTTATGATACTGAATGAGTCTTATGAGAGCTGATGGTTTTAAAAACCATCAGTGCAGGGAGTTGCCCTGCACATAAGATGTGTCTTGCTCCTCCTTGCCTTCTGCCATGATTGTGAGGCTTCCCCAGCCATGTGGAACTGTAAGTCCAATTAAACTCTTTTGCAAATTTCCCAGTCTCTGGTATGTCTTTATCAGCAGCATGAAAATGGACTAATACAGTTAATTGGTACCACTAGAGTGGGGTACTGCTGAAAAGATACCCAAAAACGTGGAAGTGACTTTGGAACTGAGTACAAGGCAGAGGTTGGAATGTTTGGAAGGCTCAGAAGAAGACAGGAAAATGTGGGAAAGTTTGGAACTCCCTAGCGACTTGTTGAATGGCTTTGACCAAAATGCTGATAATAATATGAACAATGAAATCCAGGCTCAGGTGGTCGGTCTCAGATGGAGATGAGGAACTTGTTGAGAACTAGAGCAAAGGTCACTCTTGATATGTTTTAGCAGAGACTAGTGGCATTTTGCCCCTGTCCTAGAGATTTGTGGAACTTTGAACTTCAGAGAGAGAATTTAGGGTATTTGGTGGAAGAAATTTTTAAGCAGCAAAGCATTCAAGAGGTTACTTGGATGCCATTAAAGGCATTCAGTTTTATAAGGGAAGCAGAGCTTGAAAGTTCAGAAAATTTGCAGCCTGACAATGCGATAGAAAAGAAAATCCCATTTTCTGAGAAGAAATTTAACCTGGCTGCAGAAATTTGCTTAAGTAATGAAGAGCCAAATGCTAATCCCCAAGACAATGGGGAAAATGTCTCCAGGGCAGGTTAGAGGACTTCACAGCAGCCCCTCCCATCACAGGTCCAGAGGCCTAGGAGGAAAAAGTGGTTTCGTGGGCTGGACCCAGGATTCCTGTGCTGTGTGCAGCCTAGGGACTTGGTGCCCTGTGTCCCAGCCACTCCAGCCGTGGCTGAAAGGAGCCAACGTAGAGCTCAGGCCATGGCTTCAGAGCATGCAAGCCCCAAGCCTTGGCAGCTTCCGTGTGGTGTTGAGCCTGCAGGTACACAGAAGTCAAGAACTGGGCTTTGAGAACCTCTGCCTAGATTTCAGAAGATGTATGGAAACAACTGGATTCCCAGGCAGAAGTTTGTTGCAGGGATGGGGCCCTCATGGAGAACCTCTGCTAGGGCAGTGCAGAAGGGAAATGTGGGGTTGAAACCCCCACAGAGTTCCTGCTGGGGCACCACCTAGTGGAGCTGTAAGAAAAGGGCCACCATCCTCCAGACTCCAGAATGGTAGATCTTACTGACAGCTTGCACCATGTGCCTGAAAAAGTCACTGACAGTGCCAGCCCATGAAGGCAGCAGGGAGGGAGGCTGTACCCTGCAAAGCACAGGGGCAGAGCTTCCCAAGACCATGGGAACCCACCTCTTGCATTAGCATGACCCAGATGAGAGACATGGAGTCAAAGGAGATCATTTTGGAGCTTCAAGATTTGACTGCCTTGCTGGATTTCAGACCTGCATAGGGCCTGTAGCCCCTTTGTTTTGGTCAATTCTCCCATTTGGAATGGCTGTATTTACCCAATGCCTGTACCCCCATTCTATCTAGGAAGTAACTAACTTGCTTTTGGTTTTACAGGCTCACAGGCAGAAGGGACTTGCCTTGTCTCAGATGAGACATGGGACTGTGGACTTTGGGGTTAATGCTGAAGTGAGTTAAGACTTTGGGGGACTATTGGGAAGACATGACTGGTTTTGAAATGTGAGGACCTGAGATTTGGGAGGGGCTGGGGTGGAATGATATGGTTTGACTGTGTCCCCACCCAAATCTCATCTTGAATTGTAACTCCCACAATTCCCAGATGTCATGGGAGGAACCCGTTGGGAGGTGACTGAATTATGAGGGCAGATCTTTCCTGTGCTGTTCTCATGAGAGTGAATGGGTCTCACGACACCTGATGATTTTAAAAATGGGAGTTGCCCTGCACAAGCTCTTTTTGCCTGCTGCCATTCAGGTAAGATGTGACTTGCTCTTTCTTGCCTTATGCCATGATTGTGAGGCTTCCCCAGCCACATGGAACTGTATGGCCAATTCAACCTCTTTCTTTGTAAATTGCCCAGTTTTGGGTACGTCTTTATCAGCAGCACAAAAATGGACTAATACAGACCTCATCTCTACAAAAAAAATTAAAAAAATTAGCCAGGCATGGTGGTGCACAATAGTGGTCCTAGCTATTGGGAAAGGCTGAAGCAGGAGGATCACTTGAGCCCAGGAGTTAAAGGCTGCAGTGAGCTATGATGCACCACTGTACCCTGGCATGGGTGACAGAGCAAGATCCAGTCTCTAAAAAAAAGAAAGAAACTATATCAAGCATGAATGGCTTTTTGTACAGGGTAATTTGAGAAAATAACTAAGCATATGTGGGCCATGTTTTAAAATTTGAAGTGTAAATAGCTTCATAGGGTTTTATGGGAAACATTGTAACTGGAATCAGAAAAATATTACTGATTCAACTGCTTTGGCCAAAAAAACATTACTGAGAAAATTGGCAATGCATTTTCACCATTAAAACACTAAGATCTGGACTCACTTGTAAACTTGCAACTTTCTAATCTTAAAATTTAATGCTGTGTAGTGCTTTTGAATTCACAAAGTTTAGTCACATAATATTTTAGTTTCCAAAAATCCAATTAGGTAGGTTTCATAATTTTCAAATTGTGGAATGGAAAATAGGCCCAGTGAGCTGACACAGTGTACCCATGGATGTACAGCGTGTTAGCTTCAGAGAAGAGAGGGATGGAGAAACTGGTAGTGCTTAGTTGGATATAATGGCTGAGCAGGAGGCTCTCTTTTATTGCTAATTATATTTTTAAATTTAAAATATGAATGGATTAATGCAGGTCTGAACATAATCTACATATAAAATATGTCACACAAGTTAGGTACAAAGCTCTACCAGAGACATTTGAAACCTCTTAAGTATTTTTACAGGTCTATATAATCCGAATAAACTCAGCAACTCAATTTGATTAAGTCAAAAACTGACTAATCTGAATTCATAACTGGACTTTAAAACATGGGTGGTATTTTGGATTTTTAGAATTTTTATCCATACTGTACTGCTTCCCTGTGTCACCCATCCATTTCATAATAGTACAGAAGTTTCACATATTCCTACAAAATCGTGTTAAAATTCCCAGCAAATGTTTTGGAATTTTCATTACATTCCAAAGTTTTCTCTCTTCATCTTCCTCCACATAGATAATTTTTCCAATTTTTTGAAGCATTGCCTTTCAATGAAAAGAGAGTGTGGGGAGATACCAAGAGACATTTGTGTGTTCTGTCCACAGATGAGGGACTTCTTGCCTGTTTTGTTCTTGACTAGAACAATGCCTGGCACATAGTAGGCACTCAATATGACTGCTAAATGTTACAAGTAAGCTGAATTCCTCACCCCTGACTTAGGGTTGATTCTCATTTGTCTTGGTATAATGCCATCCCCCCATCCAGAGGCTTGTGTTTTCAGTTATATGGGCCAATATGTCTTATTAACAATGTAAACAAGTTTGAATTGGGTTTTCTGTCATTTTTCCACTAAAACCATCAATTAATGCAAAACTAATTTTACTCTTTTGGTTTCTTCCAGGGCTCCATGCTATTCTGGTTCTGTTTTCTCTGGTTCCTTCTCTTCCAACTGCCCCTGGTTGCCAGTCTAGTCTACATTGTTATTCTTCTCATTCTCTACCCTTGTTCTTGAAGATTTCAACGAAGTTCGTGGCTACCACAATCAGTAACACTTTGATGATCCCCTATACTGTATGGCTTGCCAGAGTGCTCTTATAAAGCCTAGATTTGTGTATCCAATTGTACATCTCCACTTGGTTCTTAAAGGTCCCTCCCATACTGTATGTCCAAACACATTGTGTCAAAGGTCACACCATGTACCATATTTTGTTTCTGATTGATGGCATCACCATAAACCCAGAAACCTGCCCTACCTCACTTTCCATCACATAGGTTTGGTCAGTAAGTCCTGCGGTTTCTACTCCCTCATTCCCATGTGCCTCTATTTTTTCTCTCTCTTTTTTAAAATCTTTGCTTTTGGATGGAGGCAGCATATGTCACATGTCTCTTAATCTAGCTCTAATGAATCATTTACAATTCCCCAGATATGCTATTTAGTTTCGTAGTTCTGTGCCTTCACTCACACCATTTGCTTGACTTGGCCCTTTTTTGTCTTCCTTGTGAACTCTGTATTTTCTCCAAGAACCAGTTCAAATATTCCCTCTTTAATGCACTTTGTTTTATTTATCTCCATATCCACCTCTACATTGCTTTCCCTCATACTTGGCACTAAATGAATAGCCAACATTTATTGAATGCTTGCTATGTGCCAGGCATTTTTCTAGGTGCTTTACATGTATTGATTCATTTAGTTTGATGAGGTAGGTGCTATTACTAATCCTACTTTTCAGGGGAGAGAACTGGTACAGAGAGATTACATAATTTGTTCAAGGCACTGGAGCTGGGAAAGCCAGGCATTCTGGCTCTAGGGCCAGTACATTAAGCTGCAGAGGGAGGAATGACTGCATTAACCAATAGATTGGCTTAGTTCTTTGTGTGTGTTTGATTCAAAGAATGTCTTACCCTTAGAAGGCACTCAGAATACAAATATTTGGAGAATTAATGGATCCAAAACCATTTCACTAAACAGATGAGCAGCATTGGTTAAATACACCGGAAACATCTTTTGCATGGATTAAAGTCAATATGCAAATGTTTTAGGAAGATTAATACATATTTTAAGGACTTAGTAACTTATTACATGTTTGGAGTATCTGTAATTGAAAGCCTTAAAAGATAGTAATAGGGCTGAGAATACTACTCCCTCTCCCCAAAAAATATTTTTTAGCTTTTCAGTTTCTTTAAAAAATTTTTGTTGCTTGTAAAGAACAGTTTTTCAAAGCCTACATTTTTTAAAGCAAAATGAGCTTTAAGCCACAAGTTTTGCCTCAAATTTCATTGGTTTCCTCTAACATTTCATTTTATGACTTGAGTTTAGAATCATAGCATCTGGCATGGAAAGGCCTCCAGTACAGCCAGCCCCAAACAGTAATGTCTTCAGTGTGATCTTTGTCTCGTTTTTCTAGGCCCACAGACAAGCCCACGAAATGACAGGTTTACAGCCTGGATTTGAAGAGTCATTTCCTGTGTGTCTGTAATATTTTGGTATGCAGGGTCTGAAACTCCTCTTTCTTTCCCTTGTTTACCATTTTCTGAAAGGAAGAAACAGAGGATTTGGTGCATGGCATTGAGGTAAAAGTGTAGCCCTTTTCGTGGTGTAATTACCTGTCTCTGTTTCTAAATGGGACCCAGATCCTAGCAACCTTCCCTGGCATGGCATGCTAGGAAGTTTGCATTCACATTTTAAATTTAGAATTCCTGAGGGAAACTGCAGTGAACTAACAGAGCAATCACTTCCAACTGAGGAGGTGACTTATCTGCCAGCAAAGCTCCCAACAAGCCAACTCAGAAATCACTCCTCCAAGACCTTCCCCCAACACCCCCAGTCTAGGGATATTTTAAGACGCTGCTGCTAGTTTTCAGTTTGGAGATATATACCGGTACACATACATACACCCTCAGGTGTTCGGTAACGATCAGTAGGATCTTTCCCTCCTTTTTTAGGCTGTTCTGCCTTGAGGCCTTCCCTTCCAATCCTGTCCTTAACCACAAAAAAAGTGGCCTAAAAGCCTTAGCAGTAAAATGTCTTCCTTAACATCTGGAATCCATATGTCAAATCTATAAGGCATAAGCTCTTTTTTCTTTTTATTTTGCCTTAATTATTTGAGCTCCAAATTCCCCACCCCAGCCTCTTTTCATACCAAACTAATTAGGGCAATTATCTGAGCCATCCGTGGCTACAGATCAGTTAAACCCTGTTATTGAGGGTAACAAATGAGAGGGTTAATTTTTCTTGACTGCTCCATAGTTGGGGAAGAAAGATAATAAGCCCTTATATTTGTCGGGTGCTTTTGAGTTTTCAAACTCTCTATTCTCTACACCAAGCTGCCACTCGGGAAAAGGGCTTACTAAGGGGTTCCAGACTGTCTGGAACCCTGAGGTAAATGATTTAATTCTGAATGAAGCACTGGAATTTGCTGCTATACATGAAAGAGGCCCCTCCAGCTTTGCTGCTCAATATGTAAAAAAGATTTTGATGCTATTTTAAAGAAACAGGATTGCCATTTCTTTAATGCCTCTGGCACCAACTTGGAAATGTTTACTTAAAATCTTAGACAGTAAAGTGGCTTTTTCTAGATAATAGGACAATGTCTCGTGTGTTTCTAACTTACTTAGAAGTTGCTGAATTCATCCAATTGCTCTGGCTAATTATGAACTGCTTAGGTTTTTCTATTCTTTTTCCACTTTTGTTTCATTGCAACAGTAAGAAGACTATCCTATGTCAGGCTTGCTGGGCAGCAAACCAGTCCCTAATTTAATCTTTTGCCCTGGAGGTTTATTTTAGATCATGCAGCCTAGCATTGAATGTTTTTTTAAGCCCAGGAGAGTAGGTGGAGGAGGATTAGGGTTTCTTAGCATTACCATGATTTCAACTAGTTTTTCCAAGAGGGATTTGTGAAAATTTGGTAAACAATGATGGAGAACAGCTTTTCAATTGCCTCACAGAAATACTAACAGTAAGCCATATGTCATAGAAGCACAGAAAGAAAAAAAAACTCTATATGGTTTTATTACTACAAATATACTTAGCCTTTTCAAGGACAGGAACAATGTTTACAACAAAAACACAATAACAATTCGTTCTACTTAAGTTACATTGTTTTAATTCTCATAACATTAATGTTATATTGTTAGATATAAATTATTTGTAAAAGTAATACTCATTAAAATTTTTTCTGATTATGAAGATGAGATACATTCTTACTATAGAAGTTCTGGAAGAAAAAGAAATTTAAAAATAGAAATCATTATTAGTAGAGAAATCCACTGTTAACATGTTAATAGTATTTTCTTACAGTGTTTTTTTCTATGCACATATTATATATATCCTAAACAATATAGATAAGAATTAAGAATTCTTGGCCAGGAATGGTGGCTTATGCCTGCAATGCCGGCACTTTGGGAGGCCGAGGTGGGTGGATCACGAGGTCAGGACATCAAGACCATCCTGGCCAACATGGTGAAACCCTGTCTCTATTAAAATACAAAAAATTAGCCGGGCATGGTGGTGCCCCCTTGTAGTCCTAGCTACTCGGGAGGCTGAGGCAGGGGAATCGCTTGAACCCAGGGGGCGGAGATTGCAGTGAGCCGAGATTGCGCCACTGCACTCCAGCCTGGCGACAGAGTGAGACTCTGTCTCAAAAAGAAAAAAAAAAAGAATTATTGGCCGGGCGTGGCAGCTCATGCCTGTAATCCCAGCACTTTAGGAGGCCCAGGCAGGCGGATCACCTGAGGTCAGGAGTTCGAGACCAGCCTGGCCAACATGGTGAAACCCCGTCTCCACAAAAGTACAAAAATTAGCCGGGCATGATGGCAGGTGCCTGTAATCCCAACTAGGCGGGAGGCTGAGGCGGAAGAATCACTTGAACCTGGGAGACGGAGGTTGCAGTGAGCCGAGATCGTGTCATTTCACTGCAGCCTGGGCAAGAGAGTGAGACTCCACCTCAAAAAAAAAAAAAAAGAATTCTTTAAAAACCCAATTTTTGGCCAGCCACGATGGCTCACACCTGTAATCCTAGTGCTTGGGAGGTTGAGGCAAGAAGATCCCTTGAGGCCAGGAGTTCAAGACCAGCCTGGGCAACATATTGAGAGTCCATCTCTACAAAAAAATGAAAAAATTAGCCAGGTGTTGGCCAACATGGTGAAACCCCGTCACTACTGAAAATACAAAAAATTAGCTGAGCGTGGTGGCGCATGCCTGTAATCCCAGCTACTAGGGAGGCTGAGACAGAATAGCTTGAATCAGGGAGTCGGAGGTTGCAGTGAGCCGAGATCACGCCACCGCACTCCAGCCTGGCGACAGAGCGAGACTCCGTCACACACACACAAAAAATTAGCCAGGTGTTATAGCGCATGCCTGTAGTCCCAGCTACTTAGGAGGCCGACATGAGAGAATCGCTTGAGCCTAGGACTTCGAGGGTACAGTGAGCTATGACTGTACCATTGCACTCCAGCTGGGTGACTGTGTTAGGCCTTTTTTTGTTGCTATAAAGAAATACCTGGCCGGGCGCGGTGGCTCACGCCTGTAATCCCAGCACTGTGGGAGGCCGAGGTGGGTGGATCACGAGGTCAGGAGATCGAGACCATCCTGGCTAACATGGTGAAATCCCGTCTCTACTAAAAAATACAAAAAATTAGCTGGGCGTGGTGGCACACGCCTGTAGTCCCAGCTACTCGGGAGGCTAAGGCAGGAGAATGGCAGCTCCTGGGAGGCGGAGCTTGCAGTGAGCCAAGATCGCGCCACTGCACTGCAGTCCAGTCTGGGCGACAGAGCGAGACTCCGTCTCAAAAAAAAAAAAAGGAAAAAAGAAAAAAAGAAATACCTGAGATTGGGTAATTTACAAAGAAGAGGTTTAATTGGTTCACGGTTCTCTAGGCTTTACAGGAAGCATGGTGCTGGCATCTGCCTGGCTTTTGGGGAGGCCTGGGGAAGCCCATAATCATGGCAGAAGGCAAAGTGGGAGCGGGCATGTCACATGGCAAGAGCAGGAGCAAGAGAGAGGAGTGGGGGAAGGTACCACACACTTTTAAACAACCAGATCTCACAATAACTCACTCACTATCATGAGGACAGCACCAAGGGGATGGTGCTAAACGATTCATGAAAAATTCCCGTTCATGATCCAATCACCTCCCATCAGGCCCCACCTCCAGCACTGGGGATTATATTTCAATATGAGATTTGGGGGGACAAATATCCAAACTATATCAGTGACAGAATGAGACTTTGTCTTTCATAATTTTTATGCTGTTTGACTTTATTTAATCAACCATTTATCCACTGGACATTGAAATGGTTTTCAAATTTTTCACCACTATAAATAATGTTGAGACAAACATCTTTATAAATAAGCATTTGGCCATAGTATTTTATTATAAAACTACTTTTTGTGAGTAAGATTTCAAGATGAAGTCGTATGCATTTAAAGTTTATCTAGTTGGCTTGACTTCCTGCTTCTAACTTCCTGAGATCATATTTAAACAAGAACTTTCAAAACATGTCTACATATCCTTGAAGTCTGAATTGTTCAGTCCCTTCCAGAAGCCAGTTCTTTATAACAGCAATTTGGCATTTCTAATATGTCCTCTTTTTAGCTGCTGTCAAAAACCACATTTCTTTTTAGACTGCTCCAAGAAACTACTCATCAGTGCTCAAATTGAGAACCTACTTATTTTACCTTCTGCCAAAGGAATTTGTGGCCACAATGCACTAAAGACAAATTTGGAGGTGAAAAGAGAACTGGAACAAAAATATAAAGTAGACTGGGCCTTTTCTCCCTAATTTGTATATTATTGACAAGATTATTGCAATTAGCAGAGATACACCTTAGGTGGAGCTAAAGGCTACTGAAGCATTACCCATGGTGGCCCAGCAGGCAGCCCTCTCTGATGCCCAAAAGCAGCTGGCTGGCCTCACTGTGGGAGTCATCCAGAGCCAACTACAAGGGAACACCTGCTCACCAAAAAAGAAAAGAGGGAAAATGCCTCCTTATCTTGGCTTGTGGAATTGAGGAAATTCCACAGCTAGAGCTCCCAATAAAGCATTAACCAGAGGGTAAAAAGCAGACTCCCAAGAGAGGAGCTACCCAGGAGAAGTAACATTATCCTAAGTCTCATCTTGTCACTTAATCACACTTACATTGTTAGCTCACTGCTGGGCATATTTTACCCTCCTAAGGAGATGGGGCTGCTGGAGAGTGCACTGGAGCCTTACGTTTCTTCTGGGACTACCTCAGGGACCCAGCACAAAGCAATAAAGTTAGAAATTGTTCAATAAGTAACAATTTGTTCAATTGAGCAAATGAACAAACACCATCTTAGAGCAAATGAGTTTTCAGATCTTTTCCTGCCAGCTTGTTTGTGATGGGGGCACTAAGCAAACCAGGCAAGGAGTAAAGAGACCTAAGACACAGCAGTTTGCCAATGTCTTGATTTCCTTGGGCTGGCCCTGAGGGACACTAACCAAGGCTGGATTCTGACTCCAGTACCTCAGGTAATCCAACTAATAAAAACCTTCCATTAACCAAGATCCTCCCCTTTTCTCTATTATTAGAAAAAAACAAGTTATGAGAAAACAATAGGGATTTTATCTTAAATAAAATGACTTCTCAGGGTTGGCCTTTAACTGGGTATAAATTCAACCCAACCTCCTAAACGTTCTCCATCAATGTTTCCCAAAATGTGTTCCATGGAAACTATGGAAGATTCTCTGAGAAAAGGGGTCCAAAATTCTCCCCTCCTAGTGATCCATTTAAAAAAAAAAAAAAAAAAACATTTTAAAGGCTTTGCGGAGTCATTAAACAAAGAAGCCTCTTTAGCTTCTTGGTAAAGTGTTCCAGTGTCGCAAACTTGGTAAAATTTTGCGGAACGAACTCTGAGACACGCTACTCTCCACCGTGATAATACTCTTTCCTGTGGAATGGCAATGCTCACTTGGGCTTGCACTGGTGGGGATGAGAAACTGATCATTGATTATTCAAAGGGTTAGTGTCTTCTGTAGAGTGTATTTTCTTTCTTTCTTTCTCTCTTTTTTTAGAGACGATGTGTTACTCTGTTGCTCTGTCACCCAGCCTGGAGTTCAGTGGCACAGTCATGGCTCACTACAGCCTCAAATTTCTGGGCTTAAGTGATCCTACTACCTCAGTCTCCAGAGTAGCTGGGACTACAGGTGCACCAGTACACCTGCCTATTTGTGTTTTTTTTTTTTTTTTTTTGTACTGACAGAGTTTTGCTATGTTGCCCAGGCTGGTCTTGAACTCCTGGCCTCAAGGGATCCTCCTGTCTTGGTACTCTGGGAAGCCAAGGCAGGAGGATCCCCTGAGGGATCTCTTAATAGGCATGAGCCACTGCACCTGGCTATTTTCTAAGTTATTTTTCACAATAGTTGAATCAAATATATATTTTTATGAGAAGTGCAAATTGAAACTACTTGTAAATGGTATTTCTTAACAACTGGGGATTAGAAAAATTCCACTTAACAACACACTCTGTTGGTAAGGCAACACGAACACAGCACACCTTTACAATGCGGGTAGGAAGACAAAATAGTCCAACCCATATAGAGAGCAATTTGACAATATCTACAGAAATTACAAATATATTGACTCTTTGACCCACCAATCTCACTTCTAGGAATGTATCCTGGAGCTATGCCTGTCCATGTACGATATATGTACTAGTTATTAACTGAAACATTGTTTATAATAGCAAAATGTTGGAAGTAATTCAAGTGTCATAGGGAACTGGTTAAATAACTGTAGTACAATGGAACATTACTCAGTGGGGAAAATGAGGAAAATAAAAAACTCTCCATATGATTGTGGAAAGATATCCAGGATATACAATAAAATGAAATAAGAAAGTTGGAGAAGATATATTTACTTATACTACTCTTTGTGGAAGAAAGGGGAAGATAAGAATATATATTCATACTTACTTGCATTTGTATTAGGAAATACTGTCACCATGTAAGAAACCAATAAAAATATTCACGTATAGAGGGCAGGAGGAGTTTGGGGTAGACACTGACAATGTCAAACTTTAAGCCCTGTGCTTCCAGAAAACAGTGAAGGTTAAGAAATTTCCAACCCACTGGGCACGGTGGCTTGCACCTATAATCCCAACACTGGGAGACTGAGGCAGGCAGATCACCTGAGGTCAGGAGTTCGAGACCAGCCTGGCCAACATGATGAAACCCCGTCTCTACTAAAAATACAAAAATTAGCCAGGTGTGGTGGTGGGTGCCTGTAGTTTCAGCTACTCAGGAGGCTGAGGCAGGAGAATTGCTTGAACCTGGGAGGTGGAGGTTGCAGTGAGCCAAGATCGCACCACTGCACGCCAGCCTGGGTGACAGAGAGAGACTCCATCTAAAATAATAATTAAAAAAAAGAAATCCCCAATTCTTTGTGTGCCAGGAACCAGCAAAGAGCACCTGCTGTCTGAGGTAAGATCCAACTCTGTCCTTCTCGGGAATCCCATGAGACCTATGCATGGTGATGCCTTGCTTATCTGCCCCTTGCCTTCTCTTAGAAACATTCCTTGTTGATAAACATTCTCACTATTACAGTAGCCAGAATAAAATAATCTCCTTAATTGACCAGTGCATTTTCACAACAGGATTGGGAACAGGGGTGTGTTCCCCTGATACACATCTCTGTGTATATCTTTTAATATCATTTTAATTTCTAAACTATGTGACTGCATCACTTACTTTAAAAAATTTACTTAAAAATACAAAACAAGCAAAATAATTTTCTGATTAATGGCTTAATTGAAAGTTCCATTAACCAGAAAAACCTCAGTCCCAGCATCCCTGTTAACCATTTCAGGATAAAAGCACGTCCCACTTTTCAGTGCTCCTTTTCTTTAGAGGGATGAGGTGCTGGCTCACTGACATGCACCAGCCTTTCCCCTCCTCATAAGTACACTTGTAATAAGAGGAGGTGGACAGAAATAAAAAAGAGGGAAAAGACATGAAGCAGTTTTGTTCTCTGGTGTATATTTTTTAACCCCCGGCTGATAAAATTCTCTACTTTCAGCTGATAATATCACCTCCTACCACAAAAACAAAGGAATGTCATGTTCTCTTTTCACCATTTATTCCTGCCCTTTGGGGCTTCTTTCTCCTTTCCCCTTCTGTTTTCATTAAGGTCTTGGAAGGCTGAGCCTAGATGTACCTTGTGCATGCTCTCTTCCCGCTTCTTGCTGGCTGGAACTTGGACATGGTGGCCTCGCTTTGATGACAAAGCCCTATGAGAGGGCACAGCAATTTCCTAAAAGGAATTTCAGTCCTTGAGTGGTCATGAGGAGCAAATCTACCCTGAAGACCTAGACCATTCACACTAAAACTGAGATATAGAGGAAAAAGAAACTTCTTTTCCAGGTGGTATGGCTTAACTTCATCCTAACATAGTTTCTTTTGAAGAAAATAGAAAGAGTTGTACTAGATGATCTCTAAGAAGCTTTCTAGTACCAACTTATGTGAATCAAAGCATGATATTGTCACTGGAAAGGATTAGAGAGGCTTCAAATCATAGCTTTGTTTATAGAGCATGTCACTGGTCACAGCTGTGATACATTTGCTGCTCTGTGCCATAGTGGGTAAGACCTGGATCTTGGGTTCAGCCCTCTTGAATTCAATTCCTGCCCCTGTTCCTTACTACCTGTGACCTTGGGCCAATTGCTTAAGGTATCTGAGCCTCATTTCCTTATCTATAACATTCAGATAATACTAGGAATAATTTCTCAGCATGAGATAATCCAGGAAAAGTCTTTGACTAATAATAAGTTCTCAATAAATTATAGTTATTTTTTATCACTGCCATTGTTATTGTCGATACGACCTTTGTCAAAAATATAATCCCCAACTGTAATACTCTTTGTATGGACAACTTTTGTCCAATTCTGATTGTATGCTTTTTATCATCATTTTAGAGAATGACTGGATAAAAAACATCACAACAGATTGAAATCACCATGAAGAGTGAGGTGAATAGATGTGACAGATATGTCACTCCTTGCATATATCTGGTTCTCCTCTCTTTCCTGGGAATACAGGAAGACCATACTTCCCAGCCCCTTTGCAATAAGCCAAGGCCACATGACTAGTTCTCATCAAGGGACAGTAAGTCAAAGAAATGTAGATGACATCTGGTGCAATGCATTTCAGAATGGACATGAATTCTCCCTGATTTTTCTCCCCTTGAAGCCACTGGGAGCCCCCACTCACCTGGGTCCTTGAATGAATAACTGGAGCAGGTCCACCTCCCAACCCCCAGTAATTCAAACTGGACATGTGGAATGAGAAATAAACCTTTGTTGTATTGACATTCAATATATGATCACATTACCTGTCCTTTTCTAATACAATGAGTGATGACCAAGTTACCATAATATCCAGAATATGTAAGCCTTTGAATTGACTTGAAGGACAAAGTACTCACCATCTGTCTATTATGATGGGCCCTTACTGGAAATTTTCATGACAAAAATCATAATAATAATAGCTAATGCTTATATAGGACTTGCTATGTGTCAGGTATGTTCTAAGAGCTTTATATGTATAAATTCACTTAATCCTTTTTTAAAAATAAATTTAATTGGGAGACCATTAGGTTGAGATGACTCCAGTACCCTGGGTTGCTACAAAAGCAAACTAAAGCCCATGCAAACAGTACAAAAAACCTAAGCTTTGAGGCGGGTGGATTACTTGAGTCAGGAGTTTGAGATTAGCCTGGCCAACATGGTGAAAACCCATCTCTAGTAAAAATACAAAAGTTAGCTGAGCGTGGTGGCACATGCCTGTAATCCCAGCTGCTCCTAAGGCTAAGGCAGGAGAATCGCTTGAACCCGGGAGGCAGAGGTGTTGGAGCGAGCTGAGATCGCGCCACTGCATACCAGCCTGGGTGACAGAGTGAGACTCCATCTCTAAAGCAAAAAGCAAAAAAACAAAAAAACAACCTAAGCTTGACTAATCAGAAGCCCCTAACTAGCTTCTAACCAGAGACATTCTATTTTAGCCAAATACATATATACACATACATATATACATATATGTCTATTTTTATGTATGTATACATATATATTTTGTTGTTGTTGTTGTTGTTGTAGAGATGAGGTCTCCTTATGTTGCCTAGGCTGCTCTTGAGCTCCTGGGCTTAAACAATCCTCCCACCTTGGCCTCCCAAAGTGCTGGGATTACAAGTGTGAGCCACTGTGCCCAGCCGCAAATACATTTTGTTTTGCTTCCATGAACACCTTATAAAAGTTTCCTTTCTCACCACCCCCCACCCAGTGGAGGGCTAAACTGCTTGTGGTCTAGTGCTGCCCAATTCATGAATCACTGAATGCTCAAACAAGTGCTTTATATTTTTAATGTATCTAAGTGTATCTTTTTAACACTTCGTGACAACTCTATAAGTGAGGTGCATCAAACCATTTTGCAAGTGAGGAAACTGAGGGCCAGAGAAATCAAGAAACTCACCCAAAGTAAGAAGTGAAGTCAGAATTCAAACCCAGGCAGTCGGACTGTAGAGTCAGAGTTAGAGTACTCTTTAACCACTATGCAATAAATATGAATTAAAAAATTGGCTGGGTGTGGTGGCTCATGCCTGTAATCCTAGCACTTTGGAAGCCTGAGACGGGTGAATCACTTGAGGGCAGGAGTCAAGACCAGCCTGACCAACATGGCAAAACCCTGTCTCTACTAAAAATACAAAAATTAGCTGGGCGAGGTTGTGCACACCTGTAATCCAGCTACTCAGGAGGCCAAGGCAGGAGAATTGCTTGAATCCAGGAAGTGGAGGTTGCAGTGAGCCAAGATCGCACCACTGCACTCCAGCCTGGAGCAACAGAGCGAGACTCCATCTCAAAAAAAAGTCATCTTGTCAGGCACAGTGGCACATGCCTGTAGTCCCAGCTACTCAGGAGGCTGAGGCGAGAGGGTTGTTTGAGCCCGGGAGCTCAAGGCTGCAGTATGCTATGATCCTGTCTGTGAATAGCCACTGCACTGCAGCCTGGGCAACACAGGGAGACTCTGTCCCTTAAAAAAAAGAAAGAAAAACAAATCATCTCAATATACTCTGTAAAGAACTGTAATTTCTAAAGGAAACTTCAGGCTAATATTCCTGATGAACACAGATGCAAAAATCTTTAACAAAATACTAGCAAACCAAATCCAGCAGCCCATCAAAAAGTTAATACAGGCCAGAAGTGGTGGCTCATGCCAGTAATCCCAGACTTTGGGAGGACTGCTTGAGTCCAGGAGTTCAAGACCAGTCTGGGCAATATAATAAGACCTCATCTCTACAAAAGATTTAAAAATTAGCCAAGCATGGTGGCATGTGCCTGTAGTCCCAGCTACTCGGATGCTTAGGTGAGAGAATTGCTTGAGCCTGGGAGGCAGAGATTGTAGTGAGTTGAAATTGCACCCCTGCACTACAGAGCAAGATCCTGTCTCAAAAAAAAAAAATTAATACTGGACAATCAAATAGGCTTTATTTCTGGGATGCAAGGCTGGTTCAACATGTGAATCAATAAATGTGTTTCATCGCATAAACAGAATTAAAAACAAAAACCACACAGTCATCTCAATAGATGCAGAAAAAGCTTTCAATAAAATTCTACATCTCTTCATGATAAAAACCATCAACAAACTAGGCCTCAAAGGAACATACCTCAAAATAATAAGAGCCATCATTGACAAACTCATAGCCAACATCATACAAAATGGGCAAAAGCTGGAACCCTTCCCTGTGAGAACTGGAACAAGACAAAAATGCCCATTCTCACCATTCCTATTCAACATAGTACTGGAAGTCCTAGCAAGAGCAGTCAAGCAAGAGAAAGAAATAAAAGGCATCCACATAGGAAAAGAAGTCAAACTATCTCTCTTTGCTGATGATATGATTCCATACCTAGAAAACCTTAAGCACTCCACCAAAAGGATACTAGAACTGATAAATGATTTTAGTAAGGTTTTAGGATACAAAATCAATATAAAAAAACAGTAGTATTTCTATACACCAATAATGTCCAAGCTGAGTCAAATAAAAAACACAATCTCATTTACAATAGCCACAAAGAAAATGAAATACCTAGGAACACAGCTAACCTAGAAGGTAAAAGATGTTGTCTAGAAGAAGAACTACAAAACACTTCTGAAAGAAATCAGAGATGACACAAATAAATGGAAAAACATTCCATGCTCATGTATTGGAAGAATCAGTAGCATTAAAATGACCATACTGCCCAAAGCAATTTACAGATTCAATGCTACTCTTATCAAACTACCAGTGTTATTTTTCACTAAATTAGAAAAAACTATTCTAAAAATCACATGAAAAAACAGAGCCTGAATAGCCAAAGCAATCCTAGGCAAAAAGAACAAAGCCAGAGGCATCACACTACCTGACTTCGAACTATATACTACAAGGATATAGTAACTAAAACAGCGTTTTACTGGTACAAAAACAGACACAAAGACCAATAGAACAGAATAGAGAGCCCAGAAATAAAGCTGCACACCTACAATCATCTGATCTTTGACAATGTCTACAAAAACAAGCAATGGGGAAAGGACACTCTATTTAATAAATAGCACTGGGCTAACTGGCTAGCCATATGCAGAATGAAACTGGACCCTTACCTTTCACCATATACAAAAATTAACTCAAGATGGATTAAACATTTAAATGTAAGACTTTAAACTATAATATCACTAAAAGAAAACCTAGGAAATACCCTTCTTGACATCAGCCTGGGCAAAGAATTTTTGGCTAAGTCCCCAGAAGCAATTGAGACAAAATCAAAAATTGACAGTGGGAACTAATGAAACTAAAGAGCTTATGCACAGCAAAAGAAACTAACAAGCAAACAGACAATCTACAGAATGGGAGAAAATATTTGCAAACTATGCATGTGATAAAGGTCCAACATCCAGAATCTATAAGGAACTTAAATCAACAAGCAAAAAACAGCCCTATTAAAAAATAGGCAAAGGACATGAACACTTTTCAATAGAAGTGTAACATGCGGTTAACAAGCACATGAATAAATGTTCATCATCACTAATCATCAAAGAAATGCAAATCAAAGCCACAGTGAGATACCACCTCACACCACTCAGAATGGCTATTAATAAAAAGTCAAAAAAAACAGGTCAGGTACAGTGGCTCACGCCTGTAATCCCAGCACTTTGGGAGGCCAAGGTGGGCAGATCAGTTGAGATCAGGAGTTGGAGACCAGCCTGACCAACATGGTGAAACCCCATCTTTACTAAAAATACAAAAAAAAAAAAATTAGCCGGGTGTGTTGGCACATGCCTGTAGTCCAAGCTACTCAGGAGGCTGAGGCAGGAGAACAGCTTGAACCCGGGAGATGGAGGTTGCCGTGAGCCGAGATCGCGCCACTGCACTCCAACCTGGGCGACAGAGCGAGACTCCATCTCAAAACAAACAAACAAAAACAAAAAACAATGGATGCTGGCAAGGCTGCAGAGAAAAGGGAATGCTTAACACTGTTGGGATGTAAATTAGTTCAGCCACTGTGAAAAGCAGTTTGGAGATTTCTCAAAGAACTTTAAACAGAGATCCATTTGACCCAGCAATCCCATTACTGGGTATATACCCAAAGGAAAATAGATCATTTTACCAAAAAGACACATACACTTTTTTTTTTTTACCATTTTACCAAAAAGACACATACACTCATATGTTCATTGCTGCACTATTCAAAACATCAAAGACATGGAATCAACGTAGGTGCCCAACAATGATGGACTGGATAAAGAAAATGTGGTACACATACACCATGGAATACTATGCAGTCATAAGAAAGAAGGAAATGATGTCCTTTGCAGCAGTATGGATGGAGCTGGTGGCCATAATCCTAAGACAATTAACACAGAAACAGAAAACCAAATACTGCATTGTTCTCTCTTATAAGTGGGAGCTAAACGTCGAGCATCCATGGACATAAACATGGGAACAAAAGATAGGGGTCTGAGTTGAAAAACTACCTATTGGGTATTATGCTCACGACTTGAGTGCAATATACCCATGTGACACATTTCCAGATGTACTCCCTGTATCTAAAATAAAAACTGAAACAAAAAGTAAAAACAAATAAACCACTATAATTTCTTTTCTTTGAGCTATGATCATGCCACTGCACTCAGCTTGGGTGACAGAGCAAGACCCTGTCTCAAGAAAACAAAAACAAAAATAAGAAGTAAAAATAATCACTAAGAAATGGAAATGGGAAAACATTTTACTTGCAGTAGTGAAATAATTATAAATTATTTCTAAATAAATTTAACATGAACAGTATGAGACCCATATGAAGAAAATGATGAGATTTTTTTGAGAGGTACAAAAAAAGATCTCAACATGTTCTAGGATGGGAGAATTTAATATCACAAAAAAGTTAATTATTGTATATTAGGGCATATTCATACTAACAGTGGTTTAAATAACCTAGAAGCTTATTTTTCCCTATGTAAAAGTCTGGGTAGGCCCTTCAAGGGCTGGTAAGGTGCTCCGCAATGCCAGAGCCTCAGGCTTCTTTTCCCTTGATGCTCTGCCATGTCTTCACCCAGCCAGCAGGAGGAGAGAGCATAGCCTTTCCCTTTGAGGACACATCTAAGGTGGGTTCCAGGGGAATAGACTCTGAGCCAGAGACTGACAGCAGGAAGTTCACTGAGAAGTGATCTTGGGATCAATATCTGGGGGAAGAGTTATTGGGCAAAGAGTTACCACAAAATTTGCAACAAAGGCCTCAGCCAATTCCTCGAGGAGTTCTGGAAGTGTGGTAGCTCTTTAGCATTGATTTCCCTTAAAGTAAGGGGACTGGACCGACCAGTCATTGGAGGTGGGTTGATGGGCAGCCCTGGGAAGAGGAAGCAATGTTAGGCGAGGTGGCTCTCTGCAGCTGATGGCAGTTCTTGAAGCAGGATGCAGCTGAGAGCCAGCAGCTGAGGGAATGAGTTCAGCAGCTCTGAAGTGATGTCTGGGCAGTGCCCTAAAGCAGCAGTCCCCAACATTTTTGACATCAGGGACTGGTTTCGTGGAAGAAACCAGTCACTGGTGCCAAAAGCACCTCAGTTTTTCTACGAACCGAGGTAGGGGGTATGGTTTCGGAATAATTAAGCTACATTACATTTATTGTGCACTTTATTTGTATTATTATTATATTATAATATATAATGAAATAATTATACAAACCACTATAATGTAGAATCAGTAGGAGCCCTGAGCTTGTTTTCTTGCAACTAGACGGCCGCATCTGGGGGTGATGGGAGATAGTGACAGATCATCAGGCATTAGATTCTCATAAGGAGCCACATCTAGATCCCTCGCATGCACAGTTCACAATAGGGTTCACGCTCCTATGAGAATCTAATGCCACCACCGATCTGACAGGAGGTGGAGCTCAGGTGGCAATGTGAGTGATGGGGAGTGGCTGTGGAAACAAATGAAGCTTTGTTCGCTCACTGCTCGCCTCCTGCTATGTGGCCCTGCCCTAAAGTATTACTATAAAGCACTTCCTGAAAGTTACATATATTAATTCTGCTAGCATCTCATTGGCTAGAACTTAGTCACATGCATACTGGTACCTGCAAAGAAGGCTAGGAAATAGAGCCTTTATTCTAGTGGACTATGTGCCCAGTGTAAACTTTTTTTTTTTTAAGTGACAGGATCTCACTCTGTCATCCAGGCTGGAGTTCAGTGGTGCAATTATAGCTCATTGCAGTCTTGAACTCCTGGGCTCAAGCAATCTTTCTGCCTCATCCTCTCGAAAAGCTTGTACTAGAGGCATGCACCACCATGCCCAGCTATTTTTGAAATCTTTTGTCGAGATGGGAACTCACTATGTTACCCAGTCTGGTCTCAAACTCCTGGCCTTGAGTGATCTTCCTGCCTCAGTCTCCCAAAGTGTTGAGATTACAAGCGTGAGCCACTGCAACTGGCCAAAGCATTTACTGGGAAGGAAGAAGAGGAGAATAGTAAAAGAGAAATTGTAGTTTCTGTAACATCTTCCAAAACTGATATAACTTTATCACAGTTTATTTACACAAGAATAGTTTATTTTTGGGAGCTGGATAAACAGAACTTATAGTTCATGTGTACAAATAAATGTCCAAGAACGGCCAGAGAAATTATGAAATAAAATAATGTGTGGGACATGCTTGCTCAAATGTTAAAATACTTCAAAAATGACTGAAATTAGAACAATATGATCCTGGCATAGGAATAGACAAGTATGTCATTAAAACAGAATAGAGAACCCAGAAATAGATTCAAGGCAGGACTGCTATCCTCTTGGTTTGCATGATATCCCTGTTGCAGTGCTTTACAGACAGCGTCTGTTCTGACTGGTCTGTACCCATACTGTTTTAATTGTTTATATTTTGGATGTACCCCTGGTCCCAGGACATATGGTAACTTAGTAAATGCAAAATGTTATACTTCGATTCAGTGGTTAAGAATGATTTGCTTCACATATTTAGCTGATAAATGCCTCTCTCTATAGGTTAGACTAAAAAATGACATTCTTACCTTATACTATATAAACAAATTTCAGATGGACTTGAGTTATAAATGTTAAAAATGTAACAATGGGGCCGGGTGTGGTGGCTCACACCTGTAATCCCAGCACTTTGGGAGGCTTAGGTGGGAGGACTGCTTGAGACCAGGAATTCAAGACCAGCCTGGCCAACGTAGTGAGACCGCATTTCTACAAAAATACAATTTAAAAATTAGCTGGGTGTGGTGGTGCATAACTATAGTCCCAGCTAACCAGGAGGCTGAGATGAGAAGATTACTTGAGCCCAGGAGCTCGAGTCTACAGTGAGCTACAATCACACCACTGCACTCCTGGTTGGCAGAACGAGGACTCTGTCTCTTAAAAAAAAAAAAAAAGGTAATGATGAAAATTTAGCCCTATAAAATTTCAGATAGGAGGAATAAGTTCAATAAATCTATTGTACAATATGGTGACTATAGTAAATAACCATTATTTTCTTGAGAATCACTAAGACAGTAGATTTTAAATATTCTGACCACAAAAAATAAAAAATATGTGAGATAATGTATATGTCAATTAGCTCAATTGAGCCATTCCACAATGTTTACATATTTCAAAACATCATGTCATATGTGATAAATATACACCGTTTTTATTTGTCAATATAAGAAAATATAAAAAAGAAATTTTGCCCTAGATGTTGGAGGGATTTTATTTTTTAGATGGAGTTTCACTCTTGTCACCCAGCTGGAGTGCAATGGTGCTATCTCGGCTCACTGCAACCTCCACCTCCCAGGTTCAAGTGATTCTCCTGCCTCAGCCTCCTGCGTAGCTGGGATTACAGGCACCCGCCACCATGCCTGGCTAACTTTTATATTTTTAGCAGAGATGGTGTTTCACCATGTTGGCCAGGCTGGTCTCGAACTGCTGTCCTCAGATGATCTACCCGCCTCGGCCTCCCAAAGTGCTGGGATTACAGGCGTGAGCCACCGCGCCCAGCTGATGTTGGAGGGATTTTTTAGCAGGAAACCCAGAAGCTGTAAAAGTAAAAGGAGAGAACTACTCAAATATAAGAAATATTATAGTGTGAAAAAAAATACCACAGACAAATTAAAAAGACAGATAATAAATTAGGAAAAATATTTCCAGTGCATGTGAAAAATAAAAGGTTAAGAGTTTCACTGTACAAAAGGCTAAGAAGGTCACATAATTTAAAAAACAGTCAAAGGACGTAAACAGGCAATTCACGTAAGAGCAAGTCCAAGATGGCCTCTAAACATAGAAAAAGATGCCAAAATGATTAATCTCATGAGGAGTCAGGGAACTGCAAATTAAAGAAACAAGTGAGCTTTCTCTCTACAGACATCATATTGGCAAAAATGAAAAAGGGATAACAGCTACTGCTTTCAGGAATATGTGGAAAAGGCTATTTTCACACATTGCTAATAGAAATGTGAATTGTTATAGTATTTTGGAAAGCAAAATTAAAATTAAAAAGATATATACTCTTTTTTCAGCAATCTATTCATAGGAAGAATTTTTCTACTTACGTAAAAGCATTAGTATGAAAAGCTATACATAGAAAGATATTTACTGCATCCTGGTGTGCCATTGGGAAAAAAAAAAGTTAAAAATTGTTAGGTAGAAAAACGATTAAATAAATTATGGTTCATGCAGATAATAGAAAAATTATGCAGCTATTAAAAAGAATGATTTAGAACTATCCAGGGTTTTTGGAGGGGAATCCATGACAGTTTAGATGAGAGAGGCGAAATGCATAGAATGCCTATTACCCACAGACACACAGGGTATATATGTATCTGATTTCATAAGCATGGGGAAGGAAAAGAACATATGTATACCATATTTTGATATTGATTCCCAAAGATGAAGAAAACAACCCACCAAGCAATATTTAAAAAATTAAGGGCCATAATAAGAATAGCATGCATGTTACTCTCTTTATATAAATGTGTATACGGAGATGTGTGATGTGTGAAAGGACAGTTGCCAAAATGTTAACGTGGTTACCACAGGGTGATGAGGTTTCAGGACATTTTTACTTTCTTTCTGTCTATAACTTGTTTTTGAATTTTTAAAAAATTCATTACTTATATAGTCAGAAAAGCATAAAGCCGTTTTCATTATTGGGGAAATAAATAAGTGAATGAAAATCCTCAATAAACTTCTTGTTAAATTAGATATTAATTTAGGAAGAAACTTGAAATGTCATGAAAATACTTAGGCAATATTGAATCATCTCCTCCTTTATTTAAACTTGATTTAAAACAATAAAAATATTTAAGTACTTTTAAGTGTTTCTTTCCAGTTTGCTACCTTAGGTAATAAAACGTAGCAAACTTAGTCAGTTATATCTGACTAAGATTTTGTTATTGAGAGAGAAACTTTTCACTGTGATTCAAAAGAAAAAAATTTGTTAAAAGGTTTACTTTCTTTTAATACTTTTTATGAACTCCTTTAATTTTTTTTCTTCAATGGCCCACAACCTCATATTCTGAGACCTGCTATTTCATGGTTTATTCCCTCACTCTGCTTCTTTAAATCTGATTGAACTTTGTGGTTATCAATTTACTACAACAAACTTATTATTAGAGCACTTCGGCTTTCTACAGCCTCAACACAGAATTTATAGTGTTTCTCATTATTTCCTTGTGAGTCCATTCATATGTATGTACAACTTCTTTTAAATAAGTGAAAAGCTGTTTACAAAAGAAAAGCTAAGTCATAACTGTGAAAGGAACTCTACCTGTTACACTAGGAAGTGGTATTAAAGGGAAAAGACAGCAGTGAAAGCTCTATCAGCATAAACTGTGACTGATTAGACACAGAGAGATAGGGCACTGTTTCAAACAGCTTTGCCAGACACATAAACACATTTTTCTCTTTTCTGACTCCCCTGGGCTTCTACATTCCAGCCCTCTTGTCATTGTCTACCCACGCAGTCTTTTTCTTCTTTCTCTGACTGAAACATCTTTCTGGTCTTTTTGAGTATTGTGTTCCAGCAACTTTTCTTTTATTTCACAATGAGAGGCTTATTGGTATCTAGTTTTAATAAATATATTCTCTCTTCAGTGACCAGGTTTTTGAAAAGCAAAAAGGATAGACCCAGCAGAATTTCAGGAACATTCCATATTCCCTGAGTGAGATGCCTTAGTATGCAGCCCTGGATCCAGAGTGCTAAACAGCTTCATTCCTCCTCTGGCTAAAAGCCTCACTTTGTTATGGGTTGTAGGTAGGGCACTCATTTGCCCCTTAACCTAGACCAGTTCTGCTTTTCTAGAGGCAATAAAATTCATGATAATGTAAAAAATGGGATCTTGTAATACCTACCCAATAGGGAAATTATGAAACAGCCATGTTTTAATAGCACTTTCCAACCCACTGCCGTAAGAGCTGTGGAAATCCGATGTTAGTCTTGTTTTTGTGGCTAGTATGACTTATTTTGCTTCAGTGATGCAACAGGTAAGCAAACAATGGTGCTTATGATCAAGGTAAGATTTGAGATTTACATATGACACCTTTAAAGAAGCAAAGAATTGTCATCTATCTTTCCTTAACAAAAATCTTACACAACTGGCTCTCTGTAATGACTGGGTATCAGCACAAATCAGATAATGTGTTTTGATGTTTTAGAAAATTCCAGTTGCTCTTGAGGCTTCATTATTGACAAGGGCTATCAGGCTTTCCAAGAGGGTCTTATCTGCAAGCTGCAGCAGTTACTGCATGAGCTGCCAAACAGGTTCAGTGGGATTACACAGCTGCCTTGGAGCTGGAGGCCAGGCGGGGTGAACTCCCTGCTTTCTCTTTTCAAGGCCTGCAGGCTTTGACCTGTAAATAGGTGCCTAAACAGGGTCTAATCTGTCACACAAATATGCCTTAGCAAAAGCGGTAATGTCCCTTATTACCTGGTTTAGCAACGATTCCAAGACATATATTTAGAGAGGTACTTGTATAAATTGCTATACTTGAAGCTATGCCTGGTGTTTCTATAAAACTCTCTTAAGAGATGATATAATCGTTCACATTTTATTTATAGCAGCCAATGGAAACAAGGCCTTTCCTATAACCCCAGCTCTCAAGAGCAGTTCTAAAATAACAAACCAACATGTGCACTTTGAAGATATGCCCTTTAGGCTGAGCTCAAGTGTTCTGTTCTTGGAGGATTGTGTTTTACCCTTTTGAGATGACTTTTCCCCTCTGTCTGCCATGATTTATGATCTTAATGCTTCTGTTAAGAAACAGATTTCAATTTTTAGTTTTTTCTTGATAGTTCAGAGAACTGTTTTCAACTTGTAAAAGTTAAAAAAAAACCTCCTTAAAATTGGTGTAATCTTTGACATTCACAGTTGAAAAGTAAATTCCTAGCTAAGATTTGCTGTTTTATTCCTAAAAATTGGGACAGATTGGGTGAAAAAAATGCAAAGAGCTATTTAAATGTAAGTTGTTTTGAAGGCTGTTTGGCAGGATGCTTGCAGAAAAATGTAATTAGAAGAGAGATTAGGACTTCCACTCACCAAATAATGTAAATATTTAAAATATCTCAGGCAGTTAGCACTTAATAATAACAAAAATCCTTATCAGAATAGCATTCTTCTTTTGAAGTGGGGAAGAATAACAACTGGCCATTCTGTTCTACAGTAGCAAGTCAAAGCTTGTTATTGGAATGATATAGACTATTAAAACATTATCTTCCTTAATGTGCATTTCATTAATTAACTTTCAATGTTAGTATTCTATAAAGCAAAACAGAAGCTATATATACCAATTATTTAAATCATATTCATAACTACCAGTTATTTAAAGCATATTTAGCATTTAATATATATGGCAAGGTACTCTTTTCTTAAGAGATATACTTTAATAGAACTGGCTCCATGGTGGTAGACAATAGTTAAATAGCCAATGTTAAACAATGACTTATTTTACCCTTCCTTTTTTTGTTAGGACAGTCATTTTGAAGATATCATTTTGTAGCATATATTCAAGTCCGAAGAACTTTTCAACTTTATTTGCTCCCATAATTAGCTCTGTGATATGACAGTGGCAAGAATTGCCAGGTTTTCTGATTTAAAATATTGCCACAATTTTAATATTAAATGAACAACTTTGAGGCAATTTATTTTGTAACAACCTGAACTAATGTGAGACAGAAATAATACAGGGGCGGCTGCAGGAGAATAGAAAATTCCAGGCAGCGGTTTCACATGACTAGCATGGACCCAACATGGTGCTAGATTTGATGTAAGTTTCACCTAGGACCTTATTATATACTCATTAACATGCTAAATCACCCACCAGTGCCATGACAGTTCCAGGGACACCCATATTTAATGGTTGACACAACAGTTCTGAGAAATCTCTACCTTTTTCTAGGAATCTTCATGAATATTCCACCCCTTAGTTAAAGAAAACCCTAAAGGTAGCCACCTCAAACCCCCATGCACGTGACTCTCTCTTATGTACGCCTGCACTCCCTTTTCTTGAGTGTGTATTTTTTGCTTTGCAGTAAATCTTTGTACTTTCACTACTTTGTGACTCATTGCTGAATTCCTTCTTACCATGTTGTCAAGAACCTGGACACTGGCCAGGGTCGAGGTCCCACCAGTGTTTCAGGACCTCACCTATCCCGCTAGTATCAAATTGACACTGTTTATTTAACCTAAAACAAATAATTATAAGGTCTATAAATGATACTATATTAATGACACCATGGATTTTGTGGAGTATCTCAGTTTCAGAAATACTTTTTTTGCACAACCTCAGTCTGATTTATATGTCTGTTTTAAGGCCGCTGCCTTTTGCCTCACTCCTTTTCCATTCATTCATTCATTCATTAATCCATCCACCAACTACTATGTGCCAGGCCCTGAGTATACGAAGAACAATATTTGAGCTGACACTTGAAGGATAAGTTGGGTTGTATCTGTGCTTGTTCTCTGCCCTCATGGAGTTTACATCCTAGTGGGAGAGACAGACAGTAAATAAGTAAAATATATCAACAAAGAAGATAATTACAGTTTGTGATATATGTTATGACCAGAAACTCTTTGTTACAAGGACATTTAAGCTTAGACCAGAAGGCTGAACAAGAGCCATGAATTCTCTGCAAAAAGGAACTATTGTGCAAAGTCCCTGAGCAGGAAATCTTTGGCAGGTTTGGGAAACAAAAAGGTGACCAGCATAGTGGGAGGGGGAGGGGGAGAGTGGTATGAAGTGAATACTATGATTTGAATATTTGTGTCCACTGCCAACCCGCCATACGTTGAAATCCTAACTCCCAAAGTGATGGTATTAAGAGATGAGACCTTTGAATGGGATTAGTGCCCTTATAAAGGAGGCCCAAGAGAGGTCTCTTACCCCATGTACCATGTGAGGACACAGTGAGAAGGTGCCATCTATGAACCAGAAAGTGGGACTTCACCAGACACCAAATCTACTACCACCTTGATGTTGGACTGCCCAGCCTCCAGAACCGTAATAAATAAATTTCTGTTGTTTATATGCCACCAGTTTATGGTATTTTGTTGTAGCAGCTGGAACAGACTAAGACACTGAAGATACAAAGGCAGGTAGAAGCCACATCGTGCAGGCCCTTGTAGGCTGAGGAAGGGGGTTTGGAATGTATTCAATAAGCAATAAGGCCCTGAAGGGCTTAAGCAGCAGAGAGTTGGGGATGTGAAGGGGACAAGTGTTCAGGATCAAGTGTGTCACATGCAAAAATGTGAAGATACGAAAAAGCGTGGCTGGGAGTGGTGGCTCACACCTGTAATCCCAGCACTTTGAAAGACCAAGGCAGGAGGATTGCTTGAGCCCAGAAGTTTGAGACCAGCCTGGGCAATATAGTGAGACCTCATTGTTAAAAAAATAGGAAAAAATTTAGTCACACATGGTGGCACACACCTGCAGTCTCAGCTGCTCATGAGGCTGAGGCAGGAGTATTGCTTGAGCCCGAGGTTAAGGCTGCAGTGAGCCAAGATCACACCACTGCACTCCAGCCTGGGTGACAGAGCAAGACCCTATCTCTAAAAAGAGAAAGAAATAAAAACTATGGTAAAACTGTTAAAATTTAGGAAAGAGCTCCTTGTTTAGAATTTTGAATGGAAATGGATATGACAACTAACTTGGGCAGTTTTCTGCACTAAAATTTTGTCAGTAGTCAAAAGTTAAATGACAGCCCCTAAAGTCCAAAGCTTTAGAACATTTCACTATGCCAGTGAAATTAAGCATGTTTTCTAAATGGATTTATCATGCTCTGAGGACACATTAAATGAACTAAGTGAGCAACTTTGACCCACTGCTTGTCTTTCAAAGGACACAGAACAGTATCATTTTCTCCTTCCTTTTCTCTGGCCATAGGTAATCAGAAATCATTGGTGATTCTTATTTTTATTGGTTCAGAAATCACTGCCTCTCTAAAGGGTGCAGGGAGATCATTTATGGTCAAAGTGCCTATTTCCATGAATAAGAATTACATTAATAGGATGGAATTTTATATTAATAGGATGTTTGTGTTTGGGCAGAAATCCATTATGAGTTTCTAAAAAACCTTTCATTAAATTATGAATTCAATTTCAGCCTTTGCATTTCTTGCTTATATTGATAGCTATCTTCTCCATGTCTTCTCAAAGGGAGATTTCTGGCAGGCTCTTCCATTGATAAGCTTTCCAGTTATAACTAATCTTTCTGATCCCTCTTTGCCTTTCTGTCTTGGCCTGTAATTGACCTCATTCACGCGTTTTCTTTAGCATACCAAATACTCTGTTTCTCCAGCAATAGTTCTGGAATGTTTACATGGAGAATTAGTTTATAGTTTGGCTTATTCGTTTGTTAACATAATGCTATGGAATGAAATCCTTGCTTTCCTTTAGCCTTGACAGGTCTTGGCAGTAACTGCTACTTCATTGTGATTTCCTTTTGGGGAAAAAGCACTCACTCCTCTTTCACACACGACCTCACCGCAGTCATTTCCCCGAATGGGATGTTAAACCTCTTCCCCCTCTTCCAAGTCTTACTTAGGAGTTGATCTCACATTCTTGTTGAAGCAGACCCCTTGCTATTCCAAAATACACAGTGTACTTTCCCACCTCTCTGTCTTTGTTCATGCTGTTCCACAAGGGTGGATGCCTTCCCACTCATCTCTACCAGCCAACATTTGGGTCGTGCCTCCTTCACTGAATCTTTTTGGAACCCTTTAATCAAAAATCTTTGTTTGATTTCTCAATGAGCATTTTTCCTAAGACTATGAAATGATCAGATTTTCCGAAGACAACAGCTAGAACTCAAGATTCAGTAAACAAAGGGATAAGCCTGTGGCTAGAGTTGGGGGGTAAAAGAACTAGGTATTTGGGGAATGAGTAAGATATAGAAGGAAAGCTTTAGCTTTCAAGTCAGATTTTTTTTTCATGTGAATTCTAAAAGTCAGTTACCGCTTCTGTGACCCTGGATGACTTACTTTCCCTTCCTGAGCCTGTGAAGTTGAGATAGCAAGTCCTATTTCTCAGAGTTATGAGGATAAATGAGATGATATATGACTTAGTGCTTGGCATGGGTTTGGATCTCCAGAAATGTTAGTTTTGCATCACTAGATTCTATATGGGAAGAGATCAGGGAGGGACCCCAGTCTGCAGCTATCCAAAGAAATGGGATGCCAGGTAGTATCAAGTATAAATAGTAGGTTTGAAGAAGACTAAATTCAGCCCATAGGAACTAGTTAGAAATTCAAAGCACAGGGATTAGAAAAGTTTAATGTGTATCCTTGGCCTTGGTATTGTGGCTTTCATTGGCCAATAGAATGCAGCAGAAATGACATGTCAGTTCCAAGCCTAAGCCTTTAGAGGCATACCACAGGTAGCCACTGCTCCTTCAGCCAGGCAGCAGAGTGAGGCATGTGTAGCCAAGCTGACCTGTAGTCTGATAGCAGAGCTGCCCCAACTGATCTGCAGACCCATCAGCCAAAAGTAAATATTCATTGTTGTATGCCCCTTATATTTTGTGGTTATTTTTATTATACAGTTATTATTGCACCAATAGCTGACTAATTCACCTCTCTTCTTATCTGTTAGTTCAATGGCATGAGGAGCCCAAAGTTACCAGGTGATAGTTTCAAATTACAATTCAATGAGATATTTTTGTGTTCCTTGATGGATGCGTTCTTTTCATGGGGACTAAGGCCTCTAAGCCAACAGAGCACAAAATTTCAGGGACAGGAAGCACAAATTCTGTGAGAGAGTTGAGACATAATAGTGAGAAGAACCTCTACCCCCTGCTGCTACACTTTGATTCTGGGACTCCTATATTGTTACTGTGGTATAAACAATATCCTTATTGGTTGCTGATACAAAGCACACACTCCATTTTGTAAAATAGAAAGAACATCACCCTTTCACAGGAGGTTGTCTCCCAGTTGGCACCATAACTAAGCCTTCAGGAGGTCATTAACCATTTCTTTCTTTCTCTTTTTTTCTTTTGAGACAAGGTCTCGCGCTGTTACCCAAGCTGGAGTGCAGTGGAGCAATCTTGGCTCACTCCGCCTCCCAGGCTTAAGCGATCCTTCCTCCTCAGCCTCCCGAGTAGCTGGGACCACAGGCGCACACCACTGCATCCAGCTACTTTCAATCATTTCTAGTAGGTTATCTGCTTCTGGGTGATGGGGTAAGTGTTAAGACCATGAAATCTGAGCACATATCCTATGCTATCTGTCTTTGATTGAACTCCTTGAACAGAATCAAAGTTATGACAGAGAATAAGGCATTCTGTAAAGTCCACAGATGATGGTACTGGCAGATGTGTTGTAGGAAAAGCAAATTTATATTATGACTATGTTTCTAGGCCGGGGAGAACAAATTCCCTCCATGTTAGAAGGGATCCAGCACCATCGACCTGCTACCAAGGTGCTAGGCTCCTCCATATGAAGGTTGCTGCTCTATAGACTCAGTGTGGACTAGGCTGATGGCAGATTAGACTCCCAGCAGTTGTTAACAAGGTCAGACCTGTTAAGAAGAAAAACATGCACTTCATTCTACCAAATAATTTCATTGAAGAAACGAAGGAGGAGCAACGGAAGCGGTAAATATTTAGGTAAACACAGTAGACTAGTATTTACCTTTTAAGTTCTTCAAAATGTATTTGATGGTTGAAAGGAAAACTTTTGAGGCTGGGCATGGTGGCTTGTGCCTGTAATCCCAGCACTTTGAGAGGCCGAGGCGGGCGGATCACCTGAAGTCAGGAGTTTGAGACCTGCCTGGCCAACATGGTGAAACCCAATCTGTACTAAAAATACAAAAATTAGCCAGGCGTGATGGTGGGCACCTGTAATCCCAGGTACTCGACTCGGGAGGCTGAGACAGGAGAATCACTTGAACCCAGGAGGTGGAGGTTGCAGTGAGCTGAGAACGCGTCATTGTACTCCAGCCTGGGCTGCAAGAGAGAAACTCCACCTCAAAAAAAAAAAAAAAAAAAAAAAGCAAAATTTCAACATTCTCTGATGGGGTTTCAACATATGTAGATAGAAGAGATAAGACTATTATAAAGCTGGGAGGGTAAGAGGACCTGTATATTGGGAGGTTTCTATATTCCACTTGAAGTGGTAAAACATTGATTTTAAGTGGAATGTGGAAAGTTAAGTATGTATATTATTCCCCAGATGAACTAATTAAAAAAAAAAACTATACAAAGAGACAGAGGCCAAATTGCCATAAATCAAAATGGAGTATGAAAACTTATTCAAAAACCCCAAACAACAGAGAAAATGAGAAACAATAACAGAGAGAACACACAGAAAACAAATAATAAAAGGGTAGACCTAAATCCAAACATATCAATAATTTTCATTTTTTATTTTTTTTGAGACAGAATCTTGCTCTGCTGCCCAGACTGGAGTGCAGTGGCGTGATCACAGCTCACTGCAGCCTCTGCCTCCTGGGCTCAAGTGATCCTCCCACCTCAGCCTCCTGAGTAACTGGGGCAACAGGCACATGCCACAATGCCCAGCTAAGTTTTGTATTTTTTGTAGAGACAGAATTTCACCATGTTGCCCACGCTGGTCTCAAACTCCTGGGCTCAAGTGATCCACCTGCCTCTGCCTCCCAAAGTGTTGGAATTACAGGCATGAGCCACCACCCCTGGCTGAAACATATCAATAATTTTACTAAATTTTTGCAGATTGAACACTGCAATCAAATTTATTTCTAGTGTCATTTCTCTTTTAGCTGAAGAACTTTATTTAAAATTCTTTTAGAGCTGGTCTACTGGCAATGAATTATCTTAGTTTTCCTTCCTCTGAGAATATTTTTATTTTACTTTATTCCTGAAACAGTGCTACAGGGGTATATAATTCTGAGTTTCCAGCTCTTTTCTTTCAACATTTCCTTCTGATCTCCAGGCTCAAATCTGCAGTCATTGAAATCACTGCCCCTCTTAGAGGTATGCATCATTTTTCTCCAGCTGCTTTTAAGATTATTTTTCTTTGTCTTTAGTTTTTAGTAAGTTAATTATAATTTCTGGGCATGGATTTCTTTGGCTTTATCTTGTTCAGAGGTCACTGGATTTTTAAAAATCTCTATGTTTATGTCTTGCTAAACTTGTGAAGTTTTCAGTCATTATGTCTTCAAATATTTTTTCAGCACCATACTTTTTCCTTCTGGAACTCTAATTACATAAGTTAGCCTTTGTTTTTTGTTTTTTTTGTTGTTGTTGTTTTTTGAGACAGGTTCTCATTCTGTCACTCAGGCTGGAGTACAGTGGTATGATCGCAGCTCACTGCAGCCTCAACCTCCCAGGCTCAAGTGATCCTCCTGCCTCCTGAACAGCTGGGACGATAGGCACACACCACCATATCCAGCAAATATTTGTAATTTTTCTAGAGATGAGGTTTTTCCATGTTGCCCAGGCTCGGAAAGTTAGACTTTTTGTTAGTAACTCACGGGCCCCTAAGGCTGCATTCATTTTTTAAAAGGGATTTTTTTTCTCTGTTGTTCAGATTAAAGCTTGCTTTCTTTCTCTTTTCTCTTTCTTTTTTCTTTCTTTCGTTCATTTGTTCTGTCTTTCTTTTTTCTCTTTTTTTTTTTTGACAAACGTCTCATTATGTTGCCCAGGATGGTCTCAAGCTCCTGAGCTTAAATGAACCTCCCACTTCAGCCTTCCAAAGTGCTGGAATTACAGATGTGAGCCACTGTGCCTGGCCCAGATTGGAAAATTTATATTGACATATCTTTAAGTTCATTGATTCTTTCCTCTGTCATCTCTATCTTTTTTTTGAGCCTATTGAGTAAAGGTGTTTTTTTTTTCTGGCCATTGTATTTTTCAATTCTAGTATTTTCATTTGGTTCTTCTTTATATCTTCTTTTTTTCTGAGACTTTCTATTTTTCCATTTGTTTTGAGAGTGTTCGCAAGTGTTTGGTAAAGCATTTATATAATAGCTGTTTTTAAAGTCTTTGACAGATAATTCCAACATCTGTGTTAAGTTTGTATTGGTGTCTGTTATCATTTCCCAGGCAAGCTAAGATTTTCCTGGTTCCTTGTATCCCAAGTAATTTTTGAATTATTATTATTTGTAGAGATGAGGTCTTGCTACGGTGCCCAGGCTGGTCTTGAACTCCTGACCTCAAGTGATCCTCCCACTTAAGTCTTCCAAAGTGCTGGGACTACAGGCATAAGCCAACATGCCTGACTACCTCCAAGTAATTTTGGATCATCTCTTGGACATATTGAATATCATATTCTGAAACTCTGGGTCTCACATTCTATAGTGAATGCTGATTTTTTTGGTTTGTTTTTTCAGCAGACAATAGGCTGCAAGTTTCAACCCACTTTCTGTGAGCTGTGGTTCTAATGTCAGCTCAGCTTTTTAAGCCTCTGTTGTGCTATTCAGATCTGTCCCACATATAGGTCATCTGGTGGCCATTTTGGGCCCTGAATGGTGGCACGTTTGTTAGTTTGGTTTTCAAAGTCTTTGGTTGCTGACTAGAATCAGATTCATGTATGCAGAGCTCACTGATGAGTTCAGGAGTTCATAATCCATCTGCCCAGTTTGTATAGTTCTTTCCAGTCCCCTGGTGCTCCCTGTTTTTGTTTTTGGCTACCAAGCTGTGGCTTTAGTTACCCATCTCTGCTGCACCCTTCTATAACTGTGCTTGCATACAGGGCCAAGTAGCAGAAGGATGGAGAGAGAGGAAAAAAAAGCAATGGGGGCTTGCCCCACTCTTTTGGGACCGCAGTTCCACCATTCAGAGAGAAAGTTTCCTTCTCATAGAGTGTTGACTCCTGCAGGCTCCTATTGTGGTCACCACCATCACCCCTACAAGACTGCTTGAGAGTTGGAACCCAAGACAGCAGAGAGAAGAAAAAACCCCAAGGATTTCTGTACTTTCTCTGAGCATTAGGAGTTCCTACCCAGCTCTGTAACAGAAACCTAGAGGGTTTCTCCTGGAGCTCTCCCTTTTTGGGCCCCCGTGCCTACTTCCAGGTTTAAGGCTGCATTGCATTCAGGTCAAGAGATACTGGAAGAAAAAGAAAAAAGAAGTAAACTCATCATCATTTTGGTCATCCATTGAACTCTGATTTTCCACGATCCACCTGCTACTATTCACTTTCAGAGTCTTCAAATAGGTGTGGTGCTGCATGCATTCTGTCCATGTTTTATAATTAGAAACGTAACACTCGAAACCCAGAACCAGAACACCCAAAACCCTGTTTTGCTTTTTGGCTTTGCAGTTATTTTATATTGTATTTGTTATGACTGCATTCTGGGGAGAAGTATCCAGACTCGTGGGTGTATGTTCGTTTTTGTTAAGAAATTTTATCTGAAAAAAAATTCTCTTGTTTCTCCTTGTCTATAATATGTGAACCAAATATAACTGTGATTCATATATTAAATACGCATTTATTTAATTTACTTCTAGGGTAAACAGAGACATAAAACTTCTCATGCCTCAGGGCAGTCTTGACTTAGGCATTGAACTCTGTTATGAGCTTTGTTCCCTTTTTATGTGAACAATCTTCAGGCATTTAATTACGAGGTTGCTGACTGGCGTGCATGGTGAAAAAAAAAGTTTTCAGGTTAGCGAACCTCTTCTACATTTAAAGAAAAACATTTACCACCAATGTAATTTCACAGAGATCCTGGTAGAAATGACATTCCTACTGGGTCATTTGATGTTCTCATTGTAAAATAAGTTTTTAACTTTTTCCTTCCTCACACATGTTACATCCAATATACTAGCAAGTACCAATGCTGTTTACAATAAAAATCACACACTAATTGTTCTGTATTACCAGAATATTATTTTAGTACTACTTATGAGGTTGAAATATTGAAAAACATGGTTTCCAGCAACTACTCTTCACCTGAAGTTGAAAACTGAATTCCATTTTAATAATTGTGACTGTGGGAGTGGTTACATGAGATTTTTCTTTTTGTTTATCTTTGCTTTTCCATGTTTTTAAGTTATCTATGATTTTAAAGAAAGCATCACTTTCATCAGATTAAACATGCTTTACAAATGAGGAGACTTGTACTAGAAGCTTGGAAAACTAGGGTTGCATCCTCCTCAAACCTGAATAAGCATGATTAAATGGCTTGTCCCTTCTGGGTCTCAGCTATCTCATCTGAATGTGGTTATGATCATCTCTGTTCTGCTTATTTATTCCCAAAGGTTTTTGGTGAGAATCAGACTAAGAGGTAAAGTAAAAACAGTTTACTACTCATAAATTCTGTGCAAATGTGAGGCTCCTGCTGATACTGAGATTATAACGATGAAAAATAAGGCAAGAAAGGGAAGTTTTATCATTACCATAAGCCTTAACCCTTTTGGTCATGAGGCTAATGGTAGATTATTTAAAATTATGATACTATGCGTTCCCTTCTTCTGGAAAAAATTTTTGTGTGTTGTTCCCTGAAGATCAGAGGTCAAGCACTGGCAACTAGCACATGTGTTTGGTTGACCCACCCAGAGTTAGCCTATGTAGTACATTTTAAAATGTGAAACTCAATTCCTCAGCCAAAGGGTGGAAGAAAGGAACATGGGAAAACGGTGAGGGAATGATTCTTTGTAGTTCTCCATTCTTGCAGCTGAGAAAGTACTTACTCCTTTTTACTAAGTCCTCTGGTTATGTCTGGACTTGAACACTCATTGACAGGACCTGCCTGGCCCCAGTAGGCACTGAGTTTAGAACCCTGTTGTAGATGTGTAAAATCAAGTTGTCTTTGCATGAATTCTACGTTAGGTTTTTATTTTCAGAGCAATTACTGAGCTTCCATAGGGTACTGACCTCTCCAGTGACCATCACAGTGTTGCTGATGACTCTGTAGGTTCCTCTTGTCTCTTAATTAAGAGGCCACTGAATTTATTTGTGGCCAGGCATGGTGGCTCGCACTTGAAATCCCAGCACTTTGGGAGGCCAAGGCCAGCAGATCATGAGGTCAGGAGATCGAGACCATCCTGGCTAACACGGTGAAACCCCGTCTCTACTAAAAATACAAAAAATTAGCCAGGCATGGTGGTGGGCGCCTGTAGTTCCAGCTACTTGGGAGGCTGAGGCAGGAGAATGGCGTGAACCTGGGAGGTGGAGCTTGCAGTGAGCCGAGATGCGCCACTGCACTCCAGCCTGGGTGACAGAGCGAGACTCCATCTCAAAAAAAAAAAAAAAAAAAAAAGAAGCAGCCACTGTATTTATCTGTTTAATATGTAGACTTGAGGACTCTATCAAAAAACTAGAATATAGTATGTGAAAGCATTTCTAACAGTGATTATGCAATGAAACATAGCTTTCAAGCTGCTCTTTTCTTGGAAAATTGTCATGTTTCTTTCTTTTTTTTTTTCCTTGAGACAGAGTCTTGCTCTGTTGCCCAGGCTGGAGTGCAGTGGTGCCAGTGCATCCAAGAACACCTGGGCTCAAGTAGTGATCCTCCAGGCTCAGCCTTCCAAGTAGCTGGGACTGCAGGTGCACACCACAATGCCCGGCTAATGTGTGTGTGTGTGTGTGTGTGTTTTAATGTTGTGTAGAGACAGAGTCTCGCCATGTTGCCCAGGCTGGTCTTGAACTCTTGGGCTCAAGCTGTCCTGCCTTGGCCTCCCAAAGTGCTGGGATTACAGGCATAAGCCACTGCACCTGGACTATGCTTCATCTTAAATGAGTCAGAGATGGTGATTTTGTCTACTCTGATGACAAAATAGATAGTTCTATTCTTCATCTTGGATTCAGTGTTATTGTGTGAAATAACTTTGTTAACTCTTGGATGACTTGTTTAGTAAAAACGCTAAGACGGTAACAGGAATGTGACTTGAGACGGATGTCCAGGCTTTAAAAGATAGGTAGAGGTGTGCAGTGCTGGGCCCAATGGATTCAATGAATAACACATGATCTTAGCCTTCAAGGAAAGTATAATAATGCAGAAAATAATTTCTTTGACAATTACTGTTTTGTCTTTTGATGAGTAATTGGAGGGAGAACTCTTCAGAGCAAAGAAACTATCCTAAGTTCCTGATGTGATTTATCAGTATTTATCTCAAATATACAAAAAAGCAAAATCTTTCACTGCTTTGATAACCTTTTAAAAACACGTTACTTTAAAAACTTTCTTGTTTTGAAAGAATATACTTTCTTGTTTTTTTTTTTTTTTTTTTGAGACAGAGTCTCGCTCTGTCACCCAGGCTGGAGTGCAATGGCACAATTCTGGCTCACTGCAGTCTCCGCCTCCTGGGTTCAAGTGATTCTCCTGCCTCAGCCTCCCAAGTAGCTGGGATTACATGTGCCTGCCACCACACCCAGCTAATTTTTTTGTATTTTTAATAAAGACGGGGTTTCACCAGGTTAGCCAGGCTGGTCTTGAACTCCTGACCTAAGAATTCACTTGAAATATGTTTCTTGGAACGTATCATTTCTACACTGAATGGACATATCTGGCCATACACTGGACATATATATATATACTATGTCTCATATATATATATATATATATACTGATATATATATATACTGATATATATATACACTTATATATATATATACTGATATATATACACTTATATATATATATACTGATATATATATACACTTATATATATATATACTGATATATATATACACTTATATATATATATACTGATATATATATACACTTATATATATATACTGATATATATATACACTTATATATATATATACTGATATATATATACACTTATATATATATACTGATATATATATACACTTATATATATATACTGATATATATATACACTTATATATATATACTGATATATATATACACTTATATATATATATACTGATATATATATACACTTATATATATATACTGATATATATATACACTTATATATATATATACTGATATATATATACACTTATATATATATACTGATATATATATACACTTATATATATATACTGATATATATATACACTTGTATATATATATACTGATATATATATACACTTATATATATATACTGATATATATATACACTTATATATATATATACTGATATATATATACACTTATATATATATACTGATATATATATACACTTATATATATATATACTGATATATATATACACTTATATATATATACTGATATATATATACACATATATATATATACTGATATATATATACACTTATATATATATATACTGATATATATATACACATATATATATATACTGATATATATATACACTTATATATATATATACTGATATATATATACACTTATATATATACTGATATATATATACACTTATATATATATATACTGATATATATATACACTTATATATATATATACTGATATATATATACACTTATATATATATATACTGATATATATATACACTTATATATATATATACTGATATATATATACACTTATATATATATATACTGATATATATATACACTTATATATATATATACTGATATATATATACACTTATATATATATATATATATACTATGTCTCACTTTCTTGTGTGTGCCATAATTGCATGCATGCAACACCCTTTAAAACAGCAACCGAGGGCCGGGTGCGGTGGCTCACACCTGTAACCCCAGCACTTTGGGAGGCTGAGGTGGGCCGATGAAGAGGTCAGGAGGTCAAGACTATCCTGCCTAACATGCTGAAACCCTGTCTCTACTAAAAATACAAAAAATTAGCTGGGCGTGGTGGCGGGCACCTGTAGTCCCAGCTACTTGGGAGGCTGAGGCAGGAGAATGGCGTGAACCAACTTGCAGTGAGCCAAGATTGCACCACTGCACACCAGCCTGAGCGACAGAGCGAGACTCCATCTCAAAACAAAAACAAAAAAACCCACAAAAAACAGCAACTGAGATAAAACTGAGGTGTTTCTACAGTAAAATTAAAGAGTCATTAATAATAGTTGTATGTGCTCTTACGAAAATGAGGCTGGGAGGAAAATAACTGATTATTTATTTATTTATTTATTTATTTTTGAGACGGAGTCTCGTTCTGTTGCCCAGGCTGGAGTGCAGGGGCGCAATCTCGGCTCACTGGAAGCTCTGCCTCCCAGGTTTGGAGCCATTCTCCTGCCTCAGCCTCCCAAGTAGCTGGGACTACAGGGGGCCACCACCAAGCCTGGCTAATTTTTTTGTATTTTTAGGGGTTTCACCATGTTAGCCAGGATGGTCTTGATCTCCTGACCTCATGATCTGCCCCCCTCGGCCTCCCAAAGTGCTGGGATTACAGGCTTGAGCCACCGCAACCGGCTGAAAATAACTGATTTTTTATGGTAAAAATAATCCAGCTTCCTCTGGACCACCAGAAACAGTTAATAAATACATGTGTAGCCACAGTTTCCTCTTTACATATAATCGAATTGTTGGAAGATAATTTTAATCAGGAAAGAAGTTATCGGGTATTTTGGTTTGTGTTTTTCCCCTTAATTGGTTTTCTGCTATTTCTAAAATGTTACATAATATATAGCTCCTCACCCTCTACCTTAGAGAAAATTATCCAGTAAAAGAATACAAAAGGCTAAAGATATGTTTACTTACCTATCTTTTTCAGTGTAATTATGGTTTTTCCAGGTAGTTTTTTGCTTATAAGGGTAATGTTCTTTGGTTTTGTTTACATGAAAGAACCATGACTTTCCAGCAGGAAATGAAAGTAGGCTGTTATTTCTAAATGCTGAAAAATGTTTTTGTTTTCTTGGTGGAAGTGAGAGATTGAGGGGGCAGAAGTCCTGTTTAATTTTATAAGTCTGTATTTGAATTCTTTGGTAATTGATCAAGTGAACTTTAAGAAGCCATTTGTATTTATTTGTTGAGTAGATAGTTGGTCCTCCATGTCTGTGGGTTCTACATCCATGAATTCAACCAACCTCAGATTAAAAACATTTTGAAAAAAAAATTCCACAAAGTTCCAAAAAGCAAAACTCGAATTTGCCATCCACTGAGTACTGTGTTGAATCACTTGAATGAAGTGATATGTAGGCATTGTATTAGGTATTATAAGGAATCTGGAAATGATTTATAGTAGACAGGAGGATGTGCCTAGGTTACATGCAAATGCTATGCCATTTTATATACGGGACTTGAGCATCTGTGAATTTTGGTATCTGAGCGGGATTCTAGAACCAATCCACCAAGGATACTGAAAGAAAATTCTATAGAATCAAAGGTTTTATTGAAAAACTAGCATTTGGGAATGTGACAGTATTTCTGACAATTACCCAATGAAGTAGCTTTCAAGCTATTTGTATCTCCAATCCTCTCTTAAAAGTTCCAATAAAACGTTTTAAGATTTTCCATGAATATTAGTTGGGAGGATAGCTAATGATAAAAAGGCAGGGAGTTCGAGATCAGCCTGGCCAATGTGGCGAAACCCCATCTCTACTAGAAAAATACAAAAATCGGCTGGGCGTGGTAGCAGGCGCCTGTAGTCCCAGCTACTCAAGAGGTTGAAGCAGGGGAATTGCTTGAACCCTGGAGGCAGAGGTTGCAGTAAGCCGACATCATGCCACTGCATTCCAGCTAGGGTAAGAGAGCGCGACTCCATCTCAAAAATAATAATAATAATAATAATAAAAATAAGGTGAGAAAATAGTCCTCTTTTTAAAAATTGAGATAAAATTTGCATACTATAAAATTCACCATGTTAAAGTCTAGTATATTGACAAGTTTGTGCAATCATTATCACAATGTAATTCCAGAGCATTTTCATCATTCTAGGAAGAAAACCTATGTCCTTTAGAAAGCATTCATTTATTTCCTCCTTCCCCCAGCCTCGAACAGCTACTAATCTACTTTCTACCTCTATGGACGTGCCTATCTGGACAGTTCATATAAATGGAATCATACTATGTGATATTTTGTGTCTGGCCTCTTTCACTTGGTGTAATGTTTTTTTTTTTTATTTTTTTGAGACAGGGTCTTGCTCTGTCATCCAGGCTGGAGTGCAGTGGCGCAATCTAGCCTCACTGCAGCCTCAACCACCAAGACTCAAGTGATCCTCCTACCTCAGCCTCCCGAGTAGCTGGGACTACAGGCACAGGCCATTATCTCCAGCTAATTCTTTGAATTTTTTACAGAGACAGAATCTCACTGTGTTGCCAAGGCTGGTCTTGAACTTCACTTGCCTTGGCCTCGAAAAATGCTGAGATTACAGGCGTGAGCCACCAAGCTTGGCTGGAACATAATGTTTTTAAGGTTCATGTACCTTGACTGTTACTCTTTTAATTCTCTTAACAACACCATGTGAAACAATGGCAAGACAATTTTACCATGGAGGAAATGGAAACATATATTAACGTGCTCTTGGGCACAACAATCACACTTTCATTCAACAAACATGTATGGGGCACCTATGCCTGACAGAAATATTCTGCAAAGTGAGGTTCTGGCATTTAGAAGGTAGTGATACCACAAATAAATGGACATCCAATACAATGGTAAATAGTAGTAAGTATAATAAAGAAAAATAAAGCAAAATGAAGTGGATAGGAAATGCAGAGGGTATTATTTTAGATGGTGGGGGAGTCAGGGAAGGTCTCTCTGAGGAGATAACATTTGAAGTGAGAGCTGAATGGAAGGAGGGAGTAGGTCATGAAGAAATCATTTCAGGCAGAGGAAACAGCAGATGCAAAAGTCCTGAGGCAGGAGTGCATTTAGTGTGCAACGAGGAAGCCAGCACGAATGGATGGCAGTGAGACGAGAGGGGTGAGGAGAGAGGTAGAGGAGGCCAGAGATTTGGCCTTGGTTAGGGGTAGGGGCAGCCCTATTGTAACAGGGCAGCGGGCACATGGCAGAGTATCAGAGTACAGATAAAACAGGCTGGTAGAGCCGGTGGTGGAAGGATGAGGAAACTCTCTCCTGAGTGTTTATCTCAGTGTAACAAGAAGAAAAGTGATAACTGAGAGTGAGGAGAGGATGATGGTGTCAGAAAGTTGAGAAAAGAGTGAATGGACCAGGGATATTTGGTGAAGTTATCTAGCAACACCTGGGGACTGTCTGTGATGTGATTTTCTCCAGCCACATTAAGCCTTCCAAGTGCCAATGCAGAGTATGAAGGAAAATCAGTTTCAACCAGGGCTGAGGTTTTGCCAAGTGAGGAGGACAATGGGAAAGAGAGACAATAGGCTGGGTGCAATGGCTCATGCCTGTAATTCCTGCATTTGGGAGGCAGAAGAGGGAGGATCACTTGAGGCCAGAAGTTCAAGACCAACCTGGGATATATAGTGAGACCCCGTCTCTACAAAAAAGACAAAGACTTATATGACAACAGAGCATGGTGATATATGCAAGGGAGTGATTCTACAAGGACCATACAATCTCAACAGAGAAAGCAGGGAGGAAAGGACAGAAGGGGAATGATAGAGACTGTAGGTTAGTGGGATGGAGTTAATGGAGTCTGACTGCCAGAGGGAGTGAGCTGGAAAATAGGAAGTGATATTTTGAGAGTTTGTAGTTATTGGTTATGACAAAGTCTAATGTAAGACTCTAGGACTGTGTGGCTGAGGTGGGTGGAGGTTAAGATTATTAGAGAAGAGAAACTCAAGAAAGTAAGAGACCAGGGTATTGGATGGATCCTTTTTGTGAATAATGAAATCACCAAAAGGATGACAAGAAAAATGGTGAAGAAAAGGAAATAATGAGGGAGACACTAGAATGAAGGCAGGGAAGTTAGTGGATAACTACAAAAAGCAGATGACTATAAACAGCAAAAAGCAGTAGTATCGTTTAATGTCATATATTTCAAAAGAGATGCAGATTTTTAGAAAGGGAGAATAATGGTCTGGAATTAGCAAAGATGAGCAAGAGTTCATTTCCATGATCAGTGGTTTTTGGGTATATGACTGAGAAAGTCAGGATTTAAACTAGTTCTGTCTGATTTCCAGTCGTTTCCATTATACCACCTCAGGTCTGGATTGGAATTATAGTTCTTGGACCTAGATTTCAATATTCTCTTACCACCTCTGCATTTGGCTGCCCTGAAAGTTGTGTTGCTTTAAACAGTTGCCAGGATCTATTATAAAAGTCTGATTCATGTTAAGATTTTAAAACTATTCCGGAAAATTTCAAACATATAGAGAAACAGAGATACCAGTCTAACAATCTCCCATGTAGCCATCACCCAATTTCAACACTTACCAGCCCAAAACTCATCCTCATTCTTCCACATCCTCAGTCCCCTTCCTCTGCAATTACTTTGAAAAAAATCCCTGGCTTTACATCTTGTCATTCATATTTCAACATTTACCTCTAAGAGATAAAGAGCTATTTGTCAAAAAATCGCATCTAAAATTACAATAATTCTTCAATATCATCAAATATCTAGTCAGTATTCAAATCTTCCTGATTGGCTCATAATTTTTTTAAACAGATGTTTGTTCAGATCAGACTCCAAATAAAGTCCATTCACTACAATTGGTTAGTATGTTGAAGAAACTGGGGCCTTTGTCCTGTAGCTTCCCACAGTCTGGATTTTGTTGATTGCATCCCCTTGGTGTTATTTAACACGCTTCTTTGTATTCTACAATTCCTGGAAATTGGTAATCAAATCTTGAGGCTGGTCAGACACAGGTTTTATTTTTCTAAGAACTCTAACATGAATAAAATCATAGGTGGTGGTGTATACTTGATCAGAGGCTGTAAGTCAGGTTGTCTGTCTCTGATGTTAGAAGCCACTGGTGATTTTTGCCTAGATCCATTATTTCAAAATGGCAACATTGTATCAACTTTACTTCATTTATTAGATTGACAACTTTGAAACAGAGCAAGTTCCCTTCATGAACTAATTTGTTACCCTGAAGTCCAATGATGTAATTTAGGAAAGGCAGCCTACAACTTTCCCTTTTCTCACTGCCTATTTACTTTTGAAACAGGCTTATCTGAGTGTATATTTTGTGTTTAATGTATTTAAAGCTTGTCCTACATTTAAAATCAGAGTACATTTCAGGATGCACTTTTGCATTGTGGTGTAATATGAATAGATTTATCATTAAATGGAAATATAGGATTTAGTTCTAACACCCTTGAGTTGGACTGTACTGAGAAGCATTCAAATGTTTAACAAGCAGCTTCCCAATGTTCAGATGCATTTCACAAAAGCTCATAAACTATTAAACTCTTTTCTGAAAGGTGACCAACTAAATAATTTATAAAAACAAAGGTTCAAGCCAGTGCAAGGATTATTACATCAACTGTCTAGTCTCTTTTTCTATTCAAAGAAATAACACAGGAGTGTAGTGTCTATGGAATCAGACAGATGGGATTTGAATTCTTCTTTACTTATTATGGTGAGCTTGGGCAAGTTACTCTATATATCCCAAGTATATTAATATAATAAGAGATTCTGAAATATCAGTGACTATTCTAAAGCATACATTTTTAAAACATCAGAAAATACATGTGCATTTAACAAAAGTCTCTTTTTTACTACTTTGTTTTTGTTTGCCTTTTTTTTTTTGAGACAGAGTCTTGCTCTGTCACCCAGGCTGGAGTGCAGTGGCACGATCTCGGCTCACTGCAAGCTCTGCCTCCCAGGTTCACGCCATTCTCCTGTCTCAGCCTCCCAAGTAGCTGGGACTACAGGTACCCACCACCACGCTCAGCTAATTGTTTTTGTATTTTTAGTAAAGACGGGGTTTCACCGTGTTAGCCAGGATGGTCTCAATCTCCTGACCTCGTGATCCACCCGCCTGGGCCTCCCAAAGTGCTGGGATTACAGGCGTGAGCCACTGCGCCCGGCCTTTGTTTGCATTTTGAGACAGAGTGTTGTTCTGTCACCCAGGCTGCAGTGCAGTGGCAACATCTAGGCTCACTGCAACCTCTACTTCCCGGGCTCAAGTGAATCTCGTGCCTCAGCCTCCCAAGTAGCTGGGATTACAGGCGTGAGCCATCACACCCAGCTGATTTTTGTATTTTTAGTAGATATACAGTTTCTATGTTGACCAGGCTGGTCTTGAACTCCCAGCTTCAAGTGATCCGCCCGCCTTAGCCTCCCAAAGTGCTGGGATTACAGGCGTGAGTCACCAGGCCCAGCCTATCTTTTTTATTACTTTGATTGGGGTGGGGATGGGTTAAGCACTATTGCAAATTGCCAGATATTAATTATGAAACAGTAAAAATTGCTGTACTGAGAACATGCTATCTTTGATTCTCAGTGCAGTGTTAGTGTGGTCAGCTTTAGGCTGAAGTACATTTTACTCCATACTAACGGAGTTGCATGGCAGACCAGGGAGGTCTACTCCAGGACATCCCTGTAAGGCAGTTTAGGGAGAGAGTACTGGACAAATGGTAGAGCTAAATTTGCCTTTGGTTCCACTAAGAGTATAATGGAAGACTGAACATCAGTGAGACAGAAATGCACTCTAAATTGACGAGAAAATAACCATAACATACCTAAACACTTCCCTTCTATTACTGTTAAACCTAGCCCTCTGCCTCAACTTGCCCTGCTTTTTTCCCCCTTCTCCCAGATTCAGTCAGTGCTACTCCATCCCTAGTTTGGATCCCTGCCTTACTGGAGCCCTGTTATCCCATAGTTGTTATATCTTTTGTGACAGTGCCAACACATAGTTGGTAATTCATGGGGCATCAAAATGATTTCCAAGGCACTGAGAAACAAGTATAAACACTGAAAAATGATTCCCATCCCCTAATTTTCATGGGACTCTATGGATTAGAAAGATATGAAAATTGAGATAAGTGGGGGAATAGGATACAAATTGTAAAAAAAGATTTTACAAAGTATAGTTTATGTTCACATCTTGTCATTATCTTAATTATATTAGGCATAATATAAGTTTTGTGGGCATTGTCTCTTCAGAATTACATTTTTACCAACTTTTTATTGATGTGTAATGCACATACAGAAAAGTGGAATTTACATTATTAAGGTCTTTAAATAGTGTCACATGGCCATGACTGCCTTATTAATTTCTGTTGTGACACAAAATGATTAAAATTGTGAATTCATGAGTTAGAACATTCTCAACTTTAAAGTAGCATTAAGTTCAGTTGTGGTATGCTGCATCAAACTTAGTTCTGAGTAACGCCTAGAACAATGCATAGTATTTTATATTGGCCAATAACCAATGTTTTATAACTCCTGAACAAGTGGATAAACTGAATTCAGGATGAAGTTCAATCTAGATCTTTAAGGTTATATTTTTCTACGCATATATATCTATCTGCATATAGATATATATGAAGCTTATAGTGTTCTTAACAGCTATGTTAACTACAAAGAATAAAAAGATTTTGCAACAGAGTTGGAATGGAAACAATTTCTGAGATAGAGATCAAATTGTATTTATAGAACCATTATTGGCAACTTTGCTATCAGTCATTTCCTGTGGGAATATTTCACTGGGACATAGTTTTATGCCTTGACTATTCATTAAATAGCCTGGGGCCCATGGAATGAAAATATTGTAGAACTATAAATATCAATATATGCAAATTATAGTGTAACATTTCATCACATTTCATTGCATTTTCTTAGATGCAAATTGAGATTATTTAACAAACTGTCTCTTACTCATCGCAGAAAGAATTTTAAAACAACACTAATATAGCATGGTCTAGTGGAGAGTTAGGCAATAGACTGGAATTAAAGCCACTTGTTCTCTCTAAATTAAAATTGATACTAATTCAAAAATGTTTATTCATCATGCACAATATATAAGATGCTAAAGTTATACTCCTGTGGAGAATATAAAGGTGAATTATAAACAGTTTCTGCCCTTAGGGAGTTTATGAATTTTCTTGTAAAGGAGAAAGGACATGTATACAAATTGTATAAAACAAAAAACAGTAACTATACTATGAGTGGGTGGGAATAAAGTAATATTGAAGTTTAGCACTTGAGTTCCTGTCTGGGAGATCAGAGATGACTTCATAAACAAGAAGGCTGTTGAGCCGAGTTTTATTATTTTATTCTTATTATTTTGAGACAGAGTCTCCCTCAGTCATCTAGGTTGGAATGAAGTGTCATGATCTCAGTTCATTGCAGCTTCAGCCTCACAGGCTCAAGAGATCCTCCCACCGCGGCCTCTAGAGTAGCTAGGACTACAGGTGTACACCACCACTTCTAGCCAATTTTTTTTGTGTTTTTTTGTTTTTGTTTCTCGTAGAGACCAGGTTGTGCCATGTTGTCCAGGCTGGTCTTGAACTCCTGGGCTCAAGCAATCTGCCCATCTCGGCCTTTCAAAGTGCTAAGATTACAGGAATGAGCCACCCCGCCTGGCCTAGAGCACAGTTTTAGAGAGTGGGTAAGATTTCTGCAAATCTTCTCTCTTATCTGCAAATCTCAGATGCAGATAACAATTATTCCAGAAAGCAGAGACTAGGTACTAATAAAGGTAGTATAGTCAAAGCACAGAGATTGGAGCCATTGGACAACAAAAAAACAACTGACATAGGAAAATATACTACAGTTGCAAATAAGGTAAATTAGGGCAAAACTATTTCATTTTATTCAGTAATGCAAACATTTATTCAACAAATATTTTCTTAAGTATTTGAGTATCTACTAAGTGCATGTACTGTGCTGGGTGTCAGTATATTTATGAGTAACTCAGAAAAAGGCCCTTTCTACTATGTAAACACTAAAAAAAAGTAACTCAAATCACGGATGATAGCACGACTGATTCTTATCAGTCACTGAATCAATTAATCTCTGGCAACGAGGGGTACTTGAGTTTGCAACTGCTATCCAGAACCTGGAATTTAACATTTTTGGGAGACAGCTGTTATTTCCAGATTACACTGTGTCTCAATTTCAATTCAATTGCTTCTCAACTCACTATTTAAATTAAAATGAAGCGTTAACTTTTTTCTATTAGAAAGCTGCAAACCTGTATGATAATCTTGTAGGTAGGGTGATGGAGCGACATAATGTTTGTGGCTCCATTTTACAAGTTTTGGCTGATGTAAGAATTAATTTTGTTAGCATGCATTAACTGAAATAAAGAAGGAAAAACAGACTTAAAAGAGACATCGGTGGGTGGGTTTTGTTTTGTTTTTTGATAAAAGAACTCATAGAAAAGGAATCGCTGTAAATTTCTTTTAGCTAGCTAGCTCTCTGGGCAATTAAAATGATTGATACAGTTCTAGAACACATGCACCGAGATACACCTGCACTCATACTTTGTCCGTCAAAACAATCTTTGTTTTCTCTCAAGCTAGGACTTGCTATGCCGAAGACACACCTCGTGCAGCGGTGGCGGTGAAGGTGCTGGGGTGACAGCCAGGAGGGCACTTTCCCTTTCTCGGGTTCCTTAACCAAAACTTTGCAGCCACCAGCCCAGACTCACGTTCCTGCTCGTTCTTCTTTCCTCTGCCTCAACTCTCCCCGCACCCTTCGCTCTCTGCGCGCCCACCCCTGCTTCCGTCGGTCAGCTTCAGCCGACCTACTACCTACCTCCCGGCCCGCGACCTCCGCCTCCACCTGCACCACTCGCCCACCCCGAGAACCCACCACTGCCGCCCCCGGCCCGCGCGCCCCGTCGCGGCCCGGGGCTCCGGGGCATGCGCGTTGCGGCGCCATCGCCCTCCCCCACGCCTTCCCGCGGCAGAGTTATGCCAAGTATGTGAGGAGCCGGCGAGGGCCAGCGCCGGTCATGGGGAGCCGCCGCCGCCTCCGCGAGCGCGGTCTTCTCCGCAGCGGGGCTCCTACCTCTCCCCCCGGCGGGGGTGAGCCTCGCGGCTAAGGCAGAGGGGATGGCGGACCCTCTGAGGAGGACGCTGTCCAGGCTCAGGGGAAGGCGGGGTCCTCGCGGCACCGGGGGGCTAGGGCTCCGGGCGGCAGCCGCAGCTGCGGTGGCGGCCTCTTCGGCAGCCGCGGGAGACGCCTGGGGTGCCGCAGACACCCCCCCACGTGAGCACGCCGGGGGAGCCGGGCCGAGCCTACAGCAGCCCTCGCTGTCACCTGAGGCGTGGGGTCCCGGGGCGCGGGTCCCCGGAGGGCACCCGGAGCAGTTGGGGGCGCTCGGGCCTCGGCCGCGCGGCGGGCAGGAGGCCGCCCCCCGGAGCCATGGGCTCGCCCACGCCCCTCCGCACTCCCCGGAGGGCTCCGAGGGCAGCGGAGAGGAGGAGGAAGAGGACGAGGACGAAGACGACTACGATGCCGACTACTACGAAAACCTGCCCGGCGGCTCGCAGTCTGCGCCCGAGCCTGAGGGGGCGGAGGCGGAACGGCGTCCCCCGCCTCCCCCAGCGGCGGGCTCCTCCCTGGGGGCGGAGGGCGGCCTCCTGGAGACAGGCAGGCTGCGGACCCAGTTGCGAGAGGCCTATTATCTGCTGATCCAGGCCATGCACGACCTGCCCCCTGACTCGGGCGCGCGGCGGGGTGGCGGGGGCTTGGCTGATCACGGCTTCCCCGCGGGAGCCCGGGCTCCGGGCCAGCCGCCTTCCCGCGGCGCCGCGGAACGCCGAGCCTGCCCCCGAGACGGGGAGCGGGGAGGGGGCGGACGCCCTCGGCAGCAGGTGTCCCCGCCCCGGTCGCCTCAGAGGGAGTCGCGGGGAGGCCAGCTGCGGACTCCTCGGATGCGGCCGTCCTGCAGCAGAAGCCTCGAGAGCCTCCGGGTGGGTGCCAAGCCGCCTCCCTTCCAGCGGTGGCCGAGCGACAGCTGGATCAGGTGCGGCGCGCACGGGGACTGGGACGAGCCCCCGCCACGTGGAGGCAGGATGGATGGCTGGAGTGGGGACCGCGCCCGGGCGGCTGCACCCACCGGCCTCCAGCCTTCAGGCTCCAAGAACCACGGCTGCTCCTCGGGAAGCCCTTTCAGGGATCCAGCGGGGTCCTCTGTGATACGCAGCGGCAAAGGAGACCGCCAGGAAGGCCCCTCCTTCCTCAAGCCGCCGGTAGTGACAGTCAAGAAGCTGCAGAAGTGGATGTACAAAGGGCGTCTGCTGTCTCTGGGAATGAAGGGTCGTGCCCATGGGACGGCCCCCAAAGTCACAGGAACGCAGGCAGTCTCCCCAAATGTGGGAGCTTTGAAAGTGCGTGAAAACCGTGTCCTGTCGGTGCCTCCAGACCAAAGAATTACGCTGACAGGTAGGATACTTTGCGATCAAAATGCTAGCACCGCGAGCCTTACTGTTTACCGACTGGGCTTCTGTCTTAAGAGCCAAGAAAAAGGTATGTTTTTGCAGACAGGTACGTTACCGGGCGAAACTAAGTGTCATGTAAGTGGCAGCTTAAAGTAATTTCGGGGTTACTTAATGTAATGCATTTACTCGTTTTGCTTTTTTTTGTTTTGTTTTGTTTAAATCAGACAATGGCATGAAGAATTGGGGTTGTGTTTTCTTCTCGAAAAACCAGTGTGCCTATTCCCTAAGTATTACCTAAATGAGTAAAGGTTAAGTTTAACACACTTTTAGTAAGTTTACAGATGGGCGGCACTGTCTTGATTTTTATTCTTTGTAGCTCTAGGCAAATCCGTAGACTTTTGGGGAGTTTGTAAATTTGAATTTGATTCAAGGTAGATTTTATAGGCTTCATAAACTGTCATTTTACTCATTACAACTTTTTTTTTTTGCCTCTCCCAGGCACGCACACACATGCATACATACACACAACCAAAAACCCAAACAAACCAAACAAAAAAACCCTACCATAAGTAGAATTTTTTAGTCAGGTAGTATTTCACATACACCGACCTGCCTCCCCCCGACAAAGAAACCTCAACAAAGTAAGTAATCTTTTTATTGTGAAAAATCAAGGACACTAACATTTTAATCAAAAGAAAAATGTTCCTCAGGTACTTTTTTTTTTTAAAGCAGTCATTTGCAAACTTAAACCCTATTTATATGAGAAGTAAATTAGTTTTTTAAAAAGTATATTGATCCTTAGGATTATGCTCCCTATTTTGTATGTGCATGATTTTTAACTATCACTGAAGGTTTAGGTTATCAATTCTAGAAACCTGTCAATTATGTTGTAAATATCAAAATATCTTTCCTGAAAGGAGTATAATATCTTCAAAGTCAGCCACAACAACATGGTCTTTTGAATACTCTTACATATAAAAATTTTTAGTGAGCATAAAGATTTATAAGTCAGGAATAATTTTGAAAACATTAAATCCTGAAATGTAAAAGGTATTCACAGTACTTGGCGGTTTCTCTGGTAGTAATTACAAATCCTACAGGACTGGATTTATACACATTAACTTTGTTTAACCAATAAACACACAACAGTGGGGAGAAACAAAGTTCACAAAACTTCTTATCAATGAAGACAAATCAAATGATTCATTCAAAGTGTGTGCCAACTTGCAAAGTTTTTTCCTGTCTATACGGCTCTAATACATACCTGTCAAATTTTATTCTCAAGTTAAATATTCCATTTCACTTGAACAAAAGGATAATAGAATGTAAATTCTTTGTTAAGAGAGGTATGCTTTATATTAAGTTCATATTAAACATGCATTTCCAGGAGTAATTTGTAATCATTTATTATATTTTATTGCCACAATATTTTTACCTCCCCCACTTTGGCTTAGTTTTAACTCTTGGTACCATAGTTGAATTTCAGCCATAACAAAAAATAGTCAAATATTTTTCACCCTTTTGTCACAGAGCTAAAACATTTACCATGTGATGGCTTTTAATGCCCCCAGTAGTAAACATTCAAGGATTTTTAAAGTAATAAATACAGTTCCTTTAAGAATGAATTTGATTTTTGCATTAAGCAACTAATTAAATGAAACTGCTTAGAAATTAAAATGAAACAGAATTATTACGTGATAGTATTTTAGATATTTTATGAGAAATCTAAGCCAAAGCTACCATAATCTCTGGTTTAAACAACTCTCAGATGTTACTTCCTTTTAAATCACTAACTCATTTTTCAGGAGAGATAAAAATAATTTGTGCAGTGTTTACATATCTAGTATAGATTTGGAGAGCTTTTTAAAAAAATTATTTTTCATGAAGTTTAGTTGGTCTTATTAAGTCCATTCTGGATACATTTAGGTGGTTCTCATACAATTTTTATAGCCCCCAAAATGGAGATATGCTGTCATTTAACAACAGCTACAAGGAAAAGAACAGAGGGATTAAGCAGTTTGCCCAAGATCACTCAGTAGGTACCTGTGTATGGATTCAAACTACTATGTGGATTCAAACCCAAGGCGTCATGAGTTTGAAAAAAGCCCCTGTTTATATAAGATCAGAGACTCTAGAGTTCTTTAAAGGTCTGATCCAATTAATTCTATTAAATTGCTTGGATTGAGGATATGGGTGAATTTCAACAAGGCATAGCGGGGTAAGTAACTTCCTCAAAGTTGCAGAGAAGATGGGAGAATCTTAGGCCAGGTTTAAAGACATTTTAAAAAGTAATTGCTGGGCCGGGCGCGGTGGCTCATGCCTGTAATCCCAGCACTTTGGGAGGCCGAGGCGGGCAGATCACGACGTCAGGAGATCGAGACCATCCTGGCTAACACGGTGAAACCCCGTCTCTACTAAAAATACAAAAAATTAGCCCGGCGTGGTGGTGGGTGCCTGTAGTCCCAGCTACTTGGGAGGCTGAGGCAGGAGAATGGCGTGAACCTGGGAGGCGGAGCTTGTAGTGAGCCAAGATGGCGCCACTGCACTCTAGCCTGGGAGACAGAGCAAGACTCCGTCTCAAAAAAAAAAAAAAAACAATTAAATTAAATTAAAAAAAGCAATTGCTGTATCCATTTTAAACGTTTACCTTTAAATATTTACTTACTTCAAATTGATGTAACTTGACTTCTACTTTTAAATCGTGTTTTCTGCAAAACTTATTTGGAGCGGTCTAGATGAACCAGTACATTCTTGTTTATGTAAAGATGTTAAATATCCTAAAAGGTTTATAGCACATTTTTCTGTACAGTATTATTCATATTTTGTCAAAATAAAATTATATTTAGAATTTGTAATACAGAATAATTATTCAGTGAAATGGAGATACTTTATATAGGTATTGTGAAAATTTTTGAGACTATATGACAAATGGAAACACAAATGATTTTCTATTTTGATTTCTGGCTCCTACTAAGAACTTTTGATAATATTATAATGCCAAAAGATTTGATGCAGTTAAGTATGTAGTGTTCACAGATTGGCCGAATTGTTCCTAATTGAGATGATTATTTAAGAAATCTAAAGTCATTACACATAATAAAAATTGTCAAGTTTCTGCAAGCCTTAAGATTACAAAGGAATCTTAATGTGTTTGCCAACTATACATCATTATAAATCTTTATGAATAAGTTTTAATTAGCATATAGTTTTCAGAAACAAATTCAAAAGCACCTTTTATTGCTTTAAAAAATAATTAGCCTACTTTGCCTCCACTTTTCCTGCTACATGGTCTGTGAAAGAAAAAACTTTAGACTGTATAACTTAGTATTTTGTCTAAAATTTTTAGACAATTATTTTAAGGTAGTATTAATTAGTTTGGTATGATCTTTAACCATCTTAAAGTGAAGTTGACACTATGACTTGATTCCCATCTACTTTTCTCAAGTATTTGTAACTCTGATTTTTTATCTTTATGAATTACATAGTCTTTATGAATTTTTCCAACAATTTTTTTCTGTATTGGCTCTCTTCAAGATGAGTAGCAATAGGTATATAGTTTTTGACAGTCTTCTAGTTTTAAATCTCTTCCTGAGAGATTCTGCTATTGTGGTGCTAGAAAGCAAGTGCAGTTGCTTTTTTTTTTTCTTTTTCTGGAAGAGTGCCATGGAACATTGGAGTTGCTGGTGGCTGGAAAACTTCGAGAATTACAAATTCAGCAGAAAATAGTGTTGTGTTGATTTGAAAGTCCTACATTTCTAGACCAGTGGCTCCCAAGAAATGTTGTGTTTATTTTTTAAGAAGGCTGTTTGCTAGACCTTTGCCACTCAAAATGTGGTTCACTGTTTTAGAGCAGTGCTTTTCAAACTTAATGTCCATATGAATTCCCTGGAAATTTTGTTGAAATGCAGATTCTATAGGTGTGGGGTGGGACCTGAGATTCTGCTCCCAATGTAGATGCTGCTGTCTGGTGGACCATGCTTTTGAATAGTAAGCTTCTAGAGCTCTCACATCCCCGAAGTTTTAAAAAAACATTCTACCTTATTCTGATACTTGGTACTTAAACTACCCCTAATAGAGCAAAGCACTTGGGCTCTTTTTGCTTCAGTTTTATGTATATGAATTAAGGTACTTACTACTTATATATTACACATTTGAGCAGTTCCCTCTATATTGGCCTCATCTTGCACTAAGAAGTATTAGTGAGATTTTGGAAATGCAAGAGAGGAGGCCATGTAGTACAATGGTTAACAGAATAGAGATTCTGGGTTTCTGGTCAGACTACCACTTACCAGGCTTGTGACCTTGGATAAGTTACTCAACCTTGTGTAGCCTCAGTCCTCAGGTTGCTGTGAGGATGAAAAAAGATAATCCATTTGGTACTGTGCCTGGCACTTACTTGTTATTATCAAGGGGAAGGCAAGCAGGCTTTGTGAGAATACTGCTTTGCCTCAGATCATTAGGATTCTAGATGGAGAGTGAAAAGATCGAAGTTGAGGAGTACTGCCTTGAGGAGCACTGAGAATTGAGCTAGAGGGTACCTTTTTGGGGGTATTTATTTATTCTGCTCATCTTTTGTGCTCCTTTCTCTTGCTGCTCCCTGTTACTTTTGTGGAACTGAAAACAGTCTCAGAGTTTTCTTCTCTACTTTCCCGTCTCAAAAGCTAACACACAGCTTTTTTTTTTCTTTAGGGTTTTTATTGCTAGCCACAAGGGAATGAAAATAAAAAAGGTGCTTCTTTCCTTTTCATTCTATCCCTCTCCCCCTTTTAGATTTGTCTAGGAAAGATAAAGATACACACACACATATACACACACAGAAACTTAAGACTTAAGCTTATTCTAGTAATTTCATCTGGACTGCCAAGTTTGACTGTAAGCAGGGGATACTTGTACTTATTTAGAAACAGGATTTTAATGAATATTAAAATGTTTAATGCTTTTAAAACATAGATTTAAACATCTAATACAGTGTTCATAAGATACTTTTATTTGGGATTTTTAAAGAGAAGTAAGGAAAAGCAAGAGAGTTTATTTCTGCAGAATTTTTAAAATGATGAAAAGATGTCTCTCTAGGTGTACTACACATTTTTTTTGTTTTAGACGGAGTCTAGCTCTGTCGCCCAGCCTGGTGTGCAGTGGCGTGATCTTGGCTCACTGCAAACTCTGCCTCCCGGGTTCATGCCATTCTCCTGCCTCAGCCTCCCGAGTAGCTGGGACTACAGGCGCCCGCCACCATGCTCGGCTAATTTTTTGTATTTTTAGTAGAGACAGGGTTTCACCGTGTTAGCCAGGATGGTCTCGATCTCCTGACCTCGTGATCCGCCCGCCTCGGCCTCCCAAAGCGCTGGGATTACAGGCATGAGCCACCGCGCCCGGTCGGTACTACACATTTTCAGTGACGGTTGAAATATATAATTTCTTGGAAAATTTACTGATGCATTTGAGCTGGGGGCACTAGTTAAATGTTCAGTAAGTAATGTAGATTTATTATGAAATAATAGTTGAGAAAACAGAATTGACTTGGGTAGTTCACCTCTGTGTGGAATATTTTTCTGAGTGAAAAACTTTTAATTGCCATTTCTTCTCTTACAGATTCAAAGTAAAATTACTTCAATTAGAATCTGAAAATTATCCCATAACATGTATAGTTGCAAGAGACTGAGGACTTTTTTGCCTTGTAACTTTGCATACTTATTTTTATATTTTTAGTTGGACCTTCTTTCAATATGTGTGTGTGTGTGTATATATATAACTTATATGTTATATTTTTATATATGAAATATATTTTATTATATATTGTATGTATTTTTATATATAATATATAATTTAATATATAGGCAACAGTGAGACCCTGTCTCTACAAAAAATTTATAATTTATAGGCAATATATAGGCAACAGTGAGACCCTTTCTCTACAAAAAAATTTATAATTTATAAATAACATATTTTATATATATGAAGCTAAAACTCTTAAATTTATGCTAATATGGTTAAACATTGTTGCATTAAATGGGAGGGAAGATTGCAAATAGCTTTCCATATCTATGAATTTACATTCATATGGATCCATTTAAGTGAGTTAAAAATGTTTTAAATAATTTATAAATAATTGCTCAAGTTTATTATCTTGAATAATGTGTTGATTAATTCAGTTTAATAAATAAATTTGGCCTTTGTAATATTATATATTTATAATACACAATATAAATTATAATAATGTGCCATTTATCTATAAGTTTAAAGTTCAGCATCATTTATTTTAAAATATTTGGCAATAGCAATCAGAGTGAATGGATTCAAGCTTTTATAGTTTGTAATTTCATTGAAAATAGTGGCTAGACATGGTGGCTCACACCGTAATTCCAGCACTTTGGGAGGGGGAAGCAGGAGGATCACTTGAGCCTGGGAGTTCCAGACCAGCCTAGGCAACATAGTGAGACCCTGTCTCTACCAAAAGAAAAAAAAGAAATTAGCCAGGTGTGGTGGTGCAAGCCTGTAGTCCTAGCTTCTTGGGAGGCTGAGGTGGGAGGATCACCTGAGCCTGGGAGTTTGAGGTTGCTGTGAGCCATAATAGTGCCACTGTGCTCCAGCCTGGGTGACAGAGTGAGACCCTATCTAGTAAAAAAATAATTCCTTTTAATATTATACTTTCATTAAATGATTATATCAATGGAAGTATCAACTTGCTTAAATGTGGGATACTGGTAGCTTTATTTTTCTCACTGCAGTTCCTTGCAATGTAGTAGAAACATGTTTAAAGACTCATTTATAGTGTATGTCAGAAAACTCCAAAAAGACATAAATAATGAATGTGTCTAGCTATATAAAAATTTGGAATTTCTAAGAGATGTCTGAGAAAAAGATACAGTAAGATGTGGCTCATAGCCATCATGAGTAATGTAATTTTATACTGTTTGCTTCACATTTAAATTGGGTCAAACTATAATATCCTGTGAAGGTCTGAAATACTGTTAAGAAATACTGGATTTGAACTTAAATGTGAAATAGATTTAGACTTCAGTGCACCTGGCAAAATCATGTGATCACTGAAAACCCAGAAACCCCAGTGATTGCTGAGTATGTTTTGATTTTCAGTTGTTGATTTTAAGTGTAATGGAGACAGAACCAAAGAAAGACTCTTGAATTTCCCTTATAGTAGCCTAGGTATATCACCACAAACTTTGGAGTCAGAATGAGTTTGAGTGCTGCCTTTTCCATTTACCAACAAGGTATTCTTGAACAAGTTACTTGACGTTTTTGAGTAGAACTTTATAGTTTTTCAAGTATTTTGAACATTATTTCACTTAGTTCTTACCAGCAGCCACTTTAATTTATAAGACAAATTGGGATGAATATCCCCATATTCAGAGAGGGTTGCCTACTTCTGTACTGTTTGTGAGTAGCATGGTATGGGTAGCATGGTGTGGTTTGTGGGTAGCATGGTGAGTGGAGCATGGGTTTTAAAGTTAGACAGGCTTAAATTTGAATCCTAGGGCTAGCGACTTGACCATATTTCTCATACTCTTTGATGCCCATGATGGTAATCATACCTGTTTTATAGGATTGTTCTAGAGGTTAAATGAGGTTGGGGGCCTCCTTACTGCTTTATCTCTCATGCCTGCCACATAACAGTCACTCATTTGTGGAGTAAATAAATGCCTGGCATAGTAGGTATTCATGGGAGCTTCCTTCCCTTCTGATTTCTAGTCTAATTCCTGCATCTGGAATTGAATGTGACTTGCAATTTGTGTTTACGGTTTGTTTATTTATTTATTTATTATTAATCTGCTTGGTTGGGTACATGTTTAGGATTTTGTAAAAGGAAAAATTTACTTTTTTTTTTTTTTTTTTTTTTAAGAGACAGGGTCTCACTCTGTTGCCCAGGCTAGAGTGCAGTGGCACAATCATAGCTCACTGCAGCCTCACATTCCTGGGCTCAGGCAATCTTCCCAGCTTAGCCTACAAAGTAGCTAGGATGACAGGTGTGTGCCACCACACCTGGCTAATTTTTAAATTTTTTGTAGAGATAGAGTCTTGCCATGTTGCCCAGGCTGGACATTTGGATTTTTTAAAGGATTTTCTTTTCAGTAGAAGGGAGGTTACTGAAAACCTTGATTATGCGTAAATCTGATTTTTTAGTTGTTTTAAGCTCCTTGTAGCTTAGTGTGTTTTATCACTCTATTTTTAGACCATTATTTTTTACTTGCTGTGCCAATAAGATGAGTTGACCGTATAATTCCATAATTTAGAAACCTGAGATGATCTTAGATTTTTACAAATGTGGTTTTAATTATGTACGGTGAATTTTTATTATAATGATAGTTATATACTTAGCTTATGGACTGTCATTGAAGCCTGCTTTACAACTCTGGAAACACAAAATATTTTCCTCTTTAGATGAAATTAATGTTATGTATACATTTGTAGAGTCTTACTTATATTAAGATATGCATGTATCTAAGCATTTGAGGTCTCCCATTGGACTATTTTTTTTTTTTTTTTTTTTTTGAGACGGAGTCTGGCTCTGTTACCCAGGCTGGAGTGCAGTGGCGCGATCTCGGCTCACCACAACCTCTGCCTCCTGGGTTCAAGCTATTCTCCTGCCTCAGCCTCCTGAATAGCTGGGACTACAGGTGCGCGCCACCATGCCCGGCTAATTTTTGTATTTTTAATAGAGACGGGGTTTCACTATGTTGGTCAGGGTGGTCTCAAACTCCTGACCTCGTGATCTGCCCGCCTCGGCCTTGCAAAGTGCTGGGATTACAGGCATAAGCCACTGCGCAGGGCCTGGACTATGAATTTCTTAAGGGAAGGGATTGTTTTGTTCATTCTTATTTCTCTGCTGCTTAAGTTTGTGCCTGGCCAAAAAAAATAATAGCTGTGTAGTGCATACTGTGAGATGGCATACCTGCTTCTAATCTGGGGCCTTCTGAAGGGATTTTTGTTTTTAGTTCTGCCCTAGATATTTAGAACTTAAACCCTACATAAGGTGCCATTGTGTTATATGGATAGGAAGCCAATGTTATGTTGACATTTTAATATCAGTAAGGCATACTTTCTTATTAGGTTTGAAAGTTAATCTTTGTGTGAAAAGGGTAGGAGGAATATTATATTTCTAAGTACTTCTGTTCCTTGTAATAATGAATTGAAACTTATTCAAATATTGATTAGAGGTATACTATGTATAAAGCATTCTAGATAATCTTTTTATAAGGTATGTTTTGCTTAGGGTAAAGGCTTTGTTAGCACTATAGTTTTTATAAAGGCAGTCTCAGAGTTTGTATATCCTTTTTCTTAGAATTCTTTGACACTTATACTAGCAGTTTGATTTCTAAATAATGTAAATCATATCTATATGTAAAATTCAAATTTTTTCTAGTTCAATTTTAGTCTCTGAATGTGATTGTTGTTACTTTTTGTTTAAAAAAATTTTTTTAAATAACCGGTCTGAAGTGACATGTCTGTCTGATATACCAGACATTATATTCTACCTTCAATTCTATCTTTGCAACAGATTTATTTGAAAATGCCTATGGGTCTTCAATGAGGAGAAGAGAACTTGAAGATCTGAAGGATAATATTGAATTCAGAGGTCATAAGCCACTTAACAGCATCACTGTTTCAAAGAAACGCAATTGGCTGTATCAGAGTGTTCTGAAGCCTCTTAATCTGGAAGAAGAAAATAAGAAATGCCAAGATAGAAGTCATTTATCCATCTCACCTGTGTCTCTACCTAAACATCAGCTATCACAGTCTTTCCTCAAATCATCTAAAGAGTACTGTACATATGTGGTATGTAACGCTACAGACTCTTCATTATCGAAAAACTGTGCTTTAGATTTTAATGAGGAAGATGATGCAGATGATGAAGGAGAAATATGGTACAACCCCATTCCTGAGGATGATGACCTTGGTAAATCAAGTGCCTTGAGTTTTGGTGAGGCAGACTCTGCTGTTCTGAAGCTCCCTGCTGTCAATTTGAGCATGTTGTCTGGCAGTGACCTGATGAAAGCAGAGCAGCATACTGAAGACTTACTGTGCTCTTCCGAACATGCAGGTGACATTCAGAACACATGGTCAAATGGAATGAATCCTATAGATCCTGCCCATTCCACAGAATTTGTGCAGCAGTACAAGCAAAGGCTAGGACACAAGACACAGGAAGGTATAATGGTGGAGGACAGTCCCATGTTGAAATCTCCTTTTGCAGGTAAAAATGATCATATATCTGTCTTTTCTTTCTTCTTCCGTTTTTCAATTATTTGATAGTAGCTAAAACTAAATATGAAAGATGTTTGTTATATTCATGTACTTTTTCTTGTGAAGTGAATATATTTTCATGAAAATAAAACTCAAAAAGGTTTATAAACATTTTAACGTACATGCTGGTTTAATTATTACTATCACAGACTTGATTTTTATTTTATTTTTTTGAGAAAGGGTCTCACTCTGTCACCCAGGCTAGAGTGCAATGGCACAATCATGGCACACCACAGCCTTGACCTCCAGGCTCAGGTGATCCTCCCACCGTAGCCTCCTGAGTAGCTAGGACTACAGGTGCCTGCCACCATGCCCAGCCAATTTTTGTATTTTTTGTAGAAACAGAGTTTTGCTTTGTTGACCAGACTGGTCTCGAACTCCTGACTTCAAACCATCTGCCTACTTTGGCCTCCCAAAGTGCTGAGATTATGAGTGCTGGGATTATGAGTGTGAGCCATGTCTGTGAGCCACAGACTTGACTTTATAATCTGGTGTGCTTTAATATGTCAATCCTTTGAGACAGTAATTGCTTGCCTATTAGTTGGAAGCAAGAAATCATAGGGAGTTGAAGAAAAAGTAAGTCTTATTTTGCTTCATTCATTCATTCATTCACACCTGGCCTGGCCGCAGCTGAAAAGTTTTGTTTTTAGTGTACCAGTGGTCATTAGTTTGTGTTTTTTATGCGTAAGTTTCCTCATGAGCAAAAGAAAGAAGAGAGAAAGAAATGAGAAGTAGAAGTAAGGCCCTTGCAAATAGGTGCTACAGTAGTTATGAAACTGAAAAATGAAGTAATTGAAGTTTTATGTAGATTAGGTTGACCCATTTGAAAATAAGCGCTACAGTAGTTATGGAACTGAAAAATGAAATAATTGAAGTTTTATGTATATTAGGTTGACCCATTTGAAATTGTGAATATTCAAAAGTTTTTGATCTAAAAAAATTGCCTTTAATTTTCTGATATGCTTCTTTTAGTCCCAGACACACTACCCAGGAAACAGAACATAAGGCACATTTGCTTGCAAATATCAAATGTAGAATAGAAAGCAGTTCTGTTTTATATCAAGTCATTTTAATTTACAGAATTTCAAATGATGCAGAATATTTAAAGATGTGGGGTATAGGAGATGCTGTCAGTGCTTTGTCTTATATCCCCTGAGTTTTATTACTTACTATTTAAATGGGAGAAGCCTATTTCCAGCCACCAACATCTTCACCTCTGCTTAACGACTTCCTCTGAAGTCTTAGAGAATCTCTCTGCAGGGCAGCCTCAGCGTGCCTCTCAACCAGTGACTGACAAGAGCTGGTATAGAACTATGTCAGCTCCCTCAACCCTTGGGCAGAATAATTCTGAGTTTATATTCTATGTTGTTTCCCAGAGTTTTCTCATGAGGTCAAGCTCCAGTTGCCCGTAGTGATAGCAGGCTTGATAATTCAGCTTGAATTTTCCCCTGAATTTTCTCAACTCCCTTGCTGATGTTTCTGTACTTTGCGAATAAACTACTTGCATTTAAAACCTTTTCTCAGGGACAAACCTTTTCTCAGGGACATAGGAAGGTGGAGTAAATGTATATTAAGAGAAAAAGCAAGTTCCAAAACAATGTGAACTATATGATGGCAATTTTGAAAGAAAAGCTGAAAGCTGTCCTGGAAATGTTGTGTTTTTTTGTTTATTTGTTTTTATTTTTTCTGGGTGTTGAGATTGAAGGTAATTAAATTTTTTTCTTTGAGCATTTCTAATTATAGGCTAATTCTCCAGAGCAAATGTGTGCTGCTTTTGTAATCTGGATGGGGAAAGAAATAAATACTATATAGAATAGTAATTTGGAATGCAGATTGTGATCAGGGTGGAGTGATAGGGAAGGCTATAGTATTACAGATAGCGATGGATATGGAATAGTTCAGAGAAGGCAAGAGAGTGTAAGGATAAGAGCAAAGACAGAAAGTTGGTGTTCATGAAGTGACAGACACCTTGATTTAAGTGACTATCCTTAAGCTTTTTTTTTTAATGTTTGTGGCAAATTGTGAACCTGGAAAGACTAACAGACATTTTTTTAAAAACACGACTTAAAAGTATGGTTTATCTGCTTTTTTTACTATCTCCTTTTTTACTTTCATTCTTCTCATAAATATATAATTAAAATATATTTATAATTATAAAATAATTATAAATATATATTACAATATTAAATATTTACATTTAATATTGTAAAATATATGATTATAATATATAATTAAAATATTTTTTGGTCAAAAATCCTAAATTGACCAAAGGAAATATTTAGACAGTTTATTTATGTCATCTTTTTTTGTTGTTTTATTTTGGTGGAAAAACCGTTACCTAAAGTGATCTATTTCTTAGCAGTATTGGCAGAAAGCTGTTGAGAAATTGGCAAAGAAAATGGTTGAATTTCAAAATAATTTTTGATCAGAGAATTGGAAAGCTAATTCATCCTAATACAATTATGACTTGTTTTTTCCTCATTAACTCCCAGATACATATGTATCCTTTTTTTTTTTTTTTTTTTAAAGATGGGGTATCGCTGTGTTTCCCAGGGTGGTGTGCAAGTGGCACAGTCACGGCTCACTGTAGCCTCCCAGCCTGAGAAACACGGGACCTTCCCAGCTCAAGCAGTCTTCCCACCTCGGCTTCCCTAGTAGCTGGGACTATAGCACACCACCACACCTGCTAATTTTTTTTGTATCTTTTGTAGACATGGGGTTTTGCCATGTTGTCCAGGCTGGTCTTGAACTCCTGTCTGCCTCAGCCTCCCAAAGTAATGGGATAACAGTGAGCCACCATGATATATATGTATCTTTTATCTAGTTGTAATCATAGTGGACTTTATTTTTGATTTCTGCTGTTTTTACTTGGTATCTTCATCTTGCATTGTTACATGTAGGGGTAGTATTGTTTCTCAAGCATCGTAGGACAGTATTTAACTGCGTTGATGTGCCCTAATCTATTTGACTGTTTCCTTAATGTTAGGTGTTGATAGATTGTTTCCAGTGCTATTGCAGTGATCTTCAGAATATTTTTTACTTCACTCAGATCAATTACCAGTATCATTACTTGGTGTTTATGCCTGGTAATTATTATTGTTAATTTCTATATTGCATTTTCTACAAAGTTTGCCAGTTTACAAGGCAACTAACAATTGGTTATTCATTTATTCATTAAATATTGAGTTCCTGCTATGTACCGGTTACTGTTCTAGGTGCTGAAGGAGTGTGCCAGTTTCACTCGACTCTAGCCTAGTTCATAAATTTATATTTAAAGATTATTACTTTATACCTTCTTTTTAAAGATAGTATGTGATTTGATTAGTATAGTTGTAGTTTAATTTTAAGCAACTGTAGAGTTTGGTAATATTTTGACTCTTGGGTTTTATAAAAACAAAGCATTTTGGTTTTAATAAATTCAGTCTTATCTGTAGTAGAAGTTGCTATCATGTACAGTATTTCATTTTAATAATTAGTTAAGGACTTCAGTAGAAATTATTTACTTACAATATGTAAAAAGAGTCAGTTTTTTTATGTGATAATGTATTTAATCTAAAGCAATTTTATATACTGGATAGCTTTTCTAGGCTGCGATAAAATAGACAGATTGATGTTTATAGACTAAAGCAGGACCCCGATTAACTCTAGAATGTTTCAAACTAGTAAGCCAATAGAATTGAACTATAATTTTAGTACAAGGGGATGCTTTATCCAGTTTATCAAACACTCCATTTTCTATTATCTTCTTAATAGAAAAGCCCTGTAGGCATACTTAAAATAGTTTTTTCTCTATAAAGAAACTACTTATTTGTCATTAGGACACATAGGGGTGGAGGGAGAATATTAATACTTTTTAAAGAAAGGTCATTTGTTGATTTTTAAAATGAATAAACACTTTTTCTCATTTTAATTGTGAAATGTTGTGTTACATACATTAGCTTTTGATGTGAGGTTATTAGATCTTTCTCTATAAGGAATAGTTAGACAAAGTATGAAAAATTAACTTAAATTTTAAATAATTGGGATAATGCAGTATTCTGCTTGAATATCATGATGGAAGTTGACCTGAACTTCTAATGAGATCTCCCCATTGAGATGAAATAAGAGAAGAATTTCTGCCTATGTGAGAGCTTGTTTAGTTGATGGTTTATAAAATAAGAATAAAAGTAGAAATCAAAACATACTGCTTTATAACGTATTTTTCTTTCTTTCTTTCTTTCTTTTTTTTTTTTTAAGGTTCTGGGATCCTGGCTGCTACAAATAGTACTGAATTGGGAATTATAGAACCATCTTCTCCAAATCTTAGCCCTGTGAAAAAAGGCAGTTCAATTAATTGGTCATTGCCAGATAAAATAAAATCTCCACGAACTGTGAGGAAACTTTCCATGAAAATGAAAAAGTTGCCAGAATTTAGCCGAAAGCTAAGCGTTAAGGGAACATTGAATTATATAAACAATCCAGATAATACTCCTTCTTTGTCTAAATATAACTGCCGAGAAATTCATCATACTGATATACTGCCCTCTGGGAACACAACCACCGCTGCTAAGAGGAATGTTATAAGCCGATACCATCTTGATACCAGTGTATCCTCCCAGCACAGCTACCAGAAGAAAAACTCCATGAGTTCTAAGTATTCCTGCAAAGGTGGTTACCTTAGTGATGGAGACTCACCTGAACTTATAACTAAAGCTAGCAAACATGGATCTGAAAACAAATTTGGAAAAGGAAAAGAAATAATTTCAAATAGTTGTAGCAAGAATGAAATAGACATTGATGCTTTTAGGCATTATAGCTTTTCTGATCAACCTAAGTGTTCACAGTACATATCTGGGCTCATGAGTGTACATTTCTATGGTGCTGAGGATTTAAAACCACCTCGGATAGATTCAAAAGACGTCTTTTGTGCAATTCAGGTAGATTCAGTAAACAAAGCAAGAACAGCTTTGCTCACATGTCGAACAACGTTTTTAGACATGGATCACACTTTCAACATAGAAATTGAAAATGCACAACATTTGAAACTAGTAGTATTCAGTTGGGAACCCACTCCAAGAAAAAATCGAGTTTGTTGTCATGGAACTGTTGTTCTTCCCACCTTATTTAGAGTGACAAAGACTCATCAATTGGCTGTCAAACTTGAACCTAGAGGTCTTATTTATGTGAAAGTGACTCTTATGGAACAGTGGGAGAATTCTCTTCATGGACTAGATGTAAACCAAGAACCAATAATATTTGGAGTTGATATTCAAAAAGTTGTAGAGAAAGAAAATATAGGACTGATGGTGCCCCTTCTGATACAGAAATGTATTATGGAAATTGAAAAGAGAGGCTGTCAGGTATTATCTTACTGTGGTTCCCTACTGCTTCCTTTATTGATTGATTAATTGTAAGTCTTGGGGGAAGGAATTCAAGGTAATGTAAAAAAATCAAACTTAGATATTTTACCATTCCTATTCTTTATTTTTATTCCATTACTGTTTAGGGTATAATTTTTAACTTGACTCATGTTGTCCATTATTGAGAGCATGCTAGATGATTCCATAAATTTATATTGCAACACAGAGCTTCATGGGTCTTATAATTAGAAATCAGGATTGCTTCAAAATGGCATTAAAAGGAAAAGTCAGAGCTGATAACATAAGCAAAGGATATTAATCTGAGGTATAAGTAATTTTTTATACTAATTTTTGTGATACATATTAAGACTAAAAATTACATTGAGTTATTTCTGCTTTAGTACTATCTGAATTTATAATATTGGTTAAAAAGTTAAGTTAAAAAACAGAGTAAATATTATAAAATCTGAAATATTTATTTAGTAAACTTAAGCTTAACATGGAAACTATAGAAACAGCATAAGTTAATGGAATTTTGCATTAAGATGCAGAATACCTGGATTCTAGTTTCTCCTCCGTTATTACTTAGCTGTGTCATGGTGGGCAAGTCACTTAATCTCTGTGGGTCTTACTTGCTTGTATCTATAAAAATAGATGGAGTGGCTGGGCATGGTGGCTCACGCCTGTAATCCCAGCACTTTGGGAGTCCGAGGTGGGCGGATCACCTGAGGTCAGAAGTTCAAGACCAGCCTGGCCAACATGGTGAAAACTGTCTCTACTAAAAATACAAAAATTAGCCCAACATGGTGGCGCATGCCTGTAATCCTAGCTACTTGGGAGGCTGATGCAGGAGAATCGTTTGAACCCAGAAGGTGGAAGTTACGGTGAGCCCAGATTGTGCCACTGTACTCCAGCCTGGGCAATAGAGTGAGACTCCGTTGCAAAAAAAAAAAAAAGATGGAGTAGCTTCCTGAAGCTAAGAGGTAACACATCTCAACTATTGAAACTTCCCCTCTCCAGGCCCCGCAGTGGGGTTGGATGAAACTTCTAACTCAGATACATCATTCTGTCTCCAGTTTATGTTGTCTTTGTGTGAGTGAGGCCTTTATTTTTCCAATCCAACTTTTGGTTAGTTCTTTTTCTTTCTTAAGATTCTGTTTTTTTCTTTTATCTTTTTTCAGGCAGTGAGTGTAAAGTTCAGAGATTATGCAGACTTAAAAGCTAATTATTAAACAGAAACTTTTATAGTTGAATATTAAAATAAGTAACTCAAATGGCACTATATTTTTACAGTCTATTTTCTGAAATATTTAGAAAGAGCAGGTATATAAAGACTAAGTGCCAAGAAAACATTTTTAGCAATGCTTTTCATTTTTATTTAGAACTGTATTTTTTTTTTTTTTTGAGACAGATTCTTGCTCTGTCACCCAGGCTGGAGTTCAATGGCGCAGTCTCAGCTCACTGCAACCTCCGCCTCCTGGGTTCAAGCAATTCTGCCTCAGCCTCCCAATTAACTGGGATTACAGGTGCAGGCCATCATGCCTGGCTAATTTTTGTATTTTTTTAGTAGAGATGGGGTTTCACCATGTTAGCCAGGCTGGTCTCGAACTCCTGACCTTGTGATCCGCCTGCCTTGGCCTCCCAAAGTGCTGGGATTACAGGTGTGAGCCACTGCGTCCAGCCTAGAATTGTACTTTTTTTTTTTTTTTTTTTTTTTGAGATGGAGTCTCACTCTGTGGCCAGGCTGGAGTTCAGGGGCACAATCTTGGCTCACTGCAACCTCCGCCTCCCGGGTTCAAGTGATTCTCCTGCCTCAAGTAGCTGGGACTACAGGCGTGTGCCACCATGCCCAGCTAATTTTTGTAATTTTAGTAGAGACGGGGTTTCACCATCTTGGCCAGGATGGTCTCGATCTCTTGACCTCGTGATCTGCCCACCTCGGCCTCCCAAAGTGCTGGAGTTACAGGCGTGAGCCACCGTGCCCGGCCGAACTGTACTTTTTAAAGACGTTTTTGTTTTGTTTCCCCTGCTTCTTTCTCCCCCACTTGCCCTTCCCTCCCCCCCACAATAGAGAGAGGCTTATTGTGCTTGTATTTTACAGACTGGCATACTGCTTAAATTTTGTTTACCCTTTTAGTCAGGAATTATTGTTTTGTTGGGTATTTATTGTAAACATGAAAATAGGCTTTGATAGTCACATACAAAGAGTTTGTGGCATGGATCTTTGCATCTTTGAAATGCTTTGAATGCTACTACCACCCATCTCCTGCTTAAAATGGGAGAAATTGCTATGGAGATCATACTCATGGTCTGTCTTTCATAGAGGCATCGAGCATGTACTTCAAGGGTTTGATTCAAGATCTCATCATCGGAAAGCAGGGATATATTCTAAAATATCTTTTCCTTGAAGTAACTGTATTAGATCTTCCTTTCTTTATTCATCTTTTAAAAAATTATATTTGTGATTTCAACTTTTGGGGGTAAAATATCCCATTAATTTATTGTGTACTAGTTAAGTAGTACTTTCTTTAAGTTGTTCTAGGCTCATCTTCTTCTCAAGTTTAAGGGGATACGTCATTTTTATGGTACTTTATGGCACTTAAATGTGCTCACACCAGCAGGGCTATAATCAAGTTCGTTTCTTCTGTTATGGTAGCATTTCCTTTGATCCTGTTTAATATTTTAGTTTGATTTTCTGAACTGTCTACATTTCTACTGTGTCTTTCTTGAGATGATGTGATCAGCATAACTCATTCCATTCTCAATGTGAATGCATCATGAATGTGGATAAGAGTAGGAAATATGAATTTTTTTCCTATTGTATTTCTTGGTTTCCCATATTATCTTGATCCTTTTGAATGTAGCAGCACCTTGCATTATCACCTCTTGGAAATAGTTTTAGGTTCTTTACTATCTTTCAATTAATACCTATAGCTTATCATCTCAAATGTTTTAGATAATATTTCCCTGTATCTATTATTGACACTTTCTCATATTGAGACCCACCTTATAGTGTATTCTATCAGTTCTTTAATGAGTCAGAAGAGATTAGTGTCATAAGTAAACCTGGAAATTTCATTTGTATACTTCTTCCTCTAGATCATTTATTGCATTTTACAGTGATTCCTAATTCAAATCCTGGAAGATTACTTTTACTTTCTCTCTTTAAATAGTTTTTTTCTCCATAATTTTTCCTTCAAATCAAAGTGACTGATCTTTCTAAATAGTCTTAGATGTGGAAGTATGGCTGACAACCACTTATTCTCTCCTCAAGTTTTTTGAAGGTTTATTCTTTCAAAGAACTTTGATAGCTTAATCGGGCGTGTTTTCTCTTTACAGAGATCATGTTTATTTCTTATAAGTAAATTTATAGTGAATAACTTAAGACTTATATTTTAGAACCTGTATGACAGTGTTTAAAGACAAATCTTTTCAATGTAGGTTGGTGGGATGGCTAGTGTCTGTGTATCTTATATAAATTTTGAAGTAGAGGTTTTATTTTACCTTTAATATATTATTTTAAATTTCCTCCATCATTTTATAATCAATTAATTTGACAACTTAAAAAAAAACCCTAGGTTTGCTTCTGTGTCTTCCTGAGAATCTTTTGTCTTAAAAAGTTTTATATAAATAGTATACTAGAACCTTATTTCAACAATATACTTATTTTAAGGATAAAAGAAACTGAGTTTTAAAGAGATTAAATAACTTGCCCAAATTCATGAAGCAAGGAGTGGGGCTTTATGACTCCAAAACCCTTGTTCAGTGTCTGCTGTACTACTTCAGTCTAGAACAAAAGATGTGAAAGGGCACACATTCCTGGGGCATGGAGATCTTGATTGAGCATATAAAACTGAAAAGAAGGGATTGTGTTTTGCTTAAGATAGGTAGCCAGCATTACCGAACTGATAGTGTATTGTTTGAATTTAAATGAAAGAATAGGATATTTTTATTAAACGAATCAACATAGTATATAATGAGATTTCAAAAGCTATATTTGAGATATTTTAAATTAAATGACATCAGAACATATTTGATTGCAAAGTTCATGTGATCTATAATGTAATTATATTTTCCCTTTATCAAATTTACCATAATGTGGCCATAATTTTATTCCTAGGTAGTAGGCCTGTATCGATTATGTGGTTCGGCAGCAGTCAAGAAAGAACTGCGAGAGGCTTTTGAGAGAGATAGCAAAGCTGTTGGTCTGTGTGAAAACCAGTACCCAGATATAAATGTAATAACAGGTAATAAATAGATTTTATTTTATGTACTCTTTCTGGAAAGACTACATCTGCAAGAAAGATAACTAAAATACGTTTGTAGCTGAAATTTGTTTTTATTCTGAAGTCTTTTCTTCCTTCACAAACATTACTTACTGTGTTATTTTCTATGGGAAGGTATTAAGCTATGGTCCCTTGCCCGCAAACAGCTGACATGATGAAGGGAAGTAAGACCTACTTTAAATTAGCTATAGTAGCTAGCAGAAAGAAAAAGGTACCTTCATAGAGGGATAAATAAAATGCTTTGGAAGTTGAGTTTGACTGGTACTTAGGTGATATAGAGGGTATTGACTATCTGGTTAGAGAATTTAAATTTATTTACTAGCCAGAGGGGATCCATTAAGATTTTTTGAGTAGGGGAGTGATATCATAGAGATTGTTTTCAGGAATATTAATCTGGCAACTCTATGTGGTGGATTGAAATTAGAAGAGACCAGAGGAAGGAAAACCAATTAGAAAGCCTTGGCCGTAGTCCAAGCAAAGAGGTAGTAAGAGCTAAAGGGGCTTGTAGCAGTAGAAATAGGAAGAATTAGATTTGAAAGGAGGTGGAGAATGAGGGAGCCCAGACAGACGTGACTTTGAGACCTGGTTGATTGGGTACCATTAGTAGAAAAAGAGAGCGTCAGGGAGAGCTACTGCCTTTGGTGGGGGAGTGTCAAGAAAGATAATGAATTGGGCTTTGGATATATAGAATTTGAAGTGCTAGTAGGAGATCTAAGTGGGTAGATCAAGCAAAGTTGAAACTGCTCATCTGCAGCTAAGAAGAGGATGCAGTAGAATTTGAGGGATCTCTTATTTACCCAAGTGGTGATTGTAATTCAATGTATGGCATTGGAAATATACTTACTTCTATTACCCCTGAAAGATGAGAGTGGAAAGAGAGTCATTGGCATATATGTGTAGTTTAAGCGTTGCAATAGTCCATAAAGTTTGGAAAGAAAGAACTTTGGGGGTCTCCAAACTTTGGAGGCAGGCAAAGAAAGAAGAAACACCTAAAGAGATTGAGAGGAAAGGAGTCAGAAAGTTTGGGAAATAAGAGACAACAGAGATTAAGCAAAGGTGTGATACAGTCATTCTATGGAGATATTATATGAGAAAAGAAAAGGGCCTTTGAATTTGGCCATTAAGAAATGGCTCATAACCTTATTGGTAACCTTCAGGAGCTACTGGTTTATAATAATTCCATATTTGTTTTTGTTGTTTTAATTTTTTAATTATTGAAGTTTTCAAGCATATGCGAAAGTAGAGAGAATACTATGAAAAGTCCTCTCTGTTTATCACCTGGTTTCTATAATATCAACACATGAACAGACTTGTCTCATTCATCCCCCCCATTTGCTTCTTCTCACCCCTTGATTATTTTGAGAAAATCTCAGACGTGTCCTTTCATTTATAGATGCTTCAGTGTTTATCTCCAGATCTTCTGTGTATTTGGGTAGTTCTTTCTCCTCTCTACTGACAACTGCCATTTTTTCTTGCTGTAATCCATTTATTTTTCTCTTATAACTTGCTTTCTTATTTTTACTCACAATTAATTGTTAGAGTTAAAATTTGAGGAAGGTTCATCTTATACATATTTAAGAGAATTTTTGTGGTGAAAATCCTTAAAGCTTACTTTTAGGATTGAGGCTTTCTGAATAATTGAGCTTCCCACCCTTTGAGTGCTGAAAGACTGTATTTCATCAAGTATTTAATATGTAACTCTTGGATCATTAAAACTTTGATTCCAAGCATTTTAATAATAAGATAAAACAAACTATCACTTTTTTCTTATATATTTTAGCAAATCAGAAATAATGGTTCCTTTTAATTTTTATATAGGAAGAGGCATATTTCTACAAAAAATTGAGATACCTGAAGAATGTTCTTTCCTTGTTAATGTGTAATTAACAAAATCAGCAAAAGACTCATTTTATGAATCCATGAAAGAGAAGTTTTATAAATACAAATTTCCAGCAAGTACACTCTATAAATAAAAATAGATTTTATCTTGGTGAAGCTTTGTCTTATAAATAAAAATTATGTTAAACATGTGTAATTTTAAAAGATGAAATGAAGAAAGGGTTCCTAGTTTTGGAAATTGGCAGCATATGCAGCAGATATGAACAATAGGTCAATGAATATTGGATTTACAGCATTCTTTCCTAAAATTGAGAGTTTCTGTAATTTATAAATTTGATATTTCTTAGCTCAATTCTTTGTACTATTCCATTTGGGTAAAGCTGTTTTTTAGAAGAATTTAGAGCTATTTTTTTCTTGATAAAAAGGCAATGAAATGCTTTAAGAGTTGTCTGCAAAATAATTGCATGACACAAAGTTATCATGGCTAAAAATAAAGGGTATTGTTGATTTGAGGAGTTGGCCAGTGACAGTGTTGCTTAATGTGTTTGTTCCTCATGAACTCACATTTCTGAATAAACTTTGAAATATAATTAATAGTTCAGTAGGTCTAAAAAATGAGAAATTAATGACATGAGTGACAGATTTTGTTCACAGTTTAATGTGTTTTTAGTAGTTGGTTTGTTTGGAGCATGGAATGAAATACTCCAGACAAACCAGTTTTTTTTTTAAATCAAGTACAAAATTTTAGGTATAAAGTCCATTCATAATTCTTTTTTGTTTGTTTGCTTTTTGAGAGAGAGTCTCACTCTGTAGCCCAAGCTGGAGTGCAGTGGCGCAACCTCTGCCTCTGGGGCTCAAGCAATTCTTGTGCCTCAGCCTCCCGAATAGCTGGGACTACAGGCACATGCCACTACGCCCAGCTAGTTTTTTGTATTTTAGTAGAAACAGGATTTCACCATGTTGCCCAGGGTGGTCTCGAACTCCTGAACTCAGGAGATCCTCCCATCTCAGCCTCCCAAAGTGCTGGGATTACAGGTGTGAGCCACTGCGCCCAGCCTATTCATAATTCTTTATAGGGCTTATTACCAAAGAACAGAAGACTTTTTAAAAGTCATTTATTGTTTAGTGATTATTAAAAATAAGTCTTCTGAGGAGGATTACATGTGTCTAACTACTGTAAAATAGATTTCATGTCAGTGCTACATAATCAGTATGTAGGTTCAGTACCTGAAAGTTCATTTGACCATGCCTTTTCTGATTTTCATCCTATCATGGTCATTTTTATCCTATTTGCCATTCAGGGAAAACTTTATTAGAATATAAGTAAATGATCTTGAAAACATTAATATTTTTCTTTTTTGTACATACTATACATTTTCCTACCATACATATTATATGTTCTCTGACCTCTGGAACATTAACTTACAAATTGTTTCCGTTTTCCTTTACCTAGATTGCATATAGATGTCAAAACTGTGCGAGCACCAAGGAATGCTAAATGTTGAGGAATGGTCATAGGCTTAGCAACCCACATATACTGAGATTGTTTATGAGAGCCATTTGGTCTGAGTAATATGTATAGGGTATGACTAAAGTAGGTGGTAAGGCCAAAAAGAGTAAGTGAGGTAAGGTGGGGGTAGGTTAGTGGATTTTAAAAAGTAATTTGTAGCTCTACCTTCAGGAAATGTCAGTGATTCAACATTCAAATCTACCTAATCAACTGTATCTTTACCATCTATATAAGTTTTGTATGTGAGAGAATGATTCTCATGTGCACATTCAATCTTCTGGTTCATAGGTCCTAAATGCTTTTGTATTTATTTAGGCTTATTTTGAAGCCCAGAATATGGTCTTTCATGGTAAATGTTCATTTGAGCTCTTGAAAAGAATGTGTGGTTTTGGACGGACTTTGCTGTAACTATCAATAAAGTCAAGTTAATTAATAATGTCCCAGTCTTCTACATCTTTGTTTTCTTTCTACTCGCTGAGAGAAGTGTTGAAATCTTCACCTATAATTGTAGTTTTTCTCTATTTTTTCTTCAAACTGTTTTTGTTTCCACCCCACCTACCCACTGCCACTACTTTGCCTTTGAAGATTACAATTAAGCATGTATTAGGCACTTTACGTTATGTGACAGCTCACTGATAATGTATTTTTTTTCAGCTTTTTCCCCACTTTGTTTCATTTTAGATTGTTTCTATTGCTGTATCTTCAAGTTATATTAGTCTTGTCTTCCGATATTAATTTCATTCATTGCATTTTTAGTTTCAGACATCCTAGTTTTCACTACTAGAAGTTCGATATGGGTTTGTTTTTTCAGTATTTTCCATGTCTCTACTTAATATGTTCAGCCTTTATTCTAGCTTCTTGAACATATGAAATACAGTTATAATAAGTGTTTTCTTGTCCTTGTCTACTAATTCTATTGTGTATGTCTTTTCTGGGTTGGTTTCAATTGATTTTACTGCTCATTATAGGTTATATTTGCCTCCTCCTTTATATGCCTCTTAATTTTTTACTGGACATCAAATGTAAATTTTACCTTCTTGGGCGCTGGATATTTCTGTATTTCTATATTTATAGCTGTGGTTTGGTATGCAAATACGTTACTTGCAAAGAGTTTTTAGTCTTGCTTTTAAGCTTTATTAGGCAGAATGTGAACTACTTTTAAATAAGGCTCTTCTTTGTCTATTTCTTTGATTCTCTACTGAAGCAAAACTCTTCTATATACTGTGTACTTATATTAGCTTTCTATGGCTGCCATAACAAAGTACCACAAACTTGGTGGCTAAAACAACAGAAATGTATTTTCTCACAATTCTGGAGGCTAGAAGTTCAGAATCAAAGCATTAGCAGGGCCCTGCTCCCCCTGATACCTGCAGGGGAATCCTTCCTTGCGTCTTCCTAGTTCTGGTGGTTTGCTGGCAACCTTTGACAGCCCTTTCTTTGCCTGTAGATGTATAACTCCAATACTCCATCTTCACATGGCATTCTCCCTGTGTTTCTTCATATCATCTGCTCTCTCTGTGTGTCTTTCTCTGTGTCCCCCATTTTATAAGAACATATTTTATAAGTCATATTGGAGTAGGGCCCACCCTAATGACCTCATTTAACTTGATTACCTCTGTAAAGACTCTTTCCAAATAAGGTCCTATTCTGAGGTACTAGGAATTCAGACTTCAACATGTTTTTTTTTTGGTCAGGGGTGGGGGCCACAATTCAACATAATGCTGTACCCAAATCCCATGAATTACGAAGTTTTCCGGTGTGGCTGCATGGAATGAGAGTGATTGCCCGCACTATGAAAACTCCAAGAACTATTCTCTCTAATCTATTTGGCTGGTTCTTTCTCCAGCCTTGGGGAGTTGCCCCACCTGCGTGTGCAAGTACTCAGATGAACACTTGGGACTCCTTGCTGATTTCCAGAGTCATCTCTAGGCAGCCCTCTACTCCCAAGTGCTCTGTCCTGCAAGGTCTAGCAGCTTTAGCCTCCTTGAATTTCTAGCACCCCTTCAACTGTTGAGCTTTACCTGGGTTTTCATTTCCTTACTGCGACCTGGAAAGTCTCTCCAGGCAGTAAGCTGTGGTTGTTGTGGGCACACTTCATTTGGTTCCCATCTCTCAGGGATCCTTGTCCTTTGCCTGATGTCCAATGTCTTTGACGTAGTTTTGTCAGATATTTTGTCTGGCATTTTCAGTTGTTGCAAGCAGGAAGGTAAATCTAGTCCCTATTGCTCCATCTTGCCTAGAAACACTGGTCTGCCTTTCTAGCCTGTATCTGGGTTACTGATTGCAATGAGAAAAAAAAATCAGTATTATTTGGTATCAGTGTTAATCCATGTACTTCAAAGTCATTAGAAGGCTGTGAATGGTGCCTAATAATTGTATGTTTTCTTATCAGCTCTCTTATTCTCTGGAGTGTCTATTTAATATCTTCTCACTCCCCTTAAACCTCATTTCACCCATGTCACTCTTAGCAGACGACCTTGCCTCCTAACTTCACAGAGAAAACAGAAGCCATCAGATGGGAACTTGCTCTACTTCTTGTGACCCAGCCTACCAATGTGCCCTCTTTGGCATACATTCTTTCCACTTCCTTTCTGTAATAATAGAGAAATGATCTTTCTTACATCTTGGACAAATTCTAATTCCTTCATGTGTTCTCAGAATTTTCTTCTTTCTTCTGAGGGACTTTGGTCAATCGATTATATTTCCTCTCTCCTGAACCTTGAAAACCTTTTTACTATCTCCTTTACATTAGCATTGAAATGTTTCAGTGTCTCTTGTCTTTAAAGAAAAATCTCCACTTTGATCTTGTTTCTCCCCCGCCCTCCCCTCTCCTCTATGGTTATCAACTTTTCTCAAAGCCAGATTTCTTGAACAGGTGTGTGCATTTGTCTATTTCTTTAATGCCCATTTACTTCCTAACCAACTGCAACCTGACTTCAGTGTCCTTTATTTTCCTGAAACTGTGCTTGCCAAGGTTGCTGACTTCCTTTTCTGGTGGACATTTTTGGGTTCTTAAATTGTCTCTAGATCATTATTTTCTATGCCTGGTTACAAAACCCCATTGCCTAAACATAAGAGGAATTTGTTAAAAATACAGGGACAGGAGCTCTGACCTCTGTGGATTATGATTTAGTAGGGCTGGCATGGGGCTCCAGGATCTAATTTTTTTTAAAGCCTCAGTGTGCAGCCAATTTTGAAAAAACACTGTTCTCTGCAATATTTAACACTATTCTTATCTAACCCAACTATTGTTTGGGTATCATTAGATATCATAGACTCTTTCTTGAAACAGTTTTCCTCGACTTGGCAGCACTTTTGCCACTCTCCTCTCACCCCATCCCCACCTCTTCTCACCATACATAAATCTTTTGCCATTCTTCCTTAGTCACCACTGGAAGATCCTCTTCCCTGATGACCCCTGGAAAGTTGATGTTCTTCAGGGTTATTTTCTAAGCCTTCTCTTAATCACTCTGTATGCCTCCCTGCTAATCATTCCCGAGATCCAGTTATATTTAAGTTGATCATTCTTAAATCTTAAATGTCTCCAGTCATCTCTTTCATCCAGATTTTTATATCCAGCAGCCTTGAATGTCCCATAGATACCTTAAGCTCCATATGTTCAAAATTAAACTCTTCTCTTTACCCTCTAAAACATGCTTTTCCTCCTGTGTTCTCTATTTGAAGTAATGTCACTAGTGTCCACCCAGATACTCAAGTTCCAAGCCTAGGAAAGAAACATTCTTATTCCTCTTTTTTCCTCAAAATTGCAAGTGCATTTTTTACTTAGTAGTCCTGTTTTGAGAATTTATCCTACAGACATACCTGCATATATACAAAGTGATTATGTGCAAGGTTATTAATTATAGCATGTTTTGGAAAAACAAAAGATAAGAAACAATTTTACTATACATCTGTAAGACACTGAATAGATAAGACTATGGGACATCCTTACATTGAACTACTATAATGTGGCTATAAAAATGATTAAGGAAGCTCTCTATGGCCTGAAAAGATCTCAAGGATATGATGTTAAATGAAAAAGCAAGAAACAAAATAGCATATACAGGTTTCTTATTTCTGATTTCTTTGGGTTTTGGAATATTTGCATTATGCTTACCAGTTTAACATCCCTAATCCAAAAATCAAAAATCTAGAATGCTGTAATGAGCATTTGTTTGAGCATCATGTTGGCATTTTAAAAGTTTTGGATTTTAGAGCATTTTGGATTTTTAAACTAAGGATACTCAACCCTCAATGAGGGAGACAAATTGTATTTATATTTGCATAAACATTAGAAGGATGCATAAGAAACTAATGAATCATGTTACTATTAAATATTTAAAACTTGGGGCCAGGCACAGTGGCTCGTGCCAAGTACTCTGGGAGAATAAGGTAGGAGGATCACTTGAGGGCAGCAATTCAAGTCTAACCTGGGAAGTATAGTGAGACCCTGATCTACAAAAAATAAGAAAATTAGCCAGTTGTGGTGGCAACCACCTGTAGTCCTAGCTACTTAAGAGGCTGAGGTGGGAGGATTGCTTGAGCCTAGGAGTTTGAGGTTGCCAGTTTACTCCAGCCTGCGTGATGGAGTGAGACCCTGTCACAATTAAAAAAAAAAATGAGATGGGAAGCTTCCTATAGAATCAGGTTTAAGTTCAAACTAAGCTAGGCTGAGAGCATGTTCTGAATCAATATTGTATATATTTAGGTTTTTGGTGTTAGGAATATCTCCTGTTTTCCCTTGTGATCACATGCCAGCCTTTAGCTAGTATCTTACCTACCTTGCTTATATATAACAACCACTATTCTTTCCAGTTTCTTCTACTGTAAGTAATATCTCTTAGTTCAAAACTACATGTGGAATATTTGCAATTGACTTTCCTCATTCCCATTATAGTGACACGTCTGATGTTTTCTGTTCTTAGCTTTTGGTTTGTTTGGTTTTAGGAATGATTTTTTCTTCCATATGATAATGTAGCATTAGCACTTATCCAGCCAACCAATATATCTGTTTAAGACACTTCTCCAGTGTTAAAGAGGAAATGTATTTATTTCCAAGGGTTTCAGACAATTGGTATCTTTATCAATTTAAAGTCTAGAAACTCAAAATTTGTGTAATTGGAATAATTTATAATTAACATAAATATGCCTTGCTTTCTTAATTTCTGTTTCACATGCATTTAGAGAAGCTTTTTATACGGGGCAGAATCAATAAGAGTGTATGTATCAAGAATAGCTTACTTTATGATTAACAAACCTAAAATGTATGGTAACTGAAAATTATGTATGTACATTTTTAGCATGCTTTCAAAACAAATCAATTACCAAGGCAACTTAAAAGAATACAAATGCTAGTATTTTATTATAATTCTTTTTCTGTTGTTGCTTTTATTGTTTTCAAAATATTGAAAGTTGGCTATAATACTTAAATTTAAAAAAATTGACCATCGTTCTTTATTTCACTCTGCAGTCCAATCACCAACTGTCTGCGGTTTGTTTGTTTTCTAAAGGTGTTCTTAAGGATTATTTAAGAGAACTCCCTTCTCCTCTGATAACAAAGCAGCTTTATGAGGCTGTATTAGATGCAATGGCAAAAAGTCCTTTGAAAATGTCATCAAATGGTTGTGAGAATGACCCAAGTGACTCTAAGTACACTGTTGACCTGCTGGATTGTCTGCCTGAGATTGAGAAGGTAAGCATTACCAGAATACATTTTTCCTGAAAGCCAGTTAATGAACTGTATACCTAGCTCCAGAGCTACAAATAATTTTAGATATTTGACATTTGTGGCACTCATGGATTTAAAAGCTCTGCCATTACTGCCTTTAAACAGCCTAAGTCCATAAAAGCTTCTTAAACGAATAAATCTAGAAAAGTTTTATCTTTTCTGTAAGTGATTTTAGCCTAAGCATGAATAAATACTCACTAAAGTTTTTTAAATTGTATTGTTAAAATGTTATTACAATAATATTTGTTCATTATAGAAATATTGAAAAGATACAGAAAAGAAGAATGTAAAATTGCAATCCAATATCCAGAGGCAGCTATAATTAACATTTGGTGTGTCTCCTTTTAGTATTTTTTAGATATGATAACTGTTTTGGTATACATGGCTTAACTTTAAGACAAACAACACTCCCACCTCATTTTTTCCTCTTTATCCTTTCCATTCGCCCCCTCTCCAAAATCTTCAGACCAGCATCCAGGAGAGAGAGAGAAGGATAGGTAGGTCTTCAGAACCAGCCTTAGCCTAACTTTATCTGTTGTTCCTTAGAATAGAAGGGAAAATAGGAGAAAGATATGACTGAGCTTGTCTAGATGAGGCCAAATTTGCCTACATTTTTTTATCATGTTGGGGCAGAAAGAGCAAGAATTAGTGGGTAGAAACTGTAAGTCCAGTAACTTTATTTGGGAGTTTACTGTGGTCCCCTGAATGTCCTGTGCTCTGTCCAGTTGGATTAACAATTACTCCTCCTTTGGATTAGGGGAAGGGAACAGCTAAAGAGTACAGAAGCAGAAGGGTGGGGTGAAGTTTAAGGGGGTAGGTGGAGAAAGTAGAGATACTGGTTTCCCAACACTAGGTAAAAAAAATTTTTTTTTTTTTTGAAGATGGAGTCTCACTCTGTCGCCTGGGCTGGAGTGCAGTGGTGCGATCTCGGCTCACTGCGACCTCCACCTTTATAGGTTCAAGCGATTCTCCTACCTCAGCGTCCTGAGTAGCTGGGACTACAGGTGGGCACCACCATGCCTGACTTATTTTTGTATTTTTAGTAGAGACGGGGTTTCACCATGTTGGCCAGGCTGGTCTTGAACTCCTGACCTCAGGTGATCTGCCTGCCTTGGCCTCTCAAAGTGCTGGGATTACAGGCTTGCGCTACAATGCCCAGCACTAGGTAAAATTATAAGTGCCACTTATAAGTGAAGAAATGAGTGCTAGGGAATTTAAATCACTTGCCAAAAGTTACATAGCTTTTGTGAATATTATAGTCTATCACATAAATTCAAGTCTTTCTGACTCTAAGGCCCATGCTATTGCCATCCTTTCTAAAAAGACTGAATAAGCCTGGGCTGTGTGGCGAAACCCTGTCTCTACAAAAATTAGCCGGGCATGGTGGCACGTGCCTAGGGTCCCAGCTACTTGGGAGGCTGAGGTGGAAGGATGGCTTGAGCCCAGGGAGGGCTACAGGGAGCCGAGATCATGCCACTGCATTCCATCCTGGGCGATAGAGCCAGACTTTGTCTCGATCAGTCAGTCAGTCAGTCAATAACTGTGTGATATACCATTGAGTGAATTTGACATCATAATTTATCAGTATTCTCTTTTGTATGTTTAGATTTTGAGTGATTTGTAAATATTTGTACACAGGTTTATTTTTAGTTTAGAATTATTTAGAATAGAACCTCAGAAATGGAATTGCTTATTTAAATAATATGAACATTTTAAGGCCTTTATATGTTTTCATACTAATTTTCTTTCTTCTTTTTCTTTTTTTCTGTTTGTTTTTGAGACAGGGTCTCACTTTGTCTCTCAGGCTAGAGTGCGGTGGTGCGAACACAGCTCACTGCAGCCTCAACCTCCCCGGCTCACGCGATCCTCCTGCCTCAGCCCCCCAAGTAGTTGGGACTACAGGCGTGTGCCGTCACCCTCAACTAATTTTTTTTGTATGTTTTGTAGAGACTGGGTTTTACCACATTGTCCAGGCTAGTCTCGAACTCCTGAGCTCAAGCAATCCACCTGCCTCGACCTCCCAAAGTGCTGGGATTATAGGCATGAGCCACCACGCCCAGCCAGACTAATTTTCAAAAGGAACATGACAATTACATTTTTTGGCTCATCTTATTTAGTAGACAAAAAAATTTGCATTCCTTTGCTTGCTATTGACATCGAACATATATTTAACCAGGTGTAGTGTGTTGTTTGTGTTTGTGTGTGTGTATGATCACAATTATTGCTGGAAATACCCTTAAGAGGCCAGTGTGTATGGAGTTGTGTTAGGAAATAATTATGAATTTAAAAAAGAAACATGATTCATATATTTGACTTGTTTTGATTTAAAATGCCATATTCTTCTCTAGTTTTCATTCTCTCTTCATTCCTTCCCTTCATAGCCAAACATTGAAAGGCTGTTTATTCCGGCTATTATCGCTTCTTCACCACTCATTTACTACTCAGCACATTGTAATCTGGCTTCCTACCTCATCTCGCTGGACTTGTTCTTGCCACAGCTACTAAATGGCCTTCTGACCAGCAAATTCATTTGTCACTTTTGGCTCCAGAAATAATGTTATTTTGATTTTTCTTTAAACAAGATTTTTACCAGCTTAGACAACATAGCAAGGCCTGTCTCTACAAAAAAAAAAAAAAATGTTTTTTTTGAGATGGAGTCTCGCTCTATCACCCAGGCTGGAGTGCAGTGGCACAAGCTTGGCTCACTGAAACCTCTGCCTCCCAGAACAAGCGATCCTCCTGTCTCAGCTTCCTGAGTAGCTGGGATTACAGGCGTGCGCCACCACACCAGCTATTTTTTTGTATTTTCAGTACAGTTGGGGTTTCCCATGTTGACCAGGCTGGTCTCAAACTTCTGACCTCAGATGATTCACCTGCCTCGGCCTCCCAAAGTGCTGGGATTACAGGCGTGAGCCACATGCCTGGCCTACAAAAAATTTTTAAAAAATTAGTGGGTATGGTGTCCAGCACGCCTGTAGCCCGAGCTACTTGGGAGGCTGGGGTGGGAAGATTGCTTGAGCCAGGAAGGTCGGTGCTGCAGTGAGCTGTGATCATGCCACCGTATTCCAGCCTGGGCAACAGAGTGAGACCCTGTCTCAAAAAAAAGAAAAAAAAATTAAAGTTTTTAATTGGCATCAATGTCTTCAATACAATGTTGAAGAAAAAAATTACTCATTTTGTTAAATGATTGATCCTATGCCACTATATCAAAAAACATGATTTCTTTCCATAATTGTTGAAACCTAAATAACCATTCCACTTTTTGAGCCAACTCCCCTTACTAGTTTCTTTAAGGATTAAAAAATATTTTTTTCGGTAATTTTTTTCTTTCATTTCTAACTGTACTATTCTTCTTTTTTAGGTTTATTTACTCTCTATATATTTATTTATATTTATATTAGTTAAGTAGCACATTGGCCTTTTAAACATGTCTTTCATAATCGAAATCATTGTAGAACCTGGCCATGTTCCGGAATGGTTAGCTTCCTAGATTTAAGCATGATAATGATTACAACTTACAACTACAGGACTTATCTGTACTTAAAAATGAACATTCTTACCCTAATCCCCTTTTCATCACAGCCTTTGCTGTTGCCGTGTTAGAAGAGAAAGAGTTAATGGATGCATTTTCCCAGGGATTCCAGCTGAAATTTGGAATGCATTCATAAGTATTTTATAAAGAATATATATTTTAACCATTTAATGGATTAAATTGTGTTGTTGGAACAGAATTTTTTTTTGACAGAGTCTCGTTCAGCTACCCAGGCTGGAGTGCAGGGGTGTAGTCTCGGCTCACTGCAACCACCATCTCCCGGGTTCCAGCAATTCTCCCATCTCAGCCTCCTGAGTAGCTGGGATCATAAGCACCCGCCACCATGCCCAGCTAATTTTTGTATTTTAGTAGAGTGGGGTTTCACCATGTTGGCCAGGCTGGTCTTGAACTCCTGACCTCAGGTGATCCTCCTGCCTCAGCCTCCCAAAGTGCTAGGATTACAGGCATGAGCCACTGTGCCCGGCTGGAACATAATTTAGGCCCCATATAATGTTTCTATTAGAAACTATGTTCTAGGTTCCAAACATCAAATTTATAAGCAAATCTTTAAAAAAATCTTTTTAAAAGTGACAAGATGCTTATCTGTATTTCCTGCTATAAATTGTGTCCTTGAATTTGCCCCTTTATGACTATATTAATTGAAATTTAATTTAATTTAGGCAACCCTAAAGATGTTGTTGGATCATTTGAAATTGGTGGCTTCCTATCATGAAGTGAATAAGATGACATGCCAGAATTTGGCTGTGTGCTTTGGACCAGTATTATTAAGTCAGAGGCAAGAGCCTTCCACCCATAACAACAGAGTCTTTACTGATTCAGAAGAACTTGCAAGTGCTTTGGATTTTAAAAAACACATTGAAGTTCTTCATTACTTACTCCAACTCTGGCCAGGTAAATGATTCTATGGAAATATTTTTCACTTTCAATGATAGGGTATTTGAATTAACTAATCATTAAATATGCTCATATATGATTGAAGAAATTCTTCTAGATTTTGCTTTTTCAAAATGTTGTGAATTGATATCTGCCCTTTAGATTTTTTTCATTTAAATGTTTTCTGCCTTTGCTGATGACATTGTAGGCATGTAGATTCATTTGCACATTTTAGATTTGGTCAGATCTGGATTTAAATCCTGGTTGTGCCACTTATTAGCAATCTGACCTTGGGTTGGTTTCTTAACATCGTGGAGCCTTGTATCATCTTTTGTCATATGGATTTAATAATATGTTTATAAATTTTTATTAGGATTTTAAAAAATTGTGTAGGTAATGTGCTCAGCATAGCTCTTGACATGTAATAGAGACTCAATAAACACTAATTTATTTACTCTTCTCATTTTTAGTTCAACTGGTATAAAGCAGAATTCATTTTTCTCCTTAAATCAGTTCTTCTTTATGTCTTTAACTGCATTCATGGTCATTAGTCAAATTATCTCAGCTTGAATTGGGAATTATCTTTGACCTTTCCATCTTTCTTATCCAATCCTTATTTCAATCAATAACTAAAGACTGACAGTTATTTTCCTAATTATCTCTGATATAATTTCAGAGTTAAAAGAAATATGTGTTTAATTCGACATTCTATAAAGGACCCTGCATTTAAATTCCAAAATTTTCTTAGCTTTTAGTAACCCCTGCTACTCTCGCCCCACACTGCATGGGACCAAGTGTGAAGTACTTTGGTGTTTAGCGTAGAGCACACTAGTAACCATGCTTGGCCCTGGGGTCAGGTTTGGGTTCAGATCTGGATGGTGGCACTTGCCAGCAGGATGGGCTACAGCAAAAACTTTAACCTCTTCAACTCCCAGTTTGCTTCTCTCTAAATAATGCCTGCCTCAGGGTTGTTGTAAAGATTGAGATAAAACATCTAAGGCAATGAGCAAAATGTTTAGCACAAAGTGAGCGCTCAGTCAATGTCTTTGGTTACTCTTTTGTTATGTATATATATACAGAAAGATTAAAGTACAAGAGAATGCTTGATTTCATCATTTAAAGTGAATTAGAAATTAAGTTAATAAAAATTTTCCAGCACTTTGGGAGGCCGAGGCAGGTGGATCACAAGGTCAGGAGTTTGAGACCAGCCTGGCCAACATAGTGAAACCCCGCCTCCACTAAAAATACAAAAAAATTAGCTGGGCATGGTGGTGGGCACCTGTAGTCCCAGCTACTTGGGAGGCTGAGGCAAGAGAATCACTTGAACCAGGGAGGTGGAGGTTGCAGTGAGCCAAGATTGCGACAGTGCACTCTAGCCCGGGGGGACAGAGTGAGACTCCGTCTCAAAAAAAAAAAAAAAAATTCAACTTTAAAATTTGGAAAGTTTAAAGCTTTTACTTTCTTTTAAATGCAGGCTTAAAAATTATTCTAATTCATGTTTTAACTGAATTAGAATGTTATTTTAACTATTTTAAAACCCTGAATCAAGATTCTGTGGGTAATTGAGCTAATTTCAGCATTTGATGCTCAACATAAGGGATCTTTCAGAGTGTCAACTGTGTCTCCTTTTTCTAGAACAGCTTTAATTCTAGTAAACACCAAGAATTTAGGAGAAAGCCAGCTTGTCATTACCACAAATGAAAACTTGCTTCCCTGGAGATTCCATTAAGTTTACTGTCAGTGCCTGAGTTTGTTATTATTAATTATTAATTATTCTGTGCCAGAGGTTAAGGTCATTTTATTGTTTTGTAATAGTAGCCACCTTAGTTTTGGGTTTGAGAGAAGAAACAATGTATATCTTGTGTTATAGAAAAAGCAGGTTCAGATTTCAAATTCACTGTATTCTAAAGACAGCCTTAAACAGCTGTTCCTAGTGTACAGCACCTTATTCCAAAGATTTGTGTTGTTGGTTTTAAAAATAACTGCTCCTTTTTCTATAACCTGTTATTTTTCTTTAGTTGTAGTACCTCAAACAAAGAACAGGGCAGAAAGATGAGAAGAAACAACAGTTTTACCCTGTCAATCACCTGCTGTTGAATTCAAGAAAAGGCAGAAATCAAGTAGACGAGGTGCACTTACTTGGCCTGAGAAAGTTGATGGTGACATAGAGAATGTGGCAAAGACTAGTAGGCCATAGCATATTAACTCAGTGAATGCCTGTCCTATCTCCATGCATTCAATAGAAGGTTTTAGCTTTCCTTGGTATGCATATCTTATTTTTCCATTTGGAAATTCTCCAATTCCAGAGTTAAAGAGAGTCGCCCCCTTATTTTTTATTTTCTAAACTTTTTGTTTTGTTTCATGTTATTTTTTGTTTTTTAATTTTGGGCAAGAAGATAATTTGCTTTGAGATTTATATTTGAAAAATCCTATCTTCAAAGTAATTGGTTAGAACTTCAGCATATCAGCATTAGAAGGTAAAAGTCATCCGGCCAATAGTTTTTTAGATTGTCTTCTACTAAGCTCTGGGGTTCTTTGGAAGCAGCTTAGAAGCCAGATCAGCAAGGGGTAGGGGAACAAAATGGAAACACACTTGCCCATTGACCAGAACAGCCTTCTTTTTATCTGTTTTATGTATTGAGTTTTCACAAAAATGTTTCTTTTAGATATTCATTTTCTGTTTTAAGAATACTGAAAATAATACTGCTGGCCACCCTATCACTTTAAAGATGGAGAAATCAATTTAGAGAGAGTATAATTCCTAGATCCTTGCTATACCACATTTTCTTCCTTTTTTTTTTTTTTTTTTTTTTTGAGATGGAGTCTCACTGTGTCACCCAGGTTGGAGTGCACTGGTGCAATCTTGACTCACTGCAACCACTGCCTCTCAGGTTCAAGCAGTTCTCCTACCTCAGCCTCTTGAGTGGCTGGGATTACAGGCATGTACCACTGCGCCCAGCTAATTTTTGTATTTTTAGTAGAGATGGGGTTTCACCATGTTGGCCAGGCTGATCTCAAACTCCTGACTTCAAGTGATCTGCCTGCCTTGGCCTCCCAAAGTGCTGGGATTACAGGCGTGAGCCACCACCTGGCCGCTATACCACATTTTCTATGATAAATATATTTGGGGTAAGTTTTTTGGAAAAGGTATCAGTTTTTCTCTTATTTCTTTTTATTTCATCTATCTTACAAGATTTTAAGTTTGGTGAGGTTGGGGATTATTTTTAACTTTATATTCCCAGGTCCTAGCAGAGTATTTGGCACTAACTAGACAGTCAGTATATTTTTATTAAATAAGGTATTTATAGATAAAAGGATAATAAAGTAGTAATTAGAAACGAATCTACTGGTAGAAAATAAGATAAGGAAAAATTAAGTTTCTTAGTACTTATTACATTTTGAATTCTTTTTCAGCAACCTTATAGACTGCATTTTTAATTTTATTCTATTGAAGGTGGGTAGTCAACAGTGATGGGAAAACCAGAACTTTTGAGGTTAAAATTAGCCATTTTCACCATATATTTAGTTGTAAACCACTCTGACATCAGTAGTCTAAAAAGTCAGTGATGTTGGTTTTTCAGAAATTGAAATTTTTAGTCTAAAAGATATAAAATATCAGTTTAATTGGTTTCTTAATATTTTCCAAGATAATATACAGAAACAATGTTTCAATGGGGTCTTAGGTAAGTAACTGTAAGCAACTGGCAACAAAATGAATCTGGATTTTGCAGACATAATGTCTGAAAATGCAGGCACAATAGGACAAGTTTAAGACATAAAGCAAAAATACATGGTTAGATCAGACCAGATAACCTCAAGGCTAGCAGAATATTGTAATTGGTTGGTGAAAACAACAGGCATGACAGTTAAGCACTAAAAAGAACAGAAATAGCACAAAGAATGAGGGGGGAAAAGCAAGGAGATAGTGGTGATAAGCAGCTAGAGGAGGAAAAAGAATATGAATAATTACACAGTGGAAAATTCATTTATCCATTCTGCACTTATATCAGTTGATGGTATGGACCATTCTATATTAATACTAACATTAAAGATCAATTTGAAGTAAATATCTAACCTTTATTTTCTAGAAAATTTTAGATCAAGAAATTTTGGCTATCTATAGTGATACATAATAATCATCTTAAAAATGCAATATAAATGTTAAAAACATACCTGTGTACAGTTATCAAATATTTCAATAAAATCTAAATTTAAAAAAGTATGAGATCTCTGAAAAATATTATGAATATCACTTTAAGTCTGGAAAACTAGAACCATATATATGTTTTTATAGTTTTTCAGTTGTCTTATGTTATATAATAGCAAACAAGCATTCATTATATATTGGAGAGTACAAAGTTGGTGTGTTATCACTGATTTATGTTGCTTTATCTTAGTGAAGGGAAATAGAGATGAAGGGGCACTTATTCATGGAGAATAAACAAGCAGAAAGAGAAAGATATTATGGGTAATCTTTAATAGCTATGTGTCAGCATTTTAAATTGTCTATTTTATATACAGAATAGCCTTAAATATTTTGTTCAACACACAAGAGTAAACCTTGGTTTGTAATGAAGTAATGTGTCTCTGTGGTGATCGTCTATATGGCTAACACAATGCATACTCTCAGAAGAAACTAGTCTTAATATGGAAAATGTTATTTGGGATTGTTAAATACCTAACCAGAATGAGAAAATAAAATATCTGTACTATTTCCAGGCAATAAATGAAGATAGTAGATAATGCTGTATAATCAAACTCAGGTAACAAGTGGTCAAATCTAGTATTAGCACATTTTATCAAAGTGAAATTTGATCTGCTTAGTAAACTATGACTCTGCTGCTAATAGAATTGCAGAAAAGCCCACAAGGGTCAGAACTTATTAGGCTGATCACTTTAGATGCCTTTGACTCATTTAGATGTTTGCAGACAAAGGAACTTTTTGTTATATTTTGTTTGTTTGTACACCAACATGCCTTGCCTGCTTTTTGCTGTAGCTTTTAATTTAGGAGAAGCTACCAGCTTAGCTATTGTTTGAATTATAGCTAGATAATAATAAAGTTGCACAGAAAATTAATCGACATTGGAAATGTGATTTGTTTGGGGACGTTATGATGTAGCATGAATTAGCACCATGGAACGTTATACTGCTTCTATCCTTAATCTAGATTATGTCTGGTAATAAAAAATAATTATGGAATGCTTTCTTTTGATAGAGTGCATGTTTTTGTTTTAATGCATGTTTGTAGTTGATGATTAAATGGCTTATCTTTAGCTGTTTTTTTTTTAAGTTCAGTTGGATTACTGTCACTAAAGCAAAATTATTGTTTATTTCTAGTGCAGCATTCAACTGTCAAAAAATCAACAGACAATTTATTCCCAGAGCAGAAGTCTTCTCTGAATTATTTGAGGCAGAAGAAAGAACGACCTCATATGTTAAATTTGAGTGGTACTGATTCATCAGGAGTACTTAGGCCAAAGCAAAACCGATTAGACAGTCCACTTAGCAATCGTTATGCAGGAGACTGGAGCAGCTGTGGGGAAAACTACTTTTTAAATACAAAAGAAAATTTAAATGATGTGGATTATGATGATGTCCCTTCAGAAGATAGAGAAATCGGAGAAAATTATAGCAAAATGGATGGGCCAGAAGTAATGATTGAACAGCCAATTCCCATGTCCAAAGAGTGTACATTTCAGACATATTTGACAATGCAGACAATTGAGTCTACAGTGGATCGAAAAAACAATCTCAGAGATCTACAAGAAAGTATTGATACTTTGATTGGAAATCTGGAACGTGAGCTCAACAAAAACAAGCTTAATATGAGTTTTTGAGATTGAGGGGTTTTTTTTTTGTAATGTCTTAAAGTTTCAAATCTGTTGTTATTTTCTTATACCACCCACAGTGATGTTTTCATTTTTTTACTCTTGAAATCTTTAATTAATTTCTAATAAGTTTATCTGATTCAATTAAAAACACTATTCATTAATATAATTTTTACTTATCTCACTAGAGAACTTTTCTGGGGATCAATAAAACTTGGACTTCTTAGGATATTTTACTAAATCTTGCCAACTCTATGGAGATAACTTTCAAATGCACTTAAGGAGGTTCACATAAGTTATTAGCCCCTCAAAGTTTTTCTGCTTTATGGGAACCACTCTTCTGTAGCTGAGACAGATATCCTTTTTTTTTGTTTCTTGAGATAGAGTTTCACTCTGTCGCCCAGGCTGGAGTGCACTGGTGCGATCTCAGCTCACTGCAACCTCCACCTCCCCAGTTCAAGTGATTCCCCTGCCACAGCCTCCTGAATAGCTGTGATGACAGGCGCCCACCACCGTGCCCAGCTAATTATTGTATTTTTAGTAAAGATGGGGTTTCACCATGTTGGCCAGGCTGGTCTCGAACTCCTGACCTCAGATTATCCGCCCACCTTGACCTCCCAAAGTGCTGGGATTACAGGTGTGAGCCACTGCGCCCGGCCTCTAGAGGTTCTTTTAGAGGAACATCACAGCTGCTCAGTCTGATTTGCAGTACGGGTCCTGGTACACTGCAACATCCTTTGGTCAAATTTTATTTGTAATGCAAATGCTGCTATAAGAAAATCTTTTTATAAATAAAAGTGAAATTATACAAGTATTAATGTTTTCTGTATTAACAGTAATTATTTAAGCTTATAAAAATTAAATATTTTTATAATCCTGAAACTATGTATATATTTATAAATGCATATATGTATAGATATCAGGATGGGGGAGGGATTACTGTAGAATCACATGTATTTTTAAAGTATATATGTCATGAGGCCAAAATTATTATCTTAAAATATTTTTTTCAGGGAAAGAACATTTAAATTAAAGGAGGAATTACATAAAAACACTTGAACAATAATACTCTAGAAGCATCTGAATAGAAATAATAGACTTTCTTTCCTTTATTCACAGAAAGTCACAATGTCCCCTGGGAAAAGTCATCTTTTAAATTTGAAATCCTCTAACTCCTTAAGGGATTAAGTACCCAGATTTCTGCACTGGTGACTTAGATTTAATAAATCTGCCCCTGTTCTATGCATTTTTATATTCTGCTTTGTTTTAATTATTTATTTGTAGTAGTACATTTATAACATTGACTTTATAATTACCCCGATTTGTTTCTAAAGTCTTGCCAGCATATTACATGTTACTGATTTTTAAAAATTAACTTATTTTGGCTAAGTATATATACAATGTTATAGAATCACAGTAATGTTTGAAAATGTAAATTTAGAAGGCTTTTGTATTAAATCAAAATGTATTTTTTTTAAACTTTTATATCTACAGAATATGTAATTTTAAAATTATAAATAGACTTTAAGTTACCAACTTTTAAGATATGGCAGCCATTGAAAAACTGACTTCCTGATGTTTTTCTAAATATTAAAGTACTTAAAATATTTCTATGCAATAAATATTGATAAACAGACATTATTTAATTTGAAAACCCATTGTTAAAAAAGATAAATATTTTTATATGCAATTTTCATTTTTTAAAACTTTGTGTTAACAATTCAGAAGAATACCAAGAGAACATATATATTGAGTAGTCAAAGGAAAGTACTCTTGAATGTTTTATAGGAAAGCTGTCTCAGTTTCCTTCCTTTTGTTGCTATATCATGTATGAATTGAATAAATTGTTCTAGAAATGTAAAAATTTTATTAAAATATTATAATCTTTGTGTTATGCTATTAATTATAATGGTTTTAAGGATCACTTATTTTAATATTCTTTTTAAACAAAGGTGTTAAAGTTTTGGACCATCATGTATTATCCATCAATATATGTAAATAACATTTATTTGTCCAAAATTTTCCAGAATCTGAGATACTTTAAGGGCCATGCTTGTATTACTATATTACTATGTTATTTTGGATGAGAATAGTTTTAAAGTTGATCTCTGCCCTCTTAGAGAATTCTATCATTTTTTTGTTGTCTAATCACCAAGTTATAGCTATAAACTGCTTTTATTGACTCTGCTGTACCAGAAGTGTTGGATAAGTTTAGATGTCTTTACTTTAAATGGCATTTTACTGCAAATATTTTTTGAGAGTTTTTATACCTGCTTTTTATAATTTCCTAGGATCTTTCTGTAGTGTTAACTGTTGCTCCTTTCTGAGGCAGCCAGCTTTAATTTTTCTTTTCTTTTTTTTTTTTTTTAAATAGAGACAAAGTCTCAGTATATTGCCCAGGCTGGTCTCAAATTCCTGGGCTCAAGCAATCCACCCGCCTCAGCCTCCCAAAGTGCAAGTATTACAGGCGTGAGCCACTATGCCCAGCCTCTAATATTTTTTTGGATTAAAAACAATTTTAATTTTAGAGCATGTACATGAATAAAAATTCTAAACAATTCAGATGGATAGAAAATAAAAGTACAAGTGTTTCTGTCTGCCATCCACACCAATTTCACCTCTTAGAGGTAACAGCACATTTCTTGCTGCTGTTTATCATTTAAGCCGAATTTGTCATTTTATGAATGATAAACAATTTATCTCACTTCATTCCTTCTCACCATTTTTGTTATGTTTTTAGTTCATTTGTTCTCCTTTATAACTTTAGTTAATAATTTTTTTGATCCATTGATTTTAAATACATTTCCCTAACATTGAGGAAATGACCAACCTTATACTTCCCTTCCAACTCATTACTGTCCTTTACCTCCTGACTTCTCTTGTTATACTATTAGTTTATATAATCAGTTTTAATAGATGTATATTTTCCCTTTATACTGTATATTTATTTGTATATTGTATATACTGTATATTTATTCTAAACACTGCAAATCAGTAACTAGCAGTCACACTATGCAAAAGTATGCACAGGTAAACCAGGTGATTTATCTCCTTCTATCTATCTACCTTATATCCTTAAGTATGTGCTGATTTAAGCAGAATGTTTCACTCATAAAGGCCAGATGGATTCTTTTATAGCCAGCCGTCAACTTCCCCAAATCATGCCATGTGTCATTTGCTACGTAATTGGGTCATGGCTTTTGCATACTTTAATGGTTCCTGGAGTAAGTAATTGCTTTTATTTCTTTTTTTTAAAAAAAATCTTCCAATAGAGACGGGGTATTGTTATGTTGCCAGGACTGGTCTCAAATTTGTAGGCTCAAGCGATCCTTTCCGCTTCAGCCTCCCAAAGTGCTGGGATTACAGTTTGAGCCACTGCTTCCAGCCTGCTTTTATTTCTTGACAGAAGAAAAACACTTGCTTTACTGTAGCTGTTCTTTTAATCATACTATTGAATTACTAGATTTGTTCAGAGTGCTTTTAGCTCTCACCTTGGGATTCTGGAACTGTATTCTTATCTTTATTTTTTTTTTTTGACAGAATTGACAGGAAGGAAAAAAGTATGTTCTTCACTCTAACCCTGAGATCATTTTATGCTTCTTAATCAGCTTCATCGAATTTGGACAAAGTGATTTTTAGCTATCATCTTGGGATGTATTTTCTTTGTACTCCTATTTTTTCTTTCTTTCTTTTGTTTTCTTTTTTATTCTGCTGCATTGTTTCTTGAATTTGTCTTTTCTGTTTGCTGAAGTATATTTACAGGTGCCTTTTTTTTCCCCCAGAAAGGGTACATGGGAGAGAAACTTGAGTCCTTGTGTGTCTGACAAGGCCTTTATTTTTTCCTCACACTTTATTTTTATTGGGCCTGCAGTCCTATGTTCAAACTCACTTTTCTTTAGAATTTTGAAGGCATTTCACTATTACCTTCAAGCATCCAGTTTTGCAGTAGTCCAGGCTAGAAAGATTCGGACCAGGATAGAAACAATAGAGATGGTGAGATATGGTTGGATTCTGGATATATTTTGAAGCAGGAGCTAAAAGAATCTGCCAGTGGACTATGAAAGGAGTACGGCCTGAGCAGCTGAATGATGGAGCGCCATCAAATGAGATTGAAATGACTCCGTGTTTTTTCAGTGAGTTCCTTCTATTGAACGTTGGTATTGTTAATAGTTATTAAAATGTCTTATAATGTCCTGTTAACGATTAGTACTAATGCATCTGTACTTGGTGATGGTGCTCATAGAGTTACTACTAGAATAAGAAGGCCAGAAGACTTCATATATATCTTTATGTATTTATTTATTTTGAGACGGAGTCTCACTCTGTCGCCCAGGCTGTAGAGCAGTGGCGCGATCTCAGCTACTGCAAGCTCCGCCTCCCGGGTTCACGCCATTCTCCTGCCTCAGCCTCCTGAGTAGCTGGGACTACTGGCGCCTGCCACCATGCCCGGCTCATTTTTTTTTTTGTTGTTGTTTGTTTTTTGTCTTTTTTTAGTAGAGACGGGGTTTCACTGTGTTAGCCAGGATGGTCTCGATCTCCTGACCTTGTGATCTGCCCGCCTCGGCCTTCTAAAGTGCTGGGATTACAGGCGTGAGCCACCGCGCCCAGCAAGACTTCATATATATTTAAGTAAAGTCCCACATGATAACTGTCTGGACCCCGTCTCTACTAAAAATACAAAAAATTAGCCTGGCATGGTGGCGGGTGCCTGTAGTCCCAGCTACTCGGGAGGCTGAGGCAGGAGAATGGCGTGAACCCGGGCGGCAGAGGTTGTTGTGAGCTGAGATTGCGCCACTGCACTCCAGCCTGGGTGACAGAGGAAGACTCCATCTCAAAAAATAAAATATAAAAAATAAATAACTGTCTGGAAAATTCCAGATTATGTAGCTTTACATGTTAGGGACCCTAAAGAAACAGGGTTGAGTACTGGTAGGGTCCCTGAAAAGAATTTAGTTTCCAGACCACAGATTGACTTTGATGGTTAAGATTTTATAAATTAAATATATCAATTTTTAGGTACTTTGGTATGATAAAGTTGTATTATGATTAATAACAAGTCTTAATTTGAGGCTTACTCACCTGAGGACTTTGGTACAAAAATGCTCTTTTGCTCTTTTTCCTGACCAATTTTCATTCTGAATGCAGTAAGGGTCACATTTGGTAAACACTAAAGTGCCACAAGTCAGATTTCTTGATTGCATTCTGCCTCAGCTAGAAATGGACTTGCTAACTCAGGCAGAAGTTGAATTTATTGAGAAAATAGTGTATCAGAGGGAAGACTTTTAGGGTGCTGAAAGTCTTTTATATTTTGGTCTAGGTGGTGGTTTCATAGGTGTTTACGTATCAGGTTGCATACTTAAGATTTGTGCCCTTTATATGTCATACCTCTATTTTTAAATTTTTTTTTTAATGGGCAAGCTTGAGAAATAGACTTGGAAAATAAACAGAAACTAAGAGAGGTTAGGTCGTCAGAATGACAGCAATCAAGGCCATGCCTGGTTACGACGCTGCTGTTGCTGTCACTGTCACTAAGCAGCCTCATGTACTCCCCACTGGAGTTAGTTAGAAAACATCCTCACTCTGCATTACTCCTGATTCACAGTCCTAGACAGAAGCATGAGATTGTACTCCAGCTTCCAGGAGGCAGAGAGGAATTAGCTTGCATCCTTTCTTAGAACTTACATAGTAAGTAGATTCTATGACTGCAGAAGGAGATTTGGATGCTGAGCAGGCAAAACAGTGACAAATATACACAACACTTTCCTAATCATCTGAACCCTGTTGCTCCAAAATTGGAGTCTTTCTTACCCCGTCCACCCTGTATATCCCAGCCATCAACAGGTCTAAGTGCTGTGTGTCTGAAACTGCATTGGAGTTTGTCACTGCTAACACCCTAGTCTAAGCCACCATCATCCCTCAATCTCATATTTCGTCTCTGCTATCACTTTCCCCTCTCCACACCCACGATCCAGTCTATTCATGGAAGCTAATATGAAAAAGATAAACTGCATCATTTCCTAGGCCTTCTCCCTTGCTCCCCGGCTCTAGCAACACTGGGGACCCTCATTCCTGTCTGAGACTCTCAGCTCTTGCCATTGCACCTGTCTGGAAAGCTCTTTATCCAGATGTTACTTAAGTAGCTCCTTTTTGTCATTCGCTTCTCTGCTCAAATGTCACTTCAAAGAGCCTGCTTCTGAACAGCCTGCTCTGAGAATAAGGGGAAGAAGCAGATGGAGATTTCTGTTTTTTGTAACAAATGCTATTAATAAATACTTATGGTACTATCTGACTAAACTGCAGATATTTATCACTTTGGTAAATGTTTACATTTAAACCAAATTTAAGAAGAAAAATGTTTAAAAAACTATACCAACATCCATTGTCACTTTTTGTCATATCACCTGGGCTTATTTTCATCAAGGCTTTATCATTATCTGAAATTATCTCATTTATTTATTTGTTTATTCATTTATTGTCTATGTCCACTCCTCTAGAATGTAATCTCTATGGCAGCAGGGACTTTGTATATCCAGTTCATTGCCATATGCCTAGGGACTATAACATAGAAGCTATTCAATTAATTGTTAATCAATGAATGACTACAATAAGATACTTAAGAATGGTTGTCTTTTTGTTAGGAAAAGACTAAGTACTATAATCGCAATGTCTACATAATTTTAAAAATATTCACTCCTGAGTAATAAACTATTTGTGGTTAAGAGAGTAATGTTATCTCTTTTTTAAAAATGACTTGTCTTTTTTTATAGTTAAAGTGGTCTTGGGAAAATTAATGACTACAAGTCAGTGGGTGGGTAAATTTGGGGTGATTTTTTGTAGCATTTCTTTGCTGCAGAACACAGTCTAAACAGTTATTTATGTGATATGTATATGAAAATGCACATCTCACCATAACAAAGGAACATCTTTAAGAAATATTTTGTTAAAATGCATCATTTCTTTATAGAAATCATAAAAAGCAAAATATATCCTCTTAATTTTGACCTAATTTACTTCATATGCACTTTCTCTAGAACTGGGAAAAACTATTTTTCATTTTGTTAAAAGAAAACATTTTCATAAACTTGAATGAACCCTATAAGTAGAACTCTTCCTTATTAGAAAAAATAGCAGAGAAACCACTTTGAGGGACAGGCACTACATTTAATGTTTTTATTTTCCTCAATGTCAAGTGTTTGTTTTAAGCAAGTGAGAAAATGCGTAAACATTGCCCTTGGGTTGGGTTAACTTCATTCTTATTTGTTTCATAAGGCCACTTGACATGCTTTTAAGTTATTTGGGTTAATCTGGTTTTTTTGCTTAATGGAGGTATAGATGTAGTAGAAACTTGGTGTTGCCCTCTATATTCTATATACTTTGGAAATTCCACTCTTCAAAATAATTTTCCCAAGAGAGTTTAAAATTTCAACTTTAGAAAAGTGCAATACACATAAAATGAAGAAACAGGAAAGCCCCTCACATTCAAGACTTTTTTGTGTGTGAAAGTTATGAAACAGCATGCCTGCAGCTCACATTTTTTTCACAGCTGCAGATATTGAACAGTGACCCCTTGTTCTTGACCTTTGTTCAAGAAAGGAGATGCAGGTTGCCAGCCTGTTTGCGTCTGTTCTTACCTTTTTTCCCCCTGTGGCCATTGTAAAACCCACTCTTTAACCTAAGAGCAAGTTTGAATCGTTAGGTAAGTGAAAACTACTTGTCTAGGCTGGTAGATAAGAAATGTCAGAGCATAAAATGCCATCTGTCCAAGGTTATAAATCTACATTTGATCTGAACTCTATATCAAATTCACCTATAAAGCCAAGGAAATATACATAAAAGAAGCCATACTAGTGTCTTTTCCCTCAACATTTATGAACACTTTCAACTTTATAGAAAAGTTGAAAATTTTATGGTGAATACACATATATCTAGCATCTAGATTCTATAATTTATAAGCTTTTTGTTATATTTGCTTAATCACATATCTATCCATTATTTGTCATACTTTTGTGTGCATTTCAAAGTAAGTTGCAGGCATCAGGACATTAGGAAAAGACTAAGTACTATAATCGCAATGTCTACATAATTTTAAAAATATCCACTCCTGAGTAATAAATTATTTGTGGTTAAGAAAGTAATGTTTTATCTCTTTTTTAAAAATGACTTGTCTTTTTTTTATAGTTAAAGTGGTCTTGGGAAAATTAGTGACTACAAGTCAGTGGGTGGGTAAATCAGGACATTTCACAGTAAGTGTCATTTTGGAAGCCAAAAAAAAGATTCAATTGTTGGTGAACTTTGTGTGATTATAATTAACCTCTAAAAGATTTGTGGTATTAATTCATCACAAATTTTAGAATTCATCACTGTTAGAAAGAACCAGCATTGCTATTAATAGCCTCTAAAAAGTATTGAATATTTTGTATTCATTTGTATACAAGTAATGAATATCTTGTAATTGTTTCTTTCTTTTTTTTTTTTTTTTTGAGTTGGAGTCCTGTTCTGTCACCCAGGCTGGAGTGTGGTGGTGTGATCTCGGCTCACTGCAACCTCTGCTTCCTGGGTTCAAGCCATTCTCCTGTCTCAGCCTCCTGAGTAGCTGGGATTACAGGCATGTGCCACTACACCCAGCTAATTTTTGTATTTTTAGTAGAGCTGGGGTTTCACCATGTCAGCCAGCCTGGTCTTGAATTCCTGACCTTAGGTATATCTTGTAATTCTTACCAAATTACTTTTAGCTATCCTAGACTCCCATCATTCACAGACAACCTGCACAATTTCTACCATATTTAAATACTGTGTGTAATAATTACTTTATCTAAAATTATTTTTTCAATTGAAAAAAATTGAAATGTAAAACTTCACACTGCTGCCATATATGGAAAACCAGTATCACTTGTCATTAACGAGTTAAACAGTTTTTTCCATACACTAAAATGAATTCATAACTATTGAAATAATTAAGGTGTGAGCTCTATGTACAGTTACATACACCTTAACATGCATACCACACTCTGGGAAATACTGAGTTTAGTCTCTGCTATGGTTTGTTTGTCCCCACCAAATCTCTTGTCAAAATTTAATCCTCAGTGTGGTGTCTTGGGAGGTGAAAGTTGTTTGGGTCATGGAGGCAGATTCCTCATGAATAGATTAATGCCCTCCCTGGGATGTGGAGTAAGGAGTGAATTCTCACTGTATTTGTTCCAATAGAGCCAGTTGTTAAAAATAGCCTAGTACTTCCTTGCACACTCTCCCTCCACCACCACCCCTTCCTCGCCACGTGACCTGTGCATACACTGTCTCTCCTTCACCTTCTCCTGTGAATGGAAGCAGCCAGCAGCCCTCACCCAATCTTGAACTTTCTGGCCACCAGAATCATGAGTCAAATAAACCTTTTTCCTTTATAAATTGCTTAGCCTCAGGTTTTCCTTTATAGCAACACAAAGTGGACTAAGACAATCTCCATCTTTTCTATCACAAATGTTGGGACACAAGAAAAGTCAAAGCTGCATTGAAAGTTGAACACACAGATAACACCAGTCTGTTTTCTTTTTAAGGGACAAAAGCACCATGTCCAGGTAAGACACTTGACTAATTCTCACCCGGAGCTGGTGATAGACAGAGTGATAGCAGGGTTGGGGAGGTTGTCTGCAGTCTGAGATTGTCTCCCAAATGGGGCCCATTCTTCATGAACCCTGTAGGTTCCACACTGGCAGGAACAGAGCCAAAGCCCAATTCTTACAGCCTGCATTTCTGCCTTGAGGACTTCTCAGTGCTGTTTCCCTGATCACATTTTTTTTTTCATTTTGTTTCCTCTCACACTTTTAACCCTCTCCTACCAGCGTATTTTCCCCTGAACTATCAACATAGGGTTGGTAGGAAATTACCAAAAACGTATCTTTCCTTCCTAAGATTAGAACCAGGGCATAGGAGCCAGACATAGAGATCAAAATACCAAATTTACTTTTGATAAAGATAAGCTGGAGAATATGGCTTGGGTCTATGGCCAAGTAAGCTTCTTCATATATCCTCTGTGATCTGATCATCCCCACCTAGTCACTGGTGGAGTTAATGAAAAAAGACCTCTCCTGGCATGGGCAGAGCCTGTCATCACCACAAAAGTATGTGTTACCAACAGGCTGGTGTGTGGTGAGAGAATGCAGAAGGCCCCTAGCCAAGCATGCTCAAGTTCTTCTCAATTCACTACTCAGATGAGTCATTCTTTGTGACTTGGGGAACAGTAAATTAGGGGTTTAAAGAGAAGCTGGAAGTGATTCTCTCATACTGCTTTCTCTTGAGAAGTAGCAAAATCCCCTCCCTTTAATGGAAATGGTAAAAGCACAGGATGTTATCCTCTAAAAATGACCTCCTATTGCTTCCTCTTAATAAAGGACCAAATGTCACAAGATAAACTTTGGGACCCTTCTGTAAATGCAGCAGGAAGTGGAAATGCTGAACTGCATATAGGCAGTCAAAAAACAAAAAAAACAAAAAAACACATAAAGATTTTCCAGGTAATCACTAGGCAATTGCTGCCATGGGGCACCCAGTTAATTTGCAAAGTGGCCAAAACAGCATATTCTCACCTCTCTTGGTAAATCCTTTCCCCTCAGGCCCCCATGGCCATGTGCCACCTCTGGCTGCCTTGGGTCTCAGATATCCCAACCAGTCTTGCCTTTCCTTCCTGTGCCCAACAGAATCTGTCTCCTCTTTCTCTACCTCCGGGGAAATCTTGCCTTCCATTTGGTTTTACAGTCTTGCCTGGAAGAATGTGGTCTCATCACCTGATTCAAATGCTAAAGTGTTAATGATGGATAGGGTTTATTTGTACTTTATTTTAAAATGGGAGCATATTAAACTATGCCTAAGAAAGTACTGGAAGTTCTCCTTAGGTTCTCTTGGTTCTTTTTGCTAACTGTGGGGTCCCTTGATGCTCCTGCTACAGTTCCATGTTATGTTCACTTCTGAAAAACTGTTGGCTTTTGTATTAGCCATCTCAACTTCTCAGGTCTACTTTCAGCCTCAGCCAGTAGGGAACAGTACTTAAGCCATTATCAGCCATATCCTTAATGCATTTAAACAGGGCCTAGGTCACAAGGGGGTTGTTGGGCTTCTAACAAATCACCTAGTGGAAATTTTATGAAAGTCAGAATTGCATATGTAAATTTTTTAAATATACATACACATATGAAGGACTAACCAAAACAACTTTGAAAAAGAACAAAGTTGGAGGACCAAAATTATCTGATTTTAAGGTGACTTCTTAAGTGACAGTAATCAAGATGGTATAGTAATGGCATAAATAGAATAATAGTTCAGAAATAGATTCATACATATATGGACAACAGATTTTTGATGAGACAATTCAGTGAAGAAAGAATAGTCTTTTCAACAAATGGTGCTGCAACAATAAAATATTTGCATAAAAAAATGCTTTGATCCACATCTCATATCATGCGTAAAAATGAACTCAAAATACATCATAGACCTAACTGTAAAGCCTAAAAGTATAAAACTTCTAGGAGAAAACCTTGGATGATGCACAGATTTCTCAGATTGGTCACCAAAAACATGATACATGAAAAATTGTTTTTGATAAACTGAACTTCATCAAATTTACAAACTTCTGCCCTTTGAAAGACCCTGCTGAGAGAATAAGAAGATAAACCACAGATTGGGAGTATATATTTGCATATATCTGATAATGGCTGGCATCTGGGATATATAAAAAATTCCAAAACCTCAATAATAATTAAAAAAACACTCCCCTTGCTCCCTGGAATGAGCAAAATACACGAACAAACACTTCATGAAAGAGTATATATAAATGGCAAATAAAGACATGAAAATTAACCACTATCATTAGTCATTAGGAAATGCAAATTAAAACCACAAAAAGATACCACCACACAGCAATTAGAATGGCTAAATTTTAAAAGAGTGACCCTACTGGCAAGAATGTGGAGGAAATGGGACTCTCATATACTGCAGGTGGGAATGTAAAATAGCACAACCACTTTGCAAAATATTTAGCAACATCTTAAAAAATTCAACATATACATATCACAGGATCCAGACATTCCATTCTTAGATATTTATCCAAAAGAAATGAATGCATATATCTGTAAGGAAAACTTGTACAGAAATTATCATAGCAGACTAATTTGTAATAGCAAGATACTCATCTGACAAAGGTCTAATATCCAGAATCTACAAGGAATTTAAACAATTTTACAAGAAAAAAACAACCCCATCAAAAAGTGGGCAAAGGATATGAACAGACACTTCTCAAAAGGAGACATCTATGCAGCCAACAAACATGAAAAAAAGCTCATCATCATCACTGGTCGTCAGAGAAATGCAAATCAAAACCACAATGAGATACCATCTCACACCAGTTAGAATGGCGATCATTAAAAGGTGAGGAAACAACAGATGCTGGAGAGGATGTGGAGAAATAGGAACACTTTTACACTGTTGGTGGGAATGTAAATTAGTTCAACCATTGTGAAAGACAGTGTAGCAATTCCTCAAGGATCTAGAACCAGAAATACCAGCTGACCCAGCAATTCCATTACAGGGTATATACCCAAAGGATTATAAATCATTCTACTATAAAGACACATGCACATGTATGTTTATTGCAGCACTATTCACAATAGCAAAGACTTGGAACCAACCCAAATGCCCATAGACTGGATAAAGAAAATGTGGCACATACACACCATGGAATACTGTGCAGCCATGAAAAAGGAGGGGTTCGTGTCTTTGCAAGGACATGAAGCTGGAAACCATCATTCTCAGCAAACTAACACAGGAACAGAAAACCAAACACTGGATGTTCTCATTCATAAGTGGGAGTTGAACAATGAGAACACATGGACACAGGGAGGGGAACATTATACACCAGGACCTGCCAGGGGCCTGGGGGCTAAGGGGAGGGATAGCATTAGCAGAAATACCTAATGTAGATGACGGGTTGATGGGTGCAGCAAACCACCATGGCACGTGTATACCTATGTAACAAACCTGCATGTTCTGCACATGTATCCCAGAACTTAGAGTATAATAAGAAAAAGAAAGTATATTATCTAGATGCATCTATTTAAATTTAATGGGTATTAAATTTATTAAACATACCTACAAAATCTAAGTAAGACATGAATTAAAAAAAAATAAAAGAACAGTGCCTCACACTGCAATAGGAAATGACAGCTATTGCTATTAAGAGTATGGCATCTATTAACAGTTTCCAGCAGTAAACACAACCATTATCAAATAATAAAGACCTATTATAAAAATATTCAAGCAACAGAGATCTATTAAAAGTTTTATCTTTGCTTCAAAATAATCTGGAGTGAGGAGTATAGGTTAAAGATTAGCCATGTACTGATGTTTATAAACGCTGGGGCTGGTAAAATCCCCTCTTTGCCTTGCACACTTGTCCCTTCTCCCATTCCATCCCTCAGAAGTAAACATAATGAACACATTGATGGCTACACTTCCAGACTTTTCTGTACATACAGAGAAATGTGAATGTTGGTACAAATACACATACACAGTTTTACACAAGTGGGGTCATATTGGATATACTGTTTTGCAACTTGATTTTTCCCTTGATAATTTGTAAACTTCCTTTCTTGTTGGAATGAAGGATGTTCCTCATCACAGCTGAAGGGTCCTTGTCTGATGAACATATTTTGCCATTTTCCTACTTATGGACACGTAGATCCCTTCTGCACATTACAATTTTGTTCTGGCTAATATTTTCTCTCTTTTTTCTATTTCTTTTTTTATCATCTGCTTCATTTTTATCTATTTTCTCTCTTTAGTACCAGAAGTCAACACTTTTGTCAGCTTCTCGGTTAGCACTCTCCACCCACTGCTTCCTTGAATGCTCTGAAGACCAATGAATTCCTTATTCTATGAGCCTGACCTTTATAGGCCAAAAAAGAGAGAAATAACAATGAAAGTGAATTTCTACTACTGTTATGTTTAAGTCACAGTGCAGGCTGCTTTTGCTTTCCTGAGAAAGTATGTCAAGTACTTTTTAAATTCTTTTTTAAAAATTATTTTCTTTAAAACCTTATTTTTCTCTTGTTCTTTCTTTTCTCTTTTTTTTCTTTTTCCTTGCCAGCAGAAAGTGAAGGAGGCACACTTTCAAGTTTGCTTTTTAATCCACAAACTCAACATTTTTTCTTTTCTGTTTACTAAGTCACACAATTCCCTTGGAGGCAGACCTTTATGTGCCCCTTTATTAATGTTTTGTCCTTTATGTTCCACATAAAGTAGTAAACTAATAAGTAAAATCTTTATTAGAATTTCTCTCCAACTTTGGAATGTTTTTATGAGGTTGTAGGAGCCTGAATAATGGTCCCAAAGCCATCCATGCCCTAATCCCTGGAACCTGTGAATGTTACCTTATGTGGCAAAAAGGATTTGACAGATTTAATTAAGTTAAGGATTCTGAGATGGTGAGATTTTCCTGGATTATCTAGATGGGGCCTAAATGTAGTCACAGGAGTTCTTCTGAAAGGGAGGCAAGGGGAGATTTGACTAAAGAAGAGGAGAAGGCAGTGTGTAGGTGGAAGCAGAGATTAGAGTGATGCAGCTACGAGCCAACAAATGCCCACAGGAAGCTGGAGGAGGCAAGGAATGGGTTCTCTCTCCATTGGAGCTTCCAGATGGAACTAGCCCTGCTGGTTTCGAACTTCTGGTCTTTAGAACTGTGAGAGAACAAATTTCTCTTGTTTTAAGGTACAGAGTTCATGGTAGTCTGTCAGGAAATGAATACAGAGCTCTATTCACAATGTTCTGTAATTAATTTTGCTATTTTTTTCAATTTGTTGCTTGTTATTGTTCTTTTTAATTGCTTTTCTTCCCAGTAGTTTGCAGACATCAAATCAAAGTTATATATTTAAAACTGGTGATAAACAATGAGTTTATAATAGCCTTTCATGATATAAGTAGGGGCTTGTTTAACTCAACTCACCTGTTTTTTGCCTTCCCCACCGGCACTCTAGCTGCACCAAACTCCTAGGGCCTTGCTTTGATATGGTCCTGAATCTGCAATCCCACTCACTAGAGGTTTCTGTTATTTATAGGTTTTTTTTTTCCACCTTTATCAATTTTTAAGACATGTAGCACTTATTTCCTGTTTTCTGTTCTAGGTATTTGAGTACACAGCTTATTGTGTCTACTGGATTGTATGTATTAAAGGCAAGGATTTACTATACACTATACTTCCTTGTCATCTTTCCTGGAACAAAGTAGAAAGAAATAAACCGACTATTTGGGAGGTAATTTCCCAAATAATGGCCCCAAAGAGATTCATGCCCTAATCCCTGGAACCTGCGAATGTTACCTTATAGAGCAAAAAGGATATGATAGATTTAATTAAGCTAAGGATATTGAGAGGGGGAGATTGTCCTGGATTATCTAGATGAGCCCTAAATTTAGTCACAAGGATTCTGCTGAAAGAGAGGCAAACGGAGATTTGACTATAGAAGAGGAAAAGGCAGTGTGCAGATGGAAGCAGTTATTGACACATTATAGGTATAATAACTAATATTTACTGAGGATCTACTATGTTTCAGACACTGTACTGGGCATTTTATATATTCTGTCTCAGTTTATCCTCACAAGAGCCATGTGAAGTGGTTTTTCCAGTTATCCATTGCTACATAATAAACCGTCCCAAAACCTAGTGGCTTAAAATGGTGACAGCATTGGCCGGGCGTGGTGGCTCACACTTCTAATCCCAGCACTTTGGGAGGCTGAGGTGGGCAGATAACCTGAGGTCAGGAGTTCAAGACCAGCCTGCCCAACATGGTGAAACCCCGTCTCTACGAAAAAAAAAAAATACAAAAATTAGCCGGGTGTGGTGGCGGGCGCCTCTAATCCCAGCTACTCAGGAGGCTGAGGCAGGAGAATCACTTGAACCCAGGAGGCAGAGGTTGCAGTGAGCCGAGATCATGCTGCTGCACTCCAGCCTGGGTGACAGAACAAGGCTCCATCTCGAAAATAATAATAATAATAATAATAATAATAAATGACAGCGTTTGCTTTACTCACCAATGTGCCTTTGGACAGGTTGAGGCAGGGAAAGCTCATCTCTGCTCCACTCAGCATCAGCTGGGGTAGCTCGAAGGCTCAGGGTTGGAATCATCTGAAGGTTCATTCACTCACAGGCCTGGCGGCTGACACTGGCCATGGGCCGAAACCTTATTTGGAGCTGTTGACTGCAACACCTCCATGTGCCCTCTCTGTGAGGTGCCTCACAATGGTGGCTGGGTTCCCAGGGTAAGTGCCCAGTGAGAGAGAGCCAGGTGGAAGCTGTCTCACCCTTGATGACCTGGCTTCAGGTGAGATGCAGTGTCATTTCCACAGCATTCTGTTCTTTGAGGCAATCACAAAGTGCCACCCAGTTTCTAGAGGAGGGGAAATGGAGTCTGTCTCTTGATGGGATATGGCAAGAACCTGTGGAATGGGAAATATGGCTCCACTTTTGAGAATTCCTTCTGCTGTAGCAGAAGCTCGTCATGGTTAAATGATTAAAGCTGTAAGTGGCTGAGTGCTCAAAATTCTGACTCCAAAGCCCAGACTGTGATTCAGATATTTCTCTTACTATGTGACTTTTAAAGCTATTAATATCACATGATCAATTCCTTTTATAATCTCTAAACAAATTCTTATAAGCATTCTTCATTATTTTTAAACAAAAATTTCTACTGATGCACATAGATGTAATGTAGTTTCAGGGTACATACCATCACTTAATTTATATAGTTTGTAAAGATTAATCAGTACATGTGGAATATCCACATGTCTGTCCAAATATTTAAGGTTAAATATTTGTCTTTTCTTTATGCCAGAAACATTATTCCCTTCCAGCTATTTTGAAATCTACAATAGATTATTATTGACTATAGTCACCCCACTAATCTATTGAACACTAGGTCTTATTTTTTCTATCAAACCATATACTTGTACCCATTAATTGACTTCTTTTCACCCATACCACCCCCTCACCTTCCTGGACTCTGGTAACAACCAATCTATTCTCCATCTTCATGAGATCCACTTTTTTAGCCCCCACAGATGAACTAGAACATGTGATATTTTTCTGTGTTTGTTTTATTTCATTTAACATAACCTCAAGTTCCATCCATGTTGATGCAAGTGGCAAGATTTCGTTCTCTTTTGTGGCTAAATAATATTCCACTGTGTGTACCACATTTTCTTTATCCAGTCATCTGTCGATAGGCACTTAGGTTGATTCCATGTTTTGGCTGTTGTGAATAGTGCTGCAATAAACATGGGAGTGCAGATGTCTCTTTGATATATTGATTTCCTTCCTTTTGAGTATATACCCAGTAGTGGAATTGCTGGATCATATGGTAGTTCTATTTTTAGTCTTTTGAGGAACCTCCAAACTGTTCTCCACTGTGGTTGTACTAATTTACATTCCCACCAGCAGTGTAGTTCTTCTTTCTCTACATCTTTGCCAGTATTCATTATTGCCTGTCTTTTTGATAAAAGCCACATTAACTGGGGTGAAATGATATTTCATTGTGGTTTTGATTTGCATTGCTCTGATGATTAGTGATGTTGATCATTTTTTCATATACCTGTTGGATTTGTCATCTTTTGAGAAATGCCTATTCAGACATTTTGCCCATTTTTTAATCCGATTGTTCTTTTGCTATTCAGTAGTTTGAGCTCCTTATATATTCTGGTTATTAATCTTTTGTCAGATTGGTAATTTGCAAGTATTTTCTCCCATTCTGTGGGTTGTCTCTTCACTTTGCTGACTGTTTCCTTTGCTGTGTGAAGCTTTTTAGCTTGATGTAATCGCATTTAGTCTATCTTTACTTTGGTTACCTGGAGGACTGTTCATTTTTCCATAGGAGGACTATATGTGAATAATTTTTCAAATGTGTATAGATACTGTTGTGCTGCATAACATACTAATTCATAGAGCATTTTTGAATTTTTGGTAGCTTTTTATCCAGGGAAAGGGAATAGCATTTTCAAGGAAGCAGAGGTGAGAGGATATAGCATGTGTGGAGAACAGCATGGAGTGAAACGGCTAGAGCAGAAGTAGGGGAGAGCAAGGCTGTAAGAGATGAGTTTACAAGCAAGCAGGGCCATGCCACAGGAAGGCAGAGATTAGACCCAATCCCCGAGGCAAAGAGGAGCCATTGAAATGTTGTAAGCAGGGAAGTGATGGATTTCAGGCCTGATTTTTAAATGACCACTTCGGCTTCAGTGTTGAGAATTTAAAAGCATAGGATTTGGAGTGGTATGTAAATCTCAATTCACCCACTTACTGCATAATTTGGAATTTGCTTAGAATATTTTATGCTCTTTCAATCTGTTGACGCAGGTATTTTCAATTCAGGAAAGGTTTTTTTTCCATTTGATGTCTTTGGCTTTTTAATTTTCCTGGTGTCTTATTAACAGTGCATAGATTTAAGTTCAAATCCTGGGTTCCAACTGAGAGTTGAGCACACCTGTTCTAGTAAGACGGTGTGCTCTCTAATCTGCCCGGGTTCATCGGGATGGGCTTAGCTAATGGCATAACAAATAAACCCTGAAGTCTCAGTGGTTTAATATGATAAAGGGTTATCACCTGCTTGTGAAAAGTCTGATACAGAATGAGCCACTTTTCTCTACTTTGTAAATTATGGCCTCTGGAACACATAGCAGGGGGAGATGAAGTTGAAAGGTTTCATGAGATGAGTTAAAGTCAGGCCTGGAGTGGCTTCCGTCACTTCCACCCACATCCTGTTGGCTAGGATTCAGTCAAAGGTTCCAATCTGACTGCAAAGGAGGCTGGTAAATGCAGAGGTGCACGTGGATATTTGACCAGCACAAGTGGTTTCTGCCATCTTCCTCCCTGTCCAGATTTTCTGTTACTCTCAATCAATTAAAATTGAGATTCTCATAATGAACTGATGCAGTTTTTTTATTTCAAATTCTGTCTACAGCATATCATTTCTGAGGACTAGACACCTCACAAGTACTCCCTACTTAGAGCCCTGGTGTTTTTCTGGAGTTTGCCCTCTCCTGATGCTAAGGTGCCTGTTAGAGAAATGCAGACAAAATTCCAGCAGTCTTAAAAAATAAAATGTATGATTGAGTAATGGCTACATTGTTCCCTACTTGACATGGATGAGTTGAAAGGAACATACAAAATGTCATCCTGCCTTTTAAACAAGTGGCTTTCATATGACCATGTCTAATATTTTTCCCTTTTTCTAAGTTTCAGACTTTAAGATCCATATAATTATTGTTTTCATTTTTTATTTTTTTCCTACTCTCATCTGCTGAAAGGACCCACATAATTATTAAACTAAATTAATTAGCTACTAATACATGTAAATTATTTATCTAATAGGGTAAGAGAATGGATATCTTGGTTAGCTGTTTTTTTAGTAGGTACAAGGTTTCACCATGTTGGCCAGGCTAGTGTTGAACTTCTGACTTCAGGTGATCTGCCTGCCTCAGCCAACCCAAAGTGCTGGGATTACAGGTGTGAGCCACCAAACCAGGCCAAGCTGACTGTTAATTAAACACTATCAGGAATTACGATGTAATAAAAATATACTACAATAAATATAATTAAACTTCCTTTGATAATTCAAAAGTCACCTCAGAATCCCAAAGCAGTTCAGCATCTATGTAAAATATTTTAATATGTATTTTACATATATTTTTAAAGCACTTAGACTTTACAAAGTGTTTTCATATGTTTTATCTTATTTAATCTTTATAATTCCATGCAGTGGGATTTATTATCACCATTTATTGGATGAAGAAATGAATCAGAAAGGTTATTTACCCAACATTACAAAGCTTGAGACGAGCTGTCTTTATACTGATAACCATCAGTAATTATTGTCCAGTCCTGCAGACATGACTATGGCTGAATTCTGACATTTGGATGGACCTTGAATTTGGTTCTACACATGATGATAACTCTTTAATAAAAAGTTGCTTATTTGTCTTTTGTTGTCATAAATGTTCATTGCAGAACTAGAAAATAATGAAGTTCTAGCTATTGGTTGTTAGGATTCTGGATAATCGGGAGTTCATTCTGTTTTGTTTTGTTTTTGAGACAGTCTCACTCTGTCATCCAGGCTGACGTACAGTGGCACGATCTCAGCTCACTGCAACCTCTCCCTCTCTGGTTCAAGCGACTCTTGTGCCTCTGCCTCCTGAGTAGATGGGATTACAGGCACACACCACCGCACCGGCTAATTTTTTTGTATTTTTAGTAGAGATGGGCTTTTGCCATGTTGCCTGGGCTAGTCTTGGGGTTACAGGGGTGAGCAACAATGACTGGCCTCTGTTTTTTGTGATATTTAGATCCATACAAACTTCATTATAAATGAACAATTGGTATCAATTCAATTGTTAATTTAGCTTTTTTACTAAGGCTGAAATAAAGTAGACACTTTTTTTTTTTTTTTTTTTTTTTTGAGACAGAATTTTGCTCTCGTCGCCTAGGCTGGAGTGCAGTGGTGCAATCTCGGCTCACTCCAACCTCCGCCTCCCAGGTTCAAGCGATTCTCCTGCCTCAGCTTCCTGAGTAGCTGGGATTATAGGCACTCATCACCAGGCCCAGCTAATTTTTTTGTATTTTTAGTAGAGACAGGGTTTCACCATGTTGGGCAGGCTGGTCTTGAACTCCTGACCTCAGGTAATCCACCTGCCTCGGGTTCCCAAAGTGCTGGGATTATAGGTGTGAGCCACCATTCCCAGCCAAAGCAGATACTTTCTGTATTTTAGATTTTACTTAGCATTATTTTCTAGAGTTTTTTTTTTTTCTCTAAAGACAATTATTATTCTTAAAAATATGGTTCCTAAAAGTACTGGAAAATGCATCGCTAGTTGACAGGGAAGAATGTGAAATCTTCTATTTTACATCTTTCTTCCTTTTCTTCTTTAAGAAAGAAAAGAATAAAGAATAAAAACATCTCAGAATATCACATATACAGATGAGTCTGGGAAAGCTTATTTTCTGTCTTTTTAAGTTTGGAGCATTGGCATTGTAGAAAAACACAACTCATATTATCTGTCATACTCACCGCCTACGTTTTTTATGTCATATTTGTTAACATGAAAGCATTTAAAAGCAATTACACAACTTTTAAAAATCCATCGTTTCCCAATAAGCTCCCAAGGCTGGTTTTGCTGGTGTGCAGGGTTCTGCTCTGACAGTGTGTGCTGTTTCACATGAGCCTGTGGCCCTCAGAGAGCTCATCAGCCATGTCAGGAGGAAATTCACCACACACGGGTTCATCGGCCCTTCACTGAGATATTTAATTTCCGTTGTGAGGACCTTGCTCAGTTGCACAGATCTGCCCTGGCAATGGCAACCTAGCAACCCGGTGGAGCAGCACTGACCCTGGGCAGCGCTCCAAGGTAGAATGGTGCAGGGAGATGTTAATTATTTACAGTGCTGGATTAGTGAAGCCGTGAAGAGCACCTAGGCCACCATCCACTGGAGTTAATTGCCTTTTCATCTGAAGCGCACACACACGATGTGCTTATCTGAGGACCTGAAAATATGCTGGTTTAATTACATGTTTCTTGGCGGATAAAAAGCAATTTGTAAAGCTGAATGATCATTAAATTTAATCGAAATTAATCAAATATTAGAATGATCAATTTTCTGAGTAGCATTATCAGTTCTGCAAAAAAGAAAGCTGTTCAAATTTATTTAAAATTTATGTTAAATACTATGTCCAACACTTGTGGTCTCATATTAAAATGATCAAAGGCTAATATTAAACCAGGCATGGACAGTCACAGCTTAAGTTGCATTTGAGTCTGGGAAACATTCCTGTTATTATTAGCAGCAACAAAAAGTTAAAATCAGAGATTACTACATAGAACAAAGAGGAAACACTGCCGTTTCTCTGGTGTGTGTGTGTGTGTGTGTGTGTGTGTTTGTGTGTGTGTGTGCATGCGCATACACCTGTGACCAAGTAAGAAAAGGCAACAACATTCATTAAGCGCCAACTATATTCCAGGTGCTTTATATACATTGTCTTTGTATGGGGTAGGCTAGGTATTATTATTATCCCCATTTACAGACAAGGCATCTAAGACTTGGGGGATAGTGCAGTTTGCCCAAGGTGATGAAGCTGGGATTTGGACTCAGGTCTGCCAGGACCTAAAGACCCCTGTCTTTTCACTACACTGTAGGCCAGACCAAATGACTTAAGGTCAGAAGATCAGATTGACTCACAATGGGTGGTAGGGGAAAGGGTTGGAGCTGTGGGGTTTGGAAGGAGGTGCACCGGTTAACTCCATTCTCATTCACACCTGATATTCCTACATCTTCAGTACAGGTGGTTAGCATCCTCGCTTGAGCCTCAGCTGTGTTCTTTACTGGGATTCAGCATGCCTGGCCTTGGCTGCAAAATGGAAGGTCTGGGCCAAACAAAAGGACCTTAGCTTAAGGGGTTGAAGAGCCTCGGAGAAAACTCATCCCAGAGAAGGAAGAGACATCACTATGAGTTTGTCTGTTTCAAAGTCTTAGTGTCCAAGAGAGGTATCATGAATAAATAACCACGCTGAGTGGTCTGAGATGAATCCTATCATCTTCTGTCCTTTCCTTTTTCCTTCCACAGGTACCAGACCTGCATGAGTTCTGGAGGCTCTCCCTTGCTTCTTGCACCTCTGCTACTGCCTTAGTGTTTGCTTCTCGCTGAATTTGAACTAATCCAGAAGCATTGTCCCAGGACCTTCCCCCATGTTACAGGCCATTAGGCAGCTCTAGCATTTTGAGAGAAGGGATCCCTGAGTACCTGGTGGTTGTGGGCTTGAACATATGTGACTCCATCTTCATCCCAGTGGCCACTGGACACACTTGGGGGCACTCTGCAGAAGGCTAGCATACCTGAGAAGCAAGTGGGGCAAGGTCCCATGAAACCTGGGCTATGGCTGCTTATGTGACCTCTTGGTAGCCACAGGTGATGAGACTCAGGAAAATTGAGGTTATAAACACACAATGAAAATACCACACCAGGTCTGGGTGCAGTAGCTCACACCTGTAATCCCAGCACTTTGGGAAGCCAAGGCAGGTGGATCACTTGAGGTCAGGAGTTCAAGATCTGCCTGGCCAACATGTGAAACCCTGTCTCTGCTAAAAATACAAAAATTAGCTGGGAATAGTGGCACATGCCTGTAATACCAGCTACTCAGGAGGCTGGGCAGGGGAATCACTTGAACCTGGGAGGTGGAGGTTGCAGTGAGCCGACAACGAGCCACTGCACTCCAGCCTGGGCAACAGAGTGAGACTCCATCTCAAAAAAAAAGACAAAAAAGAATCACACTGAACTAATAATAACTGCTATAATAACCATAAGGAGCCCCATGTTTAGTTTCTATAGCAAGAATGTTACAACCATTTTGTATTTGTAAATCAGGCAAAACATATTTACTGCTTGCCATATGCTAGCCACTATACTAAGCTTTATATTTGCTAACCCTGAGGCAGACACTTAGTCAATATCCATTACTCCAGTCCTTTATGCTAACAACACCCTGCTTTTATTTGAGACAACAATGTGCTCAGCCTCCGGTCATGGTTTATGACACTCAGTCATGACACACCTGTTCTCTGTAGTCCCAGCTTCTTTTCATTGAAGGGAGGGAGACTGGGTTATGGAACACACTTCTAGAAGACTACAGGTGAAACCCCTCACGCCTTTCAGGCCTTGTTCAAGTGTCACCTTCCCTGACCATTGTGTTTAAAATGGTAGACCCTGGCACATAGAAGGCACTCAATATATTTTTTTAAAGTCAGGTGTGGTGGCATGTGTCTGTAGTCCTAGCTACTCAGGAGCCTGAGGCAAGAGGATTGCTTAAGCCCAACAGCTTGAGGCTGCAGTGATCTATGATTGCACCACTGCACTCTAGCCTGTGCAACTGAGTGAGGTCCTGTCTCTGAAAACAAACAAACCATTTTTTAGAGTGAACTCGTGAAAATAAAATTAGAAAAATCTCTGGAGAAAGTACTGAACGGCAAGCACAGATGCCCAGGGAGAGGAAGATGCCTGGCATGTTTGGTGAACAGGAGGCCAGCATGACTGGGATGGGTGTGATGGAGGGGAGAGGAAGGAGGGATGGGACCAGGTGGCAGTGGAAGGCCTGCCTGCACAAGGGCTTGCAGGGCACAGACAGGCATTGGGATCATACTCTGAGTGATCATACTATGAGGTTGAGGAAGGATTCTGGGCAGAAGGATGACAGCATCTGACAGCATCCATTTAAAACTACCATCTGGCTGTGGCTGAAAGAGACTGAAAATGACAACATAGAAGCAGAGAGAACAGGGGGCTGCTGCAAAATCCAAGCTGGTGATGATGCAGCTTGGACCATGGTGCTAGCAGTGAGGGAGAAGAGAAGTGATCAGGTTTCGCATGCATACTGAACGTGGAGTCAACAGGACTTGCCGACAGATTGGATGTGGATTGTGAAAGAAAGGAGATGAAGGATGACCTTAAGGCTTTTGCCCCAAGCAGCATCATGGCTGGGAGGACTGCTGGAGGAATGGCTTTTGAAGGGAAACATCAAGCACTCAATTTTGGACATGTTTAAGTTTGAGATGCCTATTAAACATCCAAGTGGAGATACAAAAGGTCACATAGATACACATCTCTTGATTTTAGAGAGAAGGCCAGGTCAGGGACAGAGGTAGTATTTAAAGCCTTGAGAGTGGATGCATGCACCTAGAAAGTGAGTGCGAAAAAAGAAGGAATAAAAGAAGTTCAAGTGTAAGGATGAGCCCTGGGATATTTCAATCATGATGACAATAATATGTGCCAGGTACAGGCCCCTTATCTGCAGGTGCTCATTTGCCCCTTACATAAATGCTGCAAGGTAAGTTCTCTCAACCTGACTTGATGGAAGGGGAATCTGTTTCACAGAGCTGGGTCATCTGTTCAAGGACACACAGGTGGTTAAGAGCTAAAACCTGTCCGACAAAGTTTTCTTTCCTCTAGCAATCTAACTTATAAACCTTGGTATTATCCTTTGTCTTCCCTTCCCCATCCAACCAGCCTTTGATTTCTATCTTCACATTAAGCTTTAGTACAGGGCATCCTAATCCTTTGCCCTGAACAATTCCTCCTGCCTCCTAATAGGATTTCTTGCCATGAGACTCTCCCCTGCTCTAGTTCATTCCTTGTTTCCTAAAAATAAAGCTGATCGGGTCAACTTCCTGTTTAGTCCTTCTATTCATTCCCCATAAATTCTAATCCAGCTCCTTAGCTTGGTAAACAGGAGCCTTCACAATCTGCCTCCAAGCTCTTTTGTGTCTCAGTTTCACATACTGTTGTTGCTTTTCGGTGCCTATGCTAGGCTTAACCAGCATGGGAACAAAAAGGCAACTGCAGTACACGATGTTAGGCACCTGATGGTGTGCGCTGTGTCTTGTTCCACATCTCAGAGGAAAGCTTTCTGCTTGTCACCATGAAGTACGATGTTTGGTGTAGCATTGTTTTACACGCCCTTCATCACATTACAGGAATTCTTTCTGTAGATGCTAAGAATGTATTGTTATTATCATGAATTGATGTCAACTTTTATAAAATGTTTTTCTGCATCGACTTGGCATCATAATTTCTCTCTTTTGATTAATCACTGATTTATTTTCTACTCTTAAATTAACCTTATTTTCCTTGAATAAACCCAACTTGGTCTTCATGTGTTAACCTCTTTAAAATATATATATATATATATATTTCTGGATTTGATTTGCTAATATTTTGTTTAGCACACGGCCCTACAGTTTGTGCAGTGGCCCAGGGGAAGCACTTTTTTTGGAAAGGTGGCCAAAAGCAAGCTGATAAGTAGGAGCAGTTTGATTTCCCCTTCTGCCTGGGATGAGGGCCTCTGTGTGGACGGCAAGGATTGGGATGGAGGGGACATCCAAAGTTCTCTATTATTATAGGAAAATAAAAATTTTGTTATTGAAAATATTCATTAAAAAAGAACACTTTCATATTCAGTACAAAATTTGGTACATATGTGGTACAAAAACTGAAATAGATCTCACTGCTAAAATTCAAAAGTTTTAATAGCAGGGAAATAAAAGTCTATAAATAAGCCTATATATATATATGTTCAGCTTCCCAGTTCACCTGACATAAAAATAGAGGGAAGAAGTCCCCAAAACACCCCTTCAGGAAGCTTTTTTACATCACATCCATGTATGACCCCTTCTCTGTGACTTTGATTAGGCCAAGGTTGATAAGAACAGTCTTTTCCAGTTCCAGATAACTCTCGTAGTCCATTTTTAATTCAGCCTGCATTTGTTCTTTTGACTTCTGATATATTTTCTGGGGGGGAAGAAAAACAAGACATCCCTATAAAACACTGATATCTAAAAATACCAAAGGATGAGAAGGGGCTGTTTGTGAATAGCTGACCTGGCTGCTGTTTTCTGGAAAGGGTTGGATGGAGGGGAGGAAGGCAGGAGGGCAGGTGGGCGGGAGGCAGTCAGATGTGCTGGGAAAGGAGGGAGTGGGGGGAAACATGGTCCCCAACCACTGTCTCTTAAAAAAAAGTCCCTTTTTCCAGCCTTCTTCCCTATAACTCTTGTTTCCCTTATGTAGACTGGAGGGTGACTAATAGCCTAGAGGTTGCAGAATTCTTTCGAAATCCCCGTCTTCTGAGTCCCATATGGATGGCATAGCTTGTGGATCACACGGCAATGACTACTCTCCCAGGCTGAGTCTCCAGCTGAAATTCTGGTTAGGAAAATTCCCATTTCATATGCGACTAGAGCAGTGATTATTATTATCCATTGAGGAGTGAGCTGTTTCCAGATTTTATGTTTGCAAAGAGACAGGTACATGATTTTCCTGAAATCTGTGTTGAACTGTTCAGCCTCATCCTGGCACCTGGTGAGCACTCATACAGGCCAGCCTTGCTAGACGAACATGCGAACACTTTCTATGTGCCAGTTATTGGCTAAGTGCTGTAAATATTTTAACTCATTTAAGCTCCATTGCAATCTTCTGAGGTTGTTACTGTTGCCATTTCCCCCTTCACCAGCCGTTGCTTAGAAGGAGACATTTCTGACTAACATTAGTTGTTTTTCCTTAGTGACTTTTTTTATGTTCTAAATGTAACAGAGGAACCCTTTCAAATTCATTCACATACCCACAATCTATTAAGAGTTCCAAAGAAAATTTGAGAAGTGGTGGCTTTACTTAAAAGAGGGAACCATATCAAATGGAAATGAAGTTACAGGAAGTTGGGAACGTTTTGGAAATTGAAAAGTATAATACAATTTAAGATATTATTATTATAATATTCAGGTGTTTAAAAAGTATTTCACATGCAAATTATTTTTGGATTATCCACAATTCTACTCGCTCCCACTGATGTAGATAATTAGGAGCTGTTGCTATGGTATTTAAACACTCATAATAATCGTGGATAATTGCTGGGGAAGGGGAAGGGTGGCAGATTATCTCCCACAATAGAATCTCAACAAACCAACATTTGTTAAGAGTGCAAAAGAACAAAACTAAGATCAATTTGTTTGTAGCAGTGGAATGCAATGAAAGGTTAATTAATTGGCATTCTTTTACACTTTGACACCAAACATGTTTTTGAAATGAGATCCTTTGCTTTTATTGCACTAATTAGTATCTATCAATAAGTGATAATGTTAATTTATTTGCTAATGCAGCACATTACAATATTTCCACATGCTAATGCTTTTTTTTTGAGATGGAGTTTCGCTCTTGTTGCCCAGGATGGAGTGCAATGGCACAATCTCGGCTCACCGCAACCTCCACCTCCCAGCTTCAAGCGATTCTCCTGCCTCAGCCTCCCGAGTAGCTGGGATTACAGGTATGTGCCACCACGCCCAGCTTATTTTGTATTTTTAGTAGAGACAGGGTTTCTCCATGTGGGTCAAGCTGGTCTCGAACTCCTGACCTCATGATCTGCCCGCCCAAAATGCTGGGATTACAGGTGTGAGCCACTGCGCCCGGTGCCACATGCTAATGCTTTTGAGACTGAGGGCCTCATGTGAGTAATTGTGTTTGAGGATGTATGTATTTGGCTATACAGAACCTACAGTTGGGATCAATGATGAAATGCTGGTAACAAAAGAGCAAAGGAGAGAGGCAGCAAGAGGGAAACAGAAATTGAGACAGGTGATCTCAAGTGAGAAAGAGAGAAAAGCTTAATTCACAGAGTATTTAAAAGCCCAAAATTCCAGTGGGCAAAGGAAGACCAGCAGAGTCACAGAATTCGTATCAAACAGGGAGAAGCTGAGAAAGAGGAGCATGGGGTGCTTTAGAGCTTAGGTTCTTTCTTGGCAGTTTAAGATGGATGTGCCCTGTACCAAATTCTCCTCTATTTCAAGTTTCATAGCTTCAGCATATCATATACAGTAAAATTCACCTCTTTCTCTCTACCCCCTCATATCTATCTATCTATCTATCTATCTATCTATCTATCTATCTATCTATCTATCATCTATCTAATCTATCATCTATCATTATAATTATAATAGCTCTATTTACTGAAAGTCTATTTGTCACTTTCTTTAACTGACAGCCTTACAGTAATCCTAGTTATTAGTATTCCCATTTTCAAGATAAGAGAGCTGAAGCTCAACAAAGGTGACAGCCTTGCTCCAAATCTCACAGCTAGTCAGTGGCAGAGTTGGGATTTGAGCCCACGTGTCTTGATTCCATATTCAACTCTTTTTGTACCACCTTCTTTAATGCATTATTCACCAGATATTAAAATTCTATAATGAAAGCTTTCAAATTTTGAATTAATGTATATGTACTAAAGGACTTTGAAATTATAGAAAATTTCAGAAACTTAAATTGGACAGAATCTCACTAGGTGTCTAACTGGCAGTGAGCTAGGAAATCAAAGGAATGCCCTCTTGACTCTCATGAGAACAAGAGAAGAATGTGAAAAAGTATAACTTTTCTATGGAAACTGTGGATTAAGCCAAACAAATATATTTCCACTGGTGCTCGAGGAAAACATCTTTCATTTCTGAAATTTAACTTACAACTTTTTTCTTTGCCATTTCTAGTTCCATTTCTTTCTTTTCTTGCTCACGAATTTTTTTGCGCTGTTCTACGTATTCCAGATGCTTGACTTCTCTTTCAAAGTAGTGGTTGACACTTGCCATCTGTTAGAAACAGAAGTCCATGAGAGGGTGACAGGCAGGAAGCCCCCATGACCTTTACAAGGCTCTGTTAGAATTTCTGCTGCTTGTAATTAGGTAGACGACCTACGTAATCTACCTCCCTAATCTACTTGATCATTATCTAATGATCATCTGCCTAGTCATTATATAGATTATCTATTTTGCAATACTTTAAATCTTTTAGGTGAATATAATTTGGAAATTGTACTCACAGGCCCACTACCAGAGGAGCTGTTACAATTCAGGGGCTATTGTGCCAACATTTAGGGCTCTGTGACTTGGAGGTTTCCAAAGTGGGATTGGAAGGAGAGAGCTGCAAAAATGTGCAATTTTGTAGTAGAAATATGCAGGGGTTTCTTTTTCCCCATTTCTTCCTTCTTCCTTCTAAATCTGAGGGACGTTTCATATCATCAATCTAATTAGAAAACCCAGATGAGGGTATCACTGTAGATCCTAGAGGGACTGGAAGCAGAGCTGAACTCCTGGTCCCTGGAGGCCTTCGAGTGTAGGCATAGAATAGAAGCAGGAAAGTCAGCAGAGACCTTGGGGAAGGCAACCAGGGGAGAGACAGCCTTTTGCCTGCCAGTAACTAGGCCGATGTTTGGACTTGCAGCAGACTGCAATCTGTATGTTTAATGTTCATTGTATATACATTTATATATTTCTATTCATTGATCTTTTTAAAGCCTCATTATTAACATTGTTTGAAACACTTGGGTGGTGGGTACAGTGTAGGGGGTGCAGAATACCACCAGTTCAGCTGTGCTGCCTGCTATACTCCAAGTTGGGTTGGGAGCCAGTGGGGGTGGGTGATGGAGAGATGCATGAACATGTCAACTGGGCCCTCAGGGAAGGGTATCACTGAAATCAGCACCCCACACTTTAGTTACAATGGGAAAAATGACATTTTCTGATTATGAATCCCCAAGTCATTATTCTCTCAGAATCTGGACTTCATTGTCTTGGTTTCCCTCCCATGTCATGTTTGGGGCTTTTTTTTTAAAGCTTCAAACTATTTAACTCATACAACAGAAATACATCCTCTTATTTACTGTATGAGTCTTTTGTTCCCTTACAGAGCAAAAATGCTGTCATTTCTAACATTTTTGTAAAGACATATCTCAGCAATATCTGGTCACATTAATTCTCAGTCATAAGTTAGTTACTAACCTCATTGGTGGAAGGGCGACTTAATGTCCAAGGAATTTCTAATATATGCAGTGTTCCATAATAATCTGCTATGGCTATAAATTGCTGTTTAGCTGAAAGATTTAAAATAAATGGGAGGAAGAAATCAGCAAACAGAAAACCATCTTAAGCAGTTAAACATGAAATATGTGTTTGTTTTGTGTTCCCCCAAAGGACCTGCTGTGGTTCCAGTGATCTTGGCATTTTCATTAGATGTTCATGGCTGGACCATGTAAACATGTACAAGTCATTTTTTCCAGCTGATGAAATGAAAGCTAAGACTGAGCCTTTGTTGGTCCCCCTGCTGCCTCAAAACTTGTATTTCTGGTGACTGTATAAGGAATGTGGCTCCTGGCTGAAGTTGACTCTCTCTGTGGCTGGGCCCACTGGGCATACTTGAGAAGAAAGCAAGGAGAACACATGGAAAGATTTTCAAAGAAAAGTCATGAAGTTCATTTTCACTGAACACAGAAAGGGCTAAAGGGTACCATCATCCAGAAGAATTTCAAAGATGTAGCCAGAATCACAAGTCTTATTGTAAAAACAAGTAGCTTCCTTTGAACATTTAAAATGGGTATAATATGCAAAGTATTTGAGATTTTTAATCTTTTACTTCTACTTCTTTTTCTTCTTCTTTTTTTTTTTTTTTTTTTGAGACAGGGTCTCCCCCTATGGCCCAGGCTAGAATGCAGTGGTATGATCATGGCTCACTGCAGCCTCAACCTCCCAGGCTTAATCAATCATCCCACCTCAGCTTCCTGAGTAGCTGGGACTACAAGCACATAGCACCATGCCCGGCTAATTTTTGTTTTGTATTTTTTGTAGAGACAGGGTCTTGGCCATGTTGCTCAGGTTGGCCTTGAACTCCTGGACTCAAGTGATCTTCCCACCTCACTCAGCCTCCCAAAGTGCTGGGATTAGAGGTGTGAACCCCCATGCTTGGCCTGAGAATTTTAATTTTCTATCTCACTGTGTGTGTGTTCTTTTCCTTTTTAGTAGGTCTGCTTCAAATTGCAAAATCCTGGATTCATAATCCCTGTAGGCATACAAAGCAATGTTTTACACCAAAGTGGGAAAAGATACTTGGGTGGCACATATGGCTAAGCAGTAGTCTGACTATCACACTCAAGATGCTGAAGACTGAGTTTCCAAATCGAATGTCTCTGAGAAATGGATAGAAAGAGAATTTCATGCTGTACACCTTTGGAAACAAAGGGAAACTTCTTTTTAAAAAGGCAGGTGGGTTATAGTGGTTCACCCCTATAATCCCAGAACTTTGGGAGGCTGAAGCAAGAGGATTGATCACACCACTGCACTTCAGCCTGGGCAACAGAGCAAGACGTCATTGCAAAAAAATAAAATAAAAAGAGGCAAACATACTGGATTTACATAGAAATTACTACTTGGGCGAAACAGAAAAAAAATGGAGACAAAGGACATACATCACGTTTCTATGGACACATCATTGAATTTATGCTTGCTTTGTTATATAGTGCTTTTTCCTCATAGTTGGTTCAAAGGTTAAGCTTAAATACATATATAACCCCAGATAATCATTTTATCTTATGAAGAGAATTGCTTGATATTAGCCAGGGGAGAACCATAAAAGTGATATAATATTTAAAAATATGATTTGTAATGAAAATTGAAGAAACAAAATTTATTCTATCTGGGAAAAAAAAATCAGCAAAAGATAACAAAGATCCAGGTCACCCTGTCTGACCCGGAGAAGAGAAGGATGTTTCCTATCATGCGGTTCAAAACCAGCCTCTGCCTGACACGTGTCTCAGAAATCATTCTTGATGAGGCAACAGTGAGAAGAGCTCAGGTTGTGTCCAAGGTTTGAGAGCAAGAGAGAAGGAAAAGGAAGAGGAAAGATGGGAAGGAAAGGGAAGAGAGAAGAATGAAAAGGAAAGGAAGAGAAGGGAAGGGAAGGGATAAGAAGGGATGAGCAGGAAGAAAAACAAAAAACTAAGAAATAAACATTGGAGGCTTTTCAGATGAATGTCAAGATGTTCCCGAGTTACCCAAAATGACTTAGCTTATTTAGTTAGAATTAACATACAAGAAAAGATCCAGGGTTTGATGTAGGTGATCATAGTTATGCAAATGTTTTGAGACTGGGCCGGTTCATGGGTTTTCTCCAGAAGGTCCCAGATATCAATGTATCCATCTTCTCGCCCGATATAGAAAACTCCGGGCCGAGTCAGGGACCAGTGGCCTGAGGTGTACCTTTTTGGTGCACAGCATGACTGAAGGAGGGGTCCAGTCTTTAAACAAATTTTTAAAAAGACAAATAAAGAAGATTTTGTTATTATCTGAGGGAAATTCACCATGATGTTAGTTAAGTACAACTCAAGCTAGCTATGATCATATAACAACAAAATGATGCCCACAGGAAGTCTTACTTCTCTTTGTTGTAGGGTTTTTATATAACACCAGCTTTTCTTTCTTGTTTTCATAAGCCATTTTTAGTTGCTTTTCAGAAAATATTAAACATTCCAATTAAGTTGTTGAAGTTTCTAATAATCCGACTTCTAAACCCACTACTGCTTCTAACCTTACGACTATTTCTGTGGAAATTGGTGGACATTAGACAAGTAAAGATTATAAGGACATTCCGCTTATGCCTTTATTTTGCTGTCAGATATCTGCTTCCCATGGAAACAGCTCAGTAAACAGTAGAGAGTAAAACAAATGAAAAGTCTGCCAGTTCCAGCTGTGTACTGCATGTTGAAAATCAACATCAGAATTGGCAAATTCTCGTATAAAGTGACTTCAGATGGAAGCAGTTGATCACCTATAAATACACTAGGAAGAGATTTTAGACCATCAAAGCATCATGCAATCATCTTCTCTTTTCTCTACCATGGGGTAGTCTGCCTTCTTTGGGAGGTTTTCAGAAGTAAGAATAGAATGTGCTTTCTACCCACTTCAGGCTTCATCTACTGACGAGGGGTGCTTCTTCGCCTACTTATGTCGGCAGGGACTAAACTAAATCATGGAGCTGTCTCCCACCCTCCAATACATGCGTAAGAGATTTTCCTGTGAAGAAAGAATGTCGCAGATTCATGGACTCTGTGGAGGTGACATTTCAAACTTGTTTTCCTTGTCTACTTCTCCCAGCACCTTGAGTTTCTATAACCAAATTCCTGACCCTGGCATAGTCTTTGGACAATCATGCCTGAATTTCCTTTTTCTTTTTCTTTAACTACAAAACTTGCTAATTGTAAAAAAAAAAAAAAAAAAAAAACAAACATACAGAAGTACATTGGCATAAAGCAGAATTCTTTGTTGATGACCATTTAAGTAGTTTCTAAATTATTTTCAATGATAAATATACAGTTTTTGAGTATTTGTATATGTTAGAGTTTCAGAAGTGGAACTGTTAAGTTAAATATATATACATTTATATACATATATATGTATACCAACTTTGAAATATATATATGTGTGTGTATATATTTCCACATTATATGCCTATATACATACACACATATATTTCAAAGTTGGTATACACATACGCATATATACATATATATTATATGCATATACACATACATATATAGTTTCAGGCTTTGATAATCTCAAATTGCTCACCAAAGAGATGTCAACTTACAATCCCACCAAAAGTACTGATTCCCCCACACCCTTGCTTCACCGGATTTTATCAATCATTCTAGTTTTTGGCAGTTTAGCTCCTATCTGCCTAGATCCAGCCCCTCTCCTAATCCTGACCACACTCTTGCTGCTTCCCTTTAACCACTGTATGTCCCTGGACAGGTGAGGGTCTGCCTGCTGACATACCCTCAGCTTACTCACTCCCACTTTCTGCACCTGCCAACATATTCTTGGTGCAGAGGGAAAGATGACAAACCTAGTGTTTCTCCTTGCACTTCAATCAGAATTAGGCATCCCATCTTGTATTTTCAAGGGAGGAAAAAATGCAAGTCAAGTTCAGGTGTGGTGTCACACCTGTAATCCCAGCACTTTGGGAGGCCAAGGCAGGTGAATCACTTGAGCCCAGAAGTTTGAGACCAGCCTGGGCAACATGGTGAAATCCCCATTTCTACAAAAAACACACACAAAAAAGCTGGGCTTGGTGGCGTGCACCTGTTGTCCCAGCTACTCAGGAGGCTGAGATGGGAGAATCACCTGAGCCTGCGAAGTCGAGGCTGCAGTGAGCAGAGATCATGCCACTGCATTCCAGCCTGGGCCACACAGTGAGACCCTGGCCCCCACCCCCCAAAAATGCCAGTGAAGTCAACTGCCCACAGTAGATATTCCAAGACTGTTAAGTTTCAGAGAACAAGGAACTTGTAAACTGTTTTCTCCCCTCAGGAAGGAAAAACAAATGACTGTGTTTTCAAAAGGATTACAGTGGTTCTGCTGACAAGCTGGTGTTCCTGCCATCTGTTCTAATTTCGCTAAAAAGTGTCCCAAAGGCACTATTATGTCAGAACATAACCGTTCCTCTTGTCTTTCTCAATAACAAAAGATCACACACTCACGCCTCCATTTTGCAGGCAACTTACCATAACACCTTCTTTCCATATGGCCACGTTCCAACCCCCAACCGTGAGAATAATGTCGTTGTAGAAAGGTGATCTCTGAATAGTGTGGACAGTTCCATCATGAACGGTGTGGTGGCTCACTGGCTTCTTTGCTGTTGGAGTGAAAGAAGGCCATCTCATCTTTAATAACACTGTTTGCATTCCTGCAGTGAGGAATGGACAGACCTCCAATGGACAGACAGGGCCCCATGAATGGGGTCCGGGAGTGGAGAACCAGAGGCCAGCTAGGATGAATAGATCTGTCAAGGGCTGGCTCCTTCTGTTATTATGGAATGTCCAGGGAACATCCCATCAGGCCACTTTTCAAGCTCAAATGAATACTTTGTGTTATTCATTTACTCATTCATTAATTCACTCAATTAGTCAATAAATGTTTATAGATTGCCTATATGTAATAGCAGGTACTGTAGCTGGCTGGGTAGACAATGGTTAGTAAATAAACATGATTTTGCCCCCAAGGAGCTTACAGTCCAGTGGGAAAGATAGAATTTCAATAAACACATCCCAAAGTATACAATGTAAAAATTGTGAAAAGTGTTGTGAAGAAAAAAATATTACAAGTAAGAATAACAAGGAGATTTGTAATTTAGACTGAAGGGTCAGAAAAGGCTTCTGTGGAGATGCACCATGTAGGCCTGAACAGCAGCTCAACATGGGAAGATTTTGGTGTGAAGGAACATTCCAGACAGTGGAAACAACACACACCAAAGTCCTAAGGAGAGAAGTGTTTAGTGCTTTTACACACTTGAGGAAGGCACCTCCGACAGCAATCTGGTCATTTTAGAGTGAGACATGAAACAAACGGGGATTAGGAGGGTCTAGGCCATGCTGGGCCTTGTAAGAAAGGAGTTCAGATTACACTCTAAGCGTTGTGTGTTGTAATGAGTCCTTTAGGTCTCCAAGTGAGACAATTTGATTGACGTTTCTGAAAGAGTCTCTGGCTGTTGTGGGGAGAATGGATTAGAGGAAGGTAAAAGCAGAGGAGGCTGCAGTGGCAATTCTGGTGAGAGAGGATGGTGGCGTGGTCTAAGATGCAAGGGAGAGGAAGGGATAATCAAGAAATATTTGTGAGCTAGAATTGACAAGACTTGGAGACAGCTTGAATAGGAAGACAGAGATGAAATGCTGAGAATGATAGCCAGGTTTCTGACAAGAGCCACAGTCCTTCCATTTGTTGCCAGTGGGAAGCCTTACAGGTTCTATTGTTAAGATCAAGAGTTCACTTTAGCCTCTGCCCCAGGTCCCAGGGTCTTCCTGCTTCTCTGGTCTCTTTACTCAGATAACAGGAGGATTCTGCTTGGGTTTCCTCTCCCTGAGAGTTGGCTGCAGAACTGAATCCTCCTAATTTCTTGTTGCCCACAACCCTATGCCCCAGGCATGACCACAAAAACATATGGCTGTCAAGGCCACACCGCAACGTCCAGCCACTTTATACTAATGTTTTCTGAATTTTACCATGTTAATTGCTATGTGAGAGATGGGGTTTTTCCCCCAGAACACTCGTGGCACATTAAGCAGAAAAAGATGCACGAAATCTTGTAAGAAGCTTATAAAGTAGGGTTTCAAACAGGTATTTCTCCATTCAAGTTCACAGTAGCATTATTCGCAAAAGCCAAAATGTGGAAGGAATCCAAGTGTCCCTTGAGGGATGAATGGATAAACCAAATGTGGTGTATACATACGATGGAATAGCATTCAGCCTTGGAAGGGAAGGAAATTCTGATCCATTCTACAACATGGATAAAGCTTGAGGACATTATGCTAAATGAAATAAGCCAGTCACAAGAAGACAAATACTGCATGATTCTAGGGTAGTCGAATTCATAGAAACAGAAAGTAGAATGGTGTTTGCCGAGGGCCGGGGGACTAGGGACAAATGAGGAGTTAGTATTTAATAGGTATGGAGTTTCCATTTTGCAAGTAGAAAAGAATTCTGGAGATTGAGTGCACAGCAACATGAATGTACTTAACACCACTGAACTACATTTTTGAAATTGGTTGAGATGGTAAGTTTTATGCTTATGTGTATTTTACCACATTTAAAACATTTTTTAAGTTAAAATAAATACAAACTTAAATGTAGCTTTTCTGGATTAAAAAAAAAGGCTAATTTTCCTCATACCAAACCCCTTGCTTGAAGAGAGCACAGAAGACCTACTTCTGAGGCCATCTTGAAGTGATCTAGAAGATTCCTGGTAAGGCTCAAGACCCCTGGAAACCAGCAGCTTTCTTCTTGCTGCTGCTCCTGTTTCTCAGAGCCTGGGTTTGCCCTCCGCGTTAGCGAGGCTTCCTTAGACACCACCTCACTCTGGGGAGCAGGGCCCTCTAAGAACTGAAATGATTACCAATGATAGTGATGTTGACAATCGTAAGGTTTGCACTTTAACATAATGTTAGATGCTCTCAGCCCATAAAAACTTTTTCTTTCTTTTGTCCATTGAAAGACAGTGTCATTCAGCAATGAATGGAGTGGTCCTTAAATTATTAAATGGACTGCCAGAGCCTCCAGGCCAGGTTATTATAAAAAAATGAAAAAGCCATTTTTCAGAGCCATTATCTAATGCTGGAGGCAATATAGAGCAAACTACCTGTGTTCAAATTCTGGTAATGCCATCTACAACAGCTACCCATAGGGCTGCTGTGAGGACTACATGAGTTATTCACAGAAGCCTGGCACATGACTTGTGCCAATTTGTGAGTACAGTATATGATATGATTATGTCAACTGCCATCATTCAGCCAGCATTTATCTTGGCTTGTCACTTAGATCATCTGGAAAGTCTGTTTGGGCTTCCTTATCACACACATCTCAATTAAGGTAATCGTCTCTTAGAAGTTTCTTCTTAAAAACCTTTTTGTCGTCCAGGCATGGTGGCTCACACCTGTAATCCCAGCACTTTGGGAGGCCGTGGTGGGTGGATCACGAGGTCAGGAGATCGAGACCATCCTGGCTAACATGGTGAAACCCCATCTCTACTAAAAATACAAAAAAAAAAAAAAAAAAAATTAGCCAGGCGTGGTGGTGGGCGCCTGTAGTCCCAGCTACTAGGGAGGCTGAGGCAGAAGACTGGCGTGAACCCAGGAGGCGGAGCTTGCAGTGAGCCGAGATCGCACCATTGCACTCCAGCCTGGGTGACTGAGCAAGACTCCGTCTCAAAAACAAAACAAAACAAACAAACAAACAAAAAACAAACAAACAAAAACCCTGTTTGTCATGGGCCCCCTCCAAAGCACTTTAGGAAGCTGGCTCTAGGAGGAAGTGGCACCCCAAGAAAATCTCTGAGACCAGGAGGAATCAGTGTCCCCTGTGCACAACCAAGTCATGGCATCCGGTCTTCAGCTTGTGTCCCAGGGGCATGGTAAGACTGCTGTCGTGTTCTATAATGCCTAGCTTGCAGTACGTGCACAATGAACACTCATTAAGTGTTGAATAAACAGATATATGAGTACGCATAAAAGAAGTTGAATGTAATTCATGATATCCAATATCTAATTTTGAGTTCATCTTTAAATCATGAAATTGGGAATGAACGGAAAGTGGAAAATCAGTCTCTGTTCTGTGTGCACTTGTCCCTCCCTAGGATCCATCTAATCCTCTCTCAATGGCCCGCTGTTGTCAACAACACACATTTGAGGTTCCATTCAGGAAAGAAAGTGGGAGCATTTTGGCTGCAAGATTAAATGGCTACCCTGGAGGCACGGCTGATAGTCTTCTCAGATCTTACAACAGACTCTGATTTCTGGAACCACATGCAGTAGGAGTGAGGCCGGGAGGTTACAGGGGAAGACCTGAGCTCCAATAGCTGTCCCCTATAGGCCGTGGGACAAAGCCTTCTGCAAAGAATCCAGCTGCTCTACCACACTGCTCCCTCATGGTGTTCTGAAGCCTTCTTGCCAGCCTTTGTGGGCCTAGCAGTCCCAGGAGCTACCTCTTCGTTTGCTTATGGTTATCCCAAACTGTGAAATGCATTAAAATATATTTTCACACTATGACAAAATTCAAAGCTTTAAAATGAGCAGTTATAATTGTAGTGAACCCCAAGGCTCTGAGCCTGCTAGAGATAGGGAGCTTTGCTTATTGGGGTGCCTGTATTCCTGACTGCAGTTCCTTCTCCTGCCTGGATGTGACCCACATGCTTCTGCTCAGCTTTCCAGAGGCCCAGGTCCTGGGAGCGGCAGACATAAAGACACAACCTGTCCTAGCCCCAAAGGAGGGTCCTGCAGTCCCTTTTCCCGTACTCTGCTGGGGTCTTCTAGATTATCTTACATTTTGCTTATAATCTCACATTGACTCAGATTTTCCACATAGATGAACATATTGAATTATTGAAACAGCACTTTATTTTTAAATTAAATCACTCAAGTTTCTCAGTCATTTAAGCAACATATAGGTCAGTGCTCCTCAAATTTTGGTGTGAAAACAAATACCCTGGAAAATGTTATTAAAATCCAGATTCTGATTCAGTAGGCCTGGGGTAGGATCTAAGATTTTTATGTGTATTTTCAGCAAGCTCCCAGGTGATGACCATGCTGCTTATTCAAGGCCTTCATCTTATTAGTCAGTACCTTAGGAGCCCTCCCTCCCATTAGCAAGACTCCCATTAGCAAGACCAGGGTGACTCTGTACTGCATAAGATTCCTTTGGGTAGTTTAAATTAAAAGGAACATCTTATTAATAACAGGGCAATCACAAAACTTACACATAAGTCGGCCAGTTTCAGGGTCTTTTTCCATTTTCCAATCTGTGTATATCACTTCGCCTTCCTAAAAATATTACAGGTTCCTGATGAGTACAATGACAACTCAAGAGACAAAAGACCTCACACTCATGTGCTAAGATTGACTGTTAAGCAAAACAAATGCAAAACAACAAGTCAATTTAATCAAGTAATTTGATCCAGTGGGGGAGAGGGAAAGCCTCAAAATAAGTACTCAATTTTATATTGAAGAAACAATGAGTTTGTTGTGTTTTTATCCACGTATAATGATGTGGAGAACATGATAGTTCTGCAGATACTCCATCTGGGACAATAGTCCCAACCGCTGGGCATCCAAAGTTTTTGTTGTTGATCCATAAAGGGAGGGATCAGCCCATCTTATTCAGTGATTACTTTTCAGCCCATTAGAAAGTCAATTGTTAATAAATATTTGTGGAATAAGCGAGAATGAGGGACTATGAATGCATACATAGTAGTAGTTACTACTTTTCAGGTTGAGAACAGGAAACATAAAGTTCAATCTAAATAAAATAGCAAGCGATATATATTCTTGTTCTGTCTTATGGCCGTTTTAAGGAGAGGGGAAGGCAAATGGACCTGATGTAAGAAGAGGAAGAAACAGTCATGCAAAGGGGAAAGACAGAGAGAACTGATGAATTACAGAGGTAGGAGAAGTTTACAGAAAATAATTAGTCCCTCGCTGTCATTGGATGGATGAGAAAACTGAGAGAGGTTAAATGACTTGCTCTAGGTCACCCCATGTGGTCTCCTAATTCCATTGTTTCTTCACTGGATGAGAAGAGAAAAACACAGGAGTTTGTATAAAGCGGGGGATGGATTGGGATCTGTAGCCAGGAAGGGGAGATGAGAGCACATTTGATTTATGCAAAGGGAAGGATAAACTCACTGGGGACAAGGTCACTCATTCACCCACCTGAGCTTTTATTCATCTGTGTTAATTCATTTAACAAACAAGGACTGTATTTGGTGTTGGAAATTCCAAATCCAAGGACAAGCCCTCTTCCACTCATGATCCTTACAGTCTAAGGAAGCAGACAGATGGGTACATGTTTTCCTAATCTATGGCCATGTTGCACATCACCCTCAGGGATACCACTTCTTGAGCACTCAGTCCTTGCCAGCGTTCTTAGGAGCTTTATGGATGTGACCCTTAGCCCTCACCAAAGTCCTGTAAGAAAGTTATTAATATCTCCTGGGTCTCATAGCCAGTACATGAAACAATGAAATTGAATCAAGTCAACGAGGCCTAGTTGGAACCAATCTAATAAATGTGTGTTGAAGACTCATCATATCATCAGTTACCTAGCTGGAAACCTTTATATCCTTCTCTAGCCACTTCTGTAATTCTGTTACCCAACTCCACTTCTCTGACCCCTGTGTTGACATTCTTGGCCCCACTGCTCAGGCCCTTTTCATTTCTGGGCTGGCCCACCTGAAATCACCACCTGCCTGTCTTCTCTCCTTCCAGGGTTCCACTCCCTTCCCTCAACCCACGCCAGCCAGTCGAGATCCCAGTAAGGCCTCCCTGAACATCTCTATCCAAAGTAGATGGGTCAGCTGTGTCACAAGTTGGTAGAACCTTCCAATGGAATGCCAACCCCATGAGGCCAGGGAATTTTGTCTGTTTGTTCAGTGCTATATCCACAGGGCCAACAGCAATGCCTGGCATATATTAAATGTACAGTGAGCATCTGTTGAGGGATGAGTAAAGAAATTCCAAGTAGGGCAAGGCCTCCAAAGGCAGGCAAGAGTTTGTATTAGGAGGATGAGAAAAAAAGGCCGGGCATGGTGGCTCACGCCTGTAATCCCAGCACTTTGGGAGTCCAGGGAGAGCGGATCACCTGAGGTCAGGAGTTCAAGACCAGCCTGGCTAACATGGTGAAACACCGTCTCTACTAAAAATACAAAAAAATTAGCTGGGCGTGGTGGCACACGCCTGTAATTCCAGCTACTCGGGAGGCTGAGGCAGGGGAATTGCTTGAACCTGGGAGGTGGAGGTTGCAATGAGCCGAGATCGTGCCACTACACTCCAGCCTGGGTGACAGAATGAGATTCCATCTCAAAATAAAAGAAAAAAGAAAAAAGGAAAAAACAGCTGCCAGAGTGAGAGGGAGGTTGGTGCAGATAAGGTAGAGAGATAGGCAGGGGACAAATCTTATAGGTCATGGTGCAAAGAGTCTGGATTTTATTCATGTTGCACTGAGTTGTCACTGAAGAGTTTGAGCAGGGGGTGTCATGCTTTAATTTCTGCTTTAAGATCTTGCAGTCATTGATCTTTCTAAATCTGGTCTGATGGTGTCATTCACCTGCTTTAAAAACTTTGGTGCACAAAAAGATAAATATTGTATAATTCCACTTACATGAGGTATCTAGAATAGTCACATTCGTAGATACAGAAAGTAGATGGTGGTTACAAGTGGGTAGGGAAAGAAAGGAAGAGGGAGTTATTGTTTAGTGTGTACAGACGCCCAGTTTGGGATGAGGAAAAGTTCTGGACATGGATGGTGGTGATGGTTGTACAATATGAATGTGCTTTTCCAACAGATTATTGAACTCCTTTGGGAAAGGAGTTTCTTAATACCACTGAATTGTACATTTAAAAATGGCTAAGATGATTAATTTTATGTTACATATATTTTACCACAATTAAAAAATTTTTTTAAACTTTGCTGTGAAACCCAAGTTATAAAGCACATATTTATTTGGTAGTGTTGCATTGCTTATTAGATGAAACTTAAATTACCTAACACAGCAGGAAAGGCCCTTCAGTATTGGATTCCAATCAGGCATTCTAGACATACCTTTCCCTCTTACACCAAACTATTTCACTATCTCCAGACAAATCCTGGACTTTCATAACTCCAAAATATTGTTCAGGCTGTTACTTTTGCTTGGAATTCTACTCTCAACCTGATCTTTGAGATTCCTTCTCAACCTCCAACATCCAAGCAGCCTGTGGGTCGCCTTCCCCAGCCTCCTTCTTCCTATCGGAATGGCCTCTGGACTGGTGTTGGTGTTTATCATGTGTCTGCTCCTTGACTAGGCAGAAAGTGCCTTGAGGAGAGAGGGACCATGCTATTCACTTCTGATCCCAGCACCCAGTGCTGTGCCTGAGACACAGCCATGTTCTCCAGAGCTTGTGGAATTGATTGCTTTCCTCTTCATACCAAAGTGTGGATGAAGATTGCATTCTGGTGAGACAGAGCTATGGCATCTTCTCATGGTGACTTGGCCTGGGAAAAATACTCTGTATTTCAGGGAATGAGAGTCATGAGTGAAAAGAGCATCTCTGCCTCTGTATGACTATAGATAAAGTTCTGAGCCTCATTTCTTCATTTATAAAATGGCAATAATAATATCAACCTTACAGGATTACTAGGATTAAATGGGATATAATTTGGAAAATAACTTGGCACAGACACTGATACATAGAAAATGTCCAGTAAATGTGAACTCACTTTGGTTATTATTATAGTATGTCCTTAGAAAATGGCAGCCATTATCATTATTATATCCAATTGTTATTTATCTTTTGAAATGAGTGAGTTTTTTACTGTCTCTTCTACTAGATTGTGTTAGCCCAACAAAACACTATAGTTTCTTAGTAAATCTCTAACACTTAGTATGGTTTCTTCCAAATGATAAAGGTATTTGATGAATATTTGTAGATTGAAAAATATATTATTAGTTAAAAAGTATGCAATTTTACAGATTTTTCCACATATGTTCAGGAACATTTTAAAGGTGAATCTATGAGGTATCAGAGTTAAAAATGTTTAATGCAAACAAGCATACTAAAATATGAAAATGGTATAACTTTTATGTCTTTACATAGCAAAATGTACAATAGATATTGTAATAATATATTTTAGTATAAATAAGTATTAATTTTAAAAGCAGATAATTCCAATTTACCTCTGTTCCCACAAAGAACTTTGTGCAGAAGTCATCTATTGGCTTGAGAAGATTGGCCATCCCACTTTCCAGATTATGGTATGGGTTCATTTCTTCTGCCTTCTCTGTTTTGCTCTGTGCTAACATTTTGTCTTTCAGAGGAGTGTGGGTAGAAGGAGTACATATTTACAGGGAAACATCTTTTAAAATATAGACAGTTTACATTTTCTGCCCCTTGCCACCTGCATTTGCCCCATTCCCTTCCCAATGTACTGAGCATAAGTCCAAGCATTTTTAGATTTCTAATTTAGCAAAAGAACCCTTTTTTGTTCCAAACCAAACATCAATGACTGTACTATATTATAGCTCTAGCTATACATGCACATAGTGTAAGAGCATAGCTAATTGGGGGGCTGAAACACAAACATCATCGGCAACCTGTTTCTTTTTAAAAGTATTTGATGTTACCTTGTTTTAAAAGTCTTTTTGTAATCTAAAATTAATAAATGCCATTTATTTAAGCCTTTGAGAATAAAGAAAAGCGTGAGTAAAAGAACAAAAATCATCCATTATCATGTCTCCCAGAGATAATATTAAAATATTAAAATATTGTGACTTTTCTTATAAATTCACTTTTTTTAAGAAAAACTGGATAATATCCTATTTTAGTTTTATATGCTGCTTTTCTATTCTCTTAAAGCTATGCCCTAAACATTTTTCCAGGTAACTTACTAGATTTTCAAAAATATGATATTCAATTCCTGGAAAAGATGGTAGAGAAATATATGCTCATAAAACCCTCCTGTCATCACACTTCCTCAATATATCCTCTGAGTCATATTACCCAAGAGGAAACAAAAAACCATAAAACCAACCAACAAACAGACAAGTGAAAACTAAAACAGGAGAATAAAACTTCAGCTATACTAAAAAGACATATTACATTTGAAAAAAACTTTAGTATAATTCTGGACAAAACTTAAAAATGATTATCATGATTTAGTTGGTATAGTCAACCAATATTTTCTTTGTTTTGGATCTACATGTTTTGAGAGGTATCTTTTCCCACTAAGTAAGACATCAAAAACGAGTATCAAAATAAACCAAACATCAAACTAGATCTTTAAATAGCTGTATTACAAAGTGTAAACCAACATTTCAAACATGACTGGGCATATTCAATCACATTATTCTCATTAAAAGATATTATTTATAATACATGTAGGAAGAGCAAAAAGGCATTTAGTACCCATTTAATATATACAATTAAAATCATTAAAATATTTATTTCAAATTCTTCACTCTCATTTCAATGTCTGTTCCTCTCTTTTTAAATCATGTACACAAATATGTTAGAGAAGTAGAATATGTATATAATTTGTAAATACATATACATACATTGAGAATCTGTACTCAAAAATGTTAAACAAGGGGCTATAAGATTAGAAGTGTGGAGACTTCTGGTCTCACAAGGGGAGACAAGACCCTGATCTATAGGGTTACAACTGATAATGAAGAGGAAGAGGCAAAGGTGTGATAAATGTAAAGGAAAACATGATTAACTTGAGTGAGAGACTGGAAGTGGAGGCCTGAAGAGAGAATCAGGAATGACTCAAGTTATCAATCCTGTTCTGGACACATTGACTTGGATAGGGTAGATTGGGTTCAAACCCAGGAGACAGCAAGAGTCAGATGGAGAATTCTCAGCAGAGATAAAAGTTAGAGCCATGCAGGTAGACTGTGTTACTAATGAGGAAAGCACACAGCTGAAGTTAAAGTTCAAGGTACATTCATGAGTAGATGGCAGCAGGTGAAATGGAGCCAGGAAAGGAGATAGAGGAGGAATAACGGAAGAAGTAGCAGGATAGGAAAATCACAGATGCTAAGAGAAGTGTGAGCTCCAAGAAAATAGGCTGAGTTAATAGCATTTAATGTGGTAGAGCAGGGGTCTGCAGCCCCTGGGCCACAGATACTGGTCCGTGGCCTGGTAGGAACTGGTCTGTACAGCAGGAGACAAGCAGCAGGTGGGTGAAAGAGCATTACTGCCTGAGTAGTATGTCCTGTCAGACAGCAGCAGCATTATTACATTCTCACAGAAGCGTGAACCCTATTGTGAACTGGACATGCAAGGGATCTAGGCTGCACGCTCCTTATGAGAATCTAATGCCTGCCCCCCCGCCACCTCCCCCTACCACCCAGTGGAAAAATTATCTTCCACAAAACTGGTCCCTGGTGCAAAAAAGGTTGGGGAAGGCTGTGATAGAGTCAAAGAAGGTGATGCTAGGGAAAAATGTGATTAACTACGTTTATTCAGAGTTGATGGGAATAACTTTGGATACTTACATTCAAAATCATCCTCATAGGTCATGGATTTCCCATCCTTTGAGACAGTGATAATAACAGCAACTGATATTTATTGAATGCTTACTACATGCCACGTACTAAAGTGTGTGCTTTATAGGAACCATTTCATTCAGTCCTCACAAGAACTTCCAGGTGGTTATGCATGCATCCTCCTCCAAGGATGAGTAAACTGAGGCTTAGAGAGATTAAGTAATTTATGCAAGGTCTCACACATGGTAGTTAACATTTGCTGTATGTTGACTATGTGCTATTCTGAGAGCTTCGTGTATAACTCATTTCATCTTCACAACACCCTATGAGGTAGTTCTATTTATTATTTACTCCCCTCATCTTCCTCACTCTATTTTCAAATGGATTTAAAAGCAAAAAAACAACTAAGGTACAGAGAGGTAAAGTAATTTAACTTGGTCAAATAATACATGTGGCTTTGGGATTTAAACCCAGACCATCAACTCCAGAATCTACCGTCTTAGCTGCTATGCCACATTGCTTAGAAGAATATATGTCAGGCTCTAAAGGCTATTCCAACAGAGGAATTCCAAAAGGATTTAGAGCAAGGGTTTCCTTATCAGAATAAATACAGAATTTCTTAAAGTGACCACTTAGAAGAGCATGGGTTGTCATGGACCTAAAATGGCAGACAAAGGGTGGGTGGTCCCTGGCCACTAGATAATGACAGAGTACCAGACACTGACACTAAGTCTCAACAGGCCTCAAGAGAAAATGGTGGGATAGCGAGGACTTGTGATACAGTCAAAGGAGAAACCAGTACAGGATCAAGAATCAAAATGTGATCAAGAACCTTATGAGTATATTCTAGTTAACAGGGCCAAATCTGGTCAGAATGGGTAGATAGTGGGCAGTGTGACCAAAGGAAATCTGAAATACCATAGTTGATCTCAAAGTCTTGAAAGCTGGCCATTCACACAGGAGGCAGATCATGGCCATACAGTGACCTTCCCCCTAAGATCAGGAACAAAACAGGGATGTCCACTCTCATACTTCATTTAACATTCTGGTGGCTCTACACAGTGCAATCAGGTAAGAAAAAAATAATCATCCAGATTGGAAAAGAAGTAAAACTGTCTTTATTTGCAAATGACATTATTATCTATATAGAAAACTCAATATGTCTAAAAGAAGCCACTATAACTAGTAAGAGATTTTAGCAAGATTTCAGGATACAAAATTAATATTCAAAGATAAATTGTAGGCCAGGTGTGGTGGCTCATACCTGTAATCCCAGCACTTTGGGAGGCCAAGGCAGGTGGATTACCTGAGGTCAAGAGTTCAAGACCAGCCTGGCCAACATGGTGAAACCCCATCACTACTAAAAATACAAAAATTAGCCTGGTGTGGTGGCGCATGCCTATGGTCCCAGCTACTCGGGAGGCTGAAGCAGGAGAATCACCTGAACTCAGGGGATGGAGGTGCAGTGAGCCAAGATCATATCACTGCACTCTAGCCTGGGCGACAGAGCAAGACTCTTTCTCAAAAAAAAAAAAAAAAGATACAAATTGTATTTTTATACACTGGCAATGAACAACTGGAAATTTAAAAAGTTTAAGTACCATTAACAAGAGCACCAAAAAATATGAAGAATATAGAAACCTGTCAAAAGAGGTGAAAGACCTGTACACTGTAAAATACAAAACATATCTGAGAAATTAATGACCTAAATAAATGAACAGATATACTGTGTTTATGGGTTAAAAGACTCATTTTGTTAGATGCTAATTCTCATAATACTGACCTACAGATTCAATACAATCTCAGTCAAAATCACAGCTAGCTTCTTTTTTTTTTTTTTTTTTCTTTTTTTCTTTTATTATTATTATTATCATTATTATACTTTAGGTTTTATGGTACATGTGCGCAATGTGCAGGTAAGTTACATATGTATACATGTGCCATGCTGGTGCGCTGCACCCACCAACTTGTCATCTAGCATTAGGTATATCTCCCAATGCACAGCTAGCTTCTTATGCATAACAAGCTGTTCCTAAAATTCACATGGAAAAGCAAAAAAACTTAAACAGTCAAAAACTACTTTGAAAAAAAAAAGGTTGGAAAACTAACACTATCTAATTTCAAGACTAATCATAAAGCTAGCATAATCAAAACAGTGTGGTATTGCTCTAAAGATAGGTCAATGGAACAGAACAGAGTTTAGAAATAGACTCACATATATATGGACAAGTGTTTTTTGACAAAGATGCAAAGCACTTCAGTAGAAAGAGGATGGTGTATTCAACAAATGGTGTGGGAATACCATACACAAAAAAATGAACTTTGATCCATAACATATACCAATTACAAAAATTAACTCAAAAGAAATCATAGACCTAAATATGAAACCACAAAGCTAGAAAAATTAGGAAAAAACATTGGCAACTGTGGGCTAGGCAAACATTTCTTAAATTCAACACCAAAATCATGATCCACAAAAGAATAAATTGATAAGCTGGACTTCCTCAAAATTAAAAACTTCTGATTTTCAAAAGACTGCTAAGAGATGAGACAACAAATCACAGACTAGGAGAAAATATTTAAAAATCACATATCACTAGTCCTGAGAAAGAACTAGTATATAAGATATATTAAGAACTCTCAGAATTCAATAATAAGAAAACAAACAGGCCAGATGTGGTGGCTCACATCCATAATGCCAGCACTTTGGGAGGCCGATTTGGGCAGATTGCTTGAGGACAGGAGTTCGAGACCAGCCTGGCCAACATGGCAAAACCCTGTCTCTACTAAAAATACGAAAATTAGCTGGGCATGGTGGCACACGCCTATAATCCCAGGTACTCGGTTGGCTGAGGCATGAGAATCACTTGAACCCAGAGGCAGAGGTTGCAGTGTGCCGAGACCATGCTACTGCACTCCAGCCTGGGCAGCAGAGCAAGACTCTGTCTCAAAAATAAAAATAAAACAAACAACCCAACTGATAAATGGGCAAAAGATTTGAACAGACACTTAACCAGGGAAGATATACAGGTGGCAAAAAGACATGTGAAAATCTGCTTACTTAAGTCATTATGTAAGCAAGTGTAAATGAGATCTGACTGTATATTTTAGAATGGTTAAATTAAAAGGATTAACCATATCAACTGTTGGCAAGGATGTGGAGAAAATGGAACTCTCCATACACTGTTAGTGGGAATGTAAACTGGTAAAACTGGAAAATGCTTTGGCAGTTTCTGAAAAAGTAAAACATATACCTGCCATATAATACAACCATTCTATTCCTAGGGATGTACCCAGGAAAATATGAAGGCATATGTCTATACAAAGACTTGTACATGAATGTTCATAGAAGCTTTATTTGTAATAGGCCTAAGCTAAAAATCCAAATGTTATCAACAGGTGAATGGATAAACAACTGTTGTGTATCCATACGATGAAATGCCACTCTGTAATAAAAACGATTCATTCAGACAACATGAATTAATTCTAAAATAATCATGCTGATTAAAAGAAGCCAGATTGCTGCACGTGGTGGTGCATGCTTGTAGTGCTGGCTACTCAGGAGGCTAAGACAGGAGGATCGCTTGAGCCCAGGAGTTAGAGGCTGCAGTGAACTATGATCATGCCCCTGCATGCCAGCTTGGGTGACAGAGTGAGCCCCCATCTCTTAAAAAAAAAAGAGTATATACTGTATGATTTACATAAAATTCTAGATAATGAAAACTAATGTATAGTGACAGAAAGTAGATCCGTTGTGGCCTGGGAGTGAGGGAGGTGCTGGAGGGAAGTGTCCCAAAGGGAATTCCTCTATGAATAAACTTTTGGGAGTGGTGAATATGTTCATTATCTTGATTATGTTGATGGTTTCATGGGTGTGTACATATGTCAAAGCATATCAAATTGAACACTTTGACAACATGCAGTTCATTGTACGTCAATTATACCTCAGTGTGGTTGTTAAAAATGAATAAAAACCCCTCACACTTTAAAAGAGATATTGATATCCTTCCTATAAACTGGATAAAGGTAGTCTCATCCTCCTGGCCACCTGTTTTCATTAGGTTAAAAAATAATACTAGGACATTTAATAAGGTTACCTTTTTACAAGTTATATTAACCTCTCTCAGCCTTGGTTTTCTTAATCATAAAATGGTAATGGAAATTCCCAGCTTGCAGATTGTTGTGATCATTAGCATCTGTTTTTGCTCACCATCGTACCCCTGGGGCCTAGCACAAAGTAAGCAAATCATAAATATCTGTTAAATGAATGAAAGTATGTGCAATAGTAGCACTGTACCTGAACCATGGCTGGAATGTGATACATTATAACCAGTGATCAAATACAAAAGAGGAGGAAAAGAAGGAAGAGGAGGAGAGGTGGAGAAGGAGAAAACTCCCGTTAGATTCCCTCTAGAATGAAGGAGGCCCTAATAGAGAAACAGCATGCAATGTTTTAATAATGCTTTGAAAATGTCTATAAAAGTTTAGTGATTCAGTATTTTTTAGCATGAGGTTTTGGGTTATATCAATAAAACACATGGCTTCAAAGTGAAATTTTGCTCAAGCTGGGTATTAGTTATGTGTAACATGTTTTTCTTAGATATTCTATCATTTAACATTGAAAAATTTATAAATGGAAATCCTTTTGATAAGGTGAATGTTTGGGAAATATTTCAATTGCTAGTTATTCTCGAACATTTTCATTATGCATTGCTCTCCAGGTGGGATATTCATGCATACCTTTATCTTAATAGTTTTGACAGCTTATATGTGCACCCTTCAATTATTTCAACAAAGATGTGTGGGTTGAGCTGAGATAGATTTAAAAGTCAGTTTTCTTTCTTTATTCAGTTTTATCTTGGTGCTGTATAAATATTATTTTTAAAAATTATGTTCTAATTGAGAATGGTAATTTGTTTCTTGATACTTCATAACTTATTTTACTAGACTTCAGATGTGTTCCATCCTATAGCATTATTCTTTGAGCACGTAACATTCATTAAGTGGGCTTCATTTTATTTTAATGTAATGAGTTTTTGAAGACACATAAATGTGCTCAATAAATATTCTGAGAAGCTGAAATGAACTGAATCTTTTTTGTGTATAGGCAATTTTAATGTGTTGGCAATAGCTATTATTGCCATTATAAAGTTCCACATTGGAGGGTTTGATTTTCTGTATTCTTTTTACAAATTAGACTATCCTAGTGAGTAACTCACGTTAGTCATAATCAGCTACTAACACTCAAACTAGTGAATTTATTTATTTATTTATTTATTTATTTATTCATTTATTTATTTTTGAGACGGAGTCTCGCTCTGTTGCCCAGTTTGGAGTACAGTGGCACGATCTCGGCTCACTGCAAGCTCCGCCTCCCGGGTTCACGCCATTCTCCTTCCTCAGCCTCCTGGATAGCTGGGACTACAGGCGCCCGCCACCACGCCCGGCTAATTTTTTGTAGTTTTAGTAGAGACGGGGTTTCACCGTGTTAGCCAGAATGATCTCGATCTGCTGACCTCGTGATCCGCCCGCCTCAGCCTCCCGAAGTGCTGGGATTACAGGCGTGAACCACCGCGCCCGGCCTTTTTTTTTTTTTTTAAAATAAGCAAAGGCAGTTACCTTGTGTTTTGCAAAGAAGATGGTCTTCATTCAGGCTTATCTTGGTTGGACAGTGGTCTAAACTTGTTTCACCCTTGGACAGCCTTACCTTTTGGGAGAACATATAGCAAAGATTATTTCCACATATCCTGAAATTATCCTTGGGTAATTTATTCTTGCCTTTCCCTTCTGCTCCCATATTGAAGGAAACCCACCTCCTTTTTTTTCTTCTTTCCCTTTCCTCCCTCAAATTTCTAGTTTCTTTCCTCCATGGAAAGCACCTAAACCACATTTCTAAACCCAGCTACAGAAAGGAGCTTGTCTGAGGACACATTTCCACATCCCAAATTCTCATGTGTCATTTTCTTTCTGAAAAATGTATTGTATTGTATTCCATAATACATCCTTAGTAGTTTTAATATAAAATAATAACTTGTTACCCTGTTCCCTAAATCTTTCAGTTAAATGAGACCCCAGAAAGTTGTGCAGGGACCTTGCATCTGCTTGGCCACCTCCAAGTCCTCTCAGGAACACATGCACTGGAGTTCCAGAAGGCCCTGGGCCTGCACTGCATCCTGGTGGCTGGAAAGAGAAACTGTCACACTTCACAGTTTTCCCTCACAGTTCCCTCAGCTCTTTCTCCTTCAGGATGTTTGTACACATGCTATGCAATTATTCTTTGATGAGTTTGGGGTTGTTTGTTTGAACTATTCATAGCTCAGTAGATCCTACCCCCAGTCCCCCAAATTTATAATCTTCTCTTTCCAATTCTTTCCCAGTTATCTCAGCAATATTCTTATTCCTCCATGTTCTCTCTTCCACTGGGAGCAAATACAAAATAATATAATTCTTGTGATATTTGTAAATCAGAAGAAAAGTATTAAGTTTAAACTTAAAACTAGACATTCTAAAGAAAGAGAGCCATCAAGTTTGAAGTCCATTTGTATTTTCCACACATATCTTGTCCATAGCCATATTTTTCTCAAATTAAAACTGCTTTTCTTCAAGCTCTGCCATGTGAGATAAATACAAACAACTTCTCATTCAGTTAATTTTCAGTTCTGTTTGCTCATAGGTATTATCAAGCTTTCCGTGGTCTAATATCCCAAAAAACGTACAGAAGGAACAATACCAGTTCCTTCTATTGATAGGCAAAATATGCAGAATTTTGGCTACAGTAGAGAGGAAAATTAGCTTTTCTGGGCTAACTTGAGCACCAACCAATTTTCAGGCAACTGACATGCTATTGGATAATTATTACACACACCATTTGGAAATTGTGGCTTGTTTATACATGAAATATCTATCTTGAATTCATGATGATTTTGATTTCTACCTGGATCTAAAGAGGCATCAAAATAACTTGTAGGGGGGAAGGAAAGAAGTGGGGCAAAGGTTGAAAAACTACCTATTGGGTACTATGTTCACTACTTGGGTGATGGGTTCAACAGAAGCCCAAACCCCAAAATTATACAATATAACCATGGGACAAACCTGCACATGTACCCCCGAATCCAAAAATAATAATTAAAAAATAATGAGAGCTTGAAGCTCTCCCAGGAACTCTGAAACCTATCATTGTTATTGGCACAGTTAGAATGACTGAAATGTTTTTCTGCTCCCTTTTTCTGTATATTGCAAACATCAGCTACATCAGCAACCATATACTTCTTCATTGTCAACTTTTCAAAGTAAATCTGTGTAAATCATTATGCAATATATACAATAACATGTATCAATTAAAAATAAAATAAAACTAAAAATCCTCTCAATCAAGGAATTTATTGGTTGAATAAACACAAATTGTACAGTCTTGTGTTAATCTGAGCTGCTCTACTTTTAGAGAGTGTGTGTATGTCTATGCATGCAAAGTAAATAGTGTATTATGCAAACAGGATGGACTAAACCCCACATTACTTACCTTAGTGAGAGGTTTCCAGGAGAGATCTAGATGCAAAAAAGTAGATGGTACATCAAAAGGAATTTCAATACTTTCCTCCTTCTTTTTCTCTGTTGTTTGGGGGGTTAAAAGTTTCTGTGGTCTAATATCCCAAAAACATATTGTGCTAAAAAAAAGTTTATATATATTTTTTATTAAGTACAAACAAGAGGTGCCGCCTCAGGACTACCATTAATGCTGCTACATATTAGCATTGTGACCATGGCTATATTTTAATGTATCTGAAACTAAGATTTTTATGAAATGAGACAGCTTTGTACTTTATATTTTAGAGAATTAAACTGTTTATTGAGTTAACAGCCTCCCTCATCTTGGGACTAATAACATATGAGAATTGAGTTTGAAATTGATGCAATCTTTTAAAAATATAAGTTTTATTTAGATATAAAATCATATACCACAACATTCATCCAATTAAAGTGTATAACTCAATGGTTTTCAATATAGTCACAGAGTTGGGAAGCCATCACCACAATCAATTTTAGAAGATTTTCATCACACTCTCCCGACTCACCAAAACACCTCATGCAGATTAGCAGTCACTTCCTATTAGCAGTTTTTCCCAAGCCATCCCACCAGCCCTAGACAACTACTGATCTGCTTCTTAGCTCTACAGATTTTACTATGCTGGACATTTCATAAAATGAATCATATATGGTCTTTTGTGACTGCCATTTTTCTCTTAGCATGTTTTTAAGGCTCATTTGTGTTGTGGCTGGCACGTATCAGGACTTCATTACTCCTTACTGATGAATATTCCATTGTGTGAGTATACTACATTTTATGTATCCACTCATCAGTACATTTGATAAATAAATTTGAATTCCGCACCTCCCCACCACAGCTTTTTGACTATTGCAAATGCTGCCAGTGAACATTTGTGTATGTTTGCATTTCTCTTGGGTGTATCTAGGACTGGAATTGCTGGGTTAAATGGTAACTCTCTGTTTAATCTTTTGAGGAACTGCCAGATTGTTTTCCAAAGCAACTGCACCATTTTTACATTCTATCAGCAATGTGTAATCACTCCAATTTATCCAAATCTCCTCACGTTCACCAACACTTGTTGCTTTTTGTCTTTTGATTATAGCCATTCTAGTGGGTATAAAGTTGTATTTCATCAAAAGTAGTTTTGGGTTGCATTTGTGCTTTTGTTGTAATATCTAAGAAATCACCCCTCAATTCAAAGTCATGAAGATACGAGACTATGTTTTCTTCTAAGAGTTTTCTAGTTTTAGCTCTTACATTTAGGTCATTATTCCATTTTAAACGTTTGTATATGGGGTGAGATAGGAATCCAACTTTATATTTTGCATGTGGATATCCAGTTGTCCCAGCACCATTTGTTGAAAAGATTATTCTTTATCCATTGAATTGTCTTGGCGTCCTTGTTGAAAATCAGTTGGCCAAAGATGTATGGGTTCATTTCTGGACACTCAGGTCTATTTCACTGATCTACGTATCTATCGTTATGCTAGTTCTAGTACATCTGTCTCTATTACTATAGCTTTGTAGAAAGTTTAGAAATTTGGAAGTGTGAGTCCTCCAACTTTTTTCTTCCTCGACAAGATTGTTTTGGCTATTCTAGGTCTCATTATTTGCCTTCCCCTGATAGCTAATGATACTGAGCATCTTTTTATGTGCTTATTGACCATTTGTGTATCTTCTTTGGGGAAATATCTACTGAGAACCTTTGTTCACTTTTTAATTGGGTCATTTGGGTTTTTATTGTTGCATGGTAAGAGTTCTTTTATATATTGTGGATACAAGTCTTTTATCAGATATATGATTTGTAAATATTTTTTCCTATTCTGTGGTTGTCTTTTCAATTTATTGGTAGTAATTTTGGAAGCTCAAAAAGTTTTAATTTTGATGAAGTCCAATTTATCTATTTTTTTCTTTCACTGCTTGCACTTTTGGTGTTTCATCAAAGTCACATAATCTTAAAAGTGATATAGTGAAAATAACATACACAGAGTTGGATATAATGTGCTTTGTACACAGTAGGAACCCAACAAGACAAGGAGTACCCAGGCTGGAGTGCAGTGGCACGATCTCAGCTCACTGAAACCTCCGCCTCCTGGGTTCAAGTGATTCTCCTGCCTCAGTTTCCTGAGTAGCTGGGACTGCAGGCATGTGCCACCATGCCCAGCTAATTTTTTGTATTTTTAGTAGAGACAGGGCATTCTGGTGGTTCTTTGGGGAACCACCCCATTCTCCATTACATGCAGTCAGGTTGGGATCGTCACTCAAGGTGCTCTGTCATTTCTTCCCTGGCTAAAGGGATGGGTTCATGATACAGTGGGAGCCAGGCACACCCCTTCCAGTTAATTTGAATCTTGAGCAGCGGGACACAATGATTGGCACTGATTCATTCAGAGAAAAGGGGCTGGCCATTTGTTCCTGCTACCCAAATCTCTGAGGCTGTTTCCAAGGCCCAAGTCAGCTCTTCCTTTGATTCAGGAATGTCATTACTTACTAGCTACAATATAGGACATTCAGTAGTATTACATATAACTCACTCTATATTTAGTCAGCTATAGGTGGAATATGAATTTGCCTTCAGAGCCTCATATTTTCTTTTCTTTCTTTCTTTTTATTTTTTTTTTTTGAGACAGAGTTTCGCTCTTGTTGCCCAGGCTGGAGTGCAATGGCGCAATCTCGCACCTCATATTTTCTATCTGTAAATATTTTTCAGGGTTGTTGCAAATATAAAAATAGTTAACCTATTAAAGCACTCAGTAGAGTATTGGCATAAATATCCAATACAATTATTTCCAATAAACTTATTTATTTCCCTTAAGTTAGCCACAGTCAATTCTCATTGCCTGTAGTCACAGAATCTTCCCCAACACATGCTCACAGGATTAATCATGTCTCCCTCATCCCTGGCCCATGGCTGCTACTAACATCACTTGTGCCTTCTTCTGCCACTCCACAACTTTTTCTGTGGCGTATGGTGTCATTGTTTCCACTGGGGTCAAAGCTATTTGGAATGGGAAAGTTTGTCCAGCATTTGGATGCTAGATAATGATATTACTCTTCATATTTCCTGTTTCATTATGAATTCTTAGTTCTATAAACTGGGAGATGTAATTTTATTTAAGTAAATCTTCTTCAATGTAGCTACCGAGTTGTTTATAAAAACACTTTTTATAAATATACAATAAAAATGTAAAAACTCTTCTACTTTTAAAAAGAGGCTTTCCCAATTAAATGTTGTAATCTTCAAAATTCTTAGATAAAATTGAATATAAATAACATACATTACAAATTTACAAATATGAGAATGTGAAGAAGAAGAACTATGGATAATGCTATACAACGTTATCAACCACAAAGCTTAGTTAATTCTTCTTTACATAACATATTTACCTCTATAAAACAATTTTTAAGCTAGCAACAATCCATAACATTCTTTCATTTAGTTATATTAGATTTAATTGCTACCATAAATATTAAGGAGAAGAAGACACTGATTTTAGGAGCATCGAAGAAAAAACACCATGTATGAAAACACATTAGGAAATGTTTGAAACAACACTTACCAATCTGCTGAACATGTGACAAGTTGACAGCATATTCCACTTCGATTCTCAAAGACGGAGCCCATTCTGTTAATCTATTTTTCAAAAATGAAAGAGAAATAAAATTGTTTTTCTCATAGCTATTTACCTTTTAAATTCTTTTCTTCTTTGTTTTAAATGTTAATAAAAGAACATACCGGCGGGGGGGCAGTGGCTCAGGCCTGTAATCCCAGCATTCTGATAGGCTGAGGCAGGGAGGATCACGAGGTCAGGAGATAAGAGACCATTCTGGCTAACACGGTGAAAGCCTGTCTCTACTAAAAATACAAAAAATTAGCCGGGCGTGGTGGCGGGCGCCTGTAGTCCCAGCTAGTCCGGAGGCTGAGGCGGGAGAATGGCGTGAACCCGGGAGATGGAGCTTGCAGTGAGCCGAGATGGCGCCACTGCACTCCAGCCTGGGCGACAGAGCAAGACTCCATCCCGAAAAAAAAAAAAAAGGACATACCACTATCTCAGAAGTTTGTGAAACAGAAGGTTTAAAATTAAATACAATTCTGCAACATATTCTTGTCTAGTCTTTTGTCACAGAAACATTTTTACATAGTTGTAATTAGAATGCATATAAATTTTTATACTGAGATTTTTCCTTCCACATAATTTGAACATTTACCTATATATTCATAAACTATTATTATTATTATTATTATCATTTTGAGAAAGCATCTCATTCTGTGCCCCAGGTTGGAGTACAGTGGCACAATCTCAGCTCACTGCAACCTCAGCCTCCCAGGTTCAAGTGATTCTCCTGGGTCAGCCTCCTGAGTAGCTGGGATTACAGGCATGTGCCACCATGCCCAGCCAATTTTTGTATTTTTAGTAGAGACGGGGTTTTGCTATGTTGGCCAGGCTGGTTTGGAACTCCTGGCCTCAAGTGATCCACCCACCTCAGCCTCTGAAAGTGCTGGGATTAGAGGCATGAGCCATGCGCCCGGCCTCATAAATTATTCTAATCCTTTTATAATATATGGATGATATTACCATAATAATGGATAATACCACCATTGCATTATCCATTATTATTAGACATGTAGGCTCTGTCAGTTTTTCACTGAATTGTACAGTCGAACATAGATGCTTTTATGAGGTTGCTAAGCAGGTAAGATCAATGGGAAAGAGGCTAAGTGTTAAATGAGACACCAAATAAAAGTGTGCCATGACTGTTGTAAGACCTGACCTTTTTGTAATTACCGGCAAAAGTCTGCATGCACACAGAGGATTCACAGGAGGGTTTATGGTTCCTCAGGTCCTAGAAGGTCCAAAATTCCAACCCACTAGCTCTCAAAGGAGGCAGCAGGCTTTGAGGCAACCTGTGAAGATGCCACTCTGGAACTGAGAGGGAAACACATGACTTTCCTCAATTCTCTAACTGATAGAACTGATGAGCAAAATAATAAACAGAGGTGGGGCTTCTAGCAGCAAATGAAGTTAGGTGAAAACAGGGGTGGGGAAGGTATAGGTGGCACCCGGGTCATGTCTGCAGGCATCCAGAAGCCAGGCAACCACAAACCTGATGGACATCTCTGTGGCCTGAACTACCAACTTCCACTCATTCTAGAACCTGCATGGTGTTACCTCTCTCTCTACTGAGGCTTTTCTGCTATAATGAAGTCAGAGACCCGAGATGTGCTTGCTCTGGGATTTTACGTTTTAATGACTAAAAATCCAAAAACATAACAGTATTATAGAAGTTTGGAAAACAGAATATTTTAGAATCATATATAATTCTCCCATATATTCTCTTCCAGTCTTCTTTCATGGAAACACTGTGACATGATTTTTCAAGGTATGCATATAATTTTGTAGCTAGAGATACAAATTGGATCATTTCTTAGTATGAATTCTCTAAAATTGGAATTACTGGTCAAACAGTTTGAAAATCTGGATGACTTAAGAACCACCTTGACTAACTGCATTCCAAAAGTTTTATGTTGAAATCAGCAATGTGTTCTGGTTTCACCACTTTATTCTTTCTAATATATTAATCAAATTTTTCATTTAAAAATTAAATAAATCCACAGTGGCACATTATTGTTGCCTTACTATTAATTTCTTTGATATTAGAAAGGCTGAATGATTTTCATGTTGATTTACTGTTTTATTTTATATGTCTTTTGCTTATTTATAAAAAATTTTTATATTTACCATATTTGGTACAAATATTTTCCTCCATTTTGTTATTTGTTCTTTACTTTTTATTTTTTATTGATGCATAGCAGATGTACATATTTGGGGGGTATATGTGATATACTGATACATTCATATAATGTTTAAAGATGAAATCAGGGTATTTGGGCTATCCATTACCTTAAATATTGATATTTATTTTCTTTATACTAGGAACAATCAAATTATTCTCTTCTAGCTATTTTGTAATGTATAATAGATTATTGTTCATTATAGTCACCCTACTAATCTGTCAAACACTGGGTCTTATTTCTTCTATCTAACTGTGTATTTGTTCCCATTAATTAACCTCTCTTTATCCCTCTCATTATTTAATTTTTTTGTTGTTTGTTTTTACATAGAGACGGGGTTTCGCCATGTTGCCCAGGCTGGTCTTAAACTCCAAGTCATCCTCCTGCCTCAGCCTCCTAGTGTTGGAATTATAGGCATGAATGAGCCACCATGCCCGGCCTCTCATTATTTTTTAATTTAGAAATTTATATGTGTATATTTTGAATCTGTCAATCATTCCTTTCTGATTTCTTTCAACATTAATCATCTTTGAAAACTATCTTCATTCCAGAGTCTGATATTCTATTTTGATTTATTGTATTTTTCTATGATTTGTTATTTTCTTTTTTTTTCTTTTTTTTTTTTTTTGAGATGGAGTCTCGCTCTCTCGCCCAGGCTGGGGTGCAGTGGCGCGATCTTGGCTCACTGCAAGCTCCGCCTCCTGGGTTCACACCATTCTCCCGCCTCAGCCTCTGGAGTAGCTGGGACTACAGGCGCCCGCCACCACGCCCGGCTAATCTTGTTTTTGTATTTTTAGTAGAGACGGGGTTTCACCATGTTAGCCAGGATGGTCTCCATCTCCTGACCTCGTGATCTGCCCGCCTCGGCCTCCCAAAGTGCTGGGATTACAGGCGTGTGAGCCACTACGCCCAGCCTGTTATTTTCATTTAAATTTAAAATCATCTCAATTAAATTGCATGCATTTAATTGAGTGTTGAAATGGAAGTGATATGAAGTTCCTTTACTTGTATTACAACTCCCATTATTATATGTAAACTTTCAATATATCACAGAAACTATATGTGGGCTATTTATTTTGGTTCATTATGACTTCTAAAAGTATCATTGCTTTGCACCATCCATTTGAATACCTCTTACAACTGGTATAATGATAATCACCTCTTACAACTCTAATTTCTCAGAATATTCTTTTTTTTTATGTTCAAGTGCTATTTATTTTATTATTATTATACTTTAAATTTTAGGGTACATGTGCACAATGTACAGGTTTCTTACATATGTATACATGTGCCATGTTGGTGTGCTGCACCCATTAACTCGTCATTTAGCATTAGGTATATCTCCTAATGCTATCCCTCCCCCCTCCCCCTACCCCACAACAGTCCCCAGAGTGTGATGTTCCCCTTCCTGTGTCCATGTGTTCTCATCGTTCAATTCCCACCTATGAGTGAGAATTGCGGTGTTTGGTTTTTTGTCCTTGCCATAGTTTGCTGAGAATATGGTTTCCAGCTTCAACCATGTCCCTACAAAGGACATGAACTCATCATTTTTTATGGCTGCATAGTATTCCATGGTGTATATGTGCCACATTTTCTTAATCCAGTCTATCATTGTTGGACATTTGGGTTGGTTCCAAGTCTTTGCTATTGTGAATAGTGCCACAATAAACATACGTGTGCATGTGTCTTTATAGCAGCATGATTTATAATCCTTTGGGTATATACCCAGTAATGGGATGGCTGGGTCAAATGGTATTTCTAGTTCTAGATCCCTGAGGAATTGCCACACTGACTTCCACAATGGTTGAACTAGTTTACAGTCCCACCAACAGTGTAAAAGTGTTCCTATTTCTCCACATCCTCTCCAGCACCTGTTGTTTCCTGATTTTTTAATGATCACCATTCTAACTGGTGTGAGATGGTATCTCATTGTGGTTTTGATTTGCATTTCTCTGATGGCCAGTGATGATGAGCATTTTTTCATGTGTCTTTTGGCTGCATAAATGTCTTCTTTTGAGAGGTGTCTGTTCATATCCTTTGCCCACTTTTTGATGGGGTTGTTTGTTTTTTTCTTGTAAATTTGTTTGAGTTCATTGTAGATTCTGGATATTAGCCCTTTGTCAGATGAGTAGCTTGCAAAAATTTTCTCCCATTTTGTAGGTTGCCTGTTCACTCTGATGGTAGTTTCTTTTGCTGTGCCGAAGCTTTTTAGTTTAATTAGATCCCATTTGTCAATTTTGGCTTTCGTTGCCATTGCTTTTGGTGTTTTAGACATGAAGTCCTTGCCCATGCCTATGTCCTGAATGGTAATGCCCAGGTTTTCTTCTAGGGTTTTTATGGTTTTAGGTCTAACATTTAAGTCTTTAATCCATCTTGAATTAATTTTTGTATAAGGTGTAAGGAAGGGATCCAGTTTCAGCTTTCTACATATGGCTAGCCAGTTTTCCCAGCACCATTTATTAAATAGGGAATCCTTTCCCCATTGCTTGTTTTTGTCAGGTTTGTCAAAGATCAGATGGTTGTAGATATGCAGCATTATTTCTGAGGGCTCTGTTCTGTTCCATTGATCTATATCTCTGTTTTGGTACCAGTACCATGCTGTTTTGGTTACTGTAGCCTTGTAGTATAGTTTGAAGTCAGGTAGCGTGATGCCTCCAGCTTTGTTCTTTTGGCTTAGGATTGACTAGGCGATGCGGGCTCTTTTTTGGTTCCATATGAACTTTAAAGTAGTTTTTTCCAATTCTGTGAAGAAAGTCATTGGTAGCTTGATGGGGATGGCATTGAATCTATAAATTACCTTGGGCAGTATGGCCATTTTCACGATATTGATTCTTCCTATCCATGAGCATGGAATGTTCTTCCATTTGTTTATATCCTCTTTTATTTCACTGAGCAGTGGTTTGTAGTTCTCCTTGAAGAGGTCCTTCACTTCCCTTGTGAGTTGGATTCCTAGGTATTTTATTCTCTTTGAAGCAATCGTGAATGGGAGTTCACTCATGATTTGGCTCTCTGTTTGTCTGTTATTGGTGTATAAGAATGCTTGTGATTTTCTCAGAATATTCTTGATATTTCACCTGTTAATTCTTCAAAGTACATAGTAGATCTTTAATGCCCTTGAGGGAAACATTTGGGGAACTTGCCAGTTTCCAAATTTATAGATCCCATGCTTTGTGAGGTTTATAGTCAAGTAAGCATACAACCATAAAGACAAACGCCAGTGCAGAAGCCGGGCAGTCAGCTGGGCTCATGGACTGCACAACTAGTTTTCACCCACCAGCCTCTCAGCACACTCAATTCCAGATTGTGCCCAGCAAAATTACATGGTATGCCACAGATCTTTAGGGTTCCCTTCCCCCAGATATCTGAGATCATAAATCTTAAATTCATACATGCTAAGGGTGTAAAATATTTGCAGTTCATTTTTACACTTCAAGCCCTCATCTTCTCCACTATTGTATTATACCAGCGTTGAAACCACCCACATTTTTTAGTTAGAAACCAACTGAGTTGAAAGATTGGCCTTATTTTTACTCCAACTCAGATACTGGTCTGGCAACAGTAACCCCATTTTTTGATGCTTAGTTCCTGGTTATTTCACAATTTAAGTGTAAATGAATTGTTGACTTGAAACATCTTCTTTGCCTAAAATCTGAAAATGTGTAATTCAGCAGGAGAAAAGTATAAGGCCATCAAGTCTCACCTCAAATGTGTCAGACAACCAGTGTATATCTGTAATTACTTTCTTATGTCCATTTTCTATTGAAGAGACTGCACAGTGTCTGATATACATTGCTTCTTTATTACTCTCTGGTTCAAGGAGAAACATAGGCTGAAAAATATTAAAAGAAAGTTAAGTGCTAATTTCAGAGGGCTGATGAATGAACTCATACTTTACTTATCATCCCAATTAAAATGAACAATTTAGAGATATACCAGTTCAAGGAAAAACATAAATTAGTGTTTCTATATATCATATATTTAGGTAATAGGATTATCTACTTTTCCCTTCAGTTTGGTCTAAGACTATATCTCTAAACTTAACAAGTATTATTGACCTACTCCGTAAAGAATCAATGAGACACCTCATTTTAGAAGGAGTATTTCTTTGTGCCTACAGAAGGCTGCATCTTACCATTCTTTGGTAAGAGGCTTGTTGATGTTAAGGCTGAAGAACTGGGCTGGAGTAGATGAGTAATATGGTGGGTAGGTATGGAGTAATCTTCTCAACCGTCTTAACAGAATCCATAGCCCCACAAAATCATGGTATATTATCATCAAATATGATGTAACCCCTTCATTTTATACATGAGAAAAGCTATGCTGCTGAGGTGAGGTGGCATGTCCAAACTCACAGGACTACGGTCCACAGCCTGGGTATCCGCTCTTCTGTCTAGTGCTCTTTCAATCACCTCACTTTAGGCAAGTCACTTGGTCCCTTCATTTCATTTAACAATAACAACCAGACAGAACTTCATATCCTTGGGTAGATGGTGCAACTTGATTCATTGTGTTTTAATCAAGGGCCCACATAAAAGTGATTCAGAACATGTTCACAAGCACAGGTGAAGGCTTGGGAAATAACATTCTCTTATTTTTTTTCCTTTTTTCTCTTGAGTTTTTATTAGCCTTGGCAACTACATTATGTACTTTTCCATAAACTTTTACATGGAAAAAACTTGCAAGTGAAATATTATAAAAAGCTTACCTTCAGTGTGGCTCTTTTACTTCTACCGCCACCTGCCTTAATGTTTTCTATGCGATCTGCATGCGCGGTGATATCCCACATGACAATCTAAAGCAGAAATAAATGTTACCATAACCTTTTCAGAAAATATCTAATTGAGTCTTAATTTTCTTTTAACTATTGGTTTGTAGCCTGATAAGTCAATCACCTTAAGGGATAATCAAATTTAGCTTATATCTTAAGTAAGTCAGCAATTTTTAAAGCTAATATAAAAAGAATGTTTTCTGCTCTGTAAAAGTATCTTGAGCACTTTCATTTTTGTGCTTACATTAATAAAGGCCAGTATTTTAAAAAAATCCAAAATAAATGTCATGCAATTCCCTTTGCTTTAGGAAAAGTTCTTCCTGTTTTTGGAGATGTGCTGTGATTGTAGGGACAGTTGCTTTGGACCCAGGAAAAAACAGCCCATACTCCAGAATTGAGTACAAACATCCGACTGTCCAAAGAAGGCTGGGAAGTGATTATTTCTATTTAATTGACTATTTTGGCCATCTCTGAATTCTTAAGTATCTAGAAGGCCATTTTTTTAAAAAAAAGTCAGGATAAGGTAGATATGTAACACTAAATTAGGTTTCCAAAGACTAAAAGGTATTTCAGTACAGTAAAGTTTTAACAAAATGTCAGGAGTACAGAATTGTAAGTGATTTTATTTTCATCCTGTGCTTTTCTGAAATATTCTAAAATAAAGTCACATTACCTTTGTAATAAGTGAAAAAGGCATTTCAGGATTTGCAGGGCTTGGAGGATGGGCTCTGAGTCATTATGACCCTCAGTTATTGTTGAACAAAACTGAGGGAGAAAAAACTGTTTTCCTGGTTATTTTGGTTCTGGATAAATGGACATGGAAGCTGCAGGCATTTACATTTTAACCACAAGGAAGTTTTTCAAACCACACACACAAAAATCATATACTCTTTTGATGGTCAAACCCACTCAATCACAATGAATTTAAACTTTGACCATAAAACAGCTTTATGATTGTTTTGCTTCACTAGAGAAACAGGATATTGGAGGATAGGATCTAAATTTGATATTAGATAACTTAAAAAGAAGATAAAAGCAAACGGTATTGAGATATATATATATATATAAAATATATATATATATATATCTGTCTGTCTATAAATTCAGTGATGTATGTATGCTTTCTAGTGAATTTCTGTTTAAGTTCTGGATCATCCCCTAACTCCTACTCCCAAGGAAATTTCAGAAGACGCCTTTTTTTCCAAGAGGTAGTAATGCTTGTAGCTTTTGTTCTTCCATGGAATCTTATACAATATGTGGTTCAGTCCCAGCAACACAAATAGATTTCACCCAGTTCTGTTTCAGTTTTGAAGCTGGGTTACCCCGTGAACACCTCAGGAGCTGATACACGTCTCTATACCCTGCTTCCTGGTGTGGTGTCTGGCACACAATTGGCATGCCTTCCTTCTGCTGAATTGAATCCTTAAGTCCAAGGAACTGCCAAATCAAAACTTAATACCAAAGATTGTCTACATTAATACATAGCTGAAAAAAATTCCGTTAAATACCTGCCCATTGATACAGCCTCCAGCAATGATATTAGGATCACTCGGACAGAACTTGAAGCAGAAGATGTCATCTGGGCTCTCCAGCATTAACTAAAGTAAACCCAGCAAATTCATGAAAGAATGAGAAAACAGATTAAGATCATGGTGAGAAAATAATATTAAGACAGTTAAAAGTCCAATTTTATAGCCATCTATGAGCAAGGTGCGTAGAGAGTCTATTCTCAGAGTTCTGCCTCTGGACTAAAAGCTGCTTTTGCTGAATTTTATTGTGCACATTGGCCATACGAGTGACAGTGAGTATGTTCTCAAGGGGACCCAGGTATTCCCCAACCCACCCCTCAGTGGAAACAAATTGTAGTTATTTTGGGAGCATGTTACAATGTTTATAACAAAAAGACTATGAAATTAGTGTTCCTGAAAACCATGGAAGGGAAACTCTGTGAGGACAGGATCTGTGTCTGTTTTGTTGCTTGCTGAATACTGAGCCAGGCACTCCTGGAATGGAGAGGAGATCTACAGGGTAGAAAGGTTAGAAAACTCTAGTGAGAGAGTGGCTCTGTTTTTGTGGCTGACAAGAAAGGGCTAGAGATCTTTCATTTTGATCTCTGGGTCTATAATCATTAAAGTGTCTAGAATCTATTACAGTAAAACTACCTTAATTCAAATAAATTGGGAAAAAGGAAGAAGGGGAGGCTAGGGTTTATTAGGGAAAGTCTTAATTATGAATACTTTTTAGAAACAAAATATTATTATATTGAAAACATTGAAATAACTGAATCTAACACTATACACCACCCACCCACTAGGCAGATCTCTTATTGAGCAGACCATGAAAACTAGAACCCTGTGTAGCAAACCCAGCCTTCAGCCTCATTTTATTTGAATTGCTATGTGTTTTGGTTGGTTTTAGTTGGGTTTTTGTGTGTTTTGGTTTGGTTTTAGTTGAGCTATTTAAAACTGGGCGACTTCATACAAAATTCCAAATTTCTCAATTCTCTTAACAATGGGACCACCTGGCAACAAGAGGGCAGCCAGCCTAGAGACAGGTAATGCACTCTCTAAGGCCACAGTCCCTACCACTCCCCAGTGCTCTCCCACACATTCACCTTTATTTATTACCCAGTGATCCTTGGAATTGAGGAAACTCATGTGAAACTAAAATCTATTTGCATTTGACTAATTAGTATTCGAGTAAAGTCCATGAAAGAGTTTGTTTTAAAAATAGTTTAAACATTCCTCTTACAATCTTTGAAAAAAATACCATGTTGATTTGTTCAATAAACAAATTGTAAACTTTAGTTTTGCTCAAATTGAATGATGACAAGTTCTGCATTGAAGAAAGCCTAACTTTATAAATGTTTACAACATTACATGATTATAAAGTACTTTGCAATAAAAACTGCTAAAGGTATACATGAAAGTAGTATTTGAAAATTTAGTCTATGTAGGCAACTCTCCCTAATTACCTGAGGATGTATAGGATCAGAGAAGCTCCAGAAAAGAATCAGTGATGGCTGCAGCAATAATTTACCAGAAAAGTGAACTCTGTCTTCAAAAGAAAGTCGCACGGCCACTGACACAGCTATTAGCCCTGAGAGAAACACATGTAGAAATTAAAGTTGGCAGCAACTATACATGGAGAGATGTCTCTAGCTTTTGCTTTTCTACACAGCCACTCTTCATTTTCACTTTGTCCACAGGAGACCAAGAGTTTTCTTAGAGCTCTGCTGGCTAATGTGGTTGCCACTAGTTACATGCTACTTATTTAGCACTTGAAATCTGGCTGGTCCAAACTGATATGTACTGTTAGTATAAAATATACAGGGGACTCAGAAGATTTTAGAAGAAAAGAAAATCTTGTTTTGTTTCTTTTTTGTGAGAAAAGGGCCAGTGGAGGGTGAAAGGAGGAAGAAAGAGGACAAATACCTCTCTCTTTCCATGTTTCCATCTTTGCACATCCCTACCTACCTCCCTTGGCTGCTGAGCTCTTTAAAGGAGGCACATTTCCTCTCTTGTCTAGTAATCGGAAAGGCAGTGTTAGGAGGAAGAAATTTAGCCTTGGGAGAGCAACAGGCCCAAGCAAACCCAGACTCTGCCTTATGCCATCTGGGTGACCTGGGCAAGTCACTTCCCTGAGTTGAGCTTGGGTCCTTTTGTTGTGAAACAGAGATAATGACAGGTGTGTGTCCTACAGGGTTGTTGGGAGGACACATGACAGTGAAGGCGTGGAAAGCACATGGCAGGTACCTAGCGAGCACAGAGCAATTGGAAGGTGTCTTATTGACATTGAACTAGTTTGCAATTTTACACATGAAAGCAACAGACAATTTCAATGTTATCACAAAAGGGAATCCCCATCATTTCCATCTCACCATAGATAGTTGGATGCCATGAGACACAGGTAATCATTTTCTCCGTTGGGCTATGAAGGTCGGTAAAGGACTGGTACTCTTTCAGGTGGGTATCAGTCTTGTCCCCAAAGGTGCCTTCTTCTTCTGCGAGGTATTTCCAGTCATCAATAAATGTGTTCATGATTTCATTTTGCTGCAGGGCTATTTCAACACTAATTTGTAAAAATAAAAAAGCAATTAAGATATTGGTTTTTAGTATCCAATAATGTGACTATCTTAGCAACTCCTCCTCCTTCATTTATACTGAACAAAAAATAATAATTCTCAATTATATTTGTTAATAATGATTAACCTCATGTGAAATAAATGACTTAAGAGAAAAAAACATCATGGTGGCATGTTACTCAGAACCTCGAGCAACTTCATGATCTGCCTCAGTTTCCAAGCCAAGGCTGTACTCTCTCCAGGCCAATGCCTGAGCATGCAGCTGCAGGGATGGCTGGGCCTGGCCAGTCCTCCTTGTGCAGCATTCCCACAGCAGGCGTCTTTGCTCTGGAGCTCCTGCTGAGTAGGCTGAGAATTTGTCTGATGCTCTACCTTCCCGGTCCTGCCTCCTCCTCCTTTATTTTTCACAGTGTAATCCTCAGTAAACTTCTGCCTGTAACTTGATGTCATTTGCTTCCTGGAAAGCCCCAATTGTCACAAATGGCAGTTTCTTAGGCATATTCTGTACTAAGTGATCACTTATTCTTAACAGGATAGCCCCAATACATACGTAATTCAAAACAACAAATAAGAGATTCTGAACAAGGGAAGAACTGGAGTTTAGAAGTGTGTGTGTGTGTGTGTGTGTGTCTGTGTGTGTGTGTGTGTGTGTGTGTGTGTAGTTTTAGTTGTCACAATGCCTGGGAGGTGCTACTGTGTTTAATTCCATTACCAAACCTCCTGCAATGCATGAGACAGTCCCCAAAATGAAAAATTATCCTGCTAAAAGTACTAATATTGCTTCTTTAAGATACCATCTGAGTGCTAGGATCATTTGCTAACAGTCTAGGGACCTTGGTTTGACAGACTCCTGTCTTAAAGTAGTTACTATGATAGTTATTGTCCCTTTTTATGCTTAGATCTGAAAGCTCTGCATACTCCCAAAGTCGCTAAGAGCCCTCCCACAATTAGAATGCCACCCAAGGTTTTACCCTACTGATCAAAACTGTAAACTTCTTGGTTTTATATAGGTGTGGTAAGCTGAAAAAGTGGTTCTCAATTATGAATTTCTTAAAATAAGAAAAAACCCTTTAGATAGTTCAATATAAACAGTAAAAATAGATACTCCTAAAATTAAAAAAGGGCACCATTTGATACCCCTGTCATTGATCATTACACTACCAGTCATTGCCTAACTGAGTCCTCCCTTGGTTAAATTCTTCTTGTATTTCATCTTTCAAAATAGACTCCTTTCCTAAGACCTGGCCACTTAAAGTGTGATCCAGTGACCACCAACATGACCTGGGGCTGTTAGAAACGCAGAGTTGCAGGCTCCACCCGACTTACTGAGTCAGAATCTGCATTTTAACAAGAGTCCTCAGGTGATTCATAAGCAAATTGAACATTGAATAACCCTGTGTAGAGGACTCTCGAGGCTTAAACAGTTTCCAGTAGAAGCATTAGTAAGCATTTTCCAAATCTTATTTCTTTCTGGTTAAGCCCAAATGAGAAGGGAATTCTCAAGAGAAAAGTTAAAGACGTGGCTTTCGCTCTGGTTTCCTGATTCTACCTCCTTAGCCAGAATGGGGAAGTAATTCAAACGGAAGAAGTGAAATCTTTCTTCTGGTTTCCGGTTTCTTGCTTTCCTGGAACCATGTAGCTGCTGAGAGTAACAAATTGGAGGCTAGCAAAACTGTTGTCTAGGAATTTTAACCCCAAAAGGAAGGTTTCTTAGTTGTTTTGTGAATCCCCCTGAAGTTCCTCTCTCTCGTCTCATGTCATTACCTTCTTTTGCAAATAATGCTTCCCTTAAGTTTGCTTTAGATAAAATCCTATGAGAAAGAAATTTCCCATTTCTAAAAGGGCTTTCTTCCAGAACAAAATCAGGCTTACCTTAATTAAAAACTATTGAATAAACCTTAAGCAGTTTTAAAGCTGGAAGTTACGTTTGCAGTGATATAAACATGGGTTTCTTATCCACTCTTGGCCAGTGCTATTATAATTCCTGTGCCAATTTTCCTCTTTCTTCTTATAGATCTGGCTTCTCCTTCCCACATCTCAGGGATGGAATCATAAAGCTGTCCACTATTTTTTCTTTATAAGCATGGCAATTCAGAGGGAAGAATAAAAGCCCAGGTCTAAAGATAATATACAATGTGGATTTATTTTGAATATTTTCTTATTTCCTCAAGATCTAGTTTTCTCTGGATATTGATTATATGTAAACAAACTTCTCATTTTTAATATTCTTACAGGAAAAATTGTAATGACTACTAAATTTTGATAAGGGGAGGGTGAAACTCAGGTTTTCTTGTTTCTACCTCATTGCCCATATAGCAAAAATTATAGCATCCTTCCTGTGAGTGAGTGGCAAATAATGTTCTCTCTGAATCATTAACTGAATTTTTGAGCCACAGTCTCCCTAGGCATAGGTAACAACTTTGAGAGTTGTTGGAATTTTCAGGATATTTAATCCAGTATGAAAGAACCAATGACATTTCTTAAAAATAAAAAAGTTTAACTTGGGCTATATATGAACTTGACCACCAAGTTTTTAATTTTGGAAAGAAATAGAAACCAGCCTATTGAGTATAACTGGCAGACTTGTCCTCCATTGGATCCACTTCTCTAAACTCTAGTATCAGCTTGATGACAACTTGTCAAGCTGTTTCTCTGGTTTAGAAGCCCTGGAACTCTACCCAGGGTCCTACTAACAGCTTAGGGGGCATTTTGAAGATGCTTCTCTTTCAAAGCCAGTAAGAGTGCAGGAACACAGGAATTGGTGATAAGAGTGAAATGTCCAAAAAGACATTTGAATTAAATTCAGGTTCTCATCTACAAAGATATTGCAAATACTTATCATCATAATAATGTCCACAGCATTCTCCTCATCCTATAAAAAGTTAATGAGGAAGAGGAGTGAGGAGTGGAGAAAAAGACTTACATAAAAGTAACAGTGGTAAATACAAGTAAATGTTAATTTGCAATTAGGAAAACATCCTCACACACTCAACTCCTCACACAGTTTGATGTGGCCTTAGCTTGATAGGGCTAAGATGTTGCTTAGCAATAGAAGAAAGAAATATTGAGAATCTGTAGAATGTGTCACACCTGACAACTGTCTTCAGACTTTTTATCTAGATACCATATATGGAATTGTTTATTTAGACCTGTTATTCTATGTAAACATATACATTTTATGTTTTATTTTTAAAATTTAATATGCAATTTTTTACCTTATGGATGCATTGTTAAGAAAATCAACCAAAGGCTTTGATTGTTTGAGTGTCTCTTTTTCCTCTTCTGAGAATTCTCTTGGATAATATTGCGTAGTAGCATTTTTAGGATATGTCCTAATATATTAAAAGAAAATTCAATACCAAAGATTAGGTCAAAGAAGAGCAAATATGGGCCACAACAGGTCAAAAATGTGTCTCTGTGACAATGATGTTAGGATATTATTTTATATTTAAATTATATACATTGAATTTTCTTTATCCTAGACAACTGATATTGACCACTATTCAAAGTCTACATGCATGAACTTCTCTCCAACATAATCAAAAAGATCTTATTTTTGTAAAATTTTTATTTAGAAATCATTTCAAACTTATAGAAAAGTTGTAAGAAGGGTATAAGGAATTCCCACACACCCTTCACCCAAATTCATCAATTATTAACATTTTGCCACCTTTATCGTTTTCTCTCTCTCTTCATTTCATTAAGTCAGTGTCCACCTCACCCCCTCGTGGGACATTTGGCAATGTCTAGAAACATTTTTGGTTGTCACAACCTAGACATGCTACTGGTGTCTAGTGGGTAGATCCCAGGGATGCTGTTAAAAACCCTACAAAACACAAGACAGCCTTCCCTCAAAGAGAATTATCCAGCCCCAAATGTCAATTGTGTTGAAGTTGAGAAACTCTGCTCTAAACATACAAAACTAGGAATAAGATACATTTCAGCAGTGATGGTGGCAGGAAGGCTTGCTCCATCTAGTATGCTCTTAGTGGCCTCTGTATGTGAACACCTCATATGGCATTGTACATCTGGGCTTTATCAGTCTCAAGTATTAGACTGGGTGAGCCCTTGATCTTGGCATGTGGAGCTTGGAAAAGTCACAGGGCACAATCATTAAGAGTGTGGACTCTGGTGATTGGCTGCCTGGCTTTGAAGCCTGGTTCTATCATTTACTAGCTATATGACTCCTGAGCTAATTATCTAACCTTCTGTGCCTGTTTTCTCATCTCTAAACGAAATTCTTAAAGTAGCTAGTTCATAGTGTCATTGTAAGGATTGAATGTGTTGATACATGCAAAACTTTAAAAACAGTGCCTAGCACATTTTAAATGATCAACAAAATATTATGTAGTATTTGTGTTTGTTGAACAAATGTCAGCACAATGCAGAATGTCTCTCTGAGAGGTAATATATTAAATGGAGAGTAATCCGACAAAGGGGTAAAGGGAGTTTTTAGAATAATTCATTTTTTTTCCTTGTTTAGGTCAGTATCCATAGCAGAAGGCAGAGTGGTAGAAAGAAATAATATTAGTATTGGAACCAGAGAGACTTGGGTTCAAATCTCAGCTTCACCTTTTAATTTCTGCTCTCTAGACAGGGTTAAGTTAAAAAAAAAATGATATGTTTCTTTGTAGTTTTATCAAAGTAGCAACATGCCTAAGTCACTCTTACTTTCGAAATATGATTTGTTTTGTTGTTTTTCAGCAAAACCATTCATTATTGCTTCAGGTTTAAATTATGCCTAAAACATTGGGCTTTCATTTTTAACCTCTCTTTGCTTCAGTTTCTCTATTTGTAAAATGGGGATAGTGCCTACCTCAGAGAGCAGTTGTGAGGATTGAGTTGATGTGTGTAAAGCACTTAGAAGAATGCCTGGTATGTGGTGGAACACTAGGCATTTGCTTTCACTGTCATTATTCTTTGAACTTCATCTTTGATTTTTCTTGACTCACTTCAATATAATCACATATCCTACTTTCTCTACCTCATACCAGCTACCCTTCCTAATTTCCTGCTTGTAATGCATGGTACCAGCATTCTCCCAGTCATCTAGGTTTAAACCATCTGAGTTCCTTTTAATTCTTTGAAAAATTTTTTTTTTTCATTTTGTGGGTCAAGACCTGCCCTTATTTCTCATCTGTTTACTCCCTCTATGTAGGAACACTGCCAGTATTATTATTATCAGTCTGTTTTCTGAGTCTACCTACTGAGTCTACCCTGGCTGACTCATTCTTGGGACTTGTCTGTACCCTAGTAGGAACACAAAATAAATCTCTGGCTGGCTTGACTTAGAAATTTGTCTCAAAATTCAAATTCATTTGGTACTAATATATCACCTCTCTCCCTCCTCTCTTGCCCTCACTTCTTGATATTTACGGATATCTGATGTCCTCCTTCCCTGCCAGGACTTGACCACCAATTCTTGCCTTTCTCCTTACCGCCTCTTGTTTTGGCCTGTCTGTTCATCTTCCTCTCTTGTTTCTGACTCATTTCTTGGCCCAACTTTTGGAGTCCGTATATATGTGCCCTGACTTTAACATTGCACTTTCATGGTTTTTAACCTGTTAGTTCACAAAGATCTGTAAAGTATCTTCTGTATTGCATTCCATGTTGCTGAGCCCTGATTCTCCTGGTCATGACCTGTCTCACTGTGTATTTCATAGCTCTTCACTTAACACTGAATTCAAGTCTGTCATCATTCTGCACATTCTTCCTTAACCTATGTCCTTTTCTTCCTGTTTTCCCTCCTCCATTCTTTTTTCTCCTCCATTTAATAAATATACGCCAGGAACTGTCCTAGGAGTTGGGAACATAGCAGTAAACAAAATATACAAAGTTTTTATCTCATAGAGCTTAAATTCCAAGGGCAGAGTGAAGAGAAGAGAGACGATGAAAAACACAAATCAAGTGATTATGGCACAGTGGAGAAAAATAGAGTGAGGGGATAGATGGTAATGGAGTTGTTGCCTTTTTTTTTTTTTTTTTTTGAGATGGAGTCTCGCTCTGTCGCCAGGCTGGAGTGCAGTGGCACGATCTTGGCTCACTGCAACCTCTACCTCGTGGGTTCAAGCAATTCTCCTGTCTCAGCCTCCCAAGTAGCTGGGATTACAGGCACACATCACCACACCCGGCTAATTTTTGTATTTTTAGTGGAGACGGGGTTTCACCATGTTGGCCAGGATGGTCTTGATCTCTTGACCTCGTGATCTGCCCACCTCAGCCTCCCAAAGTGCTGGGATTAAAGGCGTGAGCCATGGCGCCCGGCCAAGTTGTTGCTTTTATATAGGAGTGTCAGGGAATGCCTCATTTGAGCAGAGATCTGAATGAAGGAGGGAATAAGCACAAGGGAAGAGCATTCTATGTAAAGGACTCGTAAGCTTAAACACATCAGGTATGAGTATGTGTGGTAAATCAAGGAATGAGGAAGCCAGTGTGGCTGGATGGATGAGCAGGGAGAACTGTGGGAAATTAGGGCAGAGGGGTAAAGGGATCTAGATCATATGAAGCCTTGTAGGTTCATTTGGGATGACAGGCCATTGGAAGGTTTTGATCAGTGACATGATCTGACTTGCATTTTAATAGGATTATCAGGGCTTCTGTATGGAGAACTGAATGTAGGAGAGAAAGGATGGATAGAGGAAGCCCACTTAGAAGGAATTACAGTAATCCAAGCAGGAGATGATGATGAATGGTCTAAGGTAATAGCAGTGGGTAAATTTTGAAGATAGACCCAACAAAATCCAAGGTTTTGGTCTGAGTAATTAGAACAATATCATTACCACTTACAGACAGGAGGAAGATTCAGCATGGGCAATGGCATGAGGAGTTGGAACCGCAGGTATTCTGGGAACTGGAAGCAACTCATAGGGCCGGCACACAGAGAGCTTGTTTAGGAACAAGGGATGATGGGGCTGGAGAGGCAGACAGTGCCTCGTCATGGAGGAGGGAGAACCGCATATGCCATCCTAGGGGCTCTGGATGGATGTATTTTTTAAGTGATGGCAGCCAGAGAAGAAACCTAGACAATGAAGTAACACCATCTGATTTGATGTTTAAGAATGATGACTTAGGTGGTAGAACAGAGCAATGAGGGGCAATGGCAATATGCCAGATGAGAGATGACGAGCACTGTCATGATAAACAGCATCACTCATTTTCCCACTCCAGTCTTTACAATCTTCTATACTTGTATCTCATTTTCCTGTTATGATTTTTAAAGGTATTATTGAATATAATTAGATCTTCCTGAATTGAATTACTCTGTGGAGATCTATGTGTCATCATCATTAATCCATCTCTATTTATTATAAAGAGCTCTCAAAATAATAATGGAAGTTACTAGACTTTACTGTAACTGGCTATAAAATTACATACACCCATCACATACTTACCATTTTGTCTGAGTGCTTATGTCCTTTATTTGGGGGATTACTTGCATGCCAACATCTTTTTCAAGTTGTTTAAGGGTAAAATTTTTATCTGGGTAGGCTGTACATTCAATATAGGCATCTTTTACACTGGAAGCATTCTGGTCACTGAACTTAATTGGTGCACCAAATTCACTTCGTTTTCGAGAAATCATATACGTAATCTGTAACACATGTAAACAGTAAAGGTAACATAATGAAGTCCCTGAAGAAAAACTGACGTGTAGGCAATGTTGGTACTCTGCTCAGATCCCTCAGAGCCCTTTGTGCACTTTCTGTGAGCGCCTCCAGCTCTGCATGCTTTCCATTCACATGAGCAGCACCCGCTCCTCCTCTTTGGATGGCTGCTCTAGGGCTATTGGGACCACTTTGCCAGCAGGTGCAAAGAACAGGAAGTAACTGGCAGTTTCATCTTGACTAATGGTGGACTGGCAGGAGGGATACATAAACCCTTCTCCTTGGCTTCTGTGTGGGACACCTCTGAGGTAAAATTTACACTCCAGAGTTCCTCTTTGGGTTTGGCTGAAGCCTTCTTCCCTCTGCAGACTTTTGCCTGAGAGTGCAGCCTGGCAGGGCTTCCTCCATATCCCTGTTCAGCTGCTTGTCATGTTCTCTTCTGGGGCACTTTCCTAATAAACCACTCACACACAATTCTCCCTCACAGGAGTTCCTTTGAGAGGGAATGCCACTATATTAGCTTCCTACAGCTGCCATAACCAAGTACTACAAATGGGGTGGCCTAAAACAACAGAAACTTATTCTCTTACAGTTGTGGAGGCTAGAAGTTTGAAACTGATGTGTTTGAGGGTTGTTTCCTTCTGAAGGCTCTGAGGGAGAATCTGTTCCCTGTTTCTCTCCTGGCTTCTGGTGACACCCAGCAATCCTTGTGTTCCTTGGTTTGCGTATCTGTCTTTCCAGTCTCTGCCTGCTTCTTTACACGCCATTCTCCCTGTGTCTCTTTGTCATCCCATGGCCATCTTATCACAAAGACACCAGTCGTATTGGATTAGGGGCCTACCCTACTCCAGTATGACGTCATCTTAAATAGTTATACCTGCAATGACCCTATTTTCAGCCAGAATCACATTCTGAGGTGCTGGAGGTTAGAAGTTCAATATACCATTTTTTTGGAGACAAAATTCAACTCATAACACCCACTTAAGACAATGACCATTCTTCTATAAAAGCAAACCAAAACAACACACCAAAAACTATGCCTCCATAGCAAACACAGTAAACCTTATGAATCCCTCAGGAATAAGTGTTGTTCAGCTACAGGGAGGTAATGATTACAGATCATATATAACCCTCTAACCTGCTTTGTAGATTCCGTAACTGATTCTTCCTCAATTTCTTTTTCACTGCCCAAAGAAACCCATGGTTTAGAGACAGGTAGTTTATAAATATACACATCTTCAGGAATATGTTCTTTATATTCTTCTTGTTCTTCTGGTACTTCTGGGGGCTAAAGTAAAATAAATAGCATTCTACAATATATGCCCAAGTTTAGGTTATAGCTGTATGTATATATTTGGTGACAAACTTTACTTTTATATAAATTCATTAAGCACCTTCTTACTTTTTTTCTTGTCAATTCACACTTTTGAATTATGAAAAGGAAACAAAGCAAAAAAAGGAAAAAGAAAAAAGAGATATCAAGAATATAGAAAGAAGAAAAAGACAGTAGACAAGAAGAGATATATATATATACACATCTCTACATATAGACGTATATATATATATACACATCTCTACATATAGATGTATATATATATATACACACACACTGCTGATGTATTAATACACATATATACACATCTCTACATATAGATGTGTGTGTATATATATATACACATCTCTACATATAGATATGTGTATATATATATATACACACACACTGCTGCTTTATTTGTAATAGTAAAAAACGATCAACCAAATGAATACCAATAGAGGAATGGATTGATGACAGTGTGATAAACCATAAAATAAAATTCCATAGAGCAGTTATAATGAACAAATTTGATCTATGTATATATGGTATCTAAATGTACTGATATTGATAGATCCTAGAATTTTATAATTTGGTGAAAAATGAAGTTGCGGACTGAGTATAAAAATGACACAATTTTTATGTGAATGTTAAGTTAATAAGACTATAAAATCCATTATTGTAGAACATAAATATATGGTAAAGTGTAAAACCACAGACAAGAACAATATGTAACAATTTAGAATAATGGTTCCTTATAGGGAGGAGTGAAGAAAATGGAATTAGTGACGATATGAGAGGGAGTGGAATATTGTCTGTAATATTTATTTCTTTTGTTAAAAAAGTTTTAAAGTAAATATAATAAAAATTAATATTTTAAAATTCTGGATAATGAAGTGTAGATATTTGTTATTCTACTCTCTAGTTTTTTCTAAACATTTAAAATATTTCATTACAATAAAAAATTAAAAAGAGAACAGCAATCATAAAAATAAAATTGAAAATGTTAAGGCTAAATGAAAGATGATTTTTAATTATAAACTGTTAGCTTTTATTTATTTTTTTCTTTTTGAGACAGGGTCTCACTCTGTCACCCAGGCTGGAGTGCAGGGGCATGATCATGGCTCACTGCAACCTCCACCTTTCTGGCCTAAGTGATCCACCCATCTCAGCCTCCCAAGTAGCTGGGACTACAGGCACGTGCTACCATGCCTGGCTAATATTTTTATTTTGCGGTGGCAGGGTCTTGCTGTGTTACCCAGGCTCATCTGGAACTCCTGGCCTCAAGTGATCGTGCCTCAGCCTCCCAAAGTGCTGGGATTATAGGCATGAGCCACTGTGCCCAGCCTAGATTTTTTTTAATTATATGGTTTCCCTTTATTCTTATTGCTTATTGGACAGCCACACAAACCTCTCTGTCATCCTCAAACAATTTAAACAAACCTCCCAAATTGCTTCCTTCAATTTGACCAAACAGGAGTGGAAGATCGGAAAGAGAGTTTCATACATCTGTTACCTTTCTTGCCCACCTTGAACAAAGGGCTTTACCTATATGAATCCTCATGAAAGCCCTGGAAATGTGCAATAATGGTGCCACCATTTTACCAATGAGAGGCTCAGTAACTTACTCAAAGTCGTGGAGTTGGCAAGAAGAGAACTAGGAAAGCAGTACGCCAGGTTCACTGTTTCCTCTCTCACGATGTCAGCGAAGGGCAAATCTGCTACCCTGAGATACTTGATTTAGTTCATCCCCCATTTACTGCTTACTTATTCTAGGTGCCAGAACCTGATCTGGGTCCCAAGGAGACGGAGCTGAACAAGAATAATCATCACTATGTATAGGGATCCCCCAGAGGTACCACTTCCGCTTCCTTCCGCTAATCAACAAATTGCCCAACCTGGGCAACATATGAGACCTCATCTCTACAAAAAATAAAAAAAATTAGCTGGATGTGGTGGTGTACGCCTGTAGTCCCAGCTACTTGGGGGGCTGAGGTGGGAGAATCACTTGGGCCTGGGAGATTGACATTGCAGTGACCATGATTGTGCCACTGCACTCCAGCCTGGGTGACAGCGCAAGAGCCTATCTCAAAAACAACCACAACCACAACAAAAACAAACAAATTACAAGGGCTTGGGGTTTGCTCACATTTAAATAGCTTTCTTTGCCCTCTTCAGTTCCAATAAGATAAAAGTTAAGTCCATATTTGAAGTCTCTGTCATAAACAAGCAGAAGCTCATTTCCAGGATATTCCTACAAGAATATAATTGAGAGAGGAAGTTAATGTTCAATGGTCATTCAGTTTATTTTGATGCTAACACAAAATTCATATTTCTCTAATCAACCAATTATAGAAGATAACCATTGTGCTAATCTATGGCTGTTAACACCAAATTGCAAAATTATTTTATTAACTTTAAAAAGCTCTTAAAAATATAATGCATCCAGGGAAATGTACATGCACTTTTACTTCTAACAGGAAAAAAGAATCAGTTTTTGTTTGGTATTGTGCTCTGTAGCATGCATAGAGATAAATCAGAACCAAAATTATGAATTAAACAATTAAAGCAGAAAATAAGGACAGATTCATATTCTAGTTAAAACTGGGCAAAGGCGGAGCACAGTGGCTCATGCCTGCAATCCCAGCATTTTGGAAGGCCAAGGCGGGCAGATCACTTGAGCTCAGGAGTTTGAGACCAGCCTGGGCAACATGGCAAAACCCTGTCTCTACAAAAACAAAAATCAGTTGGGCATGGTGGCCTGTGCCTGCGGTCCCAGTTACTCAGGAGGCTGAAACGGGAGGATTGTTTGAACCTGGGAGGCGGAGGTTGCAGTGAGCCATGATTGCATCTCTAGCCTGGGAGACAGGAGTGAAACCCTGCCTCAAAAAACAAAACAAAACAAAACAAAAACTGGGCAAGGATGAGCTTTTCTGGGTGTGGGATTAGATAACAAGTCATTGATGGAACTTTGCTTTTCACAGAGGATCATCAAACAGGATTCCCAAGGAGGGGTGGGCAAGCTAGCACTTGCCCAAAGCAATGGGGCCAGATTTGAACCAACAACCTCTCCAACTTTTGTTATTATGTACCAGGAACTTCTTGAGGTAGGACTGAAAATAAAGAGGGATATTGTGCTTACCTGGACAATTTTTTTGACTGGGTGGAAATCAGATACTGCAGCTCTGTTGCGCAGGTCCTCAAAAATATCTTCTTTATTGATAAGCTTATAAGGTTGTTCATCTGTGACATCTTCATCTATTCGGCAGCTAAATATTTCCTGGGTCTTGGTGGTTAATACTAAAGGATAAATTTCTGGATGACCTAGGAAAGAAAAGTGGAATTTGGACATTAAATGTGACCACTTAAAATATTAGCATTAGAAAACATGCAATTGCTTGGTTTTAATAATTATCTGGGTTAAAATTTTAAGACTTTAAAATTATTATTCCTGTATTTAAAGTAAAGATATCCATTATTTTTTAAATGCCAAAAAAATTTTTAAAAAAGAAGAAAGTAACAATGGTCCATAATACTACCTCTCAAGAAGAAAAACCTCTATTAATATTTTGCTTTATTTTCTTCTAGCCACTCCATATATACCTCATATGAACTTCTAAATGCTGCTTTTAATATTTATCATTATGTCACAAGTATTTTACAACGACACTAAGTAATCTGTCTAAAACATTATTTTAGATGAACTGAATTCTATAGAATAATTTTAAACCATTCTCGTGTTGGTAAGCATTCTAATTTCTTTTCTTGCTTGTTTCCAATTATTGTAAATAATCCTACAAACAAATATCTAGTTTATAGATTTTTATTGCATTTCAAATTATTTTCTTGGGATAGATTTAAAAAGTGAAATTATTGGTTGGAAGGTATGACCACTTGTTTAGGCTTTCAGCCTGTATTACTTTCCTAAAACACCCCAACCTCACCCTCTCCCCTGCTGCTCTCTCTTACCAGGTGACTGGCTTTTTATTTCACAGAGAAAACAGGGTCTGAATAGCACAGAATCCTGCCAGGTCCTGCAGCCCTGCCCACCTGCTAATCAAAACGGGCACCACCTTTCTGCCCTTATGCACTCAGAGGACCTGCCCTCCTCAGCCACCAGGGTCCATTCAACTATTCCTTTCCTTTCAGCTTTTCTTACTTCCATGCCGCTTTCCCTCAGCTGATTTGCTCAATGGTCTCTCATTTTAAAGAAACCTTCCCTTAGAGCTGGGCGTGGTGGCTGACACTTGCTCGAGGCAGGCGGATCACGAGGTCAGGAGATCAAGACCATCCTGACTAACACAGTGAAACCCCATCTCTACTAAAAATACAAAAAATTAGCCAGGCATGGTGGCACGCGCCTGTAGTCCTAGCTACTCGGGAGGCTGAGGCAGGAGAATGGCGTGAACCCGGGAGGTGGAGGTTGCAGTGAGCAGAGATCACACCACTGTACTCCAGCCTGGACAACAGAGGGAGACTCCGTCTCAAAAAAAAAAAAAAGAAAAAAGAAAAGAAACCTTCCCTTGAGCCTATATAGGGATCTCTGCTCTTTAGGGCTTCTCTTTTTCACAGTCAAACTTACTGTTACTCAATTCCTCACATTTTTCAAATAGTGACTTCTCAGTTGGTTGTATTAATAAACCCTCGGACACAGGAAAGTGGGTAGGGAATCCCTTTCCTCCCATCTAGCTGCCAGTCCCAGTATTGCTCTCAGAAGAGGAGAGAGGAGAGGTTCAAGAGGCTTCCATCTCTGGTCTTCCCATCCCTTCTTCGCACCTCAGGCCAGTCCTTAGCAGCAGCATGCCCCGGGAGGGTGGACACTAGAGGACAAAGGAGCATTTTGCCTGCTGCCCTCCCCTCTCTCAAGCCTTCTTGCTGTTTTTTTTATCCTTCATATCACTATCATCAGCCACAACAGTTTCAGCTCTGCATCTGTCCCCAGGACTCTCTCCCCAGCTCCCAGGGTCCACTCCCATCTCCTCCAGCACCCACGCCCCTGGATGTCAGGCCATCCTCCCTCCAACTGCTCAATAGATGTGCCAGCAAGGGGGAAAGTGTATGTGGCCTCTCATTTGGAATTTTGAGCTTATTTTCCAATAGAAATATTTCCCCCACCCCAGGGGCTCTGTGGTACAATAATTCAGGTAATTTGGAGGTTTTAAATAACTGTATGCATAACACTGATTATATGCGGAAGCATATTTCAAACTGCAGTCAGTTGGCATAACATTGGGAATTCAAGTTGTTCATGAATGAAGGACAAATTATACACTTTTATCTCCCTCAAAAGACTAACCGTAACACTTGGCACCTATGAGATGCTCAATAAGTAACTGTTGACTTGATTCAAATCAAGTAATCCTCTGCAAACAGACTGCATTTGTAGTGTCGAATGGGTAACAAAAGTTCTGTAGTTTTGTCTGAGAAAACCACTAGGTGGGACTGTGAGACTCACACTGTGCTAGTGCCGAAAAGAAGGCAGCTGTCCCTAATAAACAGAGGCATTCAGGAAGACCAGAAAGCTTTCTATCATCCTCGACACTGGAAAGACAGCACCAAAGATTGTTTTCTATGTTATCTGCCCCTACTAAACACACACTTCAAATTCTACTGGCTTGATATTTTTCACACACAAAAAATGATCCTTTCACAGTAATTGGACTTTTTCAAGGCAACTCTAATATAGGATCTAATATTCCTTTATCTAGAAGTCAGTAAAACTGGTGGACTGTTTCTGGTTCGAGTTGGCAATCAGTGATAACTGCAGATAACTGGCAGCCAACAGATCACACAAAACTTCTATAGTCCAGTACCATCACGCTCCATCACCATGAGAACCAAACTAACCAGGGCAAGGCCTGATGCTTCTGGCCACCCCAAAGGGTCACCAGCCAAATACTGTAAAACAACTGCTATTGGGTAGGCTTTGAGGCACACACTGAGAACAGCACCATAGGCTACAGCAATGAGGCTATTGTGATCAGCAATGAGATGGGCTCCCTGGAGCCTTCAGCAGAGTGGGAGGCTGGTTGCTGCAAGGAGTGTGAAACAAGCGTTGGTGCAGAGGAGGAGGCCTTCAGGGCCTTCTGAAGCTGACTGAGGTCAGGAGTGCCAATCACAAGGACAATGTCTGCGAGGGCACTTCCATGGTGCACCTACTGCTCCAGACACAGTTTTAAGCACTTTATGTGTATTATTAACTCATTTAGTCTTCACAACAACATTCAGAGGTGGTTACTATATTTGTCTCCATTTTTTAGCTGAGAAAACTGAGGACAACAGAGTTCAATAACATGTCCAAGGTTAGCCTCTGGGAGTTGAAAGTGGTGGTACTGGGATCAAAACCAAGGTCCCTGAACTCTACTATGCTACGCTTTCTCTCTAATAAGTGGACACAGAAGATCCATGGAGAGGGTCCTGCTTCTCTACACATAGACAAGGAGGGAACAGAGATGACTTTCCATAGGATCCAGTGAATGGCAGTTATTCACCTAGCAGGAACCAAAGGCAGACTCAAGCTCTACACAATTCATGCCTCAGAATCTTACTACATGCACACAATAGAAGGCTATGCAATATAAATCATAGGTTGCACATATATTGTCCTACATAATGAGCGTTGTTTAAAACAACTCTCATACATTTCAACTGTACATTCTTTTTTTTTTTTTAACATTTTGGTTGCTATCTAGTTTTTTAAAAACAGCTTTGCTGAGTTATAATTGACAAACAGTAACCTGCATACAATATGTACAATTTGATAAATATATGCACATACCCCATGAAGCCATTACCACAATCAAGATAAAGAACATACCCATAAGACCCAAATGTTTCCTCCTGCCCCTGCCTTCCAACACACCTCCTTCATCCCTAAGTAACCCCAAGTAACCACTAAGCTGTTTTCTTGTCACTATAGATTAGTTTGCTTTTTTCTGGAATATTTATAAATGTACTCTTTTTGTTTATCTTCTTAGCATAATTATTTTGAGATTCATTCAAATTGTTGAATGTAGCAATGGTTCATTCCATTGCTGGCAAGTATTCCATAAAAGAAAAAAATCTTTAAGATTTTAAAAAAGAAAATCTTAAGAAAGCTTTAAGATTTCTTGGGATTTTGGCTGTGGGTGTCACATCTGGGAAATCTTTGCCAACTCCAAGGTCACAAAGATTTTCTCCTGTTTTCTTCTAGAAGTTTTAGAATATTTGGTTTTACCTCTATGATTCCTTTTGAGTTAATTTTTGTGTATGGTGTGAGGTGTGGATTGAGTTCACTTTCTTACTTACAGCTATCTAACTGTTCTAGCATCATTTGTTGAAAAGACTATCCCTTCTCCACTGAATTATCTTTGCATCTTTGATGAAAATCAATTGACCATGCACATGTGGTCTATTTTTGGACTCTATTCTCATGCATTGATCTACTTATCTGTCTTTATAGTATCTTTTTATAGTAAAAAGAGTTAACATGAACCTACTTTGTGACAGCCCTATGTAAGGAAATGTGCATGTACTACTAATTTAATTTCCACATCAATCTTATGAGGTAGATAGTCCATCTTGCTTTTCAGATGAAGAAGCAGAGGCTCAGGGAGGTGAAGTCATCTGTGGCCACACAGTCACTAAATGACTTTAAGTCATAAGTTTATGACTTAAACCAGGTCTGTCTAATTTCAAAGCCTGTGCTATTAACCACTTCTGGCAAACAGAATAATGTCCCCCTAATATGTTCATGTCCTAATTCCTGAAACTTGTTAATATGGTTTTGCTGTGTCCCCACCCAAATCTCATCTTGAATAACTCCCATGTGTAGTGGGAGGTAATTGAATCATGGGGGCAGGTCTTTCCTGTGCTGTTCTCATGATAGTGAATAAGTCTCATGAGACCTGATGGTTTTATAAAGGGAAGTTTTCCTACACACGCTCTCTTGCCTGCTGCCATGTAAGATGTGACTTTGCTCCTCATTCACCTTCCACCGTGATTGTGAAGCCTCCCCAGCCATGTAGAACTGAGTCAATTAAACCTCTTTTTTCAAATAAATTATCCAGTCTCAGGTATGTCTTTATTAGAAGCATGTGAACAGACTAATACACTTCTGTATTGTTACCTTACATAAGAAAATGGATTTGTAGATATAATTATGTCACGGATCTTTACTTTTTGTTGTTTTTGTTTTTATGTTCTTTTTATTTATTTATTTATTTTTCATTTTTTAAAACATTTATCCCAGATACTGAAGGTTAAGGATTTTGAGGTGGGGGGATGATTGGGCCTTTGACATTGGCCCAGTGTAATCCCAAGGGGCCTTATAAGACGGCAACAGGAGGATCAAAGTCAAGGAAGGAGATGTGACAAGGGAAACAGAGGTCACAGGGAAAGATTCCAAGATGCTATGCTGCTGGCTGTGAAGAGGAAGGAAGGGGCCAGGAGTCAATAAATACAGTGGCCTCTAGAAGCTGAAAAAGGCAAGGAAACATATTCACCTCTCAGGGCCTCCAGAGATAATCAGCCCTGCTGACACTTTGCCATTAGCCTGGTGAAAGTAATTTCGGACTCCTGATTTCCAGAACTGTTAAATAATACATTTATATTGTTTAAGCCACTAAGTTTGTGGCAATTTGTTACAGCAGCAATAGGCAACTCATATACCACTAACTCGTATTATAATTTGGGTAAATTATTTAACATTTGGGAGTCACAGCACCTTCATGTCTGTAATGGCCATGATAATGCCTACTTTATAGAGCTAAGGCAATGAGAAGAGTGGGCCTGGCACAAAGTCATTGCTGCACAAATATTAGCTATGTGTAAAAATTATATTTATTCTCCAGAAACCTCTGGGCATCACCTTGTTAGGCCCCTAGGACTGACAGTTTTTTAGTTAGCCTATTGATACCTTGGTTCCTTGTTAGAAAAAGGGATCTCAGTTTCTTGGAGCATGACAGACATCAGCCCTGATTAACAGTTGGCAAGGTCAGGGCCCAACATGAGGAAGTCAGAGGGGTCCTGATGCTACCTGAGGGGAGTCTGGGGGTAGAGACAGGCTTGAGGAGAAGGGGATGCTAACTCAAAACCTACACTTGTCTCACCATAATGTTCTGAGGTTGGTTTTTTCTTTCCCTTAAGCAAACATATTCCTATTTTTCAGTTCATTTACTTTCAATGAATACATCTCAAACTGTGCCCCTTTATCAGGTTCACAGATTTTCTTACCAGTCAATTCATTTAGTTAAGAAATATTTACTGAGCACCCACTATGTGAAAAGCATGGTGCTAGTGCCAGGGTATCCAATCTAGACAGAGAGACAGATAATAAATAATGAAGTACACTCATAGATACAAACTGTGGGCTGGGCATGGTAGCTCACACCTGTAATCCCAGCACTTTGGGAGGCCAAGGCAAGAGGATCCCTTGAGCCCAGGAGTTCAAGACAGCCTGGGCAATATAACGAGAACCCATCTCTACAAAAAAAGAAGAAGAAAAATAAAAAACAAAAATAAATAAATACAAATTGTGATAAGTGCTATTTGGGAGAAAACAGGATGAGAAATGGAACTAAGAAGGGTAGCTGTGGTGGTCTATTTAGACAGAAACAAGAGGGAACACAACTCATTCACTCATTCATTTATTCAGTAATGAGTTATAGTGCTGTTTGCCATGATTTGGCCATGAGTTCAGTGTTAAGGAATCAACAATATACATTAAATAAGGAGTATTTAAACAGAAATACATATAAAACAAGGTTATGTATTGACTAGTTAATGAAAATGTGACCAGAAGCTCACAGGAACCTAACCCTTGTTTCCCCTAGGAGCAGCAGTCCAGTATTGGCTAATTCAGTATTCAAAGGGACTGTATAGAATACAGGAACGAGAATTGACTGTACTTTAACTTCAGGATTTTAAGTGCTATGAAAGCAATTAAACAAGGTAATAGGTGACACAGAGGTCAAGGAAAGTCTCTTGAGGAAGTGAGATGGTAGTCTAGATCTCAATGATAAGAAAGACAAAGTTGCATAAAGGGAAGATCTATCTAGGCATCAGGGACAGCAAAAGCAATGGCCCTGAGGCTGGAATAAATTTGGAACATTCTGTGCTAAGCAAGGCTGATGGGCTGTAGGTTGGTGAAGAGGAGAAGGAAACAAGGTCAGGACCACTTGAGCACAGGAGCCAGGACCACTGCAAGGTGTGCCCAATGGCAAAGTAAGACCATGGGGGAGTTTAAGCAAGAAAGAGGAGTTTAAGCATGGTTGGGCTGCTGTGTGCCAAATGGACAGAAGGAGGCTGAGTGGAAGCAGTGATATTAAATAGGAGCCGTGGGAACTAACCGATGTGAGGAGTGCAGAGGTTTGGACTAAGGTTGCAGGTGGGAAGATAATATGAAGCAGATGGGTTTGAGATATATTTTAAAACAGGTGGAATTCATAGAAGTTGGGGTGGTTTGAAGGGGTAGGGAGGTGTGGAGGGAGAGAAAGAAAGAAATTAAAGATGACTCCCAGGTTTCACTAACTCAATAAATATTTATCGGGCAGCATAACCTGCTGCAGGCACTGTGCTGGGTGCTGATAACAGAGCCACTTACATTAGCTGACATTCTCCCACTTTCTCCCCGCCTCCACACTCCACACCTCTGCCCCCTCTACTGCCCTGGCCCAGGTCATCACCATCTTTCCCCTGGATTGTTGGAAAAACTTCCTAACTAGTCTCTCTGCTTCAGTCCTTGCTCCTGCAATTTGCTACACAGTAGCCAGGATGACCTGACCCTTTAAAAACATGTCAGATGGAGTCACCCTTTGCTTAAATACTACCAATATTTCCTCATTTCATATGATTAAAAGACAAAATATTTACAGTGGCCTACAGGGCTTTTAGGTCTTCCTCCTTGCCCCCCTCATTGTCTCCTTTCTGTTTCTAAAAGTGAAGCGCGTCATCTAAGTCAACTCTAAGAGAGAGGTTCCCCCTCCATCCCACCAAAAGAAGTCTTGTTATAAGATTATTTAGCCTTTACATGTAGGAACAACATTAGTTTAGTTGTCTACGATCTAGTTATTTGCTTAAAAACCAGCCTCTTTCCTTGAAATAGTGGCATCTTAGCGTGAAGTACAGATAAATATTACCTATGAGCAAAAGTTTGAAAAAATACTTATCTGATAAAAGTCATAAGTTGCAGGCTTATAACACTTTATAGTTATAAAAGGTCTTTCAATAATCATATAATGCATTTTTAACGAACTGCTTGGTTGAAGTTTGTTTCTCAGTTTGAAATTCTCTACTCTTATTTTTTCTTTAAAAAATTTTTCATTTTATATTCTAAATGGAATGGTATCATTTTAGCCCATGTACATTTTGATTGATCACTTCAGTTTGTAGTATTCCTGCTTGCTTATTGCATTATTAAAATATTATAAAACTGAGGACGTAAGTTGTAAATTATATTTCCACTTACCCATGCTCTCCATATTTACTGGTTCCATGTCTTCACTAGCTAGAATATAATAAAAGGAAGTCAAATTTACATTTTTGAATCAAATACATCTCAATTTATTATAATCTTTTATTTCTTCTTCTTCTTTTTTTTTTTTTTTTGAGACGGAGTCTTGCTCTGTTGCCCAGGCTGCAGGGCAGTGGCGTGATCTCGGCTCACTGCAAGCACTGCCTCCTGGGTTCACGCCATTCTCCTGCCTCAGCCTCCCAAGTAGCTGGGACTACAGGCGCCCGCCACAACACCCAGCTAATCTTTTGTATTTTTAGTACAGACGGGGTTTCACCGTGTCAGCCAGGATGGTCTCCATCTCCTGACCTTGTGATCCGCCCACCTTGCCCTCCCAAAGTGCTGGGATTATAGGCATGAGCCACCATGCCCGGCCAATCTTTTTTTTATTTTGAGATGGAGTCTCAGTCTGTTGCCCAGGCTGGAGTGCAGTAGCGTGATCTCTGCTCACTGCAACCTCTGCCTCCCGGGTTCAAGTGATTCTCCTGCCTCAGCCTCCTGAGTAGCTGGGATTACAGGCGCGCACCGCCACGCCCGGCTAATTTGTGTATTTTTAGTAGAGGCGGGGTTTCACCATGTTGGTCAGGCTGGTCTCGAACTCCTGACCTCGTGATCCAACCGCCTCGGCCTCCTAAAGTGCTGGGATTACAGGCGTGAACCACCACTCCCAGCCAGTTTATTATAATCTTTACCAAACCTCAAAACACAAAATATAAGTACAAATATACAATGAAGACTTAAACTGTCTTGTGAATAATTAAACAGAGAAACTCTGAATAATTGTCTTTCACACTGTTATCTCTTGGTGATATGTTTACTACAGCATTCATTATATAGCCTTTAATTGGTATCATAATGAAATTAGTCAAAAGTAAGAATGAATCTCCATATATCTTATTCCTCATACATTTGACTTTATGTCACAGAAATATTTTATTTCATTTGATATGTAAAACCATAATCATTTTGCTGCTAATATATACAAATACTCCACAAAAAAAATCCCATTCAATGAAGAAATATTCCTACCAGCTAATACTGGTTTTGGGCTTTTTTTGCCACGTGATGACTTTTTCTTTTGTTTTGGAGCCATGGTTCTGACTTGGGCTGCATAAAGAGATGATACTATTAGTAAATTGTTACAATTTGCAAACAACTTACAATTTCAAATACTAAACATTATCATTTAATAAACATAAGAATCTGTTTTCTAAGTTTTACCCTGGGCTAAATCAACCTGTATCTTCATAGAACGGGTGTTCTGTGACAAAGGCTTATTGCAACAACAATCTTACTGATGAGATCTTACTGTTCCGGTGGAGCCGTTTACCTGAAGCGCACCATGACCTGCCAGAACAAAGTCTCAGCCACAGGTCCTGCCATGGAAGCACGACAGAGGACTTGGCTTCCCTGCCTCTCACTGAAGTTCCCATCCCAGGTAGCTGCTCTGTGCTGCCTTTTGCTGGGCTTCCCAACAGGTAGCCCAGCTACAAAGACAAGATAGGCCACTGGGAGTGACAGGCCCACAATGTGCATATGCATATATAATTTTTAAATTAACGTAATTGAGCTCATACTTTTGTCTTAGCATGTGAACATATAACCACTAAGGCCTTATTTGGGCTATTGGAGAGAATGCCTCCAAAAGTTTTCCATGGAACTGTTTATCAATTTTGACAGGATAGAACACTGGCCAAGGTCATCACCATGACATCAAATCCTTGTCATCTCCGCCATGTCCCATTCTGTTTAAATGGTCAGGAGTGTGACTGCAGGAGCCTGGCCAGCAGAGTTTTTAAACAGGCTCTACTTTTTCCAGCTGAGTGATCTTGGGCAAATTACTTACCTTCTCTAAGTCTCAGTTTATTCATCTATTTAATGGGGATAATAATAAAATCTACCCCACAAGGTGATTGTGAAGACTGAATTAAATAAAGTGTCATCAATCAACTCAATCATCTTTGACTGGTTTGCGTCACTTTAACAAATCAACACAGACTATTATTTCATAGCCCATGGTCAAAATATCACAAGTTTTATTTTATTCCTAGATGCTGGATCACAAAATCTTGTCCAAAGTGTGGATGTGAGTGTGTCTGTGTTCGTGTGTAAACATCTTCCCTTTAGATTTTCTCATATGAATTTTTTAAATGATAAAAATAATAGCTCACATTTGTGAAGTGCTTACTATGTGCCAAGCATGGTTCCAAGTACTTTACATGTCTTTTTAATTTAATCTTAACCACATTAAAACATTTTTATTGACATATAATAGTTGTACATATTTGGGAGTACATATGATACTTTGATACATGTATACAATGTATAATGGTCAAATCAGCATAACTGGGATTATCCATCATCTGAAACATTTATCTTTGTGTTGGGAACATTACCATTCTTCTAGCATTTTGAAATATGCAATGAATTATGGTTAACTATAATTTTCCTACTGTACTATTGAATACTAGATAACCACATTTTATTATTACTATTATCTTCATCTCCATTTTATAATGAGAAAACGAGGCCCCAAGAGGTTCAGGTGACTCTCCTGAAGGGACACAGAGCGCAATAGGCAGTGGTGTCAGGCTGTGAGCCCAAGCAGCCTGGCTCCAATAGCCACATTCTTAACCTCTGTACTAGATGATCCCTTGGATTTCAATGATAACTGCTGTGTTTCATTGCAAATGAAACTATTTTAAATCATTGATTTTACCTAGGAAGGCAGGAATTTTTTTTTTTTTTTTTTTTTTTTTTTTTTTGAGACAGAGTTTCACTCTGTCGCCCAGGCTGGAGTGCAGTGGCGTGGTCTCAGCTCACCACAACCTCCGCCTCCCGGGTTCAAGCGATTCTCCTGTCTCAGCCTCCCAAGCAGCTGGGACTACAGGTGCATGCCAGCAAGCCCAGCTAATTTTTGTATTTTTAGTAGGGACGGGGTTTCACCATATTGGCCAGGCTGGTCTCGAACTCCTGACTTGGTGATCCGCCCGCCTCGGCCTCCCAAAGTGCTCGGATTACAGGCATGAGCCACCGTGCCCAGCTAAAAAGCAGGATTTTATTATCTAATCAATATTTTATGATTCTGACAATTTCTATTTTTAAGATATTCTGCAATGAATGGTTCTGACTCAACTCTTTAGACTGTCAAATGTCCTCCATATCACTTCCCAGTCTTAGCATAATTTCAAATCTTTCATCTATTCCTTTTTTCAGAAGATTCCTTATCAATGTACCCCTTCTCCATATGCTATCCCAGCTGCATTTTAGTTTGATGTAAAATACTTGAAAAACTTTCTTTTTTTTCTCCCAAGACAGAGTCTTGCTCTGTCGCCCAGGCTGGAGTATGTGGCGCTCTCATGGCTGTAATCCCAGCATTTTGGGAGGCCGAGGTGGGTGGATCACGAGGTCAGGAGTTCGAGATCAGCGTGGCCAACATGGTAAAAAACTCTTAACACCACTTAGCCTCACCCTATGCACACACCATCACCACCACCACTATTTATTCCACATATATATATTGAGTGACTATGCTGCACCAGATGCTATCCTAGGTGTTAGGGATACAGCAGTGAACAAAATAGTCAAAACCCCTTGTACAAGCTCACATTCCAGGAGAAGACAGAAAATGAACAAATAAAGGAGGAAAATATAATTAGTATTTCAAGTAGTGAGAACTACTAAGGAAAAAAAATAAGGTAAGAAAAGGAATTGGACATTGGAACAAAGACCTGAGAAAGGAGAAAGCAAGAAACACAGATATCTGGGAGAGGAAGAGTATTTTCAGGTGGAGGGAACAGTATGTTTAAAGGTTTTGGGCATATGTTTAAAGGTTCTTAAATATGCCAGGATCATGCCTGGCATATTTAAGAAAACAGCAAGAAGGTCATGATGGCTGGAGCAAAGTCAGGGAAAGACTGCAGGCAAAGCTGGTCAGAAAGGTGACAGGGATATATCAGTCAGGTTTGCTGCAGTAACAAATGACCCCTACATCTCAGTGACATACAATAACAAACATTTATTTCTTCTCATGCTATGCATTGTGGTGCGGATGAGCTGCTTCAAGTCTTCTTATTCCGGGATCCAGGCTGAAGAAGCAGGCCCTATTTCACACATACCACTTTCACAGCAGAGAAAAAAGCAAGAGAGCTAACGGAACTACATAATGCTTCCAACTTTCTCCTTGGCACTGACATATTGTGCCTCCTGCTCACATTCTATTGGCCCAAGCAAGTAAGTCAATCCTGATAATGGGGGAGGGATTCTCTGCCTGATTGGCAGTAGGTAGGAATGTATGATCCTCTTACAGGTATGGGAGGTAATGGCTGGGAATGATATAATTGGAAACAACTATATAATATACCACAAGTGGGGCTAGGTCATGTATTAGGACCTTGGTTTTCACTCTGAATGAGGTGGAGAGCTACTGGATGGCTTTCAGCTGGGAAGTTACTTTACTCCATCTGTCCCACAGTTTAAGAATCAATATGGCTGCTGTGTTGAGAAAAGACTGCAGCAAGGAAAAGGCTGAAGCAGGAAATCCAGTTGCGAGACATTTAAAAATTCATGGGAGAGATGAGGGTGCTTAGATCAGGGAGGTGAAAGTGAGATGGGAAAAGTGACTGGATTCTGGGTATGTTTTGTTAAGTAGACCCAACAGGATTCACTGGTGACTTGAACATATCACTTATGAGAAGGATAACATCAATGAATTTTGCCTAAGAAATTGAAAGCATGGAGTTGCTATTTATTGAGATGGAGATCCCATGGGAAGAGCAGATTTGAAAGAGAAGTTCAGGAGTTCAATTGAAGGTATATGAAGTTAGATTGCAAACTGGACTATCAACTCTGTGAGCATGGGGATTGTATTTTCTTTCCAATTTTTGTAACCCCTGTAACTAGCACAGTGAACATACTAAAAAAAAAAAAGTTAGATTAATAACTCCTTGGTCCTCCTTCCCTTCTGCCATGCTTAGCCTATGAATTTCCAGTCTAAACAAAAGGCTTCTACCTAATGGTCTGTGGAATAATCTATATGCATGCTGTATTAGTTTTCTCTTAATGCTGTAACAAATTACCACAAATTTTGTGACTTAAAACTACACAAATCTATTATCTTACAGCTTTGTAGTTCAGATATCTGACACAGGTCTCACTGGGCTTAAACCAGAGTTAGCAGGGCTGCATTCCTTTCTTTCCAGAGCCTCTAAGAGAGAATCTGCTTTCTTGTCTTTTCCAATCTCTAGAGCCCACCAGCATTTCTTGGTTTGCGGCCCCATCCTCCAACTTCAAAGTCAGAAGGGAGAGTTAAGTCTTTCTCACATAGCATACTCTAACCTCTTCTTTCTCTTTCACTTTTAAGGACCCTTGTGACTACATTGGGCCTACTTAGATAATCCAGGATGACCTCCCTATGTTAAGTTCCACTGATCTTAATTTCATCTGTGACTTTACTTCTTTGCCACGTATGGTAACATATCCACAGGTTCCAGGAATTAAGAAGTGCTGCCGTAGAATCAAACTTGAATATAGGTATCAGTTTACGATCATCCCCAGATAATCAAAGTAAACAAGTGTCCTGTTCTTTTCAAACGCTGCTATTAAATGCTCTGTACATAATTTGAGTTTCCAGTTTTCAGGGAAAAACAAAGTCAAATTTTCGGCAATAAATTAGGCACCAAAATTGGAATGTGCATTAATGCAAGCTGCCTTACCTGAACAGCTCATTTACTACTTTCACAAACATTAATTGACTTCTGTCTAAATTACTGACTAGTGACTAAGGGCAAAGTGACTAGTGACCAGGTACTAGTGACCAGGTTGTTCTAAAGGCTTTTAGGGGTCTTAATTCTTCTTCATTAAAAAGCATAATATCTATATTTCTAGGCACCATAGATAGAAACATTCATAAGCTGAAGTGAGCCAGGTGAATATAGTCTACACTGAAAGGAAAATGATTACTTTGGGAGTAGCCACCTTATATTGTATTTCAGTTTCAGGCAAAATTTTGCAGTTTATTTTAGTAATTGTAAATAATGAAAATCCTACCAACATTATGTCTAGAAAATAAATCACTTTTAACTAGGGGTATCGAAACCAAATGAATAATATACTCTGTATAATTTCAATAAACATATATTCAAGGTTTATTTTTTATGTAGATCTTTCTTTTTAAAAACAAATCCCCAATAAAAGATATTACTTTCAAATTATAGCAGGGCTTACTGAAGTTTTTTTTCATAAAATTAATTGAATATTTCATGAATGTGTTATATTTAACAAACTTTTTTCTATTAAGTTGCATATTAAAAGATTATGAAAAAATTTTCAATACCCAATCCTACTTTAGTCTAAGTTTACTTTGAAATGTGCATAACATTTTTTTCTGTTCCCAGCTGAAATCAATTTGTAATTATTAAGAGTAGCAGAAGAGGCCAGGCGCAGTGGCTCACGCCTGTAATCCCAAAACTTTGGGAGGCTGAGGCGGGCAGATCATGAGGTCAGGAGATCAAGACCATCCTGGCTAACACAGTGAAACCCCCGTCTCTATTAAAAATACAAAAAAAATTATCCAGGCGTGGTGGCAGGCGCCTGTAGTCTCAGCTACTCCAGAAGCTGAGACAGGAGAATGGTGTGAACTCAGGAGGCAGACGGAGCTTGCAGTGAGCCGAGATCACGCCACTGCACTCCAGCCTGGGCGACAGAGCTCCAGACTCCATCTCAAAAAAAAAAAAAAAAAGAGTAGCAGAAGAGATAATTCATCTACTTCTAAAATCAATGTTGTGCCTAACCCAGTGGCTTGTGTTTTGACTGGTTTTCAAACCTCTAGAGCTGAGTAGATTTCAAAATAGAAATTTTGGAAGGTAACACTTAGAAATGTTTAAGCATTTTTATTAAAAATATTCTTGATATTAACACTACTTATTTTCGTTGTAAATTAATTTACCAATTTCAGAACACCTTTTGCCATCAATGCACAAAGGTCACATTTTCTAGATTCTATGTTAACAGCAAGAGACATTAGAGGTTGACAAAAGTGTGTATTGGGTAAGTCCCCTGCATAACAGATCAAAACCTGTGATGGTGCACCACTTGATTACGAGGAACAATGCATTCACAGCTGTCTACGATCTGCTTCCAGACTAACTCTCCAACTTGCCCATGACTATATCCTTTTATGATGCTTCTATTATTCAGGAGGTTAACTACTATAGATGAAGGCATAAGTAACATATATTAAATTGTCATAATACAGTGATTTAAACAGCTATTAATCTCCTCTCTTCACTTTATTCATGTAATGCATTGTGAAAGTTGTCAGAATCAGCATGGAGCCACTTGTGTTAAAAACTCAGACAAACAGAGCTAGGGAAGGCCATGAACGGAGCGTATGTCACAAATGCCTGATAATAAGAACTATCACAAAAGACTATACAGAATCACAACCTTGCATAAAGGCCATTGCCACTCTACACACACACAAAAAAAAATACTTCTGCAAAGATATCTGCCCAAGAACTGCCTGTCCAACCTCAGACTGGTGCCACCCTTGTCACTGACTCTGTAGCCAAGGATAACTATCTGAAGACAATGATATAATCCTCCTCATTTTTCCTTTAAAAACCTTTGTGTCCTTTTATCTCCTTGAACATACATATAGTTTACTACCACATGCATCTTCCCATTGTAATGCCTATTCCCAAATAAACATTTTATTTTAGAGAGTCCCCCTCTCTGTTTGCTATCTAGGTTGATAGCACACACCTGTTTACATGTTCTCATTTGTTGCCTGTGTGTATGTGTGGCTTATTCCCAGCCAAGAGATCTTGATTATGAAAGGACTTGTAGCACTGGCACCTTCTCTTTAACTGGGGTCTTCCTTACAAAAGTCTTATCTTCCCAGGTCTTCTTCAATTAGCTGACCTCATCTAGGTGGTCATCATCCTCTTTCCTCTTCCCAAATAATTTATAAGCTCATCATGCTTGCTTTTCATCTTTCTACACTTATTTATTTATTTTAATTGAGACAGAGTCTCGCTCTGTCACCCAGGCTGGAGTGCAATGGCATAATCTCAGCTCATTGCAATCTCTGCCTCCCGGGTTCAAGCGATTCTCCTGCCTCAGCCTCCCAAGTAGCTGGGATTACAGGTGTCCACCAACACGCCCAGCTAATTTTTTATTTTTTAGTAGAGATGAGGTTTTGCCATGTTGGCCAGGCTGGTCTTGAACTCCTGACCTCAGGTGATCTGCCCGCCTCGGCCTCCCAAAGTGCTGGGATTATAGGCGTGAGTCACTGCACCCGGCTTTTTATTTTATTTTTAAGAGATGAGGTCTGGCTTCGTTGCCCAGGCTGATCTAGAACTCCTGGCCTCAAGAAATCCTCCTGCCTTGGCCTCCCAAAATGCTGCAAATATAGGTGTGAGGTACCTCTCCAGGGATATCTTTTTTTTAAAAAAAAACAAACAAACATTGATATAGAATAAAACCCAAGACTAACATCTTGGGCCTCTGGTAAATGTGTCTCCAAGAACTATTGATTCTCAGTAAATCTTCACTAAGACCCTGATTAAACTTCAAGATTTTCCTGGGCCCTTCAGCCATATTTTGCCAAGTATACAACATCCACCCCTAGAGACAACTATTCCTACAATGTCTATTAGTCTATACTCTTGTTTCCTTCCTTCCATACCTATTTCCACTTCTTTCCAAGATTGGATATTCACTTATTTGAGTAGATGCTATCCTATTACTTCTCCCTTCCAAATATCTTCTGAATTCCAAGCCCTTCTCTCCCACAGCCTCCTCTGGTTCAGGTCTTTAACATGTCCTCCAAAACTGGAGCTCCAACCCTGTTTTGTGCCATGAACTTTTGGCAGCCTGGTGAAGCCCATGCATCAAATAAAAACATGAGATTACAAAGAAGACAGATTATATGGAAATATAGTTATTAAAATATTTTTTTAAATTATGATAAAATAATTTGTACTTCTTTATTAACATGTTAAATAACAAAATCTAGCTGTGGTTCTAATAACTACCTTAATTGTGAGTTAATGATGAGTATAAATAATATATTTACAATCTCTATAATGTAATATGAAAAGAGTTGCTGACAAAGTCACAGGCCTGTGAGTACTACTGTGGTTTGTTACCAATTGAATACATTTCAATTGGTGGTTAGTGAAAATAAATATGTAATTAAAAAAATCCACAGATTCTCCTCCCTGAATCCTCTGCCCTAGATCATGGACACTTAACTGGCCTCTCTGCCTCTGTTCTAACCAGAACAACTACTCAAGAGGCCAACCTCAGAGCTCTCCAAAATTGCATCTCTTATCAAGTCTCTTCCCTGTATAATGACTTTTGTGGGTCCCTATCATTCACAGTAGCATTCTCTTCCAGATTGTAGAAATGGAGCTCATTTGAAATGCAAATTTCCTGGACCTCCTTTGATTTTGCTGGTCTGGGTTGAGCCTGGGGCTCTGCATTTTTAAAAGCATTGTGAGACAGTCTTGCACTTGTGGTCTACACACCAGACTTTGCAAAACAAAATAGAGTCCGAACTCATGTAAGTATGGCCTTCAATACTTTCACAGTCTGCCTCACTGCGTCAACCTCTCCTGTTCTATTCCAGCCTCACACGGTTTCCATTCATTCCCAAATAGTCCAGGACTTTCCCACCTCCCTCTCTGGAGAATCCCCTTCCCTCCCACCCCTCCTGCTGCTCCTGGTCCACACCATGCAGGCATCTCTCGGCTTGCTTCAATCTTTCTCATCATTCAAGGCAATTATGAACTTTTCTCCCAAAGCCTGAAGCCTCCCTGACTTCCTCACTCAGGCTGAAACAATCTTGTTCTCCCTGACACTTTCCAATCACACTATGTGTAATTACGTATGTCAGGCCTCTGCAAAGGCAGAGGGCTTCAAACTCAGCGCTTCCTAAAACATTGCTGTGAATTCATTTAGCATTCACCATACACAAGAAGAAGGAGAAAGTATTGAGCAGCAATTAGGTACTGGGTAAACTAGTCACTAGGGGAATAAGACAATGTCCTTACTTTCAAAGAGTTTGTGTTCCCTGTTCATCTTCCTCACTGTTTATCTACTCCAGCCCTTTCTAAACAGTCCTGAAGTAATCTATTTCAGCCCACATTAATCTTATATTGTTTGACCCCCGCCCCAGACAGATAATCAGAATCATGCTGTTTTGGCATTCATTCATTCATTCATTCATTCATTAACTCACTCATTCATGGTTTATTGAGCTCCTACTATGTACGAGGCAATATGACAGTCACTGGGTGTATACACATGGGAACAAGACAGTACATGCCCTCAAAGTTCTTAGAGTGTCGTTAACTACTTTCTCGTTGCTATTTTTGTTTCCCTCACTAGGCTGGAAGCTCTTTAAAGCAGGGAGAGATTTATATTTTTTGTAGTCTTCACTGCCACTAGCCTAGCACGTTGCTGACACAGCGAGTGTTCAAATACTTTTGAAAGAGTGAGTAAAATACTTGTTTTCCACGCCGCCTTTCCCATTCAGAGCTTCTCTTACCTGATACTGCTGATCTGAAGGAAAAGGAGCCTCTTTGCAGTGCCCTCGGGAAAAGCTCCTTCGAGAGCTGGAGGTGGGAGTTTGACTCTCTTCTCTCAGAAAAACAAATCGCAAGGGCACAAACCGCAGCAACTCTGCCGACTGTTGCCAGGACGCATCTGTCGCTAAGAGAAAAGAGGCGATTCCTCTGCGAGATTGACAGAGGACCTCTACCAATACAATGTCCGCTCCCTAACAGTGTCTTTCAAAGCCGACTTATGATTGGTTGCCACGATGTGACGTCACTTAACGCGAACCCGGTGAGGCCAGCAGCTTTCCACTACCAAGGAAAGAGTTTTGTGGCTTAGGTATATTAATGACAGTAGCCCGGCCTGACCCCAGGTCTAACAGGCTCGGTCCATGCCTCACACCCACCGCAATCTCACCCAGAGAAGAATCTTTTTGGGGTGTGGACCCTAGGAACCAGGAGAGAAAATGTTAAGAAGGCTGCCCGCTCAGAATCCTTTCGGGCAGCTTTCCTGCCCACCCCCTGCAGCGAGCTGGGCCCTCCTAGGGAGTGGAGAGGAAGCTGCGCTCCACTGGGTGTCGTGGGCGCCCCAGAACCCTAATGGGTTACATTTCCCTCTTGCCAGAATAACTTTTGTTTAGAATTTGACTCAAGCTGTAAGTATGAGTCTCCGGGGAAGAAACTTGAATCCGTGAGTAACCCAAGGTTCATTTTATCTGTGATTAGGAGTCCGGTGGGATTCATACAGTGACGCTCAACTCTCTGAACACTGTTCTCCTCCTTTCCCTTAAAAAATAATTATAACTGTCTCATTTGTAAAGTGGCAGAATTTAATAAAGTAATGTAATTGACTGCTGTAATTGGTGTAAATAAATTTTTACACCCAATTTAAATAAAATCTTTGAGAAGAGGCTGATCATTTATAACATATGAGACTTCAGGGGGCTGGCGCGGTGGCTCATGCCTGTAATCCCAGCACTTTGGGAGGCTGAGGAAGGCAGATCACGAGGTCAGGAGATCGAGATCATCCTGGCTAACACGGTGAAACCCCGTCTCTATTAAAAACACAAAAAATTAGCCAGGCGTGGTGGCGCGCGCCTGTAAGTAGGCTGAGGCAGGAGAATCGCTTGAACCTGGGAGCCAATATCGCACCACTGGACTCCAGCCTGGGCGACAGAGCGAGAGTCCGTCTTAAAAAATAATAATAAATAATAATAATAACTTTCTAATTTGTAAACTGGCAGAATTTAATAAAGCAATGTAATTGACTTCTGTAATTGGTCGAAATTAATTTTTACACCCAATTTAAATAAAATCTTTAATTGAGAAGAGGCTGATCATTTATAACATATGAGACTTTAAGGATCCTGAATGAAGATTTTTACATGATGTGCAGAAAGATCATATAGATTCTTTCAAATTTCTGAAGAATTTGTGTTCACAAAATTCAAATGAATTTTACAATACAAATTATGAAGAAAATAAAACTAAAAAAGAGATATTATCTAAACATTCTGACAACTTTTTTCTAGCTTGTCCACTCCCAGGAACTGGAAGATTCGTTTTCCCCTGGGCTCAGTCTTGAGTCTTCTTTTCTCACTCTTCGCACTCTCCTGGTGGCATCAGCATCATATATTCCCCTTAGCTTCAGCCATAACCACTAAACACACCAGACTTCCATTTCTACATTCTCAGCCTAACATATCTCTTAAATTCCAGACCTGAATTTCCTCTAGCTACTGGACATTTCCAACTACCTGTCTAGTTCAGTTCATGTTGTTTAATAGATGCTAAATAAAGATTAAATGTAGTGAATGAATGAATGACCATAGCACCATAACTTAGCAGAGCCAAAGTCAACTCATTATCTTTCAGAAACGTTTTTTCCTTCTTTATTTTCTACCCTAGGTAATAGTATCATTGTCCATCAGTTGCAAAACGAAATCTGAAAGTCATCCTTGACTCTCCTCTTCTACTGCCCACAGTTAACATATCATTAAGTTCTGTCATTTTTCTTTCTTAACTGTCTCTCAAATAATCCATTTTCTCTTAACCATCCTCTGCCTCTGCCTTATTTCAGATATGCCTTATCTCTCACCTAGACGGTAGCAATAGTCTTTTGACTTGTTCTATCTCTTTCCCTCTAATTTATTTGCCAAGTTGCCACATAATTTTCCATAGTTTGAATCCTGACATCACCCTGCTTAAATATGCTCGATCTGGCATATGAAACCCTGTATAAACAGGGTTCTGAAAGACACTGGAAATAAATCTGGAAGGTAATTAGTTATTTTTCTAACCTCATTTCCTGCTTCTGTCCCCAGCCCAACCCACATTTTAGTCCAGTGCTTCTTAACTGAAGACCCTTAACAGCCAAGGAGCAGGAAATCACAGGGGCCAGGAGTGAGTAGTAAGTAGGTTGATGGAAAGAAGGTTTATAACATGAAATAGACTTCTACAACTGAGATATATTTGTTTCATATAAAGAATTTATGAAGTTTTTGCATTTGGCTCTGCAATGGATTCGTGTTTGTTTCAATTTTTAAAAAAATGTCTAAAGCCACTATCAACTAAAATTGACAGAAAATTGAATAAACACAAAGAAACCTTAGGCAACTGTGACATGCTCATCCTGTGGTTTTGCACAGCCCCTGACATACTGCTGTGCAGGTCCAGGAGTGTGTGGGTCTCAGGCTGAGAGCCAGAGCTCTGGTTACATAGCTCCTGACTGGTCCCCTTTGCTGTGCTGGGTTACAACTGTGTGTCTGCTCTTCCCGCTGCCACCACTTCTACCTCTGTCTCCATCTGTAATGTCTTTCTTCATCCTCATTACTTAGTAAACGACTATTTATTTTTCAAGACCCAACTCAAATGTCACCTTCTCTGTGCAGCCATACAGGCACTTGGTAGAATTAGACACTCTTTCCTCTGTTTTTCCATTATACCAAGTATTACATTGTGTTGCAATAGCTTGTTTACATAGATGTCTCCCCCTCTAGACTTTAAGGCAGGGATGGTGTCTCATTACTTTATATTTCCTTTATATTTTTTATATCACACTGTGATATAATGTCAAACATAGGTTTTGGTTTGTTTTTGTTGTTGTTTAGAGAGGGGATCTCACTATGTTGCCCAGGCTGGTCTTGAACTTCTGGGCCCAAGCCTTGGTGTCCCAAAGTGCTGGGATTACAGATGTGAGCCGCCATGGCCGGCTGGACATAGGTATTTAATAAAACATATATTTAATTATGTTATTGATTTACTATTCTTGGAAGTAAATCTAAAAGAAACTCTCTAACAGAAGCTTCTTTGTATTTTTCCAAATAATTTGCTTTCCTTAAAAAAAAATTATAATCCTTCACAGTCAGATTTAAGGAAGTAAGAATTACAACCTTGTGATCTGGCTGAGACACCAAGCCCTTCTGTCATCTTTTCTTTAGAGACATGCCAAGGGGATGTCCATTTGATGGAATGAGTCATAAGTCACAATACCAAGAAAGTTAAAAGTTAAATTGGAAATGTTTAGAAATTTCTTCATGTTACAAATTCATGATTGATTGACCATCTGTTCTTTCATGGGAGTGGTCAGAAATGAAATATCATCATGGTAGCTAGTGAATATGTCCATGCTCTTCCAGGGGAGGTTGAATTGAATTTCCCTGAAACTTGAAGATATGTAAAAATTAGTTTTAGTTTTATTGATTGAGCGAACATCTAAAGAGTCAAGAAGTCATAATTGAAAATATTTCTCTGATTCTTTAAGGACATCTTGTTAAGTTTCAGATTGGGTTTACAAACGGACAATCTGATAAATTGATATGAGGTAGATTTTTACTAATTATTTCGGTGAGTGACTCATTCTTTTTATGGATTTTTTTTAAAAGAGTTAGCTTAGAAACTAGGCGTGGAGGACCCTATTTTATGTCTGGAAGGCAGAAATGTTCTTGTTTGAGCCCTAAACTGCTGGGATTACTACATATTTTCCAAGCGCTTGGGGAAACTACCACAACCTATTGCATGAGGAAGTGAGAAGCATCTGAAGAGTACTCAGCTTCAGAAAGGAGAAAAAGAGACAAAAAAGCCTGACCCTGGGACAAAGATTTAGCTGTTGGAAGAAAGGGCCAATTTTGGCAATTCTAGAAAAAAAATGGACTAGAACAGCAATGAGAAATTAGGATCTATACAACATTAAAGTCAGGAGAAAGGCATTCTTAACTGCACAGAATAGCTTGAGTCTACTGGGGACTAAGGAGGACATAGGCCCCACGTGGCTCCAGAATTGCTGGCCCTTCCCATAAGAGAAGGCAGGGCTCTAGCACTCATCTGCAGTCTGCCGGCAGCAGGTATCTCCAGAAGGGCCAAAGCAAGAGCTGTGGAGGTAAAAACAGGGCCATGTGGTAGCAGAGTGGACTTACTTGTCAGTATGGCTGAGACTTAACTCTCTACACCCAGAAATAGTTGGTGGTGGGAGGGTCATTGTATGGTAGTGACAGTCCTACAATATCATAAAGCATTAAAAGCCAGTGAATATCAGTTCTACATGTATAATTTTTATTGTCATTAGAGCACTTAAATATTTTTTAAAGTGAAGTCACTCAAATATTGTATTTAAAGTAAGGAAATTATGTTGAAGCCTAAATTTGTCACTTTCTGCATAGGTGGCATTAGACAAGTTATTAAACTCTTTAAATCTCATCTGCAAAATTTGGGATGATAATGCTTTCATCAGAGCCAGGCCAGATAAAGGGCAAGAGCAACCACATTGAGCAACTAAGGGTGAGGGCAACCAATGCTGCCCTAAGGGGCATTCTTCAAAAGATACCAAACTTCCCTGTAGTGAATTGCGAATAGGTTGTCAGTTAGTTTGGGTTTCCATAGGGAAATTTTTACATGCCAGGAGAGACATAAATGTATTCTTCTCTCAACCAAATAGCTTCAGATTTGAAATAAAATCTACGTTGAAAAAATTTGCCATGTAAAGGTACCAATCATGAGGGTAAACCAAAAGGCAATACTCCCATTCCTGAGTTCAGCCTGCTTTGATACCTACATTTTGATTTAATTTTTAATTTTTTCAAGATGGAGTCTTGCTTTGTCGCCCAGGCTGGAGAGCAGTGGCGTGATCTTGGCTCACTGCAACCTCAGCCTCCCAAGTTTAAGCGATTCTTGTGCCTCAGCCTCCTGAGTAGCTGGGATTACATGTGTGTACCACCACGTCCAGCTAATTTTTTTTGTATTTTTAGTAGAGATGGGGTTTCACCATTTTGGCCAGCCTGGTCTTGAACTCCTGACCTCAAGTGATCTGCCTGCCTTGGCTTCCCAAGATGATGGGATTATGGGCATGAGCCACCGTGCCCGGCCTGATACCTATATTTTGAATAGTTCAGCACTCTCCCCAAAAGTTGTCTAGTTTGGAAAAGTGTGTTTTTAATAAGTTGTTTCAAATGTAAAGAAATAATATATATATTTATTAACAGAAATCAGTTTTTCCCTATTTCCACTAGAAAAACGGTGAATACATTTTTAAGGGGTATTAGTATGAACGGATGCCAAATTACTAGCCTGTCCAGATTGCCCACAGATTTTAATCTGTCCCTTCCTCATAGCATTGCCATGAAAAACCAGATAGTGCCTCAAATGTGGCATATTCTCAATGAATAGTTGTGGAACCGGAATTAATCAAAATTCTGTTCAAAATGAATGTATACACATTACCTCTGTCCTTTGGTGACTATTAAAAGTAGATTTGAGTATCCAACTGTCTACGAGACATTTCCACTTGGATGTTTCATACATAGTTATCTAAAGCCTGGCCTTTCCTTCAATGCCAGCCAGGAAATATTTGCTACTAGACCACTAGTTTATGAAATAATTGTTACCCATCTGCAATAAAAGTAGTACTGAAATTGGGTGTTTAAAAACTTTTTAGCAAATTGACACAGTAACTTTATGTTATGTATGAACAAAATTGAGGTTTGTATTACAAATGTCCTTATTTCATTCTTTTAGCAATTTATTTATGTTGTAATTTTACAGAATTATTAGTCTGTGAAATAAATGAAAACAAAACCACGTCAACTAACCCTTTAACAGATAGTCTGAGAAGCACTTTATAGACATCTCAAAAACACACTAAAAACTGAACTGCTGGTTCTCCCCAGATACCTGCTCCTCCTGCCGTCTTTTTCATCTTAGCTGATGGCAATTTTATCTTCAGGGTCACTTTGCACAAACTTAAGAGTCATCCTTCACACCTCTTCTTCCATCCTTCATACTTTTAGGATATATTTTCAACATTGCAGTCAGAGGGATGCACTTTTAAAACAAGTCATATCTTGTCAGTCTTCTGCTCAATACCCTCCAACAGCTCCAATTTCATTCCATTTAAAAGCCAAGGTCCTCACAATGGCCGAGGTCCAGCATAACCTGGTTCCTGTTACTAGCTTCATTTCCTACCATTACTCCCTGCAGCTCACACCACTGCAGACACCCTGGTGTCCTTGAGGTTACTCAAACACACTAGGTAGGCATCTCCTCTTTTGCCTTGGCTGTTCCCTCTGCCTGGAGAACTTAAACAAGATATCCTTCAAGTTTTTGCTAAGATGTTAACTTCTCAGCGAGGCCTACTCTCCACTCTTTTTAAAATGCCAACTTCTCAGCCCTCCTCCTTCTCCTTTCTCCGCTTTATTTTTACTCGTAATATTTATCACCTTCTAACACACTATGTACTTATGTTTGACTGTTTTTGTCCACTAAAATGTAAACTCCGCAAGGGCAGGGATTTTTGCCGTGCTTACTCCTCCTGTCCCAGTCTCTAAGTCTATGTTGGCATATAGAAGGTATGCCACAAATGTTCATTAAAGGATTTGGAACAACCACCTTGGATAGTAATTTGGCAACATATATTAACTAAAAATGAATACCTCCTATAATCTAGCAATTCTACTTCTGGATATTTACCCTAGAGAAAATTTTACACACGTGCATAAGGAAATGATTCATGGATGTTCACTGCTGAATTTTTTTGTTTTTTGTAATGGCAAAAGATGGCAGCAACCTAAATGTCCATCAGCAGTAAAATGCATAGAATGATATGGTATAATCAATAAAATGGCATACAGCTGCTAAAATAAACTTGGATGGATATAGCTTAAGACAAAATGGTAAGGTAAGTGTTAAAGATTAGGTACAGAGCAATGCTATCTTTGTAAACAAAAACATGCATGAATGATTTCTATATATAATGGGAACATATATTCAAGAAAAGTATTACAAATGGACTGAAATGATTCACACCAATTCATGATAGAAGGTTGCACTTGCAGAGGGTTGGTGTATTAGTCCATTCTCACACTGCTATAAAGACACTACCTGAGACTGGGTAATTTATAAACAAAGGAAGTTTAATTGACTCACAGTTTCACATAGCTGGGGAGGCCTCAGGAAACTTATAATCATGGCAGAAGAAGCAGGCATCTTCTTCACAAGGCGGCAGGAGAGAGTGTGAGTGTGTGAAGGAGGAACTGTCAAGAACCTATAAAACCATCAGATCTCCTGAGAACTCACTCACTATCATGAGAACAGCCTGGGGGAAACCGCCCACATGGTCCAATCACCTCCCACAGGGTCTCTCCGTTGACATGTGGGGATCGTGGGGATTACAATTCAAGATGAGATCTGGGTGGAGACACAGCCAAACCATAACGGTTGGTTAACTTTATAATGCTTTATTCCTCATAAATTAGGAAGGCCAAAAACAAAAGAAAATATAAAATTTGTTCAATTTGGGGGGCTGTGGGTATTGAATGGCATTAATGTATTGTTATTTTTGTACTTTTCTGTATTTGAAATTTTTTCAAAATTAAAAAAATCATCTTCTAGACTGTAAGATCCTTAAGAACAGCAACTATATTTTATTAATATTTTCATTGACAGTATCTAATACCATTACTGGAAAATAGGAGTCCTCAATAAATACTTGCTGAACACGTATGTGTTAAATAAATAAAAATTTTATTGAGAGAAAAAGAAGAAATTAAGGGGAGAAAGATGAATGGTACAGATGTAAGAAGACAGAAAGGTAAAAAGTATTTTGGGTTTGCAAATGTGTGATTTAATACCCAGGCTACCTGACACTTTCAGCTGAGCTATGTTATTCTAAAACAGATAGGAATTTTGAATGCGAAGATAAGGATGTGAAAAAAGCTCCCTTTCACCCAGCAGATACAAAGAATGTCATAGAGATCTATTGGCTTGAGATTCAGGAGCAAAAAATTGGAATTCTTGAAATCATAAGTTATTTTGTAGTTTTCGTAACACTTTACATGTTTTAAAAACATAATGAGTAATCATAATAATAAACTGAATCTTTTCTGTGCTAGGATTATACTAAAAGTTTCAGAGGTTTATTTTGGTTTAAAAAAGATAATAAAAGCATGATTTGTTATTATTATCAGCCAACATACTGAAGAACAGTATATATTTGATTATATATAATAATGATCACTACCTGTCAAAATCATTAAAGGAAGGAAGCATCAATGCAAAATAAATTCTAAATAAAAAATTCTAAATTTTAATTAAAAAATAATTCTTCAAGTGACAATTTAAAACACATAAAACAATTTCCTTATCTGATAGATTTCATCTTTGCTTTGTGACAGATATTCCAGATGAGAGAAAATTTCTCTCATTTTGCACTTCATGTCGGTTCACTTGTTAAACGTTCTTCCAAAGTATTATCAGATTGGACATTGGGGTATCTGTTGCTTTATATAAGCTCATTTACTTTTTTAACAATAAAAACATTTTGTTTTACAAAGAACTATACCCTTCAGTGAATATTCAAACTATGGAAAATGCAGAAAACAAGATTGGGTATTCAAATACAGTTATGCATAGCTTAATGATGGGGATACATCCTAACAAATGCATTGTTAGGTAATTTTGTCGTTGTATGAACATCATAGAGTGTACTTACACAAACGTAGATGGGATAGCTTTCTATACACCTAGGCTATATAGCGTAGCCTATTATTCCCAGGCTACAAACCTGTACAGCATGCTACTTTACTGAATACTGTAGGCATCTGGAACACAGTGTTTGGTATTTGTGTACGTAAACATATCTAAACATAGAAAAGGTACAGTCAAAATATGATATAAAAGATTAAAAATGGGGGCCGGGCGCGGTGGCTCACGCCTGTAATCCCAGCACTTTGGGATGCCAAGGTGGGCAGATCATGAGGTCAGGAGATCAAGACCATCCTGGCTAACACGGTGAAACTCCGTCTCTACTAAAAATACAAAAAATTAACCAGGCGTGGTGGCAGGCGCCTGTAGTCCCAGCTACTTGGGAGGCTGAGGCAGGAGAATGGCGTGAACCCGGGAGGCGGAGCTTGCAGTGAGCTGAGATCGTGCCACTGCACTCCAGCCTGGGCAACAAGCAAGACTCTGTCTCAAAAAAAAAAAAAAAAAAAAAAGATTAAAAATGGTACACCTGTATAGGAGACTTACTATGAATGAAGCTTGCAGGAGTGGAAGTTGCTCTGGGTGAGTCAGTAGGTAAGCAGTGAGTGAATGTGAAGGCCTAGGTCATTACTGTACACTACCGTAAATTATAAACACGTACACTTAGATGACACTACATTTATTTTAAACATTTTTCTTCCTTTAATAATAAATTAATGTTAGCTTACTGTAAGTTTTTTACTTTATAAACTTTTTATTTTTGAGACAGGGTCTTGCTCTGTCGCCCAGGCTAGAGCTCAGTGGCACAATCACGGCTCACTGCAGCCTCGACCTCCTGGACGCAGTGATTCTCCCACCTCAGCCTCCGGAGTAGCTGGGACTACAGGCACATGCCATCATCCTTGGCTAATTTTAAAAAATTTTTGTAGAGATGGGGTCTCCCAATGTTGCTCAGGCTGGTCTCAATCTCCTGGACTCAAGCAGGCCTCCCGCCTTGGCCTCTCAAGTGCTGGGATAAACAGGTATAAGCCACCTCTCCTGGTCTAAAATTTTAAATTATTTATTCATTTATTTATTTTTCATTGCACAATGGAAATGGTATGAACTTTTATTTATTTATTTTATTTTTATTATTTTTTTTTTTGAGACGGAGTCTCCCTCTGTCACCCAGGTTGGAGTACAGTGGTGCAATCTCGGCTCACTGCAACCTCCGCCTCCCAGGTTCAAGTGATTCTCCTGCCTCAGCCTCCAGAGTAGCTGGGACTACAGGCGCCCACCACCAAGCCCTGCTAATTTTTGTATTTTTAGTAGAGACAGGGTTTCACCATATTGGCCAGGCTGGTCTCGAACTCCTGACCTTGTGATCCACCCACCTTGGCCTCCCAAAGTGCTGGGATTACAGGAGTGAGCCACCGTGCCTGGCCAAACTTTTAAAATGAGTAAACTTTCTTTTGTAATAACACAGCTTAAAACACAAACATATTGTACAGCTATACAAAAATATTTTATTTATATCCTTATTCTACAAGCCTTTTTCTATTTTTCAATTTTTTAAAACTTTTTTTTGTTAAAAACTAAGACAAAAACACATACATTAGCATAGGCTTACACAAGGTCAGGATTAACAATATCACTGTCTTCTACCTCCACATCTTATCTCACTGGAAGACGTCCAGGGGTAATAACAGGCATGGAACTGTCATCTCCTACGATAACACCATCTTCTTCCGGAATACATCCTGAGGCTATTTGACAGCTGGCTTTTTTTTTTTTTTTTTCAAGCAGAAGTATACTCTAAAATAATGATAATAGTATAGTAAATATGTAAGCCAATCACATGGTTGCTTATTATCATTGTCAAGTATTATGTACTGCACATAACTGTATGTGCTACACTCTTATAGACTGGCAGTGCAGTAGTAGTTTATTTACACCAGCATCCCCACAAATAGGTAGATAACACATTGCTCTACAACGTTATTGCAGTGACATTATCACATCACTAGGTGATAGGAGTTTTTCAACTCTGTTATAATCTTATGACAGGGGTTGTATATGTAGTCAGTCATCCACCAAAATGTGTTATAGTAGTAAGATACCATTTGGATATTCTAGCAACATCAAAAGCATTACATAGAATCATATGTTGAGGCCGGGTGGGGTGGCTCATGCCTATAATCCCCGCACTTTGGGAGGCCGAGGTGGGCGGATCACCTGAGATCAGGAGTTCAAGACCAGCCTGGCCAACATGGTGAAACCGCATCTCTACTAAAAATACAAAAATTAGCTGGGCATGGTGACATATGCCTGTAATTCCAGCTACTCGGGAGGCTGAGGCAGGAGAATCACTTGAGCCCGGGAGGCAGAGGTTGCAGTGAGCTGAGATCGAGCAACTGTACTCCAGCCTGGGCAATAGAGCTAGACCCTGTTTCAAAAAACAAAAACAAAAACAAATGTATTCTATGAGTATAAATGTATTGATGTTTATTTACAAGAATGACTCACTGACAAGTCCAGAAACACATACTTATAACATTGTAAAAGTTAAAAGCAAGATTGACTGATAAGCTCTTAACCGCTTCTCTTTTATGCACTCCTCTCCTGCTTTCCAGGAATGTTTATGTAAACCTTTGATGTCAGCGTTTCCTGTCTTTCTTTTGACTTGGTGTCAATATATTCCTTTAAGCCAGTAACATCATTATGTTGATTGTTAAGGTTTAATATTCCCCTTTACATTGTTTTAACATCTTTGTCAGAAATCAATTGACCATATATGTGTGAATCTATTTCTGGATTCTATTTTGTTCCATTGCCTGTGTGTAATCTATATGTCTCTCTTCATCAGTACCAAGTTGTTTAGCTTAAATAGCTTTATAGATATAGGTAGGATAAATCCTCCAGTTTTATCTTTCTTTTAAAAAATTGCTTTGGTTATTCTGGATTCTTTGCATTTGCTTCCATAGGAATTTTAGAATCAGGTTGTTAATTTCTACAAAACAGTTTGCTAGAATTTTCATTGAGATTGGTTTGAATCTATAAATGAACTTGGTGAAAACTGACATCTTAATAATATTGAGTCTTGTAATTTATGAACGTGGTTGATATTTTCATTAAGTCTTCCAATAAAAAGTGGGGAATCAGCATTTATAAGCACATCTCATATGCCTCATATAGTAATGGGTGCTTTACATGTATCACATTAATTAAAAATCACCATTCCTTTTATTAGCTAGATTGTGTTAGGGACAAGCTGCCCCAAAAAAGCTTCTTGGTACTGCCAACACCCCTGCCTCCCACCCCCGCAAACCTCTCCGTACCATCCCTCCCCTTCTCCCAAACCTTTTTACATTTCTAAGCCCCTATCTAGGCACCGCGGTGAAGCCAGCAGACTTTTACCTATCAGGCCTTGCTGCTATAAAGCAAACCCAATTACAAACCATCCGGACCGCAGTGGGAGGTCGTGGGAAGCATAAACAAACTTTACCTACACCCTCCGGTACCATAAACGTCACAAGGTGATATGTGGCAGAGTTAACCAACAAACAACTCCAGGGTCTCTCTCCCCGACATAAACCCCTCATTTTGTAAGCTCGGGGCTGCCTTCTCTGTCTGTAATGGAGCAGCCGGCAGGTTGAATAAAGGCTTGCCTGAACTTGGGTCTCTCTCTCTCTCTCTCTCTCTCTCGTCCTTTCTCTCGGCTAACTTTACAGATTGCACATAAAAGGAAAAGGGGTTGAGAGAAGGTAAGTAACTCCCTAGAGACCAGTAAGTGGCACAGAAGGGAATTTGGGCCTTCATCTGTCTAACTCCAAAACCTGGCTTTTTCTATTCACCGGTCCTTATAACTCAGCTAAAACGAGGGTTAAGCAAGTGCCATTATTTATGACTGTGAACCTCTCCAAAGTTCAGATTGTTCCTGAACAATCAAGCATTTCAAACTCTTACCATCAAGTAAGGAGATAGCGTTACATCGTGTGTAGGCATATGGGGATTAAAGATTACATTATACTTCCCAAATTGCACTTGAGAATTGACTGTGCCAATTATATCATTTCTGGATATCTACCTTGTTCACAGTATGTGGGATCCAGGTTAATGAACAGCATAAAATTCTTGTACCCTGTTGCAAAAATTTATTAGTAATCCATGCATACTGGTTTAGGATTTGAAAACAGGTTTTATAAAAGGTTTGCTAGGTATCGACCTAATTTCAGGAATACCCTAGTAGGGAAATTCAGTGACCTTCACCAACTTACCTGTAGCCAAAAAAATAAATAAGTAAAAATTAAAAATCAGAACAAATCCAAAGTAATTATAATTAAAATTAACCAAAGTTCCTGATCCAATCCTGATAAGGGGTATTAGGTTTAATATTTAAAGATAATTTATGAAGAAAAAGATTACGGTTCAAAGTCTACTTCAGGTATTTCTATTTACATTTCTTGGAAAAGCTTCCCAGGGCTCTTTCTGCCCCAGCCCCCAATCTACAGAAGAGTCTAGTCGACTGTCCACTCATTTCACAGCACTTGTCTGAAACTAGAAGACCCAGGGAGGGAACAAGGTTCAGGCTTGAAACGCTAAGACATTCAAGATTTCACCTTGTATGCAAAAATCAGAATGGGAGGCTGCAGCGGGGCCTCACACTCACCGGAGCTAGGCGCTGTAGATCCCGCACCCGCGGAGCCCGGCAACCACCTGAGGGGCCTTGGCCAGGAGGGGGTGGCCCCCCGGCGCCGGCGGCAGCTCCCGAGCAAACCTGGCAAACCCGAGCAGGGCGGTGCGGGTTGCTCAGGGAGAAAATGAAGGGAGTGATAGGGTGGGGGTGGCAGGGAACGGGCACAACGCCGGCTTCCTCCGGACGGCCTCCTGCGTCCCACCTGTGCTCCTGAAAGGCGGCCCCCGACAGGGCGCGGCGGGAACCCAAGCCGGGAGTAGGGTCACGAGTTAAAGCGGCGGGGGCGGGAGGATGCGCGGGCGGCGGACGGGGCGCTCTCCTCCCGTCTGACTCTGGGCGGAGCGGGGCTCGAGGCTGCTGGAGCCGCTCGCTGACTCGCCCTGCGCCCTCGCCGCGGACACCGGAGCTGCGGACGCTCCCCGCTGTCCCCCAGGTGAGCCTGCGGGGCGCCGCCCCGGGGCGTCGGGTGTCGCGCGAACGGCGCCCACAGCGCACGGGGAGGGCCCGGGAGGCCAGGAGGCAGCGAGCCGTCGGGGACGCCGCGGGAGGGCCGGGCCGGGCAGTCGGCGCCATGGAGGGCAGGCGGGCTGGAGTTGGGCGTGAGATGCAGCTGTTCCGCGCCGCCCCCACGCCGCCCGCAGAAGGTCAGTGGAGGTGCGCGCCTGCCGGGTCTGCCCGGGGCTGGGCGGGTGGGGGTGCTCTGCTCCTCGGTCCCCCTCCAGGCCGCCGCCCACCTGTGGTCAGGGCTCAGAGGGCTGGAAGCCACCCCCGCCCGGAGCCCCTGGGCTGGAAGGTTTGGATGCCGGCCAGGGCTCCAGACGGCCTTGACGCGGCTCGGCTGGCCCCTCTCAATGCGGACTGTCCGCCTGTTAGAGGTGGAGGCGGCTGGAAGTGGGGGCTCAGGTCCGGGTCGCTGCGCTGGCCGAAAGCAGCGGCCAGTCGGGCTGCGGCCGTCTGAGCTCAACGGCAGTGCCCGGGGATGGCAGCGACCGCTCTGGGACATCGCTGCAACCCTACGGCTCTTTCTCGCACAGACTACCCGACAAAAGTGTCAACCCTTCTTGTTTGGTTGTTTGTTTGAGAAAAAAAAAAAAGAAAAAAGACTGGAGAGACTAAAGTTTTGTGTCTGGTGAAGCGGGAAAGCGCTTCTGAAAAAACGAGGTTGCATAACTTTGTCGCCAACTGGGAGGCCTTTGCTGTTTATACACTCCCGGGCTTTCTCCAATTTTCTGCAGCTTACTCCAATCAAGCCTCTGCCCGCCAGGAATAGGTAACCTGTGTGTGTCCGTTTGCTCCTTCTAAGAGCATGCCTGATAGATACTTCGGTAGCCTCTCCGGATGGCCCCTTCGTCGGGTAGCCTCTCCTGATGGGGTCCTTCGCCCACTCTGCCTCCCGCGCCGGCGCTCTGGGTGAATGTCAAGGGTGGCTGGCTGCGAATACCTCCTTCAGCTGCTGGGGTTCCCGACAGTTTGCAGTTTTTAAAAGTGCACCCTCGGAAGGGCTTTTCAGACTGGGTAAAGCTAACGTTTCCAAGGTCCGCATCTGGTCCTGGTGAATGAAATGTCTTCCGGGACAACTCGTGATGTGCTGAATAGATGCTAGTTGGCTTGTTTTCTCTTTGTTCCTGTGGGTTACTGTTACATGGTGTGTGGCTAGTTTGTTTAAAATTTAATTTTCCCTGTATCAAAGTGGAAAGGGCTTAGTGTCAATATACAGCTCACCAACATGCTTATTAACAGCTTCATCATTATGTTGGTGTTCATATGCGAGCTTTGGTCAACATGAAATCATCCGCGTTTAAGTCCTATAGACAAAGTCTCCTTAAATGCTGGTTAAAATATCCTGCCTTTTTGAAGGAAGTAAAACTGTTAAGTGAAAATCCTAGTTTATTAATAACTTTTTCTTTCCTTTATGCCTTTACCTAAGAATTACTGCATTTATACTTTGACAGGCATTTTAACACGCACACATGAGCCACACTTTAATGACTTATATAATAATTATTTCATTTTGAAGGTACTGCGTTTGCCATACAGTAAATATGTTTTATGGTTTATTCATCCAGCAGTATCCTTATTAATCTTTTCATTAACAAGAGTTTAAAAACCTTCCCCATGGCTATTCTTTATAGCCAGTATCTATTGTTCGGAGATGTTGGGGTTGCTAAGAATGCTTGAATTGGAATCAAAAGTGGAGTTCTAGACTTGGAAAGCAGCATGGTATCTAACCAGTGACTTGTAAGATATTGTATGAATGCAGGTTACAATTTTCCTCCTTCATTGCTGAGTACAAGTTATTATTAAAATGTCAAATAAAGCCTGCCTTTCTATTCTGTATGGAAGGACGCTACTCATGGTTTGGGGTATTTTACTTTGAACAGGTTTCCGTAGTATAATATCAGTCTTAGTCTGGGGGAAAATCCAAGATCCATCCCAGTCTCTAGAGTGACTTCTCCGTCACTTTGAAAAAACTGATTCTGAAGACAATAAAACCAACCCAACTCAACCCTTTTCAAATGCACCTGCCCCCCCAAATAGATATAAAGTACTTTGAAAATATGCTATAAATATAAGGCCTTCAATAAAAAGTCGTTACAAGTGATGCCACAGACTGGGAATTAGGCTTAAATTGAGGGCCCACTTTCCCCTTTGTACAACAATTACGTTTCCTGAGGCTCATACTGCCCCTTAAGAATCTTATTGGCTTTCTAGGAAGCCGCTCTGTCTGCTGTGGGTGTTAGGCAGGTGAGTCTGCTTAGCGCTAGACCCTATGCAAAGGCTTTGTTTGCTGTTTTATTTAATGCTCTCTACAGTCATAACTATTTAATTCTGGCTACAATCATAGAAGGGTAGGTGTTGTTATTCCCGTTTTGCTGGAGAGGAAACTGAGGCTCAGAAGGGCTAAGTGATTTCCCTGAGATTGCAGAAATGTCAAGTCATGGAACCAGGACTAGAAACCAAACTGAATCTTGGTTCTTTACACTACACCCTGCTATCTTTAACTCGGTGGTTTTAAACATCTTTTGATAATCTGTGAAAGCTTTATTTACCTCCCAGGAGAAAGTGTCCACAGCCACATATATGAAAGTTTTCATATAACTTCAAGACCCACCTACCCTCTGAAGTCCTTCCCCCGGGTCCTCAGGTCTCTGATCCTCTAACTGTACTGAGTGAGGCAGAAAACATATACATCCTGTATATATGTACATATAATCGTTTACTAATGGGAGCAGCCCTTGAATTTGGTAACTTTGAACTAGGTGAAAATTCACTTTGTAATTAAAACAAATAAAAAAGTGATGTCCTACATTAGAACTGATTTTGTAAACATCTAAAATGCAGTTTAGAGCAATCGTCCTTATTTGAAACCAGAACTTCTGTATGGGCTTCTTCCTGCAATATTAAAGAATATGGACTTGTGTCTTTACTCACTAAATGGAAATGTTGGTTGTTGTTGTTGTTTTTTTCCTCTAGAGATGGCAAATCTTGAGGTAGTTGTAAGTAGCTGCAGCTCTCATGAAGAGGAAAATCGCTGCAATTTTAACCAGCATACATCTCCATCTGAGGAGCTTCTATTAGAAGACCAGATGAGGCGAAAACTCAAATATTTTTTCATGAATCCCTGTGAGAAATTCTGGGCTCGAGGTAGAAAACCATGGAAACTTGCCATACAAATTCTAAAAATTGCAATGGTGACTATCCAGGTAAGCATCTCAGATCATGAGTTTGGTGAAAGCCTCTCTTAATCAAAGAGAACTATGGACAGTGGTTTTTTTTTTTTTTAATAACTTTTAACTACATGCATAATGTAGAACAGTAACAGATAAGAAAACATACAATCTTAGATCCTTCTGTCTTCAACATTTGTGAAAGAGTTTGTCTTCTTTTTTCTTAGTTTTTTTCTTCTATCGTTCGCTAAGTTATAATTTTAGTCACGTAATCTAATTAGTTTTCAGGAAAAGAAAACTAATTTTTGGCTTCAATGAAGAGGTTCAGCTGGTTTCTAAATAAGCCATGGAAACTAGTGTTGTCCAACATTAGGACTTTCTTTTCCTTCCTAGTTAGTTTCCTGGGAATTTCTCTCTTCAGAAACTTAAAGGGTTCCTGCTACAGGCAAATTCTTAGATTCTTACAACCCTGTGATCGTGAGAACCATGCAATGGAAGAATGTGAAGTTAACTAACAGAAGAGGAGTGGCAGGAGCTAGTGAAACACAGGACCTCTTTTTAGTTCAAAGGGAGCTTTTAAATCACATTTCCTTGACTTCTTTTAAAATTTTTTTGGGGAAAGGGGGAACCATATTTTGCGATTCTTAATATATACTGGTTGTGATTTATTCTTATGAAAATATGTTTTCCTGTTGGTGAAATTATCTCTTGCTAAAAGCAAAGGGCAAAATAGAAGCAGATTTTAGTGAGAAAAATAGATGTGATAGGTTTATTTTTATTATTACTTACTCTTCCTAAGTTGGTGAAAAATGCCTAAGTAAATAGACAATTGGTATTGAAGGAGAGATTAAAAAAACAGGATATTACTAATTTTAACTGCTTATTGAGAACAAACGCTTATGATTGTTAGGGAACCAAGGCAATTTCTACAATCATATGAAGTTGGTAGAATTCTTGCTTGTTTCTAATGCCAGGTGTTATATCAAGGGAAACAAACATTTAGTGACTACCCTGTTCCAGTACATTATTTCATTTAATTCTAACATTCCTACTGGCTCATTTTACAGAAGAGGAAACTGATGTTCATAGAGCTCTTTTAAAGTCACATGGCTTGGCCAGGCAGGGTGGCTCATACCTGTAATTCCAGCACTTTGGGATGCTGAGGTGGGTGGATTGCTTGAGCTCAAGAGTTCCAGACCAGCCTGGGTAACATGGTGAAAACCTGTTTCTGTAAAACATACAAAAATAAGCCAGGCGTGGTGATCACACCACTGCACTCCAGCCTGGGTGACAGAGCGAGACCTTGTCTCAAAAAAAAAAAAAAAAAAAAAAGTCACATGGCTAGTCAGTGGCAATATCAAGACTTTGAAGGCAGGCATTCTCTCTATTATATTACCCTGAAAATGGATGTTCAATTCTCAGCCAAATATTTGGCAAGTTGAAATTGAAATTCTTAACTTCTGAGTGATAATATGGTGTGTCTCAATAGTGAAAAGTTTATTGTTTCTTATAAAGGGGAAAAGCCTGTATCAATTGAACATGAATATTTTCTACTTAGAATAATAATAGGTACCACTTGAGTGTTTGCTGTGTACCAGGCTAAACATTTTATAGATGTCATCATGTTCAATCCTTTTTTTTTTGAGATGGAGTCCCACTCTGTCACCCAGGCTAGAGTAGAGTGGCACCATCTCAGCTCACTGCAACCTCTGCCTCACGGGTTCAAGCAGTTCTCCTGCCTCAGCCTCCTGAATAGCTGGGATTACAGGCGCACACCACCATGCCTGGATAATTTTTGTATTTTCAGTGGAGATGGGGTTTCACCATGTTGGCCAGGCTGCTCTTGAATTCCTGACCTCAGGTGATCCATCCACCTAGGCCTCCCAAAGTGCTGGGATTACAGGCGTGAGCTACAGTGTCCGGCCCATACTCAATTCTTAAAACAAGTTGGAGGGTAGGTAGTGGTACCCTCCTTTCACAGAGGAGAACAATGAGGGGCTTGGTAAGGAAAAGGACCCTGTCATAGTCAGGAAACTAGAAGAGTAGAACTGATATTCAAACTCAGATTTATTTTCTCTAAGATTTATGTTCGTAATTACTTCTTAATTTTTAGGGAGCTCATCTACCTTCCTGTGTTTACTAAGGTGGTCAAGAGAAAACTGAACAATGGTTTAAGATATTAAGGCTGCTAGTAATAAGCATGTAAAAGGTGTTTAGGTAAGTTTTTAAAAGGAACTGAGGGTTTCTTAATTGAGATGTTTCCTTAATTTATATCAGGGCAATCAAACAAATATTAGATAAAGACAGCTTTGTCATTGAGCAAATGAAATGAGCAAATGGTGACAGATTATCTCAGGGAAAATGAGGGGGTCCTTCTGTTAAATTGGAGATTTTGTGTCTGCAGCAGCAAAAGAAAGATGTTTACAATGATAGACACCCTACTAAAAATTTCTCTTTTCCCACTACCTGGCTTACTCTCTGAATTACAGCAGTTTTCTCTCAGCCATTGTTATTCCTGTCTGCCACTAAACCTTGAGGGCAGGGACCAATTGTCTTCTCATTGTATCCTCAGTCCCTAGCTCACTGCTGACACATGAGAGGTACTCATGTATTTGAATGACTGGTAAGAATATCTTTGGGAATTCTTTGGGGCTGTTTGGTCATCAGCTTCAACAGATGCAAAATCCCTAGAATATCAAGATGTCATCTTATTGAGGACAATTAAAGAAGCTCTGCAGAAATGAGAGTTAGGTGCAGAGTGATGATATGTGTGGGGTGCAGACCATATATCATATGTGGAAGGGAGAGGGGAAAAGATTTGTCTGCTCTATTTTTTCTGATCAAACCCTGGATTACTTTGTGTAGCATGACAGGGTGGCTAGAACCTAGATTTAGTCTGTCAGACATGGGTTTCAATTTTGAGTGTATCAACACTGGCTAGTGATGTGACTTGAAAAAACTATGTAACTTCTCTGAGCCTCATCTCTAAAATTGGTGTATTAGGAATATACTGCAGGATTAGTATGAGGAAAGTTCCTGGAATAGTGTATGGCACATAGGTGCTCAACATTGTTCCCGCCTTCCATATAAAATATACTCTGCCTCACTCTGGGATTTAAGTCAGGGTGTAGTTTCTCAATTTACAGCATGTACAGCATGTGGTGTGTGTGTGTGCCTGTGTGTGCTGTGTGTGCATGTGTGTATGAGAGAGAGAGAGATAGAGGTTTGGGTGAGAGGGAAGAGAAGACAAAAGAGAGACTTAGAGTATGGTAAGCTTTTTTTTTTTTTTTTGAGACGTAGTTTCGCTCTTGTTGCCCAGGCTGGAGTACAATGGCACAATCTCAGCTCATAGCAACCTCTGCCTCCCGGGTTCAAGCAATTCTCCTGCCTCAACCTCCCGAGTAGCTGGGAATACAGGCATGCACCACCATGTCTGGCTAACTTTTTTATTTGTAGTAGAGATGGGGTTTCACCATGTTGGTCAGGCTGGTCTCGAACTCCTGACCTAAGGTAATCCACCTGCCTTGGCCTCCCAAAGTGCTGGGATTACAGGCGTGAGCCACCGCGCCCGGCTCTATAGTAAGCTTTTCGGTATAATTGAAAAGCCTTAGGTTAGTATGACAACAGTGCAGTGAAACCTTTTATGTGTGTGAACAACTGAGTTTCACGTAAAATGCTGAGGTCAATCCTGCATGACTATTAAGGACACATTATGTTAATATACTTTAATTTAAACATGAGTTGAAAGGATATTTTCTATTTTTGGTCTTACTGTCATGGTTTTGGTGATTAGACTTAGGAATGTAGTTTGGTCATAGGACTTGGACTTTCTTAATTTATTATCCACCTGCTGCAAAACCTTCTTGATGTCCCAGAGAATTCATTTTAAACTCTTCTATTTGTTGTTCAAGCCCCTGTACCTTCTGCTCTACTTTTTCTGCCCACATTTTCCACCCTCTTACCTTTTCTTTTTTTTCTTTTAAGCTGGTCTTATTTGGGCTAAGTAACCAGATGGTGGTAGCTTTCAAGGAAGAGAATACTATAGCATTCAAACACCTTTTCCTAAAAGGATATATGGACCGAATGGATGACACATATGCAGTGTACACACAAAGTGACGTGTATGATCAGTTAATCTTCGCAGTAAACCAGGTAAATCAAGTGTGTGCATTACTTACTTGGGAAAAAGAACAGACTGGAAAAACGGTGGCAATGTACATAATAGAAACTGACATACAAGTGGAGAAGGGTGAACATTTCTGCTTGGAAATGACACAAAATTATTTTTAATTTTTAAAAAATATTGTCAACAAATTTTTATAAAACCAGAAGTTGAGAAAAGCTTTTGTTTAGTAACAGAAAGGCAAAAACTTTGAAGATTTAATTAAAAGAATCAGAGTTAGAGCTTGGCATGGGAGTCTCAAAGATTGAAATTACTAACTATGACCCTGGGTATAAGTAGTCATTAAGTCCTCAGAGCTGAAAGTATACTTTCAGGGCCCCTTAACAGATAATGAGAATATTAACTTTTCATAGTTTGTACAGCAACCAAGACCTAAAAATTCACTTGAAAGTAAGGCCTTTGTGTCATACATGACAATGATTTTATTGTGACATTGACTAACTGCCAAACAAAAAACAAGCTTGTTTTTCATATAGATGAATACTGTATTTTATTCTGAGTTTGTAATATATATTTTTGCCATAAATAATACTTTCTCAAGACCCCAAATTTTTAAATCTCTAGGTGTCATTGAAAGCATCCTTGAAGTCAGCATTCCCAGACTGGGTTAGTTTGAAGGACACATTTCAAAGTTATTACAATTTTTCTTCAGAAAATTATTATCGTATAATCATGGCTATTCATTTTCTAGAGACAGTCTATGCACAGTAAGATGTAAACTGCTAGGATAAAATACATATTTATGGCATGAAGTCTTTCTGTTAGCACTGGGGTTGGGAAAATGAGCCGGAAATCTAAAGTAATAGAAATAAGTTACATAAACTGTTCAACAGAACTATGTCCTACAGCTCGTAGCAGGAAAAGGGCATAATGATGGAGATACTCAGTTTTTAGAATTTTAAGTATATTACGTTTCTCTAAAGCTAGTCTGATCTAAACTGGTAGTTTGGTGTTTTTGCAGGGGGTGGCGGGGAGTGGGATAGAGGCAAGAGGTAAACAGTTCATTAAATTTTTTTTTTTTTTTTTTTGAGACAGGATCTCACCGTGTCACCCAGGCTGCAGTGCAGTGGTGCAGTCACAGCTCTCTGCAGACTCAACCTCCTGGGCACAAGTGATCCTCCCACCTTAGCCTCCCAAGCAGCTGGGGCCACAGGCATGTACCACCATGCCTGGCTAATTTAAAAAAAAAATTTTTTTGTAGAGACAGGGTCTCCCTATGTTGCCCAGGTTGCTCAAACTCCTGGCCTCAAGTGATCCTCCCACCTCAGCCTCCCAAAGTGCATTAAATTCCTTATAAATCATCTTAACCTTTATTCGTAGACCTAGACTCAGTCTTCAAAATGTAGTATGTGGCACTTAGGCCATTCTGCTTTTTCAGATTTCCACATTCCTTCTGGAAATGCATGTACCTGCTTTATTCTAGTTGTCTTGGTCTGTTCCTTCTGCTGCAACAAAATACCTGAGACTAGATAACAGACAAACAACAGAAATTTCTGCCTAATAATTCTGGAGCCGGGGAAGTCCAAGATCACTTACCTTACCACTGGTAAGGGCTTGCACCTTCTTGCTGTATTCTTACATGGTGGAAGGCAGAAGGACAAAACGGCCTGGCTAATTTCTCCCAGCCTTTTATAAGGCCAGTAGTCCTATTCATGATTGTTGACCTCCTAAAGACTCCACCTCTTAAGACTATCATATTGGGGTTTAATTTCCAACATAAGAACTTTGGAGGGACACATACATTCCATGTATGACTCCCTACTGTTGATTCCCTACTGTTTTCTAAGATGATTTACTGTTTTTCTAAGCACCGGTAGTTACTTTTAGCTGAAGATAAAAAGTGTCTTGATCAAAATTTTTATGAATAAGTAGGGTTTTGAGTGTTAATGAGGTCAGTTCTCTTTCAGGCTTCTGAGAAATGAATAGAAAAAAATGTGAATTAATATTTTTTATTTTTTATTTTATTTTTTATTTTTGAGACAGGGTCTCATCGTGTCACCCAGGCTGAAGTGCAATGGCGCAATCTCGGCTCACTGCAACCTCTGCCTCCTGCGCTCAAGCAATTCTCCTACCTCAGCCTCCTGAGTAGCTGGGATTACAGGCTCCCGTCACTACCCCCAGCTAATTTTTTTTGTATTTTTAGTAGAAGCAGGTTTCGCCATGTTAGCCAGACTGGTCTCGAACTCCTGACCTCAAGTGATCTGCCCGCCTTGGCCTCCCAAAGTGCTGGGATTACAGGTGTGAGCCACTGCACCTGGCCTAAATGTAAATTATTATTAAAACAGGAAGGATCTTTGTTTTCTGTGAAGAAAGAGTTTCCTTACTTAATAGTTGAGGTGATTGTTACTGAGAGGAACTGACAAATAGGGCAGTGGCATCTCAGTTCTTAGAAGCATATCCATCACTATTAGTTATCCCCAAGGGTTTAGCCCCAAGATGTCATCCTACTGGATAATCTCCAGGGCTCATTCTGATCCAATACTGTGATTATAACAGCACTACTGTTTATTATATATGTTTCTATATTTGAATGTGAGAGACCTACTTATTTTCTTTTTAGGCTGTCTCCTGGCTTTCCTCTTATTTCTTCAATAATTTTGGGGTCAGCTTTATTGGCTCCTTTTCTTTCATCTGCCTCTTAAATTTGAGCAGTTCTCAAAGCTTGGTCCTTTTCCTGCAGAAACGACCTCCACTACCCAGCCTCAGCCATCACTATGATGAAGGGACTCCCAAGCAGTTGCCCACACTGCCAGACACCTACCTCACAAGCACCTCAGAACTGCCCATCCAAGAGCAGCTTCATATTCTCCTCTCACCCACTCCCTAGGCTGTTTCTTCCTTCTGGTCTTCTGGCTTAGGTTGAAAGGCCTCAGGGTCTTCCGGGAATCGTTTATTCTTGCAGCTTAAACATAGTTTATAAATTCCTGTTTCTGGATGCCTTCCTTTCTTTCCTACCCCCCTGCCCTACCACCTCTTGCTTTTGGTGCCACAGCATTTAGCTAAGGACATTTAATGTGTTTTTATATTACCACTCAAAGGCTGACCTGGGACCCATGAATCTGACCGAAAACTCCTTCTCTCAAGGTAGAGCTGCAGAGACCAGGAGGGACGGCTGCCCAGTCTAGTTAAAGCTCCTCCAAGGCCTCGGCCACTTGGCTGCTCTGTGCTGTCTCACCATCGTTAGTTCCACCAGTTGGTTCCAACCATTATCTCATATCACATTTTTATCCCGTAACCCTCTGTCTTGGGCTCTAGAGCTGCCCTCTAGCTGGACACAGCCCTGCTGCTTCCCTAGATTACCCAGTTCTTGCCAGATGCTCAGACCTGCACAAAGAGCCATATGAAGAGCTCAAGGAAGTCTGGTTATAGCATATATAGTTAATGTATATATTATATAACGTAACTATGTGGTGTATGTAGGTATAATGTGAACAGGTACCTGCAGCCATGGGTCTCAGATCTTTCACAGTTCAAGAACTTAAAAGGTTTAAGACACAAGATTCTGTGGTCAGGAGGTTCAGACCTTTAGGTGATTCCTGTGGGGACTGCCCTACAATTACACCTGGACTCTGGGAGGGTTGTAGGGCCCCATCACAGCTATGACTGCACTTCGTGACCCCTGCTTGCCTTTCCCAGTTTACCTCCCATTACACATCATATGTTCTAGGCACACTGGTCTACTGGGTACCTTAAATGGAAAACAAAAATCTCAAAACTGAGTATCTCCAGCATTATTCTACTTTATCCCTATATGCCAAGCATAATGTTGTTTACTAGCTTAGGAAGCTTGCTTCTGTTACCATAGATTTCTGGCTCACTTTCCCAATCCTAATACTAACAGAAAGCTTGGTGCCATAATCACCTATCTTATCCTAACAGTTTACCAACTCACTGTGCACAGATTAGCTCTAGTAATGAAGAGCTCCATCACATTATTATAATTTTTCACCTCACCATTAATCTGACAAATATTTGAGCACCTACTGTGTGCCTGCAGGGCTGGTGTTAGAGCAGTGAATTGATAAATTCCCTGTCCTGTGGAACTTGCATTCTAATGCAGAAGATAGATTTTAAACAAGTTTAACTAAAATCTTTTGGTTTAGGGTAATGATAAGTGCTATGAAGAAAAATAAACTAGCATAAGGCAATAACAGTAGTCTCAGAGTGGTCAGAAAATGCCTTTCTGAAGACTTGAAATCTTGGGGAGAATATTTCAAGCTGAAGGAGTGGCAACAGAAGGCCCTGAAGCTGGAAAGCGTTTGGTATGTTTGAGAAAATGCAAGGGAGGCAAGTATGAGGGGGCAGAGTTAGGGCCAGAGGAGCTGGGGCCCAGGTCTCTCAGGACATGGAAAGGAGCTTTGAATTTTATTCTGAGAGAGACAGGAAGCCACGGAAGGGCTTTTGATAGGGGAGAGACAATGATAATATACATAAGCAAAATCTAACATGTATTCACTCAAATATTTATTAAATAGTATCTATTGGCTGGGTACAGTGGCTCACGCCTGCAATCCCAGCAGTTTGGGAGGTCGAGGCGGGCAGATCACGAGGTCAGGAGATCGAGACCTTCCTGGCTAACATGGTGAAACCCTGTCTCTACTAAAAAGTATAAAAAAATTAGCCGAGTGTGGTAGCATGAGCCTGTACTCCCAGCTACTCAGGAGGCTGAGGCAGGAGAATCGCTTGAACCCAGGAAGCAGAGGTTGCAGTGAGCCGAGATCATGCCACTGCATTCCAGGCTGGGCGACAGAGCAAGACTCTGTCTCAAAAACAAAAACAAAAATAGTATCTGTTATGTATCAGGCACTTTTTGTGTGTGTGCAGGGGTACTGCAGTGAACAAATAAAGTCAAGGAGGTCATATTCTCATTGGAATAGCCAGGTAGTAAAGTATAGAAGAGCATCATCTGTCAGTTTGTTATAAGTACTGTGAAATACAAAATAAAGCCAGCAAAGTGAATAGCTGGAGGTGGTTGGAGAAGGTCTCTCTGACAAGGTGACATGTAAGCAGACAGCAGACTAAAGAGAGGGCATGCAGCCTGTGTGTATCTCAAGGAAGAACCTTCCAGATACGAAGAACAGTAAAAACAAGAGTCTTGAGCAGGTGTATTTTGGATATTACTGTTCTAAGGGCTGTACATGCATGAATTCATTCACTCCTTATAGCAATCCTATGAGTTCTAGATGGAGACTAGACTAAGGTGAGAGGGAGGATTGGAGAGGCAGAGGCTTAATTTGTCCAGGGGAGAGAGGATGGTGGTTTGGACTAAGGCCATATCAGTGAAGGTGATGAGAGACAGTCCTATTTGTGGTGAAGAGGCTCATATTTTTAAGTGATTCTTGTACAGAGATAATTTGAAAGTCATGCATGACTTTCAGATGGACTGGAAGTGGAGTATAAGAGGAATTGACAAAAGGATCTTTCCTAAGTTTTGGCCTGAACAACTGTCTGACTTACAGAATAATTTATTGAGAAGGGAATTACTATGGAAGAAGCGGTGTTTCTGTTTGCACATTTACTAGAGATTCCTCTTAGACACCATAGGCATCATGTAGGCAGATTGTCATCCATGTGTGGTATTCAGTGGAAAGGTCAGAGCTGGAGATGCAAATTTGGAAGCTGTCAGCATAGAGGTGGTATTTGAAACATGGGACTGGTTGAAGTCAGCTGTGAAGAGAATGTGGATAGAGGTCATGGCCTGAACCCAAAGATAGGCCAAAATATAGAGGTTGGCAATGGGAGGATTTCAGCAAAGGAGACCAAGAAGAAACAATCAGTGTCCCAGAAGTCAAGTAAAGAAAGTATTCCATGTAGGAGGAGCATTCAACTGCATCAAATACCATGGAGATGTCAAGTTATAGGAGGACTGAGAACTAGGCATCAGATTTGGTAATACGCTGCTCATTAGTGACCTTGACAAGGTCCAACTCGAAATCCATCCCATATTAGAAATTATTTTCTTCATTTGTCGTAGCATGCTTCACACATATCTTTTAGCAGAATTATTTTCTATGTGTCGATCACACAAAGTCGTTCATTTCGAGTGACAGAATGACCAACTGTACCAGACATATTGCTCCAAAAACACTTTGTTTTGGAAACATGTCTGCAGACATCCATTAAGAATTTAAGATGACAGTTATTCCAAGGCACCATAAGATTCTTACTTGTAAAAGTAATTTTTTTTAAATGTAGAGGACCCACTAGGATAGGCAATATTGGTATAAAGGTGATTAAATTATAATCTTGCAAAGATAAAGGTTAAACCAATACTTTCTTTAAAAAAGGTTTTGCTGGCTAGCCTATAGTAATTGTATCCCACTTCTTATATACTACAGTGTTAAAGTAGAACTCTGACCTTACAGAAGATAGTTTAAAGATAAATAAAATATGTATTTACATTGAATGTCACCTGAATTAAACATAATTCTTTAAGGGAGGAAAGAAATGCAAAGATCATGTGGCTTCAGACTTTAATTTTACAGATCAGGAACTAGAAGGTCAGAAAGTTTGTCACAGAAACGAGGCTTGAATCTAGAACTCTGTGAGTGCCCTTTGCCTTCCTAGTGCACAGCAGCAAGTCACTTTCCCTGTTTATCAAGGCGAATGTCTCTATCCCAAGGGAACCTGCCAGGATCAGAGGTGGGGAGGGAGGGGAGTTATGGCTTCACTCCTGCCCTGGCTGGCATTCCCATTTTCTGTTTCTCGTTTTGGTTGAAGTACTTGCAGCTATACAATGTCTCCGTTGGGAATCATGCTTACGAGAACAAAGGTACCAAGCAGTCTGCTATGGCAATCTGTCAGCACTTCTACAAGCGAGGAAACGTCTACCCTGGAAATGATACCTTTGACATCGATCCAGAAATTGAAACTGGTGATGTTCTTCTATAACCTAGAACCTCAATTTTTAACACCTCAATTCATATTTAAAATTAGTAATTTCATCTTTGAAAACATTGATTTGGTCTGTGCTATTAGGACATAGTAAGAATGATATAGGAGTTATTATGTGTCAGGTACTGTTCTGAGCCCTTTACTATAACTCAAGAATCCTCAAGAAAACCCAGCAAGTCAAGGATTATTATTATCCCCTTTTATAGAAGACTAAAGTATGGCTCAGAGAGTTAAATGATCTGCCCAAGATGGAGCTAGAAGAGGCGGTGCTGAAATTTGGCCCAGGCTGTTTGTGTTCTTAGCTACCGTCTTCCACCATCTCTTGTGCAGGACATGCCAGTGAAGTATTAATAGATAGATATAATGCTTGTAAAACATTATGCTTGCAAACTCTTGGTATATATAAAACTCTCCTGCCCCAATACCACTTCACTATCATGCATCTTTGGGGGCAGATTGAAGGGGAGGAATGAAAATCAGAACATGGAATAGCACGGTGTATTCTTCTTAGCAAAGTTCTATTTGCAATTATGCCTAAAATATTAGCTTAGGTCATTGAGTTAACAAATAAGTATTGAAATACTTTTAACAACAGCCACTAGGATTTTTTTTTTTCTAGAGATAATACTGATAACAGTACCAAAAGGGAAAACTTTCCAAAATGCTGTCTTCCTTTTTTGGTGTGTGTGTGGGATGTCTATTGAAGAAACATTGTTAGTGCATAATATTTTAAAAATAGATCCCTCAAACTGCTTAGAAAATATTATTGTAATTACTGCAAGTGCTTCAAATTCTATGCTTAGGATACAAAAAGGGGGAGGGACTCAAAGTTTATCTAGGCTTAAAAACGAAGACAGCATTTATATAACATTAATGAAATAGATTTCAGATCTTTGTCTAGCCTCCATCCACTCCAGAAACGTAGCCACTTAGGTCTTAAAAACAAATGAGTCACGGTAACCATGTGGTATCAATGTTTATTTAGCTTTCAAAATTTTAATTCAGAAAAATAATAGAATCTGAATAACTGGTCTTAAATGTATCAGCCTTTCAAAATGCAGTCTTATTTATTCTTTTAAGTACTGTATCACGTTTTTGTTCCTTTCTATGGCAGAGTGTTTCTTTGTGGAGCCAGATGAACCTTTTCACATTGGGACACCAGCAGAAAATAAACTGAACTTAACACTGGACTTCCACAGGTGAGGGGAGCAGATAGGAGTGTAACTTACGTTTGCATGTATATATTGCCACAGAACTAAAATCACCTCTGTTTTCTAGACTCCTAACAGTGGAGCTTCAGTTTAAACTGAAAGCCATTAATCTGCAGACAGTTCGTCATCAAGAACTCCCTGACTGTTATGACTTTACTCTGACTGTAAGTGTGGGCCAGGCTGAATTTGGTTCCAGTGTGGAGAAAAATTGTTTTGTCTGGTAATGTTTCATATCCTTGGATTACAGTGTGATAAAAAATATAGGATGTTTTCACTTGAATGTACATAAGGAAACATTGATACATCTAGCTCTATTTTGCTATAATAAGTTTACTTGTTAATTACGTCTTCTGCACCTCTGTATAAGTTCTAGAAAAGAAGGGACCTTGTTTTGTTCACTACTATTTCCAGTACCACAAACAGTGCCTGGTGTAGATTTTCAAACCCAAAAGGAACAGGTGTTTTTAGGTTCTGTGTGGTTGGCTCTCAGCAATCTATGGCTGGCTGTCAGCTAATGGTTACTGCCAAGGGTTCTTGTTACTTAGTGTCCTCACCATGGATGTTTCCATGTTTGGGGTTTGTAGTATACATCTTTAACTTATTATAGTCTACCTTCAAGTTATACCACTGCATACAGTGTAAGAACCTTATGACAATGTACTTCCATTTCTCCCATCTTGGCCCTTGTGCTATTGTGGCCATATAATGTATTTCTACATGTGTTATAAACCCACAATATATGTTATTAATTTTTCTTTCTTTCTTTTTTTTTTTTTTTTTTTTGAGACAGAGTCTCGCTCTGTCACCTAGGCTGGAGTGCAGTGGCGCGATCTCGGCTCACTGCAAGCTCCGCCTCCCGGGTTCACGCCATTCTCCTGCCTCAGCCTCCCGAGTAGCTGGGACTACAGGTGCCCGCCACCACGCCCGGCTAATTTTTTGTATTTTTTTTAGTAGAGACGGGGTTTCACCGCATTAGCCAGGATGGTCTCGATCTTCTGACTTCGTGATCCGCCCGCCTCGGCCTCCCAAAGTGCTGGGATTACAGGCATGAGCCACCGCGCCCAGCCTATTTTTTCTTTAAACAGTCAATTATCTTTTAAAGTGATTTAAATAATAATAAAAACATTTTTATATTTGCCCATGTAGCTACCATTTCCAGTGTGCTTCATTCTGTGTGTAGCTCCCCGTTTGTATCTGGTATTATTTTCCTTCTGCCTGAAGGGCTTCTGTAACATTTCTTACAGTGCAGGTCTGCACTTTCAGCTTTTGTATGTTTAAAAAAGTATTTTACCTTCCTTTTTAAAGTTCTTATTAGCATCTTTTAAGTAAAAATTTTACGAATACATATTTATGGAGTACAGGTGATATTTTGATGCCAGCATTCAGTGTGTAATGATGAAATAAGGGTAATTGGGACAACATTCATCACCTCAAATATTTACCACTTCTTTATGTTGGGAATATTCTAAATCTACTCCTTTATTTATATTGAAATATAAAATAAATTATTAACTATAGTTGCCATATTGTGCTACTAAACACTAGATCTTATTTCTCCCATCTCACTGTATTTTTTTTTTTTTTGAGATGGATTCTCGCTCCGTTGCCAGGCTGGAGTGCAGTGGCGTGATCTTGGCTCACTGCAACCTCTGCCTCCCGAGTTCAAGTGATTCTCCTGCCTCAGCCTCCAGAGTAGCTGGGACTACAGGCACACATCACCACGCCCAGCTAGTTTTTGTATTTTTAGTAGAGACGGGGTTTCACCATGTTGGCCAGGATGGTCTCTATCTCTTGACCTCGTGATCCACCCACCTCGGCCTCCCCAAGTGCTGGAATTACAGGCATGAGCCACCGTGCCTGGCCCTCACTGTATCTCTATACCTATTAACAAATTCTTATTTATCCCCCACGCCTCCCCAATACCCTTTCTAGCCTCTGGTAACCATTATTCTATTCCAAGCCTTCCTTTGCTAAAGGTAGTTTCCTTGGCTATAGAATTGTAGGTTGACTGTTTTTTTTCTTCAGCACTTTAAAGATGTTGCTTCTAGCTTGCATTATTTCTAATGAGAAATCTGCTGTCATCTTTATCTTTGTTCTTATCTATGGGATGTTATTTCCCATCTGTTGGCTTTTAAATTTTTCCTTTATCTCTTACTTTAAACAATTTGATTGTGAAATGCTTTGGTGGTGTTTTCTTAATGTTTCCTGTGTTTAGGGTTCATTGAGCATCTTGGATCTGTAGGTTTATAGTTGTCATTATATTTGATATTTATTCAGCATGATTTCTTAAAATATTTTTGTCACTCCCCACCACCTTTTCAGAGATTCAGAGACAAAAACGTCTGTATTTGGTTACTTGGAGTTGTCCCATAGCTCAGTAATGATCTGTTTGTTTTATGTCTCAGTTTTTTTCAGTGTGTTTCATTTTGGATATTTTCTGTTGCTATATTTTCAAATTCACTATTTTTTCTTCTGTGCTATCTAATGTTTTCTAATCCCATCCATTATTTTTCTTCTTTGTTTGGGATTCAGCTTACTGAGATCTGATTGACATTAAGTCCCAGTTTTTTTACTCAATAGATATTTAGTGAGCACCTATTATTTGTACAAGTTGGAGGCCCTTTGTGTAGGAAAAGCATGGCTTCTCCGTGGCAAGGATTTCTGACTCAATCAAGTAACACTGAGCATCCTCCTTGCACGAGGCCATAGGCTGGGTCTTGCAGCCGTTAGGGATATGGGCAGACACTGACTATGCCCTCAGTTGCTTGTCAAAGAAAGAAGCTTACAATCCCTCATGAGGAGAAATACAGTGGTTGAACTTTTAAAAGTCATTTGAAATCTTATATTTGAAGTGTTTCTGATTACCCCATATGGAGAAGCTTCAATACAATTTATTTAAATGACAGAGTTTTCAAAGAACTTTTTTCCTTCAGGACTTGAGAGAAAGAGAAGAGGCAGAAATGAAACAGACTGATTTTCTTGCCTTGCCTTCCCTGTCCTTGCATAAGGAAGACAGTAGGAGAACTATGGAAGGTGTTCTGGCCTAGCTTTGTCCTGCTTGGCCCCTGGTGTCCTGAAGTGGTTATTCTTGAAGCAAGATGTGACTGTTGACTCCCTGTCACCAAATCCTTTATAATACATGTAGTGCCAACATGACTAAGAAATCTAGGCCCAGAATAAAAATCAAAAAAGCCCCACTTGAAATGTCTCAAAGCAGAAATAATGAGCCTTTGTATTAGTAAGAATTGTAGCAGCACTAAAAATCTACCCCTAGCTGAGGTCCTGCCAGAATTTGGGAGAAAGCACAGTTGTACCACAGTTGTACCAGTTCTTGCTCATATGAAGAAGGTATCTGAAGGTACTTAGAACGGAGAGCAAGAGGAAGTGCTCTTGTTATATAAGTTCTTTGGAGTGGAAATGCTGCCCTAGACATATAATGTTTTAGAGACTACAGGGTCTCTGTAGAAGATCTAGTTCATCCTTCTCATTTCACAGAGAAATGAAGAGAACTTCCCATGGTTGAACAGAGTTAGCAACAGATCAGAGTTGAGAATCTGGGTCTCCTGTCCCCTTAAAAGAATTGTTTCCTAATTAATGTGTAGAGGTTTCTTGGCTCCAAAACTATAAGTATGTTTTTGACTGTTTTCCTTTCTTCACAGATAACATTTGACAACAAGGCCCATAGTGGAAGAATTAAAATAAGTTTAGATAGTGACATTTCCATCAGAGAATGTAAAGACTGGCATGTATCTGGATCAAGTAAGTGATGAGCATTACTAGTTTTCAGAATGGTTATTAAATAATGTAAAATGGTTATTAAAATACCACCCTCTGGATATCTAGAACAACAAATAGAAGATTAGACCATTTTCAAGTCCCTAAACCTCTACAAGTAGATCAAGTCTGATGTTTCAGGAAATATGTGAGTCATTAATGACTGAAATGGCCTTCCTCTCCTTGTGCCCTCACTTGCCCACTCCTGATCAAGAATGTACTCCCAGTCCCCCGCCACCAAAACCCTACATACATCTTCCCAGACCAGCACTTACTGAGTGCATGCTGTATACCTACTTCCACCTTAGTTTTCTTCATTTTAATATTTTTAAATGCCCTTAAGATAGGGAGAATCCTTATTTTTACAGATGAAGAAACTAAGGCTCAGAAGCCAGGGGCAAGTCAGGTAGGATGTGACCCTGCAGCATCCCACATATTATGATTGTCTTCAGTCCATTTAAAAGTATACTAAAAGAGGAAAGGATCTACTCTTAGAAATATGGACAAAAATTCAGGTGTAGACCAAATACTGTCAAGAATTTTGGAGCTGAACTGGAGAAAATTGCCTGGAAAGAATTTATTTAATTTTCTAGTCTCTCATAAGTAACATAATGGTACATTGTACTGGACTTAATGGTCACTAGATGAGGAGTTCTAAGATTCTAATCAGCAGAAGAATCATCCTGGGTACCTGCTACAATGCAGTTTCCCCGGCTCTATGCAAGCCAGTAGGTCTGGGGTGGGGCCTAGAAATGTGTAAATAGTCCTTATTCAGACTATACTTGGATAATCACAGTTCTAAAGTTTCTTACTAATTGATTTGCCAAGTTCAGACGTAATAATGAGACAGAGTAAATAAAATGAAATTTTCCCATGATAGTGTTTTTTTCACTAATAGGTAACTTCAAATATATGAGGCTCTTGAGCCACATTTGAAACATAAGCCTGTTTCGTCATCTGTATACTTTATAATCCTTCTCCACAAACACCAGAATAAGGAAAATGAGAGCATACACAAGTGTCTGGCACCTAGGCATTCTCTCAAATGTTTGTTTCTTAATTTGTAAGTTTCTCTAAAGTCAATTTAGACATTTATGTAGTAATTATGCTCCTTGGCAGATATTAATGGGATGCTTCATCACAGAGCTAGTCTTAAGTACTTTCTTTTTTTTTTTTGTCAGCAGAGAGCAGTCTAACTTGTTAAATAGAGACAAGATCTGTGGCAGTGTGCAATGGCTGACACCTCTGCCCACCTGTCTCCATTGGCTCCACGCATGGTGGCCAGGACTTCGCACTTTCGATTCTCCAAAATCTCCATAAGGGTGGCTCTTTCTTATCACTCAGGTTTCAGCTAAAACCCCCTGCTCCCTCAGTGAGGCCTTCCTTTACTATGCAATATAAATCAACCTCTCTGCTTCCACATTGCCTGACACTAACCTCCCTCATATAGAGCAGTAGGTCTCAAACTTTAGCATCACCTGGAGGGCTTGCAGAAACCCAGTTTCTAATTCAGTGGGTCTGGTGTAGGACCTGAGAATGTGCATCTCTAACAAGCTCCCAAAAAATGCCAAGAACCACTGACATAGAGTGATGGACACTGGAAACAAACTGCACAGATTTTCCCCCAACTCTTCCACTGACTAGCCCTGCAACTGTGGGGAAATTATGTGACCTCTCTGTGCTTCTGGCTTCTTACCTGCAAAGTGGGGATAATCATGCTTACCTCGTTGGAGTTGCTGTGAAGATCAAATAGGTTAACACGTATAAAGTGTTTAGAGCTATGTTTGGCAAGAAATGTGCTCAATACATGTTAGCTATTGTGATTTATCTTCTTTCTGTTACTTACTCCTATCTGAAAGTATTTTGTTATGTGTTTGTTTTTCTTTGTAGTAGAATAGAAGTTGCACAGATCAAGGGCCTTGTCTATCTTGTTCACCACTGTATCCTAACATCTAGAAAAATGCCTGACACATAGTGAATGCATAATAAATATTTTATACCTAGATAAGTATATTTTAATAGAATATGCAGGGAGGTGGGCCTGGGCATGGTGGCTCATGTCTGTAATCTCAGCACTTTGGGAGGCTGAGGTGAGAGGATCACTTGAGACCAGCAGTTCAAGACCAACCATGGCAACAAAGTGAAACCCTGTCTCTACAAAAAAAATTACAAATTAGCCCGGTATGGTGGCACATACCTATAGTTCCAGCTATGAGGAAGGCTGAGGAAAAGAAAAAAAGAATATGCAGGGAAGTAATTGTATTAAGAACAAAAGACTACAGGCTTATAATTAAAGATCTTGGAATGATAGTCGTGGTGATTTTTTTTTTTTTTTTTTTTTTTTTTGAGATGGAGTCTCGCTCTGTCGCCCAGCCTGGAGTACAGTGGCATGATCTTGGCTCACTGCAAACTCCACCTTCCGGGTTCACGCCATTCTCCTGCCTCAGCCTTCCAAGTAGCTGGGACTACAGGCGTCCACCACCATGCCCGGCTAATTTTTTTGTAGTTTTAGTAGAGACGGGGTTTCACCGCGTTAGCCAGGATGGTCTTGATCTCCTGACCTTGTGATCTGCCTGCCTCGGCCTCCCGAAGCGCTGGGATTACAGGCATGAGCCACCGCACCCAGCCTCAGTTGTGGTGATTTTTTAAAAGAAGGACTTTTACCCTTCTTCAGATACTAATTGGAAGACCGTTTATCAGGGCTTCTTTGTTGTCTTACCAGAAAGAATGCTTGAATTATTTAAATGATTCTAAAAAGAAGATGTCACCATATTAATGTCCCACCACATAAGCACTATGTAATCCTCTTTGCTTTCAGTTCAGAAGAACACTCATTACATGATGATCTTTGATGCCTTTGTCATTCTGACTTGCTTGGTTTCATTAATCCTCTGCATTAGATCTGTGATTAGAGGACTTCAGCTTCAGCAGGTAGGGAATGTTGCTTTCTAGGAATGCTACTGATATTTTGATTGACAGAGACATTCACTGTGCCTCCCCTCTTTTTCCTAAAGGAGTTTGTCAATTTTTTCCTCCTCCATTATAAGAAGGAAGTTTCTGTTTCTGATCAAATGGAATTTGTCAATGGATGGTACATTATGATTATTATTAGTGACATACTGACAATCATTGGATCAATTCTAAAAATGGAAATCCAAGCTAAGGTAATTTTTTTCCTAATCATGCTATTGTTAGTTTCAGATTTGCACTAATGGTAATGTATTTTTCCAGAATGTAAGAATTTTCAGAATGAATTGTTTCTTCCAAACTGTATATCAAGTAGACTTGAAATTGGTAATGGTAATTTTCTTAAATCTAGTCAGGAGGTCTCTTAGGCAGAGTTTTTCAAAGTGTGATCCACAAACCATTGCATCAGAATCATTGGGTGCCTGGTAAAAGTGTACCATGTTAGACCTACTGAATTCAGACTCTTCGGCGGGGCTGTGAATTCTTACACACACCAAAATTCATACACAACCAAGGTAACTAAGGTAAGAGTTTTTTTTTTTTTTTAATCTTACAAGAAATGCTTGAATCTTTAACAAAAATGAGTGGGGCTGTAGGGGAAAGTGAGGTCAAGGCACTATGGTGTGCATGCTTGCATTCGTTTCCTCCGTCCATTCAAAGTGAGAATGCTCCCATTTTCTTACTTTCCCATTGATGTGCTACAAGCTTATCTATTTTAAGACTAACCTAGCCTAAAAATCAACTGTTCCCACAAAATAAAAATCAAATTTAAAAAACTAATAGTGTTCAGACTAATCTTGCTCAAACTTATGTTTCCCTAGTCTTGATGCAACTGATTGAGTCACCTGGGGAGTTGGTTATAAACCTGGGCAGAGACCCCAAATGCAATGGCTCAGAGAAGATAGGAGCTTATTTCTGTCTTATGCAATAGTCAGGATGGGTTTTACAGACTGGTGAGTAGCTCAACGTCTCACAGTCATTCAGGCACCCATGTTCCTCCCATTTTGTTTCTCTGCCATCCCTTAAGGACTTGCCCTGACTGCATGATTATTGCTGTGTTGCCTCAAACAGGTTGCAGCTTATGGGAAGCAAAAACACGGTATGGTGGAAGCTCTCCCATAGACTGATGGCTTGGCTCAAGAGTGGCCGACTTTATTTCTGTACATATCCCACTGGATAGAATTTAGTCAATCCTAACTGCAGAGGGAGCCAGGGAACACAGCCCAGGCATGTGCCTAGGAAGGGGAGAATGGGTTTAGGTTGACACTTAGCAACTGCCACTATATGTGGCTATAGTATGTATCATTGGAATAGATGTTTAACTTTAGGGACAAATAAACAAAAAACCAAAACAAAAAGAGGAGTAAGGGGAGAGATTTGCAGCAAATCTTTATTTTTACCAACCTCAACTATCATTAATTTCAGTGAACCCTAAATGGTGTCCAACAAAATATCTTTCTAGACCATTCACCGTCTCTGCCTCATAGATGATCATATCATGTTTTCTTCTCTTCTGAAACCTCTAATACCCTTGTCCTATCCTCATTCTAAGCTGATGACCTTACTTCCTATTTCACAAAAATAATAGAAAAAAAACCAGAATTTCCACAAGCCCCCACTTAATTTATCTGCCTCCTGCCATCAGTGCCAATATACTGTGCTTTTCTTCTGTGGATGTATTATTTAGGCCACTATTCAGGGCCAACCCCTCCACCTGCCTACTAGAGGCCATCACCACTTGTTTATTCAAGGGTACAGCTCCAGGTAGTTTTCCTTCTCTTGGGGATCATCAGTTTTCTTCTCTCTACCAGGTTATTCCCATTAGCATGTTTTTGCCCCTTTTCTTAAGAGATAATATCTCAACCCTAATTCCTCCCCCAACTTACTACCATCATTTATTTAGCAAAATATCTCAAAAAAGTAGTTAATCTTGTTGTTTCTGATTCTGCTCCTCCCCTCCCCCACCTGTTTTTTTTAAGAGACAGGGTTTCACTCTATTGCCCAGGCTGGAGGGCAGTGGCGCGATTATAGCTCACTGCAGCCTCAAACTGCCGGGCTCAAGCAATCCTCCCACCTCACAGCACCCCAAAATCTCATTCTTTCTGTATCTGTTCCAATCAGGCTGCCCTGCCACTCCAAGGAAAGTGTTCCTTTCAGTGTCCTCTCATGCTGATAAGTCCAATAACCAACTATGTACCCTCATCCTGACCTAGCAGCAGCTTTGAACACTGCCAAGCACTCCCTTTTTGTTGACATGCTTTCACTGGACTATCACTTGGTTTTCCTCCTAAGTCACTGGCTGGTCTTCTGACTTTGCTGGTTCCCTCACATCTCACCAACCTATTAAGGTGATAATGCTTCAAGGCATAGTGCTTGGACATCTTCTCTTTTCTACCACTGTCTTGGTAATCTCATCCTGTCCCATAGCTTAGTATCTATATGCCAATGATTCCCAAATCTATACCCCCACTTAGAATTCTTCCCTGAACTCCAGATTCGCCTATCCACCATCTAGTCTATATCCCCACTTGGATGTCTGCTTTTCCTCTCAAATTTAACACACCTAAAACAGAACATCTAAAGCCCCCACCTCTGCAGTCAAAACCTGCTTTTCCCATAGCCTTTCTAATTTCGGTTAATGGTAACTCTCATCAGTTACTCAAGCCAAAAATCTTGGATTCATCACAGACTCCTCTCTTTCACTAATCTCCTCTTTCCCACATCTAATCCAAGAGGAAACCCTATTGTTCTACCTTCACTGGCCAGGCACTGTGACTCATATAATCCCAGCACATTGGGAGGCTGAGGCGGGAGGATGGTTTGAGCCCAGGAGTTCCAGACAAGCCTGGGAAACATAGTGAGACCCCATCTCTACAAAAAATAAAAAACATTAGCAGTCAAGGTGGCATGTGTCTGTAATCCAAGCTACTTGGGAGGCTAAGGTGGGAGGATTTCTTGAGCCCAAGAAGTCGAGGCTGCATTGAGCCGCGATTGTGCCACTGCACTCCAGCCTGGGTGACAGAGTGAGACCCCTGTTTCCAAAAAAAAAAAAAAAAGAATAAAAATCACCTTGTCAACTCCACTATTACCAGCCTGGTCCAAGCTACTATCTCTCATTTATATTATTGCAATAGCCTCCTCACTCCTCCAACAACCTGCTGTCAACCACAGCAGCCAACATCTGATCATATCACCTCTGTCTGTGGTTCTCAAATCTCCCCAGTTGAGTTACAGTAAAAGATAAACTTGGTAAGTGCCACCTTATCTCTATAACTGTATACCCTTTCTATTGCTCACTCCAGCCAGATGCACTATCTTGCCAAGCACCCTCCTGTCTCAGGGCCTTTGCACTTGCCAGTCCCTGTGCCTGGAAGGCTTCTCCCCTAGATTTTTGCCTGACTTCTCCCTCCCTCCCTTCAGATCTTTGCTCAAATGCCTCCTTTTTAGTGTATTTAAAATGACAAACCCATACCCATTCCTTATCCCCTCCTCTGAATTTTCTCTTCAGCAATTATCAGCAGCAAGTGTCCCAAAGTTTCTATTAACTTATTTCTATTGTCTCTTTCTTCCCTCCACTAGAATGTAAGCTTTATGAGAGCAGAGACTTTTGTTTGTTCACTGCTTTATCCTTAGCACCTAGAACAGTGCCTTACTCATAGTTACCTCAATATTTATTGCCAAATGAATTTCTGCTTTATAATCTGATTATATTTTTCCACTCTCTCTTAGAGTCTAACTAGTTATGATGTCTGTAGCATACTTCTTGGAACTTCTACCATGCTTGTGTGGCTTGGAGTCATCCGATACCTCGGTTTCTTTGCAAAGTACAATGTAAGGAATTCCACGGATCTCCATGCTGTTGGTATTTCTCTCAAAGTTATTGCACTGCTTTGGCTAAAGGACAAAGCCATTCTAATGGCCTCTCTTACTTTCCCAGCTCCTCATTTTGACCCTTCAGGCAGCGCTGCCCAATGTCATCAGGTTCTGCTGCTGTGCAGCTATGATTTACTTAGGTTACTGCTTCTGTGGATGGATTGTGCTGGGGCCTTACCATGACAAGGTACTGATAAACAACTTTTTTCCTGTTACTATTAAGCTTTTAGCATAGTGCCAGTGGCTTGTTATCCTTTTTCAATGAACTCCTTTTATTTTGTGATTCAGCCTTAAAATGTTGAAGGTAGTATATCTAGTGCCATATTTATAAAGTGGGAGCGGTGTGACCAGCTTGAGAGAATATTTGATGTACTCAACTGTCTCACATTATTTCTTGCAATATATCAGGTAATTAAGTCCCACCTGTGAAGTCAAGTACCACCAGTGAAGGTACCACCAGTGAAGTCAAGTTAAGTACCACCAGTGAAGTCAAGTTTAGTCAATTTGATTCGATATATCCAAGAGCATTCTATTCAGATAAGCCTTCTCAAAATATGACATTATTTAAAAAGTAGCATGGGGGAAACTTGTATAAATATTTGAAAATTTTATTACTAGAGCTATAGTCTGGGATATTATGCCCTTATCTTAAATGAAATAAACTTTAAAATGAGATGTATGAGCATGCATGGTTGGGACCTGGGTATCTCTGCACAGGCATTTCAAGGTCTCTTTAAGGTAAAGGGCAGATGCAAGGCTTGATTCAGAAAAGCACTGAGGGTGCAGACCAGCTCCTGCATTTGATTTAGGCTACTTTAAGAGACAGCTGCTTGTCTCAGGAAAAAATAGTAGGCTTATATATGTTATATATATCACAAAGCAAATGTGTGTGGTTACCTCAGGTTATTTGTTTGAAAATGGTAGCTTGGGTTATCTGGTCCCGTTAATGTTTAATACAACGTCATGAACAAAGGTCTCCAATGGGAAGGAACATGGAATAAAGTGAACTTTTCTCTTTTCTTTTTCCAGTTTCGTTCTCTGAACGTGGTCTCTGAGTGCCTTTTCTCTCTGATAAATGGAGATGATATGTTTGCCACGTTTGCAAAAATGCAGCAAAAAAGTTACTTGGTCTGGCTGTTTAGTAGAATTTACCTCTACTCATTCATCGGCCTCTTTATATATATGATTTTAAGTCTTTTCATTGCACTGATCACTGATACATACGAAACAATTAAGGTAGGTTTATCAAGAGCCATAAGTAGTAGCATTGTCCTATAACTTGTAGAGTAGCAGTAAAATTCAGTACCTAATGGTAGAAGAAAAGTTGATGGAATGTTAATTTCTTCAGGATAGAGAAAAAGGATCTTATTTTTAGAAATTGATAAATAGAAATAGTGGAAAAATTGAATGTTGAAAGTCTTAGTCTCTAAGTAGTTATGCTTTCTCACACAAGCTTTCTAACCTTTTATTAGAATTATAAGGGTCATTAGAAGTCTAGGGGGCAAAGAGTAAAAAACTAAATAAAGAATTATAAGGGTTAGTAGATATTGGGTGAATAAAACATATGGCATTTCAGAAAGCCAAAATATTGTGGGGAACATAAAAACTCCAATTTTCATAAAGAAAAATTGACCCCTTTGTTTGGAGTGTACTGTAACTGAGCCCATTTTCTTTGCAAGGCCCTGCAGGGCACAAGCCCAGGGGCCTAGCCTCCAGAATAGCAAAAGGATTAATGGATCCAGTACTAGCATGCAGCTTTATACAGTCAGATACCTGAACTGAAAAGCTATTGTCATTCATATAAAATCTTTTAAAAATCAATTTGAGCCTGTTGAAATATGGAAAGGCAGAATAAATATCCATATGTTTCAATTTCCATAACTTATACTGTTAGGTGTATTTGTGGCATAGACACTTCCACTTGGGGACTTTTCTTTCTGGGTATGAGAGGGGTAAAGAAACATGAAGCCATGTGATTGGCCCTAGGGATAAAGAGAACGCCTTGGTTTGGAGCTGATAATGATGAATACTTTGCTCATGAAGCCAGGGCTGTGACTTCATCCTTACTGAACAAGATTTCAGGGACCAAATGTCCTCTTTGCTCTCATCTGCTTAGCAGATGTGTCCTTAGGATCACCAAGGCAACTGGGAAAGAATGTAGTTGTAACTTTAGATCCCTCCAAATGGTGCTGTAAAAGTTCACTGCCTCCAACTCTGCATGCAGAGAACTGTGTGTTATTCAAGGGTGACATCTGAGAACTCTAAGGATAACGTGGGTTTTCACCTTTGATGACATAAGCCTGAAACTTGTATTTTAGACGCTAACCTCTTTCCGTGGGCTCAGAGCACTTGCCAAATGGGCAAGCTAAGTTACTTCTGATCCTTTCTAATCATGGCATGTCCTAGAAATTTTAGGTCCCAAACCGATATAAATATGAGGCCCTTAAACAAACTTGCCTGGCTGGAAGACTGACTCCAAAAGGGTGTGCAGATTGGAACGGTCCCTTACAGCATTCAGACCTTTATCCAGACACCTGGGCCAACTCGAGAGAGTCCAAGACTGTGCTGAGATGTTCTGGGCAAGGCCAGGGATTTCCATCCCTCGGCCTGCTAGAAAATCTTGTTAATTTAGATCCACTGGGCTTCTTGTGGCCTGAACCATGTTCCTTCAAAAATGCCTGCATCACACTGGTCTGGAAGTCACAGGCCTGCAGGGCAGAGTAGTGACAGAGATTCTCGGACTTGGGATGGGGCTAGCTCAGTTCTCCCCGGAAGGACTCAAACTTCGATTCAGTGTGCCCATTTGGGTTTCAGTGGACCCAGAAGGAGAGCTCAGGTAGGCAGCTGCAGAATCCCAGGCCCACTTTACCTCCACCAAACCTGAGTGACTCTAGAGGCTACATCTCCTTGCAGGTACTCAGAAGTAACTATACTATCTCTCTAGAAAACCCCTTCCCTTGCCAAATGATCCATTTTGAATTTGAAATGAAGCTGTTTTCAAGGAGCTTATTAATGAAAGCTTTTTAACATTCTTCTGTTTAGCAGTACCAACAAGATGGCTTCCCAGAGACTGAACTTCGTACATTTATATCAGAATGCAAAGATCTACCCAACTCTGGAAAATACAGATTAGAAGATGACCCTCCAGTATCTTTATTCTGCTGTTGTAAAAAGTAGCTATCAGGTTTATCTGTACTTTAGAGGAAAATATAATGTGTAGCTGAGTTGGAAGACTATGTGGATATTCTGAGATCAGATGTAGTATGTTTGAAGACTGTTATTTTGAGCTAATTGAGATCTATAATTCACCAATAACTGTTTATATTTTTAAAAGCAATATTTAATGTCTTTGCAGTTTTATGCTGGGCTTGTTTTTAAAAATAACTTTAATGAGGAAAGCTATTGGATTATTATTATTTCTTGTTTATTTTGCCATGGTTTTAGAATGTATTCTCTATGCCTCTCTTTTGCTCTGATACTCTTGCTTCCTGCTATTCTGATTGTGCAGACTGTGTAATCAGTGGAAAACAATCCTTGGTCTGACTGTGACTTTGGACAACTCAGTAACCCTGGCTTGGACCACTCTCAGGAGTCCATCCTTGAGAGAGTGGGTGTAGTTACCATATATACAGTAATCATTGCATTTTAAAATCTTCTCTTGAAAGGAAGAATAAGAGTGCACCAGAATAAGAGCACACCAGCTAACAATGTGATACAGCCATATGTCACTTAAGGATAGAGATATGTTCTGAGAAATGTGTCATTAGGCGATTTTGTCATTAAACATCATAGCATGTACTTCCACAAACCTAGATGGTATAGCCTACTACACACCTAGGCTATTTGGTATAGCCTGTTGGTCCTGGGGTACCAATCTGTACAACATGTTACTGTATTGAATACAGTAGGCAATTGTAACACAATGGTAAGTATCTAAACATAGAAAAGGGACAGTAAAAATATGGTTTTATAATCTTCTAGGACCACCATTGTATATGCGGTACATCATTGACCAAAACATCGTTATCCAGCATATGACTGTATTTGGTTATGAAAGCCAACTGTTACTTGATTCTGCTTTTAGTTCTTAAGAGGATGAGGTTTTTAAATACTCATTTACAAGTTTTCTATCCTCCTTCAGTGTTAAAGTAGAAAGTAAAAAGAGTATCTTATACATGCATGAAATTAAAGCATATACCAAATGCATTTTTGATCAAGTAATGATTATTTTATTAGTACTTGAGCAGCCTGTTAAAACTAGTGATGTACTATACCTTTCATAGGCACATTATGCTGTGGTTTCATGGGGCAAGTTTCTATAACTCACATTAAAAATATTTCGGGGCTGGGCACAGTGGCTCATGCCTGTAATCCCTGCACTTTGGGAGGCCAAGGCAGGAGGATTGCTAGAGCCCAGGAGTTCGAGACCAGCCTAGGCAACATAGTGAGACTCATCTCTACAAAAAAAAAACAGAATAAACTAACTGGGCGTGGTGGTACACGCCTGTAGTCCCAGCTACTTGGGAGGCTAGGGCAGGAGGATCGCTTGAGCCCGGGAAGTCGACAGCAGTGAGCTATGATCATGCCACTGCACTCTGGCCTGGGTGACAGAGTAAGACTCTGTCTCAAATATGTACACACATATATATATGTGAAAACAATTACGCTTAAAATTTTAAAATAAGATAAATGTATGCTGTAAAAAGACATAAAAATAGTCTCTACTCCTTATAGACTGCTAATTGAGAATTGCAGGGATTTTCAACACATGAATATTTATTGTGTTTACTATTTATTCAAATAGAAGTGAATTCAGTTACGTGCAGTAAAGATCTTCTCAAAGCAAATTCTTTTTTTAAAAAAACTGATTTTTATATTTCTAATTTTGTTTTACTGAGATTTTATTATTTAATTATAATGACAGTCATAATAATGACTCCAGGTGTTGAAATGGGAGGTTTTATAACAGGTATAAGCTGTTTCTGAAGTACCTGAGGCTTTAAAAAAATAAATCTAAATATCTAAGCGACTATTTTGGGGGCAGTTCTAATGTTTATAATACTATCACTTTTAGAAATTACTAGAATTCTAGTGAGTTTTGAAATCATGTTTATTATCTGATAAATCCTTTTCTTTACACCTTGTGAGATTTTTAGGCTAACAATACTTCAGTGGAAACATGAAACCACTGACCCAGTGTTGGGCCTGGAGTTTTGCTTTGCTCTGAAGTCATTATGTTTCTTCTGTAGAATCACAGCCAATGACTTGGTGCCTTCACATCTCTCTCCTGTTTCTCCAGGCTCTCTTATTGTGGCAGGAGTCCCTGATAAATTCCAAGGCTTAATTTTTAGTAATGATGTCCATGAGAGAATAGCTCTTCTGTCTACTGAAAGAAATAGCACTGACTGACTTTTTTGAACTGTCCTCAAACCAGTACAATGGCTTTATCTGGGTAGGCAGATAAATTATGGGCCATTTTAGAGTTCTCCTTACATGTATATATGTATCATAGAGAATGTCAAGGCAGTTGTAAGAAAGAACATAGAATGGAAGTCACTTTTCTTCCAGGCTTCTAGTCTCCTTAGCCCAGGAAATCAGGGCTGGATTTTTGCCGATGATACCCCCTTTTTCTGGAAGTCAGATTCTCTGTCCCCTCCTCCTGCCATAATGATTTTCAGGGTTGTAAGCATAAGGGGATTTTTTTTTTGAGATAGAGTCTTGCTCTGTTTCCCAGGCTGGAGGCTGGAGTATAGTGGAGCAATCTCACCTCACTTCAACCTCCACCTCCCAGGTTCAAGCGATTCTTGTGCCTTAGCCTCCAGAGTAGCTGAAACTATAAGCACACACCACCACGCCTGGCTAATTTTTTTGTATTTTTAGTAGAGACAGGGTTTCGCTATGTGGGCCAGGCTGGTCTTGAACTCCTGTCCTCAAGTGATCTGCCCGCATCAGCCTCCTAAAGTGCTGGAATTATAGGTGTGAGCCACCATGCCCGGCCCACTGGGGGATCTTGTTAAAATCATGAATGTACAGGTAATCAGCAGAGATATTCATATTCTCTCTCTCTCTCTCTCTCCTCTTTCTCTCTTTTCTTTATCTTTCTCTTTCTCTTTTTGTCTTTCTCTTTATCAAAGCCTAAGCACAGATTCTTATTCATCATGTCCTGGGGGAGGCCAGGAATCTGCCATTTTTAGCTGGCACACAAAGTGATTCTGATACAAGTGGTTTGTGGTGGCTGCAGGGCCCAGAGCTCGACCAGGAACAGATAAATCCCTTTGTTGGGCTACAAATAAGAAGTTGTTTATAAGTCTCAGTATTCAGAATGGTCTTCTATCACTCAAGAGAGAAACCACAGTAGTCAAGAGAGAAACACCAAGAAAATGGGTTTATAGATATCAACGTGGATATTTTAGTATTTGTGTCTGTAAAAATAGTTTTTGTGCAGACATTGATTTTGCTGATGTTACTTTTTTTAAACAATTCAGATGCCGTTTTCTTTTTTCACTCAATAAAGTTTTAAATTATCTAATACATATTGAGTTTTAATTTTTTTATCCCACCACATATTTTCAAATTAAATTAATACATACAAATAGGCATATGGATTAGAACAAAAAAGGTAAAACTCATTATTTGCAGATATTATGATCTACATAGGAAGTCTAATAGAATCTAAATAACACATGGGTCAAAGAAGAAATATCCAGAGGCTGAGGCAGGAGGATCACTTGAGCCCAGGAAGTCGAGGCTGCAGTAAGCTATGATTGTGCCACTGCACTCCGGCCTGGGCAACAGAGTGAGATCTTGTCTCAAAAAAAGAAAGAAATCTTAAGAAATTAAAAATTATTTTGAACTAAATACAAATGCAAACAAAAATGATCAAGAATTATGGGAAACAGTAAAAGCAGTGCCTAGAGGAAAATTTATAGCATTGAATGCATATATTAGAAAAAAAGAAAGATGTAAAAATCAATCTCCTAAGCTTTTACCTTAGAAAATGGACAAAGAAGAGCAAGTTAAATCCAAAGAAGTAGAAAAAAATTAAAATTATAGCAGAAATTAATGAAATTGAAAACAGGAAATCAGTGGAGAAAATCAACAAAACCAAAAGCTGGTTCTTTGAAAAGACATAAAATCAGTAAGCCTATAGCCAAGCTAACTAAGAAAAAAGAGGGAAGATGCAAATGACTAATACTAGACATGAAAGAGGGAGCATTACTACCTATCCCATGGGCATTCAATGGATAATAAAAGAATATTATGAACAAATCTATGCCTGCAAATTTGAAAGCCTGGATGATATGGACCAATTCCTTCAAAGACACAATTGCCAATTGACAAAACTAACACAAGAATAAACAAACAATCTGAATAAGATTCTAGTAAATAAATGGAATCAATAATGAATAACCTTCCAAAACAGCACTGGGCCCAGATGGTTTTACTGGTGAATTCTACTAAACATTTAAGGAACAAATACCAATTCTGTATAATTTCTTCCAGAAGACAGAATTAGAATACATCCTAATCATTCTGTGAGACCAGCATTAACTTAATATCAAAACCAGAGAGATATTATAAGAAAACTAAAGACCAACGTCTCTTATGAACATAGATGCAAAAATCCTCAACAAAAATATTAGCAAATCAAATTCAATGATGTATGAAAAAAATTATATACTACAAGCAAGTGGGATTTATTCTAGGTAGCAAGGCTGATTCAACATTCAAACCTGAATTAATGTAATCCGTCACATGAACAGGCTGAAGAAAAAATATCACATGATCATGTCAATACATACACAAAAAGCATTTAAAAAAAATCTAACATCCATTCATGAAAAAGCCCTCAGCAAACTAGGAAAAAGGGGGAACATCTTCAACTTCATAAAGAACATCTACAAAAAAAACCTAGAGTTAACATCACACTTAATGATGAGAGACTTAGAAGTTTTTATGCTAAGATCAGTGACAAGGCAAGGATGTCCCCTCTTAACACTCCTTTTCAACATCATACTAGAAGTTCTAGCTAATGCAATAAAATATGAAAAGGAAATAAAAGGTATTCAGGTTGGGAAAGAAGAAATAAAACTGTCTTTGTTTGAGATGACATGATTGTCTATGTAGGAAATCTGAAGAGAATTAAAAAAAAAACTCCTGGAACTAATAAGTATAACAAGATTATAGGATACAAGGTTAATATACAAAAGTCAATCACTTTCTTGCATATCAGAAATGAACATTATAATTTGAAATTAAAAACACAATGCCATTTGTAGAAGTATCCCCCAAAATGAAACACTTGGCTATAAATCTAACATTATGTAGAAATTCTATATGAAGAAAACTGTAAAACTCTGATGAAAGAAATCAAATAACTAAATAGGTAGAGAGATATTTCATGTTTATGAATAAGAAGTCTCAATATTGTCAAGATGTCAGTTCTTCCGAACTTGATCTATAAATCAACATGACCCCAATTAAGACCCAAGGGAGTTATTTTGTGGATATCAAAAAACTGATTTTAAAGTTTATATGGAGAGTCAAAAGACCAGAATAGACAACACAATTTTGAAGGAGAGGAACAAAACAAACAACAAACAAAAAACCAAAAAAACACTGCCTGATGTGAAGACTTACTATAAAACTACAGTAATCGGCTGGGCACAGTGGCTCAAGCCTGTAATCCCAGCAGTTTGGGAGGCCAAGGTGGGTGGATCACCTGAGGTCAGGAGTTCGAGACCAACCTGGCCAACATGGTGAAACCCTGTCTCTACTAAAAATACAAAAAAATTAGCTGGGCATGGTGCCAGGTGCTTGTAATCCCAGCTGCTCGGGAGGCTGAGACAGGAGAATCACTTGAACCTGGGAGGCAGAGGTTGCAGTGAGCTGAGATCGTGCCACTGCTCTCCAGTCTAGGTGACAAGAGCAAAACTCCATCTCAAAATAAACAAACAAACCAAAAACTACACTAATCAAGGTACTGGTGAAAGAATAGATAAGAAGATCAATGCAACAGAATAGAGAACCCAGGGGCCGGCGCAGTGGCCCAGGCCTGTAATCCCAACATTTTGGGATGCCAAGGTGGGTGGATTGCTTTGAGCCCAGGAGTTTGAGACTAGTCTGGGCAACATGGCGAAACCTCATCTCTATAAAAAAATACAAAAATCGAGGAGCCAAGATGGCTGAATAGGAACAGCTCCGGTCTACAGCTCCCAGCGTGAGCGACGAAGAAGATGGGTGATTTCTGCATTTCCATCTGAGGTACCGAGTTCATCTCACTAGGGAGTGCCAGACAGTGGGCGCAGGACAGTGGGTGCAGCACGCCCTGCGCGAGCTGAAGCAGGGCGAGGCATTGCCTCACTCGGGAAGTGCAAGGGGTCAGGGAGTTCCCTTTCCTGGTCAAGGAAAGGGGTGACAGATGGCACCTGGAAAATCGGGTCACTCCCACCCGAATACTGCGCTTTTCCGACTAGTTTAGGAAACAGCGCACCAGGAGATTATATCCCACACCTGGCTCGGAGGGTCCTATGCCCACAGAGTCTCGCTGATTGCTAGCACAGCCGTCTGAGATCACACTGCAAGGCAGCAGCAAGGCTCGGGGAAGGGCGCCCGCCATTGCCCAGGCTCGCTTAGGTAAACAAAGCAGCCAGGAAGTTCAAACTGGATGGAGCCCACCACAGCTCAAGGAGGCTGCCTGCCTTTGTAGGCTCCACCTCTGGGGGCAGGGCATAGATAAACAAAAAGACAGCAGTAACCTCTGCAAACTTAAATGTCCCTGTCTGACAGCTTTGAAGAGAGCAGTTCTCCCAACATGCAGCTGGAGATCTGAGAACGGGCAGACTGCCTCCTCAAGTGGGTCCCTGACCCCTGGCCCCCGAGCAGCCTAACTGGGAGGCACCCCCCAGTAAGGGCAGACTGACACCTCACACAGCCGTGTACTCCCCTGAGACAAAACTTCCAGAGGAACGATCAGACAGCAGCATTCGTGGTTCACGAAAATCCGCGGTTCTGCAGACACTGCTGCTGATACCCAGGCAAACAGGGTCTGGAGTGGACCTCTAGCAAACTCCAACAGACCTGCAGCTGAGGGTCCTGTCTGTTAGAAGGAAAACTAACAAACAGAAAGGACATCCACACCAAAAACCCATCTGTATATCACCATCATCAAAGACCAAAAGTAGATAAAACCACAAAGATGGGGAAAAAACAGAGCAGAAAAACAAAACTCTAAAAAGCAGAGCGCCTCTCCTCCTCCAAAGGAACGCAGTTCCTCACCAGCAATGGAACAAAGCTGGACGGAGAATGACTTTGACGAGTTGAGAGAAGAAGGCTTCAGACGATCAAACTACTCTGAGCTACAGGAAGAAATTCAAACCAAAGGCAAAGAAGTTGAAAACTTTGAAAAAAATTTAGACGAATGTGTAACTAGAATAACCAATACAGAGAAGTGCTTAAAGGAGCTGATGGAGCTGAAAGCCAAGGCTCGAGAACTATGTGAAGAATGCAGAAGCCTCAGGAGCCGATGCGATCAACTGGAAGAAAGGGTATCAGTGATAGAAGATGAAATGAAGCGAGAAGGGAAGTTTAGAGAAAAAAGAATAAGAAGAAACAAACAAAGCGTCCAAGAAATATGGGACTATGTGAAAAGACCAAATCTGCATCTGATTGGTGTACCTGAAAATGACGGAAAGAATGGAACCAAGTTGGAAAACACTCTGCAGGATATTATCCAGGAGAACTTCCCCAATCTAGCAAGGCAGGCCAACATTCAGATTCAGGAAATACAGAGAATGCCACAAAGATACTCCTTGAGAAGAGCAACTCCAAGACACACAATTGTCAGATTCACCAAAGTTGAAATGAAGGAAAAAATGTTAAGGGCAGCCAGAGAGAAAGGTTGGGTTACCCACAAAGGGAAGCCCATCAGACTAACAGCGGATCTCTCGGCAGAAACTCTACAAGCCAGAAGAGAGTGGGGGCCAATATTCAACATTCTTAAAGAAAAAATTTTCAACCCAGAATTTCATATCCAGCCAAACTAAGCTTCATAAGTGAAGGAGAAATAAAATACTTTACAGACGAGCAAATGCTGAGACATTTTGTCACCACCAGGCCTGCCCTAAAAGAGCTCCTTGAAGGAAGCACTAAACATGGAAAGGAACAACCGGTACCAGCCGCTGCAAAATCATGCCAAAATCTAAAGACCATTGAGACTAGGAAGAAACTGCATCAACTAATGAGCAAAATAACGAGCTAACATCATAATGACAGGATCAAATTCACACATAACAATATTAACTTTAAATGCAAATGGACTAAATGCTCCAATTAAAAGATACAGACTGGCAAATTGGATAAAGAATCAAGACCCATCAGTGTGCTGTATTCAGGAAACCCATCTCATGTGCAGAGACACACATAGGGTCAAAATAAAAGGATGGAGGAAGATCTACCAAGCAAATGGAAAACAAAAAAAGGTAGGGGTTGCAATCCTAGTCTCTGATAAAACAGGCTTTAAACCAACAAAGATCAGAAGAGACAAAGAAGGCCATTACATAATGGTAAAGGGATCAATTCAACAAGAAGAGCTAGCTATCCTAAATATATATGCACCCAATACAGGAGCACTCAGATTCATAAAGCAAGTCCTGAGTGACCTACAAAGAGACTTAGACTCCCACACAATAATAATGGGAGACTTTAACACCCCACTGTCAACATTAGACAGATCACGAGACAGAAAGTTAACAAGGATACCCAGGAATTGAACTCAGCTCTGCACTAAGCGGACCTAATAGACATCTACAGAACTCTCCACCCCAAATCAACAGAATATACATTTTTTTCAGCACCACACCACACCGATTCCAAAATTGACCACATAGTTGGAAGTAAAGCTCTCCTCAGCAAATGTAAAAGAACAGAAATTATAACAAACTGTCTCTCAGACTACAGTGCAATCAAACTAGAACTCAGGATTAAGAAACTCACTCAAAACCGCTCAACTACATGGAAACTGAACAACCTGCTCCTGAATGACTACTGGGTACATAACGAAATGAAGGCAGAAATAAAGATGTTCTTTGAAACCAACGAGAACCAAGACACAACATACCAGAATCTCTGGGACACATTCAAAGCAGTGTGTAGAGGGAAATTTATAGCACTAAATGCCCACAAGAGAAAGCAGGAAAGATCCAAAATTGACACCCTAACATCACAATTAAAAGAACTAGAAAAGCAAGAGCAAACACGTTCAAAAGCTAGCAGAAGGCAAGAAATAACTAAAATCAGAGCAGAACTGAAGGAAATAGAGACACAAAAAACCCTTCAAAAAATTAATGAATCCAGGAGCTGGTTTTTTGAAAGGATCAACAAAATTGATAGACTGCTAGCAAGACTAATAAAGCAAAAAAGAGAGAAGAATCAAATAGACACAATAAAAAATGATAAGGGGGATATCACCACCAATCCCACAGAAATACAAACTACTATCAGAGAATACTACAAACACCTCTATGCAAATAAACTAGAAAATCTAGAAGAAATGGATACATTCCTCGACACATACACTCTCCCAAGACTAAACCAGGAAGAAGTTGAATCTCTGAATAGACCAATAACAGGATCTGAAATTGTGGCAATAATCAATAGCTTACCAACCAAAAAGAGTCCAGGACCAGATGAATTCACAGCCGAATTCTACCAGAGATACAAGGAGGAACTGATACCATTCCTTCTGAAACTATTCCAATCAATAGAAAAAGAGGGAATCCTCCCTAACTCGTTTTATGAGGCCAGCATCATCCTGATACCAAAGCCGGGCAGAGACAAAACCAAGAAAGAGAATTTTAGACCAATATCCTTGATGAACATTGACACAAAAATCCTCAATAAAATACTGGCAAACCAAATCCTGCAGCACATCAAAAAGCTTATCCACCATGATCAAGTGGGCTTCATCCCTGGGATGCAAGGCTGGTTCAATATATGCAAATCAATAAATGTAATCCAGCATATAAACAGAACCAAAGACAACAACCACATGATTATCTCAATAGATGCAGAAAAGGCCTTTGACAAAATTCAACAACCCTTCATGCTAAAAACTCTCAATCAATTAGGTATTGATGGGATGTATCTCAAAATAATAAGAGCTATCTATAACAAACCCACAGCCAATATCATACTGAATAGGCAAAAACTGGAAGCATTCCCTTTGAAAACTGGCACAAGACAGGGATGCCCTCTCTCACCACTCCTATTCAACATAGTGTTGGAATTTCTGGCCAGGGCAATTAGGCAGGAGAAGGAAATAAAGGGTATTCAATTAGGAAAAGAGGAAGTCAAATTGTCCCTGTTTGCAGACGACATGATTGTATATCTAGAAAACCCCATTGTCTCAGCCCAAAATCTCCTTACGCTGATAAGCAACTTCAGCAAAGTCTCAGGATACAAAATCAATGTACAAAAATCACAAGCATTCTTATACACCAATAACAGACAAACAGAGAGCCAAATCATGAGTGAACTCCCATTCACAATTGCTTCAAAGAAAATAAAATACCTAGGAATCCAACTTACAAGGGATGTGAAGGACCTCTTCAAGGAGAACTACAAACCACTGCTCAATGAAATAAAAGAGGATACAAACAAATGGAAGAACATTCCATGCTCATGGGTAGGAAGAATCAATATCATGAAAATGGCCATACTGCCCAAGGTAATTTATAGATTCAATGCCATCCCCATGAAGCTACCAATGACTTTCTTCACAGAATTGGAAAAAATTACTTTAAAGTTCATATGGAGCCAAAAAAGAGCCCGCATTGCCAAGTCAATCCTAAGCCAAAAGAACAAAGCTGGAGGCATCACGCTACCTGACTTCAAACTATACTACAAGGCTACAGTAACCAAAACAGCATGGTACTGGTACCAAAACAGAGATATAGACCAATGGAACAGAACAGAGCCCTCAGAAATAATGCTGCATATCTACAACCATCTGATCTTTGACAAACCTGAGAAAAACAAGCAATGGGGAAAGGATTCCCTATTTAATAAATGGTGCTGGGAAAACTGGCTAGCCATATGTAGAAAGCTGAAACTGGATCCCTTCCTTACACCTTATACAAAAATTAATTCAAGATGGATTAAAGACTTACATGTTAGACCTAAAAACATAAAAACCCTAGAAGAAAACCTAGGCAATACCATTCAGGACATAGGCATGGGAAAGGACTTCATGTCTAAAACACCAAAAGCAATGGCAACAAAAGCCAAAATTGACAAATGGGATCTAATTAAACTAAAGAGCTTCTGCACAGCAAAAGAAACTATCATCAGAGTGAACAGGCAACCTACAGAATGGGAGAAAATTTTTGCAAGCTACTCATCTGACAAAGGGCTAATATCCAGAATCTACAATGAACTCAAACAAATTTACAAGAAAAAAACAAACAACCCCATCAAAAAGTGGGCAAAGGATATGAACAGACACCTCTCAAAAGAAGACATTTATGCAGCCAAAAGACACATGAAAAAATGCTCATCATCACTGGCCATCAGAGAAACGCAAATCAAAACCACAATGAGATACCATCTCACACCAGTTAGAATGGCAATCATTAAAAAGTCAGGAAACAACAGGTGCTGGAGAGGACGTGGAGAAATAGGAACACTTTTACACTGTTGGTGGGACTGTAAACTAGTTCAACCATTGTGGAAGTCAGTGTGGCGATTCCTCAGGGATCTAGAACTTGAAATACCATTTGACCCAGCCTCCCATTACTGGGTATATACCCAAAGGACTATAAATCATGCTGCTATAAAGACACATGCACAAGTATGTTTATTGCAGCACTATTCACAATAGCAAAGACTTGGAACCAACCCAAATGTCCAACGATGATAGACTGGATTAAGAAAATGTGGCACACATACACCATGGAATACTACGCAGCCATAAAAAATGATGAGTTCATGTCCTTTGTAGGGACATGGATGAAATTGGAAATCATCATTCTCAGTAAACTATCACAAGGACAAAAAACCAAACACTGCATGTTCTAACTCATAGATGGGAATTGAACAATGAGAACACATGGACACAGGAAGGGTAACATCACACTCTGGGGACTGTTGTGGGGTGGGGGAAGGGGGGAGGGATAGCATTAGGAGATATACCTAATGCTAAATGACGAGTTAATGGGTGCAGCACACCAGCATGGCACATGTATGCATATGTAACTAACCTGCACATGGTGCACATGTACCCAAAAACTTAAAGTATAATAATAATAATTTTAAAAAAATACAAAAATTAGCCGGGTGTGGTGGTGTGTGCTTGTAGTCCCAGCTACTTGAGAGGTTGAGGTGGGAGGGTTGCTTGAGCCCAGGAGACCCAGGCTGCAGTGAGTCGAGGTCATGCCACTGCACTCCAGCCTCCAGCCTGGGCATCAGAGTGAGATCCTGTTTTTAAAACAAGAATAGGGAGCCCAGAAATATACCCACATTAATATAGTCAACTGATCTTTGACAAAGGAAGTAAAGAGAATACAATGGAGAAGATAGTCTGTTTAACAAATAGGATGGTAATAACTGGACATCCACATGTAAAAACATGAACCTAGACACAGACCTTTCACTCTTTACAAATATTAAGTCAAAATAAATCATAGATGTAAATGAAAGTGGAAAAGTAAAAACTCCTAGATAATAACACAGGAGGAAATCTATATGACCTTGGGTTTGGCAATTATCTTTTTTTTCTTTTTCTTTTTCTTTTTGAGATGGAGCCTTGCTCTGTCACCCAGGCTGGAGTGCAGTGGCACAATCTCGGTTCACTGCAAGCTCTGCCTCCCGGATTCACGCCATTCTTCTGCCTCAGCCTCCCGAGTAGCTGGGACTACAGGCGCCTGTCACTATGCCTAGTTAATTTTTTTTTTGTATTTTTAGTAGAGACAGGGTTTCACTGTGTTAGCCAGGATGGTCTTGATCTCCTGACCTCGTGATCTGTCTGCCTCGGCCTCCCAAAGTGCTGGGATTACAGGCGTGAGCCACTGCGCCCGGCCTCCTTTTTTTTTTTTTTCTTAAAAACAGTTTATTCAAGCCACTATTTGAATATTTCTTTTTTTTCACCTTTTAATATTTCAATAGGATTTGGGGAACAGATAGTGTTTGGTCACATGGATAATTTCTTTAGTGGTGATTTCTGAGATTGGGTGTACCCACCACTCAAGCAGTGTACACTGTACCCAATGTGTAGTCTTTCATCCCTCACCACCTCCCACCCTTTCTCCTGAGTCCCCAAACCCATTGTATCCTTCTTATGCCTTTGTGCCGTCATAGCTTAGCTCCCACTTATAAGAGAGAACATATGATGTTTTGTTTTCCATTCCTGAGTTACTTCACTTAGAATAATGGTCTCCAACTCCATCCAGGTTGCTGCAAATGCCATTATTTCTTTCCTTTTTATGGCTGAATAGTATTCTATTGTATATATATCACATTTTTTTATCCACTTGTTGATTGATGGGCATTTGAGCTGGTTCCACATTTTTGCAATTGCGAATTGTTCTGCTATAAACATGCATGCACAAGTGCCTTTTTTGTATAATGATTTATTTTCCTCTGGTTAGATACCCAGTAATGGGATTGCTGAATCAAATGGTAGATCTACTTTTAGTTCTTTAAGGAATTCAGACTGGGCACGGTGGCTCACACAGTTTGGGAAGCTGAGGTGGGTGGATCACTTGAGGTCAGGAGTTCAAGACCAACCTGGTCAAAATGGCAGAACCCATCTCTACTAAAAATACAAAAAAAAAAAAAAAAATTAGCGGGGCATGGTGGCACGTGCCTGTAATTCCAGCTCCTTGGGAGGCTGAGGTGGAAGAATAGCTTGAAACCTGGAGGCAGAGGTTGCAGTGAGCTGAGGTCACACTACTGCACTGCAGCCTGGGTGTCAGAGCAAGACCATGTCTCAGAAAAGAAAAAAAAAAAAAAAGGAATCCCCATACTGTTTTTCCATAGTGGTTGTACTAGTTTACATTCCCACCAGCAGTGTAAAAGTGTTCCCTTTTCACCAAATCCACGCCAACATCTATTATTTTTTGATTATGGCCATTTTTGTAGGAGTAAAGTGGTATAGCATTGTGGTTTTGATTTGTATTTCCCTAATCATTCGTGATGTTCAGCATTTTTTCATATGTTTGTTGGCCATTTGTATATCTTCTTTTGAGAATTGTCTATTCATGTCCTTAGCCCAATTTTTGATAGGATTATTTATTTTCTTCTTGCTGATCTGTTTGAGTTTCTTGTAGAGTCTGGGTATTAGCCCTTTGTCAGATGCACAGATTGCAAAGATTTTCTCCCACTCTGTGAGTTTTCTGTTTGCTCTGCTGATTGTTTCTTTCACTGTGCAGAAGCTTTTTAGTTTAATTAAGTCCCATCTATTTATCTTTGTTTTTGTTGCTTTTGTTTTGGGTTCTTGGTCATGAAGTCTTTGCCTAAGCCAATGTCTAGAAGCATTTTTCCAATGTTATCTTCTGTAATTTTTATGGTTTCAAGTCTTAGATTTAAGCCTTTCATCCACCTTGAGTTGATTTTTGTAAGGTGAGAGATGAGAATCCAGTTTCATTCTTTTACATGTGGCTTGCCAATTATCCCAGCACCATTTGTTGAGTAGAGTATCCTTTCCTCACTTTATGGTTTTGTTTGCTTTGTTGAAGATCAGCTGGCTATAACTATTTGGCTTTATTTCTGGGTTCTCTATTCTGTTCCGTTAGTCTATGTACCTATTTTTATATCAGTACCATGTTGTTTTGGTGACTATAGCCTTATAGTATAGTTTGAAGCCAGGTAATAAGATGCTTCCAGATTTGTTCTTTTTGCTTAGTCTTGCTTTGGCTATGTAGGATCTTTTTTGGTTCCATATTAATTTTAGGATTTTTTTTCTAGTTCTGTGAAGAATGATGCTGGTATTTTGATGGGAATAACATTGAATCTGTAGATTGCTTTTGGCAGTATGGTCATTTTCACAATATTGATTCTACCACCCATCCATGAGCATGGGATGTGGTTCCATTTGTTTGTGTCATCTATGATTTCTTTCAGCAGTGTTTTGTAGTTTTCCTTGTAGAGGTCTTTCACCTCTTTGGTTAAGTATATTCCTAATTTTTAAAAATTTTTTGCAGCTATTGTGAAAGGGGTTGAGTTCTTGATTTGATTCTCAGCATGGTCACTGTTGTATAGCAGTGCTACTGATTTGTGTACATTGATTTTGTACTCTGAAACTTTACTGAATTCATTTATTAGATCTTCGAGTTTTTTGGATGAGTCTTTATGGTTTTCTAAGTATATGATCATATCAACAGTGAACAGTGACAGTTTGACCTCCTCTTTACCGATTTGGATGCCCTTTATTTCTTTCTCTTGTCTGATTACTCTGGCCAGGAATTCCAGAACTATGTTGAATAGAAGTGGTGAAAGTGGGCATCCTTGTCTTGCTCCAGTTCTGTCAACTTTCCCCATTCAGTATAATGTTGGCTGTGGGTTTGTCATACATGGTTTTTATTACCTTAAGCTTTGTCCCTTCTATGCTGATTCTGTTGAGGGTTTTAATCCTAAAGGAATGCTGGATTTTGTCAAATGCTTTTTGTTTATCTATTGAGATGATCATTTGATTTTTGTTTTTAATTCTGTTTATGTGGTGTATCACATTTATTGACTTGCGTATGTTAAACCATCCCTGCATCCCTGGTATGAAACCCACTTGATTATGGTGGATTATTTTTTGATATGCTATTTGATATGGTTTAACTGTGTCCCCAACCAAATCTCATCTTGAATTCCCACGTGTTGTGGGAGGGACCTGGTTGGGGGGTAGTTGAATCATGGGGGCAGGTCTTTCCCATGCTGTTCTGGTAATAGTAAATAAGTCTCATGAGGTCTGACACATTTATAAGGGGAAGTTTCCCTGCACAAGCTGTCTCTGTGCCTGCTGCCATCCATGTAAGATGGGACTTGCTTCTCCTTGCCTTCTGCCATGATTGTGAGGCTTCCCCAGCCATGTGGAACTGTAAGTCCGTTAAACCTCTTTTTTTTTTTTTTTTTTTTTGAGACAGAGTTTCACTCTTGTCACTCAGGCTGGAATGCAGTGATCTTGGCTCACCACAACCTCTGCCTCCTGGGTTCAAGTGATTCTCCTGCTTCAGCCTCCCAAGTAGCTGGGGTTACAGGCACCCACCACTATGCCTGGCTAATTTTTTATATTTTTTTCTTTATAGTAGAGATGGGGTTTCACCATGTTGGCCAGGCTGGTCTAAAACTCCTAACCTCAGGTGATCCACCTGCCTTGGCCTCCAAAAGTGTTGGAATTACAGGTGTGAGCCACTATGTCTGGCCCATTAAACCTCTTCCTTTTGTAAATTGCCCAGTCTCAGTTATGTTTTTGTCAGCAGCATGAAAACAGACTAATACAATAAACTGGTACCAGTAGAGTGGGAAACCGATGAACAGATACCAGAAAATGTGGAAGCAACTTTGGAACTGGATAACAGGCAGAGGCTGGAACAGTTTGGAGGGCTAAGAAGAAGACAAGAAAATATGGGAAAGTTTGGAACTCCCTAGAGATTTGTTGAATGGTTTTGACCAAAATGCTGATAATGATATGAACAATAAAATCCAGGCTGAGGTGATCTCAGAGGGAGATGAGGAACTTGTTGGGAACTGGAGCAAAGGTGACTCTTGTTATGTTTTAGCAAAGAGACTGGTGGCATTTTGCCCCTGCACTAGAGGTTTGTGAAACTTTGAACTTGAGAGAGATGATTTAGGGTATCTAGTGGAAGGAATTTCTAAGCAGCAAAGCATTCAAGAGGTGACCTGGGTGCTGTTAAAGGCATTCAGTTTTTATAGGGAAACAGAGCATAAAAGTTTGGAAAATGTGCAGCCTGACAACGCGATAGAAAAGAAAATCCCATTTTCTGAGGAGAAATTCAAGCTGGCTGCAGAAATTTGCATAAGTAACAAGGAGCCAAATGTCAATCCCCAAGACAATGGGGAAAATGTCTCCAGGGCAAGTCAGAGGCCTTTGAGGCAGCCCCTCCCATCACAGGCCCGGAGACCTAGGAGGAAAAAGTGGTTTCGTGGGCTGGGCCCAGGGTTCCTCTGCTGTGTGCAGTCTAGGGACTTGGTGTCCTGCATCCCAGCTGCTGTAGCATGGTTTAAAGGGGCCAAGATACAGCTCAGGCTGTTGCTTCAGAGGGTGGAAGCCCCAAGTCTTGGCAGCTTCCACATGATATTCAGCCTGCGGGTGCACAGAAGTTAAGAATTGAGGCTTGGGAACCTCTGTCTAGATTTCAGAGGATGTATGGAAACGCCTGGATGCCCAGGCAGAAGTTTGCTGCCAGGATGGGGCCCTCATGGAGAATCTCTGCGAGGGCAGCGTGGAAGGGAAGTGTGGCATCGGAAACCCCACAGAGTCCTTACTGGGGTACCTCCTAATGGAGCTGTGAGAAGAGGGCCATTATCCTCCAGACCCCAGAATGGTAGATCCACTGACAGCTTGCACTGTGTACCTGGAAAAGCCACAGACACTCAACGCCAGCCTGTGAAAGCAGCTGGGAGGGAGGCTGCACCCTGCAAAGCCACAGGGGCAGAGCTGCCCAAGATCATGGGAACCCACCTCTTGCATCAGTGTGACCTGGATGTGAGACATGGAGTCAGAGGAGATCATTTTTGAGCTTTAAGATTTGACTGCCCACTGGACTTGCACGGGGCCTGTAGCCCCTTTGTTTTGGCCAATTTCTCCCATTTGGAATGGCTGTATTTACCCAATGCCTGTACCCCCACCATATCTAGGAAATATCTACTTTGCCTTTGATTTTACAGGCTCATAGGTGAAAGGGACTTGCCTTGTCTCAGATGAGACTTTGGACTATGGACTTTTGAGTAAATGCTGAAATGAGTTAAGACTTTAGGGGACTGTTGGGAAGGCATGACTGGTTTTGAAATGTGAGGACATGAGATTCGCGAGGGACCAGGGGTGGAATGATATAGTTTGGCTGTGTCCCCACCCAAATCTCATCTTGAATTCCCAGGTGTTGTGGGAGGGTCCCAGTGGGGGACAGTTGAATCATGGGGCAGGTCTTTCCCATGCTCTTCTCATGATAGTGAATAAGTCTCACTAGATCTGATGGTTTTATAATGGAGAGTTTCCCTGCAGAAGCTCTCTCTTTTCCTGTTGCCATCCATGTAAGATATGACTTGCTCCTCCTTGCCTTCTGCCATGATTGTGAGGCTTCCCCAGCCACATGGAATTGTAAGCACATTGAACCTTGTTCTTTTGTAAATTGCCCAGTCTCGGTTATGTCTTTATCAGCAGTGTGAAAATGGACTAATACACTGCTGGATTCAGTTAGTATTTTGGGGATTTTTGCATCTTTGTTCATCAGGGATGCTGGTCTGTAGTTTCCTTTTTTTGGTATGTCCTTTCTTGGTTTTGGTATTAGGATGATACTGGCTTCATAGAATAATTAGGGAGGATTTCCTCTCTCTATTTTTTGAAATAGTTTAAATAAGACTGATATCAATTCTTCGAATATCTGATAGAATTCAGATGTGAATCCATCTGGTCCTTGACTATTTTTTGTTGGCAATTTTAAATTACCATTTCAATCTCGCTGTCTGTTATTGATCTTTTCACAGTTTCTATTTCTTCCTGGTTTAATCTAGGATGGTTTTGTGTGTATGTGTGTATATGTGTATATATGTCTGTATATATATATGTATATGTACATATACATACACAGACATACATATACATATGTATATGTACATATGCATATACATATGTATATGTACATATGCATATACATATGTATATGTACATATGCATATACATATGTATATGTACATATGCATATACATATGTATATGTACATATGCATATACATATGTATATGTACATATGCATATACATATGTATATGTACATATGCATATACATATGTATATGTACATATGCATATACATATACACACATATATATAAAAAATATATTTTTTTTAATATATAAAATATATATATATATATTTTTTTTCTTTGAGACAGAGTCTCACTCTGTTGCCCAGGCTGGAGTGCAGTGGCGTGATCTTGGCTCACTGCAACCTCTGCCTCCCGGATTCAAGCAATTCTCCTGCCTCAGCCTCCTGAGTAGCTAGGATTACAGGTGCACACCACGATGCCCAGCTAATTTTTGTATTTTTAGTAGAGATGAGATTTCACCATGTTGGTCATGCTGGTCTTGAACTCCTGACCTCAAGTGATCCACCCGCATTGGCCTCTCAAAGTGCAGGGATTACAGGCATGAGCCACTGTGCCTGGCCCTTCTAGGAGGGTTGTATATTTCCAGGAATTTATCCATCTCCCCTAGGTTTTCTAGTTTGTGCCTTGAATGTTTTTTTGTACTTCTGTGGTATCAGTTGTAACATCTTCCATTTCATTTCTAATTGAGCTTATTTGAATCTTCCCTCTTCTTTTCTGGGTTAATCTCACTAATGGTCTATCAATTTTATTTTTTGAAAGAATCAGCTTTTTGTTTCATTTACCTTTTGTATTTTTTTTTTGGTTTCAATTTCATTTAGTTCTGCTCTGATGTTTGTTATTTCCTTTCCTCTGCTGGGTTTCAGTTTGGTTTGTTCTTGTTTCTCTACTTCCTTGAGGTGAGACCTTAGATTGTCTATTTGTGCTTTTTCAGACTTCTTGATTTAGGCATTTAATGCTATGAACTTTCCTCTTAACACTGCTTTTGCTGTATCCCAGAGGTTCTGATAGGTCATGTCACTATTATTGCTCAGTTCAAACATTTTTTAAATTTCCACCTTGATTTCAACTCAACAATCATTTAGGCACAGATTATTTAATTTCCATGTATTTGCATGGTTTTGTGAGTTCCTTTTGGAGTTGATTTCCAATTTTATTCCAATGTGGTCTGAGAGGGTACTTGATATAATTTTGATTTTCTTAAATTTATTGAGACTTGTTTTGTGGTCTGTCATATGGTCTATCTTGGAGAATGTTCCATATGCTGATGAAAATGTATATTCTGCAATTGTTGGGTAGAATGTTTTGTAATATCTTTTAAGTCCATTTGTTCTAGGGTATAGTTTACATCCATTTTTTCTTTGTTGGCTTTCTGTCTTAATGACCTGTCTAGTGCTGTCAGTGGAGTATTGAAGTCCCCCACTATTATTGTGTTGCTGTCTATCTCATTTCTTAGGTCCAGTAGTAATTGTTTTATAAATTTGGGAACTCCAGCGTTAGGTGCATACATATTTAGGATTGTGATATTTTCCTGTTGGACTAGACCTTTTATCATTATATAATATCCCTGTTTTTAAAGTGTTGTTGCTTTAAAGTCTGTTTTGTCTGATATAAGAATAGCTAGTCCTGCTTACCTTTGGTTTCCATTTGCATGATATATCTTTTTTTACCCCTTTACCTTAAGTTTATGTGAGTCCTTATGTGTTAGGTGAATCTCTTGAAGACAGCAGATACTTGGTTGGTGAATTCTTATCCATTCAGCCATTCTGTATCTTTTAAGTGGAGCATTTAGGCCATTTACAGTCAATGTTATTGAAATGTGAGGTACTATTCTATTCATCATGCTAGTTGTTGCCTAAATACCTTTTCTTTTCATTGTGTTATTGTTTTATAGGTCTTTTGAGATTTATGCTTTAAGGAGACTCTATTTTGGTGTATTCTGAGGTTTTGTTTCAAGATTTAGAACTTCTTTTAGCAGTTCTTGTAGTGCTGACTTGGTAGTGGTTAATTCTCTCAGCATTTGTTTGTCTGACAAAGACTTTATGTTTCCTTCATTTATGAAGCTTAGTTTTGCTGGATACAAAATTCTTGGCTGATAATTGTTTTGTTTGAGGAGGCTAAACATAGGACCCCAATCCCTTCTAACTTGTAGGGTTTCTGCTGAGAAATCTGGGGTTAATCTAATAGGTTTTCCTTTATAGGTTACTTGATGCTTTTGCCTCACAGCTCTTAAGATTCCTTCCTTCATCCTGACTTTCAATAACCTGATGACTATGTGCCTAGTTGATGATCTTTTTGTGATGAATTTCTCAGGTGTTCTTTGAGCTTCTTGTATTTGGATGTCTAGATCTCTAGTAAGGCCAGGAAAGTTTCCCTTAATTATTGCCTCGAATAAGTTTTCCAAACTTTTAGATTTCTCTTCTTTCTCATGAACACTAATTATTGTTAGGTTTGGTTGTTTAGCATAATCCCAAACTTCTTGGAGGCTTTGTTCATTTTTTAATTCTTTTTTCTTTGTCTTTGTCAGATTGGGTTAATTCGAAAGCCTTGTTTTCAAGCTCTGAAGTTCTTTCTTCTATGTATTTGATTCTATTTTTGAAACTTTCCAGATAGCTTGCATTTCTCTAAGTCTGTCTTTCATTTCCAGAAGTTGATTGTATTTTATTTGTGCTATTTTTCTGGAGATTTTTTATCCATATCCTGTATGATTGTTTAAATTTATTTAAATTGGTTTTCACATTTTTCTGGTGCCTCCTTGAGTAGCTTAACAATTGACCTTCTGAATTCTTTCTTTGGAAATTCAGAGATTTCTTCTTGGTTTGGATCCATTGCTGGTGAGTCAGTGTGATCTTTTGAGAGTGTTGAAGAACCTTTCTTTGTCATATTGCCAGAATTGTTTTTCTGGTTTCTTCTCATTTGGGTAGACTATGTCAGAAGAAAGATCTGGGGCTCAAGGGATGCGGTTCAGATTATTTTGTCCCATGGGGTGATCTCTTGATGTGGTACTCTCCCCCTTCCTCTAGGGATGGGGCTTCCTGAGAGCTGGACAGTGATTGTTATTGCTGTTGTGGGTCTAGCCACCTAATGGAGCTTGGGCTCCAGGCTGGTACTGGGGAGTGTCTGCAAAGAGTCCTGTGATGTGATCTGTCTTCAGGTCTCTCAGCCATGGATACCAGCAGCTGCTCCAGTAGAGGTAGCATATGAGTGAAGTGGACTTTGTGAGGGTCCTTGGTTGTAGTTTTGTTTAGTACACTGGTTTTCTCAAATGCTTTCTCTTGTCTTTTCTTATATGGGCGCTAGGGCACTAATTGCCCCAGGCTACAAGCCTCCCCACTGAAAAAGCCAGCAGGGCTTTCAGGCCCTACCTCTCCCAGCCTGCCACTGCTTCTGTGGTCCTATCTGCACTTCCCGTCCATGTCCCACCCCTGGATTCTGCCTAGGAAAATTCACACTTGGTCAAAATTATTACAAAGCTCAACTGGAAGTTTCCTTCTCCCTATGGTCCTTCCCCAGTTCCATTGGCAGCCCTCCCCAAGGACCCCAGTGAGCTAAAGTCAGAAATGGCTTCCCTGGTGACTGGGAGCACCTAGAGGGCTCTTCCCAGTGCTGCTTCTACTTTTATATTTTGCTCAGCTCTCTAAATTCATTTCAGCTCTAGGTAAGGTTAAATCCTTCTCCCGCGATCTGGATTTTCAGGTTCCCCAGTGAGGATGTGTGTTCGGAGGTAGGCTTTCCCCCTTCACACTTTGGGCACTCACAATTTTTCAGCTGTCTCACAGAGTTTGCAGCCACAAGCCACTTTTTCAAAGAGTCTGTGAATCCTTTCAGTGTTCCTGGTATATTCCTGAGGTAGTTCTTGGAGCAAAAGCTCATGATATCAGTCTCCACATGCTGTTCTGTTCATCTGAGTGGGAGCTGCAAGTTAGTCCTGCCTCCTATCTGCCATTTTTTTTTCCTGGAGGCTGACTTTGGAAATACAACACTGAAAGCATGATCCATGAAATAAATAATTGATAAATTAGGCTTTATTATAATTAAAAACTTCTACTCTGTAAAAGATATTATCAAGAGAAAGAGAAGACAAGCTGCAGACTAGGAGAAAAATACTTGCAAGAGACTTATCTGAAAAAAGTATTGTTATTCAAAATATATTAAAAATTCATATATTTTTATTTTTGAGATGAGGTTTTGTTCTATTGCTCAGGCTGGACTGCAGCCTTGAACTCCTAGGTTCAAGCAATCTTCCTGCCTCAGCCTCCCAAGTAGCTAGGACCACAGGTGCATACCACCAAACCCAGCTAATTAAAAAAAAAATTTCTTTCATAGAGACAGGATCTCTCTTTGTTGCCCAGGCTGGTGTTGAACTCCTGGCCTCAAGCAATCCTCCCACCTCAGCCTCCCAAAGTGTTGAGATTACCGGCATGAGCCACCGTGCCCAGCCTAAAGAATTAAAACTCAACAATAGGAAAATAAACAATTCCATTAAAAAATAAGCAAAAGACCTGAAGAGATACCTCGGTAAAGAAGACATACAGATGAAAAATAAGTATATGAAAACATACTCAACATCATACGTCATTAGGGAATTGCAAATTAAAACAACAAGATACCACTACACACCTATTAGAATGGCCAAAACTTGTAACACTGAAAATTCCAAATACTGGCAAGTATGTGGAGCAATAGGAACTCTCATTCATTACTGGTGCAAATGTAAAATAATACAGCCACTTTGGAAGATAGGCAGTTTCTTACAAAGCTATGCTTTTACCATACAATCCAGCTATTGTACTCCTTGGTATTTAAAAAAAGGAATTGAAAACTTGTCTTCACAAAAACCTGCACACAGATGTTGACAACAGCTTTATTTGTAATTGCCAAAACTTAGAAAAAAACAAAATGTCCTTTAGTAGGTGAATGAACAAATATGCTGTGACATATTCGTTCAATGGAACATTATTCAGTGCTAAAAAGAATTGAGCTATCAAGCCATGTGAAGACAAAGAAGAAGCTTAAATGCAAAAATGTCAAATGCTTAAATGGAAAAAGCCAATCTGAAAAGGCTAATACCATATGATTCCAAATATCTGAAAAGGAAAAACTATTGTGAAAGTAAAAAGGTGAGTGGTTGCCAGGGGTTGGAGGGAGGGATGGATAGAAGGAGCACAGAGGACTATTAGGGTAGTGTTTTCATCAATTTGGGCTGCTGTTACAGAATACTACAGACCGGGTGGCTTAAACAACAGAAATTGATTTATCATAGTTCTAGAGGCCACAGAATCCAAGATCAAGGTGCTAGCACACCTGGTGTCTGCTGAGGGTACTCTTCCTGGTTTGCAGACAGCCATCATCTTGTTATATCCTCATATGGTGGAGAGAGAGAGATATCTCTCTCCTGTTTTTTCTTATATGGTCACTAGGGCACTAATTGCATTCACGAGGGTTTGACCCTCAAGACCTAATTACCTCCCAAATGCCCCGTCTCCAAATATCATCACATTGGGGATTTAGGTTGCAACATATAAATTTTGGTGGGGGAGGGGGATTGGTAAAGTGGGGACAAACATTCAGTCCACAGCAGGCAGTGAAACTATTCTGTATGATACTATAGTGGTAGATACCTGTCATTATACATTTGTCAAAACTTACAGCCTGCACACAAGTGAACCCTAAAGTATGGACTTTGAGTGATAAGTTGTCAATGTATATTCATCGATTATAACAAATGTACTACTCTGGTGTAGGATGTTAATAGTGTGGGAGAGGCTATGCATATGTGGGAGCAGGGAATATATAGGAACTTTGTACTTTCTGTTAAATTTTGCAATAAACCTAAAACTGCTCTAAAAAGAGTCTATTTTTAAAAAATTAAAATAAGAATAAATATTTCATAATACATGGAACACAGCCACTCTCTTCTTTACATATTGTGTATGATTATCTTTACACTAGATAGTTAAATAGTTGTAAAGGAGAAAGTACAATCCGCAAAGCCTACATATTTATATCTGACCTTTTACAGAAAAAAAAATAGCCAACCCTGAATTATAAGATAGCTCGCTGAAAACTGGCTTATTTGATGTCGAAAAATCAAGGTGCATTAATATCTCCCACCACATGCAAAGTTGAAGTACAATGGAATTTGATATGAAGGATAAAACTATTACAGAAAATGCAGAAGAATGGTGAATTAAGGGTAGAGAACAACTTCTTTAAAAAGATCATAAAAGTACAAACTATAAGGATTAGTATCCTTAATTTTGATTTCCTATACCAAAATTAAAGACTTTCATCCAAGGAAGAACACCATGGACAAAAAGATAGATGACGACTGGAAGAAAATACTTATAATGTTTAAAAGTGGCATGGAATTAATATCTACAATATACAGAACACTACTTGTACATCAAAAAATTTTTGAAAGAATGTGAAAGTAGGTAAATAAAGAGCATCGTTTTTCTCTTATTTTATTCTATTCTCCCTCTCCATATTCTTCACAATAAATATTTTTTGTCTGCCCAACCTAGAAAATTTAAATTGTTGCATTGCTACTAGCCTGACTCACATTTTCTTTTCTTTTCTTCTTTTCTTTTCCTTTTCTTAGACTGGGTCTCTGTTGCCCAGGCTGGAGTGCAGTGGCACAATCTTGGCTCACTGCAACCTCGACCTCCCAGGCTCAGGCAAGCCTTCTGCCTCAGCCTCCCAAGCAGCTGGAACCACAGGCGTGGGCCACTATGTCCAGTTAATTTTTGTATTTTTGGTAGAGACAGGGTTTCACTATGTTGCCCATGCTATTCTTGCACTCCTGGGCTCCAGCAATCCACCCTCCTTGGCCTCCCAAAGTGCTGGGATTACAGGTGCAAGCCACTGTGTCCGGCCTATCTCACATTTTTTTAGACTACTTTCTAAAAATTCCCTTTTAACACTAAATCAGTGAAACTTCCACATGAAGACAAACTGCTAGAGAAATTTAAGACCTTTAGGTTGTAAAATTAAAATGTCATATTATAAAACACTGTTGAGCAAAAGATTCTTGTGTTATTTGGTTATTGGTCATTACAAATTTGAGGCAGGACACAAAGCTTTTTGTGCTGTGATATTCAGAACAGAACACAAATGCTTGAAAGGATTAACATAGCACAAAACAATGTCTATTACTACCCACTGAAAAATAAGCCATGATCTTTACTACAAACAAGTGACTTTTTGAAAGTTAAAAACTTAATGCCTACTGAGAATTAAATTTACTAATTGAGAATGATTAGATTCAATGGCTGAAAACTTTAGTATGTGTTATATTTATAATAAATCCTTCAGCCATCTGACTCCAGTAATTTTCCACTCTTACTCTTCTCCCCCCTCAATTCCCGCACACACTCAGATTAAATATTTCTTAGAACCTTGCTACTTACAGAGTGGGACCAGCAGCAGCAGCAGCAGCAGCAGCAGTAGCAGCAGCAGCAGCATCTTCTTGCTAGAAATGCAAAACCTCAGGTCCTACTGAATCAGGCTGCTTCAATAAAAACTCTGGTGACTCATGTGCACATTAATGTTTGAGATCCCCAGATCTCCCTTTTGAAACTATTTCTCCCTCTGCAGGGGTCCCCAAACCCCGGGCTCCAGACTGGTACAGGTCTGTGGCCTGTTAAGAACCAAGCCGCACTGCAGGAGGTGAGCATTGAGCAAGAGAGCAGCGGTTCCATTCGATTCTCATAGGGGCAGAAGCCCTACTGTGAACTGCGCATGCGATGGATCTAAGTTGCAGGTTGTGTGCTCCTTATAAGACTCTAATGCCTACTGATCTGAGGTGCAACAGTTTCATCCCGAAAACATCCTCCCCTCATCCCCCCACCTGTCCGTGGAAAATATCATCTTCCATGGAACCAGTCCCTGGTGCCAAAAGTTGGGGTCTTACTATGTTGCCCAGGCTGGAGTGCAGTTGCTATGCACAAAGCTGGATGATTGCGCACCTCCGATGAAAGGGGCTCAAAACCAAGGAATTTTTGTCTAATAACCCCTTGGAAGTGCCTTAAAAGAGGGTCAATTATGTGTGCTTTATATACATCGTCTGTCCAACTGCTTCTGCCTGTACACGCATATTAAAATAATTACCTGGCAGAATATTCTTTGCCTGAGCTAAACCTGGAGATCTTTTAAACGCTTGCAGACTCACAGAGCCTGGCACTGTGGACTTTGCTGCTGCTACCTCGTGAAAAGGAGGGGTACGAGCTCTAGGAGGCTGTCGGCCACGTCCAAACTACCAAGCCAACATCACTAGGAGCCGAACACGGCTTTTGGTCATGTACTGACGACTCTTATCTCTATGACTCACAAATGGCGACCGACTGTCCGGTTTCCCACAGGCGTCTTCCTTTCGTGCAACAAGAGGAAAGAGCAGCGGCGGCTGCAGCAGGGCCCTGGGTTGCGAGTCCAGCCCTGGGGCCGTGCACCCTCCCTCCGCGCCCGCCGGGCCACGCTGACGCTCCCTCCCGGCTCCCTCCCTTTCATCCCGACGCGGGCGCAGGGCGACTCGCTTTTCCTATTCCTTGCGCGCCGGTCGCACTTTCTAACATCTCAGAAATATGGCCCTTGTCACAGACTTTCATGATCGTGCACTTTAAAGAAAAGCCAGAATGAATGCACTTGTCCGAATGAACTTGTCAGTTTAATGTGACGTCCTCGAGGGAAAGGACCATGTCTTTGTCATCCCAGAGACCACAGTACCCAACGGTCGGCTTGGCTCTCAGTGAGTGTTTCCCTAAGCATCAAAACAGGAATGACCAAAGCAACGGACAAATGAATGCATGTGGAAACAAGAAATGAATGCATGAAAGAGTGAAGAAAAGAAGGGGCCAGGCGCAGCGGCTTACACCTGTAATCCTAGCACTTTGGGAGGCGGAGGCAGGAGGATCGCTCTGGTCCAGGAGTTCAAGATTGCAGTCAGCAGTGATCGCAGCTCAGGCGACAGAGTGAGACCCGGTCTCACCCCCCGCCACCCCTCCCCCAAAAAGGCAGAAACCCCAGAGGGTCGGGAGTGCCAGGTGTGGCCGCCCGGGGGCGGTGTGGAGGGTGCGTGGGCCACTTTGCCGCAGGGCCCACCGCCCGGGTCCCTCTGTAAGGCGCTTCTCCGGCAGACACCCCGAGCCAAAGCGGGCCGCACCGCAGCGCTGGGCACTTGGGTGGAGAGCGCAAGGGCCGCGGGCCTGCGCCCAGACAGGTGTAGCCGTCCCACGCTAGGTGTCCTCCTGCCGCTCCCGGGCCGCGCCATGCCTCGAGGCATGGAGGTGCTGGACCTGCCGGTATGGAACCGCGCCTCGGGTCTGTTCTGGGGGCCGCACCACAGGTCAGTGCCCCAGGGCGCCCTTGGCGCGCCCCACGCCTCCCTGGGGGCCCCACCGCCGCCCCCTTTTGGGACTGCTTACTTCCTCGGCTCTTCTCGCGCGCGCGCGCCTCGGTTCCATCCCCTACGGCCCCCACCCCGCCTCCCCGTCGCCGACCCCCTTCTCCGGGAGCGCTGGGAGGCTGGTCCGCTGAAGCGTGGAATAAGTCCCCTAGGACCCCAAGTGGGGAAGCTCCGGTCCCGGGTGGGAGGCGGCGGGGCGGGGCGGGGCAGCCCCTTGGGGGCGGGGCGGGAGCGTCTGGCCACGCGCCGCATCCTGCAGGGAGCACACAGAGCCGCCTTTCAGCCGCCCGAGTAGGGCCCGCCGCACTCCGCGACTACCGCGCCTGCCCTCGGGCCGGGGTCTGCGCGCACCACGCGGCCGGCAGGAAGGGTAAGAGAAGGGAACCCCGCTTAGCAGGGCTCCAACTTCGGCAGACGCGTTCCGGCGAGGCGAAATGAGTCGGCCGTGAACGGTGTTTCCTGTTCCGAATCCCGAGAGCCCTGGAAAGTTTTGAAGGAGGAGGCATGGCCCAGCAGCCTTATCGTTTTCCCCAGGCAAGGATTCCGGAGAGAGGATCAGGTGTTTTCAGGTTAACCGTCAGGTGAGGAGTCTGGGCTTCATCTTTCAGGATGCTGGACTGGAGAAATCTTCCTAAAGTCGATGGCTTTACTTTCGTAGACTAGAGCTTGCTTGCTGCCTTGGGAATGCTTATATTAACTGCTTGCGTTAGTTAAATAAGGCTAGGCTGTGCCTTCCAGAACAAACAGGCCTTTCCCTCAGGTGGGAGGGTTGTAGTGTGGCTAACCCCAGTTCCTCGGCCTTTATGAAAAGGCGCACAGTTCAGCCGGTTGGCGCTGCCAGCGGGCCCCTCCTCCGTGGTCAAAGCTCCAGCCACCCCAGCACAGTTGAGCCAAAGTTGTGAGTACAAACAGACCTTGGCTCCCCCGTTTCCTGCTCTCCAAACATATATATATATGAAATATATACGTATGTGTGAGTGTGTGTGTCTCTGGTTGTACGGTACTTGTGGGAAACAAAATTGTATGTCATTGTAAACTGAGAATGGAAGAAAAGTTTAGTAAGAGAGAGGTGGGAGAGGTTTCTTATGGGTGTCAGGATGTAGACTCTGATATTTTATGTAGAAGGAACCAACTACGTAGTTCTCCCCCAGAAATGGGATGTGGGTTTCACTCTCAGGAGCTGCTCGTCACCTTTGTGATGTGCTAACCAAAATCGCACAAGTTTTGGGAAATTTGATAGCTTTCCCCTATTGAGTCAGAAGTTTCTTGAGACTTTAGCCTGTCTTCCTCTTCATACCTTAAGAGGAGTCAAACTCCCTTTGCCGTGAACTTTCCACAGGCACACCCTTCTCCTTTAGAAAGTCCTTCATAGGTCAGTTTCTGTGGCCAGAACTCTAAAAACGACACATTTTCCATACAGAGGCCATCATAATACCAATTTTATTTAACCTCCTGTAATAAAAAATGAGTGAATCCTAATAAAGTGTTTGAGGTAGCCACATTCTTTTCTGTGAAGAAGAACATATCAAAAGTGTTTTTTTTTTAAATAGAGTAATAGATATAAAATATTTTAATGAAGCAAATGAGAAGAACTGAGAGACATAGTTTGAGCAGAGGGGCATGAAATACAGAACTGAAAGTCAAGAATGATCCTATTCACAAGCTGATCTCTTTGGCTAGATCTCTGTCAGCAAAGTGAAACCTAGAACAAGACAATTTTAAAACCGGCGGAAAAAGAGATGGCTTCTTGTGACTATAGCTTTCAAAGTAAAAATAGTGGCCAAAGAAAACTCTTCTGGCCGTAAAAGTAAAAGTGGACTTTCCTGAAGCTGGGCTGTTTTCTTTAAGGCCTAGGGTCTAAGTTCCATGTGTCAGTCCTGAAGAATTAAATCACTCTTTAGTGAGCTCTTGTGTCACATGTTAAGGGGTTCATAGAAAAAAGTGCAGGCATACCTTGTTTTATTGTTCTTTGCTTTATTGCACTTTGTAGATACTGCATTTGATTTTTTTTTTTACAAATTGAAGGTTTGTGGCAACCCTGTGTCCAGCAAGTCTATTGGTGCCATTTTTCCAACAGCATGTGCTCACTTTGTGTCTCTGTGTCACATTTTGGCAATTCTCTCAATATTTCAAACTTTTTCATCATTAATATTGTATCTGTTATGGTGATCTGTGACCACTGATCTTTGATGTGACTACTGTAATTGTTTTGGGGTGCCATGAACTGTGCCCATATAAGACAGGGAACTCAATTAATAAATGTTGTATGTGTTCTGACTACTCCACCGACCAGCCATTCTTCTATCTCTTTTCCTCTCCCCAACCCTCTCTATTCCCTGAGACACCACAATATTGAAATTAGCCCAATTAATAACCCTACAGTGGTCTCTAAGTGTTTGAGTGCAAGGGACAATCACAGGTCTCTTACTTTAAAGGTAGGAATGATTAAGCTTAGTGAGGAAGGTATGTTGAAAGCTGAGACAGACCAAAAGCTAGGCATTTTGTGCCATTTAGCCAAGTTTTGAATGCGTATGAGATGTTCTTGAAGGAAATTATAAGTGCTACTCCAGTGAAAATACAAATGATAAGGAAGCAAAACAGCCTTATTGCTTTTATGGAGAAAGTTTTTGTGGTCTGGATAGATCAAACCAGCGCCAACATTCGCTAAAGCTAAAGCATAATCTAGAGCAAGGCCCAAACTCTCTTCAATTCTGTGAAGGCTGAGAGAGGTGACGAAGCTGCAGAAGAAAAGTTTCAAGCTAGCAGAGGTTGGTTCATGAGCTTTAAGAAAGGAAGCCATCTCTATAACGTGTAAGTGCACGGTGAAGCAGAAAGTGCTGATATAGAAGCTGCAGCAAGTTAGTTAGAAGATCTAGCTAAGATCATTGATGAAGGAGGCTACTCTAAACAACAGATCTTCAATGTAGACAAAACAGCCTTCTACTGGCAGGGGATGCCATCTAGGACTTTCCTAGGTAGAGAGAACAAGCCAGCATCTGATTTCAAAGGTGCAAAGGACAGGATGACTCTCTAGTTAGGAACTAGTACAGCTGATGACTTTTAAGTTGAAGCCAGTGCTCATTTACCATTCCAAAAATCCCAGGGCACTTAAGAATTATGTTAATCTACTCTGCCTCTGCTTTGTAAATGGAACAACAAAGCCTAGATGACAGTACATTTGTTTACAGCATGATTTACTGAATATTTTAAGCTCATGGTTGAGACCTACTGCTCAGAAAAAAAGATTTCTTTCAAAATATTACTGCTCATTGATAATACCTCCGGTCATCGAAAAGTTCTGATGGAGATGTACAAGGAGATGAATGTTGTTTTCATATATGTTAACACAACATCCATTCTGCAGCCCATGGATCAAGGAGTAATTTCAACTTTCAAGACTTATTATTTAAGAACTACATTTTGTAAGGTTATAGGTTGCCATAGAAAATTATTCCTCTGATGAATCTGGACAAAGTAAACCCTTCTGGAAAGGATTCATCATTATGGATGCCATTAAGAACATTCATGATTCATGGGAAGAGGTCAAAATATTAACGTTAACAGGAGTTTGGCAGAAGTTGATTTTATCCCTCATGGATGACTTTGAAGGGGTCTAGATTTCAGTAGAGGAAGTATTAGGTCAGTGAAAAAGTAATTGTGGGTTTTGCCCTTACTTTTAATGGCAAAAAAACACAATTACTTTTGCAGCGATCTGCTAACCACAGATGTGGTGGAAATACCCAGAGAACTAGAAGAGAAGCCTGAAGATGTGACTGAATTGCTGCAATCTCATGATCAAACTAGAATGGATGAGGAGTTGTTTGTTATGGATGAGCAAAGAAAGTGGTTTCTTGAGATGGAATCTACTCTTGGTGAAGATGCTATGAACATTGTTGAAATGACAACACATAATTTAGCATATTCCATAAACATAGTTGATAAAACAGCAGCAACGTTTGAGAGGACTGACTCCAATTTTGAAAGAAGTTCTACTGTGGGTAAAATGCAATCAAACAGCGTTGCATGCAACAGAGAAATATTTTGTGACAGGAAGAGTTAATTGATATATCAGACTTCATTGTTGTCTTCTTTTAAGAAATTGCCCTAACCACCCCAGCCTTCAGCAACCACCACCCTGATCAGTCAGCAGCCATCAACAAGGAGGCAAGACCCTCCACCAGCAAAAAGATTACAGCTTGCTGAAGGTTCAGATGATTGTTAGCATTTTTTAGTATGAAGTACTTTTAAATTAAGGTGGGTTTTTTTAAGACATAATGCTATTGCAGACTTAATAGACTATGGTATAGTGTAAACATAACTTTTATATGCACTGGAAAACCAAAAAATTTATGTGACTTGCTTTACTGCAGTATTTGCTTTATTGTGGTGATCTGGAACCAAACTTGCAATATCTCTGAGGTATGCCTGTAATTTTATTTCCAGACTTCATTTTATCAAACTGCAATGTTCTGTTCAGTATTAAATGTTTACAGCCGTGTTTTTGGTTTGTTTATTTGTTTGCTTTGGCAATCATCTGAATTTTTTTTTCTTCCGACTCTTCTCAGCCTGCCTATAGCTGAGCTTTCTACTCTGTTTTGAGCTTGGGCCTCAGCCCCATTTTTCCTGGTATGAGAGACTGTGTCCAGCGAATGTTGTCCATATTCCTTTTCCCTCAGCTGGGTGGGCTGTTTCCTTTCTTCTCTTTTGAAGGTTGTGTTTTGTTTTCTCCCCTTGAATACATCTCTTTAATTTCAGCCTAAAACATCTGCCAGGCAATAATTGATAACCCATGAGGCAGAAGATTCTTGAAAATAGTCTTTGGTGTAATTCTAGAAGACCCACAATTTAAATGGTGGCCTTAAAAAATCATACTACTTATGCCAACTACAGGGATTTGCTAGAGATAGATAGAATGTAGGGATTCACCAACATGACACTGAGTTGGGCTTGTCCAAAATTAAGGTAACCTCAACGCTTTGAGGAAAAAATGATTATTTCTTTATAACTTCTTTTCCTTAGGGAGAGTCATCAGCATGACTCTATTAAGTTGGGCTCTTACTGAAAATATTGGAGAAAGAAAAATGTTAGGAAATGTCATAATTCCAGTCATCTTCCTCAGTTTTAACTGCATGTGGAATCCTTTATTTCTGAGAAATGGAGTTTCCCTTTCTTTATCTCTTCCTCAGAGAACTATTTCTTCTAGTTTCCAAAGGAGTGTAGCTTGTTTAGAAGAAGCACTTTAAAAGTATGCAGCCCTAGTTCTGTTTTCCTGGTGTTCAGAGGCAGCAAAGTGGTGATCAGAGGTGATTTTTAGGAACTTGGTGGCACGATTGTCTGTAGGGAAACTCCTGAAAGGTTAGCATGTTCATCTTTCACGAGTGGCCCTAATGGAAAATGAAAAGCCCCTATGGCCTTTCTTCAGGGGGTTTCTTAGGGTTAGAATGACCATGTCATTTATGTTCTGAGAGCTGTGCTGAGAAGGGAACCAAAGTTTTCTTCTTTGCCTTTTTCCCCCTCAACTTCACTTAATTGACATCTGCCTGCCCTACTCAGCTACCTCAAAACCTCAGTTGGCTAGATATTTTTCTTTCTTCCTCTCTTGTGAGACTAGCAGATCACGAGAAAATTTGTTCATTGTAGGAATTGGAGTGAAAAAATGACGTGCGAGTTGTTAGGAATGGTCTAAAGTATTTCATCTGTTGGACTGCCCCTGGTATTATCCTGGGGCCAACACAGTCATTACTGTAGAAACATTGAATTTTAGTCTCCGTATCTATCACTCCTTCCACCCTCTACCCCAAACCAATCATGCACAAACTAAGGCAGGGAAATACCTGACTACCTGATACATATCAGACTTTTTCTTTTTGAAATAGCCCATTTTAATTCATAATAATAACTCAAGAATTCAGACGTTAACCACCAAAAATGAAAAAAATATGGAAAACTTAATGAAGAAAATTAAGATTACCTATAATACTACTTCACAGAGATTATAAAAATATGGAGGCTTTTTTGGCTGGTTCACATGCTTCTAGACTTTAAAATGTCTATATACACGTATAAATGCTAGCTTTTTTTTTTCCAGCCTGGGTCGTGTTCTGTCACCCAGGCTGGAGTGCAGTGGCACAATGACAGCTTACTGCAGCCTCAAACTTCAAGGCTCAAGCGATCCTCCTGCCTCAGCCCCCCAAGTAGCTGGGACTACAGGTGCCTGCCACCACTCCTGGCTAGCTTGTTATTATTAATTATTATTATTATTTCTAGAGATGGGGGTCTCCCTAGGTTGCCCAGACTGGTCTCAAACTCCTGGGCCCAAGGGATCCTCCTGTCTCAGCTTCCCAAAGCCCTGGGATTACAGGCCTAAGCCACCATGCCCAGCTTATGCTGACATTTTTTGAAAAATGAGATCTCACTATATCTATTCTGTAACTTTAAAAAAATTGCAATATGTTATAGACATCTTCAAGTCAGTGCAAAGGTACAAATAGGGCTGCAATTAACATTTCTGTAACTAACTCATTTTAAAACTTGTATTATAAATCCATAGAAGTTTGACTCTTTTTTTTTTTTTTTTTTTTTTTTTTGAGATGGAGTCTCGTTCTGTTACCCAGACTGAAGTGCAGTGGCGTGATCTCAGCTCACTGCAACCTCCGCCTCCCAGGTTCATGCGATTCTCCTGCCTCAGCCTCCCAAGTAGCTGGGATTACAGGTGCACACCACCATGCCTGGCTAATTTTTTTTGTATTTTTAGTAGAGATGGGGTTTCACTATGTTGGCCAGACTGGTCTTAAACTCCTGACCTCAAACTCCTGACATCGTGATCCCCCTGCCTTGGCCTCCCAAAGTGCTGGGATTACAGGTGTGAGCCACTGCACCCGGCCCAGAAGTTTGATTCTTAAGTCACTTTTATAGATACTGCCCAAGTGCCAATCCAAATTTACATTTCTTTTAATAGTTTTAAAATCATTCCTCATAAATAAAAATTAAGATAGGTTTTTACCAACCTGATTGTTAGTAAATTTTTATTGTTCAATGTTCACTGGCTTGTTCAGATTCATTGCCTATTATATTGGATTGTCTTTTTCTTAATAGTCTGGAGCTCTTTAGAGATCATAATAGATAGTTAACTTTTGCCTGTGTAAATATATTGCACATTTTTCTCCAAATCTGTTTGTCTTTTAACTTTTTGAAGTCTTAAATTTTTATGTTAAGATCTGTCAGTCATTTTTACATCTTCTAAATTTTTTTGTACTTAAAAAGGCATGTTAAATTATTTTTAAAATCCTATATGTTATACTACTATCAATTTTGTTTTAAAAATATGTCTAAATTTTATTTTTGCACTCAGTTTGAGAGAATACTCTTTCTCTTTCCCAAATGGATAGCAAATTATTATAATAACAACTCATTGAATAATTTATTCTTTGGAAAGACTAGGAATAATGAGTAAAACAAAGTAGGATTTCTATCATCAGCAAACCAGGCAACTAAATTACCTACAACTTGCTAATGTATCTTGACTAAGTAAGATTTACTTTGAAATATATTTTTAATTCACTTTTTAATACTAATATTGTAGACTTTCTATTATTTTTATGTTATTAATATTGTTGTTATTATTATTTGATCACAAAAGATATTAACCAAGGAAAAGTTCATGTAGTCGAGGTTGATGTCTCATTATTGCTTCATTTCTTTTTCCAACAGATTTTCATTGAACACCTATTATGTGTTAGATACTATGCTGTATGCTGGGCTATATGGTTATAAACAAGACCCACCCTTCATAAAGTCCATTGCAGGGGAGACCGATAAAGATTGTGATTGCAATTATGAAGGAAATAAAGTGATGATAGAGGCAGTGGGGAAGACCACATTAATAGAGTGGCCAGAGAGCCCTCTCTACCGAGGTGTCATTTGTGCTGAGAGATGAAGGGTGACAGGAAGAAACCAGACACACAAAGAGCTGGGGGAACAGCAGTAGGGTGGATGAAATGGTGAGTGAAATGTGCAGAGCGGGGACCGTCCACACCCAGGAAGGAAGCCATTGTGTAGTGAGGAAGGGGAAGAGAGTATGGGAGGAGTGGGCAGGAGTCTTTTAGCAGGGGTAGGAGGTTTGGATTTTACTCTGAGAGAAGGGGAAAGCCCCTAAAGGGTTTTAAACAAAGAAGTGGTGTCTGACTTATGCTTTTAAAATTACCCCTCTGGCTACTACGTGAAGAATTGGGAGGCTATTGCAGTTGGGTAAGAGATGATGGTGCTTGGACCAGGGAGGCTGCAGTGCATAGACAGAGATGGGGACCACTACTTGTGGTTTTGAAGGAAAACTTGATAAATTGAATGTGAGAATTGAATACAAAGGGAACTCAAAGTATACTTTAGAGCAGTGGTTCCCATACTTTGCGACACATTAGAATCACCTGAGTAGCTTATAAAACTCCTGATGCCCAGTTCACTCATCCTACTAATTAAATCAGAATGTCTTGGGGCTGAGAGGCAAGCGCTGAAATATTTTAAAAATCCTCAGGTGGGCTGGACAGAGTGGCTCACACCTGTAATCCCAGCACTTTGGGAGGCTGAGGTGGGAGGATCGCTTGAGTCCAAGAGTTCAAGACCAGCCTGGGCAACATAGCAAAACCTGTCTCCATTTAAAAAAGCAAAAATTAAAATAAAAAAAATCCTCAGATGATTCTGCTCTGCACCCAAGATGGAGAATGGACTAAGGATTGCAGCTGGGTCACTGAATGCACTAAGGATTCCAACTGAAGCATTTTTTTAAAATACTAATAGCAATGCATTTCTTTTAAAAAAATTATTTCAGTAGTTCTTAGGGAACAGGTGGCATTTGGTTACATGAATAAGTTCTTTAGTGGTGATTTCTGAGATTTTTGTGTACCCATCACCCAAGCAGTGTACACTGTACCCAGTCTGTATTCTTTTATCTTTTACCCCATTCCAACCCTTTCCCCTGAGTCGCCAAAGTCCACTGGATCATTCTTATGCCTTTGCATCCTCACAGCTTAGCTCACACCTATAAGTAAAAATATATGATGTTTGGTTTTCCATTCCTGAGTTACTTCACTTAGAATAATGGTCTCCAGATCCATCCAGATTGCTGCGAATGCCATTATTTTGTTCCTTTTTATAGCTGAGTAGCATTCAATGGTATATATATACACATCTATATATATATGGCATATATATACATCTATATATATATGCCATATAGATACATCTATATATATGCCATATAGATACATCTATATATATGGCATATATAGATAGGTAGATAGATAGATAGATAGATATACCTATATATATCACCTTTTCTTTATCCACTCACTGATTGATGGGCATCTGGGCTGGTTTTATATTTTTGCAGTTACAAATTGTGCTGCTATAAACATACGTGTACAAGTATCTTTTTCATATAACGACTTCTTTTCTTCTGGGTAGATACCCAGTAGTGGGCTTGCTGGATCAAATAGTAGTTCTACTTTTAGTCCTTTAAAGAATCTCCACATTGTTTTCCATAGTGGTTGTATGAGTTTACATTCCCATCAGCAGTTTAAAAGTGTTGCTTTTCACCCCATCCCCGCCAACATCTATTTTTTTGATTTTTTGATTATGGCTATTCTTGCAGGAGTGAGGTGGTATCGCATTGTGGTTTTGATTTGCATTTCCCTCATCATTAGTGATGTTGAGCATTTTTTCGTATGTCTGTTGGCCATTTGTATATCTTCTTTTGAGAATTGTCTATTCATGTCTTTAGCCCACATTTTGATGGGGTTATTTTTTTTTCTTGCTGATTTGAGTTCCTTGTAGATTCTGGACATTAGTCCTTTGTCAGATGTATAGATTGTGAGATTTTCTCTCACTCATTGGTTTGTCTATTTATTCTGCTGATTGTTTATTTTGCTGTGCAGAAGCTTTTTTTTTTTTTTCTGAGATGGAGTTTTGATCTTGTTACCCAGGCTGGAGTGCAATGGCGCTATCTGGGCTCTCTGCAACCTCCGTCTCCTGGATTCAAGTGATTCTCCTGCCTCAGCCTCCCTAGTAGCTGGGATTATAGGCATGTGCCACCACCATGCCTGGCTAATTTTGTATTTTTAGTAGAGACAGGGTTTCTCCATGTTGGTCAGGCTGGTCTCAAACTCCCAACCTCAGGTGATCTGCCCACCTCGGTCTCCCAAAGTGATGAGATTATAGGCATGAACTACCACACCCGGCCCAATTTTATTCTTCTACATGTGGCCTGCCAACTATTCCAGCACCATTTGTTGAATAGGGTATCCTTTCCCCACTTTATGGTTTTGTTTGCTTTGTCGAAGATTAGTTGGCTATAAGTACTTGGCTTTATTTCTGGGTTCTCTATTCTGTTTCATTGGTTTATATGCCTATTTTTATATCAGTACCATGCTGTTTTGGTGACTGTGGCCTTAGAGTATAGTTTGAAGTCAGGTAATGTGATGCCTCCAGATTTGTTCTTTTTGCTTAGTCTTGCTTTGGCTATGCAGGCTCTTTTTTGGTTCCATATGAATTTTAGGATTTTTTTTCCTAGTTCTGTGAAGAATGATGGTGGTATTTTGATAGGGATTGTGTTAAATTTGTAGATCACTTTTGGCAGTATGGTCATTTTCACAATATTGATTCTACCCATCCATGAGCATGGGATGTGTTTCCATTTGTTTGTGTCATCTATGATTTCTTTTAGCAGTGTTTTGTAGTTTTCCTTGTAGAGGTCTTTCACCTCCTTGGTTAAGCATATTCCTAATTTTAAATTTTGGGTTTTTTTGCAGCTATTGTGAAAGGGGTTGAGTTCTTTATTTGATTCTCAGCTTGGTCAGCAGCTGAAGCATTTGAATGAGTGTGTACAGATCGCTGCTTTGAGCAGATGAGTGGAGGAGCAGGTGGAGGGCAGATTTGAGAGACCAATTAGACCTGTGGGTGGAGTTTCATAAAAAGGGTTGGATAAGGAAGTCTGCTCAAGAGAGAGATTTGCTGGAGATGCAAATATGGAAACCAACATCATGTAGAGAGTATTTAAAGTCATAGGATTGGACAAGCTGTTTTAGAACAGAGGATAGAGACTAGAAGAACCCATACTGTGCCCCAAGGCACTCTGACATCAAGAGGAGGGGAGTGTCCTGGAAACTGACAGAAGAGGTTGTCCCAAGGAGGTAGTGGTCAGCTGTATCAAATGCTGCTGAGCCAATAAGCCTGAAAAGTGTTTGTTAGAATCTATAGCAAGAGATGGTTTACCCTGAGCATTTTAATGGAGTAATAGAAATGGGAACCCAGTGTTTGTTCTAGAGAATCTGTGCCACAAAGTCAGCTTGAGGAGGTAAATGCTGGGTTCATTCCATCAGATGGCTTTACTTTTTTTTTTTTTTTCCTCATTTTGATAATATGACCATATAGAAGCTTCTTGAATGTATGGACTAGGATGGCTGTTTGCCAAAATGTCACACATTTTTAATTTTATTTCAATTTTTCTTTTTGAGACAGGGTCTTGCTCTGTTGCAGACTGGAGTACACTGGTGTAATCACGGCTCACTGCAGCCTCGACCTCCCTGGGCTCGAGCAATCCTCCCACCTCAGCCTCCCAAGTAGCTGGAACTACAGGCACAAGCCAGCATGCCCAGCGAACTTTTTGTATTTTTAGAACAGACGGGTTTTGCCGTGTTGCCCAGGCTGTTCTCAAACACCTGAGCTCAAGTGATCCACCGCCTTGGCCTCCCAAAGTGCTGGGATTACAGGCATGAACCACCACACTTGGCCATATTGGGTTATTTTATCCTTTGGTATTAATATATTGCTTTCAACATAACAGGAAGAAGAGAGGAATGGATACTGGGCAGGCAACTAGTAGTGTCTGTCACAGGAAGTCTAACAATTTACTTTTCAGGCTTCCTTTCCCAGGAAGGGATTGAAGGATATTCTCCACAACATGAGAGAGTAAAGAAAGAAGCAGACATGGGATCCAAGAGATGGGGATTCCAATTTAGGAAGGCGGTGAAGGAGTTCCCAAAGTCATGGCCTTGAAAAGTGATTAGAAAGCAACCAGGTAAATTTGAGCAAAAGGATGAGGGCTATAGGCATTGATGTCTCTCTGTGGAAGAAAGGAATTGACAGGGTACCTGGCTTGTGTGTATTTAAGGGTACTGTCAGATTCAGCCAGAGTTTGGTGATAAAGTTATAGTTGGTATGCAGAAAACTAAACAAATGGGGAAAAGGGCAGTTAACTCCAGGAAAACAGTTTGAATGAGGAAGAATATAACATTACAGTATGTTGATAGCCCAACTCTGAAGAGTTTTTACATATTCACTTCATAAAATCTAATGTTAATTTATCCAAAATTTGCATTAAAACTTGGTTGGGAAGATGAGTAGGGAGGTGAAATGTATGTTGGGGAGAAGATATAAGAGCTAAATCCATATTTTCCAAGGGAGGATTCAAGTTGATAATATCTAAAATGAAAAAATAGTGGCATAAGTATCATTTAGAAATTTTAAAGTAGGGCTGGGCACAGTGGCTCACGCCTGTAATCCCAACACTTTGGGAGGCCGAGGTGGGTGGACATAAGGTCAGGAGATCGAGACCAGCTTGGCCAACATGGTGAAACCCCGTCTCTACTAAAAATACAAACATTAGCTGAGTGTGGAGGCGTGCGCCTGTAATCCCAGCTACTCGGGAGGCTGAGGCAGGATAATTGCTTGAACCCGGGAGGCAGAGGTTGCAGTGAGCCGAGATCGCACCATTGCACTCCAGCCTGGGTGACAGGGCAAGACTCTGTCTCAAAAAAAAAAAAAAAAAAAATTTTAAAGTAAATGACTTTTAAAAAGACAGATAAAAGTAGTTGCACCTACGGAACAGAAATCAGAGGTGGGGTTTATTAATAATTCATTTAAAATTATGTACAGGCCAGGCGCAGTGTCTCACACCTGTAATCCCAGCATTTTGGGCGGCCAGGGGGAAGGATCATCTGCGTCCAGGAGTTTGAGACCAGTCTGGGCAATGTGGCAAGACCCTATCTCTACAAAAAAATAAAAAATAAGCTGAGCATGGCAGCATACACCTATGGTCCCAGCTACTCTGGAAGCTGAGGCAGAAGGATTGCTTGAGCTCAGGATGTTAAGGCTGCAATGAGCCATGATTGCATCACTGCACTTCCACCTGGGTGACAGAGTGAGATCCTATCTCAAAAAAAGAAAAAGAAAATAAAAGAAAAACAAAAATACAGTTATGTACATTATTAAATTTGGGGGAAATAAAGGTGGTGGGGAGTTAGGTGAGACCAGATTGTGCAGAGCCACACAGATTTGGGTTGCTGGTGTGGAGACCTGGGAGGCTGGTTTTGCCACTCACTGTGATGAGGATAAAAATGAAGGATAGATTTGGGAAGTGATTTGCCCTGCCTACCCTGCCCCAACCCCTGAGACTGGTAAGATATACTTGTGAATTAAAAAAAAAAAATTATCTCTGGGCTCAGTGGCTCACGCCTGTAATCCCAACACTTTGGGAGGCCAGGGTGGGTGGATCACCTGAAGTCAGGAGTTCGAGACCAGCCTGGCCCACACAGTGAAACCCTGTCACTACTAAAAATAAAAAATAATAATAAAAAAAAATTAGCTGGGCATGGTAGCAGGTGCCTGTAGTCCCAGCTACTCTGGAAGCTGAGGCAGGATAATTGCTTGAACCTGCAAGGTGGAGGTTGCAGTGAGTCAAGATTGCACCACTGCACTCCATTTTCTGTATTTTTTGTTTGTTTGTTGGGGCCAGGGGAACAAACATAAATTTCTTTAAAGCTAACAAGTTTATAATAGCAGCTGGGACAACAAAGAACAACCACAGCTAAGGGGTGGTTGGAGCTCTGAAATAATAAGGAAGTAGTTCCAAATATTTTTTATAACTTGTTCCGAACAGTTGAAAGAACATCTACCCTCTCTAAATATGTATTCATTTACATATCATATGCCGAACCATATGTATATTATGAAACAGATAAAATGAACATTTTAAGGCATGGGATAGATGAGGATATTAAAAATGAATTGCCAGGCTAGACACAGTGGCTCATTGCCTGTAATCCTAGCACTTTGGGAGGCCAAGGCCAGAGGCTTGCTTGAGGCCAGGAGTTCAAGACCAACCTGGCCAAAATAGTGAGAGCTCATCTCTACTTTTTTATTTAAAAAAATTAAAATAGAAAAAAAGAATTGCCAAATGCAGCAACTTTATGTTATAACTTAATAGTGTCATTAGCAAATATCTTATGGTACTATATATTTAGAGCCATGCACCTCATTTAGCAATAGTAGATTTAACCAATATTTTAAATAGTTTTCTTGATAAATCTGCTTACCCCCACCCCAGCTTCTTTTCAAATCAGATATGCTTTTCATCTTTTTTTTTTTTTTAAACCCATGGCTAACAACATTTAGAGTGTTAGCTCTCCTATTTTTTGATATTAATTTAGGCTTACATTAGTTTTACAATAAATGTAATTTTTTGCAAGAATTTTTTATCTTTTATTTTTAATTTTGTGGGTACATTGTAGGTGTAATATTTATGGGATACATCAGATGTTTTGATACAGGCATGCAATGCATTATTATCACATCATGGAAAATGGGGTATTCATTCCCTCAAGCATTTATCCTTTGTGTTACAGACAGTCCAATTATACTCTTTAATTATTTTTAAATGTACAATTATTATTGACTGTAGTCACCTTGGGGTGCTATCAAATACTAGGTCTTATTCATTCTTTCTTTTTCTTTGTACCCATTAACCCATCCCTACTGCCCCTTTATCCCCCACCTCTCTGCCACACTATTCTTCCCAGCTCTGGTAACCATCGTTCTACTCTCTCTGTCCATGAATTTAATTGTTTTGATTTTTAAATCACACAAATAAGTGAGAAAATACGGTATTTGCCTTTCTGTGCCTGGCTTATTTTACTTAACATAATGATCGCCTGTTCCATCCATGTTGTTGCAAATGACAGGATCTCATTTTTTATGGCTGAATAGTACTCCATTGTGTGTATGTACCACATTTTCTTTATCCATTCGTCTGCTGATGGACATATATAGGTTGCTTCCAAATCTTAGCTATTGTGATCTGGTCTGCAACAAACATGAGAGTGCAGATATCTCTTTGATATTACTGATTTCCTTTATTTTTGGCATATACCCAGCAGTGGGATTGCTAGATCATATGGTAGCTCTATTTTTAATTTTTTGAGGGCCCTCCAAACTGTTCTCCATAGTGGTTGTACTAATTTACAGTCCTACCAACAGTGTATGAGGGTTCCCTTTTCTCAACATCCTCATCAGCATTTATTATTGCCTGTCTTTTGGATAGAAGCCATTTTAACTGGGGTGAGATGATATCTCATTGTAGTTTTGATTTGCGTTTCTCTAATGATCAGTGATGTTGAGCACCTTTTCATATCCCTGTTTGTGATTTGTATGTCTTCTTTTGAGACATAATGAGTCTATTCAAGTCTTTTGCCCATTTTTTGATCAGATTATTAGGTTATTTTTATAGAATTGTTTGAACTCCTTATATGTTCTGGCTATTAATCTCCAGTTTGCAAATATTTTCTCCCTTTCTATGGGTTGTCTTTTCACTTTGTTGATTGTTTCCTTTGCTGTGCAGAAGCTTTTAAACTTGATTTGGTCCCATTTGTTCATGTTTGCTTTGGTTGCCTGTGCTTGTGGGGTATTGCTGAATAAATTTTTGTCCTGGAGATTTTCCCCAGTGTTTTCATGTAGTAGTTTCATAGTTTGAGGTCTTAAAGTCTTTAATCCATTTTGATTTGATTTTTGTATATGGTGATAGATAGGGGTTTAGTTTCATTCTTTTGCATGTGGATATCCAGTTTCCCCAACACCATTTATTTAAGAGACTGTCTTTTCCCCAGTTTATGTTCTTGTCACCTTTGTCAAAAATGAGTTCACTGTATGTGTGTGGATTTGTTTCTGGGTTCTCTATTCCATTCCATTGGTCTGTGTATCTGTTTTTGTGTTTTGTATCTGTGTGATACCATGCTGTTTTGGTTAGTACAGCTATGTGGTATATTTTGAAGTCAGATAATGTGATTCCTCCAGTTGTGTTCTTTTTGCTGAGGATAGCTTTGACTATTCTGGGTTCTTTGTGGTTCCATATCAATTTTAGGATTTTTTTTCTATTTCTATGAAGAATGTTGTGGATATTTTGATTGGGATTGCATTGAATCTGTAGATTGCTTTGGAGTGTGGATGTTTTAACAATATTGTTTCTTCCAATTTATGAACATTAAATATCTCCATTTTTGGTGTCCTCTTCAATTTCTTTCATCAGTGTTTTATAGTTTTCATTATAGAGATCTTTCACTTCTTTGGATGAGTTAATTTCTAGGTATTTTATTTGTGGCTATTGTAAATGGGATTACTTTTTAATTTTCTTTTTCAGATTGTTTACTCTTGCACATAGAAATGCTACTGATTTTTGTATGTTGATACTGTATCCTGCAACTTTACTAAAATTGTTTATCAGTTCTCAATGTTTTTTAGTGGAGTCTTTAGTTTTTTTCCAAATATAAGATCATCTCATCTACAAACAAGGATAATATGACTTCTTCCTTTCCAATTTGGATACCCTTTATATCTTTCTCTTATCTGATTGCTGTAGCTAGAACTTCCAGTACTATGTTGAGTAACAGTGGTGACAGTAGGCATCTTTGTTGTGTTCCAGATCTGAGAGGAAAGCCTTTCAGTTTTTCCCCATTCAGTATGATACTAGCTGTGGGTATGTTGTATATGTTCTTATTATGTTGAGGTATATTCCTTCTATATCCAGTTTATTAAGGGTTTTTATCATGAAGCAATGTTGAATTTTATCAGATGCTTTTCAGCATCAATTGAAATGATCATATTGTTTTTATTTTTCATTCTGTTAATATGATGCATCACCTTGATTGATTTGCGTATGTTGAACCATCCTTGCATCCCAGGGATAAATCCCACTTGGTCATGATGAATGATCTTTCTAATGTGTTGTTGAATTTGGTTTGCTAGTATTTTAGTTGAGGAGTTTTGCATTAATATTCATTAGAGATATTGGCCTGTAATATTTTTTATGTGTCTTTGTCTGGTTTTGATATCAGGGTAATACTGGCCTCATAGGATGAGTTTGGAAGTATTGTTTCCTCTTCTGTTTTTCAGAAAAGTTTGAGTAGGATTGGTATTAGTTCTTCTTTAAATGTTTGGTAGAATTCGACAGTGAAGCTGTGATGGTTAATATGAGTGTCAACTTGATTGGATTGAAGGATACAAAGTATTGATCCTGGGTGTGTCTGTGAGGGTGTTAAGGAGATTAACATTTGAGTCAGTGGGCTGGGAAAGGCAGACCCACCCTTATTCTCGGTGGCCACAATCTAATCAGCTGCCAGCTCGGCTAGAATAAGCAGGCAGAAAAATGGGAAAAGAGAGACTGGCCTAGTCTCCCAGCCTATGTCTTTCTCCCATGCTGGATGCTTCCAGCCCTCAAACATCAACTCCAAGTTCTTCAGTTTTAGAACTTGGACTGGCTCTCCTTGCTCCTCAACCTGCAGATGGCTTATTATGGGACCTTGTGATCATGTGAGTTAATACTTAATATATGTATATATGTATGTGTGTGTGTATATATATATATATTTATACACATATACATTCCATTAGTTCTGTCCCTCTAGAGAATCTGACTAATACAGAAACCATCAGGTCCTGGGCTTTTCTTTGCTGGGAGACTTCCTGTTACAGCTTCGATCTCATTACTTGTTATTGGTCTATTCAGGTTTTGGATTTCATCCTGGTTCAATCTTGGTAGGTTGTGTGTGTCCATTTCTTCTATATTTTCCAATTTATTGGTATATAGTTGCTCATAGTATCCAATAATGATGTGAATTTCTGTAGTATCAGTTGTAATGTCTCCTTTTTCATTTCTGATTTTATTTATTGGATCTTCTCTCTGGCTAAAGTTTTGTCAATTTTTTTTTAGCTTTTTGAAAAACCAGCTTTTTCATTGATCTTTTGTATTATTTTCTTTATTTCAGTTTCATTTATTTCTGCTCTGATCTTTATTTATGTTTCTACTAATTTTGGGTTTGGTTTGCTCTTGCTTTTCTAGTTCTATAAGATGTATCATTAGATTGTTTATTTGAAGTTTTTCCTTTTTTTTGATGTAGGCAGTTAAAGCTATAAAATTCTCTTTTAGTACTGCTTTTGCTGTATCTCATAGATTTTGATAGGTTGTGTTTCCATTATCATTTGTTTCAAGAAATTTTTAAATTTCTTTCTTAATTTCTTTATTGACCCACTGGTCATTCAGGAGCATTTTATTTAATTTCCATACATTTGTATAGTTTCCAAAATTCTTTTTGTTATTTCTAGTTTTATTCTGTTGTGATCAGAAAAGATACTTGATATTATTTCAATTTTTTTAATGTTTCAAGACTTGTCTTGTGACTTAATATATGGTCTGTCCTTGAGAATGATCCATGTGCTGAGGAAAAGAATGTGTATTCTGTAGTCATTGGATGAAATGTCCTGTAAATATGTATTAGATCCATTTGGTCTATAGTGCAGATTAAGTCCAGTGTTTCTTTGTTGATTTTCTGTCTGGAAGATCTATCTAATGCTGAAAGAGGGGTGTTTAAGTCTCCAGCTGTTATTTTATTGGGGCCTATCTCTCTTATTAGCTTTAATAATATTTGCTTTATATATCTGGGTGCTCCAATGTTGGGTGCATATATATTTAAAATTCTTATATCCTCTTGCTGAATTGACCCCTTTATCATTATATAGTGAACTTTTTTGTCTCTTCTTATAGTTGTTGTCTTAAAATCTGTTTTGTCTAATAAAAGCATAGCTACTCCTGCTCTTTTTTGGTTTCCATTAGCGTGGAGTTTCTTTCTCCATCCCTTTATTTTCAGTCTATGTGTGTCTTTATTGGTGAAGTGTATTTTTTGTAGGCAACAGATCAGTGGGTTTTTTTTTCATCCATTTAGCCAGTCTATGTCTTTTGATTGGAGAGTTTAGTCCATTTACATCAATGTTATTATTGATAATTAAGGACCTACTCCTGCCACTTTGTTATTTATTTTCTGATTGTTTTGTGGTCTTCTTTCTCTCCTTCTTTCTTGTCTTCCTTTAATGAAGGTGATTTTCTCTGTTGATATGATTTAGTTTCTTGCTCTACTTTTTGTGTATCTGTTGTATGTTTTTTGGTTTGAGGTTACCATGAGGCTTGCAAATACTATCTTATAAACCATTATTTTGAACTGATAACAACCTAACCCTATTTGCATAAACAAACAAGCAAAAAAAAATAACTAACAAAAACTCTATGCCTTAACATTGTCTCCCCAACTATTAAACTTTTTGTTGTTTATATCTTATTGTACTGTCTTGTGTCTTGAAAAGTTGTTGTAGTTATTATTTTTTATTTGTTTGCCATTTAGTTTTTCTACTTAGGATAAGAGTAGTTTACACAAGGCAGTTACAGAGTTATAATATTTTTTGTTTTTCTGTGTACTTTCTGATACCAGTGAGTTTTGTACCTTCAGGTGATTACTTATTGCTCATTAATGTCCTTTTCTTTCTGATTGAAGTACTCTCTTTAGCATTTTTTGTAGGACAGGTCTGGTGTTGATGAAATCCCTCAGCTTTTGTTTGTCTGGGAAAATCTTTTTTTTGAGATGGAGTCTTGGTCTGTCACCCAGGCTGGAGTGCAGTGGCACGATCTCTGCTCACTGCAACCTCTGCCTCCTGAGTTCAAGTGATTCTCCTGCCTCAGCCTCCCCAGTAGCTGGGATTACAGGCCTGCGCCACCATGCCTGGCTAATTTTTATATTTTTAGTAGAGATGGGATTTCATCATGTTGGTCAGACTGGTCTCGAACTCCTGACATCGTGATCCACCCACCTCGGCCTCCCAAAGTGCTGGGATTACAGGTGTGAGCCACTGCACCCGACCTTGTCTGGGAAAATCTTTATTTCTCTTTCATGTTTGAAGAATGTTTTCACCAGACATACTATTCTAGAGTAAAAGTTTTCCTCCTTCAGTACTTTCAATATGTTATGCCTTCTCTCTTGGCCTTTAAGGTTTCCACTGAAAAGTCTACTGCCAGATGTATTAATGCTTCATTGTATGTTATTTGTTTCTTTTATCTTGCTGCTTTTAGGATCCATTCTTTAACCTTGATCTTTAGGAGTTTGATTATTAAATGCCTTGAGGTAGTCTTCTTTGGATTAAATCTGCTTGGTGTCCTATAACCTTCTTGTATTTGGATATTGCTATCTTTCTCTAAGCTTGGGAAGTTCTTTGTTGTTTCCTTTTGAATAACTTTCTACTCCTATCGCTTTTTCTTCCTCCTCCTTAAGGCAAATTACTCTTAAATTTGCCATTTTGAGGCTATTTCCTGGATCCTATAGGCATGCTTCATTGTTTTTTATTCTTTATTCTTTTGTCTTCTCTGACTGTGTATTTTTAAATAGCCTGTCTTGGAGCTCACTAATTCTTTCTTCTGCTTGATCATTTCTGCCATTAAGAGACTCTGATACATTCTTCCGTATGCCGATTGCATTTTTCAGCTCCAGAATTTCTTTTTGATTCTCTTTAATTATGTCAATCTCTTTGTTAAATTTATCTGATAGAATTTTGAATTTTCTGTCTTATCTTGAATTTCTTTGAGTTTCCTTAAAAGAGCTATTTTGAATTATCTGTCTGAAAGGTCATCTGTCTCTGTTTCTCCAAGATTGGGTCCCTAGTGCGTTATTAATTCATTTGGTGAGGCCATGTTTTCCTGGATTATCTTGATACTTGTAGATGTTCATCTGTGTCTGGGCATTGAAAAGTTAGGAATTTATTGTAGTCTTCATTGTCTGGGCTTTTATTATCTGTCCTTCTTCAGAAGGCTTTTCAGATATTTGAAAGGACTTGGGCATTGTGATCTAAGTTGTATCTGCTTTGGAGGGCACCCCAAGCCTAGTAATGCTGTGGTTCTTATAGACTCATGGAGTTACCACCTTGAACAAGATCTAGGAGAATTCTCTGGATTACCAGGCAGAGACTCTTGTTCTCTACCCTTTTTATCTCTCTAACAAATGGAGGCTCTCTCTCAGTCCTGAGCCATCTAAAGCTAGGGATGGAGTGACACAAGCACCCCTGTGGCTACTACCTCTGTGACTACACTGTGTCAGACCTGAAGTCAGCACAGCACTGGGTCTTGCCCAAGGCCGGCTGTAACTACTCCCTGGCTACTTCCTGTGTCCGCTCATGGCTCTGGGGCTCTATAGTTAGCAGGCGGCAAAGCCAACCAGGCCTGTGTTCTTCCCTCCAGGATGGTGAGTTCCCCCAGGACACTGCTGGGTCCAGAGGTGCTGTCCAGGAGTCAGGGACTAGAATAAAAAACCTTGGAAGTCTACCCAGTGTTCTATTGTATCATGCCTGAGCTGGCACTCAAATTACAAGATGCAGTTCTTCCCACTCTTCCCTCCCCTCCTCCAAAAGCAGAGGAGCCCTTCCCCATGGTCATCACCACCAGAGGCCCATGGGCAGTACTGCCAGACTACCACTATGTTCTCTTAAGGCCCAAGGTCTCTTAAGTCATCTTGTCATGAAGGTTGTCTGGCCTGGGACTCATCCTTCAGGGCAGTGGGCTCCCTTCTGGCCCAGAGAAGGTCCAGAAATGCCATCCAAGAGTCAGCTCTTAGAACTGGGGACTCCAGGAGCCCACTTGTTGCTCCACCCCACAATAGCCGAGATGAACCTGAAGCTAGCAAGTCTCAGAGGCTCACCCAAGGCCCTAGATGTAGTACCTGGGTATCGCTGCTGATTATTCAGTGCCCAAGGGCTCTTCAGTTAGCAGGTGATGAATGCTGCCAGGACTGGGTTCTTCCCTTCAAGGCAGTGGGTTCCCTTCTGGCCCAGGGTGTGCCTAGAAGTGTTGCCCAGGAGCTAGGGCCTGGAACAGAGGCATTATGACTCTGACCCTATCATGCTGTGGCTGAGCCGGTATCCAAGATGCAAGACAAAGTCCTCCCCACTCTTCTTTCTCCTCTCCTCAAGCAGATGGAAGGGGTATTTTTTGGAGCCACTAGTTGTGCAGCCTGGTGTTAGGGGAGAGGTGATGTCACCACTCCTTTAGCCACCCTGGTAGTTTGGTAGATTGCATGCCCCTCTAGTCCACTGTTTCTGGGCCCAGTTCAGCGCTAGGACTCGCCTAGAGTTGCAGTCCTTGTGGCCTAAATTGCCTTTCAAATTCACTTAGAGACCCAGAGCACTTTAGCCTGCAATGGTAAAGTTTGTGGGAACTCAAGTTCCAACCACAAGGACCTGTGATTCCCCTCTGGCTAGGGCTGGTTTAAATGTTCCCTCTGTGGGTGGGCATCAGCTGAAATTGGTCCAGTTTTCCTTTCTGCTCTAACCAGACAGAACCGTTTACTGCCTCACTATTGCTGTGCTCTCCCTCCCTCAGCATGCAGAGGCACTCTGTGCACCAGGTGGCCACTGCTGGGGCTGGGTGAAGGGTGGTATCAGTGCTTCAGGACTGTTCTTTCTACCTCTTCAGTGCCTCTTTTAGCAATACAAAGTTAAAAGCAGGTAGTGCGAGTGCTCACCTGATTTTTGGTTCTTATGAAAGTGCTTTGCTTACATAGATAGTTGTTAAATTGATGTCCTCTTGTGAGGGGATGATCAGTGGAGGCTTCTCTTCTGCCATCTTGCTCCACCTTCTGGGCTTTTGCAAGAATCTTTATGTCCTTTGCCTATTTTGCAAGGGTTATTTCCATGCAAACTAGATGATACATTCTAAAAATGCTTAAGTGGGCCCACATAAACCATAACTGGTGGGAATATGCTGAAAATCAATGGGGGCACCACCATGAACCCCCTAATTTGGGAAACTTGACAATTTCCCCAGGATGCCTCACATACCTAAGTGAAACACAGGCACCTGATGTTTTGTTTTGTTTTATATACTTGAGACAGGATCTCTTTCTGTTGTCCAGGCTGGAGTGCAGTGGCAAAATCATAGCTCACTGCAGCCTTGAACTCCTACGCTTAAGCGAATCTACTACCTCTGCCTCCGGAGTAGCTGGGACTATAGGCATGCACCACCACACTGGGCTGATTTTAAAAAGTTTTTGTGGAGACAGAGTCTCACTATATTGTCCAGGCTGGTCTTGAACTCTTGGCCTCAAGTGATCCTCCTGCCTCAGTCTCCCAAAGTGTTGAGATTACAGACATGAGCCACTGTGTCAGTCCCATCAGATGTTACTGACCAAGTGAGGGCACCTTAGGTGTGATAGGTAACAATTCATATATTAAATCTTGGGAATTCTTTACTTCTCTATTTTCTAAATTAACACAATTAGAAGCCCTAATAGTTTCTTCTCACATACCAGTGAATGGTCTTGCATACATCCTTGTGCACAAGGACCCCGCTTTGGAGACCACTGCGGCAGGGGATAAAAACAACTTTCAGGCCCCTTGTCAAGTAGGGTAAGGATCACATAAGCCAAAGGCAATAGCAGCCTGGGCTGGTTAGCTTATTTGCTGACAAAGTATCATCACTGAAACTGGTGTATGCATTTTCCTGGGGCAAAGGTCAAGAGCCTTTTTCTGTTCTCATAGGGGTTTATAACCCCAATAAGGTTAAGAATTACTGATATCTTGTTTTGTTTCAAAACTTCAGGCTTCCATTAGACTCTTAGTCATTGTTTTGATAAAGCTGAAATTGCCCTTGATCATATGATAAGCCTTAAACTTAGCCAATGTCACACAGTCCTGATTATTTGTGGAGAGAGTAGATTTTCTTAATGCCAACCTCATAGTCCTGATTATCTGTGGAGACAGTAGGTTTTCTTAATACCTGACAGTAGCTTTGTTGTGCCTTCCTCCTGTTTTCTTACCACAGTACCAGTCTCTGCCTTCTTTTCTTTCATTTTCTATTCCAGCATCTCTGGCTTTTATTTAGCCCACTGTATGGGTGGCCTTCTATTCTATTCCAGATCTTATTTTTATGCCTTCAAATACTATGCTTTTTTTCTTTGATATTTTGTTCTTTAGTGGTGCCATTATTAAGCTTATAAAAATCCAGATCATGCATTTCCTCTGGGTTAATGAAACATAAATAATTCATAAGAGCTGTGATTGCTCTTATTTATTTCATGCAATTTCAGTTGCATGACAGCCCTGTAGCTGATGAGTCTGTGTAATTTAGATCTTCATTGATTTCTGTTCCTTAAGTGGTTTTACAGTACAGTTACTTTCATTCTCCTGACTTATGTTACCACAAGTTAGCAGCTCTATGCTTTTCTTAAACTGTTGGTGATTTTCATTTGTGATGGAAGTTGCAGTATTTCTCTCGTCTGCTGACTTAATTTGTTTGTTTGTTTGTTTTTGTTGTTATTGTTTGTTTTTGTTCCCCAGGTTGGAGTCCAGTGGCACATTCTCAGCTCACTGCAACCTCTGCCTCCTGGGTTCCAAGTGATTCTTGTGCCTCAGCCTCCCGAGTAGCTGGGGTTACAGGCTTGTGCTACCATGCCCAGCTAATTTTCTATTTTTGGTAAAGACGGGGTTTCGCCATGTTGGCCAGGCTGGTCTTGAACTCCTCTCCTCAAGTGATCTGCCTGCCCTGGCCTCCGAAAGTGCTGGGATTACAGGCATGAGCCACCATGCCCGGCCTCTGCTGACCTAATTCTTGGTTATGAAGCCTTGGTTGTAATTTAAGACTCCTGTAAAACACCCAGCCAGGTGTTCAGCATTGCAAGGTATATAGGGTAAATATGTGTTAAATAAAAGAGTGTTTTATTCCTATGATATTGTGTTGTCTCTCTCTTTCTCTGTTTTAAAATATTTTTCTCTCTTTACTTTGCACCATTTTTGTACCATTTTATTTTTGTTATAGCAATAAGATATCGTGTGTGTGTGTGTGTGTGTGTGTGTGTGTGTGTGTGTGTGTAATACCCTTCATCTACCAGGACAAACCTACAAATGGGGAAGAGGGAGGCAATAAAGAGCCCTCAGAAAAGTAAAGTTTAGAAAGTATATACATTTATATTTTCCTTGAAATATCAGAATTTTTAAATTTTTAAATTTTTAAATTTCATTATCTTTTCCTCCCAAATGTACATATTATTTTAAAACTTGTTAGGTTTATTAAAAAACAGTTATCTCATCATGCACCTTTATTATTCATTATCAGCTTTTCTCCCCTGCATGTCTATCATTTTTTCATCAGTTGACTAGTACTAGCCTGTATTTCACTAGTTGACTAGTACTAGCCTGTATTTTACTAGTTGGCTCATGTACTCTTGAGGGAAATGTTTTTCCTGCTAGTTTTTTCATTTTTCATCTTTCATATTGCTAAAAGTATTACAACTGTTCTGTAAATACCCAAATGAAACAATTATGGAAGGATAGATAGTATAAATAGTGTAACACAATGAGTGATCTCACAGTCATTATCTGCTACTTTGACCTTTTTCTTTTCTTTTTGCCTGAGACTTCTTAATAAAGTTTCTTAGGGCAATGCTAACATCAGTTATCATTTCTTGAACACTTAATGGCCGCTCAGTCAAAGGAACCCAGCAGTCAGAAGAATTATTTGAAGCCTCTTGAAAAAATTGGTTTTTTTGTTCTTGCGATAGTTTACTGAGAATGATGATTTCCAATTTCATCCATGTCCCTACAAAGGACATGAACTCATCATTTTTTATGGCTGCATAGTATTCCATGGTGTATATGTGCCACATTTTCTTAATCCAGTCTATCATTGTTGGACATTTGGGTTGGTTCCAAGTCTTTGCTATTGTGAATAATGCCGCAATAAACATACGTGTGCATGTGTCTTTATAGCAGCATGATTTATAGTCCTTTGGGTATATACCCAGTAATGGGATGGCTGGGTCAAATGGAATTTCTAGTTCTAGATCCCTAAAACCAAACACCGCATATTCTCACTCATAGGTGGGAATTGAACAATGAGAACACATGGACACAGGAAGGGGAACATCACACTTCGGGGACTGTTGTGGGGTGGGGGGAGGGGGGAGGGATAGCATTGGGAGATATACCTAATGCTAGATGACGAGTTGGTGGGTGCAGCACACCAGCATGGCACATGTATACATATGTAACTTACCTGCACATTGCGCACATGTACCATAAAACCTAAAGTATAATAATAATGATAATAATAATAAAAGAAAAAAAATTAAAAAAAAAAAAAGAAAAAATTGGACTGCATCAAGCACTCTGTGTTTCCAGGGCACTCAGTGAATATTTCCAATATAACTCTTAACTCATTGTATCATACTTTTTTATCTATTCACATTTGCTCCTGGAAGGCAGGAAAATGTCTCCAGCAGAGCATGGCTCACAAGGTATTCTTTTATTTATATTTACTTATTTATGAGACTGAGTCTTGCTCTGTTGCTCAGGCTGAAGTGCAGTGGTGCAATCTTGGCTCACTGCAACCTCTGCCTCTTGAGTTCAAGCTATTCTCGTGTCTCAGCCGCCTGAGTAGTTGGGATTGCAGGCGTGTGCCGCCACACATGCCTATAATTTTTTTTTTTTTTTTTGTATTTTTAGTAGAGATGGGGTTTTAGTAGCCATGTTGTCCAGGCTGATCTCAAACTCCTGGCCTCAAGTGATCCACCCACCTCGCCCTCTCAAAGTACTGGGATTACAGGCATGAGCCACCATGCCTGGCCAGTATTCTTTAAGTATTTGATTAAATGCCTTGTTTTGCACCACTGTTTCAAGAAAACAACTTCTTCGTCCTTCAGTTCAGCGTTTCTCACCCAGAGGCTGTGTGTGTGTGTGTTGGGGGGTGGGGGGGGAGTTGGGGGGTAGATTCTATGGCTTTATTCTCAAGGGCCTAAGAATTCAGTGTACACCATTTCATATACTCTTTTTGTTAAATGAAAAAGCATATTTTGAGTCATCAGGAGGGATGCTTTAGCAACACTGATCCACTACAGTGATAGCAGTTAACACTAAATTCAGTATTGCTGAAACGTGCCCACAGGGGCTTCTTATAGGCATGTTCTCAGGAGATCTGAAAGTTCATGTTTGAGGATGTTGCTCTCAGGCACAGTTAAGATGCACTTTTTTCTTGGAAATGCCTCCCTCAATGCGCCCAGTCACGTGCCCCCTGTAGCACTTACCACATCGTCTATTATGACTCATGGGCTTTCCCACCAGCTCTCTCACCCCTCTCTCCAGAGTCAGAACTCTGCTTCCGTAATATTTACTTATTTTACAGCATTCACGGAACTCTTTAATAATTATGCATTGACAAGTCTGTCTCTCCTACTGGACACTAAGCATGTGCAGTTCAGGGTTATTCAGCCTTGTGTACCCAGCACAGTGCTTGCTCCGCGGACTAAGTGCTCATTAAGTTGGTCAAGTTGAGTCAAGAGGTGACTGTGTCAGGCTCAGGACAAACACATGTTTAAGGCCTTCACATTCTTTGGAAATGAGACTCATTGTGGTGATTGCTTTTTCATTTCTTTTTTTTGTTTTTTTTTTTTGAGGCAGAGTCTTACTCTGTCTTCCAGGCTGGAGTGCAGTGGTGCCATATCGGCTTGCTGCAACCTCTGCCTCCCAGGTTCAAACAATTCTCTTGCCTCAGCCTCCGAGGTAGCTGGGATTACAGGCGTGTGCCACCACACCTGGCTAATTTTTGTATTTTTAGTAGAAATGGGGTTTCACTGTGTTGGTCAGGCTGGTCTCAAACTCCTGACCTCAGGTGATCCACCTGCCTCTGCCTCCCAAAGTGCTGGGATTATAGGCGTGAGCCACTGTGCCCAGCCACCTCTGGAAATTCTGACTGTCCAACTTCAAGTTAGGGTTCCCATGACTCCCTCTTTGGGTTTGAATAATTTGCTAGGGTGGCTCACAGAACTCAGGGAAACACATTTACTGGTTTATTGTAAAGGATGTTACAAGGGATACAGTGAAGAATACATGAGGTAAGCTATGGGGAAGGAGTGTAGAGCTTCCATGCCCTCCCCGGGTACAACACCCTCCAGGAACTGCCATGTGTTCTGGAAGCTCTCCCAACCCTGTCCTCTTGGGCCTTTTATGGAGACTTTATTGGATAGGTATGATTGACAACCATGTAGAAATGTGCCTGGACAAAAAGGGTATGATCAAACACTAATAGACTGAGTGAGGGAAACCCAGCAAGCCCTGTCTGTTCAGCTCCTTCTGGCTTCTCTGTGCAGCCTTCCTTCTTCCAGGGTTTGGGGTAGGACCCCTTCTGAAATGGGAGTCTTGTGACTTACAATCAGACAGGGTAGGTCAGAGAATTTTTTTATGGCTGGCTCGTACACAGCAAGGTGGGGAAGGTGCCTGTCTTTGGGACAAGAAGGAGCAGGTTAAAGGAGATCGGGAGAAGGTCAGAGAGATTATGTTTTCTGAGGCCTGCTCCTGAGGCCTTAAGGTGCCTCAACATTATAACAAAAGCTATGGGAGTTACGAGCTAGGAGCTGCGGACAAAAACCAACATGTATATATGTCATAATATCACAGATGGTAAGCATGGTTATTTTCTAATGTGTCTAATTTCCAATATACTTAGTCCTGTTTCTGTTTTTAGTCTATTTCATGTCACTTGGTTTCCTCATGTGCTTAGTTATATTTAACTACCTGCTTGTCATTGTGTTTTATAAGTTGTTAGAGTGCCAAGTCTTAGGATGAACCTAAGACACAGAGTTCTGTGGGTGTTTCCTGGGATATGAAGAACAGTTCCAGTCTGGGTCCTCCAGAACCAAGCAGGCCCACAGTTTGAAGTTCCCTGGCTCACCCAGGTGTAAGGCTCAAAGGTTTATGAGCCTTATTTCATCATGGCCTGGTTTATGGGCATTCTTTATCAGGATGGGTCTATTTTTAAATTTCCTTTTTCTTTTCTTTGATTTGGAACCACTCTGGCCTTCTCCGTAGTCCTATAAATTTGAGGACAGGCAGTTTTGATGCCTTTGGGCCTAGAATCTTGGCTCTCTTGTTCCCCTTTCCTGAGGCCACAGAACGGAAACTGAGTGTACTTGAATGGTGGCAATTGGCTGTTACTCGTGTAGGTATCCCCCAAGATTGACCCAGGAGTTCTTGCTCTCCTTAACTCTTCAATCTTTTAAAGGTACTTCTTCACCCTCCTCAAGAAGTATGTATTGTATCTAGGATTTTTCTTTTCCTTCCTTCCCTCCCTCCCTCTCTCCCTCTCTCCCTTCTTCCTTCCCTCCCTCCACTACTTTCTCTCTCCTCCCTCCCTCTCTCCTTTTCTTCCTTCCTTCCCTCCCTCTCTCCCTCTCTCCTTCCCTCCTTCCTTCCCTTCTCTTCTTTTCTTCCTCTTTCCTTGCTTTCTCTCTTTCTTTCCTCTTTTCCTTCCTTTCCAGCAGGATAGTTCTGAATAATTTAGCCCACTAATCCTAGAAACAGGAGATTTAAAAATCTATTTAGAAATAGTAAATTATTAACAACTGACAATAAGCCTTAAAATGGGCATCCCCTTTTAGGATTCTTTTAGATTTGTCAGTCAAGGCAGATAACATAGATCATCAGTCAGTATAAAAATATGTCACTTACATATTTCCAGTAAACAGATCTTTAAAAAATGACCCACAAATATAAAACCTTTCCAAGAAATGAGTAACTTGAATGATTAGCCTAACTTACTAGAATTTATTCTTTACGCCTACCATCAAGATACTTCCTAAGGCAAGAAGTCAAACTCAAACTGGCTTAAGCCACGAAGGGTATTTGTTGACTCAAATAGAAAGACTTGGGATGGATTACTTCAGGAATAGCTGGATCCAGGAATTCAAATATTGTCATTAGGCATAGCGTCTGTCTACCTGATCTTCAGTCTCTGACAAGCTCTCCTTTGGTGGTGAGATGGATTTTAGGAACTCCGGACTCACAGTCTATGCTTGAAGTCAATGATCTCCAAACTTTGTTGATTATGTACCCAACAGTAAAAGTTGAGCATAATAGTCCCAATGTGTATATATTTCTTTATATATGATATGCTACTGGATACTACTTTTATGTGTTATATAATGTATATTCTTTGTTATGGTGTACATATGCTGTAAGTTATATTGCTGCGTTGTATGTATATTCTATGTTATACTAATTATGGAGTTCAATTTTTAGTTTTTAATATAAATAATAAAATAGAAATACTAATATTTTTTATACTCCCAATGGATTGTTTTCTGCACCCCACTTTGGGGACTACAATAACAGTCCTGTGAACCATGTCTCATTGGTTCTTTTTGGCCTACCTTGAGTCATGTGCCCATTCCTGAGTCCAGAGTTCTTGAAATAGTAAAAGCAAAATTTTATTAATATAAAGTGACAAATATCTGACTAGGCTTAAATAGAGAGATGCTATTTATCTTTTTGAAGCTATTTATATTCTGGAATCATATAATCACTGATATTTTATCCAAAAAAGGAGTCATAGTCCTTCTCTCAGTACAGAGTTACAGAACAAAGATTCTCTTCTTCCATAACAATCTAATTCCATCTGTTTATACTAAGTTTCTGTAATGTTGTACCTGGAGTATCATGAAAATGTCCTGTCTGGTTTTTGTTCATATACTCACTCACGTACAATTCATACACACACACTCACACAAACATAAACATACATACTTTCTGTAGTGACAGATGAATGCTCTATGTTAAGATGTAGGAATTGATGAGTGTTGTAAGTAAAATCCAATTTTTATAATTCTTGAGATTGGCCATTTTGTTTTTTTTATTTTGTTTTTAATTTTTAATTTTTTTGAGAGGGAGTCTTGCTCTGTCACCCAGGCTGGAGTACAGTGGCATGACCTTGGCTCACTGCAACCTCCACCTCCTGGATTCAAGCGATTCTCCTGTCTCAGCCTCCCAAGTAACTGAGATTACAGGTGCCCGCCACCACACCCAGCTAATTTTTGTATTTTAGTAGAGATGGGGTTTCACCATGTTGGTCAGTCTGGTCTCGAACTCCTGACCTCAAATGATCCACCCGCCTCGGTCTCCCAAAGTGCTGGGATTACAGGTGTGAGCCACCACGCCTGGCCGAGATTGGCCATTTTGAACAAGATGGGTGGCTGTGTGGAAAGGTAGGAGGTAGAGGGTCTGGAATAATTTTTCATGTCATTTTAGAAATGGGAGAAGCTCCCTGCCATAACTAGAGTTGCTTTTTTATTTTGTGTTCATAAAGAGACTTTTCAGTATATGACATGTCATATGTACCAGCTCAAGTTTAGGGAAAGCAAGTTACTTCAAAAGGAACTGAGGGAGAGGCTTTCCTGGATATTTAAAATTAATCTTCTGTGGCAGAAATGCAATGGCACATCATGATTCTGAGATGAAAGAAGAATGTCTAAGGGAAGACCTGAAGTTTTACTTCATGAGCCCTTGTGAAAAATACCGAGCCAGACGCCAGATTCCGTGGAAACTGGGTTTGCAGATTTTGAAGATAGTCATGGTCACCACACAGGTAACTTATATTATTATTTCATTTGGTTTTTCCCTTACCCCAAGACAAAAATCTTTTCATGCGTTCTGTACTTGACTTTTGTTCTGAAAAGCCCACACTCAATTTCATAAAACTAAAATTATGTTGACTCTGGAGAGCAGAGGGTAGGTTGAAGTTCTGTTTAGACGACAACCTTGTCTTAGTAAGAGATCCTGAGGTCCTCTCTGTACAGATTCTATAAATGCTGAATAAATGTAGATCTGTGGTGAGGGGTTTCTATATCTGAGTGACACACATTTGTGTTCTGGAACTCTCTATTAAACACAGCTTATTCAAATATACTTTCAAAATCCGCATTTTTTTGTCTTCAGACTTATAGAATACTAAGTTTTCCTTTTATCATACCAGTGTGCTCTAAGTAAATACTGATCCCAGGTGCTATCAGGATTATACAAAAGCTACATTTAGACCTTTTGTTCAAGTTCATATTGTTGAACTCTTTATTACCGGTATCAAAACAGCCATCAGAGTTTTCCTCTAGTTTTGGGGCATTTATTGCTGAACCAGTATTGGGGAGGCTTCTCTGTAGGTCGGGGGTCCCTAATCCCTGGGCCACGGACCTGTTAGGAACCAGGCTGCACAGCAGGAGGTGAGTGGTAGGCAAGGGAGCAAAGCTTTATCTGTTTTTTTAGCTGCTCCCCATGGCTTGCAGTACTGCCTGAGCTCCACCTCATGTCAGATCAGTGGTGGCATTAGATTCTCATAGGAGCGCAAACCCAATTGTTAACTGCACATGCGAAGGATCTAGGTTGGTGTTCCTTATGAGAATCTAATGCCTGATGATCTGTCACTGTCTCCCACACCCCTAGACGGGACCTTCTAGTTGCAGGAAAACAAGCTCAGGGCCCCCACTAATTCCACATTATGGTGAGTTGTATAATTGTTTCATTATATATTATAATGTGGTAATAATAGAAATAAAATGCACAACTAATGTAATGCACTTGAATCATCCTGAAACAATTACCCACCAGCCCCTCCCGCCCCACTCCAGTCCCTGGAAAAATTGTCTTCCACAAAACCAGTCCCTGGTGCCAACAAGGTTGGGGATCATTGCTGTAGTTAACTATATTTGAAACACATGCCCTTTTAAACTGATTGGGGATATTTGGCTCTATTGGCAAATAATCATTCTGTTATCAGTGTAGAGGTGTGTAAAGATGTTATTTCTGGAACATAAAAATAAATACTTAAAAATACCTTTATGTAGTTTTAGAAATTGGAGAAGGTCCCTGCCATAACTAGAGTTGCTTCTTTATTCTGTGTTCATAAAGAGGCTTTTCATTGTATGACATGCCATATGTACCAGCTCAAGTTTAGGGAAAGCAAGTTACTTCAAAAGAAACAACAAGGTTGAGATGCAAAGACATTGTTAAACGTGTATGCTTATTGTTAGCTTATTTTCATTCTTGGTTTTGAAGTTTTGGTCTTGGCAACCAATAAAATAGATACATTGATACATTGTTAGTATTACTTGGAAGGAGAAGAAATAATGTCCCCTTTTGTCAGCTGGTTAATTTTAATTTTTTCCCAATTTCTTTTCTTGCTAAACTAACTTCCTTTAATTATTTGATCTATTAACGTTACTGAAATTCTAATTTACCCAGGCATAAAATATCATTGCCATCTGTATTAGTGTGTTCTCCCATTTCTATAAAGAACTACTTGAAACTGGGTAATTTATGAAGAAAAGAGATTTAATTGACTTAGTTCTGCAGGCTGTACAAGAAGCATGGCTGGGGAGGCCTCAGGAAACTTACAATCATGGGGGAAGGTGAGGAGGAAGCAGGCACATCTTCGTATGGCAGAGCATGAGAGAGAGCAAAGGGGAAGGTGATACACACTTTTAAACAACCAGATCTCCTGAGAACTCACTCACTATCATGAGAAAAGCAATGGGGATGTCTACCCCCATGATCTAGTCACCTGTCACCAGGAGGCCCCTCCTGCAACATTGGGGATTACAGTTCAACTTGAGATTTGGCCAGGGACACAAATATAAACCATATCACCATCTTGGATTTACCTTCTTTTTCCTGATACCTACTAAATCTTATTGATTCTTCCTTCAAAACTGCATCTATTTATGTTTTCCCATACTCACTATCTTCTCTCTAGCACAGACTCTTTAGTTAATGAAAAATAAATGTGAAGCATCTCATATTGTGGGCCTTCTGTTGGGAATACAACTGTGACTGTATTACCAGTGCTGCTGACAGCTAACAGTTAGCTTAGTGTTTGCCATGTCCTAGGCACAATAAATGTTTTATGTACTTCAACTCATTTCATCCTCATTGCAACCCTATGAGGTAGGTTCAATTATAATCCCCTTTTTATGGATGAAGAAACTGGAGCAAAGGGAGTTAAGTAATTTGCTTACAATCCTTCAGTTAGTAAGTGACAGAACTGGGATTTGTGCCTGGGCAGTCTGGCTCTGGAGTTTGTACTCTTCTCAGACTGTTTCTGTTCTAGATATAGGTCCTGTCCTCAGAGTTTGCAGTGTTGGAATACAGATAAGTTAATTAGGCTGCTTCTAGCTTTGTCTTATGCCTACCTTTCTTATCCATATACATTCGATGCTAATATCAGCTTATTTTTTCGTAGAATAGACTTTATTGTGTCACTCTCCTGTTCAGAAACTCCTATAAAACTCTGCTTCCCAAGAATAAAATTTCACCTCTCTAGCCAGGAATTCAAAGAGTTCCAGTCTCCTTCAGCTTGTCTTTCCAACAAGTTTTCATCTACTATTTCCTACCCAAATCCCAGCCAGACAGGCCAACCCAATGATTCTCTTCCACATCCTGTTTGTTCCTCCAAGTCCAGGGTGATTCTTTTTCTCCCTCACCTTTCAGGTACTATTTGAAGTCCCATCTCCCCCACTGGGCCTTGCTTGACCATCCAGCACATGGTTTTCTTTAGTACTTCTTCCTGTCTACATGACTACTTTTATTTTTTATTATTTTTTCAAGATGGGGTGTCTCTCTGTGTCACCCAGGCTGGAGTGCAGTGGCACAATCATAGCTTACTGCAACCTCGAACTCCTGGGCTCAAGAGATCTTCCCACCTCAGCCTCTTAAACAGCTGACTAAAGGCACATACCACTGCACCTGCCTTTTTATTTTCTTTATGTAGAGATGGGGTCTTGCTTTGTTGCCCAGACTTGATTTGAACTTGTGGCTTCAAACAGTCCTCTCGCCTTGGCCTCCCAAAGGGCTGGGATTACAGGCATGAGCCACTGTGCCCAGCCTACTAATTTTGCTTTAAATAACAAAATATTTCTGGGAACTATAGTTTACTTTTCATGTGGGCATACCCTGTTTCCCCTAATAAAATTAGGAAGGATTAAACTTTTGTTTCCATATAGGATCATTCTAACAGATTTTGCTATTTGGGTGATATCTAATTGGAGCAGATTTCTTGATTACCTTTCCTTGCATAATATCTCACTTTTCCCTCCCTCTCTTTTTCTGTCTTTTTGTGTTTCATCCTCAAGTCTAATGGGATGGGTATGAGGACTGATGAGAAAGAAATTTTTTTTTAAATTCTTGCTCTGAATTCTGCAGTAATTTATAATCTTGAGGGAGGTGTCTACATTCTTTTGCTAGTTCTACTCTTTCTCTCCCATATCCTTTGTACATAATTAGAGCAGTATCTTGTTTTTACCTGGTACAGAATATTTTATCCTACATTGATTTCATAATGAGGTTTTAAATTCACAATCTTTGCCAGACTACACTTATAAGTAATTATTTTTCTGTCTTGTATCATACTCTCAGCAAATCTTAATGTCTAATTAGTGGGACTAGGATGCATTTTGCTGTCAATGCCTTTAAAAAAAACCCAGTCATTTGGCCAATACCATCTTCCCTTACTCTTACTCTGCAGGGAGTGTTTGGTTCTGTCATAACAAGAAAGGGACTTTGCAGTTTCCTCCCAACTGCAAATGTATGGCTGGGCCATACATTTTTCTCTTGGCTTGTTCTATGAATAGAATGGAGGAAATTTCTTTCTCCTGATGCCAGATAGGGGAGGTTCCAAGCAGATTACAACGGAGTCCTCTCATCCTCAAAGCTGAGTTTTGATGAGCTTTGAGTTTAAGGTTGTGGCTTCAAATATCAGCAAACTATATACCACTTTCATGGTCAGTTTGTTCATTCCCTAGTTTACATTTTTTTTTTGTATTTCTTTAGCTTCACTATTAATGTGGGAGGAATGGGTCTAATATCCCTGCCTCTAGAGTTAAACTGGCAGCATTTCAGTTTAAGAGGTTGTGGGGCCAAGAGGTTGAGAGAACAAACAGACTCTAGAATCAAACAGACCTGGGTCCAGATCCTCACTCTAACATTTTCTGGATATTCCAACCTGGATAAATTACTTGACTTCAGATTGCATATGTATCAAATGGCATTATATTCATCAGCTGATTCAGTGTTTGACATTGTGATGGGCATTATTTCATTTCATTTCATTTCCTGAGTGTGTAATAGCAGGCAAAAAGGAAAAACATTCCTGTCCTTGCAGAGCCCAGTGTAATAGCTCCCTCATAGGGTGTTGAGAATTAAATGGAAAATAATAATTATAAATTTTAGCACAATGCCTGGTTCTCAACAGATAAGAGTTGTTATTCAATACCATGCAGTGTTGTTCTTTTCCACGTTGTATCCCAGCTTGGCTTAGAGTAAGCACTTAGCAAACTTTGATTGAAGAACTTCATTCATGTGTGGTGTGTGTACCAGTGTTTTCATATGTGTCAGTAGTTTTAATAAAACCTTGAAGCAATCATGTATGTGTTGCTTCCCTGGTTTACATTTTAGCTTTCAAGAGCAACATGACCTTTTCTGGCTTCTCCTACAGGCACCATTGACTGACATCACATGCTTAGAAGAACTTATAACCTACTGTTGCTTAATTTTCAGCACAAGCTGGATGATGTGGGACTTCTTATCTGATGTTTTCCTTAGAATAGCTGAGTTTTAGCAGTTGCACAATCCTTTGACATGGCATTTGAAGAATGTGACATGGTGAGACTCAAATGCTGAACAGTAGCATCTGTGTACGTTCTCAAGCGATAATTGCCTTTCCTAATTTTGAAAAGCTAGCACTTAAATTCGTTATAAGAAGCATCCCAAAGAACTTTTTCAGCAGAAGGAAGTTGTTTTTATAGCATAACACAGATGACTTTGGAATTAGACTTGGCTTCCATTCTGGTGACTTGGGCAATTTAATGAGGCTAAATCTCAGGTTGCACATGTGTAAAATGGAATAACAGTAGTAACATTTTCATAGACCGCTTGGGGTAAATGAGGCACTGCATGTAAAGCAGTTAGCACAGTACCTGGCATATAATAATTGCTGAAAATGGTGACTATTTTTCCTAATTGTTTAGTATTTTTTAAAACAACAAAATATAAAGGCTAAAAAATGTAAACCATGAAAAAACCTTATGCCTGTATGTTGTTTGCATATGCAAATTAATATTAGCTATTTTACTTTATTTTTTTAGAGACAGGTCTTGCTATATTGCCAAGGCTAGCCTTGAACTCCTGGGCTTAAGTGATCCTCCCACCTCGGCCTCCCAAGCAGCTGGGACTACAGCCACAGGCCACCTCACCCAACTAAATTAACATTAGTTTTATCTGAATTGTTCAGAATTGTATCTTGTATATTATTGTTCAGATGTATCATATTGAACCATGGAATGACAACAAATAACAGAACTGTCAGGGTCATCTAGTTACACTTGCTAATTTTACATAGGAAGAAAACAGTCCCAAAATTTGGTGGCTTAGTTGAGTGAGGACTTGGAGCAAACTTTCTAGTCTCATTGTTTTATAAGGCAGCTGAAGAAATCACTTAGGGAGGTGGGGAAAGATGTGTGGGACAGGGCTTATAGAGATTTGACTACCGTCACTGCCTTTGTATATATGTGAGAGAGACAGAGAGGACGCACGTGAGAGAGTGTGAATGTGCTTGTGAGAGTGCGTGTGTGATGAGGTATGTGTGTAGCTGTGTGTGTAGTTTCCTAGGTTTTTTGTAAACTTTTGGTGCTGACTAATTTTCTCCATTTATTGGGTTCCAAGAAGAAAACTTTCACTTCTGGTAAAGAGAGCCCTTGGGTGCCTAAATTCTGCCAGAATACAGTGAAAGGGAGAATAAGTGGGCATTTTTTCAGGAGTAGATGGATGCTTGGTGACAATGAATGGGTTTGACATCATACAGGTAAAGCATGCTCTGTTATTCTTTCATGTGCTTTGATACTGTAGAATTTGGTGAGGGAAACTCTCAGGTGTAAATTTTATACAGAATTCTTGCAGAGCTGAATTAATTGAATTCTTTCGACAACTATTACCTCCTAGCTGGAGTAAGTATTTATGTAGGCTACTTTTCAAAAAACACTTTTAAAAGCCATATGTAAAACATAGTTGTGATTTTAAAAATACTACAATTTCTAAATCTGAAATCAATACAATGAGTTACTGCTTTACTAAGTAATTGATTTTGAAAACAATTAACTTGAAATCCAAATATAAGAAAAATGGATTGAGACTTAGCTGATTTGGATTCTTTCTTTCTTAATTAAAGGCCAGTAGAGTCAGTAGTCATTGGGAGCAGTAATCTCTTCTAATTTTATGCTACTTTGAATTGCTGGTGTAGCTTGATGAGGTTATTCTTCTGTGGGACTTGTATTTTGACATTGATGCTATTAGTATAAACCAAAAAAATTGATATTATTTTCTGATGTTTATAGGTAATGGTTGATGATAGTGAGAAGACATTTACCTCCCCTGATAAATGGTAAAATTCATGTATTTCTATTTTATTTTATTTTTTAGCTTGTTCGTTTTGGTTTAAGTAACCAGCTGGTGGTTGCTTTCAAAGAAGATAACACTGTTGCTTTTAAGCACTTGTTTTTGAAAGGATATTCTGGTACAGATGAAGATGACTACAGCTGCAGTGTATATACTCAAGAGGATGCCTATGAGAGCATCTTTTTTGCTATTAATCAGGCAAGTGTTTTGTTGTGAATGACCTATACTTTAACAATGTATTGATACTTGGCCTTGTCTTAGCAAACAAACAAAAATTATACACATGTTAAAATATTCTAATGTAAGTTTTGCAGTCTGCCAAAAAATGTTTATTGCTATTTCTGAAGCTACATTTCTACACAAAAGAGTTTGCCGATTTTGACTTTTTAAAAAATATTTATCTTTTTAATTTACCATTTCATACCTACTGCTTTTGGAAAATTACCCCAGATCAAATAGCAAGAGTAGATTTTTAATCTCAGAAGGCTTGATGAAAGCTTAATATAAAATCAAAGATTCCAGCCTGGCATGGTGACTCATGCCTGTAATCCGAGCACTCTGGGAGGCTAAAGTGGGTTGATCCTTTGAGTCCAGTCTGGGCAGCATTGTGAAAACCCATCTCTACAGAATAAATAAATAAGTAAATAAATAAAAAAATCAGGGATTCTGTGGCCTTAATTGTGATGTTTTAGCATTAATAACCCTACCTGAATCTTAAGAATACGGAATATAAAATAGTTGTATCTAGACAGGTATGAGAAAGCAGATTAGTAGACTTGAAGAAATAATTTAGGAAAGAGAAACTGTTCCTGCTCTTTTTCATTCATTCAATAAATATTGAAGTATCTCATATGTAGCAGGTGTTATTCCAGACATTGAGGATGCAGCAGTGAATAAAACAGACAAAGCGCCTTCCTTTATAGAGCTTAATTCTAGAACGAAGAGCTAGACAAAAAGAAGTGAAATGTGTAGTATCAAATGCTGGCTCCCTGAGAACACCACACAAAAAACATGTTGATGAGCAAAGCTGAGCTTATTACTTAGAGTGGTAAGGGAGATGCTATATTGATCACATGCCATATTGCCTTGGGTGAGGAGGGAGTTCTTTAATGTGAGGGGAGCTTGATTAGAATTAGGTAAGGATGATGATATAATAATTTAGGACTGATGGACACGGCAAGGTGAGGATTGGGGAGGCAGTTTCAAAGAATCTTGGAATTGTTTTCAGACAAAATCTTCCAATTGTTATCTATTTCAATGAATTTTTTGGATGTTCCTGAAATAATACAGGGACTTTTATGGTCCAGGGCAAAAATTTTCAGGAATAGTAAAGTCGTATTAATGAAGACAGAGCTAGTAAAGCCCTATTAGTGCAGATAGCCAACGGTAAAGCCATATTAATGTAAGCTCAGGTAAGCTAATGTTGGTTCATGTTAGTCATTGATGCAAGCTGTGGAGTGTGGATGGCTCATGTCCTCAGTAGATATTAGAAAGTAATAACTGCTAAGGAGTAAAGCAGGGAAGGAGATGGGAAGTACCTGGGTGTGGTGATGGTTGTTTGTGATTTTCTTTCTTTCTTTATTTTTTACTGCATTTATTTTATTTTTATTTGACAGGGCATAATTGCACCCAGTATATAGTTATGGGGTACAATGTGATGTTTTGATATATGTTTGCAATTTTCCTTGGCTTGGGGAGGGAAGGCCTCATTGAGGTGCGGAACTGAGAGCTGAAGGAGTGAGTAAACCGAGCGGGTATGTACGTGGGTCTCCAGGCAGAGGAAACAGCAAAGGCCAGAGGCAAAAATATGCCTCTGTGTGAGCTCCAGGAACTGCCTGGAGGCCAGTGCAGCTTTGTGGGGTGGAGCCAAGGGACTGGAGTAGGAGATGAGGTCCTAGAGATAAGGCAGGACCTTGGCTTTGGCTGAGTGAGGTGGGAGCCGTCCATCACCTTGTTTTGTTTTGAGTTCTGTGAGGCAGTGTCTTGCTGAATAACCTGAGAAGATTTCTTTGTAGTATTTTAAATTGGGAAGTTCTATTGAGGGCCATGATGTAAACAATACAAAGTAACTGAAAGTACATTCTATATGCTGTAACCTCTGATCAAAGTTTTAAAAGGTCATATGTGGTTTTTATTTGACTATTTTTTAATAGTATCATCAGCTAAAGGACATTACCCTGGGGACCCTTGGTTATGGAGAAAATGAAGACAATAGAATTGGCTTAAAAGTCTGTAAGCAGCATTACAAGAAAGGGACCATGTTTCCTTCTAATGAGACACTGAATATTGACAACGACGTTGAGCTCGGTAATGCAGTGATAATTTCATGATGTACCTTTATCGTCTTCTGGTAAGAGCAAAAATGCCCTCATGTGCTAGCAACCCAAATGGAACAACTTTGTTTTGGTGAGAGCTAACCTGTTAGGGGCTGACACACTCCAACAATGGCCTGCAGAGGGGCTTTGGCTCAGGAAACTGTGGGGTTGCGGCGATGGGACAGGGACAGCATTTGTGGATCTACTTGGAGCAACTCAAGATTGTTGGTTTTGGGGTATATTCACAGGTCCTGTTTTTTGTTTTTTTCCCCTATGAAGGGGTGATTAGGCTTTTTGAAAAAATGGTCTGTACGTGTTAAATGAAATAATATACATAAAGATGCTTTGTACACTTGTTTTTATTATTTGTAAAATATAGAAATTGTGATTAATAACTCATTTTCTCTCTTAGGAGATCCCTTGGCAACAAGTTAATGGCTAATCAAGTCGAATTGTTTTGTGCTATTTTGTTAAGAATTTAGGAGCATACCGTATGTAAATGCGAGGTGTTTGGCTTAAGACTTTTTGTTTTTTAAAATATTGTTTTATTATTTTATTGTTTTGTTATTCACTCAACAAACCTCTGGTGTGTAGTCATCATGTCCAGAGCACTCAGTTTTATGTGCTGGGGTTGCAAAGATTAATCAGTTGTGGCTCCTCAAGTACTAACAGTTTAGGAGTAGGGATTCTAACAGCAGTTTAAATTTGGAATGCTTTTATTAAAATTAGAGCTTCACATTGATGAGTTCATTTGTTCGTACTTCCTATAATCTGATCTTAAGGTGCCTCGATGACACAGCAGGAGAATACCCTATAAGACAGAGGTTTTAATTGTTTCTATAGGCTGCCCGCTCAGAATCTCTTCGTGAGTAAATGTGTCATGTGCTCTTGACTCTGAAAGAACCAGCCCATAAGCCGGCACCATCAAGGGTACATGTGGTATCTGGCTCCCACGGTGCTTTCAGAGACCATCCAGAGGAGAGTTACCTGGTTCTGTAGCCGGCAACACTGAAATGTCAGTTGTCACTTGTCTTATCTCCCTGGAAGCTTCTGCTAACCTGAGATCTGTTTGGAGTCCACCCACGGGGGCTAATCCTGTTTTAATCTTTTACCTGGGTGGTCAGCTATGCTCTTCCCTGTAGGTGATTCCAGTAACTGTGACAGGAGGACTTGTCCTGTTACCCTCTGTTTCAAGTAAGCCATCTGTCCCTTGCCCTTTTAAAAATAAGTGACTCAAATTGGATGTACCATACAGTGGTTTCCCTGTGATTCATATACTGTTTTTCTCAATTGATTTTTCTTGGAAAATTGATTGAAGAAATGTGGCCAAAGTCATGTCAGTGGCTAGATAGCACTGGCAATGCTGGAAAGCAGGATTTATTTCCTGACCATTGGACAGTCTTTCCCTTGTTCATTTCATTTCTCTCAGAATATGGACTATGTTTAACTAAATGGACAGAGGTTGGTTATTAATTTGAGTTTATTTTAAGAGAGTTGCTTAAATATGTTAATTGTATTCTTTGACTTATTAAATATAACTTGTCAAAGAGAATCTTCTGACGTATCCAAAAGGTATAATGAAGATTCTTCAAATATGTGATACCAGATTTTAGGCCCTCTTTCCTTGGATATATTGAAGGAAGCCTGCAGATATAAATAGGATTGAGTTTGACTTCATTCATTTGGCACTATAGTTGATGTAGGTGAATTAGCAGAAGCTGTTCCAGATTAACTGCTCATGAATTTTGCACTATCTTTACTATTAAGGGAATAGTAATAGAGGTAGGAGGACTTTAAATATCCTTCAGTATTCTAAACACAGATATCTGCCTATACGCCCAGCTTTCCTAGTGGGCTTATATTTAGCTGCACAGCTGATTGTGTAGATCAAGATTAGTGTTTCCCTTAATTTATGCTCCTGGTTCTGCCTCTAAGAACTATAGCTTTCCAGGTCAGCCTCATTGGGAGGACTGTTATGAATCCTGTTAAAAAATGTTTGGCTGGGTGCGGTGGCTCATGCCCACGCCCTTAATCCCAGCACTTTGGGAGGCCAAGGCAGGTGGATCACCTGAGGTTGGGAGTTCGAGACCAGCCTGACCAACATGGAGAAGCCCCATCTCTACTAAAATTACAAAATTAGACGAGCGTGGTGGCACATGCCTGTAATCCCAGCTACTCGCAAGGCTGAGGCAGGAGAATTGCTTGTACCTAGGAGGCAGAGACTGCGGTGAGCCAAGATTGCACCATTGCACTCCAGCCTGGGCAACAAGAGTGAAACTCTGTCTCGAAAATAAATAAATAAATTTTTTTACAACATTTGGGTAACTAACATTTTAATATAGTGTTTCATTTTCTGTAATACAATTTTTGAGTGTCTTATATTCTTTTCCATATGTTCTTTGCATGAGACATTATGACCATTTCATCATTTTTCCTGCTGTTTTAAGAACAGCAGGAATCTAACCTCCCCCTGAAAGGGTTATTTCTTTGGCTGGAGTATTCTGTGAGATCATATTCATTTGAGTTATGAGGTTGTTACTGTAGATATCAGTTTATTCTGCTTGAAGTTTGATGTTTTACTTAGGGCTTTTGCTATCTTGAAAAAAAAAAACCAAAAACTCAGTTTTGTTGCCACCACGTGCTTGGCGGCCTCAGTAGCAATGACGATAAGTGGAAAGTCAGCCAGACTTCAGAGAGTTCTGAATGAGTATTTAAACAAAATGTAACCCTATAATTACAAAATAATACAAAATTTGAACAACCAAACAGACTTTTATAAGGCAAATTTTACAAATAGTATAAAATTAACTAACAGAATTCTGTCCAATTTCTGTGACTCTAAGATACCATTTTTTTTAAAGACTCGTCTGCTTTAGAGATGCTTAAAAGTGAAGAAAAGTTACATCTTAGAATAAATGAAATACAGGAGAAAAAGGCCTAGGACAGTGTGTGGCACAGAGAGCTCAAACATGTTTCTTCTTTCAGAATATAGTACTCAGATCAGTTTAACTTTTTTTTTTTTTTTTTTTTTACTTCACCTTAGAATAAGAATGTTAGAGGTAGGAGGACTTTAAATATCATCAGCTTGACCTTTACAGTTGAGGAAACTGATGCTCAGTCAAGGTAAGCAACTAGGTCATGTAATGATTTGGTGACAGTAGGTCTTTGCTACTGAAAGACCAGCAACATGGGCATCAGCTGGGAGCTTATGAGAAATGCAGAATCTCAGGCCCCGCCCTAGAGCCACTGAATCCGAAAGTACTTCTTTTTTTTTTTTTTCTTTTTTTTTGAGACAGAGTTTCGCTCTTGTTGTCCAGGCTAGAGTGCCATGGCGCAATCTCGGCTTACTGCAACCTCTGCCTCCTGGGTTCAAGCAATTCTCCTGTCTCAGCCTCCCAAGTAGCTGGGATTACAGTTATGTGCCACCACGCCTGGCTAATTTTTTGTATTTTTAGTAGAGACGGGGTTTCTCCATGTTGGTCAGGCTGGTCTTGAAATACCGACCTCAGGTGATCTGCCCACCTCGGCCTCCCAAAGTGCTGGGATTACGGGCATGAGCCACCGTGCCTGGCCCTAAGTGCTTCTTAGCAGCAAGCTCCCCAAGTGGTTCACACACATTAAATGTTTGACGCACTGGTTCAGCGATCTCCAACTAAAGATCTTTGACTTGACATAGACATCTTTTTTACTGACTTCATCCAATTCCTCACAGTCCATCACCACCTCCTGCCTTCAGTGCCTTCTGGATCCTGCTTAGAAACCTTTGTGCATCAATATCACATTACAAAAGCTGTCAGAATGCTTGCCTTTCCTCTCTTCTCAACTGGATCCACTCAATCACCATTAGTCCCCAGCCTCTTCCATCCCTGGGCCCAGCTGATGCTTACTGGAGAAGTGTGCCAGATAGAAAGAACACCCTCATCTTCTTGCCGTCATGTCTTCAAAGCTTCTTGCATAACTTCCTTCCACTTCTTTTCACCCTTGTGTTACAAAGGAGCACAGAGGTGAAGCCACAGTTAAAACCCTCACCAGAGCAGCAGGACCCACTCCTTCCAGTTTCCGAGGAGTTGTGCCCTTTCTCTAGAAAGGTGTACCCAAATTTGCATCTCTAATCCAGACTTCCCTGAGCTCCACGCTCCTCATATATCCAACTGACTGTCTGACAACTCCACTGGGTTGCCTAATAGGAATTTCAAAACTGCTGTATCTAAAACAGAACATTTTAAGTCTCCCCCATCTCCCTACCTACCCCGTGGCCCAAGCTGTTTCTTACTTAGACTTCCCGATTTTGAAAATGATACCAACATTTTCATATCTGTAATAATCTCGGTTATTCAAGCCCCGTACTTGAAGTTGTCAATTTCCCCATTTTCACTGCCACCACTGTCATCCAAGCCACTACTTGCTTAGATGGTCTCCCTGCTTCTGGTCTTGCCTCTACAAGCCCCTGCCCTGCCCTGCAGAAACCGCAGTGGTAAATCAGGTCATATCTCTTCCAGGCTTAAAAATCATTAGTGGCTTCCCATCCCATTTAGAATAAAATCCACAAGTCCTTATAGAAACTAGCCCCCTGCCTGCCTCTCCAGACCCCTGTCCTCATTTCTCTGTTGTAGCATCGTTTCTGTTTGTTGAGCAAGCCAGGCTCTTTCTTGCTTGGAGGCCTTAGTGCTTGATTTTTTTTCTTATTTGGATCTATGCATAGCTGGTTCTTTTTCCTTTTAGGAAAAAGGTTTCAGTTCAAACATCTTTCGCACCTTGAAAGTCATTCCCTAACTATCTTTCCTAAGGTGGACTCTCCCTCTGTATTAGTCCGTTTCTCATGCTCCTAATAAAGGCATACCCAAGACTGGGTAATTTATAAAGGAAAGAGGTTTAATTGACTCACAGTTCTGCAGGGCTGAGGAGGCCTCAGGAAACTTACAATCATGGTGGAAGGGGGAGCAAACACATCCTTCTTCACATGGTGGCAGGAAGGAGAAGTGCAGAGCAAAGTGAGGAAAGCCTCTTATAAAACCATCAGATCTCATGAGAACTCACCCATTAACACAAGAACAGCAGCATGGGGGTAACTGCCCCCATGATTCAATTACCTCCTACTGGGTCCCTCCCACAACATGTGGGGATTATGGGAACTACAATTCAAGATGAGATTTGGTTGGGGACACAACCAAACCATATCACCCTCTAAGTTATTCTTGTTCACTTTATCTTCATAGTACTTCTCACACTGTGAAATTATCTTGTATATATTTTTACTTATTGTTATCTACCCCCCTAGAATGAGAGCTCCATGAAGATGGTAACCATGTCTGTCTTGTTCATTGCTTTACCTTCAGTGCCTAGCACAGTGCCTGGCTTTCAGCAAATATTTACTGAATAAACGAGTGAGTTGGGTATGGAGCCTGGCTCTTTGATGTTCTTCTAAAATACGTGCTCAGAGGTCAACCTCCTCAGTGCACTGGTAGAGCTCAGGCTCTAGAACCAAGCACAAGTAGATTTAACTTTTGGATAGGTAGTAGCTACCTGTGTGACCTTGAGGAAGTTTCTTGGCCTCTCTGGGCCTTGGTTTGTTCGTTCGTGAAATGGCGGTAATAGTGCCTATCTCACAAGGTTGCTTTGAAGATTAAATGGGATGATGCATTAATTGAGAGAATATATAAAGTCCAGAACAGTATCTGGTATGGAGTTAAGTGCCCAATATGTTTTTGCTATTTCTGTCATCAGTCTTTTCCTGCCTAAAAACAAGTTTCTTTTGACCAACTGCCGTCACTGTACTAATTAAGGTCTAGTCAGGAAAACCAATATTGAGTTGTTTTCTGACACTAATACTCCATCTGCCAAACACAGGGAGACACACTCTCTGCAACTGTCTTTTAAAAATATTATATCTATTGAGTCGTCTGTTCAGCTCTGGGACCTGTTTTTGGCTCAGGACATCTAATTTTCATTAAACATAAGTGTATCCCGTGTATCAGGACATATTTTGAGTGCCAGCTAGATGCTAGGCAATGGGAGTTTAGCAAGGTGCAACAAAGTTGTGCTCTTGATCTCAAAGACCTTATACTCTAGTTGGAAGGATAAATAAGCAAATGAAGAGTTGCAGTTGTGGAATAACACTTTTAAAGAATCAGGCAGTGAGTTTTCCAAGATTCATGAACACCTACTAGGTGCCAGGCACTGCACAAGGCCCCAACTTTTCCATTTCAAAGTCAGCATGGAAGGGGCAGCAACAGCCTGGGCGAGGTTCACCCATGCTTGTTTCATACCAGTTCTGTCACTAGGTTTCTATGACCTTGAAAGGTAATTGTCTTTAGAGCTCCTTGTTTCCTGCCCTGTAAAACAAGGGTGTTAGCCTACACAATAATGAGACTAATTTTTATGTGAGGTTCTTGGAATCATTCTTCTATCATTTACAGCTCATAATCTGTTTTTACTTGAATACAACCTGTGTTCTTTTTCTATTTTTTTACTTTGAAAAAGTGCCAGACTTACCAGAAAAGTTACAAAATAGCACAAATATTTGCTGTATACCCTTCATCCAGATTTCCCCAATACTAACATTTTTTTTTTTTTTGAGATGGGGTTTCGCTCTTGTCACCCAGGCTGGAGTGCAGTGGCTCAATCTCGACTCACTGAAACCTCTGCCTCCCGGGTTCAAGCAATTCTCCTGCCTCAGCTTCCTGAGTAGCTGGGATTACAGGTGCACACCACCACGCCTGGCTAAATTTTGTATTTTTGGTAGAGACAGGGTTTCACCATGTTGGTCAGACTGGTTTTGAACTCCTAACCTCATGATCCGCCCACCTTGGCCTCCTAAAGAGCTGGGATTACAGGCGTGAGCCACCGCGCCCGGCCAATACTAACATTTTATCACATTTGCTTGATCATTCTATGCATTAATATTTCTCCTGGAGGTGCAGACATGCTATTCCTTTGCCCCTAAATACTTCAGTGTGCATTTCCCCAAAACAAGAACATTCTCCTACACAACCACTATACAGTGCTCAAAATAATGAGTTAACATTGATACAATACTGTAATCTAAAAACCCTATTCACATTTCATAAATTTTCCTAATGTTCTTTATCATAAAATAAAAACTGCACCCGACTCCAAGATCCTATTCAGGATAACATCTGGCATTTAGTTGTCATGTTGTGTCTTTTTAGTCTAAAGTTTCTTGGTTTTTGTTTGTTTAACTTTTATGATCTTGATACATTTAAAGAGTAGAATGTCTCTCACATTGGGTTTTTCTGTTTCTTCATGACTAGATTGAAGTTATATATTTTTTGGCAGGAATACCACACAAGTGATGTCATATGCTTCTCAGTTCATTGTATCAGGAGGTACATGTCTGTTTATCTCATTACTGTGATGTAACTGATCACTTGGTTAGTGTGGTGTCTGCCAGGTTCACTTCACAGGTGTCTGTGAGGTTACTATCATTTTTCCTAAATAATTGGTAAGTATTTTCTAGGGAGATACTTTGAAACTCCCTAAGTAACCTGCTTCTTGTCACACTTTCACCCATTAGTTTTAGCACCTAATTCTTGCCTGAAACAACCATTTCTTGTTCTTTCATTGCCCTAGATTGTGTTCAATTAGACCTTCAGGACCTCTCCAAGAAGCCTCCAGACTGGAAGAACTCATCATTCTTCAGACTGGAATTTTATCGGTAAATACATTTTAAAGTGTTATTCCCCAAGAGATGAGGGTGGGAGAAGGAGAATAGTATATAGTAAGATTATGACAATTTATACCTTTCAATATATTTTATTCAGGCTCTTACAGGTTGAAATCTCCTTTCATCTTAAAGGCATTGACCTACAAACAATTCATTCCCGTGAGTTACCAGACTGTTATGTCTTTCAGAATACGGCAAGTATCATTGTTTTACTAGCTACTTCCTTTTATTTTTTTCCTACACTTTTTGTTGATGCAGAGTATAAAACGCAGCAGCCTACAGATGTGTTAAATGCAGTCATGTTTAAAACAGATATAGTGATACAATATGGTACTCTTTTTTTTTTTCTGATACGTAGTCTCGCTCTGTCACCCAGACTGGAGTGCAGTGGCGTGATCTCAGCTCACTGCAATCTCTGCTTCCCAGATTCAAACGATTCTCATGCCTCAGCCTCCCAAGTAGGTGGGATTACAGGCATGTGCCACCACACCCAGCTAACTTTTTTGTATTTTTATTAATAGTAAAGACAAGACAGGGTTTTGCCATGTTGGCCAGGCTGGTCTCGAACTCCTGGCCTCAAGTGATCTGCCCACCTCAGCCTCCCAAAATGCTGGGATTACAGGCATGAGCCACCATGCCCGGCCTCATTATGGTATTATTGTTGATCCAGAGACCATTACTTCTGAAGATGAAGCAAGCCCTTTTCAACTTTTAAAAACCAAGTTTCTACATTGAAAAGAAGAGTTTAAAAAATTAGCTTTGACTTTCTACTCTCCTAATACATTTTTAAAAATGTTTATGAAGGTGTTTTAAATGTTTATTGTGTTCTTCCCAGCTTTAGAGGAAGGTCTTTGCAAATGCTGTAGCAAATATTTTCAAACCTCGAGGCATGAACTGCTCCACTGCTGTGAAGACCAGTCTGCAAAGGAGCAGTTGTTTCTCTTTTTATTTTGGGAGGGGGCATGTATAGCAGAAGAGACAGTTCACTTTTATGGGGAAGTAAGCTACCTTCTCATTTTCATAGACTTTCTCTGTCCTTCTCTCCTTCCTTCTTTTTCTCCCTCCCTCCCTTCCCTGTTCATTAAGGGACTAAACTGAATACCTAGTTGAAAGTGGTATATACTGTCTTTTAGCAATTCAGAAGAGTGTTTCATTCAACTATCAATAAATACTTAATGAGTCTGTACTATGCACCAGGCATTTTGCTATGCCCTAGAGGCACAGTGGCCCTCAGGAAAGCTTACAGCCTAGTGGGGGAAACAGAAAAACAAGTAAATGAAATAAAAGTAACTACAGGTTGTGATATGTGGTAAGGAAGAATGTCTCCAGCTGCAAGCTGTCTGGGGTGGGTGGGCCAGAGGAGCACTGGGAGCATCTGCAGGGATGAGGAGAAAGGCAGGAGAGGAGCATGGAGTTTGGTCTGCAAGGATGAGGTCATTGATGACTTTGTCATGATATGGTCAGAAATGTGGGTTTAAAAATATTGGCTTTTCATTTTTATTTTGTTCTTTGGACTTCTATCTGCTTTGAGAAAAGCATTTTAGGGGCTCTTCTGGGGGAAACAGAGACCTTGAGTTCCAGTGCTAGTGGAGGTTTAATCATAACTTACAGGTATAGAAATGAGGATGGTATGGTTTAATTCTCAAACCTCTAGTTTGAGCGTGTGATCTTCTTGGGCAAACTTGGCTTGTGTTCAGAGACAGGCAGGTGCATGTGGATTTGATCACCTACATATCCGGCTCTCCAAGCTCTGCCAGTGAACTTTTTGGTTTTCTTAATGTGTTCACCCTAATAAGTACTTGGCATATAACACTTATAAACTGTAAATGATTTAAATGATTGATTTAAATTTCATAAGATAGAAGATTGAGGGCATTTGGACATCTTAAATTCAGCCTGCAGTCTTGGAGCAATCTTTGTTCTTTCTGAAAGCATTATATGTAGCTCTTGAAACAAATAGAAAAATAATTTCTAGCCTAACAAAAACTAGAGTTTCATACCCAAAGAACTAAATTGAAGGAAATGCTTTTAAATTCAATTCAGAATAATAAATGAGATCATTGTGTTCTTTCAAAGGTTAGTTAATTTTGGTTTTTATTCTTAGGACTGGTTGTCTGTTTTTCTCTAGGATTTCTCTGAACCAGATATCTGATATCCTGTATTTAGTATAACTTCACATATTAGCCCTTTCAGTCATATTTGTTTCATTAATAACAGAAAGTTGTGAAGAAACCCTGTGATGTGAGCATTTTCATTGGCATAATTCTCTTTGTTGCCTTAATTTATGTCTTTATTGTGAGTTCCTTAGCCTCTAATTGTACTTGTTTGTTTTTTACAATTTTGACTTAAAACCTTCATACTAGAGGACTGAGAGATTTATATAGCACCATTCCAATACTGGGGTATTCTGAATTTGATTATAAACTTACCTCTACTGTTGAGTTTTATGCTTTCACATGTTTTCATGATAATTATTGTTCATTTCCAGTTTTAGTGGAATCCCTCAAGCATTTCTTGAAAGGCTGGTCTAGTGGTGAAAATTCCCTTAGCTTTTGCTTGTCTGGGGAGGTCTTTATTTCTTCTTCATTTCTGAAGGATGGCTTTGCTGGATATAGTATTCTTGACTGACAGTTTTTTTTTTTTTTTTTCTTTAAACCCTTTGAATATATCATCTCATTCTCTCCTGGCCTGCCTGGTTTCTGCTGAGAAATGTTCTGATAGTCTAATGAAGATTCTGTTATGTGTGACTTCATGTTTTTCTCTTGCAGCATTTTTTCTGTTTTTGAGACAGAGTCTCACTCTGTTGCCCAGGCTGGAGTGCATGCAGTGGCACGATCTCTGCTCACTGCAAGCTCCGCCTCCCGGGTTCACACTATTCTCCTGCCTCAGCCTCCTGAGTAGCTGGGACTACAGGCACCCACCACCACACCTGGCTAATTTTTTTTTGTATTTTTAGTAGAGACGAGGTTTCACCATGTTACCCAGGATGGTCTCGATCTCCTGACCTCATGATCTGTCTGCCTCAGCCTCCCAAAGTGTTGGGATTACAGGCGTAAGCCACCGTGCCTGGCCTACTTGCAGCTTTTAGAATTGTCTCTGTCTTTGACTTTTGACAGATTGATTATAATGGGCCTTGGAGAGAATCTTTTTGGGGTGAATCTAATTGGGGATCTTTGAGCTTCCTAGATCTGGATGTCCATATCTCTCCAAGACTTAAGAAGTTTTCAGCTGGGTTATTTGAAAAGACCTGTCTTCAAGTTCAGAAATTCTTTTTATTTTATTTTATTATTATTATTTTTTTTTTGAGACAGAGTCTCAATCTATTGCCTAGGCTGGAGTGCAGTGGTGTGATCTCAGCTAAGTGCAACCTCCGCCTCCTAGATTCAAGTGATTCTCATGCTTCAGCCTCCCCAGTAGCTGGGATTACAGGCACCTGCCACCGCACCCAGCTGATTTTATATTTTCTATTAGAGATGGGGTTTCACCATGTTGGCCAGGCTGGTCTCAAACTCCTGACCTCAAATGATCCACCTACCTTGGCCTTCCAAAGTGCTGGGATTACAGGCATGGCCACTGCACCCAGCCAGAAATTCATTTTTCTTTGCTTGATGTAGTCTGTTGTTGAAGCTCTCAATTGTAATTTTTTAATTTCACTCATTGAGTAATTCAGCTCCAAGATTTTTGTTTGGTTCTTTTTTATGCTGTCTCTCTGTTGAATTTCTCAGTCAAATAATAAATTATGTTCCTGGTTTCACTGAATTGTTTCTATTCTCTTATATCTCACTGAGCTTTCTTAAGATCATTATTTTGAATTTTTCAGGCATTTAATGAATATCCTTTTCTTTGGGTCCTGCTACTTGCGAATTATTGTGTTCCTTTGGGTGTCATGTTTTCTTGCCTTTTCATGTTTCTTGTGTCCCTACACTGTTATCTATACATCTAGTGAAATAGTTGCTTTTTCCAATTTTATGGAATAGCTTTCACAGGGATACTTTTTCCTGTAGATGGGCCCTAGGGTGTTAGTTGGGTATAGTGGCTTTGGTTCTGGGCAGACTCAGTAGTATAGTGTCCATGCAGTTTGTTCAGTTGTGCTCCTTGTCAGTGATGTCTGTGATTGGCTCAGTGGCCTAAGCTGAGGGAGTTTTTAACAGCAATGACACAGTTTTGCTGGAGGCAGGGATGCTAGACTGGTTGTCAGGCTGGACATGTGCATACATGATAAGCAGCAGGCTGTGTGGCAGGCTCTTCAACTGGGTAGGGGCAATTGCTGCCCAGCTGGCTGTCAGGCCAGGTGTGCATGGTTGTGGTGGGCCAGTAGGCTGTGAGGCAGGCTCTTTAGAGATGCGAGGTTACTGCTGAACTGGCTGTCAGGCCTGTGTGGGTGTGGAGAGACAGCCAACTGTGTGGCCCAAGTGTGCACAAGCACAGCACACCAGCCAGCTGTTTGGCAGCTTCCTGCTGTGCAGTTCTGCGTGTTCCCAGGGTCAGGGGCAGGAAGGGGTGCTGCATGGATTCAGATGTTGGGGTCTCAGATGTTCCATCAGGTTTAGGCTCTGGGCAGCCAGTGTCATGGTGTTGCAGGCACCTTTGTGAACATGGTAGAATAATGGTAGGACTTCAGGGATAGAGAGAGACAGTGAGTACTGGCCCCCAGGGCAGAACACACTCTGTTAGCTATCTGGTCTCTAAATGGTGTCATGCCATAGCAGCTTAGGTCACAGAGGTAAAGAGTTCGCAATGTGTGCTTCCACGCTGGGGCAACGTGGCTGCATGAACTCCCGGCACCTCTCCAAACTGGATTCAAAGCCTGTGAGGACTGGAGGGCTCTCCTGTAGCAATGACTGCTGGCATTCTATGGCCGTAATGAGGACCACCAGAGTCTCTAGCCTAATGTTTTCCTATCCAAAGAGATCCCCCTGGCTCTAAGCTGATCCTGGCTGGGGAGACAGTATGGCAGAGGCAGGGTGCCTTGCTCCCCTTCCTATGTTGCTGTCCTGGGCTTTCATGCTCCACAGGATTTTGCTGCTACCCTGGTGCTCTCCAGTGTACTTCTTTAGTGATTTCAGTCAAAATATAGTTGTTTATTCATTATTTTGGTCCCTTGTGTGTGTGTGTGTGTGTGTGTGTGTGTGTGTGTGTGTATGTGGTGGGGGGTGCAGGAAATGAGTGTCAAGTAATTCTAGTCAGCCATTTTGCTGGCCTGTGTAATTCTCTTTGGGTCAGCACACTGTTTGGATGTCAGTGATTTTTTTTTTTTTAAAGCAGAGTTGATCTAACATGTTATACTTTCTTCTGTGTTGTAATCTCTCTATACATTTGTGTCTCCAGATTACCTTTGACAATAAAGCTCACAGTGGCAAAATCAAAATCTATTTTGACAGTGATGCCAAAATTGAAGAATGTAAAGACTTGAACATATTTGGATCTAGTAAGTAGCTATATACTTGCCCATGGGAATTATAGATGATTTTTTACACTTTATTTTGTGGCTTGGGGTATTTAAATAGTTTGTTTGCATGGTAATAGGAAGAAAACTGCATCTTGAGCATTAGATTCTGTAAAGAATATCCCAAAGCCTTGTATTTTTGTTTAATTCAGCAAATGCTTATTATATACCTCTTAGAAGAGGTAGCATGATTCAGTGGTTAGGAGCTTAGCTCTGGAGCCAGATTGCCTGGGTTTCTGTTCCAGTTCTGTTTACTGTGCCTGTGATCTTGGACAAATTACTTAACCTGTCTGTCTCAGTATCTTTCTATGTAAAATGAGAGTAATAGTATAGGTTGAGCATCCCAAATCAGAAAAATCTGAAATCAAAATGCTCTAAAATTTGAAACATTTGAGCACTGATATGACCGAAGCTCAAAGGAAATGCTTATTGGAGCATTTTGGATTCTGAATTTTTGGATTTGGGATGCTCAACCTGTAAGTATAATGCAAGTATTCCAAAATCAAAAGAAATCTGAAATACTTTTGGTCCCAAATCATTCTGGATAGGGTATACTCAGCCTAAACTTACCTTCCAGGATATTGAATATTAAATGAATTAGTATATAAAGCAAAGCACTGAACACAAGAGTTGGCATATATTAATTCCTAGGCATTATGGGAAGAGGAACAAAATTCCTTAGGGAGACTGACGTGCTTGTAAAATCTGTGACGTGTTATGGAGAGAAATAAGGGTATACATACAAAAAGTATGAGGAGAAAAAAAGCAGAGGTTAAGTTTGAGTGGGGCAGAGTGGGAAAAGAAATGATTCTTGGAGAAGGTATGCTTTGATCTGAGTCTTGGACAGTGGGGAAGGATCAGGGCTTCCAGAGCCCAGAGAGCAACCGCTGCAAATGCTGAGTTATTTACTCAGTCATTGCTCAGAAAACATCTCTTAATCCACATGTTTAAAATGGGCTACTGCTGAGCACGGTGGCTCACACCTGTAATCCCAGCACTTTGGGAGGCCTAGGTGGGTGGATCACTTGATGTCAGGAGTTCGAGATCAGCCTGGTCAATGTGACAAAACCCCGTCTCTACTAAAAATACAAAAATTAGCCAGGCATGGTGGCACATGCACCTGTAATCCCAGCTACTTGGGAGGCTGAGGCAGGAGAATTGCTTGAACCTGAGAGGCAGAGGCTGCAGTGAACCGAGATCATGCCACTGCACTCCAGCCTGGCAACAGAGTGAGACGTTGTCTCAAAAATAAGTAAAATAAATTAAAAAATTAAAATAAAATAAAATATAATGGGCTACCTATGGAACCTGTTCTGTTTGCTCAGTAAAGAATTGGGATGATGTTAATGATGGATGCTCAGTATTTTTTATTTTGCAAATTTTGTTTAAATGACTTTCGTTTTGACCAGGTTATCAGAATGAAATAAAATGTAAAATACCTGTGGCTTCTGTTTTATATTTGTTTTAAAGTATATTTGATTTGTGGCCTGCTGCTTTTCAGATGTATAATATGTCCTGACGATTGAAGTTTTGGTTTCAATAATTTCACTGACTGACTTAAGCCTCCGATTATAGTTTCGGTTTGTGTTGAAAAGTGGTTACTATTCCCCAGCATACACCACTCTCTTACAGACACAGAGAAATCAGGGGCATATTTTCTAAGTCCAAGTATAGGTTGCCAATTTTCTGTGAAAAGAAACTAACCTTTGTCAAATATGTGATTTGGAATATCATTATAAAGATCAAAATGATGGAAATTTCCAAGCTAGTCAGTCAAACGCATTTCCAGAACAGTGAGTTTTTCCTTCTGCTTGCTGCCCTCGTTGCAACATTAGGGGTTTTCCTTGCTTGTGCTCAGAAAAGAGTATCTCTAGCCCCCTCCTGTGGCCAATGAGGAGAAACAGAAGCCTCCTAGACCACTGGGTGAAAGCTCTTTAAGATTTACATATTCTCCTCGAGCTGTGTCTTAAGAAACCAGGTTCTCTCACTAGGAGAATGTGAATTTAAAATAAGATGATGTGATGTGAAAGCCTTAAAAAACTTATGTTTGGAAACCATCTTAGGAAATGGACTTTTTCCCCTATATGAAGCTGTCAGGTGGATTGAGATTGCCTTGGCTTTGGGGGAAGTGGACAAGGACAAGGGCGACATCTGGTGGGACACTTACACTATTTCTAACAGTTCAGAGGCTCATTCGCACCCACATGCTTACCCCCAGGCTCCTCTCTCCTTTGTCATTACCCATATTGAAGCAAATGCAGGTGAATGTCCATTTTCACATACAAACCTCATGCTGCCTTTTGTGACTCCCAAGTCCCCTCTCTAAATGTGCCATGTCTTCATTTAACTTGGTTTCATAAATACAGGAATTTGGAGATGAGGGGCTTGGGGAGGAATTAGAGGGACTCCTTCTTGGCGGGATTCCCCAGGGATGGGTGATATAGATTTTTTTTTTTTTCTTTTTTTTTGAGACAGAGTCTCGCACTGTCTCCCAGGCTGGAGTGCAGTGGCACGATCTCGGCTCACTGCAACCTCCACCTCCTGAGTTCAAGCAATTCTTCTGCTTTAGCCTCCCGAGTAGCTGGGACTACAGGCACACACCACCACGCCCAACTATTTTTTGTATTTTTAGTAGAGACAGAGTTTCATCATACTGGTCAGGCTGGTCTTGAACTCCTGACCTCATGATCTGCCCGCCTCGGCCTCCCAAAGTGCTGAGATTACAGGCGTGAGCCACCAAGCCTGGCCAAGATGTTCATAAAATACATATTTTTAGCATACCAAACTAGTCTTCTCAGTAATTCAAAGAAAAACAGAATCCTATACTGGATTCTGTTGGGAGGACTGGTTTCTGTTTCTAAGCCTGCTTGTTTTCCCATCTGTAAACAAGATCCAATGCAAACTGTCTTAGAGATTTGTGTTCTAGTTGTATGTCAGAAAGGAAGGTACTAGATTCTATCCTTGCATTTCATAAGATTTTCAGTCCTATCTTCCCAAGAGCTGCCTCTGTTTCCTCTGCCCCATTCCATGGATCCAAGGGAAAAAAAAAAACTTGCATTATGATAGCGCTAAGTTGTTTTCTTACCCACCCATTAGATGATACCTCAAGATAACTTTCTTGAGTGTAAATGGCTAAGGGTAAATGTAAGTGCTAGGCACTAGGCAGTATTCTAACGAGCACTTCACACAGACTGTTCCACATGATTCTCATGGCAGCCTCAGGAACCAGTACGCTTGCCCTCCCCATTTTGTAGGTGGGACATCTGAAGCTTAGTAAGATGAAATCATTTGCTCAGAGAGTTGCATTTACCGGCTGGCTGTCTCTGCTTACCACCCATTGTAAGAGCTGCTTTGCCCTCAGACACTCATGCCAGTGTCACCCACATCTTTGCATTACTAAGTCCATAGACACTCTAGCATTTCTCTTCAATGCTGTCTCTGCAGAGGTGTTGCTGTGGAAGACTCCGACCGCAGTCTGTCCTCTGAAGGTCGCCTGTCCCTGGTTCTGTTTGCTTCTCCTCTGGCCTTTCTGCTCCATCCCATTCCTGAGCTCATCTCCTTTTCTAATTCTCAAATGTCGCTCCCCATCCCCGACGCTGTCCTTCCCAGTGGTCTCTCTGAGGGGCCATCACTCCCATGGCTTTAACTGCCACTGAATAGTCTTCTCTTGTCATGAATATCCAGAGTAAACTTGGTTTGCCCAAGGCTGGGAACCAGGAATCATTCTTGGTTGTCCTTCCTTATTCCCCAAGTCCAGTTAGAGACCAGGCCATGACTCTCTCCATCTCTTACGATTCTGTGCCCTCTTTTGCTCTGCCACAACTTAGCTCAGACCAACATAAGTTCTAACTTATTCAGTGGTCTTATGTTCTGCTTGATTCTCTTCATTAATTTGAAAGTATACTGAAACATTATACTAAGCACAGGTGCTTTATTCAACACTCTGTCTTAGTCTGTTTTCTGTTACTTACAACAGAATGCCTGAAACTAGCTAACTTATAAAGAAAATAAATGCATTCTTTCAGTTCTGGAACCTAAGAAGTCTAAAGTCGGAGGACCACTTCTGGTGAGGACCTTCTTGCTGGTTGGGAGTCTCTGTGGAGTCCCAAGGCAGTGCAGGGCATCACATGGTGAGGGGGGGTGAGCATACTAGCTCAAGTCTCTCTTCCTCTTCTTATAAAGCCACCAGAGCCATTCCCTTGATAACCCATTAATCTGTGAGTGGATTAATCCATTTATGAGAGCAGAGACCTCATGACCCAATCACCTTTTAAAGGCCCTCCCTCTCAATACTGTCACATTGGGGATTAAATTTCAACATGAGTTTTGGAGGAGACAAGTAACTCAAACCATAGCAACTACCTATGGCCCCTGCTTCACAGAGCCTATCACTTGATGGGGAAGATGGACACTGAATGATAAAATAAAATGTAAGTGTTTGCTATTGTTATTTTCCTGGGGCTGTTTCATGGGCTCTTTGTATATGAACTTGCATAATTTTCACAATAGCCCTATGATGTAGGTATTTTTAAATTCTACCCACTTTTCAGAGGAGGAAACTGAGGCGCAGGGGTTAAGCAACTTCCTCAAGGCTCTACAGCTTCTGAGTACAGAGCTGAGATTCAGAGCCAGGCTGTCGGGCTCCAGAGACGATGTTCTTTCCCATTCTACACTGTCTCTGTGCTCCATGCTGTGCTGCCTTTGCAGATGTAATGAAAGGTCAGTGTCTGTTGTGCAGAGGAAAGTAAAGGAGCTCTGGGTGTGTGTAGTAACCAAGAACCATGAAAGTATATAGGAGGGGGCTAATAGAGATGAGAATTGAAGGAATTCTTTTCTGAGATGGGAGATTTTTCATTTGGAACTTGAGGCTGAAAATAAATAAGCTGAGCCATGTGTGTGAGAGAAGTGCTGTTCCAGGCAGACGGATCAGCATGTGCAAAGTCCCTGAGGTGAGAGCAGGAAAGAAGGAAGACCAGTGTGGCTGCAGGGTGAAGAAGGTGGGGGCCAGGCAGAAGAGAGCTGGGCTGGGATCAGAGACACTATCATGAAGTCTGAGAGAAACTAAGGTTAGATTCATCTCCTTCCCATACATTCTTCTTGCTTCTCTGTGCTCCAAACCAAAAATCTGATTACCACTCTCCTCCTTGCTTCTGTTCCAAGAAGCAATTTTCTCTACGTACAGAGAAGGCTTATAAGAGTGGCACTATGTCCTGGGAAAGTACACAGTGAGGTTGAGAAGCAGAAGTGGGGATTCTGAGTGGTGGTGTTTTAATTTGTTTGTTCTCTTATTAATGGTGAACTTGATGTCTCTGCTTTTATGTGAAAGAACTCAGAGTAGGTCAGCAGTTTTGCCTTTTTTTGAATGGAGCCCAAATGGATCACTTTCTGTTGAATTCTGTTCTACAGTAAATATTTATACATAAATTTGAGTGCATTTATTAGCAGCTCACATGTTTTTTGCTTTCGTTTTTGTTTTTTGTTTTGAGATGGAGTCTCGCTCTGTTGCCCAGGTTGGAGTGCAGTGGCGCGATCTCGGCTCACTGCAAACTCTGCCTCCCGGCTTCACGCCGTTCTTCTGCCTCTGCCTCCCAAGTAGCTGGGACTACAGGCGCCCACCACCATGCCTGGCTAATTTTTTTTGTATTTTTAGTAGAGACGGGGTTTCACCGTGTTAGCCAGGATGGTCTCGATCCCCTGACCTCATAATCCACCCGCCTCGGCCTCCCAAGGCATGGGAGCCACCATGCCTGGCCCAGCTCACATGTTTTTAAATGTATAGCTTTGTATCAGGGAATGTTTTGCCTTATATATGTACTTCTGAATGAATGCAGTGTGATTTGTTTCTGATATTTACCATTTTGTTTTAACAATAGACAAAACATTTATTGTTTGAACTTCTTTTCACACTGCCATTTTGTTTGGAAATTATTCTCCGGTAAGGTGTGTTTAACATTTGAATTCTGTTTTATTCCTCAGCTCAGAAAAATGCTCAGTATGTCCTGGTGTTTGATGCATTTGTCATTGTGATTTGCTTGGCATCTCTTATTCTGTGTACAAGATCCATTGTTCTTGCTCTAAGGTTACGGAAGGTAAGAGTGTGTTCGCATTCTCTTCCTGCCCTCTTGGCCTGCGCCCTCAGTTTGCCCAAGCAGTGGACCACCGATATTGTGCACCTGCCTTTTTTGGAGACCTTTGACTAAATTAGATTCCTTTGAGTAGTTGCCCCCTATGAGGCATTCATCAGCCTGAGGTGTAGGAAGTGAGTAAAGGCTCTGAGTATGTCAGGTGGGATCAGATAATTATCCTGCTTAAAACTGAGCTGATGTGTACAGGCGCACAGTGGTGAACTCTCAGGCTTTTGAATGTTTCCAGAATAATAAGTCCCTCTTCAATTCAGGAGTGATCTGAAGAACAGAGTAATAGCATGTGTGGGTTTCATCTTTTGTCTTCAAATCAGAGTTCATTTTGACAGGGAGGCATGGTAAATGGATTATAATGAAGCATAAAATACTTTATTCTGTTTTTAAAATAGTTTTAAAATTCTCCCCTGAGTTTCATTTTGCCTTTTTACCCTCAGGGCTCTTATGAATATATACTTCTGCTCCCCACATATCTTATTTTGGCTGTGACATGTGTACAAATGCACACTGGGGTCAGGGGAAATCGGAAGTCCACAGAGTACCATTTGTGGAGCAGGGACGTAGTCTGCATTTGATTTTGCCTAATCCTGACCTTTGTCAATGTCCGTTGTAAATATCCACCTCTCTTACATGCTCCCCGATCCCCTTGATATTCTGAATACAAAGTTAAGGTCCTTTCCCTGCCAAGGTGAGGGGGCTCATATTTGGAGCACGCACTCTGGAGCCGGCCTGCCTGGACACGGATCCTGGCTTAGCCTCTCGGTGCCTCAGTTCCCTTCTCTGGGTGATAGACCTGCTCTTACCTGCTTCATTGGGTTGTCATCGGAATGGATGTGTTGGTAATATGAAAAGCATTTGGAACGTACTGTGTGTTAGCTATGACAAGAGCCTGCTGGAGTTACCACATACGTATTTCATATTTGAGGTAACTTCACAGACAATTGAATGCTTACTCAGATTACGGGGAAAAGTGTGTGCCCTAACCTCCACTTTTGAGATGGATCTGACAAGTTGGAAAGGCAATGCCATGTCCTTTTACAGGTGAGAGCACTGTTTTGCACTTGCCTTCTCCTTCCAGAGGGCAGTGTGGTTTGTAAGAAATGCTTCTTTAAATGTTTGCCATAGAGATTTCTAAATTTCTTCCTGGAGAAGTACAAGCGGCCTGTGTGTGACACCGACCAGTGGGAGTTCATCAACGGCTGGTATGTCCTGGTGATTATCAGCGACCTAATGACAATCATTGGCTCCATATTAAAAATGGAAATCAAAGCAAAGGTGAGGGAAGCCCATTTAAAGTCTCTGTTCTTCATCTTCTCCTGGATGGCCCCAGGCATCTTAAGACGTATGATCCTTTGGACACCACTTTGATTCTCATGTCTTCCCTTTTCTTACACCGGCACAAGTGAGGCCTCCCCTGGCTTGGTTCCTCATGAAGGGAAAGTAAGGAAGCCGATGTTCCATGAAATGAAACTTGACAACAGCTCCTGAATAGTGACTAAGCTTGAAAAGATTGGTTATTTGGGCCTCATTTTTCTTTTTAAGTTGCCAAAGGAGCAGCTTATCCATAAACCAGTCCCTTCCCTGAACCTGCATGTCAAGAACTTGTGGGGAGGATCTGTGACCATTGGGTGCTCCGACGGATGGGGTGAGGGCAGGAATGTCAGACTGCCCGCTAAAGCCTGACCCTTTGTATAACTTAATTGATTTGATCTCCTAACTAAGCCTCAACTCCTCCTTCACCGCACTATTCTCCCGTCCATTCTCTGCTGTGGGTCAGAGGTCCCTCCAGCCACACCTCCTAACCCTGACACGCCTACTCCTCTCCCATCCTGGCTCCCTCTGGCTTTCTTCAGGCTTCATCCTCTCTGGCCAACTGTGACAGCAGCCTCCTCACCAGCTTTCCCGTCTTCTACTTCATACCCCTGAGATCCATTCACACAACTGTCAGAGGGACTTTTCTGGAAGTGTCTATCCAGCTGTTACCATCCTTTCTACCTCTTGGGGCCTACTTTGGGATGAAGCAGCCTCCCTCAGCAGCATGGCCCCTGGGGTCATCATCATCCAGCTCTGCCTCTTGCTCCTGCCCCCGCTCTGACCCTGCCCCTCTAGGATGTCTTGTCAGCGTTGTGCCTTTGTTCAGCTCTTGTCCACTTACCTGTGGTGCTTCCTCCCAGCCTGTCCTGCAGGCCTGTCTTTGCTCTGGGGTCACATCTGTGGTGTCCCTCTGTGATGAGCTAGGCATTGTGTCTTTCACTGCATTTAGCGTATTATATGAGAATCATGTTTGTGTGTTTGTCTTTTCAACTAGCCCTAGAATTTCTTCAGAGCTGGAGCTGTGTTAGCAAATCATGTTGGAGTTTTCTTTCAAAAGCAGCTGAATTGCATTGTTTCGTACTTAACAAACACCATTAATTTATATCCTCAAATGCCTAGGTCAGTGATAAATGCAATTTCTATTTGAGAGTAGTATTTGGAAAAAAATTTAGTTCAACCAATTGAAATACTAAAAGAAAATGAGAAACACATTTGGAATTATATCTGTTTTTCTTCTTTTTTTCTTTAAAAAAAAAACCTCTTACTATCATCTATAGGGAGGCAGATAGTTCTTTTTTTATTAATTGGTTTAATGTAAGGTTAATAAGCTAAATGGAGTCAAATATTTTACTCATTTCTCTCTTTCTCCCTTCTTTTTTCATTCCTTAGAATCTCACAAACTATGATCTGTGCAGCATTTTTCTTGGAACCTCTACGCTCTTGGTTTGGGTTGGAGTCATCAGATACCTGGGTTATTTCCAGGCATATAATGTAAGGATGCGGCACTGGGTAGTGCCACTGCAGTTGAGACTCATTTATTCTTTGGGTTCTAATCGCTACTTTTTCATTTCACCCATTCTGTTCTTTTTTTCAGGTGCTGATTTTAACAATGCAGGCCTCACTGCCAAAAGTTCTTCGGTTTTGTGCTTGTGCTGGTATGATTTATCTGGGTTACACATTCTGTGGCTGGATTGTCTTAGGACCATACCATGACAAGGTGTGTAGCTCACATTCTTCCTTCTGCACATGGGGCATGTGGGACCCTTGAACGTGGGTTTCTAGCACTTACTTGCTTCCTGGTCTTCTCTAGCATGTACCCTTGACATCAGTAAGCACATATCTGTGTATCAGTTTTCTTTTTCTTTTTTTTCCTTTTCAGGATATAGAAGTGACTACAGGATATTGAAACAAGAACTGTACAATACTAGAAAGCATGTATTATAGTTGTCTGGGACTGGCTTAAGGGGTCACATAGTTACCCAGTGATCATCAAATGGGAAATGTTTGGACATAAGATCACTATATTAAAAATTAAAATTAAGTGAGGAAAATTATTATAAAAAATTTCCAATTTAAAGTATTATGTTTTTCATCCAAGTTAATTGAGAAGAATGAAGATGGGCAGAGACTGCCTAAAACGACCATAGTAGGTTTATGATAGAAATGGTGACACGTCTTGTCTCTGCAGATGGTTTTGATTACAGCATCATCTTTCTGCCTTATTAAAGATAAGTATCTGAATTCTAAACTATTACCAAACTTCAGTTAGCATTATAATCTAAGGGACATCAAAGTTGTGCCAAGATGTTCTTGTTATAAAATGATACATTTGATTGGTAGATACATCAGGAAATGAAACTAGGTAAGCCTTGTTTTTAACCCAAAAAAGTAAAGGGAGTTATTTTATCTTATGGCTTTTCCTCCATTTGGGCCTGTGGCAGTTGGAACAACAGAAACAACAAAAATAGCCGCAGCTAACACTTACTGCTTGTGTGTTAGACACTCTGCTGGGCATTTCGGTGTTCTTTCTTATTTACTCCCCACAACCCAGGGTACTGTTAGCCTCACTCAGGTGCTGTGCAAGGAGAAAAGAGGTTAAAAATGGTAAGTATTCCTTCCAAGTTTGTATACCAGTTCAGCCTTAAGTTTTGACCTTGTTAGTTGCATTAACCAAATCTGTAGTCAAATCTGGTTTACAAACTGTTATACATGAATCTTAAACCTCCGTGCTGTCCTACCAGAATAATGCCGAGTAACCTGGCACACTCAGACTTTCTCCTTTTTAGGTGTCACATTTAATATGTCTAGAGAGAATTACTGTTTTTCCTATTTGAGATATTATATAATTAACAAAGTGACAACCTCTGGGTTGGTAGTAAATCTTGATAATATTGCTCTTCATATTCCATGTCACTGCTTTAAAGGTGACTCATGAGAAAAAATTATTCTTTGATATGATCTCTCTGATTTGGAGAACTTAACTGTCTTAGAGCCTGGAAAAATGTGTTTTTCTTCCTTGCTTGCCTCATGCTCTGAAAGCTTTTCCACCTCATTGTCACTAGAGGGCAGTGTTGCACTGTGTGGAATAAATACTGTGCCTGAGGATTCGGCTTTAATTCACTGACCCCAAGGTCTGTGGACAAGTGGTCCCATCTCCTTTGCACCCCATCCCCGTCTCCCCTACCTCATCATTATTCTGGAAGGTGCTCAGATAAGATTGCTTGAATTTTACTAGATGGCTACCATTCTCAAGTGCTGTCTGTTAGGCATGGTGCCCAATATTCTTCATCTCCCTTGCTGTGTTAACCCTTCCCTCCCCTTCTCTGTGAAGAAGTCTGATTGTCCTGTTACAGAGAATAGGCACCTTAATATATTAAATAATATTCCTGAGATTACCCAGCTAGAAAGTGGCAGAGATGGGATTCAAACCCAGGTCGACCTGACTCCAGTACCTGTGCTTTGACCCATACCCTGTAGGGGTTTTCTTGGTATTATCTAAAACAGATCATTGCAAGAGAGCACTTAGTCTGACAAGAAACAGTCTTGTACTTGGAGATCAGCTGTGAGAGGACAGCCATGTAATCGGTCTCATTCTTTCAATGGTGTTAAGGGCACCTCATGGAAAATGAGGTTATTTGTTTTGTGAGCCTGACTGCATTTCCATATGTTCAGTTTGTCCTTTCAAAGGATCCAGGTGAAACTGGGATGCTCTGAGCCAGCACTGTCCAAGAAAAATACAATTTGGGCTACAATTGAGAGCCTTGCCTATACTGTAAAATTTTCTAGTAGCTATGTTAAGAAATAAAAAACAGATGAAATTAATTTTAATTATATATTTTAAGCCTAATAAACCCAAAATATTATTTCAGCATGTATTCAGTATAAAATATTGAAATATTTTACATTCCTTCATACTAGTCTTTTTGATCTGGTGGATGTTTTATCCACATAGCATGTCTCAATTTGGACTAGCTACCTATTGGATGCTGGCTATTCACACATTCCTGGTGACTACCATTATGGACATTGCAGCTCTAGACTTATGTCTTTCACTTAATATCAGCTTTCCCTTTATACCCCTGGAGGAGGGGAGGGATAAGGGATGTCTGTAGGGTTGCCTGCAGATCTGTTTATGACATCTCTCACCAGGCTGATATATTGGAGAAATGCACAGCTGAGGTAATTCACTGAACGTACAAGTCAGCTGGGGGAGAGAACATCAGTCTGGTTTTGGCATTTTGTGCTTTTCTTCTCCATATTGCTGCCTCTTTGAATCTGAAGTTAGAATATTTTATTGCCCCTTGCATCCTTTCCCCCAAATTAATCCAAGCTGTCAGCATGTTCAGGTTCTGCCAGTATCTGAATCAGAGGACTTTCAGGTTACCCGAAGCCTTGAAAAGCTAGGCATTCCAAGCTGGCATTTTTGTAGGATTTTTAGAATCACAGCAACCTTGATTGTGAAAGCTAATTCTTTATTTAAAACAAAACAGCTAAAAAGGAGACATCAGGAAGACCGTTTGACTGATAGCTGGGGTCCCATAACACTTCAGCTTCCTGTCTTCCTGTTAGGCATCTGATTTCAGGGGCTCAATGGAAAGGGAGTCAAGATGCAAAAGGTTTCCTGCTAATGTGTATTCCCAGCACTAATGGACTTTGGCACAGTGCCCTTTCAAAATGCCTGGGCACAGAGGGCGAGAGACTGTTGATGTTCTTCCAAACCTCATCTTGAATTATTAAACATTACTCTAATGTGGCTTTTACATTTCCAGAGGACTTTTTTTCCTATGAGGAATAAATCATAGCCTTGCATTGTCCCCATTTTACAAATGAGAAGACCAAGGCTTGAAAAGTTGTTGGACTTCGCTGATGCCATGGGTCAAAGTTCAGCAGACTCTGCATTACATTTTCCTCCTTCCAAGGCCTCTGGTTTTAGCCAAGTACCTCTCAGCTAAAACATTTTGCCTAAAGTTTGCATGAGATTCTTGGCACCAGCTCTTAAAGCAAATATTTATGTTGCTCTCTGACATAAGTCATTGCAGGTTATGGTTTCATTGAAATTAAAGGTTTTTGGCCCAACTGCAAACTTATCATTTGTGAAATGAATGGTTGGGTTCTCACTGTGGGCCCAGAGAACCTATGGGGACTCTATGGAAATACCCATTTAATATGTATTAAATGTCTACTGTGCACCCAGCATTGCTGGGTTCTTGTAGACCAAGTTCTTGGAGGGAAGGAACTATAGTTTGTTCCTCTTTACATTCCCAGTGTCCAGCACAGCACATAGACCATGGTAGGTGCCCAAAAAGTTTGTTTTGAACAAACAAGAAGCAGAAAGAGAGTAGTACCTGCTTTCCAGGGGCTTATGATCACTCAAGATCCAAAGGAATGCCCTACAAATGTGGTCCTTCTAGACTGGAAGCATATTAGGACCTTGAGTATTTTTAAGCTCACTTCTACTATGGAATTTGGCCACTGAAATAGACTCTGGTTCACAGCCACTTCTTGTACAAAATGGCAGGGTGTTACCAAACACCTAAAATTGACTGGGTCTCTGTTTTAACTCTTTGGTGTGTTAAAATAATTCTCATGTTCACAAGACGAGGGGGTGGTAAAATGGTTATGAATAATGTTAATGTTGAGACAGATATTGTGTGTAGCCTGGTAAGTAAGTAAACAGAAAATTAAAAAACGAATGTGACATATACTGACAAACTAGCTATTTGCAGTTGAAACCTGAAGCACAGACAGTTGTGCTTGGAGTTAGGGGTTCTTGAAACTAGAGAAAGGAGTTGACTGGATTCCAAAAGAAACTGAGAAATATGAATTATTAATGGTGCTGTCAGAGTTGTAGTTGACATCCATAGAAACCAACTTTAATGTCAATGTGTTCGGCTTTAACTTCAATGTTTTAAGGCTCATGTAGGGTATGGAAAATATTTACTCTGGCAATCACCTGTTTTACTGTTAAATAATCTACATATTGTTAAGTGATCTGTTCATTTGGATATTTCCTCTAGGTCTTTTTGGAGAAGGACTTTAGTTCATCAGAGTTTTTGCTGATGCAGCAAAGCCATGGGTGGGATCCTTGTTTGGGGTGCATTTGTAGACCTTCTCCCTTGGCCACCAACTTTACCTTGCCTGGTCCAGCCGTGTGGCTGGTAGTGTAAGGCATGGTGTTTGTATCTAGTTGGAGTACAGGGAAGTAGGTGTAAAAACAATTAGAAGACCGTAGTTCATTCTGTGATTCTTACCGATACGGAGTGCAGAGAAAGGACTAGAGCTGCCAGGGCACTCGGTCTTAAAGTACACTCTGAAATAACCCTTGAACATTGGCTTAATTGGACACAGAGAAGAGAAAGAAGAATATAGCAGGTGAGGAGAATAAATTTCATGAGGGAAAAATGTAGGGATGGGCCTGGTGTCGGAGGAGAAGATAAGCACAGCACGTTAATACTGTCAAGGAGGAGATATGATGAGGCCGCATGAAGGAGGAACTTATCACAACCTTCTTGGTTTAGATTTTTATTTTGCATCCAAACTTTGTGTAATCTCACAAGGGAGAAATGACCTGAAAGCCTTCTTCTTAAAGTACAGGTTTTCCTGCAGCTTTGACTGGGGAGGGTAAAGAGATTGAAGTAAAAGAGACTTCCTTGGAAGCTTCTGTAATCATTCAGAAATTTGTGTTGACATCACAGTGGAGTAGTAGGGGTGGATCGGAGAAACATGTGATAGGAACAGACAGGCCTTAGAAGACTGAAAGCGGGGAAGAGTAATCAATTCAACACAGAGTTTTAAGGACTTCATTATTTCAGAGTAAATGTTTCTTTGGTAGATTGGAATCACTGACAGAAATAGGGCAATTTAGAAAAAAAGCTCATTTTTCTGGTTAGGGTGGTGGAAAGTTTTGTTTTGTTAGCATTTTCAAGGAATGCTCTGTTATATAACAAATGCCAGCTGAGTACAGTGGCTCATGCCTGTAATCCAAGCACTTTGGGAGGCTGAGGTGGGCGGATCACCTGAGGCCAGGAGTTCGAGACCAGCCTGGCCAAGATGGTGAAACCCCATCCCTACAAAAAATACAAAAATTAGCCAGGCTTGGTGGCAGGCACCTGTAATCCCATCTATCTGGGAGGCTGACACATGAGAATCACTTGAACACTGGAGGCAGAGGTTGCAGTGAGCTGGGATTGCACTGCACTCCAGCCTGGGTGGCAGAGTAAGACTCTGTCTCAAAAAAACAAACAAACAAACAAAACCTACAAATGCTCTCTAAGTGTAGAAAACATAAGAAGATGCTTATGTTAATTAGGAGAAAAACCAGGATCTAGACTTGTTAGATCCTGGTTTTAGATATATAAAAAGTACATAGGGAAAAACTGTGGGAATTGTTAAGAGATTAACTTTGAGAGTATGGAGAGGTGTGTGTGTGTGTTGTGTGTGTGTTTTAAAGAGACAGGGTCTCGCTCTGTCCCCCAGGCTGCAGTGCAGTGGCAGAACCTTGGCTCACTGCACCCTGAACCTCCTGGATGCAAGAGATTCTCCCACCCCAGCCTCCTGAATAGCTGGGACTACAGGCGTGCCACCATGCCCAGATAATTTTTGTACTTTTTATAGAGATGGGGTCTTGTAATCTTTCCCAGGCTGGTCTCAAACTCCTGGGCTCAAGTGGTCCTCAAAGCTTGGCCTCCCAAAGTGCTGGGATTGTAGGGATGAGCCACTGTGCCTGGCCCAGAGTGGGTTTTTGAATAATGTTTTCCTACTTCTTATGGTGTTCTAGCATCTTAAAATAAGTAAGTTACTGCTATTACAATGACAAAAACAATGTTAACAAAACATGCTAACTAGATACCCTCTGCGTTTTAGAATACTCTATTTCAGAAACTAATTTTTATTTCCCCCTACAGTTTGAAAATCTGAACACAGTTGCTGAGTGTCTGTTTTCTCTGGTCAACGGTGATGACATGTTTGCAACCTTTGCCCAAATCCAGCAGAAGAGCATCTTGGTGTGGCTGTTCAGTCGTCTGTATTTATATTCCTTCATCAGCCTTTTTATATATATGATTCTCAGTCTTTTTATTGCACTTATTACAGATTCTTATGACACCATTAAGGTAAGTAATTATCAATATTTGCTGCCAAAAAATCACTGCAAATTCTGTATAGATTATAGGAAAATATCACATTTTAAAAACTTAAAATATTACAGTTCAGATTTTGAGGTTTTATGGACAAACTTTTTAGACGCTGGAGATGAATTTTAGGACATGTCCCTGTTACCCACAGCAGGGTGGATCAGTTTGGAGGGGTGGTGGGAAAGAAAAGGGAAACAGGGTAAGGATGGGTTGAATGGGGTAAGTCAGGTAGTCAGGCTGCTGGTCTTAGCCCTGACAGATATACCTGCCAGTGTGGCTGCGTGGAACTTAAGTCATAAATTTCGGGGATGAGAGGTGACCAGCACCCTGACAACTCTCAGATATTGCTACAACTCACACTGGATAATACAGCTACTGGCATGGTGCAGGCTTCCTTTAAATTATGAAAACTAAGGCTTTTGTGACTGTTTAGCTTCCTGCTTTCTTAAGCTACCTGATGGGTTCTGTATCCTTTCAGACTATGCCATTTAACTGATTTGTGGCTTGAAGGAATTTCACTTCCTTGGGTGCTGGTACCTTATTCACAGCAGATGGTCATGCTTAGAAAACCCTGCTTCAGGGTCAGTGACTGAAAAACCAGGGGTGCCATGCCAGTGCCTTTGTCAGGGCTGTTTTCTGCTTAACCGCTTTCTCAGAATAACGCAGAAGAAACCCAGTCCATCACCTTTTGAGAGTGTGGGGAGATAACTAAGTGTTCACATGGGAGTGGTAGTTGGCTCTCGCATCAGGGCTTGCATGGAGAAGGAAGAGGTGCACACTCCTGCCACAGAGATTCATGTCTTTGATGTGGCAGTGTCTCTGCGTGGTGGGGGCCAAGCCTCAGTGTTGAAGTAGGTTGTCTCATTAAGCATGAGGGGAGGGAGTCTTTGTGTCTGCTTAGAAAAAATCTCTCTTCTATTCCACTAAGTGACCAACTTCCGTAAAAGTAGAGGAAATAATGATTACTTCCCAAGCAGAGTCTACATTGCCAATGTGTGTGTGGAGTGGGAGGTCTTATCTAGTCTTGCTGTTAGCATTGAAGGTTTAGACTATTTCTTTTTTTTTTTAAAGAGAGAGTGTCTTGTTCTGTTTCCCAGGCTGGAGGACAGTGGTATGATCCTACCTCATTATAGCCTCCAACTCCAGGGCTCAGTCAATCCTCCTGCCTCAGCCTCTGGAGTAGCTGGGACTACAGGTGCACACCACCATGGCCAAAAAACTTTGGTATTTTTTGTAGAGATGGGGTCTCACCATCTTGCCCAGGCCAGTCTCAAACTCCTGGGCTCAAGCGATCCTCCCTCCTTGGCCTCCCAAAGTGCTGGGATTACAGGCATGAGCCATTGTACCCAGACTAGACATTTGACTTTTGATTATTTCCTTCATTACCTTTTTTTAACAAACCTCTCCCTGGCTCTTCTCTGCTTTCTTTCTGAAGTTTTTCTTTGGATTGTCCTCTGTTCCCACAGTGGCCCTGGCTTGGTGTTCTGGGACTGACAGATTGATTCATCATTGTTAATATCAGTTCTTGGATCTGAGCTAGCAATGTGGGAGAGTTTTATTTTAGCAAAGGTGGGCTTGGTTTGTTGACAAAAGAGCAATTTCTCATGCTTTATAAATAAGGTAACAACACTGTGTACTTTCTAAAGAAATTCCAACAGAATGGGTTTCCCGAAACGGATTTGCAGGAATTCCTGAAGGAATGCAGTAGCAAAGAAGAGTATCAGAAAGAGTCCTCAGCCTTCCTGTCCTGCATCTGCTGTCGGAGGAGGTCAGTATCATGTTTATTCTCCATGCTCCTGAGATGGGCTGTTCTGTTGTCTTAAGAAAGAGCCCCTCCAAGATTACCATTACATTCAGAAACCAGCTTATCGTGGGAAATAATTCACCTTTCTTTTCTTTCCTCCCACTGAAATTGGCTTTAGAAATGAATTATTTCTTCTAAAACAGGGTTATGTAGAAAGCTACACGATGTGATTGGAATCTCTTAGAAGTACTGTGAGACTCTTAAGAGAAGGCATAAATTATGTCCTTAAAGTCAAGAGGCTGAACTCTTAAGTGGCCCAAGTAAGAGGTCAAAGCTCTTATTTTTAGAGGTGGAACTCTGGGAATGCCAGAGGTGTTTTCTCTTTTCACGGTATGTGGTACAAGCAATCTTTCTTGATGAGAGCAGGAAACCTCCTTGTGAGGAGGCTGTCCAAGTGCTTGCTTATCAGTGCACACTGGTAGCTCTTCCTTGCCTAGCTGTGCTTTGCCTGCTGTTCGTCAAGACATGTAGGGAAATGGCCCAGACCTCAGTGGACAAAGCATATTACATGGTGATTTGTGGACTAGAATGGGGTCAGGTGAAGACAATTTTTTTTTTTTTAATGTGCCTATGTTTGCTTTCATCTGAAGTCAGGGGTGCCAGTTTGTAACTAAAAGTATACCCTACACATGTTTTTTCTTTTTGGAAGGACTCTGTAACCCAAATTCCTGAAGGAAGCTAGGAGAACATAATTGCTATTTAAAACCACAGGATGCATTTTCCTGTTAATCAATTCATACAGCATCTTGGGACTTACAATGATATGATTGAGCAGATCCAGAGAATGTCTGGTAAATAGAAAATGAGATGTGAGAAGAGTTGTTTTCAGAATCACACCTTTTTTTCTCAGAGCATTAAATTGTTGCTGTGAAAGCTGGGTTAAAGGAAATTAATTCTCTTAATAGGCAGCTGCCTCCTAAGAGGTACCTTGTATAAGGAAAGTCTCTCAAAATCTCTTTTTTACTATAAGGGGGATAAACTTCATTGAAAAGTGTAGTCATGAATTCTAAAATGTAAATGATAGGTCTTTGGTGTTTGGACCTTGGTTTGTGCCACACAAAGTCCTGGGAGGTTGTTAAATGTTTTGTCATGCAGCCCTATGGAACAAGTGAAAGATTTAAGGCGTGGACCCCAAGACATTTGGGTAAGATTGGGTCGGAGTGGTGAGACTCAAGGAGCAACAGCAGCAGACTGTTTGCCCTAAAGTGTGCTGAGGGTTGTTGAGAAGATGCATGGTGAGACGGAGGGTCTGCCCCTCATGAAGGGTGAAAGAATTCGAGGGAACAAGAGAGCCCACCAAGGAGATCAACTGAAGAACTAGGATGATGAAAGTTTTGAAAAAGAGGATATCAAAAAATAAAGACAGGTAGCTGTAACTATGTTTGGCCAAACGGTGGTCCCGAGTGAAGTCAGCTATAGCAATTTCAGTGGAATCATCAGACCAAAGCCTAGATCCCAGGGGGCTCGCATGGACCCTTGCAGAGTGAATGAAGGGCCTAGGCTGTGATGGAAGGAAATGGATTGTAATGGGGCCTTGAGAACAAGTGATGGCTTTGACTCCATCTAAAATTAAGTATAGCTTGATATGTTTAAAAGCTAGGAATGGGGCTGGTTATGGTGGCTCATGCCTGTAATCCCAGCACTTTGGGAGGCCAGGGCAGAAGGATTGCTTGAGCCCAGGATTTTGAGATCAGCATGGGCAATGTAGTGAGACCCCGACTCTTAAAAAATAAAATAAAAGCTAGGGACAGAAGAATGGACTAAAATTGAGGAAGGCTGTGAATGGAGGCTAAAGATGAACATAAAGATTCAGCTCTGCAAAGATTGGTTTTTGTGACCCGTCTGGTGACCATGACAGATGACACCTGCTATTCCAATGCTGCTTCCTGCAGAGCACGGCTGTGGTGACTCTTCAACAAAGCAGTCCAACAACTAGCACACATTTGATTCTCCTTTGAGTTTTTAACAGAGCCTCTAGCCTAAGCATCAGAACACCTGGGTTTTCATTTTGGACACTGCCATTAACCAAATGTGTCCTGTGACCTATCCTAAACCTCTTAGATGGACCAGATGACCTCTGAAACCTCCTCCAGTTCTAAAGTGATGTGGTTCTTTGGAGAGAGATGCTTGGTTGAACAGATGCAGAGTTAACCTTTACCTTCCTCTATTGCAGTGAAGGAGTAAAATTGGCTGTTCTAGTAATTTATAAGGCCTTGTTAGCGAACGGACACAGAGATTCTTTTTTTTTTTTTTTTCAGAAACAAACCAATATATTTATTGAGTAAAACATAAATGTAACATATGTTTTTCTTTTTTAAAAAATTTTACTTTAAATTCTGGGATACATGAGCTGAACGTGCAGGTTACATAGGTATACATGCGCCATGGTGGTTTGCTGCACCTATCAACCCATCATCTAGGTTTTCAGCTCTGCATGCATTAGGTATTTGTCCTAATGCTCTCCCTCCTCTTTCCCCCTACCCCCCAACAAGTCCCAGTGTGTGATGTTCCCCTCCCTGGGGGCATGGAGGTTCTTAAGAGACAGGTGACTCCTCACAGTATTTCCAAAAGCATCTGCTCAAACCTCAAACAGTGTACATTGCCCTTCTTTATTTATTTACTTATTTATTCTGAATGTTGGTAAATAATCAGAATACCTTGCCTGTCTTTAATTTTTCTTCCTCTTCTATGTTTCACTCAACATGTCTATAATCTATGGGCCTAGAATATAGAGTATTCCTGTTGCTCCTCAAAGATGTTAAATTATTGTGTCTTTTCTCTTTTCTTCTTTCCCTTTCTGTTACAGGAAAAGAAGTGATGATCACTTGATACCTATTAGCTAAAGTTCTTCTGCTCAAGATGATTAAAGTTCAGGCATCCTTATCCAGCGGCTGGGCAGAGGAACCCCAAATGACTTGGACCAGCAGTTCCAAAATGACTCTCTTATTTAATTGTGGAGTGGGAAAGAGGACTCACAGTTAGCCAGCTGACCATGACTGAAGTTCCAGCTTTACTTTTTATAAACTTGAATGATAAAGAATAGACCATAGGCTGCTACTGGGCATTAGTGCAATATAACAGCGATAATAAAATTCTCTATTAGTCTGTTAATTTGTGACATGATCTCGGAATGGAAAAAGATCACATTTCAGAGTGTGCAAAATAATAGTCTTTAAAGCCATGTAATTAAATGTGTGTGTTTATTGTCAAATAAGGATTTGTTTTAAAGGTGATTCTTGGGTTTGAAGACATTTGTTAATTCATGGTCTGTACAGAAATGAAGTTGGTTGCAATACCAATCTAGAGAGTCCAAGCTGGCGAACTATTGAGCTATTTAAAGATCACCCTTGGCCTGGCACAGTGGCTCACACCTGTAATCCCAGCACTTTGGGAGGCCTAGGCAGGCAGACTGAGCTCAGGAGCTTGAGACCAGCCTGGGCAACATGGCAAAAACCCATCTGTACAAAAAGTACAAAAATTAGTCGGGCATGATGGCAGGCATCTGTAGTCCCAGCTACTTGGGAAGCTGAAGTGGGAGGATCACCTGAGCTCTGGAGGTGGAGGCTGCCATGAGCCGTGATCGTGCCACTACACTCCAGCCTGGGTGACAGAGTGAGATCCTGTCTCAAAAAAAAAAAAAAAAAAAAAAAGATCACCCTTAAATCAACAAAAAGACCTCATGCTCATGCAGTGGACATTTCTGGGCCTGTTTTCCTGTGGGTTTTCTTCAGCATGATACGAAGCAACTGTTGGCATAGCCAGTGGGATGAAAAAGAAATGGAATCATTTGGCTGCCTCGTCACTTGTGCTAATGGTCGGTTGTACACACATGACATGTGGAAGTGACTTGTAGCAGTGGTCACTCATTTTAACAATTGAACTCCGCTGGGTTGGGTATTTACCTTTGTCTAGCAAAGAAATATGGTATATTTTCTCTAAATAAATTTATTTTTATCATTCCATATGGCACTCTTACTATTTTATGCATTGTCTCTAAACAACTACCTAGTGAAACATTCAGATCACATCTCTCTTAACCACTTGGTCTCCAAAAGGGATTTCCCAATTTCTTAAAAGCAGTGAAGGACATACAGGGGCTAAGATATAGAAGTTATTCAATAAATATTTATGATGATAGCTTGAGAGATGAAGATCACTTCATGCATAGACTTATTTCATACCTGAGCTATCTCAGTGGCCAACTATTTTAAAGTTATTGGTGAAGAGGAGAATTTGAATTAAGCAGGACCCTCCTTCCAGGGCTCTTCCTCTTTCTCCTTGGCCTCAGTCGCCCTCCCCACAATCCCCTACCCAGTTTTCCTTCTCATATCACCTTCCCCCTCCTTGCTCTGACTCCATATGCCTGCACCAACTCTACGCAGGGAAAATCATGCAGTTAATACCATTAAAGTTTATAAGAGAGTAGATGACTCATGTCTACACACAGAATACTTTGCTAAAATTATTTTAAACTTTCTTTTTTACAAAATATGTGAAGAGTTATGTTTGATTTTTGAACTAAGACACCATTAAACTGATGGTTCTGGGGTCATTTGCGTGACCCAAGAATCAGATATGTAATTGGACCACTTGTTAACTTCTGAGTATATTGTCATATACTTAGTTTTGTCTCTGAAAAGAATTGCTTTTTTTTTTTTTTCGTTTTTTCTTTCTTCTTTTTCTTTTTTAGACGGAGTCTTGCCCTGTTGCCAGGCTGGAGTGCAGTGTCATGATCTTGGCTCACTGCATCCTTTGCCTCCCAGGTTCAAGCGATTCCCCTGCCTCAGCCTCCTGAGTAGCTGGGACTACAGGCATGCACCGCCACACCTGGCTAATTTTTTGTATTTTTTTAGTAGAGATAGGGTTTCACCATATTGGCCAGGATGGTCTTGATCTCCTGACCTCGTGTCCGCCCGCCTTGGCCTGCCAAAGTGTTGGGATTACAGGCGTGAGCCACCACGCCCGGCCCAAGAATTGCTGTTAACATGGTGAAACCCTGTTTGTACTAAAAATACAAAAATTAGCTGGGTGTGGTGGGGGGCACCTGTAATCCCAGATACTCAGGAGGCTGAGGCAGGAGAATCGCTTGAATCCAGGAGGCGGAGGTTGCAGTGAGCCAAGATCTGGCCACTGCACTCTAGTCTGGGTGACAAAGCGAGACTCCGTCTCAAAAAAAAAAAAAAAAAAAAAAAAAAAAGCCTTTCATTTATTCTGCAGCTGTGACTGCCATTTGAATAGAAGATTAATGATGGGTTTTCATGCTGGTATTATTTTTCTATTGGCTTTCATGTTTTCTTTTATTTCTTTTCTCTCCAGCTGGACAAAACAGTTTTAGAAAGAAAAATGTTTTTCAGGGTTAGCTCACATCTATAGAAACATTGTTTTCTCCCTTTTTAATAATGTTAAACAATTGTCACTTTATCAACTGTATTGTCTATTTGGATTTTATTGAACAATGTTGTCTCGTAATTCTGCTAATAGATGCATCTGGGATAAATCATTTTCTCTCTTATTATAGGCCTCCACTTAGAGGGTTCCCTGTGAAAGTTAGGAGACACATTCTTTCTGCCTGCTGGTTTCATTCTGGGATCTCCAACCCTTGAATTTAACTCCTTGGCTTGTGACACAGTCAAAACTATACACAACATCTTAAAGCTTTTTCACTTGGGCTGGTAGGAGAGAGTGTGGGCATAAGAGCCATCTAGACAGACTTGAGTTGAAATTCCAGCTTAACTAACTTTAAGGCCCTGAACAAGTTACTTTCTTCCTCTAAGTGATGATAAACCTCAACCAAGACTGGCACTTAAGTCACATAATTTATGCAGAGCCTGGTATTGAATTCATTCCTGAGCTGTTATTTCTCTTTGATTCTCTAACATGTTTGCAATAGTTTCCATGGGACCATGGAATAATGCAGACATGACTTTGCTTCTGCAACCTGTCTGCCTCAGCTGTCCTCTTCCTACTGCTACCTGAGTCTCCTTGGACAGGTCACGCCATGCATAGATTTCCTCATCCATAAAATGAGGGGATTATGAGGATTGAATGAGTCAAACGTAAAGTGCATAGAATAGGGCATGACTCCTAAGTGCTCAATGACTATTAGCTCTTCGAAAAAAATGTCTTACTAACATGGTCTACAAATGTACAAATCTATTCATCTGGGCCAGCCAGGAAGATTTTTATTTTATAATGCGCTCACCACACACTTCTGGTGGACTTTGTTCTAGTTAGAACTTTAAGTTTGCAAAAGTCCCCCATCCAGCCCTGTCCCGGAGGCAATGATCAGTTCAGCCCTAAGAAGCTCACACCTAGCCATAGAGGAGCAGCAAGGAGAAGCAGCCTAAATGGCTGGGGCACAGCTGTCAGTCCTGATGGAAGAGAAAAGGTCCAGGAGGTGCACAAGCTGTCACAAAGCCTCAGTCCTTCAACCTGGGTGAGACCCTCAGTCCTCTACTAGGACTACCCCCTTAACCAAACTTGTCAGAATGTATAAAATTCAGGCCCACTTCCTTCTCAACCCATTGCTGATTCAAAGTGGTGAATGCAAAAGAGTGAGAGAGGGTAGTTATGAAAAGCTCTTCGTGCGATTCGAGGCATTGTCCCCCACTCCTGCTGAGGACCTACACTCCAACAATTGTAAAAAGGGTACACTGATCCAGTGGAAGACCAGGCTTGGAATCATGGGTTCATGAAAAGCACAATAGCCCAGCCTTTTGATCTAGGGGTAGCCAGTTGCCCTCTTGTCCCTGTGGACCTTCACGTAAAAATGGCCCAGCACTGGCCGGGTGCGGTGGCTCACGCCTGTAATCTCAGCACTTTGGGAAGCCGAGGCGGGTGGATCACAAGGTCAGGAGATTGAGACCATCCTGGCTAACACGGTGAAACCCCGTCTCTACTAAAAATACAAAAAAATTAGCCGGGCGTGGTGGCGGGCACCTGTAGTCCCAGCTACTCGGGAGGCTGAGGCAGGAGAATGGCGTGAACCTGGGAGGCAGAGCTTACAGTGAGCCGAGATCGTGCCACAGCACTCCAGCCTGGGCGACAGAGCGAGACTCCATCTCAACAACAACAACAACAACAACCAAAAAAAAAAAAAATTATATATATATATATATATACACACACACACACACATAGCCCAGCACTGTATTGATGTTCAGGGGGCTTTCTAAAGTCATTGGAAAGGTATATTCAATAAACTACCACCATGGTCTTGGCCACAGAGTTGTTTCTTGACAATATCAAGAGCTGTGATACTTACAGGTATGATTCCAGATACCTGAACAATTCACTTGTGACAGCCACATATTGCAGTAACATTAGATGAACAGACCTCATTTTACTTCTAATCAGCTCCATCTTTATTTTCTTGTAACTTGAGAAAATTTTATTTTGCTTTGCTTCACTTGAAGTTTGAACATTTTAACCATGTAGTCCCTCCTTGTTCAGAGAGAATATGTTTCAGGACCCCCAGTACAGGCCTGAAACTCTAAACAGTACTGAATCCCGTACAGGTTGAGCATCCCTAATTCGAAAATCCAAAAGCCGAAATGCTCCAAAATCTGAAACTTTTGCTGACATGGCTCCACAAGTGGAAAGCTTCACTGCTGACCTCATGTGATGGGTCACAGTCAAAATTTTGTTTCATACACGAAATTATTTAAAATATTGTATGAAATTACCTTTAAGCTATGTATATAAGGTATATATGAAACATAAATGAATTTCATGTTTAGACTTGGATCCTACCCCCAAGATATCTCTATGTATAGGTTAATATTCCAAAAGCTGAAAAAATCCAAAAGCTGAAACACTTCTGTTCCCAAGCATTTTTGATAAGGGATACTCAACCTTTATGTATTATGTTTTTTCCTATACATACATACCTATGATAAAGTGTAATTTATAAACTAGGCACAGTAAGAGATTAACAACAATAACAATAAAATAGAACAATTACAATAACAATATACTGTATTAACAATGATAATAAAATAGAACAATTATAATAACAATATACTGTATTAATAAAATAGAACAATTATAACACTATATTGTAATAAAAGTTATAAGAATGTGGTCTCACAAAATATCTTACTACACTGTATTCACCCTTCTTATGATGTGAAATGATAAAATGTGTATGTGATGAAGTGAGGTGAGTGACACAGGCATTGTGACGTAACGATAGGCCACTACTGACCTTCCAATGATACGTCAGAAGGGGGTCCCGGATCACTGAGCCATGGTGATGTCAATGGTTAGATGTCAGGAGTAGACGATGCTGATGACTAATGGATGAGGAGCATCTCAGCATGGACACGCTGGGCAAAGGGAGGATGCACGTGCCATGATGGATGGGATGGGACAGCAGGAGATTTCATCACACCACTCCGAATGGCGAGCAATTTAAAGCTTATCAAGTATTTATTTCTGGAATTTTCCATTCAATATTTTCAGACCATGGTTGATCTCTAGTAACTGAAACCACAGAAAGTGGATAAGGGTAGCCTACTACATTGCAATGAGGTTGAGTCTTTCTCTACCAAATATCTAGAATTTCACACAGTTGGAAAAGCATGCATGAAGTAGCTCTTGCATGAAGGGTAATGAGGACTTTACAGGCTAAACCCTAAACACAGCATTCTGGTATCAGGAACTTGAGGAAGGACAATAGGCACAGGAACAAGAAACTGCTGGTCCTGTGTCTTGATGCAGGTGCTGACTGAGCACCTCTGCTTTTCCTTCCTACACTTGAGATGTTCCAGGCTCTGGATACTGCTGACATGCAGAGCCAGCTTTGTGGCTGCGTAATCCGTGCATTCTCAAAGAACCTTGTGCTTGGCTTAATGGTCCTCCATCAGTCTTGAAATTCTTAATATTTCTTGAACAAGGGACCCCACATTTTCATTTTTCAGTGGGCCCTACAAGTTACGCAGTGAATCTTGATGATGGGATTATATAACTCAGTGATTAAAGCATGGTTTTTAAAGAAAAGGCTAGGAACCCAGGAATGTACTTTTAAATTTGATAAATTTAATAAAAGAAAAGCATGAATCTTTTATTAAGATTCTAAAAAAACAGACTTTTTTTTAGAGCAATTTTTGGTTTACAGCAAAATTGAGAGGCAAGTACAGAGAGTTTTCATATCCCTTCTGCCCACACATGTGCACAGCCTCTGCCATTATCAACATCCCACACCAGAGTGGTATATTAGCTACCATTGGCTGGTATATAATCCAACCAATGAATGCTGCATTGGCACATCATTACCACCCAAAGTCTATAGTTTACATTGTGGTCATTCTTGCTGTTGCACACTCTGGATTCAGACAAATGTATAACATGTATCCACCATTATAGTATCATACAGAGTAGCTTCACTGCCCTAAAAATCCTCTCCTCTGCCTAGCCATTCCTCCCTCACCACCACCCCACACCTAAACTCCTGGCAACCACTGGTCTTTTTACTGTCCCCATAGTTTTTCCTTTTCCAGAATGTCATATAGTTGAAATCCCATAGTATGCCGCCTCTCCAGAGTCACCTTCTTTCACTTAGTGATATACATTTAAGTTTCTGCTACGTCTTTTCATGGATTTGCTTTTTAACAGGCATTTGGGTACACCATTTTCCTCTGTCCTCACAAATAAGTGGCTGTGGAGCCACTTATTTTTTGCCTTACAAAGATGGAGATCAAACTTCTGTGTTTGGTGATATTGATCAAGGTTCCCACATTGTGCCTGCAGGCTGGGCGCTGAGCTGCTCTCCTTTATCCCATGCCCTACCCTCCATCAGTGAAAAGCCTCATTTTCTGGCTTTCCATTTAATATTTTACCCTTAACTGAGACTTTGTTTAGAGTGATTCACATTCTGAACTCAAGCATGTTTGCCTAGTTGCCATATGACCTCCAGCCTTGTTAGGAAAAACAATACAACTCATGATTGTTTTACTATGGGCTCATTTACAGCAAGTGCTACTGCAAACCAGTGCATGAAAAAGATGGCAAATGTTTCTCTTACCATCTGTCTCTGCCAGAGAACCAGGGAGTGAATATGAAGCTAAACGAGTTACAGACAAGCATTTCCACACCACCTTACATAACAAGGACAGCAAAACTTTGACTTCTTAAAGACATCCGGAGCTATTGGCTATGGTGAATGGAGGAGACAATTTATTAGGGTGATGTATGTTTCTTAGTTTCTAATGATACATAAATTATCCCATGAGCCATGATACATATGGCTTAAAGAGAATTTTAAATGAAAGCAATTTTTTTTCTAGCACCACTAATTACCTAGCAGCAGTAAATTACTCATCTCCCACGGCCTACGGGCTGTGGTCATTACTCTCTCCTCGAGGTTGAGTGGATGTCCCCCAAGAGGAATGTTTGCTCTGAAAAAGTGGATTTACATCCTCACTTGTGAGCCCGCCATGCTAGGTCTACAGAGGGAGCAGGTATTAATCACGCCTTTTGGACGTAGCACTGTGTTTGTGCCCTCCTACATGTGTCATTTATGATAGCAGGACAGTGGGTTGAGTCTTAGCTCTTGGTTTGCCTTTGGGGGAAAATCAGAGTGCTGCTATCAATAATTAATTTCCTCTGGCTGGTTGAGGGGCAGGGAGGCATGGTTTGAAAGATAGACTTAGCTAATAAGCATGGAAGTTTCCCAGGTGACAAGTTAAACAAGGGAAGTAATAAGCATCATTAGTTTTGGGAAACACTAGATAACTACATGATATGTAGAAGGAAAATGGTGCTATCAAAGACCATTAATTCAGCACATTTTTGTTGATTTCCACTACTGTGATAAGTACTAGGGATGCAAGGAATGAATGAGAAGATTCCTGCCCTCACCAAGTTTGGTGTCCAGTGGGAGAGAGAATCACAGAAAAAAAGCAAAGATAATACAAGGTCAGCCCAAGTTACTACATGAGAGCAGAAAGGAGATAGCTTCTGCTTGCCTGTTGAGGAGACTAGACAATGCTAGAGCTTAGATTTGAAGAATATGTTGTATTTGACCAGATGGCCATGATGTGGGATGGCCGTGGTGTGGGATGGATGAGGATACCAATGGAAAAGGCCTGGACATCAGAGACAGAACCTGGTCAGTTAGGAAAATGATGCTTTGGCATGGTCAGCGTATAGGCTGTATACAGGGAAAATGATAGAAGACAGGACTAGAGAAGGGACAAGGCAAGGCCACAGGAGTATGTACGCCATGGGAGGGGGAGCTTTAGACCTGAGAACTGCATGACCAGAGAGGGCAGATCTGTGGAGGATGGGTTGAGGTGGAGGGAGGCAAGCAGGGAAATCAGTCACAAAGCTGCTGCAGTCACCCAGATTAAAGAGAGAGAGAGAAATGCCATTACCCTGTAATTAAACACAATCACAAACATAACAAGAAATTTGCCTTAAAATTATCTCTCAGAAATACACAGATTGGTGTGTGTGCTTGTATATATATATATGTAAAAAATATGTATTATATATCATATGTGTATGTATTGTATATATGTGTGTATATATATGTGTGTGTGTGTATATACATATATGTTTTATCTATCTGTATATACTGTTATCCCCTGATATCCATGGAGGATTGATTCCAGGACCCCTGTGGAAACCAAAATCCATGAATATTTAAGTCCCTAATATAAAATATTTGCACCTAACCTACACATATTTTCTCGTATACTTTAAACCATCTCTAGATGACTTATAATACCTAATATAATGTAAATGCTAAGTAAATAGTTGTTATACTGTATTTAGGGAATAATGACAAGGAAAAAAATCTGTACATGTTTGGTACAGATGCAACCATCCATTTTTTCTGTTGGGTGAATCCACAGATATGGAACCCATGGATCTGGAGGATCAATTGTATATTTTTGTTTCTCACAGGACTTTTCTGCTAATTACCCTGTCATTTTCTTAAGGGTTCATGCTTTTGAACTATGCATTTGGAGGGGAGGGTCTCCTTTCATAGCTTCTATTATTGAGAAATATACATTTGTTAGGATGAGTGGGTTGAATGCATATTTCCATCACATGCATATTGCTGCTTCTCACAATTTTAAGAAAAGAAGCATATCCAACACTTTCTGTTTTTGCATCATCCCTTCCCCATTACCCCTATACCCACGCACTCTGAGATGCTCTGACCTTGGCCAGCAGCAGTTTTGTGTCTATTAAGGTGTCAAGACTTGGTGTAATCACTAACAAAATCTGTATTCTGTATTCTGATGCTTACAAACTGCATAGGGACTTTATAAGGACTCCATCCTACCCTCAGCCTCCCACCTGTGACCACAATCAAGATTTGGGAGTGGGATCACAAAGGTTGAGAGCCTAATGAGGCTGCCTGGGAAAGGAGGGTCTTGCAAGTAAATTCCAGGAGGTGCTTTGCCTCTGCTTCCCTTAGGCTAGGGCGGTGTGTGGGGGTGGGCGTGAGGAGACTGAAGGGGAGGGGAAGGAAGAGTGAACTGATGGGAGGGACGCTGAGACAGGATTGCTTTGTGCCCACTCCTACGACTGCCTTCATTTGGAAGGTGGTAGTAAATACAGTCATGTCGGAGGAATGTTTCTGGGCCAAGGTAGCCTGAGACTGGGGGAACAGAGCAAGGAGAGTGGCATGGCCCCCATCTCACAAGAAGAAAAAATGAAGTTGTAAAAATGCCTGAGTGCATGTGGTACTGATCTGCCTCCTTCCACCCAGACCCTGCAGAGACAGTCAGCAGTTTGTGTTGAGACCAGTCCCAGTGATGCGTCTTCCGACTCTCCCAGCCCCAGTGACTGCACCCCATGAGGATTAGAGGTGGTAAGCTCCTAACATTTCCTTAATTAAAACCCATTTATGCCGGAGGTTGCAACTTTTTGAATTTTTGCATGAGTGAAAAATCAGACCTTGGGAATGACCTTGAGCAGTAGGATATAAATAACTCCCACATGCTTAGTGTTCCAATAATGGAACACTAGGCATAAATAGGTTTAATGTACGGACCATATGGGGTGCAAGGACAGAAAAAAACCCATCAGGAATTTCCTCATTTCTCCAAGCCAGGTCAGGGGAGCCAGGCTGGGCGTTGGTGTTGAGGGAGAACTCTTGCCACCCTGCAGGCTTACTATGAAGCAGGACACCCATCTCCAGCCCTGAGGGGCACAAAGGGCAGCCTGGCATAGACCCCGTAAGGTTCAGCTCTTGACAGCGTGCTCAGAGGGCTAAGCCACAGCCTTAAGGTGATCCACTCCAGCACAGTGACCCTGCACAACCAGTGAGGCACTATGAGGGGAAATCATCATTGTCCAAAGTCATTTCTGAACAATGAGCCACCAAGTCCTGGTTTGATCTCTGGGGAAAATGCATTTCAACCTCAAGCCAGAATAACATAAAGACTGCTTCCTATATCTTACCCCTCGACAGCCAAGTTTCTTGAACAGCTTTTAAGGGACCGTAGTAACAGTTGGAGGAAGGGGTGAGTGGATCAGTGATGATCCTTCTACTAGATTTTTATCTCCCTTGCATAAATGGCTCCATGGTCCACCTGGAAAAGGTAAGCGTAAGGAGAAGAGATGGCAGGCAGATAGGGTTTTAACCTAGGTGATGGGCAGATAAGTTTAGGGTGGGGAGTTGACAGGCAATGACATGACTCCACCCTCCTCCCACTTTTCTCCAGGATGAGGGATGTTGTGACCTTTAGCCTTTACGCAAAATACTCTTGTCAAAGTTTCCACATTTATGTGATTGAGACAAGAGCCAACATTTATTATCCCACATTAAAACTGAAGCAACTAAATGGGATAAAACTCACAGATATATATTTCTTCCCCACTGGCCTTTTCAAAAATGGCAATCAATTTTCACAGCAGGCAGCTTAGAAGGTCAAGTTATTGGGACAAAAATGGGTAAAAGCCAACTGAAACAGTAACATCAACTGGTGTCATCCACATAACTATTCAGCACCTTATGACCATGTAGCCAAATAAATTCTGGATAGATTACAGATTTAAATGTGAAAAATTAAGCCTATAAAAGGACTAGAAAAAAATACAAATAAATATTGATCTGATCTCAGAAGTCAAGAAGGACTTTCTGAGTTTAAAGCTGCACAGGCTGGACATGGTGGCTCATGCCTGTAATCCCAGCACTTTGGGAGGCTGAGGCAGGTGGATCACCTGAGGTCAAGAGTTTGAGACCAGCCTGGCCAACATGGCGAAACCCTGTCTCTACTAAAAATACAAAAAAATTAGCCGGGCATGAGGGCAGGAGCCTATAATCCCAGATACTCGAGACGGTGAGGCAGGAGAATCGCATGAACCAGGGAGGCAGAGGCTGCAGTGAGCCGAGATCGCTCCACTGCACTCCGGCCTGGGGGATGGGGGAGACTCCATCTCCAAAAAAAAAAGAAAGCTGCACAAAACCATAAAATAACCAAATATATTTTATTATATAAAAACAAAACATTTTAGAAAAGTAAGAATGTAAACACAATTTAAAAAGCACACTGAGAGGCTGGGTGTAGTATTTCATGCCTATAATCCTAGCACTTTGGGAGGCTGAGGCAGGAGGATCACTTGAACTCATAAGTTCGAGACCACCCTGGGCAAGATGGTGAGGCCCCTTCTCTACAAAAAATAAAATAGAAATTAGCCAGGCATTGTGGCCCATGCCTGTAATCTCAGCCACTGAGAACTGTGACCATGCCACTGAACTCCAGCCTGGGTGACAGGGTGAGATTTCGTCTCTTAAAATAAATACATACATAAAACCAAAAAGCACACCAAGGAAAAAACCATTGCAGCATATATGGCTGGCTTAGCATGCTTACTGTATTACTAGGCCAAGCACCGTGGCTCACGCCTGTAATCCCAGACTTTGGGAGGCCAAGGCGGGCAGATCACGAGGTCAGGCGTTCGAGACCAGCCTGGCCAACATGGTGAAACCCCTTCTCTACTAAAAATACAACAATTAGCCGGGTGTGGTGATGGGCACCTGTAATCTCAGCTACTTGAGAGGCTGAGGGAGGAGAATTGCTTGAACCTGGGAGGTGGAGGTTGCAGTGAGCCGAGATCGTGCCACTGCACTCCAGCCTAGGTGACAGAGCAAGACTCTGTCTTGAAAAAAAAGAACCGTTACTAATTCTTGGAGCCCCCTCCAAGGACTGTTTTCTGTCTCTGTGTTTCATGTGCCTAGCAAGGTTCCTGGTGAATAGCAGGCAATCAACAAATAACATATTTTTAAAAAGCTGTATTTGGTTGAATGCACACTATGTCCATCTATTGTTGCCACTCATCTCAGCAAACATACAGATTACATAACAGGATCTCCATTTTACCAAAGAGAAAATTGAGCACAGAGTAAGTAGAGAACCTGGATTCAAATCCAAAGCTTCTGACTCCAAAGCCTTCTCCATTTTTCCCTTTCCACTGCCTGCCTTCCAAATGAATGCTTATTGAATAGAATTGAATGGCAGAAAAAAATGTTTAGCCTACTTAATGAGAAATGTGACTTCTATTTTCAAACAACACCTTGTTAAACAACATTCCTTGAACTCAAATAATGCTGGTGTTCAATGGAAAATAATTTTTACCTTGGTGGGGGAGTCGAAAGCCCCATAGAAGTTCCCAGCTCTAACACTAAGTTGCTTAGTGATTTAGACAAGTTGTTAAGCTGCTCCAAGTCTCAGAATCCTCATCTGTAATACAGGGATAATAAAATTGAGAGTGCAGAAAGGTTACGTAATTTGTCCAAGGTTACACAGTAGTAACCGCCTGAGTGGGCAGCTTGTCTTTACAGCTGGGTAGTTCACAAAGTTGATGTAATATCTAGGAGTAAATGAATGTGAACAAGCTTTGAAAAGGATAAACTGGATACATTGGGTGAATGGAGAGAAAACTTAAAGTAATAAGCCTGTTTTCTGTGCAAGAATTATGAAAATTAGTTTGATATGAACACCTCAAATGTCTGGGTGTGTTCTTCTTGACCTACTATCTATTTTTAAATTTCTATAGCTGAAAATATACACTAGTAGCCGATTATCCCCTCCTTTCTACCCCCTTTACAGTAAACCAGTGCGGCAGTACTGATTAATGAATCCAAGTCAGCTTGCCCACAATTATAATCTTATCTAACTAGCTTTTTTAAAAAAAGATAATTGCATCCACTGGGGTGGAGTTTCTGGCATGTGCAATAATGAATCACCAAATCATGATTTTTAAAAGATAGTTACCTCATAAAATCTGGACTCAGCACCTCTTTCATTTCACTGGCTAGAAGCCAAGACAGTCCGTGTTAATAATGTGTTTTAATACCTCTCATGTACTTTTCATGCCTCGATGCAGTATTTGATCGTTGATGAAATCAGCAGTTGGACATGCATCTCAATTACTGTACCTTTCAGAAGATGCCCTTCATATTCTCTCTCTAATTTACAGAATTTATTTTACTAAACTATTCAAGAGAAGGTTGCATATACTACTATGAAAGGGGTATAATACAAATATTATAAGGCATAAAGTGCATAAAAGTTGCATAAATATGCAACTTCAGTGCATATTTCCTAAGAACAAGAATAATCTCTTACGAACACAGTGTTCAAATTCAGGAACTTTAATATTGATGCAATATTTTCATCAAATCTGCAGCCCATAATCCAGCTCATCAATTGTCCCAACAATTCTCTTTATAGCATTCTTTCCCCTCTCACACAGGATCCAATCCAGGGTCACTATTGAATTTAGTTGTTGCACCTCTTTTATTTCCTTTAATCTGGAACAGTCCCTCAGCCTTTCTTTGTCTTTCATGGCTCTGAGATTTTTGAAGAATACTGGTCATTATTTTACAGATAGCCCCTTAATCTGGATTGGTGTTTCCTCATGATTAGATTCAGGATATGCGTTTTTGGCAGGAATACCACAGAAGCAGTGTGGTGTCATATTATAACCAGAGATCCACGCATTGGTCTGCCTCTCATTAATGACATTTATTTTCATCCTACTCACGGCGTTGTCCGGCTTCTCCATTGTTGTGGTGGTTATAGAAATGCACCGCCCTTATCTCCTGTTGTGAGGAGCATAATTGATATGATGTCCTGGCTGATGCACTCAGACTCCATCTGCGTGGGGACCACGCTTCCCACTGACTTCTGGCCAATGACTCTATTAGTGTCCCAATTACTTTCTTTTATTTTTTATTTTTTTGTTTTTTTGTTTCGTATTTTCTAACTCATGTCAGCCACCTCAAGAATTCAGAATAAGGCCCGATGCAGTGGCTCATGCCTGTAATCCCAGAACTTTGAGAGGCTGAGGTGGGAGGATTGCTTGATCTCTGGAGTTTTAGACTAGCCTGGGCAACAGGGCAAAACCCCATCTCTATTAAAAATACAAAAATTAGCCAGCTGTGGTGGTGCATGCCTGTAGTCCCAGCTACCTGGGGGCTGAGGTGCTAGGATGGCTTGAGCCGAGGAAGTAGAGGCTGCAGTGAGCTGAGATTGCGCCACTGCACTCCAGCCTGGGCAACAGAATGAGACCCTGTCTAAAACCATAGCAAGGCATGGCAAGACATTCTGGTCTCACGCTTGCAAGAGCGCCAAAACCCATCACTAAGAAAAAATCATTGTTTACACTAAACACTTCTACTAGTTTTTCTTCATTTTGGATATATATGTAGCATGTTCAGTGATAGAAAGGTGAATGGTGTGAACTATTTTACCATTACCATTTACTTATGTAAAAGTATAAATGATGGTAGTTTTACTCTTAAAGGTTAGACAAAGTGTACAATAACAGATAAGTGAGATATTACAGGCATGTTTAAGAAGTGGTGGGTAAAGCTTTTAATACTAACAATCCATCATAGGAGCATAGGTTCAAAGTAAGAACAACACCATACGTTTACATAGTACTAAAAGGTTTGTGAAGGCCTTTCACATATATTATTTAGTTTTATCCACACAATAGCCCTGTGCTAGGTAGAGCATGTATTGTTATCCCTACTTTATATATGGCACAATCATATTATTTCACAAACAGAAAAAGTAAAGAAAGAAAGCTAATCGAAATGCCCGTGGATTATAAAATATGTATTTGAAATCTGGCATAAGAAACACCTACTCTGTTTCTGAAACTACCTACTCTTAAGGCTGGAAATTTTTCTTTTATAATATTTAATGTAATTGCTAATACACGAGAATCAGTGTTCTCAAGCTGCAGAGAACCCTCACTTAAATCTGTAATTCCTTTTGCTGCTCTTTGCAATCAGGATTTAATAAATAAAATAACACAAGTACTGAACATGAATCCTTTTCTTTGACATTACTGAACACTTTAAGCAGCTTTTAGATTGCCATGGGGTTAATTGAAAAAGAAAGATGAGAAGAAAACTTAGTAATTTTAGATATGATTTACTTAGGAGGTGGGATAAGAAGGTGTTGTTATTTTTTTCCCTAGTAAAAACACTTCTTTAAAGGTTACAATGAAAGTTGTGAGAAAATGGTTTTATAGACAAAATCTTGCTTTTTAGCGTAGTGACTTTTTGAAGAATTATTCTATTTGTGGTGACCCTCTTTGTCCAAATAACACATTTTTTCTTAAGGTCTCTTTTGATGGATATTAATAGAGTTACACAGGCTTTCTTTTAGTTAGTATTTGTTTAGTATATATTTTTTGTTTTGATGATCTAAACGTATCTCATTCAAGTAGCATGTAGCTGGATTTGTTGGTTTAATTGCAATATCTCTATTTGAACCCAATTGTTTATTTTGCTTACATTTACTGTGATTACTGACATATTTGGATTTATTTCTATAATCCTAATTTGTGTTTTGCATAAACCATGCTTTTTTTCTTATTTATTTTCCCCCGTCCTTTCCTTCTATTGGATTAATGGAGTTTATTTCCTTCTATTCCTTTTTATTTAGTATTTACTCTTAACCTCTTTACTTTTTACCTGACTTAGAAAAATCCAAAATTAATAAAAAGTCTCTATGCTACTCTTCAATAATATAGGAACCCTAGAGTTTACGCCTTAGCCCATCCCCAATCTCTGTTCACTCTCTCTTTATGTTTTTCTTGCCTAGTATTTTAGTTCCTTTTTTCATGTCCTTCCCTGATTAATTGTTATTTTTACTTATTGTCTGGTATAGACAATGATTATTCGAATTTACATCTTTTATAGCTTATAAAAGTGAAAATTTTAAAACCCTAATTTACTCGTGTTGGTACCATTTGCAAGAGGAAAAATGCTTTTTGCACACACTGTTTCTTTTTGGGTTTGATGTTATTCTTTCTTTAGTAGCTCTTTGAGGCTTAGTCTTCATCTCAAAATCCTCACTTAACCTTCAGTTTTCAATAATTCTTTAGCTGAAAATTAAGTTCTAGGTTCCCCAATATTTTCCTTCAACTCTTTGGTAATGATATTCCATATTCTACCTGGTCTCTTTTGAGAAGTCTGTTATGAGTCTAAGTAATTTGTCTTTTCTTACTGGTTGCTTTGAAGGCTACTTATACTTCAGTGTATGTGTGTGTTAAATTTAATCGTTTGAGATACTGTAGTTGTGCTTCTGGAATCTAAACATTCATGTCTTTCTTCAATTCGGAAAAATACCGAGTCATTTGTTTCAGAAAAATATTATTTCCTTCGGCCCATTCTCTCTTGTCTCCCTTTCTGAAACATGTTGACCTCTTTATCTTTTCCATATCTCTTCATCTCCCTTTCACAATTTTCATCCCCTTTTCTCTCCAGTCTCATGAATTTCTTTAGATTTATATTTCAGTTCATTAACTCTCTGTTTTGGCTGTTTCTAAACTTTTAAGTTTTTTTTTAATTTCAGCTACTCAATTTTTTATTTCTAGAAGTTCTTTTTGTTTCTTTTTGTTTTCTTTATTTCTTCTTAAAAAAATGGGATACATGTACAGAACGTGTGTAACAGAACCTGTTACACAGGTATACGTGTGCCATGGTGGTTTGCTGCATCTACTAACCTGTCCTCTAAGTTCCCTCCCCTCAACTTCCCACCCCCTGACAGGCCCTGGTGTGTGTTGTTCCCCTGTCTGTGTCCATGTGTTATTAATGTTCACCTCCCACTTATGAGTGAGAACATGCGGTGTTTGGTTTTCTGTTCCTGTGTTAGTTTGCTGAGGATGATGACTTCCAGCTTCATCCACGTCCCTGCAAAGAACATGATCTCATTCCTTTTTGTGGCTGCATAGTATTCCATGGTATATATGTACCACATTTTCTTTATCCAGTCCATCATTGATGGACATTTGGGTTGGTTCCATATCTTTGCTATCATAAACGGTCCTGCAATAAACATACGTGTGCATGTGTCTTTATAGTAGAATGATTTATATTCCTTTGGGTATATACCCAGTAATGGGACTGCTGGGTCAAATTGTATTTCTGGCTCTAGATCCTTGAGGAATCACCATATTGTCTTCCACAGTGGTTGAACTTATTTACATTCCTACCAAGAATGTAAGAGCATTCCTATTTCTTTGCAGCCTCACCAGCAACTATTGTTTCTTGACTTTTTAATAATTGCCTTTCTGACTGGCATGAGATGGTATTTCATTGTGGTTTTGATTTGCATTTCTCAGATGATGAGTGATATTGAGCTTTTTAAAATATGTTTGTTGGCTGCGTAAATGTCTTCTTTTGTGACGTGTCTGTTCATATCCTTTCCCCACTTCTTGGTGGGGTTGTTTGTATTTTTCTTGTAAATGTGTTTAAGTTCCTTGTAAATTCTGGATATTAGTCCTTTGTCAGGTGGGTAGATTGCAAAAATTTTCTCCCATTCTGTAGGTTGCCTGTTCACTCTGACAATAGTTTCTTTTGCTGTGCAGAAGCTCTTTAGTTTAATTAGATCCCATTTGTCAATTTTGGCTTTTGTTGCAATTGCTTTTGGCGTTTTTGTCATGAAGTCTTTGCCCAGGCCTATGTCCTGGATGGCATTACCTAGGTTTTCTTCTAGGGTTTTAGGGTTTTTATGGTTTTGGGTTTTACACTTAAGTCTTTAATCCATCTTGAATTAATTTTTGTATAAGGTGTAAGGAAGGGGTCCAGTTTCAGTTTTCTGCATATGGCTAGCCAGTTTTCCCAGCACCATTTACTGAATAGGAGTTCTGTTTTTATACTGACATATTTTCTTTTTAAAGTGTCTTCCTATATTTTAGGTTTTTTTTTTTTTTAACAAGATGAACTCACGTGTGAACAGAAGATAAATACAGTATTTCCCAAATTACCCATTTAAACCTAATATATAGTCTGGCCTTTTACCTACCTTTTGGGTGAAATCTTGGACAGGTCTCATAAATATTCTAATTGTTATTAGATAACTAGGCATCTTGTGATTATTGTCAGACAAAGAACAGTCTTGTTTCAGTAACTATAATGACCTACCTGGTATAATAATTAAATTTCTGAATTTCATTCAAAATTAAATCTTCTCTCCTTCCAAGGTTTGAGTTTTTCAAGTCAAGAAACTGAAATGGAAGAGGGGAGTCTGGTTGTCTTTCATTTTCTTCTCCTTGTCTGTGTCCCTCTAGTCAGTAGCCTTAGTTTCTAATCTCTCCATGGTCTAACCCAGGAGGTTAGAGGAACAGGAAAAAGGGCATATTCTAAGGCTGATACTGTCTGTCGGTACAGGGACCCAATTGCTGTCTCTTTTTCTCATAGGATGCTTTTCTGGGTTTCTCAGAGATAACACTCCTTCCCTCCCCCGACAATTAGAATAAATTCCCATGAGTCAGCAATGCCTTACTTGTAGTTAATGCCACACTTCTCCAGTCTTGACCCTAGCCTCTTGTATTTTCCCCCTATGAATCACGTTGCTCTCAAGGAGGCTTCTGCAACAAATTCCCCTTAAATCCAGCCTCAGGCTGATGGCACACTGTGTGAATATTTTTTGGCTCATGAAAACACGAACAGCCTCTGTGCTGCCATGAATGAAAGTGCGGTGTGCTCCCAATGTGGCCTTTTTCTCCTCTCTGCTCAGCCAGCTCAGGGCAACTTGGCACAGCTCCTCATTCTGATTCTTATGCTCACCTAAACTCTAGGGCAGTGCCTCTCAAACTTTAATGCCCATACCAGTCACCTGGGGAATATTGTTAAAATGCAGATTCTGATTCAGCAAGTCTAGGTTGGGGACTGAGATTCTGCATTTCTAACAAGCAGCTAGGTGATGCCTATGCTGCTGCTCCATGCACCACGCTTTGTGTAGCAAGGCTCTGGAGCATATATTTCAGGTTTATTGAACGTTATGTTGTTCTCATTTGCTTGAGATCTAGGGGAAGCACACTTCTCTTTTGCTTGGGAGTGGGGGAGATAAAGCACCTATTTCACTTATATTTTTCAAAGAAATCCCCTTGCTTGACCTCTTCCACTGGCATTCTTTTATAGACTGGAGGGGACAGATTGCCAGTGCTGAAAGAAATAGTTTTACAATCATTTATTATACTTGCACAAGTGGGGTCTAGCAGGTCATTTAAGAATACAGAATCCTGCTATCTACTTTATTCTAGGCCTTTGGGACTTCATCCACAACATAAATGGAAAAAAAGCCATTAAAATCACTAATTAGAATCATTTTATATTTTATAATTTCTATAAAATATTATTACAGAAATGAAAAATATACCCCAAAGCAGAGAGAATCATAACAAATACCAATTTTTAGTGGGAAGATCAATGGTTTTGAAAAAAAATCATAATATAGAACATTTCCATCACCCCCAGAAGTTGTCTTGTGACTCTTTTCAGTGAATCCCTGTTACCCTGATTTCTCTCACTATACTTTAGTTTTGTTTGTTCTAGAACTTCATATAATAGAATAACACACTATGCACTCTTTTATATCTGTCTTCTTTCATTCATCCTAATGCATTTGATACTTGTCCCAGCTATTGTGGTATCCATAGTCCATTGCTTCTTCTTTAATAGAGTAGCATTCCATTGTGTAGATGTATAATTTATTTATCCATTCCCCTGTTGATGGACATTTGTGTTGTTTCCAGTTTTTACCTATTACAAATAGAGCTACTATGAATGTTACTATACAAGTCTTTTTATGAACATGTGTTTTCATTTCCCTTGAGTAAACAATTATGAGTAGAGTTACTAAGTCATAGAGTAGGACTATGGTTAAATTTGTAAGAAACTGCCAAATAGGTTTTCAAAATGGTTGTACCATTTTTTACTCCCATTGACAATGTATGAGACTCCTAGTTAGTTTACTTTTCACCAACGTTTGACATTTTTAGTCTTTTCAATTTTAGTCATTATAGTATACGCAAAGTGATATCTCATGGAAGTTTTAATTTTTATTTCCCTGGTGCCTTTTGATAATCTTTCCATGGGTCTATTAGCCATTCATTTACATTCTTTTTGCAAAGTGCCAGTTCAAGTATTTTGCTCACTTTTAAATTGGGTTATCTTTTTATTATTAATTTTTAGGAAATCTCTGTGTATTCCAGATACAAATTCTTTATCAAACACATGTATAACAAATATTTTTTCCCAGTCTATGGATTGCATTTTCATTTTTTTGATGGTATCTTTTGAAGAGCAGACATTTATAATTTTGAAGTCTGATTTATTAATTTTTTTCTTTTAGTGGTGTTTCTTGTCTCATAAATTTTTGCCTCTCTCATTATAGTCTCCTATAACCTTTCTTCTAGACATTTTATAATTTTATATTTTATGCATAGGTCTATGATTTATCTCTAATTAATTTTTGGTATGAAATTGAGGTGGAGGTTCACCTAATTTTTCCATATAGATACCTAGTTGTTTTGGTACCATTTGTTGAAAGACTATGCTTTCTCTTTTTCCTCTTTTTTTTTTTTGTTTTTTTTTTTTTTAGTATTTATTGATCATTCTTGGGTGTTTCTTGGAGAGGGGGATGTGGCTGGGTCATAGAATAATAGTGGAGAGAAGGTCAGCAGATAAACACGTGAACAAAGGTCTCTGGTTTTCCTAGGCAGAGGTCCCTGTGGCCTTCCGCAGTGTTTGTAAGACTATGCTTTCTCTATTGAATTACCTTGGCTCCTTTGTTGAAAATCAATTGACTATGTATGTGGAAGACTATTACTGGACTCTATTCTATCCTGCGATCTACTTAACTAACCCTGCCTCAATATCACACTGTCTTGATTACTGTAATTTTATGTATGGCCTTGACATCAAGCAGTATAAATCCTCCAACTTTGATTTCTTTTTCAAAAATTTTTTGGTCATTTTAGGTCCTTTTCTTTCTTTCTTTCTTCTTTCTTTCTTTCTCTCTCCCTCTCTCTCTTCCTTCTTTTCGAGAGAAAACCACGGAATAAAGAAGCTTTTTAAAATTATTTTATTTAAACTTATTATTATTTTAAAATTTTACTTTAAGTTCTGGGATAAACGTGCTGAATGTACAGGTTTGTTACATAGGTATACATGTGCCATGGTGGTTTGCTGAACCTATCAACCTGTCATCTAGGTTTTAAGCCCCACATGCATTAGGTATTTGTCCTAATGCTCTCCCTCCTCTTGCCCCTAACCCCCAACAGGAACCTGTGTGTGATGTTCCCCTCCCTGTGTCCATGTGTTCTCATTGTTCAACTCCCACTTATGAGTGAGAACATGAGGTGTTTGGTTTTCTGTTTCTGTGTTAGTTTGCTGAGGATGATGGTTTCCAGCTTCATCCAAAGGGTCCTTTGCTTTCTTATATAAAATTAGAATCGGTTTGTCAATTTCTACAAAAAGGCCTGGTGGAGTTGTGATTAGATAGCGTTGATTCTACAGATTGAATTGGGGAGAATTAAAATCTTAACCCATCAACATGGTGTAGCTCTTTATGTATTGCCAATCTGGATGACTTTTTATTTCATTTAACTGCTTTTTTACACAGGTAGAATTTCCAGTAGAATGTCAAATAGAAGGAGTAAAAATAAACATCTTGGCTTTCTTCCTGATCTCACATATAAAGTGTTCAATATTTTGCCATTAGCCATGCTGTTAGCAGTAGGTCTTTCATGGATTCCTTTTATCAAACTGAGAAAAATTTCCTTCTACTTCTAATTTGCTAAGTTTTATTTTTTACTTTTTTGAGACAGGGTCTTGCTCTGTTGCCCAAGCTGGAATGCAGTAGCGTGATCTCGGCTCACTGCAACCTCCACTTCCTCAACCCAAGTGATCCTCCCACCCTACCCTCCTGAGTAGCTGGGACTATAGGCATGTGCCACCACACAACATCCTGCTAATTTTCTGTATGTTTTGTAGAGAGGGGTCTTGCCACGTTGCCCAGGCTGGTCTTGAACATCTGGACTCAAGCAATTCACCACCTCAGCCTCCCAAAGTGTTGGGATTATAGGTGTGAGCCACCGTGTCCCGCTGGTATTTTTTTTTTTAATCAAAAAATGGGGCCAGGTGTGGTGGCTCACGCCTGTAATCCCAGCACTTTGGGAGGCTGAGGCAGGTGGATCACCTGAAGTCAGGAGTTCAAGACAAGCCTGGCCAACATGGTGAAACCCCGTCTCTACTAAAAACACAAAAATTAGCCAGTGATGGTGGTGGGCGCCTGTCATCCCAGCTACTCAGGAGGCTGAGGCGGAGAATCACTTGAACCTGGGAGGCAGAGGTTGCAGCGAGCCAAGCTCTGCCACTGCACTCCATCATGGGCGACACAGTCAGACTCAGTCTCAAAAGCAAAACAAAACAAAATAAAAAACAAAAAACCACAGGTGCTAGCTTTTGCCAACTGTATTTTCTGCATAAATTGAAATAATGATATAACTTTTATTCTTATTTTATTAATCTGGTGAATTACTGAACTTTGATTGATTTTTAAAATGTTGAAACCACCATACATTAATGAGTTAAATCTCAGTCATACTATATTATCTGCATATGTTGCTACATTTCATTTGCTAATTTTTTGGAGAATTTGTGTTCTATGTTCATAAATGATATTACTCTATAATTTTCCTCTTTTATAATCTTCTTCTAAGGTTTTGCTGTTAACGCTATGTGGGCCTCATGAAATAGGTAGAGAAATTTTCCTTCCTATATTTCCTTAGAAAGTTTTTATAAGATAAATATTATTTTCTTCTTAAATATTTGATAGAATTCATGAGCGAAGCCATCTGCACCTAGAGTTCTGTTCATGAGGTTTTCCATTACATATTCAATTTCTTTGATAAGCATAATGCTAGCCAGACATCTTATTGCTTTTTCTGTCAGTTTTGGTAAGTCATGTTGTGTTCGGAAGTTATTCCTTCCAGTGGGTTCTTGGTCTCACTGGCTTCAAGAATGAAGCCGTGGACCCTCGTGGTGAGTGTTACAGCTCTTAAAGATGGTGTGTCTGGAGTTTCTTCCTTCAGATGTTCAGATGTGTCCAGAGTTTCTTCCTTCCGGTGGGTTCATGGTCTCGCTGACTTCAGGAGTGAAGATGCATACCTTCGCAGTGAGTGTTACAGCTCTTTAGTCCAGAGTTGTTTGTTCCTCGTGGTGGGTTCGTGGTCTTGCTGACTTCAGGAATGAAGCTGCACACCCTTGCGGTCAGTGTTATAGTTCATAAAGGTAGTGCAGACCCAAAGAGTGAGCAGCAGCAAGATTTATTGCGAAGAGCAAAAGAACAAGGCTCCCACAGCATGGAAAGGGGGACATGAGCAGGTTGCCACTGCTGGCTGGGGTGGCCAGCTTTTAGTCCCTTATTTGGCCCCGCCCACATCCTGCTGATTGGTCCATTTTACAGTGCGCTGATTGGTCCATTTTACAGAGTGCTGTTTTTAGAGTGCTGATTGGTGCGTTCACAATCCTTTAGCTAGACACAGACACTGATTGGTTTGTTTTTACAGAGTGCTGATTGTTGTGTTTACAGTCCTTTAGCTAGACACAGAGTGTTGATCGGTGCATTTACAATCCTTTAGCTAGACACAAAAGTTTTCCAAGTCCTCACCCGACCCAGAAGCTCAGCTGGCTTCACTTCTCAATGTTTTTAAAGGAATTTCTCCTTTTCATCAACTTGTCAAATTTATCTAATATTATTTTTTAACTTTTTGATGTGGGTAGGAACAATAGTGATGTTCCCCTTTCATTACTGATTTGACAACTTGTGGAGTTTTCTTCTGTATCTTGACCAATCTACTACGAGAATATTAGTTTTATCAATCTCTTCAACAGAACAACTCTTGGTTTTCCCTACTGTTTGTTTTCTCTTTCATTGCTTTCCATTCTTGTTCTTTTATTTCCATTTTCTACTTTCTTTGGGTTGATTTTGCTCTTCTTTTTTCTAGCCTTTTAAGGCAGATGTTTAGATCGTTAATTTTTTCACTTTATTTTTTTCTAATACAGGTGGCACCTATGGCTTGACTTATGATTTTTTTTTTTACTTTAAAATTCGTCTATCTGTACATAACCTCATCATAAGTAGAGAAGCATCTGTATAACCAATTAAAACTATAAACATCTTTTTAAGTACTGCTTTGGCTGCAACACATAAATTTTGATGTGTAATGTTTTCATTATTATTCTGTTCAAAATTTCTAAATTCTCTTGTGATTCTTTCTTTGATCCATGGGTTATTTATATGTGTGTCACCTAATTTCCAAATATTTGTGGATTTTAAAGATATCTTTTTGTTGTTGGCATCTAATTTACTATCATTTTGGCCAGAGAATAATTTCAATTATTTTAGATTTATTGAAACTTGTTTTATGATTCAAAATATGGTCTATCTTTGGGGGACTCAAGGGGAAAGGCTGGGAAGGGGGTGAGGGATAAAAGACTAGAAATTGGGTTCAGTGTATACTGCTCGAGAGAAAAGTGCACCAAAATCTCACAAATCACCACTCAAGAACTTACTCATGTAACCAAATACCACCTGTTCCCCAAAAACTATGGAAATAAAAAATTTTAAAAATACATGGTCTATCTTGGTGAATATTACATGTGTACTTGAAAACACATATTTTGTAGTTGATGGGTGTAACGTTTATAAACACCAATCAGGTAAGTTAGTTGATGGTGTTGTTCAAATCTTCTATAACCTTATTTTTTTGTCTACCTGTCCTATCAACTATTGAGAAGTGCTAAAATCTACAACTATAATTAGGGATTTGTCTGTTTCTCCCTTTGGCTCTGATAATTTTTATTTCATATACTTTGAAGATTCATTATTTGATGAGCTGATCATTTTATCATCATGAAATAATTGGTTTTCTCCAGGTAATAAGCTCATTTTAAAAATTACCACAATATATTATATCTTTTTAATTTCCACTGCATTTGGTTGTAGGTACTATTACTCCATTTATAATTGTAGAGTCTGAGTGAAATTGGCCAAGGTTTTTAACTAGTAAATATGGTAGAACATATAAAAGTTTTCAAACTTGAAGGCTGGGTGCGGTGGCTCAGGCCTGCAATCCCAGCACTTTGGGAGGCCGAGGTGGGCGGATCATGAGATCAAGAGATCGAGACCATCCTGGCCAACATGGTGAAACCCCATCTCTACTAAAAATACACAAATTAGCTGGGTGTGGTGGCGCGTGCCTGTAGTCCTAGCTATACTCAGGAGACTGAGGCAGGAGAATCGCTTGAAGCCGGGAGGTGGAGGTTTTAGTGAGCCAAGATTGCGCCACTGGACTCCAGCCTGGTGACAGAGTGAGACTCCATCTCAAAAAAAAAAAAAAGTTTTCAAACTTGACAGCGAATCTTAGAAGTCATGGGCACTTTAATTAAGTCCTATAACATGTTTCAGTTTTATTCTTTTGTTTTTCACAACTTTTTACTTATATGCTTATTTCTACACACATTGGTCATTATTTTCCTCACTCATATTTATACGTTGTACCCGTCATTGTTATTCGCCTTTGCTATACTAGTTCTATCACAACATGGCATAATGAAAGTAAGCCATGTCCAAGTAATTAAAAAACCTAATACTGAACCTCCTAGAAAATCTTCTATTATAGCAAGACCATTTATCATGACATATTTTCTTGCTGGTAAGTAATAACTAAATTCTTTCAAAGTGAAGTATAAAATTATGTGATTTACTTGTTTTAGAATGTTTCTGTCATAATATTATAGAATCCTATTTAATCTTATATATTTTTTATTTCAAACTGTATGACATCAAAGGCTGAAAACTTCTTAGCCCTTGATCTTCCATTTTAAAGGCATCAGCCCTCTATTTCAGAGGAACTAAAGGTTAAAGCTCTGATTTTTTAAATTGTGCATTCACATTATCTTAGTCTACTGTGTTAGTATTCAAATTACACAAAAACATTAAATATTAATCTGGCCAGTTCCCCTCAAATCCAATTGAAAAAAAATCAGTCCCGGAGATGAGAATGTTAGTGTCGTATTACAGCTTTCTTTTGCAAAACAAGGATAAAAGTTTAGTGCATAGAATGCAGAAAGTTCTGGCAGGATTTATTTACAACTATTTCCTTTTTCTTTTTCAGGTTTACTAGAATAAATATTTGTGCAGCTGAATGTGTTGCTAGAAGCAGGTCCTTGATGGCTGCCTTAGGCAAAGCCAGTATCTAGGCATAGTATGGACATCAGGCTTGGGGGAAGGTAGCCTATTATACAAGCTGCTATCATTGTCCACACATGACTTCATCTTTGCCTGGGTGGCCCTCAGCATTCCACAGTTGTTGAACTCATGGAGTCTCCATAATGTTCTCTTCTCTTGGTGAAGTGCGTATACATATCTCAGGCTGCAAACTTAGGCAGACAAACATACAACTATTTTTGTAAAAGCGGATCTGAATTCTATCTTGAACCTCCTATTTCTTTCTTTCTTTTTTTTCCGAGACTGAGTCTCACTCTGTTGCCAGGCTGGAGTCCAGTGGTGCAACCTCGGCTCACTGCAACCTCTGCCTCCCAGCTTCAAGCGATTCTCCTGCCTCAGCCTCCCGAGTAGCTGGGACTACAGGCACCTGCCACCACGCCCAGCTAATTTTTGTATTTTTAATAGAGACAGGGTTTCACCATGTTGGCCAGGATGGTCTCGATCTCTTGACCTCTTGACCTCGTGATCCGCCCGCCCTGGCCCCCCAAAGTGCTAGAATTACAGGCATGAGCCACCGTGCCCGGCTGAATCCCCTATTTTTATCACTGACTGAATAATTTAGTCGTATGGCTTTCCAGGTAAACTTGGGCAAATGCAACAGTTTCAGTCATTTTAAGTTTATATTTAGGCTTCTGCCCCTCTCATTTTCTCCGTGTGGCATCTAGGTTCTAAAGAGACTTTAAGGTGTTCAGGTGTTGGGGTAGAGTGGGTGGGTGGTAAACACCTGGCTCACTACATTCCTTTGGGGGTGATTCTCCCTCCTAATCTTTGGATGCTGGCCTCTGTCCCTGCTGCATTCACCATCCAGGTTTCCTTTTAGGTATTTAGCAGCAAAGAACTGACTTGAGTGCTATTCTCCATCACTCTGGGGCTCACAGGAAACTGTGGATTCAGTCCCTCCTGTGTCTATTTCTGCCATGTCACCACTTCAGTACTGCTGCTGCCCATATCAGGTTGGTATGAAGCACTTCCATTAATATTTTCTATCCAAGTCTCAGATGGAAAGCAGGGCACAGTACAATATTTCAGGGGTCCCTAACCCCGGGGCCACAGACCAGTACCAGTCCTTGGCCTGTTAGGTACAGGACCACACAGCAGGAGGTAAGCAGTGGGCCAGTGAGTAAAGCACCATCTGTATTAACAGCCACTCCTCATCACTTGAATTATTGACTGAGCTCCACCTCCTGTGAGATTAGCAGTGACTTTATTATAGATTCTCATAGGAGCACAAACCCTATAGTGAACTGCACGTGCGAGGGATCTAGGTGCGGCTCCTTATGAGAATCTAATGCCTGATGATCTGTCACAGTCTCTCATCACCCCCAGATGGGACCACCTAGTTGCAGGAAAAGAAGCTCAGGGCTCCCACTGATTCTACATTATGGTGAGATGTATAATTATTTCATTATATATTACAAGGTAATACTAATAGAAATAAAGTGCACAATAAATGCAATGTGCTTGAATCACCCCGAAACTATCCCCGCTCTGCTGTCCATGGAAAAATTGTCTTCCACAAAACTGGTCCCTGGTGCCAAAAAGGTTGGGGACCTCTTCTCTATTTGTATCAGTCAGGGTCGTCTGCGTTACGCTGTGGTAACAAATGCTCCCCAAATCTCAGTGGCCTAGAAAGACTAAGGTTTATTTTTCACTCGGCTGGCCTTCCTGGGTCAGCCATGGTATTTCTCCATGCCTTGTGCTCTCCTAGAGCCAGGCTGGCAGAGCTGATATTGCTGATATCAGGGTAGAGGAAAAAGAGAATAAAATGAACCTTGTGCTGGCTAGAAAAGCTCACACTTTATTGGCTAAAGCAAGTCAAATGGATAAACCTGACATCAATAAGGCAGAGAAGTTGAATTCTCCTCTGGAAAGGGGCAACTTATATTATTTATTTATTTTTATTTTTATTTTTTGAGACGGAGTCTCGCTCTGTCGCCCAGGCTGGAGTGCAGTGGCACGATCTTGGCTCACTGCAAGCTCTGCCTCCCGGGTTCATGCCGTTCTCCTGCCTCAGCCTCCCAACTAACTGGGACTACAGGTGCCTGCCACCATGCCCGGCTAATTTTTTTTTTTTTTTTTTTTTTTTGTATTTTTAGTAGAGATGAGGTTTCACCGTGTTAGCCAGGATGGTCTTGATCTCCTGACATCGTGAACTGCCCACCTCGGCCTCCCAAAGTCCTGGGATTACAGGCGTGAGCCACTGCTCCCGGCCAGGGGCAGCTTATTTTTTTTTATTTTTTATTTTTTGAGACAGAGTCTTGCTCTGTCGCCCAGGTTGGAGTGCAGTGGCGCGATCTTGGCTCACTGCAAGCTCCAACTTGAGGGTTCACGCCATTCTCCTGCCTCAGCCTCCTGAGTAGCTGGGGCTACAGGCGCCCGCCACCATGCCTGGCTAATTTTTTGTATTTTTAGTGGAGATGGGGTTTCACCGTGTTAGCCAGGATGGTCTTGATCTCCTGACCTCGTGATCCGCCGGCCCCTGTCTTCCAAAGTGCTGGGGTTACAGGCGTGAGCCACCGCACCTGGCCAATATATTTTTAAATAATAATGCAATCTACCACTTTATTCCTGGGTTCCTAAACTTAAGGGGAGACCTAAGTGTCCCTAATAACTTAGCCTGAGGAGTGGTGAGGGGTCAGAAACACCATGCTCATGGCTTTCAGTGCTATCTCTTCTTCAATTAAAATTCTCCTCCCCAGGTCAGGAAACCCTATCTAACCTCCGGGGAGGGTGGTCTTGTTCTTCATCTGTTCTCTTCTAATTGACTGTTTATGGACAAAACATTCATGTTTCCCTTCTTTCTGCACTCAGCCCTTTGAAGCTCCAGAGAACCCATCTTTTACAAAATCACAAACCTTGGTGTTCAAGATTAGTTTTTCTGCTGTGAATTTAAAAAAACCTATTTACAAGCTGAGAACTGCTTTCTTTTATTCTTTCTCTTTTCTTACTTTTTTTTTGAGATAGGGTCTTGCTCTGTCACCCAGGCTAGAGTGCAGTGGTACAATCATGGCTCACTGAAGCCTCTACCTCCTGAGCTCAAGCAATCCTCCCACCTCAGCCTCCTGAGTAGCTGGGACCACAGGTGCACATCACCATGCCTGGCTAATTTTTTTTTTTTTTTTTTTGTAGAGACGGGGTTTGCCTTCTTGCCCAGGCTGGTCTTGAACTCCTGAGCTCAAGTGATCTGCCCACCTTGGCCTCCCAAAATGCTGAGGTTACAGGCATGCCAGGTCTGCTTTCTGTTTTCTCTTTTAAAAATTTTTTGGGTTTTTTCTGTGGTTGTTTTGTTGTTTTTGTGTCCACCCTTGATAAATGCTCTCAGAAAAATAGATTCTCTTGCCTCAGTGAGCTGAGGGGTCATGAGGGCAACAAGGAATGGTATTAAAAGAAAACCTCAATTATTGTCTCCAAATAGAATTTCCTCAAAACTGGAAGGTAGGTAAAGTAGTTGTGAAAATAAAGGCTGCTTGGATGGGAGCTTTAGGGTGTTGTTGTCCTGAGTGACTGCTCTAAAGCATGCTTACTGTAGCAGCGGTGGATTATCACTTTCCATCCCATAATCTCCAATGCTCTTTATAAAGGATTTGTAAAAGATTTACAATGCTAGCTTCCTATTTTCTGCTTGAAACTTCCCCTTGAGAATTACAATATTTGCCTATAGTTTCACACTAGCCAAGCTCACATGTGTGCTAAAGTAATATTCAAGTGAATGTACATGAAATTACAATGAACCAGAAACCGAGTAAAACAGGGAGCTTACCTTAGATTCTGTTTTTTCAACATATGTTGATTTTTATTTTTGATTTTTTTATTTATGGACTATTTCCATGACTTTCAATTGAAGTTACTCATATACTACTGAGAGATACTCCACAGGGCCACCTACCGTTCTTGTACTCTCTTTGCCAGTAGTTTCTATGGAGTTAACTTTGCTCAGTCTTTTCTCAGAACTGTTATTTCAGGTACCACTTTCATCTCTCACATTACAGCTTCCATTCCACTTTCTCACACTATCCACCTGCTGTAGGCATCCTCATTGCTTATTAGTATAAATGAGCAAAATTCAGCAGAGATTCAGTTCAGATACTTCCCAAAGTTAAGAACAACACATCTGTGAACTCCTGCCCATATGATTGAAGCCCCAAGGTGAGTTGGGGACAGAGGAACATGGCCTCTTTCCATAAATCCAGAGAGGAAGAAGCCTTGCTTGAGTCCCACATTGCTTCTCACTGTGGCAGGAGGCAGGCAGTTTTGTGTTTTTTAAATTTACTTTGTTTTTTGAGACAGAGTCTCACTCTGTCACCCAGGCTGGAGAGCAGTGGTGTGATCTCGGCTCACTGCAACCTCTGTCTTCCGGGTTCAAGCTATTCTCCTGCCTCAGCCTTCTGAGTAGCTGGGATTACAGGTGCACGCCACCACGCCTGGCTAATTTTTTGTATTTTTTTTTTTTTTTGTAGAGATGGGGTTTTACCATGTTGGCCAGGCTAGTCTTGAACTCCTGGCCTTAAAGTGGTCCACCAACCTTGGCCTCCCAAAGATCTGGGATTACAGGCATGAGCCACCACATCCACCCCCAATTGTTCTTTCAGCCATCACAATTTCATTCTATCAAGCACTGTGGAATGCCCCTTTTACCTCCTTATAGAAACAACGTTATAACTCTTTGTGTTTCCAAGAACACAAAACACAACACTTGTATACATGAAGCTGACCAGCAAATGTTTGTTGAAAGTTTTGAATGACTTTCCAGCCAGTGATCTCTAAGACAAAATACACTCTCAGCCTTCATGCTTGCCATTTTGATGTTAATTTTAATTTGGCTTTGCTAATAAAAACATTTTGGTAGAGAAGTGAGACACCACAGGCCAAACAAGGATTTGTAGGAGGTTCTGGTGGATAATCCCTGGGCTACCTTCTAAAAACTAGGAATTGGGGGCCACATCTTTCTTTTTAGTTGTCGTTTGCCTCTTGTCTTTTCTTTCCTGCTTCTCCCCGTATGTGTTTGTTTGTTTGTTTGTTATCATTGCTTTTCCTCTCTGAATCTGTTTCTCTGTAACACCTTCTGGCCTTCCCCTCACATCTGACCCATCTAGCTGTTAAAAACCATCTAGATGGAAAGTCTCTTTCCTTTCGCAACACAGCTCCCCACGCCCTCTTCACTTTCCTCCTTTTTTAAGAATTTAGATTCAACTCTGAGGGATCCCTGTTCTGCTTTGCAATTACCTTGAGTTCAGGAAGTTCCCAAGGTACAACAGAATGCAACATAATGTGTTTCCCAAGTGCCTTTGTTAGTAAGTTGTTTGGATTCAGAACAGATTTTCCCAGCAAAAAGAAGGCTCTTAGTGGTGTTTACAGTCTAGCCTCCAACATCTTACTCAACATACTACACATTTGTTGCGTCAAGTATTCACTAAATGCTGGTGGTTGAGTATTTCCGTGATTACCAGGTTGCCCTTCAGCACCGTGATGTTTGAGCTGAGCTGTTTACTCCCTTGACCGAGCTCTTTTTTTTTTTTTTTTTTCCGAGACGGAGTCTTGTTCTGTCGCCCAGGCTGGAGTGCAGTGGCGCGATCTCGGCTCACTGCAACCTCCGCCTCCTAGGTTCAAGCGATTCTCCTGCCTCAGCCTCCAGAGTAGCTAGGATTACAGATGCGTGCCACCATGCCCGGCTAACTTTTTGTATTTTTAGTAGAGACGGGTTTTCACCATGTTTGCTACCGAGCTCTTTTTATCATATGCAAAGCTTCTGCTTGTAAAGGTAAACACATGATCTTGCCTTAGCCCTAGCTTCGCAAGTTGTACTTCTCTCTACACAGTTCAACTGCAAGACACCGCAACAGTTTTCTCAACACTCAGATGAAACAATAATTTTCACATGCTGATGAAAACTTAGCCGTAGCCCCGGGGAGGTTTGAGGCACATTAGGCTATTATGGTCTATAGGATGAGACCCACGGAGTAAGAGACGTAACCTTATTAAAACATCCTCTGCAGAGAAAACAGAATCTCTTTGATGGTAGGGGACAGATTATCTAACAGGTTGTTTGCAAGGATGAGGTTCCTAGCTGGCACACAGAAGGGCGCAGTATTAATGCTGAATGCAAGATGAATGAATGAACGGATAGATGGATGGCAAAGGGTCACAGGAAGACATCTGGGCACACAACTCTCATTGAAGTCTGAGTGGGAAGGACTTCACCTCACAGTATTTCCTTTTTGTAAGGTCACCAGGAAAGCACAACTTTGAATATTTCTGTGACTTCGTTATTGTTTTGCAGAATTCAGAGAGAACAACGCCTTCATGACATTTGTTTTACTTTGCATCTTTCTTCTTTACTAAAGGTGGGTCAGTGGAAGTTTTATATTTCAGCTTTGAAAAACAAAGTATCCAGGACTATTTGCCCCAGGAGGCCAAGAAACCTCTTACAAGAACCTTAAATATTTTTGGTTGCCTCTGGGGGCTGTCCGCACCCTCGGGTAGCTTTGGGGTTGAGGTTTCCAGCGTTAGGTCGGGCTTGGAGTAGAGCCTGCCTCCCACGAGGGTGGTGGGTGTGGGCTGCACTTCCCGCAGCCACTTCAAACAAATCTCTGAGGACAGAGGGGCAGAGGGACTGTGTTCTAATACGGAGCTCCGAGGTATGGCTCCGTGAGGCTTGTGGGTACTAGCGGTCCTTTAGTGGGCGCCTTTCCCCCTCGGGGCCGACCACCCACCTGGGGATGATCCCAGGCAGGAACGCGTCTGCAAGAGCGCTGCCCTCCCGCGGCTCGCACGGGCCCCTTTGAGCGCAGCTCGCGGCCTTGCCGGTTGGGGACGCTCTCCCGTGGGAACGTCGAACGCACCCGGCGGGGCGGGGCGGGGCGGGGCAGGGCGGGGCCGCTGTCCCTAGATCCCTCCCTCGCACCGCCAAACTTTCCTACGGCTCTGGGCGCGTCGCAGCGGTCGCTGGAGAGGAGGCGCTCCGCCGCCCGCCCGCCCGCCCGCCGCGTCCTCCGCTGCTTCTCCGCGCCCGGCTGGAGCCCGGCGCCCGGTCGCCCCGTCGCGCTCGGTCCCGAGGGCATGCGACAGCCGCAGGGGCCCCCGCTCCCGGGCTCGGCGGCGCGGGTGAACGTGAGCGGTGAGTGAGGGTCCGGGCGCGGGGAGGGTACCCTGAGCCGCCGTCACCAGGGCGTGCGTCGTGGGGAGGCCGGAGCTAAGAGGCGCCTGCCGGGCTCCAGCCGGCGGCTTTTCGGGGTTGCCTGGCGTGCAAGCCTGGGCTCCAGACCCACTCCAAACCCCTGGGACAAGACTCTCCCGGCGGGTGTATAGCAAAACTCGCTCTTTTCCCACCTTTTCCCCCGCTAGGAGCAAAAAGCAATCTAGATGCAAAATCGGCGTTGCGTCCGCTCCTGAGGGCTGGCAGGCTGGGCGCAGAGGCTAGGAGAGCGCCGCACGGGTTGCCTCTGCCTTTGCACATGTGGTTCTTTCCAAACTCAGTCTCATTGCCGTCGATGGTGATTAGGAAACTGGGGTTCTCTCGTGAAGCCTAGGGATATAACGTTTTTCAGCCTCCAGTTACATCTGGTACTGTGCTGTGTCCGCTGGGGAACAGCTTGAACCATGTGCAGGCTTCTAGAGATTCGGGAACTAGTAACTAGCAACACTGTCGGGGTTGTTTGTTCAGGGTATGCCCCCTCACCACCACGAGATAAAAGTGCTTTTGTTCTGTAGCAGAGTTACTTTATTGCTTTCCCTCAACAAGTTGCAGCTACACAAAATTGCTTAGAAATTCCGCACGCATGTAATTTGAGGAGTGACTGTGAATATTGGAAACAATTTAGTCTTCTTAAGGTAATCATTAAAATGGCCCTGAAAAGCATTTGTAGATTAGTATTTATTTATTTATTTATTTATTTTTGAGACAGTCTCGCACTATCGTCCGGGCTGGAGTGCAGTGGCGCGATCTCGGCTCACTGCAACCTCCGCCTCCCAGGTTCGAGCGATTCTCCTGCCTCAGCCTCCCTAGTAGCTGGGATTGCAGGCGCCCGCCACCACGCTAGGCTAATTTTTTGTATTTTTAGTAGAGACGGGGTTCCACTATGTTGGCCAGGCTGATCTCGAACGCTTGACCTCGTGATCCACCCGCCTCGGCATCCCAATCACGCCACCGTGCCCGGCCAGGTCCGTTTTTTTAAACTGAGTAATTTCCACGAAATGTTTCCCCCATGATTTGTTATTGTCATTACAATGCTTTTCTTCCTCCTTTTCCTCCGAAAGTAGCATTACCTGTTCTTGAGATGTCGTTTAGAAATAAAGGGCTTTCTCACGGTTCCAACTTAGTCTGTAACAGAGAATAAAGTAAATTGTCAATTACAGACAGACAATCAATCTCCTCTTTACAAATTCCATGTACTGCACAACGTTTCATTAATGCATGGACTTTTGTATTGCTGAGAAGAGTTGTTGGATTTTCCCGTGATCCATCAACAGTTGCTAACCCTGCTTTCCATGGACAGTGGATCCGATATTATTTAGTGGCCTGAGTCCAGTAAACAGAGTTTTCCTCTTTTTGGGACAGAAGCGATACAGTTAGAAACACACACCTTGACTCTGTTAACCCCAGGCTTGTCTAAACAAACTGAGCTGTTCTAAAAAGACGAGCAAGCAAACCCTGCCAGTCGGAGTTGTGTACTTGAGATAAGCTTCCAGAATTGTCTCTTGTGCCTTGAGACAGCAAGGACCTAGTTATCCTGTGGAGATCTGGACGTCTAACCATTTGGACAACACTTACATTGATTGTCACTATCATATAACTAGGAAAATCGGTCATTTTGGCAAAAATTTTTTCTTTGTCTTTAGAATTCGAAACTTTGAGGTTTTGATTTAATTACATATGAGACTCTGCTTGTCTAAACCTTTCAAATGCATTTATCAACTACCACTCTTTTTTTTTTTAATCAGATCAGACCTATTTTAGATATCTTGCTGTTCTGCAAGATATTTGTTAGAACAGGCCTGCATATGTTTTCTATGAATGGAGACTGAATTGAAAACATTAAAGTATGAGATTGTTTTTCATGTGTGTTCACCGGAATCTATTTAAGAAACTACAGCATGTTAACTCTCCATCTCATTTTTCAGAAACACACGTGCACAGTGGAAGAAATGCACACACAGCATTGTAGCCAGGCAGCACCCAGACACACAGTCTCAACATCACTTGTACACACATGCCTAAGGCTGGCTGCTTCTCCTCCCAAGTTTCTCAGCCTGCAGCTGAGGAGCAGCAGTGCGTGATAACTTAAGACCAGCCTCTTGTTTCTTTGGGCTGGGGCAAGGGGAATCGCTATAACTCAAATGGGAATTACTGTAACTCATATTACCCATTGGCCATTCTCCTTGGAGTATACATTAGTTCAAATGCTTTCTGGCCTGTGATTATACCCAACAGAGCGGTTAAGTCTGTTTGCAAGCTTCTAAATGGCAGAGACCAGGTCCAAGGCATTATTAATGCGGTATAAAAGGAAGACCAAGGCTTTGCAGTCAGACCAGCTTTTGTTCCAGTCCAGGCTTTATGACCTTGGGCACATAGCTTCGCCTCTCTAAGTCTTAATTTCCTCATCTGTAAAAATGAAGATTATATCCATCTCCCAAGATTAAAAGAGAAAGCACTGAGCATGGTCTCTCATATACAGGAAGTACTCCTTAAATGCTGGTTGCCCTCTTTTCCTCCTAGATAAAAATTTAAGTATTGACACTTGTGTAAACATGGGTGCAAATGTATATTCTGGTAAAAGTGCAAAGATAGATTTCTAAGCCTTAGGTGACTTAGAGATGTTATACACACTTTTCTTACATGCTTTCTCTTTTCCTGGCCATGGGCCTTTTGTTCCTCCCTTCGTCATTCCTCCTGCAGGTACTGAGCCTCCCCTTTTCCGGCCTTGATGATCCTTTGTTCCTCATCCTGGATTCTGTATTTGTGGAGGAGTCACCCGGAGCTCAGTCCTGCTATGGATGGCAGAAGTGGTGGTGGGGCTGGGGAGCTATCTGCATAAGTGCAGAGACTTTGTGCTTTTACAAACGGTGGACTAGAGGTACTTGGAGCACAGGGTTCTGTCTTTGAATCCTAGTCCCGCTTTTGTGAGTTCTTGTGACCCTGAATAGATTGTCATGTTTAAGTTTTTTTCATTTATATAGTGGGGATAATAATTACTTTTCTACCTGTCTGCATGGATTGTTGATGGGTTCCATTAACTTATGTATGTGAAAAAGCTTTGTACCCTATGAAGAGCGTATAAACATTGGAATTAAAGAGGCAGGGCATCCAGATGTGGGCCACCCCAGGCAGGCCCACTCAGCTCTGGCTATTGGGGGTTAGTGGTATCTCCACAAGCATGTTTTGAGTGCTAAGGGGGCACTGCTGCAGTTCTTCCATATTCCTCTCTCCCGTCCTCTGACATCATACTGGACTTCGAGGAGGAAATAGCATCAAAGGTTGAGAAACTGCTCTGTGGGGAATATGAGAGGAAGACAAATTTCAGGACTGAGGTTACCCAACACTACATGATCGAAGGCATAGGGCAAAGTTCCGAAGAAGCTTTAATTTCGTGTTGGAATCACCTGTACTGTCTGCGCATCTCAATTCTTAGTGGACAAACACAAACAGCTGGCCACCCATCCCACAGGTCAGGAGGAGAGTGCTGATGGCAATGTTGGACAATGTATTGGGTCCACTTATACCATCCTCACTCACCTGTGCCTTCTTGCTGACTTGGGTCTCTAGTTTACTCTGCAAAGTTCTAAACTGACCCAAGGCATTGCCCCCCCACCCCCAAATTAAGCTAGTTACTTAATTCAGTCTGAAAGATATTTGTTGCTCTCTATCTGTCCTGGCAGGCCAGCTGGGGGGTGGAGGAGGAGATTTAGTACCATTGAGAGGAAGTTTCTGACATCCTGGGTTATACCCACCCCCCTCTTCATCACCCCCAGTCTTATGTCCTCCTCTTTATTCCTCTTCCTTGGCTGGCCTCTTGTCCTGTCTATCTACAACCTTCAATTCCTCCCTTGCCCATGACCCTTGATACTGCCCTACTCCCATTATTCTGTTACCCCTCCTCAGATGTGAATCATTTGTATACCTCAGGCTGGGCCAGACTGGGTGTCACTCTGGAAAGCAACCTGCCCAGCACAGTCTGCCCCACCCCTTCCTGAGGATGTTCATCAGCCCCTCTAATTACTCATCAGCTAGTCCTGTGTCTACATTGTTCCCTGGGACATTAAGCTGGAGCTTCTACTAGCCCTGGCCTTGACTCACCCATGTGCAGATTGACCAAGGTGTTATCAAGGGATGGCTTGGCAGGTGGCGTGGCTGGGTTGGAGGGCACATTAGCCCCTCCATAAGTGCACTAGTTGGTCCAAAGGCCTTCCAAGCAAACATGCAGTCTAAATAAAAGCAGTGTATTTGCTTTATAAATGCAGCTTTAAGGCAAGCCCCTGGTCTCCCCTTTTAAACCAAGCTGTCCCAAAGCACATCCTGTGTAGAAATTCTGGAGCTGCCCCCAGACAGACTCAGACCATGTAATTCAAAGATAGGCAGCGAAGTCTATCAGCAGCATTAACTCCCTAAGGAGGTAGAAAGCCAGAGTTAAGGCTCAAAGCCATTGGCAGTGACTAGTTATAGAAAACCAGAGCAAGGGATCAAGTATAGAATTTATTGGGAGCACATCAGTGAATCATTTACCTCCTGCCCTGCTTGATTTTTAGTAAGTCAGTTCTTTGAATGGGGTTAAGGAAGGCCTTTCTCTGGACAAAAACTATCACATGGGTCTGGTGAAGAGAAAATAAGTAGTATAATCTTTTTCTATATCTCCATGGCATTAGGATTGAAATCTCAATTTCTTCCTCTCTGTCTCTCTCTCTCTCTGTGTATATATATATATTATACATCATCAGTCTTTATTCTGAGAGGAAGTCATAGACGTTATTCTCCATCATTCTTGAAAACACTCCAGCATTAAAAAAAATACCTAGCACTCTGTCCTCCTATATAACCAGCATACACCCATCAAATCAGGAAATGGACATTGGTACAAAACACTATCATGCAATCCACAGAGCCCGTTCCTATTTCGTCAGTTATCCCCCAAATGTCTCTTCTACCTGTCTGATCTAGGATTCATGTTACATTTAGTTACCATGCCTCTTCTGAAACGGTTCCTCAGACTTTCCCTGTTCCTAAAGTGCTTGCAGTTGTATAGGTCCTACATGCTGTAGGGTGACTCCCAACCTGGGTGTATTGGGTATTTCTTCACAGCCTGACTGAGGTCATGCGTTCTTGGCAGGAATCCTTCAGAAATGAAACTTGGCTCTTCTTAGCTTCTCACAACAGAAGGCACATGGTGCCAACCCATCCCACCGCTGGGATATTGACCTCAATCACCTGGTTATGTTGGTGTCTGCCAGATTTCTCCACCTTAAATTCACCAAAGGTGTTTGAAAACACCTTTGTACTAGTGTTTGTGGGGAAGTATTCTAAGGTTTGCAAATAGCCTGTTCCGCGTTAAACGTGTACCTACAGAAACTACCATTTATTGCTGGCGTCTGCCTGCATCAGCCACCTCTGTGAATGTTGCCAAATGGTGATTCTTTTTTTTTTTTTTTTTTTAAGACAAGGTCTCACTCTGTTGCCCATGCTGGAGTGCAGTGGCATGATCTTGGCTCACTGCAGCCTCAACCTCCTGGGCTCAAGTGATCCTCCTGTCTCAGCCCCCCAAGTTGCTGGAACTACAAGTGCACACCACCACACCTGGCTTATTATTTTTTTTTTTTTGTATTTTTTGTAGAGATGGAGTTGGGTTCACCATGGTGCCCAAGCTGGTCTCGAAATCCTGAGCTCAAGTGATCCACCTGTCTTGGCCTCCCAAAGTGCTGGGATTACAGGCATGAGCCCCCGCACCCAGCCTCAGGTGATGATTCTTTATCGCCGTCACTCTTTCTACATTTGTTAGTTGGCATTCTACTATAAGGAAGAACTTTATTTTTCTGCTTTTATTAAGAAGTGTTCATGGATTCCTTATGTATTCAATAAGTTGAAGTCTCACGATTGTTTTTTATTTTAATGCTCAAATTGTGCTCAATTTGGCCAGCGGGGACCCCTTGGAGCTGCCTCCTGTGTCCTTTTAACACATCCCTATTATTCATTGAGCATTTCTTTGTTTTCTGTCTCCACCAGATCATCTTGTACTTTCTTTGACCTAGTTAGGCCTCCCTTTTAGTAGAGAATGGTACTTTTGTCTTATTTATATTTTATATATTTAAGGCATACAACATGATATTTTCATGTATTTATCTTGATAAACATAGATGTAATGAAGTGATTACTACAGTCAAGCAAATTGACATGCCCATCATAGTTACCTTTCTTGTGTTTGTGATAAGAGTACCTAAAATCTACTCTCTTGGCAAATTAGCAGAATACAATATTTATTAATTTTAATTTTTTTAGAGACAGGGTCTTGCTCTGTCCTACAGGCTGGAGTGCAGTGGCGTGATCATAGCTCACTGCAGCCTCTAACTCCTAGGTTTGAGCAGTCCTCCTACCTCAGCCTCCCAAGTAGCTAGGACTCCAGGTGCTCACCACCATTCCTGGCTAATTAAAAAAATATTTTTTAGAGGAGGGGTCTTGCTGTGTTGCCCAGGCTGGCCTCCAACTCCAGCCTTAAATCATCCTCCTGCCTTGGCATCCCAGGTGCTGGGATTACAGGTGTGAGCTACCACGCTCAGCCTCAATACAGTATTAGTAACTGTAGTCCTTGTGTTGTACATTAGTGGAAGCAGGGAAAAACAGAAGATGTAGATTAAAAGGTATGAAGTTGCAGTTATGTAGGATGAATAAGTCTTGAGATCTAATATACAATATGAGAATTGCATTTAGACACCAATACATAGAAGGTTGATGTGCCCATTGTTACTGGGGTATCATTGCTTCTAGATCTCTCAGAGGACAGAGCTAGGAAATATATGTGTATATGTGTACACACATTTATAAATTTTTCTGTATTAGGCTGTGTATTATAAAATCATGATTCATACTTATACCTACAATTTCAGTCTAACACCCAAAGAGCTTTCTGTTCTTCCCCCTTTATATGTTTGTACATATCTTCTCTGGCAGTTAGAAAACCTGACTCTCATTATCTTCAATATTTTTGCTTATTTGCATAAAGTAACCAGTCTTCCAAATGTGAAGGTCATCCTGCCTCCTCTGTGTCCACCACCTTTGCTGCTGCCTCTTGTCCTTGGCTGCCAGGCCTGCTAGCCTGTGTCTCTATGTAGCTTAATCATCAGTCTCCAGTCCCTCTAGCTCACAGCTCTTCCCAGCCATAGCTCGTGCCTCTATGTACCTCCCCAAACTCCCCAGCCTCACGTTGCATTCCCAGCTACATGCTGATTGCCCTGTTCTGGGGAAGGAAGAAAAGAGAAGGGAAAGGAAGAAAGAAGATAGGAATGGAAGGAAAGCAAAGAGGAATAGTGTATATATTTTAAAGTCTTATTATACATTGCCAAATTGCCTTCCCCCAAAGTTCTATCAGTTTACATTCTCACCAACATGTTATGAGGGTACTATTTTCCCCACATTCTTGCCAACGCTGAGTAATAGCCACTTGTTTAAATGTTGTCAATCTGATAGCACTCCACTTTTAGCTCTATTACAGCTCTGCCACACTTAACCCTGTATTATATGTCTCATCTCACCCTCTAGGTCAGGATTTCTCACCTTAGCACCACTGACATTTTGGACTGGATACTTCTCTGTTGTGGAGAGCTGGCCTGTGCATTGTAGCATGTGCAGCAGCATTCCTGGCCTCTGCCCAGTAGATGCCAATAGTACCCCCCTCCCCCAAGTCATGACTGATGCAGATGTCTCTAGATCTTGCTAGGAATCCCTGGAAGGAGGAGAGGATTGGCCCTAGATGCTCTAGATAATGAGTTTCCTGGGGGAGTTTTGCATCTTTATACATGTCTTCATGCACCTGTCTTTGACTTACATATGGTGAACAGTGAGGGAATGTTAGCTGGACAGGGATGAGAGGAATAAAAGGTTAGGTAGAATCCACTACAACAGGACCAGTGGAACTTGTTCACTGCAAGTATGCAACTTTCCACAAATGCAGATTCCAGGAACATCCAACAGAGGGAAGTGAAGAGGAATGTCAGCAAGGTTAACTTTCCATGGATTGCTACCAGGTTATTACTTGTATTTCTGAGTTCGTTTTCGCCCCAGTTTCGTATAGACAGACAATGAGGTCTGTGGCCTATTTCAGCTGATATACTCTATTTTGTTGATGGGGAAAGTAAAATGCTTTAGGAGAAGGTGTTAATTAACATCATTTAACATTGTAGAGGTAAACTGAGTTTATTCTGCGCTTTCTCTGAAACAGGCAAACTGACGAATGGTTGCTACTTTCTATGATGTATTTAGAGTTTTACTCTGATATTTTCATTTGATTATATGGATTTTCCCCCATAAACTCTTATCAAAAATTCTAAGGAGAGATGTGCTTCAAGATTTTTATTGACATTTACCACAATCATTATGTTAGAAATGCAAAATGCTTGTTCCCCGGTGTCACAAAGAAATAGCGCTTGAACATAAATTTAATTCTCTCAGTAAGGCAATTTTTACTTTCTGCGGAAAGGGTATACTCACCAGCAGTCTTGTCATGAGAGTACACCAAACAAAGGAAAAGCAGACATATTTATCCCTTACACATTTGGGTTGTCCTCACTGCTGTGTCCTGCATCCATTGGCCGGAGCCAAACCTCACAGTCTAAACTGATACTCGATTTGCTAAGAGCCTAAAACTTTTTTAGATAGGTAAAGGCAAGGGTGAACAAAGGAAAAGAGGAAGTTGCTTACGAAAGATTTAAAGAAGTAATAACATTAATAACATTTCCAAATAAGAAAGGGGCATAGGCTGTGAGCTGCAACATGCCTGTGAGCATGTCCAACAGCCACATAGGATAGGGCTTAACAAAGAGTTATTAGCACAAAGCAAGGAGGCTTGAAGAAAGTTTTTAAAAGAAACTATTATTTCTAACATTTATGATTTATTATTTAACAAGAAGAGAAACTTTGAAGAGGAACTTTTTACTTTCTGCAATTATATTTCTTCTAGATTCAGTAAATGTTTGCAAAAGGCATTAATGTCATTACGGAGAACAAATCTACGTCTTTCATTTCTCTGGGGGTCAGGTGGCAGAGACTTTGCTTCCAAAAAGAGGCTCCAGTGGTCAGTATTGCTTAAAAAAAAAAAAAAAGCCCTGGGCCAGAAGGATGAGGGCTGGTCAGAGTGAATCAGTCCCCAATTTCTAGATTTCTTCTCTGTAAAACGGAGAATGCTGCACTGCCCATCTCACTGTGGGATCAAATGGGGAAAGAGATGTAAACTTTGAAATTTGTTCACTAGTATATCAGTGAATGTGTTTTGGTGGATTACTCCAAGATCCTGATGGAGTGGTTTAGAGGAAGTGTGGTAATATAGTAAGAATGTTAAACATTAGGTTTTCAACCCAGCTGGCTAAACCCCTCTTTCCTGATTGTACACATTCATCTGGGACTCTGGGACTAAAAGGTAATGAAAAACACCAGCTAGTGACTCTGACTAGAGTGGTAGAGGAGAGAAGGCTTTGGCTTTGGGGTGTTATTGTGGTGACCCACCCAGTGTGAGGGAAAGGATTCTTCCTTTGGTCTCCTCTTCCCCGTATTCTCTGTTGGGGTCCCTTTTCCCCAGCCTTTTGGGAACAAGCTCACCCTGGAGCTCAGTGGACTTTCTCTGACTCTTCTAGACCTTGGAGTGGACTGGGGCTTTACATTTGCTACGTCATTCACTTTGTCCCACTAACCTGACAAGTTAGATCTTATCTCCCTTTTACAAAAAAGGAAATTGAGGCTCCATTTCTCAGATCCCACTGATAATAACAATAATTAAATTAGAACTGTTTGTTAGGGGCTATTCTAAGCACCTTCTTTAAATCTCTTAACAGCCTTAGGAGGAGGTTACCCTTATTATCCCTGTTTTGTAGATGAGGAAATTAAGACAGAGAAGATAACTAACTTGTTGGTAAGCAAGGCTTTAAACTCAGTCTGGCTAGCTCCAGGGCCATGCTGTTTTGCATGTGAATATCTATTTTTTTCTAGCACCATTTTTTATTATTATTATACTTTAAGTTCTAGGGTACCTGTGCACAACGTGCAGGTTTGTTACATATGTATAGCACCATTTGTTGAAGAGACTGTCTTTTCTCCATTGTGAATTCTTGGCACCCTTGTCAAAGATTGGTTGATTATGTATGTGTGGATTTATTTCTGGGCTCTCTAGTCTTTTCTGTTGGTCTATATGTTGGACTTTATGCCAGTACCATACTACCATACATAGCTTTGTAGTATGTTTTAAAATCAGGAAGTGTGAGGCCTCCAGCTTTGTTCTTCTTTCTTATGATTGTTTTAGCTATTCAGGGTCCTTTGTAGTTCCAGATGAATTTTAGGATTTTTTTATATTTCTGTAAAAAATGCCATTCAGATTTTTGTAGGGATTGCATTGAATCTATAGATTGCTTTGGGTAGTATGGACATTTTCACAGTATTAAGTCTTCTGTTTCATGAACATGAAATGTATTTACCTCTATTTGTGTCTTTAAAAATTTCCTTATCAGTGTTTTATAGTTTTCAGTGTATAAGTCTTTTTTCTTTCCGATTAAGTTTATTTCTCAGGGTTTTATTCTTTTTAATGCTATTGTGAATTTAATTGTTTTCATAATTTCCTTTTTTGGATTGTTTGTTGTTAGTGCATAGAAATAAATGCAACTGATTTTTGTATGTGCATTTTGTATCCTGCAACTTTACTGAATTACTTTATTAGTTCTAATGGGTGTTTTGGTGGAGTCTTTGGTGATTTCTTCATATAAGATCATGTTGTTGATGAACGGAGATAATTTTACTTCTTTGTTTCCAATCTGTATGACTTTTATTTATTTTTCTTGCCTAATTGCTGTGGCTGGGACTTCCAATACTATGTCGAATAGCAGTGATGAGAGTGGGCATCCTTGCTTTGTTCCTCATCTTGGAGCAAAAGCTTTCAGTTTTTCACCATTGAGTATGATGTTAGCTGTGGGGGCCATGCTCTTTAAATACTCGGCTCACCTGCTTATCTGCTAGTGTTTGGACCTAAATCCTGTGTTCTTCTGCTGCACTGCATTGCCTCTCTTCTCCTCTCCCTTCTCTTCCCCCTTTCCAATCCTGCCTCCCTGCTTTGTTTCAAGCTACAGCAGAGTGAATGTGGTACTGTCTTAAGCTTAGTCACTACAGCACTGAGCCCATACTCAGGCAGGGGGAAATTCTTTCTTGGACTATAGTTATTTTAGTGTAGTTACAGGATGATTTTGTCACCATTCCTTGTTAAATTGAGGTGTTAGAGCATGAACAGTTGATCTCCCAGAATGCCAGTTGTATGTTTCACCGAACTTTTTAGAAATTTTGAGTTATACCTTCTTGGGAAGTGCTGTCTGCCATTTATTGAGTGCATCCTGTGTACTAAGCATTTCCTTAAGCACTATAGAAATAATTGCTTTAATTTAGTCCATCCAACAATCCTATACAGTTGTCATGATTATGCCAGTTTTAGAGAAGGAAAAAGTTCTGGCCAGATCAGCAGTGTGCCAGGTGAGAGCCACTGCTAAAAGTGATGTGCCTGCATCTGGCCCAGGTCCAGCTGATGCTGAAGCTTCCCCTCCCCTCCCCTCCCCTCACCATCCTGCCCCTACCGTGCCTCACAACCTGCCATGCTTTCCTTCAGCATGCAGGTGACCCCAGAACTCCACAGGTCTGACTGTCCCTTCTCTAACCTCTGTTTTAAATACTCACTCTAAAATGTCCTTCTGTTCTTTGTTCTGACAAACATCCACTATTCAGTGGACAAGTAGAAACAAGAAAACCACAAGAAAACTTCCCATTCAGAAGAATTGAAGACAAGTAACAGGGGCCTAGAAATGATGAAACCTTGCTGGACAGGAATTATTAACACCTCCCTACCCTGGCAGTGGAGTCAGTTCCATGGTTGGTCCATGCTTCCCCTCTCTGGGTGGGGCCTCCCAGAAGCCTTGACTTTGTCTTTGTCCCCTGGGAAGTCCTTCCTTCTTCTGTACCCTCTGTGGCCACATCTGAAGGGTGTGGAAATTGTGTACTCCTTGGGGGAGAATGAATGTGGGCCTTTCTGGGCCAAACTGTGGCTTCCCTGGCACTACAATTCCTTATAAACTTGATAGACTTCTAGTCAGTTCCACAGGTCAGTTACTGCATCCAAATCCCACTCTGGGTCAAGCTCTTAAGCATGACTTATTTTCCACCTTGCATGCTTGGCTCATCTCTCTGCCTCTCTTCAGTAGTGTGTACTCTGAGATCCTCTGCAGCATAGACTTGGGTGGGAAGATGCACCCATACTCTGATCATTACTACAGACCTGCCTGGCATTGTCCCTTGCAACAGTTTACTGAGAGGTCTTTGAGATAGGCTGCAAGTGGTAATACTATTTTCTACTGTTTGGAGCTACACGGGCAATTGACTTTTCTGATTCTCCAGGGCCCTCCGTTTCTGGACACTGTCCATTCCTTTCCACCTTTGCTTACATACTTGCAAAAAGTCTTGCCTGAGCTCATCTCTTTCTTGTCTCCCTTGCTAAAAGCTGCAAGGAGCAGCCAAAACAAGCTCATGTTCTGGTTCTGTTCAAGCAATTCTCCTGCCTCAGCCTCCCGAGTAGCTGGCATTACAGGCATGCGCCACCATGCCCAGCTAATTTTGTATTTTTTAGTAGAGATGGGGTTTCTCCATGTTGGTCAGGCTGGTCTCGAACTCCCGACCTCAGGCAATCCTCCCGCCTTGGCCTCCCAAAGTGCTGGGATTACAGGCATGAGCCACCACGCCCAGCCCATTGTGATGTTTTGATACATGTACTATATAGTGATCAGATTGATCAGATCAGAGTAATTAAATTGCTATAAACATTTCTGAGTGTTTATTTTCAATTTCTATACATATTTTCTTGTTGATGGAAACTAGTCCGTGGACTACGTGGATTTAGGCTGCCCAAAGGCTTTTCCCTACTGGGTGTTCAAAGTGGATCACAGGTCTGTTTATGTTCCAACTTGCAGGTAGGGAAAAGAGCACGGAGGAGGGCACCTTCATCGTTTTGGGGCTGACCTGGCAGTAGCACACTTCATTTATGCTCACATTCTAGTGGCAAGAACTTAGTCACACAGCCACCCTAGCTGCAAGGAGGTACAAGGAGGGTGGAAAACCGAGTGTACAGTTGGGCGTCCTGGTGCCCAGCTATAAGCCCATTACTCTGTAAGAAAAGGAAAACGTGGGCTGGGCACGGTGGCTTACGCTTATAATCCCATCACTTTGGGAGGCCGAGGTGGGCGGATCACGAGGCCAGGAGACTGAGACCATCCTGGCTAACACGGTGAAACCCTGTCTCTACTAAAAATACAAAAAAGTAGCCGAGCATGGTGGCGGGCACCTGTAGTCCCAGCTACTCGGGAGGCTGAGGCAGGAGAATGGCATGAACCTGGGAGGCAGAGCTTGCAGTGAGCCTAGATTGCGCCACTGTCCTCCAACCTGGGCGACAGAGTGAGATTCCATCTCAAAAAAAAAAAAAAAAAAAAGAAAGAAAGAAAGAAAGAAAGAAAAAAGAAAAGAAAGAAAAGGAAAATGTGATTTAGCAGTCTGTCCTGCAGAACATAAAGCTAAATAATAATACAAAGAAATAATTACAAAAGAAGTCACAGGGCAATATGCAATTATGGGCAAATGAGTTAGAACAGCTGTGAGTTTAGTGTCATACCACCCATTGCATGACTTTTTAGAAATGGAGCCTGGGGTCCTGCAGCTTCTTCAGTGTAGCCTGAGGGTCGAGTCTAGAGGTTAACCATGCAAAGTTCAAGTGAGAAGAGGCTAAGAACCATTCTCAGTGGGAAAGTTCAGAAACCAGATTCCTAGGTTTGGAGCTGAGTTTGAATTCACAAAGCTATGTCCAGAGTAATTGGTCAGGAGCAGATTCAAAGGCAGGGAACACTATAGTAGTCAAGACTAGGCCTCAGGTAAAGTGGCTTCAGCAGTCTACCCTGAGCCCAAGAAAAACACCAGAGAGAGGGAGAGTGAAGGATCCTAGCCAGTGTAGTTTGGACAGAGGCTTTCCAGTTCCAAACCATCCTGCCAACTTGCCAATGCTTCGTTACAAACAACCCGGGGGTCCTGAAGTCACCATGATTTTATCCTCTGTGTTAAAATCCTGGTGTTTAAAGTTGAAACTTTTTTCCTTATGGTGGCCCCACTATCTTCCAACAGCTGAGCTGAGATAGGTTGAAAATTCATTTGAGAGTGCATACATGCTGCCCTCATGGTGCCTTTCTTCTTGTTTTAGCTCCAAGGCACATTGGGTTCCTGACATGCAAGTGGTAGCTTAGCATGAAAGAGAGGGCGTGAGAAGTGTCGGGGCTTGTGGTAATTATTTGGGGTCATCCACATAGAGGAAATAATTTAAGCAATAATATTTTTGGTAGAAGAGAATTTAAAGGGAAAAGAAGAGAGGGCTGAGAACCAAGTCTAGAAGTGTCTGCAATTCAAGAATGGTGGAAAAACAGGAGACAGGAATACTGAGGAGATTGGGAAAAAACAGGAGCGTCAAGCCATTGAGGTGGCAGGAGGGGAGTTTGAAGAAGGGAATAACTATTGTCAACTTCCACAGTGAAACCAAAGAAAATAAGGACTGTAAACAGAAGATTTGGGAATTATTCAATCAAATTGAATACTTTAAAAAAAATTTCTGTCAGATTCTGTTTGTGGTTCAAAAATCAGAGAGAAGGATACCAGCCCTGCTCCTAACAAATTTAGAAGTGAGGTTAAGTCAAATATTTAATAAAATATGCTGAATGTCATGTGAGGTCACAAGTATTTCTCAGCCTTTTTTTTTTTTTTTCAAGAATACCCTATACTTGCTTTCTTCTTCTGTATCATCCTAACATTGTTCAACACACTTGTCATCAGGTTTCCAAATCCCCTTATAACCAACTAACTGAAAGTAACCAACTAACACATCGACCAGAGATTTGTTGTGTATCTACTTACTACATGCCAGTGTACTGGACATGAGAGGCACAATCATGAGTCAGAAACTGTTCTTTTCCTTAAGAAGCTCATGGTCTGGTGGTAAAGGCTGACACGTAGGCGGAGAATGCGTATACAGTGCAACGTCAGGAGACTGCCCACCCCACCCTGTGACTGAGAGTCCGAATCTAGTAAATAAAAATCCATTTTAGGAGCATCAATGTAACATTTATAAAAATTCCAGTTGTACAGATTACAGAGGTTCGAAAGTTGAGCGTTGCCTCTGATCTTCCCCAAGCATATTTGTATTCAGATTGGGAGGAGCAGGTGAAGGAACAGAGGTTAAGAATGCTACAGTGAGATGAGGCTGTGGAATATGGAAGAGCTTATTCCTGAGCCCCCTTCTCTGTGCTCTGAACCCCCAAGCTGCTTTGTCTACTTGGGGACTATGTCTGACTTATGTTCCCAGAGTCTAAAGATCATCTGCTGTGATAGTAGTTCCACTAAGGCTGCAGGCAACAGAGCTTTTCTGAGAGCAACACTTACCTGACATCCCCCATGGCTGGCCAGCCACTGGAAACACCACTGTGTAGGATGAACCATAGTGCACACCTAAGTGCAGCTCTGTAGCTACATTTGCATTGCTTTTGCCTTGCATCCAGCTGCAGCTTCCCCTTGGCTCAGGTTGTCATTACCTTACCCCTTGCCAGACATCATAAGAAAAGTCAATTGCTTCCTTCTCTGTAGTGTCTAAATTCAAATGTGGCTAATCCTTAGAATTAAAATGTAAATCCATATCATGTATGAACTTTCCATGGTGCACAAGGCTGGAATACAGTTAGAGTTGGAACTGATTCTGAATGACATTGAAGGACATTTGTGAGGTAGACTCCAGTATGCAGTAAACCATGGGTAGATCACTCATTATTGAATCACTTACTATCTGCAGAGAAATTTACTAGGGTTTTGGTATTTGTGCAGGGACATTGAGGACATCAAAAGAATTGTGCTACTGGTCCATGCCCTTGGGAATGTGATATATTCCCCTTTCTTTCTCTGAGAGTTGTTATATTTATAATTAGGAAAAGTGTACTAGATCATTCTAAAATATTTAAGAAAATCCATAACATGTATGACTTTTCAAATAACAGTTTTTGTTGTTATTACAATGTACTTTAAAAGACAACTGTAGAGTTCCACAGGCAAGAGGTGATATAGTCAACCTGGTAACTGGAGCGACGGGGAGGGGATACCGTTTACAGAGTGAGGGCAGAGATCGTAGAAACCAACAAGAGATGGTACAATGTCCCCGAGCTAGAAGCAACAAGGAGTGGTTAACACCTCTCAACCTGAAAGCTAGAGGAGGGAGAAGGGGAGGCTACCTGTATATAGAGGGATGCCTGACAGTGGTTAACCCAGCCAACCTACAGCAACCAGGAGGGGAGGAGGCAGGAGAAATCAGTATCTCAACCTCACCCTCCTCCCACCTTCCAATCTCTTGCTGTTCCTCTCATTGGCAGAAGCTGGAAAGCAAGGAAGCAGTCCCTAAGGGCCAGCCCTGTAGGATACAGGGTAGGGAGGGGAGCTGGAAGATGCATGTGATGAGATTAGGCACCACATTCAAATGTGTGTTATATTCATTTACATGACCTGGCTACCTTTACTACCAGACAGACACGGGGTAGGAGAGGGAGGCAGGCAGGAGAGGAGGGGTATGAGGTATGAGCCTTCCTCTCCAGTGATGGATGCTGCTTCCTGACCAAGGCATAGCGTTCTCGAGGAGCCCCTCTGGCTTGTTTGTTTAGCAGTAACAGTGCTCTTCTTTAGTATCTTTGAAGCCTTGATTAGAAGAATTGTTTCCCGCTACAGCTGCATGCATTAAAAATATTATTTTCCTTCCTATGTAGAGTTTGAGGATTCAGACAGGCACTAACCTGGGTGTGTATGATCTCCAGAAGCAAGAAGGAGTTGCTGTAGGTCACTGTTAACCTGTTGCTGGCAACAGGATTATTTGGAACAAACCGTATGGAGCAAGAGACTCCTGACTGTTCTTCTCAGGACAGGAGACAGGAGACAGGTTATGAACAATGGAATGAGAAAGGGAATATGGTACCACAGTTGGATTAGGACAGATAATTTAAACCAAAATTTTGTCTGTTGTGAATTTTACAGTGTAAAGAAATAGAATTTCCTTGTCATGAGAATTTGCCTTAGTTCATTTTCTGGTGCTATAAAAGAGAATACCAGAGACTGGGTAATTTATAAAGAAAAGAAATGTATTTCTCAGAGTCTGGAGACAGGGAAGTCCAAGAGGTTGGCCCTAGCATCTGGCAAGGGCCATCCCATGGTAGAGGGGTGGAAGGGAGAGGCGAGCATGCGAGACAGAGAGGAAATCTGGCCAAACTCATTCTTTTTTATCAGGAGCCCACTCCTGTGATAACAAATCCACTCTCACAGTAACAGTGTTAATCCATTAATCCACCTCTTAAAAGTCCTGCCTCTCAGCACTGCTGCACTGGGGATTAAGTTTCCAACACGTGAACTCTGGGGGACATATTTATACCATAGCAGAAGTCATTGGTATAAACAAGCACTTGGAAATGTCTCAAAATATATTTTTGCATATGACAAGGTCCCTTGTATAAGAAGAATATCTCTTTCAGCTATGAATGTTCACACTTTAAAATTTGACATTCTTGGCCGAGCATGGTGGCTCACGTCTGTAATCCCAGCACTTTGGGAGGCCAATACAGGCAGATCATCTGAGATCAGTAGTTTGAGACCAGCCTGGCCAACATGGTGAAACCCTGTCTCTACTAAAAATACAAAAACTAGCCGGGCATGGTGGCGTGGGCCTGTAGTCCCAGCCACTCAGGAGGCTGAGGCAGGAGAATCGCTTGAACCAGGCAGGTGGAGGTTGCAGTGAGCCGAGATCGTACCACTGCACTCCAGCCTGGGTGACAGAGCTAGACTCCGTCTCAAAAAAAAAAAAAAAAAAAATTGACATTCTCAACCCCTTCAAACAGTAAAGCTACTGAAATGTGATTATACGATGGTCTAAGGCTTATTTGCTGTATAATAGATCATGTCCAGTTATATTATGTATAAATAATATTAATTTTAAGCATTTTGATTAGCATCTTTTACTTTTTTTGTCCTTTTATGTGTCAAGGGACAAAATGTATTAGTCATCTTTCTAGCCTAGTGAGTTAGACAGAGATTAAAATTTTATATAAAGCAAACACAAGTAAGGATTTGTGTTATGTTTGGATAAACTAAGTCAAGGAATTTGCTGATCCCATAAATTCATCTGTCACCTCTTTTATTTAGTTCAATTCTGTATGTTTTCATGTTTGCTTTCCTGTTTAATGAATATGCTTAAGACAGTCTTCGGCCATCAGGAACATCTGGGGAACAATATCTTTGATTCTAGTTGTTTGTTAAACAAGTCCTAGGGTAGAAGCTGTGTGTATATACCAAGACCTTCTGTAAACCCCACTTGATTGGGAGAGAACAGTAGGTGAGCCCCCGACGTGCCACGGGCTGTCCTCCCTGCCTAAAGGGCTCCGAAACTTGCACTGACACAAGAACCTGTTTATTCTGCTAAGCTCAGGCTACAGTTTTCCCTGCGTGTTGCCATCTCTGAGCTGAAGATGACCTGAGATGCTTAAGCTTTGCATTTGTATTAAGTATTTTCCCAAGCACACCCATTGTACGCTTGCCTCTCTGTGGCTTCTCCTCTTGGAACCTCTACTGACCAGTATTACGGAGACCAGTATTGTTGCTACGTGAAACAGGATCTAGATCAGAGCAATTTTAGGCGTCCGAGTTTAAGATTTGTTCTAAAGAGGCTGGGCACCATGGCTCGTGCCTGTAATCCCAGCACTTTGGGAGGCTGAGGCTGGCAGGTCACTTGAGGTCAGGAGTTCTAGACCGGTCTGGCCAACATGGTGAAACCCCGTCTCTACTAAAAATACAAGAATTAGCTGAGCATGGTGGCGGGCGCCTGTAATGCCAGCTACTCCAGAGGCTGAAGCAGGAGAATCACTTGAACCCGGGAGGCAGAGGCTGCAGTGAGCAGAGATCGCGCCACTACACTCCAGCCCGGGTGACAGAGCAGAGACTCGTCTCAAAAAAAAAAGTGTTCAAAAGAAGCAGAGTAACCAAACCCAAACTTCAGCAACACTGAGAGTTTAGCTTTCTCAAGAGAAATGATCTAGAGTATAAAGATACAGAAACTGAATTGTAACCCTACCCTTAACAAGCACCCCTCTAATAAACATATTCGCTTTATCCAGGAATATCAGAGGCATCTCATTCTCAGTTACAATGTCTGTTTAAATTTGATCTTGAACAAATTGCCACTCCTCTGTGTTTTTTTTTTTACCATGTCAAAGAATAAAGTAACTGCTTATGAAACACAGGGGCTTTATTTATTTTAAAATTAGTGTAGTAGAGTCAACAACATGCCTCCTCTTTAAAAATTATTTTTAATATTTGTTTATTTACAGAGCAGTCTTCTATATACAGAAACATTGAACGGATAGTACAGAGAGTTCCTATGTTATACCCCCTCCCACACACAGTATCCCTTACTATTAAATCTTACATTACTGTGGTATATTTGTTGCAGTTAATGAACTGATAGGGATATGTTAATGTTAACTAAAATCTGTACTTTGTTTAGATTTCCTTAGTTCTTACCCCTGTCCTTTTGGTGTTCCGGGATCCCACCCAGGATCCATGTTCTATTTAGTCATTATGTCTCTTTAGGCTCCTCTTGGCTGTGACAGTTTTTCAGATTTTCCTTGTTTTTGATGAGTAGCAGTTTTGAGGAGTACTGGTCAGAAATGTTGTAGAATGTTCCCCAGCTGCGGTTTCTGTGATGTTTTTCTCATGATTAGCCTGGGGTTCTGGGTGTTTGGGAGGAAGGTCACAGTAAACTCTGATTTACTCTCCGATCTTCATCTGAAGTAACGCATCTTATCAAGATTACAGACTAGCAACATGACTTATCACTGTTGATGTTGACCTTGATCATCTGGCTGAAGCAGTGTTTGGCAAGTTTCTCTGCTGAGACGTCACTAACCCCCCCACCGCCCGCCCCATTTCCATATTGTGCTCTTTGGAAGGAGGTCCCTATGTACAGCCTACATATAAAGGAGCTATGCTCCCCCTCCTTTACAGTGGAATATCTATATTATTTATTTGGTATTCTTCTGCCTGGGAGATTTGTCTCATCTTTCCATTTATTATTTTTTTCAATCATTTATTTATGTCAGTATGGACTCATGGATGTTTATTTATACTTTGGGTTATAATCCAATACTACTTTATTTTATTACTTGGATTGTTCTAGCTTTGGCCATTGGGTCCCTCTTTTGAAGTATTATTCAAAGAGGAATCTTTGTTTCTGGTGTTCATACTAATAGAGAGAGGTCTCTATTATGAGACTGTCCTTCAGAATGACCCTGACTGGTCTGCTCAGGTGAGCTGCTTTTCTGGAGGTAGGGAACCCACTTGTTATACCTCTCAGCTTGCAGGACTTGGAGCCAAGTCTCCCCAGAGGAATGAATGAGTTGTGAGACTCAAATTAGAGAATATGCAGAAGAAGCATAAAGTAATAATGCTCAATTTGGGTAAAGGTTAGGGGGCATGTAGGCATGAGTGCACAAGCATTACTTCATTTAATTCTACGTTTAACAAGTATTTACTGAGCGCCTAATGTGTGCTGGGCATTGTTGCAGGCACCATAACAACATACGTTCTCTGCCTTCCTAAGCATACCTTCATCAAAAACAAGGAAAATCTGAAAAACTGTCACAGCCAAGAGGAGCCTAAGGAGACATAATGACTAAATAGAAGTTGGGGAGATAGACTGTAACCCAAGTAGATAGTTGAGGTGTAGAGAAATACTGTGGAGAAAAATAAAGCAGGGTAAATGGCTTAAGTGCCGCAGGGGTTGGAGGCATGGGGTGCTCTTTAGAGAGTGGCGGGGAAGGGGTCCCTGAGGAAATGAATTTGAGCAGGAATGAGGTAGAGAAATGAGCCCCCTGGGTATCTTGGGGAAAAGTCTTCTGGGCAGAGGGAATGGCAAGTGCAAAGGCCTTGAAACTAATGGCTAAAATGAACCTCCGGGATTTCATGTGGATTTAAATCTTCCATGCTATCCTGATTTTGCCATTAACATGAATTATTAAAAGGAATTCAGTGAACAGACGTGATTGCTGACCCAGGATTGGTTGCTAGAGTACCAACTAACCTAACATCCACCTCCCATCTGGATAGAGTTTCCTAAGAGGAGAGGACTGGTCTACATTTGTGAACCATAGAGAAAGCAGATATGCGCAGTATTGACTGACCATGTCTTTGATGTACCATATTTCTTCTAGGAGGAAGAAGAGATTGTTATTGAAAGCCAGCTAAAAGGCCAGGCAGCAACTTGTCTCGTAAGATGTAGCTAGAAATAAAAGCTACTTGAGTGGTTTTCAAATGTCTTAATTTTCATAATTGTTTCCACATTCTGGGCTGGCTGGACATTTTTTTCAGGGAAGCAAGTTTGGAAGAGTCTAAATGAAAGCTTTGCTCATGAAGTTTTCATTTGGATTCCACATATAGACTTTCTAAACCATCATTTTATGAAGTCTAAAATTACTGAAGTTTGAAGTTGTGGTAATTGCTCCAAAGTTTAGCATCTTTTGTTTCTAGGTTAGAACTATCAAACCCTCTAAACCTTTAGTATAAAAACAAACAAACAAAAAACAGCTTGGGATTTGACAGAAGTAAAGTTGAGCAATGTTAACCTGATCCTGAAATTGACCATATTGTATCCTACTTACCATAAAAGTTGAAAACATATTTTCAGAAAAGTGTCTTCTACCCTTCTCAGGGTTAAGAAAAAAAAAGAAAAGGCCAAAGGCTATTTAAAATGCCCCCTGTTTTTTATAGTATGGGGTAGTCTTTTAATGTGATTTGATCAGATCATTCTATTTTGGTAATTCTATAACTCTTGTAAGTATAAATATAGTCCTTGGTTCTGTCTGGCATTTCACATGCCTGTGGAGATAAAGTATAGTGTTGCAGATAAGAATGCAGGCTGTAGAACGAGGCTGCCTGAATAGAATCCAGCGTCTCCCACTCCTAGCTGTGTAACCCTAGGCAAGGGTGCTTCGGTTTTCTCAAATGCATAATGGGTGTAATAATAATATCTACATCATTGTTGGGAGGATACCGTGAGATAATCCATGTAAAATGCTTAGTTCAGCACCTGGCACAGATAAGCACTCAAATATTAATAATGAAAAATAGTAATAATAAAGTAGAGATATTAAGTAATGTACCTGAAAACACTTAGTTAATAGGTGACAGAGCTCGCTAATTGTCATACTTAGTGATTGATGTATAAGTCAGCAAAGGCATTTCACAGAATCTTTTCATTTTAGACATGGAAAAAAATAGTGTAGGACAGAGATTCATTCATTCATTCAACAAATACCGATCCTGTAGATATGAGCATAATAGGCAGGTTCCCTGCTCTGCTGGAGTGGAACGGTTTAGGGGTGGGAGATGGACAATAAATTCTCAAACGCAAAAGAAAATACTGGGTCACAAGCAACTGGGTAGCTCTGATGGAGGTAAACAAGGGCTCTCTGAGAATGAGAGCTGTGGAGCTATCTTGAACTAGTAAGAAAAGTATCTTTGTGGAGGGGACATTTAGACTAGGACTGAAGTAACTGATTAATTTGTTGAAAATCACAGAATCATATTTTAAGGATTAAGGGAGGCCAAGAGATAATAATAAATCAGTCATTTGTTATAAACTTGCTAAAAATTTTTGGTAATTTCTAGCTAAGACAATATGATAATCTGTAGATAATGTGTACTGGGGAGATCTGTGGTGATGGCATTAGGAAATGTTTTATAGGAGAATTGGTGAAAGCTACATCCTGGTGTGGTCAGGGTTTAGCAAGTCAAGTTTTGGTTATGTGAAGATTAAGTAGAAAACTATTTTATTTTTGTTGTCACTGAAAAACCCTAAAGTGTGCTGTGCTCGTAAGAATAAACTGAACATATGCAAATCTTTGAGGCTTTTCCTTTGAACATTAATTTTGATTTTTCAAAGCCATAATTGTAGAAGAAAGATAGAATACATTAAGTAGAATATATGCTCCTAATTAAAAGTCTTGATTTACTTATTACAGAAAATGTGGTAGACGGAAAAAATTAGAAAGAATTTTTTAAAAATGACTCACAGTTCCGCCATTCTTAACTATTTACATTTCGAGATTTTTTTCATTATCTTTTTCTATATAGTCAACACAAATAAATTTTTGTTATGTGTATTGTATATTAAAGCAATGACATGGGCTTTTTCTTGTATTACCGCAACTTCATAGTGAGTATGTTTTTCATGGACTGTATAGTATATTCCATCCTGTGCAATCTTTTTCACCAATTTCCTATGCGAAGTTTTTTTCTCTCATTGCCTGTTTCTCTCAAAAGTAGGATCTGGAGCCAGAGTGCAGTGCTGCTTAGTGGGAGTTCTGGCTAATCATAGTTTTTCTGTGATGTCTCAACTTTGTAAGACAAATTGCTTTGCAGTCTCAGGGCAATTTTTGCTAAAAACATGTCTTAAACTGTTTTGGTTGTGACAAGGGACAGTTGAATTTGAAGATTTTTGAAGTAAAAATCATTGAGGTTTTAGTGCTTGATATCATGAAAAATTCAACCACATGTAAGAAATAAAACTAAAATGTTAAGATCCTTCAAAATAAAATTAGGAAAATTTGAGCAGTATTTTTGTAGTGTCTTAATTCCAATGTCTTTGTGACATATTCATCTTTATATTTCTAATAAATTAGTCAAAGATAATATAACTTTTAAATTAGAAATGTTTCTCTTAGATATATAGAGCATGTAACAAAGTAAAATATATACGTTATTTTTAATTAGAAAAGACACATAATAATTGTGTTATTAAAATTTCCCATGTGGTGTCCTAGTCTATTCCTGTTGCAATAATAAAAATACTTTAGGTAATTAATAAATAACAGAAATTTATTGCTCACTATTCTGGAAGCTAGGAGGTCCAAGATCAAAGCATCAGTAGATTTGGTGTCTGGCGAGGGCCTGGTCTCTGCTTCCAGAAGGGGGCAAATGCTGTGTCCTTGAATGGTGGTGTGGCAAAAAGGGTCTCACGAGTTCTCTCAGGCCTCTTCAATAAGGGCACTAATCCCATTCACTTCCCAAAGTCCCCACCTATTAATATCACTGCAGTTAGGGTTAGGTGTCAACATGAATTTTGGAGGCACACAAACATTCAGACCATAGCAAGTGGTTCTCGGATTGTTTGTCTTGAATTTCTGTATACTTCCAACATGGTTGAAAGCTGTATTTCTCTTTAAATATTTAAATTGAATTTCACTAGATTAGCACCTTGTATTTAACTCTCATATGCTGCTGGTAGAATTAAAAATACGATCTCTCAGGCTGGGTGTGATGGCTCATGCTTGTAATCTCAGCACTTCGGGAGGCCAAGGTGGGCGGATCACCTGAGATCAGGAGTTCGAGACCAACCTGGCCAACATGGTGAAACCCTGTCTCTACTAAAAACGCAAAAATTAGCCGGGTGTGCTGGCATGCGCCTGTGGTCCCAGCTACTCAGGAGGCTGAGACAGGAGAATCGCTTGAACCCAGGAGGCAGAGGTTGCAGTGAGCCAAGATTGCACCACTGCACTCCGGCCTGGGCGACAGAGCAAGACTCCATCTTGGAAAAAAAAAATACTATCTCTCTTAAGTGCAGTTTGACAAGATGTATCAGAAACCCTTAAATAGATTTATATCCTTTACTTCAATTTGAAATCTATGGGTTATTCCTAAAGAAAGAATTGGTTAGATATATAAAGATTAATGCACAAGAATGCAGCCTTGCTTATAAAAGTGAAATACAGGAAGCAACCCTAATGTCCAGTATTTAGGATTAGTTAAGTAAGGTGTGGCCTATTCATATAATAGAATATTGTGAAGCTATTAAAATTATACTATATTTTTAATTTGGGGAAATTATGATATAGTATAAATATATGATATCATGAATTTATTTGATATTTACAGTGAAATATTGGTGACTGTCTGCCAAAGAGAGTAATTTTTATTTTGTCATTATGAAAATTGAGTCTTCCTTTCTTGTAATTGAAAGATACTGGAACCATTTGTCTCTTGAGACTACTCCCAGTTTTTTTTTAAGCATATAAAATGATATTTACCTCCCATTTGCTATGGCTGAAAAGCAATATCTAATTCATGTAAAAGTATCATTATACCATTAAAATATAAATTAAAAAGAAGACTGAGATACATTTCTATTTTGTACTACTTAATATTGTTATCTGGTCTTCTTGATTCTGGTTGTGGTATTAGATTTCAGAATTTTCAGGAACTTTAAAATCTGGGGGCTTCTACTGAGCTTTTACTGTCACAGCTCCCAGAGGGCTGCTCAGTCCCTCTGCCGACTGAATCTCTGGTTCTCCAGGGAATAAGCTGCAGCCTCATTTCTCAGTGAGGGAGCAAATGGTCATTCTTCCCAGAAGCTAGAACCCTGACCCTAAGCCCAATCTTCTTCCATAGGACCGTTCATGGCTGTGACCAGACCGCTGTGAGGCAGAACACTTGGTTTTCCCCACCACGTGTAGACAGATGGGCATCCGTGGGGCTTCTGCCCAGCCCTTCCTTGGCCAAGATCCCTCGCTTTTGGGATTGAAGAGATCTTTTACTGGGAGGATTGGTGTCTTCCCTGTCTGCCTGATATCCCAGTTTGGGGTCTTCTTTCAGACAAGTGTCCCAAGAACATGCCCTCACTTAGTAGATATGTTCTCACATCCACATTGAGTTGGAGATCTGCCCCAATTCCAAATCTCAGTCTTGCCTATGGAAGCCCGATCCTCCTCCACCTGCCGTGTTGAGGAATGCTGGAAAATCCAGTGAGCAGTTTCACATTGGTACAGTTTGGGTTAGGAGACTATAAGGAAGAAGTGAACAAAAGGTAAGGAAGGGAGATATTGGGACCAAAGTCTCCATCCCTGCATCATATACCTAATATGTGAATATCAGAGTTGTTTGTTGAAACCAAAAGATGGCAAAAGGAGGATCAGGAGTGGAATCAGAAATCATAGAAAACTGGTCTCTTGGGGAATCTATTTGGTTATATGAATGGTAATTCAACTCCTATTATCTTGGGAAGAATGTACCTGGAATTACCAACCTGCCGTTGATTAATGAACGTATCCATAAATAACTAATGAACTGGGAGCCAGGAGGAGGCATTAACATAATGTGTTGTCATTGTTACCAGTGCAGAGTGGCTATTGCAGGGCTCAGCACATTTGCCCTGTTGATGCCTCCATGAGAATTCATTCATTCATTCAGCCAGCCAGCCAACCTACCAATAACTACCCGCCATGAGGCAGACAGAGCAACTGAATCCTAGGGTTATAATGGTGAACAAAATAGAGATACGCCCTCCTAACCTGAGCAGCCTAGCCTGGGAAACAAACAACTAAAATGTGCGCTAAATGCTGTGGTAGGAGGTCAGGGGCTATGTCCTGGAGCAATAGACATTTGCACTGAGACCTGACACTTCAGGTCTTCAACTCCCTTGATGGGAGTTAGCCAGAAGGGGCTTAGAAATAGCAATTGGTGGCTTAGTGACTGATTTTACAAATGATATTTGTTTCTTCTTTAAATTTCTTTCTAGGATGTTCACTTCTTCTCCACAATGAATGAGTGTCACTATGATAAGCACATGGACTTTTTTTATAATAGGAGCAACACTGATACTGTCGATGACTGGACAGGAACAAAGCTTGTGATTGTTTTGTGTGTTGGGACGTTTTTCTGCCTGTTTATTTTTTTTTCTAATTCTCTGGTCATTGCGGCAGTGATCAAAAACAGAAAATTTCATTTCCCCTTCTACTACCTGTTGGCTAATTTAGCTGCTGCCGATTTCTTCGCTGGAATTGCCTATGTATTCCTGATGTTTAACACAGGCCCAGTTTCAAAAACTTTGACTGTCAACCGCTGGTTTCTCCGTCAGGGGCTTCTGGACACTAGCTTGACTGCTTCCCTCACCAACTTGCTAGTTATTGCTGTGGAGAGGCACATGTCAATCATGAGGATGCGGGTCCATAGCAACCTGACTAAAAAGAGGGTGACGCTGCTCATTTTGCTTGTCTGGGCCGTCGCCATTTTTATGGGGTCGGTCCCCACACTGGGCTGGAATTGCCTCTGCAACATCTCTGCCTGCTCTTCCCTGGCCCCCATTTACAGCAGGAGTTACCTTGTTTTCTGGACAGTGTCCAACCTCATGGCCTTCTTCATCATGGTTGTGGTGTACCTGCGGATCTACGTGTACGTCAAGAGGAAAACCAATGTCTTGTCTCCACATACAAGTGGGTCCATCAGCCGCCGGAGGACACCCATGAAGCTAATGAAGACGGTGATGACTGTCTTAGGTAGGTAAGAGGACCCAAGCAAGCCATCATTCCCATTCATTCAGCAAATCTTTACTGAGCATCTGTGGTGTACCAGGCACTTACTAGGCAGTAAGAATGCAGCAGTGAACAAGAACGGACATAAATCGCCACCCACCTGGAGCTTACACTCTAATAAGGAAAGATAAAATAAGTATTCTAATGGGGGTAAACAAATTAAGTGAAATAAGATGAGTCTCCTGTGGAAAAATGAATCGGGGAAGGATGGAAAAATAAAGCAGGGAAGGGAGCTGGAGAGTGCTAAGCTAAGCAGGTATCGTTTACACTTTAAAAAAGTGTGTGAGGGATGCCTGGAAGATGACTTTTGAGCAGAGGTGTGAAGGCAGTCAGGGAGTGAACCATACTGGTGTCTGGGGAAGGGTGTTCCAGGTGGGAGAAGCGGTAAGTACAGGAGCCCTGACCAGCCAGGAAGCCACTGTGGCTGCATGGATCGAGCAGGGGGAGTAGGAGAAGATGAGATCAGGGAGCTGATGGGGTAGGGGGTGGGCTACTCAGATAATGTAGGGTCATGTGGTTATAAGGACTTCCGCTTTTCATTTTTTTTCTTTTTTCTTTTTTTGTCGGAGCCTCACTCACTCTGTCACCCAGGCTGGAGTGCAGTGGCGTCATCTCAGCTCACTGCAACCTCCACTCCCGAGTTCAAGCGATTCTCCTGCCTCAGCCTCCCAAGTAGCTGGGATTACAGGCAGCGCACCAACATGCCCGGCTAATTTTTGTATTTTTAGTAGGGATGGGGTTTCTCCATGTTGGTTGGGCCAGTCTCAAGTGAGATGAAAAGCTATGGGAAGGTTTTAAACAGGGGAGTGACATGATCTGACTTATATTTTAATGGTATCTCTCTGGCTACTGTTTTAAGAAACTGCTGTAATGAGGCAATAGCAAAAACAGGAAAATTGTTTAACCTATTTATGCCTAGTGTTCCATTATTGGAATGCTAAGCTTGTGGGAGTTATTTATATCCTACTGCTCAAGGTCATTGCCAAGTTCTGATTTTTCACAAAAAAAAATTTGCAACCCCTGGCATAAATGGGTTAATAGAGTATTTCAGTACTCGGGAGAGATCACCATGGCCAGATGGTAGTCGAAGGTGATGGTCAGATTCTGTTTTTTTTGTTTTGTTTTGTTTTGTTTTGTTTTTGAGATAGGACCTGGCTCTGTCATCTAGGCTATAGTGCAGTGGTGCAATCTCAGCTCACTGCAGCCTCCGCCTCCTGGCCTCAAGTGATCCTTCTACCTCAGCCTCCCAAGTAGCTGGGATTACAGGCCTGTGCCACCAGGCCCGGCTAATTTTTGTAATTTTTTTAGAGACAGGGTTTCACCATGTTGCCCAAGCTACTCTCGAACTCCTGAGCTGAAGCCATCCGCCTGCCTCGGCCTCCCACAGTACTGGGATTACAGGTGTGAGCCACCGCACCTGGCCAGATTCCGGATATTTTTTAAAGGATTTACTGACGGGTAAGGTAGAGGGGAAGATGAGAGGTGGAGGAGAAGGTGGGGAATGTCATTAACCAAGATGAGGAAGACTGAAGAGGAGGAGGTTTTGGGGGAAGATCAGGAATTTGGTTTTGGACAAGCTAAATTTAGGAACCTATTAGACATCCAAGGGGTGTGGCAATTTTATTGAGTGGACAGTTGGATGTATGACTCAGGAATTCAAGATTTAGGTCTGGGCTGGAGATGTACATTTGAGAGTCCTGGGGGGAAAGTGGTATTTTAAATCACAGGACTGCATGAGCTCACCATGAACGTGAATGTGGATATGAAGGAGAGGAGGACCAAGGATGGAGCTGTAGGGCAGGCCCTCCAGTGTAAGGAGGTCAGGAGGTAAGGGGCAGCCAGCAAAGGAGCCCTAGAAGGGATGGAAAACCCAGGAGACTCTGGGGAACTAGAAGAAAGAGAAGAAGGCAATCGAGGAGAGGAAGCATTAGCAGTGTTGGTACCCCTGAGAGGTGGTGTAAGACCAGGTGTTGCTGGCCTTACCAAAGTGGTGGACTTGTGCTGATCTTGAGATCATCACATTTGGTATAGCCAAGAGCCTGACTGGAGTAAAATTAAGAAAGAAAGGAAGAGCCTGGGCAACATGGTGAAACCCCATCTCTATGAAAAATACTAAAATTAGCTGGCCGTGGTGGTGCATACCTGTAGTCCCAGCTACTTGGGTGGCTGAGGTGGGAGAATCGCTTGAACCTGAGAAGTTGAGGTTGAGTGAGCTGTGATCACACCACTGCACTCCAGCCTGAACAACAGAGCAAGAGCCTGTCTTAAGAAACAAAAACAAAACCAAAAAAAAAAGGGAGGAGAGAAAGGTTGTGAGCCCTGTACCAAGAAGACATGTGGTTTTGTAGAATTTTCCCTTTGTTTTATTTTCTCTGAAGTAGGTGGCCTATTGCCCCCCGTCCCCAGTTCTAATTCTGGGTTACAGGTAGAATTTGTAATGTGTGGGCAAACAAGAACTTTTGTGGTTTCACAGACCTTGTCTTGTAAGGAAGACAGGCTGTTTCTCACCGTGTGTGTGGCTGCAGCAATGGGGACTGTTGCTGAGAGAGGTTCAGGAGTACATTTCTGTCTACTCCTTATAAGAAGGAATTATAAAATGAATTATCAGGTAGCAGTTCATAGTGGAGGATACAGAGTGTGTGTGGTGTGGTATAGAAACCCTCACAATGCCTCTAGGTCCTGAAACTGCTAGTAAGATTTGGAGGTCAGCAGACACAGACTGTGATTGTTAAAATAATTTCAAACTGAGGATTTATTTAACAAATATTTATATAGTGCTTAATATGTGCCAAGCATTGTCCTAAGTGTTTTTACAAACATTAACTTATTTAATTCTCATGGAAACCCTGTGAGATAGGTGCTACTATTACACCCATTTACCAGATGGAGAAACTGAGAGTTTAAGCAGTGTGTCCAGTCACTCAGCTGTTAACCGAGACTCACTGTGCAGCTGGCCTCCAGAGTTCACATATTTACCACCATACTCTGTGGCTACTTTTGATTTATCTGGACTTTTTACGCTCATCTTTTTGTCCTGTCTTCTGCTTTGACACTGTTGACACGTTGATAAGAAAATGGACAAGAACAAGAAAGAGAGGGTTCACATTAATCAGCATTTCCACTCGAGCTGGAGAAGATATTGATGTTTTTGATAAAGAATGAACTTTGGTATTTACAGATAGTGTCAATGAACTGTGCTGCTGTCCCTGCTTAACTTGTAGGCATAATCATTTGCTTGGCTATGTGTCTTGAGAAATTACCTGCCTGCTTAAAAAGAAAACTTTCTTTTCTCATCATATTATAATATAGTATACAGCATGATAGAGACAAGGATTCCAAAGCCCTAGGTGGAGAGAACAGGACCCTTTGTGAGATAGTCGTGGTCACAAGCTTGTTTTGTATGTAATTTTGTCTGCAACAGTTATGAAAGGGGTTAAAAGAAAGGAACTGGGAGGTTTTGGCAGGTGTGGTATTGGCTAAGAGAAAAACCAGAATCAACAATTAAATTTCCAAGTAGGATAAGAGAAGTCATGCTATTGAGATAAGACAACATTGGGGAATTGGTTAATGGAAGGAAGACAGTTTGGTGTCAAGGACCTCAGAAGTTCCTTAATGGTAAGACAGAGGAAACTGGTGGAAGACGGGAAGTTCAGGGACAAGGGAAATGAAACTCAAGAGCTAGGTGGTGTAAGGCTTAAGACTTCCAGCTCCTGATTTCTCTAGACAACAGAAAGATTTGGGTTTTACCCCCAATTCTTTCGTTTTCTACAAGGATGATCTGCAGCACATCAGCTCATCTTTTCTTGGTTAGATTCCCTCATCAGGTGGCATAGATCATCTTTAAGTTCTTTACAAGTTACAAAGTTCAATTATCCTTTATAACAGTTAGTAACCAAAGGTGGGAATGAAAAGGAAGAGTGGAGAGAGAGAGAGGGAGAGAGAGATTGAGAGAGAGAATATGAATCTTGTGGGGCAGCACCAAACAGTTCTGTGGATCCAAGCACAGAGCCTCTTTCCTTGACAGCAGCACCTACCACAGTATCTTTCTAGGGAGAAAGCCCCCAGTTCCCTATATACTGCATGTAAGAATTCAATTGCCTAAAACGAGCATCTCCCAAATGATAGTATATTAGAAAAATCAACAGTGCTGGCATTAACCATCATCTAATCACTGGTTCTGATTTTGTGGAGATGAATAGCTTAATACTCATGTTTTTAATAATTGCAGGATTTAAATGTCTTTATGATAAAATGCTAAACATTTCCATTTACTCCTTGATACATATTTTGTAGGAAAGATTCATTTAAGATTAAATCCGTCCAGGTGTGGTGGCTCACGCCTATAATCCCAGCACTTCGGGAGGCCGAGGCGGGTGGATCACTTGAGGTCAGGAGTTTGAGACCATCCTGGCCAACATGGTGAAACCCTATCTCTACTAAAAATACAAAAATTAGCTGGGTGTGATGGTAGGCACCTGTAATTCCAGCTACTCAGGAGGCTGAGGCAGGAGAATTGGTTGAACCCAGGAGGTGGAGGTCGCAGTGAGCCAAGATGGCACCCCTGCACTCCAGCCTGGGTGACAGAGTGAGACTCCATATCAAAAAAAAAAAAAAAATTAAATCCTAAAGTTTCTTACAAACCTTCTTCTTTTACATATTAGAAAGTCAGTCTCTAAGTACATATTGACTGTCTATTAAACAGTATCTAAGAGGTACATGGTTGCATGAATTCAGTGAGCTTAATCGTATTTCAGAAGAGGAAAGGATGGACAGGGGCTGTTGAGTGTGGAGACGGCTTCTTAGTGGGCTGGGATGTAATCTGGAAGGATAGGTGGGATTTGCCTGGGCTGGAGGAAGACACATTCTAAGAGGGAGAAATGGCATACTCAGAAGTGTGATGATAGAAACATTTAAAGCTTGTGCATTACCATGAGGAAGGCCCCACAGAGCACAAATACTTGCTGTGGTGCAGTGGAAAAATAGCTCACCTGGGAACCAGCAAAGTTTAGTTGGCTATCCTCTTTGGAAGGAGAGTAGACCAGAGGACCTTTGTGTTCCTTTCCAGCTTTGGGATTTTGGTTGAACACAAAAGCTAACAGCATGGGGATTCAGACTCTTTCCTTGAGGGTAGTGGTGGTAGTGATGATGGTGATGTGAGTTTTCAATTTGTGTGTGCATGATTGGAAAGGCATCAAGGCATCATGTTCCCGTTTCAGCAGCCCTGAGGCAAAATGCTTGCTCACTTCTGGGTTAGAATGTGTGATGGGGCCCTTTATATGAGAAAAGTTGCTTATTGAATGTTCTCATTGAAAAGGCATTGGAGACATATGGTCCTGCTTTCCAAAGAGCACCAAGGCTTGGTTTTGAAATCTTACTTGTCAGCAAGCCTAATCAGCTACAGCAACCAAACACACAAGAAACCCCACATGGAAACGTCTCATTTATTGTCAAACAACATACCATGTGAACTGTGCACCCAGAAATGTTTTGTTGTTTCCCAGAAAATGGGCTGGACTTTGCTCTATTTTGCAGTGTCTTAAAATACAAGAGAAAAGAAAGAGTGAAGGGACTTGCAAACCATTCTTTTGAAGTCTGCCATGAACTCTCCTGTCTTTTAGTGATGTTTTTCAAACTGTAAGTTTTGATGCACTGATGAGATTGTAAGCAACACTTTTTAAAATGACATAAAAAGAAGAGAAAATGTCAGAGTGTGTTGCATTTAACAGGTATCAGTATTGTTTTATAACCTTTCTTTGCGTGCCTGTGTGTGTGCTGGGTTGTGATATAAAATGTATTTCCTATCATGAGTTATTGTCAAGAACGTTTGAAAAACCATGATCTTGAGGGTCAAGGTTTATTTTTCTGCCAGAAAGCACTGAACTCTTTTAAAATATGAAACATTATCATTGTTAAGGGACTTAGAAAAGGGACTTAGGGCTTATGGTCATTAAAACAGGGAGCTGGTTGTTTTTCTTCTCACTTCTTCCTCCCTCCTCTCCACTTAGATTGATGCTAAATCATCCTCTTCCTTCTCTTAGGGGAGAGAGGAAGGAGGCAAAGTAGCAGTAAGCAAAGAAACAGTAGCTCAAGTTCTCATGCTAGGAGGAAATGGGTGAAAATTAAGTACCATAAAGAGCCTTGCTAGAGTACTAATAATAATCACACATGATGTTTCTGCAGTACTGTGTCTTTTTCAGTTTTAATACACTGTTCTCTTTGGTCTCATGGAAATCCTGCCAAGCAAGTAGTTAAGGTATTATTATCCGATTTTCCTGCAACTCCCCTAGATGTATCCTATATTCAAGCTATAATGAATTATTTGCACTTCCCCCATTTTGACTCTTTAAGCCCTTGCAGATGTTGGGATACCTTTCCCCTAGTTCTGCCTGGGAAACTCCCATTCACCTTGTAAGACCTAACTCAAAGGTCTATCTTCTTTGAATCTTCCTTTGCCCTACTGGAGTAAATCTGATTACTGCCTCCCTTGGGCTGCCTGTCAGTCTTGTCCATACAACAATCAACGTACTTAATTGTTTACATGCCTTTATTTTGCACTAGAGTATACATCCTTCGAAGTCAGGGACTGTACCTTATTTATCTGTCTTTACATATCTAACAGCTAGTACTCTCAGCTAGCACCCTATCTGGCACACACTTGTTGAGATGTACTGCAATGAATAAATGAGGAAATTGAGGCTGAGGGGAAGGTAAGTGGCTTTTCAAATGCTGGAGCTAAAAGCAGAACCCAGGTTTCCTCACTTCCATCTTGGCCTTAGATGGGCTCTGGCTGAGACATGCCTGTGAGGTAGACAAGGGCAGGAGAATAGGTAAGAATCATGTTTTTTAGGTTTTTTTTTTTTTTTTGAGACAGTCTCGCCCTGTCGCCCAGGCTGGAATTTCAGTGGTGTGATCTCTGCTCACTGCAACCTCCGCGTCCTGGGTTCAAGTGATTCTTGTGCCTCAGCCTCCTGAATAGTTGGGATTATAGGCATGTGGCACTATACCCAGCTACTTTTCTTATGTTTTTAGTAGAGATAGAGTTTCGCCATGTTGCCCAGGCTGGTCTCAAACTCCTGGCCTCAAGTGATCTGCCCATCTCGGCCTCCCAAAGTGCTGGGATTGCAGGCATGAACCACCGTGCCCGGCCCTTGTTTTATCTTATAATTTTATAATATGAGAAGCTGAGGTCTCTGAAGGTTAAGTAATAGTATTATCTTGGGAAGGAGAAAAGAAATGAGCATTTTTTGAATGCTTCTTATGATGAGGTCAGCGTGTTCCATGCTTTTAGGATTTTATTTCACTTAACGCTCATAACAACTCTATGCAGATCTGTTTTTAAGACAAGGAAATTCGAGTGGACTTAGCCTCTTGCCCACACACCCATATTGATAAAATTGTTAATAGTTAATATTCATTGTGGGGTATACATCGTTCTGAGTAATTTGTATGTTTTATTTCATTTAGCATTCATGACAACCCTTGAGGGAAGTTCTGTTATTACCAGATGAGGAAACCGAGGCCCTAAAATGTTCAGTGTCTTGCTCAAGGTTAGTAGCAGAGCTGAGATTCCAACCCCAGGAGACTGGCTCCATACTCTACTCTTCACAGTCAGTTAATAGCCTCTTGGAAGTGAGGGGGCTGGAACGATGTGGACCCAAGTCATGAGGTTTATAACTTGTATCTCCCTTGGTTTATATAAAGTTTATTTCTATAAAGTCACATGCTTTTTCAACATTTAGCTCGCCCTTGATCCAAATGTTTTGCAGCATGCTAGTGACAGCTATGAAAACATCTCCTGGAAAATGACAGCTCTATACTCTTCAAACTTTATGCTTATTAAAATCATTGGTAAGAATAGGGGCTTTGGAGTCAGGGGGGAACAGGATTTAAATCCTAGCTTTGTCAATTCCAAGTTGTATGACCTTGAGCAATTCATCTAACCTGTCTGTGCCTTAGTTTTTTCATCTGTAAGAAAGGGATAATAGTATCTTTGGCATGGTGAGGTTTTGAGGATTCAATGAGATAATACACGTAAAGCACCTAGCATAATGTTTGGTACATAGTAAGTACTAAGTAAATATTAACTACTCTTAGACCTTAGCTTGATTCTAAAGAGCCATGCCCTGTATTCAAGCAGAATGCCCTTTTATGTCTAGTTCTATCACCAAGTAACCTGGACACAGGGACTAGAAGCCTACTGTTGGTGCCATCATGATGGCAGATTTTATAAAATGGACAAGTAGCCAAGAGGAAGCTGACCGGGTGTGCTTTGCAGAGGCTGCCTTGACAGATGGCAAATGGTACCAGCTCTGTTAATGGAGACCCAGGACAGTCTGAACACATGGTCACCACAGAACTGAAAAGCTCTGTGCTTACATTGCTAGTCCCTGTAAACCACCCTCTCCCCTATGAAATTTTGTTAATGATTCCTGACTCTGACAGATGATCTTTCCATTAATAATTCATTTCACTTTTGCAACATTTATGAATAAAACATTATAAATGAGACCCTGGCCACCAAGCATTAGCTTGACAAGAGTCCTGTGATACAGCACCAACATCTTGTGTATAGAGCTCTATTATAGGATGGTCCTCATAAGAAACTGTCCCCCTCTTGCTAACAAATCCTTCGAGAGTAGCTAGTTCGTCAGCTGCTATTATCACCTTTGCTAGAATTGGAAAGTTTGCCCTGTGACTGAAAAGAGTTGGGACCAAAACACAGGCCTTTTGGTATTGTTCATAAGCTTTATCAATGAACTGTCCTTCCTCCATTAAAAAAGAGAGAGAGAGAAAGAAAAAAAGTACATGTGCCTAAGTTCGTGAGGAATTCTGAAACATTTGTTTTCAGCTTCTGTGGCCTTGTAGTTGCTTCTGCAACACAGAAGCCTGCTTTCAATGTTTACTGCCTGCATGCCTTAGTAATCAAATATCTGTTAAAATAGAAAAAAAGAAAACAGTTAAAGCTTTGCCTTAAGAAATGCTGAGTGAAACGAACAGATTGTTGGCACACAGGGGCTCTCTTGTTGCTGTGCAGAGAGTCATATCAGATGGAGAGTGATTATTTTCAGAGTCAAGCCATCCAGGCACCAGTACTCAGTACATTGAGTCCAGGGGTGTTCGCACTTTTGTCTTGAAATGGCTAGTCCCAGGAGCACCTTTGTCACAGATGATTTTCCTGTGTGCTTCATGGTATTGCTACAGAGGCCTATGGGAGGGAGGCATTTGCTTTCAGGGCAGGTCGTCAATCAGTGGGTGCAAAAATGCAGTTGCCACTCAGTTGCTGCCCCTACGCCACTGTTTGACACATCCCCTCCTGTTCTGAGGGGGAACATGGGGACTGAGATGACCTCAGTGTCTGATGCTAGAAGGAAGACAGCTTCAAATTAAAAAAGAAAATCTCTCATATGGCACTCCATCCCACTTGTTCAAATGCCATCTTGACACCTCTTCCAACACCACATTTCCAGGAGTCTGTCTTCTTTCCTCTGTCTCTGCCATATGTAGCCATTTGTTACCTCAAGTCTGGCTCTTGGTTCTTTCTTTTCCCCCCCATGCCACTGTTTCAGACACCTCCCTTTGCAGTCAGTTTAGAAGTGCTTTTCCCAAATCAGTGTTCTTGTTTCCAATGTAACCACTGCCTTGCCAACTTACTTATTCCATTTCCTCCAGTCCAGACCCCTTCAGTTCTGTTACACCAAATGCACTCGGCTTCTTTTATTCCCCTCTCATGCCCCCTTCTTCAGAACTTCTGGCTTTTCTTCTTTTTAGAAAACTGAAACCTTCCTCTTAAGCTGAAACAAACAATTATTGAATATTTTCTGAGTGCAAGGTACAGAAACATTTCTCAAATTTGACCTCTTTGAAAAGAAGGTTTAGGGAGAGGTTCCAGTACCCAACTACATCCAACCCTCCTGCCAACACCCAGCCTCCTGGAAGGTTTCATGTTCCAGAACTCAGTAACACCCTCTCTTAGGGCTTTGATTTCTGCCAAAGGAGAAATGTGGTCATCGTCTGTGACTCAGGCGTCACATCACTGGGCTAATTCAACATCTGGAATAGTGTGGTGTGTGCTGGCCAATGGTAGAATTTTATTAAATTCCATGTTAACATTGTACTTTGAAAATTTCAGCTGGAGACTACTATGTTCAGTGTGTAGCTATGGCAAACATGTTGGGTGGGAACTGGGAGCAAAGGGTGTTTGCTGGAATTATGCCCTGTCATGGACCTAGGGATCAACACAGAAGCTGGGATAAGGGGTAAGGGAACCAAGAGTTATTGGCAGGAGTCATCTTCCCTCCTGCACTGACAGTTGTCCCTCCAGCCCAGCCACCTGCTCTCCCTCACTACCAGATTGTTGTTAACTCTGCAGAATATGTGGTGGAAAGATCCCATTACCTCAAAGAATCAATACTGTTGAGAGATTTGACCAAGTAAGTTCACCTTGTAAATTACTGCAGCATTGTGGCTGCAGCTCTGGACCTTCTAGTTCCTGCTTCTTCTAGTGGGTCCCAACTTCTTGCCTTGGCAAAATATACCTGTCCTTGGATGCCTGAGTGACAGTGAATCACAACAGGGGTTGTTTTCATCAAGTCAGAGAGTTTACTGCTCAGTAGTGAACCTATTTTATTCTTTATGGTTTTTTCTGCATTTTATATTTTCTCATCATAAACATTTATTGACTACCTTTCTAGGTTTTAGGCAGTGTACTAACTATGAGACATGGCCTCTACCCTGGAGGCACTGTGAATCTGTGCTTGCTCTAGTGGTTTATGGTTGTCAGGAAATGACCAAGATTTATGCGTCAACGGTTGTGTCACATGAGAGATAGATGACATGGAGGCAGACCTGTTCTGTGTGGCTTTTCCTGTGTGTGACTAATAGAGAACCCTATTTCCAGGCTTATTTGAGGAAATGAGAAATGTACTCAAAAAAGATAACTGAAGGCACAAAGAAATATACACAAGGGCCGAATGAGGGGCCCCAGGCTGAAAAAATGCTGTGGGCTTGGATGGTCCATGGAGGCCTCTTTGAGGAGGTAGAATATAAGCCTGATTTCAGTGTAACAAGTGGAGAGGAAAGGGCAAGGCATTGCAGATAGGAGGAAAGGCAGGGTGGGAGACAGGGATACATACGTCTAGGGAGGCCATGCCAGGGCCATGGGTAGAAAGGGGAGACTGGGCAGACTGATTTCTGGAATAAGGAGTTTGAATAGTAATGACAATCTGGTTTGAGAGACATAAGGGAGCCAGAGACTGGAAGGCCTTGGACCCTAGGGTCCTGTGGACTTCATTGTCAAATATCTAACAGAGACCAGGCAGATAACATGGGTATATGAATTGGGTCTGGAGTGGATCTAAGGAAATAGGGAGGGGTGGTGCCTGTGGCTAACTAGACAGATCATGCCCTGTGTAAAGACAATCAGTTTCATTTTTGTTAAAAGACCATGCAGGCCAAACTAAATAGGCCTGTGGCCAGTCTTCAGCCCACAGCTGAACTGCCTCATCTGGCAAGAAAGAGCCCATGTAGGATCTTGAGGGTTGAGAAGGTGGGAGTTGCAAAATGCAAAGCAGGGTTTTAGAAAGACGAGAGGTAGGTTGGAGAGGGAGAGATCACTTAGGAGACAATAGGAGAGTCCCCAGGATCCAGGGATGGGAGGTACCTCAGATGCCAGAGAGAGGCGGAGCTGGTCCATCATGGTAGATGCTGTAGGAAGGCACATTTGTCAGCAGCAGCTAGAAGGCCCATCAGGGCTGCAGGGGAGGAGAAGAGAAGCAGGCCAGTGGGGTGTGAGCTTATGAAAATCTGGCAGGAGGCAGAGAGAGAAGAAGCAGAAAGAGGGATCCATCATGGGAACTAAAATTCAGAGGCAGGGTCAGGCAAGAGCAAAACCTAATCAAGCCTTGCCACTTTCCCCAAGGTCTTTGAGCTTTGCCCTTTCTCATTCCCCAGCTGACCTCCCGATCTTTGCTTTCTTCATCTGGCATGAACTCCCTTAATTTCCCTCCCTTCATATCTGAGTCCACCTGCACAGGTCACATCCTTACCATCCTAGTTTTTCACTAGGGCCCATTCCTTCCAGCCAGGAGCTGGGGGATCCACGAGCCTACTCTTGTCCTTATTCTTGTTTTCCTATGAGCTTGATCATTCAAAAATGTAAGCCCTGACCTTAACTCCCCTTCTAACTACTGCTCTGTCTCTCCCTCCCTTCATTACCAGACTTTTCTTCTTGTTTTTTTTTCTTTTCTTTTCTTATTTAGAGATTATTTAGAGATGGGGTCTCCCTATGTTGCCCAGGCTGGTCTCAAACTCCTGGGCTCAAGCGATCCTTCCGCCTCAGTCTCCCAAAGTACTGGGATTATAGGCACAAGCCAGTGTGCCCAGCCAATTTTTTTACTCTTGTTTATTTTCTTTTCTTAATACTTCAAACCGTAGTAAGCTAGCTTCTTCCTATACTATTCTAATACTACTGTGTTTGATTAAGCCACCATTGTCTTCCTAGTTGCCAGATATAGTGATCTACCTTGACCTTCCTGTTATGCGCCTGCTTGCTTCATGCTCCCTTTGATAGTATCTTCCTCCTTCTCTTCCTTCTCTGCTGCTTGTCCAGTCTCTCCCATTTCTGACCATCTCTGAAATGCCCTTTGTTCCTTCTCCTTTGGGTCCCCAAGTTCTTTCCAGGTGATTTTACTCCTGCAGCTTGAACCAACCCCACCATGTGAACGTCTCTCAAAGCAGCCTCTCCATCCTCAGCCTTTCAGGAGATCCCAATCTCTGTTTCCAGCTGCTGTCACGTGCACACCTGGATGTCCTGGAGGCACCACAAGCTTCAGCTGCCCTGCAGACCTGCTCTACCTGTTATATAGGATCTCTGCAATGGGTTCCATCTGCCTTGCCTTCCAAGCTGGAAGGCTTGGTAGTACCATCTCTCTCACCACCTATAACCAATTAATCACCAAATCTAAAATTATTCACCAAATCGGCCAGGTATAGTGGCTCATGCCTGTAATCCCAGCACTTTGGGAGGCCGAGGAGGGCAGATCACGAGGTCAAGAAATCGAGACCATCCTGGCCAACATGGTGCAACCCCATCTACTAAAAATACAAAAATTAGCCAGGCGTGGTGGTGCACACCTGTAGTCCCAACTACTCGGGAGGCTGAGGCAGGAGAATCGCTTGGGCCCGGGAGGCAGAGGTTGCAGTGAGCTGGGATTGCACCACTGCATTCCACCCTGGTGACAGAGCGAGACTCCAACTCAAAAAAAAAAAAAATTGGTCACCAAATCTACTTCAGTGGTGTCTCAGATCCTACTACACCCCTTTAGACCAAGACTTGCTGTGTGTTGCTAATGGTCATCTCCGTCTGGATTCCCTCCTCCAGCATTTTCTTGCTCCAGGCCTTGCCCCCACCACCAGCTGAGGCATTTTCCTAAAAAGCACAGTTAACTCTGATCTTTTCTTGTCTACTCTTGCAAACTGGATAAAGCCCAAATTAGTTGGGATTACAAGGCTGCTTTCCCAGTCCTGTTCCCAACCTCCTTTTCCATGCACTTCCCCCACACAGCCCCTGCTTCTGTCATGCCAAGCTTCTCACTGTCCTGCACATGTGCAGTGACTGCCTGAGGCTCCTCAAAGTTTTCTGTAGCATGGCAAACTCGTGTCCATCTTTCAAGATCCAACTCAAGAGTCTGCCTTCTCTATGATATTTTCTCTGATTCCCCAAGGCAGAGTTAATTATCCAGTGCTTCTGTAGTATACTATTTATATATTAAAAGAACTAACTCATAAAAGTAACCCACTCTATTAAAATTTATTTGCTAAGTGCCTCTCTTACCAGACTGTGAGCTTCTCAGGGACAGGACTGTGTGTGTGTGTTTTCACTTGTGCAGTGCCTGGCACACAGTAGGCACTCAGTAAATGTTTATATAATGAGCCAACAAACATGCTTATTGGGTGGGACCTGGGGTGGGAACTGGCAGTTAGTGGAGGGTCTGGTCACAAGAACAAAGGTAAGAGGGACTGGGAAGGAGAACGTGGAAGAGAATCAACATTTATGAAGCACTTTGAATTGTCAGGCATTTTTATGGATAATTGTCTCATTTCTAATAACAGCTCATTTCTAATAACAATTCTATGGAGAAAAAAGGAATTTTTAAAAATTGACCACCACTTTGTGTCAGGCATTTATACATACTCTGTTTAATCCTCTTGGAAGGTGTTGCTGCCATTATTTTAAATATGAGGAAATGGAGGCTCA